>NC_140510.1:72158650-74843650 GCF_964339955.1 Pipistrellus hanaki | reverse complement strand
CTTTATCTACATCAGTGTTTCCCAAACTTTCGACACATGTGTACCACTTCTATAATTTTTGAAACGCTGAGTACCCCTCGTACTCATGAGAACGTAGAATTAGGCGCAACTAAGCATGGTGCAGTGCATATCCCCACCAAACTCCGGTGCAACGTGTACCCTCACCAAACTCTTCCCGTACCCGTAGGGGTACACGTACCACACTTTGGAAAACACTGATCTAAATCTTAAAATAAATATAAATAGCAGCAATACCAAACAAAGTCAAATACATAGTGGCTACAACTGCATTTAGTACTGTTTAGACCTATACGAGTCACTCAGGGAAACTGCATTTTTGTAGAAACAATGGCTACAAAAGATAACTTCCAAAAGCAACCTTTATGGATAAAATTCAAGATTTGATTTGCCAATTAGTTTTTACTGTGAATAATTTTTATAAGAATAAGAATTGATCTGTCTGAAGATACTTTTAATAAAATATAATGCAAATTGGATCAGTAGAAATTATGTAACTGTGGTTTTAGAATAATGAAATTAAATTGGTTTCAGGAATTTACTTGGTATGATTTCTTATACATACTTTAATTTGGAGACCTCATGAGAGTAACTAACAAAAACTGGAGAAATTAAGACTTTCAGATTTCAGTGCAATATAGAGATTTCATATGAGGCTGGAACTATGGGGAAAAGACATGGGTAAGTACACCAGAGTCTAGCTTCCCACATCAATAGTCTACTTGCCAGGTACCATACTGAGTGTGCCTTATCTTCTCAAAGAGGGGGCTTAGGGTAACGGTCCCAACAGATGAACAGCTGCTACTGCAGGTGAACAGAGGCACATCAGGCAAAGGGAGTTGTGTTTAACTCACTGGCCTTATTTTTTTAAAATATGTTTTTATTGATTTCAGAGAGAGAGGGAGAAAGATAGGGACATTGATGAGACAGAATCATTGATTGGCTGCCTCCTGCAAACCCCACACTGGGGATCCAGCCTGCAACCTGGGCCTGAACCCTGACTGCAATCAAACTGTGACCTCCTGGTTCAAAGGTCAATGCTCAATTACTGAGCAACACCAGCCAGGCAGGCACTGGTTTCTAATTTCAAATAGAGTGAAGGGGAGCAACATAGAGGTTCATAGGCATTTCTCTTTAAGCAGCATTCAAGAGCTGTAATTTGATGCTTATGAATGTCTGTATCTGAATAGGCATCTGTATTTGAATACCTGGGAGTTAAACAGTTACTGAACAGATTGGCCTATGGAAGATTTCTTATAAAATACAATAGGTTTTGTGTATATATTATATTTTATATGTTTATTCATAGAGACCTGCTTGTAATAAAGATAAATTTTATATATATAAATCAATATATATATTGATTTTTTACAGAGAGGAAGAGAGAGGGATAGAGAGTTAAAAATATCGATGAGATGAAACATCAATCAGCTGCCTCTTGCACACCCCCTCCTGGGGATGTGCCCGCAACCAAGGTACATGCCCTTGACCGGAATCGAATCTGGGACCTTTCAGTCTGCAGACCATCGCTCTACCGCTGAGCCAAACCGGTTTTGGCCTATTAGTCATTTAGATAGACTCTTTTGTGAAAGACCAGTTTAAATTTTTAGCTATTTGTGAGTGTGTGTGAATGTGTGTGTGTGTGTGTGTGTGTGTTTGTGTGTGTGTGTGGTGAGGAAGGATGTCAGTTTTTTTCTTATTGATTTGAAGTTCTATGTAATGTCTGTGTGCTAGTCCTTTGCTGAATATATGTATTTTGAATATTTTCTACCAGTCTCTGGTTTACATTTTACTCTCTTAAACTTGTATTGTGATGGAAAGAATTTTTAATAGGATACAATGATTAATATTGTTCTTTATGATGATTGTTATTTACTCATGTAAATTATTTACTCCTTCTCCAAGGACATGAGATAGTCTCCTTAAACTATAGTGCTCAAACGTGAGTGGGCATCAGCACCATCATGGAGCTGTTTTGTTTTTTTTTTTCTTTAAAAAGAAATTATTTTATACATACCTCCAGAATGTCTAGTTCTTTAGGTCAGCAAAGTCACTAAGAATTTGCATTTTTTTTACACTTTTCAGATGATGTTGATTCTGATGGTCTGAGGATCACACTTTGAAAAACCACTTTATCTTTTAGATTGAAGCTTGCCTTTTACATTTAGATATTCAATAAGCCTGGACTTGATTTGTGTGTGTGCTATGAAATGGGGATAAAAGTTAATTTTTTCCATGTTAGTCAATTGACTAATAACAATGGTATGTGGCATCAAGTATGTTGTAATTTAAGTGCCTATATGTATACTGACCTGTTGCTGAACTCCTTATTTTGTTCCATTCTTCTGTTAGTCTATCCTTATGCCAATGTAATGTAATAGAGTAATTTTAATTACTTTAGATTTAATAAATCTGGTTAACCACTACTCTTCCTACTATGTTGTTGTTGTTTTTCAAGTGAATCTTGTAAAAGAAGAGGAAAAATTGTAAGAAAACAATACAGAAGTACAGGCTTTTGGGAAGCTAAGGGTTACTTCCTGTCTCTGAAGTCTAAATATCTGTGAGACACCTCTGTTAAAAAGAAAACACACATTTGCAAGTCAAGAGGAATTTGAAAAGTACAGAAGAAAAGTAAAAAAGATTTTGAAAAGTGAAAACATCCAGGGTATGGGCTGAATTTGTCCTTCCTAAAATTCATATGCTGAAGTCCTAACCCCAATATCTCAGAATGGGACTGTATTTTGACGACACGGTCACATTCATTATGGAGATTCAGTTAACACCAGACCTTTATGATGAGCCCTAATCCATTCTGAATACTGTCCTCCTAAGAAAAAACTGGACACTCAGACACCAGGAGAAACAAACCAACTGACACCTTGACCTCAAACTCTGCCCTCTCAAATTCTAAGAAATAAATTTTTGGTGTTTGAGTCACTCAGTCTGTGAGTAGCTATGGCAACCCTAGCAAACCAACACCTCTGGTGTTGGCAGAGTTTTCTTCTAGATGATTAGTCATTAGCAAAAGAGGAACAAGTGTGTAACAGGCATTGCAGGGTAATAACTAAATATTTAGGCGGCATTTTCAGAACATATTAGGGAAATATCAAAATCTTCTTAAAAATATATAACAAAGAGTTTCTTCACCTATATTCTAAATGACAATAAGAGCCTTGAAAAAATAAATTAGAAAAACAAACAAAACATTAAATGCAATCTACCAAAAGGGGCACCTGGCAGGTATATGAATTTTATCCCTCTCTAGTGATTGCTAGAACAGGGGAGCACTATTAGCAGTATAACCAACAAATGTTCATGGACCAAGAATTCTCATCAGTTTTTAATTGAGGAGTCAGGTTATATCGAACACACAGGTGTATTGTTGCTTGTTGTATAGGTTTAGTTCTAAGACTTTAGGGAACTTTATAAATTAAAAACAAGTTGAAATATTTTCATGGATATACAGGACTCACTGCTCAGGTCTGACGTAATCATTGCAGCCAATATTCTGGTGCTCAGATTGAGCAAAGCCACATAAGTAGTGCAAATATACACTGAGTGGCCAGATAATTATGACCACCTGACACTTGGACAAATTCGCTATAATTTCATGCTGAATTTGCATGAGGGCCAGACCATTATAAATGGGGAAGCAGGTTGTTTACCACGACAGTAGAAGGGATTTTTTTTTTCCCCATGAAGATATGGGTAAACAAAGCGATTTAACAGCCTTTAAAGTGAGATGATTGTTGGTGCTCTGAGCCATGGAGCGAATGTCAGCAAAACAGCTGAATGTGTTAAATCAGTGTTTCCCAAACTTCTCTCATGATGAGAATCACCTGGTGGAGTTGTTAAAACACAGATTCCTGAATCCCAACTAAGAAATGCTAAACTAGAATTTTTGAGAACATATAGGTAAAATTGCATACCTAACTTAGTGCTCTGTATATAAAATCTGTCTTAGAGCACTAGTTAAGTATACAATTAAGAGCCTTGAAAAAATAAATTAGAAAAACAAACAAAACATTAAATGCAATCTACCAAAAGGGGCACCTGGCAGGTATGTGAATTTTAAAATTGCATACCTAACTTAGTGCTCTGTATATAAAATCTGTCTTAGAGCACTAGTTAAGTATACAATAAGAGCCTTGAAAAAATAAATTAGAAAAACAAACAAAACATTAAATGCAATCTACCAAAAGGGGCACCTGGCAGATATGTGAATTTTAACTTAGTGCTCTGTATATAAAATCTGTCTTAGAGCACTAGTTAGGTATACATTTTTACCTATATGTTCCCAAAAATTCTAGTTTAGCACTTCTTAGTTGGGATTCAGGAATCTGTGTTTTAACAACTCCACCAGGTGATTCTCATCATGAGAGAAGTTTGGGAAACACTGTGTTAAATGTTCAAGAGCAGCTGTTGTTGAAGTGTTTAAAGACTGGACTGTCAGCCGAAAATCTGGGTCTAAACGTGCGAATTGAGGCCAACAGCAACTAATCAATGTTAGGGCAGAACAGAGAGTGTGGAGACTGGTACAAGACAATAGAGGGGCAAAAGTGCATCAAATATTGCAGATCTTAAACAGGGATCCTCTCAAATGATCTCTGAATGCCCAATAGGGTATACTACAATAGATTAAACAGATTTTTTAAAAATATGTTTTCACTGATTTTTTTTTTTTTTTTTTTTTTTTTTTAGAGGGAGAGGAAGGGAGAAGGAGAGCAAGATAGAAATATCAACGAGAGACACTTCCATCAACAGCCTCCTGCAGTCCTCCTAATGGGGACTGAGGCTGCAACCTGGGCATGTGCCCTGACCAGGAATTGAACCTGGGTCAGTGCTCAACCACTAAGCCACACTGGCTGGAAAGAGAAAACATTTGAGACTCATTCTATTCCTATACTTTCCCTCACATGAGAACTATCGCAGTCTTCCCAAGTAATGTTTTGTGCCATAATTTCAGAAATAAAACACATAACTGTGATTTACATTGTACACACAGGAATTTAAGGGTCACACAATAAAACAATGATTTAGTGTTGAAAGTGAATGAGAAAGGAAAGACTGAGATGATAGAGATGATATTGAATGGACAGGGACTATGAGGAAATGGAGAGGAGGCTGGGACTGTACTGGAAGGTAAATGGAGAATGACTACTAAGACATGCAGAAGTGAGAAACAAAGAAGGACCAGGATATGGAGACAAGTCAAGTGCCCATCAATAGAGGAGGGGATAAGAAAGTGGTAGTACAGATACACAGTGGAATATTACTCAGCCATAAAAAAGAACAAAACTTACCGTTTGTGACTGCATGGGTGGATCTAGAAGGTATTATTCTAACTGAAAAGAGTCAGTCAGAAAAAAATAAATGCCACATGACTTCACTTATACATGAATCTAAAGAACAAAATTGAAGCAAACTCATAGATACAGGGGACAAACTGATAGTTGCCAGAGGGGAGGAGGATTGAAGGAATGAGTGAAAAAAGTGAAGAGATTAAGAAGTAAAATTGATCCAGGCTGGCAAGACTCAGTGATTGAGTAATGACCTATGAACCAGGAGTTTATGGTTCGATTACGGTTAGGGCACATGACCAGGTTGTGGGGCATGGAGGAGGCAGCCGATCAATGATTCTCTCTCATCATTGATGTTTCTCTCTTTCTCTCTCTCCATCTCCCTACCTCACTGAAATCAATAAATATATTTTTTAAAAAAGAAGTAAAACTAACAATTACAAAATAGTCACAGGGATGTAAAGCACAACACTGCGAATATAGTTAGTAATATTGTAGTAACTATATAAGGTGCCAGGTGGACACTGAAAATAAGGAGGGGACACTTTATGAGGACATAATGGTCTCATCACTATGCTGTACACCCGAAACTAATACTACTAAACTGAAACACCTTATAAGGATATAACTGTCTTACCACTATGCTATACACCTAAAACTAATACCGAATAATATTTAACATAAACTAATTGAAAAGTAAAGTCTTAAAAAATGAGGGAAAATCAAAATGGGGAGGAGGAGCACATGAATGGTTAGAAAAGAGAGCCCAGTAGGACGCACAGAATGCTAGAGGGAAAGCTGACAAGACTAGACAACATTTACTTCTTTCAACCCAGGTATTTTACAGATAAGAAAACTGAGGCCAGAATGCTGCTGTGTTTTCTCCAGTTCACTGCATCCAGCAGGTGTCTCATCCAGGAATGTATCTTGACTCTCAGTCCTAAGATCCTTTTATGGCAAGAGATTTGCTGTGAAAGGCAAGAAGCACTCACATCAGATACACAGAGAGGCTAGAGGGTAGAAAGAGGATAGAGAAGCTTGAAGCCAAGTAGGAGGGAAAAGAAGCAGCTGAGTAAAAGGCACAGGCCTGTAAGAAGCAGTGGATTTCTCTAGTAGGGAAGTTGAGGTTACTGCTGACGGGGAGTGGGAGTTCAGCTGAGTGAGTGAGACTGTGTGGGAGGGGAGCTCTGGTCTGGGCTCTGAGGGGAGCTTAGAGGACAGAGAAATTCCAGAGCTCTGATGGTGTCTGTAGGAACATGAGCTGTACCTCGTGTAGGAACATGCCTGTACCTCAGCACCAGTGGGTCAAGAGGAGGGATCTCAGGGAGGTGTGAAGGCTCAGGGGGACATAGGCGTCCTGCCTGGCCAGTGTGGCTCAGCTCATGGAGTGCAGTCCCAGCACCAAAAGGGGGGCAGGACACGTAACAGGATGATGTGCTCTGTGAGGCGGTCACACCGGAAAGGGGTCTGGAAAAGAGCACTTTGGACACGTCAAAGGTGTGTTAACCCAAATGCACAGGAACAACAGCTCGCTTAAGGCAGACACACCTTTCAGACCTGGAGCATGAATGCCCATTGGGACCTGCCTACCGTGTTTCCCCAAAAATAAGACATCCTCTGAAAATAAGACCTACTTACAGGTTTCCTTCAGAGTGAAATATAAGGCATCCCCCTGAAAATAAGGCCCCCCCTAGGCTCTGTCTCAGAATGCTATTGCTAAACATGAGAGATTTGGTCCATTGATTCTGAAAGAAATGGAGCACAAGAAATTCACCAGGAAATTCAGGAATTGGATTGTTATGATGATGTCCCAGAAGATGATGACATGATTGTCATTGAATAAATGAGTAAATTCTTGATACTGTAGGATTCACAGTTTGTCTGGTTTGTGTTGACAACTACCCTACTACCGTACCGTATACAGGTAATAAATTTCCTTTATTTTCATTTAACAATAAATGTGTACTGTATTCTTCTTCATGGAAAAATAAGACATCCCCTGAAAATAAGACCTAGTGCATCTCTGGGAGCAAAAATTAATATAAGACACTGTCTTATTTTTGGGGAAACAGGGTAGTTAGCAAGTTATGATCAGGTCACCCTGTGAGGTTACTTTCTGTCACTGAACTTGTCAGACTGACCACGTGGCCCTTTCTAAAACTGAGGTGTGAGAGGCAAGTCTGAGGTAAAGATGAAGTAGGGAAGCATGGGGCTTTAAAGGTTGGTAATAAGAGGTGTTCAGTAACTAGTAGTCTGCCCTGCCATGTAGATTGGTTAAGAATGTTTCTGATAAAATCTTATTATGGGCAAGTCCCCTCATTTAAATTCTTCAAGAGAGAAGTAAAAGGTTCTCATGAGCCTGCAGGGTCTTAATTGTCTTTGGCTCAACATAATTCAAATGCTAAGGCTCAAAATAAGACAAATGCTAGAGTGGCACCTTCTGGGGAGGCCTGTTCTGAACCCCTACAATAGCTATGGAGAAATTTACTTATCAGCTTGTGAGCACCAATAGAAATATTTTTTTTATATTCATACAATTATCCCATTCTTTTCTCCTAAAATTCCCTTCCTCTTACCCTGTAATCAGAACACGATGTGGTCTCTGCTTGAATCTGTGCTTCCCAAATTGCAATACATCTAAACCCTTATTGCCTCAAGCTTTGGCTCTTTAATTTTTGGTTAAGATAATCCTAATATTTTTACAAAATATTTTAAGGGTTAGCCTTAGATAATTTCTGTTTACTTGTATACAAATAAATAACAAAATAGCCAGAGCACATTTATCTAGAAGTTACAAAGGAAAACATTATTTTAAGAGCCTTTTAAACATGATAACCATGAAAGAACAGGGTCAGCATGCCAAGCAAAGACCAATTTATGATAAAACAAGCTGGATCATCCAAGCAAGGCCAGTAAGAAGAAAATGTTAAATAAAGAACCCCAGAATATTCTATTAAATTAATTTCCCAATTATCAGTTTTAAAAAAAATCATAATCCTCTTTGTAAACTTCATACTTATTAGCATACTAGAGGCCCAGTGCACGATATTCATGCATGAGGTGTGGGTTCCCTCAGCCCAGCCTACACCCTCTCACAATCGGCTTGCTAGCTTCTAACTGCTCACCTGCCTGCCTGATCGCTCCTAACTACCCTCCCTGCCAGCCTGATCATCCCTAACCATCTCTGCCTGCCAGCTTGATCACCCCTAACTGCCCCCCATGCTGGCCTGGGTATCCCCAACTTCCCCCCAAGGCAGTCTAGTCGCCCTCTTCTGCCCCCCCCGCCCCCGCCAGCTTGGTCGCCCCTGTGTCTCCCCCTCCAGCCCCCCACCTGGTCACTCCTCACAACTTCACCTGCCAGCTTAGTCACCCCCAACTACTCCCCCTACCAGCCTGATCACCCCATGCAGCCTGCTGCTGGTCGTCTATCTGGTTGTTTTGTTCATGACAGTCCATGGCTTTTTATATATTAGGATATTTTAATCCTAAATAAAACTGTGTAATATTCTCATTTCACCAATTAGAAATATAAGCAAAGATTTCTGATATCTTAAACAATAATTTTTAAAATATAATGAAAAAATAATTGGATGCCTGAACCAAATTATTCAATCATTCAAACTCACTCGTTGAGCACCTTGCCAGGAGGCATTCCGCTAGAGTTGGGGACCCAGCGCAGCAGAGGTATACAAACCTAGCACCCTGAGCGAATCACTGGAGCCAAGATCCTGAGTGGGCAACGTCAGTTAAGGGCTGGGACTTTGTTTCAAGAAGGCTTGTTTTCTCCAGTCTGTACATTACCATAAACCCAGCACACCACGGCTTCTAGTCCTCAGTTTGTGTGCTCCCTTCTTAAGCAGAAGAAAAGCTCCTGAATAAAGTGATTGCCTGTAGACCACTAGATAGTCAAGAGTGTTGCAAGATGCTTGTATCCAGCAGGTGCTGAATGACTCCTGGGTCAATGAATATATATCACTGCAAGTCAAACAGAGATTTTTATGTTTCCAGGTTCCTGTGGTGTCTGTGATGGCTACTGGTTCTTCCCTAAGGATAATGGAGTAGTAGTTTATACTGTTACACAGGGCAACCATAGGAGATTCTGAAAATTAAACAACCAATGAGATGTCAGAGACATGACACAATTGGGTGGGGCTTAGACAGAGAAGAGAGTATTTAAAGAAAATTTAAATTTGTCAAGAAAAGGACAGAGTGACAGAAAAGGGCAGGGACAATAGAACATTAGGTAGGAATTGGAAAACCACTTAGTTTTATGCTTTCATTGTCTGAATGAGAAGGAAATATCTCCAGAGGGAAACTGACTTTTCAATGGCACATAAGACTTGGTCCATAGAGGCTGAGTTAGAGAAAGATGAACAGAATGAAGGCTGAACAAGGAAGATGCTGAAAGCCAGAGAAGAGAGTCAGAAGTGGAGGGGAATGAGAGGCTGAATTGGTGTCTAGAATTTAGGGAAGGGTTTGGGTTTTTTTTTGTTGTTGTTGTTCTGTTGTTAGATGAAGGAAGTCAGAATAGAGGTAGTACGAAGTAGTTTTATTTAAACACAAGCCAAAGACAAACTTTCCTGAGGAAAAAATAACATCTGTAAATGAAATGCTGTTTCTGCACATTCCATTGCTAGCTGTTCTCCTCGCAGCTGGTGAGAATGAAGATGGTAAGAACTCTGGCCACTGCCCTGTTGGGTACGTGTGTGTGTGTGTGTGTGTGTGTGTGTGTGTGTGTGTGTGTGTGGTGGGGCGTCCTCAGAACATACCTGGAGAGGAGATGTCAGCACAGTTCTGAGTATCCCGTACTCTGGGACCCTGTGCCCTTCTGAAGGTTGTCTGTAAAGCACGGGGCCCTGGGCAGTTGACCATGGCTTCTCTTATCTCCAGATTCTGAGTGTTTCCTTCTTGGCCAGTTTCTTCATTCTCTCTCCCTCCTAATGCCTTTTCCCCTCCTCATTCTGTTCTTTTGTCACAGCCTTCCAGGAGCAGATCTTCAAAATGATTTACAGCTCATCCTTCTACAACAGTTCCTGGGTGAAAACTCGGCACTCTGCATGGCTGGGTGATTTGCAGACTCATGTCTGGGACAGCAACTCTCAGACTCTTTTTTTCTTGCGTCCTTGGTCCAAGGGCAACTTGAGCAAGAAAGAGATAAAAGAACTGGTAGAGTTCCACCGTTTGTTCTCTGCTCAAATGCCCAACCAACTTCACAGACATGCCCAACAATGGCAGCTTAAATGTAAGTTCAATTCCCAAAATGGGAGTGCAATGTGCTGGGTAAGGGGGGTGTGTCTCAATGAATTCCTTATTCCATTTTTTCCAAATCACATTCAATCTCTTCAGCATTCTCTGTCTATAGAGTTATTGTAACCTATTGCATTTCATTCACCCTGGGTTATTATTATCACAACTCTCACACTAAGTGCTTTCTTATTCTCTTGCTCTCATCATTTGTATCACCTTCTTTCAACAATTTGCTCATTTCTATTTCCAAAAAAAGAAGTCATTCATTTTTTCCCTCTACCTTCAATTACCATCAGTTACACTTTTTCTGAACTTTTTTCTTTATTTTTATTGATTTTTTACAGAGAGGAAGGGAGATAGATAGCTAGAAACGTCGATGAGAGAGAAACATCGACCAGCTGCTTCCTGCACACTCCCCACCGGGGATGTGCCTGCAACCAATGTACATACCCTTGACCGGAACCGAAGCTCTACCACTGAGCCAAACCGGCTTCAGCTTTTTCTGAACTTTTGATCAAACCAAACTTTGTCCATTACCTCAAATCCCTTAAACTTCTTTCATTTCCTTTTTTTTTTTTTTTTTTTTTTTTTTTTGCTTCCAGTATTTCATCTTTACTCCCTCTTTTCTCTAATTTACAACCTGTCTTCCCTAGATCCCTTTGAGATTCAGATAACAGGAAGCTGTGAGCTGCACCCTGAGAAAGGCATGGTAGTCTTCCTGAAAGTTGCTTATCAAGGATCAGAGCTCATGCACTTCCAGAACAATTCCTGGCTCCCATCTGTAAAGGATGAAATTACAGCTCAGCCTATGATCAGATGAGTCAATCAGTACCATATCACCAACAGAATAGTACAGAGGCTGCTCAGTCACTCCTGCCCACCTTTCCTTTTGAGTATCCTTGATGCGGGGAAGGAAGATCTTCAGAGAAAAGGTCAGTCTCATATTCTTCCTTTGGGAATTTTCTAAAATCATACCTTCCCACCATCCCTTTAAAACGGATAAGGGGGAGAGAGGAGGAGAGGGCTGAGTGCTGCCTGGCGTTCCCTAGCAGGAAGGAAATAAAACCCCCAGCCTGGGCTGAACCCCCGAACCGGCAGCGGTGAGCCCCAGTTATGGGCCAGACCCTGGGGACTCAGGCTCCGGCAGGGGGAGACGGGGCTGTGAGGCGGAATCCCAGGCGAGCAGCGAAAAGCAGGGCCCCCGGAGTCGCGTGCACATTGCACGCAGAGGACTGAATGTTGACTCTGATGCTGGATTACCCTAACCGGAAGAAACAGGGCCTCCAGCGACACTGAGCCTCAGTCCGGACTGCTCTGAACCCCAGTTCTGGGCCAATCCCTGGGGACCCAGGCTCAAGCAGAGGGAGACGGGGCTGTGAGGTGGAGTCCTGGGAGAGCGGCGAAAGGCCAAGCCCCCGGAGTCGCGCACATTGCTTGCAAGGGAAGGAATGTTGACTCTGATGCGGGATTGCCCTGGAGGGAAGGAAACAGGAGCCCCGGCTGTGTTGGGCCCCAGTTTTGACTGCTATGAACCCTAGTCCTGGACCAGACCCTGGGGACCCAGGCCGAGCAGGGGGAGACGGGGCTGTGAGGCGGAATCCCAGGCGAGTGGCGAAAAGCAGAGCCCCCAGAGTCGCGCGCACTGCGCACAGAGGACAGTCTGTTGACTCTGATCCTAGACTCCGCTAGCGGGAAGGAGAAAAAAAAGCTCCAGACTGGAGGAATGCGACAGGGAGCAGGAGCCCCTGCCGGACACCGGCCAGCCGGGCACCAGCAGGGAGCCGGGCGACGGGGCCCCCGGGGGGGGAGGGGGTGCCACTGAGCCTTTGACCGCTGAGCGTGGGCAACGGAGCCAAGGCCGGGGGCTGCTTCCTGGGCAGCGCCGACCCCGGCAACAGGCTGGAGCAGCGAAGGAGCCCGAGGAGAACAAAGGGGTGCCACAGGCCAACCTGCTGAGTTCCCAGGACAAGGAGGAAGAAACCAAAGAAGTTCTCAATGTGAAGAAATCAAGTGAGAGCAAAAGATAGTAAAATCACTTAAGAAAGAATACAAAGAAGATCTTGAAAAATCAAAGACTAAGTCAGAACTCAACTCACCAGCCAACATTGCAACATATATGCGTTTAAAAAAAAAAAAAAAAAAAGGACAGAATGTTGGAACAGCGGAGGCCAGGCCTAGAGTGCCCAGGCACAAGGCAGTGGCAACCAGGCCCGGAGCAGCAACGGCCAGGCCCCAGAGCAGCAGCAGCCAGAACCAGAGCAACAACAGCCAGCACTGGAGCAGCCAGACCTGGGGCAGTGGCAGCCAGGCCTGAGGCAGAGGCAGCCAAGCCCAGGGTGGCCAGTCCAGGAACACCCAGACCCGGAGTGGCTGGGCCCGGAGAAGCCGGGCCCAGAGCAGCTGGGTTAGGAGCAGCCAGGCCCAGAATAGCAGTAGCCAAGCCCGGAGCATCCAGGCTGGGAGCGGCCAGACTCGGAGCGGCCGGGCCCGGGGCAGCCGGGCCCAGAGCAGCCAGGTCGGGTGTGGCCAGGCCCGGAGCAGCAGCTGCCAGGCTGGGAGCGGCCAGGCCCGGAGCAGCTGGGGTCTGGTGCGGCCAGGCCCAAAGGAGCGGTTGCCAGGCTGGGAGCAGCCAGGCCCGGAGCAGCAGCTGCCAGGCTGGGAGCGGCCAGGCTCGGAGCAGCCGGGTCTGGTGCGGCCAGGCCAAAACCAGCGGTTGCCAGGCTGGGAGCAGCCAGGCCCGGAACAGCCGGGTCTGGTGTGGCCAGGCCCGGAGCAGCACCTGCCAGGCTGGGAGCGGCCAGGCCCGGAGCAGCCGGGTCGGGTGCGGCCAGGCCCGGAGCAGCGGATGCCAGGCTGGGAGCAGCCAGGCCCGGAACAGCCGGGTCTGGTGTGGCCAGGCCCGGAGCAGCACCTGCCAGGCTGGGAGTGCCCAGGCCCGGAGCAGCCGGGTCTGGTATGGCCAGGCCCGGAGCAGCAGCTGCCAGGCTGGGAGTGCCCAGGCCCGGAGCAGCAGCTGCCAGGCTGGGAGCGGCCAGGCCCAGAGCAGCGGCTGCCAAGCTGGGAGCGGCCAGGTCCGGAGCAGCCGGGTCGGGTGCGGCCAGGCCCGGAGCAGCAGCTGCCAGGCTGGGAGTGGCCAGGCCCGGATTGGCCGGGCCCTGAACAGCCAGGCCCAGAGCAGCCGGGTCGGGTGCGGCCAGGCCCAGAGCAGCAGCAGCCAAGTCCAGAGCAACTAGGTCGGGAGCGGCAGTGACCAGACCCGGAGCAGCTGGTTGTGGAACGAACCAGAGCAACAGAGGCCAGGCCCGGAGCAGCCAGGCCCGGAACAGCTCGCTCCTTGCCTGCCCCTGCCCCACGGCTGCCTCTCAGACATGGCTGGAAACTTTTGTGGGAACTTGAGGGTCTGCTGAATCAAGTGATGAAGGCTTAGATCTGGATGTGTTGAGTTAGTATAGGGCTGGGGTGTTGATCTGTGAGTGCCTTGGGTGGGGCCTGGATGAGGCTGGTTGACCTATTTGGAAATGTCTTTTGTGTGAAATGTATCATTGGGCATGTGGAGGTATTATTGATATGAGAAAATGCTAAGTAACTGATTTACTATCTGAAAAGGGATTTACTATCGGGGAAAGGGAGGGAGGAAGAGACTGAACATAAACTGCACCTATGGATGAGGACAATGGGGGATGGGGAGGGGGCGGAGAGTGGGGTGGGAACCTGGTGGAGGGGGAAGAAATGAGGAACCTTTGTAATAATATGAACAATAAAGATTGATTTAAAAAAGAAAAAAAAAAGGATAAGGGGGCAAGAGGGAGAAGGAAAATGCATGAAATCCCAGCATGTGATAGATGTGTCCATCTAAACTGATGTGAAGATATGAACCTCCAAGTCTGTGTTAGTCCATATCTGAATATCTCTCCTGTCCTCTGCAGTAAAACCAGAGGCCTGGCTGTCCACTGGCCCCAATCCCGGTCCTGACCGCCAGATGCTGGTTTGCCATGTCTCTGGCTTCCATCCAAAGCCAATTTGGGTCAAGTGGATGCGAGGTGAACAGGTACAGCAGAGCACTCAACAGAGTGGCATCTTGCCCAATGCTGATGGGACATGGTACCTTGAGGTTTTCTTGGAGGTGGAAGCCACTGAGACATCTGGCCTATATTGCCGGGTGAGACACAGCAGCCTGGGAGGCCAGGACATCCTCTTCTACTTGGGTAAGAAAAACTGGGGCCCACACTGGGAATGGGAGGGGATGGTCCACAAGCAGAGCAGGAGAGCAAAGTGAAACATTTGGGATTTATGGACTCCAGACGCAAAAGAATGAAAATAATTAATTCAATAAATAGAAGAGTTGAAAATGAGAGACCTGCAGAAGTAGGAAGATGGTGAGGGTTAGAAGAGGGAGGAGAGAGGAAACAAGAACAAAGATTAGTGAGGGGAACACTCTAATAACAAAGGCAGAGCAGGGAGATGCAGTAAACAGGGGGTGGATTTGAAATGACACCTTGTGTGCACCCAAACCCACAGAACACCATCACAGCTCCAAGGGCTGGATCATCTTGGCAGTGATGGTGCCCCTGCTGCTCCTAACAGCTCTTGCATTTTGGCTTAGGAAGCTCTGGTGAGTTTTTTGTGCCCATCTTTCCCGTTCTTTCATCCACTCCCTACTTGTCATCCCACTTTTCTTCTCTCTCTCTCTCTCTCTCTCTCTCTCTCTCTCTCTCTCTCTCTCTCTATCTCTCTCCCTCTCTCTCTCTGTCTCTCTCTCTCTTTCTCTCTCCTCCCACCCCTTCCCCCCACTAGTTCTTCTTTCCCCAGTCCCCTTCCTTTTACTTTCAATTCTCACTTCCACCTCATGCAGAGTAACTTTCATCTCTCCTCTTATCAGGTCACACTGTGAGCTTCCTGCCAGTCTTCTTTCTTTGAAGTGAGATTCCAGAAGCCCTGGGTTCCAGACATATTTAAACGCAGCATGGCGACAATGTCCGTTCAACTCTCCATGTACAACTTCGGTTGTTTATGTTTTTTTATTTTTATATTTAATGATCTGTTACTAATATAAGCTAAAGGTAATCTGTTATTAAAATGATCTGTTATTAATATAAGCTAAAGGTAATAAATAACAAAATAGCCAGAGCACATTTATCTAGAAGTTACAAAGGAAACCATTTTAAGAGCCTTTTAAACATGACAAGAATGAAAGAGCAGGGTCAGCATGGCCAGCAAAGACCAGTGTATGATAAAACAAGCTGGAAGATCCAAGCAGGGCCAATAAGAAGGAAATGTTGGATAAAGAACTCCAGAATATTCTATTAATTTAATTTAATTTCCCACAAATTATCACTGTTTTTTAAAACTTATAGTAGGAGATTTAAAGTATCTGTATAAACTTCAGGCTTGTTAGCATGTATTTTAATCCTAAATAAATCTGTGTAAGATTCTCATTTCACCAAGTAGAAATACTAGCAAAGATTTCTGATTCCTGAAACAATAATGTTAAAAATCTGTGTAATGAAAGGAATAATTGGATGCCTGAACCCAACTATTCATTCATTCAAACTCACTCACTGAGCACCTTGCCAGCAGGCATTCCGCTAGAGTTGGGGACCCAGCGCAGCAGAGGTATACAGACCGGCACCCTGAGCGAATCACTGGAGCCAAGATCCTGAGTGGGCAACGTCAGTTAAGGGCTGGGACTTTGTTTCAAGAAGGCTTGTTTTCTCCAGTCTGTACATTACCATAAACCCAGCACACCACGGCTTCTAGTCCTCAGTTTGTGTGCTTCCTTCTTAAGTAGAACACAAGCTCCTGAATAAAGTGATTGCCTGTAGACCACTAGATATTCATGAGTGTTGCAAGATGCTTGTATCCAGCAGGTGCTGAGTGGATTTTGGGTAAGTATTCATTGGGTATCAATGCAAGTCAGAGGACATGTTTCTTTTTTAAAAAATATATTTTATTGATTTTTTTACAGAGAGGAATGAAGAGGGATAGAGAGAAACACTGATGAGAAAGAAACATCAATAAGTTGTCTCCAGAACACTCACTACTGGGGATGTGTCCACAACCAAGGTGCATGCCCTTGACGGGAATCGAACCTGGGACCTTTGAGTCTGCAGACTGATGGTCTATCCACTGAGCAAAACCACTAGGGTGATATTCTTTTATGTTTCCAGGTTCCTGTGGTCTCTGTGATGGCTACTGGTTCTTCCCTAGGATAATGGAGTAGTAGTTTACACTGTTACACAGGACAATCATAGGAGATTCTGAAAATCAAATAAAGCCACCAATAAGATGTCAGAGATATGAATGTGATGGGGTGGGTCTTAGACAGCAGAAGAGTATTTGAATCTGGCAAGAGAAGGACAGAGTGACGGGAAAGAGCAGGGACAACAGAACATCAGGTAGGAATTGGAAAACCATTTGGTTTTATGCTTACATTGTCTAAATGAGAAGGGAATATCTCCAGAGGTTATGATTTTTCAATGGCGTATAAGACTTGGTCCATAGAGGCTGAGTTAGAGAAAGATGAACAGAATGAAGGCTGGTAACAAGGGGAGAAGTTGAAAGTCAGAAGTGGAGGAAATGAGAAGCTGAATCAGTGCCTAGAGTTTAGGGAAGGAGCACTTTTTTATGTTCTGTTGGTAGAAGAAGGAAGTCACAATAGTGTGGAGTAGTTTTATTACAAACAGAAGCCAAAGACAACCTTTCCTGAGAAAGAAAGAACATCTGTAACTGAAATGCTGCTTCTGCAAATTCCATTGCTAGCTGTTCTCCTCGCAGCAGGTGACAATGAAGATGGTAAGAACTCTGGCAACTGCCCTGTAGGTTACAAGTGTGTGTGTGTGTGTGTGTGTGTGTGTGTGTGTGTGTGTGTGTTTCTGTGTGTTGCGGCGTCCTCAGAGGAGACTGAGAGGAAATGTCAGCACAGTTCTGAGTATCCCGTACTCTGGGACCCTGTGCCCTTCTGAAGGTTGTAAAGCATGGGGCCCTGGGCAGCTGAATGCTGCTGAGGTAGCCATGGCTTCCCTTATCTCCAGACTCTGTTTTCTTCCTGGCACCTTTCTTCCTTCCCTCTCCTTCCCGATGCCTTTTCTCCTCCTCATTCTATCTTTTCTGTTGCCACAGCCTTCCAGGAGGAGATCTCCTTCAAAATTATCTACAGTTTTTCCTTCTACAACCATTCCTGGGTGAAAAGTTGGAGCTCTGCTTGGTTGGGTGACTTGCAGACTCATGGCTGGGACAGCAACTCTAGAAGAATTATTTTTCTGCGCCCTTGGTCCAAGGGCAACTTTAGCAAGGAAGAGATGAAAGAACTAGAAAACTTTTTCCATGTGTTGTCCATTGACATGCCTCTAAATATTCAAAGGCATGCCAGTCAATGGAAGTTTACATGTAAGTTCAATTCCCAAAATGGGGAGGTGCAGTGTGCTGGGTGAGGGGTGTGTGTGTGTCACAATGAGCTTCTTATTCCCATTTCCCCCCACATCCGATCTCTTCAGCATTTTCTATACAGCTATTGTAACCTATTGCATTTCATTCACCCCAAGTTGTTATAATCACAACTCTTTCACACTAAGTGCTTCCTTATTCTCTTGCTATCACCATTTATATCACCTTCTTTCAACAATTTGCTTACTTCTATTTCCAAAAAAAAGAAGTCATTCATTTTTTCCTTCACCTTCAGTTACCACCAATTATACTTACTCTGAACTTCTGATCAAACCAAACTTTGTTCCATTATCTCAAAGCCCCCAAACTTCTTCTATTTCCTTTTTTGCTTCCACTAATTTCATGTTTACTCCCTCTTTCCTCTAATTTACATCCCTTCTTCCCTAGATCCCTTTGAGGTACAGGTAACAGGAGGCTGTGAGCTGCACCCTGGGGGAGCCATAGTAGCCTTCGATCAATTTGCTTTTCAAGGATTAGAACTCCTGCACTTCCAGAACAATTCCTGGCTGCCATCTGTAAAGGATGAAATCAGAGCTGAGCCTATGAGCAGACAATTCAATCAGCACCATGCCGACAACAAAATATTACGGAGGCTGCTCAGTGACACCTGCCCACGTTTCCTCTTGAGCATCCTTGATGCGGGGAAGGCAGATCTCCAGAGAGAAGGTCAGTCCCATATCCTTCCTCCATGAGTTTTCTAAATTATACCTTCACACCAACCCTTTAAATTGAGGATAAGGGGGCAGGAGAGAGAAGGATAATGTGTGAATTGCCAGCATGTGATAGATGTGTCCATCTAACTGATGTGAAGAAATGAACCTCCAAGTCTGTGTAAGTCCATATCTGAATATCTCTCCTGTCCTCTGCAGTAAAACCAGAGGCCTGGCTGTCCACTGGCCCCAATCCCGGTCCTGACCGCCAGATGCTGGTTTGCCATGTCTCTGGCTTCCATCCAAAGCCAATTTGGGTCAAGTGGATGCGAGGTGAACAGGCACAGCAGCACACTCAACAGAGTGGCATCTTGCCCAATGCTGATGGGACATGGTACCTTCAGGCTTTCTTGGAGGTGGAAGCCACTGAGACATCTGGCCTATATTGCCGGGTGAGACACAGCAGCCTGGGAGGCCAGGACATCCTCCTCTACCTGGGTAAGAAAAGTGGGGCCCACACTGGGAATGGGAGGGGATGGTCCACAAGCAGAGCAGGAGAGCAAAGTGAAACATTTGGGATTTATGGATTCCAGACCAAAAAGAATGAAAATAGTTCAATAAATAAAAGAATAGAAAATGAGGAAGATGTTGAGGGTTAATGAAAGATTCAGCTCTGAAGAGGGAGGAGAGAGGAAACAAGAACAAAGATCAGTGAGGGGAACACTCTAATAACAAAGGCAGAGCAGGGAGATGCAGTAAACAGGGGGTGGGTTTGAAATGACACCTTGTGTGCACCCAAACCCACAGAACACCATCACAGCTCCAAGGGCTGGATCATCCTGGCAGTGATGGTGCCCCTGGTGCTCCTGACAGCTCTTGCATTTTGGCTTAGGAAGCGCTGGTGAGTTTTTTGTGCCCATCATTCCTGGTCTTTCATCCACTCCCTACTTGTCATCCCACTTTTCTTCTCTCTTTCTTCTTAGTTCTTCTTTCCTCAGTCCCCTTCCTCTTACTCTTCAATTCTCATCCCCACCTCATGCAGAGTTGTAGGAAGTGGTTATAGGGTTAAGCCTAGGACTGACTGCTGGCAAAGTTGCAAACAAGTCCTAGCTTAGAGGGCACAGTCCTCTAAGCATAATTAAGCTTGATTTTCTAACTGCTCCCTAGATCTTTCCTGGGTAGCTAGTGGGCTGTGGGAGGGGCAGCAAGTGCTGCCAAAACAAGTGAAACTTATAACATTGTAAATTACCTTGTTTGTCCCTGACTATAAATGAAGCATCAGTTTTGTAGTCTGGATCTGTCCTGTGGCCTCAGCCAGGCACAGAAGACCCACCTAGACCCAGCTTTTTCTTTGTCTATCATTTCTCCATTCTTCGTGGGCCACGCTCAGGCTAGCCGAACCCTTGACTGTGCTGGCGCAGCACACAGTAACTTTCATTTCTGTTCTTATCAGGTCACACTGTGAGCTTCCTGTCAGTCTTCTTCCTTTGGAGTGAGATGCCAGCAGCCCTGGGTTCCAGACATATTTAAACGCAGCATGGCGACAATATTTGTTCAGCTCTGCATGTACAACTTCGGTTGTTTATGTTTTGTTATTTGTGTGTTTAATGATCTGTTATTAATATAAGCTAAAGGTAATTTTGCAGGACTTGCTTTCTGACCTGGTTCTGAGATTATAAAACTCTTATTTTAACCTGGATAAAATGAGATCCTAGCCACGGCTACATATTGAAAAACTGATGAATCTCAGGCCCATTTCAGATGTCATTTCTTTATGGGGACCTTCCCTGATTCACAAGTGGAAGCAGCATCTGAACTCCCACACACTTTCCAATGAACTTTGCTGAATCTACTTCTCACTTTTTATCCTTTGTTGCAGTTATGTAGTCCCCTTTTCACCTTCTAATTTTTAAGCTTGAGGACAAAAACTATGTCTTTTTAAAATTTGTGTAATCTACAAAGTGTGTAACTGTATGTAATATGCTTTCAATAAAAGCCTTATTAAGTTTGCTTAGTGTTTACCACAAAGATCAGGTACCTGAAGTTCTAGAGCAGCAGTTCTCAACCTTTGGGTCGTGACCCTTTCATAGGGGTTACCTAAGACCATAGGAAAACACAGATATTTACATTATAATTCATAACAGTAGCAAAATTACAGTTATGAAGTAGCAACGACAATAATTTTTTGGTTGGGAGTCACCACAACATAAGGAATTGTATTAAAGGGTGGTGGAATTAGGAAGGTTGAGAACCACTGCTCTAGATCAAGTGTTGAAAATAGTATTGAGAACTACGTAAGAAAATCAACCACTTGAGAACTAAGGTTTAAATAAAGTGGAATGAACCTAAGATTAGTACTTTTTCAAGACTGTCATGAAGTTCCTATATTTAAAATTAGCCCTTTGGCACTGGCAGTTAAAGTTGTTTGTACCTTGTACCTTCTTTTTCTTCTTCAAATCTCAGGCTCTATTTCTCCCAAATCCACGGGATATGCTTGGTTGCCATACAATCCATTTACCGACAAATTCACATTGTCCTTACAACCAGAGATTACAAGTTCCATTTATAAGACTGTGTAAAGAATAAAGTTATCCCATTCCTACTTTAAATTACTTAGATTAAGGATATAGGAAACTCCTCAGAAAAATGCGAATTAGACAAACATGCACAACAGAACAAAAGGAAAAACTGTACAAAGTGGCATTCTAGCTGGAAAATACCCTCGTTACTTGCAGGGATGGAGACACAGAAGGTTAAGTGTGAGGCAAAGAAAGGACGTGGATTTAACAGAACTCAAGTCATCCAAAAACAGGCCTGTGTGTTTTTCAACCTTGTCTCTAACTTCTTCTTCCTGCCTTTTAAACTCACACACCTGACTTCAGTTTTACCTTTCCTGTACTTCCGAGAGAGCAGTTCTCTGGGGAAAAGGCCAAGTCAAAGGCAAAGATTCCAAGTTCTCAGTAAACCAACCAGAACATTTAGATCCTGAATAACTGGGCTATTACTGACTTAGAAGCCACATGGACTGATTCCAAGAATATGAGTTTTGAACAAAAAGGAAACAAAATTCATCAGTCTCACCAACTCACCTGACAAACTTATGTTTGAATTTATCTAAATTCCCTAAATATATCTCCATTTTAACTTGAACAGGGCATGCTTTTGATTACTTAGGTATCTTAAAGTTGCATGAGTATAAGAAGTCCTTTGAGAAGATGTATTGCTACCACTAGGTTTTCCTTGATGGGATATGTCTGGATAAACTGACATAGTAACCCTCTAAACTGTATCCCTTTAACAAGTATTTAAATGTTTTCTCCCTTTAATATGTATAAGAACATTAAATCATTGCATCAGAAGGTAGTATATGAAGACCTCAGAAGGATGCTTGTTACCAACACAGTTTGCTGAGACTCACTTTTTAAAAGAGCTGCTCCTAAATTTTACTACCACATACCCAGATATGACGTACTGTGGACACATGACATTGGCAGTAACTGTATTAGGATGAGCCTAACTCCAAAACTGGATGGATTTTTCAAAGGTTCCTGATGCTCATGCCCTAAAGCTCTCCTTTGCCTGAGTTCCCCATTGTGTGGAACGCTGGACAGACAACTAGCAAAACCTGTAGGTAACATCTCAGTGCCCACTACATACAGAAAATGTCAGTCACAAGATTCTGTGACTACGGATTGCTATTCAATGGATTACGCTCCTGGCAAACTACTAACCTGGACCAAGTCCACAAGACAACAACATCACAAAAGCAAAGGAGGAAATCCATGCACCGCCATTTTAGGATCTCTGGGACTATGATACAGTGAGGAGGAAAGGTAGGATGGTACCTGGAGTAAAGGGAGATCATGTGACAAATACTGTGCAGAAAACCAAAGGGGCTCCTCACTCCTAGCTAGCAATCAACACTGGATAGCTTCCTATTGGCTCAGACTTTCAAACCAACTTCCGATGATGGGTGAGAACTTATGAAGCACTCCTCTCCAGACTACAAATTTTTCTGAGCACATGGCTCATGAAGACAGGCCCAGCTGCAGCTGCCTTCTCGCTGGTCCCTCATGGCTTGCACCTCCACCTGAGGGCTCTGGCAGCAGAGGCCTGGGGCAGCGAACCTTGGTTCCAGTCACTGTGTGACTTCACCCCTCTGAGTTTCAGTTGTCTCAGCTGAGATGGGTTGATCACCCGCTACCTCCAGCCTTGTTGCTGGGACTTGATGAGATAAATCCCAGTGCCTGGCACACAGTAATGTTCAATAGATGGCAATGCCCTCTCTCTGGGTGGGACCTATGGAGATGCTAGCCCCGCACCTCGCCTGGAAGGGTCTAGATCTGCTCTGTCCACCAGGAAAGTCATGAACCCCATGTGGCTACTGAACACTGGAAATGTGGCCAGTCAGACTTGAGATGTGCCATCAGTGTGAAATATACTCCAGATTCTGGCAGTATGTAAAAGGAATGCAAACATCTCATGAATAATGATTTATATTGACTACATGTTGAAATGACATACGTTTGGTACATTGGGTTACATGAAACATATTATTACATTTGAAAATTAAATCTTGTTTTTAGAAACTCATCACCACCACCAGCAAGACAGGCCTTGGAACTGCCCCGCCACCCAGCACACACTGTAGCCAATATCCTGCTACCCCAGCTGCAGACCCTCAGACACTAGGATCTCCACCACCAAAGACACACCATTCCGCAGCTAAAAAACCTCCGAGACCATGAGGATTCCTGCAACAGAGAGGAATTGACAGGAGTGCCCCAGCCATGAAGACAGAAGAGAAAAAGTCTAGAGATGGAAGATGCTGACGATGCCTCACCATACCAGCAGACAACAGCTGCGTGTTGCTGAAGGATGCCCAGGACCAAACCAGAGATGGTTGGACCTGCATTAACACCATTTGTCCACCAACCAGATCGGAAATACCATGGCTGACATGTATACATAGGAACTGTTTGACATTGAAACTGGGACTCAAAAGAACTGTTGGCCCAGAAAGGAACTCACTACAGACTGATTCATTTGCCTCTCAGCATAACCATTATGGCTTGTCTCGGTTTCGGTCCTTATAAGGGAACTCCTTGTAATCACATGATCTAACACATCTAGGGGAAATAATGAACAACATAAATTACTGAACAGAAACAGACCTAGAGACAGAGAAGCAGCAATCAGACTGTCAAACCTCAGAGGGAAAGTAGAGGAGGGTGGGGGCAAAGGGGAGAGATCAAGCAAAGGACTTGTGTGCACGCATATGGGCCTAGCCAGTGGTCAGGGACAACAGGGGGGTGGGGGCATACATGGGGAGGGGTTTGGATGGGAATGGGGGATGAGGACAATTATGTGATACCATAATCAATAAAGAAATTTGAAAAAAAATTACATCATTTAACTTTTTCTTGAGTAAAATAGAAACTTAACTCATTGAGTACTTTTCAGCCCACAAATGTATTTGGATATGCTGCTGTTAAGAGGACACACTCCTCTATTTTTACTACCTGAGAGTATGTTTTTCTTTTTCTTCTTTTAAATCCTCATTTGAGGGTATTTTTCCATTGATTTTTAGAGAAAGAGTGGGAGAGAGAGGGAATGGCAGGAGGAACATCAATATGAGAAAAACACATCAGCTGGTTGCCTCCTGCATGCATGAGCTCTGACTGGTGCCAGGTCAGGGGAGGAGCCTGCAACCAAGGTGCGTGCCCTTAACAGGAATCAAACCCAGGACCCTTCAGTCCACAGGCCAACACTCTATCTGCTGAACCAAACCGGGTAGGGCTAGTTTTCTTTTATATATATATATATATATACATATACATATACATACATATATATACATATACATATACATACATATATATATATATATATATTTTTTTTTTTTTTTACTTTAGAGAGGCAGGGAGAGGGAGAAAGAGACAGAAACATCAATGAGAGAGTCACTGATCAGCTGCCTCCTACATGCCCTCTACTAAGGATTGAGCCCGAAACCCAGCCATATGCTCTGACAGAGATCATAGGTTGATGTTCAACCACTGAGCCACACCAGCTGGATGAGTCTTAGGCTTTTAATTATTTAATTTGTTTGAACCTATCTCCTTTTAAAATTAAAACCTTATTTTTAAAAATTAATTTTAAGAATGAGGAGAGAGAGAGAGAGAGAGAGAGAGAGAGAGAGAGAGAGAGAGAGAGAGAGAGAGACATCGATGTGAGGAAAACACTCATTAGTTGACTTGCACCCAGATCAGGGCCTAAACCTGCAACCTCATGTGCCCTGACCAGAACTGAACCTTTTTGGTGTATGGGACGGGGCTCCAACAACTGAGAAAACTGGCTAGGGCAACAGTTGTTACTTTTGAAAAGAAATAACTGATGATGTAATTACTGGATAGTACTTGGTTTCTTGACAAAATACTCCAAATAAAATATGAGACAAGAATTGCAAAGGTCCTGGCTGGATGGCTCAGCTGCTCAGTGTTGTCGCATACACTGAAGGGTTTCAGGTTCAATCACAGTCAGGGCACATACCAAGGTTGTGGGTTTGAAACCCATTCGGAGCCAATGCAGGAGACAGCAATCAATGCTTCTCTCTAAA
The DNA here is from genome assembly GCF_964339955.1 of Pipistrellus hanaki. Classification (NCBI taxonomy): domain Eukaryota; kingdom Metazoa; phylum Chordata; class Mammalia; order Chiroptera; family Vespertilionidae; genus Pipistrellus; species Pipistrellus hanaki. The sequence continues at coordinate 74,818,376 of NC_140510.1, read as the reverse complement.
GTCAATAAAACTATATCCTCAGGTGAGGATTAAAAAAAAAAGAATTGCAAAAACACATTCATATAAAATTATTTATCTGGATTGATTTTATAAAAAATATGGCAAGTGCTGGCGAGCATGTGGAGAAAAGGAGCCCTAGTGCGCTGCTTCTGGGAATGCAGACTGGTGCAGCCACTACGGAAAACATGGAGTTTCCTCAAAAAATTAAATATGGAACTGCCCTTAGACCCAGTGATCCCACTTCTAGGAATATATCCTAAGAAACCAGATACATCTATCAGAAAGAATAGATGCACCCATTGTTCACAGGAGGGCAATTTGCAATAGCTAACTTCTGGAAACAGCCCAAGTGCCATCAGTAGATGAGTGGATAAAAAGCTGGTACACTTACACCATGGAATAACATGGAGCAGGTCCCTCCAAACTGTCTCTTACTCTTTGAGACAGCATGGAGGGACCCGGAGAGTATCATGCTAAGCGAAATAAGCCAGTCAGAGAAAGACAGTATCACATGGTCTCACTCATGTGTGGAATCTAATGAACAAAATAGATTCAGAGATATAGAAGCATAGAACAGACTGCAGAATCTCAGAGGGAGAGATCAACCAAAGAATCTGTATTCATATTTGCATAACCTGTGGACACAGACAATAGGCTGATGAAGGCCTGGGGTGAGGGGATGAGGGGGCTGGAGAGGGGAGGGCATTCTACAATAGAAGGGGTCACTGGATAGAAATGTGGGATATATGTAATACTTTCAATAATAAAGATTTAATTGTTTTTAAAAGTTCCTTAAAATACAGTTTTAACTGAGGTAAGAAGATAGCATCTAATTAGGTTGGTATTAATAAAATATGTAATATAAAAGTTAAATATCATATATAAAATATATTATATGTAAAATATAAAATAATAATAAATATTAAAATAAAGTGTTATTAAAACTCTCCCACAAAGAAAAAGTGTGGCTCAGAAAGATTGTTGAATTCACACATTTAAAGAAGAAGAAATACCAGCCTTACATTAAAACCTTTTAGAAAACAAAAAAGGCATACCTAATTTTTAAAAAATATATTTTATTGATTTTTTACAGAGAGGAAGAGAGAGGGATAGAGAGCTAGAAACGTCGATGAGAGAGAAACATCAACGAGCTGCTTCTTGCACACCCTCTACCAATGTACATGCCCTTGACCAGAATCGAACCTGGGACCTTTCAGTCCGCAGACCAACGCTCTATCACTGAGCCAAACTGGTTTCGGCGGCATTCCTAATTTACTTTAACAGTCAGCATATTCCTACTACTAAAAACTTACAAGATAATTGCAAAAAAATCAAACTATATACCAATTATTCTTATAAATACCAATACAAAACTCCTAACAAAATGTAATAGAATCTAGCAGTATATAAAATTATTATTATATGATGACTATTTGGGTTTATCCCAGACAATGAAGATTTTTTTTTAAATCAATCTTTATTGTTTATATTATTACAAAGGTTCCTCATTTCTTCCCCCCTCCACCAGGTTCCCACCTCACCCTCCACCCCCTCCCCACCCCCCATTGTCCTCATCCATAGGTGCACAGTTTATGTTCAGTCTCTTCCCGCATCCACCACCCCCCTTTCCCCGAGGACTGTCAGTCCACTCTCCTCCCGTATCTCCGACTCTACTACAATCAACAGCTAATATTGTTCATCAGGTTTATCACTCTCCTTTTGTTGTTGTTGTTGCTGTTTTTAATTAATAAACTTTTACACTTCTAAGAATAAATTTTAAAATCTAATAATTTTAAACCTTGTTTTTTCTGCCCTGGGAATTGAGAAGCAAACTTGTTTACATATAAACTTGCTCTTGGGCTATCAAAAGGTGTAGCCATTCAAATGTAAATGAACACATTGTTTAAAGATAGCTGCTGGCTGGAATTGGATTACCTGTTCTGGGTGGGAAGGGCTTGTCCTCCCCTTTATCCATTAAAATTAAGGTGTTAGCTTTAAAACCTCTTTTTGGCAAGAGACCTTAAACTTTCAGAACTTTAACTTTTTCAGATCGTAAATCAGTTACTTAGCATTTTCTCAAATCAATAATACCTCCACATGCCCAAGGATACACTTCACACAAAAGACATTTCCAAATACATCAACCAACCTCACCCAGACCCCACACAAGGCACTCACAGATCAACACCCCAGCCTTATACTAACTCAACACATCCAGATCTAAGCCTTCATCACTTGATTCAGCAGACCCTCAAGTTCCCCCCAAAGTTTCCAGACATGTCTGAGAGGCAGCCATGGGGCAGGGGCAGGCGAGGAGCGAGCTGTTCCGGGCCTGGCTGCTCCGGGCCTGGCCTCTGTTGCTCTGATCCTCTCCACAACCAGCTGCTCCAGGTCTGGCCACTGCCGCTCCCAGCCTGGCTGCTGCTGCTCCAGGCCTGGCTGCTCCCTACCCGGCCGCTCTGGACCTGGCCGCTCCAGGCCTGGCCGCTCCGGGCCTGGCAGCTCCCGGCCTGGCATGAAGATTTTTTTTAAATTTAAAAACCAAACATTATAATTCACCGTCAAAATAGAGAGGGATAGTCATATTTTATCTCAATAGTTAGAAATGACACATTGAGCATCTTCTTATGTCAAAAACTAGGAATGAAAGGGCACCTTCCCAATTTCATAAAGAGGGAAAAACCCAAACAGCTAACATCCTACTAAATGGTGACATTTTTGCCTTCTCTTCTAAGGACATCTGTATTCATCATTATAGTGAATGTCCCAATCTTATTAATTAAGAATTAATAAGACAAAATGAGAAATTAAAGCCGTAAGATTATACACCAAGAAGCTTAACCATCATCATTTGTAGAGGACATGACAGTTTATACAACAGAGAACACTTACTCCTGTTCTATATGCTCTTTCACCAGGTCAGAGTCTGCACAGTTAGTACACAGTTTGCAGTTTGTTGGAGAACCTAATTAGCAGTGTAACACACTAATCCAAAACAAAGGACTGTTTTTGCTCTATCTACATCTTAAAATAAATATAAATAGGAGCAAAAACAAAGTCAAATACATAGTGGCTACAACTGCATTTAGTACTATTTAGATCTATATAAGTCACTCAGGGAAACTGCATTTTTGTAGAAACAATGGCTACAAAAGATAATTTCCAAAAGCCAACCTTTTACAGGCAAAATTAAAGATTTGATTTGCCAATTAGTTTTTACCATGTATAATTTTTATAAGAATAAGAATTGATATATCTGAAGATATTTTTAATAAAATATAATGAAAGTTGAATCAGTAGAAATTATGTAACTGTGCTTTTAGAATAATGAAATTAAATTGGTTTCAGGAATTTACTTGGTATGATTTCTTATACATACATTAATTTGCAGACTACAGGAGAGTAACAAAAATTGGATAAATTAAGAATTTCAGATTACAATGCAATATAGAGATTTCATGTGAGACTATAACTATGGGGAAAAGACATGGGTAAGTACACCAGAGTCTAGCTTCCCACATCAATAGTCTACTTGCCAGGTACCATACTGAGTGTGCCTTATCTTCTCAAAGAGGGGGCTTAGGGTAACGGTCCCAACAGATGAACAGCTGCTACTGCAGGTGAACAGAGGCACATCAGGCAAAGGGAGTTGTGTTTAACTCACTGGCCTTATTTTTTTTAAAACATGTTTTTATTGATTTCAGAGAGAGAGGGAGAAAGATAGGAACATTGATGAGACAGAATCATTGATTGGCTGCCTCCTGCAAACCCTACACTGGGGATCCAGCCTGAAACCTGGGCCTGAACCCTGACTGCAATCAAACTGTGACCTCCTGGTACAAAGGTCAATGCTCAACCACTGAGCCACACCAGCTGGGCAGGCACTGGTCCTAATTTCAAACAGAGTGAAGGGAAGCAACATAGAGGTTCATAGGCATTTCTCTTTAAGCAGCATTCAAGAGCTGTAACTTGATGCTTGTGAATGTCTGTATCTGAATAGGCATCTGTATTTGAATACCTGGGAGTTAAACAGTTACTGAACAGACTGGCCTATGGAAGATTTCTTATAAAAAACAATAGGTTTTGTGTATATATTATATTTTATATTTTATTCATAAAGACCTGCTAGTAATAAAGGTAATTTTTTTAAAAGCTGCTTTTATCAGTCTCCTCTTCTGTCCTGCCTCACATTCCTCAGTCCATTCCCCCCAGGGACTGCAAGGCAACAGCCCCGAACTTGAGCTGCACTGGAGTCTTGTGCGCTGAGTCCTGAGGCTTTCACATGACGAGGTCGGGACCTGTGAGAAGGGATTACCGGGTCTGGGTGCTCAAACCGCAGATGTGCGGATTACACCTCAGGGACAGTCCTTGACTTTGTGGAGTGCGGATCACTGAACATGTTTGTGCGTGTATACTGATAACAAAACATTCATTTCTCATAGGAATATACATAGAAATGGAATTGCTGGGTCACAGGAGGAACATATGTTTACATTTAATAGAAACAGGATTTCACTGTGCTATACCAGTCTCCCCTTCATCTTCTCCACAAACTCACTCATATTTGATACTAGAGGCTCAGTGCATGAAATTCATGCAATAGTAGGCCTTCACACACACACGCGCGCACACACACACACACACACACACACACACACACACAGGCTGCCATCACCAGCTTTTCTCTAGCACTCGGGACTGGGCTTTCCTCACAGCCCTGGCTTTGTCCAGAAGGACATCCAGTCTAATTAGCATATTATACTTTTATTGTTATACAATAGATTATTAACCCCTTTAATTTTAGCCATTTGTGGGTATTTTTGGTTATCTAATTGTTGTTTATGGTTTATATATTCCTGTTGACTAATGGTACTTAACATATACAGTACCTATTAGTCATTTACAATAGATCGACTCTTTTGTGAAGGACCAGTTTAAATTTTTAGCTATATGTGAGTGTGTGTTTGTGTGTGTTTGTGTGTGTGTGTGGTGAGGAAGGATGTCAGTTTTTTTCTTATTGATTTGAAGTTCTATGTAATGTCTGGGTACTAGTCCTTTGCTGAATATATGTATTATGAATATTTTCTACCAGTCTCTGGTTTACATTTTACTCTCTTAAACTTGTATTGTGCTGGAAAGAATTTTTAATGGGATACAATGATTAATATTGTTCTTTATGATGATTGTTATATATTCCTGTAAATTATTTACTCCTTTTCCAAGGTCATGAGATAGTCTCCTTAGACTGTGGTGCTCAAACGTGAGTGGGCATCAGCAGCATTGTGGAGCTGTTTTCTTCTTTTGTTTTTCTTTAAAAAGAAATGATTTTATACACACCTCCAGAATGTCTAGCTCTTTAGGTCAGCAAAGAGGCCTAAGAGTTTGCATTTTTTTACACTTTTCAGATGATGCTCATTCTGGTAGTCTGAGGATCACCTTGAAAAGCACTTTATCTTTGAGAAGCTTGCCTTTTACGTTCAGATATTCAATAAGCCTGGACCTGATTTTTGTGTGTGCTATGAAATGGGGATAAAAGTTAATTTTTTCCATGTTAGTCAACTGACTAATAACAAAGAAATGTGGCATCAATCATGTTGTAATTTAAGTGGTGACCAGACGTCCCGATTTTGGCGGGACAGTCCTGATTTTTAACAATTTCTCTCATGTCCCACGGCATTTTTAAAAAAGTCCAAAATATTTAAAGGAATCTCTCCAAAAATTGGGACTGTTTTAAAACGCCGTGGGACAAATTGTTAAAAATCGGGACTGTCCCGCCAAAAGCGGGACGTCTGGTCACCTTAGTCCGACTCCAAACGTGTAAATTGAGGCCATCAGCTACTAGTCAATGTTAGGGCAGAACGGAGAGTGTGGAGACTGGAACAAGACAACAGAGGGGCAACAGTGCATCAAATATTGCAGATCTTAATCAGGGATCCTCTCAAATGATCTTTGAACACGCAATAATAACCTGGCCACTCAGGGAATAGTAGATAAAACAGATTTTTAAAAAATATGTTTTCAATGATTTTTTATTTTTTAGAGAGAGAGAGAAAGGGAGAAGGAGAACAAGATAGAAACATCAATGAGAGACACTTCGATCAACAGCCTCTTGCAGACCTCCTAATGGGGACTGAGGCATGTGCCCTGACCAGGAATTGAACCTGGGTCAGTGCTCAACCACTAAGCCACACTGGCTGGAAAGAGAAAACATTTGAGTCTCATTCCATCCCTATACTTTCCCTCACATGAGAACTATCGCAGTCTTCCCAAGTAATGTTTTGTGCCATAATTCCAGAAATAAAATCCATAACTGTGATGTACATAGTACACACAGGAATTTAAGGGTCATGCAATAAAACAATGCTTTAGTGTTGAAAGTGAGTGAGAAAGGAAAGACTGAGATGATAGAGATGATATTGAATGGACAGGGACTATGAGGAAATGGAGAGGAGGCTGGGACTGTGGTGGAGGCTAAATGGAGAATGACTACTAAGACATGCAGAAGTGAGAAACAAGGAAGTATCAGGACATGGAGACAAGTCAAGTGCCCATCAATAGAGGAGGGGATAAGAAAGTGGTAGTACAGATACACAGTGGAATATTACTCGGCCATGAAAAGAATGAAATCTTACCATTTGTGACAGCATGGATGGGTCTAGAAGGTATTATGCTAAGTGAAATAGCCAATCAGGGGAAAATAAATGCCACATGATTTCACTTATCCACGGAATATAAAGAAATTGAAACAAACTCATAGATACAGGGAACAGACTGACAGTTGCCAGAGGGAAAGAGGATTGATTGAGTGGGTGAAAAAAAGGAAAGAGATTAAGAAGTAAAATTGATCCGGGCTGGCAAGGCTCAGTGATTGAGCAACAACCTATGAACCAGGAGGTTGTGATTTGATTCGGGTTAGGGCACATGACAGCGTGTGGGCTCGTTCCCGTGTGGGACATGCAGGAGGCAGCCGATCAATGATTCTCTCTCATCATTGATGTTTCCATCTCTCTCTCCATTTCCCTACCTCACTGAAATAAATTTAAAAAAAATTTTTTTAAAGAAGTAAAATTCATAGTTATAAAATAGTCACAGGGATGTAAAGTACAACACAGGGAATATAGTTAGTAATACTGTAGTAACTACATAAGGTGCCAGGTGGACACTGAAAATAAGGAGGGGACACTTTGTGAGGACATAATGGTCTCATCACTGTGCTGTACACCCGAAACTAATACTACTAAACTGAAACACCTTATAAGGATATGACTGTCTTACCACTATGTTATACACCTAAAACTAATACCGAATAATATTTAACATAAACTAATTGAAAAGTAAAGTCTTAAAAAATGAGGGAAAATCAAAATGGGGAGGAGGAGCACATGAATGGTTAGAAAAGGGAGCCCAGTAGGACGCACAGAATGCTAGAGGGAAAGCTGACAAGATTAGACAACATTTACTTCTTTCAACCCAGTTATTTTACAGATAAGAAAACTGAGGCCAGAATGCTGCTGTGTTTTCTCCAATTCACTGCATCCGGCAGGTGTCTCATCCAGGAATGTATCTTGACTCTCAGTCCTAAGATCCTTTTATGGCAAGAAATTTGCTTTGAAGAACAAGAAGCACTCACATCAGATACACAGAGAGGCTAGAGGTCAGAAAGAGGAAAGAGAAGCTTGAAGCCAAGTAGGAGGGAAAAAGAAGAAGCTCAGTAAAAGACACATGACTGTAAGGGGCAGTGGATTTCCCTAGCAGGGAAGTTGAGGTTACTGCTGACGGGGAGTGTGAGTTCAGCTGAGTGAGTGAGACTGTGTGGGAAGGGAGCTCCGGTCTGGGCTCTGAGGAGAGCTTAGAGGTCAGAGAAATTCCAGAACTCTGATGGTGTCTGAGGAAGCACCAGGTAACAGCTGTAGGAACATGCCTGTACCTCAGCACCAGTGGGTCAAGAGGAGGCATCTCAGGGAGGTGTGAAGGCTCAGGGGGACATGGGCGTCCTGCCTGGCCAGTGTGGCTTAGCTCATGGAGTGCAGTCCCAGCACCAAAAGGGGGGCAGGACACGTAACAGGATGATGTGCTCCGTGAGGCGGTCACACCTGAGAGGAGTCTGGAAAAGAGCACTTTGGACACGTCAAAGGTGTGTTAACCCAGATGCACAGGAACAATGGACAGAGCTCGCTTAAGGCAGACACACCTTTCAGACCTGGAGCATGCGTGCCTATTGGGAGCTGCCTAGTTAGCATGTTATGATCAGGTAACCCTGTGAGGTTACTTTCTGTCACTGAACTTGTCAGACTGACCACGTGGCCCTTTCTAAAACTGAGGTGTGAGAGGCAAGTCTGAGGTAAAGATGAGGTAGGGAAGCGTGGGGCTTCAAAGGTTGGTAATAAGAGGTGTTCAGTAACTAGCCATCTGCCTGCCAGGTAGATTGGTTTAAAAATGTTTCTGCTGAACCCAAAACCGGTTTGGCTAAGTGGATAGAGCGTCAGCCTGAGAACTGAAAGGTCCCAGGTTCGATTCCGGTCAAAGGTATGTACCTTGGTTGCGGGCATATCCCCGGTGGGGGGTGTGCAAGAGGCAGCTGATTGATGTTTCTCTCTCATCGATATTTCTAGCTCTCTACCCCTCTCTCTTCCTCTGTAAAAATTCAATAAATAGATTTTTTTTAATGTTTCTGCTGAAAGCTTAATATGGACAAGTCCCCTCATTTAAATTCTTCAAGGAGGAAGTAAAAGTTTCCCATGAGCCTGCAGAGTCTTAATTGTCTTTGGGTCAATATAATTCAAACGCTAAGGCTCAAAATAAGACAAATGCCAGGGTGACACATCCTGGAGAGGCCAGTTCTGAACCCCTACAATAGCTATGGAGGAATTTACTTATCAGCTTGTGAGCACCAATAGAAGTTGGTGGGGTTTTTTTGTTTGTTTGGTTTTGTGTGTGTGTGTGTGTGTGTGTGTGTGTGTGTGTGTGTGTTGTGTGTGTGTGTGCATTCATGCAATTATTGCATTCTTTTCTCCTAAAATCCCCTTCCTCTCACCCTGTAATCAGAACAAGATGTGGTTTCTGCTTGAATCTGTGCTTCCCAAATTACAATAAAAATAAACCCTTATCGCCCCATGTTTTGGCTTTTTAATTTTAGGTTAAGGTAATCTTAACTTTTTTCCAAAATATTTTAAGAATTAGCCTTAGGTAATTTGTTTACTTGTATAACAAATAGCCAGAGCACATTTATTTAAAAGTTATGAAGGAAAACATTTTAAGAGCCTTTTAAACATGACAAGAATGAAAGAGCAGGGTCAGCATGGCCAGCAAAGACCAGTGTATGATAAAACAAGCTGGAAGATCAAAGCAAGGCCAATAAGAAGGAAAACTTGGATAAAGAACTCCAGAATATTCTATTAATTTAATTTCCCTAAATTATCACTGTTTTTTAAAACTTATAATAGGAGATTCAAAGCATCTGTGTAAACTTCATGCTTATTAGCATATATTTTAATCCTAAGTAAATCTGTGTAAAATTCTTGTTTTACCAAGTAGAAATACTTGCAAAGATTTCTGATACCTTAAACAAGAATGTTAAAAATCTGTGTAATGAGCCGAAACCGGTTTGGTTCAATGGATAGAGCGATGGTCTGCAGACTGAAAGGTCCCAGGTTCGATTCCGGTCAAGGGCATGTACATTGGTTGCGGCACATCTCCAGTAGGGGGTGTGCAGGAGGCAGTGGTCAATGTTTCTCTCTCATCGATATTTCTAGCTCTCTATCCCTCTCCCTTCCTCTCTAAAAAATCAATAAAATATATATTTTTTTAAATCTGTGTAATGAAAAATAATTGGATGCCTGAACCCAACTATTCAATCATTCAAACTCACTCATTGAGCACCTTGCCAGGAGGCATTCCACTCGAGATGGGGACCCAGCGCAGCAGAGGTATACAGACCGGCGCCCTGAGCGAATCACTGGAGCCAAGATCCTGAGTGGGCAACGTCAGTTAAGGGCTGGGACTTTGTTTCAAGAAGGCTTGTTTTCTCCAGTCTGTACATTACCATAAACCCAGCACACCACGGCTTCTAGTCCTCAGTTTGTGTGCTTCCTTCTTAAGTAGAATACAAGCTCCTGAATAAAGTGATTGCCTGTAGACCACTAGATATTCACGAGTGTTGCAAGATGCTTGTATCCAGCAGGTGCTGAGAGACTTTTGGGTGAGTATACATTGGGTATCAATGCAAGTCAGAGGACATATTTCTTTTTTTTTAAATATATTTTATTGATTTTTTTTTTTTACAGAGAGGAATGGAGAGGGATAGAGAGAAACACTGATGAGAGAGAAACATCAATAAGTTGTCTCTAGAACATTCACTACTGGGGATGTGTCCACAACCAAGGCCCTTGACGGGAATCGAACCTGGGACCTTTGAGTCTACAGACTGATGGTCTATCCACTGAGCATAACCGGCTAGGGTGAGATTCTTTTATGTTTCCAGGTTCCTGTGGTCTCTGTGATGGCTACTGGTTCTTCCCTAGGATAATGGAGTAGTAGTTTACACTGTTACACAGGACAATCATAGGAGATTCTGAAAATCAAATAAAGCAGCTAATGAGAAGTCTTACATATGAATGTGGTGGGGTGTGTCTTAGAAGAAGAGTATTGAATTTGGCAAGAGAAGGACAGAGTGACAGGAAAGAGCAGGGACAACAGAACATCAGGTAGGAATTGGAAAACCATTTGGTTTTATGCTTTCATTGTCTGAATGAGAAGAAATGTCCCCAGAGGTAAATTGACTTTTCAATGCCACATAAGACTTAGTCCATAGAGGCTGAGTTAGAGAAAGATGAACAGAATGAAGGCTGGTAACAAGGGGAGAAGTTGAAAGTCAGAAGTGGAGGAAATGAGAAGCTGAATCAGTGCCTAGAGTTTAGGGAAAGAGCATTTTTTTTTGTTTTGTTTTTTTGTTCTGTTGGTAGAACAAGGAAGTCACAATAGAGGTAGTGTGGAGTAGTTTTATTTCAAACAGAAGCCAAAGACAACCTTTCCTGAGAAAGAGAGAACATCTGTAACTGAAATGTTGCTTCTGCAAATTCCATTGCTAGCTGTTCTCCTCGCAGCAGGTGAGAATGAAGATGGTAAGAACTCTGGCCACTGCCCTGTAGGTTACAAGTGTGTGTGTGTGTCAGTGTGTGTTGCGGCGTCCTCAGAGGAGACTGAGAGGAAATGTCAGCACAGTTCTGAGTATCCCGTACTCTGGGACCCTATGCCCTTCTGAAGGTTGTAAAGCATGGGGCCCTGGGCAGCTGAATGCTGCTGAGGTAGCCATGGCTTCCCTTATCTCCAGACTCTGTTTTCTTCCTGGCACCTTTCTTCCTTCCCTCTCCTTCCCAATGCCTTTTCTCCTCCTCATACTTTCTGTTCTGTTGCCACAGCCTTCCAGGAGGAGATTTCCTTCAAAATTATCTACAGCATTGCCTTCTACAACCATTCCTGGGTGAAAAGTTGGACCTCTGCTTGGTTGGGTGACTTGCAGACTCATGGCTGGGACAGCAACTCTAGAAGAGTTATTTTTCTGCGACCTTGGTCCAAGGGCAACTTTAGCAAGGAAGAGAGAAAGAACTGAAAAACTTTTTCCATTTGTTGTCCATTAACGTGCCTCTATTTATTCAAAGGCATGCCAGTCAATGGAAGTTTACATGTAAGTTCGATTCCCAAAATGGGTGGGTGCAATGTGCTGGGTGAGGGGTGTGTGTGTGTCACAATGAGTTTCTTATTCCCATTTCCCCGCACATCCGATCTCTTCAGCATTCTCTATACAGCTATTGTAACCTATTGCATTTCATTCACCCCGGGTTGTTATAATCACAACTCTTTCACACTAAGTGCTTCCTTATTCTCTTGCTCTCACCATTTATATCACCTTCTTTCAACAATTTGCTTACTTCTATTTCCAAAAAAAAGAAGTCATTCATTTTTTCCTTCACCTTCAGTTACCACCAATTATACTTTCTCTGAACTTCTGATCAAACCAAACTTTGTTCCATTATCTTAAAGCCCCCAAACTTCTTCTATTTCCCTTTTTGCTTCCACTAATTTCATGTTTACTCCCTCTTTCCTCTAATTTACATCCCTTCTTCCCTAGATCCCCTTCAGGTACAGGGAACAGGAGGCTGTGAGCTGCACCCTGGAGGAGCCATAGTAGCCTTCAGTCAATTTGCTTATCAAGGATTAGAGCTCCTGCACTTCCAGAACAATTCCTGGCTGCCATCTGTAAAGGATGAAATCAGAGTTGAGCTTATGAGGAAACAATTCAATCAGTACCATGTCTCCAACAAAATAATACAGAGGCTGCTCAGTGACACCTGCCCACGTTTCCTCTTGAGCATCCTTGATGCGGGGAAGGCAGATCTCCAGAGAGAAGGTCAGTCCCATATCCTTCCTCCATGAGTTTTCTAAATTATACCTTCACACCAACCCTTTAAATTGAGGATAAGGGGGGAGAAGAGAGAAGGATAATGTGTGAATTGCCAGCATGTGATAGATATGTCCGTCTAAACTGATGTGAAGATATGAACCTCCAAGTCTGTGTTAGTCCATATCTGAATATCTCTCCTGTCCTCTGCAGTAAAACCAGAGGCCTGGCTGTCCACTGGCCCCAATCCCGGTCCTGACCACCAGATGCTGGTTTGCCATGTCTCTGGCTTCCATCCAAAGCCAATTTGGGTCAAGTGGATGCAAGGTGAACAGGTACAGCAGAGCACTCAACAGAGTGGCATCTTGCCCAATGCTGATGGGACATGGTACCTTCAGGCTTTCTTGGAGGTGGAAGCCACTGAGACATCTGGCCTATATTGCCGGGTGAGACACAGCAGCCTGGGAGGCCAGGACATCCTCCTCTACCTGGGTAAGAAAAGTGGGGCCCACACTGGGAATGGGAGGGGATGGTCCACAAGCAGAGCAGGAGAGCAAAGTGAAACACTTGGGATTTATGGACTCCAGACGCAAAAGAATGAAAATAGTTCAATAAATAAAAGAATAGAAAATGAGGAAGATGTTGAGGGTTAATGAAAGATTCAGCTCTGAAGAGGGAGGAGAGAGGAAACAAGAACAGAGATCAGTGAGGGGAACACTCTAATAACAAAGGCAGAGCAGGGAGATGCAGTAAACAGGGGGTGGGTTTGAAATGACACTTTGTGTGCACCCAAACCCACAGAACACCATCACAGCTCCAAGGGCTGGATCATCCTGGCAGTGATGGTGCCCCTGCTGCTCCTGACAGCTCTTGCATTTTGGCTTAGGAAGCGCTGGTGAGTTTTTTGTGCCCATCATTCCTGGTCTTTCATCCACTCCCTACTTGTCTTCCCACTTTTCTTCTCTCCCTCTCTCTCTGTTTCTCTCTCTCTCTCTCTCTCTCTCTCTCTCTCTCTCTCTGTCTCTGTCTCTTCCCACTCCTTACCCTCCACTAGTTCTTCTTTCCCCAGCCCCCTTCCTTTTACTTTCAATTCTCACTTCCACCTCATGCAGAGTAACTTTCATCTCTGTTCTTATCAGGTCACACTGTGAGCCTCCTGTCAGGCTTCATCCTTTGAAATGAGATTCCAGCAGCCCTGGGTTCCAGACATATTTAAACTCAGCATGGTGACAATGTCTGCTCAACTCTCCAAGTACAACTTCTGTTGTTTATGTTTTTTTATTTGTGTATTTAATGATCTGTTATTAATATAAGCTAAAGGTAATCTTGTAGGACTTGCTTTCTGACCTGGTTCTGAGATTATAAAACTCTTATTTTGACTCTGGATAAAATGAGATCCTAGCAATGGCTATATATTGAAAAACTGATGAATCTCAGGCCCATTTCAGATGTCACTTCTTTATGGGAACCTTCCCTGAGTCACAAGTGGAAACAGCATCTGAACTCCCACACACTTTCCAGTGAACTTTGCTGAATCTACTTCTCACTTTTTATCCTTTGTTGCAGTTTTGTAGGCCTCTTTTCACCTTCTAATTTTTAAGCTTGAGAACAAAGACTATCTCTTTTTAAAATTTGTGTAATTTACAAAGTGTGTAACAGTATGTAATGTGCTCTCAATAAAAGCCTGTGTTAAGTTTGCTTAGCATTTACTACAAAGATCAGGTACCTGAAGTTCTAGGCAAGGAAGGAGGAAGCAAGGAAGTAACAAATGTATTTGGAGATGCTGCTCTTAAGAGGACACACTCCTCTAATTTTACTATCTGACAGTTTTTGTTTTCTTTTTCTGTTTTTTTAATCCTCATTTGAGGGCATTTTTCCATTGCTTTTTAAGAGAGTGGAAGAGAGAGAGAAAGACAGGAAGAAACATTCATATGAAAGAAACACATCGACTGGTTGCCTCCTGCGTGCATGAGCTCTGACCAAGGTCAGGGCAGGGGAAGAGCCTGCAACCAAGATAAGTGCCCTTAACCAGAATCGAACTCAGGACCCTTCAGTCCGCAGACCAACGCTCTATCACTGAGCCAAACCGGTTTCGGCGGCATTCCTAATTTACTTTAACAGTCAGCATATTCCTACTACTAAAAACTTACAAGATAATTGCAAAAAAATCAAACTATATACCAATTATTCTTATAAATACCAATACAAAACTCCTAACAAAATGTAATAGAATCTAGCAGTATATAAAATTATTATTATATGATGACTATTTGGGTTTATCCCAGACAATGAAGATTTTTTTTTAAATCAATCTTTATTGTTCATATTATTACAAAGGTTCCTCATTTCTTCCCCCCTCCACCAGGTTCCCACCCCACCCTCTACTCCCTCCCCACCCCCCATTGTCCTCATCCATAGGTGCACAGTTTATGTTCAGTCTCTTCCCGCATCCACCACCCCCCTTTCCCCGAGGACTGTCAGTCCACTCCCCTCCCGTATCTCCGACTCTACTACAATCAACAGCTAATATTGTTCATCAGGTTTATCAATCTCCTTTTGTTGTTGCTCTTGCTGTTTTTAATTAATAAACTTTTACACTTCTAAGAATAAATTTTAAAATCTAATAATTTTAAACCTTGTTTTTTCTGCCCTGGGAATTGAGAAGCAAACTTGTTTACATGTAAACTTGCTCTTGGGCTATCAAAAGGTGTAGCCATTCAAATGTAAATGAACACATTGTTTAAAGATAGCTGCTGGTTGGAATTGGATTACCTGTTCTGGGTGGGAAGGGCTTGTCCTCCCCTTTCTCCATTAAAATTAAGGTGTTAGCTTTAAAACCTCTTTTTGGCAAGAGACCTTAAACTTTCAGAACTTTAACTTTTTCAGATAGTAAATCAGTTACTAAGCATTTTCTCAAATCAATAATACCTCCACATGCCCAAGGATACACTTCACACAAGACATTTCCAAATACATCAACCAACCTCACCCAGACCCCACACAAGGCACTCACAGATCAACACCCCAGCGCTATACTAACTCAACACATCCAGATCTAAGCCTTCATCACTTGATTCAGCAGACCCTCAAGTTCCCCCAAAAGTTTCCAGCCATGTCTGAGAGGCAGCCATGGGGCAGGGGCAGGTGAGGAGCGAGATGTTCCGGGCCTGGCTGCTCCGGGCCTGGCCTCTGTTGCTCTGATCCTCTCCACAACCAGCTGCTCCAGGTCTGGCCACTGCCGCTCCCAGCCTGGCTGCTGCTGCTCCAGGCCTGGCTGCTCCCTACCCGGCCGCTCTGGACCTGGCCGCTCCAGGCCTGGCCGCTCAGGGCCTGGCAGCTCCCGGCCTGGCTTGAAGATTTTTTTTAAATTTAAAAACCAAACATTATAATTCACCGTCAAAATAGAGAGGGATAGTTATATTTTATCTCAATAGTTAGAAATGACACATTGAGCATCTTCTTATGTCAAAAACTAGGAATGAAAGGGCACCTTCCCAATTTCATAAAGAGGGAAAAACCCAAACAGCTAACATCCTACTAAATGGTGACATTTTTGCCTTCTCTTCTAAGGACATCTGTATTCATCATTATAGTGAATGTCCCAATCTTATTAATTAAGAATTAATAAGATAAAATGAGAAATTAAAGCCGTAAGATTATACACCAAGAAGCTTAACCATCATCATTTGTAGAGGACATGACAGTTTATACAACAGAGAACACTTACTCCTGTTCTATATGCTCTTTCACCAGGTCAGAGTCTGCACAGTTAGTACACAGTTTGCAGTTTGTTGGAGAACCTAATTAGCAGTGTAACACACTAATCCAAAACAAAGGACTATTTTTGCTCTATCTACATCTTAAAATAAATATAAATAGGAGCAAAAACAAAGTCAAATACATAGTGGCTACAACTGCATTTAGTACTATTTAGATCTATTCAAGTCACTCAGGGAAACTGCATTTTTGTAGAAACAATGGCTACCAAAGATAATTTCCAAAAGCCAACCTTTTACAGGCAAAATTAAAGATTTGATTTGCCAATTAGTTTTTACCATGTATAATTTTTATAAGAATAAGAATTGATATATCTGAAGATATTTTTAATAAAATATAATGAAAGTTGAATCAGTAGAAATTATGTAACTGTGCTTTTAGAATAATGAAATTAAATTGGTTTCAGGAATTTACTTGGTATGATTTCTTATACATACATTAATTTGCAGACTACAGGAAAGTAACAAAAATTGGAGAAATTAAGACTTTCAGATTACAATGCAATATAGAGATTTCATGTGTGGCTGGAACTATGGGGAAAAGACATGGATAAGTACACAAGAGTCTAGCTTCCCACATCAATAGTCTACTTGCCAGGTACCATACTGAGTGTGCCTTATCTTCTCAAAGAGGTGGCTTAGGGTAACGGTCCCAACAGATGAACAGCTGCTACTGCAGGTGAACAGAGGCACATCAGGCAAAGGGAGCTGTGTTTAACTCACTGGCCTTATTTTTTTTTAAACATGTTTTTATTGATTTCAGAGAGAGAGGGAGAAAGATAGGGACATTGATGAGACAGAATCATTGATTGGCTGCCTCCTACAAACCCTACACTGGGGATCCAGCCTGAAACCTGGGCCTGAACCCTGACTGCAATCAAACTGTGACCTCCTGGTTCAAAGGTCAATGCTCAACCACTGAGCCACACCAGCCGGGCAGGCACTGGTTTCTAATTTCAAATAGAGTGAAGGGGAGCAACATAGAGGTTCATAGGCATTTCTCTTTAAGCAGCATTCAAGAGCTGTAATTTGATGCTTGTGAATGTCTGTATCTGAATAGGCATCTGTATTTGAATACCTGGGAGTTAAACAGTTACTGAACAGATTGGCCTATGGAAGATTTCTTATAAAAAACAATAGGTTTTGTGTATATATTATATTTTATATTTTATTCATAAAGACCTGCTAGTAATAAAGGTAATTTTTTTAAAAGCTGCTTTTATCAGTCTCCTCTTCTGTCCTGCCTCACATTCTTCAGTTCATTCCCCCCAGGGACTGCAAGGCAACAGCCCCGAACTTGAGCTGCACTAGCATATTGTGCGCTGTGTCCTGAGGCTTTCACATGACGAGGTCGGGACCTGTGAGAAGGGAGTACCAGCTGTGGGTGCTCAAACCGCAGATGTGCGGATTACACCTCAGCGACAGTCCTTGACTTTGTGGAGAGCGGATCACTGAACATTTTTGTGCGTGTATAGTGATAACAAAACATTCATTTCTCATAGGAATATACATAGAAATGGAAGTGCTGGGTCACAGGAGGAACATATGTTTACATTTAATAGAAACAGGATTTCACCGTGCTATACCAGTCTCCCTTTCATCTTCTCCACAAACTCACTCATATTTGATACTAGAGGCTCAGTGCATGAAATTCATGCAATAGTAGGCCTTCACACACACACGCACACACACATACACACACAGGCTGCCATCACCGGCTTTTCTCTAGCACCCGGGACTGGGCTTTCCTCACAGCCCTGGCTTTGTCCAGAAGGACATCCAGTCTAATTAGCATATTATACTTTTATTATTATACAATAGATTATTAACCCCTTTAATTTTAGCCATTTGTGGGTATTTTTGGTTATCTAATTGTTGTTTATGGTTTATATATTCCTGTTGACTAATGGTACTTAACATATACCTATTAGTCATTTAGATAGACTCTTTTGTGAAGGACCAGTTTAAATTTTTAGCTATATGTGAGTGTGTGTTTGTGTGTGTTTGTGTGTGTGTGTGGTGAGGAAGGATGTCAGTTTTTTTCTTATTGATTTGAAGTTCTATGTAACGTCTGGGTACTAGTCCTTTGCTGAATATATGTATTATGAATATTTTCTACCAGTCTCTGGTTTACATTTTACTCTCTTAAACTTGTATTGTGCTGGAAAGAATTTTTAATGGGATACAATGATTAATATTGTTCTTTATGATGATTGTTATATATTCCTGTAAATTATTTACTCCTTTTCCAAGGTCATGAGATAGTCTCCTTAGACTGTGGTGCTCAAACGTGAGTGGGCATCAGCAGCATTGTGGAGCTGTTTTGTTCTTTTGTTTTTCTTTAAAAAGAAATGATTTTATACATACCTCCAGAATGTCTAGCTCTTTGGGTCAGCAAAGAGGCCTAAGAGTTTGCATTTTTTTACATTTTTCAGATGATGCTCATTCTGGTAGTCTGAGGATCACCTTGAAAAGCACTTTATCTTTGAGAAGCTTGCCTTTTACGTTCAGATATTCAATAAGCCTGGACCTGATTTTTGTGTGTGCTATGAAATGGGGATAAAAGTTAATTTTTTCCATGTTAGTCAACTGACTAATAACAAAGAAATGTGGCATCAATTATGTTGTAATTTAAGTGGTGACCAGACGTCCCGATTTTGACGGGACAGTCCTGATTTTTAACAATTTCTCTCATGTCGCACGGCAATTTTTAAAAAGTCCAAAATATTTAAAGGAATCTTTCCAAAAATTGGGACTGTTTTAAAACACCGTGGGACAAATTGTTAAAAATTGAGACTGTCCCGCCAAAAACAGGACGTCTGGTCACCTTAGTCCGACTCCAAACGTGTAAATTGAGACCATCAGCTACTAGTCAATGTTAGGGCAGAACGGAGAGTGTAGAGACTGGTACAAGACAACAGAGGGGCAACAGTGCATCAAATATTGCAGATCTTAATCAGGGATCCTCTCAAATGATCTCTGAACCCACAATAATAATCTGGCCACTCAAGGAATAGTAGATAAAACAGATTTTTTAAAAATATGTTTTCACTGATTTTTTATTTTTTAGAGAGAGAGAGAAAGGGAGAAGGAGAACAAGATAGAAACATCAATGAGAGACACTTCGATCAACAGCCTCCTGCAGACCTCCTAATGGGGACTGAGGCATGTGCCCTGACCAGGAATTGAACCTGGGTCAGTGCTCAACCACTAAGCCACACTGGCTGGAAAGAGAAAACATTTGAGTCTCATTCTATCCCTATACTTTTCCTCACATGAGAACTATCGCAGTCTTCCCAAGTAATGTTTTGTGCCATAATTCCAGAAATAAAATCATAACTGTGATGTACATAGTACACACAGGAATTTAAGGGTCACGCAATAAAACAATGCTTTAGTGTTGAAAGTGAGTGAGAAAGGAAAGACTGAGATGATAGAGATGATATTGAATGGACAGGGACTATGAGGAAATGGAGAGAAGGCTGGGACTGTGGTGGAGGCTAAATGGAGAATGACTACTAAGACATGCAGAAGTGAGAAACAAGGAAGTATCAGGACATGGAGACAAGTCAAGTGCCCATCAATAGAGGAGGGGATAAGAAAGTGGTAGTACAGATACACAGTGGAATATTACTCGGCCATGAAAAGAATGAAATCTTACCATTTGTGACAGCATGGATGGGTCTAGAAGGTATTATGCTAAGTGAAATAGCCAATCAGGGGAAAATAAATGCCACATGGCTTCACTTATCCATGGAATATAAAGAAATTGAAACAAACTCATAGATACAGGGGACACACTGACAGTTGCCAGAGGAAAGAGGATTGATTGAGTGGGTGAAAAAAAGGAAAGAGATTAAGAAGTAAAATTGATCCGGGCTGGCAAGGCTCAGTGATTGAGCAACAACCTATGAACCAGGAGGTCGTGGTTTGATTCGGGATAGGGCACATGACAGCGTGTGGGCTCGTTCCCGTGTGGGACATGCAGGAGGCAGCCGATCAATGATTCTCTCTCATCATTGATGTTTCCATCTCTCTCTCCATTTCCCTACCTCACTGAAATCAATTAAAAAAAATTTTTTTTAAAGAAGTAAAATTCATAGTTATAAAATAGTCACAGGGATGTAAAGTACAACGCAGGGAATATATTTAGTAATACTGTAGTAACTACATAAGGTGCCAGGTGGACACTGAAAATAAGGAGGGGACACTTTGTGAGGACATAATTGTCTCATCACTATGCTGTACACCCCAAACTAATACTACTAAACTGAAACACCTTATAAGGATATAACTGTCTTACCACTATGCTATACACCTAAAACTAATACCGAATAATATTTAACATAAACTAACTAAAAAGTAAAGTCTTAAAAAATGAGGGAAAATCAAAATGGGGAGGAGGAGCACATGAATGGTTAGAAAAGGGAGCCCAGTAGGACGCACAGAATGCTAGAGGGAAAGCTGACAAGATTAGACAACAGTTACTTCTTTCAACCCAGTTATTTTACAGATAAGAAAACTAAGGCCAGAATGCTGCTGTGTTTTCTCCAATTCACTGCATCCGGCAGGTGTCTCATCCAGGAATGTATCTTGACTCTCAGTCCTAAGATCCTTTTATGGCAAGAAATTTGCTTTGAAGAACAAGAAGCACTCACATCAGATACACAGAGAGGCTGGAAGCCAGAAAGAGGATAGAAAAAGGAGAAGCAAAGTGGGAAGGGAAGGAAGAAGCTGAATAAAAGGCACAGGCCTGTAAGGGGCAGTGGATTTCCCTAGCGGGGAAGTTGAGGTTACTGCTGGTGGGGAGTGGGGATTCAGATGAGGGTGGGAGACTGTGTAGGAGGGGAGCTCCGGTCTGGGCTCTCAGGGGAGCTTAGAGGACAGAGGAATTCCAGAGCTGTGGTGGTGTCTGAGGAAGCATCCGGTAGCAGCTGTAGGAACATGAGCTGTACCTCAGCACCAGTGGATCAAGAGGAGGGATCTCAGGAAGGTGTGAAGGCTCAGGGGGACAGGGGCATCCTGCCTGGCCAGTGTGGCTTAGCTCATGGAGTGCAGTCCCAGCACCAAAAGGGGGGCAGGACACGTAACAGGATGATGTGCTCCGTGAGGCGGTCACACCTGAGAGGGGTCTGGAAAAGAGCACTTTGGACATGTCAAAGGTGTGTTAACCCAGATGCACAGGAACAATGGACAGAGTTCGCTTAAGGCAGACACACCTTTCAGACCTGGAGCATGAGTGCCTATTGGGAGCTGCCTAGTTAGCAAGTTATGGTCAGGTCACCCTGAGGTTACTTTCTGTCACTGAACTTGTCAGACTGACCACGTGGCCCTTTCTAAAACTGAGGTGTGAGAGGCAAGTCTAAGGTAAAGATGAGGTAGGGAAGCGTGGGGCTTTAAAAGATTGGTAATAAGAGGAGTTCAGTAACTAGCAGTCTGACCTGCCCTGTAGATTGGTTTAAAAGTGTTTCTGATAAATGCTTATTATGGGCAACTCCTCCATTTAAATTCTTTAAGGGAGAAGTAAAAGTTTCTCATGAGCCTACAGAGTCTTAATTGTCTTTGGCTCAACATAATTCAAAATAAGACAAATGCTAGGGTTACACATTCTGGGGAGGCCAGTACTGAACCCCTACAATAGCTATGGAGGAATTTACTTATCAGCTTGTGAGCACCAATAGAAGTTTTTTTGTGTGTTTGTGTGTGTGTGTGTGTGTGTGTGTGTGTGTGTGTTTTGTTTTTTGGTTTTTTGTTTTTTTTTTGTATTCATGCAATTATTCCATTCTTTCTCCTAAAATTCCCTTCCTCTCACCCTGTAATCAGAACACGATGTGGTTTCTGCTTGAATCTGTGCTTCCCAAATTGCAATAAAAATACACCCTTATTGCCCCACATTTTGGCTTTTTAATTTTAGGTTAAGGTAATCTTAACTTTTTTCCAAAATATTTAAGAATTAGCTTTAATTTGTTTACTTGTATGCAAATAAATAACAAAATAGCCAGAGCACATTTATCTAGAAGTTACAAAGGAAACCATTTTAAGAGCCTTTTAAACATGACAAGAATGAAAGAGCAGGGTCAGCATGGCCAGCAAAGACCAGTGTATGATAAAACAAGCTGGAAGATCCAAGCAGGGCCAATAAGAAGGAAATGTTGGATAAAGAACTCCAGAATATTCTATTAATTTAATTTAATTTAATTTCCCACAAATTATCACTGTTTTTTAAAACTTATAGTAGGAGATTTAAAGTATCTGTATAAACTTCAGGCTTGTTAACATGTATTTTAATCCTAAATAAATCTGTGTAAGATTCTCATTTCACCAAGTAGAAATACTAGCAAAGATTTCTGATTCCTGAAACAATAATGTTAAAAATCTGTGTAATGAAAGAAATAATTGGGTGCCTGAACCCAACTATTCATTCATTCAAACTCACTCATTGAGCACCTTGCCAGGAGGCATTCGCTAGAGTTGGGGACCCAGCGCAGCAGAGGTATACAGACCGGTGCCCTGAGCGAATCACTGGAGCCAAGATCCTGAGTGGACAACGTCAGTTAAGGTTTTGACTTTGTTTCAAGAAGACTTGTTTTCTCCAGTCTGTACATTACCATAAACCCAGCACACCAAGGCTTCTAGTCCTCAGTTTGTGTGCTTCCTTCTTAAGCAGAAGAAAAGCTCCTGAATAAAGTGATTGCCTGTAGACCACTAGATATTCACGAGTGTTGCAAGATGCTTATATCCAGGCAGGTGCTGAATGACTCCTGGGTAAATGAATATATATCACTGCAAGTCAAACAGAGATTTTTATGTTTCCAGTTTCCTGTGGTCTCTCTGATGACTACTGGTTCTTCCCTAAGGATAATGGAGTAGTAGTTTATACTGTTCCACATGGCAACCACAGGATTTCCTGAAAATCATATAAAGCCACCAGTGAGATGTCAGAGATGATATAATGGGGTGGGGCTTAGACAGAATAAGAAACTATTTGAAGAGTGTTTAAACTCAGCACGAAAATTTCAGTGTGACAGGAAAGAGCAGGGACAACAGAACATCAGATAGCAATTGGAAAACATTTAGTTTTATGCTTTCATTGTCTGAATGAGAAGGGAATATCTAGAGGGAAACTGACTTTTCAATGGCGCATAAGAATTATTTTATATAGATGAATTAGAGAAAGATGATCAGAATGAAGGCTGTACAGTACAAGGAAGATGCTGAAAGCCAGAGAAAAGTCAGAACTTTAGGGGAAATGAGAGGCCGAATTGGTGTCTAGAATTTAGGGAAGGACACTGGGTTTTTGTTTTCTTTGGTCTGTTGTTAGATGAAGGAAGACAGAATAGAGGTAGTGTGAAGTAGTTTTATTTAAAACAGAAGCCAAAGACAACCTTTCCTGAGAAACAAAGAACATCTGTAACTGAAATGCTGCTTCTGCAAATTCCATTGCTAGCTGTTCTCCTCGCAGCTGGTGACAATGAAGATGGTAAGAACTCTGGCCACTGCCCTGTGGGGTACAAGTGTGTGTGTGTGTGTTTCTGTTTCTGTGTGATGTAGCATCCTCAGAACATACCTGGAGAGGAGATGTCAGCACAGTCCTGAGTATCCCGTACTCTGGGACCCTGTGCCCTTCTGACGGTTGTAAAGCATGGGGCCCTGGGCAGCTGAATGCTGCTGAGGTAGCCATGGCTTCCCTTATCTCCAGATTCTGAGTGTTTCCTTTCTGGCACCTTTCTTCATTCTCTCTCCTTACCAATGCCTTTTCTTCTCCTCATCTATCTGTTCTTTTGCCACAGTTTTCCAGGAGATCTCCTTCAAAGTTATCCACAGCTCATCCTTCTACAACCGTTCCTGGGTGAAAAGTCGGAGCTCCGCTTGGTTGGGTGACTTGCAGACTCATGGCGAGGACAACTCTGGCCGTACTGTTTTCCTGCGTCCTTGGTCTAAGGGCAACTTGACCAAGAAAGAGATAAAAGAAGTGATGGAGTACCACCACGCGCTCTCCATTGAAATGTCGAACAAACTTCACAGACATGCCCGTCAATGGCAGCTTAAATGTAAGTTCAATTCCCCAAATGGGGAGGTGCAGTGTGCTGGGAGAGGGGTGTGTGTCTCAAGGAGCTCCTTAATCCAGTCCCCTCCAACTCCCACCCCCCTCTCCCCCCTACACATTCAATCTCTTCAGCATTCTCTGTCTGTATAGCTACTGTAACTATTGCATTTCATTCACCCTGGCTTATAATCACAACTCTCACACTATGTGCTTTCTTCTTCCCTTGCTCTCACCATTTAGGTCACCTGCTTTCAACAATTTGCTCACTTCTATTTCCAAAAAAGAAGTCATTTTTTCCTCCACTTTCAACTACCACAAATCCCACTTTTTCTGAACTTCTGATCAAACCAAATTTTGTTCCATTACCTCAAATCCCCCAAACTACTTTTCCTTTTTTTTTTTTTTTTTTTTTTTTTTGCTTACAACAATTTCATCTTTACTCCCTCTTTCCTCTAATTTATACCCCTTCTTCCCTAGATCCCTTTGAGGTACAGGCAACAGGAGGCTGTGAGCTGCACCCTGGGGGAGTCATAGTAGCCTTCTATCTACTTGCTTATCAAGGATTAGAACTCCTGCACTTCCAGAACAATTCCTGGCTGCCATCTGTAAAGGATGAAATTACAGCTGAGCCTATGAGCAGAGTATTCAATCAGTACCATGTCGCCAACAAAATAATACGGAGGCTGCTCAGTGACACCTGCCCACGTTTCCTCTTGAGCATCCTTGATGCGGGGAAGGCAGATCTCCAGAGAGAAGGTCAGTCCCATATCCTTCCTCCATGAGTTTTCTAAATTATACCTTCCCACCATCCCTTTAAAACAAGGATAAGGGGTCAGGAGAGAGAATAATGTGTGAATTGCCAGCATGTGATAGATGTGTCCATCTAAACTGATGTGAAGATATGAACCTCCAAGTCTGTGTTAGTCCATATCTGAATATCTCTCCTGTCCTCTGCAGTAAAACCAGAGGCCTGGCTGTCCACTGGCCCCAATCCCGGTCCTGACCGCCAGATGCTGGTTTGCCATGTCTCTGGCTTCCATCCAAAGCCAATTTGGGTCAAGTGGATGCGAGGTGAACAGGCACAGCAGCACACTCAACAGAGTGGCATCTTGCCCAATGCTGATGGGACATGGTACCTTGAGGTTTTCTTGGAGGTGGAAGCCACTGAGACATCTGGCCTATATTGCCGGGTGAGACACAGCAGCCTGGGAGGCCAGGACATCCTCTTCTACCTGGGTAAGAAAAACTGGGGCCCACACTGGGAATGGGAGGGGATGGTCCACAAGCAGAGCAGGAGAACAAAGTGAAACATTTGGGATTTATGGACTCCAGACGCAAAAGAATGAAAATAGTTCAATAAATAGAAGAGTAGAAAATGGCTCAGTGCATAGAGTGTTAGCCTGTGGACTCAAGGGTCCCAGGTTCAAGGGCATGTACCTTGGTTGCAGGCTCATACCCAGTGGGGAGTTTGGAGGAGGCAGCTGATCGATGTTTTTAACTCTCTATCCATCTCCCTTCCTCTCTGTAAAAAATCAATAAAATATATTTTAAAAAATTAAAAAAATGAGATCTGCAGAAGTAGGAAGATGTTGAGGGTTAGATGAAAGATTCAACTCTGAAGAGGGAGGAGAGAGGAAATAAGAACAAAGATTAATGAAGGGAACACTAATAAAAAAGGCAGACCAGGGAGATGCAGTAAACAGGGGGTGGGTTTGAAATGACACCTTGTGTGCACCCAAACCCACAGAACACCATCACAGCTCCAAGGGCTGGATCATCTTGGCAGTGATGGTGCCCCTGGTGCTCCTGACAGCTCTTGCATTTTGGCTTAGGAAGTGCTGGTGAGTTTTTTGTGCCCATCTTTCCTGTTCTTTCATCCACTCCCTACTCGTCATCCCACTTTTCTTCTCTCTTTCTCCTTAGTTCTTCTTTCCTCAGTCCCCTTCTTTTTGCTTTCAATTCTCACCTCCACCTCATGCATAGTAACTTTCATCTCTGTTCTTATCAGGTCACACTGTGAGCCTCCTATCAGGCTTCTTCCTTTGGAGTGAGATTCCAGCAGCCCTGGGTTCCAGACATATTTAAATGCAGCATGGCGACAATGTCCGCTCAGCTCTTCATGTACAACTTCAGTTGTTTATGTTTTGTTATTTGTGTGTTTAATGATCTGTTACTAATATAAGCTTAAAGGTAATTTTGCAGGACTTGCTTTCTGACCTGGCTCAGAGATAAAGTCTTATTTTAACCTGGATAAAATGAGATCCTAGCCATGGCTACATATTGAAAAATTGACAAATATCAGGCCCATTTCAGATGTCATTTCTTTACAAGGATCTTCCCTGATTCACAAGTGGAAGCAGCATCTGAACTACCACACACTTTCCAGTGAACTTTGCTGAATCTGCTTCTCACTTTTTATCCTTTGTTGCAGTTATGTAGGCCATTTTTCACCTTCTGATTTTAAAGTTGAGAGCAAAGACTATGTCTTTTTAAAATTTGTATCATCTACAAAGTTTGTAACTGTATGTAATATGCTTTCAATAAAAGCCTGTGTTAAGTTTGCTTAGCATTTACCACAAACATAAGGTACCTGAAGTTGTAGAGAAAGGAAGGAAGAAGCAAGGAAGTAACAAGCAACAATCCTATCTAAGACAGAAAAAACATGCTAATTGACCTTCACGACATTACAAAGATGGCAGCGCCAACAACCAATAAGGAGGGAATATGCTCACTGACTGCCATGTCCTTAAAGATGGCGGTTCCCAGTCCCCTCAGCCTTGCCTTGCCATAGGCCTGCATTCAGAGTCCCCCTGTCTCCTCAGTCCCCAGCTCCCCAGGGTAGGCCCAAGGGGCAGGCTAGCCTTGGCTGTCGGCTGCCCAGCAGCCTAGGGCTGCCCGAGGCTCAGGTAACCAGGGTCGGCTAATACTTGTGCTGTCGGCAGTAGCAGCAGCAGAAGTGTGATGGGGACCTTGCCTTCTCCTGATCACCAGATCGCCTCCTGCCCCTGGGGACTCCCAGATTGTGAGAGAGGGCAGGCTGGCTGGAGAGATCTGCCCCTCCAGTGCATGAATTTTTATGCACCAGGCCTCTAGTATTATATATCCTGCTATTTAACACAGACGCAATTTTCTATCAATTTGTAAAAAAGAATATACTATTTGTAAATTAATTCAGGCTTGCAGTATATGAAAAGAAAATTTGAGGCTATATTCATAAAAGTACACAGGAAAAAATCAAGAAGAACAGACTTTATTTTTTACATAAAAGTTCTATTTTCTTGTGAGGCAGCAACAAGTGTTCCGATACAGGAATACGTAAGTACATAGTAACAATATTTATCACCACTGGAAATGCTGTTTTTGGGGAGAATTTTATTAGAAAAACAAAATTTTTAAAATCTGCATTTAAAAAAGATTTAAACAGCTTCAACAGATGAAAGATACAAACTTTAAAAAAACATAAATTATATTCTTCAACAGGAGTGCATAAACAAAATATATTGTTCAGGGCTGCTCTGCCTATCATTAATTTAAGGCAGAGTAAAACTTAAACCTTAAAGTGCGGAGTTAATTTTTCTTAGCTTAATGCAAATTCAGCACTTCCACTGGTCCGGTTCACTCCAACGGTCCAAGCATCAAGGAATGAATCTTAAGTTTAGAATAATACAGTAAATTCAGTAGTGGCAATTTCCTTTTTCAAAAGAAAATCTTGACAACCCAGTCCTAATCTTGGACATACCCACGGCTACAAATTCTTCCTTTTTTTTCTTTTTAATACCTTCGAGTAAAAGCCAACCATTGAAAAAAAAAAGCCTGTCTTGTTGCCAGGTATTCCACAGGTAGCAATAGCACCTTCTGAAAGGTGGATTTGGCTTGTCATAGTGTTAGAAACATTTTAAACAAAATTAAGAATCTAGGACAAAATAATTTTGGCATTCATGCTCACAATATTAACAAAAAAGGAAAACAGATATTTTTAAAAAGCGTAACTGCTCACAAAAAACATAACAAGCAACAGACTCAGTCATGATCAAAACTAGTAAATTCACATATTGTTATCACAATTTCTTTAAGGGAAAAAAAAATAACTTAAGACTGATAAAGTAAATAACCACAGAATAGCTCCTTTTGCCAAAATATACATGCCACCTATTTCTTTTACTGCAATGGAAACACATTTACTTAAAAAAAAAAAAAAAAATTTAGATTCCCATTGAAGTTATTAATTTACTTACTTTCTGTACAGTTTTCTAAAAAATAACAATTCTAGAATGTAATTTTAGAAAACAATATTGAGACCCATTAAAAAAAATCAACCTCTTGGGAACTAAGGGTTAAATAAAGTGGAATTGATCAGGATTAATATTTTTTTTAAGACTGTGATAAAGTTCCTATGTTTAAAATTAGCCCTTTGGCACTGGCAGTTAAAGTTGTTTGTACCTT
The DNA here is from genome assembly GCF_964339955.1 of Pipistrellus hanaki. Lineage (NCBI taxonomy): Eukaryota > Metazoa > Chordata > Mammalia > Chiroptera > Vespertilionidae > Pipistrellus > Pipistrellus hanaki. The sequence continues at coordinate 74,789,713 of NC_140510.1, read as the reverse complement.
GTACCTTCTTTTTCTTCTTCAAATCTCAGGCTCTATTTCTTCCAAATCCACGGGATATGCTTGGTTGCCATACAATCCATTTACCGACAAATTCACATTGTCCTTACAACCAGACATTACAAGTTCCATTTATAGGACTGTGTAAAGAATAAAGTTATCCCATTCCTACTTTAAGTTACTTAGATTAAGGATATAGGAAACTCCACAGAAAAATGCGAATTAGACAAACGTGCACAACAGAGTAAAAGGAAAAACTGTACAAAGTGGCATTCTAGCTGGAAAATACCCTTGTCACTTGCAGGGATGGAGACACAGAAGGTTAAGTGTGAGGCAAAGAAAGGACGCGGATTTAATAGAACTCAAGTCATCCAAAAACAGGCCTGTGTGTTTTTCAACCTTGTCTCTAACTTCTTCCTGCCTTTTAAACTCACACACCTGACTTCAGTTTAACCTTTCCTGTACTTCTGAGAGAGCAGTTTTCTAGGGAAAAGGCCAAGTCAAAGGCAAAGATTCCAAGTACTCAGTAAACCAACCAGAACATTTAGATCCTGAATAACTGGGCTATTACTGACTTAGAAGCCACATGGACTGATTCCAAGTAAATGAGTTTTGAACAAAAAGGAAACAAAATTCATCGGTCTCACCAACTCACCTGACAGACTTACGTTTGAATTTATCTAAATTCCCTAAATACATCTCCATTTTAACTTGAACAGGGCATGCTTTTGATTACTTAGGTATCTTAAAGTTGCATGAGTATAAGAAGTCCTTTGAGAAGATGTATTGCTACCACTAGGTTTTCCTTGATGGGATATGTCTGGATAAACTGACATAGTAACCCTCTAAACTGTATCCCTTTAACAAGTATTTAAATGTTTTCTCCCTTTAATATGTATAAGAACATTAAATCATTGCATCAGAAGGTAGTATATGAAGACCTCAGAAGGATGCTTGTTACCAACACAGTTTGCTGAGACTCACTTTTTAAAAGAGCTGCTCCTTAATTTTACTACCACATACCCAGACATGACATACTGTGGACACATGACATTGGCAGTAACTGTATTAGGATGAGCCTAACTCCAAAACTGGATGGATTTTTCAAAGGTTCCCAAAGCTCTCCTTTGCCTGTGTTCCCCATTGTGTGGAATGCTGGACAGACAACTAGCAAAACCTGTAGGTAACATCTCAGTGCCCACTACATACAGAAAATGTCAGTCGCAAGATTCTGTGACTACGGATTGCTATTCAATGGATTACGCTCCTGGCAAACTACTAACCTGGACCAAGTCCACAAGACAACAACATCACAAAAGCAAAGGAGGAAATCCATGCACCGCCATTTTAGGATCTCTGGGACTATGATACAGTGAGGAGGAAAGGTAGGATGGTACCTGGAGTAAAGGGAGATCATGTGACAAATACTGTGCAGAAAACCTAAGGGGCTCCTCACTCCTAGCTAGCAATCAACACTGGATAGCTTCCTATTGGCTCAGACTTTCAAACCAACTTCCGATGATGGGTGAGAACTTATGAAGCACTCCTCTCCAGGCTACAAATTTTTCTGAGCATATGGTGGAATGTATACAGGAGTAGTGAAGAAAACAGCAGTTTTACAAATATTTCACTTAAAGCACAAACTTCTGACATCAAAAAACATAAATCACATCATGTACTAATATTGCTTTTTATTTCTTTTTTTTATATACTTGGTCAATGCATTTACTTATCAATTCTTTTTTTGGAGAAGAATACAGTCATGAGAATAAGATTGCTGGGGAAATGTCAACAATCCCTTTGGTCCCAAAGCTGAAAACAGCTGAGAAAAGCACACATTTAGAAAGGGAAACAAGAAACAGAGGCCACCAAAGAATCTTTTCAACATCTGTTTGCTACGTCTCAGAAAATGTAACATTGGTATTATAAAATAGTCATTATCATATAAAAGGTGGTTCTTGCAGCATCATTCACGTCTCCAGGAATCATTTGCAGGGATCGGTGTTTTGTTGTGTGTTTGTTTCTAAAGAAGTTTAATTTGAGAACAAAACAACAAAAAAAGTGGTATCAGCCCACCAAAAGTAAAGAATGAGACCTTTCTTGTCTCAGCTGGCGCTTTAGGAGAAAGCAGGCTAAGCACTGAGGGCTGGCCTTCCCAGCGAGCAGGCCACCAGGGGTGCTCTTCCAGAAGCTGTGCTGGGAGTCCCCGTGCAACGCCTGAGCACCGCACAGCCAACTGGGAGCGCACGGTGCCATCACAGTCAAGAGATCCGAGGGAACAGTGGCTGCGCAGCACTGGACCTACCCTTCAGCCTCCTCAATTGTATCGGGTGGTGAGAGTAGAGAGGACGATGGCATGACTGTACTTGTTCCTCGGGAGACTCGGTCTTGCTCTGCAGACAGGGAGGCCATAGCGATGGGCTGCAGCAGAGTGGTCGTCATGCCAGTGGTGACTGTCAGACTGTGGCCAGACCCCTTGAGGGTAAGATCTGGCGTGGGAAGGAGTGGCTTGAGGATGCTGACGAGGCAGAAAGCAGAGCCGCTTTTAGGAATGAAATTCACCTTGTTTTTGTCAGGACAGTAAAAGGCTGGGATTTCATGAAGTTGCTTTGGCCTAGATATAGAACAGACAACCCAATGCATTTAAGTCACAGAACAATGGAAATAAATTATTTTATTGTTTTTTTAAAAACAGACAATAGACACATAAAACAAAAATTCAAGCTATGTGAAAAGCTTCAAATGCTATGGACCAAAGCAGGATTAGACACGATTCAAAATATGTATTTCAGAACGCCGAAAGGACACCATTCACATTGCTGCCGTCAGTTCCCTGGCTAACCCTGTGCACCACAATCTTTACCAGGCTGCCAAAGTGTCCATGGCACAAAGAAGGAAAGAGCTCCTGCCAGAGGTCTGAGAGATGTGATAAAATGGCTTGTAAAGGTTTGCAGGCAGCACAGGGGGTGATAGCCAGTGGCACAAAGGAAGAGGGAGAGTTTGGGAAGCAGCAGCCCTCCAAAGGAAGTCACATCTGAGCTGGTTTTAAAGAATGAATAACAGACCTTGGGAGTGGGTGCAAAATGAAAAGTTTCAAGTAGACAATGCTTTAGGTGGCAATTTTTATTGATTAACAGTGACTACTACCCATGAATAGCTTTGACAAATGTAATAATTTATGAATAAAAGAAATTACATGAGGGAATAGACTCAAGAAGACAGGCCCAGCGCAAGCTGCCTTCTCGCTGGTCCTTCATGGCCTGCACCTCCACCTGAGGGCTCTGGCAGCAGAGGCCTGGGGCAGCGAACCTTGGTTCCAGTCACTGTGTGACTTCACCCCTCTGAGTCTCAGTTGTCTCAGCGATGAGATGGGTTGATCACCCGCTACCTCCAGCCTTGTCGCTGGGACTTGATGAGATAAATCCCAGTGCCTGGCACACAGTAATGTTCAATAGATGGCAATGCCCTCTCTCTGGATGGGACCTATGGAGATTCTAGCCCCGCACCTCGCCTGGAAGGGTCTAGATCTGCTCTGTCCACCAAGAAAGTCATGAACCCCATGTGGCTCCTGAACACTGGAAATGTGGCCAGTCAGATTTGAAATGTGCCATCAGTGTGAAATATATACCAGATTCTGGCAACCTGGTACATAAAAGGAATGCAAACATCTCATGAATAATGATTTATATTGACTACATGTTGAAATGACATATGACTGGTACATTGGGTTACATGAAATATATTATTACATTTAAAAATTACATCATTTAAGTTGTTTGTTGAATAAAATAGAAACTTCACTCATTGAGTACTTTTCTGCCTACAAATATATTTGGATATGCTGCTGTTAAGAGGACACACTCCTCTATTTTTACTACCTGAAGAGTATGTTTTTCTTTTTCTTTTTTTTAATTCTCATTCGAGAGTATTTTTCCATTGATTTTTAGAGAGAGAGTGGAAGAGAGAGGGAAAGACAGGAAGGAACATCAATATGAGAAAAACACATCAACTGGTTGCCTCCTGCATGCATGAGTCCTGACCAGGACCAGGTCAGGGGAGGAGCCTGCAACCAAGGTACGGGCCCTTAACGGGAATAGAAACCCAGAACCCTTCAGTCCACAGGCCAACACTCTATCTGCTGAACCAAACCGGGTAGGGCTAGTTTTCTTTTATTTATATATATATACATACATATATATATTTTATTTTATTTTATTTTATTTTATTTTACTTTAGAGAGGCAGGGAGAGGGAGAGACAGAAACATCAATAATGAGAGAGAATCACTGATCAGTTGCCTCCTACATGCCCTCTACTAGGGATTGAGCCTGAAACCCAGCCATATGCTCTGACAGAGATCATAGGTTGATGTTCAACCACTGAGCCACACCAGCTGGGTGAATCCTAGGTTTTTAATTATTTAATTTGTTTGAAGCTATCTTCTTTGCAACTTTAAATTGTATTTTTTAAAATTAATTTTACAGATTGGGGGTGGGGGAGAAAGAAGGAAGGAGAAAGGAAGAAACATTGATGTGAGAAATAAACATTATGCTAAGCAAAATATGCCAATCAGAGAAAGATAAAAATATCACATGATCTCACTCATTTGTGGAATAAAATGAACAACATAAACTGATGAACAAAAATAGAACCAGAGACAGAGAAGCATTGAATACGCTGTCTAACCTATGAGGGAATAAGAGATCAACCAAAGAACCTGTACGCATACATCTGAGCATAACCAATGGACACAAATGGGCGGAGGGCGCAGCCGGGGAGAGGTCAATGGGGAAAAAGGAGATTTATGTAATACTTTAAATACCCACTCCAACCTCTAGGTCAAGTCAGTTACTTCCCTTAAATTAAAAGTAATCCTGGGAGAAAATATTCTTTAAAGAATAAATAAGCAAAACATTTTTAATTAGGGCCAATAACTGACCTTTGCTTTAATGCCAGTGAATCCAGTGCATTTGCTCTAATTTTGAAATAGCTAGTGCAAAAAGAGACTAATTTTTAAACTCTGAGTTGTTTAATTTTATTTATTTATTTATTAAATATTTTGATTTTTACAGAGAGGAAGGGAGAGGGATAGAGAGTTAGGAACATTGATGAGAGAGAAACACCGATCAGCTGCCTCCTGCATATCCCCCACTGAGGAAGTGCCCACAACCAAGGCACATGCCCTTGACTGGAATTGAACCCAGGACCCATCAGTCCACAGGCCAAGGCTCCATCCACTGAGCCAAGCCAGTTTTGGCTAATTTAAAGAAAAGAAATATTTTTATAGAAAATATTTTTAATGAAATATTTTTATTGATTTTTAGAGAGGAAGGGAGAGGGAGAGAGAGAAACTTCAATGTGAGAGTGTAACAACAATTGACTGCCGCCTGCACACTCCCTACTGGAGTATGAACTTACAAACCAAGCATGTGGCCTGACCAGCAAGCAATTTAATCTAATCAGCTGATCCAACCAACCTGCTCTGACCAGCTGATCCAATCAACTCAATCCAATTCAGACTGTCTACAGTTTAATCCAATCAACTGGTCCAACCAATGTGATCTGATCAATCCTCATTCTCTCAATTTCCTCAGACCTCTGGTTTCTCTCCTCATTCACTCAATTTTCTTTCATCTCTCTCCTCATTCTCTCATAAAGAAACAAAAGAATACCATATTTCAAGGTGATTCCAAGATGTTCATAATGGAGGAAAAAGATAAATTATGCAAATCGGACAAGGTTGGATATTATCCACAATGTATTTTAGGTTTCATAGTGAGAAAGGCCTGAAGAGAGCCTCTTAGACTAGCAGCCATAGTGTGAGGGCTAAGTACCATCACCAAATTCCCAAATAATGTTCATCACCTATTTGCTCAGTCTCATTTTTTACACTTACAACCCGCAGCCATCACTTATAAAGCAAAAAACATTTCAGCTACTGAAAACCCAAGGCTGTAATACTTTCTGAGAAACTTTTGAGTCTAAAATTGGAGTACTTGACAAATACCAGTCAACAGGAGCATAGGTGATCACACACCAAAAGTAGCAGACACTGTTGACAATTTTATTTCTTACTGTCTTCATCACAGTAACATGATTCAGCAAAGTAACAGAATCCTGTTTCCTATATTGGCAGACAAAATGTTTTTTAAAACTGTTTAACAACTCAAAATGGATACAGGACTTAAACATCAGACGGGAAACCATAAAAATACTTGAAGCATCCACAGGCAACAAAATCTCAGACGTATGCCAAAAAAACTTCTTCACTGATACTACCCCTAGTGCAATGGAAGCTAAAGAGAAAATAAACAAATGGGACTACATCAAAATAAAAAGCTTTTTTACAGCAAAAGAAACCATCAACAAAACAACAAGAAAGCCCACTGTGTGGGAGAACATATTTGCAAATGTTACCACTGATAAAGGTTTAATCTCCAACATCTACAAACAGCTTATACAACTAAATAAAAGGAAGATGAATGATACAATTAAAAAATGGGCAATGGACCTAAATAGAATATTTTCAAAAGAAGACAGAAGGAAGGCCAAAAAGCACATGAAAACATGCTCAAAGTCACTAATTATCCGAGAGATGCAAATCAAAACAACAATGCGGTACTATCTCACACCTGTCAGAATGGCCAACATCAACAAATCAACAAACGACAATTGTTGGCGAGGTTGCGGAGAAAAAGGAACCCTCGTGCACTGCTGGTGGGAATGTAGACTGGTGCAACCACTGTGGAGAACAGTGTGGAGTTTCCTCAAAAAACTGAAAATGGAACTCCCATTTGACCCAGTAATCCCACTTCTAGGAATATATCCCAAGAAACTAGAAACACCAATCAGAAAGGATATATGCACCCCTATGTTCATAGCAGCACAATCTACAATAGCCAGAATTTGGAAACAGCCTAAGTGTCCGTCAGCAGATGATTGGATCCAAAAACTATGGTACATCTACACAATGGAATACTATGCTGCCATAAAAAAGAAGGATTTCTCATCATTTGCAGCATCCTGGATGGAATTGGAGAACATCATGCTGAGTGAAATAAGCCAATCAATGAAAGAGAAACACCACATGACCTCACTCATTTGTGGATAATAAAGAACATTATAAACTGGTGAACCATAAGATAGATATAGAGACAGTATATCAACAAGTAGACTGTCAAGTTACAGCGGGGACGGGAGGAAGATCTGGGGGAGATAATAGATCAACCGAAGGACTTGTATACATGCATATAAGTGCAACCAATGGACACAAAACTCTGGGGAGGGAGGGGATGTGTGGGAGGGAGGGAGGGGGTCAAAAAAAATCAATAAAATATATTAAAAAAAATAAATAAAAAATAAAAAATAAATAAAAAATAAAAATAAAAAAAATAAAAATAAAAAAAAAAGAAATAAAAAAAACAAAAAATAAAAAAAAAACTGTTTAACAAACTGAAGACCAAGAGTAAATAAAAACCAAAGGGAATTCAAGCCTTGAAAGAAGAAAACCACACTGGGTAAGATCCATGATATATCTTGAATAAATATACTGCTAAATTCAAAGTGTGATGACTGCATACAGGTTAAAAAATAACAGCCACAAATGATACAACTGAAAGAAGTGAGAAAAGGTTAATAACAACTGGATATTAAACATTACTGTTAATTTTCTTTGGTGTGATAGTGGTATTGTGGTTATGACGGAGTAGTGTGGTTACTTTTAGGAAACACATATTAAATTGTATTTAAGGTTTAGTGTCATGGTGCCTGCAAATTATTTTCAAACAGATCAGCAAAAACACTACCACAAACAAAGCAAACACAGCAAAATTTTATTACAGAACATAGGGAGTGGTTATATGGGTGATCACTGTACTATACTTCAATTTTCGTAATAAAAATTCTCACAATAAAAGCTTGACTCTGAGGGGAGGGTGTACTTACGAGCATTCCTCAAAGACTTTGACCCTTTCACAGCCCTCCGGAGGTTCCCTTTTGAACATGTAACTGTTGTTGGGTTTGGGTGAAGTTGCATATTTGGGCAAAGGGGAGTTGTTCCCATTCTCTGCAAAAAAAAATATGCTGGATCACTAAGAAATACTGCTACAGAAACGCATCGTCACACTGTAATTAATTGCTCTTGCCTTCTTCCTACTCCATGAGCTACTTGAGGGTAGAAACGGTGTTTTACTCATCAATATCACCCCAATATCTAATTCCTGATAAAGAGAAGATAATGTTTGTTAAATAAATGCATAAACAAATACAAGATTTTTATGTCTTCTCCACTTATAACCACCGCCTCCGAGGCCTGTCTCTGATTTGTTTTTAATCCATACACAGCACACAGACTTCAATTGCACTACCATTCTTCCCAGTACAAGTAACTGGTTGATTATCATTCTCTCCTGTGCTGCCCTTCAGAATTTCTCACTTGATTTCTCGGCTCCTCCAGTTACAATCTCTGCTCAAGGAAGTCAGAGCCTCTGCTCTGTAAGCCAAAGACTTCCTTTGCCTATGAACTTCTCCATGCCTAAGAAATCCTCTTCTGCCGATTTCCCAAAACTGCCTTCAAAGTCTGGCGCAAAGTTTTTAAAGTCTTTCCAAATTAATTATATCAAAGGGAACACTTCTTACTCTGGTATTCCTGTTCAGTGCTGATGTCCTCAGTTTATATATATTAACTTAAAAATTCTTGATATGTTACTTAAGTGTTCTGAATTTTCAGCCTGTGTTAGCTAAGCTATAAATTCCTTGTCAAGAGTAGCATGGTGGTTCTGTTTTCTTACAAAAGAAATTCAGTGCAGCTAGTCAGTCACTAATCTCCTAAAATAAAATACAGTAGGACACAAAATTTATGACATGCTGTCAAAGGGCAGATTTTAATGGCCACGATTTTTTAAATGTTGGAGGGTATGTGGGATTGAACACTAAGTACCAGGAGTAAGCTAAATAGTTTGCATTCACTACCCCATTTAATTCTCATAATAAACATAAGAATTAATTATTCAGATTCATGACAAGAAACACATGGCCCAATCAAAGGATTTAATTGAGCAGGTGTCAAGCTTGTGTGTACATTGGAATCATGGAGCATCTTCTAGTACCTATTCCTACACCCCCAGGAGCTGTGATTTAATTGGTCTGGGTGTGGGCCTGGAACAGTCATACTTTATTTAACCTAGAAGCTGGGCATTAAGTGTTCAAATAATAACATTTTACAATGGCCCATAGTTTGAAGTGACTTCTTCAGAAAACCTTATGTTCTCTGCATGTATGTACTATAGTCTCAATAACTTAGGTGTTTGGTAGTAATGGTCAGCTGTAACAATGAAACATTTTAGGATGTTCAGCACACTGTGAGTATGAGGTCCTAAATAAATGACTACTGAACTGAGATGTAGGATCCTATATAATAAAAACCTAATATGCAAATTTCCCCCTCAGATGGTCATTCTACCAAAAGACCAAGAGTTTGACCACTCGCTATGATGTGTACTGACCACGAGGGGGAGGTGTGAACATCGCAGGTGTCAGCAATGCGGCGCTGCCTACCCCAATGGGCCCTGACAAGAATGAGACTGCGATGGGATGGTGGACTAGGTGAGCAAGTGGCGCCAGGCCAAGGCAGAGTGCCGGGCAGACTGCAAGGCTGCAAGGTCGGGGGCACGAGCTGGGGCCCTATCTCCACAGGCCACCCCAAGGGACCCCATCCATGCACAAATTCGTGCATCGGGCCTCAAGTTTACAAATAAATATCTTGCTATTGCTCTGAAGCACATGCAGTAACTAAAGTTAGGCTAACAAAATATTGCTCTGACACAGACATATGAAAGGTCCTATTTGTTTTAAAAGATAAGAATACTAGTAATTAATATTCAAACTGCTTAGGTCACCACGTTATTTTTCAAGTTGCATTAAGTAGTTTAATACTGTAAGTAGCCCTCCAGGCTTCCCTTGAATAGTCATTTTGCATGATATAAATCAGCTCTATACTTTCTAGAAATATCAAAAGTATAGATCCTAAAAAACACGAACTTAAAGGTTTCACAATTAAAAAGTAGTGGGTAGTAAAAACATGACTACTAAACGACAGACTAAAGTGCTCTTCAGGACCAATGTTCATCTCATTTATACCCAAAAGAATGTTTCTCACTAATAAGACACTTGTATTAACAAGCACAAAAAAGAAAAAAGAAAAAAAGAGGAACAAAAACCTATAAACCCACCCAACGTGACCATCACCCGAGCACACCACAATAAAACCTACTGTTTTGTACTCCAATTTTTAAAAATCTGTTTTGAAACATTTCAAACGAGTTACCTGAGTGCAGCTTTAAGTGTGTGTGTTCTGCTAGAAAATAAATAGAATAAATGATAACATAAGTGGTATTCCCTTATCATCTGGTAACCAATTCCTCCTGCACTGTACCTTTATCCCTGGGATCAACGAGCAGGTCATCAGCTGAACAAGGGCTCTCTTCGCTGCCTTCGTTGGAGATGGTGAGGAACGACGCTGGGGACACAGACTGAGAGCGGCTGCTGTTGTTGCTCCCCCTGTCGGCCCCCCCAGGGGTCTGCGTGTCAATGCTGCGTGTGCTGCTACTTCTCTGTACGAGGGGAGGAGGTGCACGATGGCCATCTGGAATGTCTTGTGGCTGTTATAAAAGTTTTAAACATATGCATATTTATCACTGATTTTGATACTCACCCAGAAATGCACTCAATGTTGACCTTCCCCTCTTGTTTCAGAAGATTCCTAAGTCAGAATCCCCTACTTATAATCTTCATGAGAAAGAAACCTTTGTGTTGCTCCATTAGTGACACCCCTGCCTAATCTGACTCCCCCACTGGACACCAAGCAGCCTGGGCAAAGACCCTCTCTTTCTAGGGACTGGCACCTGACAGGTGGTCAACGCTTACTGAATGAAAAATTGCACTGAATTACTACTTATCATGTGCTAAATAGTACTTTAAAATTTATACAGAAGGGCCATGGTAAAAAGAGAATTCTAGGTGTTAACACTCAATTCCATTATTAGAAGAAAAGGTTATCTATTGTGGGAACTTGAGATACCTGATGTTAGGCCGTTACCTTCTCCCCCTGCCAATTCTGAGTTTTTCCAAAGAAACTTTGCTACCTGAGGAAAAAATTAACCACAATAGTGCTACTTATGGGGGGAATCAAGGGAAATAATTTGAAAAAAGCTGGTGGGGCTCACTTACCAGGGAAAGCAGGAACCTGTCTACCTGTGCTTCATTTACATTTATTACACGAGGGAAAGATACCCTATCATGCAGTATGGAGGAGAGAGTGTAGGGAGTTGTGTTTCCTCTAATCTAAGCAAACCTTTCATCTTAAGCATCAATGAAATACTACTTAAAACTCCTCAATTTGTTCACTGAAGAAAAAAGCTTAGTGCACTCTGTGACATGGTTTTAAATACAAACAGGAAATGTTCTCACAGTGTCTTACGTATGAATCATTCTTATGTGTATAAAGTTAGTATAACAGTACAGTCTTTTGTGCATGAGAGGTAAGAACTGCACTTTATGATGTTATCATTAACTTTTGAAAAGGCAAGTGACCGCCAAAACCGGTTTGGCTCAGTGGTAGAGCGTCGGTCTGCAGACTGAAAGGTTCCCAGGTTCGATTCTGGTCAAGGGCATGTACATTGGTTGCGGGCACATCCCCGGTAGGGGGTGTGCAAGAGGCAGCTGGTCGATGTTTCTCTCTCATCGACGTTTCTAGCTCTCTATCTCTCTCCCTTCCTCTCTGTAAAAAATCAATAAAATATATATTAAAAAAAAAAAGAAAGAAAAAAAGAAAAGGCAAGTGACCAACAATAAGGAACAGACAGCCCTGGCCGGATGGCTTGGTTGGAGCATTGTCTAGTGCAGTGGTTGGCAAACTCATCAGTCAACAGAGCCAAAAAACAACAGTACAATGACTGAAATTTCTTTTGAGAATCAAATTTTTAAAACTTAAACTATAAGGTAGGTACATTGTTATTAACTTAATTAGGGTACTCCTAAGCTGGCCTTTGTTAAAAACTCAAAGGAGCCAAAGACTCGCATGTGGCTCACGAGCCAAAGTTTGCCGACCACTGGTCTAGAGCATCTAAAGTTTATGTACTGGATCAATTCCAGGTCAGGGCACATACCTAGGTTGTGGGTTTGATTCCCAGTCCATGGGAGGCAACTGATCAATATGTGTCTCTGTGTGTGTGTGTGTGTGTGTGTGTGTGTGTGTGTGTGTGTGTGTCTCTCTCAATATATTCTAGAGTATTTAGAAAAAAGAAGAAACATTTCCTGCTTAAAATTTGATGTCATATCCCTCTCTCCCCAACAAATTAGTAGCCTAATCTTTTCTTAAATGGAGTTAAAAGTATACCACCTGTGTGGTGCTTTTCAAATACAGATAAATAAATAAAGTTTCTATTCAAGGATCCAAATTTAAGTCACATCAGTAGTCTCTATGACATGCAAAGAAATGAAAACTTTTCACTCACTTGCTAAGGTAAAAGTTTTTCAAAAGATAAAAATTGTAATTGTCTCTCAACAAGAAGAAACCTAAGTAAATATGAAAAACAAAATTGTAAATGTTTTAATAGGTAGAAGAGTTAATGAGTAAGGATTACTTACTATAAGTTGTTCTTCCTTTTCCCCTGTCTCTTTAATTATTATTTCAATCTCCTGATTCAAACCTTCCACACTGTTCCGGAACCGAGAGCCTGTTGATTTGGTGATGGGAATTACTGGAATAAGAGTACTCTTTGGAATAGGAGCCTTGAGGAAATAAAGCAGGGAGAAGAGAGGTTTAACATTCATTTGAAACATACTTTTAGTTGATATGAGTAACTCTAAACAAAAAAGTCTATAGGCCTCCTAAAAAGTGTGGATGACCAAATCTTCTTCTCAGTATACTGTACATGAAATATAATCTATATAATAAAGAGGTAATATGCAAATTGACCATCACACCCTCACAAAAGATGGCCACCCCCATGTGGTCACAAGATGGCTGTGCCCATGTTGTCACAAGATGGCAAGCAGGGGAGGGCAGTTGTGGGCAATCAGGCCAGCAGAGGAGGGCATCTAGGGGCAACCAGGCCAGCAGGAGAGGGTTGTTGGGGGCGACCAGACTGGCAGGGGAAGGCAGTTGGGGGAGACCGGGCCTGTAGGGGAGAGAGAGGGCAGTTGGGGGTGATCGGCCGGATGGGGAGGGTAATTGGAGGCAATTGAGCCAGCAGGGGAGCAGTTAGGCATCGATCAGGCTGGCAGGGGAGTGGTTAGGGGGTGATCAGGCTGGCAGGCAGAAGCAGTAGGGGCTATCAGGCAGACAGGCAGGTGAGTGGTTGGGAGCCAGCAGTCTCAGATTGTGAGAGGGATGTCCGACTGCTGATATAGGCCCAATACCTGTGGGCCTAATCCAGCAATCGGACATCCCCTGAGGAGTCCCAGATTGAAGAGGGTGCAGGCTGGGCTTATGGACACCTACACACACACACACACACACACACACACACACACACACACACCCGCATGATTTTCATGCACCAGGCCTCTAGTTTAAAGATAAAAATCCAGACAAGAAGCATACACATCTATGAGGAACTATAAAGAGAAAACGAATAAAAGAATACTAAAAGAATTTCAATCTCAGAAATTGTTTTATGATTTTAACAGAGTTCTAATTTCAGACATAACTTTAAAGTCCTCTAGTGACACAATTAATTATATTTATATCAAGACTGAGATGAGAATAAGGTCCTGTAAAATTTAATCACTTATACATCCATTGTAATGATTTTAATGTTTTGTTCAGGAATGAAAATTATATGATTCATTTTCTTTTTTTCCAAAGCCTCTAACTTTAGAAAACTTTTTTTTTCACTGACAGTTATTACTTCTGAAAAGAAATAACTGATAACATAATTGCAGGATATTACTTGATTTCTTGACAAAATACTCAAAATAAAATATGAAACAAGAATTGCAAAGGACCTGACAGGATGGCTCAGCTGCTTGAAGTGTTGTCCCATATACGGAAAGGTTGTTGGTTGAATTCCCAGTCTGGGCACATACCTAGGTTGCGGGTTCAAAACCCAGTGGGAAAGAGGATAGGAGGCAACCAATCAATGGTCCTCTCTCTATAAAATCAACAAAAACATATCCTTAGGTGAGTATAAAAAAAAGAATTGCAAAAATATCCACCAACGTTAATGGCAACAGTGTGTCTGAGATCTCTTGTACACTGCCTTGCTGCCTGGTAAAGAAATGTGATTAACCCACCCTTCATTTGGAGGTTTCGTTGAAAAATTTGTCTTTCCGAGGAAGGTGGGTAAGCAAAAGGTAACAGGGCCTTTGATCAATTATCACGAGTTTCATTCAATGAACAACCCTGTCCTCTGACTAGAACTTAGTGTTAAACCTGTATTCCTCCTCTTTTATTCCTGCTCACCATTACATTTCATATTTTTAAAAATTAAGCAAAATACAATAACATCTTTGGAACAGGCAAGACCCGGGAGGAAGATCCAAGGGGAAGCTTCAATCTGGAATGCTGGGGCTGCACTTCTCCGCTGCTCACTGCGGGGCCTCTGCGTCCCACTTTCCTCGCGTAACAGGGGAACACAACCACCTCAGATGGTAACGTGTTTATCTTTTTCATTTCCTCTATCTTTAACATCTTTCTATTCTTTAGAATTATTATTTACCAAATAACATTCATAGCTGAATGTATTTTGTTGTATAAATGTATTAAGAAATAAATGTTTTGCTCTTGGACAAATAGTTTCCAATTTTTTACTACTCAAAAAATGCCACTATAAACATCCTCTTAAATAAATATTGCATACAAATATAAATATTTCCTTAGGATAAATTCTTGGGCCAGAGGGACTACTGACTCAATGTAAAGGGAAGACTTTCAGGACTTTGATTCATACTGCTAAATTAATCAGCAAAACCATTTTTTACTCCTCTCAGTATCTGCACTTTGTGTTCACTGCAGCATTATTTCTGATAGCCAAGACATGTTAAACCTAAGTGTCCGCTAACAAATAAATGGATAAAAGTAGGATTATACACACGAACAGTGAAATATTATTCAGCCATGAAAGAGGAAATCCTGCCAATTGCAATAACATGGATGAACCTAAAGGACATTAGGCTAAGTGAAATAAGCTGGAGAAAGACAAATACTGTGTGATGTTACTTATATGTGGAATCTTAAAACAACAACAACAACAACAAAAACCCTCATAGAAACAGAAGTAGATGGATGGTTGCCAGGAGATAGAAGAAATGAGTGACTGTGGTTAAAGAATACAAACTTCTGGTAATAAGATGAACATGCTTTAGGGATCTAATGTATAGCATGGTGATGATAGTTAATAATGTTTTGTATACTTCAACTTGCTGAGACAGATCTTAAAAGTTCTCACAAGAAAAAAAAAAAGGTAACTATGTGAAATGATGGATGTCTTAACTAATCGTATTGTGGTAATAATTTCACAATATTATACATATATCAAGCCATCAAAATGAACTGCTTAAATGCACAATGTTAAATATCAATTATATCGCAATAAAGCTGGGAGGGGGTGATACACTGGACTTCTTCAAAATTATTTGAAAATAGTTTTTTCTCTGTGAAAGACCCTGTTAAGAGAATGAAAAACTAATTCGGACTGGGAGAAAATATTTAGAATTCACAAAGCTAATAAAGGACCTGTATCCAAAATATGTAATGATCTCTCAAATATACAGTAATAAAACAATTTAAATATGGGCAAAAACTTGAACATACATACATTCATTAAAGAGGATGTACATATGGCAAATAGTCTTAGAAAAATGAAGTGCAAATTTATATCACGTACAATACCACTACACATCTATTCAAACAGCTAAAATAAAAAACATAAGAGGCAGAGGAAGTAGAAGTTACCCTCACCCTCCTCCAAGGTCCAAATTGGAATTACAACTAAATTACAGAACATTCAGCCTGAATAGCCAACTGAAGACTAGCTGAACAGAAGTTTTGTAACCAAGGATTTAAAGAAGAAGCCACATTGAGACTGGTAGGAAGGGCAGAGACTTGAAAAGGGCTGGCCCCACATCCATGTATAGCAGCTGGGAATCTGGAGGGACATCTCAGCTGCAAAAGTCACCACCTGAGAAACAAGGGGTCTCAACAAACGCTTGTGCATGTGGGAGGAAGAGCCCATATAACACCTGGTTGTGAAAATCAATGGAGAGTCTACCTGCCAGGGCAAGATAGTACTCTGCTCAAAACCCAGGTGCCCTCTTAAAGGAACAGCACACAAAATCTCATTCGTGGCCATATGGTCTGGGCTCCAGCAGAGAGAGGGAAAAGATCAGAGCAAACTGGAGATGTGGGAAGACAAACAAGGTTGTGAGGCTCCAGGGAAAGAGTTGAAAGGATAGCTGCCAGGGCCTCTATGCCAAGTTCCTCTCAGACAACACTCACAGATGACATCTTTACTGGGTCAAGCCCTCCCCTCCATACTGCATCAGCCTTGATAAATGCACTAGCCCCACCTTCATGACTCTGTCACCCTGTCCTGAGGAGCTGTTGGAAATTACAACCAAACTTTAAAAATATGAAATCAAATTTGACCCATGTACCAATATTTTAGGACAAAATTAGTTTGAAAAAAATATATACCAAAACATACTTTCTCTTGAAAACAATCCGAATATCCTGGACAATCACCAGAAGGTATCAACCTATAAAAGGAGTTGGCAAACTTTTGTTTCTCCTTGCCAAGGGACCCCATCCCAATTTCAATTCAGTTAAAGAGAAATGCTCCCAGTGTGAGCCATCAATAATAGTTTATAGGATCCTATTAAGGAATCAGAGCAGATAAACATTTTCCTCTAGTAAATGACTTTATGAGACAGCTATCATTATTACCCTCAATCTTCAGACGAGGAAACTGAGACTTAGAGCAGGTTACCTGTCCAGGGTCTGATTCCATAGCCAGTGCATATCTCTATTATTCTGCCTCCAACATACTAAATTGATAGATACAAAAGTACAGTAAGTCAAAATATGAAAAATTAGCTTTGTCTCTTAGAAGTCATATCACAGATCACCAAAGGAAAATATTATTTTGTCAATTTAATATTCTGTGGGGGGTGTGTGTGTGTGTTTTTGGTTTATTTTTATTAAGTTTATGATTTAGTATTAATTAGTTTTAAATATGTTTTTGGCTCTTTTGTCCCAAAGTCACCTATAAAATAACAAATCACCTGCAAAATAAAAAATCTACTGTCTGCATTTTACATTTTCTGTGCTCCTACCTGACTCTGGTTAATGGCTGAATGGTTGCCATGGAATGGTGACTGTCTTTCTTTATCTCGATGATGTCGACTGCTATGCTTACTTCTCTGCAATTGCTGGCGTAATTTTGCAATCTGGAAAGGGGAAAAAATAACACATGCATCAGAGTGTTTCCCATACTACATAAAGCATCCTTGCTTAATAAGAACCAGAAAAATGCAGTCTTAATAAAAGTTTTGAATTTTTAAACTGTATCACAAAATCCTATTGTATATACTCATGCATATATAGAGATATTCCAAGTACTAAACATGTGAAGTTTTCAGCATTTAGAATTATATTACAACTTTCACAAAGAATTAAAAATTAATAGTTATTTTCTCATTGCCCTCATAAATCACATTTTATTTACATTTCTTTATCAAACTTGTGACCTTCAACAGTTCAAAAAACTAAGCGATTTGAATATCAATTCAAGCCACAAAATGCACTCACAGATATAAACTTTAAAAATATCAAATAAGAATGGACAACCAAGATGGCAGGAAGGTGGTGTGGGAAGTGCTGAAGAGACTGGACAAAAATCGTACACCTATGGACTAGGACAGTGTAGGGGAGGGGTTTAAGGGCATGGGGTCGGATGGGAACCAGGTGGAAAGGAGCTATGGGGAGAAAAAGAGGAACAACTGTAATAATCTGAACAATAAAAGTTTCATTTTTAAAAATACCAAATAAAATTTTAATCAATATCCCATGTTATTTCTGCACTGAATTTTCCTGGTTTTGTTTTTCCCCCCTACATTACATGTAAAATAAGAATGTTATAATTATAGACAGAAAATGGTAATCAGGTAATTATACCATAGGGGCAAAATCAACTTAGTGATACTGGGTTACTAAATGGCAGAATCACTACCATAATACAATATATGTGAATTTTTTCTATCACTAAAGTTTATATATCTGATATTTATATTATATTAATAGGTATAGACTTTCATTTTGTTAGAAAAGAAGGAAAAACACACTATCAGGTAAGTAATGTATACATTTCTCCATTCAAATCCTTATTCAATTAACATAACTTTTTCTGTTGTTAATTCTTAAGTAAACAGAACTAAGACAAAAACACACAAACCCCACACACAATGGAAACTGACAAATCTCTGCTGCCCACAATTTCAAGGAACTAGCCGATGAAGGAATCAAGTTTCCACACCAACTTTCTTGGCACCATATTCCTGACCTCCTTCAGTTGATCTGTGCTGCCCCAGGATGCTGAACGCTTGTGAGACCCTTTCTTCTTCTCATAATATTCTTCAGCCCATGCAGCCTCTGTCTATAATGAGAAAAAGAGGGAAGGGAAATTTTAATAAAAGAATCATTTAACAATAATTATACCACATTTGCCACAACATGGATGGACCTTCAGGGCATTATGCTAAATTAAAAAAGTGAGACAGAGAAAGACAAATACTGTATGTGGATTTTAAAAAAAACCACAAACATACCAAAGAAATCATATTCAGTTTCTGATCAGAGCCAAGGGATAGGTTGGCAGGGGATGTGGATAAAGGTGCACAAAAAGTACAAACATATATATATTATTTTTTTAAAATATATTTTATTGATTTTGTACAGAGAGGAAGGGAGAGAGATAGAGAGTCAGAAACATCGATGAGAGAGAGTCATCGATCAGCTGCCTCTTGCACACCCCCTACTGGGGATATGCCCGCAACCAAGGTACATGCCCTTGACCGGAATCAAACCCGGGACCTTTCAGTCCCCAAGCCGACGCTCTATCCATTGAGCCAAACCGGTTTTGGCCAAACATATATTTATAAAAGAAATAAGTACTGGAGATGTAATGTACAGCATGAAGGTTTTAATTCCCACAGGTGTATAGTACATTTGAAAGTTGATGTTTCTTTCTCTCCCTCTCCCTTCCTCTTTAAAGTCAGAACAAAAATATTTTTTAAAAATCAATAAGGAGATAAAAGTTTTGAACACTATAACCAATATGACCCAATATATACTCATTGAACATTATACCTTATGATTTCTGAACATATGGTTTCTTTATCCCAGCATTCATGAAACATTTATCATCACAGACCATATTCTAGACCATAGAGATGTCTCAGTAAATATTAGAGGATTCAAATCACTGAGTATATTCTCTGATCACAATGGAATTGAATTTGAACTCAATAATAGTAAGACATCAAGAAAATATCCAAATATTTGAAAAGTAACCAACACAATTCTAAAGAAACTAACTCAGTCAATGAAAGATTCAAAAGAGAGATTAGAAAATATTTTAACCTAATGATAATGAAAATCTAGCATATTAAACTATGTGAGATACTTCAAAATGTACAGAGAGACCTCAAAGTTCAAATGTTTACATCAAATAACAACAAGGAATTTTAAAATCAGAAGTAACCTAAGCTTCCACCTTAAAAAGTAAGAACAAAAAGAGTGTTTAAAAGGATTGTTATATGGTGTCTATGTAGGTTTACCACAGATAAGGAAGATTTATTTTAAATTTAAAAATCTAGCATTATAATCACCATGGTAACAGAATATAGGAGAATAACCATATTTATCTCTATACGTAGAAATAAAATATTTGAGACATTCAGTACCTTTTTAAAAAAATATGTATATTTTATTGATTTTTTTACAGAGAGGAAGAAACATCGATGAAAGAGAATCATTGATCAGTTGCCTCTTGCACACCCCCTACTGGGGATGTGCCCACAACCAAGGTACATGCCCTTGACTGGAATCGAACCTAGGACCTTTCAGTCCGCAGGCCGATGCTCTATCCACTGAGCCAAACTGGTTTCGGCTTCAGCACCTTTTTGAGGCCAAAACTTCCAATAAACTAGAAACGAAAGGGCACCTTCTCAATTTCATAAAGAGAATTTAAAAACAACAGCTAACATCCTACTAAATGGTGACTTTTTTTTGCTTTTCTTCTAAGGCTAAGAAGAAGGCAAGGAAGAGTCTGTGCTCACCATTTGTATTAATCATAGTAGTGAAAGTTCCAATCTTAGTAAGAATTAATATGACAAAATAAGAAATTAAAGTTATAGCCATAAACAGCTTGGCTCAGTGGATAAAGCGTTGGCCTGCGGACTCAAGGGTCCCAGGTTTGATTCCGGTCAAGGGTTGCGGGCACATACTCAGTAGGGAGTGTGCATGAGGCAGCTAATCGGTGTTACTCTCTCATAGATGTTTCTAACTCTCTATTCCTCTCCCTTCCTCTCTATAAAAAAATCAATAAAATATATTTTTTTAAATTAAAGTTATAAAGATTATAAAACAAGAAGTTGAAACAAAAAAAACAACAACAAATAACAAGAAGCTTAACTATCTTTATTTGTAAGGGACATGATAGCCTATATAACAGAAAACATTTCTATATGCTCTTTTATCAGTTCAGAGCCTGCATAGTTAATTTGCAAAGTTTGCTGAAGAACCAAATTAGCAATATAATAAGTTACTCTAAGACAAAGGACAATGAGCTAAACTATTTTTTCTTTATGTAAAATTTTCAACTAAATATGAATAACAGCAAAACCAAAACAAAATACTTAGTATATACAGTTGCATATAATAATATTTAGGTCTATACAAGTCAATCAGGGGAAATTACATTTTTGTAGAAACTGGCTACAAAAGATAACTTTCAAAAGCAAACCCTTTACAGGTAAAATTCAATATTAGATTTCGAATTAGTTTTTAGCATGTATAATTTTTATATGAAAAAGGACTGATTCATCTGAATATACTTTTAATAAAATAAGCAGAAATTGTGTAACTGTGGTTTTAGAAAAATGAAATGAAATTGGTTACAGGAATTTACCTGGTATAATTTCTTATACATACTTTAAAATTTGGAGATTAAAGAAGAGTAACTAACAAAAATTAGAGAAATTAAGACTTTCAGATTACAATGCAATATAGAGATTTCATGTGTGCTGTCTGTAACTATGGGGAAAAGACATGGGTAAGTACATCAGTGTCAAACTTCCCACATCAATAGTCTACTTGCCAGGTACCATACTGAGTGTGCCTTATCTTCTCAAAGTGGTGGGTTAGAGTAACGGTCCCAACAGATGAACAGCTGTTACTACTGCAGGTGAACATAGGCATATCAGATACTGGGTTTTTAATTCAGAATGGAGTGAAGGTGAGCAACATAGAGTTTCACAGGAATTTCTCTTTAGACAGCATCAAAGAGTTGCAACTTGATGCTTGTGAATGTCTGTATTTGAATAGTTTTCTATATTTAAATAGGTGTCACTGTGTGTTAAACAATTACTGAACACACTGGCATATTGGAGATTTTCTATGAAAAAATAGTTGATTTTGTGTATATATATTTTGTGTGTATACTCAAATTTAAAAAACCTGCTTGTATCAGTCACCTCTTCTGTCCTGTCTCACATTTTCTCAGCCCACTTCCTCCTTCCCCGCCCCGACACTTAGAGATTTCAAGACAACAGAACTGAACTTTAGCATGTGTTTTGCATTGTTTTACTAAGGCTTTTACATGGCGTGGGTTGGGACACCTGTGAGAGGCTGATGATCATTTGTGGGTGCTCAAAACTGCAAATGTGGGGGAATTAACACCGCATGGGACAATCCTTGACTTTGAGGGATATTATGCTCAGTGAAATAAGCCAGTCAGAGAAAGATAAATACTATATGATTTCACTTGTATATGGAATCTAAAGAACAAAACAAACAAAATAGAGAACAGACTAATGGTTGCCAGAGGGGAGGGGATTGGAAGAGTGGGTGAGAAAAGTGAAGAGATTAAGAATTACAAATCAAATGAATTCTCTAAAAATGTATCTGGAATAAAAAAAAAGACCAACAGCTGCAACAACTCTGAGAAAGAAGAACTAAGTAGGTGGGATCTCAATACCAGATTTCAAACTGTATTACAAAGCCACTGTTCTAAAAACTGCCTGGTATCAGCATAAGAACAGACATATAGACCAATGCAATAGGATAGAGAACCCAGAAATCGACCCAAACCACTATGCTCAATTAATATTTAACAAAGGAGGCATGAGCATATAATGGAGTCAAGACAGTCTCTTCAATAAATGGTGCTGGGAAAATTGCACAGATACATGCAAAAAAAATGAAACTAGATCACCAACTTATACCATACACAAAAATAAACTCAAAATGAATAAAGGGCTTAAATGTAAAATGGGAAACCATAAAAATCTTAGAGGAATACACAGACAGTAAAATCTCAGCATAAGTCGAAGCAATTATCTTCACCAACAGAGCTCCTAGGGCAATGGAAACTAAAGAGAAAATAAAACAAATGGGACTACATCAAAATAAAAAGCTTCTGCACAGCAAAAGAAACCATCAACAAGCCCACTGCAAGAGCGAACACATCTGCCAATGTTATCTCCGATACGGGGATAAGGGTTTAATCTCCAACATTTTTAGGGAACTCATACAACAAAAGGAAGATAAACAATTCCATCAAAAAATGGGCAAAGTGCCGAAACCGGTTTGGCTCAGTGGTAGAGAGTTGGTCTTCGGACTGAAGGGTCCCAGGTTCGATTCCGGTCAAGGGCATGTACCTTGGTTGCGGGCACATCCTCGGTAGGGGGTGTGCAAGAGGCAGCTGGTCGATGTTTCTCTCTCATCGATGTTTCTAGCTTTCTATCTCTCTCCCTTCCTCTCTGTAAAAAGTCAATTAAAAATATATATTTTTTTAAAAAAAGGGCAAAGAAAAGGAAAACAAAACTGCCTTTGGTTAAAATCTTTTAGAAAGTATTTGTTAGTTAATCTGTCACATAAAAAAAAAAAAAATGGGCAAAGACCTAGATACTTTTCGAAAGAGGACATACAGAAGGCAAAGATACATATGAATACATGCTCAAAGTCACTAATCATCATAGGGATGCAAATCAAAATGACAATGAGGTACCATTTCATACTTGTCAGACTAGCTATCATCAACAAATCAACAAATAACATTGCTGGCGAGGATGTGGAGAAAAAGGAACCCTTGTTCACTGCTGGTGGGAATGCAGACTGGTGCAGCCACTATGGAGAACAGTATGGAGTTTCCTCAAAAAACTAAAAATGGAACCCCCATTTGATCCAGTGATTCCACTTCTAGGAATATGTCCCAAGAAACTAGAAACACCAATCAGAATGGATAAATGTACCCCTATGTTCATAGCAGCATAATTTACAATAGCTAGGATTTGCAAACATCCTAAATGCCCACCAGAAGATGAGTGGATTAGAAAACTGTGGTATATCTACACAATGGAATACTATGCTGCTGTAAAAAGGAAGGCACTCCTACCATTTGCCACAGCATGGGTGAACCTGGGTCATCAAACAGCGGCTCCCGAGCCACATGTGGCTCTTTGGCCCCTTGAGTTTTTAGCAAAGGCCAGCTTAGGAGTACCTTAATTAAGTTAGTAACTACGTACCTACCTAGTTTAAAAAATTTGGCTCTCAAAAGAAATTTCAATCGTTATATTGTTGATATTTGGCTCTGTTGACTAATGAGTTTGCCGACCACTGTACTAAGCGAAATATGTCAGTCAGAGAAAGATAAATATCACATGATCTCACTCATTTGTGGAATATAATGAACAACATAAACCAATGAACAAAAACAGACCCAGAGACAGAGAAGCATCAATTAGACCGTCAAACCTCAGAGGGAAGGCAGTGAAAGGTGGGGGGAAGGGAGAGATCAACCAAAGGACTTGTATTTATGCATATAAGCCTAACCAATGAACACAGACATGAAGGGAGTGAGGACATGAGTGGTGAGGTGGGCAGAATGGGCAATGGGGGGATAAGGACACATATGTAATACCTTAATAAAGAAAAAAAAAGAAAAGAAAATTTTATATATATATATATATATATATATATATATATATATATATATATATATATGTATATTATTTTTTTTTTTTAAGGGAACAATTTAAAAAAAAGAATTACAAATCAGTCCTGGCCGGTTTGGCTCAGTGGATAGAACGCAGGTCTGCAGACTGAGCAGTCCCTGGTTCAATTCCTGGTCACAGGCACATGCCTGGGTTGTGGGCTAGATCCCCAGTAGGGGGTGTGCAGAAGGTAGGCAATCCATGATTCTTATCATGAATTTTTCTATCTTTTTCTCCGCCTCCAAAATCAATAAACCCATATCTTAAAAAAAAGAATTACAAATGAATAGTTATAAAATAGTCATGGGGATGTAAAGTACAGCATAGAGAATATAATCAATAATATTGTAGTAACTATGTATGGTGCCAGGTGGATACTAAAAATATTGGAGGGACTACTTTTGTAAGGATATTATTATCTCACCACTATGTTATACACCTAAAACTAATACTAAATAATACTGAATGTAAGCTGTAATTGAAAAATAAAGTTTAGCTGAAACCAGTTTGGCTCAGTGGACAGAGCGTCAGCCTGCGGACTGAAAGGTCCCAGGTTCAATTCTGCTCAAGGTCATGTACCTTTGTTTAGGGCACATCCCCAGTAGGGGGTGTGCAGGAGGCAGCTGATTAATGTTTCTCTCACATCAATGTTTCTAACTCTCTGTCCCTCTCTCTTCCTCTCTGTAAAAAAATCAATAAAATATATTTTTTTAAAAAGAAAAAGAAAGTTTAAAAAAAGGAGGGAAAAGTAGACCAGGAAGAAAGAGGACATGGATAGGGGGAAAAGGGAGCCCAGTAGGAGGCACAGAATGCTAGAGGGAAAGCTGACAAGATTAGACAACAGTTACTTCTTTCAACCAGTCATTTTACAGATAACAAAACTGAGGCCAGAATGCTGCTGTGTTTTCTCCAATTCACTGCATCCGGCAGGTGTCTCATCCAGGAATGTATCTTGACTCTCCATCCTAAGATCCTTTTATGGCAAGAGATTTGCTGTGAAAGGCAAGAAGCACTCACATCAGATACACAGAGAGACTAGAGGGTAGAAAGAGGATAGAGAAGCTTGAAGCCAAGTAGGAGGGAAAAGAAGCAGCTGAGTAAAAGGCACATGACTGTAAGAAGCAGTGAGTTTCTCTAGTAGGGAAGTTGAGGTTACTGCTGGTGGAGAGTGGGGATTCAGATGAGTGTGTGAGACTGTGTGGGAGGGGAGCTCCAGTCTGGGCTCTGAGGAGAGCTTAGAGGACAGAGAAATTCCAGAGCTCTGATGGTGTTTGAGGAAGCACCAGGTAACAGCTGTTAGAAAGAGCATAAACATGCCTGTAGCCTAAGCACCAGTGCAGTGGGCCAGAAGGAGGGATTCCCAGGAAGGTCTGAAGACAGAGGGGAAAATGATGGACTTTCCCTAAGGTAGCTGGGTACTCTGCCTGGTTGAGTTCTAATCAGGATATATCGCACTTATCTCAGTTCTCTCCTCTGGGGCTTTCTGTGTCCAGTGAGCACACAATAGTGACCTAAATAGACAACTCCTTCTCTACCAATTTTTTTTTTTTTTTTTTTTTTACTGGTTCTGGTTGCCTTTCTTCACCCCTGTTTTTATCTCTTAATTTTGGCCTCTTTTAGTACCAATTGCATTTAATCTTTTCTTTTTTTCTAATTTATTTTGTCATGGCTCTTATCATCATACGAGAGGCCCGGTGCACGAATTTGTGCATGGGGGGGGGGGGGATCGTGGGAGGTTGGCTGGTGACACTGAGGAGGGAGCAGACAATCATCCCCCCTCTGGGGAAGGGGCTGCATCTGCTGCCATCCACCCCCGGTTCCCCATCTCAGCCTGGGGCCTGAAGGCCCCAGCAGACTTGGGAGAGGAGGCAACGGTCACCAGGCCAGGCGCGGAAGGAACGGACACCGGATGCCAATGCCACCACACCACTGAGCAGTTACCTGCCTCCCCCACTTCTCCTTCCCTCACCGCGAGGCCCCGGGAAGGGAGAGGACGGGAGCACCGAGACAAACCCTTATGTTGAGGGCTGACTTTCAATTGATCACAGCGAGGGAGCTGCTCTGCCACGTACTAAACCCCAGAGGCCGGTTGCCTATGAATGGTTTAGCACCAGGACCGATGGGAGCTAGCCAGGGGAGGGACCCTAGAGTGGTTGGCTGGCCAAAGGAGGCTGGCTGTAGGAGCACACTGACCACCAAGGGGCAGTGTTGAGCTCCTGTGTTGAGTGTAGCAACTAGTCAACTGATCACTCTGGTCATAACGGTCGTGGACGAAATTCATTCACGGTAGTCTCTAGGCCTGGCCGGCGATCAGGGCCCATCAAGTTCCCCGTCTGCCTGCCTCCTCCTTCCCTCGCTGCCCACACGCTTCCTGGCCTCCTGCTTCTGTTACTCCCTCAGCACCCCACGGCTGCTGCTGGTCGCCCGCCATGTTCCACACCGCCCCTTGGTGATCAGTGTACTTGTCACAGCAAGCCATTGAATTCCCAGTCTTCGGTCGAAGTCCCCAGAAGACACTTTTCATCTTAGCCTTTTATATAGAAAAAAATAGAAAAATAGGTAGAAAGTTGGTAAAGAAACTCTTTGCTATGTGTTTACTCAAATTTCTTATTTTTAGGCAGGTGCTTTGATTTTTGATTTTTGGGATTAAGTCTTCCAAGGAGTCCTGCCTTTCTCGCAGCAGTATGAAACCTCGTATAGTTTAGGAGAAGGTGCTTTACTGTCCTGTCCCCTTTTCCTAGCTGCAGTGCATCTTAACCTATACCCTGAAAACTATAGAGCTTTCTGTCCTATTCCGATCAGGTTAAGTTTTTTTGTGTTTTTTTTTTTGGTTGGAAGATAAGATAGAAAGATCTGGTGGAAAGCTTTTGCCATTCTCATGCAGTTGTTGGCCTCATGCCACAGGTTTGCATCAGGAGAAAAGTTTTTCTGGTCCCTATTCTTGACTCCAATCTTTCAGGAGTCTATGGTGAGGGCTATGGAAGAATTCTAGAAATGTAAGTGAATTACCCACGTTTTTAATTCTCAGGTGTTCTATATACTCCTAATAGCCTTTAGTAATTTGTTAATGTTGTTTCCCAATCTACCTTTCTTTACTTCTTATGGATTTGGACTGGACAAAATTAACAAAAAAAAAAAAAAAGGACTCTAGCCCTAACCGGTTTGGCTCAGTGGATAGATTGTCATCCTGCAGACTGTGGGGTCCCAGGTTCTATTCCAGTACCTTGGTTGCAGGTACATCCCCAGTGGGAGGTGTGCAGGAGGTAGCTGATTGATGTTTCTCTCTCATTGATGTTTCTGACTCTTTATCCCTCTCCCTTCC
Source organism: Pipistrellus hanaki (assembly GCF_964339955.1). Classification (NCBI taxonomy): domain Eukaryota; kingdom Metazoa; phylum Chordata; class Mammalia; order Chiroptera; family Vespertilionidae; genus Pipistrellus; species Pipistrellus hanaki. The sequence continues at coordinate 74,762,122 of NC_140510.1, read as the reverse complement.
TCTCTGTAAAAAAATCAATAAAAATATATATATATTTTTTAAAAAGTACTCTAATACATGCATATGGAATAAATCATAAAATGTCAGATCATAATGTGAAGCTCAAAGAAGTGAATGAACTAGGTACCATTTTATAACTTTTAGATGAAGAAACAAATTTGCCAGAAATTTACAGGAAAAATAAAGCTAGTGCTCATTCTAAGCAGGTGTAGGTATTTGTTTTTGAGGAATCTAAACAAAATTTGAGCTCAGGTAGGAAATTAGTAAAGGCATTACAAGGTTTGTTTATACACACTTTTTTACTCTGGATTTTATAACTCTTGTGAAAAAGTTCTCTCTCAGTGCTTCAGGAATGGGGAGGGTATCTATCATGGAAATTTATTTCCTTTTTTAAGTAGATAGAGGAGGGTCACAGAGCTCTTCCTGCTCTTGCTGCTATTCATTGATTTTTAGTTCAAAATAATATGTCACTGTGGAAGGTCTTGGGGCACCAACTCTGAGCCCCAGCATTAATTTAAGCTGAGTTATTCTGACTAGCCTGTGCCTGTGGCCCAGGAGAGGAACAATTCGCACACCCCGTGGTCCCAAACTCCTGCAGTTGTGGCCTGGGTGAAGCTGCCTACCCATAGTCCCCTGCGGCTGCAGCCAGCCCAGGAGAAGCCAGCCTAGGTTCTAGGTGCCTGCGGCCAGCCAGAGGGAGGGAAGCCCAGGTGCCAGGTGCCTGAGACCAGCTGGAGGAGGGAATCCTGGGTCCCTGGTGCAAGGCAAGGAAGAGGCGGTTAGGGGCCATTAGGCCAGCAGGAGAGCAGTTAGGGGCAATCAGGCCGGTAGGGGAGCAGTTAGGGGCAATCAGGCAGGCAGGTAGAGGTGTTTAGGGGCGATCAGGCAAGCAGGCAGGCGAGCTGTTAGGAGCCAGCAGTCCCGGATTGTGAGAGGCAGTCGGACATCCATCAAGGGGTCCCAGATTAGACAGGGTGCAGGCTGGGCTGAGGGATCCCCATCTCCTGTACATAAATTTTGTGCACTGGGCCTCTTATTTATTTAATTTTTAAAATATATTTTATTGATTTTCCAGAGAGGAAGGAAGAGGGATAGAGAGCTAGAAACGTCGATGAGAGAGAAACATCAACCAGCTGCCTCCTGCACACCCACCACCCCCTGCTGGGGATGTGCCCGCAACCAATGTACAGGCCCTTGACCGGAATCAAACCTGGGACCTTTCAGTCCGCAGGCTGATGCTCTATTCACTGAACCAAACCGGTTTGGGCTGGGACTCTATTTTAAAATGAAACCAGACCAGTCATTCCAAAGGAACTACATTTCACATTTTACTCCTTAAAACTTTAGAATGCTTGAACTGGGCCAGATCTTTGGACAGACCAAACCAGTATTGTCTTTCAAACAACTGTTTGCAAAGCTAACAAGAAAGCAGACATTTTGACCACTTATTTTAGGACTATTATACTCTGTCAATGTAAGAATGTCCAAACCTGTACAGAATTTTTATAAAAGTACGAGTGAATTGATGACATATATTAGGGAGCAAGATCTCAAATACTTCAAAGAATAACCGTTTTGTACCTTCTTTTAAGCATTAAAATTAAGAAGGAAACATAAGGAAGATTACATGGAGGTAGGAGACTGGAATACAGGATAATTACAATTATTTTTATGCTTTTATAGTATGAATGAAAATAAAATGTCCCCATAGAGGTAAATTGACTTTTCAATGCCACATAAGACTTATTTATTCATTAGAGACTGAATTAGAGAAACATGTACAGAATGAAGGCTGATAATGAGGGAAGATGCTGAAAGCCAGAGAGAGAAGAGAGTCAGAACTGGGAGGGAAATGAGAGGTTGAATTGGTGTCTAGGATTTAGGAAAGGAGCACTGTTTTTTATATGTGTGTGGGTTTTCTTTTTTTTTCTTTTTTCTTTTGTGGTTTGTTGGTAGAAGGAAGTCAGAAAAAGGGGTAGTGTGGGGTAGGTTTATTTAAAACACAAATTGAAGACAAACTTTCTGAGAGAAATATCTGTAACTGAAATGCTGTTTCTGCAGATTACATTGCTAGCAGTTCTCCTCGCAGCTGGTGACAATGAAGATGGTAAGAATTCTAGCAACTGCCCAGTTCAGGGTTGGGGGTGGGGAGGGCATGGGGGGTGTGTGTGTGTGTGTGTGTGTGTGTGTGTGTGTGTGTGTGTATGTGCGCGCGCGCGCGCGCGCGCACTGTCCTCACGGCATACCAGGAGATTGAGAATAAGTCAGCATAGTTCCATTCTGAATATACCTGTGCTCTTCCGAAGGCTGTATGTAAAGCATGGGGCCCTGGGCAAGTGAATGTTTGCTGGGGTAAAATGGTTTCCCTTATCTCCAGATTCTGAGTCTTCCCTTTCTGACACCTTTCTTCATTTTCCCTCCTTCCCAATCTCTTTTTTTCTCCACATTCTGCCTGTTCTTTTGACACAGCCTTCCAGGAGCAGATCTCCCTCCACATAATCCACATCTCATCCTTCTACAATCATTCCTGGGCACAAAACTGGGACTCTGGTTGGGTGAGTTGCAGATTCTTGGCTGGAACAGTAACTCTGGCAGTCTTATTTTCCTGCGGCCTTGGTCCAAGGGCAACTTCAGCAACAAGGAAATGACAGAAATGGAAAAGTTCTTCCGAAAGTTACACATCGAATTGCCGCCTTTAATTCGCAACTATGCCAGAAAATGGAAGTTTGAGTGTAAGTTCAATTCCCAAATTGAAGGAAAGGGGAGGTGCAATGTGGGTGGGATGTGCGTGGCTCACTGAGTTTCCTATTCTGATTTTCCCTGTGTTCAATCACTTCAGCAATCTCTGTCTATATATTCATTGTGACCTCCGGTATTACATTCACTCTACATCAGCGGTCGCCTTTTGGACCTCACAGACCACCTGTGGTCCATGAACCACCGGATGGCAACCACTGCTCCAAAGGTTTCCTTAAACCAGCGGTCGCCAACCTTTTGGACCTCATGGACCACCAGTGGTCCACAGGCCACTGGTTGGTGATCGCTGCCCTAGATTATAATCGTAACTACCTCACATCAAAGCCTTCTTTATTCTCTTGGCTCTCATCATTTGTCACCTTCTTTCAATTTGTTCCCTGTCATTTCCAAAAAAAATATGTCATTCTTTTTTCCCCCCACCTTCAACTACCACCAATTATGCTTTTTCTGAACTTCTGATCAAACTAAATTTTGTTCCATTACCTCTTAATACCCCAAAATTCTCTCTTCTACTTCCTTTTTTCAATTCCACTAATTTCATCTTTACTACCTCTTTCCTCTAATTTACACAACCTCTTTCCCGTAGATCCCTTTGAGGTACAGATAACAGGAGGCTGTGAGCTGCACCCCGGGGAAGGCAAGGCAGTCTTCCTGCAATTTGCTTATCAAGGATCAGAGCTCCTGCACTTACAGAACAATTCATGGCTGCCATCTTCAAAGGGTGACAGTAGACTCAGCATATGTGTGGACTATTCAATCAACGCCATGTCGCCAAGAAAATAATACTGAGGACGCTTTTGGGCCTCTTTGATGCAGGGAAGGCAGATCTCCAGAGAAAAGGTCAGTCCCATATCCTTTCTCCAAGCATTTTCTATTCTAAAATTTACCTTCCTATCCTCCCTTTACATTGAGGAGGTTTGTAGCATCACATAAGTTTAAACAGACACATCCATTCCCAGCATGTGATAAATAAGTCTGTCTAAACTGATGTGAAGAAATGAACCTCCAAGTCTGTGTAAGTCCATATCTGAATATCTCTCCTGTCCTCTGCAGTAAAACCAGAGGCCTGGCTGTCCACTGGCCCCAATCCCGGTCCTGACCGCCAGATGCTGGTTTGCCATGTCTCTGGCTTCCATCCAAAGCCAATTTGGGTCAAGTGGATGCGAGGTGAACAGGCACAGCAGCACACTCAACAGAGTGGCATCTTGCCCAATGCTGATGGGACATGGTACCTTCAGGCTTTCTTGGAGGTGGAAGCCACTGAGACATCTGGCCTATATTGCCGGGTGAGACACAGCAGCCTGGGAGGCCAGGACATCCTCCTCTACCTGGGTAAGAAAAATGGGGCCCACACTGGGAATGGGAGGGGATGGTCCACAAGCAGAACAGGAGATCCAAGTGAAACATTTTTGGATTTATCGACTCTAGACTCAAAAACATGAAAATAGTTCAATAAATAGCAGAATTAAAAATGGGAGACCTGCAGATGTAGGAAGATATTGAGGTGAAAGATTCATTTCTGAAGAGGGATGAGAGAAGAAAGAGGAATAAAGGAGATTAATGAGAATATTCAAAAAAAAAAAAAAAAAAAGGCAGAGCGGGGAGATGCAGTAAACAGGGGGTGGGTTTGAAATGACACCTTGTGTGCACCCAAATCCACAGAACAACATCACAGCTCCAAGGGCTGGATCATCTTGGCAGTGATGGTGCCCCTGGTGCTCCTGACAGCTCTTGTATTTTGGCTTAGGAAGTGCTGGTGAGTTTTTTGTGCCCATCTTTCTTGTTCTTTTATCCACTCTCTAGTTGTCTTCCTCTCTCCTTGCCTCCCTCTCCCCACCCCTTTTTTTTTTCTTAGTTCTTTCCCCAGACCCCTTCCTTTTACTTTCAATTCTCACCTCCACCTCATGCAGAATAACTGTCATCTCTGTTCTTATTAGGTCACACTGTGAGCCTCCTGCCAATCTTCTTCCTTTGGAATGAGATTCCAGCAGCCCAAGGACTCGGGACATATTTGACACATGTGGTGATAATATGCTTTCAACTCTCCTGGTACAACTGTTACTGTTTATGTTTGTTTAATGATTCATTATTAATACAAGCTAAATGTAATTTTGCAGGACTTGCTTTTTGACCTGGCTCAGAGATAAAAAGTATTATTTTAACTCCGGATAAAATGAGATCCTAACAACCTCTACATATTGAAAAATTGATGAATCTCAGGCCCATTCCAGATGTCACTTCTTTATGGGGGCCTTCCTGATTCACAAGTGGAAGCAGTGTCCGAACTCCCACCATGCTTCTCAGTGTACTTTGCTGAATCTACTTCTCACTTTTTATCCTTTGTTGCAGTGTATGTAGGCCCTTTTCCCCTTTTGGATTTTTAAGCTTCTTAAGAACAAAGTCTATGTCTTTTTTAAAGTTTGAATCATGTCCAAAGTGTATTAACTGAATGTAATATGTTTTCAATAAAAGCCTGTGTTAAATTTATGCCAAATATATAGTCTTTTCTTATTCTTTATCTTCCTGACATGTTTGTTGTAATTGAGACATTTTATGCTCTTTTTGTTTTCTTCACCCTTTAGTAGCTCCTTAGTAACTTCTCTGAGTTCCTGATGAGAAACAAAATTTTGCCTCTGACCATTCTTCTTTTATTTTTTAATCCTTACCCGAGGATATTTTTTCCATTTGGAGAGAGAGGAGGGGTAGAGACAGAGAGAAAAACAATGATGTGAGACACATCGATTGGTTACCTACTGCATGCGCGCCAACCTGGGCTGGGGATTGAGCCTGCAACTGTGGTATATGCCCTTGACTAAAGTCAAACCTGAAACCCTTCAGTTCACAGGCTGATACTCCAGCCACTGAGCTAAACGGGATAGGGTACCTCTGACCATTCTTATAATTTAATTATAGAGACCTACTGGTGTGACAGTTTTGTTCCAAGTATTTTAAACAGAAAGAGGAAGGAAGGATATAGTCCTTGCTATTTAGTGTGGCTCAGGGACAAACAGCAGAGTTATCACCTTGGAATTTGTTAGAAACCTATATTCTTATACCTCACCTCAGACTTACTGAATCATAACTACATTTTAGCAAAATCAAAAGGGATTCACAGGTACATTAAAATTTGAAAAGCACTGATACTGATCTAGTCTGAGTATAAGTGTGTCATAGAAGCAAAAAAAAAGATGGTCAAGAAAAGAGAACAGCATGTTGACAGTCAGGACTGAAATGAGACCAAAGCAAGGAGAGTACACACAGTACATTCTTGCTATTTATAATGGTTGTGTTAAAGGCACTGTGATCACTGAGTTAATGAATGCTCAGCCACTGCTCCTAGGGAAAATACAAGGTTATGCTCCTGTAAATTTCTGGTTAAAACATTTTGATCAACTAAAGAATACACACACAGCTCTGTTTTCTGTGTATTTCTGTTTAAAGACGCTCTTTTTTACCATAGATATAATTTCAAATAATTTTTTTATTGCATGTAGTATTTTTTAATGTTTTATTTATTTGAGAGAAAGGGAGAGGAAGAGAGAGAAAGAAACATTAGTGTGAGAGAGAAACAGCAATCTGCCACCTCCTGCAAGCACCCCAACTAGAGATTGAACCCACAGGAACAGAACTGGTGACGTTTTGGTGCATGGCATGGCACTCAATCAACTGAACCACAAGGGTTAGGGTTGTATTTTTTAAATACTAAAACACCTGCCAAAAGTATTTCACATTTTCCTGACCCTGGGCAATGTAATTATAAGTATTTTTTACTTTTAGCCATACAGCTGTGCTATCATATTTTTTAAAAAACAAAAAGAGCCGAAGCTCAGTGGATAGAGCATCAGTCTATGGCCTGAAAAGTACCAGGTTCGATTCCAGACAAGGGCATGTACATTGGTTGCGGGCACACCCAGTAGAGGGTGTGCAGGAGGCAGCTGGTCGATGTTTCTCTCTCATTGATGTTTCTAGCTCTCTATTCCTCTCCCTTCCTCTCTGTAAAAAATCAATAATATATATATATATATATTTAAAAATAGTCATTTTATCATGAATTCATAAATCCAGTTCCTTCTTCATCTATTCCATAGCTTAATCATAGCATTATAAATGATACTTCAGCACATTGTGAGCAGCTCCACATACAGATCAGCAAATTCCTTTGCTTTTTCCAGGCCTACTGACTGTGTTGTAGATTTATTAACACATGCCTGACTGGGAATCAAACCTTGACCTCCTGGTTCCTAGGTTGATGCTCAACCACAGAGCCATATAGGCTTGGCTAGCTTCAGTTGCATTCATACTACCATGAATTGTTTTTACATAGGTGAGCACAAATTCCTTTTTTCTGGTTCATAAGGAATTCTAAAGTGACACATATAGGGAGGGGATTTTACAGCTTTAAAAGCATTTATTTGTAAATAAGACAAACTAAAAACATACGAATTAAGATTTTGAGGAAGCAAAAAAATAAAACAAAATTAAAAAATTAGAAGGTATAAAATTTTAAAGCACTAAAAGTTAAAATAAAAAGCAAAACAAAAAGTTGATAAAGGTGGGTCAAGATGGTGAAGTAGCTGTATCCACCTCCTCCCATGACCACTAAAAGTTATAACTACATTTACAGAACCATCATTGAGTACTGCCTGAAGTCTAGTTGAACAGAAGTCCTATAACTAAAAATATACAGAAGAAACCAAGTCAAGACTAGTAAGAGGTAAAGATGATGAATGGGCTGGTCTCACACACATGAAGCAGTTAAAAATCAGGATAGCCCCCTGGCTGGTTTTGCTCAGCGGATAGAGTGCCAGCCTATGGAATGAAGGGTCTTGGGTTTGACTCCAGTCAAGGGCACATGCTGGGATTGCGGGCTAGATCCCTAGTGTGGGGTGTGCAGGAGACAGCCAATCAATGATTCTCTCTCATCATTGATGTTTCTCTCTCTCCCTCTCCATTCCTCTCTGAAATAAATAAAAATAAAAATAAATTTTAAAAATCAGAAGGGTTATCCTGGGGGCAGAGGTATCCCCTCAAGGAGTGAGGGCTCCCAACCCCCTATCAGGTCCTCCAGTCCATAGGTTTTAGTGCCAGGAAGAGAAGTTCCCATAAGTTCTGGCTGTGAAAATTAGCAGAGATTGTGGCTGCAGGGAAGGGCTCTGGAGTCCCAGGCATTCCTCTTAAAGGGCCTGAACAAACTATTTGCTGACAGGCTCACTCATTTTGAGCTCCAGTGCTAAGGTGGCAGCTCAAAAGGCACCAGGGATATAGGAGAAGGTACTAAATTGTGTGTCTTTATATCAAGGACTAGAGGTGCAGCTTTCTCTTAGAAGTGCTAACAAAGGCCATTTTCCTTTGCTAAGTTCTCCCCCTACAGGTGCAGGCAGGCACTATGTTTGAGTATCCACCATCTTAGCTAACACCATCAATTCTGTCCTAGTAATTCTATGAGATCCTGACATACCAAAATTGTGGGCCCAAGCAAGCCTCTTCCAGTAGTTTTCCATACAAACGGCCTGTCTTGTCTCATATAGACTTTCCTAAATCACTTCACGCCTCACAAACCCTAAACATGTGAAATTTGGCCTCAATGTGCCCTGTATCACTTGATAAGTGGCCTCAGGCTAGCCACTTGTGGCAGCCAGATTTGGTTCACAGCTTGGCCTCTCTCAGGCACCACCAAGTCCAGCACAAGGGGCAACCATCTGCAGATCACTTTAGAGCTCAGAGCAGGTGGCCCCCAAGCAGGGCACAGGCAGTGGCTGACCTTGGCCTGCACCTCCCAAGAGGCCTGAGAACCAACATACCCAGTGTCCAACTCCACCAGAGCACCACATCCACAAATAACACACTCAAAAGGCAGACTGGCCAGGCACCAGAAGCCCACTAAAGCGAATCCTGCTCCATAGGATTAGCCTTTGCACAGTATCTCCTCCACAATAGTCACAATCAGTCCTCAAATCAATCAGTCTGAGGATCAATTCCCTCCCATTGACACACCAACAGCAATCAAGGCAACTATCCTAGAGGGCACATAGGACTCACATGAGGAACACACCTGGAGTGCCTGGCTCAGGTGAACAAAAAGCATGTGCCACTGAGCCACACAGGGCACTTGCTACATAAAAACACTCTTACCAAAACAGAGAGGAAGCCAAAATGAGGAGACAAAAGACCATGTCCCAAATGAAAAAACAGAACTCCAAAAAAGAATTAAACAAATTGGAGACAAGCAATGTATCTGATGCAGAGGTCAAAAACTCTGGTAATAAGGATGCTCAATGATCTCAATGAGAACTTTAACAAAAAGATAGGAAACAAACTCCTTTTCCCCAGGAGTGTGGGGTCTTAACCCACAGAAGGATCCCCAACACAACAACAGTGATGGAAAGAGGAACCTGCATAGATGAGCTTCTGCTGGTGAAAATTGGTGGGGATTTAGTCTGCCTGGGAGACAAGTGAGTCTGCTCAAGACACAGACACTTTTCCAGGTAAGAGCACTCCTATTGTTATAGCACCAGCCTGGGGAATACACTGCCTGGTCCCCAACTGCTGGCCAGACCACTCTGCTGTGCTGGGGTCCTGCGGAGGAGGTTTGCTGGCTGCACCCAGCAATGACGTTCAGGGCCCCCTTTTTCTGAGGAGGTTCCTGATGAAGACTTAGTGACTAAACTGTGTGCCTTTGGAAAGGGGACCAATGTCCCCCACCTTGAGCGCAAAGCCAATCCCCACAACCCCACCTGTTGAATTACTTGTCCAGCCTTGTCCTGCTGAGTTCAGCTGTAAAGGGGGATCAGAGGTTGTGCAGAGCTGGCACTTGCATAGTGTGCCTCCCGGAGAAGCTTTTTAAAAATTATCTACTTATTTACTGTTTTACGTAATCCCCACTCCAGAATATGTTTATTGACTTTAGAGGGAGGGCAGGGGAAAAAGAAAAAGAGAGAGACATCAACTGATTGCCTCCTATACATACCATGACCAGGGATTGAACCACAACCTTCCAGTGTACAAGACAACGCTCCGACATACTAAGCCACCAGGCCAGGGCTCCCAGGGAAACGTTTGTCTAAGAATTAGAAGGTTGAGTGCTGGTTTGTGTGGCTATATCACCAGGAAGCCCCGCTTCTCTTCTCTGCAAGCTCACCACACCCTACCAAGGAAGGGGAAGAAGTGCCTGCTCCCCTACTACAGGTTTGCAGGCACCACCCCCAATGGGAGTCTGTTTGGATCTGCCCTTCCAAGTCCCAGACACCCAACCTAGCTGAGCTCAGTTCTGCAGGAGGAAGGGAGAGCAGCTCAGAGCTGGGATATTTGAGCATGAGTCCCTCAGAGGCTATTGTCTGCAACCAGGAAAAAGTCTCCTGTTGGGAGACTCTTGATCTGTCCTCCTGAGTCCAGTGGCTCTGCCCAGCAGATTTGACTCATGCAGAGAAGATGGCTGGTTGCACCCAACTTAAAACTATGGCGTGCCCATCCTGGGTGAACCTGAGTTGGCAGTGAATGAGTGGTTTAGCTCTGGAGTAGGGGTCACTTTCCTCTCATTGAGTGCCTGACCACATGACCTCCAATTAGGGGGTCTCTAGCTCCATCCTCCAATCCTGGTTACCCACCTCTACTAAGCTTGCAATCTGTGGACACACTCTCCACTTGTTCTTCAGAAGGCTCTGGAAGAAGACCAGGCAACTCTAGGGAGAGGTGGATCTCAGAGAATCTCAGTCCTCTTACATACCACCAACTTGAAGTTGGAGGAAACTGACCCTTATACACAGACTAGAGGCCAGGTGCACGAAATTCATGCACGGGTAGGGTCCCTAGGCCTGGCTGGCAATCAGGGCCGATCAGGGCCTTCCAGCTGCCACTGGGGCCTCCCTTCCCCAGCTGCCGGCTGCCAGCCAGGGTCTTCCTTCATTCTGTGCCACCCCTTGGTCAGTACATGTCATAGCAAGCAATTGGTCTCCCAGTTGAACTCCAATGGGGACAATTTGCATATTAGGTTTCTAGATAAATAGATAGATAGGACTCTCCCACACATACCCAGGCCAAGGAGATGCAGCCACAAAGGTGAAGAACACAGTAGCTCCCGACAGGTAGCCCAACGCTGGTTAAGCATAACATCTGAACCTCACCCAAATGGGCCCAAAACCAACACAACCAGTGGTGGACTTCAGACCACACCAGAGCTCAACCCAACTAGCCAAACAATTGGCATACCCCAAAGGGAATTCTGAAGTTGCTGGATACAACTTCACCTTAGGGAGCAGCCCCTGCACAGCACCTCACACAGTGATTGAGGTTTATCCTATGGTCAGCCAGCCTGAAGGGTTAAGTCCACCCACAAAAGGCTAAACAGCATTCAAAACTAAACTACAACAGGAGAGTGCACATAACACACAAACATTCCTGGAGCACGGAGCTCAGGTGCTCTGGAAGGTTTTGCTACTGAGCCCAACACCTTCATCATACAGCCACCATAATGAGTTGGGGAGTTATACCAGATCTACCTAATACACAGAGACAAAATGGAGAAACAAGTAAAAAATAAGAGAAATACCCAAAGAATTAAATTAAATAAAGCAATCAAAATACCAGAGGCAGAATTTAAGACAATGGTTTTAAAGATGCTCAAGAAACTTAGGGAAGAATGGATAGCTCAGTCTTAAAGAGTTATAAGCATCAAAAAAGGACACAGAAACCACATAAAAGAACCACTCAGAAATGAAGAATAAGTAATACAATTTAGTCAAACCTTGGTCCTCAAACACCTCCCATCTAGAACAATTCCGTTCTCGACCACGTTGTTCACAGAAAAAACATCTCCATTGTGGAACCAAATTTCGGTTTTCAACCTGACAGCCCATTCATGCATGACAAAAAGCATCTCACAGGCAGCAAAGGAGAGAATGCTTTTAAAACATAAAGAAGCAAACCGGTTTGGCTCAGTGGTAAAGCGTCGTCTGTGGACTGAAGGGTCCCAGGTTCGATTCCGGTCAGGGGCATGTACGTTGGTTGCGGGCACATCCCCGGTAGGGGGTGTGCAAGAGGCAGCTGGTCGATGTTTCTCTCTCATTGACGTTTCTAGCTCTCTATCTCTCTCCTTCCTCTCTGTAAAACATAAAGAAGCCATCAAGAGTGCTAATGTTACGAAGAGTGTGAAAATGCTCACAAAATAACCATAGGCTATTGAAAAGGTAGAAAAACTGTTGCTGATTTCGATAAACAAAAAGCAGTAAGCTGGTGATAGTATTTCAAAGGTAGTGATATATGAAAAATTCTGTTTAAGGCTAGTAGGGGGAAATGTACATTCTCAAGCCTCAACCAAAATCTACTACAGAATATCTGGAGATCAGGCCTGGGAATCCGCTCTTTTGATAAGTTTCAGATTATTCTAAGGTACACGGATGTTTTAAGAATTTGATCACAGACAAGAACAAATAATTATGAGAAATAAAAATAAAAATTATGAGAAACAGTCTCAGAATAAAACACTTCAGGATAGAACCTGTAATACACCTACCTGTGTAGCTTTGTCTTTCATGCAAGGAGCAGTTTGACCATGATTATCACGAGGCCAGTGCCCTGCAAGGTATGGAGCAGCAAGTGTATCCAGAGAGGAAGTGCGGCGAATAATAGAAGAGGGGCTTGAGGAAGGCGGTCGTGTTTTGTCACCTAAATTTAAGGCAAATATATTTATTTTAAAAATAGATGATAGAAGAAAAAAAAAGTAGAACCTAAGTTTTAAAATAGTCAGGAGTTTTCTAACTAAAATATAAAATATATATAATAAAAATAAATTATAAACTTCTAGAGGCCTGGTGCATGAAATTCGTGCACATATCGGGTCCCCAGGCCTGGCTGGAGATCAGGCCAGCCGGGGCCTCCCTCCCCTGGTGGTCAGCACACATCACAGCAAGCAATCAGTCTCCCAGCAAACTCCCATGGGGACAATTTGCATATTAGGCTTTTAAATATAGACTGACTCACACAACATTGGATAAATATCCAGGGAATTATACTAAAACAGTCAATCTTAAATGATTTTATTTATTTAACATTTTTGAAATGACAACATTTTAGAAAAGATGAAAGCTTAATGGTTGCCAGGGGTTAGAGATAAGGGAGGAAAAATAAAAGCACTGGGAGAGAAGCAGAGACCCTTGTGATAAGGAAGTTTTCAGTATCTTGACTGAAGTGGCAGATATAGAAACATACAAACAGCCGAAACTGGTTTGGCTCAATGGATAGAGCGTCAGCCTGAGGACTGAAAGGTACCGGATTTGATTCCGGTCAAGGGCATGTACCTTGGTTGTGGACACATCCCCAGTAGGGGGTGTGCAAGAGGCAGCTGATTGATGATTCTCCCTCTCTATCCCTCTCTCTTCCTCTGTAAAAAATCAATAAAATATATATTAAAATATTTTTTTTAAAAAAGAAAAAAGAAACATACAAACAAATGTAAAAGTGTACATGTAAAATTGAAGACATCTGAATAAAGCAGTGAATTTCACGATGTCAATATTCTGGATATAACGTTGTAGAGTAATAGTTCTACAAAATGTCATTGGGGGAACCCAGGCAAAGCGTACAAAAGATCTTTGTTTTATTTCTTCCAACTGCAATTATCCCTACAGACACATACACATACACACACACACAGAAAAGATAAATGCATATCTATCAACTTAAGTGTTCATCTTGGTTTTAAAATTAAATTGGTATGATATGTAAAATACTCATTCATCATGATACCATCTAACTCAAAAGGATATAAGGCAGTTATGATAAAGTTAAAGTTACATTTTAACCTTGGGGCAGGTCTTGGCCCATCCTCCACACCCCTGCCCAGCCCCTCCCACCGTGACACCAGGTCACCTGTATGCAGGCAGCCCTGCTCCTCCTGCCACTGCCAACTCCACTTGCATGAAATTTGTGCATATTAAAAGGGGATTAACTAGAGGAAATAATATTGCTATTTGCCCTTTCTCTATAATAGAAGTGTCAGAGATGAAAGAAAATTAGTAAAATGTATATGAAAACCTTCCTCCTGTCAGAGTCTGGGGCGCACCTCAGGACCCAGAGTCAAGTCCTCGCCCACCCACATGTGCTGCCCCACCCATTGGGCTAGATCCACACCTAGCCAGTCCCACCCTGGACAAACCCCGCCAGGCAGGAGTAACCTCAGGTCCCCTGGCCCAGTGCCAGGACAGGGGGCGTGGCCTGAGGTCCCCTAGCCCAGACCAGGGTGGGGGGCATGGCCTGAGGTCCCCCATCAAGCCCTGCCAGGTGGGGGGGAGGGGCGGCGCACAGCCTCAGGTCCCCCATTAAGCCCCACCAGCAGGAGGTGGGGGGCACTACCTCAAGTCCCCCGTCAAGCCCCACTGTTCCCGGGGGTGCAGAATGAGTTCTCCCAACCCAGCACTGGGGGTGCACCTTGAGGTACGCTGTGAAGCTCTGCTGGGTCGGGGGCATGGCCTGAGGGGGGTGCAGCCTAATGTCCCCTGGCCCAGTGCTGGGTTGGGGGCATGGCCTCAGGTCCCCTGTCAAGCCCAGCCAGGCAGGAGGGGCGCAGCCTCAGGTCCCATCAAGCACCAGGGACTTGCAGTCTGAGGTCTCCTAGCCTAGTGCTATGGAGAGGGGCACGGCCTTAAGTTCCCTGTCAAGCCCTGCCAGGTGGGGGTCATGGCCTGAGGTCCCCCGCCTGGTGCTGGGGTGGGGGGAGCAGCCTGAGGTCCCCTACCCCAGCACCAGGATGGGAAGCGCACCTTTTGAGGTCCCCAGTCAATCCACCCTGAGGTCCCCCATCAAGACCTGCCAGGTGGGGGTGGGGGTGGAGCCTCAGGTCCTCCATCAAGCCCCACTGGCAGGGGGCACAGCCTCAAGTCTACTGTCAAGCCCCGCTGGGCAGGGGGCTCAGCCTGAGTTCCCCCGACCCAGCACTGGGGGTGAACCTTGAAGTCCCCTGTCAAGCCCCGCTGGGTGGGGGGCATGGCCTGAGGTCCTGTCAAGGCCAGCCAGGCAGGGGGCATGGTATGAGGTCCCCCAGCCTGGCACTGGGATGGGGGGAGCAGCCTGAAGTCTCCTAGCCCAGCACCAGGACCAGGATGGGAAGCCCACCTTGAGGTCCCCTGTCAAGCCCTGCTGGGTGGAGTGGGGAGGCACAGCCTGAAGTCCCCTGTCAAGCCCTACCAGGTGTGGGGGGGGGGGGGGGGTCGTGGCCTGAGGTCCCTTATCAAGCCCCATGGTGGTTGGGGAGGGGATAGCCTCAGGTCCCTGCTGATTGCCGGTTAAGGCTCCTTTATGGAAATTTGGCCTCAGCTGTGGGTGCAGCCATCTTTGTGACAGAGTGATGGTCAATTAGTATATCCCCTCTTTATTAGATAGGATGGTGACTATAGTTGACAACACTGTTGTATAATTGAAATGTGCTAAGAAATAGAACTTAAATGTTCTCTAAAAGGAGGAGGAGGAGGAAGAGGAGGCATAGCAAAAGGAGGAGGAGGAGGAGAAAAATAAGTGAGGTGACAAACTAGATGGGAGGAATCCTTTTATAATGGATATCAAATCACGATGTACACTTTAAATGTCTTGCAATTTTATTTGTTAATTATACCTCAATAAACACACACACACACAATGCCCTAACCCGTTTGGCTCAGTGGATAAAGCATCGGCCTGCAGACCGAAAGGTCCCAGGTTTGATTCCAGTCAAGGGCATGTACCTGGGTTGCAGGCACATCCCAGATAGGACATGTGCAGGAGGCAGCGGATGGATGTTTCTCTCTCATCGATGTTTCTAACTCTCTATCCCTCTCCTTTCCTCTCTGTAAAAAATCATAGAGCGTCAGCTTGGGGACTGAAGGGTCCCGGGTTCGATTCCGGTAAAGGGCATGTACCTTGGTTGCGGGCATATCCCCAGTAGGGGATGTGAAAGAGGCAGTTGATCGATGACTCTCTCTCATTGATATTTCTAACTCTGTATCTCTCTCCCTTCCTCTCTGTACAAAATCAATAAAATATATATATTTTTAAAATCAATAAAATATATATTTTTTAAAAACACACAAGAAAATCAAATCTCTACAGAAGTTAACTACAATCGGGTGTGGCATTAAAATTTCAGCCAAAGGCATTTGGACTCCTAAACCACCTGTACTAGTTCAACTGGTTCCTGTGTAGCTTCAATGTCAGTGGAGCATCCCAAACCATGGCCCTAGGTATTACATTATGAAGGTTCTAAAACCTGATCGGCTATTGACTTAAAGGCTGTAGTTCCTGTTATCCACAAAATCATTTAACAAGAAGAAGGGATATACTAGACATAATTATCTGTTCAAAAAGGGGGGAAACCCTAGCATGTGTGGCTCAGTGGTTGATCCATGAAGCAGGAGGTCTTGGTTCAATTCCAATTCAGGACATATGCCCAGGTTGTGGGCTCGATCTCCAGTGTGGGGCGTGCAGAAGGCAGCCCATCAATGAGTCTCTCATCATTAATGTTTCTTTTTCTCTCCCTCTCTCTTCCTCTCTCTCTAGAAAAAAAAAAAATCAATAAAAACATAGTTTTTAAAAATCAATAAAGTCCTGACCGGTTTGGCTCAGTGAATAAAGCATCGACCTGCAGACTGAAGGTTCCCGGGTTCGATTCCAGTCAAGGACATGTACCTTGGTTGCAGGCACATCCCCAGTAGGGGGTGTGCAGGAGACAGCTGATCTATGTTTCTCTCTCATTGATGTTTCTAACTCTCTATAAAAAATCAATAAAATATATATTTTTAAAAGTCAATAGAAAAAAATCCTCAGGTGAGGATTAACAACAAAAGTACAGTACAAGTCTAAGATGCTGCAAACATTAAGTTCTGATACCCTGATTATTAGTCTAGATACCTCAATCTCTTGTTGCTCTTGCCACTTCCTCCACCCCAATAAACAACCAAATCCACACACAACATAATGCATCCAAAATAAGGGAGAAATTAGCAAAACCACAACTTGCTATCTACGTATCAGCCACACTGCAAAAAATAACTTTTACACATACTGTACTAAAGCCATTTTTTCTAATGAGGACTTTTCAAATTTTCTTTTGGTGCTTCTAGTCACTTTTTTTTGTTTTAGAGGACAGTAAAATCAGTGGGTGGAGATGAGGCTTTCAAGGTCTGCACCAGGGTCTGGTAGCCTGCATTTTTATCAAGGACCCTAAGTGATTCTGATAAAGATGAACTAGACCACACTTTGAGTGACAGTTCTGGATGTTCACAGGCAATATTCTCTCCAACATGAAATTTCATACAACCATGAAAACTAAGCCTACATTGGCAATCTATATTACATTCACTAAAACTATTGTAGAAGCAAACTAATATGATACACAATAGCCAACTTTTATGATGAGATACAGTACTATTTTAAAATTTACTCTCACCGAAAACGGTTTGGCTCAGTGGATAGAGTGTCAGCCTGCGGACTGAAGGGTCCCAGGTTCGATTCCGGTCAGGGACATGTACCTTGGCTGCAGGTGAGTCCCCAGTGGGGGGTGGGGGGGGGTGCAGGAGGCAGCTGATCAATGATTCTCTCTCATTGATGTTTCTGACTCTCTGTCCCTCTCTCTTCCTCTCTGTAAAAAATCAATAAAATATATATTTTTTACCACAGCTCACATTGGGACCCAGGTAACAGAGACTTGGATGACAGCAGCTGCCCTCTCATTGCAATAAGACTTGTTTGAGATGTCTTGTACCCATGGTGTGGGCAAGTGAGTTTTTAATATCCAAGTCCAGCCTAGTAGCAGGAATGCGCAGGCCCTTCTCAAGAAGGTAAATAACCATTTCCACTAATACACACATGGTAAATAAATACACGGATAATAAATTACATCTATAAAATTTTTACTTTATAAAATTAATTTTCATTTGTAATGCTAACAGCAAGACACCCATGAAAAACACACATGGTGTCTAAATAAGACAAAGGAAAATCGTTTGGGCAAAAATAAGGATCACAAATCAATTTTATAGAAAAGATTCCTTTATTAACTTTTGGTCAAGAATATGTTTGTATATTTTCAGAAAACAATTCCAAGACCATGTGGATTCCTGCAACAGAGAGGAATTGACAGGTCTGCTCCAACCACGAAGACAAGAGGAGAAACAGTCCAGAGAAGGAAGACACTGACGATGCCTTGCCACGCTAACAGTCAGCACCTGCACGTCACTGCAGGTTGCGTAGGACCAAACCAGAAAGGGTTGGACCTGCATTGCCACCATGTGTCCACCATCCAGATATCACATAAGGAACTGTTTGACATTAAAACAGGGACTCAGAATTATTGGACATTGAAATTGGGACTCAAACATTTTTTGTTATTATATGTTTATTTCTAATCTGCAGAGGCAAGATTTTTCAAAGGAAAAAAATGGGGGGGGGGGGGAGATTGATACAGAGGCAAAGAAGCATTGAACAGACTGTCAAACTACAGTGGGAAGGCAAGGGAGGATGAGGGGGAAACTAAGAGATCAACCGAAGGACTTGTATGCATGCATATAAGCATAACCAATGGATATAAGACATGGGGGAGGGGGCAGGAAAGGGCATGTACTGGGGAGTAGGGGAGGCTGGGGGAAGGTCAATGGGGGGGAAAAAGGAGACATAGGTACTACTGTTGGTAATACTTCAAACAATAAAAAAATAAATAAAATAAAAATTAAAAAAAAAAAAAAATACTAGAGGCCTCATGCACGAAATTTATGTACGGGGCTCAGCCCTCACAGTCACTGCGGCTTGCCTCGCTCCTCACAGCTCGAAGGACATCAGGAAGGTAGTTTGGTTGTCCTGTCTAATTAGTATATTACACTTTTATTATTATAGACTAGAGGCCCAGTGCACGAAATTCATGCATGGGGGAAGGGGTCCCTCTCAGCCCAGCCTGTACCCTCTCCAATCCGGGACCCCCCAGGGGATGTCCGATTGCAGGTTCAGCCCAATCCCAACCCACAGTCGGACATCCCTCTCACAATCCAGGACCGCTGGCTTCTAACTGTTCACCTGCCTGCCTGCCTGATTGCCCCTAACTGTCCCCCCTGCCAGCCTGATCACCCCCAACAGCCTCTGTCTGCTGGCCTGATCACCCCTAACTTTCCCCTCTGCCAGCCAAAACTGTCCCCCTGTTGGCCTGGTCGCCCCAAATTGCCCCTCCACCCCACAGGCTTGGTTGCCCCTAACTGCCCCTCCTGCTAGCCTAGTCACCCACATAGCCTGCTGTTCAGTCATCTGGTTGTCCCTCACTAACTCTACTGCCAGCCTGGTCGTCCCATGCAGCTTGTTGTTCTATCATCCGTCCAGTTGTTTCGGTCGTGAGGGCCCCTGGCTTTTGATATATTATGATAGTCAAGCTATGGAAGTAACTCAAGTGCCCATCCAAAGATGAATGGATAAAAAGGCTTTGGTACATTTACACAATGAAATACCAATCAGCCTTAAAAAAAGAATGAAATCTTACCTTTTGTGATAGCATGGATGGACCTAAAGAGTACTATGCTAAGTGAAATAACTTAGAAAAATACCATATGATTTCACTTATATGAGAAATCTAATGAACAAAACAAACAAACAAAACAGAAACAGATTCACTGATGCAGAGAACAGAATGAGGGATTGGAGAGCTTGGTGAAAAAGTAGAAATTGGTAGTTATAGTACAGTCACCGAGATTTAGATTACATCATAGGGAATATAGTCAGTAATATCAATGATAACTGTATGGGGCCAGGTGGGTACTTAAAGCAGTGGTACATTATTTTCAAACCACTTTGCTACACATCTGAAACATGTTTACAGAATACAGAATACGGGATGTAATTGAAAAAAAAATTAATTATCTGTCAGAGATTGGTGCTTAGATTATCTTACTGCAGCTATTTTCAACCCTTTTCATCTCATGGCACATAAACTAATTACTATAATTCTGTGGCACACCAAAAATATATATATTTTATGCTGATCTGACAAAAAAATAGGTATAATTTTGATTCATTCACACCAGATGGCTATTGTTGTGTTGGCTATTGTCATTTTTTATTTCACAATCTAAGGGAAAAAAGTTCAGGGCCTCTGACTAGTCAGGTATTGCATGTCTTAAAAATTCTTGACGCACATTGGTTGAAAATCACTGCCAAATAGTAGTCAAGAAAAAGGGAGTTCTCAAAGAGCCAATGAGTAGCTCTAAACCTGGAGGAATAAGGCAACTGTGCATGAATCCAGCACAATAGGAACAACCTCCAAGGATCCTGAGACCTTCACCTCAGGGACTTTCAGATACTTTTAGAACCTAATAAAGGTTATGGCATCCATTTCATCTCAGAGACCCCAAAAAGTGGTAGCCTGATCTACATGGACCCTGGAATTTGAGTCAGATGGGTTTACAAAACTATAAAGTTGACACTTCCCCTCTACCAGTTGAGATTTCTAAATTTCACGGAGGCTGTAAACTGACCTCTAATTTAAAAGACTCTTCCTTAGGCCCTGGCTTTTTAGATCAGAGCATGATCCCAAAAAGCTAAGGTTGGGGGTTCGATTTCCTGTCAAGGCACATACATGAAACAACCAACAAATACATAAATAAGTGGAATAACAAAGAAATGTTTCTCTCTCTTTCTCTCTGTCTCCCTTCCTCTCTGTAAAATCAATCAATAAGTAAAATAGCCCTATCCAGTTTGGCTCAGTAGACAGAGCATAGGCCTTCAGACTAAGAGTCCTGGGTTCGATTCCAGTCACAGGCACATGCCCAGGTTGCAAGCTCAATCCCCCAGGAGGGGTCATGCAGGAGGCAGCCATTCAGTGATTCTCTCTCATCATTTTTAAAATATGTTTTTTATTGATTTCAGAGAGGAAGGGAGAGAAGGAGATATAGAAGGAGATATAGAAACATCAGTGATGAGAATCATTCATCAGCTGCCTCCTGCACGACCCCTACTGAGGACAGAGCCCACAACCCAGGCATGTGCCCTTGACGGGCATCGAACCTGGGATCTTTCAATCTGCAGGTCGGCGCTCGATCTACTGAGACAAACCAGCTGGGGCCTCTCTCAACATTGATGTTCTAACTGTCCCTCTCCCTTCCTGAATTCAATAAAAATCCTATATAATAAAAAGCTAATATGCAAATCGGCCAAACATCGGAACGACCTGTTGCTGACACACACTGACCACCAGGATGCAAACACTCAATACAGGAGCTGCCCCCTGGTGGTCAGTGCACTCCCACAGGGGGAGCACCACTCAGCCAGAAGCCTGACTTACAGCTGGCAAGTACAGCGGAGGTGGTGAGAGCCTCTCCCGCCTCCACAGCAGCACCAAGGACCCCTGGGGGATGTCCGCCTGCCGGCAGGGAGTAGGCCTAAGCCAGCAGGCGGACATCCCCCGAGGGGTCCTGGACTGTGAGAGGGTGCAGGCCAGGCTGAGGGAACCCCCTGCCCCTAGTGCACGAAGGTCGTGCACAGGGCCTCTAGTAAATACATACATACATACATACATACTCTTTTTCCTTGTCTCTCTTTACAGTTTTAGTCTGAGAAAAAAAAAGCAAAATGCAAATGGTCTAGTTTGTGCTACGAAGACTTGAAATCTGAAAATTGTTTGTTCTACTCTGCATGGAAGTTCACCAGAATGAAACATGAATACAATCCTGGAAAGGAAGCTATCAGACATCCACTTCAGTATAACTTAGTAACAGATGGTATCCCTTTTCAGTTGAGAGTGCTGCATTAGAGGAAAAAGAGTTTTTTACTTTGGGGTTTTTTTTGGAGGGTGGGTAATGAGCGGGTTAATTTAACAGCATGAATACTCTATGGAATAACAGACTGAGGGGAGGTAGCTATGGGAAGCATGGGCAGAATGGGCATGTCAGGAGCCTGAGATCTCTGGAAATCCAACAACTCTGTTCTAGAGATCAGAAGAAAAGAGCACCTCTCTCCACACATTGAGAGATCCCTGGAAATCCAACAACTCTGTTCTAGAGATCAGAAGAAAAGAGCACCTCTCTCCACACATTGCCAATACCTAATGTTACCTCTCTCCCTAGACTGCTGCTCTACTTCCAGGGTTAAACTGTTGGAGGGGAGCCAGACTACAATCAGAATGCAGTCACCACCTCCTCCCTCTCTCTCTACTGCCCCCACTTAGCAGCTCTCCTTCCCTTCTACCTGCCACACACTATGCCAGCTCCAGAGGTCTGACCGTAAACTGGAGCAATTATGTTCACCAGATACTTCAAAAACTAAGCACATGCAACTTTGGTGTGCAGTATTTCCCAGGTCCTATCATATACATCATAAAGCTACTGCCTTGATACAAGGTAAAGGGTAGTTTGGAAGTACCACGCAGCAGAGTTCAAATATCAACTGTAATCCTTGTTACTTAAGCTCTCTAAAACCTACTGTGAAAATTAAAATGAGAATCTGTCGGTAAATCTCCTACTGGCGGAAGCTCAGTAAAGTGGTAGCTATTATTTGAAGAAGAGGATGTTCTAGTACTTTTAACAGTTTTTAAAAAGCACTTTGCATTTTCAAAATATTTAAATCAGCACTCTGGCTTTAATTAGAAAACACTATTGATCATTTTTCAGGGCAATTCTCTCCAAAACTTCTGATAAAATACATAGGAAAGATTCACCCTACTCCCTGCATTTCTGAATGAACCTTTGAAATCACTCCATCTGTTTTATTTGATTAGGAAGTACTGTACAGTTTCCTGAAATTCCCAGCCATTCTGCCTGCGAGATTTAAACAGAAATTCCCCAGAAAAAGGGAAGACAAAGGTGTATGTTGACAGTATTCACGCACAAGCTAAAAACCACTCACATCTTTCTTCACCAGATTCTAACAGGAAGACAATCAGGTAATAAATTTTGCCTCTATTTCCCCAATCTGAATTTCTCTACTGAGTTACTCTTTATGAATGACTCTACTAGAACCCAACCACTCCGTTCAGGACCTTTCCAGGGACCTTTCTCAGGTATAGAGAAAAAAAACAAAAACCAAAAAAATTAGTCCCTAAAATAATAGAAAAACCCTGGATTTTCTTTTTTTTTTTAGAAAAAAAACAAATGGTTTTACATCCTACACACAAAACCGGTCGGCATGTCAGAAATACACGCAGCCCCTCAGACAAAGCCCATAAACCTTCCAAAGGCATCCTCTTCCTTTCCTTCCCTCCCTCCCAGCCTCCCGACTCTGCAGGGGCCCTGGTCTGCCGTGCTGACGTCTTCAGTCCCGCAAATCTGGGGCCGTTTTTTGTGAAAGAGAGATGCTTGGCAGCAGTGTGCGGTATTCCCGTGAACCATGTCGCTAACACAAAGTGACCACCCGCCCCCAGCCTCGCCACCAAAGGGGGGTGAGCAGGTCAGCAGGAGCCCGCGGGCGGCCGAACCCCAGGTTTACGCTCCACACACATCAGAGCCCGCACAGGGCGGCCGCGGCCCTCCGCGGTCGGGGACAAGCGTGGCCTGGCTGCGGGGAGGGATGAATGAGGCGGGCGGGGACCTGCGGGGGGGTGGGGGCGGGGGAGGAAGGGCCACGGGATGGAGAGGGGGGACCCCGCGGGGCAGGCGGGTCCGCCCCACCCGGGCCCCGCCCCCGGCCGCCCCGGCCCCGCCGCAGCGCCGCAGTCCCCGCGCGGTGGCCCCGGCCCCGGCCCGCGCCGCCCGGCCCCCGGCACGTACCTGCTTTGCAGACCGGGGCGCTGGGGCTCCGCCTCTCCGGGGAGCAGCGGCTCTGCTCCGGGGAGCGCCGCCGGTGGCGGACGCGGGCCGGGGGTGGGGCCGCGCTCACCTCGCCCGTCCACAGGTGGGTGGGCGACGAGCTCGGCGACGAGACGGTGCCCAGCAGCGGCGGCGGGGGCTGCGGCCGCGGGGGGCTCCCGCGGGCTGCGGGCGCGGCGCCGCGCGTGGGGCTGGTGCCTCGCGTGGAGGTGGCGGCCGCGCCGGTCTGCGTGGCCACGGTGGGGCTGGTGCGCGCGGCCGCACTGCCGCCGCCGCGCGTGGGGCTGGTGCTGCGCGGGGCCGTGCGCAGGCCCCCGCCGCCCGAGGGGCCTGAGGCGCCACCGAGGCAGCCACCGTTGTTGTTGCCGCCGCCGCCGCCGCCGCTCCGCGTGGGGCTGCCATGTTGCTGCTGCGGCTGCTGCTGCTTCAGCTGGAACGGAACCGTCGCCCTCATGGGCTGCAGGCGGCTCCCGGCTCCCCCGGCCGTGGCGACCGCACCGCCCCCGAGGGCGCCGGCCGGCGTGGGGGACCCGTTGCGCCTCATCCGCTGGGACATGGTCCACGCTCCCCGGCGACTGGGCGAGACGGGGGCGGGGGCGGCTGTCGGGTTGAAGGGGGAAGGTTCTCGAGGCCGAAAAGAAGGCCCCGCGTCGGGGTGACGAAGCCGGAATCCGGGGTGCGGGGGGCGCCCGGGCCGCGGCAGGCAGCTAGGAGGTGGTGCAGCCGCCGCCGCCGCCGCTTCTCATCAACAATAGTGTCTCCGCCGCTGCCCCCGCCCCCCGCGCACGCCCATTGGCGCAGCGTCAGCCGCGCTCGAGCCGCTCCGCCGCGCCCATTGGCTGCCGGCAGCTCGGGCCCTGGCCCCCGGGGCCTAACAGAGCCTGGGTTTGCGCGGAGACCGTCCGCTCTTTAACGAGAGCAGCCCGCCCCCTCCCGTGGGGGGGTGAGGGGAAGCGGGGAGAAGGCCGTGTGTATGTGTAACGCGTGCGCGCGCCTGTGCGTGTACCCGTGAGTGCGCGCGCGCGCCTGTGCGTGTACACGGGAGTGCGTGTGCGTGTGTGTGTGCGTGTGTACACGGGAGTGCGCGTGCGTGTGTGTGTGTGTGTGTGTGCGTGTGTACACGGGAGTGCGCGTGCGTGTGTGTGTGTGTACGTGTGTGTGTGTATACACGGGAGTGCGCGTGCGTGTGTGTGTGTATGTGTGTGTGTGTACACGGGAGTGCGCGTGCGTGCGTGTGTGTATGTGTGTGTGTGTGTGTGTGTACACGGGAGTGCGCGTGCGTGTGTGTGTGTATGTGTGTGTGTGTGTGTGTGTACACGGGAGTGCGCGTGCGTGTGTGTGTATGTGTGTGTGTGTGTGTGTGTACACGGGAGTGCGCGTGCGTGTGTGTGTGTATGTGTGTGTGTGTGTGTGTGTACACGGGAGTGCGCGTGCGCGCCGGGCCACGCGCGCCCCCGGGCCACGGAGGGCAGCCCTGGGCGCCCAGGCTGGAAGGATGCCCACGAGAACGTCCCGAGGCGGAGCCGTCCCCGGGGATGTCTCCAGGCTTTCCTCACTCGTTTCCTTTCCCCTCCGTGTGCCCGACCCAGAGGACGTGTCCATGGCCTTTTATTTTTTATTTTTTCTGTTCTGTCCTAATTCCATCCACGTTTGGGCAGGGCTCACAAGGAGAAGAAATGTAGTTCATCTGAATGGCATTGGACACCCACCTCGTGCCCTTTTTCATTCAGCTTTACCGAGAGCCACGTCTCCGGGAGATTGGACTTGCTTGTGGGAGTGCGCCTGTGGGTTGTATCCACAAAGTCCGGTTATCACCCCCTTGTGTCTCATCAAGGATTTATTTTCATCAGCTGCTTCCCAGGCCCCTGGTTCCTGGGGAAGATGTCTGCTACCCTACAAGGTTGTGGAGGGCCTTCCTTTACCAAGAGCCTTATCTGATCTTCACAACTATCATTATTTGAGACAGAACTGGACTAGCCGTTCGCGTCGTTATCTAGTGCAGGAAACAGGTCTCCGTGTGACCGGCAAGAACTCGGGAAGACAGGCAGCCACGTTAGTTCTCATATAACCAAAAAATAAAAATAAAAAAGGGTGGAATCTTACCGCACATACATATTCACCTCTCGGGCAGTAATTGCTTGGCCATGGCCTCTTTTCCCTTTACTACTTCATTAAATGTACATATTAAGACAGATTTCATGTTTTAAAAATATGGGAGTGGAAGACGCGGTGTGATTTGCTCTGTTCCCGAAATTCTACTGGGTTCCTGGGCACTGCCATGGAAAGCCTTTGAGGACTTAGAGAAGACAGTCCAATCCCAGGTCCACCACCTACTCCGGCCTTTCACAGGTCCCGTTCCCTTATCTGTAAAATGCTGCTAAACAGTGCCTTCTCTTTCATCCGATGGTTGTGGTTATTAACCGAAGGGTAAATGAGAATGTGGTATGCACAAGGTTCTCAGCAGTTCCCGAATCTCCATGTGACTCAGAGGTCCACATCTCTCCTTTTAGCCTATTCCTTCTCTCTCTCCCACACAGAGAGGCCCCAAGTCCCAGAGAATACCTTGTTGGCTGGGTAGATCTAACATCTCTACCCATTCCCAGAACCTGGAGTGAAAACAAAAATAGCTTCTCACTAGACAGGACATACAGGAACCTGCCAGCAAGATCCATGCAGAGAGATAAGGCTAGTCTTAACACAGGAGAGAAGACAAGCCTTTAAATAAGGATTTCATGGAAGCTGTATCTTTGTCCTGCACAAAGTAGGAGCTCTATATATTTACTGAATTAAACTGCAAGCGTTCAGCAGCCCTAGTGTCTTAGGCTTCCTGATCAATCACTTTTTTAAATTAAATCTTTATTGTTGAAAGTATTACAGCCTGCTGTCATGGCTCAGTGGTTGAGTGTTGCCCTGTGAACTAGGAGGTCGGTCACTTTATCCATCAAGGCACATGCCCGGGTTGCAGGCTCTATCCCCAGTGTGGGGCATGCAGGAGGAAGCCAATCAATGATTCTCATCATTGATGTTTCTATATCTCCCTTCCTATATGAAATCAATAAAAATATATATATTTTAAAAGTATTACATATAGCCCTGACCGGTTTGGCTCAGTGGATGGAGCGTCAGCCTGCGGACTCAAGGGTCCCAGGTTTGATTCTGACGGGGGGGCATGCACCTTGGTTTCAGGCACATCCTCAGTTTGGTTGGTGCAAGAGGCAGCTAATCGATGTTTCTCTCTTATCGATATTTCTAGCTCTCTATCCCTCTCCCTTCCTCTCTGTAAAAAACCAATAAAATATATATATTTAAAAGTATTACATATGTCCCCTTTTTTCCTCCATTGACACTTCCATCCCGCCCCTGCCCCCATGCCTGACCAATCTCTTTTGATGTTACCAAACTAGAGACCTATTTGTTGAAAGCAAGAGACTTAGCTTTTCTGAGCTAACGGACTCATTTCAGCACAGAAGTTTGTTAGATCACAGAGTTAAAATGTCCTTGGCTCAATCATGAGTTCACCTTTTGCTTCTAGTCATGTTTCCTATGGAAACGGAAAACTCCATAGCTCCAGAAAATGCTCTTTTTCATCTTGACAGCTTACCCCACTCCATCAGTTTCGGACTTACCTCAATGAGAGCATGTCAGCTGGAGCCGGTGTTAACCATCTCAGCCCCCTTTGTCCCTTGGCCAGCACTGGATCAGTTTTTAGATCAGGGAGGCCACTTAAGCTAGCTTCCTCACATTTACAATAATGCCATGCTTCCCTATTGTGATTACGATGCAATTATATATTTTCTTCTTAATGTTAAGCTCTTGGCTGCCTTCTGTGTGCAGAGCACTGTGAGAGACATTGGCTCTACAGCAATGAACAACCCACAAACTCCTTGTCCTCTTGAACAAACATCTACTGAAAACAATGAACAAAACAGGCATGGGTGCGCGCGTGCGCGCACACACACACACATACACATTATCACACACGTGAGTAAATTACCAATTGCAAAGTCCTGTAACGGAAGCCATAGAGTGCCATGAGGGAGAACAATGGAGGTAGAGCTAAGCTAGGTGGGAAGGACTTTCTGAAAAGGTGCCGTTTAAGATGAGAGCTGAAATGTGCTATCCGTGGAAAGAGCATTCCGAGCAGGGAATAGTTGTGTAGAGACTGAGAAAGGGAAAAACTCTGGGTGTTTAAGGAACCCAAGTAAGACCAGTGTCAGCGAAGGGGAGAGAAGTTCAGAGATAAGACTGAAGGGGCTAGATGATACAGAGACTTTTAGGGCCTGGTAAGGGATTCAGATTTTATTTATTTATCTTAATACAATGGTGTATCTTGAATAAAGCTGAGTTCACTCATTGCCTATATCAACATAGCATCTCATTCAAAAGAAACAACAGGCCCTTGCTGGTTTGGCTCAGTGGGTAGAATGTCAGCCTGTGGACTGAGGGTCCCAGGTTCAATTCTGGCCAAGGGCACATGCCTGGAGTTGCCAGCTCAATCCCCAGTAGGACGTGCAGAAGGCAGCCAATCAATGATTCTCTTTGATGTTTCTATCTCTCTCATCATTGATGTTTCTATCTCTCTCTCCCCCCTTCCTTCCTCTCTGAAATCAATAAAAACATATTTTAAAAAAGAAAGAAACAACAGATAACTAAAAATGAAAAGCAATCCAATATTTACTGAAGTCTATGCAAGGTACAAAAGGGAAATGTCTGGGCATGAGTCTCAGTAAACATGATTTTAAAAATCTTGATCCATCTAAGTTCTACTCAGCACAGCAACAGTCTCCAATCTCTCTTCTCTCTAAATATCATCTCTTTCTTCCCCCAAACTAGGCCAGACCTGGACCTGGGTCTTCTTTCTTTGGCCTCATTCTCTCACCTTCAAAAGTCCATTCTTGCCCTAACCGGTTTGACTCAGTGGATAGAGTGTCGGCCTGCATACTGAAGGGTCCCAAGTTCGATTCTGGTCAAGGACATGTACCTTGGTTGCAGGCATATCCCCAGTAAGGGATGTGCAGGAGGCAGCTGATCAATGTTTCTCTCTCATCAATGTTTCTAACTCTCTATCTCTCTCCCTTCCTCTCTGTAAAAAAAAATCAACTATATATATATATATATATATATATATATATATATATATATATATTAATATTCTTTTTTTAAAGTCCATTCTTGCCTTTTTTAAAGTCCATCCTTGCTCTATCCTTTCTGACCTCACCATTTCTGCATCTCCACTCCAGAACCCAGTAGCAGAAAGGTGTAAGAATGAAAGAATACTTCCATTTTCTGGTTTTTAAATTTGTTTTGTTTGTGTCTGTTATCACTACTGTTTGATGTTGCTTTTATACTGGGAATCCACTCTGGCCACTGTGCAGAGAATGGCTTATAGGGGAGCAAGAAACAGCAAAGCAAATAATGTGGCGCCTATTGCAAAGAAGTTTGAGCAAGGGGGATTGCAGAGAGAAAAACAGTGGATGGATTAGAAATCTTTCTTCTAGGTGGAACTAATTTGCCTTGCAGGTGATAGGGTGAGAGAGAGGCCCCCGGGACTCTGGCTTGAACACCTTGGTGGGTGATGACCTGTTTACCGAGATGGAAAGAGAGGAGGGAGGGACAATTTTTGGATCAAAATCAGTCTAGATTTGGATGTATTATGTTTGAGTCTATTATGAATTATTTAATTTTAAAATATATTTTTATTGATTTTTTTTACAGAGAGGAAGGAAGAGGAATAGAGAGCTAGAAACATCGATGAGAGAGAAACATTGACCAGCTGCCTCCTGCACCCCCCACACTGAGGATGTGCCCACAACCAAGGTACATGCCCTTGACTGGAATCGAATCCGGGACCTTTCAGTCCGCAGGCCGACACTGTATCCACTGAGCCAAACCAGTTTTGGCCATTATGAATTATTTAAAAGAAGTCATCGGAAAGGCAGCTGTAGGGATAAGACAAGTTCTGAGAGATCAGTCTGGGAGGTATAACTTCGGGAGTTTTGGGCAGATAGATGTTATTTGTGGCTGTGTGAGCAAATGAGATCACCTAAGGACTTACTGCTACTTTTTGGTCTTAGCACAGCGCCAGGTACACACTAAGCGCTCAAATACATTATAATTGAAGCTCCCATCTGTCTGTCTTGTTCTCCCTTGTGTCCTCATGCCTAGGACAGGGTCTGGCACATGGTAGGTACTCAATAATTTCCTGTGAATGGAATAATGGTTTGGCCACTGTACCATTCACAGCAGCAAAACAGTGATTTCAATCCCATGTCTCTCAGACGCCACGGTCTGTTTGCTTTCACCATAGGACGGTGCTCTCTTAGTTCAGCAGTCTCCAAAGCCAGGTGAGAAAAGCAGGCTGGTTTTTTAAAGACAAATGTAAAGCTACAACCTTTCTAAGTAATTACATGTTTACAATAAGTTTAAATATATGTTCAGTGATTACAGGAAAAAATTAACACTAATAACTACACACAAAAAATAGTTCACCTTATGGTGGACATTAACTAGTGATGGTCCCAAAGTGTTAAAACTTATTATATTAAATTAATTGATTTTATTACAGGTGTTTCAGTGTTTAAAATATATTTGAAAATTATATTAAAATTATTTATTTATTCCACCCTTAAAACACAGGGCAGTTTAAAAACCATTCCACTAGACTGTGATAAAATTGAAGGCAGGAAATATATTTTATTCACCTCTGTCTCTCCAATACCAAACACAATAGTTTGGTGAATGAATATTGTTAACTGGAAGTATAGAAAATTGATTTCTAAGCCCCAAAGTAATCTTATTAAAATTTCATGTGTTGATTTTTTCTGAATACACACATTCCATTCTCATTATAAACAATTCAATAGAAAAAAGTTTACATAGAAACTAAGTCCACATTTCCCCAATCTTTCATTTTTCTATGTATAAAGTAACATACATTCATGAGAATTTTTACTTTAAAAAACAGGATCACATACAAGTTTTAAAACCCATCTTTTTCCTGTAAATATTTATATCTAGGTCATCTTTAACTCAGTATGTATCTGGATTTTCTCTTATTCCTTTTAAAGAATATATAGTGTGAATATATAGTATTCTATCATTTGGCAGTGGAGTCCAGCGCTGCTTAACGAAAGAGAGATGTTCTGAAAAATGCACCAGTTGACCGTTTCATTGTTGTGCAAACACTGTAGAGAGCATTTACACAAACCTAGATGGTATAGCCCACTGCACACCTGGCCACATGGTACAGCCTATTGCTCCTAGGCTACAAACCTGTACAGCACGTTACTGCACAGAACAACAAAGATTAAATCAAGCACAAAAGAAAGTGATGCAATCAAGAAGCACATAAATATGAAATGCATGAGGCACTGTTTTACAGCAAACATTTTTTTTTGTAGAAGTAGAAACAGTACATTCTAAAGTAAAGATAATGCCCTAGCTGGTTTGGCTCAGCGGATAGAGTGTTGGCCTGCAGACTGAAAGGTCCCAGGTTAGATTCCGGTCAAGGGCACATGCCTGGGTTGTCGGGTTGATCCCCAGTAGGAAGCATGCAGGGGCAGCCAATCAATGATTCTCTCTCATCATTGATTTTTCTACCTCTCTCTCTCCCTCTCCCCTCTTCTCTGAAACCAATAACAATATGTCAAAAAAATAAAGTTAAAAAGTGTAGTATAATAAATACAAAAACCAGTCCCCATTTGTTATTATTAATTATTGTATGTGCTATAAAGGCATAACTCTGAGATATTGTCTGTTCAATTCCAAACCACCACAATAAAGCAAATACTGCAATGACATGGGGTATTTGATGGGATGGGCAGCACAGGCTTGTTTACACCAGCAATGCCACAAACACGAGAATAATCCTTGGCTCTACGACCTTGCAATGGCTATGATGCCACGAGGCAATAGGAACTTTTCAGCTCCCGTTGTTTTTCAGCTTCCATTGTGGACCGAAACGTTGCCCTGCAGTGCATGACTGTGCCATAATATAACCAATCTCCTGTTGATGGACACTTAGGTTATCTTCATCTTTTCGATATAACATACAATGGTCTAATGATATCTTTGCATTGACATTTTGCATTCTTTTGAGAGTATTTAAAATTTAATGTAGCATTAAAAGCTATAAGTATGCACAGAATAAGAAACCAAACAGCTTTAGAAGGCTGATTTTTCATTGCCCCTCCCAAATCCTCCAAAAGATTGTAAGTCTCTCTGGAAATGATGAGTGGTTTGTTTTTTCCTTAAAAATAAAAGAGAAAGAAATCTTAATGGAGCCTTTCTTTCTTCCGTTCTGTTTAAACTAGATATGCTCCAGGATTCTGTGTAGCTGCCAACATGGAATTTCCCTTCATTTTCTGGGTGTGTGTACATTATGTCCCCGCTACCCAAGGTCTTCCGTTTTTTGTTTATTTCCTTGTTTTTGTCTTTTTGTCTTTTTTTTTTTTTTTGGCTTCCTAAGGGTGTACAGAAGGTAAAATTTTTTAAGACATTGCAAGTTTGCAGATGTCTTTATCTCATCCTTAGATGGCTTAGAAAGAATGTCTCCTTCGGCAGTTGAAGACATTACTCCACTGACACATAGCATTCATTGTTGCTGCTGAGCAACCAATGCCATTGTGATTTCTCATCCTTGATGTATGATCTGTTCTTTCTTTAGAATCTTCTCTGTGTCAATGGTGTTCTGAAAAGTCACTATGCTGTGGTTTTATTAAATATCCTAGGATGGACATCAGCTTTTTTCAGATGGGAAAATGTTATTGTATTATTCTTCAATGATTTTATTTCCCTTCATATACTAGCCCTTCCCTTCCTAAATGATGTCTTTGGAAATATGTATCCTCTCTAATAAAAGAGGAACATATAAATTGACCATACCTTTGCTATACCCACAAGCCATGCCCACCAGCCAATCAGAGTGAGTATGCAAATTAACCCAACCAAGATGGTGGTTAATTTGCATATCCAGGCCAGAGAGAAGGCTGAAGGCACCATAGAAAGAAGCTAAGCGCTGAGCGAAGCTGCAGAGAAGCAAGCAAGTGGGGCAGCAGAGAAGGAAGGGAAGCAGGCGGGGGAGAAGGGAAAGAAGCCCTATTGCAGGAATCTTCCTGCAATGGGCATCTAATACATACACACACACACACACACACACAGGTTTCTGGTTAGGTTTGGCCAATGTGAGAACAAAATGCAGGAAGAGAGAGAAGTCAGAGTCTCTCTGCTGAGGCAGAGCTGTATCTCCTGCATATCTCTCAGGCAGTAGCTATATCTTCCCCTGGGAGGCCCTTTCTCCTGGGCTGCATACACAACCTCTTCCAGCCCTGCGCCTTCAGCCCTGGGAGTGGAATAGCTTCTCACTGTGCTATCTGGACACTATACCACCCTGATGTGTTCCTGTAACCCTTCCTGCTCACACTTCCAAAAGTCACTTTGTAAAATCTCTTTATCTGAACCATGCAGGGAGAACTGTTTGCTTTAGGGATTCTGAATGATACAAAGAGTGAAATAGTCTCTCTCCTCTCTCTCTCTCTCTCTCTCTCTCTCTCTCTTTTCCCAAAACAAAAGAATTTTGGGAAAACAGAGACAATACAGGAAGACAAATAAATTATATCCATGAAACAATGGAATGGAATGCCATTGTTTCATGGATATAATTTATTTGTCTTCCTGTATTGTCTCTGTTTTCCCAAAATTCTTTTGTTTTGGTGTCCGCCTTTCATGATGGAGACATTAGTCAAATGTCAAGTGACTTTCACATAATAGCTAGTTGTTAACTCTGTGTGCTCAAATGGGGCTTGACCCTTGGTGGGCTTTACTTTTGGGTGATCAAGCAGGAACCCACCTGCTTCATTATAGGGTGCCCAAATGTCATTTCTCTTGTGATGTTAAATTTTCCCAGAAGAGAACCCACCAATCTCTTGTCTGGTATTTTTGGAGCCAAGTACAGGAATTATAGCTTCAAATTCAGAACAGACTTTCATTTAATGGGAATATTTTTTTCTGGAAGAAATTCCTTGAAGTAAAATTGTAGAATCCAAGGGTATGCATTTTAAAATTTGATAGATACCAATGTAATTTTGGAAGCATCCAAAGAAAAAAATTTAATGTGGTTTAAAAAACAAACAAATAAGCAAACAGATTTTATAAGCTATAAATGTCAGCAAAACTTAATAAAGCACTTTCCTTAATGTTTCAAGAAGTAAAATAGGCTGAAATTAATTCTTCTTTCCATGATTCTACTTACCTTCAGAATTAGTGCTTTTTTGAAAATTTCCAGTCTTTCTAGAAAACAAAATTAGATTCCCCCCAAAGCCATTTGATTGGTATTGCAATAGAGGCAGAAATTGAAATCTATAAAGAGTCATTTGGTCTTATTTATCATAAGGATCTAAGGAAGTAGCATCTAAAAATAGTTGCTTAACCAGTTGATCTTTGGTAACTGATATTTGAGTTTATGACAACGGATTGCGGGAGATTTATGTCAGGGTGGTGATTGCTCTGTAGGTTATGAGGATAATTAGGGACAGAAACTATTGAACCACACTCCAGAGAGAGGCAGTCCACAAAACACGAGGATATTATTTCTAGGGTACCTAAATTACATCCAGGTCATAACTGACCTGTGGGAACTAACTCCATGCTAATCAAAATAAGTTTTTCCTTTTTTAAAAAAGTGCTGATCATCTTACCCCATAGGTTGCTCCATATTTTGTCCTAGGTTCCTCACTACATAGCAGTGACAACCCTTTATAAGCTCTACTCCAGGGAATCTAAGTCTCACCCAGAAATAGACATTTCCCTTCCGAAATGATGGTAAGGAAGTCTTTAAGTTTCCTGTCTCTATAGTAACAGGTTGGTGGAGAGAGTTAAGGACTGGGACATGAAATATGCCTTGCCCTTTCAAATTCTGTAACAACCACTCAGCGTGCGCTCACAGACACCAATTGTTGCTATCACTTTACCATTGGAGCTTGGATTTCACAACAGAAGGAAACAGAAGAGAAAAAAAAAATAAAAACATCCAATCTACAATACATTGTACCTAATCATTCCTTCTTACTTTATTCTTTTACTCTGTAGCTGTAGTTGAATTTTGCTTAAAGAAATGCAATTAAATTCTGTATATTTGCAAATGTACAGTCCAAGCACTGGGTTCATAGGCAACAAAATTTGTGCATCTACTAAGTATCACGTACCAGTCCTATGCATATACTCGCCATTGCAATAAATACAAGGGTAGTCAAAAGGAGGTTTACAGCTGGCGTGCTCAGTGGTTAGAGTGTTGGCCTGCAGACCTCAGGTTCAATTCCTGGTCAAGGACATGTACCTGGGTTGCAGGTTTGGTCCCCTATCCCAGTTGATAATCGATATATCTCTCTCACATCAATGTTTCTGTCTTTCTCGCTCTTCTCCCTCCTTCCCTTCCCCTTTTTCTAAAATTAATGGAAAAATATTCTCAGATGAGAATTTAAAAAGAAAAAAAGTAGGTGTACTGTGTATGAGTATGCAGTTTCTTCTTGTATTATTATTTATTATTGTATTAATTATTATTAACTTACTTTTGCCCACCCCTGTATTTGTGAATAAATGACTCAAAGAGCACTTATATTACCAATGATTTCTGGTATCTTTTCTCTCAATATCACTTAGCTATGCCATAATGCAGAGTGAATTCAAAGGGCAGAGTACCAAGACACTACTTCCTGTGTCACACAATGGGAAGTGGTTTAGTCCCCCAGCTGTGTCTCCAGGGAGCTGGCAGAATTAACTGAGCCATGACACCCTGTGAGGTGACTTAGGCAGCTAACAGGTGAAGAAACCTAACCGCTTGTCTCTCCCGTGTGTTGAAAGCATAGGCCTGCCCAGACTTGGTATCCAGAAAACCAAGAATCCTTGTTTGACTCGGCTCCTAAGTACTCATTACACATTGGAGCACAAAGACCTCTTCTTCGAGATCTCTCTGGGGAGCAAAGGACTTCGGAGGACTAGCAATTTGACCGATGAAGGATGACAATCGCCTACTATTTTATCCTTTCGTAATATTTTTTAAAGCAATGTCCTTTTTAAAATCTTCTCTCTTAACTGCATCTTAAGTATAAGGAGTTCTGAGAGAGAGTCGCAGCATAAATCACTTCTCAATATGTGCATAGCCTATTAATTGTGAGGATGAAAAAGAGGAAACCAAAGGGGAAGTTAAATTCATGCTCAAGATACGTTAACAAAAGAGAGATTCCACTCCTCCCTCCACACTCACCAAAGTCTTAGCTTCCCTCCCTTTCCTCCACTTCGGGCATCATTTTTCTTCAGTCCTCTGTAAGACTGGCATTTTCAGTTAGTTCTTCTCCGAGGAACTTCCCCCCGTGTGATTCTACTGAACCATAAAGCTTCTGTCACCCAAGAGCAAGAGAGTTGTTAGTGGTAAATAACCTTAAACTAAATTTCCCCTTGTTCTTATTCTAGCAGATTGTAAGACTCAGGATGATAATGACAGTCTTACTGTCACTCGCTCTGTGTGTGGCCCTGGGCCAAGTGCTGTACATACTATAACAGATTCACACTTTACAACAACTCTACCCATGAGTACCATTATTCCCATTTTTATGGATCAAGAAAAGGAGGGGTAGAACTTTAACTAGATCATCCAGGAGTCAGTGCCACAGGCAGGATGAAATTGCAGGGAGTCTGAATCTAAAGGTCATACTCCCAACCACTGCACTAGAGCAATTTTTTCCCTTTTTAAATTTTTTATTATTTTTATTATTTTTATTATTTCAGAGATACAGTCTAGCATAGCAGTAGAGTGGCTTTGGGGCCAGAGTGCCTGGGTTCAAATTCCAGTTCCGCACTTATAGATGCATGATCTGGAGAAAGTTATTTACTTTCATCTCAGACAGTTCTGCTGAGGCTTAAACTCATTAGTTCATGGGACAAGCTCTCAGCTCTGTGACCGGCGCATGGCAGGCACTCAGTGAACGTTGGCCGTTGTTACTGTCCAAGCTTTGACCAAGTCCTGCTAACTGATTCCATCTCATCCCTGCAATTCATCTTCACTTCATTTCCACAGCTGCAGCTTCCGATGGGCCCTGCCACTAACGTTTCCATACTATTTTACATACTGGAGGAAGATTAATCATCCTCAGACAATTTCCAAGCTCAAGAACCTCCAGCGGCTCCCTATAGCACATTTTATCAGATCCAAATTTCTCAACTTGGCCTCCAGGTATGTCTCTACAAATCCCCTTGTTTAGCTTCCTCGTTCTTTCTCTACTCAAGCCCTTTCACATAGCTTGCTATATGTTTTCTTAGTTAGCGTCTTTTGTGTTCTCTGGGATATGATTCAGTGAGTCTATCATGTAAACCCTTTGTAAAGTGGTCCTGGTTCTCTAGGTAACTAGGTTGACCCATTCAATTAAATTTACAGGGATTACTCGTCGTCTGAAAAGGCATCTCTGATTAACTCCATCCAAGCTTGATCATGCCAATGCACTCCTAAACATGTCTGGAAACCCTCTGCATCATGCTGATTCATACTGGTTGGTGTGGTACTTAGTGTTTTTATGCATTCTTGTCTTCTCTCGTGCTTTTCCTTCCTTTTCAACCTTTCCTTCCTGCTTAAGTGCTTCATAAATGCTGGTGAGTGACTGACGGTGTGAAACAGTGGATGCGAAAGAGAAAGGTCTGTTAGAGGCAAACAAAGTAAGGCGACACTGGGGCTGGTGTTCCTTTAAGTGCAGGTAACAAAAAACTGTGCGTTCTGCAGCATTGCACGTCAAGGTAATTTTCGGAATAAGGCAAGCCATTTGCCCCTGATAATTAGGGCATCCTTTTAACAGCAGCCAGAAAGCTGATCTCTTGAGTCTCATTCGTGGGCGTGTAGGCATGCAGGCAGAAGGAGGCAAGGAGCAGGCTGCCATGACATGTCAGAAGGACTTTGCTGTGATAACAGGGGAGAGGAGTCCGGTTGCAACTAACTCCTTACCTATATTACAGCACAGTTAGCACCCTGGCAGCTTTCCCTTCCCTACCTAGAGAACACGTTCCCGCTTCCAGGCACCTCCCTGGATCCTGGATCCGGAGAGCCCTGACGGCCTCTCTCCGAGAGCTGCAGGAACAGAAGAAGACAGGATCCATGGATACCATCTAACTCCAGGTGAGGGACAGACCCAGAGGAGGAGCTCCAGAGGTTTCCAAAGGAACGCTTGACATGAGACCCAAAGGGAACTGAGTCCTATTGATAGGTCACCTTTAACCATTGTGACAAATACTCCTTTGGCAGAATGACCAAAGGAAGATAATAACTGAACTGAAAATGAAATTGCTCCAGTTACACCAAACACAGCACCGAAGGCCTGTCAACATACACAAAAAATATAAGGCTGAGCAATATAATATAACGCTTAGGCATGGCTATTACTTTATAAAAAAAAAAATAGTTCTTCATAGCTCAGAAGTAGAAATGTGTAGAAGCATAGGATTTTAGAGCTCATGGAATCCAAGTTCCATGTTTTAGAAAGAGGAGCAGAGACCCAGAGAGGAAAGGTAACTTTCCCAAGGCCACAGGAGTGCCCGGGTCTCCTCACGCTACAGGGCGAGGCACCTTCACTGAGCAGTAAAGACGCCTGCGCTGGGGCAAGACTCCCACATTCAACTAAAGCCAAGAGAACACGAATAAATACAAAGTCTTCCCAGAAAGATAAAGTGCCACCTCCACCATGCCGGACCACAACACAACACGGTGCTGCTAAAAATTTCCAAGTTCTCTGATTTGCACGATCAGCTCATGTTCAAGTGTGTGGGGGTGGGGGTGGGGGATGGGGGAGAGCACGTGTGAAAAGAGAGAAAGAAAAAGGAAAAACAAAATTAAAATTAAAAATAAAAGTAAAAATTTTATAAGAAAGAAGGAAAAAAAAAAAAAAAAAAAAGGAAAACCAACAACAGTATAACCTAAAGCTGAGGCAATCTTCTTAGTGGCTTAGGGGTGTTTAGATGAAAACTATGAGCCAGGAGGACCTGCTTCCACCTCTTGACAAGTCATTTAACCTCTCTGGGCCTCAGTTTCCCATCTGCAAAAAGAAGGCATTCTACTGTAAATTATTTTTAAGGTCTCTTTCACCTCAAATATTAGAATAGTATTCAAGAATAATTACACGAATAGATTTTTATCACACTCAAGGTTAGTAACAGAAAAAAATATATATATATAAAATGATAGTGGTTCACAAGTAGGTGGCTGTTTGTACATTCAAGTAAACAGATATTTATTTTGTGCCCCTGGCTAGGACTCTCAAGACAAAGAAGATATGGCCCTTGCTCTTGAGAAGCTAGCTCTCAGCCCAGAGGAAAGACCTATTAGACTCACTATTCACACGCTGTCTCTTAACTAAGTTCTATCTGGTCTGACCAAAGGTCAGAAAAGAAGTGTTTTGCCAGAGGCACCTTGGGAGGCAACTTCCTGGTTAGTTTTCCCTTCTTACATCTCCACCAAACTGCCAACTATTACAAGGAATAAGAACTAACTGGTCACTGCAAGAACCCGCGGAACAGCATCCCTGACTCACGAGTCCTGGCCAGAAGCATGGTAGGTCAGACACTGTCATATCAAAGCTGTCCCCCGAGAATATTGTAAGCTAGGGGCAGTTGCAGGAAGATTCCCACAAGTGGCCGCCACTGCAGCCCGCCCGCCCCGCCTGTGCTTTCCCTCTGGCAGCCGCCTTGCTTTCCGCTTTTCCTCCCTCTCCCTTCTATGCTGTCTTCAGGCTTCACTCCTCCCTCCCTCCGCATATGCAAATTAACCGCCATCTTTGTTGGGTTAATTTGCATACTCACTCTGATTGGCTGTAGGCGTGGCGAAGGTATGGTCAATTATCATTTTCCTCTTTTATTAGTATAGATCAGTGTTTCCCAAACTTTTGACATATGTGCACCCCTTCTATAATTTTCATAACGCGGAGCACCCCTCGTACTCATGAGAACGTAGAATTAGGCGCAGCTAAGCACGGTGCAGTGCATATCCCCACCAAACTCCGGTGCAACGTATACCCCCACCAAACTCTTCC
The DNA here is from genome assembly GCF_964339955.1 of Pipistrellus hanaki. Taxonomy (NCBI): domain Eukaryota; kingdom Metazoa; phylum Chordata; class Mammalia; order Chiroptera; family Vespertilionidae; genus Pipistrellus; species Pipistrellus hanaki. The sequence goes on along the minus strand of NC_140510.1, from coordinate 74,722,566 downwards.
CGTACCCCTGGGGGTACGCGTACCACACTTTGGGAAACACTGGTGTAGATAATAGATATAAATAGTCGTTAACTCAAAGTTTATCCTGCATCATAGCAAAATGCTAAGGATCTAGAATGGGTGTCCATTACCCTGCTCTGAAAGTGGACAAACCAGTATAAGCATCTCATTTGAGAAACAGAGGACAGAAAGTGTCCTGTAAAATATGTGAAATATGTGGCTGCAGAGGATTCTCAGTTCTGGAGGTGTTCTCAAAGCTTGTCAGAGTGTAAGCAAGGTGCTTCATACCGGGTACCCACTCTATTATGAGACTAAATTTACAAGTTCCGTTATTGTTGTCTACTGCCTACTTCTACAGGGAGAGTGACACCGAATCTATCATGACTCCATGTAGCAGCTTCTGGGGGAGGAGTTATTTTTCAGTTCACCAAACAACAATTGTAATGGCTACGTAGGTATATTGTACAAAGTGTACACAGATAACCTCAAATTACTTTATTATGTTTTAACTTAGGGATTGTCCTTTTGTTCAAACAGTACATAGTTTGTGCATAAATTACCCAAGCTACAGAAGGGAGGGGAAGGGGAAGATGGGCAGGCCTAGAAGAAAATAACTGGAGTGGTAGGTGCAGCCTCGGAAGAAATAACATACTTGAGATAAAAAACCCTTGTAGTCAAGTCTCCAGTGAATGACTGGGTGCCATAAAGAGGCACCCTCTGCCTCCTAAGCCAGAAACCACGGAGATCCGGACTCTAAACATATTCATCCTTCCCTCTTTTCGGGAACCCACCCCACTAAAATTTTTTTCTCTACAAATTTGAAAATAGAGTTCAGAGCTTGTTTCACCATAAGCCCTAAACCAATATGAGTCATTCAGTCATAAAGCCACTGGCTTTAGCAATGTCTTCTGATTGAGCAAAAACCTCTCCAAACAGCTTCAAAAGAAAAAAAAGAATAAAAGTACATGGTGCACTTCATTGCACATTAAATGAGCAGGCCATTGCCAACAGGACAGAACATTGAGTAAGCTTTCACATCCCACTGAAACTCATCTTAGTGGCAGGAAAGCAGAAATGGCTTCAGGAAAACTATATAACTAGGGAACTGTTCTCTAAAACATGCTTTAGGCATTGGGTAGATTTTCCCTCTTCTTTCTCTTTTTTGGAGTGTTTGTGTCATCAGAGGGTTCTTTTAAAATATTGCACAAACTTATTGTGTAAAAAGTAAAAATGTACAATTATGCAATAAATGAATATGTAAATAGGAAGAAAACTGAGGAAAATCACCCATACCGTACCCAAAATCTAACTGCTATCAACTTTTCTAGCCATTTTTTTTCTGAGCATTTGTACATGTATTTCACTCATAGAAAAAAACAAAAAATCATACTACACATATTATTTTGTATCCTGTTCAACATACATCATGACATTTTTTTCATACATATATATTTCTTTTTTTAAAATATATTTTATTGATTTTTCACAGAGAGGAAGAGAGAGGGACAGAGAGTCAGAAACATCAATGAGAGAGAAACATAGATCAGCTGCCTCCTGCACACCCCCCACTGGGGATGTGCCTGCAACCAAGGTACATGCCCTTGACCGGAATCGAACCCAGGGACCCTTCAGTCCACAGGCTGATGCTCTATTCACTGAGCCAAACTGGTTTCGGCAATACATATGTATTTCTAAGGCTATTTTTCAAAAATATGTTTTTATTGATTTTTTTTTTTCGAGAGCAAGGGAGAAGGAAAGAGAGAGAGAGAGAGAGAGAGAGAGAGAGAGAGAGAGAGAGAGAGAGAGAGAGAAAGAGAGAGAGAGAGAGAGAGAAACATCGACATGAGGGAGAATCATCCATCTGTTGCCTTGGTTGCCTTCCATATACACCCCAACTGGTATGGAACCTGACTGGGACTCAAACAGGCATGGAACAACGCTCAACCAACTGAGTCACACCAGCCAGGATTCTAGGCTATTTTAATAACAATAGTGGAAATTTGTACATGAAGGAGAAAGCATTGGTTGTACCATTGTGTGAATATATCATAATTTATTTAATTTTGGATGAGGTTGTGTTATGGGCTGAATCATGTCCTCCTAAAATTTGTGCGTTGAGGTCCTAACCCCTGGATCTCAGAGTGTGACTTCATTTAGAGCTTGAGTTAAAAAGATAATTAAGTTATAATTAGGTCATTTGGGTGGTCCCTAATCCACTCTGACTAGTGTCCTTATGAGAAGAGGACATTTGGACGCAGACATACACAGAGGGAAGACGATATGAAAATACAGGGAGAAGATGGCCATCTACAGCCAAAGAGAGAAGATTCAGAAGGAACCAGCCCTACAGATGCTTTCATGTTGGATTGTGAGAAATAAATTTCTGATGTGTAAGCCACCCAGTCTGTGGTGCTTTGTTATGGCCACCCTAGCAAATGAATTTGGTTGTTTCCAATTTTTTCTACTCAGGAAAAAATCCTTGTATTTAACTCTCTGGGCACATGTCCAATTATTTTCTTGGAATACAGTTCTAAAAAAGATTGTTGGGTTAAAGGGTGAGTATCTTTTTACGTTTCTGACAGGTATTGTCAAATTGCCCAGCCAAGGGTGTGTTTTCAGATACTCCCAAGGCCACTAGTCTTCCGGGTGCCAGAGTTCTTCATAGGTTTTTCCTCTTTTTTCTAATTATGTGTTTTTCAAATTTTCCATTAAAAATACATATTGCTTTTTAAATATGTTTATTTATGGAAAAGAGAGCTTTATACAACATAAAGTATTTCCATGTTTGGATTAAAATGAAGTAAAATGGTCCAATAAAACAAAATGTTCACCCTTCCTCCCCTCCACCGGACATTATTATTCATCTCATTTCATGATTCTTATTAAAAACTAGAGGCCCGGTGCATGAAATTTGTGCACAGCGGGGGGTTGTCCCTCAGCTCAGCCTGCACCCTCCCCAATCTGGGACCCCTTAAGGGATGTCCAACTGCCCGTTTTTACCCAATCCCAGTGGGATCAAGCCTAAATGGGCAGTCAGACATCCCTCTCCCAATCCAGGACTGCTGGCTCCCAACTGCTTACCTGCCTGCCTTCCTGATTATCCCTAACTGCTTCTGCCTGCCAGCCTGATCACCTCCTAACCACTCTCCTGCCAGTCTGATTGATGTCTAACTGCTCTCCTGCCAGCCTTTGCCCCCAACTTCCCTCCTCTGCTGGCCTGGTCACCCCTAACTGCCCTCTCTTGCAGGCCTGGTCCCTCCCAATTGCCCTCTCCTGTTGGCCATATTGTGGAGGTCATCTTGTGTCCACATGGGGACAGAATCTTTGACCACATGGGGGCAGCCATCTTGTGTGTTGGAGTGATGGTCACTCTTTTATTAGATAGGATACTAGAGGCCCGTTGCATGATATTCATGCAAGAATAGGCCTTCCTTCTTCTGGCTACACTCCTGGCCACCCCAGAGCCTGCAAGTCCCTGCTCCCAGGCCACCCGGGAGCCACCAAGTCCTAGCTCTCAGCCACAGCACTGCTCCTGTTGCTCCCTTCACCCTCCCCTTCCCTTTATAGCAGGCAACTCGCCCCACCTGGCCACTACGCACCTGCATATGCAAATTAATCTTTCATCTTTGTTGGATTAATTTGCATACAAATTGGCTGTGGGTGTAGCAGAGGTATGGTCAATTTACATGTTTGTCTATTATTAGGTAAGAAATTAATTGTATAGAGGAGAGGAACTAAAAAAAATGTTCTGTTCCAGGTTTCAAACATGTTAGATATGACAATGATTGTAGGGTAATCAATAAATATTTGTTGAATGCATTAATTAACCAATTTTAAAAGCCATTAAAAAGTAAGGATTTAATCTCTTGCCAATTAACCACTGACACTTTTATTTCTAGCTGACAGACAAATCAAATTTTTCAAGAGGCAAAACATATCTATCCACATTATGACAATGAAGTCAAGGTTTGGCCTAGACCAGTGGTCTGCAAACTGGGGCTTGTGAGCCACATGCGGCTCTGTGGTCCCTTGAGTGTGGCTCTTCCACAAAATACCACATACAGGCACGCACATATAGTGCAATTGAAACTTCATGGTCCATGCGTAGAAGTCGGTTTTCTGCTCTCAAAAGAAGTTTCAATTGTTGTACTGTTGATATTTGGCTCTGTTGACTAATGAGTTTGCTGACCATTGCCTAGACTATAATCACAAAGCAACAATTTTAAAATGACCGATAAATTCTGTGAATTAAGCCACACATTTTGGAAATAAAGACTCTGAATTTACCAGACAAAAGTATAGAATTGATGAGTAGAGAGAGAAGCACTGAATCTCCTGGGAAAAGATGGGGAGAGAATGTTTTTGGTTGTTTGTTTGTTTTCAGCAAAAAAAAAAACAAAAAACAGAATAAGCAGCCTACTCAAACCATCACTTCCTTTATCCTTGTGACTGTACCTGCTATGTTTCTAGGAAGTAAGTTCCCTGTGTTTTGTCACTTCTAACTTCTGTATAACAATGTAAGTGAAATGGATTTTCCACTGCTCTAGAGATCAAAGGGGTTCTGGGCTTTGAGCTTTATGAATTCCACTCACTGTTCCTGTTATCTCAGTTTTAATGTCTGTTTCTGTCTCTCTTTATCTCTCTCTCTCCCTCCCCCCTCTCCTCCCCCCCCCCCCCCCACACACACACAGCAAAGAAATATTTTTCTCCCATCGCAGTTACCAAGGTGTTGGCTCACACCTTTGAGATGCTAGTGCTGCCAAGGGTGGGGCTTATCTGAAAAATTCAAGGAACTGTTTGAATTATAAGGAAAGTTCTTGCTTTGTCTGTTTTAGTTAAAATGTAATCTTAAAAAGTAAAGTCAGAGTCCAAATCAACTTAGTTATCTTGAAACCTAAAAAGGAAGAGAGATTAATAAGTACTGTGTTTACTTTTTCCTTTTTAAAAAATATATATTTTTTACTGATTTTTTACAGAGAGGAAGGGAGAGGGAGAGAGAGTTAGAAACATCGATGAGAGAGAAACATCGATCAGCTGCCTTCTGCACACCCCCTACTGGGGATGTGCCCACAACCAAGGTATGTGCCCTTGACCGGAATCAAACCTGGGAGCCTTCAGTCCAAAGGCTGATGCTCTATCCACTGAGCCAAACCAGTCAGGGCTACTTTTTCCTCTTATTTATTTATTTAAACAAACATTTTCTTTTCTTTTTTTAATATATTTTATTGATTTTACACAGAGAGGAATTGAGAGGGACAGAGAGTTAGAAAGGTCGATGAGAGAGAGACATCGACCAGCTGCCTCTTGCACACCCCACACTGGGGATGTGCCTGCAACCAAGGTACATGCCCTTGACTGGAATTGAACCCGGGACCTTTCAGTCCACAGGCCGACGCTCTATCCACTGAGCCAAACCGGTCCTGGCATACTTTTTCCTCTTTTCTAAATTAAGCAGTTCATTTCCTTTCTATTTACCTACTATCTGTTTGGGGAGGAATTTATTTACGTAGGTTAGAGGACAGCAGACGTGAAGCCCTTTGAATTTTTCTTTTGGGTGGAGACTAAGGTGTAGGAAGGAGAAGTGTAGAGTAATATGACACAGAAGCATACCATAACTTTCTGTAAAATTAGCAGTTTTCATATCCCTTCAATTTGCACAGTTTTCTTTTCACTCTCTCATTTTATACAAGTACATGTTAATTTGAGTGATAAATGTGTTACTAAAAAGACTAGAACCAATTTTTTTAAAAGTATTAGTGAATTCTTTTAATTGAAGAATCCCTTTCTATTTGATAAAGCAGGTTTCCAGGTAGATTTTATTAAAGAGAGGCATAGCTGTATGTCATATAATAAAACATACATATTTTGAATTCTAGACTGAATTTCACTCAAGTGTTTGTCTAAAAAGGCCAGTTTAGCAGGGTTAGTAGCATCAATAATCTTCCCTCCAAAATGAAACTTTGTTATTTATTGTATATTGAAGTTGATGGTACTAAAGGTCTGATTTGGACTCCCATAATTTAAGTGGAAACATATCAGAGTAGGATAGCAATAAATAAGGAGAGCATTTCAAAATGAACAGGTGTGGCTCAGTGGTTGAGCACTGACCTATGAACCAGGAGGTGACAATTCAATTCCCAGTCAGGGCACATGCCCCACACTCAGTCCCCAGTGTGGGGCATGCAGGAAGCAGCCAATTAGTGATTCTCTTTCATCATTGATATTTTTATCTGTCTCCCTCTCCCTTCTCTGAAATCAATAAAAATTTATTTTAAAAAATAAAATTATTTAACTCTTCTAAAATAGGTAAGCTGAAGTCACATTTGAGTCAGAGATGATCTATGATAGTTCAAAACTCTCCTGATCATTTTGGGGTGTTTTGGCTTATCAAAATATCTCATTCTTGCCTCCCTATCTTATTTTCATCTTTCATAAAAGAAATATCAGTAGATGCATCTACCACCTAAAATTTCAAAATAAGTTCTGGTAATTGGAGAACGGTCAGTATCTGAAGGCTTCTTAACGAAACCTAAAGAACACAAAAGCTTTATAGTAATAGAAAAATTGTTTCTTTCCCCCTTCTTATCATATAACGAGTAATACTGAGGGCTGTTAAACAATTCTGAATATTGATAAGAACGCAATTTTTTAAGGTAGAAAATAATCAGAGAAGAGAAAATAAGGAGGTAAAACCAGAAATGGTTTTTCTCAAAAAATTAAAAATCAAGAAAGCCAAAGTCAATAATGATTAAAAAAATCTAAAACCTAAGTTTGCTTATGAAATTTCTTCATAGAACTCTGCTAAACTTTGATAGAATCCTGGCAAATGCTAGTATTCTATGAAAATATTCTAACAATTCTGGATTAGACACCTCTTTCAATGTCTTAGGAACTGTAAATTATGTTTCATCATAAGACTAAAGTGAAGTCATAAGAAAATCGTATTTGTTAAGTCCCAGCTATGGTGTTTGTCCTGTTCTGGAGAGAAAGGGTAACCTGTAGACATTCTGTCTGCTAGCCAAACCTTCTCATCCAGTAAAAAGCACTGGATTCTTCTAATGTAAAGAGTGTTCACAGAGCCTTCCTGCTTATTATTCATAATCAATAAGAAAACATTATGAACCAAATTTGACAAGAGACATCTAGACATTGGAAAGAACGGAGGCCGCCAGTTCTTAGAACATAAAAGGAGAGCCGCCTGGTGGTCAAAGTGGTGCAAGACCTGCTGCTGGGCCCAGAGGAAGAGTGAGTTTACTGTGTGATTAACAGGGCAGAAAAGGAAGGTGTAAAAACACTACAGCAACAATAAATAAATAAATAAATAAACTAAAGGTAAAAGCATTTAAGTGAAGGACCTACTTCCTAAACCCACTTACTTTATTATTAAAACCATCCCTGCTGAATGTAGTTTATGGTAATACTAATGGTACTCATTTATTTAAAAAATATCTCTCTCTCTCTCTCTCTCTCTCTCTCTCTCTCTCTCTCTCTCTCTCTCTCTCTCTCTCTCTCTCCTGCTATCATTTGGTCAATTTTAACCCTAAAAATGTGCCACATATATCACAGAATAACTTATTGAATGACCTGTAGTTAAATTACTTTCAAACACGTAGAGAACTCAGAGGGTCTAAAATGCCTGGTTGATAGAAATTAAAAGAGAATCTACTTTTTAAAAAATTATAAGAGCCCTAGCTGGTTTGGCTCAGCAGATAGAGCATTGGCCTGTAAACTGAAGGGTCCCAAGTCCGATTCTGGTCAAGGGCACATGCTTGGGTTGCAGGCTTGGTCCCCAGTGTGGGGCATGCAGGAGGCAGCCGATCAGTGATTCTCTCTCATCATTGATGTTGAGAGAGAATCTCTCTCTCCCTCCCCTTTCCCCTCTGAAATCAATAAAAATATGTTTTTTAAAAATAATAACAAATTTAAAAAATATATATATAAGAACTATTTTGATATCAGTATACAAATCAAGTAGAATTTTTACTTCAGAAAAAAAAGAAACTGATAAGACTCCTTCCCTAATGGGAAAGGCTGACAGCCTAGTAAGGAAATAAAGCAAACAGCAGCTAGACCCTCTGGAGTGGCAAAGGGTGGCAGACAATTTGGCATTTCAGCTTGAGGAGCTTGAACCATTCATTGGTAACCTGACAAGATGAGTAGCAGCAGAGTATAAGCTGGCTTGGAGTAGGGAGAAATGAAAACAAGAGGATTGAATGCCAATTGTAACAGCTCATTGGCATGTGATAAGTGGGTTGTTTTGGTGCAGTGAGGAGGAGATAGAAGTCTCTACTTTTAAAATTTTTTTCTTTTCTAAATGTAAGATGTGACTCCTAGAGGGCATCACCAATGTTATGAAAGGTAGTGTAATAAACTTATTTACTTTAAAAACGAAATAAATTTTTTTATTTAAAAAACCCAAGTAGTTCTGATGTTCTTAGAGAATAATTTGTTTCTTTAAATATATTTTCCTTAGTAATTTAATCATATTTTCCATGGCCTCTTACATAAATTATTAATTGCTCTAATCTAGAGAAAGGTTGCTAAGCAAAGGAAAATTTCCCTTTGTAAAACTTAATAAACAAATCTCATTTAAAGTGAAGTAGGGAGGCCAGAAGGGGGAGCTCTCACACGCTGGGTGCTGACAAAGCACAACAGAGGAATCTCTCTGTATGTAACTGCCATCGCAATTTCCTTTTTCCATCCGTAAGAGAGCTCCCTCTCCCTTGCTTCTCCAGACTTGCATGCCCCCCATCACTGTGTGTTGCAGATCCCAATACTGTTGTTCCTGAATGAAAGTTGGTTTTTTTGTTTACAATCAACACTTTTTATCTGTTCCATTCATCACAATTACCAAGAAAGCAAACACACATTTGGATGTTTGTTTCGTTGGATAGGAAATAGTTTCTGGGCTTTTCTACCTCCCTTCTAATTAAGTAAGTAGAGAGGGAAGGAAGAACGCCAGGGTTGAGAAGTTAAGCTGGTTAAGAACTTGATGGGAGAGGTAAGCACTGGGCCAGAGAAGGGTGGCTCTTCTTGGAAAATCACATATCTACCGTCAACACAACCTTCTCATCATCTTTCCACCACCCGCCCTTTTAGGGTACCTTTTTGTTTCTGTTGTTCCTTGTAAGGCAGCTCCTGATACTCCTTTTCATAGGGCAGGGACAGGGCCAGCCTCAAAATGTCCTAGTAAAATTCTGAAACAAATTGGTCTAATAAGGCCTTAACAAAAACAAATTGAACTTCTTTAGATAATAGGTAAAAGCTGTCTGCATATATTTTTGGAACCCATTTATTTGAAACATGATGTCAAAACTGTTCTATTTTCAAAACCTATAAAGGCAGTTTCCTCTGGTAGCTGCACATTCCTTGGATTTTTAATTTCTCTGAGGGATGATCAGTGCTTTGCCAAATTAGATATTGAAGTTAAGGTATTTACCTCTCCAGTGTTCATCTTAGTGGTCCCACTGATTCTCTTTAACCCAAACCCAATCTACGTCCTCATCTTTACCACCACTGACTCAACCTTGATTCAGGCTCTCATTATCGTTTGTCAATACTATACAACTCCCTCTCTATATTTAAATCTGTCTCACCCATTCTTTTCTTTTTAAGATATTTTTATTGATTTCAGAGAGGAAGGGAGAGGGAGATAGAAACATCAATATTAGATAGAATCATCGAATGACTGCCTCCTGCACACTCCACACTGTGCCCTGACCGGGAATCAAACCATCACTTCCTGGCTCATAGGTTGACTCTCAACCACAGAACCATGCTAGGTGGGCTCAATTTATTCTTTGTAGACTACCTGCTGAGTTACCTAATTTGAAACCCACTGTTTAATTCTCCCATTGACTTCAGGATAAATCCAAGCTCTTGGTATAGCATGCAAGTCCTTCTGTGATATAGTCCCACCTGAGTCATCTAGGACAGTAGCCGGCAAACTCATTAGTCAACATCAACAGTACGACGATTGAAATTTCTTTTGAGAGCCGAATTTTTTAAACTTAAACTTCTTCTAACGCCACTTCTTCAAAATAGACTCACCCAGGCCATGGTATTTTGTGGAAGAGCCACACTCAAGGGGCCAAAGAGCGGCATGTGGCTCCCGAGTAGCAGTATGCCAACCATGGATCTAGGCTCCTCTACGTCTTCTTCTCATATTTTCATTTAGCCTCCCAAACCCTACTCTTACTAACAGTCTCCCATCCCCTTGAAGAAGCCTCACCCTCTCAGGCCTTTAGGGCTTTGTGAGTGTTGAAGCTTCTGTTTAGAGGGGCACTGCTCATCTCTTAACTAATTCCTATTCATGTTTTAAAATAGTAATTAGGGTAGGAAAGTTATCTCAGAAAGGAGAAATTGCCTCTGACCCGTAAGATTGGACTAGGTTTCTTTTCTTTCTTTCTTCTTTTAGACTAGGTTTCTATGTAATGCACTTCCATACTACGCTGGGCTTCCACTCTGTCATAATATTTATAATCTATACTATAATTTTCTCCAAATCTCCTGAGAGCAATTTGAGGGAGACACTGTGTCTCTTATCTCCTACTACAGTGCTTGCTACACATTAGGTGTTCAAAAAGGTTTTTGATGCCCCTCTGAAAAAGGAACTCATTGGTCATAATGGAAATTGCATTTTATTTGCAATTTTTTCCTGTGACCCCACCCAATCACTCTCCTTTCTAATCTATCACGCACACTGGTCAGGCTAAACTTCTTCCAATTGCCTCTGTCAAGGTCCTTCCTTCCTAAGAAACCTTTGCCTCCTTATTGTCTGTGACAGCAAATCCAAACACCTGGGCTGGCTTTCAAAAGTTTTATCTGTTTGGATCTACTTGTTTTACTTTTTTTTTTTTTTCCAGTCTCTATTCTCCCTTATCTCTGGTCACTTCAAATATCCTGCCTTCACTTTTCCTATTGAAATCCCACCTGTCCTTTCAAGACCCTGCTCAGTAATCATTTTCTCCCTGAAGTCTTCCCTGGCTCTTCAAATACATATTGAACATACAGCTTACCACTTATTTGAGCACATGTATAACACACATGTTCTCCCTTCCACAAGATGATTTAAGTTCCTGGGGCGAGTAATATCATACTTTTTGGTATCGATATAGTAGTAATGATTCAATTTTAAGGAAGTGAATAATAATACATTATACCAACAAAATGAAAGTTGTCTACATATAGAACTTGGCCTTTAATTCGAAAAACACTAGCAAGTCAAGAGGAAGAGAAATCACTAGCTTAAGTTCCTTCTTTTGTAAACTTGGAAGACGGATCAGACAGGCATGGGTGCCAAGGAGAGTAACTTCACGAGTGGTAAGTCATTATTAAAACAACCAGCAGGTCATTGTGAGGCGTATCTCCCAGGTTATCCTATTTTCTCTGAGGACATTTAGTTACCATCTGGAATGTTACATAGTGGGCTCTGTAGAGAATTTTAATGACACCCTGTAACATGATCTTACATTGGAAGATTTGGCATGTGGATCAAAACCAAAAAGGTACTCCAAATCTATTCTCTCTGAAATATTATTTAAGGTCACAACAGAGACTATGGTAGTAGACCATGCTTTTCCTTAAACAAAAATTCCCTTGGCATCTAGGTAAGAGTAATCCAGAACTCTTTTAAGTCCTGTGAATTGGCATAGGCTTCTACTCCAGGACACTTTTGTTAACATACTGAATTAATCTAGAGTCAAAAACAATGTGCTGCCTTCACAAACTCATATTCTGTTTTAACAAGGCCTCCTAAAAGTGCAAAGACATAACTAAAAGGATCGTTTAATGGTCTGAAGCACAAACAGAACGTTAGGCCAATAGAGACAGTTGTTTTTGTATTGTACCTGGTTGCACTTCAGTAACCTCAAATTGCTTCATGTTCTTGGATACTACCACTGAGCCATTTTCATTTTTGAGTTTCTCATGCCATAACCAGAGCTTGAAAACTGTAGTTTAAAGCAAAATGAAAAATACATTATAATCTCATCTTTACTAGTTCTGTGCCTTAAGGTAATGTATTTAACTTCTCTGAGCCTCAGTTTTTTAATTTATAAAATGGAGACAGTAATATGTATTTTATAGGATTACTGTATTAACAACATATAAAATAACTAACAGTGTCTGGTATATAGTGGGTATACAACTATTACTGTAATGTTAGGTGTGTTTTTTTCATGTATCATACTGAATGAAAAGTCATATTAGAACATTTAATATTAGTTGTAAAATATCACACTGACAATCATAACTTCTGGTGATATCATAAAATCAAAAGATACAATTACTGCCCTGGTTGGTGTGGCTCAGTTGGTTGGAGTGTCCTCCCATGCACGAAAAGTTTGCTGGTTCAATTCTTGGTGGGGGTGAGTAGGGGGAGCAGGGCACTAGTTGATGTTTCCTTCAGACATGGATCTCTCTCTCCCTCCCTCTCCTTTCACCTCTCGCTAAAATCAGTAAAACATATCCTCAGGTGAAGAGTAAAAAAAAAAAAAAAGATGCGATTACTGTTGTCATTAATATGATCTTTAATAAATGGAATAATGCACCATTTACAGCAAGCCTTTTTTAAACCTAAAGAACTGCCTTAAAATCTCCTTCTCCAATGTATCTGTGTCAATACCACCTTTTTTATTTAGGTTTATATATAGCAAAGCGTTTACTTACAATTATTCATAGAAAACTCTTTAGTGGCTTAATGTCAGCTTTCATAGTGGCATCCATAGATAATACAAAAGAAAGTGATTTGCTTTATTTCATACACTGATCCATCAAACACAACTTTTACAGCATAGCAAGGTCTCAGACAGCTTATACAAAAGCAAAGTAACTGAACTTATTCATAAATTCATATGTGATATTCTATCTGTCATGTAAGAGCAAAACACACCAACAAAAGATACCCGTTCACAAGAAAGAGGGTTCCGAGGCATCGACAGTATTTTTCAGCCTTTCTGATCCCAAAAAAGCATCCTCAGAAATGAACACTCTGTAGCTGGTTCCTCCTGTCTACTCAGAAAAAGCATGGCAGCTACACATCTCCAAGTTTCAGCTACAACACCCTATGTTAGTGTATTATACAGTTATCCACTCATCTTCATTTGGAAAATCATCAACAGAAAAGTAAGGATGATTCCAGCTTATACAAACACTTACACAATATAATATCTGTGACAACAGGCATACAAAACTGCTTAAATAAATAAATGTGACCAGGAAAAGAAAAGCCACAGAAGCCAAGCAATTCAATGTTAAACCAGAACTTATCTTTGAATTGCATCTTTTAGTAATTTAGTTTTCTTATTAAGCTTCTTTAACCATGTTTTCCTACCATACTTACAAGAATTGGTAATAAGGTGGTGTGCCTGAGACAAAAGACTGGTTACAAATAACTTCACTGCTAGGATATTAAGTATACACCATACCAAGTTGGAGCTTGAACTTAACTGATTTAAAGAAAAATTCCATTTGGACCTAACAATAGGTTACCTTCTCATAATCACCTTAGTTATTACTAAAGCTATAAACTCATTAGTTCATTTTTAGAACAGTTTTATAATGTTTAATTGCCTCCTGAAAAAAATGTTTTATCTCAGAGGAACTATGTTACTAAGTTATCCCATTAAAAAATGTAAAATAATGCTTTGTCACATCATGATAACCATTTGACCCAAGGACATAAGTGGTTTGAAGATGATGCTTCAACTCTTAGACCTAAGTATGCTGCAATATGGAGTCAATGAGTGATTGTTTCCATTTCTCTTCAGTAATTATAGAACTGGGCACATTTTATGATTAATGAAATCTGATACTGTCTATATGTAAATTAAATCAAATAATAAGATGAAACATTAAATGAAGTGTGTGTAACAAACACTTTAAATATTCAACTGGATCTAATTGCTTGTTTACTACCAACTGAAGTTTTGCAATGTGCGAAGGGATGAAATGGGGCCCTGAGTTTTTAATATTATGTCTATAGAGTGAGTCTAAACGTGAAGATGTTCCTGAAACCTAAAAGTACAAATAAAATGAAAATAACCCACATTGTCTTTTAAAACACCCCCTCCCCAAGTTGTAGTTTAAGTGATTTGCTTTAAACTCAATCATAAACTGGATACCCTCATGATGTGATTTATTTCTAAAGATTCCTCCTCTCTTACCCAGATTTTAAAATGAGTTTCAAGTTTAAAAATGACTGTCACATGCTTAATAGTAATACTATGAACATCACAGTAATAACGGAATTGGAATTTTCAAGACATGATACATTTATTTTGGGCATAATTTTAGTACACAACATACATTCTTCTTTAGTATTTACTTTCAAATGTATCAGCCATGAGATAAAATCCTAAATTTTATGTGCACACACACTTAGCTTAACCAGTCACTTAAAAGTTAAATGGAAGTTATGTCTAGTCTATGTTGCAAAAAAATGGTAAATATTTCAAAAATGGTCTGTAAAAATATTCATAGATAATACCTGATTATTGTAGGGCTTGCTTTTGAAAGTTAAGGTTACACTTTGTGTCGTAATATTTGATACAAAGAAATACGTACGTAAAACATGTTTTGTGTGGCTCAATCATAAGGCTAAGCTTGCTGTAATAAAGATTAGAAGTTTTTAATGGCAAATTATATACAATTCTGTATGCATTAGTTGTAACTAATTAGAATATAAAATCATAAAACTTAGCCACTTAGAAAATGTTAGATACAAAACTTGATTTTCTGATAAACCGATGGTTGGATCCATTGTCAAATGGTAACATCTTAATTCTCAGTTCTATCCTATTAAACTATTAACTAAAGTAATGAACTTGAATATAACATAAAAAATAATTTTAGGTGTTCTTAAATATAAATAGTTATTTAAATAGGACTGAAGATAAAATGCCAAAGGAACTAAAGCAATTGTGTGTGAAAAACTGAGACTAAATGAGGAGCCTGAAGCATATTGAAGAATAACAATGCTGAAAAAGATAACCAACTTTTTTTTAACTACTGGATAAGAGAAATGG
Source organism: Pipistrellus hanaki (assembly GCF_964339955.1). Taxonomy (NCBI): domain Eukaryota; kingdom Metazoa; phylum Chordata; class Mammalia; order Chiroptera; family Vespertilionidae; genus Pipistrellus; species Pipistrellus hanaki. The sequence continues at coordinate 74,707,540 of NC_140510.1, read as the reverse complement.
ATAAAAAATAAAAACAGGAGATAAGCAGAATAGATATTTTTTTAAGAAAAGCCTTTCCTGACACAGAAGAGCACAAGTCAGATAACCAAGGGATAGAGTAAGTCAGATACAATCTAAGAGGTGATTGACGGAAAATAATGTGTAGGTGCACCAAAGTGCCCTGGGACTGCCTTCCTTGTATGTAAGTTTAACCTGGAAACCTGTAGAAAAACCTGCTTTTGAGAGTAACATTTGTGTAACTAGCTCAATCTGTGATTTGCCAGATTTACCAAAGTATATGTAGGAGCGGGTCCCGCAAGTAGTTTTGGCTGAAGTTTGCATAGTTCAGAATCTAAAAGTTAAAATGCAATTTTACCTGCTGAGCTGACAGTAAAAGGTGTGAACATTTAGAAACATCCTAGTCTGAAAAAGACTCTTGGGGCGTATGTAGGGATGTTATGTAATTTTTAGAGTCACTGATCTAGACTTTAGTTGATTGTAACTTTAAGAAGTCAACTTGGAAGAGAAAGTAACATTAAAAAAAAATTAGTGAATAGTTATGTAATAGTCTGCATTTAACTGGTAATAAGTTCAACATAAATTTTATAAAATGTATAGAAATGTTAAGTAATCTCAAGTTCTAGGATCTAACTACCTCCAATGAAATGTTCATCTTAAATTTCTCATAAATATGAGAAAACACCAAAAAGTTTATTAGAATATGTTTCCATTTTAAATGACTTTAAAAAAAAAGGTTTACAGGGAATGGAAAGTTCAGTTAAGAGCTGGCTTTAGAATCTAAATTTTAAAATCTTTTAAAGAAAAATACTTCCCAAATTTTGTGACAATTCCCACTGAAACACATATTTTATGTGTTCCTAACTTTTTTTAATTGTTTTCACATTCAGAACCAACGTACATTTTCTGGAACACGTGAATACATGTAAGAAAACTATACAAATTGCTTTATTTGAAGGACATTATCCTTATATCCTTCCTACATCCCCCTTTATTCGTTTTCTGGATTAGGAACATTTTCCAAAGTCACTAAACATAACAATTTTCCAGTTGGAGTCAAAGGACTGATAAGACTAAAAGTCCATGTTAAATTAACTTCTCCAAATCAAGTATGGAATCAATCTATGAAAAAAGTGTCTGTTCCCATAAGTCATCTCACTTTATCCTTAAATTTTACATTACCTTAGTTCTTCAATATAAAATGTTAGGAGTGAAGTGATTTGAAGACTCATAATGGCAGAGGTGGCCCTGAATTTTGTCTTGAATTAGTAATTATTTCTCAAGCACAATTAACATATCTACGTCCACATGTCTTATGGTTGCCTGACTTTTAAAGTCATTAAGGTATCTGGGTTAGGCTTATATGTATAAGCCATAATGACTAATTTTTTACAAAATGCCAGGACATTATACATCCTGTCATACAGTGTGTAGGCAATATGGTATGAATGAGAGATGTGGAGACAGGCAAACCTAAGTTAAAATCCATCTTCTTCTATTACTAGATGTAGACCTTGGGCAAATTACATAGTTTCTCCTAGCTTTAGCTTACTCATCTGTAAAGGAGATATATAACTGTAATTCTTACATAATTGCTACGAGGATTAAAAGAGATGGTGTATTTACAGTATATCCCAACATTCAGTCTAAAACAAATGGTCAATTAGTATTATTTCACTCCTGTACCTTCCCAAAACTTTTTACACTGATATCAGGGTTTTCCCTAATTATACATTTTTAAATGGGGAACACATTTAAGAATTATAATTGTCATTTTTTTTACTAAACACAATTCAAATCACGTTCTTTCAATGGCTTAGTTCGGACATACAATGACAATAGTTGAGGAAATTAATATTATTCTTTAATTACCTATTATAATGTTTTTAAGATTGTAATACTATCTTGCAAATAAATTTAATGTTTTTTTCAATAGCTTTTTATTCAAAAGGAATAAAATGTTTTTAGAGATGCAAAATGTGATAGCAGTTAAATATTAGCTTTAGGACACGTTTAATATTAGATGAATAAAATTGGCAAACAAGCATTTTAAGTAATTTCGCTTGCTTGTATATTATACATAGATCCTAAACGTAAACGAGTCTGATGTACAATTTAAAATTTATTAAAATATTCTACACTTTCTACTTTTTTCAGGTGTCTATTAAACAAACTGGGGAAAGGAAATGATTTGTTTTAAACATCATGGGAAATGGGAAACTATAGGAGTTCTTTTAATTTAGTATGTTAACTTTTAAAAGTATTTTATTATTAAGTACCAAAAAATGTTGGAAAACTTTCAATCAACTGGCTCGAACACAAAGTATAGTCTAAAGTAGGATAACTCTTCTTTTTCAGAAAAAAACAGACCTCACATGGTCACTTAACCTCCAATTGAAGAGTGACTATAATTTATGTTTATTCAAAGAAGTCCTACAAATGTTTGAAAATAATGCCCTGAAACACAATTGAAAGACATTTAAAGGCAAGGGAACGAAGTAAAATTTCCTGGGAAAGATACAATTTGTTACATTATAAAAGACTAACTGGATGAAAAACATTTTATGCCATAAGACTGAAAAATACGTTAAGGGTGTGAATCAAAATAAGGGCCATTAAAACACAAAAGGTAGAAATCCTGGGCACTACTAAAAGGATCTTAATTCTAAGAATTCAAAACTGTGCTCAGCCATCTGGCTGAATAAATGGTAAGTGCTGCAACATCCAACTCAAGACCATCACAGATGGCAAACAAGAGAAGGCTTATATACAAGTCAAGTGTTTGGAAATCTGATACAAGTCAAACTGGGAAATTTAGGTTTTTTTTAACTAAATGATGAAGACAGAGGAATCTGAATGAGAAAATATTGTTCAGAATTTTTGTTTGTCTCTTAGCTTTTTATCTTCCAGATAAATCACATAACTTAGATAATGAGTACTAAGTACTCTGAGAACCTATAAAAAATAAGTGAGAACATCGCGGCTTGCAAATGGATAGAAAAGAATTTGTGCTTATAAAAAACAGTCCCTTATTTGACATAAAGTGCTTTATTTTTAAAAATGCAGAGGTTGTTGTTTTAGAAATGATTATGATAATAAAGAGGCAAAAGAAGCTTTAAAAAACAGTATGACTTGATGGATACATAACATGCTATCACTAAATGGTATACTCTGAATATAATGTAAATAAAATGCTGTTCACATATCAAAAATCATGTGAAAAATTGGCAAAAGGAGAATTTATGAAAATAGGATTAGTGAAAAAAACACACACCCAGTTTTGAAAAGAGAGGGAAGTCTCAGTCTGCTCGGAGATGATAGGCTTGGCAGCAGCCCTGCCTTCCACAGGGATCTGGCATGCCAGTCCCACAATTTCTTTCCACACAGTGTTATAGTCATGGGAAGAGGAGAGGAATCTTTTCAGACAGTCATCAGGCTTTGCTTGGGATGAGGATAAAAAGACACTGTAGGTTCAAAACTAGGAATTACTTTTGAAGTTATTTTATCAGGAAATGTAATTTTATTTGAGTCAAAGGTGGCCTATTCAGAGAATAAAGGATATAACACTATATTGTCTTAACCATCTACCTACTTAAAAATTCCATATAAGTATAGCTCTATAAGTTTTCTGATAAAAATGTACTTCTTAAATAAATGAAAATGGAACATAACATACATATAAAAATAAAATAAAATGGAAAAAAGGCTAATATTTGGACTTCCTCTACTTTGTTCTATGCTCTCTTATGAACTTCTAAAACCAGAACCAAGTAAGTTTGTTAAAATGCCTGGAAGGAAACGTTTAGGATTTGGAAGGTTAAAAGAAACAGCATTTCAAATTAGGTTTTGGTTGTTCCTTCTTTAGAGCCCTTTGAGACAATGTTTCTGCATTTTCCACAAGGAGAGAGAACGCAAAAAATCAGGTAGTTGCTTTCTCTTCTGCAAAATTCATTGCCATAAAACAAACCTGACAAAAACTGGGGGGAGAAAAATGTTCATATTATGGAAGAATGTGTGCTCTGTTAGGAAGAGAGCTTACAAGAAAGCTTATTTGTGGCTACAGACTATTGCACATTCAAACAAAACACAAGAGAAAAGAATGTCCAACTGATAATATGTTAGGAACGTATCAACATATAAAATAAACTAGCTTGTGCCCAGAAATAAAACATGGATACCGGACACGACTGAAGTCAAATCTGTCTTAATTTGCTTCTGTTTTAATGACCTTTAGAAACTGTTTCAAACTGATTATCAGCAATACATTGTTTTGCTTTTTTTTTTCTTAAAAAAATATTTTGAGACCACTTTTGATACACACACATATAATTCTGTGGTCATAACAGACAAATAAACTTTAGTGAGACTAAACAAAAGTGCAAAACTTAAAAAAACAAAATTAAAAAATATGGAAGCATAAGCTAACTTTTCTGCATAGCTGAAATCTATTTAAAGCAAGTCCTTGTTGCAGGGATGGGGTACTGACAGGAGTTTAAAGCAGTTTTAAAAAAATGTCTTCTGCAGGTTTAAATGATGCAAAAAGTAATTTCACTCCATAGGCTTGAAAACATTTCACAGACAATTCATTCCTATATCTTTAGACACCATGGTTGTGGCAGTGCCTCCTTCTGCAAGGTACACGGTGGTGCTAGATTTGGAATGGCCTGCCCTGTCACTGCCATTGTTGTTGACCTCACAGTCCAGTTGTTCGGTGGAGATAACCCAGGTGGAGGGGCGCCACCGCTTAAGAGAATACGGAGTTTTCACACGTTTCTTGATCTTTTCACCAGATCCTGATTTGCCATCTTGTGTTGACTCACCTACTAAAAATAAAAGTATAGAAAAATGAACTATATATAAAGGAACTATTTAAAAAGTAAAAAGTTAGGGTTGCAATTCAAGAAGAGATCAAACTAATGTCTATAGGAGGTGCTAATAGACATTTCTTAAAGTTGTTGACTCCAGGCGGTATTTTTCGAGGCAAAACTTAAATTATTTTAGAGGCTCTTTAAGCCTAAGGTTTTTATAAATGAATTATTCTATAGGACAAGGAAGAAAATATTTAAAAACCACAAAAAGCAAAAACAGAGGAGAAAATTCAAAGTTCTTAGCTGCATTCTCAAACCCTTTGGTTATGGGTAGCAATCCTAACTTGGCAAAATGCATTTAATCATTCCATTTAATGTTCAAAGTGAATCAAATTATAAAGGCACTGGCACATGATAGTTTACAGAAGAATGACATAAATCCTAGAATACAAATTTTCTAGTAATTCCCCCTTCCCATACATAACAAAACATTTTATTACATGCAGCCCTGCCACAGGTCAAGTGGTCTACAATAGAAACCACTCAAGCAGGGGCTAGATTCTACTGATTGATTTTTGAGAGATAAATTCCTTTCAGCCCATTTTATAGTCTTTGACAACCATAAAACATGACTTTGTTTTTCTTCTTAAGTGCTGTCTGTCTAAAAGAGAAATTATTTTGTATAATGATGACTGTTAAGGATTTTAGTGAGCTCTCTTGTTTTGTGTTATAATCCTTTTTGGGCCAGAGACTAAGTGTCAAATCGTTTAAGTTACTTGTTTAAATTGTTAGGGGGCCCATGCACAATGCTGTAAGCATGTGGGAGACTCAACACATAACTTTTGGGAAAAAAATGACACTAAAAAACCAATAGCAACTTTATAGTGACTTTTCTGAATTCTCTCTGGACTTTTAAGATTTATTAAGTCTGATAAAATCTAAATGTGTATATAATTGATATTAATATCCTCAACAAACTTTCAAAAATTGTACTGGTATTATTTTACTTGGAGGTTTTAAACGGCTATTTATTTCATCTTAATCATTCACAACAAATATGAGTTGCCTTATAAACTAGTAGCTACTTAAGGCACATATTAAATTGGTAACTATTCTATTGTGACACTGACTTTTTAATTATCAATAACAAAAAAAAATACTTTTTCTTTATAAGACTCTAATTACTTTTTAGGTCCAGCCAAATGACTTATTTTATTTCTAAAAATATTAAAATTAAATAATTGTTAGTTGAAACACAATCTGATTCTAAGTAGTTACTTAAATGGTCCCAAAAGTCAAGCAGATTACACAAACCCCTCACTTACATTGCAAATCGCTGCCATCAAGGATATTTGTGGCTGAAAGATCTAAAGAATTAGGTCTCTGTGCTCTTCTGGGTTTTGTTGGTACAGGATCTGCTACTGTGCTTGGGACACCCTGTGTAAGAACATCTTGCTCTAAACATGGATTACTGTTGTTGTTATTGGAATTAGTTCGGCCACCTTCCAGCGGCCGCTCCCTCCTGTCCACAAGGCGATCCAGAACACCCTCATCGTGGCCAGCCTGCTGCTCTCGCCTCAATAGAGGTTCATGCTCATCAGGACTGGAATTAATATTCAGCCTGGTGTCCTCACCAATGAACTGATTCTGCAGCATTTCTTGGGCCCTATGTGCCACTGTGTTGGCTGTCTGGCCAGACGGTATCGCCCCATTAGCATACTGAGCAGTGGCAGCATGGGAGTTAACATTGTGGTTTCTACCTGCCACCCCATTCATGGTAACCGTAGCCACATGAGGTTCTACAGCATTGATTGTGTTCATCTTGGCAACTCCAGTTTCTACTTGTTTCAAGTTTGATTTGTGCTTGCTGCCAAATTTCAGCCGGGGCTCCTTTGTTGAATTTTTGGTGTTTAAAGGCAAACTAGTAGGTCTCTTGGGAAGGTTCTGTTGCTTGGGGAGAGGATAGAGCTGAGCAGGTGGGACATCAGGAATTAAACATGCTTGGCCATTGGCAGCCTGGGTGAAGTCCTGCTGCCCAGTAACTTCTACTGCAAGCTTTATTAGTGGGTAAAGCAAGCTAGAACTAGTACTGCTCAGTGGGTCTGGCCCACTGAACTGCTTAAGAGAATGCTCCATGAGATTCTCATCAGAACTTTCCTTGAGATTCTTATCAACTTCTTTAGGGTCCAGCTTGTTGGTCTCCAAGTCTTCTTCTGTCAACTGTAAGCAGACAGGGGTTGGCCCAATTGGCTGTGACACATTGGTGGCATGATTTGTTTCATCTGGGTATGGCATCTCTGATATAGTGGTCATGCCAGTGCTTGGCGTGAGGCCAGTGGTGTTGGTGGTGGTTGTGTTGGTGGACAGGCTGGTGACACTTGTTTCAGGGCTGGGGATTCGAGCTTGTGCTTGCTGTCGCTCGTAGTTAATTGAGTTTCGGTTCTTTTCCCCTGTGGTCAAAGGTGTGCTAGACATTGAATGCTCAGAGGAAATATTCTTCACAATGCTGTCAGTGTGATGGATAGAGTCTTCAATGTATGAGGAAGAAGAATAATCTGGATAAGGGCCAATCTTTGGCATACGCCTACTGTGTGACAGGTTGCTTAAAGAAAGAAAAAAGTGCCACATTGAGAATGTACATTTATGACAACTGGCTCTGCAGGTCTAACACCTCTGTTTTTAAAGTACAAACTGCTTCTTATTTTATTCCTAACCCACATCATTCTCAAAGTTATTTAAAAATTCTAATCAAATAATCATGTCAACTAATAACTTACAAAATGCTTTATATACTTTGAGCCTACTGAAAAACCTATGTGGATCTAGATAGGATTTTTATGTATGTTCATTACTTTGGCTTATAGGATTTAATTAAAATCTCTCCTATAGTTTTAGAACATTACCAAATTATCTTTATGAATTGTATACTTGCACAACAAAGTTTCATGAGAGGAGGAACCATGGCATATGTTCCCTTTGTGCTATCACAATTCTAGCTAGATAGTGGCTACTCAACAAATATGTTACCAGTTAAGTTCTAATGAACAAACGGCATTTTGTTCCAAAATACATCTATGAGGAGGCTAAGCCTCGTAATGGAATGTATCCTCTTAGGGTAGACTGAGCCATATCAATGAAAGCCCTAGAGCCCTAGTATTAATGTGACATTCATATAAATGATCAAAGATTCAGAAATGTTCTCCAGTTATCAAGGGTTCTTCAGTCATCATCACACCTTGAGAATGATGGTTCTTGAGCATCACTGTAATACATGTATGTTATTTAAAATAAAAACCAGGGGTAGCTTTAGCAATCAAAGTATAAACATTGGGAACATTAATAGATACAAGTGCTGTAGGAGAAAAGCATCAGCTAAAGGAGGAAGTACTACAAAGAAAGACTGATAAGGTTGTGAGAGGAATGAAAGGAGGGGAGAGTAAAAAGGTGTTGTACTGAACAAGAAAAGGAAATCTAGTAGGTATGGAGGGTAAGAGTCAATACAGTGAAATCTGGAGTGGAATGCAATAGCATGAACTACAATTTAGGGGAAACTACTTAGAAGTGACAGGACATGAGAAGACACACGTTAAGGATAGAACTAAATGACACAGAGAAGAAGAAGAAAGGGCAAAGCAAAGGGAAGCATCAAGGGTTTCTTCTTACAATTTAAGAAAAGTTCAAAAACACTTAAAGTAGCTGACTCTTGAGAGAGAGAAACAAAAAGCAGGAGATTATCTATCTTTAAGTATGTGTAAAGTGAGAAAAGGTTTATTTAGAATTGCTAGTCTCTACCTTCCTTGTTTGGTTGATATATAAAGCATAAAAGTTTATATACTGAAGTTAATTTACCTAATTATAAGTAGTGTGAACCCAATTTGGGGACTATACAAATTGCTCTTAAAATTGGAATAGAAAAGAGCACAGAAAATTATTCAAGAATCAAGTGTATTTTTTAATTTATTGACTGCTTTTTTTTTTAGAAGGGGAGGAGTCAGGGAGAGAAGAGAGGAGGGTGAGAGGGAGGAAGGAAGGCAGGGAGAGAGAGAAAGAGAGACTGGTTGTTCCAACCATTTATGCATTCATTGGTTCCTTGTTGTTTGGGCCTTGCCAGGAGATCAAAAATGTAACACTGGCTTATCGGGACGACGCTCTAACCAACTGAACTAACTTGTCTTAAGTATACTTTTCTCTCTATTTTCTCTGGTAACTTTTTCCTTGATGCCTCTCTAAAGATTTTTAACATATATTAGATAAAATGACAAATTTGTGAGAACACTTTTCCCCAAACGTGAAACAAAGAAACACAGGTGATACAGTCTGAAAGTTCCAAGTTTTAGGAATCTTTTAGGGGACTTTCCCCCTCCCCACGTGGGAGTCTGAACCTATTCATCAATAAATTTCCTCTTTGCTACAAAACTAAATAAGTAGCCTTTTACTTAGAACTAAAAACCATAGCTCTAACAAAAACACAAGCTTATAAACTTTTGGAACTATGAAAATGTTCATGATGGGATGGAAAGTAGTCCTCATGAACTGCTCTCCTGTAAAAGTAGTAGCAGTAGTAGTATATTCTATAAGAAAGAACATTGGGCCAAAACCGGTTTGGCTCAGTGGATAGAGCATCAGCCTGGGGACTGAAATGTCCCAGGTTTGATTCCGGTCAAGGGCATGTACCTTGGCTGCCATCATATAGATGTTTCTCTCTCAATTATGTTTTTAACTCTCTCTCTCCCTTTCTCTCTGTAAAAAAATCAATAAAGTATGTTTAAAATAAAAAGAACATTGGATAAGAACTCTGGAAACAACAGTCTTCAGTGAAACAGGTTAGATACACAGGCAAGATCATATTCCATTTTCATTAAACAAACAAACAAACAAACAGCAGGGAAAGGAGGATTAATAATAACAAATATGATAATATCTGTAGAAGTGCTTATAAACTTTTGGAACTATGAAAATGTTTTACTTTTATTATTGTAGGGAAGTTGGAGCATTAATAGAGAAAAACTAACCTCTTTTTCTGTATCTATAGATATGAAAAACCCCAAAGATTCCACCTTGCATTTTTATCAAAAATCTTAAGTAAAAGAACAGAAATATTGAAAGAAAAATTTCGACTTTAGATGCGATGAGTTAATCACTGCACTAGTATACTGATAAAAATGTTTATTTCCTGTTCTGTTTGGTCTCCGTTTTCAATACTGACTAATGGGTGCCAATCCCTGTGGGTCTTACCGCTCATTCTGCATTGCAGTAGACATTGGATTGACTGTTGGGCTCACAGATTTGTTTCTTTCCCATATCATCATAAGTTCAGCCATCCTCTCCTCAGCACACTGTGCAGTAAGCCGAGCCTCTGCATCCTGGTCCCAACAGTCTTCGATTGTCTCCTTAAGTGACCTCACTGCCTATAAAAAAGCACATGTGAAACAGTACTATATCTTTAATGAAAAAAAGCATTGAGTTATTAATGATATGAAGTAGGAGAAAAATATTTTTCTTTAACAAATATTTTACATAACTATAATAAAACCTTTTAGACTTCAGAGATTTTTAAAGGGTCACATTTCTCAAATGGTAACTAGCAAGTAAGCATGGAAGCTTTAACTTAACTCCTTGAAGAATTATACATAATAGCAAGCTCTATGCATTACAAGGCTATATGTTTTTTTATAATTTTTCTAACATTCAAATGGGAATTACTATACTCACTTAGCCATACTATTTTTATTTAGGAATCAGGAAAATATACATCTTCCTAATTCTTTTAATGCTGCATAGAATCCATTATATAAGTTTTTAGCCTGATCCTTATAAGAGGACTAGAGGCTCGGTGCACAAAATTTGTGTGTGTGGAGGGGTGTCCTTCAGCCCACCCTGCACCCTCTCCAACCTGGGACCCCTTGAGGGATGTCTGACTGCCTATTTAGGCCCAATCCCACGGGGCCCGAGACATCCCTCTCACAATCCAGGACTGCTGGCTCCCAACTGCTCACCTGCCTGCCTGCCTGATTGCCCCCCACAACTGCCCTCCCCTGCAGTCTTGGGTACCGCCCAACTGCCCTCCCCTACTCACCCGATCACTCCTAACTGCTCTCAATGCCGGCCCAATTGCCCCTAACTGCTCTCCCCTGCTGGCCCGGTCACCCCTAACTGCCTTCCCTTGCTAGCTTGGTCCCCCCAACTGCCCTTCCCTACAGCCCTGATTGCCCACAACTTCCCTCCCCTGCTGGCCATCTTGTGGTTGCTATCTTGTGTCCACATGGGGGCGGCCATCTTGTGTGTTGGAGTGATGGTCAATTTGCATATTATCTCTTTATTATATAGGATAGTTTCCAGTTCTTGCTGATATAAATGACATTGCATTGAACATCTTACACGTGCATTTTTCTACACGTGTGTAAGTGTTATTGAGGAACAAATTCCTGCAGATATTATTGCTGGATCAAAGGGTAAAATACATTTAAAATTTGTTATTGCCAGATTACCCTCCAAATTGATAGCACTCCCAACAACAACAAAAAATATCTGCTTTCCCATCATCAACACTTTGTCAATGTGATAGGTAAAAATAGATCTTCTTTTAATTTATCACTAGTAAGTAGAGCCAAGATTTAAAACCAGGCCTTTAACTGGGCTGGTACTCTTACTATAAAACTGAAACTAATATTCTTTTTTTAAACAAATGTTTTCATTGTTTTACATATGAAAGAAAAAGCTATTTAAAAACTAGGACCTATAATCTTTTGTTTTCCTAAAGTATTTTAATATAAAAACAGCCTTAAACTATGTGTGATTATTACAATAGTTCACTTTTACAATAAATTCTAAAAATATAGGGGGAAAAGTTATCCATAAATCTGATATTCAGTGGTAACTATAGCTAACATTTTCATATAGTTTTCTCAGAAAGTATTTTCTTTACTTTCATTTTCATCAGAAAATTATTCTTCCCCCATTTACTGACTGAACTATGCTTGGGTCCCTGGTAGTTTTTAAAACTAGTTTTTACATTCATTAATATTTGAAAGAGTCTGAGTTTTGTTACTATAAAAAATGCGTGTTTTTTTTTATTTCAATGCAACTATGAAGCAAAAGTGTTTTCTTTTAGACACAGGGGAATTCCTCTCTTTTTATAAACCATGCACTTGCTATATAACTCTAGTACTGGATTGTCACTGCAGACAAGCAGGTCTATGGACTGTAGTACATTAAATGGATTCACTGGAAGTGAACCAAGCACTACTTCATCCCTTACTTAGGAGCCTACTCTAAATTTGGAGTAAAAAGTTTACAAGTAAATATGCATATGATGCATATACCATAATGGTAGGGTTGCCAAGAAATATTTCAAAATCAGAGTCCAATCTCTCTGGTGAAATAAACAATTTAAGGAAGATGAAGTATTTGAATAGGTAAAATTTCACGAGATTTTTTTTCTTTGAGAGGTGCTCTACTGTGAGGCTGGCATATCTATTGAATCCTTATAAAGGATTCAGCCCCTCACCGGCTGCCAGGGACCTCTTAAAGATCTGTCCCACTTCCCATAGCAGGGACTCCAGTTTGGAGGCAATCTTGGGCACATGTGCTTGGCAATAGGCTTTTAATTCCCTCATTCAATAAGAAAATAAGAAAATTGCAATCTCATTTGAACTAGAAGCCTTCCTTGAAGATAATCTACTGACAAATATGACCAATGGAGAAAATGTTTAATCTAAATCTATATGGAAACATATAACATCTCTTTAGCCTCTCTCTAATGTATCACACCATATAAGTCATGATCCAGAATGAAATTATTCTTTAAAAAAATTTTTTTTTTTATTGATTTCAGAGAGGAAGGAAAAGGGAGAGACAGAAACACAAATGATTAGAGAGAATCATGTTCAGTTGCCTCCTACATGCCCTCCACTAGGGACCAAGCCCACAACCAGGGAATGTGCCCTGTACCGGAATTGAACCCAGGACCCTTAAGTCTGCAGGCCAAAGCTCTAGTCACTGAGCCAAACCAGCGAGGGCCAGAATGCAAATATCCTAATCTGACCAAGACAACCTAAAACTAAAATGTGAAAATGCATAGTAAAAAAAAACCTGCATAATTACAATGTTTTCATTTTTGTTCTTTAATTATAAATCAAGAAAACTGCACAAAATGTCAAAAATTCAACTGTGCCTCCTCAGAGATAATAAAATTCCTATTATATTCTTAAAACAAGAACAGATTGTTCTGGAGAAAGCAAACAATGAAAATATCTAGAAATTATATGTATGATTATGAAAAGTAAAATTTTAATGAACAGATAACAAGTAGAATGAAAAAGGTGAAAATAAATGAATGATTTCAAAGGTAAAGCTGAGTAAATTTAAACAATGTACAACAACAAAAAATTGAAAAATACAAGGAAAAGAACTGAGACCTAAATGTCAGGTGGTCTAATATTTGTCTAGTGAGAATTCCAGAAAGAAGAAATAAAAGAGGAAATAATTTTTAATAATATAAAAAATTTCTCTGAATTGAAGAAACTTCTGAATTTTCAAACTAAAAACCTGACTAGTATAAAGCGAAAGGTGTGAAAAGATCATGCTTACATAATTCCAATAATGAAGTAAAAGGCTTAAAAGCTTACAGAGAAAAGAAAATAAGAGCATAAAACAAAAAGCAATTGAAAGAAAATAGTTGGTGCTGGAATTCTCATTAACAAATCTGATGCTAGAGGACAATTGAGTAGAGGTTTCAAAGTTGTGAGGAAAATTATTTTGATCTTGAAACTATTACCTAGCCAACTTATTACTCAAACGTGAAGGCAAGATAGAAACATTTTTTTAATGTGCAAGGATTCATAATGTTTACTACCCATGCACACAACTAACACACATTATTTAAAAAGGAACTTCATCAAAAAAAAAGTGATTTACAAGAAAAAGAATGACATGAGATTTTTAAGAAAATGTTGCATCTTAGTAGAATCTATAAAGAAAAAAGAACAAAACAGATGACAAAAAAAAAAAAAAAAATCAAAGAGAATCCAGTGGTTAGTGACTTTTGAAACATTATTCCTTAAGTGGCAGGAGTTTACACTAACTTATTAGTTTTATTTCCTTCTCCATGAGCCCAAAAATAATACTGTTTTGTGCAGTATGTGTTTACATAATCATAATTCTGCAAAATTCTGATGTTTTATTTAACTTAAATTTTTAGGTCTGTAGACAAAACAAAGTTTTTTTATTTAAAAATAGATACAATTATTTAAAAACTAGGAGAGGGTAAATAAAAGATAAGAAGAATAAATATAGTAGCGCTATAATGGTAACTTCTAGAAGATAAAATGAAATACAAAAACAAAAACTGAAGAACAATGTTAATGGGAGTTATTTCTGAAGAATGGTGGAAGGGGTGGGTAGTCTTTTCCATTTTCTTTTTTATGCCCTTCTATTTAATTGGGTTTTGTTTACTATGCATAGGCATAACTTTAATTCTTTCAAAAATTGTTTAAAATATGAAATACGGGGTACTGTCATCAATAAGGGGTAATTATGATACAGCACACAACGGAATACTGTCAAATGGGGAGAAAAAGAAACATCTATATGTACTGACATGAAAACTGTCCATATTAAAAGAATCAAGCTTCAGAAATGATAGTGGATAATGAGACAATCCCACTTATGGAAAAAAATTAAAATGATTTCAAAGGTAAAGCTGAGTAAATTTAAACAATGTAAAACAACAAAAAATTGAAAAATGCAGAGTGGGTATCTGTGTGTATATAAATGTTTGTAAGATGTTTTTAGTATCATGGCAACAATTTACTGAAATGATAGGAGCCTTTGAAGATATTTCAATGACGTGAGTTGCATGTTTTAATATGCAGGATTTACAGGATGTACCTTGCTTTCTTTTTAGTGCAGCCTAATTTTCCATTAGCCACTGAATTGGTAAGTTTGCACTAATTTACACTTTTGGTACTATTCTTAAGTGAGTAAGATGGAATTTCAATAACGTTGAAAATATTAACTTGTTAATTATTCCAGTTGTTATCAATCTGACAAACTTAACACATAATCGTCTATTTAAATAATATTTTATACTTGGAAAAAACTGAAACTTAACTAAAAAGGGAACTTTTTTATACTGAAATTTTAAAAAATACATAGCAACAAAAGTCAAGTAAGTTGACTTTAAAAAAATCAAGTAAGTTGGATTTTTGGCATTAGAAAAGGCTAAAAAACTATTAACATTATTAACAGTCTATTTTTGCTTCAAACAACGTTAAAACATAGTCATTAAGTCATGTTTTTAATAATTTAGTTTTTTCTTACCAGGCTATTTTCTTTCCAAGCTTCTGGGAACTTGGGTCTCTGTTTTTCCCTAGACACCAGAACCTGCATATCTTCAAAAGTGGGATGGTTTCCAACTTCTGTCTGAAAAGCCATCTGGTATTCTGGTACAGATTCACCTGTGAATTTTTTTTTAAAGGACAGAGTAAAATGTCCAATTACTATAAAATGATATAGTTACAGGAAATTGTCACAATCTTTTTTTTTCTCCTTAATCCTTTCCCATATTTGGAAACTCTAAATAAACGCTTTTGTGGGTTTAATGCATTATTAATAAATGTTTCACTTATAATAGTCTCTGATAAATTAAATGCTTTTTTATAAGTTAAACAGTACTTTCAATGATGAAAAGCTATTTTTAAATGGTTTCTAAGCATTACAAAATTTGGAGGGAAAAGATTTTTTCATATATACATATTAATATGCCTAAATTCTTATGCCATATAGGAATCAAATATACTGAATATGAGAAGATGTCCAGGATCTAGCACAACAAACACGACTATAGAACAGAACAAAACTGGTAGGGTTGTACAGCCATCATATCTAATTATGAAATTTGCTCTATTATAATACAGCTAGATTGATACAATCTGTATCAAGTATCACAAAAAATGTGTATATCAACCATTTGACTGGAAACCAATATATTGATCTTTTAAAACATTCCTCTTATCAAACAGTTTCTAAATCAAGGTTTTTAAGTATCATTAAGTATTCTACCACTGCTCAAAAAGCATAATCTGGGCTTGTAATGAGAGGCTTATAACTTTTACAAAATGTTATCAAAGTAAACTTAATAAACATATTGAGCTACACAAGAAGACCTCTGGGACCAACTTTCAGAAAACCATCATCTAGTCAAAATCTTGGCAAAGATCTCTGAAAAAATAGAGACCTTTTGTCTCCTCACTGCTGTAAGCCCCCTCTCCCCACCCTTCACACCAATTAAAATGACAGAACAAGCCGGGACCGGTTTGGCTCAATGGATAGACCGTCGGCTTGGAGACTGAAAGGTCCCGGGTTCGATTCCGGTCAAGGGCATATACCTTGGTTGCGGGCATATCCCCAGTAGGGGGTGTGCAAGAGGCAGCTGATTGATGACTCTCTCTCATCAATGTTTCTAACTCTCTCTCTCTCTCTCTCCCTTCCTCTCTGTACAAAATCAATAAAATATATTTTAAAAAATAAATAAATAAAAATAAATAAATAAATAAAAATAAAATAAAATAAAATGACAGAATAATTCAGAAGGAAGACACCATTATAAGGCACTTAGTTCCTAATATTGGCATCCTTTCTACCTTGCAAAAGTCATTTTTTAAAAATATTTTTTTATTCATTTCAGAGAGATTGAGATAGAAAAAACATGCAATTTAAGTTTTATGTTTCAATTTGAATACTCAAAAGAATCTATAAACACTGTCCTCCATCAATATTAAAAATACTAGAGGTGGGGTGGCGGAGGGAACTACAGGAGCGGTGCTCCAGACAGAAGCGGGGACTTGCCAGCTACCAGAGGCTGGGAGTGAAGCCAGGGGAAGGAAGGCCTATTCTTCCATGAATATTATGCAATGGGCCTTTAGTCTATATATATATATATATATATATATATATATATATATATATATATATATATATATATAGAGAGAGAGAGAGAGAGAGAGAGAGAGAGAGAGAGAGAGAGAGTGTGTCATGCTTTGGTAAGAGTCCCTAGTGGCTGCCGGCTGGGGCCTCCCTCCATTCCCCTGGCTGGCCCCCTCCCTAGACGAACACCTGGTCGAGAGGATAATTTGCATACTATGCTTTTATTATATAGGCTATTTACAAAGATTAAATCTATAATCTATGCAGCATAGCCCAAAATTTTTTGGAATATTACACTATCTATAAATATGTGATATTTTCACATGCTCTAAACATTTCAGCAGATACTAAGTTTTCATGGTTCTAAATCTAATTATTTCATAGATACTTGTGTAGAGCTAATTTCATATTAGGCAGTGGAACAACTGTCTTAAACTTTATAATCACTTAATTGTTTAAGGGAAGTTCTATAATCCTATTTCCTCTCAAACTGTCCAAAATAGATAAAATATCCAAGACTAACAGATGACATTCCTTGCTTCTCACAACACTTGTTACTTGTTAATTATGCCTTCAAGAAGTTAGGAATTCTTAGTCCCTTACTTAAATTACACTTTTCTCTTTCTTTTTCTTGCCTTCTTTTTTTCTTCTTTCTCCCTCATGTATATAAACTTGACAGCATTTCATTCTTCCTTTGTAACAGAAATACCTTATTCATTCATTTTGTTAATATTTTTTCCCTTTTATTGAATTTACTGGAGGGACACTGTTTAACAAAATTATACAGGTTTCAGGTGCACAATTCCACAATAGATCATCTGTACACTATATTGTGTGTTCACCCCTCCAAGTCCATCCTTCACCATTTATCATCCTCCCCACCTCCTTCACCTGTATTTTGGAGTCAGCTTACATAGTGTGCCCATTTATTAATAAAACATGTACTGCCCTAGCTGATTTGGCTCAGTAGATAGAGCATGGGCCTGCGGACTTAAGGGTCCTGGGTTCAATTCTGGTCAAGAGCTTGGGGTTGCAGGCTCAATCCCCACTGAGGGGCCTGCAAGAGAAAGCTGATCAATGATTCTCTCATTGATTTATTGTAATTAAATATATATAACATAAAACTGACCATTTTAACCATTTTGAAGTGTACAGTTCTATTGCACTTAGAATATTAATAATGTTGTGCAACCATCACTACCACCAATCTCCAGAATTTTTATCTTTCCAAACTGAGACTCTGTATTATTAAACAGTAATACCCTATCTCTTTTTCCTTTTTAAAACTCCTTCTAGTTCTATTATAATTCTTCCAAGATTTTGCCTTTCCCCTTTATAAACATCTAATATTGTTCTTTATTATTTATCAGATGAAAAGCAATAATTATTCTTTGAATGCAGTAATTGCTTAAAAATGTTGCTGATGGCAGTCTACTAATGCTAATACTATAAGAGTCAGTTAGTCAGACATATTTCTATAAAACAATTCTGGGTTAGTGTATTTTTAAAAATCTGTGGCCTAAGTTTCAATACTAGAAATAAAAAGTTCCAAAGTTCCAATAATACTATAATTATACTACAGTTCCTGCAATTTGCAGAAAAACACCTCAAGGTACTCTGCACTTCCAAATAACTAAAAAATATACTTCCAAATAAGAAATGACAGACCTCTGGTTAATCTAAATAATTAATTTCATCATATTTTAGAATTATAAACTATTATTAAATGCTTACTGTTTTTAAAGCCAAAAATTTTAACCCTACTATTAATCTCTATTTTTATGAAATAGTTCCATTTCATAAATTTGTCCAATGGTGATTCAATGGTCTGTTTTTCCTTTTTCTATATTTTTAATAGTGTTATTCCTATAAAATAGAGACCATTTATATCAAATCATTTTGTACCCCATGTAGTTAAGATTCTATATAACAGTGATGGAAAAAATACTAACAAAACGAGAAAACAAACTCATCTGTTTATTTCAAGTAAGCCTCAAACAAAGCATAGCATTCACATTAGATGAATATTCTTTCATTGAAAGGATGAAGGAAAGTAGGAAGGCAAGAAGAGAGAATTTTAAAAAAAGATAGAAAAGATAAAGTGTTACAGTGGTTAATTCATTGCTTCTAATTCCTTATTGAATCAATTTAGGACACAATGTAAGTGTAGCTTATCAAATGCTCTGAGGGTGCATAAGGAAAATTATGACTGCTAAGGCAATGAGAGACCAAACTAAATATGGTTAGATAAGCTATTGTGAGCAATTAATTAAATTGCCCTCAATGCAAACATGGAGTCCTTTTAGTAAGTTTTTCCTTCTGGCTAAATATGTTTCTCAACACTAGATGGCACTAAACTAAAGGTTTAAATGAAAGTCAAAATCTGTAATATCAACAATAAAAAATATTAAAGAGAAAGTAAAAGCATAAAGTTGACTTTCTTTAATATGAGTAGAAAAAGCAGATATAACTGCTTTGCATAAAATTCATATATCAATTTTTGATAGATCTCTTACCTGGGAAGAGGTCTGTACATCTCATAAATATCTCCCAATAGATTAGTCCAAGAGCATACATGTCTACTTGTTTCAAAGCTGATTCACAGTCCCTCAGGTTCACAGCTCCTTCTAGAACTTCTGGTGCCATATATCTGATTGTACCAACCTGAAAAATTAGAGCATCAATTTTTGGAATGAGAATGAAGGGCATACATTAGACAGAAATTATACATCAATTTCATATCAACAAGATGTTAATAAGTTATTGTATCCTAACCATGCTACTGAAACTGTTCATACCTAATTTTTAATCTAAAAAATGCCTTTGAATAATTAAACTGTGGTCAATACATCCTACTGAACAGAATCAATAAAAAATGAGCTAGATCTCCCATTGCATATCAACATAAAAAAACCACCTTTAAGACACAATAAGAAAAATGCAAAACAATATGCATACCACTTAGTTTTTAAGATCATAAAAAAATATAAATGTATGTACAGACCTGTATATGTAAATGCAGAGAAAAAGGCCACAGAAGGATGTGCTCCACATTGTAATAGTTTTTTATCAGAAGGTGACTAGGTAATGTCTCACCTTGATAATTTTACTCCTACTTCAAAAATCAATTCCTACAAACTTCTTCCTACTGCTTATAAAAAATGAATTTGAATGGCAGTGACTTCCAGAATAAGTTGATGAACTCTATGCAGTGTCTTTTTGGTATTTCTTAATTTTGTAATTTCTAAAATGCTATAATTAGTGGAATCCTATATAATCCTATATAATAAAAGGCTAATATGCAAATAGACCAAATGGCAAATAACTAGGACAACCGAACAACCAGTTGCTATGACGTGTGCTGACCACCAGCAGAACATGGTGGGCGTCGGCCATGGTAGAGCAGGTGAGCAGGGGCACCAGACCACGGTGGGGCATGGGTCACTGCCATCGGGGCGAGCCTCTAGCAGTTACTGAAAATTCTTTGCTCCTATGTGCCATGGTCCTGCCTGGCACTTGCACCTGCTGCTGGTGCCAGCCCCACTCACACTCACTGGTGGCGCTGGCCCCGATCACTCCGTGCCTTCAGTGGGTGCGACCAGGGCCAGCACCCCATCAGCATGTGAGGGCAGCAGCAGTGGGAATGGGGCTGCAGGCAGAGAGGGGAATGGGGGCCACAGTGGGAGGGGCTGGTCGTGGGCACAGAGGATGGGCCGAGACCCACCCCTGTGCCTACCACAGCTTCATGGCCCACAGTTCCTTTCAAGCTGCACAAATTTGGCCCCCTAGTGTAAGGATAATTATCATGAGTAGTTATCAAGGTAGTGGATTCTTAAATGCAATTCATAATGTTTTCAAAGTATGCCCGTATGATTCCTCTTGTATGCACGCACCTCACTTATGGCTGCATTATCTTCTTCTCCTGGGCGTACCAGTCTATTTCCAGTCAGCCTCATGGACAACCCAAAGTCACTAATAACACAAGTTCCATCATTTTTCACCAGGACATTTCTGCTGTTTAAATCTCGATGGGAAATTGCAGGTTTATAATGATCTGTTTGGATAAATTTAAATATTCATTAATGCTTAAATAGCACTATTGGACATGAAATGAGTATGCAAGTTACAGGAACTACAACATAACTATAAAAGGTAGTTTTTTTTCTACCTATTATTTTCTAATAACAAAAAAAGAACATAAGAAATCAAAATTTTAACTCAGAATCATTACTATTTTCAGTTATATTTTATAACATAACTCCCGTTTTATGTGTAATTAAGTTTTAAACTTCAACTGTAAATAATAGCCAACATGCTTTTGCTTCTAATTTTAACACATACTTGTTTTTTCCTCTTCGTTTTAGGGCAGTGATTTTCAACCCTTTTCATCTTATGCACACATATACTGATTACTGAAATTCGGTGGCACATCAAAATATATATATTTTTGCCAATCTGACTCCAAAAAAAGGTATAATTTTTATTCATGTACACTGATAGCTATTGTGTTGACTATTTTTTTTTTTTTACAGTCTAAGGAAAAAGAGGTCAGTGTTCTTGACTAAATAGAAATGTATAGCATGTTTTAAAAATTCTTACGGTACACTGATTGAAAATTGCTATTGTAGGGTAGCAAAAAGAGGCAATAGAAAAGGGGATATCTGGTAAAACAACAACAAAAAAAAGGTCAACACATCTAAAACAAGTATCAATAAAAAATTGACATGCCTTCAAAATTTGTATATGTACCTTACACTTTTCTCATATGGCTTAATATACCAAACCTGTGATAGAATATCCCAGTTCTGCCCTGAGATTTAGCCATGTCTCTAATCCCACCTCAGTTCTTCAAATCAAACTAGAAACAGTTTTACAACAGACTAAGAGAACAAGAGGGGGAGCTGCTATTTCTCAGTAAGTTAAGAAAAGATGTTTTCTCATTTTACAGAGAAACAAAGCACTGTTATGCTTATTCTATTATTTATCACTATACTACATGTCCCATGACAGAAAGAACATGTTTTTCCTTAATTCAACGGCCTGACACAGAGAAAATGTTTGCAGACTGAAAGAATATATCTGAACTAAGCCCCTCATCAGAAACACCACATTTTTTCCCTCTCTGTAAGAAAACTATATTAAGACCACATTAAGACCACAGCTCTTGAAATGAAAAACATTTCATAGCACAATTTTTAAAATTTAAAATAACTCACTAGGTATCCAAAGAATACAGTGATTCAAAGTCAATGATGTTTATTGAATGTTCATATTGAGGACCAAATAGACATAGTATTTATATTTATTACTTTCATTAACAAGTACTAGATTGAACTTTCATCAACAATAAAACTAAAGAGGATACTGATATATATATATATTAAGCAACAGCACAATTGGAAGAAAAAATGGTACTGTATTTTCCGGCATATAAGACGACCCCTATGGGCCTAAACCTATGTTTTACAGTTAAAACATAGGTTTAGGCCTATATTCCCTGTATAAGACTACCCCCCACTTTCGAGGCAACACCAGTTCTTTTTTTTAATAGACCGCCTCTCTGACTCTGGCCAATCTGAGCAGGCTTTTTACTACAACACAGTGTCGTCTTATACGCCGGAAAATACGGTAGTTACAAAGTTTATAAAAGAGTTGTTTTCTTTCTCATTTTCTCCCATTCTCACTCACTGGACCCACCTTCCAAAGCTTCTACTAATACGGTTCAACTCAACCCCAAAAAGAGCTTCATTTCTTATTCTGAATAAAAACAAGATAAGTCTATGTGTATAATCTCAGGCTGATATTTATGTAAGAAAATTTATAGACATTGGAAAATGTTTATATACTAATAATACCAAATCAATACTTAAAACTAAAAGATCTTACACATTAAACTAAAAGATCTTACAGGTTAAGATTGGGGAGAATGTGCAATGACTCAGTGAGTCAGCCAGAGGGAAAAATTGGGTAATACTTTCTGTTACTATTAAAAAAAATTTTTTTTTTTAAAGAAAACAAGAGAGCTGAAACCGGTTTGGCTCAGTTGATAAGAGTATCGGTCTGTGGACTGGAAGGTCCCGGGTTTGATTCCCATCAAGGGCATGTACTTTGGTTGCGGGCACATCCCCAGGAGGGGGTGTGCAGGAAGCAGCTGGTCGATGTTTCTCTCTCATCGATGTTTCTAACTCTCTATCCCTCTCCCTTCCGCTCTGTAAAAAATCAATAAAGTATATTTATTTTTAAAAAAATAAAGAAAATAAGAGAGATGAACAAAGGGGAAAGAAGAGAAGATATGAAACAAGACAGCATTCATCACCAATGCAAAGGGTAAACTATAGACTGTCCTTTTGATACTTTTTTTGCCTTTAAAGATACCCTCAGTATTCATTTTAATCTTTTTTATATGGGGTGGGTGGGATGTTACACAGAAAGGAGCAGGACCCTGGACAGTAGCACTGCACCAGACAAATATCGCAAAAGAAAGCAGGGACATAATATTAATTATGATTTTTTTAAAAAACCTGAATGAAAAATAGTGTCTCTGTGGATATTTATACAAAGTCAGACAAACATATAGACAGAGAACAAGCACACAAAGGACATGGAAGGATATACATAAACAAATAATAGTAATTTTAATAGTAATTTTCTGGTTAGGTTTGAGTCAACTATCTATGTTCATTCTTAGATTTTTTTATAAGTTATGTTTAATATTATTACTAGAAAAAAATTCATAGGGAGAACCAAGTATAAATAAATAGATTCAACAACTTATTCTGAAGCAAAAAACAGCTGAATGAATAACAAACTGTATTATTCCTCATTACAAAATTTCTAAACAGCAAAGTTATATTTGAAAATACTGGGAAGAGCAGAGTTCTTGGGGAGTGGGTGTGTGTGAAAATACCTTTTAAATGTTTTGAAATAGTCACCCTAGCGGGTTTGGCTCAGTGGATAGAGTGTCGGCCTGCAGGCTAATGGGTCCCAGGTTCGATTCCAGCCAAGGGCAAATGCCTGGGTTGCAAGCTCAATCCCTCCCAGTGTGGGGTGTGCAGGAGGAAGCCAATCAATGATTCTCATCATTGATGTTTCTATCTCTCTCTCTCTCCCTTCCTCTCTGAAATCAATAAAATATATATATATATATATATATATATATATATATATATATATATATATATATATATAAATAAAATGTTTTGAAATAGTATAGTATAGTTGGACTATTTTTAAAATAATAGGTAAAATCGTAAGTTCATACAGCTATCATACTTTCTTGCAATAGCATATGTATATACATTTTTTTAAAAAGGTTAACTAGTGAAAATATTAAGTGATATTTAAGACTAAGATATGCACTTAAATAAAACTGGCAATCCTTTTCAGCCAATGTTTGACATGAAACCTTGCTGAATTAGGCAAGCCTTGACAAGGGGGTTAGAAAGATATTTCAAGTTCTGTTCTAAGCCAGCTTATTAAAGGAGTTATAACAATATTTAAGAGTAAGGAAGCACAGTCCAAATGGCTAATGTGCCAAAGCACTAAAGTGAGTGAGTGCATCAAGTTGCTGACACAGATAATAACACTGGTCAATTCTGAATTCAGGAAAAGCAAGATGTCAAGATAAATGAACTGCTAAATTATTCAGGAGAAATTATTTATATATGAAGCAGCAGCTAGAAAAGATGATCCATGCTATTATATAATGGAACAAAGATCTAAGAAATTGATACATTAAGAATTTTCTTCACTACCGAGGTCAGAGAAACTGAAAAAACAATATTCTAGTCTGTAGTGTGACAGGAAAATGCTGTAAGGGGAGTAAGCACAAAGACAGATTTTCGCAGCAAAGCTAATTTAGAGGTGCCTATGATATGAGGTGTATTTTGAAACAAAGTCAGAAAGCAAATGTATTTTTTTTATTTTAAAATTTTTTTTATTGATTTCAGAGAGGAAAGGAGAGGGAAAGACAGAAATATCAATGATGAGAGAGAATCATTGATCAGCTGCCTCCTCCATGCTCCACACTGAGGACTGAGCACACAACCCGAGCACGTGCCCTGACTGGGAATCAAACTATGACCTCCTGGTTCACAGGTCTATGGTCAACCACTGAGTCATGCTGGCCGGGCTGCAAATATATTAAAAGAACATTTTTTAAAGTATGCCTATACAGGTATCTTTGCAAGGACAGTGTTCAGAGCTTTAATCAAATTCTCAATGGTATCATGACTCCTCTAGAGTCTTGAAATTATTTTTCTCATTCTTCCTATTAGATTTAAAATACAGTTCTCACATCAGATCTTTCAAATAGCTGGCTAATAAATCTGCTATATATAATATATACTTTTACTTTGGACATATGAATAAATTTCCCTTTAATTTTGACTCCACATGAGTATCATTCATCTTCTATTCATTGTCTTACCTCCTCGTGGTAATTCTGTATGAAGATAAGCCAGTCCTCTAGTCACAGAATGAGCCAGACGGCAAGAGCTTACCCAATCACTTGTATGGAGACTAAGATACTTGCATAGTGATCCCTATTTAGAAGGCAAAAGAGAGAGGGAGAAAGAGAGAGAAAATACTGCAATTAATTTACTTGATTAGAAGATAAGTTAGAAGTCTTATAAAGGACTTGCATAGTTTAGGATTCCATGGATATCTAATAAATTATAATATTTCAGAATCTTGAAGGAGTAAGACATTTCCTTGGGTAGAGAGAAAGAAAAAAGAAATTTAAACATTATCATTATTGATTTTTCCAATATTTAAAATTATGTAATTATTTCATTTTAAATACTTCTTGATTTCAAATTAAGATAGAAAATGAGTTATTTAGACTCTTTCTTTACACTATACCTCTTATCAGTACAAATACAAATTATATCGTTATGTTTTACAAATAGAAAATAGATTTTTGTAAATATGTATGTGCCAGTGCTACTCAAAGTGCTCATCCACAAGCTCTTTATTACCAACCAGCCTGGGATGGGATAAGGAGCTTGCACCGGAATGAATGTCAATCAAAGCACTGCTGTTCCTTCATCAAGAAAGTCTCATGGTGGGGTGAGAGGGTCGGGGGAGGGAAGGGTTGGAGAGGTGAGGGGTACTGAACAGTTAACTAGTGACAGTTAATTCACATTCTGTGTGAGATCCTTATCTCAATGCAGACCCTTAGTAACCAGTTTGCAAACCAGCAATGTTCTACTGAATATCTGATTGACTGCTCATATAAATCTGTTTATTGAATGAAGGACTTACATTGGGATAGTACTCCATCACAAGCAAATATTCCATGCGTCCATCTGCAGTGACTCTCTCATCTCCAACTATAAAGCGAGCAATGTTGTCATGTTCCATCAAAGGCACTCTGTAAATGTTCTTCTCGTTGATAAAATTCTGACGGTTTGTGAAGGAAAACATTTTTACAGCAACTGGACGCTCATCTAAGGAACCTTTATATACTGCTCCATATCGACCCCGGCCAATCAGCTGCAAATTTGTTTTGAAGCAAGCAAGGTATTAATTCAAATCACAACAGAACAATAAAATTTACTAAATAAAGTGTAAATCCATAAGTGTGCCACAGTTCTCTATGGCTTAAAGGTTAAATTATGTCATTGTCAAGGAACTAATCAAGTCCACATTTTATATGGCTCAGGAAGCAACTACTAGACCCAGCCTTCCCAAAGACAGCAACAATAAACTCTGGGAAAAAATGTAAAAAAAACCTAAAAGTGCTGGAGAATGAAGAAAAGGAGCTATATAGTGAAAGGAGTCAACACTTAGAAGAAAGGAATGGCACGTTACCCCTTTTATATCTCTTAGCCTGAGAGTAGGCTGCAGTCAGCGCTGTGCATTGGAGCTAAAAACAGAATAGGAAATCCATAATCTTTCTGGCCCCAGGAACCAGAGGACAGAATTTGGGATAATCACAGCTGCTGGAAAGTGAGGGGAGAACTTCAGAAAGGAGAATCAGAGAGGGGGGAATGGAGTGAATGCATGGAACAAATTCCTGCTAAAGACAAAGTAACTGAACTAAGATTTGAGCTTCCATCTGAGAAGAGTTTGCAGTGTGTCCAACCAAGATAAATGCCTACTAAAACAAACATTGAAAGTAAACACCCTTCAGAAGAATCTAAAGAACACAGAGTCTGCACCATATTCATATTCACAATATCTACGATATAAAATTAAAAGTTACTTAATACACAAACAACCAGCAAAACGCAATCTGTTCTTTTCATTTTTTGACTTCTGGGGATTTCTCTCACTTTTTTATTGAAATAGGTTAGGGATTTACTATCATCAATTTAAGGCTATTTGTTATATTTCACTCACTGTTTCTAAGATAAAATTTAACAAAAAGATAGACTGTTCTTAGAAAGGTTTATCAATATCTGGTTAAATCAGCAATGTTTGGGAGTGTTTCTTTTACTCAGTCCAGGATAAAATCCTATGGTTTTAATAAGTTTTTTTTTTCAATGTAGTAAATTAGACATCTAATTATAATACATTTATTAGCCACACTTACTTCTTTTGTGAATTGTTAGTTCATTTCTTTTGTCCATTTTTAAAAATTATTTCCTCATATTGATTGATACTAGCTCTGTATCAATTCTTTGTTTCTGTGTTGAAATACTTTTTTTGTATCTGGCTTTTAACTTTGTTATATTTTTCTCCAAAATGAAAGGTTCTTAAAATGTTTTATATTATCAAATCTACCATGTCTATTATTTAACAGTCTCTGCAGTTTGAGGATCAGATTTATATATCTACTAGTGACTCGCTGCATAAAATTCATGCACATTAAAAGGGGATTAGAGGAAATAATTTAATATTGCTATTTGCCCTTTATAATAGAAACGTCAGAGATGAAAGAAAATCAGTAAAATGTACAGGAAAACCTTCCTCCTGTCAGAGTCTGGGGCACACCACGGGACCCAGAGTCAAATCCCCGCCTATCCACATGCACCTCAAAATCATTTGAGACCCAGAACAGGCCGGCTCCCCACATTGGGCTAGATCCAGACCCGGCCAGCCCCACCCTTGTCAAGCCCTGCTGGGCAGGGGGCATAGCCTCAGGTCCCCTGGCCCAGGGTCAGGATGGGGGGCATGGCCTGAGGTCCCCCAGCCCAGACAGAGGCAGGGGCATGCCTTGAGGTCCTCCATCAAGCCCCACCAGGTGGGGGACTTGGCCTGAGGTTCCCTGTCAAACTCCGCTGGGCGGGTGGTCGTAATCTGAGGTCCCCCAGCCTAGGCTGGGGTGGGGAGCATGGCCTGAAGTCCCCCCTCAAGCTCTACCAGGTGGAGGGTGCGGCCTGAGGTCCCCAGACCTGGCACTGGGGCGGGGGAAGCAGCCTGAGGTCCCCTAGCCCAGCACCAGGATGGAAAGCGTACCTTGAGGTCCCCTGTCAAGCCCCGCCAGGTAGGGGGCATGGCCTTAGATCCCCTGGCCTGGCTCTGGGGCGAGGGGAGCGGTCTGAGGTACCCCAGCCTGACGCCAGCACATACTTCTCAGAATTTCGTATCCTTATTACCAAACTCTGTTGAAGTCTGTACTCAAAGGTCAATTCCTTTCTAAATATACTTTCTTTAATAACCCCTTTCCCATAACTTTCTTACATTCTTGTCCATTTTATTTTTCTCCATAGCACTTACTATTACTTGAAATAATATACATTGGTTTACCTGTTTATAGACTCTCTCTCACTACAATTTAAGTCTCAAGAGGGTTATCTGTATTGTTCAGGTACATTCTCAGTGCCTAGAATAGTCTTGGCACTAACCTGATACTCAATAAATACTTACTGAATAAATAAACAAATAATTCAGTAAGTGAATAAAGTCACAGTCTCAGATATGGAAGCAGAAGAATGACCCATAATCTTACAATCTTACCTCCAACAGTTTCAGATTATCTAGGTCAAGAGAGGGCTCTGATGCTGCTGCCTCCATCATGTTCATACTGTGCAGACCTTGTTTACGGTCCCCTATAGGAATAGGCAGAAGTAGTTACTGGGTGCTTCTCTTAAAATGAAGACTTTATTGTACTTTTTATTATATTACCATTAAAAGGAAGAGCTACAGAAGGGTAGGCAGTAAGGCTTGTGCCTAATGTCAATGGGTGTAAAACTATTTACTAAACTAAGAATTATCTATAAATTAAGATGAATGATAAGTAACATGAAATCTGAATTCTAGGAGATGATTCCAGTAACAGACCTAGTTTAAAACCTTAAAAAATACTGCCAAGACATTAAAGGTAGTTTTATTTGTTATTTAAATCAATGAATGAGTGCAGATTTCCTAAAAGTTCATAGAACCTAAAGTTTATTAGAAACAACTGAACATTTGATGATACTGAGAAATTACTGTTACTTTTTAAAATTTTAAAATGGTATTGTAGAGATATATATTTTAAATCCTTCTATTTCAGCAATAATACTAAAGTATTTATACATAAATGACATGTGATTTTTTAAAAATAACCCAGTGGCACAGAAGGTGTAGTGAGTGGGACTAACAGATGGGTGACGTACAGATGTGATAATTGTTGAAGTTGGGTGGTATTTTGTATATGCTTGAAACTTTTCATAAGCACTAAAGGAAAAAGGATTGTTAAGAGAGAAAGATGGGAACTACTGTACTACAGAATGTTTTTTAGCATAAAGATTTTAAAAAGGAGAAAATAAGTATCAACGAAAAGGCATGTTTAATAAACAACAGAATAAGAAGTTCTATTTTTACCTGTCAGCATCCTGTATCCAAAGCATAAGGCAACTATCAAAACAGCTAATACAGAGACTGATGCTAAAGCAATGATTATTGTTTCATCTCGGTTAAATGAATGAGGTGGACCTAAAAGAAAACAAATTTTAAAATATAGTTATCATTAAAGAAGATGTACATATTTATAATGGAATATTACATGGTCATAAAAATGAAATCTTGCCATTTGCAATAAGGTGGGTGGAATTAGAGGGTATTTATGCTAAGGGAAATAAGTCAAACAAAGGCAAATACCATGTTATTTCATTTATAAGTGAAATCTAAAAAACAAAATAAACAAAACGGAAATGAACTTAAATACAGAGAAAAAATGATAGTTGCCAGATGGAAGAGGGGTTTGAGAGGAATGATTAAAATGGTGAAGGAGCCCTAGCCAGAAGAGAGAGCATTGGGTCCACAGACTAAAGGGACCCAGTTCAATTCCAGTCAGGAGCACGTACCTTGTTTACATGCTGGATCCCGGGCCCTGGTCAGGGAATGTGGAAAGCAACCAATTGATTTTCCCTCTCTCTGTCTCTACCTCTCCCTTCTCTCTAAAAATCATTGGAAAAACATCCTCAGGTGAGGATTAACAAAATAAAAAGGTAAAGGAATTAAGTACAAATTGGCAGTTACAAAACAGTCACAGTGATGTAAAATATAGCATAAGAAATACAGTTAATAATATTATAATAGCTAAGTACAGTGTCAGATAGGTAGATGACTTATTGGGGAATCACTTCATAAGTTATATAAATGTCTAACCACTGTGCTGTACACCTGAAACTAATATAATATTCAGTATTGTAATTAAACATTTTTAATGTAAAAATATAGCTATGCTTTTTTTTTAGTATGTTGTTAAATAGTGACAGGAAGACTGTATCACTATTAGTCAAATCTGCAATGTTTTTGCATCAAAGGACTAAAAAATTAATAAATTTGTAATTACTGAAAAGTATACTTCATGTAGATTGTTTTTATAGGCCCGGTGCACAAAATTCATGCATTCAGGGGGGGTCCTTCAGCCGGGCCAGCACCCTCTCGTAGTCCGGGAACCCTCGGGAGATGTTTGGGAGAGGGCCTAAATTGGCCGTCGGACTTCCTTAGCGCAGCCTCGAGGTGGGAGAGGCTCCCGCCACCGCCACTGCGATCACCATAAGCCTGACTTCCGGCTGAGCAGCGCTCCCCGTGTGGGAGTGCACTGACCACAAGGGGGAAGCTCCTGCATTGAGCGTCTGCCCTCTGGTGGTCAGTGTGCATCATAGGGGCCAGACATTTTGCCATTTGTATTGATTTACATATTAGCCTTTTATTATATAGGAAATTATATACATTTAGAACACTGAAATACCTGTTAGTTACATTTCTAATTATTAAAACACTAGAGGCCTGATACACAACATTTGTGCAAGAGCAGGCCTTCCCCCACCACCACCACCACCACCACCACACCCCCCCCCACACACACACACACACCCCACCCCCCGCCAGCACCGGCTTCCCTCTGGCCACCAGCAGGCACCTGAGACCTGGGCTTCCCTCAAAGACCCAGCTTCGTTCAGAAGTCATCCAGAAGGACATTCAGTCTAATTAGCATATTGTGCTTTTATTTATTTACTACATCATGGAACAGCACAGACAGGACAGTATATTTAACAGAATAGTCTTGGAATCACATTTGGTGTCTTTTTAAAATAAGTTTTTATTGATTTTAGAGAGAGGAAGGAAGAGGTACAGAGAAACAGAAACATCAATGTGAGAGAAACATTAATTGGTTGCCTCCTGTGCACCCCCTACTGGGGATTGAGCCCACAACCTGAGCATATGCCCTGATCAGGAGTCAAACCAGTGACCTTCGGCTCATGGGGCGATGCTCAACCAACTGAGCCACTCTGCTGGGCTCACATTTAGTTTTAAATCTTGACTCTGCACCACTCTCTCAGTGGCCTTTAGCAAGTTACTGGTATTTGACATTTCTGATGTTCAATTCTCACATTTGTAAAAATAATAATCTCTACCTCACAAATCTTCTATGAAGCTTAGATGGAAATCTGAGTACTTAGTATAGTGTTGAGAATATATTATCTATGCAATAATAGTAGTTATGTTTACCAATATTAATATAAAGATTAAAAGACTGTGGCTTTGCTGGCAATTAAACCTGAACTAGACTTAAAACTCAGTTCTTCACCCTCACTGGTTTGGCTTAGTGGATAGAGCATTGGCCTGTGGACTGAGGGGTCCTGGGTTTGATTCCGATCAAGGGCACATGCCCAGGTTACAGGCTCAATCCCCAATGGGAGGTTGGGGTGTGTGCAGGAGGCAGCCTATCAATGATTCTCTTTCATCATTGATGTTTCTACCTCTCTCTCCCTTCCCCTCCCTCTCTGAAATCAATAAAGTATCTTTAAGAAACAATAAAACAAAATAAAACTCAGTTCTTCCACTTACTGTATGACCCTCAGAAAATTTCTTCACCTGTCTGAGCCAAAGGGAACACACATATCTAAATCACAGGGCTATTATGAGCCGGTATACCATTTTATGTGTTAGTTCCTTCCATGAATCAGATCATGCCCAGAGAAACACCCCTTAGGATGAATGTCCACAAACTGGAGTTTGTCCAGAAGACATGAAGGTATGAGAACACTGAAATGTGATAGGTAGAGAAAAATGGAAGTGTCTGGTATACAAAAAGAGAAAATTTAAGAGCATACAATAGTTGTCTTCATGTAGAAAAATAGATTTGTAGCTAGAAAGAATAACATGATCCAATTAGTGAGTGTTCCAAGGACAGTAGACAGAAAATACTGTTTTTGATCCATGGTTGGTTAAATCTACAGTTGTAAAACCTAGGAATATGGAAAGTCAACTGTGTAACCACAGAACTATCTCAAAGTGGACCTATTCTGTTTCTAACAAGATTCTGAGTTGCTTTGCACAGGCAGCAGACCAAAACTGCAAAGCATACAGCAGAGGCACAAGAGAAAATTTTGACCCCAAGTTGCACCTGGAACACACACACCCCGACTCCCATAAATGCTTCTAGAGAATGCCAACAACTGGATTTTTAAAAACAAGTAAATTTCTTAATGACAGTAACTAAGCATTTTTATCATAACATAGATTCTGTCCATTCACTATACTTTCCTGAGTTTTCCTACAAGCAAGTAGATGTTTTTAATGTTTTTCTTCTATGCTGTTCCTGTAACTTTGCTATTAAAATACATTAAACTATTTTTTCTTCCCCACCACTGCCTGCGCCCCCTATTAAACTATTTTTAAAAAATTGGTTATGCTGCTGAAACCGGTTTGGCTCAGTGGATAGAGCGTCGGCCTGCGGACTCAAGGGTCCCAGGTTCGATTCCAGTCAAGGGCATGTACCTTGGTTGCAGGCACATCCCCATTAGGGGGTGTGCAAGAGGCAGCTGATCGATGACTCTCTCCTCGATGTTTCTAACTCTCTATCCCTCTCTTCCTCTCTGTAAAAAATCAATAAAATATTTTTTTTAAATTGGTTATGCTAGGTGACTTTAAGGTCCTTCTAATCCCAAAATTCTGTATAACTCTTTTAATGTTTCTTGAAACCTCAGTATATCTTTACTTTTATTCCCAAAATTTACAAAGAAAATGCAACAGCCCTAACCAGTTTGGCTCAGTGGATAGAGTGTCAGCCTACGGACTGAAAGGTCCCAGGTTCAATTCCGGTCAAGGGCATGTACCTTGGTTGCAGGCACATCCCCATTAGGGGGTGTGCAAGAGGCAGCTGATCGATGATTCTCTCTCCTCGATGTTTCTAACTCTCTATCCCTCTCTTCCTCTCTGTAAAAAATCAATAAAATATTTTTTTTAAATTGGTTATGCTAGGTGACTTTAAGGTCCTTCTAATCCCAAAATTCTGTATAACTCTTTTAATGTTTCTTGAAACCTCAGTATATCTTTACTTTTATTCCCAAAATTTACAAAGAAAATGCAACAGCCCTAACCAGTTTGGCTCAGTGGATAGAGTGTCGGCCTACGGACTAAAAGGTCCCAGGTTCAATTCCGGTCAAGGGCATGTACCTTGGTTGTGGGCGCATCCCCAGTAGGAGGTGTGCAGGAGGCAGCTGACTGTTTTTAACTCTCATATTTTTTTAAAAAGAAAGAAAATGCAACATAACTTTTACGTAAAAATATTAATTAACCCACAATCTGAAGAAGAAAATATTAATTCATATATAGGGAGGATGAAAAAGTGTTAAGTAGATCTTTAAACATATTAAAAAAAAAAAAAAAAAAAAAACACATGGTAGTGGTTAAATATTTCAAATGGAAAACTTTACAGGATGTGTCACATGATCTAAAAATATGAGACCTCTGAAAAACTGCCAGAAAAAACATTTCAATGTATTCATACATGTGTGCAATAAAAGAGGCCTTTACCAGAAAACTCCTAACTTTTATTTTTTTGTTTCTTTTTTAAAATTCTTTCCTTTTTGCATATATGCTATATATACGCTATATCTGAAATTGTTTTGTTCCCCTAGCTCTAATAAACCCTCTCCTTCCTCCCTATTAGCTTTCTCAGTTAAATACTCAGCCAAATGTAAACACTGCTATGTATGCCTGCGTGCAATGGCTCAGATTGTACAAGCAAGCGCTTCCTGAAGGCAGAACAGACAGGGAACTGCTGTCTGCCTCATTGGAGCCTGGGATGTTTCTGTTTACAAATCCTGGAGCCAGGCAGGGGCCACTACTGGAGGCTTAGTGTTTGCTTTCTTGCTATACTCAGCCTTTGTCTGGGTCTGTGTCAAAGAAAGAACAACATTGTGGCATGTGCAGCAAGCAACAAAAGAAATCTTAAATAAATGATGCGTATTTGGCTCCTAAATCTTTTACAACTCTGTATGAAAAAGCAAATTAGGAATTTGTTTTTGTTTTTAATTTTTTTAGCAATGTACTTTTCATAAAACTAGAGGAAAAACATTAAAATCAAAACAATGTGACGAGTTGAATTCCTTAGCAAAATAATTCAGATTGCTAAATATTGTTTCTCTGATAATGATATATTATACAGTTCAATGTTTTGAACAAATATTTCTATGAGAAATAAACAATTTTATTTTCATTACTATGTTTAGAATGGCAAATGTACAGCAATTATGATCACAGTAATGTTTATGTTTAATGTCCTAAAAACATATTAAGAGGAGGCATATCTCTTTTTTTTCAAGTTGGTATTTAATACTATTTAAGACTTTTAAATTTAACTTGCCTCAATCATTATGAATAGACTTTGTTTGTAAGAAACAAACAACAACAAAAAACAAAACAGTCCATAATCTCCTAAATCCAGACATTTTATGGCGGAATTATAAAATGGAAAACTAAAGGAGGACAGAGGAAGAGAAACAATCTGAATTAAACAATAAAAAAAAATTTTTAAAGAAAACAGGAAAAACATTCATTGCCAAGCTTTCTTATTAACTTCTAGCTTAGTAAGATTTATAATTTTAATTTTTTAAAATAGGTGTTTTGTGATGAAAAGAGACTGAATTTCAGCATTATGCTTCTTTTATTAAAGAATGGATTAAAACTAACAAAGTTAATTATATTTCATCAGAATAAAGTCATTAAATAAGTGTAAAAATAGCACTTAAGTAAAATAGATTAAGAATTTTTAGTAAAAACAAAAAATAGAAGATAAAGATTAATCTGCAGCCGATGCTACTTTTTTAAAAAAAAAAATCCATTAACATTAGAAAAATAGAAATCTAATCACTACAATATTCATTATTAAAATCACATAAAAATACTCAGAATACAGAATCAACACAAAGAATTAAATCATTCAGAGATCCCTAGTCAAATTTCCTAACTGGTCTACATAAAAATGATACCTGAAAAGTATCATCCTAAAAACCATTATTCTCACAAAATAACCATGAAATAATTTGACTATAAAAAATTGAAGTTATAGCCGAAACCGGTTTGGCTCAGTGGTAGAGCGTCAGTCTGCGGACTGAAGGGTCCCAGGTTCGATTCCGGTCAAGGGCATGTACCTGGGTTGCGGGCAAATCCCCAGTAGGGGGTGTGCAAGAGGCAGCTGGTTGATGTTTCTCTCTCATCGACATTTCTAGCTCTCTATCTCTCTCCCATCTTCTCTGTGAAAAATCCATAAAATATATATTTTTTTAAAAATTGAAGTTATATTTTCCAGTTATTTGCTGACTAGACCAAAAATTATGCTTGTCACTGTACAGATAACTACATCCCCCATTTGATGTTCTCTAAATTATGATAACTTGCACTCACTTGATAAGGAAAGCATGTCTACATGTAGAAAAAAAATAATTACCTTTTTTCTAGTTTTCCCCATATTGTTCCTTCTTTCAAAGCATTTTAAATTATAAAACATAAGCCCTACACATAAAAGTGTTTATAATACAAATGTACAGTTTAGTAAATTATTATGAAGTAAATAAGCACTCACACAGCTACCACCTGGGCCAAGAAATAGAACATCAATAATCCCCAAAACCACCTTCCCACCTACCTGCTCCTTCTTGGTTATAACAGCTTTTCTCCTCCCCAGAAATAGCCACTATTCGTACTTGTGCTAATCATTTTCTCACTTTTCTTAATAGTATTACATTTTCTGTATGCTTAGGTTTGCCTATGTCTGAGTTCTATGTAAATGGAATTTATGTGCCTTGCTTTTGTTTAATAATGCTTTGAAGATTTAACCATGCTGTTGTGTGCAGATAAAATCCATTCAGGGTTTCTTTTATATGTAACAAATGCAGTTATTTTTCCTTGTAATGAACTTGGAATTTATAATGCTAATTAAATAATCACTAAAGCTAATCCCTATTAAGCATCATAGAAACATTCCATAAATGAATGTATTTAGTTTGTTCTTTTTAGGACTTTTAAAGTATCCAATTTTGTTGGTAAGAGACAAATATTAAACAAAGTAGACAAATGAAAAGACTGTACATCCTCTTGCTGTTTCTAATTTTGGGGGAGCAGTGGCAGCAGCTAGGAGCCAAGAAAGCTGGAGTTAATAAAAGATGCACTCTTGGATAAGGACTGAGCAGAAATAAAAGCTTTTTGAAAGTTTGCTTTATGCCAGTCCACTTTTACAAAATATTTGCATTAATACCTGTTTTCATTAACCAAAAGAAATCTGAAGAGGATTTTCACTTCTATGGACTATAGAGCGAATACAGAGGCCAGCGTTTGCTGTGCAGTGAGCCGTTATAGAGGCAGCGCAAACCTGAGCGGAGAGTGGCACTGCCGACCTCCTTCTGTGGGAACCACAGTCAGCAGCTCAGCATCAACTGCCACAGCTCTGAACCATGTCTGTGGACATCTGTGCTTTACCTCGATTCATTTTGTGCATCTGTCAGCAGCAAGATGTGTCCTAAGGTAATTGCTTCTTTGCTTTACACCATTTTGGCTTACAAAATATTTCATAGCAACACTATACTTTCAGATAGCGGATGAAACCTTATCTGAAACCATCAGAATCCTTAAAATTCATATCTCCCATAGTTTCCGGGTTGTTCTATTATCTCCTGCCCTCAAAGCACATACTTATTTGACAATTCTTTAAAAGGGACCTTCTAAACATACACATCCATGAAAGGACAGTAAAAGGAATAGTGTTTTCATCAGATCATCACTGATGATTCGAACCCAAACTGTCCATAAATAAATGCTCAGTTCCTACAAATCCCACTCCTTATGTGGTAAGAGTAGAGAGTTAAAGTAACAGAAAACCTTGGGCTGTGGTGAGGCAAACGGAGTTTAGAACTACTACTATTGTTGCTGGAACTGTATCATTCCCCAACACAGGCACTGCTCATTCCCATCTCATTAGATCTTCTTTAACTAAGCCCTCTCTTTTCAACTTAATCTTCTATTTTACGTTCCCTTCTTTGTCCCTGTTTATTACATCTCTGTCTGAAAACCTGTCCTAGAGGCACCCACATGTCCTGCTTAAAAGCGATGAAGCAATTGCAGGAAGTTTTATTTTCAGTCCAACTCTTTCATGGTTTAAAAAACAAAACAAAAAAAAACAAACAAACAAACAAACAAAAAAACTTAGTTACAATCTTTGTGAGGTAAAGGTGAGATCAAAGCAATTCAAGCTAAAAAAAATATTTTATATCAAATTGCAAAACAAATCACACTGATCTTTTTAAATGAGTGATTGTTCAATAGCTCCAATATTTTGACAGATCCAACACTTTCAAAAATCAACAACTAAAAATACTAACCTACAAAAAAAGAAAAATTACTGCCCTAGTCGGTGTGACTCAATGGAGAGAGTGCAGCCAACACACCCATGAGTTGAGTGTTTGATTCTCAGTCAAGGGCACGTTCCTAGGCTGCAGGTTCTATTCCAGGCCCTGGGGCAAGTCTGGGAAGCATCCAATCGATGTATCTTTCTCACAATGATGTTTCTTTCTCTCACTTTTCCTCCCTCCCCTCCACTCTCTTTTTTGAGAAAATAGAAGCAAAGCAGGTAGGTATGGGGCGGAATTGATATTCAATAGCACAGAGCTAACAAAACTTCAGAATGAAAACTGTCTGATCAACACTACGTAATGTGTAAATAGAATCTTGCTACTACTGCAAGATACTAAAGAATATCTTTAACGGATACATACTCTTCTCTATTTCTCTTGTACATTCTCCTCTAATATTTTTTAAAATATATTTTATTGATTTTTTACAGAGAGGAAGAGAGAGGGAGAGAGAGTTAGAAACATCAATGAGAGAGAAACATCAATCAGCTATTTCCTGCACACCTTCTACTGGGGATGTGCCCGCAACCAAGGTACATGCCCTTGACCGGAATTGAACCCAGGACCCCTGAGTCCACAGGCCAATGCTCTATCCACTGAGCCAAACCAGTTAGGGCCCCCTCTAATATTTTTTAACAAGTATAAAAAGAAACACTTTATTTTGCCTCTTGCTAAAATGCTTCATAAAGTACTAAGCAAAGTCTTTTTCTAGCTATACTTAGCCATTTTCTATCTATTCAATTACTTTAAAGCAATCAGAAGCAGGGAAAACTGAAAAATCACTCTGTATTCACAATAGCTACAAACCTATCTGTGGCCCTATGCCAATATCAGCTTCTTTATAGGCTTTCTTTTCCAGCTTGGTGTGAGATGAAGACATTTGCTGCCAGGCACTGGAATTAGAATTTCTAATCTTAACAGCATAAATTAGAATATGATTTCTTAAACCCAGTTCTAGATGCAATTCAATCTCTCCTCATCAACTTAATGAATAATTTTCTTTTAAAATAAAAGTATATTTTTATACTATGTTCATGCAAAAGCCTTTAACACTAAATGCAATGAACTGGGTTTATTTAATTTGTCTTTTTTAAAAGACAAAATTTTTTGCCAGCTTTTCTAACTTGGTTATTTTGTTTATTTTATAGTTAAGGAGGTTAATTATACCAACTCCAGAAGTCTTATCAAGAAATGTTACAAAATAGTGTCCAAGTCTTGCAATATTATACACTTCTTTCATACTCCGGAAGGTTACAAACACATTAGGATGAATTAAGCAGGTAAAAGAATACTGTTAAAGGCTGACTTTCT
Organism: Pipistrellus hanaki; assembly: GCF_964339955.1. Lineage (NCBI taxonomy): Eukaryota > Metazoa > Chordata > Mammalia > Chiroptera > Vespertilionidae > Pipistrellus > Pipistrellus hanaki. The sequence goes on along the minus strand of NC_140510.1, from coordinate 74,668,428 downwards.
TTTTAAACAGTAAAGGTACTGCAAAGTCTCTCATGGTTGGAAGAGACTCAGAATAATATAGTTCATTTTCCTTTTTAAAAATAATGTTTTTATTTATTTCAGAGAAAGGAAGGAAGATGAAAAGAGAAAAACATCAACAATGAGAGAGAATCATCAATGGGCTGCCTCTTGCACACCCCTTACTTGGGATCATGCCTGAAACGCAGGCATGTGCCCTGACTGGGAATCGAACGGTGATCTCCTGGTCATGGGTCCACACTCAACCACTGATCCACACTGGCAGGGAACAGTTCACTTTCTAACATGTCAGATTTCTGGTTTTAGGCAGTATGTGGACATGTATCAGTAAGAGTTAGTTTTCTTTCTTTTGTCCACTTACTGAGGTGGAAAAATCTCAACTTAGTAACTGTGGATCTCTACAACTCTCAAACATTTGTTATTCTCCCTTTTAACAGAGAAAAGGAACTTTAAGTATCAGATAATTTGGCAAGCAACAATATCTAGCTAGTTAATTAGAGGGTTTTGTTTTAATTTTACATATTTTTAATTAAATACTTTTTAAAGTTACCCTCTATGGTATTTGCTTTACATTTAAAGTATGATGAAAAGTTTCCCTTTAAAATATATACTTTTTAATGAGATGTTTGAACAAAAATATTAAATAATGTGTAACATAAATATAGAAAACATTTGTAATGTGAAAAAAATCATGAGGTGGTCCTTGAATTTTAGGAAATGTAATCAAGTATTTTCAAAATATCTTTTTTCTCCCCCTCACAAATGAATTAACAAACAAATATAAACAGGTCCCCTATTTATATTACACATACTCTGGAGGCAAAACATCTAGGTTTTAATTTTGGCTCTACCACTTATTAGCTGTATGACTTGGTAAATTATATATCTGTGCCTTGGTGTTCTCAACATAAAATAAGAACGTAAGAGTAATCATCTCATATGCTTCTATAAGGGTAAGTAGAAAGGTTAAGGCATATAGAAGAACACTGCAAGCACACACTGAGTACTCAAAAATGCTACTTAGTATTGACTCCACTATATATTAAATGCCTGAATTCCCTTTATGTTTACTTAAAAAAGACTGCTCATTCTAATAACTATAATCCTGATAAAGTGAATTGAATTAAAATTTCATTACTAGATTCATCCCATCTGGAATAATATTTTCTAAGAATCTTACGTTTACTTCAAGTATTTTATGAAGCAAAACCCATTAAATAAATATCTAACACTAGTATCTTAAGGCCAGGGGGAAACAGAACTTGTTGATGGGGAAAGGAAGAACAGTGCCTGAAAAGGTTACTAAGTCATACTGGATACAAAGAGGAATGGTTTTCTAAGAAAAAAGACAGGGTTTCAGAAAACAAGATCTCAAAAGAAGAAAATTACCTCATCTCCTTAATTCCAAAATTATGTCCAGATTCAGGTCTACTTCTAACTATATTCTAAATAGGCACAGAACTACTGGCAAGTATTTTTTAAAGTTGCCAGTATAAAAGGAAATCTTTGAAAAAATAATAATTGAAGTATTAAGACCTAGAATATGAGTTATCAATCCATAAATCTCCTCACTTATAGTCAGTTTTGTCTTGGAGAATTATCTGATAATGTGGTTTCTGGCTGAACATATGCTATAAGGACTCTGATGGAAACCTCAGACCTGAACTTCAGATCAACAAAATAACTGGCATCTATTTTTAAATATCCGAAGTTCTTTTTCCATTATTTCCCTTTTTATTTTAAAGGCTAATAATTCTTCTAAATGGAAGAAAACAACATGTATAATCTACTTCAGATGCTGAGATTGGAGGAAAAAGCTTTTTTTAGGAACAGATAGCTAGTGGCAGAAGTCATTGGTGATTTACAGTCCAAAGCGAACCTTACTTTCATGGTACATAACAATGTTCACATACCTTTTCCAACTTTAATAAATAATTATTTAACTATTTTTAAACAGACATTTCATTCATATCTCAACAAAAAGCATCAGTAGACTTCCCATTCTGTTAAAATGTTTAGGAAAGCCAGAATAAATAGTCTACGGATATTTCATTTACTTGTGCCCTAATTAGCTTAAAAAAAACAACAATAAAATAAAATAAAATAAAACAACTATGTAAGGCAGTTTTTAAGATTACACAAAATCTGTAATTTAAAAAATATATATTTAGAACTAGAGGGAAATGGAGTAACCTTGCTCTAATCCCATAACTCTACATCAAAGTAATCCTCGAATGATTTTTTAAAAATATATTTTATTGATTTTTTACAGAGAGGAAGAGAGAGGGATAGAGAGTTAAAAACATTGATGAGAGAGAATCATCGATCAGCTGCCTCTTGCACACCTCCCATTGGGGATGTGCTGGAACCAAGGTACATGCCCTTCATCGAAATCGAACCTGGGCATCCGCAGGCGATGCTCTATCCACTGAGTCAAACCGGTTTCAGCTCCTTGAATGATTTTAATGTGAAATTTTGTGGCTCAGCAAAATACATTCTCTTATGGTCATGTGGTTAGATTAGTCTGTCAGGTTTTCCCTACTTCCCTACATTAATCTTAAGATCCACTGCTAAAAAAAGAAAAAAGATGCACTGCTACCATATGCTTTGGTTTATACCACTTATGTATCTCATGATCTTCACTTGCAACTGTGGTTGGGAAAAAACACACAAAATAACATTTTTCTGAGGGAAGAGAGCTATATCTTGTTATTCTCAGCCATCCATACATTTCTTCATAGCTACTGGGTTTGACCCTGCTGAATGTGCAAGTGAGAAGGCAATTAAATGTGATGGTGGATATTGTGTAAATGCATACTTGACGAGAAAAATATAATTCCAGTAATTCAATGAATGGCCTGATGTCAGGAAGTAAATTGTTCATCTGAAAACAATGTAGAGACACAAGTAGATTAAAAGAGTACATTAAGTATCCTCTGTTGTTCCCTAAAGCAATAGTTTTTAACCTTTTTCATCTCATGGCACACATAAACTAATAACTAAAATTCTGCAGCTCCCCAGAAAAGACATTTTTTGCCGACCTGACAAAAAATATAGGCATAATTTTGATTCATTCACACTGTACAGCTATTGTTGTGTTGGCTGTTGTCATTTTTGTGGTTGTTTTTTTGTTTGTTTGTTTTTTACAATCTAAGGGAAAAGATCATTGTTCCTGACTAAACAGTCAGGTGTTGCATGTTTTAAAAATTATTGTGCAGCTGAAACAGGTTTGGCTCAATGGATAGAACGTCAGCTTGGGGACTGAAAGGTCCTGGGTTCGATTCTGGTCAAGGGCATGTAGCTTGGTTGCAGGCATATCCCCAGTAGGGGGTGTGCAAGAGGCAGCTGATTGATGACTCTCACTCATCAATGTTCCGAACTCTCTATCTCTCTCCCTTCCTCTCTGTACAAAATCAATAAAATATATTAAAAAATAAAAATAATAAAAATTATTGTGCACAAGGGTTCTCTTTTCTCTATATGCTCACCAACACTTGTTTGTTAATATAGTGATTATAGCTATTGTGATAGATATGAGGTAATATCTCATTGTAGTTTTAATTTGCAATTCTCTGATGATTAGTGACGGTGAGCGAGCATCTTTTCTTATGTCTATTGGCCATCTGTATATCTTCTTTGAAGAAGTGTGTATTCCGGTCTTTTGCCCATTTTTAAATTGGATTGTTTGGGGGTTTTTGGTGTTGAGTTTCATAAGTTCTTTATAAATTTTGGATACTAACCCCTTATCAGATGTATCACTGGTGAATATGTTCTCTATAAAAAGTTTTTGCACAACAAAGGAAACTATCAACAAAATTTCTGAAAGACAATCCACTGAATGGGAGAACATATTAAATTATTATTTAAAATGTAGCTCCTGCCATCCCTATCAACAGAAACTATCAATATCAACAGAAACGGGCAAAGAAGGGATGAAATGACTAGATTTCAGACTATTTTAATTTTTTATTTCAAAGCTAGTTAGCTTCATTCTTGAAAAATAACAATACAAATGGGCAATAAATATAAGAAATTTAAAATAGAAAACAAACAAAAAACATGTGAACCTCACTAATAAAAACAAAGCAAATCACTTTTCAAAATGATCACAGCAAAGTTTTATTTTAATAATACTAGTGCTGATAAAAATTGCACTTTGTATACCGCTGATGGAAATGTGAACTGTTTCTACCAAAACCTATTTGACAATGTATGAGGAACTTTATTATTCTGGAAATTGTAATTTAATTTAATTCTATATACAGTAGGTCACCGGGTTATGTCGGAGATCCATTCCTATGGCGCAACGTAAAGAGATTTTCGCCCTAAGTTAGAACCCACCTACATAAGCACATATGTCACTCACATGGAGCACATACACAGCAGTAATGAAGTGAAACAGTAAAAAAGTTTAAAAGATAACAATTCCTGACCTTTACTTGTGGTAAATAATAAAAATATAAAGCACATATGAACAGACGTTGAAATGATAGAACTTTTTTTATATAAATAAATAGGAGATGGCGACATAACTACAAAACGACATACATCAACTCTGATGTAACCCGAGGACTGCCTGTATACAAATATATGTCTAATATCCCCTCATTATTAGATTCAGGGTATATATTTTTGGCTGAAAAATAGTACTATATGAGCAACACTGTGTCTAGCTCTGGAGATGTGTATGTGTGTGTGTGTGTGTGTGTGTGTGTGTGTGTGTGTGTATGTATGTATTTTTTTTTCCAGAGAGGAAGGGTGGGAGGGGAGAGAGAGGAAAAAAAAAAAAACAACATCAATAATGAGAATCATTGACTGGCTGCCTCCTGCACGGCCCCCTAATGTGAAAAGAGCCCACAACCTGAGTAATATGCCCTTGACTGGAATCAAACCAGGGACCCTTTAGTCCCCAGGCTGGCACTATCCACTGAGCCAAATCAGCTAGGGCTAGCCCTTTTCTTAATCCTATAATATAATACATCTACAATTGTTTTAGAATTGCTTTGTCCACATTATTAAAAACAATCTTAAAAGGAGTTCAGTATTTGTTGCAGTTCTTCCCCCATTTTTTATATCCCATCTCACCCAAAAGAATATATATAGCAAAAAATTATCTTTGTAAAAATCCTTATATTAGTTTTTTCTTTTTCCCTTAAATGTGATTATGATACAATTATGCTCATCTGTTTCATTTTTATTTTAGTTTGGGGGTTCCCCCTTCCCTTTCTTAGTGATTTAATTTCATTTTTTGCGTGTATATATATATATATATATATATATATATATATTAGTAACAAGATTCCAAAAGTCAAAACCACATATAAAAGGCTATACTCAGAGAACTGTCACTACTTCCTATATCCTTTCCACTCCACGGCTCCCGTCCCTCCATCCCTGTTAAGTAATAAACTTTATTATTTTCTGGCTTATCCTTTCTTTGATGGTTTTTGTAAAGATAAGCTTTCGGACCTTCATGAAAAACAGCATACTATACATGCTTTTTATTCACCTAACATTATCTCTAGAAATCACTCCATATCAGTTCATAAAGATCTTACTAATTTTTTTTTTCTTACAGCTGCATAGCTAGTACTCCATTATAGGTACATACCATAATGTATTTCAAGTAATCAGCTATTCTTGGACATTTGGAAAATTTCCAATATTATGCAGTTATAAATAATACTGCAATGGATAACATTATGCATATGTATTTTCATACTAGTGGAGGTGTATCTTCAAATTCTTAACAAATGGGAGTACTGGATGAAAGAGTAAACACATGCAGTTTTCTTAATATTGCCAAATTCTCCTCCACAGGGGCAGGATCGTACGATATGTTAATTCACTTGGTAATATACCAAAGCCTTGGTAATCCCAGTGCACTGCTTTTGCATTTCAGGTGTTACCTAAATATAGTCTCATGATGCTGGAACTCTCCCTCTCACTTCTGCCAAATGTGAATGCTTGGGGAGGGGGAAATGTTTGTGTGTCTGTGTGTGTATTTTTTTTTAATCCTCACCTAAGGATATTTTCCCATTGATTTTTAGAGAGAATGGAAAAGAGAAGGAAAGATAAGAGAAAAATATGATGTGAGAGAAACACACAGACTGGTTGTCTCCTGTCCATGCAGTGACCAGGGCCCCGGGCCAGGGAGGAGCCTGCAACTGAGGTCCGTGCCCTTGATTGGAATCGAACCTGGGACCCTTCAGTCCACAGGCCAATTGCTCTATCCACTGAACAAAATCGGCTATGGCTGTTTGTATATATTTTTTAATTTTGCAAATCTTTGGAGAAAGGAATTACAAGGAAAAGTAAGTTACTTTAGCTACTTACTTAGTGGTGTTGTATCTGGAGGTGGAAAATTCTCGGTGAAGTTGACATTACACAAGTCTGTGCTACAGCAGCAGAAACGATATGTCCCATTCTGAATTGAAGGAGGTGTGGTAGTTACAATGCATTCTTCATGGAGACACTCTTCAGGATCTCCAATGTGAGACCAACAGCCTACAAATTGATATAAATTTCAGCATGTTAAGGACCAATATGATAAACGAAAGAAAATGAAAACAACAAACTAAGAAATAATTGCAATTAATGTGAGAGTGAGTATGTATCAATTATAAAATACTTTTACACATCAATAGAAGACGATTTTTTTAAATAACAGGAAAATGGCAAAATTTAAAGAGGCATTTCATGGGGTGGGGGAGCCAACAACAAAATGTTTAACTAAATCATTAATATAAGAATTATTAAAGCAACAGTAAAATGTCATTTCTGTCTACATTAAACTTATCTAAGTTTAAAAAGTAATAATATACTACTGTAACAAGGATTCAATGACACTCTCACACAATATTGGAGGGAATGTAAATGTATATAGCATTTCTAGAAAACCACATGGCAATTTTTCTGAACAGCCTTTAAAATATTCATGTTTTAAAATCTAATAATTCTACTTCGAGGTATCTACTCCAAAGAAATAATTAGATAAGGTCAAAGATTTATCTTCAAAGATTTTCACTGAAGTAGTATGTATTACAGTGAAAACCAGAAAACAACATAATGACCAACAGAGTAATGTGTAAGTAAACTGCCATATGTTGTATACAATGAAATACTGTGCAGAGGTTAAAAATATTTTATATATATACATACACACACACACAGTCTTGGGGAAACATTCATGATATAACTTAAGATAAAAAAAAAAATTGGCCGGGTACTCAGTTGGTTAGAACAGTGGTTGGCAAACACATTAGTCAACAGAGCAGCAAACCACGGCTCGCGAGCCACATGAGGCTGGCAAGCTGCAGTTTGCCGACCACTGAGTTAGATCATTGTCCAGATAGGCCAAGGAAATCTGTTTGATTCTGGGTCAGGACACATTCCAGACTCAACCAATGAATGTATAAACGACTGGAAAAACAAATACATTTCTCTCTTTCCCAAATCAATCGGTAAAAAAAAAAAATTTTTTTTTTAAATAATTGGCCCTAACTGGCTTGGCTCAGTGGCTAGGGGTGTCGAACTCAATCAGAGAAGGGGCCAAAATCTAAAATCCAGCCTAAATTGCAGGCCGAATGGTTTACTGAACAGTCATAAACTGACAATGTCATAAACTGACAGCGGAGTACAGTGATGACAGCGCGGTGGGGGCCACATTGCAAGGCCTGGCCGGCCGGATTTGGCCCGCGGGCCTTGTGTTTGACACATGTGGGCTAGAGCATCGGCCTGCAGACTGAAGGGTCCCAGGTTCAATTCCAGTCAAGGGCATGTACCTTGGTTGTGGGCACAACCCCAGTAGGGGGGGTGCAGGAGGCAGCTGATTGATGTTTCTCTCTCATTGATGTTTCTAACTCTCTATCCCTCTCCCTTCCTCTCTCTAAAATATCAATAAAATATATATATATTTTTTTAAAGAAAACAAATAGAGGAAAATCCAAGATGGCTTCTCAGGTAGACACCTAACCGCAGCAGCACACAACAATTTCAATGGAATACAACTAAAATGTAGAGTGGACATCACCCAGAGCTACAGGTAGTCGACTGACAGAAAATTCTACAACAAGAAGGAAAGAGAAAACCAGAAGGAAAATCAGAGGAGCTGAAAAAAAGCCTAAGGTACGGAGACAGGCTGCGCGTTCGCACGCACGCGCGCACGGAGAGGTCGCAGCCTGAGAGGGGAAGAGGGCTGGGTGCTGCCCGGCGTTCCCTAGCAGGAAGGAAATAAAACCCCCAGCCTGGGCTGAACCCCCGAACCGGCAGCGTTGAGCCCCAAGTTATGGGCCAGACCCTGGGGACCCAGGCTCCGGCAGGGGGAGATGGGGCTGTGAGGCGGAATCCCAGGCGAGCAGCGAAAAGCAGGGCCCCCGGAGTCGCGCGCACAGTGCGCGCAGAGGACTGAATGTTGACTCTGATGCTGGACTACCCTAGCCGGAAGGAACAGGGCCTCCGGCGGCGCTGAGCCTCAGTCCGGACTGCTCTGAACCCCAGTTCTGGGCCAATCCCTAGGGACCCAGGCTCAAGTAGAGGGAGACGGGGCTGTGAGGTGGAGTCCTGGGAGAGCGGCGAAAGGCCGAGCCCCCGGAGTCTCGCACATTGCTTGCAAGGGAAGGAATGTTGACTCTGATGCGGGATTGCCCTGGAGGGAAGGAAACGGGAGCCCCGGCTCTGTTGGGCCCCAGTTTCAACTGCTCTGAACCCCAGTCCTGGACCAGACCCTGGGGACCCAGGCTCAAGCAGGGGGAGACGGGGCTGTGAGGCGGAATCCCAGGGGAGTGGCGAAAAGCGGAGCCCCCAGAGTCGCGCACACTGAGCACAGAGGACAGTCTGTTGACTCTGATCCTAGACTCCCCTAGCGGGAAAGAGAAAAAAAAGCTCCAGACTGGAGGAATGCGACAGGGAGCAGGAGCCCCTGCCGGACACCGGCCAGCCGGGCGCCAGCAGGGAGCCGGGCGACGGGGCCCCCAGGAGGGGGGGTGCCCCTGAGCCTTCAACCCTCTGAGCGCGGGCAATGGAGCCAAGGCCTTGGGCTGCTTCCTGGGCGGCGCCAACCCCGGCAACAGGCTGGAGCAGCGCGGGAGCCCACGGAGAACAAAGGAGTGCCACAGGCCAACCTGCTGAGTTCCCAGGACAAGGAGGAAGAAACCAAAGAAGTTCTCAATGTGAAGAAATCAAGTGAGAGCAAAAGATAGTAAAATTACTTAAGAAAGTATACAAAGAAGATCTTGAAAAATCAAAGACTAAGTCAGAACTCAACTCACCAGCCAACATTGCAACATATATGCGTTTAAAAAAAAAAAAAAAAAAAAAAGGACAGAATGTTGGAACAGCGGAGGCCAGGCCTAGAGTGCCCAGGCACAAGGCAGTGGCAACCGGGCCCGGAGCAGCAACGGCCAGGCCCCAGAGCAGCAGCAGCCAGAACCAGAGCAACAACAGCCAGCACTGGAGCAGCCAGACCTGGGGCAGTGGCAGCCAGGCCTGAGGCGGAGGCAGCCAAGCCCAGGGTGGCCAGTCCAGGAACACCCAGACCCGGAGTGGCCGGGCCCGGAGAAGCCGGGCCCATAGCAGCCAGGTTGGGAGCAGCCAGGCCCAGAACAGCAGTAGCCAAGCCCAGAGCATCCAGGCTGGGAGCGGCCAGACTCGGAGCGGCCCGGCCTGGGGCAGCCGGGCCCAGAGCAGCCGGGTCTGGTGCGGCCAGGCCCGGAGCAGCGGCTGCCAGGCTGGGAGCGGCCAGGCCCGGAGCAGCGGCTGCCAGGCTGGGAGCGGCCAGGCCCGGAGCAGCCGGGTCTGGTGCGGCCAGGCCCGGAGCAGCGGCTGCCAGGCTGGGAGCGGCCAGGCCCGGAGCAGCCGGGTCTGGTGCGGCCAGGCCCGGAGCAGCGGCTGCCAGGCTGGGAGCGGCCAGGCTTGGAGCAGCCGGGTCCGGTGCGGCCAGGCCCGGAGCAGCGGTTGCCAGGCTGGGAGCAGCCAGGCCCGGAGCAGCCGGGTCTGGTGTGGTCAGGCCCGGAGGAGCAGCTGCCAGGCTGGGAGCGGCCAGGCCCAGAACAGCTGGGTCGGGTGCGGCCAGGCCCGGAGCAGCAGCTCCCAGGCTGGAAGTAGCCAGGCCCGGAGCAGCAGCTCCCAGGCTGGGAGTAGCCAGGCCCGGAGCAGCGGCTCCCAGGCTGGGAGCGGCCAGGCCCGGAGCAGCCAGGTCTGGTGCGGCCAGGCCCGGAGCAGCAGCTGCCAGGCTGGGAGCGACCAGGCCCGGAGCGGCCGGCCCTGGAGCAGCCGGGCCCAGAGCAGCCGGGTCGAGTGCGGCCAGGCCCGGAGCAGCAGCAGCCAAGTCCAGAGCAACTAGGTCGGGAGCGGCAGTGACCAGACCCGGAGCAGCTGGTTGTGGAACAAACCAGAGCAACAGAGGCCAGGCCCGGAGCAGCCAGGCCCGGAACAGCTCACTCTTCGCCTGCCCCCGGCCCAAGGCTGCATCTCAGACATGCTGGAAACTTTTGTGGGAACTTGAGGGTCTGCTGAATCAAGTGATGAAGGCTTAGATCTGGATGTGTTGAGTTAGTATAGCGCTGGGGTGTTGATCTGTGAGTGCCTTGGGTGGGGCCTGGATGAGGCTGGTTGACCTATTTGGAAATGTCTTTTGTGTGAAATGTATCATTGGGCATGTGGAGGTATTATTGATATGAGAAAATGCTAAGTAACTGATTTACTATCTGAAAAGGGATTTACTATCGGGGAAAGGGAGGGAGGAAGAGACTGAACATAAACTGCACCTATGGATGAGGACAATGGGGGATGGGGAGGGGGCGGAGGGTAGGGTGGGAACCTGGTGGAGGGGGGAAGAAATGAGGATCCTTTGTAATAATATGAACAATAAAGATTGATTTAAAATAAATAAATAATAAATAAATAAATAAATAAATAAATAAATGAAAAGAAAAGAATTGGGTGTGAAATCATTTATACAGTTTATCCTAACTTTGGGTAACAAAAAGTACACACATGTATAAACACAGAGGAACACAGAAAACACACCTAATAGAATAAATTAATAGAGTTTAAAAATTTTCTTAGGAGTATGGAATTGTATGTGTTTATTTCTCTTAGGTTCCTGTATTTTCTAAATTTCATACAATAAGGCTATATTATTATAATATCATTATAATAAAAAATATATTATTAAAATCATCTAAAAATCAAGTCCATTTACAAATTTGGGTTTGCGAGTGACTATATACATGGATATATAGTTCTAAATTACTGTTTTCCGGATGACAGGGAGAATCCAAGATGGCTGCACAGGTGAACACCTAGCCGCAGCCGCACACAAGAATTTCAATAAAATACAACTAAAATATAAAATAGACATTACCCAGAACTACAGGAAAGTCGACTGACTGGAAATTCTACAACGAGAAGCAAGGAGAAAACCAGAAGGAAGAGCGGAGGAGCTGTAAAAGCCTAAGGTACAGAGACAGGCAGCACGTGAGCGGAGCGGATGGAGCCGGAGAGGAGGGAGGCTGAGTGCCTGGCTGGTGTTCCCTAGCCGGAATGAGATAAAAGCTCCGACTGTGCTGGGCCCCAGTTCCAACTGCTCTGAACCCCAGTTCTAGGCCAGACCCCAGGGACCCAGGCTCATCCATAGGGAGCTGGGCTGTAAGGCGGAACCCCGGGGGAGCGGCGAAAGGAGGTCCCGGAGGCACGCACATTGTGCTCAGAGAAGGGACGGTTGGCTGTGCCACGGGATTGCCCTGGCGGGAAGGAGACTGGGGCTCCAGACTGCTCTGAATGCCACCTCCAATCCCACTTCCAACTGAACTGAACCCCAGCTCATTGGGGGAGAGCCTAGAGTGTTTGATAGCAGGCGAAAATCGAGGGCACCTTTCTCTCAGAGGTGCTTGCAGCGAGTACTGAAGGACCCTGAGACTCAGGAGCCGCACAGGGCGGGGCTGACAGAAGCCACGGCTGTAGGCTCCACCCTGAAACTCCGCCCCATCAGGGAAGCTGCAAAAATGCGACAATGAAATAGATCACAAACGAAAGAAATGAAGGACAAAAAGCGACTGGAAATAGAGTTCAAATCTACGCTTATAAGGTTTTTCAAGAATTTCATAGAAAAGGTAGATAAGACCTATGAGGATATGAAAAGGGATCAATTAGAATTAATAAGGAATCAACGAGAAATGGTAAGGGATCAACAAGAAATAAAGAATACATTGTCTGAAATAAAAAATATTATACAGAGTCCTAAAAACAGAATGGAAGATAGCAAGAATCAAGTCAAAGATTTGGAACATAAAGAGCCAAAAGACACTCCTCCGCAAAAGCAAGAAGACAAGAGAATCCAGAAAGTTGAAGATAATGTAAGAAACCTCTGGGACAACTTCAAGCGAACCAACATCAGAATTATGGGGTCCCAGAAGATGAGAGAGAGCAAGATATCGAAAACATACTGAAAGAAATAGTGACAGAAAACTTCCCCCACCTGGTGAAAGAATTAGACTTAAAAGTCCAGGAAGCGCACAGAACTCCAAACAAAAGGAATCCAAAGAGGACCACACCAAGACAAATCATAATTAAAATTCCAAGAGCAAAAGACAGAGAAAGAATATTAAAAGCAGCAAGAGCAAAGCAGGTAGTTACCTATAAAGGAGCACCTATACGATTGTCAGCTGATTTCTCAACAGAAACCATGCAGGCCAGAAGGGAATGGCAAGAAATATTCAAGGTGATGAATACTAAGAACCTACAGTCAAAGATAATCTATCCAGCAAAGCTATCACTCAGAATCGAAGGTCAGATAAAGAGCTTCACTAATAAATAAATAGCTAAAGGAGTTCATCACCACCAAACCAGAATTATATGAATTGCTGAAGGGGGTTCTTTCAGAAGAGAAAGTAAATAAAGATAAAAATTATGAACAACAAATACGTAACTATCAACAAGTGAATCTAAAAACCAAGGAAATTAAAAAAAAAAAATCTGATGAACAATATTAACTGGTGAATATAATAGAATCAGAGGTTGGAAGGGGAGTGAACTGACGATTCTTGGGGAAAAGGGGAGAGAGGGGCATGGGAAGAGACTGAACATAAACTGTGCACCTATGGATGAGGACAATGAGGGATGGGGAAAGGGCAGAGGGTGGGATGGGAACAAAAAAAAAATAAAAAAATAAAATGGTTCTTAGATGGGGGTTTTTTTGGGGGGGAGGGAGGATTCTACACCTAAGTTAACCCTGTTATTTGAATTCTCTTTGGGGGATTGGGATCTAAGCTTAAATTAATAAAAACTTTTTCTTAAAAAAAAAAATTACTGTTTTCCAGGCGAGAGTTTTAATGCTTTTCAGATAAACTTCAATTTTATAAAACACAAAGTTATATCATGTAAGAAAAGTAGTACTTGCCTTGTTTTACAAGATTGATGTCCCCTTTTGACTTCTCCCAGAGTCCATAGCAGGTGCTGCCTTTTGAGCATAATATGGTTCCATTTTCATGAGAGATTCGACTCTCGCCTATCCCAAGGTCTTGTTGATAAGGATCTTTAAATGCACATAGACGTTCTTGATTCTGAGAAGCTAAATTAAAGAAAATAAAAGAATGACATTAATTTTAAGGTAAAATTTGCAAAACATTATTATGTAAAATCTTAAGAGTCTTTTTAAAAAGCATTGTAAAGTTCCCTACTCAATTCCTAACAAGGGTGAAATAAATTTGTAGTTTCATATTTATTTAATAACTTCTCTCTTTCCATTAATGTGTAACCTCCAAATAAGAAGTAAACTTGAAAATTCATTTTCCAAAAGCAACTCCCCTCTTACAAAAGTTATTACCACTTTCTCCTATTAAATAGTTTTAATGTCTGAATAAAGAAATGTAAAAAATAGCCCTAGCTGATTTGGCTCAGTGGATAGAGCATCGGCCTGCGGACTGAAGGGTCCCAGGTTTGATTCTAGTCAAGGGCACATGCCTGAGTTGCAGGTTCAATCCCCAGTGTGGGGCATGCAGGAGGTGGCCAATCAGTGATTCTTTCTCATCATCGATGCTTCTATCTCCCTCTCCCTTCCTCTCTGAAATCAATATATATATATATATATATATATATATATATATATATATATATATATATATATATATATATATATATATATATATATATATATATTTAAATATCCATGCTCTAGCCCTGGCCAGTGTGCTCTATGGTTACAGTGTTGGATTGTGCACCAGAGGGTCTCTGGTTCGATTCCGGGTCAAAGGCACATCCCACCCTGGTTGGAGTGCATGCTGCAGGCAACCGATTGATGTGTTTCACATCCATGTTTGTTTTTAAAAACTATAGCTACTGCCCTAGCCAGTTTGGCTCAGTAGATAGAGTTTGGTCTGCAGGCTTCATGAAGGGAGGGTCCCAGGTTTGATTCCTGTCAAAGGCACATGCCCGGATTTCGGTCTCGATCAATAAAAATTTTTGATTTTTTAAAGAAGCTACGGCTTCAAGTGATTAAAAGTAAATGACTTTTTGTTTTTAAAAATATCAATTTGATAGCCAGAAGAAGAAATGCTCAATATATATCCCTTATATTGAAGCGATAACCCAAATTTAGTTTCAATGCCAATCAATTCTTTTTTTCATAAACATAATTAATTTAACTAATTTCAAGAGAACATTTGCCACATAATTCATCAGCTAACAAATATTTACCAACGTTACTGAGAATACCAAAGAAGTAAATGGTTTTCAAAAGCAACAGCTGGTTTCTTAAAGTAGACTTTCCTAATGTGTTTAGCCAGAATTATTACACTTGGCCAATGCACATTCTGATTTATTTCTTCATTTTGGATGTATCTTATTTAGTGTGGTTTAATTCACTAGTACCTTATTTAGGACTGGAGATGATTCATTAAAATGTTTCTGAACCCAAAAAACTAAGGACCAAACTCTGGAGAAAGAATGAAAGAGACACAACTGTGTGCCCAAGCCAATTTAGACTCCTAGCCTTGTCATATTACAACAGAAAGCACCTTCAAAGTGTTGAGCTAGACCAGTGGTTGGCAAACTCATTAGTCAACGGAGCCAAATATCAACAGTACAACAATTGAAATTTCTTTTGAGAGCCAAATTTTTTAAACTTAAACTTCTTCTAACGCCACTTCTTCAAAATAGATGTGCACAGGCCGTGGTATTTTGAGGAAGAGCCACACTCAAGGGGCAAAGAGCTGCATGTGATTCGCAAGCCACAGTTTACCGACCACGGAGCTAGACCAATAGGGTATTCACAAGTAGATAATACAGAGTTCTTAAGTACCTTCTAATGGTTTTTTTGGACACAAACAATAATTACTAAATTTATTAATCAAATGATAATTACTGAAAAATAAATGTGACTTGATTTCAACAATTTAAAACCACTTCAGGAAGTCTTCTAGAAGATATTAATATCAACTAAATGTCCAGAAAATATACTAAAAATAATTCTAAGGTATTAACCTAATTATGATTCTACCATATTTTTATCACATGCACTCACTTATTCAATTTCCTTTAATGACAATCTAAATTATATTTTAGATTATCTTATACATTAAATACCAGTATTTCCTTAGATTATCCACTAATTTGCAAATTTTATCAAATTATAAAAATTAAATATATTTCTACATACAAAGTACATGCAACACAAATTCATACTTAAAAGATTCAAACTATAAACATAAACTCTGTAATGTGAAAAAACATACCTATGAGGCATAATTTCTTTCCCTGCCTACTCCATTTCTTTTCTTTTGATAGATCCTGCCTCAGGTTTATCTGTACAAATAGCACAGGAGGACACCAGCGCCATGCAGACAGCAGCCCAGGGGTCCCGCCAGTCTTTCTGTCCTCACATTGGCAGTCAGAGGCCTCTACTGTGGAGCCTTAGTGGGGGGGCTGGGCACTAAGAGTGAGAGCCTGGGCACTTTTGGGGACGGGAGCCTGAGCCCCTTTGGGAGCCTGAGCTGCAGCTGCACCTATAGCCTGGGGCTTGGTTTCAGCCTTGGCCTTGCTGGGCTTTGGCAGCAGAGCCTGAGCCTCTTGGCAATGCGGACACAAGCACATTTCCCATGTTTGGGATGAGCAATGAAGGCAAATCGACTGAGCTTGCATCTGCTGCCCTTTGGGATACTGGGCTCTCCTGTGTTTCCCTCTCCCTTGCTCCGCTCCCAAATAAGCTGAACTGATTATCAAAGCAATAGAAATACAATTGGAGGAGACTAAATTATATCTTTAACTAGAGGCTCGGTGCACGAAATTCATGCACTCAGGGAGAAGAGGGGGCTTAGCTTCTTGCTGTCTGGGACCCCTTGGGGGATGTCCAACTGATGGCTCCCACGGGGAGTGGGCCCAAGCTGGCAGACAGACATCTTTAGTGCTGCCACAGAGGCAGGAGAGGCTGTGCTTGCCGCTGTGCTTGCCAGCTGTGAACCAGGCTTCTGGCTGAATGGCAATCCTCCTGTGGGAGTGCACTGACCACCAGGGGGCAGCTCCTGTGTTAAGTGTCTGCCCCCTGGTGATCAGTGCATGTCATAGCAAGCAGTTGGATTACATTAACATATTATGCTTTGATTGGTTGAACGGCCAACTGGATGACCAGACACTTAGCATATTAGGCTTTTATTATATAGGATATCCTCAGTTTTCACTAAAAATATATTTTTTTCTTAAAATAACTTCAGCCTATTTTTCAGGAATTATTTTATGATAGTGACATTAGTACAGGTCAATTATAATGTGATATTTTAAGAGTAACTTTCCAAATTATGATTCAGCAAATTCTTATTCTAACTAAACTTCCCTGGTCAAAACAAAGAAAGTTTATTTTGTAAAACAGTGTTTGTAGCTTTTTAAAATGCTATTTGTAGAATGTGTCTTAGCAATATCTCTATACAAAGTTTTGAATTCTTCATAAATAATGTAGGAAAAGCAGGGATAAAACAAAGAGTACAAGAAACAGGATAGCCTAGCGTTATATTGTCACAGATCACATGCAGAAACCTGATCATTTACAAGTCAGTGTTCTAAATTTGCCATTAGCCAGACAAATTTTATTTAATCAAGTCTGGTCGATGAGCTCTTTTAAGGGATATCCTTAACCAGGTATACTGATTAGAGATGGGTTTTTGTTTTTTTAATTGCTCTCATTTTAAACAGGTGGTATTTGGTTATAATAAGCACTAAATCAACTTTGATTAACATAACTACGTTAAACTAAAAAGAATCTCATCCAAATTGCTAATAGAGGCATCATCATAAAAGACAGAGCTGATTATGCTTAAAATATGTTAGCTCCCTGATGCTCTTAGAATTAAATCCAAACTCTACAATGTGCATATAAAGTCCTTTATGATATAGTAGAGGCCCAATGCACAATTTCATGCAAGGGGCTCAGCCCTCACAGCCCCGGCTGCCTCAGCCTCACAGCCCCAACTTCTCCGGAAGATCATCCAGACGGTTATGATAGTCATTTTAATTACATATTTGCTCCTTATTATATAGGAAGATATCCAATAGAGATTTGTGTGTGTGTGTGTGTGTGTGTGTGTGTGTTTTTAAATATACTTTATTGATTTTTTTTTTTTTTTTTTTTTACAGAGAGGAAGGGAGAGAGATAGAGAGCTAGAAACGTCAATGAGAGAGAAACATCGACCAGCTGCCTCCTGCCTACCCCCTACCAGGGATGTGCCCAAAACCAATGTACATGCCCTTGACCGGAATCGAACCTGGGACCTTTCCAAACCGGCTTCTGCCAATAGAGATGTTTGATCACTTTTTTGAGGCCTGGCAACTTCTATTTTTGTAAGTCCCTTCCTCCATAAAAACTATTGAAAATTATGGGTTTGTTTTTTTTAATTTATAAATGCAGTGGTATAAAGAGAATATATTAGTATTATATACTAAAACATCTTCTTCAACCTTTTTCAAAAGTCCATTTTTCCTTTCTGATTTTAAAAGAAATTAAAACTTTCATGGATCTCCACTAATACTGTGTATCATCGTCCCTATGCCTACAGTCTTAATGGGTAACGTACCTTTGCTATTCATCTCACTTCTCTATGCTCTGTTCCCACCACATAATACGCCAAGGCCTTTCCTACCTATACTATAATGTTCCCACTATCCAAAATGTCATTTTTCCTGCTCTTCGGTAAAGTCTATAGACTATTAAGTGATGTGCTCTTCGTCCCTAAAACTTAACTCATATATGTTTCAGCATTATATTTTATCTGTTAACATGTGTGCCTCCCCAACCAAGCCAGAGGCTGACTTCATTTGTTCTAAGAGCAAGATCAGGTTTATTTAACTCATTTTATATAGTACTAATCCCCAACAGTGTTAGGAGCAGACAGTTTTCATATCTACATATATTGTATTCAATAGCACATTCCCATTCAAATGTTACCAAAATCTAAGCAATAATCATCTCATCCTTCTACCATATTACAATAAATAATACAGTAAATATAGTATGAATGTAGAGGCAATGTTATTTTCCCTCTCATATCTAGACAAATTACTGAGAAGTAATCATTTTTGTTTACATATGCTTACTGAATCAGTATTCACTAACCATATGCAGCATTTAATTCCCAGAAACAGATGCAACATGTCTAGAATACTCAGCTGTTTTGAATTTCCCACTTCTTGCTACACTACCGAGAAAGTACAGTGTAAAGGTATAGCATAATTTGATCATATCTGTATCAGTTAACTGTCAGTATACACATAAATCTGTAATAAGTGTTATGCATATAATAAAAAATACTACTTATTTCCTTTTATGAGAAAAGAAAAAAATGCTTATTCTGAAAACATTAACTATTTGCTCTTTCCCCTTTTTGCCAAACTAGTGGCCCAGTGCACAAAATTTGTGCACATTAAAAGAGACTTAGCCGAAACCGGTTTGGCTCAGTGGATAAAGCATCGGCTTGCGGACTCAAGGATCCCAGGCTCGATTCCGGTCAAGGGCATGTATAATAGCTTGGTTGCAGGCACATCCCCAGTAGGGGGTGTGGAGGCAACTGATCGATGTCTCTCATTGATCTTTCTAGCTCTCTGTCCCTCTCCCTTCCTCTCTGAAAAAAAAATCAATAAAACTGCCGAAACCGGTTTTGCTCAGTGGATAGAGCGTTGGCCTGTGGACTGAAAGGTCCGAGGTTCGATTCCGGTTGAGGACATGTACCTTGGTTGCGGGCACATACCCAGTGGGAGGTGTGCAAGAGGCAGCTAATCGATGTTTCTCTCTCATCGATGTTTCTAACTATCTATCACTCTCTCTTCCTCTCTGTAAAAACTCAATAAAATATATTTTAAAAAATCAATAAAATATATTTTCTTAAAAAGAGAATTAGAGAAAATATTTTAATATTGCTATTTGCCCTTTCTCTATAATAGAAGTGTCAGTGATGAAAGAAAATTAGTAAAATGCATATGAAAATCTTCCTCCTGTCAGAGTCTGGGGCATGCTGCGGGATGCAGAATCAAGTCCCCGCCCACCCGAGCACGCCTCGAAATCACGCAAGATTCAGACCCAGCTGGCCCCACCCCCATCAAGTCCCACGGGGGGGGGGGGGGGGGGGGGGGGGAGCGCACGAGCACAGCCTCAGGTCCCCCGTCAAGCCCTGCTGGTGGGAGCACAGCCTCAGGTCCCCTATCAAGCCCCACTGGATGAAGGGTGAAGCCTTATGTCCCTCGGGCCCAACACCAGGGCAGGGGGCATGTCCTGAGGTCCCCTGGCCCAGCACCGAGGTGGGGGGCAAGCCTTGATGTTCCCCATCAAGCTCCACTGGGAAGGGAGCATGTCCTGAGGTCCCCTGAATGGGAGCCGGGGCAGGAGACATGGCTTGAGGTCCCCCGGCCCAGTACCGAAGCGAGGGACGCGACCTGAGGTCCCCTGTCAAGCTCCACCAAGTAGGAAACACAGCCTCAGGTCCCCTGGCCTGGTGCCAGGGCACTGGGTGCAGCTTGAGTTCCGCTGGCCCAGGCCGGGGTGGGGGGTGCACCTTGAGGTCCCCCATAAAGCGCTGACAGACGGGGGGCATGGCCTGATGTCCCCCATCAAGCCCCAGTGGGCAGGGATGAGGGTGCAGTCTCAGGTCTCCTGCCCCACCCAGCTCCATGCAGCCTCAAGTCCCTGCTGATCACTCATTATGGGAACCAGCCTCCGCTGTGGGCACAGTCATCTAGTTATAGTATGACAGTCAGTTTGCATATTACCTCTTTATTAGATGGGATAAGCTTATATTATTTGATTTTTCATGAAAATATAGTCATGTATTTATATATATTTCAAAATCAAAGGTGTCCTTGAATTACCTACTTTTACATTCAATTTTTTTTCAATTTTAAATAACTACAAATTCATAGGTAGTTTAAATGAAATAGAGACTGACAAAAGTCAGATGTTCACACTGATCTCTCTTCAGTGTGAACATCTGACACAGTAACTGTTCAGTATCAAAACCATAAAATTGACATTAGCACAATCCAATGAGTTTATCCAGATTTTACCAATTATACAAGCACTCATCGGTATATGTGAATGTAAATATATGCAATTCTGTCACATATTATTACAATCAAAATACTCAACTGTATTATCACAACTCCCTTATGTTAAAACTTTATAGTCTGCCAAAACCGGTTTGGCTCAGTGGATAGGGCGTTGGTCTGCGGACTGAAAGGTCCAAGGTTTGATTCCAGTCAAGGGCATGTACATTGATTGTGGGCACATCCCCAGTAAGAGATGTGCAGGAGGCAGCTAGTCAATGTTTCTCTCTCATCGATGTTTCTAGCTCTCTATCTCTCCCCCTTCCTCTCTGTAAAAAAATCAATAAAATATATTTTTTTTAAAACAAAACTTTATAGTCATCATCTCTTCATCATCCCATTCCTAACCAAGAGCAACCACCAATTTGTTCTACAACTGGATAATTCCATTATTTCATGATGTTACAAAAATGAAATAATTCAATACATATTTATTTGAGATTGACTTTTTTCACCAAGCAAAATTTCCTGAAGGTTCATCCAAGTTGTTGCATAGAGTAATATTCATGGTACGGTTGTACCACAATCTGTTTAACTTTTCACGCTTTGAAGGTCATTTGGTAGTTTCCAGTTTGGGGCTATTAGAGATAAAACTGCTATAAATATTTGTGTATATTTCTATTTTAACAGAAATTTTATTTAAAATAAGAGTAATTTCCTTGAAAAATAAATATGACATCCACAAAAAGCAATTTGACATTAAGACCATGTGCTCTACAAATAAAATACATTTGTGTCCCATCATATACAATTGTCCGTTTACAAACCATTCAAACCCCTTAACTTCCTCAGATCACTACTTCTAGTACTGGGAGAAACGCTTTGCTATGGAATCTTGTGTTAAAGAATTATTCATGTAGTATTCCTCATATGTAAACAAAGTAAAATGTGGCAAAGTAAATACCATCTAAATATGTCATTAAATATTTGAGATGAGATCCATCCATATTGTCACAAATGGGAGTATTTAATCTTTTTTATGGATTAGTATTCCATTATATATGTACCAATTCTTTATCCAATCATCATCAGTTGAAGGACACTTAGAGTATTTCTATATCTTGGCTATTGTGAATAAAACTGCAATGAACCAAGGGGTATAAACACATTTACAAAAAAGTGTTTTCAAATTTTTGGGGTAGATACCCAGAAAAAAAAAACACTAGATCATATGGTAACTCCATATTTAATTTTTTGAGGAACCTCCATACTGCTTTCTATAGAGGCTGCACCAATTTATATTCCCACCTGCAATGTATGAGGGGGTTCCCCTTTCTTCCTCCATATTTTCTCCAACACTTATTATTTCTTGTCTTACTGATAATAACCATTTTAACAGATGTGAAGTGGTATATCATTATGATTTGGATGTGCATTTCCCTTATAACTAGTGAAATTGAGCATCCTTTCTGTTGTAATAATCAGTGATAGATAAGAGACCAAAATATACAACCATATACTTTATCCTTTTCACATCCCATTCATCTCCCTTTATCTCTTCCTCACATCAACCTCTCTTTTTTTAATTAACATAGTAATCCTCACCCAAGGTTATTTTTTCCATTGATTTTTGGGAGAGTGGAAGAGAGAAGGAAAGACAAAGAGAAATATAAATGTGAGAGAAACACATTGATTGTTTGCCTCCTTCCAGAGCCCCAACCAGGGCCTAGGCCAGAGAGAAGCCTACAACCAAGGTATATGCCCCTGACCAGAATCGAACCCAGGACCCTTCTGTCTGCAGGCCGATGTTCTATCCACTGAGTCAAACTGACTAGGGTAACCTCTTTCTTATTACCATGTATATTCAACATGCCAATTTCCTCAGAGATACAGTCATACGAATATTTAATTCTACTATACAAGTCCTAAATATCACAAAAGTAAAGCCTGAAGCTGTATGGAAAAAATTACCCATAAAACATTCTTGTTAACATAAAATAGGCTTACTCTTTGAAAGTCACATCCACAAAGTAAATCTAATGGGTGGAATACCTCACTTCTCTTGGGAGCCTTTGTACACTCTCTTCCCCTTACCTAGAATGCTTTATTTACTTAACTCCTATTTATATTAATATTTATTCTTCAAATACTCTTTTCCTAATCTACCCAGACCAGTGAGTGTAGAACATCCATCATATGTTCCATAGGGTTCTATACTTCACACATTTTCCACACTTTTTAGTACTTATAATGTACCTGGCTTATTCAAACAATTATAAGCTCTATGAGAGAAGAGCTTGAGTTCTTGTGCACCACTGTGTCTTCAGCACACTGCATTACACCTGGCATTCAATATATGTTTGTTGAATAAATGAATGATTGATGTATTATCTTCTCCTATGATTTGCCAGAGACAAAAAGGATTACCAGCATTAATTTTTTTAATAAAAAAGGGTATGGCACACCAACGAAATGAAACTCTATGTCCATGCAAAAACTAATACAATAGATTTATTTACAACAGTCCCAGATGGAAATACCAGTGATTCAAGTACCCATGAACAGGTGACAGGTTCAACAAAATATATCTATAAAATACTATTGGGCAACCCAGACTCCCACCTCTTCCACGCTTGTCCCCTCACCCCCACTAGGGGTCCTCCCTGGGACCAGCCTCACCCAGGAGCCCTGGGATCAAGAGATAATATGAAATACCAACTGTGGACCAAAGGCAATAAAAACCTCTTTTTAAAAGGAAAAAAAAAAATACTATTGGGCAGTAAATGGAATCAACTACTGATACATGCAACAATATGGATAAATCTCAATATCACTGTGCTGAATGCAAGACACTACACGGATGTCTATCATATGATACAACCTATAGAAAATACAAAGTAATCTAAAGCACATTAGTGGCTGCCTGGTGCTAGGGCAGGGGGGGAAACAAACTACAAAGTGCAATCTTTGGGGGATGATAAGAATATTTTGCTTGAAAAGGTGACACTACAATTGTATTTATCTTTAATGGTACTCTGGCTGGACTTTGGATTTGGTTGGGGTCAAGGCCAGGTTGTTCATAAGTTGAATTCATTCTGATGTTTGAGCCCTGTCTGTTCACTGGAGCCCTAGAGGTCAGTATGCTGTCTATCGAATATTTGGCATCCCAACCAACAATTAAGAGTAGGCTACAGGGAAGATTGTCAATATTTTGTGTGGCAAGAAAAGCCAGTTATTCTGTCTTTGTACTTTCAATGCTAAAATCTTCCTGTGTAACACAGCCACATCTAGATAAAAATTAGTGTTTTCTTTTTTAAAAAATTCTTTTCAATGCCTATAAAAATACTTTCTTCTATAGTACATTTATGACCCATATGGACCCTTGTCTATAAAACACGTATTTAGAATAATACTTGGAAAAAAGTAAACTAGTTTTTTTTAATTAAAAAAAAAAGAAAGAAAATGTTTTGCATGCTAGCTGTGGTGGGGGCTTTCACAAGCATTACAAATTATAAAAATTTATCAAATTGTACAGCTTAAAACATATGCAATTTATGCCTTAACTAAGTCCATGTTTAAAAAGGCAAGAACATACGCTAAAACCGGGTTGATTCAGTGGATAGAGCATCAATCTTGACTGAAAGGTCCCAGGTTCGATTCTGGTCAAGGGCATGTACCTTGATTGTGGGCACATCCCCAGAAGGGGGTTTGTAGGAGGTAGCTGGTTGATGTTTCTCTCTCATCGATATTTCTAGCTCTTTATCCCTCTCCCTTCCTCTCTGTAAAAAATCGATAAAATATTTTTTTTTAAAGGCAAGAACAGAATTGAAGGCCAGATAAAGAGCTTCACAAATAAAAAAAAGCTAAAGGAGTTCATCACCCCCAAACCAGAATTATATGAATTGCTGAAGGGGGTTCTTTAGGAAGAGGAAGAAAATAAAGATAAAAATTATGAACAACGAATGTGTAACTATCAACAAGTTTTTGCCTTTATTTTCTAAAAACCAAGGGAATTAAAAACCTGATGAACAATATTAACTGTTGAATATAATAGAATCAGAGGTATGGAAGGGGAGTGGATTGATGATTCTCGGGGAAAAGAGGAGTGGGGGGTGTGGGAAGAGACTGAACATAAACTGTGCACCTATGGATGAGGACAATGGGGAGTGGGGAAAGGGCAGAGGGTGGGGAGGGAACCTGGTGGAGGGGGGAAAAATGAGGAACTTTTGTAACAATATGAGCAATAAAGATTTATTTTTTAAAAAATTTTTAAATTAAAAAAAAACTAAAAGGCAAGAACATAATATAATGCTGAACAAGAACGGGACAACATCGTTCAGGTGAATTTTTCATGCATGTTGTAAACAAATTAGAGAGAGAGATATTTTACTGACTTACAGAATCTCGTGCCTAATCTATACTCCTCTTAAATGCAGGTTTTATGAGTGAATATAAACTTTCCTTTAAGTTTTGTGGCAGGAATTTTTTAAGACCTTCACTGTCTATCTAAACAACCCAAGAATCACATAACATTCATTTTTCAGTAGCAATAATGTATTTATCTGCACTGGAGAAGTCTAAATGCCTTATCTTTACCCTGGAACAAAGTTCAGGGACTAATTCTGTGCCTGCATGTGTTTGGCTTCTGTTTATCTAAGTGTCAAAATAAACTATCTAAAATACACAACACAGGAATTTTGCAGTAATGGAACGCATAACTGAATAACTGAAGCAATAGTATCCCTTTCCTAGAACACAAATTTCTCAGGACAAGCACAATTAAGATTTCAAAGTATCACTACAATTCTATTATGAAAATTACAAAGGAGAGTGTCTTAATCTAATAAAAATGTCCATATAAAATTTGGTGTGAACTCAAATTTTTAAATTCAATTATAATAATTCAAGTAAGGATGTTCCTTATTTTCCAATCTTTCAAAAATGAAATAATTATCCCTTAATGTATATATTTCTACATCCAGATTACAACAGATTAAACCATCATTTTGTGGAGTGTTCTGATAATATCAAGGAGAGAGCAGAGTGAGAAGATTACAGTCTTCAAAAGATGCTTCTTTGGGATATTTCTAAAATTTTTTGCTATGTCAGGTGTCCCTGAAACCAGCCCAGAGTTGGCGATTCACTGGAAAGACCCTCAGCACATAACTGTGCTTACAGCTATGACTTATTACAGCAAAATAATAATAAACTAAAATCAGCAAAGGGAAAAGCCGTATGAGGTTATGTCGAGGAAACCAAGTATAAGCTTCCAAGAGACTTTTCTCCATGGAGCCCTACAGAATGCACTTAATTCATTCAGCACTAAATTGTGACAACACATGTAAAGTGTTTTCTAACTAAGGAAGTTCATTAGAGAATCAGTATTCCAGTTTTTATTGGGGGCTGGTCATGCAGGCATTTCTCTGCCTAGCACATACAAAAATTTCAGGAGTGCTCAAAATAAATCATATTGTTTGTATAAACAGTTCAGGCATAGTAAACAACCCTTATCGGTTTTGAAATGGTGGGAACACTCCCAAAATCCAATTTCTCAGATGCCAGCCAAGGGCCAATCTTGTAAGCAGATCTTTCTAAGGATAACAAGCCTGCTATGTTAACTCTATCATGCATACATACCTAAAGAGAAAGGCAACCAAAAGCTGATTCAAACAAACAGCTCTCAGGTAAAATATGTTAGGTAATCCAAGCTCTTCCAAACAGTGATGAGATAGATTGCTCTCCCCTAATTCAGAGCAACAGCAAATCGTAGTTAAGTCAGGCCCAAGCCTCCGAGAGACTTATATATCCTGGGGCCTCTTTAGTGGCAATTAGTCACTAAAGAGTCAGTCAAATATTTATGAAGCTAGTAGTGGCCTGGTGCATGAAATTCATGCACATTAAAAAGAAATTAATTAGAGGAAATATTTTAATATTACTATTTGCCCTTTCTCTATAATAGAAGTGTCAGAGATGAAAGTAAATTAGTAAAATGTATATGAAAATCTCCCTCCTTCAGAGTCTGGGGCGCACTGAGGGACCCAGAGTCAAGTCTCTGCCCACCGTGTGCACCTTGAAATCACCCAAGACCCAGACCTAGCTGGCCCCATCCCTGTCAAGCCTCACGGGATAGGGGGCACAGCCTCAGGTCCCCCGGTGCCAGGTGGAGGGTGCAGCCTCAGGTACCCCGTCAAGCCCCGCTGGGCAGGGGGCACGGCCACAGGTCTCCCAATGCCAGGGGTGTGGTCTCATGTCCCCTGGCCTAGCCTCAGGCCCCCTGGCCTCAGGTCTCCCAGTCCCGGCACAAGGGCATGGGGGCATGACAACCATTTGCATATTAGTTCTTTATTATGAAGCCCAGTGCAAGAAATTCATGCATGAGGTGGGGGTGCCCCTCAGCCTGGCCTGCACCTTCTCACAATCCAGGACCCCTCGGGGAATGTCTGACTGCCAGTATACTGCGGGATTGGGCCTAAATCAGCAGTTGGATACCCTCTCACAATCCGGGACCACTGCTGGCTCCTAACTACTCACTTGCCTGCCTGCCTGATTGCCCCAACCACTCTCCTGCCTACCTGATCACCTCTAACCACTCGCCTGCCTGCCTGATTACTCCTAACCCCTCTGCCTGCCTGCCTGCCTGATGGCCCCTACCTTCTTGCCTGCCCACCTGACTGACCCTAACTACTTGCCTGCCTGCCTGATCACACCTAATCATCTCTGTTTCAGTCCCTGCCTTGGCAGCTTAATCTGTATTAAGCAGATCAATAGAAATACATGTCAGAAACTCACATTAGGGTGTAGAGTTAAAAGATACTCATCCTGAGGCCAAGAAAAAAATTCTGCTTTTAAGGATTCCACTCTCTAATAGGTAAGAGTACAATGTGATAAATGTTGTCCTAGAAGCAAAATAATAAAAATAATAAAAATAAAAAATAGAGGACTTATTTAAGTCTAATATTTCTTCATCCTTCTAGGGAATATCAAGGACTATTTTTAAATGTCCACATCACAGAAATACTGTTTAAAATGAATTGTAATAGATGCCGAAAAATGGTCTGGCTCAGTGAATAGAGCGTTGGCCTGCAGGCTGGAGGGTCCTGGGTTCGATTCCGGTCAAGGGCATGTACCTTGGTTGTGGGCACATCCCCAGTAGGGGGTCTGCAGGGGGCAGCTGATAGATGTTTCTCTCTCATAGATGTTTCTAACTATCCCTTCTCTCTCTTTCTCTCTGTAAAAACCCAATAAAATTTATTATTAAAAAAATGAATTGTAATAGATAAGGAAGGATTCCCAAAGGCAGACCAGGAGAGAAGGAACTTCAAGCAAGAGGAAAATCCCAAAATCAAAAGCTTGGAGAGAACTCGTTAAGTTCTAGTAACCATAAATAGTCCAACATTGCCAGAATGTAGACCAGGGAAGGGACAGTAGGAAATGATGCTGAAAATCTAAGCAGGCACCAGATGATGAATGTGCCATGATAAGGAGTTGATCTTCATTTTGTGGGCCACAGGGAACCACTGAGGAATTTTAAGCAGGGGAATAAAATGAACAGCTTTGTATTTGGCAGAGTATGAAAACGAGATTGGGGGAGGGAAAGAAGAGAGGCATTGTACCAGTTAGAAAGCTATTGCTGCAATAATCCAAACAGAAAAATGATAAAGGGAGGAAAAAAGAGAAATAAAGAGAAGAGAATGATTAGAGAAATATTTATGGGGCCAAATGAATTTTGCACAGGCCTTGAAGTCACACAAAAAAATTAACATTTAATCTTACCCTCTTTGAATTTTAGTTTCTTTATCTGTATAATGGAAATTTAAAAAATCTCAAGATTATTTTAAGAGTTAAGAAAATAACTTCTGTATGCCACATATACTATTGTGTTTAATAATGATAGAATTACGCTGGTTTGTAGTTGGATGTTCTGCTGAAAACAGGAATGAAAATTAAGAGAATAATCAAGAACCAAAGATCACCCCTGTGTTTGTGACCTAGGCTATAGGGTAAGTAGTCGTGTTAATAATTTAGTCAGGAAATAAAGAAAGAATAGTTTTGGAAGGAAAAGTGCCATGACAAAAGTAAATAAAATGTTATAGGCACAAACAAAAACTTATAGCTAAGGCAAGAGGAAAGATGGAGGGTTTGTGATGAACCCAAAAAATAGCCAAGAGGTAAAAAGGCATCCTGGTCGGTTTGTTCAATTGGCTAGAACAGTGGTTGGCAAACTCATTAGTCAACGGAGCCAAATATCAATAGTACAACAATTGAAATTTCTTTTGAGAGCCAAATTTTTTAAACTTAAACTTCTTCTAACGCCACTTCTTCAAAATAGACTCACCCAGGCTGTGATATTTTGTGGAGGACCCACAGACAAGGGGCCAAAAAGCCACAAGTGGCTTGCAAGCTGCAGTTTGCCAACCACAGGGTTAGAGCATTGTCTGGATACGCCAAGGTTGCAGGTTTGATCCCTCCCTGGTCAGGGTACATACAAGAATCAACCAATAAATGCATAATTAAGTGGAACAACAAATCAATGTTTCTCTCTTTTCTCTCTCTCTCTCTTTCTCTCTCTCTCTCTCCTCCCTTACCCCTCCCTTCCTCTGTAAAAATCAATCAATAATAAAAAATAAAAAAAAAATTTAACAGAGATGGAGAGTAACATAGGCATAAAGAATAAAAATGGCAACAAATGGTCTTGCTTCCGGGATCCAAGATGGCTGCGCCCAGGTGACCACCTAGCCGCAGCTGCACACAACAATTTCAATAAAATACAACTAAAATATAAAACGGACATTGCCCAGAACTACAGGAAGGTTGACTGACTGGAAGTTCTACAGCGAGAAGTAAGGAGAAAACCAGAAGGAGGCGCGGAGGAGCTGGAAAAGCCCAAGGTACGGAGACGCGGCGCGCGGAGAGGACGGAGCCGAAGAGGAGGGAGGCCGAGTGCCTGGCGGGCGTTCCCTAGCGGAAAGGAGATAAAACTCCGACTGTGCTGGGCCCCCGACTGCTCTGAACCCCAGTTCTGGGCCAGACCCCGGGGACTCAGGCTCAGCCATAGGGAGCTGGGCTGTAAGGCAGAACCCCGGGGTAGTGGAGAAAGGAGGTCCCGGAGGCGCGCACACTGCCCCCAGAGAAGGGCTGGCCGGCTGTGCCGCGGGATTGCCCTGACGGGAAGGAGACTGGGGCTCCAGACTGCTGTGAACGCCACCTCCAACTCCACTTCCAACTGAACTGAACCCCAATACCGGGCTCATTGTGGGAGAGCATAGACTGTTTGGCAGCAGGCGAAAATCGAGGGCACCTTTCTCTCAGAGGCGCCGGCAGCGAGCACTGAAGGACCCGCATAGGGCGGGGCTGACGGAAGCCAAAGCTGCAGGCTCCACCCTGAAACCCCGTCCCATCTGTAACTGCGAAATGCGACAACAAAATAGATCACAAACGAAAGAAATGGAGGACAAAAAGCGTCTGGATATAGAGTTCAAATCTACGCTTATAAGGTTTTTCAAGAATTTCCTAGAAAAGATGGATAAGGCCTATGAAGATATGAAAAGAGATCAACTAGAATTAATAAGGAGTCAACAAGAAATGATAAGGGATCAACAAGAAATAAAGAATACATTGTCTGAAATAAAAAATATTTTACAGAGTCCTAAAAACAGAAGGGAAGATCGCAAGAATCAAGTCAAAGATTTGGAACATAAAGAGCCAGAAGACACTCCTCCACAGAAGCTAGAAGGCAAGAGAATCCAGAAAATTGAAGATAATGTAAGAAACCTCTGGGACAACTTCAAGCGAACCAACATCAGAATTATGGGGGTCCCAGAAGATGAGAGAGAGCAAGATATCGAAAACATACTGAAAGAAATAGTGACAGAAAACTTCCCCCACCTGGTGAAAGAATTAGACTTAAAAGTCCAGGAAGCGCACAGAACTCCAAACAAAAGGAATCCAAAGAGGACCACACCAAGACAAATCATAATTAAAATTCCAAGAGCAAAAGACAGAGAAAGAATATTAAAAGCAGCAAGAGCAAAGCAGGTAGTTACCTATAAAGGAGCACCTATACGATTGTCAGCTGACTTTTCAACAGAAACCATGCAGGCCAGAAGGGAATGGCAAGAAATATTCAAGGTGATGAATAGCAAGAACCTACAGCCAAAAATAAGCTACCCAGCAAAGCTATCACTCAGAATCGAAGGCCAGATAAAGAGCTTCACTAATAAAAAAAAGCTAAAGGAGTTCATCACCACCAAACCAGAATTATATGAATTGCTGAAGGGGGTTCTTTCAGAAGAGAAAGTAAACAAAGATAAAAATTATGAACAACAAATACGTAATTATCAACAAGTGAATCTAAAAACCAAGGAAATTAAAAAAATCTGATGAACAATATTAACTGTTGAATATAATAGAATCAGAGGTATGGAAGGGGAGTGAACTGACGATTCTTGGGGAAAAGGGGAGAGAGGGGCGTGGGAAGAGACTGAACATAAACTGTGCACCTATGGATGAGGACAATGGGGAGAGGGGAAAGGGCAGAGGGTGGGATGGGAACCTAGTGGAGGAGAGCAATGGTGGGGGGGGAGGGGGGAAGGAACATTTGTAATAATGTGAAAAATAAAAACTTATTAAAAAAAAAAAAATGGCAACAAATAAGTACCTATCACTAAAAAGAGGTACAAAGGCATTCAAAAACATTATGAAAAGAAAGCCACCAGAATAAGAATAATGAATCATTAAATTCTGATGAACTATAGAGAATGTGAGGGGTGGGAAGGACTAACAGGAAAAGGTAAGGTTAGTAAAATGGAATGTTATACTCTATCCTAAACTTTAGACGTAAGATAGGAGGCTGCTGAATGCATAATAATCAGGCCACTCAGTGTACATCCTATGTAATAAAAGGCTAATATGCAAATTATCCCCTCGACTAGGAGTTCAACCAGCAGGCAGGCCAGCCAACCACCCATGTTCCCTTTCCCTGGCCAGGCTGGCCAGACCTGACCCATGCACGAATTCATGTACCAGGCCTCTAAAATAAACACACACACACACACACACACACACACACACACACATTCTGAGTGGCCAGATTATTATGCATTCAGAGATCATAATAATCTGGACACTCAGTGGAGTTCTTGGAGCATGTAAAAAGTGACATTGCAGCCGAAACCAGTTTTAGTAGCATTTTATAGTATTCAAAATGTTCTTATTTGTATTTTTTCATTTTTGGATTGTTAATGCACATAACCTAGTTTATTTTGACTCATGCAAAGGAAGTAAATGACTTCGAGACTGGGATGAGGGGAGACTTAAGTATATGTCCTGGTATACCTTTAAATTATTATGTATTTTTATTACCTATTTTAAAAAGTACAATTACTATGGTTGCCATGTAGAGACTTGTTTATGAGAGGATGTGGAGAAATAAGTAAATAGACTATCAAAGTTGTTCAGGCAAAAGATGAGGATAGCCAAAACTAGGATGGTGCAAAGGATAGAGAGTTAGAAACATAAATGAGAAACATCAGTCAGCTACCTCTTGTACACCCCCTACTGGGGATGTGCCCACAACCAAGGTACATCTCTATTTTCCCTTCCTCTCTTTAAAAAAACAATAAAAAAATATTTTTTAAAAAGTGAGACTGCTGCCGAAACCAGTTTGGCTCAATGGATAGAACATCGGCTTGGGGACTGAGGGTTCGATTCCAGTCAAGGGCATGTACCTTGGTTGCGGGCATATCCCCAGAAGGGGGTATGCAAGAAGCAGCCCATCGATGACTCTCTCTCATCGATGTTTCTAACTCTCTATCTCTCTCCCTTCCTATCTGTACAAAATCAATAAAATATATTTTTTTTAAAAAAGTGAGACTGCTTAAAATATGGAAGAACTATGGTGGGAATAAATAGATGATGGGTGAAACAATAATAAAAGGTATGTCATATAATAATGCAGTGGAGCCATAATAAAATTCTTAACTGGAGAGGTGCTATGAAAATGGATAAAGTTGCAAATGAAGTGAAGAAATGAAACTACCCCAGAGAAATGATAATATAACAATTAAAACATCATGGTACTAATTTAAAAAAAAAAATACACACACAGGCCAATTGAATAAAATTGAGAGCCCAAAAATAAAACTGCATGTATATGGGCAAATAAATTTTTATTTTTATTTAATCTCACCGAGGATATTTTTCCATTGATTTTTAGAGAGTGGAAGAGAGAGGGAAAGACAGAGAAATAATGATGTGAGAGAAACACATCAATTAGTTGCCTCCTGCAAAAAAAAATGTGTCCTTCAATAAAGGATGAGATAAAGATGTGGTACATATACACTATGGAATACTATTCAGCCATAAGAAAAGATGGAATATTGCCATTTGTAACAATATGGATGAACCTTGAGAATATTATGCTAAGCAAAAGAAATCAGTCTGAAATAGCTCACTCATGTAAGGCTATAAACCTGAAACTCAAAGATGCAGGCAACAGTATGGTGGTTATCAGAGGGTTATCAGAGTGAAGAGGGTTGGGGGGCAGAAAAGGGAAAAGGGGGGCAAATATAAGTGGTGGAAAATGATTTGATTGGGTGCTGGGCACACAATGCAATAAACAAATCACGTATCACAGAAATGCACACTTGAAGCCTATATGGTGTTACTAACTAATGTCACCCCAACAAATTTAATAAAAATAAATAAGTAAATAAAGCTAGAGCCAAAGGTCTTAGATAGAAAGGTGTCAACACAGAGGAATTTTAGTACCTATAACACTAAATTAGTAATACATAAATTACGGAATAATAGTTATATTCTAATGACCTGTCTTTGGGCCCATAGTCTAATGTGAAGAGTTCTAAGTTGCTGACCATAAACAGTATTTGTCATCT
Source organism: Pipistrellus hanaki (assembly GCF_964339955.1). Lineage (NCBI taxonomy): Eukaryota > Metazoa > Chordata > Mammalia > Chiroptera > Vespertilionidae > Pipistrellus > Pipistrellus hanaki. The sequence goes on along the minus strand of NC_140510.1, from coordinate 74,635,000 downwards.
GTGATATTGATGGGGTTGGGACATACTTCTCCAAAATATGATACCTTGGCATATTGAACATTTTAAGTTGAAAAAATTTTAGAAGTGGCAGGTATAGAGAGGACTCTCTGACTTGCCCCTTATCCCGGAAGCAGATCATAAGACCCTCATGTAAGAGGTACCCTCCCTTTAGTAAAAGAGCATCCTTATCTTTACAGACAGAGGAACACCAAGAAGAATCCAAACAGATATGCCTTTGCTATGTTTCCCTCAAGTTATTACATTTAGCTCTTTCCTTTTGTCCTATCACATTTTTTCTACAACTTTCTGCTCTTCTATTAAACCTTTTTTGGTCCTTCATTTCCTTACAAAGGCTCATGTTTCATGTTAAATAAGTTTATATGCTTTTCTCGCTTATCTGTTTTTCATTACAGAGCACAAGCAGAGAACCTAGAAAAATAGAAGGAAAAGATTTTTTCTTCCCTACAAAATCATTCCATGTTTGCAACATGTGACAGATCCTCAATCTAAAATTTCAAGTTGAACTGAAAAAAAGCCTATGTAAACAAAGACAACAGAAAAGGAAGTATACTTAGATTTCAGTATCTATAATGATTCTTGCATCAAACAGAAACTGGTAAACCAGTAACAGTTGGAAAACACCAAGATTTATAAGATTTAACACAAAAAAAAATGAATATTTTCTTCCCATCACCATTTATCCCCACTATGCCCTCTTCCACCACTGCCCATCCCTGCAATTACCATACTAGTAACCATGTCTGTGAGTTATCTCTCTCTCTTTTTTTTTAATCCTATATAATAAAAGGCCAGTGACCATAAGACCAGAATGACTGCTTGACCAGTTGCTATGAGGTGCATTGACCACCTCTTGGTCCCTCCCCCTTGGTCCACATGCTCCAATCACAGCATGGTAAATGGAAACTGGGTGGGTGGCTGCAGGGTGGGACTGTGGACTGGAGAGTGGGCGGAAGATGGCCCTGATCACAGGCTAGGTCTAAAGACACGCACCCCTTGGCCCCCCCTCCCCCGCATGATTTCGTGCACTGGGCCTTTAGTCTTAACTAAATGGGAAGACAACTCTCATGTTGTGCACAGATACCATTCCAAAGCACAGTTTTTCAAAGGCTTTTATTTTAGCCATCCTAAAAAGACAAAGATGTAACACAAAAGCATCTATATATGTGTACAAGTACAAGAGAAGCCATCTATAAAGTTTGACATGCCAGGTAGAGTCTTAAAATGTCTGATATACTGATTTAATTTTTTGTTTTCAGGTTAAACTTACATTTCAAAAATTTCTGACACATACATTTGTCTTAGAAATTTCTTGACTGGCCTTTATTACACCCAGAGTACAGAAATGTATATTCAGGCCCAGCTGAATATACATTTATATCATAAATGTATATTCAACCATTTGCTCAGTGGTTGAACATTGACTATGAATCAGGAGGTTGTGGTTCAATTCCTGGTTAGGGCACATGCCCACGTTGCGGGCTCATCTCCTGTGGGGAGCAAGCAGGGGGCAGCTCATCAATGATTTTCTCATCACTAATGTTTCTCTCTCTTTCTCCCTTTCTCTTTGAAACCTTTTTTTTTTTTTTTAAAGTACATATATTTTAAAAAGAAATGTATAGCTGAAACCGGTTTGGCTCAGTGGATAGAGCGTAGATCTGCGGGCTGAAGGTCCCAGGTTCGATTCCAGTCAAGGGCATGTACATTGTTTGCGGGCACATTCCCGGTAGGGGGTGTGCAGGAGGCAGCTGGTCGATGTTTCTCTCTCATCGATGTTTCTAGCTCTCTATCCCTCTCTCTTCCTCTCTGTAAAAAACTCAATAAAATATATTTTAAAAAGAAAAAGAAATGTATATTCATCTTCTCTAAGCAAAACCTTTCTATTTTTTATCAACATATTGCACAGAAGTTCCCTACAGCTTGCTCTCTCCTCTGTCTTGTTTTAAAACTTTCCTTACAGATTGAATCTCCATCTTATCCTGTAATCTCTACACCAGCAAGTTAAAGATTCCCAATTTCCCCCCACAACCTCAAACCATTCCACCTATAGAACCTAGTTACTAATCTCATCTCTCTCATTTACATGGCTCAAACATCTATATGTACTTTCTTCTCAACCATTTGCTTTCCGTACTCTAATATACTATCTCTCCTCTCTAGGTTGAAAATACTCTATTCACAATATGAATAAAAATAAATGATATTTTTATTTTCATCATTCATTCACCACTTATTGATTGAAATTCTATTTAAAAAGAGCTATTCCTCAATGTTGCTATGAACCTAAAACTTCTCTAAAATATGATTTTTTTTAATAAAAAGAGCTGTTCCTCCATTGTATTTTTATGATAGTATGGACTCATAGATATTTTATTATATGGATTTTGATCCAAAGCTGGCATTACATATTTCATCACAGCTCTGGACAGTACAAGTGCTTTCAATCTGGCTATATCCTTCTAACGTATCCTCATCATTACTTCCTGGTACCATTAGATATTCCAGGTTCTTCTTTATTCCCCTGCCCCAGGAGTGGGACAAATCATTTCTCCAGGGTTCCTTTGACTGGGGAATGTTATTTAGAAACAAAGATCTGGGCAGCAGTGTATTCACTGATGCTGTAGTATTATAACCTCTCAATGGGGAGATTTAAAAACCAAGGTCTTAAAAATAAATAAGTTAAAATAAAAACCAAGGTCTTATTATCCACAATATTTTTATTTATTTGTTCAATAAAAGTATGTATTAAAGTAAAATTGCTAATAACAATTCAGAAATGCTAACCCATGCCTCTTTCCGAAAGAAACTTAGGCTAGTTCTTTACTTCTTGATCCCCTTCAGTGTTATTATATTATTCATTTATAGGATAATTGGGTTCATTTGTTATTATCTATATATATTTTTTAGTTCTCTTCACATCCTGTTTGATCTGAATGACTTATTTATTTTTTGAATCTCACATCCGTTTTAAAGAACATTTTAGAAGAGTACTTTGTTTCTCTGACTAATGAATGGGAATAGGGGGGGAAAAAACCAACTCATTATCTCCTTGACAAAGAAACACTCATACTGTTCCTGATATTAATGAATCAATTCAAGACATTCCAGACATGTCTAGACACAGGACACTCCATCCCCAGTATCCTAAAATAAAAATGTAATACAAAGTAGATAAAGAGATATATAAAAAAGAAACAAAAAAAACCTTATATAACCATTGTTTAAAATCTTACCCTGTGTTTCCAAGATAGTTGAAGTGGAATGTGAAATAAAAACATGGGTAGACTTCCTATTTCCTTGTAGGTCCTACGCCCTATTTCCTGCTTCTTTCAAATCTCAAAGATAGACTGATTAGGGCCTAAAAATCCTAATATAATTAATACTAATGTCTAAAAGAATCTAAATGGCCGGGACCGGTTTGGCTCAATGGATAGAGCGTCGGCTTGGGGACTGAAGAGTCCCGGGTTCGATTCCAGTCAAGGGCATGTACCTTGGTTGCGGGCACATCCCCAGTAGGGGGTGTGCAAGAGGCAGCTGATCGATGACTCTCTCTCATTGATGTTTCTAACTCTCTATCTCTCTCCCTTCCTCTCTGTACAAAATCAATAAAATATATTTTAATAAAAAAAAAAAAAAAAAAAAAAGAATCTAAATGTTTGTTTATTTTAAACACACTTGAGGCATGCATCTGCTGTCCCAGGCAGTGATAAGTATTTTATATACATTTATCTAATTAAATGAGAGCATTTGGGAAGACCCATTAATTCTGCTATGGTTCAAATTGATTTGTTTTCTCCCTAGATTTTATACACTATTATGCCAGTACAATCAACATCTAGTGATAATGAAAAACTAACAGCAAAGATTTACCAAAACCCATATTTTTTGAGAAGCAATTGAACCTACTGGTGCAGACAGGGAATATTGGTTAGAGCTAAGAAGAAACCATAGCCGGGACCGGTTTGGCTCAGTGGATAGAGCGTCGGCCTGCAGACTGAAAGGTTCCGGGTTCGATTCTAGTCAAGGGCATGTACCTTGGTTGCAGGCACAACCCCAGTTGGGGGTGTGCAAGAGGCAGCTTGTCAGTGTTTCTCTCTCATTGACGTTTCTAACTCTCTGTCCCTCTCAATTCCTCTCTGTGTAAAATCAATAAAATATATTTTTTTTAAAAAAGAAGAAGAAGAAGAAACCATAATACATGGTGTTTCTGAGAGGAAATGAGCATATGAAATTATTTTGCCACCTAAAACTGCAAAGCTTTTAAAAAGTACTTAATAGAAGGTATTTTATAACCCACAAACTTTTGGACATCAAGACCCAGCCATTAGATCTTTTAGCCTTTTACTCATTCTCCCAAATATTATTATAGTCAAGAGTTATACTTTATTTTTATACAATAGACTAACTTTTTCTCAATTAATCCTCTATGTTTTCCTTATGAAATTCTGAGTTAAAAGAATCCACTAGTTGCCCTAGCTGATTTGGATTAGTGGGTAGAATGTTGGCCCATGTTTGAAGGGTCCAAGATTTGATTCCTGTCAAGGGCATGATCCCTAGGGCACATGTGGAAGGCAACCAATAGATATGTCTCTCTCACATCAATGTTTCTCTCTCCCTCTCCCTTCTATTCTCTCTAAAAATAAATAAGAAAATATCAGGTGAGGATTAACAAACAAAACAAAAACCCCCACTAGTTGTACAACTCCAGTGTATAATATTTATGCAGAATATAATGTAAAAACAGTATTAAGAAGTACTTGAGAGAATCCAAGATGGCTGCTCAGGTAGACACCTAGCCGCAGCCGCACACAACCATTTCAATAAAATACAACTAAAATATAAAATGGACATTACCCAGAACTACAGGAAAGTCGACTGACTGGAAATTCTACAACGAGAAGCAAGGAGAAAACCAGAAGGAAGAGCGGAGGAGCTGTAAAAGCCTAAGGTACAGAGAGACGCCTCGCGCGCAGAGAGGATGGAGCCGGAGAGGAGGGAGGCTGAGTGCCTGGCTGGCGTTCCCTAGCAGGAAGGAGATAAAAGCTCCGACTGTGCTGGGCCCCAGTTCCAACCGCTCTGAAGCCCAGTTCTAGGCCAGACCCCAGGGACCCAGGCTCATCCATAGGGAGCTGGGCTGTAAGGCGGAACCCCGGGGGAGCGGCGAAAGGAGGTCCTGGAGGCGCGCACATTGTGCGCAGAGAAGGGACGGTTGGCTGTGCCACAGGATTGCCCCGGTGGGAAGGAGACAGGGGCTCCAGACTGCTCTGAATGCCACCTCCAACTCCACTTCCAAATGAACTGAACCCCAATACCGGGCTCATTGGGGGAAAGCCTAGACTGGTAGCAGGCGAAAATCGAGGGCACCTATCTCTCAGAGGCGCTTGCAGCGAGTACTGAAGGACCCTGAGACCCAGGAGCCACATAGGGCGGGGCTGACGGAAGCCAAGGCTGTAGGCTCCACCCTGAAACTCCGCCCCATCTGTAGCTGCGAAATGCGACAACGAAATAGATCACAAACGAAAGAAATGGAGGACAAAAAGCAACTGGATATAGAGTTCAAATCTACGTTTATAAAGTTTTTCAAGAATTTCCTAGAGAAGATGGATAAGACCTATGAGGATATGAAAAGAGATCAACTAGAATTAATAAAGAATCAACAAGAAATGATAAGGGACCAACAAGAAATGATAAGGGATCAACAAGAAATAAAGAATACATTGACTGAAATAAAAAATATTATACAGAGTCCTAAAAACAGAATGGAAGATCGCAAGAATCAAGTCAAAGATTTGGAACATAAAGAGCCAGAAGACACTCCTCCACAGAAGCTAGAAGGCAAGAGAATCCAGAAAATTGAAGATAATGTAAGAAACCTCTGGGACAACTTCAAGCAAACCAACATCAGAATTATGGGTTCCCAGTAGATGAGAGAGAGCAAGATATCGAAAACATACTGAAAGAAATAGTGACAGAAAACTTCCCCCACCTGGTGAAAGAATTAGACTTACAAGTCCAGGAAGCACACAGAACTCCAAATAAAAGGAATCCAAAGAGGACCATACCAAGACAAATCATAATTAAAATTCCAAGAGCAAAAAACAAAGAGAGAATATTAAAAGAAGCAAGAGCAAAGCAGGTAGTTACCTATAAAGGAGCACCTATACGATTGTCAGCTGATTTCTCAATAGAAACCATGCAGGCCAGATGGGAATGGCAAGAAATATTCAAGGTGATAAATAGTAAGAACCTACAGCCAAAGATAATCTATCCAGCAAAACTATCACTCAGAATCGAAGGTCAGATAAAGAGCTTCACTAATAAAAAAAAGTTAAAGGAGTTCATCAACACCAAACCAGAATTATATGAATTGCTGAAGGGGGTTCTTTCAGAAGAGAAAGTAAATAAAGATAAAAATTATGAACAACAAATACGTAACTATCAACAAGTGAATCTAAAAACCAAGGAAATTAAAAAAAAAATCTGATGAACAATATTAACTGTTGAATATAATAGAATCAGAGGTATGGAAGGGGAGTGAACTGATGATTCTTGGGGAAAAGGGGAGATGGGGATGTGGGAAGAGACTGAACATAAACTGTGCACCTATGGATGAGGACAATGGGGAGTGGGGAAAGGGCAGAGGGTGGGGTGGGAACCTGGTGGAGGAGAGCAATGTTGTTGGGGAAGGGGAGGAACATTTGTAATAATATGAACAATAAAATTTATTTAAAAAAAAAAAAAAAAAAAAAAAAGCCGAAACCGGTTTGGCTCAGTGGTAGAGCGTCGGTCTGGGGACTAAAAGGTCCCAGGTTCGATTCCGGTCAAGGGCATGTACCTTGGTTGCGGGCACATCCCCAGTGGGCGGTGTGCAAGAGGCAGCTTGTCGATGTTTCTCTCTCATCAATGTTTCTGGCTCTCTATCTCTCTCCCTTCCTCTCTCTGTAAAAAATCAATAAAATATATATATATATATATATATTTTTTTTTAAAAAAAGGAAGTACCTGAACTGGGGGCATGGGTGGACTGAAGAGGGTTAATGGGGTTTGAAAAGGAGGACATGTGTAATACTTTCAACAATAAAAAAAATTTTTTTTAGTGCCTGAACTAGCCCAGCAGACATGGCTCAGTGGTTGAGCATCCACCTATAAACCAGGAGGTCATAGTTAGATTCGCAGTCAGGGTAAATGCCTGGGATGCGGACGTGATCCCCAGTGTGGGGCATGCAGAAGACAGCAAACCCATTATTTTCTCTCATCAGTGATGTTTCTCTTTCCCTCTCTCTTCCTCTCTAAAATCAATAAAAATATATTGGGGGGAGGGACAGGGGTGAAGTACCTGAACTAGACTAATCAAATATAAGCATGGAAAATGATGATTGAACAGGACTGCTCAGGTATACTAACCCACACCCCAGCTACTACTAATATCAATTACAATATCACCACACCTCTAAGTTTATTAGACCATTCTTGCCATCCCTGCATAGCAGCCAGGCCACAATAGTAATAAAGTGAAATATTTGAATTACCAAGTCACAACCCATAACATGTACTAAACTCTAAGCTGGAATGACACCACAATCCAAAAAGTTTGCCAATCTCCGCACAGAGGTTTATTTATTCATTGATGCTTTGTATGATCTCCCCTTAAAATAAGGGTCAAACCATGATGGATTAGTCAGCTGTAGCTAGAGTACAATTTTAACTTGCTAAAAATATTCCACACTCATGAAATTATGTTCATGTCCCAGAAAACAGAACAGTAAGTTGCCTGTTCTGGACTAGTTTTATATTCCTATTAAACAATCTTATTCTGTGCAAATGGTTAATAGCATATAATCAATTTCCTTAGCTCACTGGTTACAACATGGGGTTCTTATGATGATGATCTACCAAAAAAAAAAAAAAAAAAAAGACTAGCAAAGATCCTTAGAAAAACAACAGTCTCTTCCCCAGCCACAAATATAAAGAAAATTATATTAATTCCCATCCTGGGAGGAGGGTGCTCACAATCCCAAGAGACTACAGAAGGCAATGTGTCCTAAAAAACATGAACCACCAAGGAACCCTATCATATCCTTTGTTACTTCTGTTACTTGCAGGACTCTTTTGGTTTATCTATTTTGGGACTTTCTGTGCTTCCCAGATTTGTATGTCTATTTCCTTTCCAAGATTAGGGAAATTTTCAGTCACTATTTCTTCAACTAGGTTTTCAATCCTTGCACTCTCTCTTCTCCTCCTGGTACCCTGGTAATGTGAATGTTGATAAACAATATTGCCCCAGAGGCCCTTTAAAATGTCATTTTCTAAAAATTCTATTACCTTTCTGTGTTTTCTATTACCTTGTCTTCCAAATAGCTGATTTGATCTGTTGCTTCATCTAATCAACTACTCCCTCCTTCTTCATTTCTAACGGGTTCTTTTTTACATGTTCTATCTCTTTGTTGAACTTCTCACTAAATTCATCTATTCTTCCTCTAAGTTCATCAAGATCCTTTTAACCAGTGCTTTGAACTCTGTATTTGGTAGACTGCTTGTCTCCATTTCATTTTGTTCTTTTTCTGGATTTCTGTCTTATCCTTTTATTATAATTATTATTGATTTTTAGAGAGAGAGGAAGGGAGAGAGAAACATCAATGATGAGAATCATCGATAGGCTGCCTCATACATACCCTCTACTGGGGATCAAGCCCACAATCCAGGCATGTGCCCTTGACCTTTTAGCCTGCAGGCCAATGCTCTCTCCACTGAGCCAAACCAACTAGGGCTTGTCTTGTTCTTTCATTTTGGGGCATGTTCTTTGTCTCCCGATTATGGTCCACTCCCTGTGTTTATTTCTCCTGGTCTTGACAGAATGGCCTTATTGGAGAAGTCTCCTGTACAGCCCAGTGGCACAGTCTCCCAGGTCCCCTGAGATGGATCCTCCAGGGTGTCCCTTGTGTGGGTTTTGTGCCCTTCCGTTATAATTGGGCCTCCATTGCTGTTTGCATGTCAGTGGGTGAGGTTGACCCTCTAGGTGGCTGCTGTGAGGGCTGGCCAATACAATGAATGAACTGTTTTATGAGGAATAACCCCACAAAGAAGGAGTCAATTAGTGGGGTTCTGGTGACAGCCAAGTCCACTTTTGGATGTTTTACTTGTGGAGCTGGTTGGGTGGTGCTCTCGTGTGTTCTGAAGCAGGTTCTGGGAGTGTTGGGCCTATAGCCCCTGGGAGGGGCTCTTATGAAAGCCAAAATCAGCAGCCATTTGTATGGGGCTTGGGATCACTTGGTAGAAGTAATATATGATTGGTTGCCACCTGTGCTGGACTCAGAGATACTGTGAATTGAGGCCAGCTTCCACTTATGCTGGGCTTGGGACCTTTTGGAGAGTACCATGATGTGAGATGAGGCCAGCAGCCACTTGTGCTGGGTTTGTAGCCCCTCAGTTAAAACCACGTTCCAGGCTAAGACTGACTGCCATCTATGCCAGGCTTGGGGCCGCCTAATGGGAGTTACAATGCAAGTTGAGACCAGTCACTATTTATGCTGGGCTTAGGGCCAGTTAGCAAGATCAACAAGGCACACTGAGGCAGGCTGCCACTTGTTTGGTGTTTGTGGACCTATGAGAGACTTAGGGAAAGTCCAAATAGTGAGCCAAGGCATGCCTGCTTGAATAGAGGCAACCCTGAGAGCTCTAATAGAGTTGAGGGAGTAGGGATCTCAGGGAATCACCAGGGCAGGTTAAAGAGTATTAATCAAGTTAATGAAGAAGCAAAGATCTGCTGTCCACCTGCACCTGGCAAACTGATTGCGGGGAGTACTCAGCAAAGGAACAATGGCCCCTCTAGCCCTCAATTTAATTCCTCCCATATATCACTTTAGTATGTCCCTAACACTTTTTGAGCAGCTGCCCCTGCACTGGAGCTTAAAGCAAGGAAATTTGTGAGCAAGTGAGTCTGTGCAAAATCCCTTTAAGATCAACACCTTGGTCTCCCACAGCCCTTTGTCTTTCTCACATATGATTTGCACAGCCAGATGTCATGAGGACTCCTTTTCATGGCACTGATGTCCCGATTTGGGGAATCTAGTGTGGGGCTGGGGCCCCTTACTCCTCAGGGGAAACCTTCACAGCCAAGATATCCCTTCTGATGCTTAATCACCACCGGAGTAAGACCTACACATTCTACCAGTCTCAATGTGGCTTCTTGTTTATATCCTTCATTAGATGCCCAGTGCATGAAATCTGAGCACTGTTAGGGTCCCTTCTCCCTTTCCCTCTCCCTCCCTGTCTCTGAAAGCAAATATATATCTCCATCCCCTAGGAGCAAGTACTTTAAAGAAAAAAAAAGATAATATGAACATATAAAGAAATTGATAAGACAAAGGTAGTAAAATATTAACATTTGGGAAGCTAGGAATTCTTCCCCATATATGCAGAAATTCTATTATTCCTGCAACTTATTGTAAGCTAAAGTAATCACAAAATAAAAAGTATTTTTAATGCTGTTCCCAACAATACTACTAATAGCTAGACCCAGAAGTACAGTCCCCTCCACCAGTGCAGTGAGGCTTGGTACAGAAAGGCTTCACATCAGCAGACTAGTCAAGGAATTATTTCCTGAGAGGACAAAGCAGAATAAGAGCATATGGGGGAGTATGACTGTTGAGGGTACAGGATGTTAAATAAATACTTTAACGCAACAGTTCAAACTCTGCAGTAGCTATGGATTATGGAAACTATAAACAAAATATAAAGGACTGGCTTGGTGGCAAATGGAAGTGCAATAGCTTTCACAGAACACAGAAGTTTAGATGGACAAATGGCTAGTTGCAAAAAAGAGCCAAAATAGCAAAAAAAGAGCCAAAATACAAATGATTATAGCTGAAAACTTTTTTGTTTAGAATATAGAAAGAGTATGGCATTTTGTTTTGGATTCTGCAACTCTCTCCATTGAGGTAATAATCATATAGTAAAGCATGATGAAATGTCATTTTGAGACTAGAAAGAACTGCACCTTAGAGCCTGGTCTTTTTTAAAACTGAGAATTAGGGAAAAGTTGTCTGACTAAAGTAAAAACAGAAAAATATAAGCTTCACTTACTGGCAAAATTGTCAGATTTTACACCTGTTATAATATGTGAAAATGTTGCCACTGTTAAAATAACTGCCTACATAGGTATTTTCTTCACTCTTTTTACTCTTTCACGTATCTCTTAAGTTTCCCAAGGATGGATTTCTAGGAATACTGAAGGTATTAGAACTTGGTTATATCTGATATTACTTACTAACCCTCAGGTTTTACTTCATACCCTCAAAGACATCAAAGAGCCAATCAACTCTGCCCATTTACGGTAGTTTTTTCAGTAAAACTTCAGCACAATCACAAATCATGGCCCTCATCCCCAGGAGGAGGGCTAAATAATATGTTCATCATGCTATATATGTATTTAGGATTTATGCACTTGCTATATACTGTAAAAAGTCAAATATTTATAGAATTTGACTCTTAAAAGCTAATCTTCAATTTGTTTGGGCTTAACTGTTTTTCTTTATGAGACTTTCATATATAAAATAACCTCTACCTTTCTAAATTAAAAGTCTGGAAGCCTAGAACATCAACCTACGAACCAGGAGGTCACAGTTCAATTCCCGATCAGGGCACATGCCCAGCTTGCGGGCTAATCAATAATTCTCTCTCATCATTGATGTTTCTCTCTCTCTCTCTCTCTCTCTCACTTCCTCCCTCTATCCTTCCCTCCCTCTCCCTTTCTCTCTGAAATCAATTAAGGAAAACTGATGGAAAACCTTTATTTAAATGTATAGTCTCTGTACATCTTCTGGTATTAAAATAATAAAAAGCTGTATTCTCTTGTGAATATTTAGAAATCTACAATTAAAATGATAAACTTTTGCTACTGAGGCATCAGAAAACTGTAATACAAATGATCTGCCAGCTAAATGAGATCTTTAGGCCGTTCACCGTAAGACCTTCATTTCATTTAAATTTCACCCTAATTTTTGCTCCCATTATTCTGTTGCCTTATAAAGGCTTTCATTTACTATAAGAGACCTTTACTAGTAGTAGTCAAACTCTGTTACTGCCCATAATTAAAAGTCTAATAAAAAGAATTTTTATAATTAAAGACTGCAGTAATGTCAACTTTATTCTAGAGTCAAGTATGAAAACCAGCAGTATCCATTATTATCTGAAAGTAACTCAGGATGAGAAAAAGTTGCACCATTAGGGATATATAAATGAGCACTTCCTTATGAAATGAGGGGGAAAGAAGACTATCAACAAAAAACAACAAAAATCTCAAAATGATATAATGCATACATGCCTACCTGGTGGGGGAAAAAATTACATGTGCTTTAAATGAGAATACAAATGAGACATGACCCAAGTCTTCAAACAATACAATAATAAGCCTTTTGAGAACAGGACAAACAGGAAAGTCCTCATTTACAAAGGACAGTATGACTAGAAATTATTTTCGTAGTCTGTATTTTCTGCATCATAAAGGGAGTCCAGGGAGATGGACTCTAACCCTATACTTTGAATTATTCCTTGAGGCAAAATATTTTCCATGTTTACACATTTCTAAATAAATAAGAAAGTACAGATAAAACTAATACATATTTATAGTTTACTGAAAACTTGAAATAACACAAGCCTACCAGTCTTCCTGTTTGTCCTATACGAGTAGCTCCTTTCTAATCCTTTTCCTCCTACAAGCCAAATCTAACTTAGAAAAATGAAAATTAGATCATGAAGTTACCCTGCTTAAAATCTTTCAACAGTATTTCCCATTTTCTGAGAATGAAGTTCAATTCAAACCCTTCATCTTTCTACCGTGGCCTAAGAGACCCAACAGGATTTGGCTCCTGCTTGCCTAACCCCCTTGCCATGCCCCTCTCTCCACTCAACATTACTCTAGCCACACCAGTCACTTTTCTTATCCCATAAAATACCAAACTCTTTCCTACCTTCCAGCCTTTGTACTTTTTGTTCCTCTATCTGAAATGTTCTTCCTGTAATTATTCACATATCTGGCACATTTTAATTCTTTAGGTATCACCTTGTCCGAAAGGCTCACCGACACCTTAAGTAAAGTGGCCTTCCCTAATTACCCTCTAACATAGCCCTATGGCATTTTTCATAATCTCTATTACCTGGCACATTTATGTATTTACTAGCTATTTATGCTCTGTCTTTTCAACAAGTGCATTGGAGGCAGGGACCCAAATACTTTGTTAATAGCTACAAGATACTATGATAATCTCTTAACCCAACACTTATCTTCATAAATACAACATGTAAAAGCTGCATACAGTAGAGAATGTAAGGTTTCCTACCTGTTTTTTGCTCAATCTCCTTACAAAACTACAGTACTAACCAGTGTTCGTATTCCAGAAGAAATAAGAAAACCACAGGATATTTAAAAATCGCCAAAATCGGTTTGGCTCAGTGGACAGAGCGTCGGCCTGCAGACTGAGAGGTCCCGGGTTCGATTCTGGTCAAGGGCATGTACCTGGGTTGCAGGCACATGCCAAGTATTGCCCACTGCCAGACGGTCCAATTTCTCCCCGTATGAGTCTTCAGAGCCAAGCACAGCAACTGAGCCAAACTTTTTTTTTTAAGATATTTTATTGATTTTTTACAGAGAGGAAGAGAGATAGTTAGAAACATCGATCAGCTACCTCTTGCACCCAAGGTACTGGGGATGTGCCCGCAACCAAGGTACATGCCCTTGACCGAAATAGAACTTGGGACCTTTCAGTCCGCAGGTCGACACTCTAGCCACTGAGCCAAACAGGTTTCGGCACAACTGAGCCAATCTTAAGGCACAATATAACCTCATCCTTTACCACCACCCTCAGCTCATCCAGGGCTCAGTAGAATTTTCTCCTCATTTTTTATCCAGTCAGGCCCATTGGACTAGGCCTCTGTCCCTGCTCCTTAGGGTGAGCTCACACCTACATTTACCACACATTAGGTCACCATGCCTTAGCCACCTGACTGCTCTTCTAAAAAGTATCTCCATAATCAGGCTAGTTCCCTTAGCCCACCCTCAAGGGAAATGTGAGCTCTACAGCCCAAATTATTACTTCTTTTTTTTATTATTACTGCCTATATGCATTCTGTATATCTTATTTCAAATTTGCATTTTTGATCCTGTCAGCAATTGAGCATATACCATTGTATTTATGGTGTTGTCCTGTAAAAGGATAAATTTGTCAAATATTGGCACCATGATTCATACTTCTTCATATCCTAACACAGTTGGGGTATTCATATTCAATGTATATCACATGAAAACAGAAGTGATCAAATCTCTGTTAATGAATCAAATATTCTTACTACACAACTGATGTAAAGTTATTAATTTATCCTAACTTTATTACTTTACAGAGAACAATTCACAGAATTTCAAATTTGAAAGGCATCTCAATGTGATCGATTCTCTCTGATGACACAAAACAGTCTTGAGAAAATATGTAGAGTAGAGACTTAAGAGTAGAGACTTTCAGCTGAAACCGGTTTGGCTCAGTGGCATCAGCCTGCGGACTGAAGGGTCCCAGGTTCGATTCCAGTCAATGTTTCTAATTCTCTACCCCCCTCTCTTCCTCTCTGTTAAAAAACCAATAAAATAGCTAAAACCTGTTTGGCTCAATGGATAGAGCGTCGGCTTGGGGACTGAAAGGTCCCGGGTTCGATTCCGGTCAAGAGCATGTACCTTGGTTGCGGGCATATTCCCAGTAGGGGGTGTGCAAGAGGCAGCTGATCGATGACTCTCTCTCATCGATGTTTCTAACTCTCTATCCTTCTCTCTTCCTCTCTGTACAAAATCAATAAAATATATATTTTTTAAAAATCAATAAAATATATTTTTTTAAAAAGAGTAGAGACTTTCAGAAATTAAGACGACCTTTGCTTGAATTTCAGTCCTGCCACTTTCTAAGTATATGGCTTTGGGTGATTTATTTGACCTCTGTGAACCTCAGTTTCCTCATCAAAGGGAAAAAAAAAATCTATTTCAGCAAAGCTGATGTAAGGATCACATGAAATAAAGTTTAAAAACTTAGCACAAAGTATTTAGTCTGTTTTCCTAATTCTAGAATAGAAAAAATTTCTATCTTTCAGCTACTCCGATAAGAAAAGTTTATGTAAAAATACTCTGTATACAGGAGGCATTCCTCTTAATATAGTTCTCTGTATTCAAGTATTACTTTATTAATGTCATATTCTTGATAATTTTTTTTATTAACAGGTTCCTTTAAACAGTAATAAAATATTCATTAGCTACAGAAAGTTAATGCTACTCCAACATATTTCTCAAGATAATTATTGAGGACATGACTTAGTTGATTCTCACAGGAATCTTTCCAAACACCTTAATTAGATGTCACCTTCTAGACAACAAATTCTCTAATTAGTGACCTAACTAAGTAAAATGAGCTGAAAAGATTTCAAGAATCAGCTCACCCAAGTAACAGGATGAAAAATGCAACCCAAAGTAATTGTAGTACTGCTGACTGTATAAATTTCCTTCTGATATTGCCATTTACCTAACTGTTCATAGTTCTTTTTTCAATATACTAAGTGTACCAGTTAATAATGCGGATTTTTTTCAATAATGCGGATTTTTTTCAATACATGGAGTTACATATATGTTTATATATATGTGATTTGATATGTATGCTATTTTGTTGTATTGATGGCAAGCTTCAAAACTTCATGTCAAATTTGCTGAAGGTGTTAACATCATAGATGTTTTTAAGCTTAAAAATGTCAAATTTCATGCAAAAAAAAAAGAGCATTTGTGGGAAGTTTTAATTCATTATTTTGAAGAAAAAGTTATCATATACTTCAGGAAGCTTATGGTGAACATGGTCCATCTCAAGATACTTGTAAACACTGGTTTAAATGCTTTAAAGGTGATTATTTCTATGTGAAAGACAAAGAATACCCAGGTCAACTGAAAAAGTTTGAAGACCAATGGAAAAACCGAAAAGTCATCAGTAAAATGTTGCTTCAATGTCACAAAACTCTTTTTTGCATTGAATTGTGACTGGAGATGAAAAGTGGATTTATTTTGAGAATCTCAAATGCACAAAATCATGGGTTGATCCAGGTCAACCATCAACATCAACTGCAAGGCCAAATAGCTTCAGAAAGAAGACAATGTTCTGCGTTTGGTGGGATCAGGAAGGCGTGGTGTATTATGACCTTCTAAAACCAGGTGAAGCCGTTAATACTGATTGATACAGACAACAAATAATCAATCTGATCCATGTTTTGATAGTGAAACAACCAGAATGTTCCAGAAGACACAGTAACAATTTTGCTTCATGATGACGCACCATCACACAATTCTAAACCAGTTAAAGACACGTTAAAAGATCTTGCCTTGGAAAGTATGAGCCCACCCACTGTATTCAACAGACCTTGCTCCTTCAGATTACCACTTGTCCCGATTGATGGCACACACACTTTCTGAGCAGCACTTCAAAACATACGAAGAAGTGAAAAATTGGGTTTCTGAATGGTTTGCCTCAAAACAAGAAAAGTTCTATTGGGATGGTATCCACAAATTACCTGAAAGATGGGGGAAATGTGTAGCTAGCAATGGACATTACTTTGAATAAAGCACTTTTGATGTTTCTCTTGAAATTATCATGTTTTCTTTGATTACAAAATCTGCCATTATTAACCAGTACACCTAGTAATTCTTTGCTTTCAATAACAGCCCTACATCTTTCCAATATCAAAGCTACTGTTTAAAATGTCCAAATTCAAGAACCTACAAGAGGTTACATAGTCAAGGAATGGTTCGCTTCTTGGGAGTCTACACCAGCACAGAGATCAAAGGCAAGGACAACAAGGCTAGAATAAGATGGGACAGGAGAGCAACAGACAATATAAGAAAAAATTACACTGAGTGACCAGATTATTATGATCACAGAACACATAATCTGGCCACTCAGTGCATATCCTATATAATAAAAGGCTAATATGCAAATTGTTCCCTCGACTAGGAGTTCAACCAGCAGGCAGGCCAGCCACCTGCCCATGTCCCCTCCCCCTGACCAGGCTGACCGGACCCCACCCATGCATGAATTCATGCACCAGGCCTCTAACACACACACACACACACACACACACACACACACACACACACACACACTGAGTGGCCAGATTATGATGTGTTTATGATGTGTTCAGAGATCATAATAATCTGGCCACTCAGTGTAAGTAAATTACTTTTTCTTACTCCTCCCTCATATTTCCCCAACTCTGTCCCTTCACCTTTTGCTACCATTATTCTTTCCTACATCTTTCCACACCCTGTGAAATATGATCAATAGAATAGATAGCCGAAACCGGTTTGGCTCAGTGGATAGAGCATCAGTCTGCGGACTGAAAGGTCCCAGATTCGATTCTGGTCAAGGGCATGTACCTTGGTTGCGGACATATCCCCAATAGGGGGTGTGCAGGAGGCAGCTGGTCAATGTTTCTCTCTCATCAATGTTTCTAGCTCTCTATCCCTCTCCTTTTCTCTCTGTAAAAAAAATCAATAAAATATATTTTTTTAAATAAAAAATAATTCTCTCTCTCATCATTGATGTTTCTATCTCTCTCCCTCTTCCTTTCTCTCTGAAATCAATAAAAATATATTTTTTTAAAAAGAATAAGAAAAAGAAATTAATAAATTTCCATAAACCATGTCTTAACACACTGGCTTTTACTTACAAAAACTAGAATTTAATCTATTTTCAGTTAATGAATTTAATTAATTTTCATTAACAGGATGATGTGAATTATAGCTATTAGCTATTTAGTGTACAAATCTAAACTGACTTAGTACAAATCTAAGACTACTATTTTGCTCTTAGCAGCAAGGATCAGTAAAACTGAATATCTGATAAACCTAAATAAATGGATAAAACAATGATTACTAGAGAAGAGCTGAATAAATGAAAAAAGTTGGTGCTAAAGGCTAAATGAATTTATAGATCAACATTTTTATGATATTTCATCTAGCTTAAAACATTGGGAAAAGGGGTAAAATAATTAAATATCACAGAAAAATGATCTCCCACAAAAAACTTTGTTTCAGTAAGTAACATGAATAATTTCATCTCTTGATATCATTTGGCTGTTCTTCATTCTGCCTTTCAATATGGCCCTTTGTGTAGTAACTAAATATAAAAATTTACTCTTCACACTAAAAAGGCCCCTAGGGATTCTAATCACTAACAACAGATGGAAACATTAAACACTTATCCTCAACTAAATATGTCATCATCACTCTTCTCATCTAACTGATGCTTCTTCCCAAAACTGAAGCTTTGAATCTTCAGTGAAATTTTTACTATCCATCAACATTTGAATAGTGCACACAAAACCTAAAACATCTGTTGTCATTTGCAGCCAAATAAACCATTACTGAGTTCAGTCTGGGCAAATAATGCTGAATGATTAAAATGTCAATAAGATTTTCAGATCCCTAAAATATTCCAAGTATTTTATACTTTCAGGCTAACACTGTATATATTATATTAATGCTGTGCTTTCGAGTTATAAAGGCCTGAGCCTGAATTCCAAACCTCCCTTTTACTCAATTTACTCCTCTCTAAAATAAGGGAAAATAATATTTCTAATCAGTCTGTTTAGAGGTTAATGAGATAACAGAGTAAGCGCTTATGGATATATAGGATGGGCCAAAAGTAGGTTTATATATGGAATATACAATCTATAATAATAAAAGGGTAATAATGCTAATTGGACCGGACATCCTTATGGACAAAGCCACAGTGGCAGGGGCTGAGGCAGAGGCAGTTAGGGGTGATCAGGCCAGCAGGGGAGGGCAGTTAGAGGGTGACCAGGCTGGCAGGGGAGCAGTTAAGGACAATCAGGCCAGCAGGCAGGCAGGCAGAGTGGTTAGGAGTGACCAGGCAGGTGAGCAGTTAGGAGCCAGCAGTCCTGAATTGGAGAGGGTACAGGCAGGGCTGAGGGGGAACCCCCCCCCCCCATGCACAAATTTTGTATACCATACCTCTAGTAATTAATAAACAATAATACAATAAACTTCCCCATACTCACAACTTGTAAGCCTACTTTTGCCCCACCCTATATCAAAGGCCTAAGAAATGTTCATGTTATCTCCTCTCTTATCTCCCAATATGTAGATTTACTAATTGTAGCCCTATCAAATTATATAAAGTATCTTAAATCTAACCTATTCAAATACATTTAATTTTCTGAATTTGTAATTCTTGTAAAGTTAAAAGCACACTAAAAGTTTAGTAAGACAGAAATCAGCATATGTGGTCAACAGTAGTAGGAGCCACTGCCAAGATGCAATAGGACATTCACTGTGCCTTAGAGAAGAACCTGAACCCAGACAGGTCCATGTCTTAATAGAACTGCCCAGGACATGACAAACCGAAAGGGCAAGGCTGTCCTCAGAGGTTTCAAATTCCTTTACAAATGTTGTATATGGCTGGAACCGGTTTGGTTCAGTGGATAGAGCGTCAGCCTGCGGACTGAAGGGTCCCAGGTTCGATTCCGGTCAAGGGCATGTACCTTGGTTGCGGGCACATCCCCAGTGGGGGGTGTGCAGGAGGCAGCTGATCGATGATTCTCTCTCATTGATGTTTCTAACTCTCTATCCCTCTCTATTCCTCTCTAAAAAAAATCAATAAAAGATATATTTTTTTTTAAATGTTGTATAACGCCGAGACCGGTTTGGCTCAATGGATAGAGCGTCGGCTTGGGGACTGAAGGGTCCCAGGTTCGATTCCGGTCAAGGGCATGTACGGTGGTTGCGGGCATATCCCCAGTAGGGGGTGTGCAAGAGGCAGCTGATCGATGATTCTCTCTCATTGATGTTTCTAACTATCTCTCTCCCTTCCTCTCTGTACAAAATAAATAAAAAAATAAAAATAAAATAAATAAAATAAAAATGTTGTATATGAAAATTGTACCCAAAAAAACTGGGTGGAAACTGAGGCATGAAAAATAGCAGATTCTATAAACTCAGAAAACTCTTTATTTATAATACTGTTACTACTTTTTCATAGTTACATTTTTTAAAATATATTAATTTCTCTTCCTAAGGGGGAAAAAAAAAAGTAGTAGGGGCCTGCTTGTGTACAATGTTTTTAATGATTATGACTTTTATTCTGAGTGAGATGGGGAAACACTGGAAAGTTTTAAGCAGAGAAATGTCATGATCTGTTATGGTTGAAAAAGATGACCCAGAATACATATTAAAGAGCAACTGTAGTCTTGGCTCAGTAGGTTGGAGCATCTTCTGGTGCAACAAAAGGTTGTTGGTTCAATTCAGGTCAGGACAAATACCTAGACTGCAAGTTCAACCTCAAGTCCTGGTGTGTATGGGAGGCAACCAAAGTTTCTCTTTTACATCGATGTTTCCCTAGTTCTTTCTCTCTCTTCATGCTTCTCTAAGAATCAATGAGAGCATATCCTCCAGTGAGGCTTAAAAATATAAAAAGAAAGAAAAAAAAGCAATTGTAATAAAGCAAAGATTTCAGAGAAAACAGAGACTACTGGAAAAAATAACAAGTGACAGGATGATGATAGACTTTAGGCTATGTGTAAGCAGTGAAGGTGATAAGAAGCAGCTAGATTCTAAATATATTTTGAAGGTGGAGCCAAAAGCTTTTCCTAAAAGTCTATGGTAGTAATGTGAAAAGAGAAGAGGAGGGGAGTTAAGGTGGAAGGGGAGAGGAGTGAAGGATGAGGATTTAAATATAGATATGTTTTAAAACTTTAGTTTTAATACATAAAAAAGTTCATTAAAATATTTCCTGCAAGAGCCCAGCCCCCGTGGCTCAGTTGGTTGGGTGACGACCAGTGCACTGAAATGATAGGTCAAATTCCCTGTCAGGGCACATGTCCGGGTTTTGCCCTTGATCCCCCCCTGGGGAACATAGAGGAGGCAGTCAATGGATGTTTTGCTCTCACACATTGATGTTTCTCTTTTTCCTCTCCCTCTCCCTTCCTTTCTCTAAAAAATCAATAAAAATTTTATTTAAAAAAACAAAAACGCTGAATTACATGCTAATTGCCTAAAGCATAAAATAAAAAATATTTGATACAAATGTTGACTGAACAAAAGATCCAGAATAGGTTATAATTAGCACAAAAAGTAAAAAATAAAATAAAGTAAATCCTGACAGTTAAAAGGAATCTTATATATAATAGTTCTCAAATTTTAGAGTACATAAAATTTACTTGGGAAATGTTTGTTTTAAAATGTAGAATCTAAAACTCACTGTCCATATATTCAGATTAAGTGGATATGGGCTAGTGTAAGAATCTGCATTTCAAACAATCTATTCCAAGCCCATAATGTTACAATTGAGAAAACTATATTAAGTAATCTATTTGCGTAGAATAACATAGAATCCAGGTCTCATTAACTCAAGACAATGGTCTTCCTACTATTCTACTTAAACTACCTTATAGTTGAAGGAACAAAAAAAGAATTACAAATCCATTATTTGAGCAAATGGGCAATCTTAGAATTCCTCTTTTATTACTTATTCATTTAGTAATTTTTAATATATGTTTACTGATTTCAGAGAGGAAAAGGAGAGAGAAAAATATCGATGAGAATCATTGGTCAGCTCCCTCACACATGTCCCACATAAGGGACCAAGCCTGCAACCCATATAAGTGTTCAGACCAGAAATCAAACTTTGACCTCCTGGTTCATAGGCTGACACTCAACCACTGACCACTCCAACCAGGTTTCATTTAGTATTTTTTAAACATCTATGTGCATAGGAAGATGGCAGATTACAAACCAATCCTATATAATAAAAGCCTAATATGCAAATTGTCCCCTTGGGCGCTCATTCAGGTCCCTCATCCGAAAGTTCGACCAAGAGACCAGTACCAGTTCAACTGCTTACTATGACTTGCGCTGACCACCAGGGAATGCATGGAACATGACAGTTGTCAGTGGGGCAGCACTGGCAGCGGGTCCCAGTGGAGGCGCTGCCGGCCCTCCTGATGTGCCCTGACAAGAGCAGGACCACAGCAAGATGATGGAGTAGGTAAGCAGGCGGCACCAGGCCAAGGTGGGTGCAAGCTCAGGCCTGATTGCCCTGGTGATCGCCCTGCAGACGGTGACCAGGCACTGAGGAAGCCAGGCGGGGTGGGGGGGAACCATAGGCTAACCCCAATTGGTCATCCTGCAAGCAGGATGGTGGAGCCGGTGAGGGGCAGCGCCAGGTCACAGCAGGGTACCTGGCAGGGCTGCAGAGCTGCAAGGTTGGGGGCGCAAGCTGGGGCTGTGAGCCTGCGGGTACGAAATGGGGCCAGATCCCTGCAGGCTATACAAGGAACCCCAACCATGCAGAAATTCATGCACCAGGCCTCTAGTCTAAAATATGAACCCTGTCCTCTAGAAGCAAGTATCAGTTAGGAGAACAAGGCAAATACATAAAACTGATATTCAATGGCAAGGAAATATATAAGTGCCAAAATAAGTGGGTTGGCCAATTATAAAATTAACCAATTTACACTGACTTTACTCTGTATCTTTTATTTGTAGCTAGAATTTATTCATTAGAGAAAAATACAAATTCTTCCCTTTCACTGATAAGAAGGTTCACGTTTAGTAAATGTGTAAAATAAGTAGTATGTCTCTCCCCATGTTTCATACAACTAACACTAATATCACTTCCAGCACAACATCCCAAAAGCATGTATAGCTTTGTAGAAATCCAAGTTGATATAATTTTTTTAATATATTTTTATTGATGTTTTACAGAGAGGAAGGGGAGAGATAGAGAGCTAGAAACGTCGATGAGAGAGAAATATCGACCAGCTGCCTCCTGCACACCCCCTACTGGGGATGTGCCTGCAACCCAGGTATGTGCCCTTGACCGGAATCGAACCTGGGACCTTTCAGTCCGCAGACCGACGCTCTACCACTGAGCCAAACAGGTTTTGGCTGATAAAATTTTTTATGTAAAGGCCTAATTAAGAGTTTGAATCTGTTCAAATGGTAAAGAGAAGCTCCCCTTCTGGACCATATTCCTGATATGTGGTAGATCAAAGATTCCATTTCTTCATTCCCCCACAAAAGTATCATACATCTATATAATACCACTGCCTCATTATAAACAAAGTATACTTTGCGACCCCTTGTCTTTGGGCTTGGCCAATGATATCCTATAGAACCAGAGTCTGGAAATGACTAGTGAGACTGGGCTTATCTCTTGTACTATCATTGCCATGAGACAAGTTTCCCCAAAGAGATGTTACCCTTCCCTCGAGGCTGAGCCCCAGAATGAGACAAGTGAAGCAGAACAAATGCTTATTGTTGTATACCACTATGATTTTGTGGTTGCTAATTATTCAGCAAAAGCTGACTGAATCACAATATTTCAAAATCTAAATAAGACTAATTATATAGAGCAGTGGTTCTCAAACTTGCCTGAGAATCTTTTGGGGTTTAAGTTTTAAAAATATACATAGGCCCCAAAGAGATCCATTCAGTACATCTAGACTGTGGCACCAGGAATACACATTTTATTAAGAAGCAAAGGTGCCTAGCTGGCATAGCTTAGTGGTTGAGCGTCAACCTATGAACCAGGAGGTCAGGTTCGATTCTTGGTCAGGATACATGCCTGGGCTGTGGGCGTGGTCCCTAGTGTGGGGCGTGCAGAGGCAGACGATCAATGATTCTCTCTCAACATTCATGTTTCAATCTCTCTCCCTCTCCCTTTCTCTCTGAAGTCAATAAAAACATATATTTTTAAAAACCCAAAAGTGATCGTTATAGTGTCCACATCTTGAAAAACACTAAAATAAAAACTACTAAATTTCTAGTTCCTCAACAATATTAACTGCTCAAGAACACCAACTAAATAGGTTAATCTTTTTTGAGAATGTATGTGTTCATTTAAAAATGTATCTAAAACTGAAACCTAGCCAAGTGAATACTTTCAAATGCAGGAAGAATCAGCTGACATTGATGTCAATTCAGCCATGGACACTTCTGAGCCAGTCAAGAAGGAAGAGAATTATGATGCGATGCAGGACCCTGGAGATCCTTCCATAATTGGAATACAACAATAAGGCCACTCAAAATGTCATTGGGAACACAGTCCCTGGTGGTCTCGTGGTTAGGATTCGGCGCTCTCTCTCAAAATGTCATGGGAGGAAAAAATGCCATGGGCTTCCTGGCCTCCTAAGTGACCAAGGATAGTGTAGGAGTTAGGAGTGAGTCTCCCCAAAATGTGCCACCCTAGCATACTGATTATTTCGACATGGCAATTAAAGCCCAAAAACTCAGTAAGAGTTTGTTACCTCCCCTTTACCTGCCTAAAAGATTCAGATAGGAAAACCTGCTTCAGGAAAGGAACCTTAGCATTTATGAATTGCCTACTTTCCCCTCCTTAGTTCAGAATGACATATAGCCCTAGTCGGTTTGGCTCAGTGGACATAGTGTGGACCTGCACACTGAAGGGTCCCAGGTTTGATTTCAGTCAAGGGCACATGTCCAGGTTTCGGGCTCGATCCCCAGTAGGGGGCTGTGGAGGAGGCAGCCAATCAGTGATTCTCTCTTATCACTAATGTTTGTATCCCTCTCCCCCTATCCCTCCTCTCTGAAATCAATTTTTTAAAAAAAAGAATGTTGCCCTGGCTAGTTTGGCTCAGTGGATAGAGCATCAGCCTGCAACATATGCCTGGGTTGTGGGCTCAATCCCCAGTTGGGGGCATACAGGAAGCAGTAGGCCAATGATTCTCTCTCACCATTGAAATATATATATATATCCCTCTTCCTTCCTCTCTGAAATAAACAAAAATACTTTAAATAAATAAATGCTATATAATAAAAGCCAAATATGCAAATCGGAAAGACTGGCAGAACAACCAGTCACTATGATGCACACTGACCACCAGGGAGCAGACACTCAACTCAGGAGCTGCCCCTATCCTGCAGTCCCCAGCCACCAAGGCAGGTGAAAGCAGAGGCCCCAGGATCACCCTGCCAGTTGCCCCGCAAAAGGAGGCAGATGGAGGCAATCAGTGGCTACAGCTGGGGTGGGGCCAGCGAGCGGGTTGGGCCAGGCCAGCCAAGGCAGGTGCCAGCAGGGGGGGTCCCAATCACCCCACAGATGGGCTCTGATTGCCAGCCAGGCCTAGGGACCTTACACGTGCACAAATTTCATGCACTAGGCCTCTAGTAAATAAATAAAGGTTTAACCATGACTCCCAAAGATGAATGTGATATCAGTGTGCCTTCCAGTATTTTTTCCTTTCAGCTGCACTATTTGTACCTGTTTGGTTACATCACTGCATCTATGTATCCCCAAATCTACACAGACTCTCTTTAGTCACCCTGCATTTTAAGAAACTGCATTAGCCACTCCAATATTAAGCACAGCAAACTTTTACACATTTAGAACCAAGATGTTTGCATACATAATCACTACAGTACAAAGATCATGTCAAGTGTCTTTACTTCTTTGCAAAGGCTGATCTGGTGAAGGCACTACTCTATCTCATGTTCCCAATTAGAATGAGAAGTTGTTGTTATCATTAATGTTGTAAGAAAGAGTCCAGGCCGAAACCGGTTTGGCTCAATGGATAGAGCGTCGGCTTGGGGACTGAAAGGTCCCGGGTTCGATTCCGGTCAAGGGCATGTACCTTGGTTGAGGGCATATCCCCAGGAGGGGATGTGCAAGAGGCAGCTGATCGATGACTCTCTCTCATCGATGTTTCTAACTCTCTATCTTTCTCCCTTCCTCTCTCTACAAAACCAATAAAACATATTTAAAAAAAAAAAAAGAATAGAAAAGAAAGAGTTCAGGCTATAATCCTGGGTCCACAATTTACTCAGTGTGGTGAGTTATTTAAATTCTCTGTACTTAACTCACCCTCTCTGTAAAAAGAGAATAATTAAGTCTGCAGAATAGAATTAAGGATGAAATGAGAAAATACCTGTCAAGCTATTAGAATAGTTGCTGGCACACAGCCAGCACTTAATAAATATCATAAGATGCTATTATTGTTGTTGTTGCTCTGAAATCCAGCTTCACAAATGTGGGCTGCTATGTAATAATAAAGAAAAAAGAAGCCGAAACCGGTTTGGCTCAATAGATAAGAGTGTCGGCTTAGGAACTGAAAGGTCCCGGGTTCGATTCCGGTCAAGGGCATATACCTTGGTTGGGGGCATATCCCCAGTAGGGGGTGTGCAAGAGGCAGCTGATCGATGACTCTCTCATTGATGTTTCTAACACTCTCTCTCCCTTCCTCTCTGTACAAAATCAATAAAATATAAAGAAAAAAGTCTAAACCACTTTTTATGCAGTGATTCTTTTAATTCACCCCTTTTAAGGGACATTATCCTAATATTTTATTTACCAAGTAGAAGTTTATTTTTAAATCAATGTTCTTTCTCTAATTTTATCAGTTCTGATCACAAAATAATAAGCCTACCAACCATAAATGAGAACCTAGATGCTATAAAAGGTAAAAAATAACAAAGAACACTAAAAAGTCTATGCTCTGAGATTTCTGCTCTTAGAATGACTGCTTAAGCTTAAGGCCATATTTTACAGCAACCACGTGATTTATGGCTAGAGAATTTAAATAGCTAACACAATATAAAGAAATCAAATAAAAAATCATTTTTTATCCCAAAAGAACTTATAATGACTAATAATATTAAAATATAAGTTCCCAAATATATTCAATTCAGAAATTCCAATTATTTAACACAACTATACAGATGTGTCATAAACATAATAAGCATTAATAAAAAAAATATTAACAGCACAAAAGGAAACTTTGAATTTTCTTTCAGTATTTTCCCAATGCAAATTTTTTAATGGAAATAAGCAAGCAACCCCTGTCTAACATGGCGATGAGAAATTTATTGAATATGAGACGTACAGTTATAAAAACAAGAAAGTAATTGAAAACTGTCATGTTGTCCTTGACTCATTTTTAAAGGCATAATCCATTTAGCCACCCTAAACCAAATTTAAGGATTATATGTATGATTCACTCCTGAAATTTTCTAAAAATCCTATCATCAAAAGACTGCTTGCAAAAGGAACATGAGGCTTTTTTTAAGGTGTCTGAGGACTAAAAGGAAAATATCCTAAGGAAAGGATGACTACCATTTCTCTTTAAGCTTCGGTAAAATAACAAAGAACTTCCAGACTGAAACCTCCTAGAAGTCTGACGCGAGGTCAAAGTTGTCTCAAGACAAGACAGCCAATAAATGCCAGATGACTAAATGTACAGGGATCAAAAAACCCTTTTAAACGCTACAGCAATTCCAAAAGCATATAAAATACCAGGGTCCAGACTGAAAGATGGAAACATGATAACTGAAATACTTTGGAATAAAGTAACACTAATGATAACAACACTTAACAGCATTATACAATGTATTAAGAACCTCACAGTCATGGCTTCCTCAACATTGTATTCAATTCATTCAGTAACATTTCTTGAATAATGAAAGGAACATGGATTCCCAAAGAGTAACCTAACCTAAAAATAAGGCTCGTGTGTGTGTGTGTGTGTGTGTGTGTGTGTGTGGTCCATAGTTGATGTCCCTTTTTTCCTGCAAGCCAAATCCACTTCTTTATATTAAACACACACACACACACACACACACACACACACACTACAGCTTCGTTTCCAAAGATCTCATAATGAGACACTATCCACTGGCGATTAAAATATTATTTTTAATCCTTGCATTACCTCACGGCTAAAAATGTCAAGAAACCACACCCAAGATGTCTTTCCCCCGCCGTGGGAGGTGTGAGGGGGTGGGAGACGGGGGAGTGGAGATTCAAAAAGGGCAGGAAAACAGAAAAGGATCTTCGCCCGGAGGGATCGGTGGAGGAGCGCAGGGACACGGGGGTCGCGGCTCCCTCTCCCCCGACCCGGGGGACACGCATCGAAGGGCGAGCGCAGGCCTCGGCCTCTGCGGGCGCCCCCACCCCAGCCTCCCCCGCCCCCCAAGGATGAGCGGCCCCGCGACGCGCCAGCCGGTACTCACCGGCCGCGGTGCTGACCAGCAGGACGGCCCAGGGCAGCCAGGGCAGCAGGCAGGGCGCCGGCCGGGGCCGCGGCGGCGGGGCAGTCATCCCGGGGCCGCCGGGCAGCAGGCGCGGAGCGGAGAACCGGGGAGCAAACGGGCGCGGGCGCGGGCCCTCCGGCCGGCAGGCTCGCCGTCCCCCCGGGGCGCCGGGCCCGCTCACAGGGCGGCGGCGGGGAAGGACACTCGGCAGAGGAGAGGACCTGGCCGCCGCAGAGCTCTCATTCCGCTGCAGGAATTCCCTTTTTTTTTTTTTTTAATTCCTCTCCCTCGCGGCGGGGGGCGTTCCTTCGCCTTAGGACGGGGTGCCTCAGCCCCCCCAGACGCAAGGCATGTCCGTGACGGGGGAGACGCAGGGAGACGAGAAAGCAAGCCCCCGCGATTATTTCCCTCGGAGCTTCACGATATCAAAAAATGAGCCAGGTCTGGGCGAAGACATATCCAAGGGCGCCGCGGGGTGGGCAGCGGGGGTTCGATCCGGGGAGCGGAGGAGCCGAACTAGGGAGTCCCGGGCGGCGGCGGCGGCGGCGGCCCCGGCGGCCCGAGGCGCATCGCCCGCGGCCCCGGGAGGGCAGGGTTCCCGGCCGAGTTCCGCTCCGGCGCTTCCTTCACTCCGGCTTCAGGAGCAGCAGATCCTCCCTCTCAAACGGGGCTCCACGGGGTCCGGCTCCATGGACGAGCCCGCAGCCGCGGCGGAACGATCGTGTGCGGGGCCGGCGGCCGGGGGCTGCGGGGCGCCGCGGGGCGGGCGGCGGGGGAGGGGGCGGCAGGCCGGGCGGCGCGGAGGTGCCGGCAGGCTGCCCTCAGCCGCCCGGTGCGCTGCGCTCGGCTCCTAGCGCCGCCGCTCCATCTCGCCTGAGGTAGATTCCACCGTGAAAGCCTCGTCTTCGCCCGTCCGCGGCTCCGGTGACCGGCGAGTCACAGCCCCGCCGCCGCCGCCGCCGCCGCCTCGCTCCCGGCAGCGCTGGGCTCCGGGCGCGGCTGGCTGTGGAGGCCGCGGGCGGGGGGCGGCGGAAGAGCGGATGTAGATGGCTGGCGCGGGGAGGCGGCCGGCGAGGCGGCGGCGAGACACGCAGCGCCCCTCCGGGAAGCGCAGCCAGTGGCTCGGAGCGGAGGAGACACAAAGGGGGGAGTCGCCGCAGCTGCCAGTCGGCGGCGCTCCCGGCCGGGGATCGCCCCGCCCCCGCCGCCGCCGCCTCCTCCTCAGTCTCCGGCTCCTCCCGACCTTGTCCGTCTCGGGCCTGCGGGGCGGCGCGGGAGGCGGCGGCGGCGGCGGCGGCGGCGGCGGCGCGAGGGGCCCGCACTGCGCCTGCGCGCGGCCCCGCCCGGCCCCGCCCCCCGCTCCGGGGCTGCCGGGCGCCCGGGCGGCCTCCGCGGCGTCTCCGTCGAACCGAACCGGCGGCGGCCGGCGATGCGGGCAGAGATGGCTCTTCTGCTTCACACACACATTCCTTCCATAGGCGCACACGTGTGGGTGTGTGGGTGTATGTGCATATGTCTGTATGTGTGTGGGGGGTATGTGTATGTGTATGTGTGTGTCTGTGTGTATGTGTATGTGTGCGTGTGTCTCTGTGCGTCTGTGTGTATGTGTCTGTGTCTGTGTGTCTCTGTGTGTCTGTGTGTGTATGTGTCTCTGTATATGTGGGTGTGGGTGTATCTGTGTGTCTCTGTGTGTATGCGTCTGTGTGTGTATGTGTGTCTCTCTGAGTGTGTGTCTGTATGTGTGTGGGTGTGGGTGTGTCTGTGGGTGTCTGTGTGTGTGTGTGTGTGTGTGTGTGTGTGTGTGTGTTGTGCAGCTGGGCGATCCGGGCCGCTGGCGTCGCGGTGTCCTCGGCCCGAAGGAAGCCCGGAGGCCAGGCCTCCCTATTGTTTCTGGGGCCGGAGCCTGCGGACCCAGACGGCACGCCTTTCCCAGCCCGGAGCCGGCCGCCCGGCCCCGCCACCGGCGGAAACAGACGCCGGAAGGGAAAGACCACCTCGCGCGGGTGTTCCGATCGCTCCGCTCTTATCGCGCCCCGCCTCCAGCGGCCTTCCGAGCGGAGGAAGGCTGGCCTAGGAGGACGCGGAACCGAGAGAACCTCCGCTTAAATCCCTGCTGTGCCTGCCCATCTGGGCAGCGAGGGGGCCTGTGCACAAAGGCGGGGCTTTGGGTGTTTAAGACGCGGCGGGGGGGGGGGGGGGGTTGCAGTGAGGAGTTGCTGCCTCGGGACCGAGTCTTCGCACCCCAGGAAATCCGAAGGTCCTGTTTGTAGCTTCCTTCAATCTGGAAAGGATCGAGCTTAGTCGGTGATTTTTTAATGGCAACATCCCAAGCCACCAGGATAGGGGAAGAGATCCCACCCCGACCCCCAACCCCGACCCCCCTCCCCCCTCCCCCAGCCTCGCCCTGCAGCCCTTACACACGCCTGTGGGATCAGGCCGACTTGGGTGGGATTTTGCTGGGAGAGAAGATGACGTGCGTGGCGCCATGATCGGAAGTCTGGGTTTAATTCTTAGCTGCGAGGTGGAAATTTCGCGTGGGAGGGCGGTTTTAGAGGTGAAGTCTAGCCTTCCCTTGCACGGAGCAGCAGGGTTATTCTGAAAGCTGGTTTTGCTGGTCTTTCATTCTGGCTAAAGGCAATTCCAAAGATACATCCACGATACCTTCCTCTCTCGCTTGATTCTTCAAGTCCCCTTTTATCTCTATCTGAACTTGATGTAAATAAATCTCCACATTCCTTAAACTAGTTGCTGTTATCATACTAAATATCTTCTGTAATTAGGGGTTGTGTAATACCAGCCCAGGATTCTCAGACTCTTTGTAGTGGAAGTATTTTTATACGGTATACCCTTCAGGCAGAGGGAAATAGTTCTATAAAGTGAAATACCTTTTTTTAATATATATTTTATTGATTTTTTAAAAAGAGGAAGAGAGAGGGATAGAGAGCTAGAAACATCGATGAGAGAGAAACATTGACCAGCTGCCTCCTGCACCCCCCCCCCCTTCCCACTGGAGATGTGCTCACAACCAATGTACATGCCCTTGACAGGACTCGAACCTGGGACCATTCAGTCTGCAGACTGACGGACGTTCTATCCACTGACCCAAACCAGTTTCGGCTGAAATCCCTTTTTTAAAAAAGTTAGAAGGAGCATTTGTTTGGTTCATTAGTTTTATTAATACGTTTTGTTTTGCCCAAGAGGCCTAAAATAAGAAACTGGTATTGTCTTTACCATTTGACTTCTAAGAAATCAGATCTAGCACTCAAGAGAAATTTAAGTATGCTAAGGTATAGAAGGTTTATTAATGGATAGTTTACAGCTTTTGATTCTGAAATTGGGACCGAGTACATGATTATTCTGTTTTTATTTGCATAAAAATTGTTCTAAGAAACAACAAGTATCCTTGTAAATTGTAAATATGTGATAAATAATATAGAAAAGGAGAAAGGGTCCTAGAAAATTCACATAAAAAAAAGACATGCCGCTGACTTGGTTAGGAATACTTAGTAGACAACCAGATAGGCAACCTTCCGCTTCTGTTGCTCCATTGGGACATGGCTATTCACTCACTATGAGAAGGAACAGGAGAGAAGAACTAGAACTTGGCAAGCAATCTGCCCACTAAGACAAGACCCTTCACTCTAGTGAAAACTGGATTGGCAAGGCTTAGTATCTGCCCTAGTCAGGATAAGCTACGTTGTAACAAACATCTCAGCAGCTTATTGCAACAAAGGTTCACTTCTCACCCTTGTTCCATGTTTGACCATGTTTGATACAGGTCAACCGGTAGCCTATCACAGTGGGGTTCACTATGGAACAGACCCTAAAACTCTTCGATTTTCATGCAGGATGATCTCTCTGGAGCGGAGGGTCACACCATCAGGCAGAGGGAGAGATTAAAGTGCTACACAGTTGTCAATGACGCGTTAACCAATCCTGAAGAGAGCATTGAGGGATGGACTTTCAACATTGTCCTAAACTGAGGCAGGGGCCAGGTCTTTATTCCCTCACATCAACCAGTCGGAACAGGTCTGCACCTGGGGAAGGGAGACAACCTTGGGATAGAGAGCTTCCTTTAGCCAAGAACAAGCCCAGAGAGGCCCCCGCTGCCAGCCCCCAACATTCCCAGCAGTTGGGAGAGGTTGTACTTGAGTCCTAAAGGGTAAATCTGGATAGCTCAGCACAACATTTACTCCATGGACTCTGCTCCCTGTAGTTACTAAAGTCCCCCGACTGATGGAAGCTTCAAAGAGACACATGCTTTCAAGATTGCCACTGTAGGAAGCATGAGATTTAATTGCTGGTGCTGCAGTGTTTTGGCATGTCTGAGGAATGAAAAGGAGGCCAATGTATTAAAGCATAGGAGAGTAAATTAGAGAGGTGGGCAAGTGCCACATCATACAAGGCTGGTGAGGCCCTAATAAAGGTGTGGGTCATTTTTCTGTTTGCTCAGATCCATTCCCTCTTCTTTTTCTTTTTAATATTTTATTGATTTTTTACAGAGAGGAAGAGAGAGGGATAGATGGTTAGAAACATCAATGAGAGAGAAACATCGACCAGCTGCCTCCTGCACACCACCTACTGGGGATGTGCCCGCAACCAAAGTACATGCCCTTGACGGGAATCAAACCTGGGACCTTTCAGTCCAAAGGCCGATGCTCTATCCATTGAGCCAAACCGGTTTCGGCTCCTCTTCTTCTTTTTACAGGGACTGACTCTTACACACTAAATTCCCAACACCCCCTCGCTCACTGGCTTCTGGTTAGGTCCAGCCGATGGGAGGCACAAGCTTAAGTAAATCCAAGCTCCTTAAAATGGAACAGAGGTTCCCGCTCATTCAGTTTTCTTTCTCCAGCAGATATTGTTTGCTGTGCTCCAGGCCCTGTATGAGGTACTTTGGATAAAAGGAGCAAAACTATCCCAAGTCTCTGCCCGAACAGACCTCTGGGATACCAAAGAATTTCCAGCTTCTCAGACACACATGCGTTGGTGCCTTTGCACTTTCTGTTTTGTCTGCCAAGACTGCCCTTTCCCCCTCTGATTATCTCATTAATTCTTTTTGCCATGTGACACCCAGCTCAGATTGTACTGCCTCTGAGAAGATTCCCCTGACCCCAAACTCCAAACACAATGATTCCCTCTTTGCATTATTTTTATTTTCTTTTTTATAATTATAGTATTTTTATGATAAACATGCAAGAGCTTTGTAATCAGAGAAAAACATATGGTTCACTGTTTTTAAAAGAACAGATATGAATGATACCTGTATGGTGCCTGCATTTCAAATTACGGTAGATAGGTTTTTTGTTTTCTTCAATAGAGTTCTTTTATTAAATTTTAGGTAACTCCGCCTACCCCACATGAATTTCATAATCATCCTTTTGTACACTTGTACCTTTTATAAGAATTAGTTACTAACATATTTTCTAATAGTTAATCCAGAAGACATCTGTTAAGAGGGAAAGAAATATGAGGGTATTAATTGGGTTTGGGAGTTGTCCAAAGAAAAACAGATACTGAAAGGAAAGAGGGAGGAAGTATGGAGAAACCTGATCACTTCATAAATTTTGCTGGGCTAGCCATGTCTGTGGCTAAGGCAGAATAGATTATCCTCATTTTATTTAGAAAAGTGAAGCACATGCATATCAAAAAAAAAAAAAAAAAGCAAGTTTATATACCAAAAGATTGATTTAAAGTCCTCACGCCAGCCTGGGTCACTCAGCTGTTAGAGCATTGTCCCAATATGCCAAGGTTTCGGGTTCAAACCTTGGTCAGGGCGCATACAAGAATAAACCAATGAACTGGCTGCTGTCAACGTATGAACCAGGAGGTCATGGCTCAATTCCAGGTCAGGTTACATGTCTGGGTTGTGGGCGTGATCCCCAGTGTGGGGAATGTAGGAGACAGCCGATCAATGATTCCAATCATTTCTATTTCTATCTTTCTCCCTTCATCTCTGAAATCAACAAAAATAGTTTTAAAGTATAAATTATTTTATATTCAAACATATAGATTATATTATGTTACATATATAATTATTTTTAAAAATAAATAAAATTATTTCATGAAATAGTTGGAGCTAGTTGTACAATTCTGAGTCCTTAGTTATACATATAATTTTATAGGAAAGAAATCATTGGTTTTTACATTTTTCATCTTAATATTAATTTCCACTGTTCATAGTGAGAATGTAAAAACAAGATATTTTTCCACTTACATCCTAGTATGTGATGAAAATATACAATTTACCCTTTATAATCCCCCAAAAGGTCTGAATCACACCTTTACAACTTATCCAGAAATACTATGATTTATGAAAGTTGCTAATCAAAATCATTTACTGAATCCCCTCTAGGTGGTATGACTTTGTATATCAGGGGTCCTCAAACTTTTTAAAGTGGGGGCCAGATCACGGTCCCTCAGAGAGCTGGAGGGCTGGACTATATGAACTACTAATTCCTACTGTAACACCTCGGCTGCGCTCACTGCCCAAAAAACCTGGCGGGCCGGATCAGACTCCTCTGTGGGCCGCATGTGGCCCACGGGTCGTAGTTTGAAGACCCCTGGTATAAATGTTATGTCAATATTAATTAAAAGTTATGTATTTCAGACCTGGCCAACAAGACTCAGTTGTTGAACATCGACCTGTGAACCAGGAGGTCATGGTTCGATTTCTGGCCAAGGCACATGCCCAGGTTTTGTGCAAGAGGCTGCCAGCAATCAGTGATTCTCTCTTATTGATGTTTCTATATCTTTCTCCTTCTCCTTTCCTCTCTGAAATCAAATTCAGAAGAGGAAAGGAGAGGGGGAGAGAGAAAGAATTTTTATTGATTTCAGAGAGGAAGGGAAAGGGAGAGAGAGAAACATCGATGATGAGAGAGAATCATTGATCAAATGCCTCTTGTACAACCCGACTGGCGATAGAGCTCACAAACTGGGCATGTGCAGTTGACCAAAATCGAACCCAGCATCCTTCAGTCCACAGTCCAATGCTCTATCCACCAAGTCAAACCAGCTAAGGCAAAAAACAAAATTTTTAAAAAGTTATGTATTTCAGGAAATGAGCGGAGAATCCAAGATGGCAGCATAGGTAACACCTAACTGCAGCCTCACACAATAATTTCAATAAAATACAACTATCAATAAAATACAAAATGGACATTACCCAGAACTACAGGAAAGTCGACTGACTGGAAATTCTACAACGAGAAGGAAAGAGAAAACCAAAAGGAAAATCAGAGGAGCTGTAAAAGCCTAAGGTACAGAGACATGGTGTGCGCGGAGAGGACAGAGCCAGAGAGGAGAGGGAGGCTGAGTGCCTGGCTGGCGTTCCCTAGCAGAAAGGAGATAAAAGCTCCGGACTGTGCTGAACCCCAGATCCGACAGCACTGAACCCCAGTGCTAGGCCAGACCCTGGGGACCCAGGCGCATACAGAGGAAGCCTGGGCTGTGAGGCGGAATCCCAGGGAAGCGGCGAAAGGCAGAGCCCCAGGAGGCGCACACATTACTCGCAGAGGACGGACTGTTGACTCTGCTGCTAGATTGCCCTAGTGGGAAGGAGACAAAAGATCTGGACTGTGCTGAGCCCCAGTTCCGACTGCACTAAACCCCAGGTCTAGGCCAGACCCAGGGGACCCAGGCTCATACAGAGGGAGCCTGGGGTGTAAGGTGGAAACCCAGGGGAGTGGCGAAAGGAAGTCCCAGAGGCGCGCACATTGCACACAGAGAACGGGTGGTTGACTGTGCTGCTGGATTGCCCTAGCGGGAAGGAGACAAAAACTCCAGACTGCTCTGAACCCCACTTCCAACTGAACTGAACCCCAGTTCCGGGCTCATTGGGGGAGAGCCTAGACTGTTAGGTAGCAGGCGAAACTCGAGGACACCTTTCTCTCAGAGGTGCTTGCAATAAGTACTGAAGGACCCTGAGGAATACTGAGACTCAGAAGCCTCATAGGGAGTGGCTGACAGAAGCCAAAGCTGTAGGCTTCATTCTGAAACTCCGCCCCATCCAAGCTGAACACAGACACTTTTAAGGCTACCAACTCAGGGAAGCTGCAAAAATGCCGAGACAAGGAAACAGATCACAAACGAAAGAAATGGAGGACAAAAAGCAACTGGATATAGAGTTCAAAACCACGCTTATAAGGTTTTTCAAGAATTTCCTAGAAAAGGTTGATAAGATCTATGAGGATATGAAAAGGGATCAACTAGACAGGACCAGTTTGGCTCAGTGGATAGAGTGTCGGCCTGTGGACTGAAAGGTCCCAAGTTCGATTCCGGTCAAGGGCATGTACCTTGGTTGCAGGCACATCCCCAGTGGGGAATGTGCAAGAGGCAGCTGATGGATGTTTCTCTCTCATTGACGTTTCTAACTCTCTGTCCCTCTCAATTCCTCTCTGTGTAAAATCAATAGAATATATTTTAAAAAAAGAAAGAAAAAAAAAGAAAGAAAACGCATCAACTAGAAATAATAAGGGATCAACAAGAAATAAAGAATACATTGTCTGAAATAAAAAATATTATACAGAGTCCTAAAAACAGAATGGAAGTGGCCGAATGGATTGATGTTTCACTCTCACATCTATGCTTCTCTCTCTCTCCCTCTCCCTTCCTTTCTCTCTAAAAAAAGTAAAATAAAAATTGCTAATCTTCAGATTTCACTTCTCTTGTAGAAAGGAAGGGAGAGGGAGATGGGGAGAGAGAAACACCACACATACCCAGTGACCCCTCGGTGCACTGGACGACTCTCAACTAACTGAGCCACACCAGCCAGGGCTCTTACAGGACACAATACTTTTTAAGAACAGAAGCATACTTGAGAAACACAGTAGATCTTAAAGCAAACATTTCTGAGTCCTTCTATTAACCTTAGAAGCTGGGCAAAATCAAGATTATGAAATTGAATCACTTCTTTCCCATGGGCCTTTACCAGATAGCATCAGCATATTTATACACAATTTGGTTTGTTGAGAACAATGACTGAAATCTTAAGCTGCTTTAAGTTATACGGAGGGAATAGTCCTTAACTTGTAAACTTTAGGCCTTAAAGTATGTACTAGAATTTGTAATCTTTGCTTAAATTACCAGTGGTATTTCTATTTCCTTCAGAACTCTTGTACAAGCAAGTGGTGTATTAAGCAAGAGATAGAGCTGTGATAAGAGAATTTCTTATAATAACAGTGTACCTGTATTCTGGCTGAGATATCATCTATTTGGTGACAGGTTTGTTTTAAACTTTCCCAAAGACCTGCCAGCCAGTAATCCTATCATTCAATCCCAAGCAACAATTACAGCAACCAAGATACGAATCCACTATAGTGCCAAAGCTGGCCGCTGGTCTCCACATCACAGAGGATTTTGTACTAGGATTTGGGGGGGCGGGGGGGATTAATGCAGTCATAATGGGAAACAAATGACAAAAGAAGAGTAAGTGAAGTCATTAGGATTTACTTAGAAATCAACTGAAGTTGTCAAGCATTTTTGCAAATAACATCAAAGCAAGAATAGAAAGGTGCTTGCCTTCCCGAACAATCCCAGACGAATGGATTTATATAATTTACTTTAACAATTAGTAAAGTGACATTTACTTAACTTTTACAGAGCATTTTCACACCTGCTTTAAGCCTCCCTCCCGTGGGGTGGCTAGAACAGATGTTACTTTCCTTATCATCACTGTCACAAGAAATAACCTATACCGCCCTAGCCAGTTTGGCTCAATGAATGGAGCATCAGCCTGTGGAGTGAAGGGTCCCGGGTTCGATTCCGGTCAAGGGCATGCACCTTGGTTGTGGGCACATCCCCAGTAGGTGGTGTGCAGGAGGCAGCTGATCGATGTTTCTCTCTCATCAATGTTTCTAACTCTCTATCTCACTCCCTTTCTCTCTGTAAAAAAATCAATAAAATATACATATTTTTTAAAAAGAAAAAGAAAAAGAAATGACCTATACCGAGTCTTTTTGTCCCAGTCAAGAAGGGATTTTTGGCCCAACCACTTCAATTCAAAGAATGTTTTCACTGATCACATGGAAAAATTAGTTTCATGGAAATAATAGCTACAAAAGAAAGCTCACCATAGCAGTAGGTAAAATTGACAAAGCTAATGAGCATAAAAACCTGATGGCTGAAATGAATCTCATTGTAAAATGTACGTGAAAAAAGTTGATCCTGAGCATAATCATTGCAGTAAAATAAAAATGAGAATAGAAAAAAAAAAAGTTGGAAATAGTTTCACTGTTATTGCAAGGACATTTAATCAAGAAATAAATTGGTTAAAATTATTATTTAAATTGATATATTCATAAAAATAGGATTTACAATGGCAGGTTAAAATTATGCACCTGATTCAAATAAGGGAATAAAAAATAAGGAAGCGAGGAAAAAAATAAGGAGGAGTAAATGGCAGGATCAAATTGGCATTATTGACTTGATTGTTAGAATCCTTCCTGACTTCTTATCAATTTAACATCCTATATAATAACAAAAACGTAATATGTTAATTAGACCAGATGTCCTTCTGGATGACATTCCGGACGAAGCTGGAGCTCTGAGGGAAGCCCTGGTCTCGGGTGCCAGAGGGAAGCTGCTACCGGCAGCCAGCGAAAAGAAGGCCTACTCTTGCACGATTTTTGTGCATCATGCCTCTAGTAATTATATAATGTTAAAATAAATCTCATTATCAACCTGGCTAGTGTGGCTCAGTAGATAGACTGTCAGCCTGCAGACTGAAGGGTCCTGGGTTTGATTCCAGTCAAGGGCACGTGCTGAGTTGTGGGCACATGCCGCCTGTACCAGTAGGTGGTGTACAGGAGGCAGCCAATCAATGATTCTCATCATTGATGTTTCTATCTCCTCTCCCTTCCACTCTGAAATCAATAAAAAATATTTTAAAAATAAAAATAAATAGATAGATAAATTTCAAAATCTCATTATCACCTGGCTGGTGTGGCTCAGTTGGTTGAGTCTTGTCCTGTGCACCAAAGGGTTGCCAGTTCGATTCCCAGTTAGGGCACATACCCAGGTTTCAGATTCATGAGTATGGAGGCAACTGATCAATGTTTCTCTCTTGCATCGTTGTTTCTCTCTCTCTCTCTCTCTCAAATCAATAAAAAAAATATATTTTAAAAATAAATCTCATGCCGAAACCGGTTTGGCTCAGTGGATAGAACCTGAAAGGTCCCAGGTTCGATTCCGGTCAGGGGCATGTACCTTGGATGCAGGCACATCCCCAGTATGGGGTGTGCAAGAGGCAGCTGATCGATGATTCTCTCACATCGATGTTTCTAACTCTCTATCCCTCTCTCTTCCTCTCTAAAAAATCAATAAAATATATTTAAAAAAATAAAAATAAAATAAATCTCATTATCAAGCTCTCTCTTTACCTGTAAAACAAAAAATATAACTATAGGAACTACCTCATCGTGTTGTGGATTAAGTGAGATAATGCTTATAACAAGGTTAGCATAGTAGTACACAAGTAGGAGATGTTTTGACCCTACCTTTTCTAGGAATTTATTGTATTTTTTCAGTGTACCAGACCAGATTTTTAAAAATAGGTCTCCTGTGCATTAAACCACATTATTCCATCTATAAGTACTTTTTCATAATTGACGAAATACCCAGACAGCTCTGATGAAGCTTCAATGGAGCTTTACCTCTTACTATCTATATATGTTAAAATAAAAGTTTAAATAAATTAAGAAACATTCTCCCAAGCAACTACTGGAGTATAGAGTTAATTAAATATATTCCAAATTGTTTAGAAAATACGAAAAATAAAAATACCTGTGTGTGTGGGGTGGGGGGAGGTATTTGACACATGAATAGATGTCATTTTAGTTTGGCTTATCCACCCCAAAATTGCTTTATCTCTTTTCAAGAAAAAAAGATAGGCCAATGAAGTAATGGTATTCTTAGTTTCACTTACAATAACGAAATAGGGAATACTGGGAAATCATTCAGACCTTCAGGCTTCTCCTACTATGCAAATTGTCCCCTAGACTGGGAGTTTAACCAGGGTGCGGGGCCAGCCAGCCAACTGCAGGAAGGGAGGAGCCAGCCAGCAACAGCAGCAGAAAGCCAGGGCAAGGTAGGCCCTGGCCCACAGCCAACAGCCACTAGGGACCCTACCCATCCATGAAATTTGTGCACTGGGACTCTAGTATATATATAACTAATATATAGATACTTACATATATATATTGCATATATGCAAAAACACATATATGTATATGCCATCCAAAAAGTGTGTACCAAGTTAATTATACTTATATATGTAATTCTTATTTTAAAATATGGGGTTATTTTATACACACTATATTGCAGAGCTGAGATTAGAATGAGGCAAAAGAGGAGGGAGACTAGGGTTTAAAATTTAAGGAGGCATTCTCTCTCAGGGACCAAACCTGCACCCCTACCACCGTGAGTGCTTCCTTAAGTATTGTGTCCTTGGCCTTGCCTCCCTAGTCCCCATACCTCCTGCAACTTGCTTTTTATTTTTCCCATTAAGTTATCCTGAATATATTTTCATATAGAACTGTTTCTTTTCAGTGGCTACATAATCTTCCATTTATGACTTATTTATCTGAGCACCTTTTGAAGGACACGTGTTTCTAATTTCCAGTGAGCATCCTTGTTATGCATATCTGTGCCCATTTGTGCTAGAGTTTCTCTGTGCTGAACTTCAAAAAGAACAACTAGATCCAAGTCTAGTAAGCACTTTTTTTTTTAATTATTATTAACTAAAGGCATTTTGCCCTCAAAAACAGTTGTACTAATTTACACTGCCATCAAAAGTGCCGGTTTCCTGCTGAAACTGGTTTGGCTCAGTGGATAGAGCATCGGCCTGTTGACTGAAAGGTTCCAGGTTCAATTCCGGTCAAGGGCATGTGCCTTGGTTGCAGGCGCATCCCCAGTGGGGAGTCTGCAGGAGGCAGCTGATAGATGACTCTCTCTCATCGATGTTTCTAGCTCTCTATTCCTCTCTCTCTCTCTCTCCCTCTCTGTAAAAAAAAAAAAAAAAAAATCAATAAAATATATATTTTTTAAAAAGTACCTGTTTCCTAACATGCTGACCAATACTGGGTATTTATGAATTTGTAAAAGCTTTGGCAGTTGGATAGGTAAAAATAATAGCTTGCTGTGGTTTTAATTTGCAATTCTGTAAATGATGTTGTACATTTCTTCCTCTTCCCTAACCATTTTTTCCCACTTCTTTTGAAGATTGATTTCCCACAACATTGTTTTTTCCTGAAATTTTATGAGATCTTTGTATGTTAGATTTCAGAATATATATATATATATATATATATATATATATATATATACACACACACAATATATATATATGTGTGTGTGTGTGTGTGTGTGTGTGTGTGTGTGTATATATATATATATATATATATATATATATAATTTTTTTTTTTTGAGAGAGAGAGAGAGAGAAACATCAATGTGAAAGAGAAACATCAAGCAGTTGCCTCTTGCATGCCCCCTACCGGGCATCGAGCCCACAACCCAGGCATGTGCCTCTGACTGGGATCCTTCCGTCTACAGGCCAACACTATTCACTGAGCCAAACCAGCTAGGGCTTAGCTCTTATTTTTAGGTCTTTGGTCCATTTTGAGTTAATTTCTGTATACAGTGTGAGGTAGTGTGGTCCAACTTCATTCTTTTGCATGTGTTTTTCTATTTATCCCAGCACCATTAGTTGAAAAGACTATTCTCTTCCCATTGAACTGTTTTGGCATCATTGTAAAAAATCAACTGATCTTACATGTATGCGTTTATTTCTGAACTCTCCATTCCCTTCCATTGATCTTCATGTCTATGCTTGTGCCAGTACCACACAGTTTTGATTCACTGTTACTTTGCAGCAAGTTTTGGAATTAAGAAGCGTGAATCCTACCTTTGTTCTTATTTTTCAAGATTGTTTTGACTTTACTGAAACCCTTTCATTTCCATATAAAATTTAGTTATCAGCTTGCCAATTTTTGCATAAAAGCAGAAGCTAGGATTGCTATTATTAAAAAAAAAATAATTTTTTTTAAAGAATAGTTTATTGACTTTTCGAGAGAGGAAGGGAAGGACGGAAGAGGTAAACATCAGTGCAAGAGCACACATCAATCGGGCTGCCGCCTGCGTGCCCACTACTAGGGATTGTGCTCAAAACGCAGGCATGTGCCCTTGATGGGGAATTGAAAAGGCAACCTCCTGGTGCACTGGACAATGCC
Source organism: Pipistrellus hanaki (assembly GCF_964339955.1). Lineage (NCBI taxonomy): Eukaryota > Metazoa > Chordata > Mammalia > Chiroptera > Vespertilionidae > Pipistrellus > Pipistrellus hanaki. Next base: position 74,592,679 of record NC_140510.1, on the reverse strand, counting down.
CAACCAACTGAGCCACACTGGCCAGAGCTCATTCAAATGTTATTATTAATATATTTACTTATGATATAGGACTTTTGCTTTGCGTATATTATTAACAAATCCTCTCAAATCAACTTTCCTGACTTCAACCCTGTGACCTAAAACCAGGCTGCAAAAAGATACAGAATTTTCTGTCTAATTAGGCATAAAAGATGTGAAACACTATAATACTTGGTTACTACCTACAGGGAATCATTAGTTTCACATATAAATGTAGCTTAGTGCTGTGCCCACATCCAGAAACCAGATTGTGAGTCAGATGTTGTAGCACAATGTATCATCACTACCTTGAAAACTTCCCTCCCATTTTATGTCATGGGCCAAATGACAGGCTTTAATTCATGCCTGTTTGTACTCTGCTCATTCCTGCTTATTCATGCCTGATAGTATGGTACAAAGTCAAACAGCAGGATATTTTAGTTAGTAAATAAATCTTATATTTTATTTTGTAAAATATCTCTTTAAAAATATTTTTTTAACAAAAAAAAATAAAAATATTTTTTTAATTGATTTCAAAGAGTAAGGGGGATGGAGAGATTGAAACATCAATAATGAGAATCATTGATCTGCTGCCTCCTGCACGCCCCCTACTGGTAATGGAGCTCACAACCTGGACATGTGCCCTTGACTGGAATAGAATCAGGGACCCTTCAGTCCTCACTTTGACATTCTATCCACTGAGCTAAACCACTAGCTAGCGCTGTAAAATATCTCTAAATGTAATACAACCATAAATTTATAACTGTTTGACTTAACACTAACTGCCTGGCCAAAATTATAATTCTGAGAATTACTCTCTATTATATCATCTAATACCAAGTGTAGACCAGGCAGCTAGGGTTCATTTTAGCATACTTGCATTAAACACTGTGTGAAACATTATGAAGGTAGTACTTTATAATGTTTTGCACAAGGAAACTCTTTTGAGGGGTTAGCTGGTGTTAGCTGACAATAACCTTTTGTGACAAGCATTTCCCTTTTTTTGCAAACTGCTCCAGCATGTATGTTTACTCGCACCAGTAGTGTAGTTTCCTATATTATCAGTAGTGGTGTACCTTTCTAACTAATCATTTAAAAATAAGAGTTAGCCGAAACAGGTTTGGCTCAGTGGATAGAGCACATGTGTCAAACACAAGGCCCGCGGGCCAAATCCAGCCCGCCAGGCCTTGCAATGTGGCCCGCACCGCGCTGTCATCACTGCACTCCGCTGTCAGTTTATGACATTGTCAGTTTATGACTGTCAGTAAACCATTCGGCCCGCGATTTAGGCTGGATTTTAGATTTTGGCCCCTTCTCTGATTGAGTTTGACACCCCTAGGATAGAGCGTCAGCCTGCAGACTGAAAGGTCCCAGGTTCGATTCCAGTCAAGGGCATGTACCTTGGTTGCAGTCACATCCCCTGTAGGAGGTGTGCAGGAGGCAGCTGATTGATGTTTCTCTCTCATTGATGTTTCTAACTATCTCTCTCCATTCCTCTCTGTAAAAAATCAATAAAATATATATTTTTAAAAATAAAATAAAAGTTAATCTTCCCAGGATGGTAACTCAGTGGTTAGAGCATTGGTCTGCACACCAAAGGGTCTCAGGTCTGATTCCTCGTCAAGGGCATGTACCTGGGTTGCAGGTTCAATCCCCAGCTGATTGATGATTCTCTCTCATCATGGGTGTTTCTATCTCTCTCTCTCTCCCTCTTCCTTCCTCTCTGAAATAAAATTTAAAAAAATATATATTTTATTGATTTTTTTTTTTTTTTTTTTTTTTTTTTTTTTTTTTTTTACAGAGAGGAAGGGAGAGAGATAGAGTTAGAAATATAAATCAGCTGCCTCCTGCACACCTCCTACTGGGGTTGTGCCCGCAACCAAGGTACATGCCCTTGACCTTAACCGAACCTGGGACCTTTCAGTCCGCAGGCTGAAGCTGTATCCACTGAGCCAAACCGGTTTCAGCGCATAGCTGCAAATATTAAGAACCATTGTCTTTCAAATAAATTGTTCAGATTTTAAAGCAATTAGAATTGTTTATAAATTCATATAATTGTAAAACTTTCTCTATTGTATCTCATTATAAATATATTATTATTTTACCTTATTTTAGTGTATTTTAATACACTACTAGTTATCTAGAGGTAGTAGTTTTATTATTATGTTTTAATTTTCTTCTTTAAATTTTCTATAACCTCCAGTCTTACTTTTATAATTGGAATTTAAAAAAAAAAATTAAGGGAAGAAAAAGGAATCTGACAAATACTGAGATTTTTTATTTAAAAGGCTATCTACCTCATAGAAAATTAATCAAATATCATCACATTTCTCCTCTTTAATACTGGGAGACAGTGAAGTAATATCCACAAAACTTGAAGGGAAATTACTGTGATCCAAGGATCCTATACCCAGCTAAGCTGTTTGTCACATGCCATTCAACAGAAAGTATTCTCACACATTCTTCATTTTTTCAAGGACCCAGAAAATATACTATCCATATACACTTTGTAGAACAATATTACTCAGAGAAGCACTCTAGCCAACCTCCTAATGATTTAACCTAAAGAACTCTTGAAAAGAAAATGCTATGGTAAATTAAAAATAAAACCAAGTGTAACTTAAATGAGTTATAATTTAAAACAATTTTTAAACAAAAATGTCCTACTTAATTACTGAAAGGTTTCTTGAGAAAAAGAAACTAAGACTCGTCACTCCCTGTTAAACATTTTTAAGAGAAGTTCTCTCTTGGCAAATAACACCTACTCACTTGAGAAATTCTCATCCCAAAGAAGAGGTGGGAAGAAATCAGCCCTGAGGTGTTTAGGCTGCACATTGTGATCAACTGACTTAGTGACTCAAGCCAAGTAATAAACAAAGCGTGAACCCATCTGTGCAGGACCCAACTTGATGGGGAATCAAGGGAATTCAAAAACAACCACCCAACCTTACATGGTGTGGGCCTTTGTTTTTCAGAACACTATAATTTTTTCATAATCTTTGCCTTGAATTTTCTGTTACTGGATATATCTCTTCCTGTGGATTCTTTGGACATGATTCTTCATGTCACGCTAAGGGTCAGGCTCATTCTAGAAGAGCAATGGAAACAATGCTAGACCTCGCTGAGAGCCTGTATTCTAGTCCAGCTCTACCCGAAAGGAAAGTGGTCCCGAGGCTAGTGATCAGAACATTCTTTCTGAGCCTTAGTGTCCTTACTGTTAGTCACTGCCTTAGTCAGGGTTGAAAAATGAATGGATTAAAAAATATTTGATTCCTAAACACGAAACAGGTTTGGCTCAGTGGATAGAGCGTCGGCCTGCGGACTAAAAGGTCCCAGGTTCGATTGCGGGCACATCCCCAGTAGGGGATATGCAGGAGGCAGCTGGTCGATGTTTCTCTCTCATTGATGTTCCTAGCTCTCTATCCCTCTCTCTTCCTCTCTGTAAAAAAATCAGTAAAATATTTTTAAAAAATGTTTTGAACATTTTCAGGTGCTCTTATAAAGGTAAAATACTATTTTTATTCTTTTACTTTGAAATCGTGCTTCGGGCCTCTAGCTAATAATAACAGGCCAGTGTTAGTTCCTTAATAGTGACAAATGTACCAGAATAATATAAAATGTTAACAGTTAAGAAGCTGGGTGAGAGGTTTATGGGCACTCTGTCTTATCTTTGTAACTTTTCTGTACTTAATTATTCAAAAATTAAAAGTTTTGTTTAAAAAAAGTTATTATAGAAAATGGGAGAAAAGGTAATTCTTTTCTCCCATTTTCTAAAAGGAAACCATATACTTTTACTTTTAAATAAATTATTCTCCCTTGAAAATGGTCTTACCAAGAGATAAAGAGGCGTGAGAGTAATCCTGAGATGCCCTGGGAAAGGATCCCTCAGTTCTGTAAATTGTGTTTTAGGGTAGAGCATATTAGCATTTAGCATTTGTGAGGAAATGTTCGAATGTCCACAGAAGCAACAGAAGGACTTGCCTGTCCTTGCCTGCGGCTTTATTCATCTGGCTCTGTTTTCTGGTCGGAGCTGCTGATTTGACATCTAAAGGAACATTTTCCCACTGATTCCCCATGCTAGCCGGGGGCCTCTGAGAACCAGCAGGGCGAGCCTCCAGCGGAGCCAGTCTGGGGAGGGCGGCCGGGGGTGATTATGCAGACAGGGTTGTCTGCATTTTCCCTTCCTCCGCTTGGCAGAGCAAGTACAAAGTTCTGAAGATGAAAGGCTCCCATTAATACCAAACCAGTGCAAGTCCAAGAGGTTTCTTGACGATGGTTGGGTCATCACCACCATTTCTTTTTCCTCCTTCCTTTTTTTTTTAAAAAAAAAAAACAAACGTGTTTAGGAATCAAAGTCAGGATATTGGCTTCCCTGGGCTATTTTCTAGTTTCTATCCTCTAGGCATGCGGCAAAGATTCAAATGCAGCTTTACTGGTTTCCAAGAATGAGGAGAAGCAAATGCCTTCACCCCTGGCAGCTCCTTTCCCAGCTTCCAAGGATGGGAGGGGAGTAGGAAGCAATAGATGCTGTCTTTTCCTCCCGGGTCACAGGTTGTCTTGTACTCCAGAGACATCAGCTCAGAGAGCGGCCCCCACTGCACTTCTGGGCCCCACACCCACTTTTACCCAGACCTCCTCATCCTCGCTGCTCCACTTCCTTCACTAATGCGCTCTGTGGCCGCCGTCTCCTTCCTCTTCGTTCATTTATTCACTCAAAGCTATTGAGCAAGTCCTTTTAGGCTGAATGGCAGGTGCAGGATGTAGGGTGAAGTGCTCCTGGGATTTGGGGTACCCGGGTTTGGGGTACCCGGATGTGAGAAATGGGAGAAAGATGGTTGAGGAAGGAGCTCCTTTGGGGGTGTGATTTGCATACTTCCCGGGCCCTGTGGGCTGAAGGTGAGAGCATGGTATTCAGACAGATAGAGGGAGCTGAAGTCCTAAGGCCCTGAGGCAGGAATGAGCTAAAGTACTCCCGTCTGGAAGGCTGAGGTCAAAGGATGGAATGAAAGGAGAAAGGCCAGAGATAAGCAGGGCCCCATCGCAGGGTTCTTGTCTGTCCTAATAAGGGGTTTTCAGTTTCTTATCTTAGGAAGCCATTCGAGTTGCAAGCACCGTAGTCATAGGATGGCTCACTTTCCTTTGGAGAGAGTAGCTTTTCCTACATGTACATTACTCCAATTCACCAGTTGTTTTTATTTTATCCGGATTGGTTTTCTCTCCCATCAACAACAAAACTCCCTCCTTTTCCCTCCCAGCTGCTCATAAGCAACCTAGGGAAGGTACTTTCCTTCAATCACACCTGAGAACAGAGCTCATTGGCCAGAATGGGTGGAGCTACGGCAAGCCTGAAGAAACGGGGGATACATAACCCCCTTAACAAAGGAGTAGAAGTTCTCTCTTGTTGCTTTTGGCTCTCGCATTCGCCTGCATGGCCCGCCCCACGTGTGAAGGACTGATGGGCTGCAGCTGGGAACACAAACGAAGCGAGCCTGATGCTGGATCAGCCTGCATCAGCATGGAACAGAAACTGAGACACTGACTTTAATTTAGCTCTTTTAAAGGCAAAATGGGACTTCCAAGGCGGGACGGAGGGAAGTGGGACTTTGGGAAACGTGGGGGTTTAATTCCATACAAATATAAACCACTCGTTCTCCCGTGCACATCTCAGAAAGTTCTTTTTCTTGGACTGTCCACTCCCAGAAGCAACAAATGGGGATGGGGACTCTCTGCTTAAAACAACAGGTTTATGGATGATTTAATTCTCTTTAGCATTCATATTTTTTTTCTCTATGACGAACATGTGTTATTTGTATACAGAGGCCCAATGCATGAAATTCATGCAGGGGCCTTGGCCCCGGCCCCCAGCTGCCACCATGGGCCCCTGCCCGCCTCTGCCTCAGCCCCTGCCCACTGCGGCTTTGTCCTGAAGGAAGGAGACATCTGGTTTAATTAGCATATTACGCTTTTATTATTATAAAGGAGGCATCTTGAAGCACACCTGTGTTGCCTGGGGCACCAATCCTAAATTGCTTCTCTTCCAACTTCCTAGTACCAGTGTGCTTCCTACCCATTCAATGTTTTTCTGGGTTCGGACCTCAGGACTACTTGTTCCCAGGGAGGGACTCTCTTTGTCCTCAGACCAGATTCTAAACAGACTTCTGGCTTTGCCACCGATTGCTTTATTCTAGTACAATGTGGGCTCTCCCTCTGGCCACAGTGCTGTTGGCCACCTCTGTAAGAGAGAAAATATGCTGGAATAGAGAAGGGTACTCTTTCCTTTGATGTAGTATTTCAATTAGTGGGATATTTTAGGACTAAAAACTATATTTTTATTTCAGAGAGGAAGGGAGAGAAAGAAAAACATCAGTGATGAGAGGGAATCAAACCCTGACCTCGTGGTTCATAGGATGACGCTCCACCACTAAGCCATGCCAGCCGAGCATTTTAGGAATTCTGAGAACTTGGAGAGAAAGATCACGAGTACGAAGTGAAGGTTTGGGATAACATAACAGACTTATGATGTGTATGAAAGGACCAGGCTTGTTTAACCATAAAATGAACTAGGTAACATACTATGCTCCATCTCCACTGAGGAAAAACGTAAAAAGGGGCTGCAGTTGCAGAAAAGGGGATTCTGGTTAGATCAGCAACTTTTACACTTTGGGCTATGGAAGCTTTCCTTTTTTTTTTTTTTTTAATTTGTTTTATTGATTTTTTTACAGAGAGAAAAGGAGAGGGACAGAGAGTTAGAAACATCGATGAGGGAGAAATATCAATCAGCTGCCTCCCGCACACCTCCTACTGGGGATGTGCCCACAACCAAGGCACGTGCCCTTGACCGGAATCGAACCTGGGACCCTTCAGTCCACAGGCCTACACTCTATCCACCGAGCCAAACCAGTTTCAGCACCCTTTCCTTTTAATAAAATAGAACCTGGGAACCCAATATGTGAAAGAGAAAAAGGAGGAATGGTGCCTATTGAAGTCTGAGTGGGGGTTGCCCATTCCACCAGCTCTTTCTTCCCTCAGAAGACTTGCCAACACAGTCTGAAAATCAGAGGTTTAGGTCAAATCAACAAACTATAGCCAGCTGACTTGTTTTGTATGGACCATGAGCTAAGAATGTTTTTTCCATTTTTAAATGGCTAGGGAAACAAGAATTATTCTATGTGCCACGTAACAACTACATGGCATTCAAATTCCAGTGTCCACAAATAAGGTGTTTTTTTGTTTTTTTTTTAAATTTTTATATATTTTTATTGATTTCAAAGAGAAAGGGAAACATCCATGTTAAGAGAATCATTGATTGGCTGCCTCCTGCACGCCCCCTACTGGAAGGGATCTAGCCCACAATCCAGGCATGTTCCCTTGGCTGGAATCTATCCACTGAGCAAAACCAGCTGGGGCCACAAATGAAGTTTTATTGGGACACATCCACACTCATTTGTCTATGGCGACAATGGCAGTTAAGTAGTTGCATTAGAGAGTTTATGTTCTATAAAATCTAGAATATTTGCTGTTCCTTTGCAAAAAAAAGTGTGCCAAACTGGTTTAGATGGAAAGCTTTATGATACTGTACTGTTTTTAATATGTGAAAAACCGTTTATATGATTTCTTCCTTTTGAAGACATTGAAGTTGGGGAGGCCGAGGTTTACGAGAGGTCCTGACTATATAGAGTAGAAGTGACTGGTCTCAAACCACCCAGGGTCCCTGCCAGTCTGTCCCTTCCAGCCTGAGGGGCTGTGGTTTCACCCTGGGCTCCAGCCAGTCGCCTGCAGATGGCTAAAGGGAAAAGAAGGCAATGACCTGGCAGTATGCCAACCTCCCCAACCCTCCCTTTCCCAGTTTGGAGCCTTGAATTCCTGGCAATTAAGAAAAGGATTTCCTTCATAAGAACACAATGAAGGAAAGCTCTGGCCAGTCACTAGATTTCACAGGGTGGGAAAACATCTGTGATTTGGAAAGAGGAAAGAAAACTCAATCTTAAGCACTGATAAGAGATGGTGCTGAGGAAGACTATGAGAAAGGAATAAAACACATTTAGAACAAGTGGAGAATGATGGCAAAATCTTAACATCTCTTAATGCTTTCTTTGAAATTACCTATCATTTTAAAAAAATACATTTTTATTGATTTACGAGAGGAAGGAAGAGGGAGAGAGAAACATCAATGAGAATCTCTGATCTACTGCCTACTGCAAGCCCCCCACTGGGGACTGAGCCTGCAACCCAGACATGTGTTCATGCCTTGAATCAAACCCGGAACCCTTCAGTCTGCAGGCTGACACTATCCACTGCACCAAACCAGCCACGGAGAAATTACCTATCATTTAGGATCAAATCATGTCATTTGCATTAATACTTAGATAACTCTTTTGGCTCCAATCTAGCATTTCACAAACATATTTATTGATATATTAAACCAGTGGAAGCTGGAATTATATTCTGTCACCAAAATGAGGATGAGACCTCAATACTACCAATCACCCTTTTAGTTCTCCCAGCTGGTCAAATAAGTCAAATGACATACAAGAGAAAATAAAATTTTAATTCATGCACACAGGGAATTCACGTAAGCATGAGCATTCCAATGAAGCAAAATGAGGTATGTATGCCATTTTGGACTAAGAAGACAGTAGGCAATGCACAGGGAGATGAGAAAGAGAAAACATTGGTAAACAATTTCTTGCAGGGCCACCCAGAAACAATGGGACACAAAGGGGGATCTAAGGAACATACTGTGCTAAAGTGAATGTTATTTCCCTTCCTGAAGCAGGTTTTTGTTTGAATCTCTCTAGGCAGATAAAGGGGAGGTAAACTCTCCTTGAATTTGTTAGGTTTTAATTGTTTTTATCTCAAAATAATGTACATGCGATGCCGAAACCTGTTTGGCTCAGTGGATAGAGCGTCAGCCTGCGGACTGAAAGGTCCCAGGTTTGATTCCGGTCAAGGGCATGTACCTTGGTTGCGGGCGCATCCCCAGTGAGGGGTGTGCAGGAGGCAGCTAATCGAAGATTCTCTCTCATCGATGTTTCTGACTCTCTGTCCCTCTCTCTTCCTCTCTGTAAAAAATCAATAAAATATATTTAAAAATTAAAAATAAAAATAATGTGCATGCGAGGGTGACACTTTCTGGGGATATTCACTCCAGACCTCCACAATACCTTCAAAACCATGGGGTAATTTCTTAGCCTGAAGTATAGTGATTAGTAACTGGGGGTTAAGGGAGGGCACGTGTAGGGAACTGATAAATCTCAAATAATTTTTCATTTACTTTTTCTCTTTAGTGGAAAAGGCGCCGTGATTAGAGAGGTGAACCATAAAGCTATAAAAAAAAGATATACCCCTCATGATCTCTGCAGGGGAAAAAACAAACAATAAAACAAATAGGCCCTAGCTGGTTTGAGTCAGTGGATAGAGCATTGGCCTGTGGACTAAAGGATCCTGGGTTTGATTCTAATCAAGGGCACATGCCTGGGTTGTGAGCTTGATCCCCAGTGGAGGCAGCAGGTCAATGATTCTCTATCACCATTGATGTTTCTCTCTCCCTCTCCCTTCCGGAAGCCAATACCAGCACGTCATAATTTCAAGTTCCATCGAAAGGTTGATGGAGCTGAAACCTGTTTGGCTCAGTGGATAGAGCGTCAGCCTGCGGACTGAAAGGTCCCAGGTTTGATTCCGGTCAAGGGCATGTACCTTGGTTGCGGGCACATCCCCAGTAGGGGTATGCAACAGGCAGCTGATCAATGATTCTCTCTCATCAATATTTCTAACTCTTTATCCCTCTCTCTTCCTCTTTGTAAAAATTCAATAAAATATATTTAAAAAAGAAAAAGAAAAGAAAGGTTGATGTAACTTGGGGACTCAACAAGGGCTGAGACACATATGTTATCACATGTTGGAAATGGCTAAAGGCATTTACCCAAACCTAAAAAGGATGCATTAAATGATTGCTTGCTGCTAGGCAGCTCAGGGCATCTTGATCTACGTTTTATTGCCTCCTCCTGGCCAAACACCTGAACAGCCGGAGGTATTTATTCCAATCTGACAATGGATTCTGTACCTAACTCTGGCCTTTGATGTGTATATCTCCACCCTGTCTTGGGACAAATTGTGTTAATAAAAAGCAAGGGGTCCTGAGACAAGAACTTAGTTCCTTTAGTTAAGACTTCTCTGACTCCCTATAATGCCTTTTAAAATTGTTAATTTATGCACAGCCCTTCTCCAGATTGCTAAACCCTTCTAGGTGCCAGATCAAGACAATCAGCGTTATCTTTACTCTCAACATGGGTGAGGATTTAAAAAAAATTTTTTTTCTCGGCCTAGCTGGTTTGGCTCAGTAGATGTTGGCCTATGAACTGAAGAGTCCTGAATTTGATTCTGGTCAAGGGCACGTACCTCGGTTGCAGGCTCCAGGATATGCAGGAGGAAACCAATCGATGTTTCTCTCACATCAATATTTCTCTCTTGTCTTTCCTTCTCTCTTACACTTTCTCTAAAAATCAATGGAAAACCACCCTCAGGTGAGGGTTAAAAAAAAAATGTTGAAAAACAGATTAATACATTTTTAAGTTTCTCTAAAATTATTTAAAGTTATATTAGCTGCTGAAATAAATAAAAATATTAGGTTGAATCATATTGCATTTTTACAGGAAAAAAATATCAGCAATTTCGTTTAAAGCTATAATATCCCAAAGGTAACAAAAATTTCTCTCTCTATAATGTCCAAAATGGATGTTCCTGATTAGTGGATAGCTGTCCTCCAAGCCAGTGGTGGTGTTTCTGAGCACCACTTTTTTTACCATATAGTTTCTGTATCTTAACACCTGGCTCCCAAGATTACTGTTAGTCTGATCAATACTGGGGGTCAGAATAGGGCACTGACAACTTCATTTTTATGGACCAGGATTGCAAGTGGTGAGTTACCACCACTCATTCCATTGACTCAAACTCAGTCACATCTAACTACAAGGAAGGTTGAGGAATATAGTCTAGTTATGTGTCCAGAGAGAAGAGAATTAAGTCTGGTAAATGGCTGGCTGGCCCTCGCAGGTTTGGCTCGTGGACAGAGCATTGGCCTGCAGACTAGAGGGTCCCAGGTTCAATTCTGGTCAAGGGCACATGCCAGGGTTGCAGGCTCAATCCCCAATAGGGGGCATGCAGGAGGGAATAAATGATTCTATCTCATCATTGATGTTTCTCTCTCTTCCTCTCTGAAAATATATTTTTAAAAATGGCTGGCTGGTGGCTACCATAGAAGGCTCCATAATGCTTCCCAGACTTCTCCCCTGCAATATTTAACTCTGGGGTCTCCCCATTTTTAAGTACAAAAGATTTTGAGTAATACTTTATACTTCTTTTATAAGAAATTCTTGCATAAATTATGAGTTCCCAAGAGCCAATGAGATAAACAATTATTTCCATCTTGCAGGTGAAGAAATTAAGATTTAGAGAAGGCACATGTTGACTTGTCCAAGCTCATAGCAGCAGCAAGGATATGAATTTATATAGTACTTTTTGGCTTATGCAAGACTTTCAGACATATTTTCTCTGACCACTAGAGTAGGGACCTCCCCATTCTGACAGTTTGTGGCCTCTCCATCATAGCTGCTGGCCCAGCAGATTATAGGATATAAATAGATGCATTTGTTGTCTGACCACCTCTTGCTGGAGTCAGACACATTTACCACTCTGCTTCTTGTCTCAGGTTAGTAAGGCAGGTCTTGAGTCCTAAGAATTCATGTGATGGCTTACTTAGACTTCTATGGTTCAGCCTGGCTTTCCAGGAGAACACCAAATTGCCAAAACTCAAAGGATGTTGGGAGATCAGTTTCAGGGTGGGGATATGGGACCCAACAGAATGTAGCCACTTACAACTCAATTACCAAGAGGCAGGTCTCTGCTGCTGCTGTTTTCTACTTTTTCAGAGTGCAGCATCTTTTCACAGGTGGTGCGAGAGTGATGATTTTTCTTCCATAAACTCTAATTGCACTTCACAACTCTCCTTTCAAAATATCTGTATTTCTGATCTGCTATTGAGATCTCTACTTCTGCTCCCCTGCATTCCCACTTCTTGAAGGACGCAGGGACTTAAATAGCAGCATGACCATCTTCCTCAGAAGGGTTTGAGGTTCACTTTGTGAACTACCTGAGGTTAGAAGCTGCTACACCTTCTTTGAGTTCTCGTGGTTACCTAGTAGGTACCTTGCCTCTAGTGGACATCCCAAATGCCTGATGACCAAGAATGTTGTACAAGTATCTTAGAATTTTCAGCGATAAAGAACTCAGAATTAAATCAAAATAAATGGCATGCTATTGCTTCAAAAAAAATAAGACTTTTAATTATGATCACTTTCAAGCAAACAGAAAATACAATGATCAACCATATACCCACTACCACGTATTTCAACAAGATTCCAATTTTCAGGCTAAGAAAATGTCCCAACACAGAATAGCTTGCACTTGTCAGAATCATAAGAGATACAGCGGAGGACAGAGGATGAGTCAAAGCTAAGTCTTAAAAGATGGGACTTATGGCCTTGAGAAGCAACAAGTGGACAGAGAACTGCAAAAAGTTCTGAGGGGGTTGGGGGCTCTGATGAAAACGGCTGAGCCAAGATCTTGGTAAGCATACTGAGGACCCAGAAGACAGTGGGAAAATACAGTAGTTAGTTTAAACCAGAAAATATAAAATTACAATTGTGAAGAGGTTATAGAATGCAATGAAGAATGAGTTAAGTTTTTAAGCAGGGATTATTTTATGTGGCTGTTACAAGAAAATTCTTCTAATTTGCTGATGAAATTAGGTATATAAAATTCACCTGAGCTTCCCATTTCAGGCTAGGCTCTTCAACAGGACCAGTGCTTCACTTTTAGCACAAAAAAAAACACACATCATTTCCCATTTGGCTAGTGCTTTAAACAGTCCAGACTTTGGCACTTATAGCTGAGAGCTCTGTTGATGGGGGAAAATTTGTAAAAAAAAAAGGGGGTATTAAAAAAAGAAAAAGCTGGTAGCTCTGATTCAACCGTTTTCCCCAGGCCTACAGAAAACTCAAGAGTGACTAGGACTTTAGTATTCTCAGTCTACTTTATGTCAGACAGAAAGCTTTGACTCTACTGCTCTTGGCAGTCCACAAGCAACTTTCATCTAAAAGTCAATAAAGTGTCTGGGGTACTACTGGATGAGGCAAAATGATGACATTCTCTGGGGAGAAAAACAAATCAGCTTTATGTTATAGAAAGTTGTCTATAGATGGCTAAATGTTCTTCATGCAGCATTTACTTCAATCAAAATACCTAAACTTGAAATGCATTTACATCCCTTAAAGTTTGTTATCATCTTAATTTCTATAAACGTTATGACAGGTAATGTTGACCATTATTTCTGATTTATATATAAGAAAATGGAGGTCAGGGTGTGTTTATTTGCCCCGTTACATTAAAAGCAGAACCGGAGCCAAGACCGGTTTGGCTCAATGGATAGAGCGTCGGCTTGGGGACTGAAGGGACCCGGGTTCGATTCCGGTCAAGGGCATATACCTTGGTTGCGGGCATATCCCCAGTAGGGGGTGTGCAAGAGGCAGCTGATCGATGACTCTCTCTCATTGATGTTTCTAACTCTCTATCTCTCTCCCTTCCTCTCTGTACAAAATCAATAAAATATTTAAAAAATAAATAAATAAATAAATAAATAAATAAAAGCAGAACCGGAGCCCAGGCCAGGTAGCTTGGTTGGCGAGCTATCCCATATAGCAAAAGGAGGCAGGTTCAATCCCTGGCCAGAATACAGTTGATAGTTCTTTCTCTCTCTCAAAATCAGTAAAATATATCCTCAAGTGAGGGGAAAAAAAGGCGAAAGTGAAACTCCAAGATATAATCATTCTAACTAGCCCAACCCCTTGAATGCTTTTACTGATTTGGGATTCAGCATGATGCCCATGGCATACACAGAAATGCAAGACGTAACAATCCTGAGAACTGTAACTGTCATGATAATATGTGGCTGTCAACCAGGTTGCTGTTCACATATTAACCACCATCTCTTATAAAGATTTCTCTTTGGTGTTCTATGTCCTATACTGCATACCTATGAACATTTTATTTTTGCTTAACTTGTTTTAAAAAATATATTTTATTGATTTTTTACAGAGAGGAAGAGAGAGGGATAGAGAGTCAGAAACATCGATGAGAGAGAATCCTCGATCAGCTGCCTCCTGCACACCACCCCACTGGGGATGTGCTCGCAACCAAGGTACATGCCCTTGACCAGAATCAAACCGGTTTCGGCCCTTTACTCATTCTTCTTCTTCTTTTTTTTTTTAATATATATTTTATTGATTTTTTACAGAGAGGAAGAGAGAGGGATAGAGTTAGAAACATCGATGAGAGAGAATCATCCATCAGCTGCCTCTTGCGCACCCCCTACTGGGGATGTGCCCGCAAACAAGGTACATACCCTTAACCGGAATCGAACCCGGGACCTTTCAGTTCGCAGGCCGACGCTCTATCCACTGAGCCAAACCGGTTTCGGCCCTTTACTCATTCTTAATAAAATGAGTATTAACCTTTATAAAAAAAAGTCCCTATAGATTACTTCAGAAACAATTCAGGGCCTACATTAAGAATTATTATGCCCTAGTTTGGTTTGGGTCAGTGGATAGAGCATAGACCTGTGGACTGTAGTATCCCACGTTCAATTCTAGTCAGTCAAGGGCATATGCCTAGGTTGTTGGGTCAATCCCAAGTGTGGGGCATGCAGAAGGCAGAAATTGGTGTTTCTATCTCACTCTTCCTCTCCCTTTCTCTCTAAAATCAATAAAAAAAAAATTTTTTTTAAAAAGAAAAAGAATTATTTTGTTGCATCTTTCAGAATTGCAAGTAAGTAAATAAAGTTAGGGGTGTGATCTCTTTCTTTCTGAAGAGATGCTCAAAAGCTGGGCTTTGTGTTCAGAATTTTGAAATTCTGAACACAAAGCCCAGCTTTATTTAAATAAATTCAGAGGCAGAAAGATAGCAGAAAAGGAAAAAAATGAAAGTCCAAAAGAGCGAGAGAAACATAGTGAGATTCTTAAATTGGTCCATCTAATGACTGCCTTACAAAAAGGCCACTTCAAGTGAATAATTCACAACTCTCTCTATTCAGATATGCTTATCAAAAACAGCAATCATCAAACACCAAATAAAATATAGAAAGGGCCAAAGGTTCTCTACCTAAAATAGAGATCACAGAACTGCCTCAAAATACCAAGAAAATATTTTTATTTGTATTACAAAGACTAAAAATAATGACATAATAAAGTTAACAGGGTTGATGTCAAGACACAAGTAGGTTTGAAAAGCTATAGATGAGTAATCACTTTGTTTTACTAAACCTCTGTTCATCTCGATCATCTTAAGGAGCATCTCTGGCATACTCTTGACTGAATCTTAAGGACATATCCAGGTGATACAATTGTTATTCCTTTCCATTAGTCCTCATTGCCTTTCTTCTTCTTCTTTTTCTTCTTTTTCTCTGGACTCTGAAAATAATCAAGAATGCTTTTGAAAGAGTTGTAAATGTATGGATAATAAATTTTTCCTCATACAAAGTAAAGAATAGATCTATTTCTCTTAAAAATAAATGTAAGGGAAAGATTAACATTTTGAAATATAAGAGCCATCTCTAAGAAAGCTATATGTAGTAATCATATTCTCTCCCTTACTCAAAGCAAATCCATTTGTAATGAGTCTAACTTTTATAGTATTGGTAATTAAAACAACAACAAAAAAAAACATACAAGAACCGCTGTGCTGGTGCATGGTTCTTCCTCAGAAAGCGGTTCTTCCTTTATGTGTTTCTTCTTATCCTTTTTCTTCTTCTTCTTTACAGATGTCTCCTGTTCTTCCACCACTAGTACTCCTTCTTCTTCTTCTTCTTGCTCTTCTACTTCAACTGAATAGGGTAAATGTAAAGATTTAACAATTAACAATATCAGACCCCAGTCTCCCAAACCTTTAAAATCTTAAGTCTCCTCCTGTCATTCTGGCCAATAATCCAGAGTTTATTAACACTTACCTAGTGCAATATCACTAACTTTACAAATGATATAAAGCACAGAGATAAGTAAATTACCCTTGATCATGCAGCTATGCATAAAAATTAAAATTAAGACAGATCACCTCAGCTGCAAATCCACTGTTTTGGGGGAAGATAGGGAATTACATCAGAAATGATTAAGAGTTTGTGCTATGGAGTTAAATCATGCATTAATTCAATCTAAGCAGGGGCCCTGAGTGAGTCATTTAACTTCTGTAAAATCAATTTCCTCATCTATAAAGTGTAGCAATGTACATCGCAATGGACTACTAGGATGTAATAAGATAATAAATGTAAAATACTAACACATTTGAAGGAAGATTCAGTAGTAGATAGCTATGATCAAGACGCAGTCTTTTTACACAGAATCAGTGCAAATGATAAAAATAAACCAGGAAGGACATGGCAGGTGTGACTTGGTTGGAGGACTAACTGTCCCATGCAACAAAAAGGTTACAAGTCTGGCCCTCACCGGTTTGGCTCAGTGGATAGAGCGTCAGCCTGCAGACTCAAGGGTTTGAGTCCAGTCAAGGACATGTACATTGGTTTGAGGCAAATACCCAGTGGGGAGTGTGCAGGAGGCAGCTGATCAATGTTTCTCTCTGATTGATGTTTCTAACTCTTTATTCCTCTCCCTTCCACTCAAAAAAAAATAAATAAATAAAACATGTATTTTTTTAAAAAAAGTTACCAGTCTGATCCCTGGTTGGGGTGTATGTGTGGGGGTCAGTGGATCAATGTCTCTCTCAAATCAATAAACATATCCTCAGGTGGGAATCAAATAAAGAAAGCAGGAAGAGGAACACGGAGGAAGGTGATGCATGTGGACATTTTACACAGAAGTTGGGCAGACACCTGAAAGAAGTAAGGAATGCATAATGCATGAATCCTGCTCTGGTTGGTGTTGCCCAGTGGTTAGAGTGTCAGCTTATGTATCCAAGAGTCTCGAGTTGATTTCTGGTCAAGGGTCCCAGATCGGATTGCAGATCGGATCCCCAGATCCAGTAGGGGTCTTCCGAGATGCAATCAATTGATATGTCTCTCTAACTTTCTCTCTCTGCCCCACCCTCTAAAAAAAAAAAAAAAAAAAAAAAAAAAAAAAAAAAGATCCTTGGGTGAGGATTAACAAAAACAAACAAGCAAACAAACAATCCCCTTCCCCCAATGAATCTTGAGGAAAATATTCCTGGTAGAACAAATGCTAAGGTTATTTTGAAGAAAGGGGTAGATAGCAGATTCAATGAATATCAAGAGTCAGTGTGGCTGCTGTGGTAGGTATGATAGACGGTTAGATTCTGGATATATTTTCAAAGTAGAATCAAGAAGATCTGCTGCAAGAATACAATGGGTTATAAGAGAACACAATTCAAGGATTAGCATCAGAGTAGAAGTGGCAAGGATCCATAAATGTTAAGTTTGAAAAGCTTATTGGTTATATAAGTGAAGATACACATCTGGAGTTTTGAGCTTTCAAAAGCTACTAATAAATTGAGAGATCTTATTATTCAATTAAAAACAAAAACAAAAAAAACACCCAGAAGCATAGGAATTAAATAATGTTTTCTTCATCGAGGGCAGGAGCCCACATTTGTTCATGGTATATACTTTTTATCATTGAACTATTTAGAAATTCTATTGCTTTAATGACTGTCTTACTAAGACTATATGGTAGGCACTAAATATAGGTCCAGCTAATAAAAAGGGATACTTGCTTCTCAACTTTGCAAGACAGTCTAGTATACTGGAGAGAATCTAATTTTTTTCTTTTTAATATTTTTATTGATTTCAGAGAAAAAGAGAAAGAGAAAGTAAAAGAAACACCAAGAGAGAATAACTGATCGGCTGCCTCCCACACGCCCCCCACTGGGGGTTGAGCCTGCAACCCAGGAATGTGCCCTGACTTAGAATTGAACCAGTAACCTCCTGGTTCATAGGCCAACACTCAACCACTGAGCCACACCAACCCGCAAACCCCCACTTTCCTTTTGATTTCAGAAAGGAGAGAGAGAAACATTAATGCGAGAATCATCGATCAGCTGCATTTTGCACACCCCTATTGAGGATCAAGCCCACAACCCAGGCATGTGCCCTGACCGGGAATCAAACCACGACTTCCTGGTTCATGGGTCTATGGCTCAACAACTGAACCACACCAGCCAGGCTGGAGAGCACCTGTTAGTATTTTTATTTATTTTTAAATAGCTTTCAATTTTTTATTAAAAATATTTATTAAAAATATTTATTTATTTTAGAGAGAAAGGAGAGGGAGGGAGAGAGAGGATAGAGGAGGGAGGCAGGGAGACACAGACACACACACATATCATTGGTTGATTCCTGTATGTGTACTGACAGGGGATTGAACCTGCAATCTTGGTGTATGTGGATGATGCTCTAATCAACTGAGTTACTTGGCCAGAAGTATTATTTTTATTTAAAAATATATTTTTAGCCCTAGCTGATTGGCTCAGTGGACAGAGCGCCGGCCACCAGACTAAAGGGTCCCAGGTTCAATTATGGCCAAGGGCACAAGCCCTTTGCGCCCCCCTGAGAAGGTGCAAGGAGGCAACCGATCAATGATTCTCTCATCATTGATGTTTCTACCCTTCTCTCCTTCTCCTTTCCTCTCTGAAATAAAAAAATACTTATTTTTATATATATTAATTTCAGGAAGAGAGAAAGAAACATCAATGAGAGAGAATCATTGACCGGCTGCCTCCTGCATGCCTTCTACTGGGGATCGAACCTGCAACTCTAGAATGTGCCCTGACCAGGAACTGAACTGTGACCTCATGGTTTATAGGTGAATGCTCAATCACTGAAACACACCAGCCTGGTTGGAGAACACCTTTTATTTTTTGTTAGTCCTCACCTGAGGGTATATTTTTCCACTGCTTTTGAGAGAGAATAAAAAGGTTGGAGGTGGAGTGGGGCAGAGAGAGAAACATTTATGTGAGAGAGACACAACAACTGGTTGCCTTCTGCACTGGTCCTGACCGGGAGCAAAACCACAACCCAATCCATTGGTGATCAGGCTAACGTTCTAACCACTGAGCAATGCCAGCCGGGGCCGGAGAGCACCTTTTAAATAGCATTACTATGATAGTAGGCTAATAGTATATTAGCACTCTAGTCGGTTCAATATAAGAGAAATAATGAAAAAACACCTCTATTAGCTCGAACCTATATTATCCATGTAACCAAAAGATCTAAATAACCCATTTAGAAACTGCATGTGTTTTTTTTTCCATTTTAAGCCGATTCTCAAAAAAGTTCATGTGGTAGAAACCACAGTTTTGGTTTGATATAATTAGTGTAATATATAATTCCACATGTTCATAGAAATTAACCTCTATAAAATCTGATAAATTTAACAATGTCCTAACTATTCTCAGAGAACATGATGTCTTATTAAAATTAAAATAACACTAATTTTCAATACTGATGATTTCACAATAAGGTTCAATGGCACAAATTTTACTAAGACTTATGAAGTCTGTACTTAAGGAATAAGAGTATAAATGACATTTAAAAAATTCAAACTAACCTTTAATTTTAACCTTAGCTTTTTTTGCCTTCTTTTCAATTATTTCATCCTCTTGATCTACCTGTTCTATCTTGCGTTTTTTAGAACAGGTTGGCAGTGTGGAGTCACCAGAAGGATCATAAGTCTTCACTTCACTGAAAAAGGTCAAGGAGTTTAAGAAAATCTCTACAAATATCTGTAACTAAAATAATCTTAGAGATGTTTAAAAGAAATGCTAGTATATAACACATAAGCATAAAATGCTGTTTGTTTAGTGGCTTTCGGGCAGTTTATGAAAACTAAGTTTCCAAAAAGGTGGAGTGTTTAAATATTTTGCAGGTAGGTTAATAACACTTCAAGAGAAGTGGTGAGCTAAATGAATTCTGAATCAAGTGACTACAGTGTAAGAAAAATATTTAGCCCTGGCTGGTGAGGCAGTTAGAGCATCATGGGTTTGACTTCCCTATTAAGGGAATTTATCTGGGTTGCAAGTTCGATCCCTGGCCCCAGTTGGGGTACATACAAGAAGCATTCTCTCTCATGTCCATGTCTCTCTCTCCCCCACTACAACCTCCCTTCCACTTTCTCTAAAAATCAATTAAACAACTAACAAACAAATTTCAATTAGCATGGGGGGGGAAATCTCTTTATAATTAAACGAAAATCAAACCAAACGATTTCAATCAATTTTAATATAGAAGGCTCATTTCAAGAACCCAAGAGGTAGAGAAACAAAAGGGGAATATCTATGCATAAGTTTTTAAAACCCAGCGACTTCTTTGGTTCTAACGTAGCAGAAAGAAAAGAAAAAAAAAGAAAAAAAATGGGAGTGCCAAAAATGTGACGTATTAGTGTTTTAAGCGCATGTGATCAAAGTTATAAGAATAGAATATTAAAAATTTATACAAAACAAACTAAAGCATTGTCTGTTTCTTAAGTTGACTTATTGCAGGCTAATGACTAATTTTTAGAGATTAAAAATTAACATAACTTAAAAACAAACATCCACATTTGTCAACTGAGAAATTTGGAAACTTTATGAACTATATAAAAGAAAACATTAATGCCCAGCCAATGTGGCTCAGTGGTTGAGTAGTGACCTATGAACCAAGAGGTCATGGGTTCTATTCCCAGTCAGGGCACATGCCTGGATTGCAGGCTTAATCCCCAGTAGGGGTTGTGCAGGATGTTTCTCTCATTGATGTTTCTCTCTAACCCTCTTCCTTCCTTTTTCTCAAAATTAAATAAAAACGTATTTTAAAAAAGAGAAAACATTAATGTCCATACTGAATACTATGTAAGGTTTCTTTCCAAAATAAAGGAAAACCATTTTTCTGAATGTATATATTTAAATATATATATATATATATATATATACACTTATAACTGTGATATACTATATACTGCTTTCCCCACACACATATTAAAATTTTTAAAGAACTAAAAGATTCCTAAAAGTAGAATTTATGGGTTAACGACTAGAAACATTTTTAAGGCTCTTGATGCATACTGTCTAACTGCTTCCCAGAAAAACTGTCCTGCATTCTACTTCCATCATCACAACCCTCCTCAGTATTAAGCATCACCTCAAATAATAACCAGAACACCTCTCCTAACACATATCTTTTATAAATCGTATGGTTCTCTCTGAATTACTTTATCATGTGTCTTAGCCATTTTTAAACTTTTGTCTTTTTAAAATATACATGTTAAATAACTCTGAATTTTCTTTTTGATAAATTGTTTACTATACAAGAACTATGAATGCCAAATATGTATTATCTATATTTAGAAATGAGTAGAATATTTTAAAAGGGCAAAACAAACATACAATAGGTACTTATTACAACAATATGAATGTGTGTATTTCATTAAAACAACAGGACTGAATATGAAAAACTATAAATGGCAAAAAAAGAAAGAAAAACGGGGGGTTGCATTGAGATGCTTAATTTTATAATAAATTTTTTTTAAAAAAACTGCTGTCAACAATTAACATTTAAATAAGTAGGAAATGTCCTTCCATCTCCCTCACATGTACTCACCTTTTATGCTCATATTTTTCTGCTTTTGCTAATGCCTTTCCTGTCCCGCTTATTTTTCGTATCTAAGAAAAGAAAAATTATTTTCTAAGATAAAATTTTATAGTATATACTCTAATGCATCAATTCTCATTAAATGTAAGGGAAATTATCAACAGTAGACACTAAAAGAATATGAGACACAAAACTAATTAAAGAGGTCAAGGGGGGAAACTGGACATATGCAATACTTTAACAAAAACAAAACTGTTGAGCAGGTGAACTAAGCTGATTAACTTTTAACAGGTAACACTTCTGCAATAGGCAGAGTATGTTTCTTACCCCTCTATCTTCAATGGCCCTCAACCTGGCCTCTAATTTGGCTCTGTTCTCAACTCCCATCGCAGAACTGGAATCTTCACCAAAAGCATCATACCGGATAGCCAAAACAGTTTTGGCTGCCAACATTCGAGAAATCTAAACAGAGAATTTGAAATTAGAAACATTCATGCTAGGATTTCCTGTAAACCAGGAATTACAAAAGCATTTGGAATCACACAAATCAAGCCACCTATCTTATATCTTTGATGCTATATAATGGTTAACTAGTTCTGTACCACCACCATCATTTTGGTGGATAAAGAGATTTTTAGTAGTTATGGCTAAAACCAGTTCAAGCTATCCTAATTCCCTCCTTTAGTTTCTACTCAATGATATTAATTCTACACAATGATGCCAACCAGAAAAAGTACAGCCCCCTTTTCAAGCTAATTAACATTTTATTAACAAATTCTTAATTTATTAACAAACTCCCAATTAAACTCTTAATTAACAAACTCTTAATTTCTCCTATCACTTTGCTTTGAATTTTATATTTGTTTCTTTAAAAAAATAAAATATGTGCCCTGTTTTTCCAAAATAAATAAAATAAATAAAATATGTGCCCTACAAAATAGACACATCATTGGGCAGAGCTATTCTTTCATTATAATTTGTAAAATTACAAAATCTATGTATGCTAAGTTGGTTTCCTGCCACAAGAACACTTAAAAAAAAAGTTTTATTGATTTTTTATAGAGAAGAGAGAGGGACAGAGAGTTAGAAACATCAATGAGAGAGAATCATCGATCAGCTGCCTCCTGCACACCCCCCATTGGGGATGTGCCCGCAACCAAGGTACATTCCCTTGACCGGAATCGAATCCGGGACCTCTCAGTCTGCAGGCTGACGCTCTATCCACTGAGCCAAACCGGTTTCGGAACAAGAACACTTTTGATGTACCCCTTACTAATGAGGGAATTCTATGAAACTACTGACACAGGAAATAAGATGGCTTTAACAGCATCAAAATTACTTTCTTTAAACTTTTTCTTTCAGTATACAGAATGATTTTTAAGCTGAAAGAATTCACCATTCTCTATTTAATGAGAATAGAAAGATTCATTGCATACTACAGAGTATGAGGAAAAATGATTGCTTGGAGAAAAAAAAGAGAAAAGTCTACCTCACGAAAACTCGAACTCACCTTTCCTTTGTGTTTGGGACTTGTCTGGCCTACGAGAGAAGCATGATAAATGAGACCATACTTAGGGGTATCCCGTCTAGACTTCAGAGCTCTGAATAGTGCCTTTTCTGCTCCAAGAATCTGAACTGTGGAAGCTGCATGTTTGGCCAAATTCAAAAGAGAACCTTCAAGAGAAAAGAAGTAGCTACAATCATTTTTTAATTATTTCAAAGTTCCATGCATTAAATACAGAACCTACAGTCTGGTTATTATAGCCAACAGAACAAAAATCTGATATAATACAAAAACTTTCTCTAAGTGTAGAATTTCCTAAAAATCCAGATGCCTCAACATTTGTGATTCATCCATTAGCATTACAAGCAAAAGTATGATGAATGTCTGTGATAAGCTGAAGATTGAGCTTGTTCAATTTAACATATTTGCCTGATAAATGGTTTTATTATTTTCCACTCTAATTAGCATACCACAAGGGCCTATATAATAAGCCTAATATGTTAAGTGTCCAGTCTATTCAACCAATGTGTAATATGCTAATGACATGCTAAGGCTCCTCTATTGCAAGCTATGATGTGCACTGACCACCAGGGGGTAGACAATCTGACCCGTAGGTGAGCTTGCTGCTAGGATCCAGCCAATCAGGACTAACGGAGACAGGCAGGACACACCCTGGACTTCTCAAGCAGCCCCTCCCTGGCTGGCCAACCTTCCAAGTCTCCCCCTAGGCCTGGCCTGCACCCTCTCGCAATCTGGGCTGAGGGACTGCCCTCCCCAGAGTGTGCAAATTTTGTGCACCGGGCCTCTAGTATAAATATCAACATATCTGCAGACAACCCTCAATCTAATCTCTATTTTTTGAGATTTTGAATATCAAATATACTTCAGATATGAAAAAAAATCAACAATCCCATAAAAGTGGAAACTTATTAGGACATCTTATAGAACCATGTGATAAACTCCAAACACTTTTGTTTACCCATAGTTAAGATATGGATGGAGATATGATTATAAGTACACAAATTGAGTAGGAAAAGTTGCTGCTTTGTTATATCTGCTACAAATTTAGATAAACCTATGAAATTTTGGATGCAGACAACAAATCATCTTAAATGATTCCATCCTTACAACTGGACACATTAAGATCTTTAGTGATGGATTATTACGTCTCCAGGAATATACAACTGGGGATATCTGATGACATATTTAACCAATGAAGTATCTATACTAGTTTAAACACTTGGTTGTAGGGGACACATTAAGATCTTTAGTGATGGATTATTACGTCTCCAATAATATAAAATAATGAACCAATACCTTACTGTATTTACAATACCACCATATATATGTAGAGTTTTATTATAAGTTCCTTATTTAAAATGTTTTTGTATGTCAAATATATTAAAATATAAAACAGCATATTCAATGGTGAAACACATTTAAAAAATATATATTGATATATATATCTTACTAATTTTTTACAAAGAGGGAGAGGAATAGAGTTAGAAACATTGATGAGAGAGAAACAGCAATCAGCTGCCTCCTGCACACCTCCTACTGAGGATATACCCATAACCAAGGTATACATGCCCGTGACAAGTATCGAACCTGGGACCTCTCAGTCCGTAGGCCAACGCTCTATCCACTGCGCCAAACTGGTCAGGGCGAAACACATTCTTGATTAAGGCTTATATAGTATGACATTTCCGTCAACAATAGACCACATGTATGACAGCAGTAGGCCAAGTAATGTAGGAAGCTACACCATCTAGGTCTGTGTACGTGCACTCTATAACATTCATACAATGTTGAAATGGCCCAACAATGACCAGTTTCTCAGACTGTATCCCTGTCATACAGTAGTGCATGATTGTATCATTACCTGCTGTGATTTCTCAAAACTCCTCAAGTTTTGAACCAATCAGTTTCAAATTTTGTTTCTTTTTTAAATCCTTACCTGAGAATATGCTTAGGAGGAGGAAGGGAAAGAACAAGAAACATCCATTGATGCCTTCTGAATGTGCTCCAACCAGGGATTGAACTTTATACCCAGGCATATAACCTGGGAGTTCATTATACAGGACTATCGATGTTCAACCCAACTGAGCCAATGGGGCCAGATAATTTTCCAATTAAAGTTGACCTTCAATGTTATTTTGTATTATTTTGGGGTATACAACAATTATATACTTTACACAAGTGGTTAGACAAAATGTTATTTACAGCCAAAACGGGTTTGGCTCAGCGGATAGAGCGTCAGCCTGGGGACTGAAAGGTCCCGGGTACGATTCTGGTCAAGGGCATGTACCTTGGTTGCGGGCACATCCCCAGTAGGGGTTGTGCAGGAGGCAGCTGATCGATGTTTCTCTCTCATCGATGTTTCTAGCTCTCTGTCCCTCTCCTTTCCTCTCTGTAAAAAAATCAATAAAATATATTAAAAAAAATGTTATTTACAAAATGTTCACTAGTATTTCAAGTACCAACCCGGCACCATACATAGCTATAACAGTATTATTGTCTATATTCTCTATGCTCTACTTTTACTTCCTTGGGACTATCTTGTAACTACCAACATGTACTTCTTAATTCCTTCATCTTTTTCACCAAGCCTCCAAACACTCCTGGTAACCATCAGTTGATTTTTTTTTTATTGTTATAAAATGTTAATTGATTGCAGCCTCTTGTATTCATCTGATTATTCTAATGAACAGCAAATTTCTAACAATGGACAAGTGTCTCAGAAGAGGTAGTGACTAAAGATGCCTTCATTATCCCAAAGGAAATCAGGCATACAAGTAAAAATCATCATCGAACACTGGTCCTTAGCCCTCACCCACATTTTACCTAACTCTATTATCTAAAATTTCTTTAATAACTGTAGTTTAAAGATTTAAAAAAGTCCTTGCTAGAAAAAAACTCAATATCCACATTACAAATTACATTAAAATCATCACCTGCATGAGCAATAAGCCGTGCTCCAACTAATTCTCCAACCATGACCGTGACATTGGGGGCAATGGCCATCATTCGATTTTGTAGGTATTCATAGAGCTGGGTTCTATATTCTGAGATTTCAATCACCTAGTATAAGGAACAAAATGAATAATTCATAAATGATTGAGAGTAGTTTAAATTTTACAAGTCTAAAACCTCAGAGTCCTATATCTATCACAGAACTAATCATTGCATACAAGTTTCCTATAGAAGGGCTGCTGTTAAGATTTTTATTGCATAATTAGGAGACCAGATGCAATTCGAAATAGTGTGGCACTGACCACTCTCAAGTCACCGGTCTGGCCCTGCCTCACTCCCTGCACCTGCAGCAGCCACAGCAACTGCTGTTCAGGCCCTTCCCCAGTGCAGTCGAGTGGAGGCCCCTGCAGTCTGCCCCCAATGCTGCATGCACAATCTCCTCCTGTCTGGTCAACCCATTAAGGCGTCTTGGTTAATCAGCATATTTGTGTTATAGATAGATAGATAGATGGATGGATGGATGTAAGCAACTTAATACCAGTAAACTAAAAATGCTAGCCAAGCTCTGGCTGGTTTGGTTCAGTAGATAGTGTGTTAGCCTGCAGACTGAAATGTCCCAGGATTTGATTATGGTCAAGGGCACAACCCTGCCTTTCGGGCTCCACCCCCCAGGAGAGGGCATGCAGGAGGCAGCCAATCAATGATTCTCTCTCATCACTGTTTCTCTTGGGGCGCAAGGAACCCATTCCAGGGCACTCTGCCCTTCACAAAGAAAAGAGAACCCTCCCCGGGGCTCCCGCCGGCTTCTCCGGGATCGGTTGCGTTATTGCACTGAACGCCTTGGGGCGCCCGTCTATGGCACAGCCCCTCATCACTGATGTTTCTATCTCTCCCCTCTCCCTTCCTCTCAGAAATTCAATAAAATATATATGTATGTAAATAAAGTATTAACCAATATTACTGTTATTTTTTAAAAACCTCCAAAGATTAGACATTTGTATCACTCTGATTCTTGTACAGCTATTTCCAAAGGAAAGAAAGGGGGAAAAATCACAACAGGCTATAGACATAGAAGTTAAAATAACTCAAGCTATCCTTCTCTGCCTTCTTAATGAATTTATAATCATTATCATAACAATGCAAACACACAAATAAATTAGTACTTTAAGTATATAAATCAAGATGGCATCAGATGAGGTAGTGACTGAACACCCTCATATTTATTTATCAGGTGAACAATAAGTTTAAAAATCATCACTGCCATCAGAAAATTATTATTGCAATGCTGGTACCACCAACACTAAGTTTCTCTATATGCAGTTTACCTGAGTGCAGAGATGCAGAATGTTGCAAATATCTTCTTCTGAAACCTCTGTTCCCATAGATATCTCTGCAGCTGCTTTCACTTCTGCTTCAACTTCCTCTGGCAGTAATTCAGAAAGTTGGGCTGAGGCATAATTCCTCCTGTCACCTATGGAATGTTTGCAGAGGATGAGGGAGAATCACTTTTGAATGAATTATAACAAAAGCCACCAAACAGTCAAAAAAGGAGGGGCAGAGATAAGCCAATGAAAAAGGTGCCTAAACAAAAAGCAAACAAATTTGGCCTAGTAATTGTCCTATGTAAAGGTTTAATTTTAGAGAGTAAAACCTCTCCCCATCCATCAGCTTCCTCAAGAAACAAATAAATAGCCGAAACTGGTTTGGCTCAGTGGGGAGCGTCAGCCTGCGGACTGAAGAGTCCCAGGATCGATTCCAGCCAAAGGCATGTACTGTGGTTGTGGGCACATCCCTGGTAGGGGGTGTGCAGGAGGCAGCTGATCGATGTTTCTCTCTCATCGATGTTTCTGGCTGTCTATCCCTCTCTCTTCCTCTCTGTAAAAAATCAATAAAATATATTTAAAAAAAACCAAAAACAAATAAATAAATAAATGGGGGGAAAAGAAAAACCCACCACTGACACAAAGCCCTTCAACAGAACTATTACTGTGACAGACAACTGGTAGTTAAGATTACATCGAAGAAGTGAGGGCCATAAATTCTTGGGACAATAACATGGCAATATAATGAGCCAAGTAACTCATTTATTAATATTCAGCATCTTCTACTAATACTACTCTATTACGGATATAAACTATAACACTAACAATACAAACAGCAATATAGTTTTTAATATTAATTATGGATATCCCATCTGTCGTTGCCCTTATTAATGAAAAATTCATTATGAGACATATTCACTAGAAGAAGCCATTTAAAGAAAAATTAGTGATCCACATTCTGTTGCACAGGCCTTCAAAATAAAAGTTGTCTGTTCTTAAAATCTAACATATTAATTGGCCACACACATAAAACATAATTTTAGTTGTAAAAAATTATGGGAAGCTTGTTAAGAAAAAAAAAAATTTTAACTCAGGTTTTTAAAGCATAAAGTTAACTCACCAACTTTCTGCAAACACTTGCAGTATGTCAAATTATCTGAAATTATTTTTCCTAATTCAGGGAAATGCCAGCCATACCATTCTCTACACCGCATAATGTAGTTGTTTAGTTCTTTATCCAAATCATCCAACAAAGCTGCAGATTAAAATAAAAAACAAAACAGGAATTTAAAAAGATTTTTTAAATTGGGGTAGATACACATAGAATTGATCACTTTAACCATTTTCAAATGTACATTTCAGTGGCATCAAGTACATTCACGATGTTGTGCAACCACTAGAGAACCCTCCCTTTCATCATCCCAAACTAACTCTCCACCCTCACCTTCCCCCAGGCCCTGGTCATCTGTTCTACTTTCTCTTTATGTGTTTGCCTATTCTAGGAACCTCACAAGTCTTTTTAGTGTGGCTTATTTCACTTAGCATTTTTTTTTAAATTCATCTGTTGTAGGTAGCATGTACTAGAACTTCATCCCTTTTAAAGGATGTGTATATACCATTATGTTTGTCCACTCATCTGTTAACAGGCATAAGATATATTCCTATCTTTTGATACTGTAAATGATGCTGTATGAACAGGGGTGTATAAGTATCTGTTTGCATACCTGCTTTAAATTCTTTTGGGTATACACCCAGAAATGCAATTGCTGTTTAAAGGACTTTTTAAAATTGAAAAATGCATAGTAGTATTTTTTAAAAAAAGTCACTTAATATGAAATGTCCGATTATAAAACCAAGTGATAAAAGCAAAACAACACAATACAGTCCTCATATAATTTTAGCACTTTTTATGGAAAACAAATGAACTGGTTTACACGACATTCACATTATTTCCAACTAGTCTAAATTATGGGTAGTTTTTCTTTTCCTATTCTGCATCTTCCAATTTCTTATAAAGAGTTTTAGTTATGCCCTGGCCAGTGGGACTCAGTTTGTTGAATATTGGTCCCAGCACCAAAAGGTCACTGGTTCAATTCCCAGTCAGAGAACATGTCCAGGTTGTGGCCTCAATCCCTGATCAGGGGTACATGTGAAAAGCAGCTGATTAACGCCCCCCCCCCCCCCCCAATCAATTAATATTTAAAAGAGAGTTCTAGTTACTTTCTTTCTCAAGAGAATTATAAAAGATACAGTTTTAACAGTAAGGGGGGAAAATTCAGAACAGAGTAGACCTCACATTATTATACTTACAAATTGCCTGAACAATCATTGTGTCCACTTTATCAGCACTAAATTTCAATCTATATCGGGACAAGCTGGGGAGAAGGAAGATAAATTACTAAGATAGCATCTATAAAAAGCATTTAATTAATACCTTAAAAACTTGTAAAACCCAAATCCCTCCCCTCAGAGCTAGTTTTAGTTTTACTTTTTCTACATGGGAAAATCAGTTGCAAGACCAGAAAATACACATTTAAAAAGAAAATAATACACCTGTCCTGCTATAACCCATAGTTCTGTAACATTCATTTATGAATGACAACTAGAATAATGCTGTATAGTACAGGTCATATTGATTCAGATTATAGCATATTAATGTCTTATATCAGCAGGTAACAAAAAAAAAATGCAGTACTGTTAACACCTGAAAACAGAAAGCTAAGGAGGAATAACCTATATAATAAAGTGTAGTATGCAAATTGTCTCCTTGACCTGGAGTTCGAATACGGGGCAGGGCCAACCAAAAGGGAGGGAAACCACTAGGGACCCTACCAGTGCATCTGTAAAATGAGGGCACTACTATTGCTGTAAGAATCATAAAATGTGCTTAGAACAGTACTATATAATTGTTTACTAAGTAAAAGCCAACTTTGTTTTCAATTAAATCTCACCTGTGGGCCAACCCAAGACACATAGCTGCCATTTCTCGTGGTTCTACCCCAGGTATTAATCCATCCATCTGTGAACGAATTCCTCTCATAAGTTCATTAACAACAGGACTATGGATGCAACTGAGATTTAGCTTTTCCTATAAAAAAAAATAATAATTATTTGTACTAAATAAAGAAATAAAGGCTATAAAAAGTTAAATACAGTTTAACCTAGTTCTGTGTTTTATTGGTGTGAGAAATCTTTTACTATCTTACTTGTCTTTTTTTAAAAATTATAAAAACTTTAAAAATTATAAAGGTAACATACACAGATTTTAATCAATAGTACTCTAGGACAAGTGAATAAAAAGCAAAATTTTGAACCTACAGAAAAGTCTACAGATAAATGTTAGCATCGGTTAGGTATTGCCAAATACACATAATACACATAATACACGTGTTAATCAACACCAGCATTTTGGGCCATTTCACCCTGAACTTGTCTGATCTCCAAATATCAATATATACATGTTAATATGTATGTGTACAAAAAAACACATTTTGTCATATTGAGTGTATTTGCTAACTCCATCATACAAATCTACAGTTCTTGTCCACCATATACAAATATACAAAATTGTATATATTGCATCATGTTTAAGAAACAAATATTTAGAATGTAATATTCTGTGTAAATTTTTTTACTGTATTTGATCTTAGCCAAAAGGCAGAGAAGTGATCAGTGTTAATTTAAATGGAGAAACTGAAAAGAAAAAATTAAAGATACCATAATCACACCATTAAGCAACTTGCATGACTGTTTATATACTTATGCTAAAAGTTAATGATAGGTTGCCTTCTGCACATCCCCTACTGAGGATTGAGCCTGCAACCCGGATATGTGTCCAGGACCCTTCTGTCCACACGCCAATGCTCTATCCACAGAAGCCAATCCAAAACCAGCAAGAGCTAGAAGTTAATGTTTTTAACAGAAATAAACTAAGAATGTAAAGACTGACACCATCACAGAAAACTTCATGACCTGGTAGTATTAGAAGTAATACTAACCTCTTAAATTTACACAAACCTCTTAAATTTATAATCCTAGCTTTAAAAATACTCAAATCTCGAAAACCCCGTCCCATCTGTAACTGGGAAATGCGACAACAAAATAGATCACAAACGAAAGAAATGGAGGACAAAAAGCGTCTGGATATAGAGTTCAAATCTACGCTTATAAGGTTTTTCAAGAATTTCCTAGAAAAGATGGATAAGGCCTATGAGGATATGAAAAGAGATCAACTAGAATTAATAAGGAGTCAACAAGAAATGATAAGGGATCAACAAGAAATAAAGAATACATTGTCTGAAATAAAAAATATTCTACAGAGTCCTAAAAACAGAAGGGAAGATCGCAAGAATCAAGTCAAAGATTTGGAACATAAAAAGCCAGAAGACACTCCTCCACAGAAGCTAGAAGGCAAGAGAATCCAGAAAATTGAAGATAATGTAAGAAACCTCTGGGACAACTTCAAGCGAACCAACATCAGAATTATGGGGGTTCCAGAAGATGAGAGAGAGCAAGATATCGAAAACATACTGAAAGAAATAGTGACAGAAAACTTCCCCCACCTGGTGAAAGAATTTGACTTACAAGTCCAGGAAGCGCACAGAACTCCAAACAAAAGGAATCCAAAGAGGACCACACCGAGACACATCATTATTAAAATTCCAAGAGCAAAAGATAAAGAGAGAATACTAAAAGAAGCAAGAGCAAAGAAGGTAGTAACTTATAAAGGAGCACCTATACGATTGTCAGCTGACTTCTCAACAGAAACCATGCAGGCCAGAAGGGAATGGCAAGAAATATTCAAGGTGATGAATAGCAAGAACCTACAGCCAAAAATAAGCTACCCAGCAAAGCTATCACTCAGAATCGAAGGCCAGATAAAGAGCTTCACTAATAAAAAAAAGCTAAAGGAGTTCATCACCACCAAACCAGAATTATATGAATTGCTGAAGGGGGTTCTTTCAGAAGAGAAAGTAAACAAAGATAAAAATTATGAACAACAAATACGTAATTATCAACAAGTGAATCTAAAAACCAAGGAAATTAAAAAAAATCTGATGAACAATATTAACTGTTGAATATAATAGAATCAGAGGTATGGAAGGGGAGTGAACTGACGATTCTTGGGGAAAAGGGGAGAGGGGGGCGTGGGAAGAGACTGAACATAAACTGTGCACCTATGGATGAGGACAATGGGGAGAGGGGAAAGGGCAGAGGGTGGGGTGGGAACCTGGTGGAGGAGAGCAATGGTGTTGGGGCGGGGGGGGGGGGGGGGGAAGGAACATTTGTAATAATATGAAAAATAAAAACTTATTAAAAAAAAAAAAAAAAAAAAACAAAAAACAAAGACTCCCAAAAAAAAAAAAAAAAAAAAAAAAAATAAAAAAAAAATAAAAATACTCAAATCTCTAACTTTCCTATCTACAAGATGTACAACATAAAATAATTCCGAAGATCAAACCATCACAACTGGCTCTCAAACAGTTCTGCCTTTCATTTTTGGGAGCCTACTTTTCTGGTCTTTCCTTCCACTCTCACTTATGTTTAACTCTACCGTGTTTCCCCGAAAATAAGACATCCTCCGAAAATAGGACCTAGCACAACTTTGGGAGAAAAAAATTAATATAAGACACTGTCTTATTTTCGGGGAAACAGGGTAGCAAGTCTATCCCCTACTAAAGTTTTCTAACAAACACATACACTAAAAAAGAAATGTCATGACTCCATTAACGTTGGGGGGGGGGGGGAGGGGGTAGAATGTGCCTATACCAAAATATGGCAGGATATACACAAATGGTTAATGGACAATCTCCAGGTGGCAAGATTAAAGCTATTTTTTAAAATATCTTTTTTTGGTGTATTTGAATTTCCTACAATTAACATACATGCTTAGCTCTGATAATCATATCGAAATCAATGATGCAGCCTAGGGAAAAAAGATAAAATCTGAGAACTTATGACGAACAACTGATTGAGAGGTATAGATTTGAGGTCACTATGCTGAATGGTGAGTTCTGAGTAGAAGCTCGAAAGAAGAGTCACTTTACCTTTATGACCCCTCCTAGTTTAGCATCAGCAACAGCCAGGGGTTCGTGGGCTTCTTTTACTATTTTCTTCAGAACTTTTTTTAGTTGCTTGTTGATTTTGCCCTCCATCAGAGCTGTGAATGCTTTTCAGGAAAAAAAACACAAAACAAGAGTTAATGCTCAATTTTTAACTGTAAGAGCTTAAGATCTTATTTAAATTTAAGAAACAAAAATATGTATTCCCTTTCAAAAGGGCTAAATTTAACATGGTTTCTACAATGAAATGATAAACATGTTTTACAAGTTACACATTTCATAACATCATCTGATCGTCACCCTCATTTCTATTCCAGAACCAGGAGTTAAACGGAAGGTTCTGCTGCTATGTAAGCACATCGAAGTGGGGCCTAACCTTTGCCAACTCCCAATCCACAGGTGTCATCGGGCTTATAAACCTCCACCGATGGAAACGTTAGTACAGAGGCAGCCTGTTCAATTTTGGGACAGCTTTCATTTCGGTTAAGCTTTAAATCTTACTACTTTCATTAACTCTCACCTTCCTTAGACCTACATTGAGATCTTCTGAACTCACATGAACTAATACCCTTTTCATATTTGTCTGGGTTTTAGTTGAATTTAAAGTATGCCTGGCAGAAGGAAGTTTGTCATAATTTCAAAGGCCAAGCATTTAGACATCCAGACACTTGCTCTTTCTTCCTGACAATATCTCCATTCATCTGAATTACACATCAGTTTCATTTGTTACCTGGAAATATGAAAGGTAAAGACGAAAACTTTTGGCTACCACACAGCTCTCTGCATTCTAAAAAGCTAAGATTCAACCTATTTTTGTTGGGATCTAACCTTTTACAATGCTGACTGCTTAGTAATTTTCCTTTTTAATAAGAGTTGTATTCTTTCCTTACATAATTAAAAACTGGTAGAGGTGGACTAGGAAGGGTCAACGGGGAAAAGAGAACATATACTTTAAAACGCTCTATTCTCTATTCTAACATTTACATTTACCCCCCCTTTATAAAAAAGTTCGTTAATTACTGTTCATATGTACTTTAAAAAGATGACACATAGAGATGGTGACAGGGAAAGGTGAAGCTGAGTCTTTCCTCTACTTATCTTCTCTACTGGCCACTGTTCAGCATCTCCTAATAGTTCTCATTTCATCCAAATGTAGGTTGGCCCAAACTTTACTGTGACTATTTCGAAGACTTAGATCTTAAAAATTTGACCAAGAGTAAAAATAAACCTTTTCGCCGAAACTTGTTTGGCTCAGTGGATAGTGTTGGCCTGCGGACTGAAAGGTCCCAGGTTTGATTCTGGTCAAGGGGATGTGCAGGAAGCAGCTGATCAATGTTTCTCTCATCAATGTTTCTAACTTTCTTTTTTTTTCTTCAAATATATATTATTGATATTTCACAGAGAGGAGGAAGGGAGAGAGATAGAGAGCTAGAAACGTCGATGGGAGAGAAACATCGACCAGCTGCCTCTTGCATACCCCCTACCGGGGATGTGCCAGCAACCAATGTACATGCCCTTGACCGGAATCGAACCTGGGACCTTTCAGTCCGCAGACCGACGCTCTACCACTGAGCCAAACCAGCTTCGGCTGTTTCTAACTTTCTATCCCTCTCCCTATCTTCCTGTAAAAAAAAGCAATAAAATACATATTAAAAAAAAAAAAAAAGTTACTGTATTTAAAAAAATAAATAAAATAAACCTTTTCATGCACAAGTCATATTTGAACCTCTGGGGTCAGTATAAATTGACAATACACCCCATCAAATGCTTTCTTACAATATGGAGCGTTAACACATAGTCTGACATCTGCAACCACTGCATTTTGGCTTTGTAACAGGCAGTGGGAAGTTTAATTCTCAGGAAGAACTCTTAGTAATAAGGCAATGTTAAAATTTCTGGTAAAAGATGGGAAAAGACAGTGTAGAGGTTTCTATGACCAGATTTTTGATAGAGCTTTTTACTTTCATTCATTTACCCCAAATTATTTATGTGCTAGAGATCTAGGGATTTGAAAGCAAACAAGTCTCTGCCTTCATGGAACTTGGATTAAGGTGTCAGAGGGTTCTCACTTAGTATAGAATTTTCACTATTTACCTTACAACATTTTAAGAAATACCAAAAACCTGGTAGGGAAATGTGCTTCCTCTGAAGCCTCAGTTTTATCATCTAAAAACAGTGATATTACCTACTTCACAGATTTGTTTCAAGATTTTGGAGCGATGAATACAAAATCTGACAAACTGTGACCAATATATTAGCTATAGTAAAAACTTGCTTCATGTTTGGGTAGAGGTTGGACCTATCCATTTAATAGTTTAATAAGGGTTGATCAGAAATGTACTAAAAAGATTAGAGGTTATATACAAAAAGTTAAAAAGAAGCCACTCAGGATCAGAGCTTGCAGCTTTTACAACTCTATGTGATAAATGCATCCTGATACATTTACCTATATTTCTACCCATATTAAATTTTAAAGCAATAATGTACAGAACCATATTTTTAAAAAGTCCCCAGATAAAAATTATCATAGTTGTGCGTTATGGCACTATAAGGCTTTCATTAACAATTTAGCAGCCCAAGATTAGGATGGCCCTGCCGAAACCG
Source organism: Pipistrellus hanaki (assembly GCF_964339955.1). NCBI lineage: Eukaryota > Metazoa > Chordata > Mammalia > Chiroptera > Vespertilionidae > Pipistrellus > Pipistrellus hanaki. The sequence continues at coordinate 74,556,559 of NC_140510.1, read as the reverse complement.
GTTTGGCTCAGTGGTAGAGCGTTGGTCTGCGGACTGAAAGGTCCCAGGCTCGATTCCAGTCAATGGCATGTACCTTGGTTGCGGGCACATCCCCAGTGGGGAGTGTGCAAGAGGCAGCTGGTCGATGTTTCTCTCTCATCAACGTTTCTAGCTCTCTCTCTCTCTCCCTTCCTCTCTGTAAAAAAAAATTATTAAAAAAAAAAGATTAGGATGGACCATTAATAATCTAGCATCTTTATTTAGTTGGATTCCTAAGTTTCACAAGAGAACTATATCCTTCTCCTGTGGCTGATGAACCAAATTTTTTGGGTCTGTCAAATTCATTAAGACACATCCTTCCTTATGGCTCTTCATTTTCAAATTATACTTCAAGTAGTTGACTGATTTGACATAGAATGTAAGCAACTGAAAAATTTATGATTAGGGTTTTATATCTGGTCTTGTGTCCCCTAATATTGAAAAAACAACAATGTATAAAATCAATTGCCTACTGATGCCAACTCAAGTTAATAAACCCTATTATCGTATGTCTGTTGTCCTATCAGAAGGATTAATTGAAGGATGCGACATCCATTCTTCTAAAGCAGTGTTTCCCAAAGTGTGCGTACCCCCAGGGGTACGGGAAGAGTTTGGTGGGGGTACACGTTGCACCGGAGTTTGGTGGGGATATGCACTGCACCGTGCTTAGCTGCACCTAATTCTACGTTCTCATGAGTACGAGGGGTACTCAGCGTTACAAAAATTATAGAAGGAGTACACATATGTCAAAAGTTTGGGAAACACTGTCTAAAGCATAAAAAATCACGCCTCCTTAGGTAACAGCTCTTATGCCTGAGTTTCATAATAAATATACACAAACCTAAAGGTATTAGTTTTCCTAAAACTTTTAATAATGTGCTTTTTCAAACTAAAAATTGTGTATCCTTGGAGAGCTGTTTTATTATTTCAACTGGGAATGTTGGCTTTTCTCAACTATACCGTTAGAGTAGAATGATCAGAGCTGTGTGCTCGACCACATTACCTTGGTCCCTTGTAGAACAGCTTTTACTGAATTGTGCTTTAGCATTATGCTGTTGGTTTCCACAGGGAGATCAATTTAACCACTTCTCAGCTCTCATCACATGGGGAGGGAAACCAGCCCTATGGTGAAAAAAGCTAACTCAATGTTGTCTCAGTGGTAGTGACGAATTTGTTAGATCACTTAAATTCAGTTCTGAAAAGAATGCATCATTGACAACATCGAATAAGGTTAACTCAGGCAACTGAAGCAAACAATTTTTTAATAAGGATAACAAATTGTCAAGATTAAAAACAAAAAAGTTAGCCTTTTACTTTACCTGCTAATGCTTCTGCTGTATCCTGAAATTTCTCAAAATGTTTTAGCTTAACTCTAGAAGAAAGAAAAAAAGTCATGCAGGCACACTGATTTCTGTAAAAGCCACATATTTAGGAAAGGTTGTTCGACTGTTTCCAAAGCATGCACCGATAACTTCCCTGCCAAAGGGTACCAGGGTGCAAGGTTAGATATTATTCACAAAATGACCAGTTCCGTCGAAACCGGTTTGGCTCAGTGGATAGAGTGTCTGGCCTGCAGACTGAAAGGTCCCAGGTTCGATTCCGGTCAAGGGCATGTACCTTGGTTGTGGGCACATCCCCAGTGGGGGGTGTGCAAGAGGCAGCTGATCGATGTTTCTAACTATCCGTCTCTCTTTCTCTGTAAAAAAAAATCAATAAAATATATATATTTTTAAAATGACCAGTTCCGCCGAAACCGGTTTGGCTCAGTGGTGGAGCGTCGGTCTGCGGACTGGGAGGTCCCAGGTTCGATTCCGGTCAGGGGCATGTACGTTGGTTGCAGGCACATCCCCAGTAGGGGGTGTGCAGGAGGCAGCTGGTCGATGTTTCTCTCTCATCGACGTTTCTAGCTCTCTATCTCTCTCCCTTCCTCTCAGTGAAAAATCAATAAAATGTATTAAAAAAAAAAAATGACCAGTTCCTCTAAATGTTAGCCTACTAATGTCTGGACTATTATAGAGGAGGTTGTAGGCTTTGAAGGAAACATAGAACAGGAAAGGGGTTGGCTACCACATCTAAACCACAGGAAAGATGCTGAAGCTTCAGCATAACCTCTGTTGCTTAAAACTAGAGACTCAGATGCCTAAGAAAAGGAGTCTGTCTTAGTCAGGAAGCTTATGACACAAATTTGTCATTCCAGTAAAAATACCATTAAACAGCTTATTGTCAAATCTGATTGCTGTCGACCTTATTTTAATTTTACTCCCTTCTTTCTCCCCCCAGTTATGTGCAGATTATCATTTCATATGGAAACAAAGACATTTAATCCATTGCTGTCTCAGTGGTAGTGACGAATAGTTGAGTGAGATCACTTAGATTCAGTTCCAACAAGAATACATCATTGACAACAATGAATTAAGTTAACCTAGCCAATTAAAGCATATATTCCTTTAAAAAGAGAAAATTAGCCCTAGCCAGTTTGGCTCAGTGGATAGAGCATTAGTCTGGAGACTGAAGGTCCTGGGTTCAATTCTAGTCAAGGGCATATATCCGGGTTGTGGGCTCAATCCCCAGTAAGGGGCGTGCAGGAAGCAGCCAATAAATGATTCTCATCATTGATGTTTCTCTCTCCTCCTTGCTCTTTCTCTCTGAAATCAACAAAAATATATTTTAGGGGGCGGGATGTTCAGTCTTCTATTGTGTCTCAAATATTATCTTAAGCAAGCTTTTCTTACCTGGTCAGAAATACCCAACAATACAATGATTTGAGGAAAAGTAGTAATTTCATCTATCCTGCCTCACTTCACCCCTATTTGCACCTTTCTGCAGTGGCATTTGCATAAATGCATATATAGATACACAAGAACATGGCAAAAATGGGATCATATTATACAAAATCTGAAGCATGGTTTTTTCAGTATATCGTAGACCACTCCCTAGATTTGTAAGAGATCTATAGATATACTAAAGTTTATTCAACAATTATAGTACCAATGAGCATTATTTAAAATTTGGGGTTTTGCCACTACAAATGCTGGAACTACACATTTGTTTCTCTAATTATTTAGTATGACATTTCTTTGGGTTCAATACTACCTTCAGCAAGCTTTAGTAGTTTTTTTCTATTCTTGTGAATTTTTATTAGCACTAGCAGATGAATTATGAAATGTCCCTTAGCATCCAACGACATAACCTAAACCCACATGTATCAAGATATTAGTCAGGCCCTTCCTAGGGCTCATTCACTAAATGGATAATTTCATAAGGTGATTCACAGATGGTGAGAGCCATCTTGACTGCCCTGAGGAAAAGCCAGCTCTCTCTTACCCCTCATTCCTTTAGCTGGCATCAACATTACACTCTCTTTTCCTTTCTCAGACTACCTTTCCAGGATTTCCTAGCTAGATATTCCTCCAGTGGAAGCTAGGAAGCAGAAGTCATAAAGAATGGATAAACTGCATAGTAGGTTAAAAAACATTTGAATGAAACTAACTTAGAGAAACTAAGTTAAATCCATGCTTTTTGACAAATATTACTTTTAACTAAAATTTATACTTAATTCACAATCAGTTCGTGCTTTGAAAGAACTTACAAAAAAGTAATTTGTGTTGCTGCCCAATCTAGCCTGAAACTATTATAATACAAATTAGTAGAGATAGCTTATGCACCAAATAAGGAAATCTATTAGGCTTATACCAATATCATTCCTGAAATACATTTTAAAACAAAAGTTATGAAAAATAACAATTCCGTGAACAGAGGGGAGGGGTATGTAAAAAGAACCCCTATAGATGTGAAATGCTACATTCTTATTTTGAAGGTGACTTACATTTTATTTGCTTTCTCTGGAGTTTCAAATTCTTTCCACAAACTATCAACCTCTTGAAGTTTCTTCTCATTCAAAACCTGTAATAAATATTTAAGTAATTTTAAAAAACAGAACAGTTTAGTCCCAAACAGTAGCTCAGTGGTTAGAGTGTCAGACCTCAGACTGAAGGGTCCTGAGTTAGATTCCAGTCATGGGCACATACCCAGATCCCCAGCCCCAGTAACAATCACTGTTTCTGTCTCCCTTCCACACACTCTAAAAATCAATGGGAAAAATATCCTTGGGTGAAGATTAATGATAAATAGATAAGGAGATAAGTAAATAAATAAATGCACAGCTTAGGCACCCATATACCCTACTTCTAGTACAACTGCACGTGTGAAATGAGGACGGTGTAAGTTATTTTCTTCCTCTGAAATAATGAACCAGTTTTCTAACCCAGCATAAAATTTTCAAATTAGTAACTCAAGTGGCACATTTATTTTTAAAAAATATATATTTTATTGATTTTCTACAGAGAAGAAGAGAGAGGGATAGAGAGTTAGAAACATCAATGAGAGAGAATCATTAATCAGCTGCCTCTTGCACACCCCTTTCTGGGGATGTGCTCGTAACCAAGGTACATGCCCTTGACCGGAATCGAACCTGGGACCCTTCAGTCCGCAGGCTGATGCTCTATCCACTGAGCCAAACCGGTTTCGGCTCAAGTGGCACATTTAATAACTGGATGGAATTCAGATCTAGTGGTGGTGGTGGTGATCGTGTGTGTGTGTGGGGGGGGGGTGTCTTTGCTGAAAACTTTCTCTTTTAAACATCGCAAGCTTCATACAACCAACCTGTAACTCTTTAGTGCCCTCCCCACTAAACACTGACCACCCTGTTCCTCTTCTCTGCCCCATCATCACGCACCCACTTACTGACACCAAAACCCCATTCATGCCACCAGCCAATCCCGTCAGTTCTAGCTTTAAAATTCTCTGATGACCATCTTCAAGTCAACCTCCATCAAAGCCTCTTTAGCTTGTCTAGTTTAATGCAAAACCAACCTTGCAGGCTGCAATCCAGTCATAGAGCACAGGGCATTTATTCCTCTCGTTAAAACTTTCCAGCCATTCTTCAAAAACACTCAGGTTAAAACCCGGACTCCTTCATTACCTTTAAAGCTCTAAGATGGCCTCTGCTCACCTCTCTCACCGGCCAAATCCTCTAACCCAGAACTCTGCACCCCGAAGAGCGAGGCCACGTGTTCGCCGAAACACGCGCCTCCCGGGTCCCAAGCCTTCCCCTTCCTTTCAGGGCAGGGGAGCCTAGGAGGCACCCCTGCTCCCCTGAGGAGTGCCATCCTCTCCGTAAGCCTTTCCTTCTCCCCGCCGGTCCCACACCCGCCATACCCCTCCAACCGCTCCATCTCCCCCTACCTTAAAGATGGCGTAGCCGACGGACGTTTCAAACAGCACCAGCATGGTGAGGCCGGGTCAGGGCGCGGCGCGGCGCGGCCCGGGTGAGCGCTGGTCCGAACGGAAAAAGGCCCGACGTGCGGCCCCCCGAGCCCGCAGGGCCGCGGCTGGCCCGGCACAGACGCGCACGGTTCCCTGCAGAGCGCAGACCACGCTGCCTAAAGGTTCCACACTGCACTGCGTGCAGGACGCGTGAACGCGCTTCTCCTTCCCCGAGGATGCTGGGAGGCGACGCGCTTCCGGCGGGCGGCGTGACGTCACTTCCGCAATGTTCCCGCCATGGGGGCGGGGCGGGAGGACCGCGGAATTGTCGCGGGATTTCGCAAGGCGACGAGTTTTTAAAGCCTGTAGGCTGCACACAGAAGTCAAAGTAAAACGTTGCTTATAGTTATTTTTAAGTCTCACATATGAAATATTCCACGTGTGTCTCGGCGTCTGCCTCAGGGGTAGTAATTGGAGAAGTGCAAGCCGCTGGGCTGTACTCCTGCCTTGAAGTCCTCAGGATGACAGTTCGGTAGTCACCGTGCCTGCGAGCTCTCCTGATGGTTCTTTCTGGCCAAAGTGATGGTTTGGCACAGACGTGTTTCAAATTTATGTGGGTCTCCCTCCCCCCCCCCTTTTTTTTTTTTTACTGCAATGACTCTGGTATGAATGCAGACGTTCTGTTTTTTTAATGAGTGTAATTGATAACCGGCTCGGTGAACCGAAGTGTTTTCCTGGTGTCGTGTCTAGAGATGAAGAATGAGCTACACGGACCAGAAGATTTAAACAAAAGTGTGGAGAGTTTATTACAAGCAGATTCAGACTCCCCCACGGTGTGGGAGCCCAAAGAATGGGATGCCAGCAAAGCAAGTCATCCTAGGAGGATATATGTGCTACTAGCCTGCTCCCTGTCCATCTGTGTCACCCCCTGATTGATGCTCTGTTTATCCCCAGCAAGGAACCTGAACTTTCTGTTTCTGTGTGTACGTACACCTTGTTTATTGCAGGCCCTCCCTTGGTTTCCATGCCTCCCGCTCTCTATCCAAAAACATTTTTTTTTTTTCAGCATGGTTGGTTTCTGTTATTAGGCTTGCTTAAGCTGCCCTGTCTGCCCCCTGTCTGTGTTCTACCTGCCTTTGTTTCCCACTGGATCCCTGCCCTATCTGTCTGCGTTTCAAGCTAACTCCCCTCATAATTTGCTTTTCTGATAACGTTCAGTCTCCTTGTCTGGTTTAAATACCCCAATTCTTACACAGGCTGGCTTCCAATAGCAGTAAAATTTCTTGCCTCGCTTCCCAGTCCCAATATCCAGATTGCCTACAAATATTAACGAACAACCTCCTGGAAGTTATGGAACACTAGGTAACTTGATTTTCACAAGCAGCTCTGCAACCGGGCATCAAGAGAAATGAAAATTCTGAACTAAGTAACAGAAAAAGGTGAGAGTGGGGGGAAATCAATGGGTAGGGGGGATCTATGGTATAGACCAGAGCATTATTGACTATAGCATAGGATCCAGTGTGGTCAGAAAAACAAGAAGCCAAAATGGCTTGATTGGGAGAGGGGGGGGGTAGGGTGGGGTGGGCAGATTAATTGGAAACACTGTGTCTCTTTATATTGTTAAATAACTTTATACTTTTTTGGGTCTAGTGTCCTCAATGGCAGTACATCTGCTAGAGAATGGAATCTGTATCTTTCACTTATTTGGATCCTGTAAGGAATAATGTGCTAGTCATGAAGTCAGACCTCATTAAGTGATTGGTAAATATTTAATGAATGAATATCTGCAAGAAGTAAAGTTCTTTTCCTTGTGCCTAACGCTTTACACAAAGAGGAAATGAGAAACTTACTTACTGTGGCATTTCCTAGAAGTTGTCTTTGCACAGTGCCCATATAATTAAATTAAGACAATAATTCAAATGGACAAAAAGGTGACCACAAGAAGGAAACTAAAGGCTGGAGGTCACAGTTTGATTCCGGTCAGGGCACATGCCTGGCTTGTGGGCTCTATTCCCAACTGTGGGGCGTGCAAGAGGCAGACAATAAATTATTCTCTCTCATCATTGATGTTCTATCTCTTTTTCCCTCTCTCTTCCACTCTGAAATCAATAAAAAAAAATTTTTTTTAAATAAACACTGGCCTGCTTCCACTAAGGGTAAACACACATATCACATCCTACAGAAAAGAAACACACAAACCATGGTGTACCCGAAGAAACAAAAACAAGATACAACAAAACTAGGGTCTAGTTCTAGGTCCCAAATTCAATGAAACCTTGAGCCTTTCTGTAAATTATTTACTCCCAAAGAGAAACAACTCTTCCGCTGACTTTTGCAGTGCGGATATCTGAAGACAGAAGAAAGCTTTGCCGATAAGATAATCATCTGAGCTCTGGCTGAGTAGCTCAGTTGGTTGGCGAGTCGTCCTGTGCAGTAAACGTTGTGGGTTCCATTCTGGGTCTGGCTGCATATGGTGGATAGGGGAGCAACTGATGGATGTTTCTGTGATGCACTTGTGTTTATCTCTCTCTCTCTCTCAAGTCAATTAAAAAAGTCCTTGGTGAGAATTTAAAAAAAGATAATGATGTGAGAAAAATGCAATTTTTTGTTAACTAATTGTTAACTTGGTAACGTATTTTTCTTTAAATGAATGTATGTTTATTTGCTCTGATTTTTTTTTTTTAATGAGCAAGCCTTTGAAAACTGGCCTCCTTCATAACTTTCTTTGCAAGTAAATTTTCTTTCCAAATGATTTACCTGTTGACCCCGAGTAAACTGCAGTGCCAGAGGAGTACTCTTCACCTAGACATAATCTTTCTGGCTCTCGAGTTGCCTCTCACGTGACAATAGAGCTTTACTGACTAAATGTCTTTCTCCGTTTCTCTTCGTTTCTGTTTCTAGTTAATGGCCAATTCTGGATGTTGTTCTGGTTTTGATTTGTACAACTATTGCTGGCAATAACATTAAATCTGGCATATTTGTTTGTTTATGATATGACTATTTGATGTGCCCTAGATGGCAGTCAAATAGGCACAGGGAATCTTGACCCCGTTGGCTAGCAGAAGTTAGAGTATGTGATTTTGTTAGTTTTTTGATTATTTGTTCACTTGTCTTTCTGTCTGTTTGTCCTACCACTCTTTGTTATTTGTCTTGTCTGTGGGACATTGTGAGTTACATAACGAAAAGTGTTTTATGTGTCTGTGAACAGAAAACAGCTCTTTGAGATCTGGAACTACTGTAAACAACTGGTGAATTCTGTACTCTGTTTCCTTTCAACCCTTGGAAGAAGTTGGAGAGCTATAGCTACTGGTTTTTGTTTGTGTGTAAATGAATACAACTTTTTTCCTCCCTGAAAATAAAAGGTAGCTAGCTTTTATAATGGTTCAGTGATTTCTGTATCTGTGGCCACACCCCCCCTCTCTGAAAACTACTGAAGATTAATTGGTCATAAAAAAATCTTTCATTTGTGCCCTAGCTGGTTTGGCTCAGTGGATATAGTGTCAGCCTACACAGACTTAAGGGTCCCAGGTTTGATTCTGGTCAAGGGCACATGCCTGGGTTGAGGGTTCAATCTCCAGTAAGGGGTGTGCTGGAGGCAGCCAATTAATGATTCTCTGTCATCATTGATGTTTCTATCTCTCTCTCCCTCTCCCTTCCTCTCTAAAATCAATAAAAAAAAATATTTTTTAAAAATCTGTCATTTGTATGTAATCAAAAAGATTACCATCAAGGGGGGGAAATATATACAATGAGGGTGGAAAATGATTTGAAAAAAAAAAATAAATTGAAGTTCTTGTTAATTATGGTAAACTAGAGGCCTGGTGCACAGGTGGGGTCTGGCCTGTGGCCAGGATGGATCTGGGATGGAGCAGGTCGGGGGAGGGGCCATGGGTGTACAATTTGCATATTAGCCTTTTATTATATAAGATACTTTGGCCTATCCCAAGTCTGGCCTTTGCCCTTGGTTTCTGAGAGGTAATCTATATCATATTTGATAGGAGTGTCTTTGTTTAGGGTGGGGATTGCTCATTCAGGAAAACCAACCATGTGATCAACCAAGCCATAAGTTCAACCAATCAATCAATCAATCAATTGGTATGCCTAGATTATTAAGCCCCAATAAAAATCTCTGAACCTGCCCTTGCTGGTTTGGCTTAATGGATATAGCGTCAGCTTCTGCAGACTGAGGGGTCCTAGGTTTGATTCCAGTCAGGGGCACATGTCCTGGTTGTGGGCGATCCTTCTCAATGGATCTCTCTCTTTTCCCTTTCTCTCTCTGAAATTCATATATATATATATATATTTTTTTTTTTTAAATTTCTGAACCTAGTTGGTGATAATCTATGAATATTGTCACACTTCAGTGCTGGGAGGGTAACAAATCCTCACTGATGGGAGAGGACAATGGAAGTTTTGTGTTTGGAACTCTGCCAGATTTTGCCCTGTGTGATTCTCCCATTAGCTGGTTTCGATCTGTATCCTTTCCCTGTGTAAAGTATGGCCCTACCAGCTTGTCTCAGTGGTGGAGTGTCAAACTATGAATGAGGAGGTTGTGGTTCGATTCCAAGTCAGGCACATGTCTAGGTTGTGGGCTCAATCCCAAGTGGAGGGCATGCAGAAGGCAGCAAAATTTTTTTCTTTATAACAGTCATTTTCATGTCTTCATGTCTTATCATAACTCATTAAAACAAATTCTTGTGGGCTTTCTTTGGGGCACACCCAGAGCTCTCTTCTCCCTTTCTCACGCATGTATCTGTGTTCTCTTTCTTCTAAACTCAAAGGGTCCCAGCAAGACTTGCAACCAGGGGAGCAGCAGGCAGTGGCATTTCATCCACTGAACCTGTCTCCAAGGCCCCCTTTTCTCTGACGTTTCAGTGAGATAATTAATAGGAGCCCAGCTTGGCTCACTTCTGTCACTATGACTTTTACTTCTCGGTCAGCCCATTCTGCCCTACGTGACTCACTTTCTTCCTATAACAATTCGGGAGGGCCAAAGCAGAGCACTGCCAGTCGCTTCTTCTATTCCTAAGCGCTTCCTTGGTTCCACTCTCCCCAACTTTCATAAATGTAATCTCAAAATAAAAGGAAGAAAACACCAACAAATCCTGAGTTCATTTTCAAACAAGCATTTGTTTTTGTTTTTGTTTTTTGTAAATCCTCACCTGAGGATATTTTCCCATTGATTTTTAGGGAAGTGGAAGGGAGAGAGAAGAAAAGACAGAGAAACATCAATGTAAGAGAAACACATTGATTGGTTGTCTCCTGCACGGGCCCCAATCAGGAGGAACCTGCAACCAAGGTATATGCCCTTGACTGGAATCGAACCCAGGATTCTTCAGTCTGCAGAACAACACTCTTTCTTTTAAGCCAAACCAGCTAGGGCAAGCATTTAAATATATATATTTCAGAGAGGAAGGGAGAGGGGGAGAGAGAAATAAAAACATCAATGATGAGAGAGAATCATTAATTAGTTGCCTCCTTCACACCCCCTACTGGGGATCAAGCCAGCAACCCGTGCAAGTGCCCTTGACCAGAATTGAACCTGGGACTCTTCAGTCCTAAGACGATGCTCTAGCCACTGAATCAAATCAGCTAGGGCAGAATGTTTTAAAAGAAAACCATCTGAAGAGTTAGAAGAATCCTATAGAATGTAAGCTCAATGAGAGTAGAGGCTCTATTTGTTTAGTTCATTTTGATGTTTCTGTCTCTCTCTCCCTCTCCCTTCCGAAGAGTGGAACTCTAAAAACAAACCTATGTGACATTTACATATAACAAGTGGGTGGTGGGCAGAATAAACCTAATATCAATGGCCAAAAAGATGGCAAGCCATGAAATGCAGTGGCAAAACATTTTGTGAAACTGTTGCTTAAGATTATTTGAGCAGCAGACCACATGTCTACTGAGCCCTGGGGGAAGGAAGTAGAAAATAGAAACTTAATAGAGGTTATTTTTAGAAGAGAGTGTCAAGATATTATAAGAAAGTGATGAGATCAGGAAAGAAACCCCTTAAGGGTTTGTAAGAAGCAACAAAAAGGAAAAGAGTCTAAAATTTGGGGCCTTTACAGCAGCAGTCGGTTTTGCTCAATGGATAGAGCATCAGTATTCAGAATGAAGTGTCCGGGTTAGATTCCAGTCAAGGGCTCTGGTTGGGGCCTGTGCAGGAGGCAACCAGTCAATGTGTTTCTCTTACATTGTTGTTTCTTTCTCTCTGTTTCTCCCCATCCCTTCCTCTCTTTCTAAAATCAATAAAAACATATTTTAAAAAAGGAAACTACCACTTGTCCAGTTGGGGTGCACCATCAAAGAAAATATCACAATTGCCGGGACCGGTTTGGCTCAATGGATATAGAGCGTCGGCTTGGGGACTGAAGGGCCCGGGGTTCGATTCCGGTCGAGGGCATGTACCTTGGTTGTGGGCACATCCCCAGTAGGGGGTGTGCAAGAGGCAGCTGATGGATGACTCTCTCTCATTGATGTTTCTAACTCTCTTATCTCTCTCCCTTCCTCTCTGTACAAAAATCAATAAAATATATTAAAAAAAAAAAAAAGAAAAGAAAAAGAAAATATCACAATTATCTGAAAAAGCTATTAAAATAGCCCTTCCTTCCTCCTCCAATTATATACCTACTTGAGGTTGTATGTTCTTTACATAAACAAATTATAACATGGCAACAATTGAATGAAGTAGATACACTACCTGGTGTCTTCTATCGAGCCAGGCATTTAAAAAATTAAAGACATTTGGTTTTTAATACAAAGTATCTACAAAACAATGGTATAAATGATACAGTACTTGCAATTTGCAATAATGTGGCTGTAATTTGCCCCTTACTCTTCAATAGGTATCAGATGTTTAAAGTTCATTTCCATTCACACACTTCTGCTGCTGAAGCCTAGTTCTTCTCAAAGACTCGAGTTGCTTTGCTCTTAGCCATCGTTCTTTTGACAGTGTTGTTTTGTAGATACTTTGTATTAAAAACCAAGGACTTTTCCTGAAACAAGCCTGGTAACACCTGAAGTTTATATAATATCCAGTGAGGGCTTTTACCTTACTGATTTTATGGAGCTTTTGGAGTTTGTTTTATAATTATATAAATTAGTGACAATGTAAAAATTGTATTTGATATTAAAAGTTTAATATTGATAAGATAATGTTGCTGCTTATACCATTTCCTTAGCTGAAGCTAAGTTATAGGCCAAACTCTGTTCATATGAAGATCGTTGCAGTTCCATTCAGGAATTGTTCACTTAAGATTTTTTTACATCTTTTCAATTAACAGCAGATCTGAATGTGTTTAGTGGTCAGATGTTTGGGAAATGATACTGCAGAATTTCACATGATTTCCCAAACATTTGGCCACAGAAACTTCCCCCCCCCCACTTAACAGTTGTTAATCTGCAAAAAAATAGTCTTTAATGTGGCAGTGGTTCCCATACTTTTAGAGTTCATGGACCAGTAGTATTTCCCAAAATTTTGGGATGGACAAAGATGCCGTTATCTGAAAGATCAAATCACTATATTATTACATTTTTTTTTTCACAAGAACAATTTTAGAACAAGATTGTCCTTTAAATGGAATAAATGTAGCTTTTTGAAAAAATAAATAAATAAAAAAAATTAAAGACATTTGCAAAAACAAAAAACACTGTTATTCTTCTCATTAGGTTTTTTATTTTTTGAATTTGAAAAATGTGGTCATTTTTTATACAAATATGGTCATTTATGCACTTCAAGGGCTTATTATTTTTTAACAAAGACATATTTAAATTTTTTTCTCAGTTTTAATTTCTAACATGTTAAATATTGATAGTAATAACATGTAAACAAAAGCTTTTTGGAATCTTCAGCAATTTTTAAAAAATATATATTTTTATTGATTTTTTACAGAGAGGAAGGGAGAGAGATAGAAAGTCAGAAACATCGATGAGAGAGAAACATCGATCAGCTGCCTCTTTCACACCCCCTACCGGGGATGTGCCCGCAACCAGAGTACATACCCTTGACTGGAATCGAACCCGGGTCCCTTGAGTCCGCAGGCCAACGCTCTATCCACTGAGCCAAACCGGCCTCGGCTTCAGCAATTTTTAAAGGTTTAAAGGAGTTCTGGGACCAAAACGTTTAAGAATTGCTGCTGTAGCTGATTTCTACTTACCTTTTGGATTTCAACTTAGATTTTATTTTTTTGGAAACATTTCATGGACATCTGGTTGGATGTAGGTGTCCTATGTGCTCCATTAATAATACCTTACTTATTAGCAGCTCCTCCCAGCTCCATTATATATATATACTCGAGGCCTGATGCACGAAATTTGGGCAAGAGTAGGCCTTCCTTCCCCTGGCTAACGGCACTGGCTTCCCTCTGGCACCCAGGACCCAGGCCTGGCACCAGTGGGTGTCATAGTGTGGTCCCGGAAGGTCATCAGGATAGTTGTTGTGCTATTTGGCCTTCTAGCCTAATTAGCATATTACACTTTTATTATTGTAAATATATATATATATATATATATATTGATATATGTATTTTACTGATTTCAGAGAGGAAGGGAGAGGGAGAGAGAGATAAAAACATCAATGATGAGAGAGAATCATTGATTGGCTGTCTCCTGCACCCTCCCCCCCACAATGGGTATTGAGCCTGCAACCTCAGTATGTCCCCTTGACTGGAATTGAACCTGGTAACTTCAATTGCAGACCAATGCTCTATCCACTGAGCCGGCTAGGCCTCCATTATATTTTATATGCAACAGTTTTATTGAGGTATAATTAATATTTCATACAGTTCAGTTATTTAAAATGTGTATTTTTTCTAGTTTTTTAGTATATTCACTGTGTTGTGCAACCATCAACACAATAGATTTTAGAGTATTTTCATCATTCCCAAAAGAAAACCTGTGCCTCTTAGTAGTCCTCTCTATTTCTTCCCTAATCCCCCAGCCCTAGTAGAAGGCTAGAGTAGTAGTTTAATAATTTATTTCCTGTCTCTGTAGATTTGCCTATTATGGACATGTCATATGAATGGAATGAAACTTTATGACTGGCTCCTTTCATGTTTGCTAGTTTTATCAACATTGTTTTGAGTACTTCATTCTTTTTAATGGCTTAACTAGAGACCCGGTGCATGAAAATTCATGCACTGGATGGAGGGGGTCCCTCAGTCCAGCCTGCCCCTTCTCACAGTCTGGGAGCTTTCAGGACGGGAGGCAACATGGCCATCAGGGGAAGGCGATGCCCCATCACACCGGCCCTGGTTACCTGAGCCTCGGGCGGCCCTGGTCAGCTGGGCAGCCACCATCCAAGGCTTGCCTGCACGTTGGGCTGGCCTGTGGAGGCTGAGGTGCTGAGCGGACTAGGGGACTTCAGAGGCAGGTGTGTGGAGTGGCTGGTGCCTACTACACTAGCGGTGCTGAGGGGACTGGGCACCACCATCTTTTGGCTGTGGGCACCTCCATCCTTGAGAGGGAGGCAGTCAATTAGCATATTCCCTCCTTATTAGATCGGATGATGTTCCATTGTAAGGATATACAACTTTTGTTTTTCCATTAGTCAGTTGATGGATGTTTGGTATTATGAACAGTGTTGCTGTGAATATTTGCATACATGTTTTTGTGTGGTCATATGTCATCAGTTCTCTTGGAGAAATATATATATATATATATGTATATATATATGTATGTATATGTATATATATACACATACATACACACACACATATATATGAGTAAAATTGCTGGATCACGCTAACTTTGTGCTTAACAGTTGGAGGAACTGCCAGAATGTTTTCCAAAGCATTTTATATTCCTTCTAAATAGTATATGATGATTTTAATTTCTCCATACCTTTTTCAACACTTCTAATGATCTTTTTCTTTTTAATTATAGATATCCTAGTAGTGTGAAGTGGTATCTGTAGTTTTAAGTTGCATTTCCTTGATTGCTAATGATATTGAGCATATAAATGTCATTTGAAGAAATGACTATTCAGATTACTTTGGTCAATTTTAATATTGGATTATCTTTTTATAATTGAATTGTAATGGTTCTTTATGTGTTGTGAATATTAGACCCTAATATATATATATATATATATATATATATATATATATATATATATTTGCAAATAATATTTTCTTCCTTTCCTTACGGTTGTTTATTCAATACAAAAGACAAAAGTTTTTAATTTTGATGAAATTCAATTTATCTTCATAAATTGAAATAAATTGTCACATCTAAAAGCCATCCCTAATCCAACAGTAAAACATATGCCTTTGTTTTCTCCTAAGAGTTTTATAGTTTTGGCTCTTATATTTAGGCCTTTGATTAATTTTTAAGTGAAATTTTTCATAAATTCCAAGTTGGTGATCCAAACTCATTATTTTGCATGTGGGTACCCAGTTGTCCAGCAACGTATGTTGAAAGATTTCTTTCACCATTGAATTGTCTTGGCACTCTTGTGAGTGCTTCTTGATTTATTTCCAAATCTCTATCCTATTTCATTTGTCTACATCTTTATCCTCTATGCTTATGCCAGTAGGGCCATTGCATTTTATTATTTATTTACTTATTTACTTTTTTAAAGAAGAAATCATAGAAGGACCATTCTTTAACTCAAAGCAACGAACTCCAGGGTGGGAATGAGCTCCTCCTCCCCACCAGTTTAGAACTTTTCGGCAGCATCGTTTTCACCAGTAACCACCCAGACTGTGTCCAATGAGATCCTTGTTTTGTTTTGCCTCCTCCCTAGCCCCCCATCAAGGTCACGTGTTCGCGGGGTGAGGGTGGGGGCTGGTTAAGCCAAAACGTTAGCGCTAGGGCAAGGAGCGCTGGTATCCAATCCCGTTTATTTCGGGAGGTTGCCCCGCGAGGCGGAGACAATGGAAGTCTCCGGGCTCAGCCTTCCGAAACGGGCCGGAGGGAGGGGGCGGGGCTGTCAGCAAACCCCAAACCCGGGGGCTGGGGCCCGGACTTTCCCCGGTGTCGGGGGGCCGGGGAGGGGGGCGTCGGGATCAGACTGTGGTTAACTCACTCGCACGGCCCCCGCCCGCAGCCCGAGCCCTCCCGCCGCGGCGCCCCCGCCCCGCCTGCGCCCGCCGCGCCTCCTCCCCGGCCCGCTCCCTCCGCGGAGCGGAAGTGACGCGCGGCCGAGCGGAAGTGCCTGCCGCCGCGGTGTTGTGCTGTGGGGAAGAGGGAAGGGTTTGTAAACCCCGGAGCGAGGTCCTGCCTACCCGAGGCCGCTGCGGTGCGGAGACCCCGGGCGAAGCGCCGTCACCATGTCTGACCAGGTACCGGGCCGGGAGCCGTCTGATGGCGGCGGCGGGGCCTCGCTGGGCCGGTCCGCTGGCCGCGGGGCAGGGGCTGGGGGACGGCGGCGCGGGGGAGGGGAGCGCGGCCGGGGGGAGGGGGCGGCCGGTGCGGGGACTCGGCGGGCCGGGGAGGGGAGTGCGCCGGGGCCCGGGGCGGCGGGGCCTCCCCGGGGCCTCGGGGGGCCGTGTGCCCGCCCCTGTGCCATCCCCCCCGTGTCCCGGCGCCTGTGTTCGCCGCCCTCTCCAGGCGTCCCCCCTCGCGGAGCCCAGCTCCCACCTCCCGGGGAGGGGGAGTCCTCGGGGATCCCGCCGGCCTCCCTCCCTCGTTAGACGGCTGATTGCTGGAGCAGGGCCCCGGGCCCCAGTTATATAACGGGAGAGTCTGCCCCGGGGGCTCGGGGGGCCCGGAAAGCGGGGGGACTCCACTTTCTGGTTCTGGTTCTGCCGACAGTCCCGGCGTGGGGGCATGGGGGCGTGGGGGCGGGGGCGGGGGCGGGGGAGGGAGCCGCGGCCGGAGGAGGGAGCCGCGGCCGGAGTCACTGGGAACCTGGAGGCTCCGCTTTCCGTCCGGCTTGTAGCGGGGGCCGGGCCGCCGCTGCTCTCTCCTCAGTCTCCTTCCATGTGGGGGTGCCGGGCTGTCGCCTCTTTTCTTGTGCCTTTCCATTTCTCACTCGGGATTGGCTCGTCAGCTCTCCGGTGGTGAGAGAGCACTCGGGGTAATCCAGAAACAAAAGTAGAACCAAACTACAGAAAGGCATTCCCTCTGGGCATGGACGGGGGAAGACTGATACTTTTTAGGGAGCGATAGGAAAGCTCCGTGCCGTCAGAGCCGTCGCAGGACCTTTGCAGAAAGCTGCCTATTATGGCAAAGGGCTCCATTTCGATGTTTAGTATCAAGGATTTTTTTTTTGTGTGTGTGTGTGTGTGGAGTTTGCACTCCCATCAGGAGAGCCCGATTGTCTGTGCTAAGTTTTTCTTAATCCTTTTCTAGTTAACCACGCTTTCGGCTAGCTTTTTTTAAGCAATAAGGTGTCTTTGTCTGGCCTTTTGTTTTGCTAAGACGACTTTGACTTTTGAAAGTCATTTTGGACCTTTCACTTGTTTAGTAATTATCTAGACAACTCTTTTTCTTTTTTTAAAAAAAATACATTTTATTGATTTTTTACAGAGAGAAAGGAAGAGAGGGATAGAGTTAGAAACATCGATGAGAGAGAAACACCAATCAGCTGCCTCCTGCACTCCTACTGGGGATGTGCCTGCAACCAAGGTACATGCCCTTGACCGGAATGGAACCTGGGACCTTTCAGTCGGCAGGCTGACCCTCTATCCACTGAGCCAAACTTGTTAGGGCTAGAAAACTGTTTTTCATTCAACTCCATAATGCACTTGAACTTTTAAATTTAGCACACTTTTTTCCATTAAGCTTTTAACTCAGTTCAGTTTTGAACGACTTGGGCACACCAAGGGAGGCTTTTGTGGGTTTGTACTGCTTTTGGAAATGTACGTTTACATTTTTAAAGCTTAGCTATAATCTAGATTAGTTTTGGGTGGATCTTATTACTAACAGTCTAGATTAATTCCCAAGTTGGTATGGGGATGGCATTATAAGTATCTCCCTAGATAGTTGTTTACTTGGTTGCTAGGGAGGAGAGAACAGGTGTAAATGTTTAGTTTCAACAGCCTTTTATTTTGATGCTCAGAAATGGCTAAGAAATATATTGGGATGTACTAGTCGGGTGAAAGAACAATGTACAGAAAGAACTATAAAGTAAATCGTAGAATTTATTGTTCTAGTTTTAATTCTGCTCTCTTAAGAAAGACTTGGAGGAGGAAATAAAGGACTTGGGACATTAACAGCTGGCTTTAGCCCAGAGGGTCTTTTCTTAAAAATATATTTTTATTGATTTCAGAGAGATGGAAACATCAATGATGAGAGAGAATCACTGAACGGCCGCCCCCTGCACGCCCTCCACTGGGGATGGAGCCCACAACCCGGGCATGTGCCCTGACTGGAATCGAACCTGGGACCCTTCAGTCCGCAGGCTGATGCTCTAACCCAGGGGTCCTCAAACTTTTTAAAGTGGGGGCCAGATCACGGTCCCTCAGAGAGCTGGAGGGCCGGACTATATGAACTACTAATTCCTACTGTAACACCTCGGCTGCGCTCACTGCCCAAAAAACCTGGCGGGCCGGATCAGACTCCTCTGCGGGCCGCATGTGGCCCGCGGGCCGTAGTTTGAAGACCCCTGCCTCTGAGTTAAACCAGCTAGGGCAGCCCAGAGGCTCTTGAGATTCTTTTCCAGGGTTCCTCAAGCCCAGAACTTTTCGTGGTAATACTAGGACATTATTTGTCCTTTTCACTCTGATTCTTTCATGAGTATTGAATGGAGTTTTCTAAAGACTGACCTAACTGATATCACAACAAAATTAAAATGTGGAAACAGATGTGAAAATCCACTCCTTTCTAGTAAGCCAGGCATTAAAGAGATTTGAAAAATGTTGAACAGTGCCTCTCTTCTCACTAGTTTTGTTTTGAAAACTATTTCTTAAAATTTATTTTAGAGAGAGAAGGGAAGGGGGAGGAGGAAGAGAGTGAGAGAAAGAGAGAGAGAGAGAGAGAGAGAGAGAGAGAGAGAGAGAGAGAGGGGGGCAGTCATTGATTTGTTGTTCCACTTAAACATTCATTGGTCTTGTATGTGCCCTGACCAGGCATGGAACTCAAAAGCTTGGTGTATTGGGATGATTCTCTAACCAACTGAGCTCCGTGGCCAGGGCCTTGAAAACTGTTTTAATAAAAAGTTTTGCTAATATATGATGGGCTTATTATTATTTTAAAATGAATTAATATTTAAAGCATCTGTAAGTTTCAATCCCAGAACTGTAAACCGTAATAGGTATAATTAAGCTGACAAAATTATGGGGCTCTAAATAATTTTTAGGAGCATAAATAATTTTTAAGAGCATAAAAATCCTGAGACCAAAAAGTTTGAGAACATTTTTCTAATCTGATAGACCAGTATCATTCTATATAATAAAGAGCTGATATGCAAATAGTCATCATGCCCATACTTTGGAACTGCTCAGACACTCAACCCTGGGGAGAGAGGATTGGGGACCAGCCAGGCTGCACCTGGGAGAGGTGGTCCCTGGCACCAGCGGCTGTGCGTGTGCCTGCGACCCAGGAGAGGGACAAACTTCCCGCCCTATGGTCCCAGGTGCCTGCTGCTTCAGCCCAGGCAAAGCTGCCTGCCCATGGTCTCCTGTAGCTGCAGCCGACTCAGGCAAGGCTGACCTGGGTCCTGGGTGCCTGCGGCCTGCCAGAGGAGGGAATCCTAGGTCCTGGATGCAGGGTGAGGCAGAGGCAGGGGCGATCAGGCAGGCAGGCAGGTGAGCGGTTAGGATCAGTGGTCCCGGATTGCTAGAGGCAGTTGGACATGCTCCAAGGGATCCTGGATTGGAGAGGGTGCAGGCCAGGCTGCGGGACCCCTCTTCCCCCTGTGCATGGATTTCGTGCACTGGGCCTCTAGTTGTTAATATAATAAGTGGGACCCAGAACAGTTCAGGTTGGGTGCTGTCCAGTTCTATGTTTAGGAAGGATGCTAAGGATTTAGGGAGGTAGGAAGCTGAACTTGCATCCTTAAGGGCTTAGGAGAGGAAGTAAGGATCCCAAGTTACTACTGGGCAATATCAGTAGCAGGAGACTGAACCGTTGTCCCTAAAAGACAATCTTTCTTTAAAGGAAGTTTTATTAGAACGATGTAGTTTTTCAGGCACCTCTCAGGAAGTTATTGTCTGGGGCTAAGATACCGAAATTGAATAATAATTTCAGGTTAAATTAGGTAGACATTAAATTCACACAGGACTTAAATTTCTGGGTTCTCCATTAATGAATGAAATATGAATGTTTTTGGAATTTGAGTGAAACAGTTGATTATAATTTTTAATAGTTCCGGCATTATCCAGTGGATAGTTGGATCATTATCAAATAATCCTCTAAAACAGGTTTTAAATCCAAGGTTCATGGACCCCAAAGGCTGAAAATCCAGGGAAATAGTATGGAATGTTTTGTGAGTATTCGTGTGTATGTGTGTATTTTAGTGAGAAAGAGCCCATACATGATCCCTCAAGAAGTTTAAGAACTAGCCTGTAACAAATAACAGATATTTGATTGGGTGCTCTCCTTTAGCCTAATCACCTTGCAGCAATACTAATAAGCACTTATATAGAATCAGAGCTTATTATCAAACCAGTAAGGGTAATCTGTACAAGTATTTTACTTCCCTGTATTCAAGTTTATAGTGTATCTTTTCTAGGCCAAAGCCATCAGTGGCAGCGTATACTACAGCTCTTCAGTTCAGGTTTGGTAATTTATAATAATTTGATGACTGATTTGCTTCAAATTCTAACCAAATCTGTTACAACAAGGCTCACTTTTCCCACCCCCACCTTAGATTGATTGGATTATTTCCTTTTTTTTTTTTTTTTTTAAATATATTTTATTGATTTTTTACAGAGAGGAAGAGAGAGGGATAGAGAGGTAGAAACATCGATGAGAGAGAATCATCGATCAGCTGCCTCTTGCACCCCCCCCACTGGGGATATGCCTGCAACCAAGGCACATGCCCCTGACCGGAATCGAACCCAGGACCTTTCAGTCTGCAGGCCGACGCTCCACCACTGAGCCAAACCGGTTTCGGCGGATTATTTCCTTTTATTGTTAGTCAGGGATTTGGAAGCATTATGTACTTCTGTTTACCTCTTGGTACCTAACAAACTACCTCAAAACTTAGTGGCTTAAAACAACAGCCTTGTATTTTACTCATAAATCTGCAATTTGGGCAGGACTCCGAGTTGGACTCATCACTGCTCTGTGGTGTGTGGTTCCTCTGGATTACAGTACTCAGGTGGTTGGGTGCTGGCATAACCGGGCTCTTCATGGATTCTCAAGGTCTGAGTGGTCTCAGCTTGTGTTTTTTTGTTTTTTTAAAAAAATATATTTTATTGATTTTTACAGAGAGGAAGGGAGAGGGATAGAAAGCCAGAAACATCAATGAGAGAGAAACATTGATCAGCCGTCTTCTGCACATCCCCCATTAGGGATGTGCCCGCCCGCAAGCAAAGTACATGCCCTTGACCGGAATTGAACCCCTGACCCTTAAGTCCTCAGGCTGACATTCTGTCTACTGAGCCAAACTGGTTTTGGAACAATTTTTTTTTCTTGTGATAACTTTTAAGATCTGCTTTCTTAGCAACTTATAAATATACATACAATTCAGTATTATTAATTGTAGTCATCAAGGGAAAGACATTTTGTTTCTCAATGGGAAGAATAACAAAAGAATTGGTAGTCATCTGTAATCCACCACATTAATTGTATTTTTAAAAATATATATTTTTATTTCTTTCAGAGAGGAAGGGAGTGGGAGAGAGAAACACCAATGATGGGAGAGAATCATTAATTGCTGCCTGCAACCCAGATATGTGCTGCAACCGGGAATTGAACTGTGACCTCCTGGTTCATAGGTCGACGTTAGACCTATGAACCACACTCTCCAGGCCCCTGCAGTGTTCTTTATATTTCCCTGTTGATGTTTATTGATTTTACTGTAAGTTTGAAATAGGAAATATGATGAACTGGGTAGGTATTAGAATTCATAATTACACTATTATTTATGAAATAGAGTAAGTGTGCTGAACTGTAGCTTTGACCTGAGAGAAATGGTAGTCTGACAGATACATGAAGTGTTGCTAGTATATATTGCAAGTATATAGGTTATAACAAAATATCACAAAGAAAATCAGACCTAAAAAATATTTCATTGTATTTTGAAAGCAGAATATGATTGTGATGGTTAGAGTACTCATAAAGGTAGGTTGAATAGTTTCAATTTCAAAGCTATAAAGCAGCCATAAGCTACCTATAGCAGTTAGCTTTTATATGTAGTGTTAACAACTATTTAGTTAAGTACCTTTCTCCATTAGATTGTTCACTTTTGAAGGCCAGGAATCAGCCTTTATTCATCATTTATTTCTAAAGTGTCCAGTACAGTGACTGCATACTTAGTAAAAATTCTTGAAGTGGTCAGATTCGTTCATTTAACAAGCCTATATTGAATGCCAGTGTGTTCAAGGCTCCATTCTAGACCCTAGAATTGGAAGGTTGCCTCAAAAACAAGAAGCAGCAGGTATGTTCCTCTTCCACTTTCAATTCCCAGGATGTTTGTTATTAAGGGTTGGTTGTCATGGAGTGGTTTTCATTTTCTAATGTTTTTGCTTTATGATCTTTAATTCTATTAACAATAGTTACCTGGTAACTTTATTTCTAAGATCAAATCATTTGCTTCTTCTAGAACATTGGGCTTATTATGGATAATTTTCTCTAAGACTGGTGTAGTACAGTATCTTATTTTGGAATTTACAGAAATTGTGATTCTTTTTTTGGGGGGGGTAATTAATTCTCTAATATTCTACTTCTTTAAAAAAGTCACGTGGGCCCTGGCCAGATAGCTCAATTGGTTGGAGTGTCATTCCCATACACCAAGGTTGTTGGTTTGATCCCTGGTTAGGGCACATACAAGAATCAACCATTGGAAGCATAAATAAGTGGAACAGAAATTGGCATTTCTCTCCCTCCCTCCTTTCTTTCCTCTCTTTATTCAAAAAAACAAAACACAAACCAGTGTCCTAACTATATACTGGTACACAGATTAGTTTTGCCTGTTTTAATACATTATAACATTATGTAAGGAGAATCATACAGTATGTACTTCTGTGTCTGGCTTCCTTTACTCAGGATTGTTTGGAGTTTTGTATGTTGTTAAATCTCGTTATATTGCATTCTATTGTGTGACTGACTGTTCTACGATTTACTTATTCTGCTTTGATGCACATTTGAGGTAGTTTTCTAGGACCTGTATATTTTTTTAAAGTTCCTCTTAATCCTCACGGGAGGACATTTTTATTGATTTTGTTGTTGTTGTTAGAGAAAGGGGAAGGGGCAGAGAAAGAGAGGGAGAGAGAAACATGGATGTGAGGAAAAATATTGATCTGTTGCCTCCCACATACACCTCCATTGGGGCTGGGGATTGAACCTGCTACCTAGGTATGTGCCTTTACTGGGAACCGAACCTTTCGGTGTACAAGACTAAGCTCCTCCCAACTGGGCCACTCCGGCCAGGGCTTCAGGACCTATTTTTAACATGAGCCAAATGACACCTACTATTTACAGCACCTCCCTTGTCAGTTCAAACTGCTTTTGAACTGAATAACAAAGTCTGATGTATTAGGTTAAACAAATATGCAGCATATTTTTCTCATGGAACGTAAAGTCTGGACATAAGTAGTTCAGGACTGGTAAGGCAGTTCCACCATGCCTTCATACTTCTTTCTTCTTTATCCTTAACAGATGTTCACTCTCATGCTTGTCTCCTTGCAGTCCCCAAAAAAGGTTATTTTATTTCTTTGTTCCAGGCAAGAGAAAGGGATAGAGACAGGGAAGGAACAAAAGGAAAAAATGTATCATCTTATATCTTACTATGGGCCCAGTGCATGAATTCATGCACCTTGAAAGGAACAGTGGGCAGTGAGGCTGTGGTGTGCACAGTGGTAGGTCAGCCCATCCTTAGCTGCTCCTTCCTTGGCTCCCTCGGCCCCTCCAGTCTGCCTCCAGCTGATCCCAAGTGCTGACAGCGCCGACCCCCTCCCCCCACACCTGCTGATGGCATTCGCCCCTCAGGAGCAGGGGGAGGTGGAGAAGCCCTTAGGGGTGATTGGAGCTGGCGCAGGCAGCAGGGGCGAATGACAGGCACGACTGTGGACCGTGGCACGTGGGAGCAAAGAGTTTTCAGTAACCACCAGAGGCTCACCCCAATGACAGCGACTGGTGCCCCCACCTTGGTCTGGCGCCCCTGCTCACCTGCTCCACTGTCCCACCACGGCCGATGTCCGCCATGTTCCATGTATGCCCCCTGGTGGTTGGCTCACATCACAGTGACCAGTTGCTCTGTCTGTTTGCATATTAGCCTTTTATTATATAGGATTGGCCAGCACTGCATCATGAGGCCGTAAGAGCAGCTGAGAAATATGTTTGTTTTTTTATTAAAATTCACCCGAGGATATTTTTCCATAGATTTTTTAGAAAGAGTGAAAGGGAGGGAGGGGGAGAGAGACAGAGAGAGAAACATCTATGTGAAGAGAAACATCTATGTGAGAGAAGCACATTGATTGGTTGCTTCCCACAGGTGACCTGACCAGAACCAGGGATTGAGCCTGTAATTGAAGTACGTTCTCTTGACTGGAATCAAACCTGCCACTTTTCAATTCGACATTGTCCACTAAACCAAACTGTCTAGGGTGAGAAGTATGTTTTTTAGCTGGCCAGAATTAGGCTTTCCTTTGTAAGGAAGGAGAAAATGGATATTGGATAGGTAGTTAACAAAGTCTGCCATATCTCTAAATCTGTTTGCTAGTACGTTTGGATACACTGAAACAAATTTGTTCCAGGTTTTGCATAGATCCATAGTCTAGGCTCCAACAGGAGGTTTTAGAAAACCAGTTCAGCTATAATTTTTAGTTCCTGAGAAGTTGGCTTTGCATATCTAGCATTTAACCACATTTTAGGATTGCATGTAAATTTCCAGAAGATCCAGTATCTTTTTAAAAATTTTTATTTTTTTATTTTTTAAAATATATTTTATTGATTTTTTTACAGAGAGGAAGGGAGAGAAATAGAGAGCTAGAAACATCGATGAGAGAGAAACATCGACCAGCTGCCTCCTGCACACCCCCAACCGGGGATGTGCCCGCAACCAATGTACATGCCCTTGACCGGAATCGAACCTGGGACCTTTCAGTCCGCAGACCGACGCTCTACCACTGAGCCAAACCGGTTTCGGCCAGAAGATCCAGTATCTTTACAGCTTTACTAAACATTGAGGCTATGGAGCTAAATCTGGTCAGTTTCATTCTAAATCTCTAGTACTGTCTCATCAAGTGTGAATATATGCAGCATAAAAATGAAAGTATACATGTATTTTGTGTTTTTTGAATTGTGGTATATCCACTGAAGTATGAGAGAAATTACTTTTTCTTTTAACATAACCAGGATACTATTATCACACCTTGAAAAATGAACATATCTGTCCTGGTTGGTGTGGCTCGGTTGGTTGAGCATCATCCCATTCAATGAAAGGTCGCTAGTTCAATTCCTGGACAGACCACGTACCCAGGTTGCAGGTTAGATCCTAGATTGTGGTTATACTGGAGGCAACTGATGGATATCTCTCTTTCTCTCTTTTTCTCTCTCTGCCTATCCTGCCCTTCCCTCCCTCCCTTCCTACCAACCTCTCCCTCCTTCTCTCCTCTCCCTCCTTCCCTTCTTCTCTAGATTCAATGAAAACATATTTTTCAAAAGACTTAAAAATAAAACCAGATCTGTTAATTCCATCAAATAAGAGTAAATGTATTCTATGTTTTTGGGTTTTCCCCAAAACCACCCGTTTCAGAAGAATGAACAATCCTTGTACAGTTGGAAGGGTCAAGTGACAGATTGAGGGTAGTTAAATTTGATGCCTTCTCTCTCCAGTTGATTGAATTGTCAACATACTGATAGCCAGAGTGCTTTTAAGCAGAGTTCTTGTTGACTTTGAAATTGCACAATAAAATCCTTCTCATGAATTTTGAACATTTGTAAATGAGGATTGCTGTTTCTTCCATCCTCTCCAGACTAGTTTTCTTTTCAGATCCTTAGTTGTCTTCTATTTCCAAGCTGTTCCATCTATGTATTTTTTGAAATTAAATATATTTTTTATTTATTTTAGAGAGGAAGGGAGAAGGAGAGATATAGAGATAGAAACATTAATGATGAGCGAGAATCAATAATTGGCTGCCTCCTGTACCACCCATATTGGGGATTGAGCCTGCAAGCTGGGTACGTACCTGGACTGGGAATCGAACCGTGACCTGATTCACAGGTTGATGTTCAACCACTGAGCCACACCAGTCAGGCTCCTCTATGTCTTGGAAAGAAGAGTTGATAGGTGTAGTGTCTGATAAATTCCTTCATCATTCCAGTTACCATGATTCATTCTGTGGATGGCACATATTTGAAAATGTGGAGGTTTCTAGTTCCTCTCTTTGATCTTGCATATACATTTACTTTTCTTTCCATTACCAGTTTCTTCTGCTCTGGGGCTGTGTATTTTTTACAGCCAAACCAATCAGAGTTCCCTGGGATTCTCTTTTCTCTGATGACCTAGTGCCCAGACACAGTGCTGAATGCTTTCACTGTTTTGTAACTAGTGTGTCATACAATTCTGTACTGGCTGCTTATTTACAGGGGAGAGAGGGAAAGGCATCATACAAAAGATACTGAGCTTACTGGAGACAGACCTAGCGTTTTTGTCCAAGATCACCTTTTTTTCCAGACTAGTCGTCAAAGGGAAAAAAACACATGAAAATTTGGAATACAGCATTAGGCAAGCATGGGGCTGTTAGGCAAGGGGCACAGGCACATTGTTACAGTGCTTACGCATTGGGAAGAGATCACCAAAGTGGAGTGATTAGGGAAATAGGCAGCATACTTTTGGAAATTTCAGATCCTAGCATTTTCATGTTCTTACAAAATTGAAGTGAATTATCTCTTACCCAGTGGTGAATATAAAAAAACTGAAGGGTTTTTGTTTGGACTGACTAGTGTGTACAGTAGAAGTATGAAACATTAGTAAGATAGGTACAGAAAATAGTGCTGCCAGCTTAATTCAACAACATTAAAGAATTGCCTAGTGTTTGCCTGACACTGTCCTATATAATAAAAGCCTAATATGCAAATTGACCAAATGGCCTGACTGGGCTGGGTTGCTAGACAGACCAGCACAGGAGGAACCAAATTCTAAGAAGTTAGAATTTAACCCTGTGTCTTAGAGGTAGTTGGAATCATGGGTCACCAGGGAGACAAAACAAACAAACAAACAAAAAAACCCACAAACAAAAAACAGACAGGGAATTGAAGACATGGAATCCATAGGAGCACCAGCATTTAAGGAAATGATCAAGAAGAGGAGAGAGATGGAAGCTAAAGGTGGAGGATTTTCAAGGAAGGAAGTCATCAAGGAAGATTGTTATGTTAGAGTGTTAAAGATGAGATTTGAAATTATCCATTGTATTTAGTAGTAAGGAGTTGAACTAGTAACATTGGTGAGAGCAATGTCAAGTGGAATGGTGAGGGATAAGCCAGATTACAGTGGTCTGAGAAAGAAAAGGGAGATAGCAAGTGCTGAATATTTAAAAAATTTAACATTTATCTTTACTGTTGAAAGTGTAACGGATGTCCCTCCTTTACCCCCATTGAGCCCCTCCATCCAGTTCCCATATTCTCTCCAGGCCTTCCCCATACTATGTCTGTCCATGAGCTCTACATATGCATATAGGTTCATTGGTTAATCTCTGCCGCCAGCCCCCAGCCCTTTCCTTTAAAATAAGTCAGTCTCTGGATCTTCATTGTCTCTGGATCTTTTTGTTCATCAGTTTATTTTATTCACTAGATTCTACATATAAGTGAGATAATGTGATACTTGTCTTTTTCTGACTGACTTATTTCACTTAGCATGATACTCTCCAGCCCCTTCATGCTATCTCAAAAGGTAAGAGAACCTTCTCTTTTACATCTGCATAGCATTCCATTGTGTAACTGTACCACAGTGTTTAATCCATTCATCTACTAATGGGCAATAGGGCTGTTTCCAGATCTTAGCTATTGCAAATACACTGCTATGAACATAGGGGTGCATATATTCTTTCAGATCGGTGTTTCTGGCTTCTTAGGATATATTCCTAGAAGTGGGCCAAATAGTTCCATTTTTAATTTTTTTTATGTTTTTATTGATTTCAGAGAGGAAGGGAGAGGGAAATAGAGAAACATCAATAATGAAAAAGAATCATTGATTAGTCCTAACTGGTTTGGCTCAGTGGATAGAGCATCAGCCTGCGGACTCAAGGGTCTCAGGTTCGATTCTGGTCAAGGGCATGTACCTTGGTTGCGGGCACATCCCCAGTAGGGAGTGTGCAGGAGGCAGTTGAATCGATGTTTCTCTCTCATCGATGTTTCTAACTCTCTCTCCCTCTCCCTTCCTCTCTGTAAAAAATCAATAAAATATACCGGTATTTAAAAAAAAAAAAAATCATTGATTAGCTGCCTCTTGCACACCTCCCACTGGGGATTGAGCCCGCAACCTGGGCATGTGCCCTTGACTGGAATCGAATCTGGGACCCCTCAGTCTGCAGGCTGACACTCTATCTACTCAGCCAAACCAGCCAGGGCTGTTTTTTTTAGGAAACCCCACACTCTTTTCCACAGTGGTTGTACGAGTCTACATTCCAGCAGCAGTGTACTAGGGTTCCTTTTTCTCCACATCCTCACCAGCACTTGTTTATTGATTTATTAATGGTAGCTATTGTTGTATTAGTTTGCATCTCTCTGATAACGAGTGATGTTGAACATTTTTTTCATCTCTGTTGGCCATCTGTATGTCCTCTTTGGAGAAGTGTCTATTCAGCTCCTCTGCCCACCTTTTAATTGGGTTGTTTGTCTTCTCTTGTTGAGTACTTTCGTATGAAGTTTGGTGAAAAATACGAGGACAACAAGTAGAGAAGCCGGTTGAGGAGGGAGTGTTTTCAGCTGAGAATAAATGGTATAAAAGATGAATAGGTTGCAAATAAGAGCATTAAAGAAAAATGTTAATCCCATTTGGAAGGTGGAGGCATGCTTTGGTTCCTCGAAGAGTTTTTTAAATACTGGACTTCCGATGATGAGGGTGCATTTCCCTGAGATGATTTCAAGAGAGGCTGGGGGAAGGTATATATATTCCTGGTGAAGGAAACAGACCTCAAAGGGCGGAAGGTGGAGAAAGGCCGAGGGGCGTTTTCGGGGAACAGTAAATAGTCCAATGTAACCGAATCCTTGGGTTTGCAAAGAAGGTGGTAAGAGAAAAGTGAGAGTCGAGCTTGGCAGGGAGGAACTCTGAGGTGCTGTGGGGTTTAATTCTGTGCCTCAAAGCACTGGTAGCTGCTGATACTTTTTGATCGGGGTAGTGACACAATGAGAGCAGCTGTGCTGTAGAAGGAGCTCTGAAGCCTGTGGCCGATGGCAGGGAAAGAACTCCTGTCCCGAGCAGCCTCTGTAGCTACCCTATCTAGGAAATACTGGAGCAAAATGCTCCCTATTGTGCTGACTTACTGCTGCTGGGCTGGGGGTGGATTCTTTGTGCTGACTTAAACAAAAGCTTCTTTGCTAACACTCCTCACAGGAGTGAAGAGAACTCGGGGCTTTGTTGCTCTTTACTGCATGGAATAATCTATCCTTGCCCTCTGTAGATACATAAAGGAAAAAGCAGCTGTTTTATATGAATACAAATTCATAAAAATGTGGTGGTGAGACTCTCTAGTTTTCAGGTGAAATACTGTCTCGCCAAAGGTTAATTTTGCCTGCTGCCATAATATGCAGTAGTCAGCAAATGTTGAAAGTTCTGCAGAATGCAAAGCAGGCAAGGAAGGATTCACACTAATAAAGTCAATTCTGTTACCTAAGCATTTCCCTAGACACTAACCTGTATCTTCATGTTAAAAGCTACTTCTAGTTTCATAGGTTCTGTTAGATTTTGAATGTTAAAGAAAACTTACTAGTTTTAAGTTATTACCAGCATGAGATACACGGGTGATGGCCTTGTGACTTTATTTGTAAAATACACTATCATTGGTCATATTCTTATCAAGTGTGGATTAGCAGTTTGAAATTGTTATGATAATGGAGTATATATTTATTTTATTTTTTAAAATATATTTTTATTGATTTTTTACAGAGAGGAAGAGAGAGGGACAGAGGGCCAGAAACATCGATGAGAGAGAGAATCATCGATCAGCTGCCTCCTGCACACCCCCCTACTAGGGTTGTGTCCGCAACCAAGGTACATGCCCTTGACCGGAATCGAACCTGGGACCCTTCAGTCCCCAGGCCGACGCTCTCTCCACTGAGCCAAACCGGTCTCAGCTGGAGTATATATTTAAATAAGCGGATAATTTGGTGGCCAAGTGAAAATTTCCATGCTACTGTGATATGATAAGAGACCGGTTTCTTGATTTCTAATAAACTGGTGTTTGGGCCAGTAATTGACTTAGGGTATTTTTACTTAATTGAATGGCCAAGAAAATACATGTTCTTTGTATTCTCAAGTGCATATTTTGTACCCTGAGCTAAAATAATAGGTACTCATAAGTGAGTAATGAAAATAGCATGTTGGAACTTTTATCTTTAAAAGTACTTTTCTTTCAGGAGGCAAAACCTTCAACTGAGGACTTGGGGGATAAGAAGGAAGGAGAATACATTAAACTCAAAGTCATTGGACAGGTGAGTTTTGTTATTTTTCTTTGATTACTTCTTGAATATGTGAATAATTTGTGAACACAGGAATAATTCTGACTGACAAGACAACAAGACTTTGGTTCATGTCATCTTTCTAAAAAACAATATATTTTATTGATTTCAGAGGGGGGTGGGAGAGAGAGGCAGGCATTAATGATGAGAGAGAATCATTGATTGGCTGCCTCTTGCATGCTCTCCCTCCTGGGGATCGAGCCTGCAACTGGGGCATATGCCCTGATAGGAATTGAACCATGATCTTAACGGTTCATAGGTTGACTCTCAATCACTGAGACATGTGGGCCAAGCTTCTTTAAAAAAAAAAAAAAAATTATTGATTTCAGAGATGAAGGGAGAGGGAACTGTGAACTCCTGTTTTGTAGATAAATGCTCAACCACTGAGCCATACAGGCCAGGAGGTAAAGATGTTTTATTTTACATTTCTCAGATTATCAGTGAGCTGTAATTTTTGGTCTACTATGTTTATATTCTGCTAGAGGCCCAGTGCAAGAAATTCGTGCATGGTGGGGGTGGGGTGGGCAGGGTCCCCTCAGCTCAGCCTGCACCCTCTCCAGTCTGGGACCCCTCGGGGGATGTCCGACTACTGGCATTCGGAAATTCCTCTCACAATCCTGGATTGCTGGCTTCAATCACCTGCCTGCCAGCCTGATTGCCCACTAACTGCTCCTGCCCCCCTGCCAGCCTGATCACCTCTAACTGCCTCTGCCTGCTGGCCTGATCATCTCTCACTCTCTTTCCCCACATACCCCCCTGCCAGCCTGATTACCCCCAACTATCCCCCCCCCCCCCCCCCCCCCCCCCCGCCGGGCTTGTCACCCCATGCAGCCTGCTGCTCAGTCATTTGGTTGCCCCTCACCCCCCTGCTGGCCTGGTCGCTTAGGCTTTTATATAGATAGATTGATTATATGTTCATATTCTTCTCATTTACTGAGATTTCTTATTTTGTAAAAGATTTTAGGATATAATTCACATAAAATCCATTTTAGAGTGTATAGTTCAGTGACTGCAGTTTTGGGGGAGGTCCTTTTTGTTTTGAGTTGCTTTGGGGAGGGGTTTGTATAATTCAGCTTTTATTTTACATATGTGGGATGGACATGCAGTTATGAAGGAATGTATTCTTTGATGCTTTTGCTTACACTGCTAACTTAAAAACACAAGACAGATTGTTTTGTTTGTTTTATTAAGTTTATTTTGAAATGGGTCTAGAGTCATGATTAGAATGTTTTAATAACACCTGTTATGAATACTAAAATAATACTTCTGTGGGAAAATACAAGTAACAAGGGTTGTTTCTATTTGTGTAATTAAATTAGTTGTTTCAAGTAAAGCAAATAATTTACACAAAGAAGCATAATTTTTCTCTTGTATCTCCTTAGGATAGCAGTGAGATTCACTTCAAAGTGAAAATGACAACACATCTCAAGAAACTCAAAGAATCATACTGTCAAAGACAGGTTTGTATGTTATTGTAGTAAATACAGTGCTTTATATGCAATTCATGTATCTTTATGGCTTACCAATGTATGTAATAAAGGCAAGTACATTTTGGTGATCACTATGAAATTTCCTTGTTTGTAACCACGAATGTTTAGCCATATGTTAAATTTACTAAAATTATCTTTTGTTTTGTCTTTGTTATCCTCACCTGAGGATATGTTTTCCATTGATTTTTAGAGAGAGTGGAAGGGAGGGAGAGGGATAGAAAGAAAAACATCGATGTGAGAGACACATCTATCAGTTGCCTCCCGCACACACGCTGGCTGGGGCTGGGGATTGAGTCTGCAGGGAAGTATGTGCCCTTGACCTAAGGCCCTTCCATCTTCGGGTTGCTCTAACCTGGCTAGGGCAATATTATATTTTTATTTAAAATATATATATATATTATTGATAAATTTTTTTTTTATAGAGAGGAAGAGAGAGGGATAGAGAGCTAGAAACATCGATGAGAGAGACATCGATCAGCTGCCTCCCACACACCTCCTGGGGAATGTGCCCACAACCAAGGTACATGCTCATGATTGGAATCGAACCTGGGACCTTTCAGTCCACAGGCTGATGCTCTATCCACTGAGCCAAACCAGTTAGGGCAATATTTTTAAGTACTAGTACTAGGACTACTGGTAACTGCTAATTGTATTCTGTGCTTTCAGTATTAAGGGATTTTTCTCTTTTAAATAATCATATAGAAGTCTATTTAATTTAGTAATACCAAATTCTCACAGATTCTGGTCTTTATGAGTTAGATCAATAACAAATTCCTTTAACCTTTTTAGATTCAAATTCGGGCTCCATCACTGTTTGACTATGAGATTAAGAACAAGTTATGTGCCTTGTTTTCCCCTTAGAAAAATGGGAATATTACAGTGCCTACCCCATGAAGATGAAATAAGATGACCTACATAAAGCTCTTACCATGATGCCTAAAAACGTTCAGTAAATATTACCCATTATCATTATTAACAAAATACATTAAAAAATAAATTTACTTGGAATTAATATATAGATGCACCTTAAAATGGGGTTGTGTCCCAATAAACTCATCATTAGCTGAAAATATCGTAAGTAAAAAATGCATTTAATACACCTAATCTATTGAAAGTCATAGCTTATTATAGCCTAACTTATACATGCTTAGAACACAATATCCAGAAATGCTGGCAACACAGTACACTTAACACACATGATCTCATTGCTAACTGGGAACTATAGCTTGTTGCTGCTGCCCACCATCGTGAGAGAGTACTATATATCACTAGCCTGGGAAAAGATCAAAATTCAAATTTTGAAGTACATTTGACCCTTGAACAACACAGGGATTATTTTGTATGTTATCTGTATTATTACTGTATTCTTTGTTTGTTTGTTTGTTTGTTTGTTTTTGTTAATCCTCACCCGAGGATATTTTTCTGTTGATTTTTAGGGAGAATGGAAGAGAGAGGGAAGGACAGAGAGAAACTTCCATGTGAGAGAAACACATCAATTGGTTGCCTCCTGCAGGAGCCCTGACCAGAGCCCAGGCCAGGGAGGAGCCTGCAACCAAGGTATATGCCCTTGACTGGAATTGAACCTGGGACTCCTTGGTCTGAAGGCTGATGCTCTATCTACTGAGCCAAACTCATAGGGAAATATATTTATAATACTGTACACATTTATTGAAAAAGATTCATGTGTAATTGGACTCGAGAAGCTCAAACCCATTTGTTCAAGGTTGAACAGCTTCTACTGCACCTATATCATCACTATTGGACCGTTGTAAAGTCAAATAATCGTAAGTTGGGACCATCTTTATAGAGGAGACACCAAGATATGGTTTAATAATTGAATTGTGTTACATGATATTATTAACTCAGGTATTGTAGGTTTTCTGGAGGGCTTCTTCTTATAGTTTAAGTTAATAACTTATGTAAAAATCACTTTTTTTTTTTTTTTTAATATATTTTATTTATTTTTTACAGAGAGGAAGTGAGAGACAGAGAGCTAGAAACGTCGATGAGAGAGAAACATCAACCAGCTGCCTCTTGCACACCCCCAGACCGACGCTCTACCACTGAGCCAAACCGGTTTCGGCTAAAAATCTCTTTTGCTAGAAGAAAAAGAGATCATTTAGGTGTTAGGATAAGTAAAACAGTAAACATTTCTATCTCTTCTATTTTTAATGTTAATTGTTAAACCCATAAAAGTCTTATTACTTGGGGCTCAACAAGTTCACCAGCCAATCAGGAGCTAGTATGCAAATTAACCCAAACAAAGATGGCAGGTTAATTTGCATATACAGGTGCTGAGTGGTTGGGGCTGGGGTGGGGGAAAGATGCAGGTGTTCTGTACCGCCCCAGCTGCTCCAGGCCTCTGGGCAATGTGGGAAGGCAGAAAGGCTCTGGGCCAGAGCGAAAAGGTGGCTCCTTCAGGAGTGAAGGCGGTGTCGGCAGCCAGGGGAAGGGTCAATGGCAGGGGGTGGGGGGTCAGTCAATCGAATTGCACCCACCTTGGCTGGCCTGGCACCAGTGCATGTCATAGTGTGGCCATCCTGAAGGTTGTCTAGACGGTCGTTCTGCTGTCTGGTGGTTTGGTCAATTACGCTTTTATTATTATAGATAATAGATAGAGGTTAGCTTACAGATTTCAGAGGAAACTGTAAAATAGTTGTCAAGAATGGAGGCTTAGAATAGATTTAGCCTTAAATTTTTGGCCAGCTGTTGTACCTTGTCTATACATTTGATTCCCTACCTGTATAATGAAGATAAGATGATGAACATGTATGATTATGTGTATAAAATACTTAGAACAGGGATGGTCTAGCAAATAAAAATAAAAAAAAATTGTAATTATGATAGGATTAACTGTATGGTTTTATGTTCTGTGTATTCTTTTGAAGCTTTTTTTTTTTTTTTTAATGTATTTTATTGATTTTTTACAGAGAGGAAGGGAGAGAGATAGAGAGCCAGAAACGTCAATGAGAGAGAAACACCGACCAGTTGCCTCCTGTACACCCTCTACTGGGGATGTGCCCGCACCAATGTACATGCCCTTGACCAGAATCGACCCTGGGACCTTTCAGTCTGCAGACCGACGCTCTATCCACTGAGCCAAACCGGTTTCGGCTCTTTTGAAGTTTTTATGTTTGCTTTTTGTGCATCAAAATTCTTATCTCCTCTGAGATTTGTATATTTTTATATATATATGGTTTCTTTTTTCCTTTTTAGGGAGTTCCAATGAATTCACTCAGGTTTCTCTTTGAAGGTCAGAGAATTGCTGATAATCACACTCCAAAAGAAGTGAGTAAGACGTCTTCTTTGAGTTAAAAAAAATTTTAAATTCTGTATTGAATGATTTGGTTCACTGGTATTAAACTCTCCACTTCTTTTTTGTTGTTGTTATTAAACTGCCCACTTCTTGAATATTCTCTGATTTAAGTGCTATATTATATCATTTGTCAGAGAGAAAAAGAATATTTTGAATTGAACTTCCCATATATTTCCTTCAAAAGTGCCAATAAAAAGAGAGATTGAAAGTAAAATAAGTAAAAGTACTGAGGCTGTCAGAATATACATATCTTTTTTAAAAATTTATTTAATTTTTTTACAGAGAGGAAGGGAGAGGGATAGAGAGTTAGAAACATCGATCAGCTGCCTCCTGCACACCTCCTACTGGGGATGTGCCCGCAACCAAGGTACATGCCCTTGACTAGAATCGAACCTGGGACCTTTCAGTCTATAGACTGACGCTCTACCCACTGAGCAAAACTGGTCTTGGCTATTATGTCTTTTTGAAGATGGACAGATGTTCCTCAAATTTGGCAGATTTCTGGTACACTTTCATGGTGATGGTGACCATTATGGTTTGATTTTGACTTTTAAAAAAAAAAGACTTTATTACTGCATTTTAGAGAGAGACAAAGTGGGAGAGAGAGAGAGAAACATCAGTGTGAGAGGAAAACATCGATTGGCGGCCTTTTGCAACAACCCCTACTAGGGATCCATTCTGCAGCCCAGGCATGTACCCTGACAGAATGGAACTAGCAACCATTTGGTGCACGTGGCTGGCCAGGGTTCAATTTTGACTTTTGACCATTTTAAGAACTTGATACAGAAGCTTAGAATATATATTAATGTATTTGGCTATGCCACCTTAATTTATGTTTTTAAGTGCTTCTGTGTCTCTGTTTTATCATATAACCTGGTTTGTTCTGTTTATATAGTCCTTTAATTTGGGTTTGTCTGACACTTCCTCATTATTAGATTCGGTTTTGTATTTTTGGTTCAGTGGCACAGAGTGAAGCTGTGTACTTGTGAGTACATCACACCAGGAAGTACATGATGACCATTTGTCTTGTGGGTAATACTAACTTTGGTAACTAAAGGTGGTAACTGCTAGATTTATTCATTATAAAGTTACCATTTTTCTTTTTAATTTGTAATTTGTAGGGGAATACTTTAAAATTTAATATTCTTCTTGGGTTATTGGCCAGTGAGGGCCCCTTCAGGTTGGTGTCTGTTTTTTTTTTAACGTCTCCATCTTTTTAAAAGTTTTAAAAAATATATATATTTTTATTGAATTCAGAGAGGAAGGGAAAGGGAGAGAGAGATAGAAATATCAATGATGAGAGAGAATTGTTGATCAGCTGCCTCCTGCACACCTCCTACAGGGGATTGAGCCCACAACACAAGTATGTGCTCTTTTTTTTTTTTTTTTTTAACAAGTATGTGCTCTTGCCCAGAATCGAACCCGGAACCTTTAAATCCACAGGCTTACGCTCTATCCACTAAGCCAAACCTGTCAGGGCTTTGTGAAAGTTGATTTGGAAGTGATTTTCAACTTGCAGAAAAGTTGCAAGAGTAGTACAAAAAAATTTTACATTCTCCCACCTAGATACACCTGTTTTAATATTGTTCCACCTTTGCTTATTACTTTTCTCCCCTCTTCATCCCTCCCCCCCCCATTCCCATGTATAAGGGTATATATCACTTGAACCACTTGGGAGTAGGTTGCATGTCTATGGCCATTTACTACTTAATATTTTATTTATTTGTTTATATTTTACTATTTAATATTTTAGTGTGTATTTCTTAAGATCAAGTACATTTTATGTAACCATAATACTGTTAATTAAATTCAGGACACTTAATATTATTAGAATACTTTAAGCTACAACCTAATTTTATCATTTGTCCCAATTATGTCTTTTATAATAAACTAGAGGCCTGGTGCATGAAAATTCATGCACTGGAGAGGGTTCCCTCAGCCCAGCCTGCCCCCTCTCACAGTCTGGGAGCCCCCATCGATCAGGGTAAGGTGACGCCCCATCACACCTCTGCTGCTGCCACTGCCGGCAGTGCAAGCCTCTGCGGACCCCGGTTACCTGAGCCTTGGGGGGCCCTGGGCGCTGGGCGGCTGCCATCTGAGGCTTGCTTGTGCCTCAGGCGGCCCTGGGCATCTGCAGGGCTGAGGGGACTGGGGGACTCTGGAGGCAGGCACATGGAGCAGTCGGGTTCGCCTGGAGGCAGGCCCAGCTTTGCCGTGTGCCTGCTGCCCCGGTGGGGCTGAGGGGACAGGGCGCCACCATCTTTGGTGTGACAGTCAATTAGCATATTCCCTCCTTGTTGGCTGTGGGCACTGCCATCTTTGCATTGGTGTGAGAGTCAATTAGCATATTCCCTCTTTATTAGATAGGATTTTCTCCTGTCACAGGATCCAGTTCCGTGTCAACATATTTTACTCAAGTGCCTTTTTAATCATCTTTAATTTGGAACATTTCCTCAGCTATTCTTTGTCTTCCATTACATATATAATTTTAAGGAATACAAATCAGTTGTTTTTCACAAAGTCCTGGATTCATGTTATGTATTTTTGGATGGGATATTACATAATTGATGATGTGTCTTTCTTTCTCAGGGTGTAGTATCTAGAGCACATAAAACCCTTGATGGGTGGTGTTAATTTTGTAAAAAAGAAAAAGTTTTTATTGATTTTAGAAAGAGGGGAAAGGAGAGTGATAGAAACATCGATGAGAGAAACTTCAGTCTGCTGCTTCCTGTACACCCCCTACTGGGGTTGAGTTACAACCTGGGCATGTGCCCTGACTAGGAATTGGACCGTGACCTCCTGGTTTGTAGGTTAATACTCAACTATTGAGCCACACTGGCCCAGCAAACTATTATTATTTTTTTAATCCTCACCAGAGGAGATGCTTAAAGAGTGGAAGGAAGGAGGGGGAGGGAGGGAGGGAGGGAGGGAGGGAGAGGAGAGAGAGAGAGAGAGAGAGAGAGAGAGAGAGAGAGAGAGAGAGAGAGAGAGAGAGAGAGAAGAGAGAGAGAGAGAGAGAGAGAGAGAGAGAGAGAGAGAGAGAGAGAGAGAGAGAGAGAGAGAGAAAGAAACAGAGAAACAGAAACATCAATGTGAGAGAGAAACATTGATTGAAACTGCATTCCTGGTATTTGTCCAGCAACTCTTTGGTGTATAGGATGATGCTCAACTAACTGAGCCACTCCTGTAGACTTACTTAAACTATTAAATACACATTCCAAATATATTTTATTGATTTTTTTACAGAGAGGAGGAAGGGAGAGGGATAGAGAGCTAGCAACATCAATGAGAGAGAAACATCAACCAGCTGCCTCCTGCTCAGCCCCCACTGGGTTTGTGCCCGCAACCAAGGTACTCGCCCTTGACTGGAATCGAACTCGGGACCTTCCAGTCCGCAGGCCGACGCTCTAACCACTTAGCAAAACCGGTTCCGGCCACATTCCACTATATTTTAAACTCCTCTAACGTCCTGTTTAGTAAATAAAAGTTTTATATGGTGAATAAGCTGGAAAGTGAAATTAAACAAAATAATAAATGACTTCACTGACACATCTCTGTGTCCTTAGATTAAAAGAACCAGGACTCATAGTCTTAGAACAGTGTAACCATGGATTGCCTTTATATCCTTTTCTTTAAAACTGTGGCCACATAATTGCAGCCAATATAAAAACAAACAAAACAGTGCTTTTATATTCTAAATATTTTCCTTTTTCTCTTACAGCTGGGAATGGAGGAAGAAGATGTGATTGAAGTTTATCAGAACAAACAGGGGGTCATTCAACAGTTTAGATATTCTTTTTAATTTCTTTTCTTTTCCCTCAATCCTTTTTTATTTTTAAAAATAGTTCTTTTGTAATGTGGTGTTAAAACGGAATTGAAAACTGATGCCCCCATCTCTTTAAAACATCTGGTAATTTGAATTCTAGTGCCCATTATTCATTATTGTTTGTTTTCATTTGTGCTGATTTTGGTGATCAAATGTCAGCCTCCTTCATATTGCCCTCTCCTTTGAAATATTACGTGTGTGCACTGGGAGGCCACCTTTTCCAGGACTGTGCATTTTCAGGCTTGTGATATAAATAGGGTCGACCAATGCAAGTGTTCATAATGACTTCTAATTGGCCCTGAAGTTCTAGCATGTGATTGCTTCACTCCTGGACTATGACTTTCAGTGGGAGGTGGAAGTTTTTCAGAGAACTCAACTGTGGAAAAATGACCTTTTCTCAGCTTGAAGCTACTTTAAAATCTGAAGGTCTGGACCAAAAGAAGAGGAATATCAGGTTGGAGTCAAGATGACCGATGAGGTGAGAGTAAAGACTAACTCCAAAGATGGCTTCACTGAAGAGAGAGCATTTTAAGAATAAAGAAAAATCTTGTCAGAAGATCCCAGAACAGTTTTAATTTTCATTAGGAGTTAATAGAGTTATTCATGCAGAAGTGTGTGCAACAGAACACTGCTCTTTTTGATTTTATTTGTACTTTTTGGCCTGGGATTTGGGTTTTTAAATGGACATTATCTGTACCAGCTTCGTTAAAATAAACAAAATGTTTGTAAAAATCTTACTAATTTTCCAATTTTATTTTTATTGTATAGAAAGAAAGAAAATGGCTGAAAACAAGATTTTCTTGCATAATACTGGAAATTATTGTTTGTATATGGAACAAATAAATTTTTTCTTCAGTACTGTACAGTGATGATTGTGACTTTGAAGCACTGAAAGTTACTGAAGTGCCTTCTGAATTAAGGATTTATTAAGACCACAATACCTTCTTAAATGCTCAGTGTTCTGTGTGTGTTTTTAAAACTTGATATTTCTGTATGGTGCTATATATGACACTTATCCAGTCATGTTGAATAAATGGGCACATCAAAAATTTCTTAATTGATTTATATTGATAATTTCAGTTTTTCCTCTAACAAATGTCCTCTGCTTAAGGTTTGCATATTTTGTTTATATTTTTCTTTCATTTCTTTATATCTTATATATTTCAAATTAAAATACCAAATTAGTTTCTATTAGGGGGCCTAACCTTTTAAGTTTTATTTTTATTGATTTTTTAGAGAGAAGGGAGACATTGATTTGCTGTCTCCTGCTCGCCCCCTACTGGGGATCAATCCTGCAACCCAGGCATGTGCCCTGACTAGGAATCAAACCATGACCTCTTTGTTCCTGGGTCGATGTTCAACCACTGAGCCACACCAGTTGGCTAACCTCTTAACTGTTTTAAGTTATCACAGAATTTAGTATATCTGTGAAAACACATAATTCAGTTTCATGTTATCTCAAGTAGAATGCCATCTGAACATTTGAGAAGAGCAAATAAAACCTATCTCTAATGCATTTTATAAATTGTTATAAATTCCCTGATCAGGTCACCTGTTGAAAAATAATTGGCTTGCCTTATAAACCTATATCTGGCCCTATCTGAAAAATTATTTGTATTATACATGTATAGTCTAGGTAAATTAGAGCTTTTAGATCGTCACCTGATATTTATTATATTACTATATGTTTATCAGTGATTAGAAATTAGGCCCATTTGTAGAAAATATTCATTGAGTTGAATGTTTGTATCAGGCCTGAGTAACAAACCAGATAGGCTATTTGAGCTATCCAGAATACATGAATATGCAGTTTGGTATCTTAATTTTGTTTTCATCTCTGAAGGATCTCAGGACTTAGGTAGTAGAGCTTAGCTACTGGGAAATAACTTTTGTTTGCAGTTAACTGGATTCTTCCAAATGCATTGCATTCTGCTATGGTTAAAATGTGCTTGTAGTGTTGATAAAAATAGGCCTTTCACAAAAATAATTTAATAGCAAATCAGATTTGGACAGGAGCTTGAAGTACATTTAGTGTAGCTACATAGTGCTTGACTGCAACATCCTAAATTTGTAAAAGAAGGGAGAGAATAAAAGTCAGTAATGGTAATTTCCATGACAGGGATGTTTTCCTTGAGTGT
Organism: Pipistrellus hanaki; assembly: GCF_964339955.1. Classification (NCBI taxonomy): domain Eukaryota; kingdom Metazoa; phylum Chordata; class Mammalia; order Chiroptera; family Vespertilionidae; genus Pipistrellus; species Pipistrellus hanaki. Next base: position 74,514,781 of record NC_140510.1, on the reverse strand, counting down.
TCTTTCTTATGTTCTTGGTTGAATTATTTGAGATGCTCCTTTTTCATCTGATAAAGTATTTTTTTTTTAAATATATTTTTTATTGATTTTGTACAGAGAGGAAGGGAGAGAAATAGAGAGTTAGAAACATCGATGAGAGAGAGTCATCGATCAGCTGCCTCTTGCACACCCCCTACTGGGGATATGCTCACAACCAAGGTACATGCCCTTGACCGGAATCGAACCCGGGTCCCTTCAGTCCCCAAGCCTACGCTCTATCCATTGAGCCAAACCGGTCTCGGCTCATCTGATAAAGTATTAATAATGAGTGAACGAATGAATGAGTAAATGTGTAAGTAGGGTCAACAAAGTTGAGAAAAAGTGCATGACATTCGCTATGACTAATAGCCAATGTTTGGGTCATTTTATTGCTAATTAAATAAGCATCAAGTCTAATAAGTTCAATAACACAGCAATACAGAATCAAAATTATGCTTGACTTCTGGATTGTAGAAATGCAGTTCCTGTAGAAAGCAAATACCTTACAGGCAGTGGGAAATTTGAGGAAATCACCTGCAAAAACAAGTTTTTCAGCTGTGGACATGAAGTTTAGCATAGGGCAAAGGAAATTTGTGGGAAAGTTCAGGTTCAGATAATGCTTTGGTATCCTTTTGTAGATTTTTGCTGAGGCTCTCATCCCCTTTAATATAATCATTTCATAATTGATCCTAGAAACTGATAGTGTGATTTTAAAAAAATGGGACAATTACGTGTTTGATTTGTTCTAACTTGCATTTAAATAGCGACATGGCTTATTGGACAGTGCAATTCTAGAATCTATATTTTGAGGGTGTGAGATTATTCTCACAAAACAGCTCATATTGCTCAAATGAACATTTATCATTTGATCATCCTGTTTTAAATAGACATTAGCTTTTAGATTCTTAGGATGAACTGGATATGGTTTTGCTTTATAAAGACAATATAATAAAATTCTTACTATATGAATGAGCTCCTCTTAGCTAAATCATAATTTGCATTACAAAATTTCCATTTACTTGCAACTCTTTTCAGACACATTAATGAAAATGGACTAGCCTAAGATTATGTTAGTGCCTTACTAAATGAAATTTCCTGAAATTCAAACAAGTTATGAAATTTTGGCACCAAAGCTGCTGAATTGAATTGATGGTGATGCTAGAGAGGGTAAAGGATTTGGATGAGTGAAGAGTTTAACAGGTTGAGTAGTGTATTCGTGGCAGGGAGGATTGTTGGGAATGGAATGAAGTTAGGTGTGAGTTGTGGACAAGAGGAGATGGAACTAACTGGGCTCAATAAGGAACATCATTATAGAAGGAAATTTCTTTTATCACCTCCCAACTTACATTTTAGTTTTCTTCTAGCCTTAAGACCTGGGTATTTGTAGGAACTGGAAGTAAGAGTAGACCCACGGTCTGGAAATGTTGTGTGCCCACTGCAGGCCATTGGCTTCCATGTGGAGTTCTTGATAGAAACGAAGATGTTTCCGCAAAGCAGACTTCTGCCTAAGGAGACAACCCACCCAAAATCCCAATACTGATTAAACATCCTGGGGATGGTCCTTATAAGCTAGGAGGAGAATTTTGGGTTTTAGTCATCAATTAGACTTGGCACTACTGATCTTGCATTTTAGTGTGCATCCTGTATCATCCTCTGTTCGCTTAGTTACACGTGAGGTTTATAGTATGAGCTTCCTACTGTGAAAGTAAAAGGAAAGGCATAATTCTCAGTTCTTAAAGTTGTATTGCTGGAAGGAACTCCCAGGTACTTTAATTTCTCTGGCCAGAGAAATTAAAGTACCTGGGCCAGTATCACACAACGAAGAGGAAATACAGCCAATTGGCATTAAATTCTAACGCTGGAGTAAGGCTCGACTCACACATCCCTTTATTGCTTGGTTTTCTCTTTTCAGCTATTTGCACAAAACTGCTCAACTTCTCAGGTGACCTGTCAGTTTTCTTTATGTGCAAAATTGGAACTCCCAATAGCTTGCTTTTGGTCTCAATATTTATAAATCCAACCCTACCTCTATGACATGTGGAATACATAATTTTGAAATGGAATCAAGATTTCACTAAAGATCCATTTTGCGCTTCCCATAACAGATGAGGCAAGTCCAAGAGAGGAACAACTCAAGGTTAGGTGGGAAACCTTGAAATAGAATTCTGGCTGCCTTCTCTCTCTGGTTCCCTAAAGAGCATTAGCTTAGATGCAGCTTAGAGAGTAAAACCATGTTACCCAAGAGATCCTATTGTCAGAAGGATGCAGTGATGGTGACTATTGTATGGGAGGAAAGGGGGGGATGCCTCTGGCCTGATGACTGGTTCTGGGCCTTTTCTCCTCACCAGGCCCTTGTGAGATCCAGTTTGAGTCTCTCTCTACAACCTCCTCTGGAGGTAGCCTTTATGCCTTGTTCACTTCCTTCCAGCCACGCTGACTGTCTTTGATTCTTCTAACATGTCAGTCTCATTCCTTTTGTTGGCTCTTTGCCCTTTCTGTCTACCTGCTGAAATATTTCTTTCTCCTAGATGTTTATGTGGCTAAGTCCATGTCATTCAGATTTCACTTTATATATCTGAGAGGTCTTGCCCTGGCCAACCAATCTGAACTAAGCCCCCTGCAATCCCATCAGAGGTTTAATGTTTCTCTTTATAACATTTACTGCCAGCTAAATTACAAATAGATTTGCTTAGGGTATGTTGTCACCCCCCCTCCCCTAGCAGGTAAGCGGCATGGTAGAAGAGAGAGCTCTTCCTTACTCCTGAATTCCCAGTGTCCAGAATAGTGTTTCTGTTCTCAATACTTCTTGAGAAAGGCAGGTGGTTCAGACTTCGGGGGTTGGGAGTTGAAGGGGGTGGAAGGGGAGTGTCTTCGATCTGGTCCTGCCACTGCCCCTAACACCCTCTGGCCCTGATCAAGATCCTTCCTGTCCTATAAACCAGAGGACTGAGAGCTGCTCTAAACTCCCAGCTTTAATACTAGTTCTGTAAGCCATGAAGAAATTCTGCGGCATGGTAGCAAAAGACTGTATTTTATGTTTTTCAAACTGTGCTCAGGAGAGTGGGAAAACCTCACTTGCCCCAGGGCGGCACAAGCACCAGCACCCGGCAATAAACAATTCCCGGACGGTAACCATTGCCCACACGCCCAGTACCTGGCTCGTTCCTGGGCTTGTGTCATGGCTTTCTCCAGAGCCAGCCTGGCTGCTTCCTCTTCCTGTTGCCTCCTCTCCTCTGCTTCCAGCCGAGCCTTCTCTTCTGCCTCCTGTTTCTGCCGTTGGTACTCCAGCCGCTCTTCTTCAGCCATTTCCATCAGGCGTCTGTGTTCCTCGGCCAGCCTCATTTCCAGTTCCTGCTGCCTTTGCTTCTCTGCCTCTGCCGAATAGAAAAGGGGCTGGTCTCACCCGGGGCCTCTCTCGGAGAACACAGTTCTCAGGCCCGCCTCCAGCCTGGGATTCCCAGGGATTCCCGGGAGAAGTGTGGCCGCTTGCCAGATCCTCTGTGGGGCTGCCCTTGGGGTGAATGGACTGAGAGGATATTATCAAGCACCTACTATGTGCAGTACACTGTGCAAGGAACACAAAACATTGAGGGAGGATTTTCCAGAGCCGAGTGGTCTCCTGAGGTGGTATGCAGATGGGCTGAGGAAAGGGGATCAGGTCAGGGTCTGAAGAAACTTGGTGCTTACTCAGCTGGACAGTCCAGTCCAAAGAGTGCCAGATGCAGCAGTTTCTTTCTCTTCTCAAAAGTGAGGCTGTAGAGAGTGCCCACATCAGCACCAGCAGGGCGGCCCTGAAGCTATCCAGAGGTTTGAGTGTTTCCATCTGCTGGGAAGGAAGCTGGGAGCAGGGCTGTCTCTAATTCAGGCAGCCCCTGAGCAGAGGGCAATGGGAAGGGCCAGGTCTCTGTTCAGGGGATTCCTGAATTCAGAGCAGGAGCCAAGGATCGTTTCCACGAGTGAGTTTTTTTTTTTTTTTAATCTATCTCAACTCACTATAGTCACACATTTCAGATATCTTAAAAAAAAAAAAAAAAAAAAAAAGCTCATATATTTATAGTGCTTCACACACTAAGAGCCAGGATAGGAATAGCTCCTGGGAGTTCAAATGAACTCCCACAGTGGGAGGAAGATGCTTCTGCCCAGATGGACAGGAAAGGCAGAGAGCTCCAGGACCCCCTCACCAGCGCGCACGGCTTCCTCCTGCTGCTTCTTCCTCTGCAGCGCCTGCAGCCTCTGCTGCAACTCCTCCTGCAGCTGCTGCGCCCTCTCCTGGGCCGCCTGCCGCTGGAGCCACTGCTGCCTCTCCTCCTCCTCCTGCCGCTGCCGCTCTTTCTCTTGCTTCTGTTTCTTCAAGCTGAGAGAACACAAGATGGTCAGGGAAATGGCAGGGAAAACAGGCATCCTCGTGGGCTTTGCAGGCCATGGGGAACATCCCCCTCAGAGGAAGCAAAGGCAAGAACACCTGGCCCGTGCCTGGAACCAGAAGCCCAGCTGTTTGGGCACAGCTCCGAGCTCTGGGGCGAGGGCCTTACGTCCCCACAGCTTCCTTTCCCACGTCCATAACATGGATTTTAGAACTCCCAGCTCACAGGGATGCTCTGAAGCAAAAATCCCTCTACTGGAAAAACTAAAAGAAAAAAGAATAAAAAAATTTGTAGATAGTGTAAGAAGCCTCTGGGACAACTTCAAGCATATTAACCTCTGAATTATGGGGATGCCAGAAGAAGAGAGAGAACAAGATACTGAAAACCTATTTGAAGAAATAATGTCAGAAAAATTCCCCCACCTTGTGAAAGAAATAGACTTACAAGTCCAGGAAACACAGAGAACCCCAAACAAGAGGAATCCAAAGAGTACCACACCAAGACATCATAATTAAAATGCCAAGAGCAAAAGACAAAGAGAGAATATTAAAAGCAGCAAGTGAAAAACAGTTAATTACCTACAAGGGAGCACCCATACGATTGTCACCTGATTTCTCAACAGAAACTATGCAAGTCAGACGGGAGTGGCAAGAAATAGTCAAAGTGATGAATAACAAGAACCTACAACCAAGAGTACTCTACCCAGCCAAGCTGACATTCAGAATTGAAGGTCAGATAAAGAGCTTCACAGATAAGAAAAAGCTAAAGGAGTTCATCAACACCAAACCAGTACTATATGAAATGCTGAAAGGTATTCTCTAAGAAGAGGAAGAAGAAAAAGGTAAAGATAAAAATTATGAACAACAAATACATATCTATCAACAAGTGAATCTAAAAATCAAGTGAATTAAGAATCTGGCCAAAACCGGTTTGGCTCAGTGGTAGAGTGTCGGTCTGCAGACTGAAGGGTCCCAGACTGAAGGGTCCCCATTCCGGTCGTGGGCATGTACCTTGGTTGCAAGCACGTCCCTGGTGGGGAGTGTGTGGGAGGCAGCTGGTCAATGTTTCTCTCTCATCGACGTTTCTAGCTCTCTATCTCTCTCCCTTCCTCTGTAAAAAATCAATAAAATATATTATATATATAAAAAAGAATCTGATGTACAGAATAAACTGGTGAATATAATAGAACCAGGGGCATAGAAAGGGAGTGGACTGACAACTCTCAAGGGGAAAGAGGTGTGGGGGATACGGGAAGAGTCTGGACAAAAATCATACACCTATGGATGAGGACAATGTGGGGGAGGTAAGGGAAGAGGGTGGGGTGGGAACCAGGTGGAGGGGAGTTATGGGGGGGGGGGGGGGAAAGAACAACTAATAATCTGAACAATAAAGATTTATTAAATTAAAAAAAAAAAGATAGAATGAAACGAGTCAAGGCCCACGGACAGGTCTAGTGTAAAGCAGACAGTGTGGGCAGGGCTCACCAAACCTTTTCTTGACTAAATCGCAAGGCCCTGCCTGGAAGGCCCCAGGAACCCGCAGTAACCCCTAATGAGCGTATTTTCTCTGGTCCAGGTTTTTCCCAGTGTAGCTGAGGACAGAGCGAAAGGAGACGTGCTGCTTTACTTCGGGGCATGAGCTGCAGAACCAACTTCAACCCTAAACACGGCCTTTTCCTCTTTCCTAACGTGGCCATGGCCTCGGGCCGCGGCTGGACCCACCTGATCTCCTCCGTGCGGCGTTGCTGCTCCAGCTCCAGCTCCTCCTTCATCTTCTCGGCCCTCTCCAGCTGCTCCTGCCGGAGTCGCCTCTGCTCCTCCTGCTCCCTCCTCTTCCTCTCCACCTCCAGCCGTCTCATCTCGGCCTTTTCCGCTCGCTGCCTGTCCCAGAGAGCTCTCTCCTGCTCCCTCTTGGCCAGGAGATCCTAAGGAACCAGAGAGTTCTCCATATGAAGGACCACAGGGAGTTGGTTTCAGCTCGAGCCCCCGCTGCTCCAGATGAGATCGTCTCGGTTCTGAGATGGAATCAGTGTGTTGTGTCCACGCTCTGACCTCAGCCGTGTAAGCTGCTGCCGCCAGCATGGGCTCTGGGACCTAACTGACTCGGGTGCAAGTCTCTCTCTTACATGCTTCAAGATTTGGAGACCGCAGCTTCGTTTCTCCGACACCATCTTTCTCTGGGGGCTGGTACTGGGATTAACTGGATGGTGAAAGCGTCAATGTTTGACATGGAGTGTTTGTACGTCTATCGCGCTCACCCCAAGCTGCAGTACCGAATCACCCGAGGAGCTTTGAAAAACTACTTGAGACCAAGCCCCCACCCAGTTCAATGAAATGATCATAGTTAGGTGGGAGGCAGCTAGGGTTTTACAAAGCGTCTCTGATGATGCCAGGGGTAGGTACCCCAGGTTCTAAGTAAAGGCTATTTACCAGAAGCAGTCTTAGGTCAGACTCACATTTAATTCCAGACAAACCCACTTTTCCCACGAAAAGGTTCTCTTTCCTCCCTGCTGCCTCTTCGTCAGTCAGAGATATGCCCATGAGGGGAAACTTGAAAGGCAACGCTTCCATGTGTATCCAGCTTGGGGTGAAACTGCCTTGCTTGGTAGCCTTTGCAGAGGCAGCGTGGCACTACGGGTTGACAAAAAAAAATCTAAGAAATTCTGATAATCTAGCAGTCTCAGAGAAGCTCTGCACACCGTTTGAGCTTTCCATCTGCTGTGCAGAGCAGAATTCTGAAACCAAGACAGCTGGGAGGACTGAGACCTATAAAGCAAACATCTCTCTGAAATCCTTATACATAACTAGACATCCGATGCACAAAACTGTGTGCAAGAGCGGGCCCGCCTTCCCCTGGCTGCCAGCACCGCTTCCCTCGGCACCTGGGACCCGGGCTTCGATCCAGGACAGGCTTTGCTCCGGGTCTGCTTCCTACAGAGGGACATCCAGTCTAATTAGCATATTACCCTTTTATTAGTATAGATAATCTAAAATAGCGACAAGCGTTCTGATTTTGGAATCAAAAGACCGGGTTTAAGTTTTGGCTCTACCACTCAATGGTTGTATAAACCTGGCAACAGATGTTTAGCTCCTTCAAGCCTCAGTGTCCAGGTCTGTAAAGTGGAACTGATCATACCTAAAAGTGTGGCTGTAAAGATCAAATGAGATTCAGCGGGGTTGTACCATATGCATGTAATGAAGGCAAGTTTAACCGCAGTGGTTCAACTGGGTGTTTTTGTAGAGTCTAAGGATACTTTTTATTTTTTACAATATTTTTAAATGCAGTTCAGCACTTTCACCTCCGTGGAAGAAATAGCTGAGGAAAAATTGGCTGTTTTGGTTTTTGAGAATGTACCTGCAAGGTATTATTTTTGGTTAATTGCAGGGATTTTCAAGGGTAATTTTCCCTATTCTCACTTAGTTTTTCTCTTAAATACTTGACGTTGGAATCAAGGTCCCTGGAACAAAGTGGCTCTTCCTTGCAAAAGCACCCGGGGAGGCAGGTGTGTGGGAGCCGCCTGCGGGCCAGCCGGGGGCCACGGAAAAGCATGCTGGAAGGGAGGGATCGCTGCTGCCTTTGGAGGTAAGCAAGGCATGAGCTTCAGGCCAAGTCAAGGATATGTGCTTGGTTCTGATTGCCTGAACCAAGCACATATCCTTGTAACTGTGAGGCCTGTACTCTCACCAGATGGCTCCTGTGCCAACTTCCTGCTCTTTAAGCTGAGGGGGGGGGGGGCTGGGATACATGGCCTGGAAGTTGGGGAGCCTCAGTGTGCATCATTGCAGAGGTCCTTTGCTACCTTATGACTTTGACCAGGTCTGGCTTTTTCAAAAAGTCAGTAAGCGAGTAAAACCATTCTGCAGTAGAGCCGTTTCTGTAACGGAAGTAGAATGTGGGCAGTGAGAACAGAGGTCCCTGTGGCTGGAGCGAGAACATTGGGGCCTACCTTCGGAGGATCCCCGGGGCTTCTGTCCGCTTCGGATTCCGTGTTTCCCGTGACAGCCATAGTTGGGGTGGGCAGGGATCTTCTTCCATCTATTGAAACCTGGCTCTCCTGAGCGTCAGCTCCGAAAGAAAGCCACGGCTCCTCTGCATCAGGGCCCGAAGGAAGGGAACCGCCTTCTTCTGTTCCCCGAGAGCTGAAGACTTCAGACCCACTCAGCTCCGCTGCTGTTTCCGGGCTCCTTTCCTTCCGTGTCCTATTCCTCTTGACTCCTGATTGTTTTCCTTTGGGAATTAGCTCTGGTTTCTTCTTGGCCTTTGAGTCCTTTGACTTTCCTGGGTGAGAATAGTCAGGGACAGAGGTTTGGCTAAGTAAATGTGATCTCTATGCATCCTTTTCAATACTAAATACACACACACACACACACACACTAATATTTAATATGGAATACTTCATAAATTTGCATGTCATCCTTGTCCAGGGGCCATGCTAATCTCTGTTTTGTTCCAATTTTAGTATATGTGCTGCCAAAGCGAGCACAAAAGGTATATATATATATATATATATATATATATATATATATATACACACACACACACACATACCTTTTGTATATATAAAAGACCTCTGCAATGATGCACACTGAGGCTCCCCAACTTCCAGGCCATGTAACCCAGCCCCCCCCCCCCCCCCCCCCCCCCAGCTTAAAGAGCAGGAAGTTGGCACAGGAGCCATCTGGTGAGAGTACAGGCCTCACAGTTACAAGAAAAGGTGGATTCAGGCCATCAGAACCAAGCACATATATATATCCCAGCTCCTTCCTGCCACACCCCTTACTGAGGATGTGCCAGCAACCAAGGTACTTGACTGGAATTGAACCTGGGACCCTTCAGTCTGCAGGCTGATGCTCTATCCACTGAGCCAAACCGGTTAGGGCTATATATATTATTTTTTATCAAGATGTGGGTGTTGTATGATATCATATATGCAGAGCTCCTACTACAGTGGATATTCAGTAAAGAGGTGCTAACATTATTACCATTCTTTCTCTCAGCGATCACAAGTCTCTAGGCAAGGCCAGTTCCGTCTGTCCCTGTCTACCGGAATAGTGACATGACACCTGGGGTCTACTGGTAGGAGACTCAAAACAGAATTTGTTCCATAGGATCCACACAGACTCTCAGTGACAACGCCCAGCCCCCAGCACACTCGCTTACCAACAACAGCCTGCCTTCCTCTGTGGACCTTCCCTTCTCTCTCCCCGAGGGGCACCTTAGACTTGTCTGTCTTAGTTCTTTTCTTTCTCTTGACGTTGTCAGTCAACTCCATCTCCTCCTGAAGGTGAACATGGAAGGAAAGGGATTATGATTCAGGGGCCATGATACATGGAGGAAAGGGGGGTAAAAATCAAAGGAAGATTATGTTGAACAAGACGGAATGGCTTTGAATGGGAATGCGTGTGGGTTCCAGATGAAGCAGAAGAGCAGGTCTTGGAGAGTGTGGAGCCTAAGGTTCAGCCTTTGATTTTCAACTGCGAGGTATGATTTCACAGGAGAGAAGAGGAATAGAGTACATTTTATGACCTGCCCCCCCCCCCCCCCCGCCCTTTTTTTTTTGTCTATAGAGCAGGATCAAAGTGAAGCAGTTTTCACCTTTGATAGATGGCTGTTGCCAGGATCACTGGCTAAGTGGTTTAAATCAAAGCCAGCTTTACTCACGGCTGCATCATTTGCTCCCTTTCAGGAAGCCTCAAACTTCCCTGTAGGATGCAACAACATGGAGGCTCCTTCTAAGAGAGGATGGCAGAGCAGGGCTATAGCTACCCACTCAGTCCCTATGAAATTGTGACATAATAAGAAATATACATTTGGCCTTCTGTCCTCAGTCCCTGGCACAAAGCTCCTACCGGGCTCCTTTCAACAACACCTGAGATTATGTTAACGAGGAGACTTTTGGAAAGTCCCTAAGGAGAGGGAACTGGTTACCAAGGGAAGCAACCAGGTGATTAGAGGGTTGAACCTTTTAGCCCCACCCCCCCAACCGCAGAGCAGGGAGAAGGGCTGGCATTTGAGTTAATCGCCCTTGGCCAGTGATGTAATCAGCCATGCCTGTGGACTGAAGCCTCCATAAAAACCCAAACCGAAGGAGTTCAGAGAGCTGCTGGGTTGTGGACACTCCACATGCTGGGAGGGTGGCAGACCCCAAACTCCATGGGAAAGAAGCTCCCGCAGTTGGGACCCTGCTATGTATTTCTTCATCTGACTAGTCATTTGTGTCCTTTATCATAAACTTTGTAATAAATCAATAATAGCAAAAGGAAATGTTTCCCTGAGTTTTGTGAGCCATTCCAGCAAATCATCAGACCTTTGGGAGTGGGGGTGAGAAGCCCCTATTGAAAGCCTGAGGAGCATAGGCAACAACCTGAGACTTACGATTGACATCTGAAGTGGGGGCCGTCAGTGTCAGAATTGACGTCGACACCCAGTTGGTGTCCGAGGGAGTTGGAGAAATGGTTGTTGTTGGACATTTGGTGTCAGAGGTGGTGTAAGTGTAGGAAAACGGAAGTTTCTTTTTGGTACCTTTGTAGGAATTAGAAACAGGCACCCTGTCCTTCAGTGCTGAGGGACAGGACCTGGTGAGCAGGCCAAAGGCTGGATGTCAGCTCCGATTTTGCTCGCTTTGTCAGGTGCCTTTACGTAGTAAGCAATCTACACAGCTACAGGGGAGCCCTGCTGAGAGCATGAGCCAGGCGGGGCTTTGTGACCAAGCTCCTAGGTCTTTACACTCACACGACTGGTGCTAGATGGCGTTTGCTGCTTGGACAACCTTGGTCTAGTCTTCCCTTCTTTCTCTTTTGGAAGAAGAGGTGTGTCAACAGGATCCAGGCTCTCTGGGGACTCAGGCCCAGGTTCTTTGAGTCTTCTGTGTAGATGGAATGCGTCATAATCTCTGCCCCTTTGAAAAAAAGCAAACCAATGGGACCAAACTAAAGAGAAAATTCTGGCGGACAAGGAAGAGAGAATGTGAACCCTGAGCACCTGTTCTCTGTCATTTCACACACCTGGCCATTTCACACACCTGGTGGGCCCTTTTTCTGAATAAGGAAGATGAGAAAGTTTGGTCTTCCCTTTTGAGGTTGTCTCAGGCTCAGCTCTAAAACTTAGGTAGCAGGAAAAATAGTTTGCCTCTTTGGGATTGCATGCTTACACCTTCACTTGAATGACAGAGGATTATCTACCTGAAATTTCTTCCACCAAAGGCATAGCTGAAAAATAAGGTGACCTTTAAGAAAGATTGCATAAGAAGATGCAACTACTCACCCATTCCTTTCTGCCCTTGGAATTCTATTCTTGGTCAAATTCATCCACTAAAAGGTCAAGTGCTGTGTTCGTTTGAGCTCCAGTAGAATTGTTGTCACTGACAAGGTGCCTTGTGGACAACTGACTTGTTTTCTCTGGGTAAAAAGGTCATCAGAGACAGCCACATGGATTTCAGGAACAGCACAGCTACAGCTACTGTGTGCCAGGCCTGGTTCTGGGCACTTAATTTTTAGCTACATCGGTATTATATTTATTGTGCTGTGCTAGCACAGGGCCTTACTATAGAAACTTCAGAAATATTTGTCAAATGAGGTAAATGGAATTTTCCTATAAATATATGAGTCTTTAAGTCATTCAATGTCACTCTATAAAAACCCACAGAGGTATCCTTTAGAATTTAGGGCTGGGAAAACATTTATTTCCCCCGAGGAACAGGTATGCTGTAAATGAGAACCACAAACCTGACTGTGTTGCTTTTTTCCCTTCCACGTTCAGGAATCTCTGTATCAAGCCTGAAAGTCTGTTCTTTAATCACACTGTCTATAGTGACTTTTGTGGAGTGTTGGTGTTTTCTTTTTTCTTTTCCTCCTGATTAAACAATTCCTCTCTCTCTCTCTCTCTCTCTCTCTCTCTCTCTCTCTCTCTCTCTCTCTCTGGTTTGTTATTGGAAGTAGTTTAAATGCATTTTGGAAAAAGATGAGATATAAAAGTAAAAAGTAAAAATCCAGTGTTCTTCAGAGAGCTGCCTCTCCATTCAAGTGCCCTTTCCCTTTGTTGGTAGGGAACACAAAGCCTTATTTTTTTTTTTTAAAAAAATCTTTATTGTTCAGATTATTACAGTTATTCCTTGTTTTTCCCTCCATAGCTCCCCTTCACCTGGTTCCCCGCCCCCCCATACCCTTCCCCCACACTCTTGTCCTTAGGTGTAAGATTTTTGTTCAATCTTTTCCTGCACCCCCACACCCCTTCTCCCTGAGAATTGTCAGTCCACTCCATTTCTATGTCCCTGATTCTATTATATACACCAGTTTATTCTGTTCATTAGATTTTTTTCACTTGATTTTTAGATTCACTTGTTGATAGATATGTGTTTGTTGTCATTTTGTTGTTCATAATTTTTATTTTTACTTTTTTCTTCTTCCTCCTCTTCTTAAAGAATACCCTTCAGCATTTCATATAATACTGGTTTGGTGATGATGAACTCCTTTAGCTTTTTCTTATCTGTGAAGCTCTTTATCTGACCTTCAATTCTGAATGTCAGCTTGGGTGGGTAGAGTAATCTTGGTTGTAGTTTCTTGCTATTCATCACTTTGACTATTTCTTGCCACTCACGTCTGGTCTGCATAGTTTCTGTTGAGAAATCAGCTGACAGTCATATGGGTGCTCCCTTGTAGGTAATTAACTATTTTTCTCTTGCGGCTTTTAATATTTTCTCTTTGTCTTTTGCCCTTGGCAATTTTAATTATGATGTGTCTTGGTGGATTCCTCTTATTTGGGGTTCTGTGCACTTCCTGGACTTGTAAGTCTATTTCTTTTACCAGGTGGGGGAAGTTTTAGGTCATTATTTCTTTTTTTTTTTTTTAATATATATTTTATTGATTTTTTACAGAGAGGAAGGGAGCGAGATAGAGAGCTAGAAATGTCGATGAGAGAGACATATCGACCAGCTGCCTCCTGCACACTTCCCACCAGGAATGTGCCCGCAACCAATGTACATGCCCTTGACTGGAATCGAACCTGGGACCTTTCAGTCCGCAGACCGACGCTCTACCACTGAGCCAAACCAGTTTCGGCTAGGTCATTATTTCTTCAAATAGGTTTCCAGTATTTTGCGCTCTCTCTTCTTCTGGCACCTCCATAGTTCGGATGTTGGTATGCTTGAAGTTGTCCCAGAGACTCCTTACACTATCTTCATATTTTTGGATTTTTTTTTCTTTTTCGGTTGGGTGTTTTTTGCTTCTTTGTATTTAAAATCTTTGACTTGATTCTTGGGATCCTCTAGTCTGCTGTTAGATCTCTGTATATTATTCTTTATTTCAGTCAGTGTATGCTTAATTTCTGATTGGTCCTTTTTCATATCCTTGAGGGTCTTACTAATTTCTCAGAGGTTTCTAGAAGATTTTTGAATAACCTTATAACAGTGGTTTTAAACTCTATATCCAGTAGTTTGCTTTCCTCCATTTCTTTCATTTGTGACCCTGTTTCTTTTTCTCCACATTTTGGCTGCTTCCCTGTGTTGATAGAGTGGCCTTGTGTGCTAGATGTCCTATAGGGCCAGTGGCTCAGCCTCCCCAATTACCTGAGGTGGACACTCTTGGTGCACCTGTTTGTGGGCTATATGGACAGTCTTATTGTAGTTAAACCTTGATTGCTGTTGGTATCACTGGGAGGAATTGACCCCCGGCCAATTGGCTGTGAGGACCAGCTGTGTCTACAGTGAGAGAACTACTATGCTGGAGACACTCATATGAGGCAAGACTTGCTTCAGAAGGGCTTTGATGCTCACTGAGTCTTCCCCCTGAGTGTGTCTCTTATGGAGTGAAGAGTTGTAATCTGGATGGTCTCCCTCTGACCACAGGGTACACTGGCTCTTGGACCTCCGAGGAAGTGAAAGTCAGCCACTGCCTGAGGCCACCCAGCAGGAGTTACAGAGAGATCTGCAGATTCCTCCTCTTTGTTTGGGGTTTGGAAGTGCCCAGATGAGGCACAGCTGTGAAGCAATGCAGGCTGCTGCTTCTGGGCCTTAGGACTTTTGGAAGCTTTGGAGCTCTCTGACCCAGCTGTTAGGTTTTAGGTTTTGGAGCTCTCTGACCCAGTTTGTTAGGTTTTAGGTTGCAAAAAGACAGGCCATTCATACGCAAAAGCTGCTGCACACAGCTTGGGTGGGATTGTAAACTGGATGGGTTGGGGTCTTAGGGAATCACAGGGCAGAGCAAACAGCGATGGCTGCCAGTCAGCCCTGCCCCGGAGAGGTCCCAGGGTCTCTGTCCCACAGCCCTGTGCAGGAGCAATGACCGCTGTGAGCCCCTCCGAGAGAAAGTCTCCCTCATGTTCTGGCCCGATGCCAGACAGTCCAGTTTCTCCCCATATGAGTCTGGGTCCCCAGAGTCTCGCCCAGAACTGGAGTTCAGGGCAATTGGGAGCTTGTATCTTCCTCCAGATAGAAAAAAAAACAACAGCACACCCAGTTGCCAGCCCGTTTCAAGCGTGCCTCCACACCACTGCACCTTTGCGCCTCCTACCAGTCTCAATGTGCTTTTTTCTTTCCTTCTAGTTGTAGAACTTCCACTCAGCCAGCTTTCCCATGGTTCTGGATGGTATTTGTTTTGTCTTTCAGTTGTAGTTTTAATGTGGTTGTGAGAGGCAGCAAGTACAGGTGTTTACCTGTGCCGCCATCTTGGTTGTTCTCCCACAAAGCCTTTTTGACTGGGGAGGGAAGGCCTACCTCACCAGGCAGGGGAGGCAGGTTCTCAAGTCCC
Organism: Pipistrellus hanaki; assembly: GCF_964339955.1. Lineage (NCBI taxonomy): Eukaryota > Metazoa > Chordata > Mammalia > Chiroptera > Vespertilionidae > Pipistrellus > Pipistrellus hanaki. Next base: position 74,499,657 of record NC_140510.1, on the reverse strand, counting down.
GGTGGCTCAGGAGAAGCCACAGTAGGTTCAAATTCCAGAAGGAGGTGGAGGCAGAGGAAGCACTTAATATATGCTAGCATTTAGTGTTAGTATTACCAGTGTTATTTACTTTACCCAGAGCTGAGTGAATGTTGAGAGGAGAAACCCGGGTGGATGGACAGACTCAGCTTTCTAGGCATATCTATAGATCTCAGTTAAAGGGACAAATGGAGAAAGCTGCTTCCACACTGTTAGAGTGAAATGTCACTCTTCACCACCCAAAGAGTATGGTTTAAATAGGAAACACATCACCGTACTGCCCTCCCAAGAATCTTTGTTTTTTTAGACAGCAGTTTAATTCTGGCTGTCAGAGTATGCTATCAGCTGGGGATCTTTAGAAGAAACAGAAATGAATTAAGAAAAAACCCAAGCCCAGCCAGTGTGGGTCAGTGGTTGAATGTCAACCTAGGAACCAGGAGGTCACAGTTCGATTCCAAGTTAGGGCACATGCTCAAGGTTGCAGGCTCCATCCCCAGTGTGGAGCATGCAGGAGGCAGCTGACCAATGATTTTCTCTCATCGTTGATGTTTCTCCCTCTCTCTCCCTCTTCCTTTCTCTTTGAAGTCAATAAAATATATTTTTAAAAACAAAATAAAAGCAGAGAGGTCCATGTCATTCCAACTTTGAACACTTACGCCTTTTGGACAGTGTCTGCCTGAGGCCTCTGGATGTTTTCAGCCCAGGAAGCACTGAGAGGGTCCAGGGTCACTTTCCTTGGCTCTGGGTCTATGAAAACAGAGAGCACCCTTCATCAGCAAAGGACAACGGTCAGTGATCCCAAACATGGAAAAATGTCTACCTTGTAAGTAGTCGACAGCATGCAAATTAGAACAGTGAGAGAAGTTATACCTAGGACATTAGCAAATACCACAGATGACATTAACATTAGTAAAACCCTTTGGGAAAATATGTATCAAGAACGAAAGAAACGGCCGAAACCAGTCTGGCTCAGTGGATGGAGGGGTCTGAAAGGTCCAGGTTCGATTCTGGTCAAGGGCTGTACCTTGGTTGCGGGTACTCCCCAGTAGGGTGCGTGCAAGAGGCAGCTGATCGATGACTCTCATCAATGTTTCTAACTCTCTGTCTCTCTCCCTCTTTGTAAAAAATCAATAAAATATATATTAAAAAAAAAGAAAAAAAGAAAAAGAACCAGAGAAATGGCTGATCTTTGATTAGGAACTTCACTCCTGGGTATTTATCATAAGGAAATAATTCAAAGGAAGAAATAGTCTTTTGTGCCAACTTATTTATTACAACTTTATTATTAATAGTAAAAAATTAAAAACAGCTTAACAATGGGAAATTAGGGAAGTAACTTATGATGCATTAATTTGACATTTAAAATTATGGTTGCAAAATAAATGAGCAGTATGGAAGTTATGATACAATGACAAAAAATATAAACTATAGTATGTTAGAATTCTGTAAAATATGTATGTAGATGAATAAAGTGTGGAGGAGAAAGTAGAAAAAAATAGATTGGAAGGTTTATGTGTACTTATATTTTTCTTAAAATCCTGTGAGGTGATAATATTGAAAAGAAAATTGATTAAAACCCCCACAAATGGTGTTGCAGGGGGGGAAGGCTCATGCAGGTCACACAACTGGTACTCTTTGCTGGGGATGCCAAAGACCATACTGTGTCTTTTATTTATTTATTATTAATTTAAAAATATATATTTTATTGATTTTTTACAGAGAGGAAGGGAGAGGGAGAGAGAGTTAGAAACATTGATGAGAGAGAAACATCAATCAGCTGCCTTCTGCACACCCCCTACTGGGGATGTGCCTGCAACCAAGGTACATGTCCTTGATCGGAATCGAACCTGGGACCCTTGAGTCCTCAGGCCGATGCTCTATCCACTGAGCCAAACTGGTTAGAGCTGTGTAACTCTTTTAAAATGAGAAGAATGCCTAAACTAAGACTTCATATTGGACTATCGGCTAGATTTTATTTTAGTTACTGTAAAAAAAATTTTAAATGACAAAAGATATATTGTATTGCAAAAACTTAGGAAAACACGAAAAAGCATAAAGAAGAACCCCCCCCTCCCAACACACATAATTATTAGAATGACTAAAATGAAAAAGACTGACTACACAGAGTTGACAAGGACATGGAGGAACTGGAATTCTCATACACTACTGGTTAGAATGTAAAATGGTACAATCACTTCAGAAAATAGTTTGACAGTTTCTTAAGAAATTAAATATATATATATATCATGTCATCTACCCATGATACTTCCAGGTATTTTATCCAACAGAAATGAAAGCCTATGTTCATACAAACACTTGTACACAAATGTACACAGTAATAGTTCATTTGTAATAACTGAAAACTTGAAACAGCCCCTATGTCCATCAACAGGGGAATGATGAACAAACTGGTGTGTACATACAATGAATGCAATATTCTTTCTTTAGCATGGCTGGCTCAGAAAAAGCTGTGTCATTGGGCATCCACTGGCCCCCACAGCTATTTGGAGCAGGGCATGACAGGACCAGCAGAGGGCGCGTTTGTATTGACCAAGAGCTAAGGTTCTACACTGGCGTCATCTCACCATTTTGATTAGAATTTGAAACCCTGTCCGTTTTGGGATGGGAACCACAGCAAGGTGATTTTTTTTCTCTCTCTAGTAAAATAACCTGATATTTAGGAAGTTCTGAAATAAACCAAGGCAGTATTTGGAATTATTTTTACAACTTTTCACTGTTTTTTAAAAAAATCTGTAAAATATTTTAAGAATGCAGAGTATAGAAAAAATATACTGCATCATGATTACCCATGAACTTAGCACCTGACTTTGTGAAATCTTAACATTTTGCCATATTTGATTCACATTTCCCCCAAATAAATAAATAAATAAATAAATAAATAGTCCAAGACTTCATGCTATCACATACGAGGTCACTTCCCTCACTCTCTCCCCCAGAGATAACCATTCTCTTAAACATGGTACTTACCAGCTGACAGGGTTCAAAACATGCTATTCCAAAATATGTCCCCTTGGTGTATTGAATATTTTAAGCTGAAGGACCCCGAGAAACAGCGGGTACAGAAGGGACTCTCATGTCCCTGTTCCCCCTGAAGCAGGTCAGGTGAGGGGCCTCCCTTTGGGAAAGGAGCGTCCTGATTCCTGGAGACAGCCCTCTCTCCCCCCACGGTTTTATGCATCCCCGACCTCCTGTCCCCCCGCCACCGCCGCCCCGATTCTCTGTACTCTTCTGTCTGTCTCTAAGCAATATCATTTAGCTTTAAAGTAAATTTTAATGTTTTTGCTGAGCAAACTCTTCCACTTTGCTTTTCTTCCACATCATATTGGCCTTTTTGACCCCTCCTTATGACTTTGGGATCAACTTACCATGTTCCACCAAAAACCCTGTTGGGGCATTTTAAAAATTGGAATTGCGTCCCGCCAATTTGAGTGGCTCGGCGGTTGAGCATTGACCTATGAACCATGAGGCTATGGTTCGGTTCCCGGTCAGGGCACATGCCCGGATTGCAGGCTCAGTCCCCAATGTAGGGTGTGCAGGAGGCAGCTGACAATGATTCTCTCTCATCATGGTTCTCCCTCTCCCTTCCTCTCCAAAATCAATAAAAAATATTTAAAAAATGGGAATTACATTGAATTTATAGATTAATTTAGGGAGAATTATCATCTTTATGATAGTGATCTTCCTATCAATATTTTATAGAAAATTGTATGTATCGCCAAAACCGGTTTGGCTCAGTGGATAGAGCGTCGGTCTGTGGACTGAAAGGTCCCAGGTTTGATTCCGGTCAAGGGCATGTACCTTGGTTGCGGGCACATCCCTAGTAGGGGGTGTGCAAGAGGCAGCTGATTGATGATTTTCTCTCATTGATGTTTCTAGTTCTCTATCCCTCTCTCTTCCTCTCTGTGAAAAAATCAATAAAATATATTCCAAACAAAAAAGAAAATTGTATGTATTTAGGTCTATTTTTATTTAATACAATTTTATAATTCATGAAACTGACATGCCCTTTTTTAGATTTAGTGCTAAATATAAATATTTAGCACTAAATCTAAAATAAAAATTTTAGATATATATAAAATTATATTTTAAAATTACATTTTCTCTGCCTTCCTACATAAACTATACCACTGGATAACTAAACAGTAGAAGAGGGAAGTTTCTTTTTGTAAGAGTTTCCCAAATAATAAGTGAAGAAAGAATGACAGAATTTCACCATCACTATTTTGCAACCTCTCATGGATGAAGAGACAAGCAAATATAAATATTCAAGTGTATATATATATTTTAAAAAAATATATTTTATTGATTTTTTTACAGAGAGGAAAGGAGAGGGATAGAAAGCTAGAAACATCAATGAGAGAGAAACATCGACCAGCCGCCTCCTGCACACCCCCCACTGGTGATTTGCCCACAATCAACATGCATGCCCTTGACCGGAATCAAACCTGGGACCTTTCAGTCTGCAGACTGATGCTCTATCCACTGAGCCAAACCGGTTTCAGCTAATTGTTTGTCTTTTAATAGCTTCTCTCTGTAGAGCCTCTCGGATTTTCCATGTAAGTGATACTATTGGGAATGATGACAGTGATACTTCCTTCTTTTCACCCCTTTCCCTGTTGTGCTGGTTCAGTGTTGAAATAGAAACAATGAGCAAGGGCTCCTTATCCTAGCCCCTTTCTAAAGAGAATACTTCTCAAGTTCTACCATTGAAGTGTGATGTTTACTGCGAGTTTTTGGTAATTAAAAATATATATATTTTAATTGATTTCAGAGAGGAAGGGAAAGAGATAAAAACATCAATGATGAGAATCATTGATCAGCTGCCTCCTGCACACCCCCTACTGGGAATCAAGCCTGCAACCTGAACATGTGCCCCGACCAGGAATCAACCTTGACCTCTTGGTTCATGCGTTGTCGTTCAACCACTGAGCTATACCAGCCAGGCGGTAGATACTCTGTCAAAATCAGGATCTTCTAGTCTTAGTAAGATAATAGGTCCGTTTATAAATTTATTTTACCTTTTGCATCTATTGAGGTGATCCTAAAGTTTTTCTCCTTTCACCTCTTTTTTTTTTAAAAAAAATATATTTTTCTTGATTTCAGATAGGAAGGAAGAGAGAGAGAGAAACATCAGTGATGAAAGAGAATCATTGATCGGAAGCCTCCTGCATGCCCCCTACTGGGGATTGAGCCTGCAATCTGGGCATGTGCCCTTGACCAGAACTGAACCTGGGGCCCTTCAGTCCGCAGGCAGACACTCTGTCCGCTGAGCCAAATCAGCTAAGGCCAGAAACATTCTTAAGGAGGCATCACTTCCTGCTCTGGAGGAGAACTTTCTAGAAGGAAAAATAAAGCAGGAACGGAGCGTGTAGGTCATCTGTGTTGCTGAGAAGTAGCAGGCTCTTTGAACCCAGTACCAGGGCTCAGATAGCAGAGCCTGGCCGTGTCCAGTCTGCGCAGGCCTCGCCGGAGCGGTCCAGGGATTGGGGAACCCCGACCAGCATCATGAGGTGACACTGGTGGTCTCACCTTCCAGGCTGCAGATTCGAGGGGCAGGGGCATGGCCTCCGAGCACACACTTCTGGTCTCCACAGCTTGGAGAGAAACCTTTGCAACACTGGCTATCTTCACTGCTTTGCACCGGTGGGGAGGTCAGTACCCTGTGTCTTCTGGAGCGGTTTACTCCTGGGGGCAGAAACTGCCCCTGAGCTAAGGCCGTGAAAACAAAACCACATTGAACTGAACACCCACAAGCACTGAGTAGAGACTTGGATTGCCTTGGTTTTAATAATTAGCTGCAATTTGCATAATTGTCTTGACCTCTAGACCTCAACTTCATTTATCTGTAATATAAAATGATTTCTAGAGATTTTAAATAATCTCCCAGATTCTTGCTGGCTTAAACAACTGCTGCCATAACTTTGTGACATTTCTGACTTTGTACCTGTTTCCTAATCAGAAACACACGGATGTAGTTACAGCTTTTTTAAAAAGCCAACGGCTTGAAGTCATAGGAACCTGGGTTCAGACCTCAGCTCCTCCGTTTAGGGGCTGTTGCCTTGGGCAGGTTGCCTAACCTCTCTGAGCCTCATTTTACTTATCTGTGAAACAGGGATAATGTTCTTTATCTCATAAGGTTACCGAGAGGCTAAAATCAGATAAACTAGTACATATCAGATAAACTAGTGCTAACCTTTTGCAGAATGCTGAGGCTGGTAAGGCTGCTTTCCCAGATTGGGCCTGCTATCCACACCTGGATTTAAGCAAAAAAGGACTTACACAGCCAAAACTGGTTTGGCTCAGTGGATAGAGCTTCAGCCTGTGGACTGAAGGGTCCCGGGTTCGATTCTGGTCAGGGGCATGACCTAGGTTGTAGGCACAACCCCGGTTGGGGTGGGGAGTGCAGGAGGCAGCTGGTTGATGTTTCTCTCTCATCAATGTTTCTGGCTTTCTATCCCTCTCCCTTCCTCTCTGTGAAAAATCAATATATATATATATATATATATATATATATATATATATATATATATATATATATATATATTTTTTTTTTTCTTTTTTTTTTCTTTTTTTTTTTTCTTTTAAAGGACTTAACACAGAGGACTCAATCAGTCCCCCAGAGCAATCCCCATCCCACTGAGACTGATTTGGAAAGCAAAGAAATCATCATGGTCCTGGCCGGTTTGGCTCAGTGGAGAGAGCATTGGCCTTCGGACTGAAGAGTCCCAGGTTTGATTCTGGTCAAGGGCACATGCCTGGGTTTTGGGCTCAGTCCCCAGTAGGGGGTGTACATGAGGCAGTTGATCAGTGAGTCTCTCTCATTGATGTAGAAACAATCTCTCTCTCCCCTCTCCTTCCTCTCTGAAATCAATAAAAATTATATATATTAAAAAAAAATAATCATGTACTAACTTAGAGCAAGTCCCTCCTGACAAAGTCCCTCCATGGCTGCTAAAATTGAAGTTTTAAAGAAATAGATTGATAGCTAATCTTCCGTGAGTCCTTACTCTGTTTCAGGCATTCTTATAAGCACGTGGCGTGTTCACTCCTTTATGTCACAACCACCCCGCGAGATAAGTACTGTCAGTGTCCCCATTTTACAGATGGTGGGGGGAAAGCCCAGATAAGTTCAGTAACTTACTCAAGCCCACAGAGTTGGTGAGTGGTGGAGCTGGGGTTTGAACCCAGGGAACCAGGCTCCATAATCCATGCTAGTGATCACCGTTAATGCTGCCTAAACAGTACCCTCTGACCCTTCCACACCCACTACTTTTAAAAGATTGGAAGTTCTTTTGAAACATTAGCATTTATCATTCCTGAGAGGCAAACGCCTTCCTTAGTGTCCTGCTGCGACACTTCAATGCCTGAGGACTGTGTGAGTGGCCTTGGCTTTATGGGGTCAGCCAGCCTGCCCCGCCGCGGTCAGGAGGCAGGCAATGCGTGTGACTGGCTTGGTTGTTGCTCAGATTTGGCCATGTTCTGCGCTGTTTGACCCCGGCTGCCCTTGGCGGGGACCTGGGAGCCTGTCAGTGTTCACATTCCGCACGTGGACTTAGGATGCGGAAGGCCTGAGGCCTGGAGCGCGTTTCCCCGTCTGCCGTCACTCAGCTGTGACAATGGAGGTGGCAGGATGCTTGTGTTAGCAGAAACCTCGCTTCAAAGCTCGACCAAACCCAGGGATGGGGCTACCATAATATCGTATCGTCTCACATCCAGAGCAGTGAAACCTTGTGAAACGAGCATGAAAATTATTTTTGTCTAGAATGGCAAGTGCCCTGACCAGTTTGGCTCAGTGGACGGAGCACCAGCCTGTGGACTGAGGGGTCCCAGGTTCGATTCCGGTTAGGGGCATGTGCCTTGGTTGCGGGCACAATCCCCGGTGGGATGTGTGTAGGAGGCAGCTGATGGATGTGTGTCTCTCATCGATATTCCTGGCTCTCTCTCCCTCTCCCTTCCTCTCTGTAAAAAAAATCAATAAAATATGTTTAAAAAAATAGAATGGCAAGTGAAAGTAATAGCAAAAGATGTAAACAGAAGGAGATCAGGTTTAGGGTGAAACCCCAGACCCATGTCGGCACATTCACCTCCAGGGGAGCTCCTCTGGTCTCTCCCCCCCACGGGGTCCACATGCCCCAGGGAGAGCCGTGGTGTCCTGTCAGATCGGCAGCCATTGTGGTCTCCCACTCCAGAGGAAGATCCACTAAAGTCACTGCATTGACTCCTCAGGCGACCTTGTGGTTCCAGCCTCAGCAGCGGGCACTGAGGCAGAGGTGGAGGTGGAGGTGGAGGTGGAGGTGGCCCTACTCTGCACTCAGCTGCCCGGAGCGCTGCTGCAGCCTAAACCGAGCAGCTGATGTGAATTAGGAAAGGCGCCCCAGGACGAGGGCATGTGGGCAAAGGAGCCCTTCTGAGAGGGCGCACCCAGGCCTGCGTGCATAGCTCAGTGGGCAGCGCAGGATTTCAGCTCGCACTTGCTCCCTCTGCTGGACGCCTTTATGCTGCAAACTACAAGCAGAACCCAGGCGGCCCGCCCAGCTTTTACTCCTTGAGTCTCTCACACGTGCTTTCGCTTCTGCAAGCAGCAGGAGAGAGAGCAGCTCTGCCCCCTGAGCCTAGGCCACGCGGCGCCCCCGCAGCACGCCCGGGTCCCCACAGGGAAGAGCGTAGTGTCTCGCTCAGGGCCTGGGGGTGTGAACTATGCCAAAAGCCCAGTTCCGGGCCCAATATTTCCTGGAATCATCATCACGATGAAATGGAGCATCGTTTTGGGAGGAGCCCACCTAAAGCAGCTCTGGGTCTCTCAAGGTGCTGTTCCCCATCTGATGATGGGATGTCATCCCTCCAGGCCGGAACCGCACCTCCCTCACCCGCATGTCCAGCCCCCGTGAAAGCAGGAAGCACAGAGGAGGAGGTGCCTGCGGAGCCTTTTTGTAATGTCCCCCTCCCCTCCCGCCCCCAAGTCTCCACTCTCTTCCATGCATCTGCAGCCACTGGCAGGAAAGAAATGGTTCAGTAAGCAAAAGCATGCTATTACCCATTGGTTGGCTTGTGATGCACTAAGAACCCTTCAGAGTCAGACTGAACACTTCGGTCTGCATTCTGACTCCAACCCATGACCTGGGACACATGTGTCAAACACAAGGCCCGCGGGCCAAATCCAGCCCGCCAGGCCTTGCAATGTGGCCCGCACGGCGCTGTCATCACTGCACTCCGCTGTCAGTTTATGACATTGTCAGTTTATGACTGTTCAGTAAACCATTCGGCCCGCGATTTAGGCTGGATTTTAGATTTTGGCCCCGTCTCTGATTGAGTTCGACACCCCTAACCTGGGAGGAGATGGAAGGGCCATTCCCCATCAGGTCTGTGAGCAGGGCCCACCTCCTCCGGCAGTCACTGTGGTAAGATCCTCTAGCCCAGCCCCGCCCTGTCTCTACCTTGGGTGTCCGGATGGTCTCCTCTGAGGGGTCCTCCTGCTTCTTCACGACAGTCCCGTTCGCCTTCACTTTCCTATTCGGTTAACACACAACAAGAGCACAGAAGACCAAGTAAGTGCCAATACTCCAGCAGTCCACGCCTTTTGGTAAAAAGAAAGCCAGTGTTCTTAGCTGTTTCTTCTCTTTGTGTGTCATCTTACTTTAACTCCAGTGCCCAGGAAGCCAGCCAGCAGTGTGAACGGCCCTGAAAAGCCACGGCGGTGAGCAAGTTAGGTTCGTTTTCCTCTTGTGGGAGGCTCATCCCCTTCACCTGGGCAGGGCTCGATGCCTGGCATTCACAGGTGTAAACGGGGTGGGGTGGGGGGAGTGTGAGGTGGGGGGGGGTGAGTGGATGGGGTGAAGGGTGGCAGGAAGAAGAATGTCATAGGCTAAGGCAGTGGTCGGCAAACTCATTTGTCCACAGAGCCAAATATCAACAGGACAACGAGTGGAATTTCTTTTGAGAGACACATTTTTTAAACTTAAACTTCTTCTAACGCCACTTCCTCAAAATAGGCTCGCCCAGACCGTGGTATTTTGTGGAAGAGCCACACTCAAAGGGCCAAAGAGCAGCATGTGGCTCGCGAGCCGCAGTTTGCCGACCACGGTCATAGGCTAAGGCCAGCTGGTGGAAGGCAGCGGAGAGCCTCCATGGACGGGAGGGAGTACCAGTGTGATGAGCACAGAGACTGAGAGACTGGGAAGGGTGGGGAGGAGTCACACCTCCCAGGCCCTGAGGGTAGGGTAAGGACTTTGCTTTTTATCTTGGGAACAAACGGAAGGCACTGAGGGCTTAAAGTCAGGGAGGGAGCAAAAGGGTGAGGTCTGCCTTTTGTGGAGTGCCCAGGATTAGCACGGGTTGGGTTCCTTATCACATCTAATTCCCTCTTCCTTCTTTCTCCGAGCCTCACACGCTGCTTGCAGTCCCACCGTCCAGACCTGCATGACCGGGGCTCTCAGGCCTGGCTGCATATTAGAACTCCTCACGGAGCTTCAAAAAAGACGATTCCCAGGACCTAACCTCAGACATTAAAACCAGGCCTCCTGCCGCTCAGGCTTTTTTAAGGCTTCTTGGCTGATTCTCATACGCAGCCAGGGTTGAGAATCACGGATCTTCTCGGAAGTGTTGGAAGGGCGGCTCTTTAGTGGCCGAAGAGATGTGGCAGGTAGAGCCAGTGACCCCAGGGCAGCTCCGAGTGTCTGAGGAACCAGCCCTTGGCCTCCATCCCCTGGATCTCTGATTAGTCCACAGCTCCACTTCAGCTGCAGGGAAGGAAGGAATCTGGTGTGGAGGGCCCTGGAAGTCTCTCCTGGAAGCCCCTTTAGGGACAATCGGTTTTTCAGTTTGTTATCAAAAGCCCACGCTGCGTTGGGAAGAGACAATTCAGTTTCTGCTAATTTGTTTGACATTCTCCCCTCACCGGAGGGCTTTTTATCCATCATGTTTCTCACTTGGTAACTTAGTGTTTGTAGCTATGAGATAGTCAAACATAGAAAAGCTGGATCAGCTGAAGCCGGTTTGGCTCAGTGGATAGAGCGTCGGTCCGTGGACTGAAAGGTCCCAGGTTCGATTCCGGTCAAGGGCATGTACATTGGTTGCGGGCACATCCCCGGTAGGGGGTGTGCAAAAGGCAGCTGGTCGATGTTTCTCTCTCATCGACGTTTCTAGCTCTTTATCTCTCTCCCTTCCTCTCTGTAAAAAATCAATAAAATATATTTTAAAAAAAAAAGAAAAAAGAAAAGCTGGATCAGTTAAGTAATTTTCTTTCTTCTGCACTTCTATTCATGGAGACAAAGCAGATTTGGCCTAATGCTGTAAAAAATTCATGCCTGGATACATGGAAAGGTTTAAAAAAAAATATATTGCAGGAACAACCTGACTCAGTCATACTACAATGCTAAGGTAGAAGACTAGAAAGAAGCTAAATTAAAAAAAATATTCTTGTTTATACTAGTAAATCCTTTTAATCTAACAGGAAATTGGGTTAAAAAGGAGAAATAAGCATCCCCCTTTGGAAGAATTTTGAAGCCAAGAGGATAAACCTTGAATCTTAACAATAGGCTACAAGCCTTCTGTGGCAAGAAATAGTCTCCTCGTTTCACAGATGGGAAGATGGAGGAGAGTCAGGGATTTGGAAATAATATGTTGGTGAGTCCCTGTTAGAAGAAGAAATTGTCTTGCCCTGGCTGGTGTGGCTCAGTTGGTGGAGTGTTGTCTCATGCACCAAAAGGTCGCCAGTTTGCTTCTTGGCCAGGAAATTCAAATCCCACCTCTGCTCTGCTGGCCAAGTCATTTGCTGCTCTTCGTCTGCTCACCCAGCTCAGGAACATCCACTCAGAGTGTGTTGTGTGCCAGGCACTGTGCTAGGCACCGGGGGTACCAAACTGAAAGACCGATCTGTAGGAAGCTCACTGCCTTAGGGATCTCAGCCGCTGCACTGCAGGGTACCACGTTGTGACAGATCATGGCAGATTTCTGCAGCACCTCAGAGGCGAGGCTAAATTGGGCCGGAGAAGGCTTGTCACCAGTGGAGCAGGCGCTCAGTCCTGCCGAGAAGGGCAGGCAGGGCAGCTCCTGCGGAGGAGCTGCGGCTGCTGTGGGGGTGGTTTGATGTGTCTGCAGGGCATGGACAGTGGGGCTCAGACACGAGCCAGATCTTAGGTGGTGCAGTTTAGAGTTTTAAAAGAAACCCTGCATTTGTTATATTTTTCTATTTATAAAAGAAATACACCTTTGATGCTGGGATTTAATGGGAAGGCAAACGGGGACGTGGTGAGGATTCTCAAGCAAAGCAGGGCTATGACTAAGCTGAATTTAAAGGGCGCACTGGCAGCAGCATGGTATTGCAGGGCTGGGGAGGGGGCAGGCTGGGTGGGATGGAAACAAAGCCTTTGTGAACACAAACTGCCGCACTGAACCCAGAAAGCCAGCTGGGGTGTGGACCTGGGAGTCCCTCTGCCTGGGCTGAAGGCCTGACTCCCACCTGCACTTCTTGCCTCACAGAACACGCACGTTATTTAACCTCTGAGCCTTAGTTTCTTCACACGACAGGGCTGGGCCAGGTGACCGTAAGCTCTCACCTGTCCTTGGAGAAACTTACACCTGCTGCCTACCCTCAGGCATACCACCCCATCTGAGCATGGTACTTCTAGGCCCATAGCAGGCTTTTGTAAGGAACTGTGGGAAGGATGCAGGAGCATGGGGTGCAGGAGTCAGACATGGGGCTCCGGTGGACTGGGAGCCAGCTTTGTGGCATGTTGTTGAACTCAGCCTTTCCATCTGTGAAATGGGAGTGGTGCTAAATATTGTACAGATTTCTTAAAAGGCTTAAGCAGGAAAATACATTAGGAAATTCTGTGTAACCCTATATAGCAATGCATTTAAAAGACTAATTTCAATACTTTAAAAAATATATATTTTATTGATTTTTCTTACAGAGAGGAAGGGAGAGAGAGAGAGCTAGAAACGTCGATGAGAGAGAAACATTGACCAGCTGCCTCTTACACACCCTCTACCGGGGATATGCCCGCAACCAAGGTACATGCCCTTGACCGGAATCGAACCTGGGACCTTTCAGTCCACAGACCGACGCTCTACCGCTGAGACAAACCGGTTTCGGCAATTTCAATACCTTCTTAATGATGGGAGAAAATCAATATCTCATTTGAAAATTTCAACTTCAAGATAGTACAACGTTTTATGGGTATTAAAAAGAACCCATGCTTTTTCTGTAAAAAAGGAAACTGGTTTATGAACAATTAGAAGGCATCTTGTGAATAAGATGAAAATGTATTGCCCAGCTGGTGCGGCTCAGTGATTGAGCATCAACCTATGAACCAGGAGGTCACGGTTCGATTCCCAGTCAGGGTGTGCTGGAGGCAGCTGATCAATGGTTCTGTCTCATCATTGATGTTTCTGTCTCTCTCCTTCTCCCTTCCTCTCTGAAATCAAAACAAATATATTTTTAAAAGATTAAAATGTGTTAAATCCCACCTCCTCTCCCAGGTTCTGACGCCAGAACAAAGGGATATAATTAAATTCCTATACAATTCACATGTTAAAGCCCATTGCATTTGGAGATAGCGTTGTTAAAGTGGTAAAATGAGATAATCAGAGTGGCCCCAACTCACCGTGAGTTAAGGACACTGACAACCCCAAAGGGAAGGTACATCGAGAAGAAGGCTGTCTATAAACCAATGAGAGGCCTCAGAATAAATCAGACCTGCTAACACCTTGATCTTGGACTTCCAGCTTCCAGAATTGTGAGAAAATAAATTTCTGTTGTTTAAGCTGCTCAGTCTATGGCACGTTGTTATAGTAGCCTTACCAAACTATAATAAATACTAAATCAAGGCAATATTTTAAATGCTTGTAGCAAATATCTTTTGTTGCCCAAAATCATCCTCTCTTATTCAGATTTTAAAGATCCAGTTTTCCTTTTTGAGACACTTCTCCCCTCCCCACCCCTCGTCCCTGTGGTTCCAGGCTGGGCCAATCAATGTATTCCATTCACCTGGCCATGTTGATTCATTTGGGCATGGACATGTGACCCAAGTCAGGTTAATGAGACTCATTTCTAGAATGATCTAGAAAAGAGAAGCTGGTGGCCACCTTGCCACTGCAGGGAAGAGCCTATCTAAAGAAACAGGGAAGCAGAGCCTAGCCATGCAGAGAAGATATTTGGGGCAAATACACGATTCTGAATCAAAGCCCCACCTTGCAGAGTTGAGATGGGAGTTGACCAGAGAAGATGCAACATGAGAACCCTGGATCAGCTGAGGTAAGACTCTGCAAAGTCTCTGACAGCCTATAGCACTGGCTAAAAGCCACAACATGTGTATTTGGTTTCTGTCTTTCCTAGTCACTTCTTATCAAAGGGCGGGGATTTTGTCCTCTCTAGAGGGTAGCATGAAGGACCTGAGACCCTTCCATCCCAAGCCTTGCTTGGTTCCTGATGACTTTCTTTTATTCCATGGTCATTTATTTCCAGTTCATCGAGCTCTGAGGTGGGCAAGAATGGGTAGGAAGAAGACCCTAAGCCAGAGGGCTGTGGGATGAAAAGGGGATCAATGTATGGGGCATGTATTGGCCACCTCCCATGTGCCAGGCATGGTGTTAAATTGGGCAGAAAGGAGTATTGCAAAGGGGGGCAGATGACATCTTTATAACAGGCAATCAGTACTTTAAACTAGGCGTGAAGCTGAGCTTGAGAGAATAGGAAACAAGATGAGACATCCGGAATAGGATTTGCAGTTGACTTCTAAATAGCTAACCCAAGAACTAGTCTTCTCTACAGTAGGGATATCGGGTCTACCAAGTTGCAGTGGTAAAATGGTAACAGTTACTTGAACTGCTATTAAGATAAAGTGAATTATATTTGCCTGTTTTATTATGAGGCGGTTCAAGTTCAAGGTTATCCTTCCTCCTCTCTGTTCCCTGTCCCCCACCATCCCAACCAGACTCCCAACTGATTTGTCCCTGGCGGCTGGCTGCGATTACTGTCCTAATTTGTTCTTTCTTCATCTGCTACAAACTGCCTATTTTCTGTCCCTTCTGATAAAGCAGGAACTCTGAGGGACTTCTGAAGCTGTTTTGTTCCATGCAGAAGTGTATTAACCGGAACGCCTGTGTGTGTGTCTACAAAACCCCTCGTCCTCTCAGTGTGAGATCACCTTCAGGAACGGTGTCATGTCGATGTGCAGCTTGCGCGTGTAAAATTCCTTTCTGTTTGAACGGATCAGCCCTTTATTTATACAACTTTGAGGCTCTCCTGCCTTCTGAGCTGCTGCCTCCGAGGTCTGCGGGGCGGCCTGTGAAGAGAAGCAGAAAGCCCACCTTTCAGAGGAATGATACGCAGGGCGACCAGAGTGAGTCTAAATCCCCAAATATTTATAGAAAGTGATTTTTCATCGTTGGAGCACTAATAGTAACACCTATTTTTACCAGGGCAGACACAGGGGACCACATGTACACAGAATAACCCGAGGCTGGTTATTAACTCATACCCGGCGCTGGTGCAACGGGAAAGTGGAGGAAGGCACCTGACTGTGTTCCAGGGTTGTCATCACTTTACTTAATCCTCACAACAGCCCTGTGAGGCAGACACTCTGATTCCCATTTCACAGATGAGGAACCAGAGGCTCCAGGAGGTTAAGTAACTTGCCCAAAGCCACACAGCTGAAATCCCCATCTTCCCAAGACTCCTTTCTTAATGAGATGGTTTTGATACTTTTTTTTTTTTAATATATTTTTATTTATCTCAGAGAGGTACAGAGAGGGAGAGAGAGAGAAACATCGATGATGAGAGAGAATCATTGATTGGTTGCCTCCTGCACGCCCCACGCTGGAGATCGAGCCCACTACCGAGGCATGTATCCTTGACCAGAATTGAACCTTGGACCCTTCAGTCCGCAGGCTGATGCTCTACCTAATGAGCCAAACCTGCTAGGGCTGGTGCTGATACTTCTATATTAAATCTGTCTTGCAGCAAATAGAGTTATAGCAAGGTTCTGGTTTATTTCCAAATGTAAAACATGTTTGCCATGTTAGGAAGAGTCATTTGAACAAATCGAGCAGAGAGGGAAGGAAGAACTGGCTAGAGGAGTCTGGGAGGTCTTGGGGCCATGCCTTCTCCTGTGACCACACGTGCAAATGGTACCCTGCTTCCATGCACACCCAGTTGGATCTGAAATTGCTTTCCAGCCCACGCCTTTCCAGCATCATGGGTGATCGTTCTGAGATGCGAACCAGTGTTCCTCCTCTGCTCAAGACCTTCAAAGGCCTTTGCCCTCAGGATGAAGGCCAACCGGCTACAAAGGTTCACAAGACCCTTCCTGCCTCATTTAGTCATTCAACTAATATTTACTGAGCGACTTTCCTCTGCCCGGCAGAGCAGATACAGCAGCGCAAGAAGCAGACAGAAGGCTCCACCCTCTGACGCTGCACATGCATTCCACGGAGAGGGAGGAGATTATGAGCAAGTAGGCCATACGTTATGTCTGAGGTGCCTCGTGATATAAAGAAAAATAAAGCGAAGAGGGGAGAGAGGAGTGTTGGAATGGAGTGGAGGCTGCAGTGTTAAGCAGGGTTGCCAGGGAAGGTCCCACAAGAAAGCCATGCCGGAGCTCCACAGAGGGTGAAGGAAGGGTCTGTGGGCCTCTCTGACGGGAGTGCTCACCTCTCTGCGGAAACAGCGAGTTCAAAGGCTCCTCTCAATGCTGACCGTTCAGTTCCTGGACCAGGCCAGCAAGCACGCCCTGCCTTCTCCTGGGAACATACTCCTCCCTCCCTTCCAGTTCCTTCTCATCCTTCTGGTCTGGCTCATCTGTGCTGCCCATGACATCTCAGGGCACTGAGCACTTCCGCCAGTGTCTGACCAGGGCTGGGAACTGAGGCTGCAACCGAGGCACGTGCTCTTGACCGGAATCAAACCCGAGACCCTTCATTTCGCAGGCAGACGCTCTAACCAGCCAGGGCCACTTGGTACATATTTGCTGAACGAAAGAATAACTTTCGCATTGGGGACAAGCTACATGCTATGGCCCAGCTCAGTTCAAATGCGAAGGGCCAGTGAAGACCCCTTTACAGGAAGGGTGTGTCCACCTCCAGAGGCCTGTCCTCCTGTGGCTCTGGCCCTTCATCCCCAGGAGGAAAGTGCTTTTCCAGGGCTGATTTCTGGGGCTGCATACATCAGTGTCATGAGATCACCCTGGGCGTGGATTTGATCATTTCCATATTTTCTAGGAGACTCGCTCTCAGAAGTCTGTTTCTCTGGGCTGTCAGTAACATCCCCTCCCATACCATGTATATTACTTTTAAGTCTTAACGATGAATTAACAGCCATCATTCCAATGAACATCCACACCCTTTTCCTTTGTTTTGAAATATGGCTAGAGTTAAAGAGTTTTCCGGACAAACACATATCCACTTTTTGTTGTTGTTGACATCTCAGCCATATATCTGATTAGCTTCTCTGGGTGAGATAGCCCTTCCCTTGTTTCTAGATCAAATGATCGCATTTTGTCCAAGTTAGAATCAGCAAAGCATTTCAAGCTCTCTAGCTTCCAAAATCACTCATGAATCACTGGGTGGAATAATAGAAACCTGACAATATTGATTTAAGGGAAATTACTCCACTATCTCCAAGAGACAACTCTGTGTTGGGCTGGAGGACAAACAGCATAGCCAAGACCAGTCCCAACGGCTGAAATTACTGTAACTCCTCATGTGGGGTTCAGATTGAAGAGTGGGGAGTTGGGAGGCTTTGAGAAAGTCCCTTCAAAGCACTTGGCCTATAAATCTTTTGATAAAACAATTCTCTTGACTCCATGGCTCATCTCTCTAACATCTAGGGGCCATCAATTCCAGCTTAATGGAATGTTTTCAGAGAAGGCTCTGTCGTCACTGGAATGTGAAGTACTGTTTGCTTATTATGTTCAGGAGTTCTAACCAGTAAATGATAGTGAAAGGGGGTTTGGGAGATGAACTATAGAGAGAGGATTCTGAGAGGTAGTGAGAAGAGGGAAAAAAAAGTCAGAAAATTGGAACCAGGAAAGAAAGCTATGCTTTGGGGCTGTTTATTTTTAAGAAATATATTTTTATTGATTTCAGAGAGAAAGGGAGAGGAGGCAGAGAGATGGAAACATCAATGATGAGAGGGAATCACTGATCTGCTGCCGCCTGCACACCCCACACTGGAGACTGAGCCCACAACATGGGCATGTGCCCTGACCGGGAAATGAACTGTGACCTCCTGGTTCATAGGTCGATGCTCAACCACCGAGGGATGGTTTTTCATTGATTCATTAAATTGATATTTACTGAGTGATAGTGTATGTGTCAGACAAACACACACATGAATAAGCAAGATTTTAGGGAGTGATAAATCTAAGGAGACAATGAAATGATGACAGGATGGAGGTTGGTGGAGTAGGGGTGGGACTTGCCTTTGGGTGACCAGGAAAGACCTCTCTGAGGAGGCGACCTTTGAGCAGAGAGCTGGGTGACAGTTAGGAGCCATTCCTGGAAGGGTCTATCCTTAGCACTCTGTGTATCTGATTATTCAGAGGCAGAACCAAGCAGGGGTTCTTTGAAAAGGAAAGTAGAATTTCTGATGTCTGCCTGTTCCATCCCAGCCTCCCGGGCCCCCTCCCTGACCATGCGAGGCACCCCTTTGTTTTCTGAGCCATCATAATGGACACTTGCAGCTCTCTGGCTATTTTGAGAGCAAAGACTGCAGAATAAGTAGTGAATAGAAGACAAGGTCTCGGAAGATGCAGAAGGGAGAAGGCAACACAAAGTTAGGCCGAAGGGTGAAGATGGGGGAAGTAGGAGACATCAGAGACGCCTGGAGCTTTTTTTGTTTCTTCTAGAATCTATGTGCTTGCTGTAGTGGGGGCGATCACAACACGGAGGGAAGGGTGAAATGTGGAGCAGAAAGTCAAAACCCCTTCCTTCACCTGCACATACTTTAGTATTTTTATGTCCTGCTAAAAACACCTGGAAGCCGTTCCCTTCAGTAAATGAAACAATAAAGATTAATGAGCTAATGGGGTAGAGCTGATTTGAATTGCACAGAAGGTGTTGCGTAAGTTCTTGGCATTTAAAACGTTATCTGACATTTAAAGGGAGAGGACTGCTAATGAATTCAAGATCTAACACTCCGAGAGACTGAGCTGTGGAAAACCCAGGATTATTATCTTGCTGTAAACATGTGACTCAGTGGAAAGCCAGAACAAAAGGGAGCCATCAGCTGTATACCCATATCCATATGCACACACACATATAGTGCAGCCAAACTTACAGAGGATGCCCTCAAATTAAATAAATATTTCCTTTCTTAATCTCGGATTATAATATCTGAGCTACGGACTCAAGGAGGAATGCTTCTCCCCAACCATTTTTCCTCCTCCTTCAACGTGTGTACTTTGTTTTATTTTTAAAATATATTTTATTGATTTTTTACAGAGAGGAAGAGAGAGGGATAGAGGGAAACATCGATGAGAGAGAACCATCAATCAGCTGCCTCTTGCACACCCCCTACTGGGGATGTGCCCGCAACCAAGGTACATACCCTTAATCAGAATCGAACCCTGGACCTTTCAGTCCGCAGGCCGACGCGCTATCCACTGAGCCAAACTGGTTTCAGCAACGTGTGTATTTTGAAGGGTCACGACTGTGGGCTGGCTCTACAGTCATTGGGATATCTTACCACACGGAGGAAAGGAGATGCTAAACTAAGGTAACTAAACTAAGGCTAAACTACGCTGAGGGACGCAGGACAAATTGTTAAAAACCCGGACGTCTGGTCACCTTATGCTAAACCCAACCAGCTAGCTGTCCACCCAGGGGCCCCACAGAGCCACCGAAGATACGGATGGTCTCTCCGGCCTTCCTCTCCCCTCGCTCCTTTCTAATTGGGGTTCCCCGTCTCTGAAGCGGCAGCTTAGTGGCTCCAAGAAGAGCTATTGTCTCTCATTAACGAGGCCGCAAACTCTCGCTGCTAACTGCCTCCCACGCAGCCAGCGCACAGCTTCGTTCTCCTGGGAGCAAGCTGCCAAGAGGCTCTGGGAACCTGTGGGCAAGCTGAGCTGGAGGAAGAAGCAGAAGGCGGAGGGCCTCGGGAGCCAAGATCTGAGATGTGCCGGGGCACACACCTCGTCATTATCTTCACGCATGGAGGGCAGGGCGGGGGGCCGCTGCCGAAAGCCTCATGTGGTCTCTCAGGTTGCCAGATGGAACCTCTGTGCACACAGGGCGCGTGGCCCCTCCTGGGAGCGAACAAAAGGAGCGGAGCCGGTCTCTCCTGAGGGCCCCTGGGCCCCCTGCTTGGCGGAGAGTCTGTCCCTCCACTTCCCCGGGTGGAGGGGGGAGGAGGGGACTGAATCCCAGTGGGGATGGATAGATCTGAGAGACTCAGTTATTGGGACTTGGTGGGGAAAGGGAGCTGGGACTCAGCTTCCCCTTGATGGGCGGTGGGGACCAAATCCTGGAAAGGGCCACTCCTGCCAGGAGCTGTGCAAGCGTCCCTGTGCTTGGCCTCCTCAGGCTGTTATTTCTTGCCCGTGGCAGCCTGTGGGCCTGTCAGTGGGCAGTAGGGTTGGGGTCACAAGTGGGGCCTGAGGGGGGCAGGGAACTCTTTGGGGGCTCAGCTGGGCTTCCTGGAAGGATCTGAGTGGACCAGTGGCTTCTTATATTCTATCCACTTGGAGGGGACCTCGCTTGTGCAAGGCC
This sequence comes from Pipistrellus hanaki, assembly GCF_964339955.1. NCBI lineage: Eukaryota > Metazoa > Chordata > Mammalia > Chiroptera > Vespertilionidae > Pipistrellus > Pipistrellus hanaki. The sequence continues at coordinate 74,478,912 of NC_140510.1, read as the reverse complement.
GGCCACCCTGGCCACGCCCAGGTCCTACTCGGGGACCTCATCTCTAGGTTTCCTGGGCCTCTCGGCATGGCTTCTTCATGAGGAGCAGAAGGGACTCCAAACCACAGGGTGGCCCCACTCAGCACCAGTCTGCTCGGTGGTTCCCGTGCCAGCCTCCTGGGCTCCTCATGCTCCTCTTGGCAACTTAGCAACATGCCATCCTGGCCTCCTTCTCACCCTCTCAGGCAATTTGGAGCTGGTGAAATGGGCTGAGGGACAGCGTTAGGGCAACTCCAGGAGATACAGTTTGCTTGGAAACCAGAGAAGTGCTTTCTTGTTCCTCCTTGTCATGAATGTTGGTCTCCATCCACTTTTGTACTTGAGTCTAAGCCTTAGACTCTAAGGAAGGAGATTTACATCGGAGTGTTCAGCACCTTAGCAGAAGAGCTAGCAAACATGAGGCCGGGAAGAGAAAGGCTGCAGCCTCCAGACGCAGCTTTTGTGAGGGGACTCACTGGGTAACTTTTGCCAAGTTGGTCAGCTTCCCGTGCCTCAGTTTCCCTACGTCACTGTCCTCCTTGGGGAGTTTTTGAATCATGAAACCCAGGACATTTTGATTCCAGGGCTTCCATGGTCTGGAAAGAAGTCTTATCTTCGAATTCTAATTGATATTGTTCTCAGTTTAATTAAGTGCTTTGTTGACACAACAGAATCATTGTTTATCTGGCTTAGCAGGAGCTGGAGGAGAAACAGTTTCAGCCAAAAGAGTGATCTCTCCTGCCCCAGGGGAGGTGGGAAGGAGCTTTTGCAGTGAGGGGGCGTCTGGCTGCGTTCAGGCTGGGACTTGGCCTGGTTTGGAGATGACTCATCCTCCACCCTCGTTTAGCCTGGGAGGTGGGGGGTGGGGGGTGGGGGGTGGGGGGTGGGGGGTGGGGGGTGGGGGGTGGGGGGTGGGGGTGGGGGGTGGGGGGTGGGGGTGGGGGTGGGGGGTGGGGGGTGGGGGGTGGGGGGTGGGGGTGGGGGTGGGGGGTGGGGGGTGGGGGGTGGGGGGTGGGAGGTGGGGGGTGGGAGGTAGGGGGTGGGGGTGGGGGGTGGGGGGTGGGAGGTAGGGGGTGGGGGTGGGGGGTGGGGGTGGGGGGTGGGGGGTGGGGGGTGGGAGGTGGGGGGTGGGGGTGGGGGGTGTGAGGTGGGGACGTGGGTGGGGGGTGGGGGTGGGGGGTGGTGGGTAAAGGGTGGGAAACCAGAGCAAGTCCCTAGCTCCTTCTAAGTCCCAACTTTACTTTAACCCCAATTTGTGGGCTTTCCTTGTTATGTTGGCTCTGGCGTGACTTTTTCCAATCTGACAACGGAGAGCTAGGGAATCTCAACTTGCAAACTGATCCCACTCTGAAAAGGTCATTTAGAATCAGTGGATTTTCACGAGAAAAAGGTAAGTTACCTGTGGTATTTGTATTCCCATACTGGCCCATAAAAGCTTATCTAAGCCATAATTTACTGGACAAGGAGTTGAACTAGCCCCGGTAATGCTGGGACTGAGGAGCTGGGAGGCAAGAAAGAAAGATGTCCTTTCCCTCTCTTTCCTGCCCCCTCCCTCCACTGGCGGGCTTCCCCCCTCGCCCCCCCCCCCCCCCCCAGTCCTCTGGCCTCTAACTTTTTCTCAGCAGCCCGTGCTGGGGGGCTGGGCCCTGCCAGATTCCCTGCCCCCCCCCCCCCCCCCCCCGGCCCTTAGGTGCTGAGCAGAAAATGATTAAAAGAAGGTTTACAGTGACATTTCAGAAACCCAGAGGAGTCTCAAAGAGGCAGAACTGCAAGCAGTGAAACAAAATTTCAGACTGTATGGGGGTAGGGCTTGGGGGAAACAGTTGGTGGGTTGGCTCAGAGTCCTGCCTTTCAAGCTTCTCTCTTTCCGTCTCCGAATCCTTGGATGGGACACAAGCTCCAAGCTCTGTTTTAGAATGGCTTTCAAGGCAGAGGGCGGGGGGTGGAGCAATAGTTACTGTTGTAATTTATTGGGATTTATTGGGATTGCTTAGTGACAAGCATTGTGCTAATCCTGCTCCATATGTTGTTTCATCTAATCCTTGTCATGACCCCATGAAGGAAATATTATCCTTTACAGATGAGGAAATGGAGCCTCAGTGCACTAAATAACCCGCCTGCCACCCGAGGGACAGACAGTGCAGAAGGAGCTGGGATCTCAGGGCAGCTCGATGGGGTTCCCAAACCAGTAGGCCTCTTGGTTAGCACAGGCCGCATGCTAAACTGGGCCATGCCTTCTCATCTGCAGAGATGGGGGTAATAACTATATCTGCCTCATAGGGATGCTGCAAAGTCTAAGGGAGACAATGCTAAACCCTTCGCATCGTTAACCTCAAACACGTTGGCTGTTATGACCACTTAAAAGTACCCTCTCAGGAAAACGGCGAGGCAACTGTTGAAGCTTATGACAGGTACATGGAGATTCATGACACTATTCTCTCTACTTGTGCATATGCTTCAAATTTTCCGAAATAAAAATACAAAAGAAAAGGAAATAGCTAGGCACATATTATGCGTCTGGTTGGAACCAGCAGCCAGCAAATCAATAAACAAAGACTTACTGGAATAATATAATAATATAATAGTCTAATAGCAAATCAATAAACAAAGACTTACTGGAATAATATAATATAAAAACTCAACAAATGAAAGCCTTGATTTTGTCATTAGAAACAAATTCCTCTCTGTAAATTATCCTTAAATTGTCAATGAGATTTTTGGGTTGACAAAGTAATCCTGTGGTGGAACCAAAAGATGAAGTTTGCTTAGATCTTCAAAAATCCTTTGCAAAGTTTTGCAACGAAAGCTGTTTAGGTAACCAGGGAGAGAGAGAAAGGGGGAAGGAGCATGGCACTTGGGGAAATGCTGTCCCAGGCCTTTATTTTTTTATTTTATTATTTTAAAAATATATTTTCTTGATTTTTTACAGAGAGGAAGGGACAGGGATAGAGAGTTGAAATATCGATGAGAGAGAATCATCGATCAGCTGCCTCTTGCACACCCCCTACTGGGGATGTGCCTGCAGCCAAGGTACACGCCCTTGACTGGAATCAAACCTGGGACCCTTCAGTCCGCAGGCCGACACTCTATCCACAGAGCCAAAAACGGTTTTGGCTGTCCCAAGCCTGTAGAAATGAGGAACACACGGTGGGAAATACAGCATACTTCTCTAGATGGGGAAATGCAGACCGTTAATTCTCCTACAGACCAGCCCAATCTTACCTATCAGCCTCAATCCGCACGCAACCCAAAGCTTTCCCAGAGGGTGAGATACCAAATGTGGCAACCAACAGAAGGAAGCATCTGGCGAGTGTGGGATTGTTAGGGAAATGTCATCTGAACTCCCAAATCATTATCACTGGAAATAAGACAAGCACAATCTCCAAATCCAATTTAGAAGGTTAGGGGCTTTTTCTACCCGGGACATGGACCTTCTGGTCAACAGAAGATTTATCTATCCCACCCCATGGCTACCCTGTGCCAGGAACTGTGCTAAACGCTAAACACGTGGGATACAAAGGTGAGTAGGCAATTTAGAAAGAAAGTCTGTCTTTACAGAAAGTATAGCCTGTGCTTTTAGACATCAGTCAAAAAGTTCAACAGAAGGTAGGGTATCAGAAGGACACTGAAAAGGCTATCTTTGTACCTTTGTACAAAAACTTAGTGTGTCTACAGGTGTGTGTGTGTGTGTGTGTGTGTGTGTGTGTGTGTGTGTGTGTGTGTTTTCTTTGTCTTGCAAGAGGAAGGCTGAAAGGCGATATGAACACCATCTGTGAAGCCACCGAGGAAACAGATGGGGTAAACATAGGTTTATTCAGCCTAAATCCCAGTGCACTAGAATTACAGGCCGCTCTTTGAAAGCCTAAAGAGGTAAATTTAGACCACATAAGATCAAATATGAATTTCCACTGTTGTAAACTCATGGAACCTGAGGTCAAGAGGTAATCTGGATGGAAATAGAAGTGGCTTTGTGGAATGGGGAAAAGGGGCTCGAGTCCAGTGCCACAGGATTTTTAGGACACTACCAGAGTTCTAATCCCTACAAAGCAACAAAACCGAACCCAAGAGAAAGCCTGTGAGAAAGGATGCTTGCTCTCTCTAACAGACAGAAAACGGACTCTGAAATCTGGCGAGGTTTCTTAATTTCAACAAAGAGACACAGCAGTTCCTGGGTAAGCTAACTAGGTTTGGGCTTGTTCTCTGATACTCTTCACTGACAACCTCTCTGACCTGACAGCTCTATAAGCCAGGGGGCTCTGGGCCCCTCCCGCCCCAGGGTTACATAGAGCGACCTGGACGGAAAGAGAGTTTTATACTTTGAGATGCAAACTTTTCAGAAAAAAGAGGCAAGTTCATTGTTCCCAAGGCCTAGGATCAGAGGCATAAAACGCTGAAAGGGATTGAGATCCTTAAAAGGAGAATTCTGATAGCCCTATCCAACAATCTAATAAAACCTAATGAGTGTTAATTAACTAACAGAAGTTAAAAAATAATGGCACTGTGGTGTTGACCCTTATTTAGTTTTCTGTGACCCCTCGGTCACGTTAAGCCAGACTTAAAACCTGGTGTCCTCATGATCTATTTTTCCTTCCTTACAGGGAAGATTTTGAAAAAAATGAAAAACAGGCAGACTAAAACAAAAACAAAAACAAAAAAAACTCAACCCAAACACATCCCTAATTTCAAATTAGCATGACTGCACTTTTTCGGATGAGTTATATGCAAGTCTTTTCCTTATAGATTCATTTAAAAAATACATATTTTTATTGATTTCAGAGAGAAAGCGGGAGGGAGGGAGGGAGGGAGAGAGAGAGAGAGAGAGAGAGAGAGAGAGAGAGAGAGAGAGAGAGAGAGAGAAACATCAGTGATGACAGGGCATCATTGATTGGCTGCCTCCTGCACTCCCCGTACTGAGGATCAAGCTCGCAACCCGGGCATGTGCCCTGACCAGGAATCAAACAGCGACCTCCTGGTTCATGGGTTTATGCTCAGCCACTGAGCCACACTGGCCAGGATATACATACATTTTTAAAAACATATTGCAGCAGTCATGGTTGATATCACTTTGACTTCCATTTTAAAAATCAAATTGGTAGTGCTCAGCTGGCTCCAGGGGACATTTGGCGAGGCCTGGAGACATCCTTCGACGGTCGCCACTGGGAGTGTGTTACGGGCACTTAGTGAGCAGAGGCAAGGGATGCTGCTCCATAACCTACAGCGTACAGGAAACCCAAGCAGCAAAGACCGTCTGGCCCCACATGCCCGTGGTGCTGAGGTTAAGAAACCCTGTATCATACCATTGGCATTAAATCACAATTTCTAGTTGGAACAAGCATCGTTTTAATGGCTGAGTTAAGCCCCTCACTAAGAGGGGAATCCGAGGTGGGCTTGTTTCCATTTTTCTCTGTTATAGATCAGCGTTTTTCAACCGCTGTTCCGCGGCACACTAGTGTGCCGCGAGATGTTGCCTGGTGTGCCGTAGGTGCAGACAAGACAAGAATTTTATAATTTTTCACTATTTTGTTTACTTAATATTTCATAATAAAGTAATTATAAAATACTTTCTTTGTGTTTATTTGATTCCTATTCAAGAGAATTACTTTATATATAGTCAATATAGGCACAGAGTTAAATTTTTTAACATTTTCTAATGGTGGTGTGCCTCGTGATTTTTTTCATGAAACAAGTGTGCCTTTGCCCAAAAAAGGTTGAAAAACACTGTTATAGATAATGCTGCCATAGACATCTTCGATCACTTTTTTCCTGCTGATTTACTCCTTTAGGATAAGTTCCCAGAAATCAGAAACCCTGAATCAATGGCTAAAAATATTTTTCCAGCCGAAACCGGTTTGGCTCAGTGGATAGAGCGTCGGCCTGCAGACTGAAAGGTCCCGGGTTCGATTCTGGTCAAGGGCATGTACCTTGGTTGCGGCACATCCCCAGTAGGGGACGTGCAAGAGGCAGCTCTCATCTATGTTTCTAACTCTCTATTCCTCTCTCTTCCTCTCTATAAAAAAAAATCAATAAAATATATTATAAAAAAAAAAAAAATATTTTTCCAGGTTTTCACAAGTCATATTGCCATTTTGCTTTACACATGGATGGAAACAAATCACACCCCACCAGAAGGGTGCAGGTTTTACCCAAACCTTGGCAGTACCGGGCGTCCCGGGCGTCCCGTTGCCTTTTAAGAAAGCGAGAGGACACACACACATCTCAAATAGAGCTCTGAGCTCCAGGTTGCCTCAATTTGCATTTAAAGTGCCACTCAGGAGGAATATTTTTCCATACTTGCTCTCTATCACTGTTTCATTGTTTGCCTTTTGCTTATTTTCCCAGGTTCTCAATGTTTTCCTTTTATTTATTTATTTTTTAAATATATTTTATTGATTTTTTTTTTTTTTTTTTTTTTTTTTTTACAGAGAGGAAGGGAGAGGGATAGAGAGTTAGAAACATCGATCAGCTGGCTCCGGCATACTCCCCACTGGGGTTGTGCCTGCAACCAACGTACATGCCCCTGACCAGAATCGAACCTGGGACCTTTCAGTCAGCAGACCGACGCTCTACCACTGAGCCAAACCGGTTTTGGCTCAGTGTTTTCCTTTTAAAATTGAACAAGATCTTTACCGAGTATAGATAATAATGCTGTTTTAGTGAATGCAATTATTTTTAAACTTAAAAAGTTTTACTTTCACCCCCACTCCCTCCGGCATAGATATGTTAATGTTTCCTCCTAGACTTTTCATTTACAATTTTAATACTCTTGTTAGGGGCTGGTCACCTCACCCACTGCAGCCTCTGCACAGAGAGGCCCTGGGGAAGGCGGACTGGCTGGCGATTGATGTCAGCCACCAGGTAGGAACCGCGCTGGTCTCCGACCGTATCCCAGGCACGAAATTTCTCTTAATCAAATGAAAGGCCTTAGGAGGTGCCACAGGCAGGACAGGGAGTACATGTGAAGGAGACGATCCCATTCCGCGAGGAGCTTGCAGGACCCGCATTAAAAAAGGGCACCAGACCTTCAGGACCTCAGGACTGGCATTATTAACATGCAAAAAATGCCTTATAAATACTTGATTCTGTTCGCAGTGGGGAGGCCACTCATTTGAAAGAGGAAGTGGGAGCTTGGAGTTGAAACACGTCTGCTTGTCTCCTTTTCCTTTTTTCCTTGCTCTTTTCATCTCCACATTTCCCCTTGTAGTTTTCTGCCCCCGCCACTCCCTCAGACTGACCCCCCCCCCCCCCCCGCAACTCCTAGGGAGTGGTTGATGCCAGTTGCTCCTCTCATTTCTATTTATGGATGTCCCTCCGAGGCCCTGGTCGGTCGCCAGGTGTGGAGGGGTGTCTCAGGAGCTAGGCCCACGATTTGCCATCCTGTGTATTGGAGGCAGGAGCCCCAAATCCTCCTGCCCCCTTCCCAGCACAGACCCCACTTAGGAAACGCACAGCAGAGGCACTTAAATCCAGGCAGTACTGTCTGGCCAGTGTGGCTCAGGGGCTGAGCATCGGCCTACGAATCAGGAGGTCACGGTTCCGTTCCAGGTCAGGGCACATGCCCGGGTTGTGGGCTCATCCCTAACGTGGGGCGAGCAGGAGGCAGCTGATCGACAATTCTCTCATCCTTGATGTTTCTATCTCTTTCTCCCTCTCCCTTCCTCTCTGAAATCAATAAAAATATATTAAAAAAATAAAATAAATCCAGCCAGTAGGGGGCATCTGGAGGCAGCCTCCGGAACCTTATACATCCATAAACCCAGTCACGTCTCCGAGCACCCGCTGGCTTTCTCTCTCACCCACCCCCCAGGAGTTATCTCCCAGTCTGGGCCTGTGACTTCCCCCTACAGCGTGGGGAAGCCGAATTATCCCACCTTTGGGGTTTCTTCTCCCCTTGCAGCCAGCACCGCAATAAAAATGTAAAAGCATTTCATGTGACTGAGCTCCTAATATGGGAAGACCCCAGTGAAGGAGGGGGAGGGCGAGTCAGTGGGGAATTGGAGAGAGGGAAGGAAGGAAGAGCAGAAACTGCTGAGGCTGATAAAGATCAATTTTGTGTGATAGCCCAGCCGGCCTCAGCGTGGAAGGCGACAGCGAGCGGAATCCATCAAGGTACGTAACTGAAATCTGCTGGGCAGAAATTTGTTTCTAAATCCTTTCCAGATGCTTTATAGTAACTCGAAATTAGTCGTTTACACGGAGTAGGCTGAGGAAGTAGTTAAAATCGAAGTCAGTGATTAATCTAATAAAGGGCCATGAGCCTCAAGAAGTCGGGGGTGGGGGGTGGGGGGCAGGGAGCATACCACCCCCACTCCACCTCCATCTTCTCTGTGTTTGAGGGCTGGTGGGGCTCCCTAGCCTCTTCCTGAAGTGGTGTTCCTTTGGGGGTTGCTGCCAGAGGGAAGAAGGCAACTGGCTCTGGGGGGATCGAGCCCCCTCTTTTCACGGAGGAGGCACGTGACCTTCTCAGAGCAGCTGGTTTTGCCTCAGCCTCCCCGGAGACCCCAGGGTCAGAGGGTCAGACCCTCGGCCTGGAGTTCCTCTGACAGCAGGTTAACAATGCCGTCCAGGACTTAATATGACACATCTGAGCCCCTGGCAGGTGACGTTAGTTCTCCTGAAACACAGCCACGGGGCTGGGCGAATTTGGAGTGTGTTCAGGGTATGTATTCGCAGGGCCTTTGGAGTTATGGAATTACCAAAATAGAGCATACGGCCCTAGCCAGTTTTGCTCATTGGAAAGAGCATCGGCCTGCGGACTGAAGGATCCCAGGTTTGATTCCGGTCAAGGGCACAAGCTCGGGTTGTGGGCTCGATCTCCAGGAGGGAGCATGCAGGAGGCAGCCGATCAATGATTCTTTCTCATCACTGATGTTTCTCTCTCTCTCTCTCTCTCTCTCTCTCTCTCTCTCTCTCTCTCTCTCTCTCTCCCCCTTCCGCTCTGAAATCAATAAAAATAGATTTTTAAGACAATAGATAGCATATTATCTTTTCCATTGTTACAGACGCTCTTAAAAAAAGCTTCTTGAGCCCATATAAAGTGTGTCTTCAAAGTGGGAATGTAAAAAAAAAAAGCAGACGTTGGTTGTGGTTGCTCAGTGTGGGAAGGGGTGGCTCAGCGGAGCCTGACCAGGCCTGGGTGTCTAACGGAGAGTTCAGGTCCTCCGGAGCCAGCTAGCCGCACAGATGAAAACAAACACGACTTTTATCAGACTTAAAGAAATCTATTAAAACGTATAGTTAAGATTGTTTTTTAATGAGTGTGAGGGAAGAGGTGAAAGTCGGGCTGGGGCAGGAAGTGGGAGATAAGAGAGAAGAGAGATCAAGCGTCCTGGCTGCCGGGCTGTCCCACCAGGGACGGGCCTGAGGGGAGGGAGGCGGGCTGACCCGCGTCAGGGTCTGGGAACCCTGAGCAGCAGCAGGAATTCCCCCGAGCTGTCTCTCCAGAGAGAGCTGGAAGACAGTTCCAGCCTCAAAGCTTCAAATGAAGGAACCAAACTGCAAATATTTGGGGACATATGCCTTGGAATCACTGGTAGATATTCCTACCCCATCCTGATGCAGCCTTTTTCTCCTTTCTTCGAGGCAAACATGTACTTTTTTCCTGGATAGCTCTATTCCCCCCCCCCCCCCCCTCCACATTAGGAATGAGAATTGGAGTGGAAAAATGGGCCCACTGCCACGAAGTCTTAGTGCCTCCAGCCTCCATGAATGGTACCTTTCTTTGTTCTTTGTTCCCTTTTTGGTGTTGCAGAAATGAGGGAAAAGCCCATTCAGCTTATTCGTGAACGTGAAGAGCCAGACAAAACATTCCAAGTCTATGAGCTAAGGAACCTCTGTGATTTTATAGTTCATTTGTCTCATTTTATTGATGAGGCAAACGAGGCCCAGAGAGGTGAAGACTCTCATTTAGGGACGCACAGCAAGCCAGGACAAGAACCAAAACGTTCTGACTCCCCATCTCCTGCTCATTTGAAATCCATACTGTAGTCCTAGCTGGTATCTCAATGGTTAGAGCATTGGCCTATGGACTGAAGGGTTCAGGGTTCAATTCCAGTCAAGGGTACATACCCAGGTTGTGGGCTCAATCCCCAGTACGGGGCATGCATGAGGCAGCCAATCAATAATTCTCTCTCATCACTGATGGTTCTCTCTCCCCCTCTCCCTGCCTTTCTGAAAACAATAACAATGTATCATAAATAAATAAGTATACATATAAATAAATAAAATCAATACAGTACCTGCTTCTCTGGCTTTTGGGTCAAAGGTGAGGTCTCATTAAAGACCATGTGAAGGTCGATTCCGGATTCAGTGTTTGCTGTGGTAGAAATTAGAAAAGAATCAAAGTTGTCAGATGTAGGTCTCATGAATTTTTATACATGCCATATGCATGCACACCCAGTTCATATGTGTAGGATTATAAACACACATACATACACAGATGGCATTCATATCTACTCAACCAAGAATACCCATAACCTCAATAAGCAGTCTAAACACCATGTTACATATAGTGTTAAGGCATATTCACATTTTTCTTCTTGTTTTGGTTGATCTTTGAAAGGAAAATTAAATCCTTTGTGCTACTAAGACTCAAGGCTGAAATTAAAAAGGAAATATTGATGGGAAAAATCTGCTGAAGCTGCTGAATATAAATTTTGTATGATAGCACTTCACAGAAGCAGGAAAATGCTTCTGCAACCTTCCAGATCGAGAGATCAGAGACGTCCCCTCTCCCTCACAGTGTGTAGATCTGAACAGGAGAGGAGGGGGTGTGATGCCAAAGGCCCCCCCCCCCCCCCGCACCTCCCCCCCCAAGGAGCAGGCGCCCCACAGACACAGACAAGGTATTGGCGTGTAATCCACACGCTTCTCCTCTGCGGTTGTACTATTTCTGCTCCCTACAGGTGTGGAAACTGAGGCTCGGAAGGTAAAGTCACTGACTCAAGGTTGTATAGCTAGTGAGGTGTTTTTTTAAAATATGTTTTTTATTGATTTCAGAGAGGAAGGGAGAGGGAGGGAGAGAGAAACATCAATGATGAGAGAGAATCGTTGATCGGCTGCCTCCTGCACGTCCCCTATTGCGGGTTGAGCCCACAACCCAGGCCAGCATTCCGATGGAGTATTGAACCAGGACCTCCTGGTTCAGAGGTCAACCACTTGGCTGGGCGCTAATGAGGTTTTGAGCCCAAGGTTGCCTGATTTAAACCCCAAGCTGCAGAGGGATAAGGTTTATTTTATTTTTCCTCCTTCCTCTTAGAAAGTAAATTTAATGTTTACAAAGGAATGTTTATTTGAGGAACGAATTTAGCCAGGCGCACGGCTCCTCTGTCAAAGGAGTTTAGCCTCTTGTGTGGGACGAGTGTCCAACGAGAAGTTCTTTCCATGCCTGCTGCTCCCAAGTAGCTCTTGTAGGAGCCTGTGGCCACAGGTGACTCTGCTTCTTTGTCTCCCTGACCTGAATCCCCCAGCCACGCCTTGAGGGCTGACCTCCCCTCCTCTGTTGTTTCTCAGCTGTCCTCCTCTGCCTCCTTTGAAAGTGGCTTCTGTACAGATTTCAAACGTTTACAAATTGAAAACAGCTGGGGAAACTGAGGCCCAGAGAGTGGTTTCCTGGGATTGGCTCAGGGCCATACCTTGAAATAGCCCCAGACCGGATCTCCTGATTTAGCATCTTGTACTTTCCCCTCCTCTGCCTCCTGCTAGCCTCACTGGAGCTTGCCACGTCCCAGCTGCTTGGCCCCCGGACAAGTCCACCCCAGCAGAATCGGGTTGCAATGAGGTTCATTTCACTGTGGCTTGAAAGGAACCACGGGTCTCTTCAGAAATGAAACTTATAAATCCTAACGCATAAGGAAAGCTCTCGCAACACCAGGAGAAGGAATCAGTCAGCCAGAGTTCAAGCAATGTAAACACATTTCTAGATAGGAGGCTGAAATATCGCTTAAGGCTTCTCCATCTCGTGGGTCAAGACCCTGATAATTTACGGAGGCCTCAGCTGTCGAGGAGGAGACGCGAGTCAAACTGCATTCCTGGGAGACAGAGCAGTGGGGGTGGTGAAACTTTCTCTCTGGACAATGTGGGAAGACCCGCCCCTGTTATCAGGCCCAAGAAACGCACTCATCGACCAAGGCAGACGCCTGGCTGTGAACCCAGGCCCGGCTCCTTTTCATCATCGCGGAGGCGATGTGACAGTCACAGACACGGGGGCACAGCCTCCAGGCCGGCCGCACACCGGGAACGCGGGGTCTTTCTGTGATGAAGATTTCTGCCACCCCAGAGATAAACAGAAAACACTTTCCCTCCCTGGCTGCCCAGCATCAGGCCCGAGCAGACCTTCAAATGCGCGCATTAATCTCACCACAGGCTTTTAGCGAGGAGATAGCCTTCCCTCCAGATAGCCGGGCGGCTCAGAGATGACCCTGGCGAGATGGGGTCTCATCCCCAGCCTCCCCTGCCTTCCTCATGTCATGGGATCCTTCACCAAACACTCAAGACGTGAATAGCAGGGAAGAGCATCTGATTCCAGTCTGGAAGACGATGCCTTAACGTCTCCTTCTATTTAAACCTACGCTGACTGTGTTTAATCGCCAAGCTGTGGTTCACTGTTTTCGTTAAAAATGAAAGATAGTCATATGTACTCTGGCGGGTCCCGTCTGGTTTCAGAGTGGAAACCGAACTCCAGAGGGTCGCCTTATCAGGCAAAGTGGGCCACCTGGCCCCTCCGTAGATGCGTGTCGGGGCTTGGGAGACAACATCAGATTGGTAGGCTCCAAAGAGGCCCACCGTTCTGTGGTCACGAGGGCAGTAGCTTTTGGAGGTGCCGGCAGGGGCCTCTCTAAAGCTGTGTAGGGCCTTTTCCCCTCTGAGGCACGAGTAGCCTTTGATCATGAGCCTGCTGTCATGGAACTTCCCCCACACCTGCAGTGGTTCATCATTGGGGAGGGGTCCATTCATTGCCAAACGGATCTCAGGGAGCAGCGTGGCCTTCTCAAAGCTTTGCACACGGACGTACAGCAGAAGCCAATAGGAGGAGGCATACAAATCGGCCTTCGTGCCTTCATGGTTTTTATTTTGGTCCAAAATGGACGATGCAAAGGCAAATTCCAGATTATTAAGAAGAAATTCTTTCCAGTATAAACTAAACCATAAAAGGAAGGATAATTCTGGCCCCTTTATATAGCCCAGCTGACCTTTCCTTAGGACCGCTATCTAAAAATACTTATTTCATATGATACGACCCAAGATGTCTATGACCTATAGGGCGTTTGTTGTGTTATAATAAATCTCAAGTGTGCTTGTTTAATGTAGGAGACTGAGACCCAAGATGGCCTTTTGGTATGGTCATTATCAAATTCTTGGGGTAAGATTTAATCTTCCTGGCTGATGAGGAGGGTGAGACGGGCATATCAAATACTTGCTCAAGACCTGAGAAAGTCTCCATGCTAAAGACACCCCCCCAGGGAAATCTATTAAAGAAGCCAACTAGACAGATCTAGAAGATATGAGTCATTCTGAATTTAAATATGGAAATGCAATAAATGCAAGAGGGATATTTTTCTTCCAATTTGGAATAACCGTTCTTTTACTTACTTATGTCTTCGTAGACCGAAGCTAGCTCAGTCTCAAGGGTCTGGCTTTAGCTTTGGGAACACCAACTTCTCTCAAAAGTTCATAAATTATTTTTTATGGAGAGGTCCAGTGGTACATGGCAGTTTACCAAGCCCCAAATGGAACGCAAGCTAGATGGTGGAATTTAAATTTGACTTGTGTAGCAATAACGACAACAACAACAAAAAATCAGCTACATGAGAAACCCTCCAATCAAGATATATCATAAGATTAATAAGGATACTGCTGGTGGAAGAATGTATGGAAGAAGGGAATTAAAAAAGAGGTTGAAGGTAGAGCTACATACAAAGCAGCTAATCCATTTAATTCACGTGGTGGCCTTAATGGTGCAGAAAATATTATTCTTGCTGACTTGCTCTCAAACAAGTATAGACATCTGGTCTCCCAGCCTCTAGTCTTTCCTCTTCAATCCATTCTTTATATAGCTGGGAAAATCATTTCTCTGAAATAAAAATCTGGCTAATTCAATTCCCGTGCAAACAGGATCTCAAAGCTTTTGGGATAAATTCTTCAGTTGCTGGCTATGGCCCTTTATAATTCAGTTCTTGCTTACCCCTCCAGCTGAGTTTCTCACCACTTCCTCCCCTACGTGTGCCCTGGGGCCCAGGCATTACAAGCTGCTCTCACTTCTCCCACGCTGCCATTTTTTCTAACCTTCAGATGGCCTCTTTCCCTGGAGCCTCCTTTCCTCTTCTCCACTTGGCCACTCCCTACAGATATCCTTAGAAACTCAGCCAGTGTCCTCTCTTCCCAAAAACACCTCTCAACCTCCAGGCGGAGGCAGCTTGTGCTCATTCTTAGCTCTAAGCACACTCCACTACTTGAAGGCATGGACTTCGTCTCTCAACTGTATTCTTGTACCTAGCACTGTATTTGGCCTTAGTAGATGGCCAATTAGTGTTTATTGAATGAATGAATAAAAAATCTTTATGTGCTCTGTAAAACAGACTCAGTGTGAATGTATTTGACACTACTTTAATCTTAAAAAATGATTAAGTTGGGCAAATTTTATGTTATGTCTGTATTACCACAATTTAAAAATATGTTGGGTGTTAGGAGGAGATGAGAAATTGTGCTTCAGGCGGAGGGAACAGTATTTTCAAACAACTGGAAATGAGAACAAGATTTGAGTTAGCCTAATTAGGTCTTTTAGTGACTAGGAACAGAGAAGAGAAGGAGTAAGTTTTCTTTCCTTTCCCTGGATGTAGAGTTTGTTATGGGGCTATTCTGAAATAGTTTGTCTTTGGCATTCTACCTTTCTGTACTTTTCTCTTTCTTCTGCCTCCTTCCCTGTATAGCTAATATCCTCTATTAACCCAAGCCCTCTGGGGCCTTGTACCAGTCTGGCATGTTTCAACCCTTAAACTCTACTCACTCTAAAATTACCCACCTCTGTTTCCACCCCTATCAGAAATTGTAGTCCCTTGGCAGAGCTGTTCTCATCTACGTTGCAAATAAATAAAATTTTACTAAAGTGTAAATGACTATTAGCTTCTCAGTATCAGTACTTTGAGAGAATACCTCTGAATCCAAAATAAGTCTATTACTAGTGAGATTTAAATAGTAGAACAGCAGAAGTGAAGTTATAATATTTTGGTCATATTAGGAAGAATATTCCTGGTCTGGAGAGCTACCCTGTAAACAGGCCCTATCTTGCTGGAAAATCTGTCTCAAGAGTTTGGGTCTCCCGAACAATTTCTTCTTTTTTTTTTCAGCGTCTCTCCTTCTCCCATGTCTTTCAAAGTTGCAAATCATTTTCAGTGTTATCCACAAAAGGGGAATTGGCGAGAGAAAAGGACAACAGAAGCCAGTTGTTTGCACGGGGCATTTTTAAGTCAGGAACTTCCTAGCGTCTCACATATTGTCAGATAGAAACGTGGCTATGTGGACCGACATCACCACTGACCCTGAGGAGTGGTAAAAAAAAAAAAAAAATTAAAAAAAAATGCAGGTTTCCAAGGTTCAAATCTCAGCCTCACCCCTGAGCTGTGTGATCTTGGGCAAGTCACTTAAGCCCTCGAAGCTACATGGTCCTAGATGGAAAATAAAGATAATGGGATTTATCTTACATCGTGGCTGTGAGGATGAAGTGAAATAATGAGTGTAAGGCACTCAGTGCAATGATTGGCATATCAAAGGTAGACAACAATGGTAGCTATCATCCTGATCCCCCTCCTCCTCCTCTTCCTCCTGCCCCCTCTTTACTGAAGGCTTCTAGTATTTAAGAGCTGCTTTGACCCATTTCCAACCAATGAGAGAGAATGAGCAGAACTGACATGGAAACTCCTCCCACCACGGTCAGCCTCTCCACCCCATGAGAGGACAGGAAAGGTACTATAGGGTACTACCAAGCATCCGAGCATTTCTCTGCTGATGGGTTTTGAGACTGGCAAGCATATGACTGTGCCTTTTATTCCTTCTAGTTTGAAGCCTCTGGCAAAAACAGTTCCCTCCACTCAGCTCTGGCTCCGGCCCCTCCATCTATGGCCTGGCTTCCTGTTCCTTCAGCAGGTCCCTCACTCAGGATTCACTGCTGCTCGTCCCAAAATAAGCAGTAAGGAAGACCACACACACATTGCTATTAATCAAAACCTATTTTTAGGAGAGAAAGCCTCTGCATAATCATCCTTTCCCGCTGGTCTGCAGCAGAAGCAGCAATGGCTGCGGGTGGAGGTTGAGTTACAAAGTGAACCTATACTCCTAGTTTTTGCTTAGTCCTCTATGGGGGAAACAGAATAGGAAAAGAAGCTCAGAAGAGGCAGAACTGGCCTCTGGCCTCCATTAAAAAAAAAAAATTGAGCCGAAACCGGTTTGGCTCAGTGAATAGAGTGTTGGTCTACGGACTGAAAGGTCCCAGGTTCGATTCCGGTCAAGGGCATGTATCTTGGTTGCGGGCACGTCCCCAGTGGGGGGTGTGCAGGAGGCAGCTGGTCAATGTTTCTCTCTCATCGATGTTTCTGGCTCTCTATCTCTCTCTCTTCCTCTCTGTAAAAAATCAATAAAATATATTTAAAAAAATTGATTTCAGAGAGGAAGGGAAAGGGAGAGAGAGAGAAACATCAATGACGATTGAGAATCATTGATCGGCTGCTTCTTGCACGCCCCCCCCCCCCCCCCCCCCCCGGGGATCGAGCTCGCAACCCAGGCATATGCCCCTGACTGGAATGGAAGCTGGGACCCTTCGGTCTGCAGGCCGATGCTCTATCCACTGAGCCAACCAGCCAGGGTTCAGTCCTCCATTTAAAAATGCAAGCCCGAGCAGAAACCTGTTTGGCTCCGTAGATAGAGCGTCGGCCTGCAGACTGAAGGGTCCCAGGTTCGATTCCGGTCAAGGGCACGTGTCTTGGTTGTAGGCACATCCCTAGTGGGGGGTGTGCAGAGGGCAGCTGATTGATGGCTCTCTCTCATCGATGTTTCTAACTCTCTATCCCTCTCAATTCCTCTCTGTAAAGAATCAATAAAATGTTTTTTAAAAAAATACAAGCCCGAGAGTCTTTCTCTCAGACACTTTCCCAGTTTGAGGTTGTGCAGGCTGAGCTGTGCACAATTTTAGGAGCCAATAGCATCTTGTTCTAATGTGAATTGTGCAGCATTTGACCTGCAGAGCCCTCAGGACATCCCTGAAAATTCTCCTTCCTGGGCCAGCTAAGCACAAGCCCTGGTTCAACCCGACTTCTCTTCTCCCCCAATATTTACACTCAGACCAGCATACACAGGGCTGCTCCTGAGTAACTCATAAGCGAACCCTCTTTCCCACTTACTGCTATATTGGGGAAGAAATTATGTATTTCTGGAGGTCTAGGTATGCAATAATATGCTCATGAGTCAAATGATACAGATGAGAAGTACAGGTGACTTTTCCAGGAAAATCTAAACTTATAGGAGATGTTGAATACTAGACCCCTCATTTTCATGGCTGAAATGTGAACTGACAGATTCATACCATTAGGCTGAACAGTAGTAAGAGTTTTACCTAAAGAGTGTGAAAAAGTCTTGAAAAAAGCTCTTTTCCTTACCCTAAGACAGGGGAAACACAAAGTGGATGCTTTGATGCGTAAGCCTCGTAATGAATGGGATGGCTTTGAAAATTCCTATATGCTTAAATGGAGAGAAGGTGGACTTAGGGCTTAAAAGCATTGAAGAACGCAATATTTTAACTTAAGATGTTTAAGGGAGAAACCCTGCAAGGACCATGATGCCCAGTTTCTGAGAGGGGAACTCTTGACAGAGCAAGAGCAGGAAACAGTTACCGCTATGACCCAGGCTCCGCGGAGGGGCCCAGGTTGCGCAGCAGATGTGCCCGGAGCCCCGTGCACACAGCAATGGTGGGATGACAGACGCAGGCGCAGGTGAGGGCCCAGCCTCCAGCTGAAGTGTGACTACAAGGGCTGGGCCAGGGGAGACGCGAGGGGTTCTAGCCCATCTGATTACAGCCAAAGAGACAGGCTGCTGCACAGGCCTGATGAGCTTTTGTGCGTGTGAGCTCTTAGAGTCACCATGGGGGAGAATTATTCTCCTAGCTGTCCTTGTCGATCACAGGAAAATTAATTAAAACGATGCCACATCAATGGCCCTGGAGGATTGGGATGTCAGACCAGAGAAAGACTGTTGTGTGAGTGTGTGTGAGTGTGTGTGAGTGTGTGTGTGTGTGTGTGTGTGTGTGTGTGTGTGTGTAGGTAGCAAAGGGATCAGATGAGTGGATGGGAAATAAAAGAATAGTTTTTAGTAGGAAATTGTATGTATGTGTGTGTATGAGAGAGAGAGAGAGAGAGAGAGGGAGGGAGAGAGGGAGAGGTGAGATATTAAGGAGATAGCAATAGTGAGGAAAAGGTTTAGGAAATCATAGAAAATTCAAACTGCAAAATATTTCTAGATCATCCATCTAATATCTACTAAAATGAATTTCCCAACACATGTCCGTATGTATTTATGCTTTGTTGTTCATAACTGGTGATAGCCACACTAGAGAGGTGGCCAGAAATGAATGTCTGGGTTATTGGTTTACCCCAGTGAGGTGGGGCTTGGAAGAGCTGCTCTTTGTTGCGTTCCCACCTTGGTGTGTGTGCGCGCACACGCGCACACACACACACACATAGACACACACACACAGCCACACACACACATATACAGACACACACCCAGCCACACACACACACACACTAAGGCTCAGTGCGGCGGTTTGGGATTCTGAGAACCAACACCGGAGAGAGGGAAAAGCCATAATTAGTGTTAATTGTTGACCCTCCAGTTCCAGAATAGATGCTCTGGAGAATGGGAAATGAGAACAAACATCAATTATTGAGGAAGGGACCTTGGAGACAGACACTCTGGATTAAAAGGAGAGAGATAAATTGCATAATGAATGTTAATTTTCCCTCAAAGAATTGAGTGCCCGGTGGCAGGGAGGGAAGAAGAGGCTAAAACAATCATGAAAGAGAAACCTCCGTGTATGCGGGGTGAGAGGGGACCGGCGGGTTATACAAACACTTTCCATCACTGCTTCTGCGTGCCCTTGGCCTCACTCACAGCTCCCGAGAAATGCGCTATCAGGGTTTTCCTTAGGACTCATGACTCACCACAGAGTTCTGCTAGGAAGCTCAGCCTCTTCCCCGAGAGCACACAGGCCAGAGGACAGCCACACTGCATTGCTGACAGGCGTGGAGGCACGAGACACTGGGATTTGTGTGTTATGTGCTGGGGGGAGTTTGACTTAAAATGAGAGAGGCGGCCGGAGCTGAGTACCACTCAGGAGAGGGCTGTGCCCCATGGGAATGACTCAGGCACCAGGGACTTAATTGCTGCTTTATCTCAATTAAAATACACGAGACACACACCATCTCCCCAAACTCATCCTCTCAACTGGAAGTGAAAACAGAAAAAAAGGTGATTTGAGCAGAAAATAAGAGATGAGGATTGTAGCTGATTTTGTCAAGATGCTCTACAAAAAGGCTTGTCACTGCTGCTCCGATGCAGGGTGCTGGTGGCGGTCCCACAGACCGTGGGTGGCCTGGGGACCTTCCTTCTGTATCTGTCCACAGTCCTCATCCACTAGCGTCTGGATCAGTGGTCGGCAAACTGCGGCTCGAGAGCCACGGTTTGCTGCCCTGTTGACCAATGAGTTTGCCGTCCACTGTGTAAGGCATTACCCTTACCCAGAAGTTTTGACTTCAGGTTAAAGACATTAGGACATTATTAAAACGTTTTTAAAGTGTTTTTCCCTAAGGCAGTCGTCGGCAAACTCATTAGTCAACAGAGCTGTTGGAAAGCTACAGTTTGCGGACCACTGGTCTGGATGATTCTGCAGTAGCCCAAGCTCACAACCTTTTCTCTTGCGGGTTCTGCATGCTGGCAAACACGTTAGCTTGTGGGACATCCCTCCTCAAACATCTGTGATTCCTTGTTGCCTGAGAAGCTGCATTTCAGCTCTCTCCTTGCATAGGAGGCCTTGCTTGGTCTGGCCCTGGCCTGTCTTTCAGCTCCGACCCCACCATGAAGCCCCTCCACACTCCATTCGGCACACCGTCCTCCCACATCATCCCATACGAATGAATGCCCTGCTTTCCTATCTCTTCGTCTTTGTTCATGCTGTTCCCTCCGCTGGTTATGCCTTTCTATCTTCTCTTCATCCACTTCGACTCTTTCTCAAAAATCAGTGCAAATGGAGATTCTCTGGAAAAACCGGCTCCCGCCCCCTTCCTTGAACACCCCGACTTCTGTTATTTAGGCATCTCTTACAGCATTCATCTTGCCTTGTAGTTGTCAGTTGCTTGAGAATCTGTCCTCAGACGGACTGTGGGGTCCTTGCGGGCAGCGGAGTTTCAAAGCAGCGAAATGGTTTGCCCATGATCACAGGAATCATGGTGGTAGAGTCAAGACTGAGAAATTTTTCTAGAGTTCTTTCCTCTCCCTCACGCTGCCTCATCTAAAGGATTTGTCCTTTACATGCCAAGCATCTTCACCAGAGCAGTCGCTGCTAAGAGAAAAGTTACCCGGGAAAATCATACTTTGTCAACTGTCCCACCAACACCGAAGGATCCTTGTACCCATGGTCCCCACCACCAACATTACCACACATGACAAATGGGGAGAACAAAGAGGACGTCAACCAGTGAGCATATGTTTGCCCCCCAAAATTATCAGTGTTTTGAGACCAGCTGGGATATTCTTGGATCCTTTATCTTTTTGTTTAGCAAATTGCAGGCCATCAGGAAATGACACCATGTATATTATCTATTACTGGAGACACGTTACCTAAATCTGGTGATTTAAAACAACAAACTTGTATTGTATCTCACACAGTTCCTGTGGGAATCCGGGAGAGGTTAGGTGTGTGGTTCTTGGATAGAGTCCCCCAGGAGGCCGCAGTCCCGAGGTCAGCTCGGGATGCAGTCCCTGGAGGTCTCTGATGCGGGAGCGTCCCCTCTACAGTGGCTCACGCACAAGCCTGCAGAGCTCATTCCGGCTGTTTCCGTGTGGACCTCTTCCTTTCACTGCCTCATGACAGACATGGTGGTTGGCTTTCCCCAGAATGAGTACTCCAAAAGGGAAAGCAAGGCAGAGTGCCTTTTATTTTTTATATATTTTAAAATCTTTATTATTGAAAGTATTACACATGTCTCTTTTTCCCCTCATTGACCCCTTCTAGTCCATCCCTGTCCCCCCACCTCAGGCCTTCACCACCCCATTGTCGATGTCCATGGGTTATGCATATATGCATACAAGTTCTTTGGTTGATCTCTTTCCTCCCACCCACCCTCCCTCACCTTCCCTATGAGATTTGGTCATCTGTTGCATGCTTCTATGTCTCTGGGTCTATTTTGTTTGCTTATTTTTTTTTTTATAAGATTCCACATATGAGTGAGATCATGTGATACTTGTCTTTCTCCGACTGGCTTGTTTCACTTAGCATGATACTCTCCAGGTCCCTCCATGCTGTCTCAAAGGGTAAGAGCTCCTTCTTTTTTATTGCTGCATCGTATTCCATGGTGTAAGTGTGCCACAGCTTTCTTATCCACTCATCTACTGATGGGCACTTGGGCTGTTTCCAGATGTTAGCTATTGTAAATTGTGCTGCTGTGAACATAGGAGTGTATACATTCTTTCTGATTGGTGTTTCAGGTTTCATAGGATATATTCCTGGAAGTGGGATCATTGGATCAAATGGCAGCTCCATTTTGAGGAAACTTCATACTGTTTTCCATAATGTCTGCACCAGTCTGCATTCCCACCAGCAATGTGCTAGGGCTTCCTTTTCTCCACATCCTCGCCAGCACTTGTCATTTGTTGAATTGTTAATGGTAGCCATTCTGACGGGTTTGAGGTGATACTTCATTGTCCTTTTAATATGCATCTCTCAGATGATCAGTCACTTTCAGATTTTTTTCATATGTCTCTTAGCCATCTTTATGTCCACTTTGGAGAAGTGTCTATTTAAGTCCTTTGCCCATTTTTAAACTATATTGTTTGTCTTCCACTTGCTAAGTTTTATATATATATATATATATATATATATATATATATATATATATATGTTTATTAATTTCAGAGAGGAAGTGAGAGAGAGAGAAACATCAATGAGAGAGAATCATTGGTTGGATGCCTCCTGCATGCCCCCTACTGGGGATTGAGCCTGCAACCTGGGCATGTACCCTTGACGGGAATCAAACCTTGGACCCTTCAGTCTGAAAGCTGATGCTCTATCCACTGAGCCAAACCAGCTAGGGCTTCTTATATATTTTGGATAGTAACCCTTTATCAGATGTATCATTGTGAATATGTTCTCCCACAGGGTGGGACAAGTTCTTCCCCCCAGGCAAGAAGCTGCCTCACTGGTAAAGATCTGCAGGAAAAAGAAGTCCTCCTCTGACTGCGCGAGGAAGACTTGGCACAGGAAACTGGGGTGTCTGCCTTCTGAGCTCTAACCCCAGACCCCCCAACCCTGGCTTCTGCACGCACAGCTCCAGTCCACTCTGCCCTCCCCCTGCCTGACCCAAGCTGAGTGGCTGCACACGAAATTTAATGTGTTGGCCCCTTAAGAGGGTGTGAGCTGTCTCTCCCTGGCAGATAGCAACCCCCTGCTTTTTGCAGCCAGATGTTATGTGGGCACCGGTCTCAGTTCCTGTGCTCTCTGCTGGGGAGCCCAGCTTGGGGATTAGACCCTAGATTCCCAGAGGCAACCCCCCAGAGCTGAGATATCTCTCTCTGGGGCTTCAGGTGCTGCCTGTGGGGGCCCAGCCAGGCCTTTCTCGCCTCTGCCTGTCCTACCAGTCTCTATGCGGTCTCTGCGTCTTGTCCTCAGGTATCAGGGTTCTCGGCAGCTAGACCTCCGTGAATTATTCAGGATGTTTTTTCTGTATTTCAGTTATAATTCCAGTTTGGTTCTGTGAGTGTGTCAACGTAGCTGCCACCACTCTGCCACCATTTTGGAATCGGAAGCGCCTTTTGTGACGCAGTCGGCACAGTCACTCACCTCACAGCCTGGAGGTTCTATGTTTTCCCCGAGTGACCGCTGTGTCCGGCCTACTCTCAAGAGGGGGAGAATTAAGCTCTCTCACTTTATTAAAAATGTATGTTCTGCCGAAACCGGTTTGGCTCAGCAGTAGAGCGTCGGTCTGCGGACTGAAAGGTCCCAGGTTCGATTCTAGTCAGGGGCATGTACATTGGTTGTGGGCACATCCCCAGTGGGGGGTGTGCAAGAGGCAGCTGGTCGATGATTCTCTCTCATTGACGTTTCTGGCTCTCTATCTCTCTCCCTTCCTCTCTGTAAAAAATCAATAAAAAAAGAAAATGTATGTTTTTACAAGGGTATTTCTTGGATCACATGATCTCACACATCTAGAGGAAATAATGAGCAACATAAACTGATGAACAAAAACAGACCCAGAGAAAGAGAAGCAGCGATCAGTCTCTCAAACCTCAGAGGGAAAGTAGGGAAGAGTGGGGAGGGATCAACCAAAGGACTTGTGTGAATGCATATGGGCCTAGCCAGTGGCCATGGACAACAGGGGGGTGGGGCATATGTAGGGAGGGGTTTGGGATGGGAATGGGGGGATGAGGACAATTATGTGATACCATAATCAATAAAATAAAAATAAAAAACCAGTATCTCAATAGCTCAAAGAGGAGGAAGAACTAAGCTTAATAAACTTTTATTAATAAAACAAAGAAAAAAAAAAGTATAGTTATTCATTTCAGAGAGGAAGGGAGAGGGGGAGAGAGAGAAACATCCATGAAGAGAGAGAATCACTGATGAGCTGCCTCCTGCACACCCCCACGCGGGCATGTGTCCTGTCTGGGAATTGAACTGTGACCTCTTGGCTTATAGATTGACCTTCAACCGTTGAACCACATCATCTGGGCTAGGCTCTCACTCTTAAAGGAACAAGTGTCAGAAGATTTGCAGACACCCGGGGATGGGCAAAAGTAGGTTAAGAATAATAACAAATAGCACAATAACTGATGAATACGTAATAATACAGAGAATAGACTGTTTAGTGTACTCCCAGCTACTTTTGCCCGCCCCCGGTATTTTAAAACCATCACACCAACAAGAGTTGCAAGAGACAAGGATGCTAATTACTGTAAGTTACCGAAAACAGGACATGTTCTGGAGGTGAAAATCCATTTAGGACAAGAACCAGTGTGAATTGGAAATTCTGAAAGAGATCAGGAATTTAAATTTACATGGGAACTGAAGTCCTAAGCCATTAACATAGCTATCCTTGAACTTCCTGCAGTAAAAAACTTCTGAACAAAAGAACTTTTGAAAGAAAACTTCTATTGCTGCTGCTGCAATTAGGACAATAGATTCAAATATATTTGAATCAAGATTAAGCAATTTAGAGGTCATATCCAGTATTTTAACTTGTATCCTTCCAAATTAACTTTTCTTT
Organism: Pipistrellus hanaki; assembly: GCF_964339955.1. Classification (NCBI taxonomy): domain Eukaryota; kingdom Metazoa; phylum Chordata; class Mammalia; order Chiroptera; family Vespertilionidae; genus Pipistrellus; species Pipistrellus hanaki. The sequence continues at coordinate 74,454,376 of NC_140510.1, read as the reverse complement.
TCTTTTTTTAAGTCTCTGAGATTTTCTGAGTGTTGCAATGCCCCAACATGACCAAGAGGGTCAAATTCCATCTCCAGTCTTCAGATCCCCCTCCCCCCTTTTTCTGAAGGTTTATATTCATCTCTCTATTCTGTCTGAAAGCAAGATATCATGACCTAATTGCCTAAGAATTTATTTCCAAATAGATGTTGACAAAGTCTGAAAGTCTCAGAAAGACAAGTCATCATATTCATTCCTTTTACTGAAGTTTTTTTTTTTTTTAAATTAAAAAACAACCACCATGAAACAACAAACTATGATCCCCAAAGAACTTTCCTTTGTGGCACCTGCGGTATTCAGTCGATCAACAAGCATGTCTTGAACATATGATAAAAGTTAGAGGTTCTCTAGGACTCATCCATTTGGGAGCTAAACAGAAAACAGCTGAGGATAAATACAATAATCACAAAAGTGAGGCGGAGAGAGAGGAATGATGGGAGGCTACATCCGGGCAGCTCTATGTGATGAGATGGATTTATGAAGGAAAATGTCCCAGAAAAGATAAGCCTTCCCCTAGAACTTAAATTATATTCTATTTGGGGGAATTTGGGCAAAGGCTGGGAGGGAAGAGCAGAAAGACAGAATGTCTGGGGCTTGATCGCCAGGGTAGGCCTGAGTATAGTGGAAGCTGAGATTGGACCGGTAGGGAGAGGATAGTGATCAAGGTGGACCTGAACAAACTGAGCTGCAAAGAGTTTGGTGTGGTTGGAGCAAATCCTTTGCAAGATATAAATTATTTTTTCCAGTAAACTGCTTCTTAAACCAAACCAAAACAAGACAAAACAATAAACTTTTCCTATTAATAGACTCTTAGAAAGCTAGATCTGTCCTATGGACCTTGTAGGGAGATGTGGGTTTAAGGTCCTACTTCACCTTCCAGGGCAACATCCAAGCACCATTAAGACTAAAAGTCCCTCGTCCCCTAAATAAAAAATAAAAGTCCGGCCTGTGTGGCTCAGTGGTTGAGTGTTGACCTATGAACCAAGAGCTTACGGTTCAATTCCCATCAGGGCACATGCCTGGGTTGCAGGCTCGATCCCCAGGGTGGGGTGTGCAGGAGGCAGCCGATCAATCATTGATGTTTCTATCTCTCTTTCCCTCTCCCTTCCTTTCTCTGAAATCAATAAAAAATATATTAAAAAATATTAATAAAAAAGACTAAAGACTCATGGAGGAAAGGCCAGAGAGAGGCGGTGACTGATTCATTCATTCAACAAGCTCACCATGAACGCCTTTTGGTTGGAAAGGTAAGTTGGGTTAATGTTCACGGGGTGGGACAAGATGGCAGGCAAGTCTCCGTTTATTCAGCATAAGTTTCATTTCTCTCTCTCTCTCTTGTAGAAAAGTTATGAAAGGCTTTCCAGCGGCATGTACTGTGATCCTGCCATGGATGCATCAGGCCCTGTGCTAGGTAGGGGCCAGGGATGCTGAAATGACTGAAGCATCCTATGGACAATGTGACAGCAGACTTAAATAGTCCCTCTCCAGCTTCTGACTCCTGCTTTGCCAAAAGGGGAGCGATTTCTCCCGGAAAAGGAGAGCACAGAAGTGCAGCAGGTGAGCAGACTCACATTTGCTTTCCAGCTGTTGCACCAGCTGTGTCACAATGACAGTGGCCTCCACCTGCCTGACTCCCGCCCCCGCCACGTCGGAACCACGTTATTTTTAGACTCCTGTCACGGTGATGGAAGTGCTTGAGCACTGGATTTGGAACCAAATGCAGTCCGGTTTCTGGAAACCAGGTCCTAGGTGGCCAGGTCAACCACAACAAGAGACACAACGTGAAAAGTGCAGCCATGGACAGGGAACGGCTGTCCCAGCGGCTGTCCATGGAGGAGGCAGGTCTCTCCCTCCAGAGGGGATGAGGAACATGGACACAGTGAGGAACCGACCCAAAATCATCTGACGACACAGAGGACAAGCTAGGGCTGCTCAGCTCTCTTGGCCCTGAATCCGTACTAAGCCAGCCATGACACAACCCACCAGCCGAGTGCAGACTGCGCTCTCCCGCAGCCAGAGGCCCGCTGGCTGCGCGACTCCTGCACAGACGCCCTGCTGGTTCCTGGTGGTCGACACTCATCACCCTCTGACTTCATTTTCCTCCCCCCTTTGCAGAGTGGCTGCGGCCCAGAGCAGGCATCTCTTTTTTTCCAAGAAGGGGACGTGCCAGAAGGGATTCTGGAAACGGCCTTGCGCTCTGTCAGGAGCCAGATGATTCCCAGCCATGAACCAACACACACATCACAAGGTTGCCCGATCGGATTACCAGTTAGCCACCTCCACCTCTGGAAGGCGCTCGGAGAGAGGCGAGAAGGCGGTGTTTGGTTTGGGCACATACCAGCAGGCCTTTATCTTTCCCATCAGGCATCAGCACGGCCCATCAGCCCTCCTCCGAGCCGTTCCGCGGGACTTCTCTCTCCAGATGCTCAGCAAGAGGAAACTTGTTGTGCAAACATTGGGTTATTATGTCTGAGCTACAGAAGCGCCTCTGTGTCAGCGAGAGGGAGAAACCGGCTGACTCGCGTCTGTGTTTAATGATGTCTCTGCCGCCGGGAAGTTTTTGGAAGCTGCAGGTAAAGCGTTTCCCTGCGAAGAGGAGGCCGGCCTGGGATTTATCGTCTTACCTCCCCCTGCCAGGAGCGGCTCGCTTCGGGTCGGCCCCGGGAGGGACAGGCAGACGCCTCCTCCGTGGACCCGACAACAAGGGTCCCGGCGAGGGGGGCTCTGGACTCCTCCTGTAAACAAGCCCACGCAGGAGCAGTGTTAGCCCCAGGGCGGGGAGGGCGGCTGGGCCTGGCCTGTGCTGCCGGATCTGGTGGGAAAAGGCTGCTGTGCTCAGGGCCCGCCGGAGTCCAAGGTCAGCCCTGCGCCTGGGATTCGGAGAGCAGGAGCCTCGTCAGGTGCCTGTCCTCTGGAGGTGAAGGTGGGATGAGGAGAGCGGGGCTGCCACTAGCTTATAGCATGGCTTTGCGTCTGGAAGAGGCAGCCCCTTGGGGCTCAAGCAGCCCTCAGGGGCCAGGCGAGGCTGGCAAGGGGCACCTTGCGTGTGTAGCACAGCCCTGGGCACAGGTTGGTGATGCCAGCCTCTGCCCCCTCTCCTCCAGCATGGACAGCTGTGCCTCAGACCAATGCTGGGGCCGCTCAGTGGCTCCAGGGGCTCAGGCAAAGGGGAGAAGGAAGCTGGATTCCCTCAGTGGCTTAGAAAGACGGAAGGTGCTTGTTTACCCTCACCTTCCCCATCCCCAAGGCAAAGGGTCAGCAGTAGAGTTGGCCACCAGTGAAGTAGACGTTTACAAGTACACAAGCACTCACACGTATACACAGAGGCATGGCGTGCATGAATGAAGACACAAGCACATCTTTATACAGAGATGTGCACACACACATGTATATAGGCATGCCCACAAAGCAACCATGCACACCCCACACATGCAGCTGTGCATGCATGTGCATATATGTATACCACCCATGAAAAGGATATACAACCTCAATGCATACCCATTGTTTGCAGGCATACATGCATATTATCTGCCTTTTTCATACATGTGTCCTCATACACACCTCCACTTATATACACCCAACCTATACACCTGAGATTTCAAGCTGCACTCTTGTCATAGTCATGGCTCTGGCATTCATTCTAGAGATTTGCCCTTTATAAGGATGGCTGGGTTAGAGAGTGTGTGTGTGTGCTGTGCATGTGTGTATGCTTGTGCATGTGTGTGCCTGTGTGCGTGAGTGTGTGCTTGTGCATGTGTGTGTGCGCTTGTGCATGTGTGTGCCTGTGCGCACGCGTGTGCGCGCGCGCGCGCGTGTGTGTGTGTGTGTGTGTGTGTGTGTGTGTGTGTGTGGTGTGTGATTCATCCTGAGCTATACAGCCTCCCGGGGGGTGCCCTTGCCGCTGTCATGTGGTGGCCAGTGTTTGGCTTGTTTGTATCAGAACTAAGAAAGCAGCAGTGCCTGCGAGTGTAAAGGGAGGGATTGCAACAGAGGGGCTCTGTCTCTGAAACGGTTTGTGACAACCACGTCTTGGGGGAAACGGGAGAGAGCAGCAGGGAGGAAGGGGATTTAATTCTGCCCATTTCAGCCTTAAACAGAGAAGCTGTGAACACAATGGAGGCATGTGTTTAATTATGGACCTATGCGCTTAATTTATGATTGTACGATGTCAACATACCTGCTCAGAGGGGTGTGGAGACAGAGAGAGGAAGAGAGCGAGGGAGAGGATGAGGGCGAGGGAGAGAGAGAGAGGGAGAGAGAGAGAGAGGGAGAGAGAGAGAGAGAGAGAGTTAAATAGAGGCATCTGTCTCTGGGCGAGCATGAGCTGACTATGGTGAGGATGAAAGATGCGGTGACTGTTGCTTCCTTGGTGGCTCGGTCCCCATGTGCCCGGAGTGTCTCCGCAGCTCTGAGTGTGATTCCGCCCGCTAACAGATGCTTTTTTCACATTGTCTGCCGCCCAGGCACACACCGCCTCCTTCCTTCGTCTGGTGCTCCACCGGGGAAGCAGCCCAAGGCTGCGAAGAGGGAGGGAGAGCTGGCTGGGCTGCAATTTCTAGAAAATGGCCTGTCTGTCTCCAGCCTGGCACCTCCCAATGGGATTTTCAGGGGCAATTTGGACTCGAAGCAATTTTAGCTTTATGAGCTGCTTTTAGATCAAAGCCCCGTGGAAGCTGTTACTGTACTGTCTTCGCATTGTTGCTCTTGTATAAGCATCTTAGTCTCTGAGACTGTCAGCTCTTAAGAGTGAGAACGGAGCCGCAGAGGGTGTGGCCTTGGCCTACCTCACCCTTCAACGAAAACTGAAGCCTTGCAGAAACCGGTTTGGCTCAGTGGATAGAGCGTTGGCCTGCGGACTGAAGGGTCCTAGGTTCGATTCCAGTCAAGGGCACATCCCCAGTTGGTGTTGTGCAGGAGGCAGCTGGTCGATGTTTCTAACTCTCTCTCCCTCTCCCTTCCTTTATGTAAAAAAATCAATAAAATATATTTAAAAAAAATTGAAAGCCTTCTTTCTCTGTCCTGGGCTCTGCCCTGGGCGGAGGCTGTCTCCTCCTGGGGGTTCCCCTCCACCCCCAGCATCTCCAGGCTCCCTGGCCCGGGGCGTGGTGGTAGGGTGGTGGTGGTGGGGTATGGTTCGGGGCTGAGTCGTCTGGTAGACCCAGGAGCGCGTCTCCCTGAGGGGTGCAGGGAGCTGTGGCATCACAGGCCACGCCAGGCGTGAGGAGCGCGTAGGGCAGTGTGGCGGTTGCTGCTGCCGGTGCAGCAAACCCTTAAACATGAACTGACTTTAGGAAAATGCGTGGTGAACGAGAATCCCACTGACATTTTGGAAACACGGCCGATTCCCCCTTTCCATGGGGTGGTTGGTGTTCAGACGGCTTACATCACTGTTGCCTGGTGGCCCTGCAAGATGGTTAAAATGCACCTGAAGCCACAGACAAGCCAAGCCGGGGCATCCATGCACCTGGTCCTTCTGCTGGGAGTGCTCCCCTGGGGCCGGCGGGGCTGCGGTGGGCTGTGGTCCTCAGGCCGTCCGGGCCCCTCTGGCCCTCTGGACTCTTTCTTCCCTCTATCAGGGACGGCGGTGGGGTCACCTTCTGTGCTGCGGCACCTCCATCTTCAAAAGCAAAAGGAGAAAAAGCACGAGTGAGAGGACTTTGGAGTCAGCAAGAAGGAGAGGCAACCTCTTTTCTGACTTGGTTGACGGCCTCCAGTGTGCAGGTTGCTTTATGCCCCTTGTTCTTGGGTTTGTTTTTAAAAATATTTTTATTGATTTTAGAGAAGGGAAGGGAGAGGGAGAGAGAAACATCGATCGGCTGCCTTCTGCATGAAGGCGTCAGAAGGCCGGGCTCCAATCCCGGCTGGGCCACTTCGGGTCGTATGGCCCCAAACAAAGGGCTTATCTCGCAGGGCCCCAGCGTTCTGATCTGTGAAAGGAGGGGAGGGTAGCTGTAAGGAGGACACGAGACACTGGGTGTTACCGGTTAAGGACAGCGCCCCAGCGTTCTGATCTGTGAAAGGAGGGGAGGGTAGCTGTAAGGAGGACACGAGACACTGGGTGTTACCGGTTAAGGACAGCGCCTGGCACAGAGGGGTTCAGAAGTCCTTAAATATGAATGCCACCCTCTACTTCGGATGGCCACTGGCCAGAGATGACCTAACACTTGTGTGGTACTGTCACCAGGCACTTGCTCTTTGGAAAAGAGGCTCAGTTTTCTGAGAAAAGGGAGGGTGGGGGTGACGTGTTCTAAATATGGCCGTTACTTCCCTCCTCTCCAACACATGCAAATACACACCCACGTGTGTAATTCCAAATGCTCATATGATGTATTGAAAAATTGGAGTGAAGAATTTTATTACTGCTATTATGGACTTTTTAATGAGTAGCTACAGATTCCTAAAGAGATCAGAAGTGAAATCGTATTGTGAAAAGCATAGGATAAACTATAGAGTATGCAGCAGTTTTAGTCAGTTTGGTGCTGTTTTATATCTGCGACCAGAGATGATTAAGTGTCAGGAGGGGGATGAGCTAATGAGTGACGGATGAGCTAGGCACCAGGCTGGCTTTCCCGCCGCGTGTTGGGTAAGGCAGCTGCTGGCCCAGCAAAAGCCATCGTCAAGTGGCCCCCTCCCTCCCAGCCTCCTTCTGCATGGCCGAGGACCTTTCTGTGCCTCGCCCGGCTTCCCTCGGGGCTGAGATTCCTGGGGAGGCTGGAGGGCGGGAGCAGCTACCTCGAGGCGAGAGCGTGGCCCTGCCCACGTCCGCCGGGAGGCGCGCCGGTAACTCCGCCGGCCTTTCCGAGGACGCGTGCTTCAGGGGGGGCCTCCGGGGAGGACTGGGCTCCTCTGTTTCTGGTCCTGACTCAGCAGGCGCAGCACCTGGGAGACGAGGAGAAAGCCAAGTTGTGGTCAATGCCTGTGGTTTTTGCCAGCTGCCTCTTCTTGGAGGGACCATCTCTTTCCTGCTTGCGCCATGCGGTTTGGGCGGAGCTGTGTCCATTCCCTGCACCCGTGGGTGGGCACAGGCTGAAGCCTGGCTAAGGAGAGCACCTCGTCGCCTTAGCCCTACTGACTGGGTCCAGGGTGGGCACGTAGCGCACTCAGAGGCCATCCTGGTACTTTATTTTATTTTATTTATAAATATATTTTATTGGTTTTCCACAGAGAGGAAGGGAGAGGGATAGAGAGCTAGAAACATCAATGAGAGAGAAACATCGACCAGCTGCCTCCTACACACCCCCTACAGGGGATGTGCCCGCAACCAAGGTACATGCCCTTGACCGGAATCGAACCTGGGACCTTTCAGTCCGCAGACTAACGCTCTATCCACTGAGCCAAACCAGTTTCCGCCATCCTAGTACTTTTGCAAGAGCGTTTAGAGGCATAGCCTTTATTTTTTCAATTTTAAACGGCTCTGTGCAGTTTTAGTAACCATTCAAGTATAGTAGCATCTGGTAAGATCAGGACAGAATTGAGATTTAAAAGTGTTTTCACAGAGCCAATACAGTACTAGCCATGGATCCAGCACACCAAGTAAAGTAGAAAAGATACAAGAAAAATAGTTACATTAGAAAGGCCTCAACACTTTAGAAAAGGAGTAAAACCCTTTCAGTTTCTCCTCTTTATTCCCTCAAACGGCATCATACAGTCTGGATCTACCTATGGTCCTCCATCAGCTTCCTTTTGAGTGGGGGTAACAGGTCGGAGGTTGGCATGGCATTGGGGAGGCCATCTTTACCTCCCCATGGGGACAGCCTGCTCCAGGGGGAAGGCTAACAGAGATGAGAGAGTTGGACAGATAGCGCCCAGATGGCACTTTCTGAGGCCCTGATCCAGCTGAGCCTGGAGTTGGCTCATCCGGGCACCGCCCAACGCCATGAGCGAATACCTGTCTTTTTTGCTTAAGACGGTTTGAGTTAGGTTTCTGAAACTTGTTCCTGGCCGGCCTGAGCCCCCCCAGGAGCACCCACCCACAGGGGACCCACCTCCTCCGTGCACTTTCTCCTTTGCGGGGTGCCGGGTGTGGAAATGAATCTCCCCCGGGAAGACGAGGAGCTCTGCTGGGGGCGCTCTGGCTTTAGATCGGCCCTGCAGGCGGTCCCGGACTCCCGGTGGCTCTTGGGAGATAGGAGGTAATTTTGAGGTCTTTGAAGCCTGGAGAAAATGCAAAAGCAAAACAAAGATCAACATGGCAGGCAGTCAAACCCGGCTGCCTGCAGGGACAAATGGCATTGATCTCACTGGATCTCTAGCACCCAGAGCTGCTGGTCCCCCATGGCTGAGAAGTAAAGCTAACCAAGCTGGGACCCGGGTATCTGACTAGAGCGGGAACTCAGCCCTGCCCTCCTTAATCCAGCCTCTGACTCTTCTCAGAAGTGTAAACATGATTAATTCAAGAACCTTTGAGAGGAAAGATAGTCTTTCCTTGTCTTGCAACTGGGGGAACGGAGCCAGATTGAAACGATAGAGCTGAGATTTCTGTGTTTGGAGAGGGAGAAATCTCAAGGTTGGGAGAAAATCAAGGAGCAGAACATTGATTATGCAGCCATTTAGGTAAGAAAGAGCAGAAAAGAGGAATACACATTTGTGTTTGCTTGCCTTACACAACCTCTCTAAGCCTCAATTTCTTCCTCTTGTAAAATGGGAGCAATCATACTATCGACCTCAAAAAAGTGCCACGAGGATTAAATGAGCTAGCGATGTGAGGTTACAATAGTGTTTGGAACTGGGTTCATTTCTATATTTCTTTGAGAGTAGAGTTATCTCTCATTAGGGTTTAATACTCCATCTCGCCACTAGCAGAAAATCTATGTATCTATATTCTGTAATCTGAGCAGAGCTAAAAAGAATCACTGTCTGTCAGAATCAGCCACAACTTTAGCCCAGTTTTTGTGGCCAAACCTCCCCTCCTCCCTGACAAATGGTGTGTGTGTGTGTGTGTGTGTGTGTGTGTGTGTCTGTGTGTGTATGTGTACAGAGATAGAAACTCTAGGAGTGGTACTTAAAGACTCCTGTTTCCAATTATTCAGAAGTTGCCGAAAATTTCTCCTTTTAGCTGCAGCTTTTAACAGGAGAACTTGGCTCTATGAAATGTATATGCGTGCTGGGTTTCAGGGAGTTCAGTTTCACAGGAGGAAAAATAAAAGACGTTCCTCACTTTTTTAATGCTCCAAAAGAGAAAAACGATCAGAAACACACGTAGGCGTCCCACATGTTTAGAGTTGAATAAGGAAGGAAATTCAACCCAATCTATGCAGAGTTAATATTTATAATTCGGAGACAGTACGAAAATGATTGACCAAACGCACGCACGCACGCACATAGGATCTCTATGTTCCTGGAGACTTCACTGCCCTGGTGCCAGCTGCCCACCAACTGCCCTTTCTGAATACTGACCTTGTGCGTTCTGTGTGACAAGGTTTGCATTGAGAAATCTACGTGGAAACTCAAATGACTCGTGTGAGGTAGGGCTGACAAGCCAAGCCTTAATTTCTTTATTTTAATTAAAAATTTACAGTGTTAATGTAGTGGAAAATACTGCTCTCCTCTGTAAACCAGGCGCGTGGGTTGAGGGAAGGGACTCATGTCCGCTGGGCTGGTTCAGTGCTGGGCTGAGCTGGTGTGAGATTGGGGAAGTGCCTCGGGCCTGGGGGACTCTTGCAGGTCATGCCTGCTGCTTTCTCCTGGGAAGACGGAAGCCCTGCTTGGGTGGCTGGAAAGGTTAAGGTCAGGACACAGGAACTCAGAGAAAATCCTGCACAGCCTCCCTCATTGGCACCAGAACCACCCGGAGTGCCTGTGGCTCCTCCCGGGCCACTTCAGATGACACGAGTCTCCACAATTAACTGCCTTCCCAGTCGGACACAAGATACTTTCACCAAAACACATCATGTCCTCTCTTCCTTGCATTAGGCATATGAGGTTGGAGAAATTATCCATCATGCAGACGAGGTCACTTTTGCTCAGAGGGGGAGCGACCTGCTGAGCTCACACAGCTGCTTTGGGGCAGAGCATTCTGGTTCCTGTGGGTTCCCACTCAGCATGGGTGCCTCCAAACTACCCCAAACCCAGACAGACATGCAAGGAAGGACCAGGCCAGAGACAGCGAAGAACATCGCTAAGGAAGAAAGTGTCCTTGATTCCTGAAGGGATTGTTAAATCTGTAATTTTACCCTACATTTTCAAAGGTGACACCCTCCATTATGCAAAACCACTGCTGAATTTAAGATCTCTAGCATTTTCTGTTTGAAGTGGATTAATTACAAACTCAAATTCTGTTCTTTTTTTTTTTTTTTAAGTATTTTTTTAAATTGATTTCATAGAGGAAAGGATAGGGAGAGAGAGATTGAAACATCAATGATGAGAGAGAACAATTGATCGGCTGACTCCTGCATGCCCCCCACTGGGGATCGAGCCTGCAACCCTGGGTATGTGCCCTGATCGGGAATCGAACCGTTGCCTCTTGGTCGATGCTCAACCACTGAGCTACACTGGCTGGGCTCAAATTCTGTCCTTACTCGTTTACAGATAACCCACAGCCCCTTAGAAGAACAAAGGATTCTGTTGCCGCTAGAGAGTGCAGTAACATCAAATGGGTTAAGGTGGAATTAGCGGCAGCTAAAATTCCTTGGACTTCACTATTTTCAACATTTATCACTGCAGCTTTTTTTCCAGCTTCACACGGTGAGGTCAGAGTAGGTAAGACCAGTTCTCTGTTTGAGACCTCCCTTTGAGTCACCTCGTTCCTAAATGGAGATGAGTCTTTTAAGTGCATGCTTGCACGGGTACACCCCCCCTCCCCCCAACACACACACACACTCACACATGCACACACACAACCTTTTTCTTCTTCACGTCCCCAGGTGTGTGTTTTTCTGAGTCAGTGGCAGAGGCCACAGGAGGGAAAAGGCATCTTTCAGCAGGAGGCTCCTGTGACCAGTGGCTGCTGCCGCCCGTGTGGAGTTTCATGTTCCCTTGTTTGTCTGTAGAAACAGGATGGGAACGAGAATTTATTAGTTGCAGGTATGGGGAGGGACATGTTGGCTTTCAGCTGTTATCATTTTGGGGTTGATGGGAAGAGGCGAAGAGAAGGCTGGAGCACTGAGACAGCCATGGCTTTGGATGGGTGGGTTCAGGGAGCCCTCATCTCATAGTCTGGTTGGGGTCTTGCTGGCTGAGAGAGGTGATAGAGAGAATGGTAATAATAATAATCAACAATAATAGGTGATATATATTGAGTGCTAAATATGGAAAAGAATTGAGCAAAGTATTTTACATACATTAACTCAATCCCCACAGTAGACTTATAGAAGTGTTATTATTATCCCCAATCTACAGATGAGAAAACTGAGCCTCAAGATAATAGCTAGAAAAGTGGGGAGCGGGGGGAGGGGGAGGGAAGGGGAGGAGAATTTGAACCCAGGCAGTCTGATTGCAGAATGTTTGCCATTGAGTTCTAGACAAAAAGCCTGTCAGTCTCATTCCCACCTTAGCTATTATTATTATCAATAGAACTTTGGCTGTTATTATTATTATTTTATTATTATTTAAAAATATATTTCATTGATTTTTTACAGAGAGGAAGGGAGAGAGATAGAGAGCTAGAAATGTCAATGAGAGAGAAACATCAACCAGCTGCCTCTTGCACACCCCCTACCGTAGATGTGCCCGCAACCAAGGTACATGCCCCTGACAGGAATCAAACCTGGGACCTTTCAGTCCAAAGACCAATGCTCTACCACTGAGCCAAACTGGTTTTGGCTGTTATTATTATTAATTGATTTTAGAGAGAGAGGAAGAGAGAAGGAGAGAGAGATAGAAACATCAATGAGAGAATCATCAGCATTGATTGGGTGCCTCCTGCATGTCCCTCACTGGGGATTGAGCTTGCAACTCAGGCATGTATCCTGACTAGGAATTGAACTGTGATCTCCTGGTGCATAGGTCAATGCTTAACTACTGAGCCACATCGTCTGGGTTTAACTGTTATTTCTTTCTTTTTTTTTTTTAAATTTATTTTTGAAAGTATTTTATATATCCCTTTCCCCCCATTGATCCCTTTTCCCCTGCCCTTTGACTGTTATTTTCTAAGGTGAGTGGCATAAGGAAGTGACACTCAACCGGCCTCAGTGTTCTCAAATGAACTCTGCATGATTAGGTTCACTCAATTTACAAGCAAGACAGTTGGCTTCTTACCGCTGAGATCTGCGTTCCTATTGGGGAAGAAGTTGCCATAGGATGTAATGGGTTTGTCACTCATGAGCCAAGCGTGATCAATGTGGGCGTGCCCAGAGGCCCTCCTGGAGGCTTGCAGTGGTTTTTCATTGTGGTTTTCCTTTGAAACCTGCAGACGATGGTGGTTCTCTATCGACGTGTCCTAGGGAAAGACAGACACACATTTCTGTCAACAGGCTTTGTACAGAAACAGAGCAGGCTCCTTTAACAGGCAGAACTTGTGGCTAGACTTGTGGCTCCAAGGAAGAAATCTCCCCTGTAGCTGGGGAAGAAAAACATGGTTATAAAAGCAAGATCTCTAAGGCTGTTTATTACAATAAGACATTTTATTATGGACGAGAGAAAGAATGACATTTAACTAAGCTTGACATTTGACATATAAGTAGTGTTTTTCTTCTTCTTTATCTCCTTTTCTATCAAAATAATGTCTGTCTTTTTGCATCACTGAGTAGTGGTGCTCAGCAGAATTTTCTAATAACATAAAGACAAAGGCAAGTCTATATATTTGATCAGAGGTCAAAGGAATGGGAAGTGGACTATTAGGTGAATCTGCTGGCTTTTTCTGTATGCTGTTCACCAATATGACCCAGGTGGACTTCTGTGCGAGGATAGTATTTGGTGGCCAGGACCTCTTTGGAGCATTTCTTCCTGAATGGAATACACAACAGATAAGGGAGCAGGGGAGGTAATACAGAGAAGCTTCTCTTCACAGCTCAGAAGGAAGTCCATGTATGCAATCAAGAAGCCCATGTTATCCTCTAGCTGTGGGTAGCAGCTAATGTGGTCATCCAGAATAAACATGGACCACGCCAGCGTTTTCCTGTTACAACTCCAAAAACTCCAGATAGGGATTCACCAGATCCAAAGGCTCCAGATAAAATGAATGGAAACAGTTATAGAGGCAAGAGCTCCCACCCAGCGTCTTCTAAACTTCCGCTATAAGAGACGGTTGATAACTAAGATTCCATCATTGTTGCGTATCCCTGCCCATGTGTCCCATAGCTAGCTCACTCTTAGAGGGCTGGTGTGAGACCTCGAGAAAATACAAAGAAGTTCATCAGTCATGCAAAGATGGGTGACAGCATGTTGGGAAGCCACGTAAAAGCACAGCTACCTTCGGACTTCCATCTAGTATACCCACCAGGTCTTGGTAGAAGATGCACAGTCCCTTGTGTGTAAAAAAATCTGCCTGGCGACTTCCATGTGTGAGACCAGGGGAAAGCTTGGAGTGGGCAGGATGCGTGGGCAGGCCACAGCAGGGGAACGGCCAAGAGCCCCACCTGCATCCTTCTGGGCTACAAGACTCCATGTTTGGAGGAACAAGTTGGGCATACCAACAGGGCAAAAATAAGTAAATAAAAATAAAACTGAAACAGTAGTGTCATTGATTTTATCCACCATGAAATTCCTTTTTCCTCTACACTTCCATTTGTGGCATTCTCCCCATTTCCTGTTCTCATTGGCATCAGACACATTTATTTAAGACAAATACATTTATTTAATTTAGGTGCATGGTTGTCTATGCTGCTCTGAAACAGTCATTTTGTACACACACACACACACACACACACACACACACACACACCCCTTAGAGTTCAGAAAGCATTTTTACATTTTAACTCATTTAATTCTCAGTAACCTTGTGAGATATGTCTGATGACAGCTCCATTTCCCAGAATAGGTCATTCAGGCTCAAAATTAATTAAATTTCCTGGACAGGCTCACCACAACTAGGAAGATATAGGACTTGAACCAAGACTTTTCCAATTCTATGTCCAAGAGCTTTTTTTTTTTTTTTTTTTTTTTTTTTTTTTCTAGAGACTACAGCTAGATGAGGTGAAAAGTCTAGGGAAGATCTGTGATTAAACGAGTTTGAAAACCCATGAGTTAAATTTAAACTGGCTACTTTACCTACAGAACTTCTCGAAAATGGTCCATAGTTAAGTGTGTACCGTGCCTCTCCACGAGGAGAAGATGGCATGCAGCATTTCCCAGATGTATTTGGCCATGAAACCCTTTTCATTTTTCACGGAGCATCTGGCAGTGCTAGGGCTCTACAGGTGGCACTTGGGGAAACAGTGGTCAACAGGTTCAAAGTACTCTTCTCTGGAGGACCCCGAGAAATGGCGAAGGGAGGGTGCATTCCTCTGGAGTCCATCTGAATGACAGAGGGGAGTCCATCTGAAATGGTACCTCTGCCTGGGTTTCATCTTCCTACCAGAGCTGCTTCCTGAGTGGCGGCAAGAGTCCCCTGATGGCTGAGTTCTTGGCAACAGAGCCCTGGGCCCTGGGTCCACCAGCCCCAGCTTCCCATTCATCGAGCCCTCCCGACCTACAGAGGTGAACTGTAGGTCAGTTTTGTGACACCGGGGATTGGCATAGTCTTGTTAGCTGCCTGTCTTCTTGCTTTTCTGAGCAAAAGTGTTGGTCAAGGCCCTTGTTGTTTCTGCCTCATCTCTGCTAGAGCCAGCCACCAGCCAGGTTTGAGGAACAGAACTGCCCTTCCTCAAGGGTTGAGTCTTCCTTTCTTGGACTCAGTTTCCTCCTCTGTATAACGAGGATACTGGTTCTTGCCCTCGCTTCTTGCAGAGTTGTATGGAGCTCAAATCAGATCATGAATGTGGCCAAGCCCTCTGTAAACTGCGAGGGACTGGTGGATGACAGTGGTGTGACTACGGCAGAGGGACCTGCAACCTTGCTCTGCTGTCGTTGAGGCTCTGGGTCTGAAGCCCTTGGTTTCCTGGCTGTCTGCTGGTTGTTTACTTGTGGAAAAACCTCTGCCAAGAGCACTGTGGTGGGTTGGCTGTTTAGCTCTCCGAACTTACCCTGTCTGCACAGCCCTCAGGAAGAATCTGAGTCAACAGATGACTCCGGTATGGTTAACGAATCTTTCATCGATGGTTTAAAGGGTCCTGCAGCTATTTTCATCACTTACTCAAAGTAGATTTATTGCTGAAACAGTCTGGCAAACCTTTGCGTGGAGCTGCTTTCGTAACACCTCCACTCTCCGCAGGCAGCTGGGTGGAACAATGTGGGGTTGTCTTTCAGCCGGGGACCCTGGAAGCCTTCAGAATCTCTGTGTGAGTTGGAGCGCTGGGCTTCTGGAGGCTTCCAGCCAGCTTCACCTTCCCTCTCTCCTCTCCAACCTTTGTCATTCCCATCCTTGCTGTTGTTGGGTCCAGGGCCCGGGCCCACTTGTGGGGCTACTCCATTCCTCCAGCTCTCCTGCCTCTGCCCATTGGCTCCTAAGGCTACCTTGGGGCTGAGCTGATGCTGAGAGTGTTGGTGGAACAGATACAGACTCAAGCTGAGGGTCAGAGGGGGCTACTCAGGTTTTTGTGGCTCAGCGAAGCCTGAGGAGCCCTGGAGACCCCTTAATCTGAGCAAGCCTAAGGCCACATTAGTCCTGCCCTCAAGAAGACTTCAACTCCTCACAGGGTGTGGCATTAAAGACCTTTTTGTGTGTTCCACAATGATCCTTTGGGGTTAAGCCCAAAGGACTTATTTCTTTAAGTCCATTCTTCCGGGCCAGATTAACCTAGAACTACATTTCTGAGGGAAGAGGAAGTAGAACTTGGGCCAAATGGCTACACCCCTATGACAGACTCTCTAAGTTGTGGGGAGGGGACTTTGTGGATCAGGGGATATAAAGAGGCATTCTTCCCTCTGGCTGTCTCCCTGGAGATTTTGATTATATGACTCAATCCATGTGAGGGAAACCAAGATTCTTCTCAGTAAACATCAGCTCTGGCTCATTTGTTTATGCTTAGTAGAAACAGGTTTGTAAGGAAAGTATCAGAGGGTTCGGTTTTGAAAGGAGACCACAAAACTTGGTCTTTTTATATTTCAGATATGGATTCAAATTACATGAATAATGTAATTTGTGGTAGCAATTTAGAGCTCTTAGAAAGCTTTTTTTTTTTTTTTTTTTTTTTTTTTTTTTTTTTTTACCTCTATTCTCTCTCGTGATTTTTTACAACCCTGAGAGGGTGGAATCCATATACCGTTGCACTCATTTTGCAGATGAGCAAACTAAGGATGCAGGGAGCAAAAATGACAGTCAACATCACATTGTTGGGGGGGGTCTAAGACTTGTAGCCAGGACTACAAGCTACTTTCCCAAATAGAGTATCTGGCAAAGGGAGGGAGGCCAACGGGAGGATGATGTAAAAATCAATAAAACCATCAGTCAGGGTTCAAATTACAGACTGAACTGTTTTTATTTCTTAACAAATTGACTTTTGGTCCTGTGATCATGGGCAAGTTGGCATTGCAATTAATTAGTAACTATGCTTTAAAAAGACAGGCTAAGGAGGTCCATAACATGTCTTGAGCACTTACCATGTGCCAGATACTGCATTATCCTCTTTAACTCCCACATCTAATCCTGTGAGGTAAAGGCAGAAATGGTCATCTCCATTTAATAGATGAGGACAACTGAGGCCCAGAGAAGTCACATGGCTTGAAATCTGGCTCTAATAGCCAGCATATTCAATCACTTATTCTATGTTGTCTCATTGTTTTCTGCATGATTGTGTCTTCTTAATGGGCAATGTTCAAAGCCAACACTAATGTTGTTACCTCTAAGACCTCTAATTGAGTGACGGTTATTCCTACCAATAACTACTCTTCAGGATACATCAAGCATTCTATGCTGCTCCAAGACAGTCACCTTAATGTACCAAAGAATCTGAGGCCACAACAGGACCTTTTAGGTGTACCCCCCAAATACCATCTCCTGCCTGTCTTCCCTTCATTTTGGATTCTTCAAGGTACATGTTGATGATATGGTCTTAAATATTTGGAATTTTAACACCTTAAAATAGAGTTTCCCAAAATAAGGTCTAGGGATTTTGGGTTTCATTGTCCTCACCTGTAAAACGAGGGTGTTAGTTTAGACCAGCACTGCCCGTACTTTCTGCAATGATAGAATATTCTATATGTGTGGTCCAATCTAGTCACCATTGGTTGCATGTGGCTAATGAGCACTTGAAATGTAGGTAGTGCAACTGTGAAACTGAGTTTTAAAATTTTATTTGAACTAATTTATATCCAAATTGCCACAGGTAGCTAATGGCTACTGTATTGGACAGTACAGGTCTAGGCTCTAGATTTTAGATGATTTCTTAAGTCTGTTCCGTCTAACATTCCTTAATCCTGTGGTTTTTGTGGTAATATCCTAAGGAAAAGTACAGATTTTGGAGGCAGAGTCCTCTATTGCGATGACTGTTCTTCCTCTTGCTGGGCGTATATCTTGAGCAAGTCACTTAACCTCTTTGAGCTTCAGGTTGCTCATCTCGGTAATGAACATAATAAGACTTCCCTCATGACTGGACTGAAAATTATTGTGAGCTGTCCGTAAGCTGTTCAGTACTATAGGGATTTTACTTGTCAATATTGTTCTTGAGAACTTGAAGTGTTAAAAGAGCCAGAAGTTGCCTTTGCTAAGGGAGATGGGAAAAGATAACTGGGTAGCACTAATGGACAAAGAATAGGGCCTTGGCTAGTACTAGAGTTTGCAAGAAGAAAAGCCTACCACAAAGTTAATGTTTCTGAAATTAAAAAGGAAATGTCCACACACAATGGTAGTGCCTAACCAATCCCTGTCCTTGGAAAAGGATCTTCTCTGGATACGTTGAGAATTTAGTCTAGCAAATGAGTGGAGAAGAAAATGGCATGGAGCCTGTGCCATTAACTATCCCTGCTGTCCATCTCCCTTGAGTTTTGATTCCAGAACCAGGGAATTTGGTCATAACCTGATTCCCACGTAATTCATCTACACGAAATCTGCTGGTCAGGCAATTGTACTTCTCTTTGTAAACTAATACTCTAGCCCCGTGGTCAGCAAACTGTGGCTCACGAGCCACATGCAGCTCTTTGGCCCGTTGAGTGTGGTATCTTCCACAAAATACCATGGCCTGGGCGAGTCTATTTTGAAGAAGTGGCATTAAAAGAAGTTTAAGTTTAAAAAATTTGGCTCTCAAAAGAAATTTCAATCGTTGTATGTTGTACTGTTGATATTTGGCTCTGTTGACTAATGAGTTTGCCAACCACTGCTCTAGCCTATACATCAGTCTCTATGCACTGTGTTAATATGAGTCAACATCTCTGAGACCAGTTGATTCAGGGGCACAGCCGGGGGCACTGAACAGATCGAGTTTCCATGTCTTGGGAATGGTGAACTCACCCCGGTAATGCTCCTATGTTGGACCTTCTTCCCTTCCCCAGATGGCACCCCACTTTGCCACTGCCTTAAGCCCTCTTTCTTAAAAAACCCTACTATCTTCAGTTAATATTCTTAGACTTTGATGGCCTAGGATATAAAAACACTGAACAATGGATGGCAAAATTTCCATTTTGGGGGTGGATCACCACTGTACACCTAAGAGATCAACTGGCTTCCCTACCTGATGCCAAATACCTGATCCAGAAGTCGCCTTTGCTAGGGAGATGGGAAAGGATAACTGGGTAGCACTAATGGACAAGGTATGGGGCCTTGGCTAGTACCAGAGTTTGTGAGAAAAGACTATCACAATCAGGCATGAGGAATGCTGTTTTCCTCGAGTCCTGTCCATTTGTTGGTGCAGAAGAAATGGCAAACCTCCAAGTGGGCCCTGGCAAATCCCTCTTATCCCAATGGATTGGCCAAATAAAACGTGAGATGTCCCAGTTAAAACTGAATTTCTGATGAACAATGAATACTTTTTATTAGAAATATGTACCAAATTGAAAGTTTAATCCCCCCTCCTCTGCCCCCGCACTAAGTCTGACAACTCCCTCTAAACCCCAACCATTTCCCGTTTTCACTTTTAAGCCTTTATTTACAGAGTGCTTTAGGGATCTCTGTTCAGCAGAAGGGCGGCCGCCTCCCTCCTGAGTGGATTATTGTGCTGGAGAGCCGCCATCTTTCAGAGGAAGAGGCCTCGCAGTTCCCCTTCCTGGAAGATCCAGGATCACCTTGGAAGGGGAACTAAGGAATGTGGGGAAGAATGTGGAGCCAGGGGTGTGGGGAGCATCTGGCTTCTGGTCCCAGCTCTGCTTTTGGCTAAATAATCTTGGACAAATTACTTTGCCCCTGGGGCCCCTTTTTCCTTACCTTGTAAAAGGGAGGGATTGAACGGAGGGATCTGAAGTCTCTGAGTGGGGAAGGCTGGGAAGAAAGTTCTACTGGGGACGTGGAGTGTGGGACTGCTGAGAGGAGCCAGAGTGAAGGCAGGACTTCCCTTCCTCCCCACACGTATGTCGCTCTGCAAATGTGGGGAGGAATAAAGGGATAAAGAGTGACAGGTATGGAAGAGGCTTGCATGCTATTGAGCCTGTGCACCTTTGCTGTAACACAGAACGGGCCTGAAATGCTGGTGTTTGAAGCCTTGATGGAAAGTTCTCTCTCCCACCAGAGCGTGAGGCGGGGCAGCTCCCATTTACCCACTGCCCTGCACTTTGGAGCCGCACGTGGTGCCAGGGGCCACGTCTGCAAGGGACCTTGAGGCTTCGAAAGTAGAGGTAGTTGCCAAGGGTCTGGCCTACTCCCTCTCTGGGGACACCGGCCAGAAAATGGCATGGCTGCTGAGCCAAACCTCCCAGTGACACAGGCTGGTTAGCACCACCCTCCTCAGAGATCCAGGGGCTCCTGAAGGGGCGGCAACACCGGGAACAGAGGCCTCTGCCAACAGAAATAAACCGAGAGCCCGCAGAGGCAAGCTCTAAAAGGCCCCTACGGGCTTGCAGTTGGAAGGAGAAGGAAAAATGAGAAATGCCAGACCCCATCTCAGGCTTGAGCATCAGAAAAGGATCAAGAGCCTCAAAAGAAAACACATTACTTAGGTCAGCCTGTGAAAGTCGTTTTAGTGGCCCTGCGCGGCGATGGGAGAGCCAGCTTGACAAACCAGCGTTGTCATTTAATGTTTGTAACGTGAATAACGGGAGAGACCAACTCCGTCCGTGTTCGCGGGGATCCTGGCATCTAGCAAATACCTGGCTCTGCTGACTTTCATTTCAGCCAGGGAGAGCTTTCTGCCAAACCCAGGCCTCCTGTGCAAGACATCACGGGGAGCGAAGGCAAATAGGAACATGGAACACTTGGCCGGGGAATTTTATGACACGAGAACTTTTACCTCATTATAATCCTTTAAGGTGGATGAGTTAATATTCTAACCACTTAAATGATGCAGGCGCTCTCTAATGATGATCAGTTAAGCGCAGGAATAGCCAATTTGTGATGGGTACGTTGACATCTCTCCCCACCCCCGGGTCCATGGCAGACACCGCCGATTAATTACGGCATTCTTGACTGATGAACTGATTGTGATCTCAGAATCCTTCTCTTGAAACATTTTTTCCGAAAGCGGAGGCATAATTTATATATAGCAACATGCACAGAGTTTAAATGTCCCACTTAATAAAATCTGACGATTGTATACACCTTTGTCACCACCACACAAAACAGAACCTAAAACGTTTTCATCATCCCGGAAATAGAAAACATTTTCATCATCACGTGCTATGTTCTGGCCAGTGTCGCCCCACCCGCCAGATCGTCATTGCTCAGGTCAAGAAGCCACTGGCCTGAATTTCCTTGCCCTGTCCTGCCAGAATTCACCAAGGAAGGTTTATGGTTTAAAGAAAATATAAAAACCTGCTTGGTGGGGGAGAGGAGGTTTGGGACTTGGTTCTGCTGAGCAAAGCTGTGGTGTGCTCTCATTTTGAAGTGTCTAGGACATGGGAATGCCACAGAAGGTCAGCCCACATCTGTAGCTGCGGATTCAGGACCACCAGAGAGACTCTTCAGATCCAGAGGAGGCTGGGAAGCCAAGTCCATAAGATGCGGGGATACCTCTGCTGAAGAGAGAGAAACAGGTATCCAGGACATTCGTTCATTCGTTCACTGGTCCATTCATTCATTCCTCAAAGATCTACAATGCACCAAACCCTGTGCCAAGCACTGGAGGAAAAAAGGATGAATAAGACAGACTGATGATTCATAAATAAATGAAGTAACACATGAAAGAAAGCACGGCTTATTCAATTGGCTTTATACTCTAGGAATTTTTAAATTAAATGAATTTTTGGAACCCAAACACAGAGCATCAACTGGCCCTTGATGTCTGGACAGTTTTTGTGGCAGGTACTTCAAGTGCAATAAGAGCCTGAAAAATTCAGCCCCACATAAATTTTGAGGCGTTTTCCAGAGGATAAGAAAGAAGGGATTGTAGGGAGAGCAGCGCAAGCAAAACAACTCAAGTTCTTTCACTCACTCCGTTCTTTCCTTTGGTCAGGCACCTCCTATGTGGCCGGCACAGTGCTGAGCCCTGGAATCATGGCACCATTAGACCCAAGGCCATTTCTGGGTGAACGGGAACTTCCTTTCCTCCTTCTAAATCTTTGCTTCAAATGACTTTGCTGTGAATGCAGCAAGAGCAAGTCTCCTCTATGATGCTCTGGCCTCTATGCGGAGGGCATGACACACTGTTCCATCTGGACAAGAATCCCTTGTTTTCCTCATTAATGGGTGTTTCTGAAGCCCCCGCTTGGTTCTGGAACTTTCCTGGGTAGTGTGCTCAGAGGTGCTGGGAGCTGCCCCAAAGAGTTAGAGAATCTGGGGTGTCGTTTTTTGCTTAGACATTGAAAGCGAATCTTGGCTTCTGTATTAGTTTCCTATTGCTGCTAAAACAAATCAGCACACAATGCGACACACATTTGTTATCGTACGGTTCTGGAGGTCAGGGTGTGGAATGGGTCTCACTGAGCTAAAACCAGGGAGGGAGGAATTTGTCCCTTTGCTTTGTCCGGTTTCCACAGGCTGCCTGCCTTCCTTGGCTGCGACCCCTTCCTCCACCTCCAGTCAGCAGCTTTGGGCAGAGTCCTCCGGGTGCTGCCATCTCTCTGGCTCTCCCTTCCGAGTCCTTCTTCTGTTCCTAAGGAGCCTTGTGATTGTGCTGGGCCTTCCCAGATAATCCAGGAAAATCTCCCTGTTTTAAGCATCTGATTAGCAACCTTATTTCCCCTTTGCCATTTAACCTAACAGCCACGGGTTCCAGGGATTAGGCCATAGGCATCTTTGAGGGGCATTATTCTGCTTACCCCAGCTTCTTTACATTTTTTTCTTCTATTTTCTGGTTCTTAGTAGTTTTTAAAATGATGCCTGTGAGGTTTGGTTGATAAATTTCAAATCTCATTGGATCCCTAAAGCACTGAGAAAAACCCGAGGCTTGCTTAGGGCTAACAGAAGACCAGTCAGGGTTAAATCGATTCACTCATTTCCAACGTGTAGAATAATATGTCAAGTAGAAAAAGCAAGATAGAAGAGAGAATGTATAGTACAATTACAATCTCACAAAGGTTTATTTTATAGATGAGTAATTGTGGTGGAAAGATTGGAAGAGAAAAAAAAGATTGGAAGAGAATCATTAAAATTCTAAGAACAGCCGAAACCAATTTGGCTCAGTGGATAGAACGTCGGCCTGCGGACTGAAAGGTCCCGGGTTCGATTCCCGTCAAGGGCATGTACCTTGGTTGCAGGCACATCCCCAGTAAGGGGTGTGCAAGAGGCAATTGATCGATGATTTTCTCTCATTGATGTTTCTAACTCTCTATCCCTCTCTCTTCCTCTCTGTAAAAAAATCAATAAAATATATTAAAAAAAAATTCTAAGAACAGTGGTATCAGGATGATTTTAAAAAAAATTCTAAGAACAGTGGTATCAGGATGTTGGACATAAGATTACTGTTCATTTTCTTCTTCTTCTTCTTCTTTTTTTTTAAATATTAATAATATAAAACATTTTGGTAATATGGTTAGATTATATTTATACATGGACAATATGTTAAAAATTATCCCATTACACCCACCCTCTTCTCATACATATTTTTCTATTCCTTCCCCAACATCAGCTTGGACCATGAACCACCCATCCAAAAGTTACTCTCAAACATAAAAGGAGACAGAAGGGAGCCGGGAAGGGAGGTCCTGGGATGCAGACATAAACAACAGCAGGAGGCTGGCTCTGCCGGCTTCAGACCGCTCAGGCCCGCCTTGGCTTTGCCAACCAACCCCAGCTTCTGGTTTCTTCTAAAGTGAATAATTAGTGGGCATGGCCTGGCCTCTTATCCCTACTCTGTGGGGAGAGCTTTCTTTAATGAGGGACTTGCTCCTGCTGCTCACCTTCCTGGCGCCCCCCAGGCCTCCGAGGGCAGAGGGGCAGAGAGGACCCCCTGCGCCTGTCCCCATCCCTGAGCTGGTTGTATGTCACCCGCCCTGGTGCTGGCAGGCAAGGGTTTTCAGAGGATGGCAGCACCTGGTGCAGGCGGTGCTGCCACCCAGCAGCTATGGGGTGGCAGGTGCCAGAGTCCCCAGGAAGCCAAGAAAGGCCCAGACAGCCAGCTGCCATCTTACCCCAGAGGGTGGCCAGCCTTTGTGTGCACGAGTTGACAGAGAGGTGAAGAGAGAACCCCCAGAAGCCCCAGGGCTGGCGGGCAAAGCCCTCCACAATTTGACCCCGCCCACTTCTGGTACAATTTCAGCTAAGACTACACCTCTCTAATCACCTTTCTCTCCTCTGCCTGCTTTCCCCTCTAAACTTTCACTCACCTATGCCTGCAAGGTCCCTGTCCACCTATTTTTACCACAAGATTTAGCTCAAGTTCTCCCTCCTCCAAGACAACACTCTAGATTTTCCTAAGAAGCAATCACAATCCCTACCTTCTTTATACTTTGCCAGCATATTAATAAATGTAGTCTAGCCCGGCGGATGTGGCTCAGTGGTTGTGTGTTGACCTATGCACCAGGAGGTCACAGTTCAATTCCCGTCAGGGCACAGCCCAGATTGCAGGCTGGATCCCCAGTAGGGGGCGTGCAGGAGGCAGCTGATCAATGATTTTCTCTCATCATTGATATTTCTATCTCTCTTTCCCTCTCCCTTCCTTTCTGAAACCAATAAAAGCTATATTAAAAAAGAAAAAGAAAAAGAAGAGTGGTTTTAACTTTGGGAATGTTTGAACAATGTCTTTCTGTTAAAAAGAAAAACAAAACAACAAAAAAACAAGTAACAGATCTGTGTGTACCTGGTATTTAGAAGTGTGAGAACTCTGACATCTAATCTCTTGACTTAGCATTTATCTTTGCTCATTAGGAAGTTAGGTCATCAAGAGAGCTGAAGAGTAGGTGTATGTTGAGCTATAAAACCCAGACATATTGCCACATGCATCTCATTAGATTCGTATATAGAAATGGAGGTGATGTAAGATGCCTTAAAAATTTAATTGCACCTCCCAGTGACAGCCTCGGTTCTCACAGGTCTGAATGAAGCCTACTTTTTGTAGGTTTCCTGATTCACGGTTCAGCCAGTATGGATTCTTCTGTAAGCAGCACTACTTTATCCATTAGCCCCTTCCTCCACCCCTCTCCCTCCCCATTTTGACTTTCTTACTCGGAACATGGTGTTTTTAACTCTTGAGCTATGCTATTTGGGCAAAGAAATACTGATCCCACAGAGCAGATGGTGTGGTCATTGGTGGGCTCAGTTTACAGTGGTTTCTAGTCCATTTTCCTTCCTGCTTCCACCTGGCTCTGCAGCATCAGCCTTGCTCTCTCGTTCACTGCTTGCCTCCTTCAAAGTCACAGATGTGTGTTTTATTTTAAAAGTTCCCTGACTTACCTACTCTTGAGTTCTGGTGTGATTACCTACCCACTTGCATAATCTCGAGTGAATTACTCAAACTTGCTGTGCTTCAATTTCCTCATCTCTAAAATGGGATAATAATAGTATGTACCCCCAGTATTCATAGAAAGCATACATAAATTATACAAGGAAAGCACTTAGAACAGTGGTAGGAGCATAGCAAATACTCAAATATGTTAGTGGACTTTGGTATTTTTATTTGTGAATATTATTTTGTAACTTCCTTTTAAAAAACACTCTGTGAGCCGAAACCGGTTTGGCTCAGTGGTAGAGCATCCGTCTGCGGACTGAAGGGTCCCAGGTTCGATTCCGGTCAGGGGCATGTACCTTGGTTGCAGGCACATCCCCGGTAGGGGGTGTGCAAGAGGCAGCTGGTCGATGTTTCTCTCTCATCGACATTTCTAGCTCTCTATCTCTCTCCCTTCCTCTCTGTAAAAAAATCAATAAAATATATTTTAAAAAATATATTAAAAACAACAACAACAACAACAACAAAAAAAAACCACGCTGTGAATATTTTCTCATGCTATTTGTGACTAATACATGATTTTATTGCCATTCTATGACTGTGTCATAATTTATTTAATCAAGGTTCCATTGTCAGACATTTATCATTTTCAATATTTTGTACAATAATAAGTAACCCTGTAGTAAACATTCTTGTGCATAAATTTCTGGGCACATCTCTGATTATTTCCTAAGGCACATTACTAAAAGTAGAATGATAAATCAAAGAATATCAACCCTTTTTCAGGCTTTTGCCTAAATGCCTTCCAGATATGTCATGTGAATTTGTGCTCCCAAAGCATTAGACGGTTCATTTCCTCACAACCTTTCCAGCACCGGATATTATGGTTTCAAAACTTGCTTGCCAGGCTGTAGTTTTTATGGTCATATGGTGCCCCATAGTTTCCAAAGCTCTTTTCTTCTGAGATTTTCATGAAAAAAAAAAAAAAAATCTCAAGCCCCTTTTGAGTTACTTCTGTAATTTTAATCTACGAAGTTTATCATAAACTCCTGCTCTGTTACTATTCCTAACCTTCCCTTTCTTATTTCTTCACACCATTTCTCTTCTACCCGTTGGGAGTTAGACTGCAGTGTTCTGTTTGGGTCAGGTACGTGTTATAAACCTAGTAGATAAATACTAGAGGAAGACAGGAGCTTTCTTTCTTTCATTGAGCCCAACCTAACCAAAAATGAATCAGTCCCCAAAAGACTCATCTCCTTGATAGTAATAGGATACTTGTTGCCCAAAATATTTAAGCCAAATAGACAAGTGTCTGAAAGCTGTGGAAGAGGTTCTTCTTTGGCAGTAAGTTGACCCACATATTAGTGTCCAACTAGGAAAACAGAAACCCCTGTAAATCTTTAAATGTAGAAGAAATTTAATTCTGGGGATTGATTACCCAGATGATTAAAAGCCAAAACGATGATGAGGTAACCCTGAGATTAGTAACATTAGGAAGCCAGCACCACCTTTAGCCTGAAGGACAGAGGGGAGCGGGTGGGGTCACCTGGAGGAACTGGGGCCACAGGGGGCCTATCTGTTGGGAGCTGGACCACAGAGATGATGCAGTGCTTCTCCCCGCCGCAGGTAGAACGGGAGGGGAGAAGCACCCTGGCTTTTCTCTGCTCCTTCTCCAATCTCCTTCCAACGTCTTCCATTGGCAAATTCAGTTAGAAGCCAGTGGACCCAGCTGTGTGTAGAATTATATGTAGTCTGTGGTCAACCCGACCGTGCTGCAGAGCAGAGAACTGGAAGGGTGAAGAGCGGGTGTGAGCGCCAAGAGGCCGAGGCCTGCCACGGTGAGTGCTGGAGGCCCTTCCAAGTCCACGGATAATAGGGCCAAGTGCAAAGCATGCTTGCCCTGGAGAGGTAGGCAGTCCTGAGTATGAATAGTGGCTTTGTCATGTACTAGCTCTAAAACGTTGGCCTACTTCATTAAGTTGAAGTTAAGTTAAGGGAGATGTGAGAGCCTCATTTACAAAAGCAGGGGACGAAGTAGGGGGAGGGGGGAGACAAGAAAAACTATCTCACGAGGCCTTTGTAAAGATTAAATAAAATAATTGCTAAAAAATAATATTAAGCATTCAACAACAATTCACTTCCTGTCATTCAAGAACTTATGATTGTAGTGACATGGTGTCAGATGGGTACTATTGGGGTGATCATTTAGGTAGTTATATAAATGCCTTGTCCACCTGAAACTAATATAATATTGTACATCAACTGCATTTAAAAATTAAAAAAAAAATTTTAGAAAAGAAAAAAGGAAGAATTTTAAGACAAAGGACAATTGGGCATTTGGTCAAGGTCATTAAGGTTCTCTCTATATTGAAAGAAAGAAAAGGGGCAGAGGACCCTTCCCTTCCGGAAATTCTGCTGAAGGACAGGTAGGTGATATATTGCCCAACAGTGACACTGAGAGATGATCTAAGAGCATTGAAAGTATCACCCATGATCAATTCCTTCATTCCACAAACATTTATGGGTCCTCGCTATTTTCTGGAAGTGATTTAGACATGGTCCTCACATTCAAGGAGATGGCAACAAATGGGCAACCAGATAAATCGAAGTGCATGGCGGTGTGGGGATGTGTACCGAGGAGGGAGCGACGGGAAAGCTTTGCCTAAGGCAATAGGAAAAGGCTTCAGTGAGGAGATGACGTTTGAGTTGTGTTTAGAAGGAGGAGTAGTTGTCCAGCTGTAAAAGCAAGGTACAAGGGGACAGTCACGAACGAGAGTGACTTGTTTGGGGAACGGGCAGCTGGTCACTTGGGTGGAGCCTTGAGAGGTCCACAGACAAGGTGGAGGTACGAACCAGTGGCAGATGCGGTTAAAATGGAGGAAAAAGTCAGCGTGGGAAGGGCTTGGTGTAAGAAGCTCATTAAAGACTTAATTCTGTGGGGAACAGAGGCCAGCAGAGACTTTGAAACTGCGGAGGAACGCATCATCTGTAACTTAGAATTTCTTAGTGTGACACATGTTCCCAGCCTCTCTCACACATGCAGCTACATAGAGCAGGGGCCATGTGTCCACCTCGAAAGACATGAGAAAGCATGCATCAGGAGAAGGAGCACAGGGGCTTTTCCTTAATATTAAACCCAGAGTGGAAAAGCGTCCTTAACTTATCCTGCAGACGCTGAAGGGCTCAAGGTAAATATTCCCAATGTTCTGGCTCCCGTTTCTACGAAGCTGAGCACATCAGAGGGGCGAAGCTGCTGCTTGTGGTTCTGAGGCCGGATCTCATGGATTTGGGGGGAGCGTTGGCTGGCCTGGACCTGCCTGAACGCTGAAAAGGACTTGTGTTCCTCTGACGGAGAGGAAGACACAAAAGGATGAACATATCATCCTCTATGCTTCTCAGAGTCCTTTCATTTACATCCCCTCGTGTAGGCCTGGTGACCGCTGTGTGTGGCAGAGATGGAGGTCCGGCCCCAGCACAGAGGTGAAGAAATGGAGGCGGAGGGTTGCCTGCCTTCCCTGGGATCTGAGGAGGCTTACACCCAAAGCTGCCAGTGGATTTCTAGCCACGCAGGCCAGTGCCTTCCCGGACCCCCCCCCCCCCCCCGCCCCCCCGACAGTGCTCTGCCTACCTGTCTCCTTTCCTGAGCCAGGAAGGCTTCTCTGAGGTCCCGAAGGGGGTGCCACGTAGGACCCAGCCTTTTCCTGTGGCCTTTTCTCCTCTCTCCGGGCGTCCATGCTGACAGGGCTAAACCTTCTGAGTAGAGGATCAGGACACCCTTTCTGGTGCTGAAAGTTTTAGGGAGTAAGAGGCTCCATGTGTGCTGGGTGGGGTCGCCCTTCTCCTGCGGTTCGCAGACCAGGACATAATCTTCTGGAGACTTCCAGTTCAAGTAATCCTGCAACAGAAAGAAACCACCTTGATCGATTCACTGTGGACAGCACATTAAAAAATTTTTCTTTTAATTATATTTTTATTGCTTCCAGAGAGGAAGGGAGAGGGAGAGGGAGGTAGAAACAGCAATAATGACAGAGAATCATTGATCAGCTGCCTCCTGCACGCCCCCTGCTCGGGATGGAGCCTGCAACCTGGGCAGGTGCCCCGACCGAGACTTGAACCGTGACCTCCTGGTTCATAGGTTGACGTTCAACCACTGAGCCACTTGGGCCGGGCTGGACAGCACTTTGATAGCAAATTCTGCGTGTGCAAGGCGTGGGGCATGTTTTTAGGTGGCTGGTTTTCTCTGAGTTGATCACATGGTGCATGAAACACAGTAAACTCTTCTGAGCAGCTGGTTTCACATCTCAGGATCAGCAGGGCCCAGGGCACGGTCCTGTTTTACTCCACATAACCAACGTTCGGGAGGGCCACTCGTGCCTCGAGGCTTAACCAGGGCCGAGTGTAGGTTACAGGCCAGTTAGTTCCCTGGTATGCAAGTACGTTGTCAGCATTACCAAGGGCAGCAGATAACTTTGACATTAGACCTGGGCTCTCTGGCAGTTTAAAGAGGAGAACGCCATTCCACGCCATCACTCCCGCCGGACGCAGGGGGAATATCTATGCATTCCAGATGCGGTGTAACTTTATATGATTTGGCTATTCCGGAGCCTGTAAAGTAGTTACATGTCTTGTAAGAAAGTAAATGCCATTGTCCATAGACGTGCTTTGAAACTCTATTTGTCTTTCAATACAGCGAAGGTCAGACATCGTGACAAACTACTGTGACAATGGAAATCTCTGTGCGAGCCAAACGTTTTCAAAATACCTCCAGTGGATTTTTTTTTTTTTTTCTTGGCAGAACTCAACGAAGTAAAATTGCAGCACAACAAGGGAATTCTGCCACCACTTTAAAATGAAAAAAAAAAAATTTTTTTTTGGCCGGTATTAAATATGAGTCCTGTGGGTTTGAATTCCAGAAAGTTCAAGGAAGCCATTGAAATGACAAGAACACACACAGCCTTCCGACCACAGAGCACAACTCTGAAGACCAGCGTGCCTAGAACCCAGGTGGAGATTCTGGTCTTGAACCAAACCATCCGAATTCTAGACAATCTGGAATCTCCATCAGCCTAAAGCAAGCGAGGCTGGAGGTCGGTGTGCGGGAGGAAGCGAGGGGGTCCCCGGGGCAACCTCGGGGTGTCAGCAAAACCACCTTATTTTCTCGAGTTTCACCAAGCAGGGGAGATCTGCCACTGACCCCCACCACCTCACCAACCCAACAAACGCAAATATGCATGGCTCAGCTCCAGATGGAAAAAGAGAGCATTCCTTCAGCCCTCCCCCCCGGCCCCCCTCCCCCTCCAGTCCCCCCACTATGCCCTGATTCCGCTGTAAAACTCACCTCTGGTTCAAAATAGACTTCTACCTTCTGTTTGTTCTGGACCCACTTGCCATGTCCCCGGCTCAGGGGAGAGAGCGGGAGCATGTTTTCCCTCTGACCACCCTTCTCAAGGGCAGTTCATCTTGGGTTTTGAAGGCTGAAAGCTGGTCACACCTCAAGGTTTCCCGAGTGCAGCGGGGAGCCCGCGAAGACCACAAACACTGGGCCTTTTATGAAGGGCATTTCCCCCTCATACAGCGGCTTCTTAGGAACAACCGGCCACACAGCTCAGACAGTGTGCGTCTTTGTCGGGAGAAAAAAATAAATTGCAAACCCAAACTCCTCAAGCCCAGGATTGTCTGCTCCCTGGGCAATCTCTCCCTCCCCTCTGCCTGTGCCCTTGTTGGGCTTGGTCCGGTTGCTCTGTTACCGGCACACCTACAACACCATCCTTCTCTCTGCAGTGGAGGTTGTTTCCCGGTTGCTATGGCAGCGCAGGGAAATGCAAGTCCCTTAAACCAGCCCAGGCAAGGCGGAGACTGCCCAGGGCAGCGTCCACACCGGGAGAGGGAGGGTCAAACGGGCACTGAAGGGGCCAGGCTCAGATTTCAAGTCCTGCCTGGGGGAGGGATGAGGGCACGCTGAGATCTTTTTCCTGTCACCACAGCGCTCACCTTGTTTCCAGAGTGTCTTCTTCCTTCTCCAGACGCGAGAGCCTTTCACTGTCAACCCACGTGCACACATTCAGAGGAGCCGCCAAGGTCACCGAAAGCGGCCTGTGAAGCTTTCCCTGGCTGAGCTCCAGCACCTCTCCCACGGCACACGAGGCCCTTTATGGGAGCTGCGGCTTTGCACGAGTGAGTGTGAGGCCCTGGGACTCTCCAGATAGCGTCGCATCCCTGCTTACCACCTAGGTGCAGGCCATCTCCAGAGAGGGGCTGCTTGGGAGGTACGGTTGAGGGCATTGGGTTGCCACAATGGCTGGAGGCCAATACTGGCATTGAGCAGGCAGGGGCCTGGGATGCTGAGGTTCTGTGGTGTGTGAGACTGTCCCACGTAATGAAGAATCGTCCTACTGTGAATGCTGGTAGCATCCCTTGTGAGAGACACTGCTACGGCCTAGGCCTCTTGGCTCTCCTTGATGCTGACACTGTGAGGACAGGAGGTGGGGTGGGGGGCGGGAGAGTCAGGGAACAAAAAGATGCCTTTGCTGTGATCTATGGCCCCGCTCTGGCCTGTCATCTGTCAGTGAACCTCCGTGGCAGCCTGTGGGAGTGTCCCCCGCTGGCCTGCACCAAGCAGTATAAGAGGCCACAGGCCCAGTTACCTTTCAGATCTTTCTCTGAGGCTCAGCCTTTCCCAGGAAGCAGGCTCCAGCCTCCTGAGGAAGAAAGGGAGGTCATGCTAGATAATTAGGTTGGCTTACCATAGGGAGTCAAGACAGTGAATGTAGAGGCTCAAAACTTTATTGTGGAATTTAGTCAAAACCACAATAAATACAATTTCAACATCCATTAGGATGGCTATTACGGGAACCAACCTCCCCAACAAAACAAAACAAAACAAAACAAAACAAAAAAAAAGAAAGAAAGAAAGAAAGAAAAGGAAAGAAAAAGAAAAGAAAAGAAAAGAAAAGAAAAAACACCCAAAAAACCAACACCAGAAAAGAACAAGTGTTGGTGAGGACAGGGAGAAATCGGGACCCTTGTGCACTGTTGGTGGGAATGTAAAATGGTGTAACTGCCATGAAAAACAAATAGTATGGAAGTCCTCAAAAAGCTAAACAGCCCTGGCTGGGGTGGCTCAGTTGGTTGAGCATCATCCTGTGCACTCAAAGGTTGCTGGTTCCATTCCCAGTCGGGTTGGGGATTTGGTCTCCGGATAGGAGGCATCTGATCAATTGCTTCTCACATCAATGTTTCTCTGCCTCTCTCCCTGAAAATTCAATAAAATCACATTAAAAAAAATTAAACATAGAATTATTTATGAATCAGCAATTTCACTTCACAATTCTACTTCTAAGTATATAATCCAAAAGCAGTGAAATCAGGGATATTAAGAGATTTCTGAACACCCATGTTTAGAGCAGCATTCTTCACAATAGCCCAAATGTGAAAACAATCCAGGTGTCCACAACAGATGAATGCATGAGTGAAATGCAATGTACACACACAATGAAATATTATTATTATTTTATATTTTTTTCTTAATTTCAGAGGGAGCGAGAGAGATAGGAACATCAATGATGAGAAAGAATTATTGATCGAGTGCCTCCTGCATGCCCCACACTGAGGATCAAGCCTGCAACCTGGGCATATATATGCCTTTGACCAGTATGGCACCTGGGACCCTTCAGTGCACAGGCCAATGCTCTATCCACTGAGCCAAACCGGCCAGGGCTAATGCGATATTATTTAGTCTGGAAAATAATTTCTCCCAGTCTCTCCAGGGGAAATTCATTCTCTGAGACCACCTGATTTGGAAATGTGAATTCCCCCGTACATGGTGAACCCAGTCCCAGGAGGTGACCTTTCTGAGTCTAAGTTGAGTGAACATCTCACCTGAGACAATACTCAGGTGCTCATCTCTCCCCCTCCCCCCACCCCCAAACACTGTGGCAAGGCTACCAGGCCTCTAGGGTAATACATGAGCAGCCAGACCATAGCCCTTCGCGGGCCTCCCCTAAACGGTCGTGTTTACATCCACACTGGTTAATGTGGACAATGAACAGATGTACAGATCAATTAATAGACATTTAAAAGCATTTACTCAGTCCCCACAGCGGTTTATGGAAAGTGCATTTAGAAAGCAATCGAGATTATTGCTATTCTAAAGTGCTTGGGGATCCCAGATGAAAGGCTCTGTAGCTGGAAAGTATTTATAATGCCAGAAGAACCCCTCCACACCCATGTTATATAACACCACCTCCTCTCCTGGCATGCCCGACCTGTCAGCCGGCGCGGCCTGTCTGTTTAAATGGCGCTGTAAATCCCACAGGGTGGAGACTTTGTTGTTATCCCTTGTAAAGCATCATGATAACCATGGCGCTCCAAAAAAATAGGAACCACATGAAACAAAGGAAAGAGATGTTGCTCTGGCCATGTCCCCACTTCATGTTCAATGGCCACGTCATGGCACTGCAGCCGGGAATCCGTCCCTCGCTCCAAAGTGCTCGAGGTCAATGGATGCTCCTCTGGGGAAGTAGCTTATGGGATAGTGTCAGGATTCTCAGACCCTTTCATTATTTGTTTATTTATTTATTTTGTTAATCCTCACCTGAGGATATTTTTCATGGGTTTTTAGGAGAGTAGAAGAGAAGAGAGCGGGAAAGATAGAAACATCAGCTTGAGAGAAGCACATCGATTGGTTGCCACCTGCAAGAGCCCCGACCAGGGCCCAGGCCAGGGAGGAGCCTGCAACCACGGTACATGCCCTTGACCAGAATCAGACCGAAGACTCTGGTCCCCAGTCCAATGCTCTATCCACAGAGCCAAACTGGCTAGGGCTCTCGGCCTCTTTTAAAGGGCAGTGTGAACGTGTTTTCTAGGAATTGCATCCACCTGCAGGGAAGTCTATAAGAAGAGTCCTTGGTACCGTCCCTGTTACCCAAGAGGAACGATCAGTGCACGGAGAGGCATAAGGATGTGCACAAGCCCCTGAGCAAACCAGAGGTGGAACGGGAACTTGTCCAAATTTGGTCCGAATCCCAGCCTGCTGTTCATCCCACTTCTGCCACAGAGTAGTAGCATCCATTCGTAAGACGCTGCATCCTGGTTAATACCCAGCAGTGAACAAGCTGCTGAGACTGAAGCCACCACAGCACCTTCTTCAGCCACGAAGCTGGTGACTGGACACTGGGTCTGTGTCTGGCTACTGGGCCGCTCCAAACAATCTCCCCACCCTTGCTTCTCCTCACCTTGCCTTGCAAATCTAGCTGCAAGGTGACCTAGGAAGGCGCATTTTCAGCTTTCTAACCTCCTGCACGGGAGGGAAGGTGGAATGAAGGCAGATAGAGCCGTCCATGGTTATCTACCATAAGCACCAAAGACAGACACTGGTGCTTGAGAAAGTCAAAACGAAGAATTTTTAAAAATATGGGCGTGTATATGACAGTCGGCATCCCCTTCCATTATTTAGACGCTTTTCATTGGCTTGTGTTTTATACTCCCAACTAGACTGCAAGTCTCCGGAAGGTAAGGACTAGATCCTGTAAGTCTCAGCACGCTCCATAGCATGCCTTGCGTAACATTACAGCTGCATACAGACGTGTTGCTGTCTTTCTAACACGCCCAGGGAAATGTGTACTGATCTTGCAGCCAGTAAGTAAGATACATGAAAGAAGAGAGTTATGTCAAAGCCTGTTCTAGCAGCTGGTAGTTTGCTGATAGTACAAAGCGTAGAGCCACAGGTTAAAGACTCTGATTAATGAAAACTCGATTTTCAAAGACCGGAAGGGCACCGAGAGAATTAGCGTGGAAGAGGCAGCCTTCTGAACTCGTTGGATGCTTCCAGACTCTCGGGGGACGAGTTACCCGGCTTGTTCAGAGACGAGGGCTCATTTCTCACGAGGCCAGGTCAGGTTTGAAAGAAAAGGCGAGCGGCGATAAAGAATACGCTGCAATCATAGCAAGTGTCCTGACGGCTCTCTGCTTCCTTCCTCTCCTCTGAGAATAAATGGTGACCTAACGGCCTGCCTCCATCAGGAGGGAGGGGACTGGAGGTCTATTTACTCTAGATCTTTCTGAAGCGTTTGCTTTGGGAGTCTAAACTATTTATTATGCTTTTGTGCTGGGCTTCATTTTACTAGTGGAAGTGCTCGCAATAACTGCGAGCTTTTAAATAAATCCATGGTGGGGAGACAGGACGAGTGGAGAAGAAACAAAAACCACACATTCTTGCTTCTTCTGTAAAATGAATCGCTAGAGTTCACCTTGTGAACCCAGGAGCCCTAACTCACAGGTAACCTCCCTGCCTGTTATCTAACCCCGCTGTGCAGGAATGGGGCCCAGGAAGCCTGGACTTGGGATTGATGGGGGAGAAATGAGGGTGAGAGGGGAGTAAGGCAAGAGGGCCATATCCTTTGGGAGGCACATCCCTGTTTCAGAGGCCAGAAGACCAGCTAGAACTCTCCGCACGTTGAGAGGCATCCATAGTGTTACTACAGGTGTGAGCAGATGTGAGCAGTGCCCTCTGAGGAGCCTTGTGCTCCTGGCCAGCCTCCGCTCGCTCGTGCCCACCCCTGATGCCAGCCCCCTCTACAGCAGGAGGTCCAGGGGAGTGGTCCGTCCAACGGTACATTGCAAAGGGAGATGCTGATAGCAGGGCAGCTTTTCAGACTTCACGATAATCCTTCTCTTGACTCACTGTCTAGACGTAGTTAGGTGCACAAAGGGTTAACGGGCCTCGCAGGACTCGGCTGCCAAGTACACTTAATGCTCAGCCCAGCACTCCCAGCTTGTATTCTGACGCTGCTGGAGTAGCCTGTTCATGGCATCTGGTTCCCTGGCAACAGCTTTCATTGGCTCAATCAAAGCCTTTTCTTCTCCAGAAAGCTCCTACTGAGACACCCACCACCACCACTAATCACCATCTTAACTGGGGTTTAGGATGCAGCTGGTAGGGAAAGCAGCATCTGTGGCTGAGAGAAGGTACGGCAATGGGCTGGCCGGACACACCTGCTTGCCGCCGCCCTCGCCCTGGAGTTCTACGGGCCCACGTGGAAATTACCTGCTTTTCCACCCGGGTGGACACACAGGCTGGGCCGAGAAGTTTCCCCGGAGGAGCCTGAGGTCTTTGTTCGGCAGAAACCCACGAGCCCCTGTGATTCATGACCAGCTATTTCCTGGGCCGATCTGAGCTGGAAGTGCGGGCTCTGTGCTCTGACAAGGGGCGTCGCTGAGCCGAGGGAGTTCCGACAAGGAAATCCATATGGTGGGAGGCTTGTCCCTGGTCAGCCGCAAGCTGGGGAGACGGCCTGCCTCCACCAGGACCGGGGAGGCCCACAGCTGCTCCTCCTGCCCCGCGGGGTCTGGGCAGCTCCAGATTGGCCCAGAAGAGCGGCGAAAAGGAGTTCTTCCCGCAGCTTTTGGGGGAAATGAGATTCTCTAACAAAAGTGAGCATTTTTAGGAGAATGCTTTAGTTTTACTGAGAATCCCTTTGAGTTTTCTTGTTTGTCTAGGCCAGTGGTCGGCAAACTCTTTAGTCAACAGGGCCAAATACCAACAGCGCAACTATTGAAATTTCGTTTGAGAGCCAAATTTTTTAAACTTAGACTTCTTCTAACGCCACTTGTTCAAAATAGACTCACCCAGGTCGTGGTATTTTGTGGAAGAGCCACACTCAAGGGGCCAAAGAGCCACATGTGGCTCTCGAGTTGCAGTTTGCCAACCACTGGTCTAGGGAATCAATCTGTTCTGTTGTGAAAGCAGTTCTCCCTTCTGCTTTCACTCTATCGACCTATTTCCTCCATTTTATCTTTTTCTCAAGTCAAATTTTGTCCTATGCATGTGTACTCACCGAAATCTAAACAGATAGCATCATTCAGGAACTAAAAAGTATTCATAATTCACAGTAATATGTAGAAAAGATGTTGACTTGTGTCCAGGCCATCCACCCTAATATTTGTGCTGCCCTAACCTTCTGGTTCCTCAAATAAAAAAAAAAACACACACACAAGAAAAAACAAACAAAAAGAACCCCACGACCATCCTGGTCAGAGTGTTGAAATGCAGCGGGACAGTTGACAATTCAGCAGAGTGGGGGTTTGTGGCTGCTCTGCTGGGGAAGCGAAGGGCCTCTCCTGTGTGGGGCGCGTGTGTGAACAGCTCTCTGTGTGATCTACCAGCCTGTCCGCAGTTCAGCACCAGGAGGGTTCTTGGTGGTACTACCTCACAGCATGTGAAAATATGTTAAAATATGGAGAGCACTTAACAAAAACAACATACATTTGAGAACTATCTGGGGACCGGGCTGGTTCTATTTCTTAAGAGATGTGTAATGAGAAAATTCTTATCCTCCAAGCCTCAGTTTCCTCCTCTGAAAAATGTTGACAGTGCCTCTTGCCCTCACCAGTTTGGCTCAGTGGATAGAACATCAGCCTGTTGACTGAAGGGTCCCGGGTTCGATTCTAGTCAAAGGCGTATGCCTGGGTTGTGGGCTTGATCCCAGGACGGGGCATGCAGGAGGCAGCTGATCAATGATTCTCTCTCATCATTGATGTTTCTCTCTCTCTCTCCCTCTCCCTTCCTCTCTGAAATCAATAATGCATATATATATGCTTCATATGGGATTATCTCAAGGGCCAGGAGAAATGTGCCAGGGCCCTACACCCACAGATTCTGATGAATATATTCGAAGAAAGGCCCTGGCATTGGAGAACCACAGATGCAGCAGACGGAGGCTCTCTCTGGTTATTTTTTAGGCTGAGGAATTCCTTGAAAGTCAGAGGTTCTTAGGAATGGTGACGAGGAGGAGGTAACACTTATGAAAACAAAATTCTCTTATTTCTTCCTCAAATCTGGGAGTTACAATAGATTGTAGCCCAGTGTGGTGGAAGCATTCTCTCTCCCTTGAGCCCTTGCAAGATGGACCTCAATCAAATAGTTTTCTGTGTCTGTTTTTTCATTCATTCATTCAGTAAAAAAAAAAAAAAAGACAGACAGAAAAACTTTTTCTGAGCACCTTCTATATGGATGTTTTGGTAAGAGATAGTGTAATAGGGAGAAATAGGTAAATGGTATAATGCTCAGGAAGCTCACAGCCTGGCAAGGGAAAATAAGGAAGCCGCATGATGCTGGGCGTGGCACGATTAAATAGTAATCCCCTGAGTGGTGTTTCCCTGGGGGAGCCTTAATGATGTAACACAGGAAGTTGCAAGATACTCTGATGCGGGGGACACATCAGATTCTAAGCAGGAAACAATTTCTTATCCTTCCCAACAAAGGGTAGCACCCTCTGATTTAAGACCAAGAGAATTTAAGACCACAAAGCCCTTGGTATTAAAATTTATAAAATACCATGCCACCTTAAAAAATATATCTTTATTGATTTCTGAGAGGAAGGGAGAAGGAGAGAGAGATAAAAACATCAACGATGAGAGAGAATCCTTGATCGGCTGCCTCCTTCAGGCCCCACACGGGATTGAGCCCACAACCGGCATGTGCCCTGATTAGGAATAGAATCGTGACCTCCTGGTTCATAGGTCAATACTCAACCACTGAGCCACAGCGCCTGGGGCTACCACATTGCCATTTCTGTTAGTTAGCAGAACAGACAGCAAGCATTTGTAGGGCATATTTTCAGGAAGAAAATCTTTGAATACATCAATTGAAAGATACTTGGTACTTAACGGCTGTGTCTAGAGTAAATAAACATGTAAACAAAAACAGAACTTTTTGTGGTTGGTAACCAGGTGGGTGACCCAAAGCAATTTGGAGCACCAGGTCTGGAGAACCTGGAGGACGACTCCAAATAGATTCTCAAATGGCTCCTTTGGTGTCACTGTTAGGAGTTTTCATTAATTCTTTGGGGTGTAGAAAGAGGAGACTGGTATTAGAACCTCTTGTATATGCCTTGGAAATAATTCTGTATAAAATATAACATAGTGATTGCAAATAGGTTTCCTATTATGTGTTAAATCCAGTCCAGTTGGTAGGGGCTGCTTAGAAAACACAATTGAGAATAATTCTGAAAAGTCCTGGCCCAGCAAAAAAAAAGAGTTTCGTGGCTGATTAATTATGCCATCCATAGGTGAGGGAGAGTGAATTGTGAGCTTTGCCAACGCTATGTTATAAATGGTACAGAATTCTCATTAATTAAATGTAGGCTGAGGCATCTAATTGTTAGTCATTTGTGTTTCCTGTTTGGTTAAAATCACATTTTTATCCTACCCTTAATTAAATGATCCCTCTCTGGAAGGCAAACAGTTTCTCTTAAAAGTCCCCCAGAAGGTTCTGCAAGATATTTGGCACCAGAGGGTGACTTTGCAATGAACGAGCTGATCACACCAACCTCCCTTAACTTTAGAAACGCTGCCATTTCTCCTGGGATAGCTGTCAATTTTCATTGTATGTAATTACGGTGCCCAATGTGTAGTCTGGCAGCCCTCCTGTGTTCTCTGAAGTGCTTGACTGTTGTTTGGCTAGAAAACATGAAAGTGTAGTCCTGCCTTCAGCAATAAATATTTGCTTCACTTCTTGTAAATGTGCCTCGCTGAATTCTCCCATGGGCAGCCGATAACAGCTCTGTCTCAACTTACTCTCCGGCCAGGAGGGGCACCCCAATTTTAGAAGTGTTGAGACATGAACAAATAAGAGCCTGGGAAGAAAAGGAGTACAGCAGATATCTAAAGGAGATAAACGCTGAGTATCCAAGTCAAGATTCCAGGGCCCAGACTGAGCAAGTAAAACCAACAGCCTCTCCCTCCTCCCTGCCTCCCCCGCTGCCCAGGCCCCTTGCAGAATAGTGTCTCACCTGGCTCAGCAGTATCTGGGGGTGCGGCATGTAACACACACTATACAAAGTAGAAGGTATCACAAGAAAGTACTACAAGATAGAAAGTATGAAGTAGTGTTAACAGAGGGATGGAAAACGCTGTGGGAATCCAGAGGGACAGAGTAGTTCCGCTTGTGCAAATCAGGGCAGAGGAGCAGGTGGCAGTCAAGCAGTCGTTGAAGAATCAGCTACTGTGGTGGTCATGAAAAAACACCTCTCAGATCTCTAGCTGCGAGGAGCATAGTTGACTGAGGGTCCCATTTGCACATTTTGAAGTCCATCCCCGCGTTTGCCCTGATGTTGCCCTTCCCACAGGCTTGGTCTTTTTTTTTTTTTTTTTTAAATATATTTTTATTGATTTCAGGAAGGGAGAGGGAGAGAGAGAGAGAGAAACATCAATGATGAAAGAGAATCATTAATAGGCTGCCTCCTGCACACCCCCTGCTGGGGATCGAGACCGAAACCTGGGCATGTGCCCTTGACCAGAATCAAAGCTGGAACCCTTCAGTCCCCAGGCCAATGCTCTATCCACTGAGCCAAACCAGCGAGGGCGGGGCAGGTTTGTTCTTGAGAGACAGGGCAGATATAGGACTCCTCTGGTGGGTGACTTTTGCTCAAGGACTCCCTAGCATTCTTGCCAAACATTTTTAGAACTGCACAAGAGTCTAAGATAATTCCATCTCAACTTCCTTCCTTCCCTTTCTCCTTCACATGGTCAGACCTGTCCCTGGTCAGAGAGTTCTGGTTCTCTCCTCGTTGCCCCCACAGGAAAATGTGATTTTCCTAATAAATCTCTCCTGTCTTGATGTCTACTTTTTGGAGGACCTATATGGACACCCAATGCTTGTGGAGGTGACAGGTAGGTGTCCTCAACATATTCCCAATGTACTGTTTCATTTGCTTTGTTATTTCCCATCCTTTCCCCGACTACCACTATGCTTTAGAAGTTGGCACTATTGGTTTTTCTCCGGAGAAGAGATATTTCAGGCAATAGGAAGTGCCCATAGGAAAGTCCAGAGGGGAAAAGAAAGCAGACCTAGAGGAAGATTAGAAAGATGTCCTAGTTTTTCCTTATTATGCTAATTATTTCTTTAAACAGAGTTTTTTTGTGTGTGTTTTTAAATGGTTAATTACTATTATGATGATATTGAGCTGCATCTTAGAACAAGCATGATCAGAGACCTAAAGGCATTAGGATGCTTTTGCTGCCTCTCATTTCTGAGGCCCATCAGCTAGCTACAAAGACTCCTGGACTTATATCATGCAGCCCAGGCACCCAAATTCCAGTTCCAATTCCTGCTGGAAAGCTCAACTTGGCCCAGCTTGGGTCAGATACCCACCCTCACAACAATTAGTTGTGTTCAGGGGGACTAGGTCGGGGAAGGATCGTGGCTAGTCCATGTTGGACCAACCTGGTAGAGTCCATGGCTACTGTGTGCATGCTGGATGTTCCCAGAAGGAGGGTTGCTGCAATGATTATGTGTAAAGACTTGGCCATCTGTTAGGCCTTCAGGATCAAACCATGCTTTGAAGTCCTCACTTCCTCTTTCAGGACCCCCAGGCTCTATCTTCCTTCTTACCTAAACTCCCTATAAAGAAAATGAGATATTTTTAATTTAGAGCTTAGAGTAGTGAGGACCTGCAAAACGTGTCTCTGCTTTTAAGTGGGTTATGGATGATTATTTTCATTTTGCCC
Organism: Pipistrellus hanaki; assembly: GCF_964339955.1. Lineage (NCBI taxonomy): Eukaryota > Metazoa > Chordata > Mammalia > Chiroptera > Vespertilionidae > Pipistrellus > Pipistrellus hanaki. The sequence goes on along the minus strand of NC_140510.1, from coordinate 74,412,953 downwards.
CTTATTAAATTCCCATGGAATGCACTAATTTTTAGCAAGCAATTGCTTTTGGACACTTGGAAGCACTGGGAAGAGAAAGCTCCAGCACTCCCCACTTCCCCTTCATTGCAGATCTTTTTTGGGGTGACTTCATGTCAGAATGTCAATGCTATTTCAAAGTCCTCCCTGTTGGCTTCTGAAGCCAAGGCCTTTGGTGAACTCAATGTTTTAGGACACGGTGCAGGTAAGATTTTGGAAGTGTCCTCCATTATCTTGATGGCCCAGCTCAAAGCTGGGCTCCTCATCCGGCCCCTGGTGCAGCTGTGGTGTCTGCTGCCAGTTGAGGCTGCCTTTGAAAGCTGGCATTTTGCTGGAACAGACTCAAGCCCCAATGGCAGACTTGGGTTGCAATGGAAAGTAGATTCCAGCACTGTCCCTGGAATGTGAACTTTCCCTGGAAACTTTCCAGGCTGCCTCTTAGAGAACAGCAGGCATCAACGTATTCACACCAGGAGTCAATTAAAGAAACCCAAATTATTGCCATTCCAATAAACAACAATCTCTCTTCCTTTTCAACTAAGCTTGTTAAGATGGCCTAAAAGCCAGGTCTAATTACACAATCGGATAGCATAATTCTGATTAGAAGCTTTTTGTCTAATTAATTTTCTCCTGCAATCCAACTTATTTTTAGTAAACGTTAAATATGTATTTAAATAATGTTAATGCATATTCCCCTCCCCCAAAAACCCTACTGGGATTCTCTTTCATTTATCCTTCCTGCTTTTTAATGAGGCATGAATGTTCCTTAGACACATTCAGACAGGGAAAGAGGTAGGAGAATGCCACACTTTCAAAATGTAGCCTGTGATATGAATACGTGTAGCTCAGGTACAAACACACAGGTCAGACATCATAGGTTGGGGTGGGGTCACCTAAGGTGGTTCTGAGTAATTGTTAAATGTTTGATCCACTGGAGGAACGGGGAGGAAGTAAAGTGGTGAGGATGATAGTAGTTGATTATAACTACAACTTCCAAACTTGTCTGAAATAGACCCTCCAAGGCACTCATTCTTATCAATTATCTTTCTCCTGCTTCTTCACTCCCCCCGTCCTCTCTCTCTTACAGTAAATACAATTTTATCTTCTCAAGGTACATCTCTGTCCATCACGAAGTTGTGAAATCTGCAATCCCAGTGGTTTAAATACTGACCATATCACATGTGTCAAACACAAGGCCCGCAGGCCAAATCCTCTGCGGCCATCAGAAACATTCTATCTAGATCACATGTGTCAAACACAAGGCCCGAGGGTCAAATCCAGCCCGCCAGGCCTTGCAATGTGGCCCGCACCGCGCTGTCATCACTGCACTCCGCTGTCAGTTTATGACATTGTCAGTTTATGACTGTTCAGTAAACCATTCGGCCCGCGATTTAGGCTGGATTTTAGATTTTGGACCCTTCTCTGATTGAGTTCGACACCCCTAGTATAGATAATAGAATGTGTCATTCACATTTACTTAGTAGTCTCTGGTAAATAATAGGAAGGGGGAAAGGATGGAAGGAGAGAAGATTTTTATACTCTACACAGTTAGGATTTAACAATCTCTTAAAAAAAAAAAAATACCCTGCTAGTTGAAAAGTACAACTGATGAAATTTGTTGAAACTTAATTTGACCAAATGTTGTGAGCACTGGCTAATATATGTCTGGTACCTTTAGTATGTGTGCATGAGGACTGGGTAATTGTGGGTGAACTCTTTTTCCTTTGTAGTAAAATTTCTTAGTGCTCTGAGTTAAAATTCTATGTTATCCTCATGTTGATGAGAATTACTGCTGTCATTTTAGGTGTCTCTCAGTTTCCTGCCCTTGTCAATTCTGATGATGAAAAAAGCTCACTTGAAATAATAATAATAAAAAAACCCCACACAAATTCCCATAGAACTCAAGAAACTCCTTCCTTCATGCTTTTTTGGCCTTTCTTTTTTCTTTTCTTTTTTTTCTTCTTCTTTTTTTTTCTTCTGGTGGTGGTGGGGAGAACAGAGAATGCTAGTTTGAAGCATTTAAGTTTGATTACAATTTAGTAATTGTAGAAATGACTCTTTTCTTTTTGCTACTTTCAGTAAGTTCTGAAACCAATGTATTTTTTCCTTTTTTTTTTTTTTTTCAAATTGGCCAAGAACAGCAGAAGTAAAGGGGAAAATTCTATGTAATCATTCCTAAGGGATAATAAAAAAAATCACAACCACCAAACATGAAGTAAGATTTCTTTTTCTATCAACAAATCTGAGTAACTCACATTGACGTTACGCACATGGGAAAGGAGGAATTCCCTAAAGATGATTGCTTTAACGTGTATGCACAAGGAGATTCGGGGTCACTGCTAGTAAAGAAGGGAGCCTTTAATCAAATGTGGCCAAATGATCTGTTTGCACTGCTCAAAGGAGATGAGAGGGCCCACTTATCAGGGAGTCCCCAACACCAGTCACCAGGAGACCTCCCACACTCTTGCCTTCGAGAAAAGGCCCAATTTGGCCAAACAGTAGATAAGGAAGAGAACTCACCGCGGGCTGGGCCGCTGCTGGCCGGGCTGAAGTTGGATAATGTCTAATAATATCTCGTGTTTACATAGGAACCTTTTCCTGGGGGCAAAGTGCTTTACCAGCATTATCTCATTAACCTGTCCTCTGACCCTAAAAGTGACCACATTTTTTACTGGGGCTGAGGTTGAATAGAAGAGAAAAAGAACAAAAGAATCCAATGGCCAAGCTGGATATGGGAATCCAGGTCTCTACATTTCTGGGCCAGGTTGCTCATCGTCATTCTGAGATGAGCAATGAAAGCCCATTCCAAATGATGGCTTGACGTGGCCTCATTTAAAGAGGAGAAACAATTGTTACCCTTTTCTGTATTTAGTTGTGTCCAAAGAATTGGTGAAAAATCCTAAATATTCTACCTGTGCCTTCTAATTGAGGAGCTCTTAATCTTGGGTCCATGGTTTTGGGGAGATAGGAGAAAGTTGTCTGCAATCTTGAGTGTATATGGCCAGACTTGCGTAATTTCTGGGAACTGAATCCACAGTTCTATCAGATTTCCAAAAGGATTTATGATTTCTTGAAAAGAACCTCTGGGTTCTTTGTTTTGTTCTCCAACTGTAGTGAGGTATTATCGCCAGGCTATAGCAAAGCTAATATTTAGAGTTCCAACTCTATGTTCAGCTCTAATCTAGTTATGGGGTCATGGAGCAGGATAAGTGGATTTTGGCTGATAACCTATAAATCATATTTCTAAGGTTTCTAACTAATATGTTAGTTGGCTCTAAATAATTTTCCTCATGTGTTCCATTCATTCATTATTTATTTATTTATTTATTTAATCCAAGAGACAATCACTGAGGCTACTACTTTCCTATGGCTGCTTTACCTGATTACCATGCAATAGGTGGCTTAAAACAACAGAAATTTATTCTTACAGTTCTGGAGGCTCTAAGTTGGAAATAAAATGTCAATAAGACACCCTCTCTCTGAAAGCTCCAGGGAGGAAACTTTCTTGCCTAGTCTAATTTCTGGTGGTTGCCAGCAATCCTTGGTGTTTTTTGCCTTTTAGACATGTAACTCCAATCTCTGCCTCTGTCACCATATGGCATCCTCCCTGTGTGTCTTTCTTCCTTTTAAAAAATATTAGGACAACAGTCAAGTTGGATCAAAGGTCTACCTTACTCCAGTATGACCTCATCTTAACTATATTAACTACATCTGACCCTATTTCCAAATAAGGTCACGTTCTGATGTTCTGGGAAGGACATGAATTTCGGGGAACACTAACCAACTCAGTACACTGAGCATCACTTTGTACTGGATGTTCTGCTGAGCACTAGAAATTAAATATAAAACAAATACTGCTTAGGCACTAATAATACTTAATGATCTTGTATAATTTTTTTTTTTTTTTTTTTTAGCCAGTAACATCCCTTCTTCTTGGGATTCCTTTTTTTGTTCCAAGATGATGTAGGAGTGTCCCAGGGTGATGATGCGATATCTATGTCTTCATTCTGATTTTCTTCTGGATCCACATTCCTGTCCATTTTGGCAGAGAGCAAGAGAGCTGGAGCATATCCAATATGGGCTCGATTAGCTTTCAGCAGTTGAAATAGCTATAGATTCTTCCTTTCATCAAAAAATGAATTCCTGTGATACATGAGTATGTAGGCAACTGTAAACGAATCAGTGCAGAAATGGTGGGAGATGAGGCTGGAGAGCTTGGTAGAGATTACGGAAGGCCTCGTGTGCCGTGCTTAGGATTTTAAACAAGGAAGAGACAACATCACAGCTGCATTTACCATGATTCCTCTGGCACAGGGCGGAAACAAAGGAGAGGAGGGACCAAAACGGAGGCAGCGAGACCAGTTAGGGAGCCTTTACAGTGATATAAGCAAGAGATGGTGACCATGTGGAGGAACTAGAATTCAAGTCGGTTGGCCGAGTATGGGGGCTAAGAAAGAGGACAGAGCCACGGATAAAGTTGAAATTGCTGACAGAGTGAAATATATGACACCAGCTTTTGGATCTCAAGCCATTGCCCTTGTCCCGACAGTTCCGGATGCCTCTTAAACACCAAGCGCCTACAGGGCTGCATGCAGGGAGGCAGGAAAGCAAGGCAGTCCCCAGCAATGGCAGAGGGAGCACCAAGTGCCTTGTAACTACTTCCTCTCCCCTGAGGCAAGTCCTAGGGAGGAGCTACAATAACTGGCTTTCTGATAAAAAGTGCCTGCTTTGCTTCATTCTTCCAGCAATGTTAATGGATGGGCTTTTAGACATCCAGTTGGGCTTATCCAGGATGCTCAGGTATGGAAAAGGGGTAGCTCAGGCTGAGGGTGACAGAGCCCATGTTGGCTGGTAGATATTCTTGTGTCTCTTGACCATCTTAGCACCATCCACTCAACAAGTGAGCTGAAGTTATTTCCCCGAACTGGAAAACCAGTGGTGACTTTTTTCATGCTTGGAGGGAGTCATTAACTCATCTTTTCCAAACAACACCCAAACTCCTTCGGGAATCTGTTCTCATCTGTCAGATCCCCCATCTTCAGGAAATCTTGGGGAACAGATATGGTGAACCCTTGCAAGCACATTCACTGTGTCATCTGGACTTGGATGTTGATATTCTGGAGTCACTTTGCCATGGGAGGGGGGTGTCTTATCAAGCTCCTCTGCACCCCTTTTATGTAAAAACACAATGAAACAAACTAAATCCAAATCCACTCTGGCTCCACACACCTATGAGCTTACCACTGGTGGCCGTGGTCTTCCTGTGATCTTCTGTTAAGTGGGATGAACCGAGATCATGGAAAAGTGGGTCTGATTCCCTGCTGACAAGGTATACATGTCTTAGAATAAATGTATTTCACAACGCGCCCCCCCCCCCCCCCCAAACTAATCACAGTTTTAGTAATGTTCCAAAGAAACAGAATGGATTCTATAGACACCAACAATTTAGTAGCATTCATGGTTGGAAAAGAAAGTAGGAAAAGGGTTGCACTACAGTGTGGGGGTCAAGGGCTCTTGGACAAGTTTCTAATCTCTTGGTGTCCCAGCTTTCTCTGTCTTTAACATGGGGTTAATAGTTTCGATCTCAAAGAGCTGTTGAGGGAATCAAATAAGACAAGGTGTGTAGAGTGAGTCCTACACTCCATGTATGTGTCTGGTACATCAAAACCCTCAATTAATGTTCCTGCTTATTATAACTCTGGGATAAAGGGAATGCGAGTAATGATGGAAATTCACCTAAAAGTTGTCAAGGGAATGACGAATCAAGGTGTCAGTGGCTCAGAAGCAGGGCTGTGTTCAGAATTTTTTCTTGCTATCTCCCCTTCCTGGCTTTTCCCTTTGATCTTTTTTTTTTTTTTTTTTTTTTTTTTTTTTTTTTTTTTTTTTTTTTTTAATGCATTTCATCTTTGTGTTTCCCTTTTCTTGGTGCAGAGTGACAGGTAAGAAAGATCTCTAGGTTAAAAGAAGTGTCCCTGAGGAAAATGAAGCTGGCTCCATTCTGATTTTTCTTGAAGGCTGTTCCTATGCAAAAGGCTAACACTGGGTTGAATTCTTTTATTTTCTTAATCAAATAGCCAGGATTAAGAGACATAGTAATGTCTACTCCTGCATACGCAGTAACCTGTTGAGTATTTCTATTCACCAACAGAGTCCAAACCTGGTGTTCTGACTAGTGGAACACTGTGCTTTGTCATTTAACAACCAGAAAAGGCAAGTTAGGTAGCATTCTGATTGGACAGCAGAGATTGCGTTTAGATTTTTTTCCAGTAGCCACTTCAACTGCTCAGTTATAAATATAAGAGTGGTGGTGAGCTCTGAATGGGGACTTAGATATCTGAAGCAGACATTTTGTACAACTTGTGGACCCCATTCACTAGGTGAATGGAGGAATTGTATATTGCCTTCCTCTCATCCAGGATCAGTGGTCGGCAAACTCATTCGTCAACAGAGCCAAATATCAACAGTACAATGAGTGAAATTTCTTTTGAGAGCCAAATTTTTTAAACTTAAACTTCTTTCAATGCCACTTCTTCAAAATAGACTCGTCTAGGCCATGGTATTTTGTGCAAGAGCCACACTCACGGGGCCAAAGAGCCGCGTGTGGCTTGCGAGCCGCAGTTTGCCGACCCTGGCCCAAGATGAACTAACTGAATTTCCTTGCTGTTTCATTTAACTCTTGCAGTGAAATATGAGCCCGCTTTTGTAGGGGGAGCTCACCTAAAGTATGAAGAACTTGAAAGTTTAATTTTCAGCTTTCTTTTTGTCAGCCTCTTGTGCTAACAGTAAAATAAGACTTCTCTGTGACTGGAGAGGTTCGTCTTGTTTGAAACATTTGTTCTTGTTTTCCGGGGCTCTTTTGACTTTATCAAGCCATTTGGCTTCTGAAGAATGGCGCAGAAGCACTGACAAATGCCTGCGGGGCTGGAAGCTGGGGGTACTGATGGCAAATTTATACTGCCGAGAGCTTTCTATTCTCACTGAAACATGAAAATACTTCCTGGCGCTGAGGATGCCTCCTCAATTGCATTCTGTTCTGATGTAAATTCTTTTCCTGACTTGTTCTCACGTCAATCGTGGGCTAAATTAATAATAACAGAATGGAAGACATTAAGACCTTCGTAAATACTTGGCACGTGGTGATTAGGGGCATAGGCCACCGCCAATTTTGCTGCTCTGAGCTCACCTCTCAGAGCTTAAAAGAGGGAACAACGGTACCTACCTCATCAGGTGGTTGTGAATAATAAATGAGGTAATTATATATTAATACTGAATGCTGGTATTTATCACTTATTAGATGCCAAGTGCCAGTGATTAGGGCTTTGTGTCTTAACTATTAGGCCATATTGTGCCCAGGGCTTAGCGTATAGTCAATGTTAAAAAAAAAAAAATGTGAGGAATTATAAAGATCATGATCATTATCACCAAAGTGTGAACAGCCAATCTCACTGCCCTTGGCTACATGTCTGTTCAATCACGCTCCCTTTCACAAAGCTCCTCTCAGCGCCTGTCTTTCCCCTAGCCCTCTCGAGTTCCTCTGTAGGAAGCGGGTATAGGGATAAACCTTGGACTGACCTGCTGGCATACCTGCAAACAAGTCCCAGCTTAGAGGGCACAGCCCTCTTAAGCTTAATCTTGTGACTGTTCCCTAGATCTTTCCTGGGTAGCTAATGGGCTGTGGGAGGTGTAGCAAATGCTGCCAAAACAAGTGAAACTTACAAGAACATTGTAAATTATCTTATTTACCTCTGACTATAAAATAAAGGCTCAGCTTGCAGTCTGGATCTGTTCTGTGGTCTCAGCCAGGCACAGAAGATCCACCTAGACCCAGCTTATTCTCTTTGTCTGTCTTTTTTTCATCCTTCACCGGCCCTCCCTCAGGCTCACCGAACCTTTGGCTCTGCTGGCATGGCACATTACTCTCCTTCTAGCTACTCTGAACCTCCAAAGCACACTGTTTTGAAGGAACACCTACAGATTCAGAGTCCTTGGGAGACCAGTGTGATCCTTTATTGTGGCCTGGCCTGGCCTGGGATTACTCATACCTTGAACAAACTGCTTCTAGCCTCATGGATTCCTGTCTTCAGAATATGACCAAGGTCTAGCTGCTTATTTGTCACTAGTTCTGTAGGATCATGGGGAGAAGGAGACAGGTTACCTCAGAGATATTGTAATAAAGCAAGTATCCCAGTAATGGGAGTCACATGAACTTTTTGGTTTCCCATTACATGTAAGTGTTACAGTCACACTGTAATGTAGTCAATTTTGTGTGCAATACCGTTATGTCTAAAAATACGATATTGCTAACCATCACCTGAGCTTCAGCAAGTCATAATCTTTTTGCTGGTGTTACCTTCAATTTGTGAAAAATGCAATATCTGCCAGGCTCACTAAGCACAGTGGAACATGGTATGCCTGTGTGGTTTGCAAACACAAAGGAAGATGTCTTTAGTCCACTCGGCACTGGAGAGACTAAGTAAGGTGAGAAGCCTATGCTTAGCTCTGGCTAAGGCTTGGGAAACACGTTCCAGAAGCCAGGGTGCTGTACCCAGGGCTTAGCACAGCACCCTGGCATGTCCGAGCTTCTCAGGAAACACTTTGTTGGCGCTGAAGATAATGTGTGATTTTAGCTCAAGGACTTGTTCTCTATGTCTGCTGCAAGCCAGGGACCAGCTGCCGCCCAGTCTCTCAGCTACCCCAGACCTGGGAACTGGAGCTAAATGCTACGAGCCATTTACAATACTTTCCTTTGGAAACGAAAAAGTAAATCTGGTGTTAAGCTATGTCACATGAGTGTTCATTGCTGCTGCTGCTATATTTCTTATTCTCTGTCCTGCCGCACCTCTCCCCTAGATACTTTCCCCTTTGAATTGTCCTCTAGAATCTGCAAGGCCCAGCTGAAGTCTGGGGGTACTATTCTAAGGGTGAAAAGCTAATCATCTGAGCAGCTCATTTTCCTTCACGATGGTATGGGACTTGTTGCCCCACTGCCAACTCCCCAAACATTTGTCTCTGCCTCCCAAGGGGCCCCCTTTTGCTCCTAATATGCCTATCTCTCAGGGACCACTTCTTAAACTCTAAACGGAATCTAAGGCCAGGGCCAGTGTGTGCGGCATTAAGGTGGGCCTGAGCTCCCCAGGTGCTCCTGCCAAGTGATGTAGGCCCCCCAGAGAATGCACTTTGGGGTCTGTCATGGTAGCTTCAATTTTGTTTTGTTAGTGTCAAGTCTTCTGAAAGAGCTTTAGGGACAACCACCTTCATCTTCAAGATGGGAATGACTCCACATTATAGGGCTGTTATAATAACTGTGAGGATAAAGTCAAGTAATGAATGTGAAAGCAGCTTTTGAAAACAGTAAATGCCACCACATGTCAAGTAGCATTATTCTAACTAACATTTGGGCTCCATATATTGCCAAACTCGGTCTAGAAATAAAATTAGTTGCTTATTTCTCCTTGGGGATGCCCTCCTTACCCTGAGCTATGTGGCAAGTTTTCCAGGTGGACCGTGCCTCTTGCTTTTATCTGTAAGTCCCCTGGTCCCTGTCATAACACCTTTTATGTAGTGGCCACTTGGTCAGTGCTTCTTGAACTGGGTCACTTACAAGTTATTACTATCTTGGCCAAACTTCCTTCCCACACCTGTGGCACTAATTGAGAAATTTCCAAGTGACTGAACCTTCCTCCCCCCCACCCCCCCAATCTAAGAGAATAAGAGACACGTGTGTTTCCCAAAGCTCTGGCATTTTTAACGGTACCCTTTTAACTGGTTCACTTTTGTGTGAAATGTGAGGAACACAGATTCAGATGTAAGAAGTGTCACAAATTGAAGAGTTGAAGAATCAAGTTTTATGAAACCAGTTTCACGCCACTAAGGGTGAAACAAGAGAAAAATAGGCCAGATCTACAAATTGTTTAAGTCCAGTTTGGAGTGCGTTTGGTCTCTTCTAGGATTTCCTGGAGCCCTGGAGACTGGTATTCACCATCCACATATGCATATATAAAAATATACCGTCTATAAATAGCCACCTGCCTTTTCAGTGAAATTAAAGATGGGAGAGTTGGAAGAGAATTTCCTGGTATAATTACAGGGTTCAAATCTACAGCTGTTACACTCTTATAGTTCTACTCAGAGAATCTCTAATATCACTATTTTCTACAAGCACATTAAATTTTTTTTTTTTACTTTTCCTCTAACAGTAAAATGCTATCAACAGGACATTTATTCTTGCCAAGATTGCTGACATACCTACTTTAAAAGATTAGGTGTTGCATGCGGTTCTTGTGTAGACTAATTTTATTTTATAAACTGCAGAAAATTTTCACAAGAGTTTCTGCTCCTTATCTAGGGATTAACACCAAACTCCTGCCAATATTTTTCTTAACCTTTACACGTGCCCTTTCACAAACACTCTCCCTCACATATTTTCTGCTTAGATGCACCTCCTTTAAAAAATCCCTGAGCTTCTAAAGTCTTAGGTAAGAATCAACCACAGGCTGCATGCGCAATTCCACTCTGCTTCTCTGCCCCATGTGTCCAGTCCCCCCCGGCCCAGCTGTGAAGATTTGAATAATTGGTGCAACAGGCCTGGATGATCCAGAAATCTTAGAAGGAAGAACTAAGGAATGTGTGCTTTGGTGAGCCTTCTGATGCCTTAATTTTGGGGAAGATAGAGAATGCTGATTACGTTCTCTTTGCAAGGTATGGGAGGCAGCGTACCACCATGCCTTCAGAAGCCATCTGGGCTCTGAAGGAGGAGGCTGGATTTGTGTCGCAGTGCCCACAGCTTGCAGTTCCTTGAGGGAAGAGCCGTCAGCCCGGCGATGTTATTGACCAGTTTATCCCAGGACCACCATGAGGGCCTCCGACTCCTGTGATGGGAGTTGCTCCTGTGCCAGAGGAGTGTGCCCTCCCGCAGAGGCTGAGCCGCTCTGCCCCCTGCGAGAGGTCCTCCCTCTCAGAGATGGCTAAGAAGCTAGGACTCAGGTGCCACTCAAGAGGGACAATGCTCACGACTGAAGCTCTCGTTATAGTTCACGGACAGAAAGCTCCATGTGTCCCACCTGGGGGGGTGGGGGGGGGTGGATGTCATCAACATGACCGCAGTTCCAGAGTTGTTTCCTGCTCAAAAGGCTGGACTTTGCGGAGCAAGTATCGCCATGGCAACATTGCTGGAAGGATCAGAAGTGGTTTCAGGGGACCAGGATTTAAGGCCCTGAAAAAAAAAAAGATGCCAATAAAATTTACTCCTCGCTGCCCTACCTCAGAGAGGGTCCACGGAATGGTCAGAAACCATGCCTGACCCGAAGGATAAGGCCCATTTCTCTGTGCTATTACATTAAAATGGCATGGCTGCCCAGGAGATAAGGAGACCTTCTCAGTCTAGTCATTTGGGAAATCCCTGCTCGATTAGGAATGCGGAGAAGCTCTCGTGCCCGTGCCCGCTGAGGAAGAGCCGGTGGTCAGACCATACCAGGCCGGCGTGGATGATGTCCTCTGAAAGGCAGGAACTGCTTCAAAGACAGAGGGAAAGCCAACATCCAGGCAACCTCTGGAAAAATCCCACCACCTTAGAAAAAAAGACAACACACCATCCCTCTTCCCTCATTAAATTCATGACAACACAGGGTGGGGGTGACATCCAATGTCCTATGTCACCAAGGAATATGAAGACAGAACGGAACTCCAGCTATTGGTGTCACTGTAAATCGGTACAATCTCTCTGGAGAGCAGTTTGGTGAAATGTATTAAAAGGCTAAAAAGTGCTTACACTTTGCTGTGAAGGTGACTGTATTCCTCTGATCTTTAAAAAATTAAAAATGCACACACAGAACTATTGTATATATAAAGCAGGATGTTTAATATAGTGTTAGTTTTAATAGCGAATATTCAAAACAAACGGAATATCCAAAAATTGGAGATAAATGATGGTTTCGCTCTAATTAGATTGTGAAGCAGCCAACTGAAGATCATGTTTTTATTTACTATTTCATTCATGTCCTAAAGAATTGGTTGCTCTACACTATAAAATGAAAAGAAAAAAAAAAAAAAAACGATATGTAAGCATCTTAGAGTACTAATTTTGTTTCAAAATTCTAATTAGCAGGCTCACACACATGGCTGATGTGTTTATAAATGCACACACACACACACACACACACAAAGGCTAGAAAAAAATAATCATTTGTTATTGTATTTTGCGGGTATCCTGGATAATTTTAATTTTCTTTATATTTTTTTCTTCATTTTTTCCCCACATGAATAGACTCAAATAGTAAAGTTATTTCAAAAATAAAAATTACTTAGAAGGAAAAAAAGAACTATTGATACATAAGGACAACCACAACGTGAGAGGAATTAAACCGAGCACTTTCATCTCTGCTTACAAAAAAGCAGGTAGTAATTTATTCATACACAGCCTTTGTTCCCCCACTAAAGACTGAGGCTGTTCCCTCTCTTCCCTCTCCGAGAGCCGAAGGCCCAGGCGGTGCAGGGGAGAGGAGGGGACACATTCCAGGAGTGGCCAGGCCGCTCTCCCCAGCAAGGGCCCAAGCGCCTGTAGCAGTTCATTTGTGAGCAAAGACCCTGTTGGGAGCCTTCCACCCACCCTGAAAGCAAACATCCTTCACAGGCCCTATTAGTGTGGTGCTGAAAAAGGGCATGCTTTAACCCAGAAGGCGTCATTTTATGAACAAAAACTGGATAAGCCTTAAGAGCCTGGAAGTGGCTATTTTTTGCCTTCCCGGATGCCCAGATCTGCCCAGGTGAGGGTGACCTCACCCCCACTGCGAGGCTCACGCCCGGGAGGATCAGAGCCGCCGGCTGCGGAGTGCGGCCGGCTGGTGACTTCCTCCTCCTGGGGCGGGCCGTCTGACGCTGGCTGGCAACCTGTGTATTTGTGAAGCACACCAGCCATGTGTGCGAGCCTGTTAATTAAAACAAAAACAGAACTGTTTCTGTGGGGCTTCAGAAGTGCAGAACCTTCGGGCCGAAGAAGGGAAGGAAAACAGCAGCAATCAGGCTACTGCTGGGTCTCCAGGCCGCCTGAGAATGAGGCAGCTGTACTGTGAAAGGCCAGGAAACAGCACCCGAATTAAAGGAGAGAGGCAGGTGGGGAAAAAACCCAAACCAACAACAACAAAAAAAGCTAGCAGGCTCGGAATTGGAAGTATTTAGAATGCCTTTATCATTTCCCCGAGGGATTGCTTGATATCAAAGTGCCTGGATAGTGCCAGCTTCTCAGTCTAAGCTGATTCCCAAGTCGGCTTCTGGGACGAGAGGGAAGAACAGCTTCGGTGTCTTCGGAGGCTCTCCCTGGGGTGAGGCCTGCAGTCTGCTCCCGCCAGAGCTGCTGAGTCACAGCCACCTCGGGGAGTCACCTCCCCTCTGGCTCAGGGGACCTAGAAGGGAGCAGGAAGCTCACAGCCGAGGAATGCTCCGTAGGCAAGGCCCTTGCTATTATCTGGACTTTTCCAGCCACCGGGACCCAAGGGACTTAGATATTAACAATTCAGATAAGGTTCATCAGGATGATACAGAACACTAATCAGTTTAAACACACGCACACACACCTCACCGAATTCTTCCCAAGAAAAGCAGACCTTCTAGTTCTCTTTGGAATCCGGACTTCACCTCTGAAGGGAAGTAAAAGCATGGATCAGATAGCAGCTCTTTAGAAGGGATGCTCATTCTGTACCTTCAGTCAGTTATCCAGAGCAGGATGTGAACAGGCTGAAGGCAGTGTGTGGTGGTTGGTGTGGAGAGAGGCAGGAAGCAGTAACAACAGGGGAAAAAAAGAAAAATTTAAGGGACAGTTAAGGCATTCATGACACCTTTTAAAAAAAAATACTATGAAAAAGAGGCCTCCATAAAAAGATGTATGCAGACTTTAATAGCTGATGATAGCTCAATGGATGTTTCTTTCTTTTCAGATTTAACCCATCTTGGAATTAATAATTATTCAAAGTGTGTATACGTTTTTGTGGATTCCCTGTAGACCATCTCTTTCTCTTGGAGAGACCCATCCAATGTGTCCCTCTACACCTTGTTTCCACACCACTAAAGCTTAATTTTTTTTTTTTTTTTGGCTTACCGATATATATAGGCACTGTAAACTAAATAAACATTCACTTGGTATTAAAAAAAATTTATTTTGTGATCTGTACATGTGATAAAGTGGGGCTTCCTTGTAGACTTTTAAAGGCAAAACAAAACAAAAAATCCAAAGTAAAAATGTATAAATACAATATATATTTTTCTTACAAAAATGGGAGATTTACAAAATATACATACCGCACTTGTCTCTATCTTACAAATTTCACATGCAAGAGATACAGCACAGAACATGCCAAAGAACTGCATGGTGGGAATTTTAAAAATCTGACAAATGAGACAGTTTTGGAGGTTTAAGAAACCCACGGTCAATAACTTTAATATAAAAAGCAGCTCCAACTCGGCTGAACATTATAGAAAGTAACTTGTATTCCTGACGGTACCCCCTATGATTTAAAAACTGTTTAAAACAGCATTTTAAAACTGTTTTTGAGAAATGGGACAGTGTTGCAAGACCGGAGGGTGGTGTCAAAGGTGGAGTAAAGGTTAGCTCCCATGATCCTCTGCTCAGCTTTAGACCATTAGGCAAAAGGAACAGAGTTCCATTATAGAAAAGGAAAAAAAAAGTCCATGATTTAAGATTAATACATTTAAGTCAGCCAGCACATTTCAAAGGACTCCAGAATGACTTTGAAGTTTACCTTCTTTTAATGACTTTCTTTAAGAAGGGGGCCCAGGATTCGAACTGTCCTCTTCATTTACCATCATCTCTGTAGGTCACCTCCCCACCCAGCCAGACAAAGACAGGATCAGCATACACAAGATGTGTTCTAAATGGATTTATGGGCCTATGAAAACAGGACAAACATTTTTCTTTACTTTTCAAGTCCAACTTGCCTGCACTATGGAGGCTGAAGACATTATGCTCTTCCTTTTACCCAGGAGGGTTCCAGTTGGGGGGAAAAGACTAGAAAGAAGACCCAAAGGCAGGTTTATAGGAAGAAAAAAAATGAAGGAGGGATTTCCCTTCCCATTTTCACAGAGCCCGTGTCATTGGATCGTGTGTTCTGAATAAAATGGATGTAAAACAATCAACAAACCCCTTGCATTTCCTTTAGCCAAGTCAGGATCTCTGACCCAGTGGGGGTATGGAACCACACTGCCTTTCACCTTTCCTTAAAAAGGAATGTTTATCTCCACCAAGTTAACCTCCGGAGAGAGCCTCAGGTTTGCACGACCTCGCCTGTGAGATTGGCTGTCTTCACAGTTATGCCTTTCCAGAGAGACACTTTTGTCCCCTCCTTTGTCTCTTACAACAAAGGAGGGAAATGCACTCCTGTTCTGAAAAGCAACAAGTCAACACTTCTCTGCATGGCATTAAACAAAATAAAACACCCTTCTCTCTTCCTCCTGCATTCCATAGGAAAAAAAAAAAAAAAGCAAAAAGACCTCCTACTCCTTTGCACCATCTCCAAAGGCTATCTTCATTTCTTTTGCATCCTCACATTAGGATTCGAGGAATCACATTAGGACTTCCAAATGCTTATTTCATAAAACTTTAAAGGAGTGAGAGGGGGAAAAAAGCAACAGGCGGGAGGGGGCAGAGAGGAGAGGCTGCCGACTGTAAGGCCTGACCCTGTTAATTAACCCATCTGGGCTCCAGTTCGGCCCGGTGAAAAGAGATTATGGTTTGACCACCGCTTGACAAGGGCACCGCAGGGAGTCCACCCTTTTCCAACAAAGCGGCCGCGGCAGACCGAGCTGTACCTTCCACCAGGGCCTCCGGGAGGGAGGAGGAGGCCAGGCCGCTGGTCTTGCAGCCGGGGGATCGCTCCCAGCCCCAGGACAGCCGGAGCTGGGAGGAACTGAGCATTTGTCTGCTGGTCTCCTCTTCTGCATAGGCCCAGGGCGTCCGTACCGCACACGTGAGAAACCCCATCGTTATCAGAATCATCATCACCATCATCATCCTGCAAGTCTTTGCCAGAAGTCCTTCCATCCAAACCGTCTTCCCACTCGGGCCTCCTTCCCACACCTCGTCCCACATCCACATCCACCTTTTCCCCTTCCAGGTCACTTCTCCTTGGAGGGGGAGGGGGAGGGGGAGGGGGCTAGAGGAACAAGCCCCCCCCCCCCCCCAGTTCCTTCCCTCTATTAAGGAGTGTGGGGGGAGGGAGGGAAGGGAGGAGAGGGGCTCATACCGCAGTCTCCCCCTTGCTGCTGTGGCTGAGTCTGTGGTAGAAGCGGCGCCACGACTGCAGGGTTTTGCCCGACCAGATCCAGAAGCCGGTGGTGATGCCCACGATCATGGTCATCAGGTACTTGATCATGAAGACGGTGAAGTCGGGGCTCATGGGCGGGAAGTGGCCCGGCGGGCAGGGCACGGCGTAGCTCTTGCAGGTCTGCAGGAGCCAGGTGCGCTCCCAGTGCTCGCGGAAGGCCTGCTCGTAGAAGTAGCAGGCCAGCACGATGGTGGCGGGCACGGTGTAGAGCACGGAGAACACGCCGATGCGCACCATGAGCTTCTCCAGCTTCTCCGTCTTGGTGCCGTCGTGCTTCATGATGGTGCGGATGCGGAAGAGCGACACGAAGCCCGCCAGCAGGAAGGACGTGCCGATGAAGAGGTAGACGAAGAGCGGCGCCAGCACGAAGCCGCGCAGCGCGTCCACGCTGGACAGGCCCACGTAGCACACGCCGCTGAGCAGGTCGCCGTCCACCTGGCCCATGGCCAGGATGGTGATGGTCTTCACGGCCGGCACGGCCCAGGCCGCCAGGTGGAAGTACTGCGAGTTGGCCTCGATGGCCTCGTGGCCCCACTTCATGCCGGCCGCCAGGAACCAGGTGAGCGACAGGATGACCCACCAGATGGAGCTGGCCATGCCGAAGAAGTAGAGCACCATGAAGAGGATGGTGCAGCCCTCCTTCTTGGTGCCCTGCGCCACCGTGCGGTAGCCGTCCTCGGAGAAGCGCTCCACGCACACGGCGCGGTCCTCCAGCAGGAAGCCGGCCACGTGCGCCACGGCCACCATGAAGTAGCAGCCGGACAGGAAGATGATGGGCCGCTCCGGGTAGCTGAAGCGTCGCATGTCCACCAGGTAGGTGAGCACCGTGAAGAGCGTGGAGGCGCAGCACAGCACGGACCACACGCCCACCCAGAGGCGCGCGAAGCGCCGCTCCTCCTCCTTGAAGTACATGAGGCCGTTGGCGCGGCCCGGCTCGCACGGGGCGCCGCAGTCGCGCTCGCCCAGGAAGCGGTAGCCCAGGTACGGGGGCACCTTGAGCTGCCGCGGGCACGAGAAGGGGAAGGAGGCCCTGCCCCGGCTGTCGCCAGCCCCGGGGGCCGGCGCGGTGAAGGGCAGGTCGGGCAGGTAGGCGGGCGCGGTGGGGTAGGCGGTGGCGCCGCCGCCGCCCGGGCCCCCCGAGCCGTCGGACGTGTTCTGGCCCACGCAGATCTCGCCCGCGCCGTGCACCGGGAAGTTCTCGCAGCGCAGCCGCTCCGGCCACTGGAAGCCGAACTTGTTCATGAGCGCCTCGCAGCCCTGGCGCGCGCGCTCGCACAGGGAGCGGCAGGGCGGGATGGCCTTGTCCAGCACGGTGCACACGGGCGCGTACATGGAGCACAGGAAGAAGCGCAGCTCCGGCGAGCACTGCACCTTCACCAGCGGGTAGAACTGGTGCACCTCGAGGCCCGCGTCCTCCTGGTTGGTGTGGCCCAGCAGGTTGGGCAGGATGGTCTGGTTGTACGCGATGTCCGTGCACAGCGGGATGGAGATGAGCTGGCAGAAGCCGTGGTCCGGCACCGAGATGCCCTTCTCGCCGTGGTACGGCTGCGCCCCGGCGCCCGCGGACAGCGCGCCCAGCAGCGCGAGCACCAGGGCGCCGAAGCCCACGGGGGAGCGCGGGGTGGCCGCGCCGGCGCCCCGCATCGCCGGCCGTGGGGGCAGCGGCGCTCTCAGCCGGAGGATCGCGACGAGGCCGCCGCCGAGGGAGGCTCGGATCCGGGGAGGCGCCGCCGCGCCCGGCGCATGAGAGTCCTCCCGGCGCCGGGGCCCGGCCGTGGGCGGCGCGGAGCCGGGGGCGCCGCGGCCACCTCCGCCTGGCAGTCCCGCCGCCGCCGCCGCCGCCGCCGGGGGACCAAACTCTTCGGCTTCTCCTCCTGCCGCGACGTAACGGTGCGGCTCCCTCTGCGGCGAGGAGCAACAAGCGTCTCCGGTTACTCTCCTGGAAAGTTTGCCCAAGTCTCTGGAATCCCGGCGCACCGCGGCGCGCGCCCCCCGCCCCAAGCCCGGCCCCCGGCGGCGAGGACCCGGCGCCGCCGCCCGCGAGCCAAGGCCGCCGCGGCGGCGGGGCTGCTCCGCCTCCTCGCCTCCGGGCTCCGCTCGCCGCCTCCTCCTCCTCCTCCTCCTTCGCCTTCTTTTCAACTCCCCGCTCTTTCTTCAGCCCCAAGTTTCAGCCAGATCGGCCGATTCTCGCTCTGACTCCAATCGGCGCCTTGGAACCCAGGGCTCAGGGAGTTCTCTTCCGAAATCCAGCTACACGGAGTCCGAAGCTGCGAGGTCCCGGTGCCCGCGCGGCCTGGGCCCGGCCTCTCCCCAGCCCTGAGCAGCCCCGGCCCGTGATCCCGGCGCCCCGCGCCCGCCGCCGCCGCCCGCAGGGAGCGCAGAGTAACGCCGGAGCCGCGCCGCTCGCCAGAAGAAGCGCCGGGCTCGCCGGGTCCCGGGTCGCCCCGCCCCCTCCCCTCCCCCCATTCACAAACCACTTCGGGGGCGGGCCCTCGAGGCCCGGGGCTGCCCAATGGGAGCCTTTGTTTCCTGCGCGGCCGCCCTCGGATTGGGCGGAAGTCGGAAGGGGGCTGGCGAGGGAACCCGAGAGGCGGCGCCGGCACAGCTCTGGGCGGATTCCTGCGGGGAGGGGTGGGGGGTGGGGGAGCTGGGAGAGAAAAGTTAAAAACTTTTACCCCCGAATTCGCTCGGGTGTTGGGGGGTTACACGCACCAGAAAGGGCGTTTGCTGGAAAGATGTGTTCCTCTTCTCTGGGTGCACGAACACATCCCTGAATGGCGCATCGGGAGAGACTTTTGCGGGGAGGAACGGAGAAGAACGCAGCGCCTGAGCAGAAAGAGAGTCCGGGTAGCCGTTCTGGGTCTGAAAATGCTGGGTTTCTCCGGACTTTTAGGCAGTCGGGTCCTGCAAGTAGGGTTTGGTTAAGGGGTACAAGGGGGTGCACCTCGCAGATCGCTTTTCTCTTCCCAAACCCCAACACACCACGTGAGGCCACATCCCCTCTCCCCCCCTAACTCCGGGTTGTAAAAAAAGGAGGAGGAGCCGCATCGGGGAGAAAAGGGAGCCGAGAGGAGGAAGGGCAGACCCCTCCTCTGAGAGCGGCGGACCCGGCCCCAGACCACCCCGCCCGCGCGGCCCGGAGCGCAGGGACCTGGCGTCGCTTTGGTGAGGTTGTAAGAAAGCTAAGCATCGGGGGTGCATGGTTATGCAAGTACCCCGAGACCGAGTGCTTAGGAACACGCTGACCGTTTCAATGGCCCTGTTTTCCCTAGGACTTCGGGAGTGTGGCCATTTGGGACCCCATCTCCGTGGCCAGAAGCAATCCTCGGATCCTCTGTTTGGAATCTGGGAAGAAAAGTTTTAATGAGTGTTAGAAAAACGGGGCTTTTGCTAAGGAAAGCGTTTTCAAAAGCACAAAGAGAGGTCCTGTTAGTTCTCGGGTAGCATTTTTTCTTTTCTTTTCTTTTTTCTTTTTTTTCTTCCTGATGGGCAAACGTCCTTTTGTTCTGTCAAATCTTCTCCCCGCTGCAGGCTCTGGGCGCCAGCGCGCGCTCTCGGTCACTCCCGGCAAGGCCAGAAGTTACCGCGGGCGGGGGTCCCGGCGCCTCCCCAGGAAGATCAGGGATCCCCACGCAGGAGAGTGACATGTTGGGAAAGGAAAGACCTGCCTCTCTGGGTCACACACACACGCATGCACACGCACACGCAGTCACAGAGCAATCCTGTACTTAAAAAACGTGACTCCTGTCGAGCCCTTCCTCCTGGCGCTGGCCCCGAGGGCTTTCTGATCCGGCTTTGTGATTGCAGAAGTTGTTGCCTCTGCTGCCCCCGGGGAGCCTCTTCTCCAGCAAGGAGAAAACGGATCCTGAAACCTAAGACAATTCATTGGGTTCGTTCCCTTTCACGGGAGACTTTGGCTTCCTCGGTGTTTCTTTGATTTTCTTTATTTTCACACAGGTCTTTGTGACTTCTCACTCCGGTTCATGGGTCTGGAGGGCTGAGTCACCTGGGCCCACGTAAGGCATCGGACGCTCCCATTTTCCCCATTGGACTCTCAAAAGGAATCCTCATCATTTTCTTCCAAAGCATCCGTCTCCCCCTCACATCCACGACGGTATTTTTAATTTACTTGGGGGTTTCTGCTTCACGAATTAATGACATTTGCTTCTAAAATGTTTCATTCCTTCCTTGTATTTTTTTAAGGGCTCCTCTTTTTTTCTTCCTAAATTGTTATTCTTATTACCTAACCTTGGGGAGCATTGATGCTGTGTTGAAAGATGTTGCTTAAAGACAGTGCTGCCGCTTTGCTTTGTCATTTAAAGTGTGTGGTGGTGAGGGTGGTGATGGGAGGAGTGGGGGTTTGAAAATCCTTTTTTCTCTTCCAGAGCTTCAGGATACCCTCCTTTTCTAAATCAAATTTTCTTGCTTATTCATCAGGCCCCTGATCTAAGTCATTTTTGCTTATTGAGGGAGAAATTGCAAGCACTGTCATCACATAAAATGAAAACCGACAGGATAAAACACTGCGTCTCAAATACAACTGAAACCAGTTTAGTTGATGAGCTTCTATTCAGTAGACCCAGACAGTTCCCTGGTGTTAGGTAATAGGGCTAATTATTTAGAAAGAAAAATACAAAAGATGAATCAAATATTTTAAAACGAATCCACTCATAAGATGCGGAAAGCCCATCCCAGGTGGGAAAGATCACAGAGGGGCGTCTGCTTGCTGTGTCCCAGGCAGACAAGTACAAAAAACAGAAGCAAAACCCAATCCAGTAGAGAGTGCTTTGTTTTTAAGATGATTTTAAAAAACCCACTCCAAAATTATTCTGGAAATATCAGAATTTGCTCTTTGTGAGAGGGTGGGCTCAGCTTCCAAGCCTCCTCTGATACAGAATGCTAGGACTGCCAGGAGGTAAGTTAGATCAGGAAAATGAACTCTCAATTTAAGGGGCTAAAGCGTCTGTGATAGCCTCTCGGAGAAACGTAGAAACATTGGTTCACATTCCATTTGAATGTTCTTTTCCAAACAACACCTTCCACACCCAATTCCCTGAAGCCTCTAGCCGGTATATTCTTTGGTGAGCTGAGGGTGGAAAGTTTTGTAACTGTCTGCTGCAAAACTTCCAATGGCCCCTGCCCTTTAAAACAACAAAGGCTTTTATTTCTTCACGTCACAGCCATATGGTCCCAGGGAAAAGTGATGCTACTACACATTGGCCCCAGTTATTTAAGTGCTACTTATTTTGGCCGAGTCCCAGGTTCATCTAGTAGTTGAATTGCATTCTGATGTCAGGCCAGATTTGAAAATGGCCACCTTGGTGGTGCCACAATCCTGTGGTTGTAGCGAGACTCCAGCTGCAAGAATTACTCATGCAAGACCAGAAAGGGCAGCTTGTAGCATGGTGTCTACTGCCCTTCCTGGCCTCTCTTTTACCGGATAATTTGTGACTTCACAGCATAGAGGACTTTTGAGTTTCCCGTTGCCAGGTTGCCATCGACTTAGTTCCTTTCAATATAGCTTGAGGTGGGGGACCAATCTAATAGAAGATCATGGAACGGTCTTATCATTAAAGTAGACCTTCAAGTGTTATGAACATTAGAGATGGAGTAAGAGGAGGCCATGCTAACGTCCTGTTGGGAGTGCGAGGCCCCACCCAGTGGAGGTGATTTAGATCATGAAAATGTTTAACTATTGTCTTCGTTGCTTGCAGGTTGCATTAGTTATCTGTTGCCATATAACAAATCACCTCAAAACGTAACAACTTAAAACAACAAACGATATTGCACAGTTTCTGTGGGTCAGAAATCTGGGTGTACTTAGTGGGTCTTGGGGTCTCCCACAAGACTACAACCAGAGAGTGGGTTGGGACTATAGTTACGTCAAGGTTTGATTTGAGGAGGATCTGCTTCCAAGCTCACTCATGTAGCTACTGGCAGGCCTCAGAGTATCCATTTCCAACTCATCACATGGCCTTTGGCAGGCCTCAGGTTCTTGCTAGCTGTTGGCCAAAGACATCAGTTTCTTGTGATGTGGACATCTCTTAAGGCCACTTAAAACATGGTACCTTGTGCCCTGGCCAGTGTGGCTCACTTGGTCAAGCATTGTTCCTGGCACTGAAAGGTCGCCAGTTCAATTCCTGGTTGGTGGTTGGGGCACATGCCCAGGTTTTGGGCTCAATCCCCAGGTCAGAGTGTGTTTGGGAGGCAGCCAATTTCTCTCTCTCTCTCTCCCTCTCTCTTTCTCTTCCTGTATCTCTCTCTTTCACTCTAAAATCAATAAAAACATATTTTAAAAACATGGCTATTCTGGATTAGTTTCCTCAAGAAAATAAATTACATAAACAAAAAATTTAAAAAATGGCACCTTGTTCCCCCAGAGCAAGTGCTGAGAGAGAAACAGAGAGTGAGAGCGAGAGCGAGAGCGAGAGCGAGAGGGAGAGCGAGAGTGAGAGAGAGAGAATAAGAGGCAGAGCTCTCTCTCTCTCAAAAAAAAAAAAAATATAGCAATGGAAGACGTAGTCATTCTGTAAGCTAATTTTGGAAGTGACATCCTATCACTTTTGCCATGTTTTATTCATTAGAAGCAAGTAACTAGGTTTATCCACCCTCAAGGGTCAGCAGGGGCTACACGTAGGCATAAATCCATGGAAGAGTAAGGATCACTGGGAGCCAATTTAGAGACTGTTTTACCACAAGTATTATTCATTCACTCCCAAAGTGTTATGGAAATGAAGCCAGAGAGAGAAACAGCTCTTGGGTCTCTGCCCCCTGGGAGTCCAGAGAAAGGTTCACAAATGAAACCATATGTTGATTGGTTATGACACCACTTGCCTCTGTTAGAATCAGAACAGAACTCTAACTCTGGCCAGCTGTTTTTTCCAATGCATGCCACTGGACGAGAGGGAGAAAGAACGCAGAGGAAGTTGATTAATTGAAGACCACACACAACCCTGGGGGAAAGCCTCCAAGTGCAGAGGGTGGGATGATCTGGGTTGTGAAATCTATACTCAAAGGACCGAACATTAGAATATCACATGTAGGAAGAGAGCTTGGGTATTTGGGTTGTGAGGTAAAAGTGCTGTTGGTAATTGCTACCCATGCCTAGACCGCAGGGTATGGATGTGTAGGAAGGGAGTCAGAGGTAGTACACCAGTTTAGTTCTGCTTTTCAGCATTGATTTTCTGTCCAGAGGTAGTAGAGACCAGTTTAGTTCTGCTTTTCAGCATTGATTTTCTGTCCTGTCTCAGACAAGTCACTAAACCTCCCAGAGTGTTGTGAGAAAAAAATGAAATCATATTTACAAGATTTTTGGGTGGTCTATGGGCAAAAACATCAAGAGGGCAGCATCCTGGCTTATTTTATCTTTATGGGTGCAAATCATAGCAATAAAAGTTAGGTGCATATTTTGTTTTTTTGCTGAAGTTGTTATTTTTTACAGTGGCATGTTGGTAAATGTTTAATGACCAACTTTATCGGAAGAAAGCCCTGATTTGTATGCACTTGCCAATTTCCATGGTGTAAATACTGCTACTAGCACTGATAACCAAACAACTGAACTTGGAGTTTGGGACATCAGCAGCTCTCACAAGTCTCTAAGAGCAGGCTCTAGCAGACCACTGGATTTACTGAATTTACTCTCCTCAAATTATTTCGAGCATCAAAAATGTTAATGCTCAGATTACTTTGAATTCTATTAAATATTTTAATAGAATAACTATAATATATAAGGTACCAGGTATTTTAGATGTCTCTAATTCTATAACAATCCTTCGAGGTTCCAGGTGTAAGCTCTATTTTATAGTAGTAAAGATTGGAATAAAACCCAGATCCAGATAACATTTTTCTCTTTACATTGCACTGCTATTTGATGTCCTCATGGTTAACATCACTCATTTTTGTCCTTTTCTGTCTGTGTCTTATCAAAAGCCATTCCAAAAGTCAGAGAAGCCTCAGAATTTCTAGGTTTGGGATATTAAGCCCAGATTGGTTATAGTCCCCCTGAATATTATACCTATCCAGGATTCAAACTCACTTGGTAATGTCCATTTATTTTTTCTAGTTTTCCAGGAAACAATTTAATTCTCATTGCTGACACTGTACCAGTGGAGATCTAGATTAGGATATAGGGGTACTCCGTTCTTGTCCAGCAGGAAAGCTGGGAAACTTGGCAGTGTATCAGACCTTCCCATCAGAGAATGTTGGCAGGCCAAGTCAGTCAGCAGAGAGCTGGCAGCAGAAGCCATTGGAGCAAGACAATAGTAATGAAAACCCCCGAGGAAACTTCTGGAAGAGTGAAGTGGGAGCTGGAGCAGTTGATTCCAAATCTGGATGGTCATCAGAATCACCTGTGGAATTAAAAGAACATTCTTTAAGAAGCTAGGTTCCATCTCAGACATGTTGGGTCAGAATCTCTGGCGCTGGAGTTGGGGATTTAATGGTTAAAACTCACTGGGTGATTCTTTTGAATCAGTCAGGATTGAGAACTGATGACCCAGACTCCTGTTCCAAAGCACTGCATGGTCTCACTGATGCCTTGTAGAATATCTTTAGTCTTGCATAAAGCCCTTATTCTACTTGGTTACATTTTGAACTGAGGATGCAATAAGAACTCAGATGGAGAATGAGGTGTGTGTGTGTGTGTGTGTGTGTGTGTGTGTGTGTGAGAGAGAGAGAGAGAGAGAGAGAGAGAGAGAGAGAGAGAGGGAGAAAGGGAGAGAGAGAGAGAATAACAGGCAGCAGTTGGATAAATGTCTGGTTGCATGGTGTGAGGTTTAGTCTGAGACCTTATTTATGAATCTCAACAAGTTCACAGTGGCTATTCTTTACTGTAACATCGGTCACTTGCAGTTTATTCACAGCAGTTCCTCAGCCTGACATTGCCATCCTTGTACCTTATAGCTCATGACCCCTCACCTCAGATGACTGAGCCAGGAGTAGGCAAGTATCTATCTATCTAGGCTTGAGTTTGTCTGGCATGAAACCTCTGTCCAGCAGGTGTGCCCTCTGGATACTGAGTGGCTCCCCAATCGTATCCTTTCATTTGGAGAGGGGAGGGTCTGAGTGTAAAATACACTGGCAGATGCTGAGAGATGTTTGGTGAGAAGGGCCCAGCAGAAACCAGGAAGTAGTAGAAGCTCTGAGGAAGCAAGAGGCACGAGGCAGCGAGGTGAATAGAGAGAACAGTGAAATGGTGGTAGTAGGAGCAGTAGATGGACAGACAGGATAGCAGAGTCCTCTCATAATTGAACTCATCTGAAGAAAGAAGGGAGGGGTGGGGAGAGGAAGGAAGAGGGGAGGAACACCTGTCTCAAAAGGAGAAGACAAGAAAGACCAGGTCTGTAGAGCTATTTCTTAGCTCCTTCCATGGCCCTACTGTGGCCATAAATGAAGCCACTGACTGCCTGCCAGTTCCTGGCAGCTGGAGAGAACCTCACTCACCACAGTATCAGAGCCTGGAAAAGGGTGAAAACGCACATCTCCTCCGATGTTCTCCTGGTGGATGGGCCCACAGTTTGGACAGCAGACCTCCAAGAATCAGTGCCAGCCCAGGAGAGGCATCCATTCAGGGTTGACTAACAAGGCTCAGCCTTGCAACCACCTTCCTCTTGCTCATGTTTTAGGAAGAACTGGAAAAGATACCTCCTAGGATTGCAGTTGATACTGAGTGATTGCAAACGTGTCGCAGGGTAGGAATTATCGATAAAGACCCAGGAGATCTCTTTCTCCGGAGTCGTTAGAAGAAATAAATGCTCTAAAGCAGGGGTCCTCAAACTTTTTAAAGTGGGGGCCAGATCATGGTCCCTCAGAAAGCTGGAGGGCCGGACTATATGAACTACTAATTCCTACTGTAACACCTTGGCTGCGCTCACTGCCCAAAAAACCTGGCGGGCCGGATCAGACTCCTCTGCGGGCCGCATGTGGCCCGCGGGGCCGTAGTTTGAAGACCCCTGCTCTAAAGCATATCAGGTCCCTAACATGGTGTGAGGCTGCCAGTTGGACCCCAATATCTGTTCTTCTCTTCTTCAATAGTAACAGAATCCCTAGTCTTTAGCGAGACATACGGCCACTTGAAATAAAGGCTCCATATAAAAGCCCCCCTGTGTCCATCTACTAAGTTCTGGCCAGTGGAATGTCGGCAGCAGTGTTCTGAGCAACACAAAGGCAGTAGGCGTTCTGCCCTTCCCTCCTCCTGATGGCTGGAACTCCTGAGGCTCTTGTAGACCATGAGATAATCGTGGGAAAGAAGAGAAAGATAGAAGGATCCCTAACACTGTAGTGTACCCGACCAGCTTGGGATTTCTTAACCAGGAGATCAAAATAAACATTATTTTAAAATAAGCCAACATTATTTTAGTTTTTTTTTGTGTGTGCCTCTCAGCCACATCTAGTCCTAACTTATCTCATAGTGCCTGGTGCATAGTAAACACTCATCAAATGTCAGTTTTCTTCACCATCTTCCTTTGAAGGTTCCACAGCTTTTGTGACATTACTTGTATTTTTAAAAATATATTTTATTGATTTCTTACAGAGAGGAAGGGAGAGGGATAAAGAGCTAGAAACATTGATCAGCTGCCTGTTGCACACCTCCCACTGGGGATGTGCCCACAACCAAGCTACATGCCCTTGACCGGAATTGAACCTGGAACCTTTCAGTCTGCAGGCTGACGCTCTATCCACTGAGCCAAACCAGATAGGGCTTCTCCCTTGTATTTTAGTGCTTACCTTACCCCCAATCTGACTAAAGGTATTTGAGAGTAGAATCTGTGCATGTTGTTCTTCTTTGCCTTTCACAAAGTAGACATTCGATTTGTTCAATCACATTGTGCAATTCATCAGTCAGATGAAGTCCAGCGAAAAGAAGAAACCATAAATTAAATTGCAGAAATGCAGGATGGTGCAAGACTGAGCATGGAACACAAGACCTGGGAATCAGAGCTAAACGGCCAACCAGGCCCTGTCACTGTTCCTTTAAGTTGCATGTAAATTTGGGGTGCACAGAATGAATGAAGTGGCACGAAGGAACCAGCAGGAAGAGTAACCCAAAATAGCCGAAACCGGTTTGGCTCAATGGATAGAGCGTCGGCTTGGGGACTGAAGGGTCCCGGGTTCGATTCCGGTCAAGGGCATGTACCTTGGTTGCGGGCATATCCCCAGTGGGGGGTGTGCAAGAGGCAGCTGATCGAAGACTTTCTCTCATCGATGTTTCTGGCTCTCTATCTCTCTCCCTTCCTATCTGTACAAAATCAATAAAATATATTAAAAAAAAAAGAAAAAAAAAAAAGAGTAACCCAAATAAGTAAAACAGGTGATGCTCAAAGAGAGTATGGGTGTGGGTGGTGGTAGAAGGATTTCATTTTTTTGAAAAATTAACTTTTAAAAACTACTTCCTAGCCCCCAACCCCTGGAGATCTGCCCACCATCTCCCCACATGCATTCATGTGCAGCCAGGATCCAAAATGGGAAGACACAAGTGAAAATATTTGGTTGCTTCACTTGGAAAATTGTATGAAGTCATTTAACTGTCCTCCTGGGTACATGAACGTTTATTTAGAGATGGATGTGGGGCATCACTCTCTCCCCAGGATCAAACAGAGGGAAGGCTCCAGTTTCAGCAGGAGAAATGAGGAGAATCCTGGCCCCCCCCCCCACCCCCGCCCCGCCCCGTCACTAACCCCTGGGCCTCGCATAAGTCAGTTCACCTCCCGTTTCTTCGCCTGTGAAGCCAGGAAGCGGGGCCCTGGGAGCCCATGGCTGTGTTTGGGGGGTTCCTCATCTGGGCCAGGACCATCCACACTCCATTCCCGTGTGCCAGGAAGTTACCCACGAAGCCACATAAGGCTCTTCCCAGTTCCTGACAGCCAGTCAGGCAAGGCTCACCACCTGTGCCCAGAAGGCTGGGCACGCAGAACCCCGAGTGTGCCCTTATGGGGGCCACTTGCCCATCGCCTTTCTTCCCTTCCACATTTCCACTCGGCCCCCTTTCCCTCTCCCGGCCTCCTCCTTGTGACTGTAAAATAGCACTTTAAACCCTAGAGCCAGGCTCTTCAATTAAGGTGCAGACAAAGTGGTTTGACTCCACTTGATTAAAAACCCTGAATGGGAGAGAACACAAACCTCAAAACATTTGCCTTTCAAAGCCGGTGGTGGTGTGGGGGGAGGGGGGAAGGGGGAGTAGGGGGAAGGTGGGGGAAAAGAGAAACTGTTCTGGGCTCTCAAATCTGCCAGATGTCAGTTTAAAGGGGCCTCCAGAATTCCTGAGCCTTTGTTTACCAAATCCTCCCGTCCTGTGGTCACAGCCTCCCAGGAACGGGGGCCTGTGGCTACCTGGCTGAAAAGGCCACGGAGAGGCCATCCCTGGGTGGGAAGGGGCGCTGGGGGGTGGGGGTGGGGGTGGGGTGGGCGAGCAGTACTTGAATTTTATTTTTTCCTCTTAATTATCTAGGGCTGCCCTAGGAGAAATCTGTCCTCCTTGCATTGGGGAATTAACTCTTAATCCCCGCAAATGAGGGCAATCAACCCATTTGCTAAATAAACACAGATCATTGCCGACCGGTCGCCCTCCTTTGTGATTTAATTTGGGACCGGCCTCACCTGAGGGAGGAGCGGAGGCGGGGCTGGGCCGGCTACCTGGCGGAGTCCCCGGGGGAGGCGGCGGATGGAAGTGGCCGTTAGGAGAGGTTGGAGGGAGCTGGGCTGAGACTAGAGAGGGCTTAGAGATTTCCTTTTCATCGGTAAACCGGAATTCTCCCCCCACCCCACACCCCCACCCACTCCTGGCTCAGGTCTAACCTTCTGAATGTATTTGGGGCCTTCCGCTGTTTGGTGTTAATTTTGGCTTTGAAAGTGTGAGCCGGTTAAAGCAACTTCTATGAGAATGCTGGCTATCAGAAGTCTCTGGGATGGGGACAGAGAAGCCCTTTATTTCTTAGCGAACTCATTAATATGTTGAGGAATCTCTCCTGCTTTCTCCCTCCTCAGGCACCAATCACTTAGTTTTTAAGCAGTCACAGGAGTTTATTCAAGTCCTGGGTGGTTACAGGGCAGTGGCACGGTGTGCTAAGCGCAAAGAGGTGCTCAATAAATGGAGGGCTGAATGAATAAGGCACGTCTTAAGTTGAAAAGGATGAACTGAAACCATGTGGACTTATTTATTTTTTAAAAAAGTATTTACAGATTACCCTGTGCCAGGCACTGCACGAGGAGCTGGGGATATAGGCGTGCCTGCCATCAAGGAACTTGCACTCGATGAAGAAATGAATTGGCTTTTCTGTGGTGATCTTGGGTTTGTCTCCAAATTATCATGGGGGTTCAGCACTGTGCTGGGAGCCAGCCCATCCTGTGACGTAAAGAAGAGGGCTGAGTTGGAGAATGATTTGGGGACTTATTTTTTTAGACGTCAGAGGTCAGCAATTCTTTTTACCTTGACTTTACAGGAGAGAGCTGAAATCCGGGATGATGGATTGAATGATCCAACGGTTCACAGAAAGAACTGGAACCGGAATCCACAGTTTTGGGTTCCTGGTCCTGTGCTTTGTCTAAGCATGGCACATAAATGGCCCGACTTTCTCTCCCTCCCTTTCCTTCCTTCCTTCCTTCCTTCCTTCCTTCCTTCCTTCCTTCCTTCCTTCCTTCCTTCCTTCCTTCCTTCCTATCTATCATCTATCTATCTATCTTTCTCTGCTTCCTGCTCACCTCAGGCTAGAAGTGGTTTGAGCCCACAGTGTGACTGGCTAAGCAGGGCTCCAGGTTGGCCTGTGCTTGGGGGCTGTTCTCCTAGGCCACAGCCTGAACTGGCCCTCACAGCTGTGCTTTGTCTGGAAGGACAGGGAAGGGGGTTGGGAGGCCAGCTGGACCCCAGAGGCAGGGGGAGGGACTTGGGCTGCTCCGCTGGCCATTTGAGCTGGGACAGGGCTGCTGGCCTCCAGCAGACTTGTGAAGAGCTGCTACCAAAATGGAGGAGTCTTGAAAACAGCCAGAAGGCGGTGGGAGGTGGGGGGGGGGGGGGGTTGGAGGAAGCATTTAAAGAAGAGATAAACAAAAGAGGCGACAGACTTCTCACTCTACCAAAAGGGGCTTTGGTTTTTCTGTGAAACTTCACTCCTCCTCTTCCCCTGGCCTGACGTTTATAAAGCTGGCTCCCGGCCCGCAGAGAGGACCTGTTATTTCCAGGCCATAGTTCTGACACCCAGATTAGTCTTGCTGTGGACTTAGCACTCAGGGTTGCTATATCCTGACCCCAATTCTAGTTGAACAGTTAAGAGAAAGCCAAAGATGGACTACAATGTCTGGGATTCGTCATGTCATTGCTATTTGTATTAGCAGCTAACATTTATTGAGTGCTTACTACCTTAACCCACACCCTTTGAGTCTTTAGCTTCATAACAGCCATTTGAAGTGGCTACTGTCTGTTTAACCCATTTTATAGATGGAAAAACCAAGCTAGTATAGAGAGATGCAAAATCACACAGATAGTGAGTAAAGAACAGAACTTTGAAACTATTGAATAGTTCTCCTTTTGAAGAAGAAAAAACAAAAGCCATGGTCCGGGCCGAATGGCTCAGTTGGTTGGAGGATGTCCCATACACCATGTACACCCGTCAGGGCACGTACCTAGGTTGTGGGTTCGATCCCCGCTCAGGACACATACTAGAGGCAACTGATGGATGTTTCTCTCTCACATTGATGTTTCTCTCTCTTTCTTCCTGTCTCTCTAAAATAAATAAAAACATATCCTCGGTGGAGGGTTAAAAAAAGAAGAAAAGGGAAGACGTTGAGTCTGCTCCTTTGACTATGAGGCACTAGTAAGTCTGACCTGGAGAAAACCCCAGCGAGCAGGCAGGGTGAGCCCATGTTGCCTGTGGAAGCCTCCATGTGGACACCTTCCCATCCACCTTCTCTGTCGCCAGCTGTCCCAGAGCACATCACAGACCAGCCTGCATGGGATGCTGGGTTACTGTGAACAGGAGGCTGGGCCTCTCCCACTAGCCATCTCCCATTTCTCACTCTGCTGGAAGAATGAACTATTTTGCATTGGTTTGTAGTATAAATGAAATGGGCAGGGCAAGAATAGTGGAATAGTTCGGGGCTTTCCATGAACTATTTTGAAAGCTCTTATTTTTGGCACAGCAGGAACTGCCCTTACTTTGGGGATGCAGCTTGAGAGTAATGGTTGAGAATATAGGCTCTGTGGATTTGAATCCTTGCTCAATCACTTGTTAGTTTTGTGGCTTTGGATAAGCTATTTTCCTTCTCTGGGCCTCAGTTTCCTCATCTGTAAAATGGTGATCCTAGGAGTACCTGCCTCATAGGACTGTGAAGATCAAATGAGGAAATGCAGTAACTTAGTCCCTGGGATATTGTAAATGCCCAATAAAGTATAATTATTATTGTTCTTTAATGGTTCACAGTGTTTCCCAAACTTTTGACATATGTGTACCCCTTCTATAATTTTTGTAACGCTGAGTACCCCTCGTACTCATGAGAACGTAGAATTAGGCGCAGCTAAGCACGGTGCAGTGCATATCCCCACCAAACTCCGGTGCAACGTGTACCCCCACCAAACTCTTCCCGTACCCCTGGGGTACGCGTACCACACTTTGGGAAACACTGGTTTAGAGAGACAAGTTAGTCTAGACAGAGGGGGGCTAAACTTTCTGGATTACCAGAAAGCTGCCAATGCCCTCTATGCTCAGTTAAGAATCAGAACACTCACAGAAATGGAGGGCCAGGGAATGCCATGTTCCCACCTATACATTTCCAGTGAATTAACAAGCCGGAGAGATGGCTCTCTGAAAGCTGCTACAGACCAGAGGAGCTACTGAAGAGAGAGCTTTCTTTTCTGAATCCAGATGCCCTACAACCCATAGGAAAGATATTTTGGGCATCCCATGTTTATTTCTCCCCATATCCTTTTTAGGTATAGGGCTTTCAGAACAGGAATGGTGCTAATAACAAATGAAATTTTAAAAAATGTTATTTTTCATTCTTGGGCCATACGCACATAGAGTTTATCAACGTGGAGAAGGTGTACTCCCAATGGAAAACAGGGAGACAAGGAAGGGGTACGTATCCCACTGTTGTTGTCCTGCCCATTTCCTTTGCAATAGAAACCAATTCCGGATGCCCTCCTGAGCACCATCATTCAGAGAGCCATGGGCACTGCCCCTTTTCACAGTGGAAGGGTCAGAAGTCGATATTTGCTACATGGCAAGTTCCCAAGGCAGCATCTGCACTTTGGCCATGCTGGAATTTCCCAAGAGACTTTGCAGCAGGTGAGGGCTCAATAAATGTTTGTTTATAAGTGAGTGGTTGTTTTCTACCTTTCTTAGCCCTGTGCAGTTCAGTTTGTTGGCTTAAAAGAATTTTTCTCATCACAATTTCTGAAAGCCTAAGCACTAACGTTCGTGTTTATGTATGTATGTATGTATGTATGTAAAATAACAATTAATTACAAAATGCTGTTCTTTGTTGTAGCTGGTGGCCTCTCTTTTATGACCAGTAAGAACTTAACACATCCACAAAAAGGTTTACAACACGATATCACTGTTAAAAACTAACAGTTATTTTGACAAACATTACACACAAGCAAAAAAAACCCCAAAAACAAAACAACAACAAACAGACACCCAAACTTCACAATTTCCAAGAAAATCTAATGTGTTTTCATCTGGATTTCTAAGAGGCGAAATCACGTGCCTAAGATCATGGAGCCAGTAAGTGTTAGGGCTGGGATTTGAACCTCAAGAGTCGGACTCAGGAACTAGAGGCGTTGCTGATCACACTGACAAGCCTCAGGTGTGTGTCCCGGGTCACTGGGCAGCTCTGGCTGGAGAGAGAGCGCACCTCCACCCGAAGTCCTGGGAGAGAGGGGTCTCTTTAAAGGTTCCCGGGCCACTTTCCAGGCAGATTTAATTGTTAGAAAGTCCTTCATGCTATCGAACTGAGATCTGCCTCTCCAAGGCTTCCATTGATCTTCATAGTCCAAGTTTAATCTCTCTTTCACACAAAGGCCCCTGGAGAAGTGTGTGCCACCCTCCCCCCACGCCTCTTCCTCCTGCAGACTGTCTGTGGGAACAAGGCAAAGAGACCCTCTCAAGATACCTGGCCCCCAACGCAGCCAAGGCTGAGGGGAGGTTGGGCGAGGCTTATGCAGGAGGCGGGAGGCTAAGTCAGGTTCTGTAAGTAGCTCTGAGGAGATATTTAGACTGGTGGGCCAGGAAGGCCATAGGGATGGCTCACTATCCCCGAATTACACCCTTCTCTGCAACACAGACATTGCCATGAGCTGTGACTGGTCCTGCACGTGCTGAGTGCGGTGGGATAGCAAGGACTCGACTCCTCCGATTTGTAGCTGAGTCTTGATTCCACCCTAGCTGAGGTTCAGTGGGAAAGGGAACCGGAAGCACAAACTCAGTGAGGATGAGACCAAAACGACTTCATCATAGGGAGGGGCCTGAGTGGGGATGCAAAGTAGATTCTGCAGCAGGAGTGGCTGTTCATGCCTCATGGGTCTGAAGGGACAGCAAACCCTTGCTAAGTGCCAGGAGATACCTGAACACCTCGGCAAGAGAGCCAGAGATCTCTGCTGATTAAAAAACACACACAAATGTATTCTTAGGGGTGGGGGGACAATGGGAGAATAAGGACACATATGTAATACTTTAATCAATAAAATAAATGTCCTCTCGCCCTGGCTGGTTTGGCTTAGTGGATAGAGCGTTGGTCTGTGGACTGAAAAGGTCCCAGATTCGACTCTGGTCAAGCGCACATGCCCGGTTTTCGGGTTTGATCCTCAGTGGTGGTGGTGGTGGTGGGGGGGGGGTGCAGGAGGCAGTGGATCAGTGATTCTCATTGTTGATGTTTCTATCTCCCTCTCGCTTCATCTCTGAAATCAATAAAAAATATATAAATTTTAAAAATGTCCTCTCCACTCATTACATTGCAGAAATAAACATTCATGAGTTTGTTTTGGGGGGAAAGGGGAGGGATACAGCGGGGAAGCAGCAGGGAAAGCCCAGACAAGAGGAGAGAGTGAGAAGCACATTCAGCACTCCATTTGAGGGGCCCTCCCACCCCCACCTGTGGCTAGACTATGACACCCGATGAACGGATGGCTTATCCTGGTGCAGCCACGTGGCCGAATATCTCAAAATGGTCAGCAGAGATGAGATAGCCACAGAGCTCGGTGGGATCCAAATCCTGACCAGACCAGCGGTCCTTTGTAGAGGCCGCCAAGAGGGCCAACAAGAATGCATGTGTTCACTCACCCACCAAGCTAGGGGTGCCAGGCCCCAGGCAGGGCCCTACCCGAGCCTGTCAAACTCACTTTGACATGCTTGCCTTACACATACAGACCAGCACAGTCCCAGCACCATGCCTTGTACCCTTTCTGGGTACCCACCAGGTGCCAGGCTCTGTGCTAGCCTGAACTGGTATGCAGGCTCTGATTGCCCCACCCTATTTTTAGAGTTTTTAGGGAGGAGTTGTGGAGAGGGAATACCTTCTGTGCTTTGGAAACAGTGATGGCTCTGGGCTCAGGAAGGCCGGACGTTGGCCCGCCACCTTGGCTGTCTTCTGAGAGATGTGAGGTCTGCAGGCACGGAGGGCGCCTCAAAGGAGGACCACAGGTCCCTAGGTTCCCCACCGCCCGCCAGCTTTTCCACTTGCCTCGCTCTCAGAGACAAATCCCCCTTTGTCTCCATTTGGATATTGTTCTCCCCGAAGAAGCAGTGGAAGTCTAGCAACGCCAGCTTCCCTTGGCCTCCGCGGTCAAGCCTTTGAGCAGACAGGCCCTCCTGTCCTCAGTCTCTCAGCATCTCCCCGGGATTAACATAACAGGACACCAGGCCCATCCAGATAGGGATCCTCCAGCCACAATGGCTTCCCTTTCTTCACCCAGCCCTGCCTGCTGGCCCTGGCCAGGCGCCCACTCCAGCGGGGAGACTTCCCAGGCGCGGGGCTGAGGGGTGCCCTCCGCAGGCAGTTCCCTCCCCGAGGGGCTGTGCAAGGCTCCAGGGACCAAGACGCCTTTCCCTTTAACAAGCTTCTCACACCACATTAAAGATAAAAGCAGAAGGGAAATATTTATATTCTGACAAAGCAGCTCTTCCCTTCAGGCTCTTGTTTTATTTATGAACTTGCTCTGTCCCTCTCTCTGTCTCTCTCTTTCAGGGGCCTAGGTCTTCCCTGGCCTTCACCCCTTCAGTTGTTAAGGTTGCGGGTGAGTGACAGCGACAGGGGGACTGGAGAATCCTTGTCAGGAGAGGAGAGTTATATGTGGGCGCCATGCCCAGGTGACACCAGCAGCTGCTCCTCTGCCCCGGGGGGTGGGGGTGGGGTGGGGTGGGGAGCTGCTCCCCATTACCACCCTTTTTACCTTTTCCCTAGCACTTGGGCGGCAGAAGGCGTCATGCCGACACCCTCACCGGTTACCTTATGTCATTTCCAATGCAGCCGGGTCAGTCCAGCAAATTGTTCAGGGCGCAGTGACCTGGAGGCGTGACACTGCCTATGCCTGGGACACCCTCCACCTTTGTTTACTACACATTTCCTTCTCTCACAGAGTTGATCCCTTAAGAATGCTGATTTCCTCCAGCTAATCTGCACAAAGCCAATAAAACACAGGTATGCTGTTTTGAATTTCCACCCACCCCTTTGCGATGATTATCATTACAGTTTCAGACCTCGTATTGTTCCAAAGTCCGTGCTAGTTTGTCAGGAGTTGGTCCTCTGAACATTACTCCCCCTAGGTCACACACACACACACACACACACACACACCCGCTCCAAGGAGTCTCCTAGATTAGTGGTTGGGAGAGGGGAATGGGAGAGAGGGGTGTGGGGGGCAGGAGGGGTTTTAGGTTCCGCTCAGTAGGCCTATGAAATATCTGGGAGTATTCATTCTGTTTTGCAAGTTGAATCTCTTTTATAGTTTGGTGCCGACTTTTTTTTTTTTTTTTAATGAACTTAATCATTAATTAAAAATTCAAAGTGCAAGCAGAGCAACAAGTGATCGACCTGCCCACTTGCAGAGAAGCACTAGAGGTGATGGTTAAGAGCACGGAGTCTGCAGCCTTGGGTTTGACTCTCAGCTCTCCCAGTTCCTGTCTGTCACCATAGGAATGTCCCCGTCCCTTCTCCTCACATGTAAAATGGGGGTGACCATAGTGTCTACTCCTTAGGAATCTTATGAGGAGTAAATATGTAGATGCATGGAAAGCACTTAATATAGTGCTTGACACATGGTAGTTCACAACAAAAAGTAGATTGTGAGGTCCTTAAGGGAAGGGATTGTATGTTATTCCTCATTGTACATCTACCGCATAGTGGACGAGCAAAACATGTGTGATGATGTATCAGTTAAATTGTATATATTTTTTTTAATTTAGATGCCTTTTTATTTTTTTTTTAGATGACATGTTTTTTCTTAAAAACAATGTCTCCTCTCCAAATCAATCAAGGCCAAATAAACGAGAGCTCAAGATAACATCAGCCCATTTGTCCCAGTCTTGGTGTGTGGATGGCGAGCAGCAGCCAGTTATGCTGACAGGCGATAGACCCAAACTGCCCGATGTGCTAACATTTTTCCATTTCCAAACCACCCTTAGAGAAAATCAATACGGGCCCACACCATCCTCCCATGGTCCAGCAGAGCAACCGTGCCGTCTGGATTCATGTTCTTACCACCAGAGAACTGGTAGTTTTTATTGAAATTAGCAAGGATGTGCTTGATTGGTTCTGCAGCCCCTCTCACAAATGGCTTCAACTCTATCTGATCTCTGTTCTTCACGTTTCCCTTTGATGGAGTTCGTGTCATCTTTGATGCACGTCTTCTAGGTTTCTTTTGTGAAGCTGGTTTCCTGCAGACGATGGTTCATGACAATAGCAACACCAGTGATGACTGTGCTTTCGGTACGTTCACCCTCCAAGCTTTCAGTGGAGGCATTCCCACCAAGTGATTCATCAGTGTTACCCTCTGTCTTGCTGACCATCTTCCCCTCTACCTCTAGGCTCAGCTGGTCTACTATCTCCCGGATCTTGTAGATATTTGGAGAACATCTCATCATGGCTGATGAGGTTCAGGTAGATGATCATGATAGCGGCTAACAGGAGACGGCAGTGCTGCCTTAGCAGGCGCATGGACTCAGTTAGGTTGTATTTTCATTGAAAATAGAAGAAACTGGGCTAAAACCAGGGGTCAACAGACTACAGCCTGTAGGTCAAATTCAGCCTGCTGAATGTTTTTGTACAGTCCATGAATAAGAGTGGTTTTTACATTATAAAAGTTTGAGAAAAAAAAAGAGTATTTGAGGAACTTAAAAATAATATATAATTCAAATTTCAATGTCTATAAATAAAGTTTTATTGGAACACAGCCACATTCATTCATTTATGAATTGTGTATGGCAGGTATAGGCAAACTTCTTCTTTCGAGGGCCAGACAGTAAATAATGTAGGCTTCAACTCTGCTGCTGAGCATGAAAGCAGCCACAGGCAATAACCGTGGGAGAGGAGACCTGTGGACAGGAAACAGAGTGAAAAAGTGCAAAGGCTCCTGGACAGGGAGCCAGGTGTCCTGGAGTCTAAGCTGGACTCTCACAACCAACGTTATGATTCTGATCAAGTCACTTTGTTTCTCTGGGTCAGACTGTCTGCAAAGCAAAAGAGTTGGTCTAGATTTTGAAGACTTCTTTTAGTTGGGAAGTTCTCTTTCTCTATTTTGTTACCCCAGTTAAATTACCTGGACTTTTCCTAAGGGGTGTGGCTGGCATTAGGACACTTCCATTGCAAGCAACAGAAACCAACTCTAGTTAATTTAAGCACATAAGATATTTACTGTACCGATATAAAGGCGGGTCATGGAACTAAAGGGAAAGCAGAATATACAGGCTCAGAGAGAACAGGAGCCAGGGCAGGCCCTGGGATTCAGGCAGCAGGAACTAAGAAATAATCTCCTCAGGATACCGCAGTTTCAGTAGAACTTGGATTGTTCTCAAGAACATTCAGTGTTGAACTTCTGATGTTCTGTTTCTAGCCTACCTTATTTGTGGAACCACCATGACTGTATCTAACAGGGAGGGGTCGTTCCCAATGCCAAATGAGGGGCTGTTACTAGAAACAGGTGGAATGGATACCAGGTAGATGACCATGATAGAGTGAAGGATGTAGTTGTCTCAGCACTAGACATTGCAGTATGAGGAGCCGATGAATGATCCAGAGAATTCAAAATGCTTCTTGAGTAAGTTGCTCATTCCGCCTCTCAGCAAGTACTTACTGAATTTGTGAATGGCATTTTGGAGAACACCAAAGAAATCTGTATTATAAAAAGCCAGTGGCCATAACGCCGTAACGCCATAACGTGGGAACAACCAAACGACTGGTCACCAGGATGTGCATTGATGAGTCTCGTGGCATGGTGGCTCTCAGTCTCACAGACTGGTGGGAAAGGTGGTTGGGTTTGTCTCAAGATCACCTGGGAACAGAATTATATTCCCCTTTAATTTGAGTCATTAAAATATATCTGGGCCTATGTAACTGCAGCTCATTACAGCAGATGTTAAGTAATTCCCTAATTATATGTATTACACTGTAGGCAGAGGATCCTGAGACAAGCGGCTTATCTCACATGTCAAGGGGCAGAGCTAAAAGCAGGACTTGACTTCCTGACTTGAATAACTGTTCTGGACCTGCTGCCTAGCAACCATGGCCCCCATTCAGGAGCAGCTACCAGGAGAGGAGCCTGGGGCCTGGCTCCCCACCTACACCATGAACTTCTCAAGGGCAAGAACTGGGTGTTGTTCCTCTGTGTTTCCCCCGGGGCTTCACGTGGCACTGGACACACAAGGCAGATAATATCCAGTTAGGAGTCTGCTCTCCAGCTCCTGTGCTCAAAGTTGAGCCTGTTTATCTTCGCTTTAGAAGCTAGCTATAGCTGAAGAGAATGGAAAACATCCTTGGCTTCTCTCAGGAAAGCCTGGTCTGAGGGCACAGGAAGAAGGACTTACTTCAGAGTGGAGGAACCTCAGAGACTTCTAACTGGAGGTCGAGCTGTAAGCCTGGTGGTATTTGCATTAGATGGCTTATCGGTCTCCGTGTGCGTGTGCATGATTACTTCCGGCAACTGATGAAAAAGCATGACCTCACAAAGAAAACCAGGGAGTGTAATCACCTCCATTCATCGCTCTCCTTTTTATGGGAACAAGCTGGCCTGCGCCTCCAACTTTGCTCAGAAGGAAATGTTTATAGAAATTTGTTCTCTGTCAAGTACTTGTGCATGTGTGTGTGTTCTTTGTTTAGGGAAACTTACCAACTCGCTTGACTTACCTTTGAAGGCTCTCCGCCAGGCCTTTACCCAGCTGTCTGTGATTCCGCGGTGGCTCCGGCTCACGCAAGGTCACCTCTCCCAGGCCAGAGCACAGCGGTGTGAGCCTCAACTGGATCCTGGAAGGGTAGATCTCATAAAATCATTTGTTAAATAAAACTGCTTCCTCTCTTTTACTGTTATTTGCCCTTACCTGAAAAAGGGGGTTCTCGCCTACTTATTATTATTATTTTTAATATATTTTTATTGATTTCAGAGAGGAAGGGAAAGGGAGAGAGAGATAGAAACATCAATGATACCCATTGATTGG
Source organism: Pipistrellus hanaki (assembly GCF_964339955.1). Taxonomy (NCBI): domain Eukaryota; kingdom Metazoa; phylum Chordata; class Mammalia; order Chiroptera; family Vespertilionidae; genus Pipistrellus; species Pipistrellus hanaki. The sequence continues at coordinate 74,372,971 of NC_140510.1, read as the reverse complement.
CTGCCTCCTGCATACACCTCCCTGGGAATCAAGCCCAAAACCTGGGCATTTGCCCTGAACGGTGACCTCCTGGTTCATAGGTTGATGCTTAACCACGGAGACATGCCAACCGGGCTATCCTACTTGATGTTTGTTTCCTGGGGTGATCATCTGTTCCTCTAGGCCTCCATTTGTTCAGCTTCGGTTTCACAACAACCTGCAGCTGAAGTCTGTTGAGAAATCCTCAAAATTAAATTAACTTTGATTCCCTTAGGCTTAATACATCAATGCCACCCCTGTAAGGAGCGGAAGGGGACTGTTGGGAAATCAGAGACTTTATGGATAGATTGCCATAGCTCCAAAAACGCTTGGAGATTACTTTGGGCTGGTTCATCACCACTTTTCATCTCCACGGCAGGACTATAGTGATGATTTGTTAAAAGAAACTTTCCCCCTCCCCCATTCGACACCCTCACGCTCAGACTCCAACATCAACCAGCCCCCTACACTTTACTCCACAGTCCTTATCGTCTCATTGTATCCGTGTAGCTCTGGTCATGTCCCAGAGGCCCCCTAACTTCCGTGTGACAGGGAATCTGAGGTATTTATTATGGAGGCCTAATTTGGGCGGATGCATGTCACATTCCCTGGCAACCCCAGTGGGCAGTCTAGCTCTTGATTTCCTTTAGTGGGCTTCCTGGAGGGCCACCCTTAGCTACACTTCCCTTGTAACCCCAGAGACTCTCCAGAGAGCCCAGCTCACCTCCTCAACTCCCTTGTTTCCCAATACTCACCAAAAAAGAAACACTACAAGAAAATGATTTTACTTCTACTTCAGCTGGTCTTCCTGTTTCTCCATGGAGCCACAGAGATTTGGAATCGGACAAATTTAAGGCAACATTGAAAATGTAACAAGGATAGTCCAGACAGAATGGTGGCAGCAATAGTGGCAGTCACCAAGGAAGAAGAAAGATAAAAACTAAAAAAAAAGCCCAAAACAAAACCAGTCACCTTGGTCTTTGACGGGATCCTGCAAACACAGCTCATGCCACAGGGAACCGATTCCTGTGTGGGTCTGCTGAGACAGCACAGGATCACCTACTCTTTGGACTGGTAGTTCCCATCTTTCCCCCTTTCTTCCTTTTAATGTCAAACCCATTAAGAGAGTGATTCGAATACCCCGGAGCGTCTAAAGCAGGGTTGGGGAATGTCCGGCCTGTGGGCCAGATAAGCCCTGATAAATCATTTGCTCTGGCCCTGCCAACGCATTAGGAGTGACCAGGCTGGTAGAGGAGGGAAGTTGGGGGCAACCAGGCCTGCAGGGAAGGGCAGTTGAGGGGGACCCAGGCCTGCAGTAGAGAGCAGTTGGGGGGAAACAGGCCCATAGGGGAGGACAGTTAGGGGTGACCAGGCCTGCAGGGAAGGGCAGTTAGGGGAAAACAGGCTGGCAGGGGAATGATTAGGGGGTGATCGGCTAGCAGGCAGAAGCAGGGGCAATCAAGAAGGCAGAGAGGTGAGCAGTTGGGAGCCAGCAGTTTTAGATTGTGAGATGGATGTTTAAACATCCATCAAGGGGTCCCGGATTGGAGAGGGTGCAGACTGGGCTGAGGGGACCCCCCTTCACCCTCCCCACACATGAATTTTGTGCACTGGGCCTCTAGTGATGTTATAAATGTCCAAATGGCCGAAACCGGTTTGGCTCAATGGATAGAGCGTTGGCCTGCGGACTGAAAGGTCCCGGGTTCGATTCCGGTCAAGGGCATGTATTATACATTGGCTGCGGGCACATCCCAGTGGGGAGTGTGCAAGAGGCAGCTGGTCGATGTTTCTCTCTCATCGACGTTTCTAACTCTCTATCCCTCTCAATTCCTCTGTGTGTAAAATCAATAAAAATATATTTAAAAAAAAAAAATGTCCAAATGGCCCTTGGCAGGAAAAGGGTTCCCCACGCCTGAAAACAGTATTTCCAGTTTTCATTCATCAGTGGCTTGGAGTAGAGAGTGGCCATTCAGGCAGGATGCCCCCCGGACTGTGGGCAGAACCTGCAGCCGGAGCAGGACCAGGCTTCATCCACAATCCGGCTGAGCCCTTGAGGAATGGGGGCTGGGGGTTGTTGGGATATAGGCTGAAGCTTCTCCAGGGTGAGCGACGGACGAAGGAGAAATGAAGAGCAACGGAAAGGGCCTGTGTGCCGCCGACTCCAGCGCAAGCCAGCCTCCCTTCCCTCTGGCAAAACCTTCCTTGCTCACGAGCTGACCCCCTGTCACCTGATAATGCACCTCCTGGGCAAGGGGAGCTTTTGTTCCGAGGTTTTTCCTCTAGGAACGTTGGGGGAAGAGTTGGAGAAAAGGGGAAATGTAGGGCAGAGAGGAACCTCCAGAAGAGAGCCGTGGAAAGCAGGGAAACGTGCAACTATCCCTTGGGCAGTGTTTGTTGATCAAATACACCCTTTGCCAGAGCCCGTTCAATTTATCTCTGTTGCATCAGCTTCTATGTTATGAGAAAGGAGAAGAAAAAAAAAATCCCATCCCAAATCTTGTTCCCAAGCTTGTCAATGGCTCTGCTCCTTTAATTCAACCTGAGTTGCTGGCCACCCAATATCCCGGAGTCAACGCCCAACTGTAACGCCTGGGGCCTAGCTTGGAGACAGCCCAGTGAGATGATTCAAACCCTCCCAAAGCTGCAGACAGCTAAGATAATGGTACGCAGCCTCACAAACTGCAGGAGGAACTTGGGATATCAGGAGGAAGGGAGGGTTTTGGCCTCTCCAGTAAATCAGCTTTAGTGAGCATATCTGTTGCTTCTCTTGCCATCCTTCCCAGTTCTAAAAGAAAGCTGCTGAGATCTGTCGATGTAACCGCTGTGAGATGCTATCCCTGGGCAGGAGGACCCTCTGTGTAAAGTCACATTCCCTTTCTATTGCCCTCGTTTCTCTTGAGCTGGAAAAGTCGGCTTGAGGAAGGTGATGTGCGAAACCGTTGCAATCTCCATTCGATCCTATGAGAGGAGGATTGGGTTTGAGTTATGAGAGAATTCAGTGCTTTGCTTCACAGCTCTCTTCTCCTGGGGTGTTTTCCAGCTTCTTGGGGAGTCCAATTGATTCAACAAGGCTCATTCTGAACTTGAATCAAACGTGAGCTGAGGCCCCCAGGTATTTGAAGGACAACCTGTTTACACCGAAATCTTAAAAAGATAGAAAAAGATTTATTTTTATTTTTATTTTTTTAAAAATAGAGCTAGCTCAGGCAAGGTAACATCTTAAGGGAATAAGCTATAACTGAATTAGAAAGAGGCAGATTAGATTTTCTTGAAAATGTCCTTTATTAAACAATTACAAGAAGTGCTTGTCATGATGCATTTCAGATTTGATGCAACTGAGTCTGAGGACAGGGAAGCAATTTACTTAACTCAGCATGTATGTGGCAGGTAATGTTTGATGCTAGGGCACATGAGTACATACATACATACTATATATGTTACCCATAAAAGCCTTCCACCGGCTGATGTATCTAAAGTGATCAGCAAATAAATAAACTTTCTATGTTTAAACTTCTATTTTTAAGTCTCTAGCTTGTTCTGAAAAACCACCGCCACTACCACCATCGAAGTCTCCCTCTCTATCAAAAATTAGTTCTAAAAACAGAAATTTAAAAACAAATATCTGTCCTACTATCTCACCTTTTTAATTTACATCGTCTGGCATGCTCACAGTTCTTACTAAGGGAAGTAAAGATTAACTAAGCTATTAGATTAGAAGAAGGACAGGTCCAGATTGGCCCACACTACAAAACTGTGACTCATTCTCAAGCTACATGTGTATGTGTATGTATGTGTGTATGAATAATCTTATTCTCAGACCTCGAAAGTGCCCACTACGTGATCTAGGAATGCTCCCCTTCAATTTTCCCTGTAATTTCAGCACAGAACCTTGTATACAGCAGGCGCACCTTACTTGACTGCATTGCATTGTGCTTTTGCCATAAAGGGTCAGGCAAATAAAGCTTGGAGTCAAGGTTATCCTTGAAGAAAACTCCCCAGTGGCTTAGGAAATACAATAACAGAGGACGGCCCTCCCTGGGTCCGACAGAGCCAGGGCGTGCTCCAATCATGGGCCACATCGTCATTTTGTTTTGTTTGTTTGCTTTGGGGTGGGAATCAGATGGATCAGCTGGTTCTTATTTGGAGGCCCTGATGTAGCCCAAACACGTATATGTCAGACTCTAAAGCCTTCTATTCAGCTTCACCACCGAGAGAAGTAAAAGGAAATAAAGCCAGCCAAGTCGACGTAGGTCTATCCTCTCTGCTCTCTGATGCTGGGGCCGGTCATGAAGTGACTGGGCGGTTGGCGCGTCCACACTATTGAAAATGTTGTCTTTCTCTGTCTTTCTTTTTGGTGGGAGAGATGGAACAAGGGCACGTAGCTGGATTTTGTATCCTACGATATGTATGACTCTATAGTAAATGCAGGGTGTCCCTCCAAAATGTATACACACACTTCACATAACGATAAAGGCAGTGTTTTTAAAAATACATTTTATTTTCAAAATTGAGCTATCAGCTGTTAAGGTGTGTATACGATTTTGGGGACACCTTGTATTTATTGAGCTCATTAAATACTTGAGATGATATTTGGTTCAGCTGCTCTGCTGACTCTTGTATGAAACTATTTTTCCGCACTGTAAAAAACCCAGTGGTTAAATGGCTTTTGGTAATAGCAAAGCATGTGAAACAGACTAAAAGAAGAAATTACCGATCACTTTAAGAAGTAAAAAAAAGGAAAAGAGTCAGACTATTTAGATGAAGGTCTTGCCATAAATATTCTAAATTTCGTAGGGGTATGATATATGGCAACCCTGGCCATTTTAATACCGTCACCAATCACTTGGAGTACTCTGACAGCCTTTCACTGGCGTATTTGTGTGTTTAGTGGAAACTTTTGAAAAGTCATTTCACTAGCCAACAGAAGTTATTTCATACTTATGATGTAATTGTATGGTAGTATTTCAGGGCTGTCAAGATCAAAGACTTGAAATATGACTTACAAAAAGGAAGTTCAGGAGTGACCCCTCCAGACAACCTTTTAAAGGAACTAGCCAATAGCATTTCATCTTCTGTTTCCCTCCTATTTTTGGAATTAGAATCACATAAAAGATATAGTCTCCAGAGGCACATGAATCAAAATTAAAGAGTAAAAAGAAATAATTTTAGATGAAACTTTTTACTCAACTTAAACAGTGAGAAAGATTTATATATATATATATATATATATATATATATATATATATATATATATTCAAGGTATTGGCCATAAAAATATGAAAATTGTGCATTGGGCTTAATACCACACTTTGAAAAGAAATATCATGAAAAAAAACTTTATGTTTATTGTGTTGATTGAATGAAAAATTTTTAATGCATGGGGTATCTGCCTAGTTTATCTTCTTAGGCCTTATGAGCCAAAACTAGAGATTATCTTTTACAATGAAGATCCTTTCTGTACAATAAAACACAAATTGACATCTCAGTTTTCTATAATTTTGCTTGCTGACCACTGTAAACTCAGATCTTGACCTGGTCTAAACGGACTGATTTCTGGGTGATTTCAGAAAGTTAGTTATTTTTTTCTACTTGTCTAAGGTGATGAAACAGAGTTAGAGTTCTCCCTTGTAGCACTTGCTGACTTCCCTAAATTAAAAAAGGGAAAACAAAAGGCCAAGCAATACTCATTCACTTTTTAAGCATTTTCAGATGATGATGACCTTTAATTAGGATCTGCCAACCCTTTAAGAGGAAAATAAGGAAAAAGTGTTGTGATGCTTCCCTCCCTGCTTCTCGTAACTCAGAGTAGTACTCCAACCCAGCGTCTTTTACTTGAAAGATTAGGTGGAGAACAACTTAAATTTAAAAAATATATATTTTATTGATTTTTTTTTTTTTTTTTTTTTTTTTACAGGGAGGAGAGGGATAGTGAGTTAGAAGCATCCATGAGAGAGAAACATCGATCAGCTGCCTCCTGCATACCCCTTACTGGGGATGTGCCCGCAACCAATGTAAATGCCCCAGACCAGAATTGAACATGGGACCCTTCAGTACACAGACTGACGCTCTATCCACTGAGCCAAAACAGTTAGGGTTAAAATTTTTTTTTTTTCTTAAGAAGACTGATCTCCAGGAGTGGACTAACCAACTGAAGATCATATTTAAGTAAAAAAGAAAAGAAAAGGAAAAAAAAAACCTCACCAAAGACTCAATTAGATTTTTCCTTCAGAAAGAGAGAACATTGGCTTTTGTTACTGAAGAATGTTACTCCATAAAAAAACCCAATTGTTACAATGTAATATGCCACCAGGTGAAACTTAGATGTGCTCCTGCCTGGAAGGGATGTTCTCCCAAAGTTCCCTCATACTACGTGTCTCTAAAAGGCCAGTCTCCCTCACAAAGCACAAATCTCTCTCTATAAAAAGCCATCGACCTGAACTTCATAGCGACCAGAACAACCAGTCACTAATACACCCACTGTGGCCAGCAAACCGGCCCAATCTGGGGTGGGGCCAGCTGGCCAGCCTCCCATGGCCTTTCCCCCAGGCTGGCCCCACCCAGATCAGCCACACACACACCAATCAGAGGCGGGGGCAGCTGGCCAACCACCCATGGTCTCTCACCCTGGTTGCCGGTACTTAATCGCCCCACCCCAATTGCCTGCCATCTCCTCCTCCCAACAGGCCCTGCCCCAATCTGCCCCGATTGGGGCTGGGCTGGCCAGACCCTACCCGTGCACGAATTCATGCACTGAGCCTCTCGTCTGTTAATAACAGCAATAGTAATAATACCATATAACCACCACCACAATAGCAGCCACCACTGGACAGGGTCTGCTTCTATGTGCCTGCCACCACATTTGGCAATCTGCATATGTTAGCTTGTTAATTTTCAGCCTCTTTTCTTAAATTTTATTTCAGTTGACACAAAGATTTATTCAAAGAGGCAATGTGCCATCAGAAAAAAAAAAAAAAAAAAAGTTCCCAATAACTTTTTCTATTCGGTTTGCAGTTTCTTTATCTTCAAGGGCCGGGGGGCAGTCATTTGTTCCTTCATTGTGCTGAGCTAAATTTTTAACTTGAATTTCACTTTCCAACATACTCCCCTCCCCTCCCCCCCCGCCCGTCTGAGGGATGGGGATTGAACCCCAAACCTGGGTATGTACCCCGACCAGTAATCTAACCAGCCACCTTTTGGTATCTGGCAGTCACACCAACCAGTGCTCAATAGAGTTTTAAAACCACTACCACACCAACAGTCTCTACTCAGGGAGCTTAGGAACGGGGATCTGGGCACAGGCGGTCTTGCTGGACTGTGTTGGAGCATAGCAAGTGGTGGCGGCTTTGGTGACAGCGGAAACAAAAGGTGGTGATGGTAGCTCGGGCACATCCAAGTCCTCACAAGCTTGTGCAGCCTGGTGACGGGGCACCTCCTCCAGCCCAGGGCTGCTCAGTGGTCTCAGGGCCAGTGAGGGCCCCAGCCCCTGACCGCAGACATGGCTGGGAGGCTGGAGGGCTGGAGGGCAGGAGGGCTGGCCGGGGCCTTCCCCCTGTGGTCAGGTCAGCGCTCTGCCGCCAGCGGTGCTGCAGCTGCGGCTGGCCGTTCCCGGCGTGTGATGACAGTGTGATGGAGGAGCATCGCGGCCTGCCAGGCCCTGGGAGCGCTCCTGCTCGCCCGGCCTCCGCTGCTCCGCGAGGACCCACCCAGCGCGCGGCCGCAGATGCAGGGCGGAGAGCCTTCCCTCCTGTAACATCGTAGCACATTAATCACAAGCGAAATAAAAGCTCGCTACCCCCACCATACACCCACGTCGATGACATCTCTCTCTGCAGGACGGGGCTGTGGCGGGCCAGCTGGCCGGCTCCGGGCCACGGATGTAACCAAGAGGCGCGGAGAGGATGTGGGAGATAAGGTTTCCCTGTCAGGGAGGAGATTTGAAACGGGCTTCAAAAGAGAGAGAGAGAGGGGCGTTATTGTTGAGGTCTGGGTCTCAGAGGAAGGTGCCTTTCCAGCTGAAACACCGAGCAAACCAACCCCCCGGAGTGGGATATTCTAGACGCCTGGGCTGGGAGCACCTGGGCCGGGCTCACTGATCTCTCCCGCACACCTTTGATAGGCCTCTGCCGGGGAGGCGGATTCACCAAGGCCTGTGCCCCTCCAGGAGGCTTCTTCTCTGCAACCCGACCTACCCGCCGGCCTCTGAGCACCTCAGACCCAGAGGCCACTTTCCTTCCGCTCAATCGGCCTCCGGCCTCCGGCTGAGTTATAGGGGGTGAAAGTGAGTTGTAAGCGGAATGTGCTTGTGGGGCTAGAGAATGCTTTCCCTCCCACCTTCGAAGTTCTCCTGGCTGGCCGATAAGTCAACAGAGAGGTGTAACGGGAGAAACTGTACAGCAGAGACAGGTTCAACAGGAGCAACTGCACAAGGCTGAATGGCCACTCAGGGGTGCCTTGTAATAGTGAGATCCGAAACACATGGGGCAGTTGAGATTTTGATGCCATTGTGGTCAAAGGAGAAACGGGGGGGGGGGGGGGAGAGGAGGGAGAGGGAGTGGGGGTGAGATGGAAAAGGCAATCTACAGGCAGCTCAGGAAGAGCCAGCACAGGTGGCAGGCACGTTTTTGCCAGGCAACCCAGAAACAATGGGGCACGGGGGACTAGCTAACAGGGGGGACACAGGGGGACTAGTTAACAGGGGGCTAGTTAGCAGGGGGGACACAAGGGGTAGTTAACGGCTCTGCTTGGAGCCTCTGTGAGGCCCCTCCATGGGGAAGGTCTTTCCATCTGCCTCTCAGACAGGAAAGGGGAGGGTCAAGCTTTCTTCTGAGTCTTTTGTTTCTTAATAACTAGCTAAAAATCTGTACCCCCAAAAGGGAGTTTTAGGGAGGCAAAACTTCGGTCCCCTTCAATGCGTTAGGAATATTAGTTCCTCCTCAGACTCCTGTTCCTTCTCAGAGCCCAGGACTGTGATGGCCTGAAGCACCACACGGACCTGTCGGGGAAATAAAGCGACTGGCTTGGACGGGCGCTCTTGCCGGCCCGCCTGAGGACTGAAATCCGTCCACGCTGCTTCCTGTCCTGTGCTGGCCCTGTCCCAGGAGGATGCCCAAGGAGACAGAGGGACCCGTCACCTTTCCTTGAGGAAAAGAGGACGCGGGACAGGAAAGCTTTCTCCCTCTTTCCTGGCTCCCGGGCGCCTGGCTGTGGGTTTCCCGGGAGAAAGAGAGACTTCCCGGAGGAGATGAGAGAGCCCAGTGAACCTGGGCCTCCAGGTGCTGTTCACCGAGTCTACAGGCCTGGTGACCCTCCAGCGGCCACACAAAGAGTGCTTTGTTCCTTCTGGTGTATGACGTGTATCAGAGGGGGACACACACACCATGACGTTGAGCCCATGCATTTAACAATCACACTCGCCCGCTGCTGGGATCCTCTAGAATTGATGCCCAGGTTTCTATTTTATCTTGTTTTCCCTGGAAGGGGAAGATCCTCCGGCCGAGGGTAATTTAATTTTGTCAGGAGCCAGACACGTTCTGTTTGGATTTGGAATCCTTTTAAAATGGGAGCTTTCTGTCCATCAACAGCCTCCAGCGTGTTTGGACAACGGGCTCTTCCAGAGAGGGGCCCTCCGCCCGCGGGGGACACAGGGACCCAGGGGACAGGACAGCCCGCCTCTGCCTTCTCCCGGCAGTCCGTGCCCAGGTGCGAACGAGCAGGAAATGGCCCAGCCCCCGCTCTCCTGGCCCCTCGGCCTCCGCGGGCCTCCCTCCGGCCCACGGCAGCCTGGAGTGAGTGACCGCTGGGCCCGAGGGGAGAGAAGAATGCCAGCAACAGTGAAAACAACTTTCCACTCCATCCCCAGAAGCCAAACACAGAAACCATGTTCAAAGGGTTCTTTGTCCACAAGATAACGTTTGAATCGGAAACTTGTTGAGCCAGATTCTCTTGTTACAATTTACTGCTTCATCAGGCGGGGGCCAGGGACAGGCACAATCCATCCTTGAAAGAATGGGACGATTCCCACAGAAAGGTCAGCAACGCCAATGTGTATTAAACACACACACACACACACACACCCCAATAAAAAAGCCACACACACAAAAAAACACATCATCTCCCCGACCCTCAGCCTTTAGCTTTGAAAATGTACCTCCGACTGAAGGGATTCGTGTGCAAATCTCCACACATGAGAGCATGTGCTTTCACGCTGGGGAGGAGAAAGTAGCCAAGAGCGGTCACATTTGGGACACCTCCCCTCCCAGGCACTGAAGGTGGGCGCTGAGAGGCAGGGGATGGGGAGGAAGCAGGGGAAGGATGGCGGCCATCTCCCGCAGTACATTCCCGGGAGAACAACCGCCTTTGTTCCAAGCAGGCGAGGGAGCTGCTGGGGAAGCTCCGGATCTGGGCTGGGGCAGGTCGGGGCCTGTGTGTGCGCGTGAGGTCTCCTGGTGACCAAGGCCCAGGTGGGTGGGCCTGGAATGCTGACACGAGAGCAGGCTGAGGGGGTGTTTTGGCCCATTACCTGCCCCCTCCACCCAGAGCTCTGACTGCATCAGCTCCTGAAGCCCCTCCAGCGTTTCTGAGGGGGATGGAGGAGAGCAGGGACCTCTTGCTTCCCTGGGGAGAGCCCTGTTGGCTGTTGGGGACAGTGCGGGGCTCTGGCTCTGGCCAGGCCACAGCAACCTGGGGAGTTCACAACAAAACACCAAATTCCTGGGCCCCCAAAGATCCTTTGAATCTCCTTGGGAATTAAGCATGGGCATCTGTGTTTTCCAAAGTTTCTCAGATGTTTCTCAGGCTAGTGGGGAGGTACCCTCCAGGGGGACTCCAGTCTCTGTTTTGTCTTAAACCTACTAATGCATGTGAACCAGTTAAGAGTTCCAAATCCAAGAATTGGCTGAACTCCTCAGGAGCCTGAGCGGACCCGAGGGAGACTTCGCCAGCTAACTCCTTTCCTAAAATTGGTTTGGGAAGAGCCATGCACCAGAAACCCTTCCAACTTCCGGTCTCCCAGGACAAGGACTCATAGTGTCATCAGGCTTATGTTTTCAAGACCTGATGTCTTGGAAGAGTCAGGCATGGCTGATCGCAGCCCCTGGGGAGTGGGAGAGAATGGAACTGGGAAACCACCAACATGCTTCCAGTCTAGGATGTTCTGGGCGGCATGGCCGCTCTGGCCACCCTCATTCCTCATCCCCTTCCTGGCCGATACTTGCTGATTCATTCAACAAATATTCATTGAGTATCTGCTATGTGCCAGGCATGTGGGATGCATTGGAATGTATATACTAACAGGGCGGGAAAGACGATTATTTATAAGCACAAAAGTAAGAATTATCAGTTTGTTCAAAGGTGGTAAGTGCCATGGGAAAAATAATCCAGAAACAGGGAAGCAAAAGTACTAACTAGAAGGGGATGGGCAAGTTGCAGTATTAAATTTTCCGAGCATCTATTTTTATTTATTTATTTATTTTTTTAAGTGTGGGCATGGTATTGCTACCTAACTCAGTTTGTCTTTTGGTTTTTGCATAGCACCAGTTGGTTTTTTTTTTTTTTTTTGGTGTGTGTGTGTGTGTGTGTGTGTGTGTGTGTATGTTTTAAGTGCTGCCTAACACTCTAGGGCAGGGGTCCTCAAACTTTTTAAAGTGGGGGCCAGATCACGGTCCCTCAGAGAGCTGGAGGGCCGGACTATATGAACTACTAATTCCTACTGTAACACCTTGGCTGCGCTCACTGCCCAAAAAACCTGGCGGGCAGGATCAGACTCCCCTGGGGGCTGCATGTGGCCCACGGGCCGTAGTTTGAAGACCCCCTGCTAGGGTGTGTGTTTACCACTCTTACTTATTTGCTCTCACAGTATGACACTCAGGTTGCTTCCAATTTTCCATTGCCACAGATATTGCTGCAATGGGTGTTATGGTTAGGAAATACTTTAGGGATTTATACTAGGTGTGGAATTGCCGTGTTGTAAGGTCTACCTGTACTTAATTTCACCAAATATGCCAGATTGTTCCCCAGATTTCTGCAATAGCCCACACTCCCATCAGCATGGACCAGGGTGCTGAAATTCCCATTCCCTTGCCAACACCTGGCATTATCCAGCTCCTGGCTTGTTTGGTAGAGAGTTCTGGCTGTTGTCATCAGCATCCCCAATGGAACGACACTCTGCCATTGCTGTGTATGAGCCCACCCTGCCCCAGCTGTCCTCAGTTGTCATCTTCTCTTCATCCGCCATCCATTTCCTTCTCACCACAAGCACTTCTTGTTTTCATTGCTGGGCTCTCTGTTTTTCTAACCTAGAGGTTCATTCCAATTGGACTTCATATCCTGAAGGTCAGAAATCCCCCCTCTTGTTGGCAAAATGGTATCCCAAAAACCATCCTTCTCTTACCTGGGGCAATAGTTTTGCTTCTGTGCTGTTGTCAGGCTGTTGACCCTTCTTCGGGCCTACAGTGGATTCCTGAGTCCCATCTCATCCAATCTAAAGTCTCTCCTCTGGCTTCAAGGCCCCCACCCAGTCTGACCTTCCATCCTGCTTGGTCCTTTCACAGTCTTCCCTCAGCCAGAAGGAACCTCTCTCCCATGTGGCCTATCTCTCTGGGATTCGTCTCTGGGTCTCAGCGGGGAGTCACGCTCTCCTTTCCCCAGGACTCAGGGAGGTGCCCCTCCTGTGCCCCACAGCACTCTGTGCTTCCCATGTGACGCTCTTCCAGTCTCTGTTGTGGACACCACTAGTTGCGGGAAGGACTGTACCTTATTCACGGTCCCACCTCAGCACCTACTGCTATGTGGGGCACATAGTAGGCGTTCAATCGGTATTCACTGGCTGAACAAAGGCACGAAGGAGCAAGTGGGTGAAGGCTTCCATCGCTCACACATACACTGTGGCCATGCTCCCCTGGAAACACTTCTCTCCTCCACCCTGTCACCTGGTTCCCCTTGTTTTTCAAAGTTTGATTCAAAACCCAGCAACCCTACAAATCTTACCCACAGCCCCAATCTGATCATGGTTCCTCCCTTGTTTGGAATCCTACGTTCTTTATAAAGCGCTGGAGCCCCCTTCACTGGATTTAGTGTTTGCCAAAGCCACAGGCCGGCTTTGCAGAGGAAGTAGTCCTCAACTGGATCCTCCTGCTCTTTCCTGTCTGCTGCCCAGTTCTGTCCTGAGCATCTCCCCGCAGTCCACCTTCCCATGTGCCCAACACACGCAACAACAACGTGTAACATTTGTTGCCTTCAGATCTTAAATATTCCTTCATCCATTGAACCCTACTTTGGGTTATAATCCCCAAGTTTCCCTTGGGGGAACCAACCACTCCTTCACTTTCAGCCTGTGTTTGGAGGTGGGTGGGAGGGTTAGGGAAAAACCTAATCATTTGGGCATATGACCCAGCCACAGCTAATGAGACATCATGAGGCTTTTGCTGGGAATGTGTGTGTGTGTGTGTGTGTGTGTGTGTGTGTGTGTGTGTGTGTGTTGTGTGTATATGTGTGTCAGGGGATTGGGGGTGGGGGTTGGGAGTGGTGGAGAGGTTGCAGAGAATGTTTTTTTTTGCTGGATGTAACCTGAGGGGGTAATGTTGAATCTAGAGGTTTAGGCAGCCACATTGTCACCATGAGGGACGTGCCCATCTGAGAAAGAAGCCAATCCCCTCAAAGGTGACCCAAAAGAGTGGGAAGAGAGAAATGGGTCCTTTTCTCATGCTACACCTGCAGTCAGCCCTACTCCCAAAATGTTTAAAGTTATTTGGAGACCGTGGCATTTCATTGTTTGGTATTTATATTTGGTGTGTAATTTTAAATAAGGGGTAGAGTTTTGTGGTGGAACAAGCACTGGTTTTTGAACAGACTCATCCATTAGCTGGTTATGTGATCAGGTAAGACCATTACACCGCCCTGGTCTTCACCTAGGAAGTGAGGGACCTGGACAGAACAGGGCTGACATTGAACAGCACGCGCCAGCCCAGTCCAGCTGCTCTCTGGTTGGACATTCCAGTTGTCAAATATCTTGGACCAGATAATCTCTACATTCTGGACTCTGTCACTCTGTGACTCCAGGCGGGAAAGTCTGATCTTCTTATAATCCCTGTCACTCTCGCCCAAGCACACCTCATGTAAAGTGCAAGATGAAGCATGTTGTTGTAAAACCAACAAACAGCACATCTGTACTCATCTATAAATATATAATATATATATATATTAATCCTTGTCGAGTTTCCTGTAGATCCCTTTTGCCTCCGTAGCGTCTGATTTAGGAAAAAGGGAAAAAAGAGGTGTAGGGCTCTCCTGGAGTGGGACCTCCAGCATGTAATTTGTCTGTCATTATGCTGTAGGTAGAAATGACAAAGGATAATCCACAGTGACATCAGTAATTGAGTTATGAGGCTTTGGGGTTTTGTTTTATTTTTGCTTGTTTTTTTCCTAGATTCTGAAACCTTATGGATTTTTACCTTCATGGGTTTAGACTTTTAAAATGTGTTTTTTTAAAACAACAAACAAACAAACAAACAAATCCCAAGTGTTTTCCTGTAGTTTTTATTGCTAGAAAAATCACACAGCCTTTGCCCCACAATTCTCATTAATCCTTTTCATTATTATTTTAAAGTTTAGCCTTATGCTTTTCTAGATAAATTAAATACTTTAAAAAATATATTTTATTGATTTTTTACAGAGAGGAAGGGAGAGGGATAGAGAATTAGAAACACCGATGAGAGAGAAACATCTACCAGCTGCCTGCTGCACACTCCCTACTGGGGATGTGCCGCAACCAAGGTACATACCCTTAACTGGAATCAAACCTGGGACCCTTGAGTCCACAGGCTGATGCTCTATCCAGTTAGCCAAACCAATTAGGGCAAGTTAAATATTTCTAGATCCACTTATCTCAAGGTAGCATACAGAATGAACAAACCAGAAATGGGATTTCTAAATTATGAACTGGTGTGGTAACTTGATTTGGGCCTATAAGTAAACTCTGCTATTGCTGTGGTAAATCTAATAGCCCATGACCCAAGAAATAAGTCAAACAATAAGCTGATTCTATAAATGAAGAGCCACCACAGAAGTTTCTCCCAGCTCAAAGAGGCCTAGATTTAGGCAGGAAAGTGGCCTTACCCAGTAGCTTAAGTGGTGACTGAGCATGTCTTAGGACCTGTTAGTTTTAACCCTGGGGATTGTTTGCTCAGCCCAGCTGTGACTAGTCACAGGCTCCTGTCCTGAGTGAAGTTGTCAGTACAGTTTTTGTCACAACTGCAAATCTGTGGCGCCCACCCTCACCAGCCTCCCCTGGTGAATGTGACCATGGCCTCCCAGACCACCTGAGAAGAGATACATGGGCTTGCACAGAGCTGTCACTGGGCCTAGAAACCATTTCAAAGGAGCTGTTAGATCTGAGGACCAGACCGTCAGGGTGGAGGGGAGGTGTGATTGCATGGAGATGGGTGCAGGGTGATGGCCTCTTGGTGGCAGCGTTTGGTCTGAGAGGACCCCTAGGCCCCAGAGATGGTGCCTGGTAAAGGAAGATTACCTGGCTTACCTTTACCAAATCCATATTAGGGTCAGCAGATGCCCAAGCAAACCCCCCTCACTCTCCTCCCCTCTGCGGCCCCACTCATTTATCAAAGGAAAGCATCTTTAAAATATCCCTGCAGCAGAAGCAGAGTTGCACAGCAGAAGCGTGCTGGGCCCATAAAATATCCCTGCAGCCCTGGCCGGTTTGGCTCAGTGGATAGAGCGTTTGCCTGTGGACTTAAGGGTCCCGGGTTCGATTCTGGTTAAAGGAATGTACCTTGGTTGCGGGTACATCCCCAGTAGGGGGTGTGCAGGAGGCAGCTGATCGATGTTTCTCTCTCATGGATGTTTCTAACTTTCTATCCCTCTCTCTTCCTCTCTGTAAAAAGTCAATAAAATATATCTTAAAAAAAAAATATCCCTGCAATCCTCAGGTAAGGTTTTATCTTTATGCCCAGATGCTTGCCTGGTATTTCTCTATCTCCCAAAGAGCTGAGGCGGCGGCTCCCTCTTCACAGGTGGAGACAAGAGGAGCAGGCAGGTCACGTGACCCACTTGTTCATCCCTGCTTATCAGACCCCCACTGTCCTCACTCCCACACAAGCGCAGGCTCAGAGAAGCTGTGCCTGTGAGTCCGTAGACCCCGCCAGGTATCCCACTTTCCCTGCCCTTGGCCAGGGAAGGAACCAGGGGTTCCCTAGAAGCAAGAAGGGGTGAAAGCCACGCTAGGGCCCCCAGAGCCTTGGTCTTCAGAGGAGACGCTGCCTCGGGTGGGAGGGCAGAGAATCGGTGAGAAGCCCGACTACCTGCTGCTGACTAACCAACCGGTCGCTCAGGTTGTGAGGAAGACTCAGCACCTCCCTGGCACTCTATCCCTGGGATCCGGGGCCCACAGGGACCAACACTTCCCACATGCGGTTCATTCACCAGCTGCTGCAGGGAACAGGTTGTTCTGTAGAGGTTAAAAAACAACACTAATTTCGTCCTGGCTGGTTTGGCTCAGTGGATAGAGCACTGGCCCGTGGACTGAAGAGGTTCAATGCTGGTCAAGGGCACGTAACTCAGTTGCAGGCTCGATCCTCATATCATATCATATGATGTGTGTCTCTCTCACATCATGTCCATGTTACTCTCACTCTCTGTCTTTCCCCCCTCCACGCTCTCTAAAAAAAAATCAATGGAAAAATATCCTTGAGTGAGGATCAACAACAACAACAAATCGATTTCTTCAAGTTGGGTCAGGCCCGATAGAGTGGTCACTAAGGCGTCCTCTACTCTGAATCTCTAAGACTCGGTCAGGTGCACATCGGCCATCGTGACGGCAGTATCCGACAAGAGTCAACAAATAAAGAAGTTTTATCCCACAGAAACCTGGTTCTGCATGGTCCTGGGCCATGCTGTACCTGGTTATATGCACTGAAGTGTCTGGGCTCTTCCCAGAAACTGGCCACACGTTGGACTGAGCCCGGCTTTTACCCGGGGGAAACTGAGGCAGCGTCGCGGAGGCCTCCACTGAAGGCGGCGCCGGGGGAGTCCGTTGGTGGCCGCGTTCCCTTTCTCTAACCACAGGATGACTCTCCCCGCTGGTATGAATCCGGCGCGGAAGGTAATCTCACATGTCAGCAGGGCTTTCCGGAAGGCGTGCAGCTCAGGTTCTGGGAAGAGCAGGCGGTGGGGGTGAAGGTGAGACAGGAAATCTCTCGGAGGCTCGGAAGCCACTCCGGGTTTGGTGCGCCCCCAGCAACTCCCACAGAGCCCAGCTTCGCAACCGCCGTGTGCGGCCGGCCAGGGAGCAGGCTGCCTCCGCCTGCACTTGCCCGGCTTCCTCTCTGTGGGACCCGGGAGGGGAACCCAGAGGCGCCCGCCCGGGGAGGGTGCGGGAGAATGAGCCGATTGAGGGATGTGGGCTCGAGCTGGCCAGCTGCCACCAGGGTGCCTGTCGGCGGGCTGCAGGGGGGCTTTTCTTCTGGGTTTGCTCACAGCCGGGAGGCCGGGTGCCAGGGAGAGGACTTGCACTGTTTGGGAAAAGCTGTGTCCATCTGGCAGGTGCTGCAGCCTGTGGCCTCTGCACGAAGCAGCTCTCCCACCACTGGGCTGTGTCTCCGCTGGCCCTGGAAGAAGCCACTGGGCCTACACAGGAGCGTGTGTGGGCTGGACCGGCTGAGCGTCGACTGGTCCACCCCACAGAGAGTCCCTGAGGGTCGCCCCACGGGAGCGTGGCCGTGGCCAGCAGTGATGGGCTCGGGTAGAACTGTGGGAAACACACTCCCGTATCCTCAGGCCTGAGGGCTCTGGCAGCTCATCCTGTGCAGCCCCTTCATTTTTTGCAGATGAGGAAACTGAGGCTTGGGGATCTGAAATAGCTTGGCCAAGGTCACACAGGAAACCCAAGATTCAAAGCGTGGCTCCACCACTACCTTGTTGTACGGCCCCGAGCCAGTTACTCAACCTTGCTGGGCCTGTTTCCTCACTGATAAAGGGGGAGGGGGGCTTAGAGAAGATCCTGCCCAGATGGCATGGCTCAGTAGTTGAGCCTCGACCCATGAACCAGGAGGTCACGGTTTGATTCCTGGTCAGGGCACATGCCCAGGTGGAAGACTGGATCCCCAGTGTGGGGAGTGCAGGAGTCAGCTGGTCAACAATTCTCTCTCATCATTGATGTTTCTGTATCTCTCTCCCTCTCCCTTCTTTGAAATCAATTAAAAAAAGAAAAGAAAAGAGCCTAATTCACAAGGCCAATGAGGGAGTTAAATGAGATAATCCAGTGGAGGGCTCCGGGTGGGGCCTCAGCTCACGTCCATCACAGAATCTGCACTGTCTTCCTGTTGTTTTGGGGCCTTTGGCCATGTCCCCAGCAATGGCTTAAGGCTGTGGAAGCCAGGACCCCGCAGCCATGTCCAGACATGATTGGTCCCCAAGTGCCTCCCAAATCATTATTGCCTTGCGTCCTCCCCAGAAGGCAAATCTTCTTTCTCCCATTCCACTGATGAGAAAACCTCAAAGATGGGCCTCAAAACCGAGTCCTCACCTGGCTGGTGTGGCTCAGTGGTTGAGCGTTGACCCATGAAGCAGGAGGTCACAGTTCGATTCCCGGTCAGGGCACCTGCTGGGGTTGTGGGCTTGATCCCTATTAGGAGGCGTGCAGGAGGCAGCCAATCAATGATTCTCTCTCATCATTGATGTTTCTATCTCCCTCTCTCTGAAATAAATAAAAATATATGTTTAAACAAACAAACAAACAAACAAACACCCCCGAGTCCTCTGTTTCCCAGCTCCCTCTGCTCTTCCTGCCTCCACCTTCTGCCAATGAGAATATTCCTGCTCATAGAATATGCCAGCTATGCTGGGACTGGACTGGAAGGAAAGATAGACAGCGGTTCCAGCTCCAGGACTGTGGCCCGTGGCAACCTTCACAACAAAGGAAGAATTACCATCACTTGTGTTGTGGTGGTGGAGGGGATTTATGAACGTTTTCTGAAAATCTATGGACACAGACCCAAACTGAACAGAGCCCCGAGGAAACACAGCGGGCCTTGTTAGGCGGGAAGAATGAGTTTAATGTACACAGGGTGAGGGTGAGGGTGGGGGAGGGAGAGAACAGAAGGGAAGGGGGTTTACCCTGTCAAATGTTCACTTTGAGCCCCGAGCCCTGCATTTCCAGAGGTGGTGGCAGGAGGACCATTCCCGTAATGTATTCCTCCCTCTAAGCCCACCTTGCATGAGAAACTGCAGCAGGCGCCAAACACTGCTCATGAATATTAATCAGTAACCCCCCTGCCATTGGGGACCTGGGGCTGCTGCTAAAACCCTCCCCCCACCAAAGGCAATCAGCCCCCAGAGGAAGACCCTGAAACCAGATCGGAGGCCGAGAGAGCAGAGGTCTTCCAGGCGGAGGGGTCAGAGGGCATGGCCAGGGGAGGGGTCAGCTTTGTTTCCACTCTGTGCTGGTGAAAGTCAAACCTTTATGGAACATTTCTGGCTGCATTCTGGGCTATTTAGCTTCAAAAACAAAAGATTTATTCCCCCCCCTTCTCCTTTCGGGTTTTGTCCTCCCCTGACAGCAGTGACATGGGCAGGCCTGGAGGTTGGTTGTTAAGGCCAGGCCAGGCTCGCCTCCATCCTACGGAAAAAGAAAAGATGGGATCTTGATGAAAAGAGACCCCAACAGCGGAGAGCTAGCACAAGCCTTCCCAGCACCCACTGCTGCTTCCTGGATCCTTTCCGCAGGGAGAGGGCCATGAGTGGTGTGTGTGCCTTGCAGGACGCAGTGTTTGCACACCCTGCTACACTTCATAAGGCACGTCCACGTGCTCCAGGATCCCGCAGGGGTCCTGTTTCTTTAATAAAATGAGGATGTTAATTCCCACCACCTGGGCTGTTGAGGGGATTCAGCTAAACCCGTGGTCGGCAAATTGCAATTTGCGAGCCACCTGCGGCTCTTTGGCCCCTTAAGGGTGGCTCTTATACAAAATACCACGGCCTGGGCGAGTCTATTTTGAAAAAGTGGCATTAGGAGAAGTTTAAGTTTAAAATATTTGGCTCTCAAAAGGAATGTCAATCGTTGTGCCGTTGATATTTGGCTCTGTGGACTAATGAGTTTGCCGACCACTGAGCTAAACGACTACCATGCTCACGGCACAGAATGAGGGCCCAGGTCGTGTGATCATTACTGGGCTTCCCTCCCCCCACACCTGTCAGGACCACATACCCCTCTCTGGCTGTAGAATATTAGGGAATTGCCCATCCTTCCCCCAACACCTGAAATGTGGGCTAGTTTTGCAAATCTCAAAATCCTGCAGAAGACAAACAGGCTCTTGCAACTCCCTCCCGCTACGGGAGCCCGTGTGCCCTCCGGCCCGGCCTCTTTGGGTTCATGGCCAGAACCTGGAGCGCTAAGCAGGGCCGCGTGGTGCCTGGGCTGCTCCCGGAACATGCCGGCCTGCGGGCCGCCAGGTGCAAGGACTCTCCGAGCCTCTGGGAGCCAAGCTCCCATCGGGCTGCTCCCAGCGGCCGAGACAGGACACAGGCGCTGCTGTCCACACCGCCCGGGGCCAGTGAGACCAGCACTGCAAGGGAGAGTCTGTCCCTCTCCCAGGTTCCCCAGGGGCCTGGGACCCTAAGGAGGGAGAGAGCCATCGTCGGCAAGTGGCACAGCTGTAGCCGGAGTGAGAACCTGGGTGAAGGTCTCAACGCGGGATGGTCGCCAATGAGCAAATCAGGGTGCTGTCCAGGCTCTGCTGTGGGGGGGGGGTGGGGGGGTGGGGGGGAGGGATCCTGTGTGAGACCACGAGGGGGGCTCTCTGATCAGGTGGGAAACAGCCACTCTGCTGCTGAAGGCAGGTGGGACAATAAAGCAAGGACTCTCCTGTTCAGATGAGTGGTTTGGGCTGATAATACAATGCTAATTAATGCACTCGCTAATGACTGCTCCCACGGTGGAGAGCGGGACTGACGCAAGTTTCTGGGGACACTGGAAATGTGCTGAGGGGACCAAGGGTGATGATTTCTTTCTGGGTGGGAGGTTTCCTCCAGCTGCCAGTTCACCCCAAGCCTCACAGCAGCAGTAAGAACCAGGCAGGACACAACCACGGCTCTTTCCACGCACAGCAGACGGCTGCACACAGGGACCTGCAAGGGTTGTGTTCTAGCTATTATCTCGGTGAATCCCGGCCACACCCTCTCTGTGGGCATGGCTGCTCTTCTGAGACAAGGATACGAGCTCAGAGCGATGAGCTCCCTCGCCGAGCCTCACAGCCAATACACAGACCAGCCAGAGCCACGCGGAGCCTCTGAGCCCAGTGTCTGCGTACTGTCCTGCCACCCTCCTTCTCCCTCCACCGGTCCTGCAGCACAGACTGCGGCTGAGAGTGCTTCCCCGGCCCGGCCGGCGTGGCAGGGTGGCTGAATGTCGACCCAGGCACCAGGAGGTCACGGTTCAATTCCCAGTCCGGGCACATGCCTGGGTTGCGGGAGGGCATGCAGGAGGCAACAGATCAATGATTCTCTCTCATCATTGATGTTTCTCCCTCTCCTTTCCTCTCTGAAATCAATAAAAAATATTAAAAAAAAAAAAAAAAAAACCAACAAAACAAAACGAGTGCTTCCCTTTAGGATCTGTCCTAGAGAAAAAGGCAGAATAGAGGGACAGAATAGGGAACAGAACAGCTTTGCCAGGGCCTGCGTGTCGGGTGTTGTGTAGTGTTGGGGTGTTGTGTGTGTACTGAGGTCCTGTGTGTGTGTGTGTGTGTGTGTGTGGGGGTGGGTGCATTGTACAGTAAGGGTGGTGTTTTGTGTGTGTTGTGTTGGGGTGTGGTGAATGTAGTGCTGTGTTTGTTGGGATGTGTGTGTTAAGGTGTTGGGTAGGGCTGGGGGATGTCCTGGTGGTGTGTGTATTGGGGAGTTGTGTGGTGTTGGGGGTGCTGTGAGGGTGTGTGTGGGTTGTGTGTGACAGGAGGAGGGAGAGGCTGTCTCATGTTTGGCTGGTCACTCCTTGGCTGGGGACTTCACTCCTCCTGCCAAAGCCCCAACTGTTGCCGCTCCGGCAGCCGCCCTCCTCCTGTGAGGGAGGCAAGCAGCTGGCCCCCATCTTTCCTCTCTGACCTTCATGTGGGGCTGGAGCTGGCTGCAAGCTCAGGGCCAGTGAGCATAGGACGGGCTCGGAGGGAGGACTTAGGGTCAGGCAAGCATCTCGGCACGGACTGATGGGTTTATAAAGGCTCTGTGTGTGTGTGTGTGTGTGTGTGTGCGCACACACACACACACGTATATATAGCCACATATATATGAAGAAATGAAAAATGTGCCCAATCCTTACTTTGTACAGTCCACTGGAGAGATATGTGTTTTTAATCTATTATCAGATATTATTATTACAATGATAATAATAAAAAGTAGCTAATGCTTATGATGTATCTATCAGACACTCTTTTAATTGCTCTACATAGATTATCCAATGTAATCCTTGCAGCAATCCTAAGAGGTAGCTACTTTTATTATCCTCACTTTATAAACGAGGAGCCTAAGGCACTGAGGCAGTAAGTCACTCGCCCCACCTGGCTCAGGTAGAAAGGACACTCATGGCCCTAACCCCCTCTGGCCAGGCACACGGCTCCTGTCCCAGGGGGGTGCAGCCGCACCCCTCTTCCTTCGGTCCCGAGATCCCGGAGGCTGAGCTCCAGGGCGAAGGCAATCAAGGCTTCGGCTGGGCTTTATTTAGACCTGCGTTTCCATCGCAGAGTCGGACAATTCAGTTCGCAACCTGTGGCTCTCTGGTGTTTGCAACAAGAGTCTTCTCTACAGAGAGACTAAGCGAAGATGGTCCAGTTAAGCCCCAGATAAAAAACAAAGAAGGTGAAAAGCAACGTTTTCCCTGCTGGCTGGCGAACAATCACCTTTCTCCCCGGGAATCCATTCCTTTGCCTCCTAAATGTTGAAAGAAAAGACTTACATCATTAAAATAATAAAGAAGAAAAGCTATCTTTGTCTCTTTGTGCATCTCCACATCCCCTCAGATGTGTTTTCAGAAAGCCTCCGTTAAATGAGCACATTCCGTGTGTCCAGGGCCAGATGCAGCGGGGAAGGTGGACTGGCTACTTGGTTACCGGGCCGTTCTCTGTGGGATCGCTTAGAACGGGCCCTGTGAGGCGCTCCGAGAGGCAGAAAGGGAGGATACTGGAGGTAAAGGGATTCTCAGCTGGGGGGAAGCAAGGAAGGGTGGAAGGAAAGGTGTCTAATGAAATGCCAGCCAGTAAAGAGCTGGAGGAAACAAACCAGCATTTTTAACCGCTGAGGAACTCACGCTGAGCTCAGGGGAGAGAGTGGGATTATGGACGGTGGGATTACATACCGGTGCCCTCAGAGGGTGTGAAGACATTCTTTTTTCCACTTTTTTGTTCATTGTCCCAAGCACCTGAACAATCCTGGCACACAGTAAACCTTCAATGTACACACATGTTTGGAATGCACAAGCTTTACTGGACATGCTTCCATGGTGCCAGAGGTGGCGTTTGAACCCAGAGCAGTTGAAATCCTGACTCTCTGCCACCTATTAGCTCTGTGACCCTGGGCAACTCACTTAGCCTTGCTGAGTCTCCATGTTCTCACTTGTAAAAGGAGCATTTACAACCCTCCTTCCCAGCTAATTGTAAGAATTAGGGTTACATCACCCCATCAGCCTGGTCTTATAGTTGAGGTCTCAGCTCAAATGCCACCCCTTCAGAAAGCCTTTCCTGGCCCCTCCATCTAGAACTAGCCCCCTTACAGTGCCTGGCGGTCAGTAGGCACTGAATCAGTCCTTGTCTAACAAAAGACAACCCCGCCTAAAACCTATCACTGACCCAGATTGTTTTTCAGATCTTATGGGTCCCATCTAGCTCCCCTCCTTCTCTACCGCCTCCAGGCCGTCCCTCAGCCAGGACAATCCTGAACCTCCCCACCCTCCACCTACACCCAATAATGTCATCTCCATCAGGGGCCAGCACACCACTGCCCGTGGCCAAACCTGGATCGAAAACGAAGAACGATGTTTCCATTTTTAAATGGCAGACAAAAATCAAGGCAAGAATATTTTGTGACCCTGAACATTACAGGAAACTCAAACGTCAGTGTCCACAAATAAATTCCCACTGGGACGCAGCCACGCTCATTCGTGTCCGGAGGGCCTGTGGCTGCTTTTGTGCTGCTGCCAGCAAAGCTCAGAGCTCCGACAGACACCCCAAGTCCCACGGAGCCTGGACCATGCACTCCCGCCTCGTCTTTACAGAAAAACGTTTGCCGGCTCCCGATCTAGATATTTCTTGCTTGTCCTCCGGGGGCCCGATCCGAGCCTACATTTCCTGGGCAGCTTCGGCCCATTGGCGGAGACTGGGGTAGTGAGTCCTCCCAAATGTGCCCCCGATTTCCGGTTTACTCGTCAGACGGCTCCAGGGCAGAGCAGTCCGTGTGGTTCCTCACCCATCCCCCATGTCTAGAACCACGCCTGGAGCATGCTATTTGTCCCACGAATGAGTGACGTTGACCTTTCCTCTTTTCCAGTTGAGGGGAGAAGATGTTCAGACGTGCAGCCCAGAAACAAGGCCCCAGGAGGCCGGGAGGAAGGCCTGGTGGAGGTGGGAGGTGGCTCCCCGGCCACAGCGTGGGGAGCGGCAGGGCCCTTCAGGCTTTGGGTTGGAAGTGAGACATCTGCATGGGTGTGGGGGCTCAGAGTTGGGAATGAACACCTTTCTCTCTGTATAAAACGTTGTCTCTGACACCTATCGGTTGATCCCACGGGAGCAAACGGAAACATTAAGAAAACAACAACTCAGTTCAGTCTGTAATTCACCAAAAGTTGGCGATGATTTTACCGATGGCGTGGCTGGGCGTCCGGCTACTGTGACGGTGCGCAGGCCCAACAGCCAAGGATGGCCAACCTCTCCACGCTGAGAGTTCATTCTTTGGGTCCAAATGACATCTCTTCTCAGGAAAGGGCTTACAGCACAGCCTTTCTCTGAGGCAGCAGACATGCCCAGAAGCGCAGGAAGAGGAGAGGCAGTGCGGGCGGCGGTGCGGGCGGCGGTAAGGAAAGCCAGGCCCTCGCTCCCGGGCCTCCGGGAAACCCGGGCCTCAGCTTTCCAGCTGCCCTCGGTGCTCCGGAGCCCCGGCGGGGGGTGCTGGTAAATGTTTAACAGCTGGCCGGCAGAGGTGGAGCTGATTTGCAGTATTTGCCAATTAACATGGTTTAAAAAATTCTCCCACCATGGCTAGTTTCGAGCCATCCATGTGACATCAACCGTCTCACAAAATTCCTGAAAATTGAAGTCCTCCCTGAGCCAGTATGAGCCGGCTCTAGAGCCACTTCCAGGCGCTCCGGGTGGGGCCCAGGACCTCCACCCCAGCTGTACTTTCAAAGGCCAGTTTCTTTAAGGCCTGAGCCTGCATCACAAATGCGAGGCTGAGGTGTGGGTGAGGGGCCTGGGGAGTCTCCCGAATCCGGCTCCTCCATTGGGTCTCCTGGGGAGGCCCCTGCAGCCCTGAATGCACTGAGGGGGGCATGCCAGAGGGCCCACCCCCAGGTCTGGTGGAAAACCCCAGATTGGCCTGCTTTGTGCCTGACCTTTAGTTCCATGTGCATGAGAATGGGCCTGTGGCAGGTGGCAGGTGGTGGGGATGAATAACAGTAATTGTCCCCGTGTCAAAAGGATGAGCCAGGAAACAGGAGGGGGGTGGGGTGGGGTGCAGCCCTCGGGGAATTAGGCCTTTTCTCTGGAGCTGCCTTTGCCACCTCCTCACTGCTACAGTGCTGACCTTCCGGGGGTGGGGGGGAGAGGGGGGGGCCAGGGAAGGGTTGCAACCACCTCCCCCCTACCCCCCCAACGTACTGTGCTCTGCCTTTGTTTACCTGTTATTGCTCTGAGGGGGAGGCCTGGCTCTGGAGCAGGCTGCTAGGTGTCTGCTGGAAGAAGACAGGAAAGTGTGAGGAGACATACTCCCTCGGACACATGGAGCTGCAGCCACCTGTGCTCAGTCTCCCCATCTGTGAAATGGGGACCCTGATGATCCCAGTCTCATCAGGAGACCATACCCAGGGCTGAGGGACCCAGGCCCGTGGCTGCCTGGTGTGGTCTCACTGAAGCACTCGACCGAAGGCAGCCCTTGTCATTTTTCTGACTTTTGGCCAAAGCCTCAGCCCATACTAACCCTAAACCGTGTGACTAAGTGTGTAACCCCGGGCCAGCATCTTCCCCCTCGCTCCTGCCCCGCTCCCCGCCCCCTCCCTTGGTGAGGCTCGGTAATCGCACCGGCCCTCCCTGCCTCCCAGGGACGGCTGGATTAATGAGATAATGTGCGGAGCGGCTGCTCTGGGGAAGAAAGGTGTTCTGTACATGGAAGGTGTAATTATTCTCCTGTAACTACATGAATGTTTATACTGTGCCTACCCCGGCAGTTCCGAGGGGCTTTGACAAGCTGGAAACCGGTTCGGGGTGGGGACCACGGGGAGCTTCTCCGGCTCCCGCCTCCCGGCAGCCTGGAGCCTCCGGGACGTGGCTTCCTCGGCTCTGGCGTCAGCAGCTCCGTGGGCGCCTAGGAGCCCGAGTCTCCTGCGGGGTGACCCCTGGGACCTGGAAGACCCCAGGATGGCTGCTCAGAGCCTTCGAGGTGGAGTGGAAGTCCGGGCCTAAGACAGCAATTTTGTGGCCGGCGAAGAGTTGGGCGTAGGGTGAGCAAATGACAGTCTTGCTCAGTGTGCCCGGCCCAGTGCCCAAGGTCTCAGCCTCCTGCTCTCCTCCAGCTGTCGTCACCCCCAGGCCGCCTTCATCGTGACTTAGGAAGTCCCCGGAGAGCGGGCCCTGTGCTGGCTGTGGCCTCTCCTGGCTCCTCCCCAGATTCTTCCTCCAGAAATAGCCTGCCAGGCTCGGGGGGTGGGGGCAGGGGGATTGGGCGAAGAGATGGATGTGAGTCACCCCCCTGGCAGCTTTGTGGGGAAGGGAAGATTAGAGGTGAGAGAAAAGGGGTGGGGAAGGGGGGTCCCAGATACTCGGCTCCCCATCTGAGATGCAGCTAAGCCGCTGGGGATCAGGAGTGGGACCCTGGATTCACATGCTGGACCTGCCACTTGCCAGCCTCTTGGCTTTGGCAAGGTCAAAGGTTACTTATCCTCCGTGTACTTCACATTTTTCATCTGCAGCACCGGGGGGACTGTGAAGGTCAAATGCAGCAGCGTCTCTGAGGCGCCAGGGTCTAGAAAGCAGGGAGCTCTCCAGACTTGCTAGCAATTCATTTACAGCTGCCTGGCGGGCCCCCCGCTTCTGCGGGTTCCCCATATCATCCTACTCACAGTGACTTCAGTGCCTCGTCTCCCTTCCGGCGTTGCACAGTCAGGGGCCTGGAGGCCAGGCCTGCCCACGGTGGGCCTCCCCAAGAGCAAGTGCTCTGCATCTCAGCTACACCACTTCTTCCTCGACAGCTAGAGGGGTCTCAGGGCCTCTCCGGAAGGGGAGATGAGGGCCCCCTTGAACATCCCAAGCTGTTTTAACAATGTCCTCTTTGGCAAACTGTGAGCATCAAATCACATGTACTTTGAGGTCCCTCTTCTTTCTTCCAACTTTCCCTCTCTGTGGTCTATCTGGCAGCACACAAGGAAAGTTCTCAACGGGGGACGAAGTGGCCCTCTCCCCTCCTCCACGCTCCTACCCCTTCCCCCCTCCCCCCAGCCTGCACCACAGGCCGGCGGCTCCCCCAGACTCCTGCGCGCGGATGGAGGCAGCTTCAGCATGAGCCTCGTGTAGGAGGAGGTGATTCTGGGGTGCCTGTCTGAGGGGTTCTGACAGGGTAAAAAGAAAGAAATCTCACATTTGGGGTTATCCTGAGCTGTGAGGGTGAGAGAGGGTGTATGTATGAAGCACTTATGTAAAATACTCAACGGGGAACGCTCAGGCCACTTAACAAGAGTATTTGGATCCTGGGAAAATGTGAGTCATCAAGCTTTCATGATCCGATGGAAACATACCCTTCAGTTAACCGAGGTTCTTTTTCTGTCAGTCTGTGCTCACCAAACAGCCTTCTAGCTCCATGTTGGAAAAGAGGGGTTCTCACAGGTGTGCCAGTCTGCCCTGCATCTGGTGGGTTTAAGTCTCTGGGGGATTAATTGCTTTTGGATGACTGGACCATCATGGTCACAAGGGTTGAGAAATAGGACCCCATAAGGCAGGGGTCCTCAAACTTTTTAAAGTGGGGGCCAGATCACGGTCTCTCAGAGAGCTGGAGGGCCGGACTATATGAACTACTAATTCCTATTGTAACACCTCGGCTGCGCTCACTGCCCAAAAAACCTGGCGGGCCGGATCAGACTCCTCTGCGGGCCGCATGTGGCCCGAGGGCCGTAGTTTGAAGACCCCTGCCATAAGGTATACGAACCTGGAGACGCAGGGGAAATAGCCTGGTCTCCTTAGCCATCACAGCAACACTCTATCCTCATTGCCAGTCCTGGAGCTGGACGCCACACGCCACATGGACCGGCACCCGGGGGGCAGAGCCCAGTGGGCCCAGAAAGACACCTGAGTCTGCAGAGCTGTTCCCACACCTGGGTGGACGGGGCTACAGGGTTTATTATGAAGGGGAGGTGATGGGGGGGCTTACAGTCTGATAGATAGAGCACCTGAATTAATCTGAAAAGTAATCATATTTTTATTATTTATTTATTTATTTATTTTTTAAAATATATTTTATTGATTTTTTACAGAGAGAAGGAGAGAGGGATAGAGAGCTAGAAACATCGATGAGAGAGAAACATCGACCAGCTGCCTCCTGCACACCCCGACCGGGGATGTGCCAGCAACCAATGTACACGCCCTTGACCGGAATCGAACCCGGGACCTTTCAGTCCTCAGACCGAGGCTCTACCATTGAGCCAAACCGGTTTCGGCTAATCATATTATTTTAAATCTTAAAACACATATACTTATGTGAATAGGGAGTGAAGTTTTCCCCAAGATTCCTTTTCAAGGCCTGTGCAAAGCAATTGAAGAGGTGACTCAGCTGTGAATCCAACAAGCAAGAACTGATAAGCTGGGTCAGGTGGACCCACCAGGAGTCAAAACATCATCTCATCAACATCATCTCATCGATGACTAGAGACAATAGCTGACGTCTGCGGCCTCCAGGCCTGTGCGTAGCTGCACTCCCATGCCCCGTTACAATCCTGTTCCCCGCACCTTGCTGGAAGGCAGGATTTGATGCTTGTAAGTGCCCTGTCTTCTTGGTTGGCTAGCCTTCTCATTAAAAATCTTATATGACCCAACCCTGCCTTCGTTACTGGACACAGCGAGCCCACCCGGGGGCTTCCCGGTAACAGAAGTGAGGTGGGAGATGGTAGAGAAGGATGGGGGAAGAGGGCAGAAAGAAATCCTGGGAAGTGAGTGAGTCCACGGGTGTGATAGGCAGAATAATGACCTCCCCATGATGTTCAGGTCCTGATTCCCAGAACCCAGGAATACAGGTTATAGGGCAAGGGGAAATTAAGGTTGCCAATCCAAAGGCTTTAAGATAGAGAGAATCCTGGATTATCTGGGGGAATTCAATATAAGCAAAGGACCCATGGACCAGAAAGTTAATAAATTTGTGTGGTTTAAGCCGCTAAATGAGTAGTAATTTGTTGCAATAGGAAACTTACACAACAGGCCTGGGACAGGGTCTCGGGAGTAAAAGGAGAGAAAAGCCTTCAAATTACTGTCCATGTTGCTAGGGACCTAAGAAGGGTTACGGTTCTGGTTTTGATGTGACTGGGTTGGGTTAAATGTCGCTGAGTTCCAGGGTCATGGACTAATGTCTGGGAGCAGGCGGGGCGGGAGAAAGCCAGGTGGCTGGTAAGGCAGAAAAGGGGGCCACCTGGGCAGCTCTGAGGCCTGTTCACCCTCAGGCCCAGGGTGACTTCTCTTGGCTCTGTCCTTCCAGAGGCCTCCCCAGCGCCCGCAGCAGCCCTGCCGGGACCGCCTCTCTTCTTCAGGCGTCTCTCCTGGACTTCTGGTCCTCTGCTCTGCATTGAGGACGGCTTATCTCAGCACAGGTGCCCTGGCGCTGCTTGTTCCCAGGTGACCGCAGGCCTCTGTGGTCCTGTTGGCTAGGAGGGGACGGGGAGTCTTCTTCTATCGGGTGATGTCAGGGGGCTAAGAGGTGACTCCACTGAGCAGAGCTGTGAAAAGCAGTCAGCGGGGCCCAGAGACACTCAGGTGGACAGTGGCGCAGGACAGTCAGAGTGGGTGAGGGTTGAGTGGTGGCACTGGCCCCCTTCCTCCTTTCCTTCCCCAGGTCTCTTCATTCTTACTCTGAGTGCTGGTCAGTCTGTGGCCAGCTGGTGCAGGGTTCAAGTTCTGGGCCATAGGAGATACCTGTACTGGTTTGCTAGAGCTGTCATAGCAAAAGTCTACAGACCGGGAGGCTTAAGCCACACAAATTTACCTTCTGACAGCTTTGGAGACTGGAAATCCAAGATTGAGGTGTCTGCAGGTCTAGTTTCTGCTTTGGCTGCTCTCTGGCTTGCAGGCGGCCATGTCCTCCCCATGTCCTCCTATGGCCTTTTCTCTATGCATGCACATCCCCGCTCCTCTTCCTCTCCTCATAAAGACACCTGTCAGATTGGGTTAGCGCCTGCCCTAATGGCCTTATTTTAAATTAATTTCTTCTTTAAATCCCTATCTCTAAATAGAGTTATATTCAAGGGACTGAGGGTTAGGGCTTCAACATACAAGTTTTGAGAAGGCACCATTCAACCCGTAAGAGCAGTATAACCTGGGGACAGAAAGAAGTGGTGCTAAAGTTAAATTTTGGTTCCCTACCTGTGTGATCTTGGCCAAGTGGCTTAGCCTCTCTGGGCCTGTTTCCTTCCTAATACAATTAATAATACCCACCTCACAGAATTTTTATGAAGATTAAGCAAGATGAGGATGTAAGCGCTTGGCACGGTGCTGGGCTTATAGTAAGTGCCTGATGCCTGGGAACTTGACTATTATTCCTGAATAGTCAGGGAGTGTCCTTTTGGCCCAAATCCCCAGAGAAGGAGAAACTTGGGCAAGTAGGAGCTCCCTCGACCCTACAGTGTAGAAAAAAGAAAAAAAAAAATCAGCAATTAAGTTTGGCACAGATTCACCCTCCCATGCCAGGGTTTTTGAATCATTTATAAGAAACCCGTATTAGTTTGTAATGAGAGCTGGCTGGAAGGGTGTTGATAACCCCACTCAGCACCAGGACTGAGACCAAGGTCACGTGGCTTACACATGGGAGCCAGCACAGGCTCTGGTTTTATAGATCCAAGTGCAGCGAGCATTCTATACTTGACTGTTCTTGAGCTCACACGTGTGAGTCACCAGCAGCAACTGCGCTTCTGAATGAGTGGAAAAGTTGAGCTCAAGGGGAAAGCATTGTCCTTATGGGCAAGGTGTGTGTGCGTGTGTGTGTGTGTGTGTGTGTGTGGAAGGGGGGGGGGTGCTTGGCAGAGAATCAAAAGCGAGAGGCTTGGAGGCTGGGCCTGGGGTTTGGATGGAGGGCAGCCACCCAGGACTCGCAGGCTGGGAGTGTGAAAGGAAAGGGAGAGAGGGTGGCTCAGGGTGGCCGTGGGTGCTCTGCTGGCTCTGCCCTCAGCCCCTTTCATGTTTCCTGGAGCTCCTTTCTGTTCTCATGGGGAGTGCTTTCTCTTAAAAATTAAAAAAAAAAAAAAAAATTGATTCCAGAGAGGAAGGAAGAGGGAGAGAGAGATAGAAACATCAATGATGAGAGAGAATCATTGCTCAGCTGCCTCCTGCACGCCCCACACTGGGGATTGAGCCTGCAATTCAGGCATGTGCCCTGACCAGGAATTGAACCATCACCTCCTGGTTCACAGGTTGATGCTAATTACTGAGCCAGGCCGGCCGGGTGCTTTCTCCTTTCCAAAGCAGAGGTGCCAGGCCACCTTGTCCAGGCTGGTTCTTTGGGCTTCAGACCTTTCAGGCAGTGGGCATGGATAAATGAGTGTTTGACATTTGTCTTTGGAAACCAGAGGAGGAATGATCAGATATGCCGAGGCCACCTCAGGCAGTGAAGACATTCTAAAAGCAGTCAGAGTCCTGCAAAACAAGCAAGCAGAAGCTGATGGCAGATTGTGCTGTTTTAATGTCACTTCAGGCCGACCCGGCTGTGGAAAAGGCCCGTGCTCGCTGGCTTTGTGTGGCGCTGCCTGATTTTGTAGCCACAGTCACTTGCAGTTCTGTTAAAACAAGTGATGGTGATTAGGAGGGAAATGTGGAGAGGAGACGGAGTGAGCTCCCACCCACCATCCACCACCCACCACCCCCACCCACCACCCACAACCCACCACCCACCACCACCACCCACCACCCACCACCCACCACCCACCACCCACCACCCACTACCCACCACCCACCACCCACCACCCCCACCCACCACCCACCACCCACCACCCCCACCCACCACCCCCACCCACTACCCACCACCCACCACCCACCACCCACCACCCCCACCCATCACCCACGGGGAACGGGAGAGAAATGGAAACAGATGCTGGGGGCTGGCACTCAGCATGGAGGGGCAGGCTGCTGTCATGCTCGACTGGTTTGGCTAGTCAGCCGGCAGGAAACAAATGAAAGCCAGGGCCTCCTCTCACACTGGTGTGTGGAGCAGCCTCGGGGACCCTCGGCTCCCCCTTATCCTTGGGGAGCTGACGTGTGGAGAGGGGGCGATAGCCTAGGAGCAGTCAGCTGTTCCCGGGCAGAGAGAGGGGCTGAGCTGAAACTTCCCTTCCCTGCCCAGCAGGAATGCCCAGGACAAAGTGCCCAGGCAGCAGAGCTGGCTCCTCTCCCTCCCCTTGAGGACTCTCCTTCCCTTTCCTCCTCCCCAGGCCTGGATTCAGGCCTCCATCCCGGGCTGCCCAACAGAAGCTCCACACCCATACGCTCTCTCGTGCTCCTCAATCACTCATGCTACAAGGGACTGAAATAGAGTGAGGATTTAGCTGGCATGGCTCAGTGGATAGAACATCGACCTGCAGACTGAAGAGTCCCAGGTTCGATTCCTGGGCCCGTACCTTGGTTGCAGGTTCCCTGATCCTCGTCGAGGTGTGTGCAGGAGGCAACCAATATGTCTCTCTCACATCGATGTTTCTCTCTATCTCTCCCTCTCCCTTCTACTCTCTCTCTCTCAAAAAAAAAATTAAAAAAAATAATAAAAAAATCAATGGACAAGTATCCTCGGGTGAGAATTAATAACAAAAAATATGTAGAGAGAGTGAGAATTTTCATACACCAGAATACAACTCAGCAACGACAAAGACCCAACCACCGCTCCATTCAACCACCTGAGCCAGTGTCACAGGCAAAACACTGAGTGAACGATGCAAGCGTCTCTATGGACCCCATTTTCTGTGGAGTCCTCGGCCAGGCAGAGCTCTCCATGGTAACAGAAGTCGGAAGAGCAGTCACCTAAGAGCAGACCCCTGGGCAATGGAAATGTTTACAGCTTCCTCTGGGTTGGGAGAGGGCACATATGTGAACGCAACTGTGAAAAGTCACCAAGCTGCCCGCTTACGATGTGTGCACTTTACTGTGCATATTCCACCTCCGTGAAACAGGAAAAAGCATAAAGCAAACAACAAGCCACGAAACAGGCCCAGCACTGCCCTCACCGCCATCTTGAAGCACTTGTCTTGACTCTCCTGGTGTGATTGCTCGTCTTGGCTTCAGGATGCATGAGTCTATTTCAGCGATTACACTTACTGGCAATCTGTTTACATTCATGCTTCCGAAGAGTCCTGACCTGCCAAGGCAGCCCTCTGGAGGGTGTGGGGCTTCACGCTCCCCAAAGGCGTCCTTTTGTGCTGATGGACATACATGCGGGGCCTGCAGGAGTGAATCCAAGTGTGGGACACACTCACCCTGTCTTCCTAGTAACCATGCCCTTCTTAGTTTGGGCAGGAAACTATGATGTAAGGAAAGGAGTCCTGGGTAGTTCTTGTGAATGGGAAGTTGTGCTTACAAGAACAAATTCTTTAAAAAAAATATTTTTATTGATTTCAGAGAGGAAAGGAGAGGGAGAGATAGACAGAAACATCAACGATGAGGGAGGATCATTAATCAACTGCCTCCTGCACGCCCCACAGTGGGGATCCATCCCACAACCCAGGCTTGTGCCCTAACTGGGAAGCAAACCCAGTGATCTCCTGGTTCATAGGTCGATGCTCAACCACTGAGCCATGCCAGCAGGGCCAAGGACGAATTCTCGGGGGATGTTGGGGAATCCTCCAATACCTCATCCATTGGTAAGTCACACATTCTATCTCCTCGTGCACCATTTTTTTTTCCTTCTGGAGCTGCTGAGCAGGTGCAAGCCATTCTGATGCACGGGATGTCCACCCACTCTTGGGTGGGACCAAGAAGAATGAGACAGACAGGCAGCTACTGGAGTGGGGATGGTCAGAGGGAAGAGACAGGAGAGGTCCATGCCACTCGCTCTTGCAGTCATTTCCTCCGAGTGAGCATGATGAGCAGGGAGAGGGTGAGCTCTGCCACCAGCTTCTGTCTCTCAACAATGGACCCTCCTTGTCTGGGCCCGGGGCACTGCAAAGGCAGCTGAGCGTGGGGGAGCTCTGCACTGTCTCTGAGTTGGCTGGAACTGGGGGGCAGGAGCGTTTAACCGCCTTTTCTTCAAAGCTAGACGCCAGCTCTTCTGCCTCGGAGGAGTGCTGACACACAGCCCGGATGCGATCAGACACATCGCTCCCGCTTTCTGCCGCTCTTGGTGAAAGCTACTGGTGTTTGATGAGCGGAAACAAGCCGCCCTGCTGAGACTGCCTGCCGGTGCCAAGTGTTTCTGCCAAGAGTGCCGAGTCCCCGCCATGTTGAAGGGGCACCTTTGTGTGGTCTGGCCCAAGGAGGCCGCCTCCCCTACAGATCCGAGGGGCTGTGGCATTTCCTGTCCGCTGCACAGACACTGGGGCTGGAGCGGAGGGGTGTGTGTGTGTGTGTGTGTGTGTGTGTGTGTGCACATAGATATGCATGTCATGAGCATCAAGGCCAGTGAAAGGGGAAGGTTTAACCCTGTCTAGGAAGCCCTAAAGTTCTGCTGGGAAATACTTTCCTCACCAGTTAACACACTTTGCCTGGGAAACCCACGGCTTGGGAAAAGAGCCATCCCTTTTCTCTACTTGCTGGGTTATTTTATTCTATTTTCAAAAAAATCCTCACACGAGGATATTTTTCCATTGATTTTTAGAGCGAGTGGAAGAGAGAGGGAAAGACAGAGAGAAATATGGATGTGAGAGAAACACGTTGATTGGTTGACTCCTGCACGCGCCCTGACCAGGACCTGAGCCCGGGAGGAGCCTGCAACTGAAGTGCATGTCCTTGATAGGAATTGAACCCGGGACCCTTGAGTCCACAGGCTGACGCTCTAGCCACTGAACCAAACCGGCTAGGGTGGTTTATTTTATTTTATTCCTGAAGAGGAACCAACCCATGAGACTCTTACCGCCTCTTTTCCCGCAGCATCTCTTGTCAACAATTCTGTGCAACTTTCTGTTGGCGACAGATGGTCTTAGACATCTTTACATTCTGTGGGTAACTGAGAGTCCTCCTGCACTTTGGGGAAATGAAAACCTGAAGCAGAAGAGCCCATGGAGGGGGCTGGACACACCCATCCCTCCCACAGTTGGTGGTGTATTAACAACTGGGATAATTTCACCCTTAATGATCCCAGCAACAGTAATTTCTCTAGCACACCCCAGGGTAGAGTCGGCTAGTGAATTGACAAAATGCTGTGCAATTAGGGCCAGCGTCTGTCCTTCCCACATACCGGCCTGCCTGGCTACAGACTGCACTGAACCCCACTGACTTTCCCTCTTTCCCTCTGACCCACTGATTCTCCTGAACTGCCAGGAAGGCCTGTCTGTCCACTGGGTTGTGGACAGGAGACCTCACCCCTGTGCCTTTCGTTCTGTCAATATATTTTGATGCTGTTAGAAGGCCAGAGAGGAAAAGAGAAGGCATCACAGGAACTCCCCAGCTTGCCCTGTGGAACTTGATTTACCCCAAGTCCTAACGAAGACAAGAGGACAAAGGCCAAGCCACACAGCAGCAGCAGCACTCTCCAACTTCCCAGAAGTTACCATGGATAGAAACTGGAATCCCTACTGGTTTTTCTTTGTAAAACACAACTTTCACTAACTGTCATGAGTTGGCCGCTATTTAGACAATGGACCTGTCTAAGCATCTTGTTTAGGAATCAAGGGGAGAAAGACATTGTGGGGCCCAAGAGCAGATGAATTGCTCCCAAGAATGGAAAACAAATGAGCCAAGGTACAAATGGATGGAAAAACAAAAGGAAGAGATTCCCTGAACAATGGCGACTATTGAAGGGAAGGGGCCGGGGACAGAGGCCGGGGGTGGGACCAGCTGAGGAGTGGTGGGAAGGGGTGGCTTAGCTGTCGGCACACAACAGGGGAGCAGTGTCATCGCCTCCTTGCCTTGTGATCCATGAACACGCTGTGCTCCTTTCATTTTCTTGCCACAACCAGTATCTGCCCGCTGCCAGGTGGAGGAGCCCAGATGGAGCAAGGGGTGGGGAGGGGTGATCCACTTCCTACAACCCCACAGGCCTGGCCCTGCCACCCATCAGCAGAGTTTCTGGACAAGTAGCCCAGCTTGTAATGTCTTCTCTTGTGGTGGCTGTGGCCGTGGGATTCTGGTTTTACAGAACACATCACAGTTAGCTCAGACTCCTGGGGAGACCAGGCCTGGGGAAGGAGTTCAGTATGGGGAGATAAGGTCCAGGCTTGTCACTGCGGCTGGAATCATTGCAGGTCTGAGATGGAAGGAACTGTAGGCAGCTCCTGATTCCAACATCTTATTCCATGTGCGCAATCAAGGCCCCGAGAAGAGGGGAAGTGACCGGCCTGTGGTCATACAGGGAGTGTCAAAGTCCGGATTAGGGGCCAGGTCTTCCTTCCCAGGCACCATGCAAATCCTCAAGCAACACAGGGTGGGTTACTGTTGAGGAGGTCGTAAGGTGGTTGGAGACCAATGGTTTGCTCTTGCTTATATGTCTACCAAGGAACAAATGCCTGTTTAAAAAATAAATCAGTGCCCATTCAGTGATAAATGTAGACCTAGCCTCAGAGGCTTAGACTGGAGTCTGAGAAAATGAGAGCAAACTCATCAAAGGTCCTATCACCCAGCCGATTCTTACTGCAGGGCTGTAGCGAATACCCAGATACCCGCAGTGTAGGACTTGCTTGCTTTCTCTCTTAATGGGGCTTATTTTCTCAC
The DNA here is from genome assembly GCF_964339955.1 of Pipistrellus hanaki. Lineage (NCBI taxonomy): Eukaryota > Metazoa > Chordata > Mammalia > Chiroptera > Vespertilionidae > Pipistrellus > Pipistrellus hanaki. Next base: position 74,335,658 of record NC_140510.1, on the reverse strand, counting down.
TGAGGGCAGAATGAGTTCCCTCCTCCTCCTCTTTCTCCTTTTCCTCTTTCTCCTTCTCCTCCTCCTCCTCCTCCTCCTCCTCCTCCTCCTCCTCCTCCTCCTCTTTCTCTTTCTCTTTCTCCTCCTCCTCCTCCTCCTCCTCCTCCTCCTCCTCCTCCTCCTCCTCCTCCTTTTCCTCCTTTCTCTTTCTCCTCCTCCTCCTCCTTTTCCTCCTCCTCCTCCTCCTCCTTTTCCTCCTCTTTCTCTTTCTCCTCCCCCTCCTCCTCCTCCTCCTCCTCCTCCTCCTCCTCCTCCTCCTCCTCCTCCTTTTCCTCCTCCTTCTTACAGCTTACTTCACCAATTTGAGTGTCTCCTCCTCTTCCTCCCACTTCTGTACAGCTGCTCTAGGACATGACAAGCTGGCTGAGACCCATGCTACTGTAAGTGAACTTGGAAGATCTTCTTCTGCTCCACTTCCACCATCTTGTCAGTTCTTCCGGAAGAATCAAGGCATTTATTCTTAACCAACGAATGAAGCTGGTCTGAGGCTAACAGGCTTCACCAAAGCTGCAGTCCCCAGTCTGTGGAACTTGAACTTTGATTCTCCATCGGCTGCCTTAGGGGTTCTTTTACTGGTGCACATACTCTCATAGGCCTTATCCTTCCTCTGCGTAGTCACTGGTCCTAAGCCGCTTCTGAAAACATCCCCCATATGCCTTGTGTTTAGCCTTAGAATATAGTGAAAAGCTTTTGTTTGTTTTTCTTTTTTGTTTTGATTTTGGTTTTTGCCTTTGACCAGTTCAGAGAGATGTGCCAGGAATCGGCCGTGCTGGTCACCTGTCTGGCTGGGAACAGCTGCTGTTTAATAGCAATTGTCTTGCTGTTGGGGGAATTAGGTTGTGAGGGAAGCTGAGGTTTAGACCTGGATCTGCGTTGCGGGTTCAAAGCATCTCTTGCAGGCAGGGGAGGACGGGCTTTTTCAGCATGATGATCCGGCTTCTGCTTGCCATGGTGCCCCTGTTCCACATGGCGAGTGAGAATGACGACTGCTTGGTCAACCACAAGCCGTTCAAGATCCCAGCACAGTCCTCAGATGCCCTCGGCCTCGGCACCAGGGCCTATATTTGTATGCTCATGCTAACAGCGGGTTTCTTTATCACTGGCTGTCTTGTTCCAGGGATCAGTTCTTCGACACAGAAAACGCCACCTTCTCTGGGATCACATTAAGAATCTGATTTAAGACATTTCTGATAATATTTGCAAGGCTGTTTCTTCCAAGTGTTGATTTTATGGGAGGGAGAGGGGAGAGAAGGTATACAAATACTAGTACACCAATCATTGGAAATTTGTGTCTGAATGAGCATAAATTATAGTGTCATCAGCATTTTAAAGCTTGATAACATGCTTATGCCTTTCATCCAAGCTTCCCTCTTTTCTGCTATCTCACTTTTGTAGCTTACATCATCAATTTGAGTGTCTTAAATTTAATGCACAAAGCAGATTTTTGTAATTTAAATACTCCCAACGTATCTTTATTGAGTGCCTCCACTGCATGAAGCACAAAACAGGTAAGAATGGATCACAAAAATGTTCTAGGTACAAGAACACTGCCATTAAAATCTTAGTAAAACCAAAGCCTGTTCTATGTAACTTGGTGGGTGAGAGTGGGTTGATGGCAATAAAGCACAGTGGATTCTGGGTTGGAATCTAATTCTGCCTCCCACTGTATGGCCTTGGGCATGTTTCTTTTTGCTCGGTGTCTTGGGATTACTTATATGGGAAGTGGGGGTAATAACTGTACTTACCTCATGGGTTGTTGGGAGGTTTAAGTGAGATAATCCATACAAAATGCTTAGAATGGAACAGTGGCCTATCCTCAGCCCACGACACAGATGGTTATCATTTTGGAAGAAAGGTAGTTTTACAAAGAGAGTGTGTTGCTTCTTTGCGTAGTGCTTTCTTCCTCTGCTTCAGCAGTGCTGACTGATGGGGAGGACAGAGGCTGGGAGAGAAGGCCTGGCAGACCGCAGAGAGCTGTGCATGTGAGTGTGTGTGTACGTAAAATGTAGACCAAAGAGGGATATTAGACTGTGTGAGGGAGTTAGACGGGGTCAAGAAATGAGAGGACCAATAAGAGCAAATAACCAATTCTTGAGGGGTGAGGAAGTGGGTAATGTCAGCAGGTGAGAGGGCCCTGGTTGAAGAGACAGCATCCCTCTCCAGGTCTTCGGGGAAGGCAGAACTGGATCTGCGTGTACGTGTCTGTGGGGAGTTTATACTGTGAAATGTGGTCCGACCATGGCCACCACACTGTAGGACAAAGGTCACAAGGTGGAGGAGAGCACAGAGGAGGGTGGTCTGGGCACTGCATAGGTCATGGATATGAAGGCTGAGGTCACTGAGGAACACAGAGAAAAGAGGAAAACATGAACCAGGAAGTCGCCGCCTGGGCCTGGAGCAGGTGGCGAGACCAGATGATAAGGAGGTGTCTGGCATGACCACACGGCAGGCCTGGGCTTGACTCTCTCCCTTCCCCTTTGTGTTGAAGAGCCTGGGAGGAGACAAAACAGGGAGAGGCAGCAGGTCCAGTATCGAGAGCAGGTTTAGGTGGAAGTAAGGAGAAAAAATCCAGAATGAATGGACCATGCAGTGGGTTTGTACAGGCTACTGTGGAAAGCTCGGGAGTCAAGAGATCCCTCAGAAAGAGCCAGTGGGAGATCAGGCACAGGTTAGGAATGAAGATTTATGTGGGGTGGGGTGGGGTTCACGTGGGCGTAGTTGGTACTGATAGAGGAACTGAGACATAGAAAAGGAGAAGGCAGTTTCAACGTTCTCTCCTTGGAGAGTCTGTGGCCATAGCAAACAAGAGTAGTAAAAAATAAAATAAAAAAAGAGAAAATGGAATCTACTGGATTATTTTTCTCCAAAGAGGAGTGGAGCACTTAATTTCTTGGTGGTCTGAGCAGCCACTGGCCTCTCCCTCACAGTGGCCTGACCCTCCCCGCACCTGCCCATCTTGCTTGGCCATCAGATTCTGATAGGCTGTTGGATTCAGGAGGGCATGGACCATGCGGTGGTGTCGTCTGGCCGTCCCCGAATACACAGCTGAGACCTACCTGCTGTAAGACACTCCTTGGTTTCTCCTAACGCTGAAGCGAGATGAATGGCCAATTCATTCCTGGCACCTCTGGGGACCATGAGCTCAGCGTATCATTAAAGGAAGAAGAATAAACAGGAATAGGGAAACTGCTTCAGAGTTAAGTAAGCCTCTGGCACTTGCTGCCTCCCACACATCTGTGGAGAGACAAAGGGGCAGTTCCTGGCTGCCTCTGCCTCCAGCCTTTCCCTCTGCACAGCCAGCGCTGGGCAGGGCTGCTCCGGCTGGCTAGCCTCCTCCAGGCTTTCTCACGCCTCTGTGGCTACCACTCTGATCTCAAGTCTGCGATGCCATTCCAGGGCCTTTGGCCAAAATGAATCTTGCGTTTTTCACACTTTTCATTCCCTTTTTTTCTCTGGCTCAACTGAACTCTTGCACTTCTGCGAGCCAGCCAAGAAAAACCTTTTCCTCTGTAAACGTTCCCTCACCTGTCTTGCTCCACCTGTCTGGACCGTCCCCTTCCTTCTCTACCTGAAGACCAACCAGAAAATACATCATCAACCGCTAGAGGATCTGTTACCAGTTCCTTCAAGACCACATCCTTGACTCTTTTCTGCCTTCTTTTCGGAGGCTCCTCAGCATTTCTGGGGTTCTCTGTGCATGTCTGTGGGGAGTTATACCCTCCCTCCCCCCGCCAAGTACTTTATTGTGAGGCATTCTACTTATTATATAAATGAAGCAATTTATACGTTCACTTCCCCCGGCATGTTATATCTTCCTGAGTTGTTTTATTATTTTTTTCTTAGTGTTTTCTTCTTCCATTACTTACACTGTGGGGCCCTTTAACAGCATACCCACTTTGCTTTTAACTTGAGCAAAGAGAACATAGGGTTTCTGTCCTCGGTAGTGGGTTAACCCTGACATTTCATTGATCTCACAATAACCCATATGTCACACAGTTGGGTTGTCTGGACTCTAATATAGTGTTACAGTAGGGCCTTCTACACTATATTTTCTCACTTACTTACCTGTATATTATCTGTCTCCTTCGTTGGAATGCAACACCCACAAGGACAAAGGTTTTGTCCGTTGGTTCTGGGTGATGCTCCCAGTGTCTGAAACAGCCCCTGGTTCTGTAGGCTCTTAGTGAATGCTCACGGGGCGCATGGATGGATGGATGCACCCAAGGTGGGGCGCTCACACCTGCTTTCATCCACGAGGCCTCCTCTGGGGGTTATGGGTCTGTGACATTGCTCCCTAACTGGCTGGCCCTTTGGGGTTTGGTGTAGAAAGCAGTCTGAGCCTCAGGTGCATTTCCCCTGATGAAGGAGGAAAACCAAGCTCAGCATTAATGACATCAGAACAACAGTTATTCTGAGAAACAAGCCAGGTGCTGCCAGGATGGGGAGTGTCCTGGGCAGGTTCCTGATCTCAGGAGAGCCATCACGCCTGGTTGGGAGGGGCCATTGGTTCATGAACCGTCACGTGTCAGCTTTAATTTTAATAACGCCTGGGGTCCAGATCTTGAACGCACTTACATTTCAGGGGCAAATAAGATGGAGACGGCTTGGTTCAGCTCTTTCCAGCCTCTGTACAGGAAGGCAATGGATGGGGCTGTGGTTTTTCAGGAAGCCCACTTGGCTCAGGCCTGGGCCTTGACAGAACCAGGTGGGCAGCCCCAGTGGGGCCTAGGCCAGGAAGGAGCCAGCTGGAAAGCACGGTAGGCTCAGGCAAGGGCTGGGACTGGGAGGGATGGGGGCTGAGCATGGTTTGGAGGTGGGGGCCAGACAGTCCAGGCTGAATCCAGCATTAGGGGCGGAGCAAGCAATGGACAGAGAACCGGACGAGGGCCTGGCACAGCACTGTTATGTGAATTAGGAAAAAGCGCTCCTCTGGGTAGACAACAAGAAAGGATGTCTCCTCACAGCCGTGGGAGGTGGCCTGGAAAGGACAGAGGAGACTCAGCCACGCCCTGGGACAAGTCATGAACCTGGTGTGAGGTCACTCGGCCAGAGGAGAATGAGGTTGGAGGATGAGAATTCTGGTCCCTTAAGGAATGGAGAAGGCAAGGAGCCCAGTCATGGCCAAGCCAGATGCTGGGTAACAAGGGAGCAGAAACCCAATTAGTGAAGTGACACCAAATGGTAACCCGCTACCGAGAACAGAAACCAGAATCAAGATCCAAGCGTGTCAGCAGTAAGAATAATTCGGTGTAATGACGTTCCTCTTGCAAATCCCTCCCCGCACACCAGGTGGGCATTCAGTGGAGGACAGCCACGCAGGCTCCAGATTTGCCCTCCAGGTTTGTTTTCTAGACTGGCTAGCCCTATCATCTGGGCACTAGTTGGCAACATGTATCCTCAGGCCTGCCCCAGATCTGCTGAACTGGAAACTCCGGGGCTGGGGCCCAGAATCTGCATTTCATCAGCCTTCCAGATGATTCTGACACACTCCGTAGTTTGAGAACACTCTGGTAGCTGAAAAGCCCACGCTCTTGCTTTAGAGGCTGCTTTAGGGTCAGGGGCCAGAAGAATGCCCATGTCTGTGGGATCCCAAGGGCCGTGGTGTATGGGGAGTGTCCACCTGGCAAAACCCAAGGTTCCGGATCGAGGCCCAGATTCTGGAATGAGCTTGCGGCCAGATTTCTTCCCCCTCACACAGCAGAGGGGGCGGGGGGGGGGGGGCATTTCCTTAGTTCTGATTCGAACCCCGAGGTATCATTTCTTATAGTCAGAGGGAGAGCTTACTATTAGAGGATACCAAATAATTACTGTTTATTTGGTTGGGCATGATAATAGTGTTGGAGTTCCGTAAGATATATCTTTTTTTTTTTTTTTTTTTTTTTTTTTAGATTCATATTGAAGTCTGTAGGACTTAAATGACATGTTATCTTTGGTTTACTTTAAATAAAATAGTCCATCAAAGGCAAAAAAGGAAAAAAGGGTAGTGCAAATGTGGCAGATCCTAATTGCTGACTGTATTATTTTCTCCACATTTTTTGTATGTTTGATATTTTTCTTTTTTTAAAAAAAGTGAGCATGAGGAGCTAATGTAATGTTACGCCCAGACTTTGTGATCCCCAAGGACCACCAGGGAGCCGAGTCCGATGCAATAAACAAAAGAGCCTTTACCATGCTAGCATGGGCTCCCCCACTCATGCCGGCAGCATGGCGGAAGAGCGCAAATTTCTCCCAGTCCAGGGGTTTTACTCCAGTCGGTGGTGATGTCACTGCCTCGGTTAACCCTGATTGGTTGGGTGAGGGCTAGGGATAACTCCGTCCTGCAGGGCGGAGTTGGGAGCTCATCCTCACCCTGCCCTGCCCTCTCAGTAACATATGACAACCATAGGTCATAATACTGTATTTGCTTTTACTGTATTTAATTGAAATTTGCTGAGAGAAGAATTTAAATGTCCTTACCAAAATAAGAAAGAAAGAAAGAAAGAAAGGAAGAAAGAAAGAAAGAAAGAAAGAAAGAAAGAAAGAAAGAAAGAAAGAAAGGAAGAGATGGATATGTAAACTCACAGTGGGGGGAATCCTTTCACAATGTATATGTATATCAGATCACCACGATGTACACTTTAAATATTTCACAATTTTATTCGTCAGTTATGCCTAAAGCTGAAATTAAAATGTTAGCTTGAACGTAGGTGAGTAGCAAACAAGTGTTAAATGTCAGTTAAAACCAACCTCATTTCGTTCCTCTGGCTACTGCCTTGGGGTGAGCTAAAGGGGGGGTGGGGTCACCGCCCAGGACACAGCACAGCAGACTGCCCGCTCAGCCCCTGCTGCCCACGCAGAGAGACACCTGCCCTGGTTCCAAATCCCCACCTGAAGCTCTCACAGTAGCTGGAGTGGCTCAAACCTGTGGGAACCAGAACTGGCCCAGCTTGAGCTCCATCTCAGGGGAAAGGGAAGTTCTGCATCATTAAATAATACTGGCCCCAGGGACAGGATCAAATGTTGCAGAAAGAATGAAGGGGATCGGCTCTCTGCTCCCACCCGGCTCCGGGGACGCTGGCCTGTCTTGGCCTGGCCTGGAGGACTTCTCTGAGGACTGCTTGGTCTTCCGCTTGGAGCCCATTTAGTACTTTAAAATGCAGGATTTTATTGCTGTTTAACCATTCAAAAAGGCCTTGGTCATTTTCCACATTCTCTTATTTTTCCTTAGGGATTTTTAAAAATACACATGTTTTTATTGATTTCAGAGAGGAAGGAAGAGGGAGAGAGAGAAACATCAATGATGAGAGAGGATCATTGATTGGCTGCCTCCTGTATACCCCCTACTGGGGATCAAGGGGGCATATATCCTGACTGGGAATCAAACTATGACCTCCTGGTTCATAGGTCGATGCTCAGCCACTGAGCCGTGCTGGCTGGGCTCTCCTTAGATATTTTTTTTTGAGAATTCAGAGGTCTGGCAGGAGCTCCAGAAATTGAGCAAGTTGGCCCAACGTTGGCTTTTCTCATAAGCATGTCTAATGTCAGTTGTAAGAGTCGTTTTGTTAGTGAGGGTTGGGAGAGGTCATTTTCCCTTGTTGACCGCATATGCTACAAGGCTTATTATTGCTGCTGTTATTATTTTTAATAATAGGCATCATTTCTTTTTCTTTTTTGGGAGAGGGACAGCGGGTGAGGTTTCCCCCCATTCTCTAAGTCTCACGTGGGCACAGGAATGACTCACAATGCACTATCTTTACACATTGCTTCTGGAAACCACCAGGCTCAATGTCTATTTTCAGCCTCCTCTCCTGGGCTGCCTGCCTCCTTGTTTCCTCGTGCAGTACAGCAACCTCCATGCTGGCTTGAAGGGGAAAGCTTTTTATTTGCCCATCTTCAAAAATGAAGGATCTTCTTTCATTACAGAGGTCAGGGAACTGACCACAATTAATTTCATTGGCTGCCTTTTGGCATTCCCTGAGCATCTTGGTGTTTCCATGGCTCATTGTCCACGATGCTTTGGTAACATAGGCCACAGGTTCACCTTTCTGTCCCAGAAGAGGAAACAGGAGATTAGTCAACAGAACAAGGACACAAGGAGTTCTTAGGCAGGGATGCCCAGGCTCAGGTCCTTTCCTATATAATTTTATACCTCTGTTATTAAGTATCCACACCAGTCAGGCTCTGCACTAGCCCTCAAGGGACACCTATGAAAAGACGTGATTTTTGTTTTAAATGTTATTTATTGATTTTTAGAGAGAGAGGAAGGGAGGGAGAGAGAGAGAAACATCAATTTGTTGTTCCACTTAATTCATGCATTCATTGGTTGATTCTTGTATGTGCCCTGACCAGGATTAAACCTGAAATCTTGGTGTATCAGGATGATGCTCTAACCAACTGAGCTACTTGGTCAGGCTGGATTCTGCCCTTAAATTGCTCCCAGTGTAGTGGGAAGAGAGACACCAACAGCCGCACCGCAGTGGGCCCTGCGGTGATGAAGCTGTGTGTGGAGTGGGTGGGAGGTAGGACCCCACCACACTTTCTCCAGGTGTCAAGGAGAAGGAGTCGATACCATATGGGCTCAGAGCTCTGCTTTTACTAGTTTCGCAATCTGTTTCTCCAGCTGTAAATTGTGGGTAAAATAATGGCTACAGAATAGGCTTGATATGAGCATAAAATGACATCATGCAACTAACGAGACTTTGCATACATATGAATACTTACTGCATTGACTACTTTATATTTTGATGTGTGTGTGTTGCTTAAGACCTTACTAGTTTGTAAGTTCCTTGAGGATCACCATTTTGGTCCGACCACGTCATCCTCCTAAAAAACCCTAAAAATTCCATTATTTTCCAAATTCAGTACAAATGTCTCTCATGGGTATCTTAAGTGCAGTAAAAGAACGCACATTTAGTGAGTCCTTACTGAATGCCAGGAGGTTTTCTAAGCACTTTTCATGTGCTTATTTTACCCTTTTCTGTGTTAAAATCTTAAATTCTTGACATGCACCATCCTTTCCCAGAAGAGGGTTAGAGAAAAAGGAGTAAACAGGGAAGTTTGACAGTCACCTTGAGGGTCCCCCACTGTTAAAGAAACAGGCTCAATTATTCTCCAGGATCCATTTGAATGGCAGTTAATACTGAAAAGAATTCAGCTTCAGTGGCCCCCTTGCCCCCAGGGGGTTCAGATAAGAATTATAATTGTTATGGAGCCTGCCCAGTCCCCCGATAGAAACAGAGATAATTCTTTGCTCTCTAGCATGAGGTTGGAGTCCTTTGGAGACAAATTGGGAAAAGAGGAGGGAGACAGCAGGGGAGAACTGAGGCTTGTTTAATCTCTTTATTTTCAGGAAAACAATCATTTTAATGATTCCATCCTTTAATTTATAAAACAAACACAGCTGTGGCTTGACGCCCTTTATCTGATTTCAAAGGTGCTAACCTTTCATCACTGGGCTCCAGAGGGGCAGACTAATGGAGGTCACATGTGGGTGCAGGGTTTCTGCCTAGAGTTGGGGCCAGGGGCTGAGCAACCCATCCATGCCAGTGCCAAGGCCCGCTGTGTGATGGGGTCTGGGGGTGTGCACCAGAGCTGGCACACCTGTTGGCAAGTGGTTTCAGATCTAAACATACAGGCTGGGCAATGAGGACTCCTCATGCTTGCAAACCCAGGGGTGCTGGTTCCATCGACTCCCCAAGACGTGGGGTGATTCTCTCAGTGAATCAAAAGGCATTTATGTTAAGTTCCATGAGGAATGGTGGCTAGGAAAAGGGAGGACTGGCGGGATGGAAACCCACCCTGTATTTTAGTTTATTGTAATGGCCAATGCTAGTTTTATTAGCTATCACCAATGTTATGTAAGATATTACCATTAGTAGAAACTGGGTATACATTCAGGTAAACGGTATCCAGAAACTCTGCACTATCCTTGCAATGCTTCTGTAATATTCCAAGATAAAAAGTTTCTCACTAAAAATACTTTGAGGTCAGAAAAAAAGGTAGTTATGGAGGCCCGTGAAGAAACAAAACATGACTTGAAAGCTAACATGATTTCCAGGAAGCTTTGGTTAAAAAAACACACGTATGTTTCATAAAAGAATTGTGAGAATTCAGTAAGAAAATGAATGGCCAGTGCTTCTCAGACTTTGCTACAGAGGAACCCAAATGACTGAGGGGGAGAGGGTGGCACTGTTTCCAGGATGAAATCTCTTTAAGGTTTTACCTTTAATACCATATTTTCCTTCTTTTGTTTAGGTGTTTGTTTTATATAAAATAATAATTCTGCCCCCATAAATTCCATATTGCAAATATTGATACTATGAAAATATTGGGAATGTTTTCCCATGTTTATTTTGTGGTTTTCAGAACTCCTTGGTTATACATGTGTATATCACACATGTTACATATGAGGTCCTTGTGACAATACTGAACTTTCCTCAGCTCCACGATCCTGGGAAACTGCTCAGAATCCTCTGGGTTCTGGAAAAGGGTAACTGCGAAGGACTAACCCCCCTGCCGTGGGATTGACCCTGACAATCCTTTCATGTGACGCCCGTAAGACTGATTGCCTGGTCTACCTGCCTCTATACCTCAGGTCCCTTCCTCTGCTTTGATGTATTTTTCATTAATGAATGTTCCTCTTGTAGCAATAACCTGAATAAAATTACCTCCTTAACTGTTCACTGCATTGTGTTTACCAACACCTGCTTGAAAAATCAGAGATGTACGTGACAGCCTATCTCAACAGCTGGAATGAAGAAAGAGGTTTGCGAATATTAATTAAAAGCATTAACAGCGACGGCCATTAGAATCCAGTTTCGGAGCTAGAAGCACTCTTCAGGAATTGTCCAGAGCCACCCCTCACTTTACAGCTGAGAAACTGAGGCCCACAGCAGGTTAATGGCAGGAAGGGACCGCTCCCCCACCTCAGTCTTCCCCTTCTCGTGCGAAGCATTTCTCCCTCTCTGTCCCACAGCATCACGTCCTGAGGACAGGGGTCACTGAGGCTGAGTTACCATCTCTCCAGAACCCAGCAAAGTACATGGCATGCAGCAGGTGCCTAATAAATGTGTTTTGAATGAATGCATGATCAAAATTCTCACCTCCTTCTAGAATGTTCAACAGTGGTGTCTCTGAAATTCTTCAAAAGGGACTGTTAGTGGTCTCTAAATCGGCACACTTTATGCCATTTCTGGCCAAAGGATAAAAAAAAAAATAGGTTGACATAGTCCTAGCGAACAAATATTCTCTGGAATTCTCAGGGGCTGGGAACCAATATTATACACTCGTTGGAACTCAGGGGTCTGTGTCCTCTGACTTATGTGGGACAGGGCCATCTGATCGATGTGTGCTGACCACTGGAGGACTATAGCAGAAGTAAGACTTCTGTCGTAGAATCATCTCTGTCACCTCATAAGTGTAACCTTGGGCAAGTTATTTACCTCCCTGAGCCTCATTTTTCTCCTCTATAAAATGCAAATATTGATATTATGCCTTCATGGATGGTGTGTGTTTGTATGTGTGTGTGTGTGTTCGCGTGCTAAGTCTTGGAACAATAAATACCTGGCTCTTGGAAGGTTTGTAAAAGTGTTGTCTATTATCATTATTTTCTAGGAGACAGGGCAAAATGACCCCATTTACACATCTATTTTTAAACTTCTCTGGTTTTGCCCAGCCAATGTGGCTCAGTGGTTGAGCATTGACCTCAGAACCAGGAGGTCAAAGTTTGATTCCCAATCGGGACACATGCCCAGGTTGTAAGCTTGATCCCCAGTAGGGGCATGCAGGAAGCAGCCAATCAATGATTCCCATTCATCATTGATGATTCTATTTTTCTCTCCCTCTCCCTTTTTCTCTGAAATCAATAAAAATATATTAAAAAACAAATCAAAATAACCACTTCTCTGGTTCTTCTTAGAAACATACAGCAAGCCAGTGTAGACTTGGTTCAAAAGCCAAACCACCAGAGAAAGTATGTTTTCTGTGTCACAGAGAAAATGCCTTGAAGGTTCTTACAGACCTGCCTGCCCTAGGCTCTTGGCCCCACTCTTTAGGCCCCTGAGCCGATAACCTACTAGGATTCTACATTGTTACAAGGAAGAGTCACCTGTGGGAAACTGCCCTCTGACCCTTACTGCCCCGGCCGGGGGGCACCAGCCTCCCCAGAGAAGGTCAGGCTCTCCCCCTTCTCTCTCACAGAAATCAGCTTGGAAGTTGGCGCCCTCGGCCGCATTCCCTTTGGCTTTTGTCAGCATCAGACTCGAATTTCCCAGAAGAAATTAAATAAACACAAGGACTCAGGATGTAATCCAAGGAGAGAAGTTTCTATTTTAACTGTGAGCTCACTGCCTCAGGCCAAATTGCCTGTGGCAAGGCCATTTATAGTTGGGACCCGGAGAGGTAGCTAATAGGCATGAGAGAAATATTTTGGGCTTGCTTTTGTATGTGGAAGGGTTAGAAGAAGTGGCCAGAATGAGACAAGTGTCCTGGGAGGAACTATGTATTTTTGAGGCACACCCCGTTTGCTTCCCCAAATGATTTTAATATGTTTAATATTCAAAACTCATGTATAGTAAAACCATATGTAGGTAAGATAGTTATACATAGAGACCCACACATGGATGGGTCTTATATTTAACTTTTCATATACATACATATATATGAAAAATTAAATATATAAGTATATATGGTAAATGAAGACACAAATATAAGAAAAAGCTATGCTAATATATTTATTGTAATTGAGTCCTAAATTTGGCTCTGGGATTTCTGGCAGCCAATCCCCAAATAGGAGATTCAGTGGGACATATAGTTTGCATCAGTTGAAAGGAAGAACTGAGATCCACAAAGACAAGTATTAAGGAGGACACATTTCCAAAGAAGCCTACTAACTGTAGTCAGGTCAGAAACACCCCAAAGTACCAGGTATAACCTGTCTCGGAGTTTGAAAGAGCCAATGCAGGAAGTAAACAGCCTCGGGAGGGGGAACAAGGTACGCATCCCTCATGGGCCCGGAGTCTGTGGGGAACACCATCATCCAGGAAAGGCTGCAGCAGGATGCTCACTGCTCAAGTCCACGAGGTGGCTGGTTTCATGCAGGATCCATTTCCATTGACGTGGATGTATTAACGCAGGCTCAGAAAAGCATCCTTTGCCCAAAAAGAACACAGCACCATTTGTGCTGCTGAGCCTCAGAAGACTGACACGTGGTGTGTTTTTTTCTTTTGTGAAACAGAGAAGGGAAATGAAAAGGAATTCTTCCAATACGCAGGCAGGAGCTCAGCAGCCGGGGAGGTCAGCCTAATTTACCTCTAAGCAGTTCTCTCTGCTTTTTGTTAGGATTTATATCCTTCTCTAGGGCCATTGGCAACTGAATCACGGCTTAAGTGGCTGCTAATGGAGGAGACCATCCTCTGAACCCAGGGGCTACAGCTGCTGAGAATACAGGCAGGCAGGCCTGGGAAGAGAGGAGAATGCTCTAAGGGACATTATGGGGTCCATTGAAAAGAGGAGTGTATCAGTGCCCTCTCACAGTCCGGGACCCCTCGCTCCTACCACTCTCCAGCTCGCTGCTCAGAAGCACTGTTGCAGAGGTGGGACAGGCTCCCGCCAACATTTGCACCCCCCCCCCCCCCCCCCCCGGTGGTCAGTGCACATCATAGCAATTGGTTGTTCTGGTCGTTCTGCCATAATGGTCGCTTAGGCATTTATTATATATAGGAAGAGAGAATCTCCAGGTGCAAAGAGGAAAGGCCTCATGAGCACAAAGCAAAGAGGTGGCCATCTATAAGTCAGGAAGAGGGTTCTTATCAGAAACCAATCCCAATGGCCCCTTGATCTTGGACTTCTAGTTTGCAGACCTGTAAGTAATTATATAATCTCCCCTCCCCCCAAGTCAGTGATGTTGTGCTATGAGAGCCTTGACAGACTGATACAGGGGTCAGGCCTATGCAAGATCCAAGGGAGAGGCAGCAGAATTGGGTAGGAGAAAGCCTGTGAACACAGTGTTTACTTGACAGTCTCAGGCAACCCAACGAGAGCTCTGGAGCCAGGCCACCCAGTAGAGGCAGAGACAGCCAGGCCCTGTCCACTGCCTGGGGGCTGCCCTCAGAGCTGAGGTGGGGGCTGATGGCTCTTACGGGGGTGTGGGGGGGGGCAGAGGGAGGGCTGTCAGCCCACTGCACTTCTTGGGGCTGAATGTTAAGTTGTTCCCTCAGAGCCACACAGTGGACCTCCATGGCTGCCACTGGGGAAGCAGCCAGGCTAGTGTGGAGACATTGTCTCCCTCTGATATGAGCCACAGCCCCACTGTTCTCCAGGTGCACACACTTACTGAACATGGTACTCCAGTATTTCACTTAGAAAGTTGGAGGGAATCACGAAGCTGGTGGCACAGTGGAGAGGAAAGAAGAGTTTTCAAGTTGTGTGTGAGCTCTCCTACCTGCAGGCTCCTGCCACCTGCACTGTCCCCACACCTGTTAGGAGTGTGGCTCTGGGTCTAGGTCTCCAGCCTATTGGGAAATGTTTCACTCAACTGACAAGGCCTGGTCCGTTGTCACCTGCCTGCCGCTCCCGGGCTACAGCAGAGAGACCGGCCGCCCCTCCCCAACGGTCCTATGCTGGAAATCACTGAATCCTTGATGCTGCCGGCCCATCAAGAGAGAAAGAAACGGGATTCCTGAGCAGATGTGTCCCCTACAACAGGACCCTCCTCTGGCCACTCACCCTCCCCTTCACCATCCCATTCTTTCTCCCAAACCCAGACTGGTGAGAAACTGCTGAGAAACAACATCCACAATTAAGTTTGAGGTCACGTTTAGTTCAGCACCATTGGCTGCTTAATTGGCCGATTCTATTGCTGCTCCCCTCATCTGCCAACACAGCCTCTAACAAGCTGCCGGCAGGGCAATTAATCCTCAGGTTCCTGAGACCTGGCGATGCGAGGTTCTGTTCCCTTCCTGGGCTTCTGTCTATTGGTGAGCCTGCTGGGTGGGGGCAGGGGAGTAGGTTCTCATCCAGAGGTCCTACACAGGGCTCAGAGACCAGCCATCCCAGGGAGGAGGCGCCAGAGTCCAGGAAGCACGTGCTAATCTCCTTTATGGCCCCACAAAGGCAGGCCTGCCTTCTCTCTTGAGCCTGCTGTGGCCCATCCCTTCAGCCTGGGCAAAGGGAATGAGGAGGCAGTGAGTGCAATGGTTAGAGAACGAACACACCCAGGCAGGCCCTGGTAGTTTTGCAGCCTGACTCTGTCTCTTATGAGCCACGTGACCTTGGGAAAGTGACAGTCACTAATTATTTCTGGGCCTCAGATTTTTCCGTGGAACAACTGGACAACAGCAACCACTAGCATATTGTCACCTAGAATAAGGACTACATAATGTTGTATATGTCGATTGCTTAGCACAGTGCCTGCTGATGATCATTAGGGCGGTAAGGACATTAGAGAAGCAAGTGAAATCATACACCCAAAAGCAGATATTGTCAGCTCTCAGCTGACCGAGGAAACTAGAAGTGATGGGCAGTGGGGAGATGGCATGTCTCTCAGAGGGGAAGGAAGGCAGCTGTCAAGCCAACCAAGTCTGAGCAGAGTTTCACTTGGATTTTTGAGGGCCAGTTACCCTCATACGGGGAGAAAGGCTTTCATGAGAGCTCCAGTGTGGGCTATGCCCTCCTCCTAAGCTTATTCGCTCACTGCTGTGACCACTACACAGAGGGCATGTACCGGAGCATCATGATTGTCGTTACCATTACCCAAATTTGGGGTGCAGTTTGCACACATCTGTGCACATTTGTGCATTTGATTCTCAGTACCCTGTGAGGGTGGTTGAGGTGCACATTTACGGATGAGGAAGCTGACGCTCGGAGAAGTTGCTGCTGGCATCAGTTGGCCACAGCGTTGGTGCAGAGGTGGATCAGGGGCTCATTTTTTTCTGTTTCTGAGTCCAGCAATGCTTTATGCTGCCATAACAGTCACCGCTGTCATGGCTGAGGTGTGGGCTGCTTATGACCCTTCTGCACACTGCTGGGGGGAGCTGTCAGTGTGTGACTTAACTCTCTGCCCATGAAGGTCAGGTCACATAAGCCAGGCTGCATTGCCAGTGAAAGGAAAGGCCAGCCCTACTATAGACCAAATGTGTGTCTCAAGAAAATGTACATGTTGAAACCTGATCCCCAGGAGGTGGGGAGGGGATTAGGTCACGAGGGTGGTCATTGAGCTACGGGGGTGGAGCCCTTGTGATGGGATTAGTGTCCTTGTAAAAGAGACTGCCCCTTTCACCATGAGGACACAGTGAACAGACAGACAGCCAGCCATCTATGAACCAGGAAGTGGGCTCACCAGACACCAAATCCGCTGGTGCCATGACCTTGGACTTTCAAGTCTCTAGAACTATGAGAAATAAAGGAGCTGGATCTTTCTAATTACTGCTCTTATCTAATAGCCAGATTGGAAGTCTCTGTTCCACTAAGTATGCCAGGAGAAAGATAAATCCCATTGGAAATGGCTTGTTTTAGATGTTGGGGGGGAAATGTTTCTTGAAAAATAAAAAGAGATATCCTTTTTTATTTTGTTTGAATTCTGCTAAGGAGACCAAAACCCGAGGTGCTCATCACCAGATGCTGTCCAGAGTTAGGAGGAGTCAGTGAGAGGTAGATGGTGGGTGGAAATAGCGGGCAGTTGCTTTGTGAAGGTGATGGGAACACCCTGGCTCACTAGGAGGCGCCACCACATGCTCCCGACCCCCTTCACTCTGTTTACTTGACTCAGCAAGGGCTTGGGTGCTTGCGAGTATTTGATTCCTATTCATTAGGAACCTGAGATATGGGGGTCTGAGTTCTTAGCTTGGGCAGTCAGGGTGAGCCATTATTCTTTCAACAGGTCTCAAAAATAATTGTCTTGATTTAAGAAAAATTATTCAAAAATTATTGAGATATCTGGGAAACGAGAGAGCAAGAATGAAGCCACTTTAAATTCCTGGGTGTCTAAGGAATATGCCTTGTTTTCAGTATCTCTGAGGAGGATGGGGGTAGAGGTACAACGGGTATGGGGGAAGGAGTAAAAAAATTATCATGCATCGTGGAAATTCAAGATAATCTCATGCCCTCGTTTCTTTTCAACTTCCTCCTCAAAAAATTTTGCCAGGGATGGTTAGGAGCTAAACTGGCTGATTTGAAGTTCTATTTCCTTTTTCCTTTTTTCTTTTTTCTTTTTTCTTTTTTTTTTTACCCTATCTTTTCAGGCAGGCTTGTTAATGAGCAGGGGGATGGCTATATGACAGGAAGGATGTGGGAAGAAAAAGGAGGAGTCCCGATAATCCACAAACTAGATAATTGGCCTGTGATTAATCAAGGGCAATGTTTCAGCCTTGCTTCTTTGAGGGGAAGCACAGACAAGAACAGAGGGAAGAGCTGGCATCTGAAAGCCTGGGAGCCTTAATGAAGAAGAAATCTGCTCACCGGAGTGTTAAGGAGTATGTGATATTCTAAGTGCCCAATTAAGAAAGCCCTTGCAAGAATATTCACTCTGAGGAAGTATTAAGAAGGGTAGAAATTTGTTCATTTAAGACCAGAATAACAACAACAACAACAACAACAACAACAACAACAATAACAACCACCTGTCAGTTTGGTAGACATTTCATAGACATATTTTGGTTGGTCCCCCAACACCTCTCCATTTTCTCCTTCCCCTTCTTAATAACATCCCTAATTTCCTGTGGGAAATCACTCTTCCTCCTGCCTCTCAGCTGTGTGCTCCTAGGTGATTCCATCCCCGGCGCTAGGCAAGAAGCATGTGGTCAGCTCTGAACCATCACACTTCTCCCTGCCAGTTGGGAATATCATCCTATTCTTCCCTATGTCGAGGCCAACAAGACTCAGTCTCGGGTATTGCCAGCCATCCTGGGGGTCCTGAGAAGAGAACCTCATGTGGGGAAAGCCTGATAAGGAAGTGAAGCTGAGAAATGGAGAGAGAAACAAAGGCCCGCTTGCATTGTTTGAGGCTCGAGAACAAGCCTCCCTAGAAGGCAGCCCTACTTCTAGACTTTTCAGGTAAATGGGACAGATAAAATACCTTGATTATTTGAGCCAATAAAATACCTTGATTATTGAGTTGGGATTGTCTATTTGTGGACTGAAAGCATCCTATGTGAAACAACCAACAACAAAGGGCCAAATGGGAACAAAGTCAACATCGTTGCTGGGAGGAAACATAAAGAGAGAGACACCTAGTCAAAACACAGTGCCTGTGTGTTATACCCAGGGATAGAGCAGCTGATGTGGGTGTAAGCATCAAGCCCTATTCTTGCCTGTCATAGAGCCTGATGCTGTACCAGTAAGTCCAGGCTAAACTCTGAGTCAAGTTTAGCAGAACTGTTTCAGGCCATAGCTTGGACCCCTACACTGGCTGAGCACTAATCAACACTCACTGTAGCTGTGCAGGGAGTGCTGGGACCCAGTACAAACGTATGCACATCTCCAGGAAAACTTTCTCACTGCAAACCAGTGGCGTCTCCCCTGCATGAAGAGTCCCAGTTCCTCTTCCCTCTGCTCAGACAAGTCACCAACAAGGCCAAGCTTTAGCTCCTGCTTGGTAGAGGAAAAGCATTCTCATTGTAGACCGTGCATGGTCCTCTGTGCAGTTGTCCTTGCCTGAGAGGTGGAGGACTTTTTAGAGGGAAGCGCCAACATCACTTGTATGAAAAGTCTGTTCCTGGCTTGTAAGTGACCTGAGGCAGAAGGTCGCTTCTTTTCTCACTGGGCAGGACCTAACACTTGGGAGGCGCTGGCTAAGTGTTTATTGAATGAATGAATGAATGAATGAACGAACTTCTTGGAATGGTAGCCATATAAAGTGTCTCACTCCATCTCTCACTTTGAGGATCCCTAAGGAAGGGATACCAGGACAGGGGAGGGGAGAAGCCACAATTGCATGTCCCTGGGGAAATGCTGCAGATCAACTGTGTGACCTTGGGCAAATGACCTGAAGTCTCTGAGCTCCGTGTCTTCATCAGAAAATGGGGTGCTAACATCTACCTTACAAGGCGTTGTGAAAGTTAAGTAAGATAATACATGAACAGTGAAGCCCACAGCAGTAGATGTCAAGGAGCGCTCCCAGTGTTGGCCAAGATGCACAGTACTCAGGCTGTGGAAACACCTGCCCAGATGTGCACCAACGCTCCTCTTCTGCCTTTTGGGGAGTCCTTTTGCTCTAAAGGGAGGCCTTGCAGCTGGGCGTCTCCATCCTGGGGGATTTTGTCAGTCTCCGATTGCTGCAGACACAGATGACCACAGACTTAGTGGCTTAGAACAACACAAGTGTGTACACGCACAGTGCTCACTGGAGGCCAGCAGACTGGCTAAAGTCAAGGGGTTGGCAGGGCTGGTTCCTCCTGGGGCTCTGCAGGAGAGTCTGATTCCTTGCCTTTTCACTCTCAGTGGCCTGGCCTCCTTATTCCTTG
Source organism: Pipistrellus hanaki (assembly GCF_964339955.1). Classification (NCBI taxonomy): domain Eukaryota; kingdom Metazoa; phylum Chordata; class Mammalia; order Chiroptera; family Vespertilionidae; genus Pipistrellus; species Pipistrellus hanaki. The sequence goes on along the minus strand of NC_140510.1, from coordinate 74,316,183 downwards.
GCCTGAGGCTCCTTCCTCCTGGTCAAAGAGCCTCACTCCCTTCTCTGCTCCAGTCCTCACATCTCCTTCCCCCTTTCTGTAGTCCCATCTCCCTCTGCCTTCCTCTTATGAGGACACTTCTGATTACCGTTAGAGCCCACCCAGATCATCCAGCATAGCCCTCCCACCCTAAGTTCCTTATTTTAATCACATTTGCCGACTCCCTTTTTCCCTTTTGCCATAAAAAGTAACATTCACAGATTCTAGGTACTGGGACCTGGGTTGCTTTGGGGTCCTTTACTCAGCCCACCACAGGGACCCAGCGCTGGAGAAGCCTGGTTGGTGCTGCCACACCCAGGGGTGGCCTTGGCAACGGCCCTGCCACTGGGGAGAGAAAATGTACCTCTCAGAGGGCTCCACGGCTGCCTTGCTAGTGCTTTCTTTGCTGGTGAACGCACTGTGCTAACCGCTGTCATTTGGCAAAGGCGGCAGGCAATGACCGTCCTGGCCGCGTTCATCTGTCTCCCCCCCCCCCCCCCCCCCAGGTCCATGAGTGCCACCACTACTGGCCCTGGCTCCTCTCCCCCCTCCCCCAGCTCCACAAGAAGTCTCCAAGGATGCCCACTTGTTGAATCTGGCTCTTTTCCAGGCTGAGAAGCAGGTCGGGACTCTGTGCAAGGCTTCAAAAACATCCTTCTATTCACTGGATGGGGCCGGCAGAGTTCTGAGCCTGTGGTAGGTGCCCTACCAGGAAGGTCTTTCTCACACAGGCCTGCTCTGGGCTTCATGGAGGAAGGGCGTGTATATCAGGGAAACCACAGGCCAGCTTGTGGGGCTTTGTCCTGCCAAATCCTCCAGGCCACACAGCTCTCCTCCGTAGGAACATTCATTAGGACTGTGCCAGAGCAGTAGGCTGGCTTCCAGAAACTGTGCGGAATGGCGTCGGAGGGCCATCCTCTCTGGAGGAGGGTGGCGGGGAGAAAGGGAGGGAAAAATCTCTTCACACCCTGAAGGTGGGAGACAGCACTTGTCAGGATTGGGATCAAATTGAGATGTTGCTCTGGCTGTTTTTCTGAGTGACTATTTGGGCTAAGCTATTCATTTTTAACAACAAGGAAGATGTACATGTTGGAACCACCCTAAATAAAATAGAGCTAGGAAAGAATAATCCCAGATGTGGGGGGATGGTATTTTTATTGTGCTGCTCACGGATGAATAGAAATCTGTGTGTATTTATCCTATGTCCTCCTTTGAGCAGAAATAAACATGCTTTACTAACTCAGACTAATTGGGGAGGACGCCTGAGTGAGATGCCTGCATTACTGACTATTTTTAAAAATAATCCACTGCCCGCCCTGCTCCTGGTCACTCCCAACTCCTCCCCCTCATTCATTCATGGCCATAAGGGTCAGGTCCCCCCTTAGAGGACTGGTTTAAAAAAGAAAGAAACTGCTAGTGGGTAGAAGGAGCAGGATTGGGATGTGAATTTCCTGCTCCCAAGTCAATCCTCTCCTCTCTATTATTGCTACCTCTTGGGAGCATGGTACTGCTTATGCGTACTGTCCAGGGAAGCAGGCCCTGGACTGTGGAGCTAATACAGCAGTAACGGCAGCAGGTGCCATTTATCCGGGGCCTGCTGTGCCAGGCACTCTTCTAAGCACTTTGCATGAGTTAACTAATTTCATCCTGAGACTAGCCCAGGAAGTAGGTACTATTAGCCCCATCACATCTTCGAGAAAACTGAAGCAAGCAAACGGAACCAATGTCATAGTAAAGGACTGAGCCCGGACTCAAGCCAAGCCGTCTAATTTCAGAGCCCTCTCCCACCTGGTGCCACTCTGCCTTCGCCATTTTGCTCCACTCTGGAGCTTCCCAATAGGTGACACTAAACAATGGCCTTTCAGCCATTGGGCATCAAGGCAAGTCACCTCATTGGTTGCAAGCAACCTCAACTATTTACCCGGGAGTATTATTAGTGTTACCGCCATATTGTGTTGTTGTCTCCATGTCCCGCGATGTGGGAAAGGTTGGGAATCACTGCTCTGTTCTGTAATACAGACTCGAGGGACAGTTTGATCCATTTCTATATTATTCTTGCTGTCTAGCTAGCTCAGGATAAAATATGGTCGCAGGTTTAGCACAGCAGGCAGGTGATTTCGTCTCCCAGACTCCACTGCTCCTCTGGGAGCCATTTCATAAACACCAGGAAAAGAGGACAAGAGTGTGTCTGGATCGGTGTAAACTCATCACCTCCCAGACAGGCTGCCGAGCACATGCCCCCTACGTACAGGATAGCACCCTCGTCAGCATGTAGGAAGGATGGGACCTTCCAATCCAAGGAGGAGAAAGCATCGAGTTCAGGATCCCAGAACATCCTTTACTTCTCCATTTCCTGGCTGTCATTTCTACTTAATAAAACTTCTTTACCTGTCATTTGGGGGCACCTGAGTTTTGTGCTGGTATTGCAATGGTATGTTCTTTCAAGGAAAACTACCTGTTCTGGAGATGTCAGGGTTAGAGGAGTCAGCAATTATGAGCTTATGAGATAATGACATGTGTGTTTAGTGTGATGGCAAATTATACCATAGACAAAAATTTTAAGATTCAGAGTGAACTATTTTCCCATATAAAGTTACCGCCTCAGGAAATCTGTGGTTAAAATTATAAATTACCAGGAAACGTCAAATTTCCCCTAGAGAGCCAAAATAGAAATACAAGATGAAGCATTGTTGAAATCATCCCAATTTGGAAGCCATGATTATTCAATTAAAAGTAAGTGTAGTTACACTTTCTGTTTATGTGAGGTATCCTAGGAGTGTTTAGCCATGAGGCTCAAAGGGAAACCTAGTAATCCCAGACTTCCAACTTTTCATTTCCATGATGGGCATCCTACTCTATTTGGCGCTAACTTATTCCTATAGTTCTCCTAAGATGTAGCTTCCTCTCTTTTCTCATATGAATCTGCTTCAACTTCTCGTGGCCTTCGTGGTCAGAAAGTTCTTTCTTTTCTTTTTTCTTTTCTTTTCTTTTTTCCTTTAAAATATATTTTTATTGGTTTCAGAGAGGAAGGGAGAGAGGGAGAGAGAAACATCAATGATGAGAGAGAATCATTGATTGGCTGCCTCCTGCATGCCCCACACTTTGGGATGGAGCCTGCAACCCTGGCATGTACCCTGATCAGGAATTGGATCATGACCCCCTGGTTCGCAGGTTGGTACTCAACCACTGAGCCATGCCGAGCTGGTCCAGAAAGTTCTATCTAATGTCTACCCTGAATCTTCCTACTATGACTTACTCCCACAAGTCCTTGCCTTGCCCTAGGGAAAATGACAGAGTTAACCCTTCATATCCTTAGAAAGTATGACAAGGTCAACCCCCTGATCTCCCCTCTAGTTACAAAGACAGCTGGACTTACTTCTCATCGCCTCCATTTTGGGAAGGCGTTGTCTCTGTGCCCTTTCCAAACCCACATCACAGTGGAGTTCCAGGGTACACACCCGAATGTAATGTGGCGGTGGACAGGGCAGTCTGTGTGTTCCTCCAGGCTTCGTGATTCACTGTTCCATCTGTGGAGTCAAGGGTTGGCCAGTGCCTAGCCTTGTGGGAGGAAAAGCTTGTGGTTTCTCATAAAAACCCAGAAAGGGCAGGTTCTGCAGGAAGACTAGAAGGGGCACCATTCTGAAAGGATGAGGCTGCTCTGGACACCCCTGCTGCTCTGGCATCTTGGGCATCTTAGTTAAAGCCTTCTAAACCTCTCCGCATCTTTACCTATGTAAAGGAAAATGGTGTCTACCTCAAAGGAGATGAGGATGTCATTGAAAAGCTCACCACTCCTTCCTGGTTATAAACTGGCCAGTGCCCCATGGCTGAATCTAGCTGAGTGAGAAGATGGGATTTAGTCTAGGTTCTAGACTCTAGGATATAAGTGGCCCAATCATGGAGCTATTTCCTACTGAGTTAAAGATTGCTGACAATTTTATAATTGTGTGATGTTTCCTCTTTATTTCATGTGGTCACAGCCTCAATGAGTGTGACAAATCTTCTACAGAGAAGGAAAAGGCAGTCACCCACGGGAGTCAATGTAAATCACCACACAAGCTCTGAAAGTCCCTATTACAGTAAGCCTTTGGGTCAAGGTCTAGTCAACAGAAGACCTCCATCCAAATATACATATTTAGCTTGGGAGGGGTAACCCATCGACAGCAGTTTCTGTACTGTCACGGGTACCTTAATTCCCTGCGGGTGGGTGATTAGTGTTGTTTCAATTGAATTATGGTGCTTGCCTCTTGCATGAGAAGGATGCTGGGTAACAGGGAGTTTGGAGTGAAAGAAAGAACACTGAACTTCAGTCCCAGATCCGCCACTTGCGAGTGATGTGACCTTGGGTACCCCACGTATCCTCCTTGAGACTGGGTTTTCACTTCTGATAAAAAGAAAACACCCAAAAACCAAACAAACAAAAAAACCAAGGCAGTTCCGAGAATTAAATAGTAGGAGGTGGGTGTTAGTGCTTTAAAAAGCAGTAAGGGAAATGCAGATGTTGGTTGTTCTCATTTCTATGATCTCCAAGTGGTTTCCAGGATCCAGGACCAGTGCGAGAGAAGAGTAAATCCTCTGTTGGTTAGGGACACTGAGTGTGTCTGGCCTGATGTGTGTATGGAGCTGGGACAGGGGTGTCTGTGAAGAGCGCCAGACATGAAGATCAACGTAACTGCAATAGCCCCCAGTACTGAGCCCAGCACTGAGCTAACCACCTGTGTACTTTACGTTTGTTGCCAGGGAACGTAGGGGGTCCAATTTCCCCGACACTAATGGGCACGGGGTGGCTCTTGTAATGTCTTCAGAAAAAGAAGTTTCTAAGACTTTTCTGGGAGGATGAATGGCTTTTGTTGGCCTGAAATTATGTTTCTCGGGTTGCAAGGTCCCAAGTCCCTTAACCTAGTCCTGAAAGAGGTGCAGCTGGGGTTCCAGTAGAGCCAGAAGCAAAGCCAGTGTCCAGAGCTTCCTTTCCAAATTGCAGCTGGGTCAAGTTCAGCATCAGGCTAATTAAAATCTATTGTGTAGAGCCCACTTGGACGTGAGCCATGTGGGCGAATGCCGGGGAGTGTGCCCCCTGCAACGGGAGGGCCAGGAGTCCACGCTGATACGAGATAGAGGGAGATTCCTTTGTCTAGAAATTTAAATATTCAGGTTTCACCCCTTGCAGTGGCCACACCTATTTTGGCCACTGACTCACTTCCAGGTGTGATGGACAGGTAAGCATCGTCCCATGTCACTTAGACTTCCTGGGCATGCCTTTGTCTAGTCCCTCCCCATCCATCAGTGGGGACAGACTTGGAGAGTGTTAATTGCAGCTTCCTGGCAGAGCTGTATAAATGGCATGCCTGGACTATCTAGTCTTCACTTTCCTCCTTTCCTGCTAAATAGTAACCAGGTTATTATAATGGTACCACTTGGAGCCCTCCTAACAACCTTGATATCATCGGTATTTATGCATCGATGAGGAAATGAGCTCAGAGAGGACAAGCAATGGTCCAAGGTCATACAGCTGTAAGGGGTGAAGCTAAGACTCGGACTCAGGTGGGTGACTCTGAGGCCCATGCTCTTTGTGCTCACTCCTCCATCAGCCTTTTTTTTTTTTTTTTTTTTTTTTTCAGATTCTGCATCCCAAAGCTTTCATCAGGGGAGCCCTGTTTTACACAGAAGACAGGCAGATCCCAGCACTGCTCCAACCCCACCAACAGAGACAGCGGTCAGACAGGGGTTCTGCCGATGTTCACTGGGAGGGCTGGGAGCGGCCAGGTGGGAAGCGGCCATCCGTGTCCGCTGTTCCCCCAAAGCGCCCGTTCCCCATGGGGACATTGGTGGTGGTGGCGGAAGTAGAAGTATCTCAGCAGCGGTGGTGATTTGTCCCAGAAGGAGCCAAGCGGCAGCTCATCTCCATGTGAAAAGCTCTCCGGGCCCTTAGGCCTCTTGGCCTGGGCTGCCCCATGTCCACGGGGAGCATGTTCCCTGCCTGGTGCCCAGCTGGCAGCGGCAGAGCTGCTGTGACAGGAGCCCCTTCAAATTCAAAAAGTTGTAAATCAGCTAGAGGGGGAGAGAGAGAGAGAGAGAGAGAGAGAGAGAGAGAGAGAGAGAGAGAGAGAGGGAGAGAGAGAGAGAGAAGAAAAGCAACAGGGACACAGCAGCAAGCACAGGAGACGGGGTGCAGCCCCCCACCAATGAGGGAATTAACCCTTTCTATGCCCCGGGTCTGGGTCCACCTATTCTCTTCCCTGCTGAGAAGGTTTGGGGTGAGAATATGTGCGTGTGTTTGTGTGTGTGTGTGAGTGTGTGTGTGTGAGTGTGTGTGTGAGTGTGTGTGTATGTGTGTGTGTGTGTGTGTGTGTGTGTGTGTATGTATGTGTGTGTGTGTGTGTCTATGTGTGTGTGGAGACGGAGCCCCAAGGAGACAAACAAGTACCTGGAAGTCCAAACACTTATTTTTAAAGCCCGGGGGTCTCCGTCCGGCCTTGATTTGATGGCACTTGCTCCTTCGCTCTCGGCGCCTGGGCTGGGCGTGTGTGACTTGGGAAGAGGAATGAGGGTGCGATTTGTCTCTATCACTGAATCCTTCATCCTCAGGAAGTGGAGGGGCTGCTGGTTTCCTCTTGAGGGCTCCCACGCCAGAAGGCCAGCTTGGTAGGCGTGCATTTTCACACCTGGGGCGTCTCCCATCAGGGGACCAGCGGGGAAGGAAAACATGCCTGGATCCAGCTGGGTGCCCTCCTGCTCTGCGGGAGGGCTGGGGAGCAGCCAGGGAGGCCTGGCCCGGGGCAGGGCAGGGTGTTACCGGGCTGCCGGAGCCAGAACAAATGTGGGTGAAGCGGACGAAGTTTAATTTAGCAAAGGAAGTGCCATAACAGTCTCTTCAGTAACCACAAGGTACACGCTCGGGGAAGGATGACTGTCTGCACACCCTTATTTAAAGATCTTTAGACACCCATGAGTATTAATAATGCAAAATGGGCCCTTATTAAAAATTTCAGTGGTAAGATGTTTGGCTAAAAATCCGGGTTTACGCTAAAGATTTTTCTGAAACTGCCCAGTTAAACTCAAAATCAAAAACAAGCAACAAGCCCTGGCCAGGTGGTTCGGTTGATTGGAGCGTTGTCCTATACACCCAAAGGTCACAGGTTCAGTTCCTGGTCAGGGCACATACCCAGGTTTCAGGTTTGATCCCTGGAGTGTCGGGGAAGCAACCCATCTATATTCTCTCACATCCATGTTTATCTGTCCCATCGGCATTTTCCCCCTCTTTTCCTCTCTCTAAAATCAATTTAAAAGCACGTATCCTCGGGTGAGGATCAAAATAAATGAAAAACAACAATATTCTGCCTTTATTTTCCCACTGTTTAAGCTCCCTGTCCCTTCTCTTAAACCTTGGCTCATGCCAGGCTGTGGTTTCAGTTTATTTTCCCCCGTGGAGAAAGTCCTCAATCCGTCCACAGTCTCTGCTGACCTAATAGACCGGCCCAGTCTGCTGCCTGTCAGAGGAGGGGGCGCCTGCCTTCCAACCAGCAGCCCCAGAGCCCCATGTGGGAAGATGAAAACAAAGCAAGTGCCCAGATGACCTGAGCTTCCTTCTGTCCCCCAGGGTGCTCTCTCTGTGCCTTCCTCCATTTAACCTTGGGGTTCTCATACTGACACTAACTGTTAATGCTCATTGCTAACACTATTGAGTGCTTGCCATGTGCCAGGCACGGCACTACGACAATTGCTTACATTTTTCCTTGATGTCTTCATGTTGAGCTGGCACTCCTCTCCCATTTTTCAGATGAGAAAGTAGAGGCTCAGAGGCACTGACTGGCGTGAAGACACAAGGCTCAGAGTTGGTAAAGGCTGTGCTTGTCTCCAAATCCTATGTGCTTTAAAAGAAATCTTGACTTTTTTGTCTTTTTTAGAGAGGAGGATGAGGTGGGAGAGGAGGAGAAGGAGGAGGAGGAGGAGGAGGAGGAGGGGGAGAGAAACATCGATTTGTTGTTCCACTTATTTGTGCATTCATTGGTTGCTTCTTGTATGTGCCCTGACTGGGGACAGAAGCCACAACCTTGGCATGTTGGAATGATGCTCTAACCCAGTGGTCGGCAAAGTCATTAGTCAACAGAGCCAAATATCAACAGTACAACGATTGAAATTTATTTTGAGAGCCAAACTTTTTAAACTTAAACTTGTTCTAACGCCACTTCTTCAAGACAGACTCACCCAGGCCGTGGTATTTTGTGGAAGAGCCGCACTCAAGGGGCCAAAGAGCCGTCTGTGGCTCGCGAGTCGCAGTTTGCCGACCATGGCTCTATCCAACTGAGCTACCCTGCTAGGGCAATTCTAAATCCTATGCACTTTTTATTGCACAAATACTCTTTACAGCAACCCTGTGACACAGGTACTGTTCATCCCATTAGCCAATAGGGAAACCAATGCTGAGAGAGTCCAAGGGATGACTGCCCAAAGTTTTACCACTAGGAAATGGCAAGGCTGGAACTAGAACTTGGTTTTGTTTTTTTTGTTTTTTTTACTCCAAATTCAGTGCTCCTCCCCTGCCTCCTGCAGCAGCCCTGGATCACTGGCAAATTAAGAAAGGAGAGAAAGCTGGTTCATCACTCCTCCAGGGCCCCTTGCCTTGACCGGTCATTACCTAAGCCCTGAGCTCAGCTGCAGGCATCTTCAGAGCCCTTGGGCTGAGCGAGCTAAAGCAGGTGACCCTCCAAAGCTCCTGACATCAAACAATCACTTCTCAGGGCAATTGAACCACAACTGTCGGCCCCTTCGTTGGGCTGCTTCTCAGGGTCCCTCCTGGGTCCTTCTCCATGGAGATTCCCTTTCCAGCCCCCCTCTCCAGGTGGCCTTCCTTCCCTCTTTAACTCCCATTACTCTGCTGGAACCTTCTTGTGATGTTGGCTGTTTTCCCCTTGACTTTTCTGCCCTGGGTCATGTCTATGCTAAGTCCCAGGAGTGACCTCCAGCGCCCTCTTGAAGGCCTACCACACCTACGGTGAGCTAGGTAACCCACGGGCCCTCTTCCTGGCATGTTCTCCAGAACCTTTCCCCAGTCCTGCTGCTACCCCCTTGGGCTCACCTCCTGAGAGAGGCAATGGAGGTAACGCAACCCAGCCCTTGCTTGAGGGAGAGCTTGGCACTAGTCATAAACCTTCTCATCGCCAGGGCAGCCCTGCTCTCCGCCATCCTCTGCTCCCTCCCCCCATAAGATGACCCGCAGAAACCAGATTTTTCTTGTTAAGGAGCCTCGACTAAATGGCTTCAGCTGTGCCTGTTGATTTATGGGGCTCTGAAAGCTCTGCTCAGCCCCGTGGTCCCCGTGGGTCCGAGGGCCTGCCTGCGTCGTCTTGTCCTGGTGGCCCTGTGGGAGGGCAGGAGCCTCCCTCCATGTGACAGCAACAGGAGGAGCTTCTTTTCCTTCTGTTTCATTTTCAAAATGTTCAAACGCACAAGATTTTTAAAATAATATAATGGAACCCTTGAGCCATCCCCGTGTTTTCTCTGTCTCCCTGCTTCCCGAACTGCCCCCACCAGCTACATAATTGTAAGTTCAATACAAAACATTTTATCATTTCACTGATGAATATTTTTGTATATTTATTTTCTAAAAGGTAAAGTCTGTTAACCATATTGCCATGATCACATTAAAAAATATTAACAGTACCTTAAAATTATCTATCAATAACATTCACTTAGTATTCATGTTTTCTTAATTGTCCCATAATTTTTTAAAATATTTGATTCATTGATGTCAGGACCTAATCAATGCTCCCAGTGGCATTTGATGAATATGAGTCTTACGTTTCTTTTTAATCTATAACCGTTTTCCTCCTCTTTTTTATTTCTTTTATTTTTATTTTTTATTTTTATTTTTTTTTCGTTTTCCTCCTCTTTTATTTTCCCACGGGTATCTTGATGTAGACACATTCCCCAGACTTAGGTTCCCTGTGCGGTGGCCAACAGGGAAACCCTGAGGGCATCCTGGCGAGCGGAGACCTTCCTTATATCCCAGGTGAAGTGATCTGTCCCTCACACACTGGCTCCAACCCACGGCCTCCGCCTGCTGTGCTCAGAACTCTTAACAAGCTTAAATCGCATTGTCAATAGTGGCTGCAGTTACCAGCCTGCCCACCCCAACAATAAGTCCTATTCGTTAGCACATTGGTGTTCACCACAACACACCAGGATTGGTCCTCTACTCCCCCTATCTGCAGAGGACATAGCGAGATGGGAGAAACGGTTCTGCTCTTTCTGATCGGTGGATCTGGGCTTTGAAAGCAGGCTGTCTAATGCAGTGTTTCCCAAACTTCTCTCATGATGAGAATCACCTGGAGGAGTTGTTAAAACACAGATTCCTGAATCCCAACTAAGAAGTGCTAAATTAGAATTTTTGAGAACATATAGGTAAAATTGCATACCTAACTTAGTGCTCTGTATATAACATCTGTCTTAGAGCACTAGTTAAGTATACAATTTTACCTATATGTTCCCAAAAATTCTAGTTTAGCACTTCTTAGTTGGGATTCAGGAATCTGTGTTTTAACAACTCCACCAGGTGATTCTCATCATGAGAGAAGGTTGGGAAACACTGGTCTAATGGATTCGCCCACTTGCTTAGCCATGGGGGGCAAGGCCTCATTTCCACCAGGCCCCTCTGGGGAGGGGGGTGGTTGGCAGGGGAAGAGGAGACATTGTGATCAGTAGGATGGGTTTGCAGTTCTGGGGGAAGATGAGGGCGAGGAGGCAGCAGAGAGGCGGCCCACATGGAGCTCCGGATCCGCCGCGGCTCCCCTTTGTCCGGGCTGGGCCTGTGCCCATGCCCGCGGTCCCCGAGGGAGGTGAGCCGGCCTCCTCACCTCCTGTTTCACAAGTCCACACAGACCATCATTACCACACACTCTCCAGCCCACACAAATACCACATCCACATGCCCTCAGACCCACACCACTCAGCCAGGCCAGCCCCCACACGGCTCATTCCAGCAAGCACCGACTTGCCGACACAGACTCACACCTCCCGGTGCTGAACAGACTCTGGAGGCGGTGGGGGGGTGGGGGAGGGTGGTGTCCTGGTGGCAGCTAGAACAAAAGGCTATTTGACTTTAGATCTTTAGATAGAAAGGTTGTCTACCTATCATCTCTCTATTATCTCTGTATCTATCTCTCTATCTATCTATATCTATCATCTGTCTTTAATAGGCCTTCTTTCCTTCTGGAAAAGGCAAAGGCTTTGGAGCCCCAGGACATTTGAGAGGAGTTTGAGGGTTGGTGAAGCCAGGTCGGGGAGCTGGGGAGGGGTGAGGAGCCGGCTGGTTAAATAGGGCTAAATCGAATCCCCACCCACCCCCTGTCTGAAGGGGGGAGGATCTCTATCTGTGGTTCTAAGAGATAGAAAGACACCAACTGCTAGCAAGATAATCCAATTTCCTTTCCCCTCCTTCGAAGGGGCCGGCCCTGGCCCTCCTGCTCCACTTCCCGCTGGGTCTCAGTCTGGCTCGAACTCTCTACCCCTCCAGCAGAATTCATATCAAAGCCTCAGCCCCCAGGGTTCATTAGGAAGCATTTATTTCTGCATATTCTTGGAGAGCAGGAGGGAGGATAACTTGATTCGCAATGCAAATTGCTTGGCTGTAATTTCACCTCTCCCTCCCTTCTCACAGGGAGACTTTGCAGGTCATTAAAAATATATGATTGCCTCCAAAATAGCAGTGACAGCCGCTCTGCAGGGCAGGGCCAGGTGCTGGGGTTTGAGAGCCACTGAAGACTGCCCGGGCCAGCGGAGCCAGGCCCTCGCTCCTGCTCCAGCCTCTAGGCTCCAAGCACAGGGCTGGTGCCAGGTTCTACTCAGACCCACCCCTGGTTCAGCTCTGCTTTGCTGTCTACTGCTGCAGGGCGCCTGAGCTCTTGGTCTCCCATCTCCGGGCTCTTGGCTTCTTCCTCTGTAAAGATGGTGGGTAACTGAGGAGCTAGACCCAGAGCACCTGGTGCATAGGCGATGATGAGCCATCTTCCCTGCCACTCAGGCCATTCCCCACCCAGGCTTACTGCCGGCTCAACCACGCTGTCTTCACCCCATCACCCTCCCCAGTGTGGGCGACAAGGACCGAACCAGTCAAAGAAATGTTGCCCAGATCTTCTGGTTGCAATGGGTCTCACTTGGTGTTTCCCTCCCACTCTTGCCATGGGAATTCAGAAGCCTCATCACTCTAGGGCTTTGCCTTCAACCTCATTCATCCCATAGACATTGGTCAACGTAGAGAGGGAAGGAGGGTGTAAAAGGCCTCTACAAAACCAAGAAAAGATTTTAGGCTAGGCAGCAAGGAAACTATCCTTCCATGAGAGTCTGAGGCACCAAACCCGGATCACCAAACCAGGATACCCAGGAAGATGAGATCCCATTAGGCTTGGCCCCCTGAGTCCCCGGATGCTGCAGCCTTGGATGCGGAGATATAGATGTCCTTTTTATATAATAAACACATAACCCTGGAGGAGCACCGATTGCTGTGTACAACTGTTAGAGGGAAGGCAAATCCTCTGAAGGTTTAAAGTTGCCTTTTAATTCAGATTTTAAGCTGTATGAGAAGATAGTTTGGCAGTTTCTCAAAATGTCAGAATTACCACATGACCCAGCCATTTCATTCCTATATCTTAAAGGAAGGAAAACATAGGGCCACGTGAAGACTTGTGCATAAAGGGTCACAGCAGCACCATTCAAAATAGTCCCACAGTGAAAACAACCCAAATGGCCACCAAAGAATGAATGGATAAATAAAATGCTCTTTCTACACACACACACACACACACACACACACACACACACACACACACACACACCCTGCCTACATTGCTGGCCTAGTTTCTACAGTTCAATGAAATACCAGGAGCCTTCTTCATGGATCGGTCTGGATTCAGGTTTACTCCAGGAGCCTGGAAAGAGAGGTCCCTCCGCCCAGCGTCACCCGTGCTGTTCCTCTAATGTCCTTCCTCCATATTCACCTTCTGCTTCAGCAGCTTCAACTGTTTGCAGTCCTGGGGGCCCTCAGACACTGCACCTGACCTTGGAAGGCCTTCCTCCTGCTTCTCTGCCCATCGAACACCTACTTGTCTTCCAGAGTCTCCCAAACTTTTCATTTTGCTGGAAGTCCCCTGACCTTCCCCTCCCCATACCACGGCTCCTCCTCAGGCGCTGGTGCAGTCTGTGGCTATCCCCTGGGTAGGGAGCAAGCGCTGCCCCTACTGGACCGTGTGCCCGAGGCACAGGGACTGTGGCTCCCTCACTCGAACCCTGGCACAACTCGGGCCAGGTGCTCAGTGAGGATGGGAAGGAAAAGGAAAAGGAGGCAGAGAAGCAGAAGGAAACGGGAGAGCATTTTTGTATTATTTCTATTTGTATACACTAACATTTAAAAAGAAGGGAAAGGAATTTATGACAAAAGGTCTTTGAGTTCTATGTCATTTTAATTAATAAAGTGGAAAATGATAAATTCAGGCATATTTTATATTCTAATGCCATTCAGATAGATTTAAGAGAACCTAAATGGTTCTCTTTTCTAGTCAATATTCATTTCTCCCCTATAGACAAATAATTTTTTCTCTCCAAGAATGACCTTGGTCCTTGCTGTTTCTAGGAAAACGGGGTTTGAAGATGGAGTTTCTTTTCTCTTTGTTCACGTGGAAAGTACACACATACAGTCGTGCCCTTTCAAATCAGAAGGAGCTTAACTTCTTTTCTTTGGCCCAAGCCCACCCCCCTTAACACTCCCTGTGTACAAATGCATCAAGTCTGTAGACTTCAAAGGGCGTTCCACATGAGCGCTGGAGATATGGGGGTTCGGGAGGTGGGAATGGCCCCTCTTTATTAGTTAGCATTTACCAAGCCTTTATAATCATTAACTAGTTACCCTGATGGAGCAATTCCCACAGATGAGGATTGTATGAATATATCAGGGTAGCAACTGACCTGTTGTCTTGGTAACTCTAGTTCTGTCCCTAAACAGGTCCCTTTATTTTATTTTGTTTTTGAGAGAGAGAGAGAGAGAAAGAGATATCAATGATGAGAGAGAATTGATCGGCTGCCTCCTGCACGCCCTACACTAGGGATTGAGCCCACAAGCTGGGCATGTGCCCTTGTCCAGGAATCGAACCGTGACCTGCTGGTTCATTGGTTGACGCTCAACCACTGAGCTGCACCGGCCGGGCTAAACAAGTTCCTTTAGGAAGCACTTTTCAGAACTGGGGGCAGGCAGAATGGGAGAGGAAAACACATTGAACTGACTCTTGTTCCAACTTGGTCATTAACCAGCTCTGTGACCTTGGCTGTGCTATGGCTGGTCTCCATCAGGGAAAACACACGGTAGCTTATGGACCATGTTGATGCTCTCCTGCCATCAGGGAAGACATTGCCCATCAGTCCCAGCCCTTTCCCTGAGCCTGGACCAGCTCTCCAAGCCCACACACCCGCGGTGGATCAGACCGCCTGGGAGCCGCCGCTCCTCCGCCACGCCTGGGCTCGATGGTCTCCTTCCGACCCTTCCAAGACTAACATTCAGTAATTTTAGGTATTACAGCTATTTGTTTTGTTGTGGCAACCACCACCACAGACTCCATGAAATTGTGCTAGTCCATTCCAAGGATCACAAAGAATTTCCTTCCTCAAAACACTTCCTAGGACTCGGAGAAATAAGCATTCCATTCCAACCGTCCCAGAGGCGGAGGCTGCTGAGACGAAGGGGGTAGCCTCCATGCTCTTCAAACAAGTTCCAAGCGGGGCCGAATGCACAGGCGGCCACGGCAAACACTTCCCACTTCTCCCCTCGGGATTCGGGGCCGGGAGCCAGTCCTGGAACCGGAGGGGAATTCCTATAGGAGTTAATGAGAACTTGGCATGCAAATGAATAGGTTCCTCTCATACAAATGAATAGGTTCCTCTCATACGCCGCTGGTGGGAACGTGAAATGGAGCCACTGCTTTGGAAAACAGTCTGGCAGTTCTTCAAAATGTTAAACACAGAGATACCATATGACCCAGCAATTTATTCCTAGGTACACACCCAAGAGAAATAAAAACATATCCTATATAATAAAAGGCTAATATGCAAATTGTCCCCTTGACTGGGAATTTGACCAGGAGTTTGACCAGAGGGTGGGGCCAGCTGGCCAACTGCCTACAGCCCTTCCTCTTGGCCAACCCAGCTGGACTCCAACCATGCACAAATTAGTGCACCGGGCCTCTAGTGTCCATATAAAAACCACATGAATGTTCCTAGTAGCATGGTTCATAGTAGCAACAAAGTAGACACAACCACAGTGTCCATGGACTGGAGTAAATAAATCAAAGGTGCTACATCCATCCAGTGGAATATTATTCAGCCATAAAAAGGAACGAAGTACTGACACATACAGGGATGAACCTTGAAAACATGATACTAAGTGAAGATAGCCAGTTACAAAAGACCACAAATTTTGTAATTTCATTTACATGAAATTTCCGGAATAACCAATCTATACAGACAGAAAGTAGACTCGAGGTTTTCTGGGACTGTGGGGATTGAGCAGTGGGGGTGATGGCTAAGGGCTATGAGTTTTCTTTTTTTGGGTGATGAAAATGTCCTAAAATTGTGCAATTCTGTGAATATACCAAAAGCCACTAAATAGTACACTTTGAATGAGTGAATTATATGGTAGTGAATTATATTTTTTGTGAATTTTATTTCAATAAAGCTATTAAAACACAAAGGTATTATATTAAAATATATTAATAAAAGGAATAGATTTCAGTTTTGAGAAATCAATGTGCAAGTTAAAGGCAGTGTTGTGTGTGTGTGTGTGTGTATGTGCCCTGATAGTGACAATAGAATAACATCCTACAAAGCATCTTATGACCTTTTGATAATTAACACAACTAAATATTGATCTGATTACTTTTTCAATTACAGTTTACATTCAATAGCACTGGTCTGATTTTCTAAGGTTTGACTAGTGTGTCCCAGTCCATCCCCAATGCCTTTAATTTAATGATGCAAAATGGGAAAACTATATATTCAGTCCTCAGTGGGGTACCCACTGCACAATCATGCCTGTCTCCTTCGATTCCCCTCCTCTGACTATAAGATAATGTCAGAACATATGCAACTCATGACAAGCTGCCCCCTACTTAACTTACTAGATCATCTCCGGTCACTTCCCCTAACACCTTCTATTCTCTAGTCATTCGGAATGGTTATCTAGTCTCCTGTGCAATTTCACACCTCCATGCCTTCACAGATAAGGTTCCCTCCATCCTTAATGCTTTGCTATATCCACTCAGCTCTTCCTTATCTGGCAAAATCCAACCCACTCTCTGGGCAGCCAAAGCCTCTGGAAGCCGTCTCTGGATCCCCAGGCAGGTTACTCCTGCCCCAAACTCTGTATAAACGCCATCACTTCACACGTGCTTTGTTGCCTTTCCATCTGCCTCACGCCTCTGTGAGCACCTCAGGAGAGGGGTGATGTCATGAGATTGACTAATTCCAGGGCCTAGCGACACACCTGACACATAAGTGAGTGAATGAACACTCGGGGGCCCTGAGCGTGTGACAGTAAAACTGCATTACTTTAGAAGGTTATATGTTTGTTTTCTTTTCTTTTGGAACGGAGGAGAGGCAACCAAGTTCATGTGCAAACAGAACCTTCAAGAGTTTGGTTTCATTCCAACGACAGCCTTTCCTACAAAACTCCGATGGCTGTGTGGAATACAGGCACACTACCCACCTAATTAGGGATGTCTCTCCCCTCTGACTCAGGATAGCCCTCTTCATCGTGGAGGAAAATTCTTGATCATTTGTCAGTAGGAAACAGAGGAAAGAATGAAAGGCACAGTTTCTCTGGGTCTAATTCTGACCAAAGGAAGGAAGAGGTTGGACAAGTGACGGAAACCTTGTGAGAAAACCACCACATGGCCACCGGTCACCACCACCGATGGCAGCGTAAGCCTGCAGCTGCTCCTGTGCCGTGCGGTGGCCCTGGCAGCTCACTCCAATACACCTGCAGTTATAAATCATGTGTATACAACCCAGCCGGTGTGGCTCAGTGGTTGAGTGTCAACCTATGAACTGGGAGGTCACGGTTAGATTCCCAGTCAGGGTACATGCCTAGGTTGTGGGCTCAGTCCCCAGTGGGGGGCGTGCAGGAGGCAGCCGATCCATGATTCTCTCTCATCATTGATGTTTCTATCTTTCTCTTCCTCTCCCTTCCTCTCTGAAGTCAATAAAAGTAGTTTTTTTTAAAAATAAATCATGTATATACTCTGTACTCATTGTATACATACTAAATCACGTAAGGGTTTTATGCATACATACACACATATACATATGTAATATAGTTCTAACCCTTGTGTGCATTGACATTTATATATTTAACAGCTATTTGTATTTATTAATATGTACATAATGAGATAATATTATGTAAATGTAATGATATTCTAATTTTCCCCAGCAGCTTAATAAATCTTACTCTGTATCCCGAATCCCTTCCCACTCTGCCTCCAGTCTGGGGACCACTGATCTAAGTTAGCACAGTGCCAGGCAGCACGAGGATGAGAAACACAGGCCCAGCGAGCTCAAGGAACAGCCCCAAGCCCACAGCCCATCGAGGGCAGAGCCAGGCCTCCTCCCTCCCGGAGAGTCTCCTGCTCATCCCACCGGCCCCAGTGGCAGGGGCAGTGCCAGGGGCTGCATGGGGAGCGTCTGCAAGAAATGGGAAGGGCAGCTGCACACTTGCAGAGCCAGAAACGCTGTGCAAATCATTTAAGAACAAATGGGAACCAATCCTCACCCCCATTGGGAAATATTGGTACCCGCAAAAGACGAGTTTTAGTGAAGCGTCTCTGCTCCCTACAGTTCCAGGGCCTGAGACCTTGCACGCAGTGAGTGAGGTCAGGGGGCAAGGCAGCCTCCTGTGCGTGCGTGCCGAAGGCATGGCCCCATAAAGCACGGCTTCTTTAATCCGGAGGGAGCGCCCCTGACAAGACACGGAGGGCACAGCTGTGTTTACTCCGGGGTCACCTCCTGTTATTTATAATAAACGCTTTCGCTTTTGCACTCGGGCGACCACCTTCTCCTTTCCAGGATATGATGTCGGTTTTCACAGAACCAGACGCTGCTAATGGGCCCTCACGGCTAACGCACACCCCAGCTGGTCCTCGGCTTTACAGCATCCATCACGGGACACCAGGGCCCTCATGAAAGAGGAGACTCTCACAGCCCTTCTCAGAGCATCGTATTTGCCAAACCCACCCGCAGGGAGAGCGCTACAGCGAGTGAGACTGCCTCACAGGTCTGGGCCCGATGGGGAGGGAAGAAAATTAGCAAAGGGTATTTATTATGTGCCGTCTTGCATTGACATGGCGCCCGGGGCACGATGCGAAAGGTGAACCATCTTGATGCTTCTCCCCCAGGAGCTTCCATTCGGAAAGGGGACGCCCAGGCTTACGTACAGCTTGTGATTCAATTAGCCGTGTGCCGTGTGGAGCAGAAATGTAATCAACTTTGATTTACAGCGTGTAGTACAAGCCTTGATCTGCTCACCCCTTTGGGCCACCAGAAGTTCTTTTTCATGTCGACCCTTGTTTAATAAGCTTATCAGCCGGGCTCGGGCCCCTTTTCCTATTTAGGAAGTGGAGTTTGCCGAATAGAATCTTATCTTTCTCTGGGGGCCAGGAATGGGGCAACGTCAGATGGATGTTTGTGGACGTTAATTCGCTCCCCGAGGACTCGCTCTGTTCCCTGTGCGCTCGGTGGTGGACGGGATTAAGTGGACCGGCTCAGATGGCTTTGATGTCAAAACCCCACTCTGCCACTCCACGAGCTGGGTGGCCTGGGACGGGCTGCTTCAGCAGCCTGGGCCTCTGAGCCTTAGTGCCCACATCGGTAAAATCCTACTCTGCTAGGATCTGGGATGGTGAATGTAGCGTCCGTAAGCATAGCAGTGTCTGCTATAGAAAAAACACCAAACCAAGACAGCTCTTACCTGTCGTATCAATATGAGATGGAATATAGATATGCTGAGGACACGCCCCGGAAATGTGGCTTGCAGTGTGGGAATGCTATCCTGCCTGCCCAGCTCCCTCCTCCTGGCCATCCCACCTGGTCCCAGGAGATGGGAGTATCAGCTGCTGCTGATTCACGGTGTGTTCCTGAGCATTGCTCTCAGTCACCAGGAACTGCCCAGCCCAAGGTTATGTCCCTCCAGAATGGATGCTGTGGACACAAAAGTTCAGCCCCATTGCCTAAATTTGGGGCAACGTTGAGGGGCTGTTCCAGCTCCCAAGTTGCCTGTAGAATCAGCTGAGGCCTCAGATACAGGACCTTGACCAGCCCCTTACCTCTTACTGGTGTGTGTACCCCAAGCTCTTCCCAATAACCCTGTGTCCCTCTCCACCCCTCCCCCTGCAACTTTACCCGTCAGAGTCTGTTTCAAGAGACTGAGACCCAATATAAAAATCTCCCTTAAAAGTAAATTGCTGCCGAAACTGGTTTGGCTCAGTGGTAGAGCGTCGGTCTGCGGATTGAAAGGTCCCAGGTTCGATTTCGGTCAGGGGCATGTACATTGGTTGTGAGCACATTCCCAGTGAGGAGTGTGCAGGAGGCAGCTGGTCGAAGATTCTCTCTCATCGACATTTCTAACTTTCTATCCCTCTCCCTTCCTCTCTGTAAAAAAAAAAAAAAAAGTAAATTGCTGAGCCCTGGCCAGTGTGGCTCAGTTGGTTGAGCATCATCTCAGGTACTGACAGGCTCCTGGTTGGATTCCCCGTCAGGGCACATGCCTGGGTTTGGGCTTGATCCCCAATAGGGGGTAGGTAGGAGGCAGCCAGTTGATGTTTCTCTCTCACTAAAATCAATAATAAAAAAACACACATATCTTTTAAAAAGTAAATTGTTTATTTAAGTTTTTATTGAGATTTGGCTACTTCTCTCAAAAGTGGAAAAAGTGTCAATGAGTTGCATTTTCTGGTTATTTAGGTCCTAGCTGCTTAGTTTCCTCTTGCTGCTGTAACAAATCACAGAATCAGAAATCCAGTGGCTTGAGGCAACACCAATGTACTATTTTAAATTCCATTGTTCCTATGTCTGGCATAGGTCTCACTAGGCTAAAACCCAGGACTCCCAGGACTGCCTTCCATTTCGGAGGCCGAGGGGAGAGCCATATCCTTCCTTTCCCTTTCTAGCTTCTAAAAGCTGCCCCACTCTTCAGTTTATGGCCTTCATCCTCCACCTTTCTATGTATATATTTTTTTAATCTTCATTCCAGAATATTTTTCCATTGACTTTTCAGAGAGTGGAAAAGAGAGAGAAAGACAGAAAAAAAAATGACAGTGTGAGAGAAACACGTAGACTGGTTGCCTCTTTTAAGAGCCCTGACCAGGGCCGGCAAGGAGCTTGCAACTTAGGTACGTGCCCTTGACAGAATCGAACCCGAGACCCTTCTTTCCACAGGCCAACACTCTATCCACTGAGCCAAACTGGCCAGGGCCCTCCTCCATCTTCACAGCCAGCAATAGTGGGTCCAGTTTTGCATTGCATATCTCTGACCTCCTGGCTTACACTTTGAAGGACCTTGCCATAGCATTAGCTCTACCTGGATAATCCAGGAAAAACTCTCTGTTTCAGGGTCAGTTGATTACAACATTGATTCCATCTGCAACATTAATTCCATCTGCAACTTTAATTCTTCTCAGTTGTGTCATATAACATATTCATGGTTTCCTGGCTTGGGATGTGAACACTGTTGAGGAGCCATTATTCTGCCTACCATTCTAATCAAAGTTTTACTATTTAACTGATAAGACAAATGGGAACCAGACCAGAGTAAGTGAAGATGGACTGACTTGGACAATTACAATGTGTATACATTTTGTCATCTGGGTTATTTTAGGATTGCGAACATCTGGGAAGCACAGGATGGTGGAGGGGGAGCTTTGGCAGGAGCTGAGCAGCAGTGGAGGCAAATCTCAAAGGGGCTAGAGCTTGACACAATCAAAGTTAGACTACTGCAAAAAGTGGGAGGGCCGTGCTTCGAGGAACTTGGAAAGGAGTGGGTTCAGGAGGGGCTGATGCAATGGCTAAACCCAGAGAGGACGGGTTTAGCAGTGTCTGCTATATAAGAACATCAAACCAGAATAGTTCTTATCTGTCGTATCAGTATGAGATGGAATATAAGTCACTCTGAGGACATTCCCCGGCAGTATTGGGCTGAGTTAGCCACCCTGGCTCACCACGTGCTGGTGACTGAGAAAGGCTATGGAAGGATGGTCCCACATGCCCGAGGCTATACTGATTATCAAATGGCAGGCCATGTAAAAACCAAATGGAGAAATTTTATCAAAAGTTATCCGGCGCCTGGCCTGCATAGCTCACTGGTTGAGTTTTGACCCAGGAACCAAGAGGTCGCTAGTTCAGTTCCTGGTCAGGGCATATGCCCACGTTTGCGGGCTCGATCCCCAGTGGGGGCATGCAGAAAGGAGCCCATTGATGATGTTTCTCTCAGCATTGATGCTTCTACTTCTCTCTCCTTCTCCTTTCTTCTCTTTCTAAAAACAAACAAACAATAAAAACGTATTTTTTAAAAAAGTTATCCGGCACTAGCCGGGATCAGAGGCAACACCAGGTTTCTAGCAATTGGGAGGCGTTTAAGTTCAGGATAGCTCCATGAAAGAGAGAATGTGCTGACTTCTATCAAAACAGCTGTACCCAATACTCTCATTTGTCTTTTCAGAGCCCAGGACTCTCTGGTTTAGGGCTCAGCCTTGCAGAACAGAGAGCCGGTTCAAGGCGTGTGTGTAGGGGTGTCTCTGTTTAAGTGCTGGGGCAAGGGGAGGGGGTGTCCCTTTCCTCAAAGAACACATTCGCGTATGTTTATAATCCACGTAATAAATGTTTAAAAGTCTGGACAAGACACAGTTGAAAAGGGCTCGGTGACCTGATCACTTTCCCTTGTCTTAGCTGAGTGGAGTGTCTGGAGCCTCCAGACAAGTTACTTGTGAGTGTATATGAGGAAATCGAAGGTATGTTTTAAATAAACATACCAGAGCTTATGCATCCCACATGAATCTCCCCTTCAAAGCCGCCTGCTTGGAAGATGAGCCGTTTATTCCAAAGGTACTGTTAACAACACTCTGGGTTGCTATTTTTTTTAGACACTTAAGTGCATTCTTTGGAGTATCTTGACGGGGCCAATATTTATTCTTTAAAGGTAGACTTAGTTTTTAACAACAGGCAAAATACATTTAGATCAAAGTCTGGGAACTAAGGTGGATGATCGAGGGCAGTAATGCCGCCTTAGGTTAAAAGACGAGGCTGATATAATTGAATGAGACTAGTCTTCTCCTGAGGGCTGGGGATGGTTCTGAGGGCCAGGGAGTCAGAACAATGGCAGCATTGATGGGAGAAGTTGGCACCTTTCAAAGCGATTTCTTGAAAAGATCACACCGTTGAAGGTAGCAACTTTGGGAACTTTTTAAAGTTCATTACTTCAGAGAGACACTGTGTTTTAGTAGTTCAAAGCGCCAGCTCTGAGTCAGGGCTGAAACCTAAGTTCAGCTCCATTGTTTGTTAGGTGTGAGACCTTAAGTGAGTCACTGAACCCTCTCTGAGCTGCATTTTCTTCATCTGAAGAGGATTATAATATTACCTACCTAAGAGGGTGGCTACAAGGAATTAAGTCATTTATGTAAAACGTAAGGTCATGCCTATAAAGCACCTATCTACTGCATGGCCCCTAGTAGGTGCTCAATAAATGGTGGCTACTGTTTTTTCCTCCACCAACACTGTGTACACACAGACACATGCACACCTAGGCAGCCCCAGGTGGAAGCAAATTCATAACAGTGATTCAATTCGGGATGATATGATAATATTAATAGCGATCATTTATGGAACATCCTTGGTGGGTCAGACCCTCTCCTCAGAGGTAGGTGCTAGTCTTAGGCCCATTTTTACCGATGAGGACAGTGAGGCCCAATGAGGTTAAAGAACTTGCCCCAAAGCATCCAGCTATGAAGCCGTGGAGCTAGAGTTCTGATTTCTAAATTGACACGTTTAACCCTTCCTAACACGGCTGCTTGTGAAGGCTGGTTGGTCCCCTTCACAGCGACCTGAGCCCAGCATGAGTAGGGGGCCGAGCATGGACTTTGGAACTAACATATGAATTTGGGGGAGAACACAATTCAGCCCATAGTAGGCCTCTTAGCTGTAAGACTGGCTGCTTACTCCTCTCACGCAGATGAAAGATAAGGAACGAGTAAATGAATGAATGAATGATCTAGAACAGCGGTCACCAACCTTTAGTAGGGCTAGATCTGGATGATTTGTCCTATGGCTCTACTGTTTTCTCAATTGTCACGTGGGACTGACAAAGAGGTGCTGTGGAGCGGCGGCGTGCACAGAGTCGGTGCTCGGAAAACGGGGGCTGTACTTCACCGTGAATGAAAACCTCGATTAATAGAACATTCTGCAGCGTGGCTTTTGGCCCCCCATCCTCCTGCCCTTAACATGTACATGCCTCCAGGGGAGAGCCTATCGCGGCTCTGAAAGCCTTTGGTGATAGCCTAAGTATGAAAACAGCCTTCCTGATAGTGGAAAATTCTCCCGAAAGTGGGCAAAGTGTTTCCATCAGATTATGGCTGAATTCCAGTGGGGGTGGAGGAGGTGACAGACAAAACCACTTAGTGTTCCTACTCAGCCCACAAGTTGACTCTCTGATCAAGCACTTTTCCTAACACGTGTTCCTGGAGAGCAGCTTGTTATCTAGAACTGGGGCTGCCTGCTGACCCCTACTCCTGCCTGGGACTCCCCCTCCTCCCCACCATCTCCAATAGTGGCTTCTCACATAGTGACCTTAAGGAAAACCCTGCCCAGCCAGTGTGGTTCAGTGGTTGAGCATCAACCTATGAACTAGGAGGTCACGGTTCCATACCCAATCACAGCACAGGCCCAGGATGTGGGCTTGATCCCCAGTGTGGAGGGGAGGGTGCAGGAGGCAGCCGATCAATAATTCTCTCTCATTATTGATGTTTTTGTCTCTCTCCCTTCCTCTCTGAAATATATATTTCAAATATGTACATAATGAGATAATATTATGTAAATGTAATGATATTATAATTTTCCCCATCAGAGTTTGGTTTCTTTAAAAAAAAGAAATATATATATATATATATATATATATATATATATATATATATATATATATATATATATTATTTTTTATTTTTTATTTTTTTAAAAGAAAAACACTGACTGGCCAGAGGAAAAACCTAACACTGTTTGCAGTTTAGTGTCTGGCTGGTCTAGATCAGCGGGAGCCAATCCGTGGTCTGCAGACCACTGGTGGTCCATGAGGTCTGAAAGGTTGGTTACTGCTGTTCTAGATCATTCATTCATTTGTTCGTTCATTATCTTTCATCTGCGTGAGAGGAGTAAGCAGCCAGTCTTGCAGCTAAGAGGCCTACTATGGGCTGAATTGTGTTCTCCCCCAAATTCTGATGTTCAAGTCCTAACGCCCAATACCTCAGAATGTGGCTGTATTTGGAGATAGGGCCTTTAAAGAGGTAATTACGGTAAAATGAATTCATATAGGTAGACCCTAATCCGGTATGACTGGTGTCCTCATCAGAGGAGGACATTAAGACACAGACCCAGGGATGACCATGGGAGGACACAGTGAGAAAGTGCCATCTGCAAGCCAAGGAGAGGCCGCCAAAGAAGACAACCCTGCGACACCTAGATCTTGACTTCCAGCCTCCAGAGCTGGGAGGAAATACATTTCTGTGGTTTAAGCCACCAGGTCTGTGGTATTTTGTGATGGCAGCTTTAGAAGACTAATACCATGTTTCCCCGAAAATAAGACATCCTCTGAAAATAAGACCTAGCGCATGGAAAGATAAGACATCCCCTGAAAATAAGTCCTAGCGCAACTTTGGGAGAAAAAATTAATATAAGACACTGTCTTATTTTCGGGAAAACAGGGTACAAGGCCTACATTTCATTTTTAGGCTTGCCCACAAGGTTAGGGGAAGGTGTGGATGCCTCCCAAGGAGGGTCCTGCATTGATATGCTTCCTGGAGATCGGGGCACCTGGCCAGTTTAGCACAAAGAGCCTTCTGGATTTTCCTCCTGCACATCTGTGACCAAGGGTCAAACTCACAACCTTGGTATGTGCACTCAACTGGAATTGAACCTGTGACCTTTTAGTGCATGGGATGACGCTCAACCAACTGAGCCAAACCAGCCAGGTCCCTTCCTGACATCTAAGTCCAGTCACTGCAGCTCAAACTGCTTTCAGACCCTTGGGAGGGACTCACATCTGTGGGACAGATCTACTGAGGTGATTTATTTTTAAAAGAGGCTTATTGAAGGGATTGTATCTGCTAAATGCTTTTATCCATTTTTGTCGTGGCTTGATGATACCTGTTAAATGATCCAAATTGTGCCTTCTACCTGCCTTTTGAAAATATGCAGTAACGTGAATTTAAATGCATAGTGGGTAAAAGGTGTTTTATTTTCCCAGAGAGGAATTATGTAATCTGGAATTGATAACACTCAAAGGTGCCGCCAGTGATTCCTTCCCTCCCCCCGCCCCCCATCTAAAATTCTTCTCAATCTCTCAGTTTCGGCTAACTTTTACCAACATGGACTGGTATTCCTACTTGGTCAGCAGCAGTTTGTGACCCAGGAGTCTGTTATTAAATATTGACACTACAAAGGCTTTCCTGGTTGGTTATCTCCATTTGCTCACCTGTAAGTAAGGAGCTTCAAGGGTGATCTCTAAGATAGCTTCCAGCTGCCGAGATTGTGATTCTCTGTTTGGTAAGATGGGAGAATGTGTGATCTCTCTATGCTCCCCAAGCAGCAAGCCCTCGTTCTAACCCAAATACTATTCATTGCATTCATTCACTTAATAAATGCCGGTGACTGAGGGACTGATTTAATGACCCATTAAACTCCGTTGCTAACTACACATAGGTCAAATGTTATACTGCCTCCACCAGGTTTTTCCATTTATCTTCACATTTAAATTGGAAAAGTAAATATGACCTCTATTTCTTTGTGTGTGTGTGTGTATGTATGTATGTATGTTTCTTTAGTTAAAAGTTTTTTTTTTTTTGTTTTTTTTTTATTGATGTTGACTTTAGGGAGAGAGAGGGAAAGAAAAACACTGATTTGTTGTTCCACTTATTTATGCATTCATTGGTTTATTCTTGTATTTGCCCTGACCAGGGATGGAACCCACAACCTTGGCATATCAAAATGATGCTGTAACCAACTGAGCTACCCAGCCATGGCTTCTTTGTCTATATTGATAGTTATTATGTTTGCCTCTTATTTGTGAGCCAAGTTCAAGGCACTTGGCCATGGCTCTGTTTTCCCAGGGGTGAGCAAGAGGGGGATAAATTTTGTGACTTCCAACTCCGGCACCCTATGAATGTGCCTTTGATTCTGTGTCAGTTTTGCCAGAAGGATCTCCAGGGGCTGGCAACACTGGAAAAGTTTTCTTGCCCATTTTAATTTAACTTTTTTAGAGTACATTTCTATAAAAAAAACACACACACACAGTAAGGCTTTATTGTCAGAGCCATGTCTTAAAGCTATTTCCAATCTTGTTTCTTATTCCTCACTTGACAAGTGCTGTCACAGGGCTCCATCACTCCTAGGCTAACAGCTACCAATAAACAGAAAATTATTTCCAACCAGCTAACATGCTGTTTACTTTCCAGAAAAATTGCACTATCCAATCTGACAGCTGATCAAGGGGTACCCTGCTGCTGTCAGCAGGGAGAAATGTTTAAACACACAGATAGGAGTTTAAACATTTTCTCATTATCACAGAATAAGGGGGAAAAACACAAATAAATAAATAAGTAAAAATGGCATCCAGACTCTCCAACCCCCTGCTGGGAGAGTAATGAAGCTGTGTCATGTGACCAGAAGAAGCGGGCTTTTATCTCCAGTCCCAGCATCGGTACTCAACTGACACCTGTCACATGACCCAACTTCAGTCTTTTATCTGCCTTCCCTAGCCACACTTTTGGGGAATTGTCTTTTTGAAAGATGTGTGGTCTGTTGTGGTCATTGTAGTGGGCTCTGTAGTTAGTGCTATTAGCTTGGTGTTTTGTGTAGTCTGCCTCAAATCCTCTAGATCTTTCCTCAAACATTATTTAAACATAACAAATGAAAAAACACCTATAAACTAAAAGACAAAAAAAAAAAAAAATTCAGAGAAGACATACACACACAAACCCAACAATGCTGTTGTTATGTTTCATACAAGCTTGCAGGAATTAAAATTAGTCTAGAGAGAAAAATATCTATATTTCAAAGGACTATCTTTCATTTTTGAATGTTTAGTAGAGCAAGAGATTAATAAAACCCAAGTACACTTTGTTATAAAAGTGCCTGCAAGAGCAAGGTGAGGCTCACTGTGCTGATCCTTTGTCTTATTATTTTTTTACTCCTCTTTGGAGGATATGTTTGTTGATTTTTAGAGAGAGAAGAAGAGAAACATCGGTGTGAAAGAGAAATATTGATCAGTTGCCTTCCACATGTGCCCTGACCAGGACCTGAAACCTAGGTATGTTCCCTGAGCAGGAACCGAACTTGCCACCTTTTGGTGTACAGGGTGACACTCTACCAGGGGTCTTCAAACTACGGCCCGCGGGCCACATGCGGCCCGCAGAGGAGTCTGATCCGGCCCGCCAGGTTTTTTGGGCAGTGAGCGCAGCCGAGGTGTTACAGTAGGAATTAGTAGTTCATATAGTCCGGCCCTCCAGCTCTCTGAGGGACCGTGATCTGGCCCCCACTTTAAAAAGTTTGAGGACCCCTGCTTGAGCCCACATTAGCCAGGGCTAACTCCTTTAATCTTTAACTTGGTTTTTTATTGTCCCCCTGGCTAGCAGTTTAGGAGTGGAGTGTGCCAGTCTGACCAGAAGGAGGTGAAGAGAAGGGGGCTTTGAAAAAGAAACACATGGAAAGAGATACCTCTTCTTCAACTGGACACTGTCATACCTGCGTATGATGCCTGCAACTGTGACAGCATCTTGTGACCATGACAACGACCATCCTGAGAATTAAGGCCAAAGGATGCTGATGAGGAAGAGGGAAGAAAAAAAAAAAAAGACAGAAAGAACTTGTATTGTCAATGATGCTGACCCTCAAATTGTTCCATCCTGGAGCCAACTGGACTTCTTGTGTGGAATAATATCCCCATGCATGAAGCCATTGAATTCGGGTCTTCAGTTCCTCACAGCTCAATATATCCCGTGCCTTCTGTATTTCCCTCAATGTCTTCTCATCCCCTCGGCTGCCTGCCTGGCAAACTCTCACTTCAAGATAAGACTTAACTGTCATCTCTTCTGTGATAGGCCACACTGACATGTTGTCATTGGTCTTGTATTTATTTCCATCTGAAGGGACTATTGATTTTTGTATTTCTAGTACTTAGATGTGTTTTGAATGAATTAATCAATAGATGGGTTGATTTACTTTATATTTTGGTTCAATTTTGGGCTAAAATCCACAAGATTTTATTGTAGTGTCCAATGTTAGCTCTTAAGATAGAAACACTATTTTACGAGCATGTTAATAAACTTGAATGAATTCATTACTGAACACCTCAGATCTTACACCAGGTGCTATTAACCTACTTAGGGAGAGAGAAGCGTGAGGAGTAGAGAATGTGAACAGCTTCAGACAGGAAGGACTGAAATAAAACTACTCTGGGAATTCATTTATGAAAGGTCTCAAAGGTAACAAAAAGGTGTTAATCCTCTGTGTCAATGTATCCTTCAGGAAAAGACCTTCGGTTCTACGAAGTGGAACCCTCTGAGTGATGTATTTTCTTCCAGAAGGTAACCAGAGATTTCATTTTTTTTAAAAAGTGAAACTTTTGGTGAATAACACCAAGGTGGTATTAGAGGTACACTGAAAATATCAAGACATGTTAGAAGATATCATTACCAACTCATAAAAATCCCAAGCTCTGGTCAGCACTGTTCAACAGCACATTCTTCAACGACGAAAACATTGTGAATCTGCATTGGGCAATAAGGTAGCCTGTAGCCACATGTGGTTATTGAGCCCTTGAGATGTGGTTAGTGGGACTGAGGAACTGAATGTTGAACTTAATTAAATGTAAATATGAATTTACATGTAGCTGGTAGCTATCATGTTGGACAGTGCAGGTGTATGTTTTTACTTGCCCTGGTGCTGCTAGTCAGGATAGCTAGATTATATTGCAGTAACAACCCCCAAAATATTAGTGGCTTAAAGCAATAAAGCTTTATTCCTCTTTCCCTGCCACATATCCATCATATGTCATCAAGGGACTCTCTTCCACGTCTCTCCATTCTGGGGCCACCTGGTCATTCTAACAGGGGGAAAGAAGAATGGTCTAGAGCACATGTGTCAAACACAAGGCCCGCGGGCCAAATCCAGCCCGCCAGGCCTTGCAATGTGGCCCGCACCGCCCTGTCATCACTGCACTCCGCTGTCAGTTTATGACATTGTCAGTTTATGACTATTCAGTAAACCATACAGCCCGCGATTTAGGCTGGATTTTAGATTTTGGCCCCTTCTCTGATTGAGTTCGACACCCCTAGTCTAGAGGGTCTTGCACTGGCAATCAAATGAATGCTGGGCTTGGAAGTGACACATATCACCTCCATTCTCAATTCACTGGCCAGCACTAAGATAGCCCTACCCACCCACAGAGGGCCCGGAAGTGCCATCCAGTTATGGAGCTCTGCAGACAAATATTAGGTGAGTAGCACTCATGAGTGAATAAGGAAGCATCACTAAGATCACTCACATTTCACATTGAACAAAATTAAATTACGTTTTAAAAAGTCAGGTGCATGTCGTACAAAAGAATCAATAAAAACATGGGAGGAAGAACATCTGCACAAACATGTGGCGTGCTCCTTTCACAAAATCAAGGAGGAAAGAGTGGAATGGCATTTTGGTGTTTTATTTATAAATTTTATTAAGCTTTTAAAGAAGTGAATTTATGAATTAAAGAAGGAAGCATAAGCATAATTTATTTTCCATTATAATTAAAAGAGGATAATTTTGACGATTTCTATTTTTTAAATCCCTTTTTAACAATAAAACAAATCAACTCATTCTTACAACAATAGGATCTCACTATAATTCTAAGTAGAGTCTGTCAACAGCTGTTCAGAAGCCATTGTTAGACAATGTTGGAATTAGAGGGGGCCTTAGAGATCAGCTAACCTAATCTCCAATATGAGGACCCTCCTTCAGCTTTCCGTATCTCCTGTGTGCAGTGGAAGCCCACTGGAGTGTGGCCCTCATTCCACTGGTGGCAGGTGAAAGTGTTGGAAAACTCTTCCTGCTGTGTAAACGGCAGTATCTCTGAGCTTTCTATGTATTTGTCCTGGCTCCGGAGCCACTCAGCAGAGGGCCAACCACTTTGCTCTGTGAGAACCCTCAACCCTCTGGAAGGACTTTCTTTGTCCCCTGGGCCTTCTCTTTGGAGCTATTCTTCCTTGTGCCTTGGTCCCCATGCCCTCTATTCTCCTAGTAGCCCTTCTTGAAGCACATGGCAGAGTTGGGGTTAGGGGTGCAAAAAGGGGACAGAGTCTGAGTATCAAATCCTAGTTATTTAAATTTGATTCTGTGTTCTTCTCTGTGAAGTGGAGAATAGCTACAGCCACCTATTAGTCTATGAGGATCAAACAGAATTGGATTTATAAACTAATAAATGAGCAAGAAATATTTACTTCCATGTAGTGTTTCTTTCAAAGTGTGATGGATAGAGTTAAACTTCACCATTTTGATGTGATCTCATCAGAGGACTAAACTCCATCCCCTCTCCGTGTGACACCATCATATTCCTTTATTTATATCACTTAAGAGTATAGCATTATCTTTTGTGGACAGTCAGACATACTATTAATTCATATTGTACCAATTTCCACTAAGTCACAGCCTTACTTAACTTGTTGACATTTTCAGCCTTAATTGTAAGACGTTCAATCAGATGAAATTTGATTGGAATAAATGTTGTATTGGCTTGTTGCAAATTAGTTATTTACATGTTGTTTGCTTTTAAGACTTTATTTTTTTAGAGCAACATTAGGCTCAGAGAAATATTCAGCAGAAGTTACAGAGAGTTCCCATACACACCAGCCCACACCAGGCACGGCCTTTCCCATTATCAACATCCCCAACAGAGTGGTACATTCGTTATAGCTGATGGACCTACATTGACACATCATTACCGACCAAAGTCTACTAGTATAGTTTGCCTTAGGATTCACTCTTGGGGCTGTACATTCTATGGATTTGGACAAATTTATAGTGACATGCCTCTGCCAGTACAGTATCATACATAGTTTCACAGCCCTAAGAATCCTTTGTACTCTGTCTTTTCATCATCTCCTCCCTCCTAACCCCTGACAGCGACTGATCCTCTCACTGTCTCCATAGTTTTGTACCTTAACTCTGGTGCACTTGGAGGAGTTAACTTCTCTGAGCTTCAGTTTACTTCAGTGCATTGTATGACTAAATTGTGTGCCTTCTCTGGTTTTTACTCAACTGATTAATAAAAATATTTGACAGGAATGGGACTCAAGACTGAACCTTGTAACACACCACTATCTATCTTTCTCTAGGTTGAATAACCACTGTTCTTTGAATTCACGTATCTGTCCCATCACCCAGCCCACCCAGTTTTGTATTTCAGGTATATCTGGACAGGCTTGGTCACATGCCTTACCAAAACCAAGTACTCACTAAGGTAGATTTCATTGGACTGTTTGTATCCCATTTCCCTTCTTCCATCTCAGATTTTGGGTGGATAGGTACTATTTTTTAATTCTCTTTTAATTAGTTCCTCCTTGTTCTTCTGAAGGATCCATGAAGGTCTCTGGTTTCTAGGCTACCACATTTCCTGAGTAGATGATCCTTTGACAAAGTAATTTGAGTTGTCCTGGCTTCTTTCGGAAGGAGTCATTGTAGAAGATGATACATGTGTTAGCCGAGACAAATCTCCTATTTCATTTCAGGCTCACGTGTGTGCACATATGCATGCATGTCTGGTGGTGCAACAGCACTTGAATTACGTCTTTGGAACTCTTTGCTCCTGTCTACCCAGTATCTCCACCATCAAATCAGGGCTTAGGTTCCTCATCACTTTTGCAATCATCACAGACAATTAGGATTCAATAGAAGGAGATAAACTGAAATTTAATTCTAAGCAGCAGCTCAGTCCAAATTCCTAAAATCTGGCCGGGTGGGGCGGTAATGTGTTTTGTTAGTGCAGGAAGGGAGGGAAGGAATGCCCTAGGAAATCATAACAAAGAGTCTTAAGCAAGTCCTTTGGTTGACAACTTTATCCAAGAAACCATCTTCTTTGGAGGCTGTTTTAAACTTTAGACGGCTCCTCTCCATGCCACAGAGGTCCTTTTGTTGGGAGGAATTGTCAGTGAACACAGGAGTGACAGGTTTCCTTAAGCACAAGCCAGACTCCGAATTCTTTCCATTGTCAGTCTCCCGTCTGTCCAGTTGTCCTTCCTGCCCCGGGATCTCTCTATCAGATAACGAAAGGGATAGAATGATTCACAAGTCCTCTTCTCAGACTGTTTCAGTATGTCTAATGTTTGAGCCAATCACTGTGAAATTCTACACAAATGACAATAGCAGTAGCCACCCACTGCTTTTTCTTCAAGTATGATGTACCGTGGACGTAATACATTTAAAATATTTCAGGTCACAGGTGATATTTAACATCCCGGTCCAGTGTGGAGTTAAATTAGAAACTTCTTAGGAAGCTGAAGCAAATTAAAACAGAAACAGCAGTAATGTAGCCCTGGAAGTAAATGAAGAATAAACAAAGTAAAAATAATAATGACATCAGACAGATTGAGTAAGAAAAACCTGTTAAAGATTATTGCAAAGTTATCGATAGGATTACATCTATTGATAGTAAAGGTGATAATAAATTGTAACAGAGGCAGCAGTTTACCCTGGGAAATAAAGAACTACGTAAATTTTTAAAATAATCAAAATCTATCTTTGGATCTACAGACTACAGTTGCGCCACTTCACACTCCACTATTCAAAACACACCGAGCTTTGAGCTAAGATGTGTAAAGTGCCTGGCACGTGGTATAGGCCCAATAAATCTCAGTGCCCTCTATGTCTCCACTGCAGACACCATATGCATTTTGACCTGAAACTGACATTTTGAGGGTCTTTTAAGAGTCTTACTATTGAGACGCTGCTGGCAGTTATAAGTCCTAATACCCCAATTTACATGTTGAATCTCTTGAAAAGTGAATATTTTAACATAAATTCAATTTAGTGGAAAAGACTTTCAGGCCCCAAGTGTCCGCTGATTACCACTTTAGTCTCTTTAACTTCCAGATTTTGCTGATACCAAGCCATTTATTAAGCAGCTTAATTGCTTTAGCTTTTCCCTTTTGTGGTTCCTCTCCGATGGGTTTTTATCTCCTTGCCTTAGGAGAGGGGCCCAGGGACATGGTGAGATTACTCCCGTAGAGGCCCCGCTCTCCTTCAATTGTTGCATAGGCATCAGGTTTGCCACCCTGCATTTAACCGATTTTCCATTGCGACCAATTCACATCTACAGGTAAC
The DNA here is from genome assembly GCF_964339955.1 of Pipistrellus hanaki. NCBI lineage: Eukaryota > Metazoa > Chordata > Mammalia > Chiroptera > Vespertilionidae > Pipistrellus > Pipistrellus hanaki. The sequence continues at coordinate 74,282,523 of NC_140510.1, read as the reverse complement.
AGTGCTTCGTGAAAAGCCACGATTGGTCAGAGAGGCAGTTTCTAAATAAAACCAAATAACAACAATACAAGTGATAAAAATGCTTACTGTGGCACCCCCATCTGAAACCATCTCCATCCCTGCCGTTGATAATTCTATGAAGCACAAATCCCTTGCTGTATAGAATGTAGCTAAAGTAATTCTAGTATCATAACTAGTGGGTCTTAAATGGCATAATTACACAGTATAATTTCTTCTCTATCAAACATTGTGCTCGGGAAATGTCACATTATTGTATTGCCTGTTGTAATTCCAATTATATACTGTCAAAATACAAACTTAGGTATTTCATAAAATGCTCTGAGGAATAGCTATAATTCTAATTCTAAGCATCCCTGATCTTTCCAAATTTCTAAGATTCCTATAAGATCCAGAGTGGAGACTCCTAGGTGCGTACATCATGTCTTTAAATGTCAACAGCCAAAGAGAGAGCCGAGACAAAGTGGCCAAGAGCTGAATCCTGCCGTGTGAACAAAGTTGGGGTGTCGGGGAGTATGCCAGTGGTGACCATTCAGGCCCCAAAAGTTCTGTTAGGAAACATAACCAAGCGTGGTTGCCAAATGGGTGGCCAATCACAGTCTAAGGTTTGTGGCTTGGGATATAGCCAGAGTCAGGTGACTCTAAAGGATGGCTGGCTGGCTCTATGCATGGGTGGGTCCCACCTTGAGCCCTCTGTTTAGATTACTTTTCCATCTGCCCTCCATGGAAGACCTGGTGCAAGAACTGCTCCTGTAGCATCTAGGGATGCCTGTACTATGGTAGCTTTGGGGGTTGTCTCCCTCGCCTACAGCAGCACTACCTTTAGGGGAATCCTTCACAGGAAGAGGAACAGCATCTCTTCCTCCTCAAGATTACTGTGGAAGGCAGGGCTACAACTGATTGGTAGAGGGGTCTCTTAAGAGCAGCGGTGTCTGGGACATCTGTGGATGGCTCCTGTCGGTCCATCAGGTCCGTTTGAGCTCACCCTGAATAAAAGGACTCCCTGTAACAACCGAGCAGAAGGTGCAGTCTAAGAAGCCTGTGGTAGGGATGACTTGGTTCTCATAGGCCTCTAAAACCTTGCCCTGGTCAGGGCCAGGCTCTGCACCAGGTCTTCTCTGACATTTGGAGGCAGGTCAGGTGGTCAGTTGCACTGCCACAGCGACCAAGCATCCTGGCTCCCCTGGAACTGGGCCAGTGTTAGCACCGGACGTCCCACAGTCCCAAGACACCCCTCAGGCTGAAGCGAATAGGGATGGTTGGTCACCCTGACCTTTGGTTGTGTCCTATTGGCTGACAGAGGAAACGCTGTAGTTAAGGGAATGCAGGTTGACAGCTGTAACCCTTTATTCCACACATGTCAGCTGAAGGCCTCCCCGTGACCTTTCAGCTTTGTCTTAGGGGCCTTGCTCCTCCTCCGGGAGGGGAGAGACAGGTGGTGCCCCACATCGCCCTGGTTCACAGCCGGAGGAGGCGGGGTCGCCAGTCCCTTGAGTGGGAATGAAGCGCCAGGCACAGACAGAGGTGCGCAGGGTCCGGGAGCCAGGGCCTCCCCTCCGGGCGGCGATCGCTTCTCAGTGCTGCCCACCTGGAGCCTCTCTGCTGGGACCACTCACCTGGAGGACCTGGGCGCTGCCGCCTTTCCTTTCACCAGCATTTGCTGAAGTGGGCCGTGCGGGGGCCTTTCCGGTAGGAAGCCAGGAGGTCATACATTTCCGGCTTCAGCCTCACTCCTGAAACTGTAAACAAAGACTCCTCTGTGTGGGGGAAAAAAGGAGAAAAGCACCAACGTGTTATTTCCTGGGATTTCACGGTGCACTTTTTATGTCTTTGTAATATTTGTCACCTGAAGAGAATGTCAAAACATGAGCCAGACTTACCCACCAATAAATCACCCTGACTCATGGATAACTGACTTCCCGGATTCTAACACCTGTCAAGCGGCTCCTGCTCAATCCACTTCAGTGCGTGTTTACCAAATGAACACTCGGGTAAGGCCTAGGTGTGGAAGGTGTAAATGTAGGAATAGAACAGGGAGATACACACTAACAAACAATGGCCAAAAGTGAGGTGCAAACAAAGAACCAGGACAGCCCCCACTTTCCCCCCAGTCTACCAAGGAGCCTGGGAACGCACGGGCAAGGCCCTTGGAGCCGTGAAGGATGACGCTGCCAATAGCCAAGGGCTTCTAGGGAGGGATCAGCCCGAGGAAAGGCATGAAGGAAGGAAAGTGTTGGAGAGAACTGTCCGTAATTGTGCATGGTTAGAGCAAGGTGAACTGGAAGATAAAATCGGGAAAATAGAACCAGGAGGTGAAGGAAGTTAGCTATCAAGCCCAGGAGTCTGAACATTTGCCCCAGTGACGATAGGTAACGGGCGCCATGCTGGGCTAGGTATGTTTTGGAAAGTTTCAGACCCTGTTACATAGATACCTTAGGCAATCTAGTTAAATAGACTCCAAATGCAGCTTTTGTAAATTAAAACTTCCTTTGAAAAACATATATTACATTTGTCATCTGACTCATGTATCTGGGTAGGCAGAGTGCGGGCAGTCCGTGTGGATATAATACCTGTGTCTGCTAAGTGTGTCATGCCCGGTGCTTCCCATGCTGACGTCATGGGCCGAGACCTCCTGAAGGTAACATGGTAAGGGACTCATCTGCAAAATGGGGATAATACAATGTCCTGGCAGATTGTTCTACATCTGAAGAAGATCTATACGAAACATCTTGGGTGGCTCCTGATACACTATGTACTTTTTTTTTTTTAAATATATTTTATTGATTTTGTACAGAGAGGAAGGGAGAGAGATAGAGAGTTAGAAACATCGATGAGAGAGAGTCATCGATCAGTCGCCTCTTGCACACCCCCCACTAGGGATATGCCCGCAACCAAGGTACATGCCCTTGACCGGAATCGAACCCGGGACCTTTCAGTCCCCAAGCCGACGCTCTATCCATTGAGCCAAACCGGTTTCGGCCACTATGTACTTTTAACAACGATAGCCATTGTCACAGGCATCAGCATAGATTGCAACTGAGAGAAAGCAAGAGGCAGCAGCGACATTGCCACGAAGCACACTCCCAACACCTCCTCAGGACATCTTTCCCCACGGGCATGGCTTTGCCAGGCTCATCACCGGCACAAACCTGTATGGCTGTAAGTGTCGCCCAGTTTACAGGAAGAGAAGCTTCCAGATCTGGCGCACCGAGAGCCTAAAACACCCGAATAATATTGTTTGCTGGGAACTGCTCACACCTGAAGGGAGGAACTAAACCTGCAGAGTGGGCTCCGCCTGGCTCGGCCTACACTTAGCCAGTGGTCGGCAAACTCTATTAGTCCACAGAGCCAAATACTAACAGTACAACGATTGAAATTTCTTTTGAGAGCCAAATTTTTTAAACTTAAACTTCTTCAAATAGACTCATCCAGGCTGCAGTGTTTTGTGGAAGAGCTACACTCAAGGGGCCAAAGAGCTGCATGTGGCTCGCGAGCTGCAGTTTGCAGACCACGGGCTTAGGCTGTGAGTGATCTGTGGCCTGACCCGTTGGGCTTGGAGTCATATATTTTCTGGGGTTGAAAGGGGAGACATCAAGTTTGGTTGATAGGCCTGATACATTTTCAGAGGTACATTTTAATATGCAATTTCATATTCAACCTCCCTTTTAGCTCATGCCATGGCATAAACAGTCACACAGCTAAAATAAACAGTGCAGAAACTATGGATGACTCTCCAGTCAACTCAAGTCCAAACATCTTGGGAACTTCCCTGGGGGGAGTGTTCTCTGGCCTTGGGGAAAGTGACATGAAGGTCCCCATCAAGAGCAGCAGCTCCTCAAAAGCAAGGAGAGAGGGAAGAGGGAGAGGGGGGAGAGAAAGGGAGTGAGGGGGAAAATAGGAGAGAGAGAGAGAGAGAGAGAGAGAGAGAGAGAGAGAGAGAGAGAGAGAGAGAGAGAGAGAGGAGAGAGAGATATATATATATTTGACAGAACAGTCCTGGGAAAGCAATCAGTTAATCAAAAGGATTCCAATTTGGCCACGGACTGCCCCACTCTCCTTCCCAATTCATGGGGGGGGGGGGGGGGGGGGGGAGGAGGAAAAAAAAATAAAAGAGAAAAAGAAAGAAGGAAAGTAGCATCTGAGCAGCTATCCTGCAGCAATCTCACAAATGCAAAGCCTTCCACTGGCTGACTCCTCATTAGCTTACCGAATCTGACAGCATAATTATCGCAGCCGCTCGCACTTAGAATAAATAAATACGAAAGTGGGTGTTTAAACACTTTTTGAGAAGAATTTGCAGTCATCTAGACAGTCAGTAGGACAAGTTTATTTAAAACTTTTAGAGTTTGCTGCATTCAGATCATTTCGGAATGGGATAATGAGATAGTTGTCTTTCAGTCTAATTGAGTTCCTAAGCTCCTGTCACCCCTTTCCAACTGTGCTTTAACTTTCTTTCCTTTAGAAATCTGATCCTGCTGTCTCCATTTACTCTTCCTGGCTCAGAACAGGGAAGGCGCAGGGCACTGGAGTGCAGAAAGCGACTTAATGGGATTGAGGAGCTAAATAACCTTTCAAGGAAACCGGGTAATCAAATCTCTTCTACTTGTCTGTAATGGCTAAGAGAGAGAGCACTAGTCAAAACGAAAGCTTGGAAATTGACCATTGTTTCTAAATGTCTTGTGATTTCTCGTGTCATGTGGTTTTTGCACTACTCTCACCCATCATCAGTCCATCAGCCAAGTTGCTTAGTGCATTGAATTATTCCGAGTGCACACAGCCATGTGAGCAGCGGTCATTTTAGCTCATGTGTATGCAGATGGCCTCACATCCATAAAGCCCAAAGGATCATAAGGGACTTTAATGGAAGCTGCTAACTAGCAAGGAGTGCACTTAGACCTCTGAGTAGGGGCACAGCACCTACGCATTTCCGATGAAAGCAGATGATCTTACCTTACATAACTAATTAGTGCCCACTTATCTTTTCCTCTCCCCCCACCTCTCATTCTCCCAGGACCAAATTTATATGGACCCTTACATTCAGTGAGTTAAAAGCTTTATAAAATAAACATTCTGCCAATCTGGGATAAAAGAAACGAGTATTAATTGTGCAGGTTGAGAAATTGAGGTTTATGAAGGTCAATAATGCATCTTACATTGGGAGGAAAAGGAGAAATCTCAGGTCCATTACTTCTCAATTCAGAGCTTAGACTCCCTGCACTATTTGCCACACTTCATTCTTTTGACAATAGAGACAATATAACATCAACATTAAAGAAAACTTTACCAAAGGGGGGAAAAAATTATACACAATCCTCCTAAATTGGAAGAGTATTTTTATTTTTATATCCCACCTTTCCATGTTGTTGATATGCATATTCGTTTCACAGGTGCATCATAGTACGTAATTTGTATCCTACTGTCATAGCATAGACATTTCTACATTACCACATACTCCTGTGAATGATTTGAAATGGTAATGTGGTACTGTGTGCTGAGTCAGTACGTCAACGTTTGTTCAACTGGTTCTCTAGTGTTGAATAGTTAGATGGTGTCTTTCATTTTTATTTTGTAACTTTTCAAAATCGTAGACAATACTGAAATGAACATTTTTATGCACAGAGGGCTTTGTTTCCTGTTCAATTGTGTGTTTTTTTTTATTTTTTTATATTTTGTATAATTTCCAGGAACCAAAGTATAGGGCTGTGACCATTTTTTATAACTCCTGATATGTATGCCATAATGCTTTGCAAAGATTTCCCTACTGACACCAATATCAGCAGAGAATTCTTTTACTATAATCTCACGAACACTAGGAGTCATTAGGTTAAGGGGAAAAAATAAACTAATTTAACATTTATTTGTATTTATTTAATCACCAGTAGCACTGTTTATTCATTCAATGTGCTGATATATTTTTTCCCTTTGCAGAAATTGCTATTTTATACCTTTGCCCAATTTTCCATTGGACTCCTGATATTTTCTTATAAAATTGAATGAGTTATAGTGAAACAAAAAAATAAACCACTATTGATTAAGAAATTGAAAAACCCAAGGTGATTGTGTATTAAAAAAAGAAGAAGAGAAACTAAGACAAAAGGTCAGGGGTCTCTGTTAAACATAAATTGTGCCCCACCCTGCCCTGCCCCGCACGTGCTGCCAGTGCTTTCTCTCCAGCAGCCACAGCCGCCTTGCTTTCCACTTTCCCTCCCTCTTCTTCCTATGCTGTCTTCAGTCTTCACTCCTCCCTTCCTCTGCATATGCAAATTAACCGACATCTTTGTTGTGTTAATTTGCATACTCATTCTGATTGGCTGGTGGACGTAGCTTATGTAGCAGAGTGATAGTTAATTTGCATATTATTCTAATATATATATATATATATATATATATATATATATATATGTATAAAATCTGGATGAAACATAAGTCAGAATTGGGCTACTGTTATTAAAAAAAATACACCTGCAGAATAATGTTGGATGGTATTAAGAGGAGGATGACATTCTTCTCCCTGGATAGTCTTCCTCCCCAGCCATCCAGACCCCATCATCTTTCATGACCCACTCACTAAGCGTGGGTCCCTTAGTCCCCACAGCTGGAGTTAATTTCACTTCCTTTGAACACCCAGAGCACTTCACACTTGATCTGCAGCTGTTTAGGTAGCTGTCTCATTTTCTTAAGGATTGCAAGCTCCTTGAGGACAGGGACCATGACTAATTCATTTTTGTATCCCTCAACATCACACCCATAAATCTCCAATGAATGAACTGGAACATGATTCTTCCACTACGTTAGGAAACTGAGTCTATGTTCGGCTCATAATCTCAGAGATAAGCAAAATAATTGGAAGAGGTTCAGAATAGAATAATGAAACAAAATGATGAAAGAGTGCGAGAAACAGAACTTATATTTGGGAGGGGGGTGGGCAGAGAGGAAGGTCAAAGGCAGCCTAGAGAAGTAAGTTTGGAAAGTGATAGCAAGGGATCTTCAAACATATTAAAGAAATAGTATTAAAAGGAGGCCCGGAGTTTGCTTATTGGAGAAAAACAAAGAAATTACTCAGGTTTTCATGAGCAATATGAGTAAGCCTGCTGAATCCGACCAGAGCTTAGCTATAGTGTGGTGTGTGTGATGAAGGGCTGAGGTGTGCCATACCTTATCCTATTCCCTACAAGAATGAAAGTGTGACAATAAGGACTCTGGTAAACTGTTTTTGCAAAATTACTTGTAAAACAATTGCAAGTTTTTAAATTTTAGCATGCCTAACCACCACCACCCCCCCCCCTCGGTGTCTCTCCCCCCCCCCCCCCAATATACTGAAACCTGCTTAAAGGAGAAGGGGGAGTTAGCCCAGGAAAGAATGGAGGAGACTCCTGCCTGGGATTTGGAAAGCAAAATGGGTCCAATCCACACAGAGAGAGACAGCCTTTGATGTCCTGGCGATCAAGGACCAGGGCTTAAGGACCACACTCCTAAATCACGAGGCATTTACTGCCCTAGATGAAAAAAAAGAAAATACTTTTGTGCATCAGTGTCTGTGATTCAACATGGCACGTTTCCAAATTCAGTCTTAACCCTCAGAGGGTCAGGTTTGGAGCGCTCCTGGCGGGAGCAGCGCGGAGCCCGTTGCTGGAAGGGGCAGCTTAATGGTTTTCTGCTCTTCCCACCCCAAAACCATTAGAGTGTTCCTTTCCCAGAGCCCAAGTTCAAGCCGAGGGCAAAGGGAATTAAATGAAGAAGCTGAAACGGCAGCTAAGACCGGGGAGTTGCCAAGGGCCTAATTTTAGGTCCCGGCTGCCCCAGCTGACGCCCTGCTCTGCTGGCTGGGCCCCGAGGATCGCAGCGTGGTCAGCGGGGACGGAGGGAGAGGGGCGTCTGCCTCGCCATCTGCAAAAGCCATCAGTGCGGTGTGGGTGTGTTTGGAGAGACTCCCATAATTTCTCCTCTGACAAATGTTTCTTCAGGTGTTCGAGAGTCACTAGGGGGAAGCGTCGGCGCTGGGCAGAAGTTCCCACATGCTTGCCCTTCTGACGGTCATGCTTCTCCACCTCGGAGTGCTCCCCAAAAGGGAACGGGTCCCGGAATCCCTGGCATTTCGTGGCAAGCAGCCCCCTGCTCTCCTCTGGCCATCGCTCCCTGCCACAGCCCGCATGCTGCCCAGCACGTCCCAGGCTCTGTGACCTGGACCTGGAGGGGTGGGGCCGTGCTTGCACTAGAGGGAGGGTTTCTAGGTCTCCCTCTGGCCTTCAGGCGGTCCTGCCTCTCCTCACCTACCTCCCAGCCGCAGGTTTCATGCGGAGGGCAGGGCAGACCGTGGAAGCCGGCGTCTCCCAGATCAAAGGGGAAACAACAGATGTTAAAGCGACCCCTTTGCTGTCCTGTGCCCGGAATAATAAAGGGATAGACATAGAAGCCCCCAAATCACTCTCCTCTCCGAACTATCACCAGAGAGCAGCAGTGCTCGCAGAGTTATGGCCAGGAAACTCTCTTGACAAACCACTCCCAAGAGCATGTCTTCCCTTCGCACAATTCTCACGCCGGGGGGGGGGGGGGGGGGGGGCCCACCAGGGACGGGGATACCAAGTCTGCGTCCCCACAGGTTGGGATCTATGATCACCGGCGGGTGCTCCCTATCCGAAAAGGAGACTGTTCTTTATACATTTTTTAAGAATTTATTTTTGTTGACTTCAGAGAGGAAAGGAGAGGGAGAGAGAGAAAAACATCAGTGATGAGAAAGAAGCGTTGATCGGCTGCCTCCTGCACTGGGGATCGAGCCCACACCCTGGGCATGTGCCCTGGCCGGGAATCGAATGGTGACCTCCTGGTTCAGTAGGTCGACGCTCACTCACTGAGCCACGCCGCCCAGGTGAGACTTAATAAAGGCTTCTTAATAAAGACTTAATGAAAAAGCAGGCTGGCACTGCAGGCCCAGGGAGAGCATCCCTCAGGGGCTGCGCCCTGGGTGAGGACCACTGTGGTCCAGGGGCACACCCTGGCCCCAGGACTTCTCTCTCTTCCTCTCTCTTCCTTCCCATCTTCCTGGTCGGTTCGCTTTCCCTGTTTACGTGTCCCAAGTCCCCAGTGTCGGTCTGTCTCTACACCTGCTTCTGCAGCCCTCCCGCGTGCACACGTACACACATACACGCACACAGCGCCCCTCCCGCCCCCTCCCGTCTCTCTGGCCCTTTCATCGTCTCCCTCGGGGATTTGAGATGTCGCTGCAGGAAGTGCTTGTCGGCCTAGGCAGCAGCAGCAGGGCCCTGTGGCTTTGACAAACCTCATTTAATTGGGAGGAAGCCAGGAGAATTTGAAAGAACTGAAACATCCACGAGGCTCCTTTTATCAGGCATAATTTAAACTCGGCATGGAAAAACCCCTGTATGTATAAAGAAAAGTCAACTTCCCCCCTGCTGCGCGCGCCCGCCGTCTCCCCCCAGCGCCGCCGCCTCCTGCAAGATCCCATCTTTTCATTTCTCTAAAAGTGTCAGAGCAGATTTGGGCCCTGTGGCTGGGCGAACAGCGAAGGAATACAGATTGGCTTCTCGGTTACACCCGCAAGCGTGGAAACACTCCCTCCCACCCCGCCCCCGCCCCGCCCCTCCCCACTCGGAGCCCCTCTGCCGTGGCTTTGCTTCAGCCGGCCAGGGACATCAAAACCCACGTTCCTCACAACGCATCCGCGAGGACCGTGCTGCTCCTCCCCAATGACCCTTCATCGGGCAGAAGCTGCGCCCAGCAAACGGGGAAGATCCCAGCTGCTCTGTGTGTGTAGCATCACAGATCCTGGAGGAGGACCCCTGGGAGAAGTTTCTTCGAGTGGCGAGAGGGGAGTGTGTGCGCGTGTGTGCGTGTGTGCGTGTGCACGTGCGTGTGTGGACACCCGAGCGTGTAGACTTGCCTGACGTGGTAGCTAGAAGTCCTCAGGCCCAGAGGAGAAAGCTAAGAAGGAGAGACAGAGGGGCTCAGAGTGGGGAGAGGGGAGGGGATGGGGATGTAGTGGGGGGGGGGGGGGGATGTGAGGGGCCAGGAGGGTACCAGTGAGACTTCCAGGTCGCCAGGAGTGCGTTTGACTCAGCCACAGGCCATTCCTGGTCCCTTCCCTCCTTTCGCATTCCACTCCAGGCCCACCTCCAGTCTCATCCATCTCACTGGAGCTATTCTAGTTCCTCCCAAGACTTGCCTGGAGCGCACACACATTCCCCGAACATCTGCAGCTGATTACGCGGGCTGGGGCTGCTTAGATATGATTTGTGCTAATATGTGCGCGGGGGTGCCCCGCTTCCTCCTGCTCACCCTCTCTCCCTCCCACGCCGGGATCCTGGAGGCCAAGGACAGCCTGCCCCCCCTCCCCCCCACACTCGGTTTTTATAGCACTTACTATGTTCCTAACACTTAATGGCAACTTAATAACCACCGACGACGGACTCTTCTCACAGGGTCAAGTAAGGCACATTAACCCCAGCTCATGGTGACGGTTATTTTTGGAGGTCCTCAGTGACTCACTTAAATAAGAAACCACCTTGAGAAATCCCAAACGAGAGCGCTCGGCTGCGGCAGGATAGTGTCCAGGATGCCGTGGTGCTGCGTTTGCAACCCTGGAGGCTCTGGCCAGACCAGATGTCTAAGGACCTTGGTCAGAAGCTCCTCACCCCATCCCGGTACCTCCTCCCCAGGCTGAGCCCCCAGAACCCCCTTCTTAGCTTCTCTCCAGCGTAGGACTCCTAAAAACTGCTTAGAGTTGAATGATGGGTGTTTTCACCGAAGGCTAGTTCCCCCGCAAACAGCCGGGGGCGTGACCACACTGCCCACGTCCTCCGTGCAGCCCTTCCTGGCCACGGCGGAGAAACACGAGGAGCTCCGGCCACAGGATCCCTCCGCAGATGGCAGATTTGGAGGATGAGTTCAGGCCCAGGCCGCTGAGCTGATTTCAGGGGAACGTGTGCTTCCCCGCGGGCCTCCGGCCTGGGCGGACGCCCCCCTCCCCGGGCGCCCCACCCCGGTACTTCCCTTGGCAGCATCAGGTTACCCATCAGGACCCGCTCAGCTCTCCTCGCTGACATATCCGTGTCACCTCTCATCTTCCTCTCCGTGGAGAGCCGCGGCGTTGTTAGCAACGCCGGTTCTGCTGCTCCCGGCAGATGCCAGCGAAAGCCAGCCACTCCAAGGCCACTTTCATCTCGCCCCGCGCCGCGGAGTGAGTGTGTGCGGGGAAATGTTTGGATCGTTACAGGGAGGTCTGTGTCACCTCCGCCCTCCCTTGCCTTTGAGCTTGAGAGAATCTCATGCAACACTCAAGCGAGATGGGTCCCATCTTGCTTCTCCCGGGCTAATTGATCTCCGAGCTCACTTCTGGCTACAAAGTCTGTGATTCTCCAGGGCTCAGAGGAAGTACTTCGCACGGAGACCGGCATGTGTGTATACACACACACACACACACACACACACGCACGCATGCACGCACGCACGCACGCACGCACACTCACCATCGGGAAGCTGGTGCAGCTGAGACGGCAGGGAGCTGAAATAATTATGGACCAGGGCCTCCTGCGCAGAGACGCGGTCTCTCGGGAAGCCTTTGAGCATTTGTGAGGCCAGGTCTTCGGCTTCCGGAATTCTGCCCAACCTGGAAAAGCAGGAGAGAGAATGTGAGGTTCTCCGGAGAGCTCCCTTCCAAAGACATAAACGGGGAGAGGAGAGCAGTAGGGGAAAGGGTGTGTCAAACAGAATTTTCCTGGGGTTAGGCAAGTTGGAGGCAGACGGAAAAATCATGCCCACACGGAAACTCTCACCTGTCCTGTAACTAAAAGGAAGGGAAATCTGTGTTCTATCATTCCCCCACCTTCCCCACCAGCCTCCACAGTGTCTCTGGCACCATCTATATTATAAACACCCAGTGGCCCTAACGATATAACGACCAAACGTACGCACCAGGAGGCATACTGGGGTCTGGGATGGGCATGGGCCTCCAGTGTATACGTAAAAGATCCAGAATTATAATTATAGAAGCAGAAATATGTAATTAAGGACTCTTCTTTGAGAGACACAGCAGGCCGAACAGCCCGATTGGAAATATGCTCCCCGGGCAGCAAGCACAGACTCCTGCCAGGGGAGGAGGGAGAGAAGCAATTTTGGAGGCTAAAGCTCTGATGGAAAACACCCTTAGGTACAGTGTTTCTGAAGCTCAGCTCTCAGGGTTCTGAGGTGAGATGCTTCTTGGTTCTCCCTGAGATGGAGCCTAGGAAGAGACATAGGTAAGTACCCAAATTACAGTAAGGTCAGATCCTGAAGTGGGCCTGATGCTGAAATGTGAATCTGGAGAGAAGTTAACCCATTAGTTGAGCATCAACTATGTGCTGTAGGTGCTTGGCTCTGAGAGATACAGGCAAGACTCTGCCCCCTGGTCTAGCAGAGGAATCAGACACCAGACAAATTATCATGCAAACGCATGAGTACAACTATGAAGGAGAAGGCCCCGATACCTCACTGAGAGTGGGAGGAGCTGGTCAGGGAAGGCTTCCCCGAGGAAGCGGCATTTGAGCTGAGAGCTGAGGAACTGAGGGAGGCGATGTAGGCAGAGATCTGTGGTGCTCATACGGATAGATCCTGGGGTTGAGGGAGAGGAGTGGATTTAAGGGGAGAAAGGCCTGTTGAGTGGCCTGGACAAAGCATGGGGGAAAGACCCTCTAACTGATTTGGCTCAGTGGATAGAGTGCTGGCCTTTGGACTGAAAGGTCCCAGATTCAATTCCAGTCAAGGGCATGTACCTTGGTGGCAGGCACATCCCCAGTAGGGGGTGTGCAGGAGGCAGCTGATGGATGTTTCTCTCTCATTGATGTTTCTAGCTCTCTATTCCTCTCCTTCCTCTCTGTAAAAAATCAATCAATCAATCAATCAATATATATATATATATATATATATATATATATATATATATATATATTTTTTTTTTTAAGAGTGGGGATAGATATGAAGATGGGGAGGGTGGCAGGGGCTAATCCTCCAGGCCTGTGGGTCTTTATGCTTCCCACTTACTTGAAATGTTTGAGAGTCTTTGCTAATCGAGTGCCAGTCATTGAAGTACACCCATCTTCCAGAGCCCACTGAAGGGTTTGCAAGTGGAAAGCCACAAAAGCAGGTCCCGGGAGGCACTGAACCACAGGGCTGGTGTGTGACATTCAGAACTAAATTGCGTGGCCATGCAAATTGCCAACCAAGCCAACACAGAGGGGCTTATTTAACGTCAACTCGACGTACCAGCCTGAAGCACAGAGAGCAGACACCCTTCCAGGATGCAGGGCTGCTGGGAGTCCCGGCCCAGAATCCTAATTTGCCTAATTTTTGCATAAGATTTACATGATACACTTTCAGGCGTCTCATTCCCATGACATGAAACTATTCCTACAAACAGGTAACTTGACCTTCACACTCAAGAGTAATGGCTTTAGAGACTTAAGAAAACATTTGCAAATCCTCGGTCCTTGCAAATTTGCAAGCCAGTTAGGAGACAAGGGAACCTGGGGCAGAGGCCTCCCCGGTAGCTAGCTGTCCGGGGTTGGGTTTTCAGGACTGATGCAATGGGGTTGGAGTGGGAAAGCTGGTACGAATCACTGGGCCTGATCTCTCTCCAGAAGGAGATTCAGGGAAAACCTTGTGAGGAAACTGTTTTAGGTTCACCCTTGCTATAGAGTGGAAGGATGAGTGCCAAACTTGGGGCCTGAACCCACACTGTGAATTCCCCGGGGGTGGGGGGTGGGGTGGGGAGGTGGTCATAGTGAGGAGGGAGCCATGCATCTATCCTCACCCACCTCCACCCCCCACCCCAATCAGTGCTTTGTTCGCTCGGCACAGTCCCACCCGTTAGATTGTTACAAGCAGAGGAAGGCTGCAGGACTGTGGTGGACTGGTGTCAGCGTGGCGTGCACGCTGTTTTATCTAGCCCAGTGGTCGGCAAACTCATTAGTCAACAGAGACACATATCAACAGCACAACGATTGAAATTTATTTTGAGAGCCAAAGTTTTTAAACTTAAACTTCTTCTAAGGCCACTTCTTCAAAATAGACTCGCCCAGGCCATGGTATTTTGTGGAAGAGCCACACTCAAGGGGCCAAAGAGCCGTCTGTGGCTCGCGAGCCGCAGTTTGCCGACCACTGATTTAGGCTGTTTATGCTGCTGGCTGGGGGAAGCCAGGACAAGCTGATGGAGCTCAGGGGATGGCAGGGACACACAGGAAGAACCAGCCACCCTGACCAGAAAATTTAAAGACAGGAGAGTAGGTCCTGATGGATGATGACCTGAGGACTTCTGTGTTAGGACTTTCCTCCTCAACCAGCCAACCTGCCCTGCACCCTTCCCATGAGGTTGTACCAGGGTCTCTGGTGGTGTCGGGATTGGTCTCAGTCCCATGGCCTCCAAACTATGACGGCCACCACCCACTCCTTCTGCCTCTTGGCTGGCAGGGGCAACGACCAGGGCAAAGTGTACCAGTGAAGGCTTCTCCTCCTGTGAGCCAGTCTCCTGTGGGTCTGCCCTGTGGAAGCCCAGGGCAGTGTTCAATTACCTACCTCTAGAAAGGAATGGGGGCCTGTCCACTGGCCAGAGAATGTCCACATATTTTGAAAGAAATGATAAACAGCAGCTCGCTGGAGCCTGCCTTCAAAACAACAGGGACTTTCAGGTGGTATGGTGCGTTTAAAAATAAGTGTGGGGGCTGAAACCGCTTTGGCTCAGTGGATAGAACATTGGCCTGCGGACTGAAGGGTCCCGGGTTCGATTCCTGTCAAGGGCACGTACTTTGGTTGCGGGCACATTCCCAGTAGGGGGTGTGCAAGAGGCTGCTGATTCTCTCTCATCAATTTTTCTAACTCTCTATCCCTCTCTCTACTTCTCTGTAAAAAAAATCAAAATATTTTTTAAAAATCATGTAAAAAAAAAAAAAGAAAATAAGTGTGGGGTGTGCGGACATCCTTGTGTGTGTGTGTGTGGGGGGGAGGGTAGTGCAGGGGCGGGGGGGGGGGGGCTCCCAATAAGAGATCCTTGGCTAATTCATGGCTCTACATCCCGACCTTCTCTACTCTCTGCACTCTGGTAGGCATGCCACATGGAGGCTTTCTGAAGCATGTGAACACTGACTGTACTGTGTCTGGGGAAATCAAACGAAATTTGGTTGGGTTCAACGCAGCCACATTTTCAGGGAAGAGCAACGTGGAATGTTCAGTTGGGATCTCGCCCGCCCCCCCTCCCCTTCACCCCTCCCCACCTGCGAGAGTGTGTTTTTCTTTGACATTTGAGCCCGTTCCCCTGTCTCTGATGTTTCCCTCACTGCCCTTTTTGCCTCTTCACTGAAGCAAAAAGAACAGAGCCCCGGCTAATTACTCTCAGATCAAATAATACTGGTTATTGTAATTGGTCATTGTCCGAAAACACTGGGTTCTTCTTAGCCCGGAGGTTGCCTGGCGCGGCTTAGTTAGCTAACTATTCCGGGAATGCCGCTATTATCTGTTTTACTTTGCAAAAGAAACTAGGGATTTGTTGAAAGCTGGTAATAAAAGTCGGCCCGGTCTGCGCCGAGACTGGGTGGAGAGGGCCTGGGAAAGCATGACCCCCATGAATCAAGCTGCCCCCCCTCCAATAGCCGCTCAATGATGTTATTTGGTTTCTCTGTGTCGGGGAATAATAAACCCGCTAGGTTTTCTTGCAGGCCAACGCTCCCTGTTCTCAGGGCCTCGGGCGTGGTGGAGGGGCCCAGAACAATTTTAATGGCCAGACGCAGTGAAAGTAAAATGGTTCTTAGAGAAAAACCAGCAGGCTCCCAGGTGACTTGCCGGCTCTCCCAGAGGCCTCTTCCTGGGGTGTGGGTCCCCAGATCGAGGCGCTCGGTGGACTGCGGTTGGGAAAAGGCTCCTTCAAACCCTGCTTCCCAAGGTGGTGCTCACCTGTTCCAGACGTTCTGCAGGCTCTGAGGTTTCAGCAGTGGGAACCATTCTGAAAGGCACACACAGGCACGTTACAAAGAAAACGACCCTAAACTCCTGCTTCCAAAAATATTAAAACCCGGAATGTTCTCCTTGGCTTGGAGGAAGAGGGAATCCAGGTTCAGGTAGACAAAGTAAAGGATGTTCTCACTATGGATATTTTATGATTCTGTGTCACTATCAAATCTCTGTTTCCCACTCCCCCCAAATCCATATGTTTAAGTCCTAACCCCAGGCACCTCGGGATTTTACCTTATATGGAAATAGGGTTGTTACAGATATAATTAATTAAGATGAAATCATTAGGGCGGGCCTTAATCCAATGTGATTGGAGCCTGGCCAGTGTGGCTCATGGGTTGAGCATCGACCCAGGAACCAAGAAGTCACCAGTTCCATTCCAATCAAGACACCTGCCCGATTTGCAGACTCCATCCCCAATAGGGGGCGTGCAAGAGGCAGCCTACCTACGATGTTCCTCTCTCGTTGTTGTTTCTATCCCTCTCCCTTCCTCTTGCTCTAAAAATCAATAAACACAGTTTTTTAAAGGGGGGACAGAGACAGACATGTACAAAGGAAGGCAATCTGAAGAGACACATGGAGAAGCCAGCCATCCGCAGGAGAGGCCTGGAGCAGACCCTCCCTCAGTGCCCGCGGGAGGAACCCATCCTGCCCACACCTCACTCTCAGCTCTGCCTCCAGAACTGTGAGGTAACACATTCCTGGGGTGTACGCCATCTGGTTTGTGGGATTTTGTCACGGCAGCCCTAGCGAACTGATTATAGTTTGTAAAGCCAACAAACACTG
The DNA here is from genome assembly GCF_964339955.1 of Pipistrellus hanaki. Taxonomy (NCBI): domain Eukaryota; kingdom Metazoa; phylum Chordata; class Mammalia; order Chiroptera; family Vespertilionidae; genus Pipistrellus; species Pipistrellus hanaki. The sequence goes on along the minus strand of NC_140510.1, from coordinate 74,265,729 downwards.
ATTTAGCATTTACTGTGTGCGGAGAGCACAAAGGAATCCGCCACCCTCTCAGAGCTTATCGTTCATCTGAGAGAACCAAGTTTGCTCCCCTGAAAAGTCATGTGACCGATGATGACGGGGCAAAGTCTCAAAAGAGGTCAAAAGTAACGGGGCTAATTTTATATATTACTTGCAGGAAAAACGGAAGTGGATCCTGGCTTGAATGATCCAAAATGGGTGACCATAAAACGTGTAATCTTCTTTGGAGCATTCTTTATAACATTTACGTGTGTCTCCATGTGTTCCAATTATTCTTGGTATTGACACGATTTAGCCCAAAACAAAACCACCATAAAAGGGAAGTTCCTCCCGGAAATGCTCACTGAATGCTTCCTCTGTGGAAGGGCCGTGAAAGGAGCTGTAGGGGATGTGAGCCGACGCTCCTATCAAATCTCTGTTTCCCACTCCGGTGAGAAAAGAGTATTTCAACTCCCGTTTAAAATTATGTGTTCACCTTGTACTTTTCTTGGGCCGGAAATGTAATTGTTTTTAAAAGATGTCTTCTTCCAGCTCCCGCCGGAATGGAAAACACCAAGACTGTTTATCCAACAAAGAACTGGACCGATTTTGCTAATGCTGACAAATCCGCTGGCATGTGCACAGCAAATGACCTGGGAGACTGCTCACCAGTGATGGTGGTTACACACAGGCTTTCCTTCTATGTTTACTTTCTTACGTTTATTATTTTAATAAAAAATCACATATTTTTTGAAACTTCAAAAGTAATTACTTTTTTTAAAAAAATATGTTTTTATTGACTTCAGGAAGAGAGAGGGAGAGAGAGAAACATCAATGATGAGAGAGAATCCTTGATCGGCTGTCTCCCACATGCCCCCTATTGGGGATTGAGCCTACAACGCCAGGCACGTGCCCTGATAGGGAATCAAACTATGACTTCTTGGTTCATAAGTCGAAACTCAACTACTGAGCCACGCCAGTTGGGCTTCAAATGTAATTTCAATTAAAAATGAAATGTATAGCCCTATCAGGTTTGGCTCAGTGGCTAGAGCATCAGTCTGCAGACTGAAGAAGGGTCCCAAGTTCGATTCTGGTCAAGGGCACATGCCCAGGTTGCAGGCTCAATCCCTGGGGATCAAGTAGGAGGCAGCCAATCAATGATTCTCTCTCATCACTGATGTTTCTATCTCTCCTTCTCCCTTCCTTTCTGAAATCAATAAAAATATTTTCTTTTTAAAAAGAAATGTGCCTTGCTAAACATTGTAGAGGGAAAGGAGTAGTTAAAGAAAGCAACTGAAGTCAAGTTTTCTTTTTTTTTTTTTAATATATTTTATTGATTTTTTTTATAGAGAGGAAGAGAGAGGGACAGAGAGTTAGAAACATCGATGAGAGAGTATCATCGATCAGCTGTCTCCTGCACGCCCTCTACTGGGGATGTGCCTGCAACCAAGGTACATTCCTGACGGGAATCGAACTAGGGACCTTTCAGTCCGCAGGCCAATGCTCTATCCACTGAGCCAAACCAGGTTCGGCTGAATTCAAGTTTTCAAGGTCAGATGCAATCAAATGTGACCACTCTGCTGGCGTTTTACAGCCCCAGGTAGGCTGGGAAGCCCTTGCACCTACAGGTTATTTACTCTCCGGGTGGATGATTGTGCCTAAATTCAAATAACCAGCGAAGATAAGAATATCTGGCATTTGTTCCGAATGTTTATTTCCAAATCACTTTCTGCTGGCTATTTGCAGTCCTTCCCTGACCAAACAAAATTAAAATATTTCCTCCTTCGTAATGAAATCCATTTCAATCCTCTCCCACGGTCTGTTTTTTCCATACCCAGAGCCCTACGTGCCGTGTTTTTGACCCTTTGTATTTTAATACGACTTCCAACTTTAGTGTTGTTCTTGAGGAACATGGGTTTGGGATAAACTGAGTGAGGGTTTGAACACTGAACCTAGGGTATGAAACTGCTGCTTCCGTTTCACTGAGACCCTGAGGTACCTTCACCGTGGCCAGCCTGCTTCCTGGACTCGAGTTGGAGGTCATAGTCTTCCACAAGCACGAAGTGATTCCCAGAATGCGTTGATTCCTTGAGATAATGAATGTAAAGTGCCTACCTCAGAGCATCAAACAAAATAAATCCTGTTTGCTGCTCTTCTTCCCACTCTTCCTTTGAAAAGTGATGGCGAGTGAACTGTGTGTGGTTAGGACCCTGGACCTGGGTTTGGAGTCCACACTGTGCCCCTTACCGGCTGTGTAACCTGCGGGTGTTGCTTAACCTCTCTGGGCCTCGGCTTTCCCATCTGAGGTAAGGACAGTTCCTACTGCGCAGGGTTGCTGTGAGAATGTAATGTAAGTGATTCCTTATGCTTTGCCTCTGCTCTTTCTTTTGTCTGATGCACCTCGCTTTCCTCTCTCCTCTCAGGTGTTTCCACCTTGTTGTTCTCCCTGGAAACCGTCTATACCTTGCAATTGGCACTCTACTAAAATTCTACTGTGCTCCAAGCTTAAATTCTTTTAAGCCTTATTTGATTTCTCTTGAGTCCTCCGTGTGGGCCGGAGGCATGTTTCTTAGCGATGTGGTATAGTACCATGAACACAACCCGGGCTAAAATCACCTTTCTGCCATCTAAAAACTTGGTAATTGGGGGTAAATTTCTTAGTCTCTGTGGTTAAGTAACTCCAAAGTTTTCAAATCTGTAAAATGGGGATAATGTTCCCCGTCAGATGGGAGGATTAGATAAGATTACACACTGGGAGTGTCGTAGAGGCTCAGTAAATGTTAGTCTTTATGCATGTTCCTTTTTTTCTCCTTGCTTTTACTTGTTTTGGAGAACTAGCACGGGCTCACCACGTGGTTCTCAGGCCAAGCTGCCTGTCGGCCTCCATCCTTCGGGAGAGTTTTGAAGCCCTGGCTCCACACCCCAGAGTCTGATTCCCCAAGCCCGGGCGGGCCCAGCCTCGGCCCATTGTCGTGTTGTTGTTATTGTCTTTAATGGGCTCCAGATGTTTCCAGAGTGGCACAAAGTGAGGCCAAGGAGGCTGGCCTGGAGAGGAGGCCAGGGCTGACCACTCACCAGCGACTCCCACACACTTCTCTGAGCTCCTTGGGAGGATTCACTTAAGCAGTGGATATAAAAATTGCAGAACATAGTGTCTGACACATAAAATACGTTTTTCAAGGTGGGAAAAAGGAAGCCTGATAAGGCAAAAGTCAGTTTCCATAAATTTCTCCCTGAAAGGATGATCTGTAAGAGCTGCACTGGGAGGCAATGCAATAGCATTGAACTTGAGGTTCCATGTCTTGCATAGGTGGTTCCTGACCCTCTTCCCACATCTATTTTGTAGCTACATCAGCTAAGATGGAGGGGTCCATGTGTCCAGAGTCGGCCAGGTTGCTGTAATGAAGCCCAGCCAAAGCCCAGTGCCGGTTCCTAGCCTTCCTTCTTCTCATTCCTATGCAGTGACCTAATGTTGAATGACCTTGCTTCTCTCTTATTGATTCCCTCCCCTCCCCAGTAGTTAAGCTGCAAGTGATCAATGAGAGAATGATCTACAAAAGATAGGCATTGTACACACCATCATTTCAAGAGCAGTCTTCTTACTCTGGCTTCAGTTGCCTCTAAAAATCATAGGTCTCTAGGCAGTGTATTTCCCTTCTCCTACCAAAGATGATAGTAAATCATCAAAGCAGATTTTTCTACATTTCCTCCTTCTGCAGTTCTCTTTATAAGAGTTCTCATTGGAGTTCAATGGGCATTCGAGGTAGGAAAAGCAAAGTAAGCTGCAAAAGGAAACTTAAAAAGCTGAACTTTAAGTTTCCCAACTAAATAGAGTAAAATTAAAATGATGGCGGAATTGTTGCTATCATAGTCAGATAATGATTTTCCCCCCCATAAACTTTTACAAAAGCTCTTTTCAAGAACAGTGACCTTAGTCAACATAGGTTTGTTGGTTGATTGATAAAGTATCACCAGGATCATTTTGAGTCTTACCTCCAGGTAAAACATTTTCTAGTTACTATAGTCTTGCCACTATCACCCTACGGTTATCTTACAGCTGTCCAGGGAACTACACCTCTGGCGTTTCCCGAATACAATGCATTCTTGAGATACCATATTTTTAAGTGGTCGATAATGTTGTTAGCCTTATTTCGCTATCTCTCAAGCAGTAACTTTAAAACTGCACCACAGAACTATGTAGCTCTTCTCCTGTCTCTGCCCGCACCGCCCCCGAGGCTCACATTCCCCCTCCCAGCTGCTTGCTTCCCTCTTCCTCAGTGACCTGGCTTGGAAGCTTCTTGGTTTTTTGGCTCAAGGACTCTAAATTAGACTCTTCTGCCACTCTGCATTACCAGTCTTTAAATTCTTATTTGAGTATCAGGACGCCAACGCCAGTGCTCTCAGGGAGGGTGCCCCTTGGCTTTTGAGCCTGGCACTCCAATTCATGTTTCTGGTGTTTCATTTTTCTAACTCTGAATCAAATCTTTCTGTAGATGCTAAGAAAATATCCCATCCTCTGAAGCCTACCCCTAAGGTAATGGTCTCGGTATAGGACAGGGAGGCCAGGCTTTGCTCCTTGTGGGTACATGGAGGGGATGGGCATTGCCAGGGAATTCTCATCTTTCCCCAGGGCAGTACTATGTTTGATGTCTCTCCGTCCCTACAAATGGTGTTTGAGCTATAACTTGACCATGACATTTGGTGTTTTTGGTATTTAATAGTGCATCATTTGACAACATGCCCCTGTAGTCTCAAAAATGTTTAAGGGCTACCACAGGGAGGCACCATGCTCAGGACTGAGGATACTCAGAAATGATACGTGGCCTCTTCCCCCGCCCCCCAACAAACTTATGGCCATACAATTTCTGAGGTACATTACCATCATCATCATCATCATCATTATCATTATCATCATCATCATCCTCTCCTGGTCTTCCCCAGCCCCTCTGACTATTCCTTCTTAGCTTCCAAAGACCCTTTCCCGCTCAGGCTGATCCTCAGTACTGGTTCCCCAGGGTTCCATCATAGTCTTCTTTTTCTACACACTCTCCCTTGGGCAAATGAATTCACATCTGGGGCAAATTTTTCCCAATCTTACTTTAAGATCTAGTCCCCCTCAATAAAAACTAATAATTGCCACTTTAAGCAGATGACTTCCATTTTGTATTTCTAGATGGGACTCTTGTAGTCACAGGCTTGTATTTCTAATTGCTTTCTGGATATCTCCATTTGGTAGCTTCACAGATATCTTAAACTCAAAATATCCAAACCTTCTATCCATTACCTTCTTCACAAATCTATGTCTCCTCCCTTTATTTCCCGTGACAGTGAATAGAGCTCTCATCCTCTTGCCCTCTACAGACGTGTTTTCACTTCACAATTCAAAGCTAATCAGCTACAACTTCCCCCTCACTCTGCCTCCCAGATGCTCTGCAGGTTTGTCCCCTGTGTTCCTTAGCCATTGCCATGGCTCGAGTTGAGACTTTCTACTTGTCTTCGAGAATCTAGATTCTAGAGCATTGCCACATTGCTTCTGGCTAGTGGATTCTACATATAGTCTTCAAGCAAGTTCTTCTAAAATTTAAACCCTGCTTTATCACGTGCCTTCGAACAATCATCCAATGGCTCTCTTTGTTTACTAGTCAAGCCCAAATCCTTAGGGTGATTATAAAGCACTTCCCCATCTAGTCCCCATTCACCCTTCCAGGTCAATCTCCAGCAATGCCCCACCACAAAACCTACCTTCTGGCTTCCCTGAGCAATTTGCCTGCTTGGCACATTACCACATGTACCTGCTTTCTTAGTCCTCTGTGTCAAGGTCCTTTGTCTGGAACGCCCTTTCCCCTGTTCACCTGGGAAAAGCCCACTTTGTTGTCTTTGAGACCCAGCTCATGCCTTTCTCTCAAAGTCCCTGAATTCCCCAGACAAACCAAGGGGCCTTTTCCCTAGGCTTCCTGGAGGGTCCCAGGGAATGTGGCTATATTAATACTTTCCACATTGTATTGTTTATGTTTCCCCCTCCAGACTGTATGCCTTGAAGGCAGGTATCAATGTCTTATTTATTTTTTTAATCTCCCAGTCCAAACACCTACCATTCAAAGATATTTGTTGAATGGATAAAAAATTGATGCTTTGATAAAAAATTAAAATGAAATAAATTTACTAAACCTTATCCTTAAAATGCAAAAAAAGTAACTGAAGAGAGCCCAGGTATGCATCCTGCTCTGTGTCTTACAGAGATCAGGGACACAGGTGCTGGCCAGGAAGGTGGGGAAGGAGCCTCTTGCTTGAGCTAGTTCCATGATATTCAAAAACTTAAGGCTCCTTTTCTTAAACTAGGAAGGAACATAGCAGGGTTTAACTTGAAAAAATATTTTTTTTCACTTGCTTTCACTCATTTGCAATTTTTTCTAATCTTAACTACTTTGAGATCATCTAGTCCCCCTCAATAAAAACTAATAATTGCCACCAAATAAATTAAAGATGAGAAAACTAAAAATAAATGTAGAAACTGGAAGAAACTATTAATGAAGATCAAAGTGGGCTGTGTATTTAAATGAATTTCACTGACTGGTTGGGGGGACGGGTTAATAAAGATGTTAATAGTAACTCCCCAGGAGCTTTGGGCAGTGCTCAGAGTGCAATGGTAATGAGCGCAATCAGTGTTCACAGCTTGGAGAGCGCCTGTGGCTTCGTTAGCTGGAGCAAGGGGTGGGGGTGAGGGTGGGGGTGGCTGCTGGAGTCTCAGGGTAGGGACTCCACTTCACAGTACATTCCAGAAGCATGTCGCCAAGCTCACAGATTCCAAAATCAAGTCTGGATGGAAGGACATAATCATTTAGAAATGGACTTGGAAAGGTGTTCTTAGCTGGTCCCCAGTATGGGTCATTGTTTTATTACCAAATCATTATATCTGCTCTTTGATGGCTGGAAGACAATGTGGCAAAGCACCGCCTTGGAATCCAGCAGACCTGGATGTTCTGGGTCACCCCCTTCCGGGTCAGGTGACTCTAGGCAACACACACACCTCCCTAAGCCTCAGCTCTCTCCTCTATACACTTGGGATGAGAACATTGTCCCCATCTGATAGGGCTATTGTAAATCAAGGTAGAACAGTGTATGTAAAGTGCCTAACTCATAGTCAGTGCTTAATAACAGTGGTTATTATTATCCAAGGTGAATGATAAGTTACATATGCTTTCTTGGCAAAGCAGGCAGAACAGGTCTTTTATTTATGTTTTTATCTATTTCAGAGAAGAAGGGAGGGAGAGAGAGAGAGAGAGAGAGAGAGAGAGAGAGAGATAAACATCAACGAGAGAGAATCATTGATTGGCTGCCTCCTGCATACCCACTTTTGGGGATCAAGATTGCAATCCAAGCATGTGCACTGACTGGAATTGAACTGTGGCCTCCTGATTCATAGGTCAATGCTCAACCACTGAGCCATACTGATTGAGTCAGAACAGGACGTTTAGAGTCCTAGAGAGTACAATGGGAACTAAAACCCAGGTTCTCTAACTTCTAGTCATTGATTACATCCTATATAATAAAAGCATAATATGCTAAGTGTCCGACCAATTGGTCACTATGATGTGCACTGACCTCCGTGGGGAAGGGGGCAGATACTCCAGTAGGTTAGCTTGTTTCTGAGGCCAGCTAATCGGGACTGAGCAAGAGGGCTGGACATGCCCTGGAGCCCTCCTGCAGTCCCTCCCCAGCCAGCCGATCCCCAACGGCCCCAATTGGGACTGGGCAAGATAGCCCTAATCTGCCCCGATTGCTTATCAGGCCCAGGGGCCCCACCTGTGCACGAATCCATGCACCGGGCCTCTAGTTTAACATATAGTTAGTAATTTTATGTGCCAGTTAGGGGGCATGTGTAAAATATTGGAAACACTAAAATGGGCCAGGTTTGTTCTATAGAAAATGTCAGCACTCTTTTCACTATGCCATGCTTTGGGTGAAATCAATAATGGTGACAGTAATCTGTGATTTAGTCGCCCTTACTGATACCCATTACATAGTATGTAGATAATAAGGGCCCTCCCAGAGAGGAGGCCTGAGGCCATAGAGTGGACAGGTATCTCACCACAGCTCGGGGCAGGGAGTGGGGAGAGAGAAGCAGAACGGAGTCTTCACCAACAGAGTTAGCTTCAACAGGCACTCAAAACTGACTTAGGCCAGAGTTTGGAAACTCTTAGAGTGTGCAAATTCAAACAATGTTTAGCCCCAAGCAAGCGAAAACAAAACTCCGTTCTGGAGTCAGAAGGTGTGCCTGACATCTAGAAGGAAGTCATAACGCAAGGGAGCGAAACATCAAGAGAGAGAGGCATAGCATCAGCTCTCACACATCTGCCACCGAGTCACAGCTCGATGCACCTCCACACGGCGTGGAAAACAGAACGACCACAGACATTTGTTGAGCACCTACTAAAAGGCACCATGTGTGGCGACCATGTCACACTGTATACATAAATCAAGTCATTATGTTATACACCGAAAACAACTGCGCTGTTATATATCAATTATTTCTTAAAAAAAAAAAAAAAAAAAAAAGGAAAGAAAAAAGAAAAATTAGGTTCCATGGCAGATGCAGATGAATAATTTCACTTACTTCTCAGAACGGCCCTGCAAAATGGGACTCAGGGATACAACGTGATGAATGGAAGGAGAACAAGATTTGGCTGTGGAGTGACGCCCCGCCAATTCGGAAATGCATCTTTGGGGACCTTGAAGAAAGCCTTGGCTTTGTGGTGTAAAACTGTGGTACTCCCACCCGCCTGGGCCCTGGCAGGCGGGAGGAAGAACCAGCAGTTAGGTTTGCCCTGTGCTTGGCACACAGGGAACACGTTTCCAATGATAGGATTGGTCCCATTTTGCAGATTAGGGAACTGGGAAATATGTAACTTCCTCCAGAGAGAATAAGGTGGAGCTTGGACTTGCCCATCCGTGGGAGAGTTGGTGCTCCTAGTTAAAACCTCCCTCACCAGTGCCTTCCCCTTAGTCCAGCCCACAGAATATCTCTGTAACTCCCTTGGCTAACAGGTCGAGTGGCTGAGCCGATGCCAGTCACAACAGACACACAAACACTTGCTCAGAACCCTTTGAGCCCAAAGCATGGTAGCTCTTTATCATCCCCACAGAGACAAGGGTCACGTTAGATTTTCATCCTCTGTCCCACCGTGGTGACCCACGAAGCAAAGCTCTCACACTGGATTTCAGGTCAAAAGAGAACATTCCGAGAGAAAGGCCAGAGAGCTCCATTATAATGTTGCCTGGTGTCAGCGTGCCTGTTATTCCTGTCCCTGTTATTTCTTGCTTCCACCTGGTGGCCAAAGGTTGAAAAAGCAGGCGTACTGAAAACGACTAGTCATGAGGAAGCTCCATCTGCCTGTGTCCCTAGGCCATCGGAGTCCGGGTCCCGTTAAGGCTTTTAGTACCGCTTTCCTGCCTTTTGATTTCCACTGAGTTCCTCGAGTGGAGAAGCTTTCCCCGGGCGGGAAGGACCGGGGTAATCCCGGATGCTTCCCCGCAGCTGAGCTCATGCCACAAATCAGGCATGATTTTCAGCAGATATTCCTTTAAAAGTCTGAAGGCCTCTGCGGACTCCATTCCCTTCTCAATGGGAACAGAGCATCAAAGAGACAGGAATGAGACGCTTTGCACGCACATCAGGAACTAATTGCCAATTTGGCAAATGCATCGCCTAATGTCATGCACTGTTATTTCTAAATCCTCTCCTGTCCCTGACCCCAGGATCTAGATGTAAACTTGGAACCATTAGTGAAGAAGGATAAAGTCTTCTGGTGCCCCAAATGGAATTGAGAGGGATTTAAACTCGGCGCTTTTGAGTGTGGTGAAATGAACCCAGCAGTACATTAATGCTAGGATTTGAGCTCACACAGCGTGAGTGCTTTCAGAAACCGTGTTTAAGGAAGCAAACAGAGCCACGGCAGACCCTTTGAGGGGAGCAAAAGAAGTTGGATGAAACAATCAATGACACATTAAAAACCACAACGGGGCTGCAATCATGTGGCAGGAAAAACGTTTCTCTTTATCGCGGGATCTCTGCATCTAATGAGATGGCGACTGGCAACCTCCAGGGCAGTGAGGCCTCTGTTTACGTTAGCTGAGAAATGTCTAAATATTTAGTTGAGTCTTTTAAAAGCCTTACACAATTCCGCTGTGAACTCGTCTCTAAGGTACGATCTTATAAGCTCTAGATTGCCATTGGAAAATCTATGTAGAGGAAATTGGGAAAAGAAAAGCCAGAAGGTGAAACACACAAACGTGGCCCTGGCTGGTATGGCTTAGCCGGTTGTAGTGTCATACCGGAGGAGGTTGCAGGTTGGATTCCAGTCGGAGCACATACTGGAGTCATTGTTTCTCTTCCCTCTTCTCTCTCTCTCTCTCTCTCTCTCTCTCTCTCTCTCTCTCTCTTCCCCATCAATAAACATATCCTCAGGTAAGGATTTTTTTTTTTTTATAAAAAAGCACAAATGTTAACTTATTTTTTAATCTCAAAATTCACTATTTTTAATGGCCTCTAAATACTTCGTTTAGAACCAACACCTTGTCAGCTGATACGTCTCTTAATTGATTCTAAACAGTTCTCTACTTTTTATACATGCTTTACTCCTATTGGTTCCAGTTGGGCCCAAAGTACTTGAGGCTCAAAAGGGAAGGGACTCCTGGGTTGTTTTTTCTTGGGGCCGGGGGTAAGGGAACTTTGCAGAAATGTCCACAGGGGCCCACCCCTTGCCTTCACACTACTGTCTTGCATTAGCAGATTTTAGCCAAGACCGATATCCAGTTTGCTCTAAGCTCCTGGGATCTTCTGTGCCACAAACCCAGCGCCTCACAGTTATGGCATCAGTTGGGGTTTTCCCCTTTTTAGGCTTTCTGAGAGAATCCCCTCTAGCGTGCTGTCCTTTATCATTGCTTCTGCGGACTCATTAAGGATCACAAAACTGCCCCCTTCCCCCACCGCGGGAGGCCAGCGCAGCCCTGGCTCCCGCCAGTTTGATTAATGTGTCTTGGCTAATTGTGTGAAGGATGGCAGGCCTTTAGCGAGTGTGACCAGCTCATTGTTCAGCCAATCACAGGCGACTCAGTTAGCATGTGAAAAGGGGGTGTGTTGCCAAGGGAGGGTGAGTGTACTGGCGGCTGAGTCAAAGGAGGAGCATTTTGGGGGGTCACAGAGCAACACCCACTTCTTTGAGGGGATGTTACTATGCTCTACTAAACCTGTAAACCTCTTACTCAAAGCACTTTTTTTTCTCCTCCCTCTTTTTTCAAGGAGAGCTTTTTTTCCCAGGGTGCAAGCAGGCGAGACACTGGCTACTCTGCAGATGGAGTTCACGTTCCAGGGTTTTTAATATTTCACTTTTATATTTCTGTTAGAGAACGATCCTGCTGAGAGTCTGGGAATCCGCACTCGTCAGAACCCCCCTCACTGACACTTGGATATATTGCTCTGAAAGCTATCCCAGGAGAAAAGATTAAACAAAAAGGAAAAGAAAAGAAAGAAAGCCTACTTTTCAAAGGCTACTTCTTAATCTGCCCACATCAAAATAAGACAACTGGCCCTTTGAAGTAGAGGACACAGAGTTCTCAGCCAGCTTGCTTAAAATGGGGGTGGGAGAGAGGGAGGGAGGGAAAGAAGGAAGGAAGGAAGGAAGGAAGGAAGGAAGGAAGGAAGGAAGGAAGGAAGGAAGGAAGGGAGCAAAGGACCAGTCTCTAAAGTCACACACCTCTTTCATTGCCCTGATTTAATCAGGCACAACAGTCTGACTTGAGGGCTAGAATAACTACAACCCTGCTCGCCAGTGTTCCTAGAAGACAGGTAACTGCTCAGACAGATCCTTCCAGCGGGTGCGTTGTGTTAACCTACACACAGAGGGACTGTGTTGTCTTCCTAGACACAGTCCAGACACGGCCGGGAAGTGGCAGAGTGGGCGCAGATGGAAACTGGAGGATTCGCCAAGTTCTGAGCTCTTTGGCTCCCTCAAAATTGCGGTGCCAGCTGAGTTCAAAGTTAGGGGTCCTTACTACAAGTTAGAACAGAAAGGAAGACAATGGAAAGCTCATCCAGAATGGTGCCCACAGTTCTGCTCAGTGATGTTTTTCTGGCTCCCATCCCCTCTTCGGGCCCCCTAGTCGCTGGAGTACAAGGGCATGAAGCAGCAGCAGCAGCTCAGAGGGGGGGGTGGGGGTGGGGGGGGATTGCTAGGGAAGTGGGCTCAGAGAGACTTCTCGATTCACAGAGGTGGACGACCCTTTTAAAACATAGTCCTTATGATGGAGTCATCCATGGTAATGGTCCCAGACCCAAGGGAAGCTGGACTGTTAAGATGTACAGATACGGGTTTACATCTTGGCTGAGGCGAAGGCTATAACTCTCGTCCTCCCACAAGCCATGCCTTGCCCAAGCCCATGGACACAGGGCTCACACAGGAGCACCCTGCGCCTCAGAAGGAGAGCGGGTGAAAGGGTGTGGACGAGTAAATACAAACCCAAGCTCTTAAACAGCCAAGAACTGACCCAGCACACAGCACAGCAGATAGTAGGTGCTTAAAATTGTTGGACTCATTTTTTCTAGAAAAAAAACAATGCAAAGTATGAACCCGATTGATGCTGTTATCTGGAGATTTCTCTCCAGAAAAAAAAAAAAATTGCACATTACTTGGAAACGACAGCAAAATGAAAGATGTAACATATGTCTCACTGTTTCAGTGGAACCCCGGCTACCTTATTTAATCCGGAATCTGGCAGGGGAGCATTTGGCCAAGTTCCTATCATTGTTGTTCTCCACAAGGCCTTCTGTGCCGAGAAACTATTTATTGCCTGAACCAACCTGAAACCCAAATGTTTGAAGTTTGGGGAAACATCACACGCTCAGCGTGGCAGTTTTGTGTCAACATTATCCAAATTGTTTTCTACAACCCGTCTGTGGCCCTAAACGTCCGCTTGCTTCCATTGCAGAAAACGGGGGGTGGGGGTGGGGTCCCATTTTCACCTGGAGGAGAGAGAATAGGCTGGGTGAAGAGAGGTATGGGCAGGGTCAGAAAAGACGAAAGCCAGACTCTCCTAGAAACCATGGCAACGGGAGAGGGGACTATTGCAGCCTGGGTCCTGGTCTCCGCAAGAAGCCTGTTCTTTTTTTTTCTCTCTATCTCAGACCAAAGGCAAAGCCCTGTGGCCAGACAGCAGCCTTTTTCTCATTTTGCCAAGCTAGCAAAATAGTAGAAATGGTAACCTACTAGTATGTGTGGGTGGCCCTACAGCCATTTAGCAATGCATACGACCATTCACATAAAGCGGCGATGACTTTATAGTTTGCCTTTAGCTGTAAGGTTTCCGTAATCCTAGTTAATTCAAGATCTCTGACCCTGTGGATAGCTGTTTGAGCAAAAATACTAGATGCTGCAGAAAGAAAGAAAACCATCCCTAGCCTCCATTGTCCATTGTTTTTCTCTTTAACCACCTTTTTCATGCCTCTCCCGCTTCTCGCTCTCATGAAGCCCTTGCAGGATAAGCTCATACCAATGTTAACAGTGACAACAGTTTGGGGGGGGGGGGGCGGGAATCCATTTTTAGTTAGAGGACACTGTAAGACTATGAAGACTAGAAAATGTGACTTGGGCCACATTCACCCTAACCTTGTCCTTATCTGTGCATAACTCCCTCTTCCCCAGTCCTGGCAGCAGGAGTCCAGCTCTCGTGTGGCCATTCTTGCTTCTTCAGCATCGGATACATCCCACCATCCTATAGCTCACCGCGTGTCTCGGCCCTTCTGTCTCAACATCTTGGATGTGACACCTGGTTAATCTGTCCCCTCTGCCATGGCCTTGGGACCATTCCTCAGACCCCCCCTGTGGACCACACTTCTAACACTTCCATAGCCACTCTAGGAGCCAGTCTTGGAGGACCAACGACGCGATAGAACATGACCAAGTGGTGAACTCTTGTACAATCTAGACACACAGCTGTCCTGCCCAAGGCTTAATGAGCCCAATGAGTTTCTACTTCCCCTGTGTCGTAGAACCATATAAATCCGTGGCAGTCCTGGGCTCAAAAGCGACACTATCTTTTTAGTTGTTTCCTTGGGCACTTGTGTGTTTGGAAACGGATGGGGAATCCACAGTAATAGTCATCTCAGATGCTTATTCAGTTTGCTGTCTGTGGTTTCCAGAGCTTGAGAACTAATCTAACCTTAAATACTATTTCAGTGTGCTCCTCATAAAAGGATTAGTCAGGGAATTCAAGAACCTAAACATTTGTCTAGACCTATCTTCCCTGTTGAGCTAACAACAATAGAACACACTGCGTAGCTAAGTCTCTCACCCTGCTACTTCTCAGAGCATTCCAAAGCTCAATTCAAATGTTACCTGGATTGTAGTTAGGTAGTTTGGAAACTCCAGGCCAGGTGTCCTCTGTAGGGACTCCCAACACCTACACAAAGCCAAAAAAAAAAGACAGAGAAAAGTTAGGGGAGAAGTGAGGCAGATGGAGCAAGTATGACGACATGAAGGACAGATCAGGCAAGAATTAGATGTATGTCACATTACACCAGCTGATGTATCCAAGAAAGAAACTTTTGTGTTTCCCTATTTGGAGTTGTATGGGCAAAACTAGTATATTCCTGTGGTCCTGTAATGGTTAATTTTATGGATGAACTTGATTGGGGCCAGGGAAGCCCAGATAGCTGGTAAAACATTTTTTCTAAGTGTGTCTGTGAGATGTTTCAGGAAGAGATTAGCATTTGAATCAGTGGAATGAGTAGAGACCTATCCTCACCCACATGGGCAGCATCATCCAACCCACTGAGGGCTCCAAGAGGAACAAAAAGGTGGAGGAAGGGAATGCTCTCTCTCTTCTTGAGCTGGGGTGTCCGATTTCTCCTGCCCTCAGACGTCAGTGCCCCAGCTCTCGGGTCTTCAGACTCAGGTTTATCACCAGCAGCCCCCGCAGTTCTCAGGCCCTTGACCTCAGACTAAATTATAGCAGACCCACTTGCTTTTCTGGGTCTCCAGTTTATAAATGGCATATTTCAGCCTCCATGGCTGCATGAGCCAATTCCAATAATAGATCTCCTCTTATAGATCTCTAGATATCCCATTGGCTTTGTTTCTCTGAAGAATCCTAAGACAGGTCCTGAGCTTGTGTCTCCACTAACTCACTTGTTCTGAGGCAGATCATACAGCCTGGCTTAGTCATATCCTCATCATTAAATATCTATTGCATGACCAACATACTTAGGATGCTATGTTGGGAGCTGGGAGATAAAGAAGCAGGAGGGATGTCCCTTTGCCTTACATTAGAGAAATATATATATTCAACAGGAAGCTTTGACAGCCTACACTATGCCCCCGCCTTGTGTTCAGCTGTTCCAAAATACGCTCAAATTAAAAGGGTTCAGATTACCGACCTTTACGGTGGGGAATGTTGGCTAAAAATGATCCCCAGACCAACTCCAGTCCTTTCTACCAAATTCATCTCATTTGCTTGAGTTTTCTGTGGCCCAACAGCTTGGAGTCTGGTATTTGGATTTTAATTGGTGGATAGTAATAGTAACAACATCACTGAAGAGCACCTCCTTTGTACTTTGGCTTACCAAATTAAGGCTCTAGTTTTGAGTTAACAGGAAAATAAAAGTCCTTTGGAATACAATGTTAAAACATTTCAGATTTGGAATGGTGATGTTTCTGAGTTTCTTTATAGTTATCACCTTATCATTAAAAAAAAAAAGATAGTCATAAAAGCCTAGTGTTAGTTATATCTGGGAGCTAGAATAACAGTGTTTTTATAAAATCTTAGTAAAATACTAATAGCTTGCATTATATCATTACAATATAATTCTTCTTAGAAGCATTTCTTATAGAATGAGGCTAGAGAACCCATTTATGTAAAATGCTGGATAGAGACAGTAGGAAGTCAACTGCCCAACAAGTGGCTGATGATCATCAGTAAGGAATCCAGAATCTTACTACTCACCGGCTTGCTGACCAGGACTCCGGCTGGAAAGCACATTTTGTGGTGCCTGTTAAGCTTGTCCTCGAACAAAAGACACCAAAGTGCTATTCTCCCTCATAGAATAAAAAATCACGCCACACAGCAAAACCTTCTTTCTTTGATCTATTCCCTAAACAAGCTGAAAAGCTACTGAGAGGATTACAGGCTTCTCCTATCTACCACCTGAGCCCAAGGAACACCAAGGATCCTGAATCCATTGTGAAAAACCAATTGGACTACTTCTACTTTGGCAGGAGGATGGAAAGCTATTTCCTCATTTTTAACCTACCATCATATGTATTTGCACAGGTGTGCATGTAAACCAGTGGGTGTGATTCACAGAGAGCCATACGTCTTCTGTTAACAGGCAAAGTACAATGAAAAGAAAGCAAAGATAACAAAGAGAAATAAATAACAATGACCACATCCATATTTTTCTAAGGCAAAAGTTACCAGAATGGTTATTTTTGTATTCTGTTTAATTAAATCACCAAAATGGATACCAATAATGTTTAAATATTATGCTAAAAGCTGTAAGCTTGAGATTTTAAATGTTTAAACAAAATTCAATATCCTTTATTTGGAAATTTGATGCTGAGTTTCTATTTGAAAGTTATTGAATTTGTTTTCACTTGAGAAAATGACTAAATCTCCACTTCAGTCTGGGAAACTGAAAACCAAAAATTGTTGATTTATACCCTCCCTTAAGGCTCCTAAAAAGGCAGCCAGTGAGTGCTATATTTGAAAACAGTGGGCTGCAGGGCTGTTTTCTGCCTTTGTTGGAATGGAAACTGAAGGCATTTTGATTAATGGATTCAAGGTCTGCATAGTTTGTTTTATTCTGATTTTAGAACCACAGCTGGGATTATTTGCTAAAACTGCTTATTGAAAGAATTAGATCCCAGAAAGCAAGTGACAGCTATTCAGATGTGAACACACACACACACACACACACACACACACACACTTCAGAAAGATGGTGAAAGAAAAATTCAGGACTTCTTGTGATGTCTTTATTCTAAGAGTAAGACCTCAGGATAAATGTAGAGGAAGGTTATGTTTAGAGACAGGGAGATTTAGAATGGCCATGTTGCTTTCAAAGAAGCCATTTTTACATCCACTTTTGTAGACTGGAAATAGATTGCCTATTCTCATTTGGGTAGACCATGTTTAATAAAACACAAATTTAGGAACTATTTGTAATGTTTAACCTGCCTAAGATATAGTAGCAGAAACTGTTGAAACTGGTGACTTTCCCACTTTGTCTGCAGAGTGTGGAGCTACAGCTATGATAACGAAACCATTGTCCTCCTTCGACGGGACCAGGTAGGAATGAGACATAATGAAATAATGAATCTGGTCTGCTGCTCATAAAGTATGGTGAGGCAATATGGAGCTATATCCTTGGTCAGTTCAGATCAAAAGTCAACAATGAGCTATGCAAGTTGACAAACTCAATAAAAACTACCTGGGTAGGTGGTAGAATCAGATAAACAGAGAAGAATATTATGACTTTTAAATTATGGGAGCTACAATATTCTTTTTGTTCAAAGAAGTCACAACTTCATGAAATCAGAAAATCAAATACAAGTAATCCCGAACTTACTATGCTTTGATTTATGACATTTTCAGCTTATGATGGGTTTATGGGGAGGTAACCTGTCATAGGTTGAGGAGCCTCTGTAACATGTATGACTCTGGAAACCCAGGGAGGTTGGTGATGTGAATTGCTCTCCCTCATAACTTGAAGTTAGAGCTGGGTTCAGAACTCACGTCTTCTGACTGCAGGCCAGTGGTATTTCTAATATGGTCACTTATTTCAAATTTGCAATGAGTTGTCATAAGTGTCAAAATCAAGTCCCCATCAGTTGATTGCAATGTGATAAAGACATGGTAGACATGAACATGGCTTTCTGGGCAGGAACTATTAGACTGATTTGTTAGGACATGTTTGTTTTTGCTGTTAAGACATGTTTGTTTTGGTACTTTATGTCCAGGTTCAAGTGCAAATTCTTTCACTTGCTGAATTACCAAACACATCTTCAGATGGCCAGTGTCAGTCAGCGAGGCCAGTCCTGGAAACTTGAACCAATCACTAGAGAGCCATCGGGTCCTGGGAAATGTCTAGCCCATTCTTTCTGTTCGGTGATATCTAAGTACTTCCTCTGTGTGGACAAGAAGTAAGACCACACGGAAGAACAATGAGGCTGTATGTCAGGAGATGCTTTTCAGCACATAGGTGATTGAAATCTCTCTATAATAATAATTGATCTGACAGAGAAAGGCAGCAGATATTTATTGAGCACTTTTGGTGCAGGAAGCTTGCTATGCATTTGACCTTATGGAATTCTGACAGAAGGTTAGGAAGTCATGACCCCTAGCCCCATTTAACAAATGAGCAAACTTAAGCTCAGAGGAACTACACAGCTTGCCCACATTTGTTTAGCTAACAAGTCGCTAGAATTCAAACCCTGGTCTTACGGCTTTTAAGCTATTATTACGTTAAGCTGCCTCCAGCTTAGATGATGTTTTGGCACTCAGTGATGCTGCTTGAAGAGAAATAGCATTTATCTATCTTGCAGAGGAGTTTGGAGGGAAAAAAAATCAATATTTCCTATGTTGCTCCATAATAGCCCCCATGTATCCAAAAGAAAATTTTAATGGCAGTAATTAATCTCTATAAAATGTCTTAATGTCTCAAAGCACATTTTATTTTAGCCAGAAGACAATGTCTTCTGGGTCATGAATTTTCAGCACTAGACTGATTTGTATAGTATTTCTTCACAGAGGTGAGCCAATAACTTTCCAGACACTGGCAACTAATTTTTTCCTCCTTTCCCCAATGTTCTCTAAAGTTTTTTCATCTTAATGTGTGTATTAAAGATAAATTCTAGTATGGTCGGTGTGGCTCAGTGGTTGAGCATTGACCTATGAACCAGGTGGTTGTGATTTGATTCCTGGTCAGAGCAAATGCCAGGGTTGTGGAACCCAGTAGGGGAAGTGCAGGAGGCATCCAATCAATGATTCTCTCTAATCGTTGATGTTTCTCTCTCTCCCTCTCCCTTCCTCTCAGAAATCAATAAAAATATATTTTAAAAACACACAATGCCATATCATCTCACACCTATCAAAATGGGTTTCATTAATAAATCAACAAACAACTTTTGGCAAGGATGTGGAGAAAGGGAACCCTCATGCACTGCTGGTGGGATTGCAGATTGGTGCAGCCACTATGACAAACAGCATGAAGGTTCTTAAAAAAATTAAAAATGGAACTGCCTTATGACTCAGTGATTCCACTTCTGGTTACATATCCAAAGAAACTCAAAACACTAATTTGAAAGAATACATGTACTCTTATGTTCACTGCAGTGTTATTTACAATAGCCAAGATGTGGAAGCAAAATAGATGCAGAGACATAGAAGAATGTAACAGAATCTCAGAGGGAAGGCAGGGATGGATGGTGGGTGAGGAGAGATTATACATATATATATGCATTATCCACAGACACAGACAATAGTGTGATGAAGTCCTGAGAGGGTGGGGTGGAGGGGTCAATGGGGGGGGGGGGAAGGGACATCTATAATACTTTCAACAATAAAGATAAATTTTTAAAATATATATGGATGCAGCCCAAATGCCTATCAATAGAGAGTGGATATGCAATGAAATAGAACTTGGCTATAAAAAATAACATCTTACACTTAGGACAGCATGGATAAACGTAGAGGGTATTATGCTAAGTGACATACGTCAGTCAGAGAAACACAAATACCATATGATTTCACTTGCATGTGGCGTCTAAAGACCAAACTAAAGGAGCAAACAAAATCGAAACAGACTCAGAGACACAGAAAACAGACTGATAGTTGCCAGAAGGGAGGAGTTTGGGGGAAGTGGGTGACAAAGGCGAGGGAGTAAGAAGTACAAATTGGTAGCTACAAGATAGTTATGGAGATGTGAAGTACAGCACAGGGAATGTAGTCAATAATATTGCAATAACTATGTATGGTGCTGGGTGGGTACCGGAAATACCAGGGGGATCACTTCATAAAGTATGTGATAGTCTAACAGCTATGCTGTACACCTGAAACTAATACAAAATAATATGGAATGTAAATCATACTTAAAGATAAACTTAAGAATAAAAGAAATGTACCACGCAAAAGCACCTGAACATCTTCGGAATTTGGTTTTGGAGGAGCATGGTAAATACTGTTTTTCTCTCACACGAACATGCTAAGCCTTTGTTTCCATTGGAGTTCTATAACAATTCAGTGTCTTGCCATCAGTTGACAAAGACCCAGGGCCAAACATAGAGTAGAATTGGAGCTGGGGACGGCCAGGCAGAGATGTGGTTTCCTAGGAAATCGCCCCGAGAGACCGAGGCGCAGGTGGATTCATGGGATGTTACAGGACAACAGGGGCTTCCTGGCCCCTCATTCTCAAGGTGCTTGTACTGCTGCAAACACCGCAAGTCAGTCCGAGAAACACAAATGACCTTAACCTGGAGCTTAACACGGAGCTTCCTATCTCAAAGCAGATGGACTGCGTCATTCACCTCAAAGGCAAATCTGATTTAAAGTTTGAAACGCAGATATTTCTTCTTCCTAAGAGGCATTCTTCTCTTACCTCCCAGATCTTCTCCAGCTGTTCAAAGATGCTGGTAACCCCAGGAAACAAAGGCCGACCCTGGAACATTTCAATAAAGATGCAGCCGGCACCCCTAGCAAAAGAAACAAGAGTCAACGGACAGTTTCAAGGAAACCAGACCTGCAAAACTGAACTGCCAGCATTTCTCCTCCCAGGAAATATTTTGGGGACAGGTCAATAGAGGCCACATGCTGTTATAAAATTTTGGGCAAAAATAAAATAAATAAAAGTCCCTTTGTCAACTGAAAATAAGAACAGCCTACAGCTTTTTGTTAAAATGGAATGCAACCAGCATTTAGGAACACAGCATAGAGAGTAAACATTCTGGCTCATTCAAGCTCATTAACTGTCCATTTTATGAGAGGAGGGGAAATTTCTAACTCTCCCAACTGAACACTCTCTTCCATGATCCTAAGATACTATCATTGGAAGAGGCACCACTATTGTATGTACCATTAAGAAACAAAACACCTGCTCTGTTTCTCTCTGAAATATATATAAACAGTAGGCCCTGTATGTTTTTTTAAAAAATCTATCTTGTTCTTTAAAAATATATATATATATATATATATATATATATATATATATATATATATATATATATGGAAGGGAGAGAGATAGAAACATCAATCAGCTGCCTCCTGCACACCCCCTACTGGGAATGTGCCCACAACCAAGGTACATGTCCTTGACTGGAATCAAACATGGGACCCTTCGGTCCGCAGGCCAACGCTCTATCCACTGAGCCAAACCGGGTAGGACTCTATCTTGTTCTTATACTTGAACCACAAGAGTGTGCATCTGAGTTAAACTATGACATGCTCAGAATGTTGCCTTTATACTTATTGAAAGAGTTGTTATACACTTAGACAGATTATTTTTTTATCACCTGTCATACTCGTACATGCAAAAACTGGAGCATCAAGTGAAAGACATTGGTTTAGGTGTCCCTGAAACTTTTTTCCACATTCAGCATTTGACTCAGACTCTTTGATGTCTATGTTTATCCATGGTATCGTCCTTTACATCAGGAGTTTGATGACACAGCATGTCTTAAAATAATCCGTCAGAGAGCTAAGCGTCACTGGTGCTGGGCTCCCAAGCTGACCTTGCAGTTACACAGCCTACTCCTGACTCCTGCTTAAAGAATGTTGCTAACCATGTCCGATTCACTCTCCTTCTACAACCGCTTGGTTCCTGGGGGAGGGAGAGGAGTGGGCACGGGAAGCTCTTCCAAGTCACTGACACCCATGTTACAAGTCCTGATGCTGGCACGTTTGATGTTCACACACGTGCAATGGCTACTACAATGCATCCGGGCTGATGGCCGTGGTGAGATGCTGCTGGTTGTGAGCTGCATGCTGATTTGAGATACAGCAAGAGTGTGCATGTGAAAACAGATGAAATGGGGGAAAGGAAGCTCTCCTGTTCCCTTCCCTATGCTGTCAAACGAGAGAGTCATGGTTGAGAGAGTGGTATGATTTATTTTGCTAATAATGCACACTTTTATGCTTATAGTCTTGGGGAATGATAAAAATGGTTCGGTTGCCGAAACCAGTTTGGCTCAGGGGATAGAGCGTCGATTTGCGGACTGAAAGGTCCCAGGTTCGATTCCGGTCAAGGGCATGTACCTTGGTTGCAGGCACATCCCCAGTAGGGGGTGTGCAGGAGGCAGCTGGATGATGTCTCTCATCGATATTTCTAGCTCTCTATTCCTCTCCCTTCCTCTCTGTAAAAAAATCAATAAAATATATATTTTTAAAAATGGTTCAGTTGACAGAGGACAGAGATTATCCCCATGGTCCAATACTTTGACTCCAAATCCCTTTCAACATAACACATACTTTTTGCAAACTCCTTGAACCAGCTTGACATTTTTTTGTCTGGCATGATAAAGGATATGTAAGTAAAACATTTTGTTACAAATCATCATATTATTAAAGGTTCATATTAAATATGGTCTTTAATATTATTCATGTGTACTTATCCCATAAGATAATTTTTTACTTTTTCCATCTGACTGTAGACACATGCTATTTAATTTACTTTAATTTGGGTAAGAGAAAGCAGATTTCTTTTTCTTTTTTAATCCTCATCCAAGGATATTTTTACTGATTTGAGAAAGAAACTGAGAAACATCAGTGTGAGAGAAAAACAGCAATCAGTTGCCTCATGAGCACATCCTGTCTGAGGTCAAACCTGTCGGGGAATCAAACCCTGTGTACGCAGAATCACGCTCTACCCAACTGAGCCATGCCAGCCAAGGCGGACGATTTCTCGATAAACAAGTTTAAAAATAACTTTTATCCTGTGTCTGGTTTAGAGACAGAATATATATATATTTTAATTTTAAGTTTAACTGTATTTTATTACTTCTAAAGAAATATAAACTGTCTTCATGAGCTAATATTTGGTTTGCATTTTAAATAATCAACTGGCTTGTTCTTAGACTTTTGTGCATATATAAATAAAAGCTATCAGACTGAGGTTTGCAAGCAGATTTCTCCCCCCTCAAACACAGATTGTTTTTATCCCTAATTTTTAAAAAGTCATTTTGGATATAATGGCCACATTTTTACTTTGTAATGATTTTTCACGTATACGAGACATCTTGATATGTGTTAAAAAATCTTTGACCAGACAAATGTAACTTAGCTCTAGCTGGTTTGGCTCAGTGGATAGAGCATTGCCCTGTGGATTGAAGATTCGATTCTGGTCCAGGGCATGTACTCTCTCTGTCTCTTCCCCTCCTTCCACTCTCTCTTAAAAAAACCAATGGAAAAAGTATCTTCAGGTGAGGATTAACAAAGAATCTGGTCAGTAGTATCTTGAGGCAATTTTTTAGAACTATTGTCATTTTAAAGCTTCTCATTAGCTTGGTCTTAGATATTCTCATTCTTTTTTCCTTCTTATCTTTAAAGCAACAGATATAAAAAGGTATAATTTAAACAGTAAGTGGAGAAGAATCGAAGTAATGGAATACTGTCAAATGGTTTAAAATCATCCTGGTTGCTAGCAATGGTCGACTATGAGGTAAGCCAACTCAGAAACTGAGCTGGTGAATACCATCCAATGGTCTCCACCCCCTGCGTGAACCCTCCTGTGTGTGTGCTGGCACGGGGGATTAGGAAGTCAATGCTCCAGATACACTGGGGGAAATTTCTGCAACCTTTCTCAATTCTTTGGGAAATCTAAAGCTTAGTTTATTCTTTTAGGATACTGTTTAATGCTTTTAATCCATTATTGATTTAAAAAAAACAAAAAAAAAAACAGGGCCTACTGTTTATATATGACCTTCTAAGGTCTTGAAAGAAGCCTTTTCTACCTTTGAGGTGGTGGCTATGACTGCAGTCACCACACATCTAAATGTGGCCCCCAAATGCCTGAGATATTTCAGGAATAAGGCTTAGATAACTTAACACCACTGCCCCAGGAAGGAGGAGTGCCTGAGAGCCCACACTCATCACCACATCCCTTTAACCCAAGAGCCTCCCCAACAATGCGGTTCTACTTGACACCATCTATCTTGTTCTTACACCTGAACCACAATCCCACTTAACCCCTTAAGGGGAGAGTTTGTTACCCTCATTTTAAAAATAGAGAAACACAGACATAAAGAGGATACATGGCTTTTTCAAGATAACGTAATCCAGAGAAACTTGTTAGAAGTAGAATTGACATAAAAATCAGGTCTCTTGATTCTTGGTCATTATGCTTTTGCCACCAGCATTTTGGACATGTGAGCATGCATGTACAGAGGAGTGTGTGTGTGAGTGTGTGTGTGTGTGTGTGTGTGTGTGTGTGTGTGTTGGGAGTGCATGTGTGTTTCTCTGAGGACAAGGAGAAAAGACAAAGGATTGAAGAGAAGAGCTAGGAGGTGAGGCATGTTAGAAAGAACAGAGGATTCAGACGCCTTGGGCAAGACCAATCTGAGTCTCAGTTTCTTTAACTGTAAAAACTTGTAGAATGATTGGAAAAATCAAATGGGATAGGTATTTGAAAGCACTTTACATTTCTGTAGACAAATGTGATTGTCTTTAGAATTATTATTTAAAATGTACTACAGATGATAAAGTAACCCTCAAGAGTAGGGTGGCTCCTATTTCGGGAGCTCTAGCTCTTACCATATGTCCAGTTCAGAGGAATATTCAGTGGCTCCCAGCAAGGCATCAGGAGGGCGGTACCAGAGGGTCACAACTTCTGAAGAGTATGTCTGGCTGGGAATGGACTTGGCCCGAGCAAGACCTGGCCAAAGGGGAGAAGCACAGCACTCATTGTCCCATGGTCTCCTGGAGAGCCACGGTGACATGTTCTACCAAGAGGGAACAGCTGGCTGAGTAAACAATATTTAAAAAGTAACACATCAAACCTCAGAGGGAAGGTAGGGGAGGTTGGGGGTAAGGGAGAGAGATCAACCAAAGGACTTGTGTGCATGCATATAAGCCTAACGGGTGGACACAGACAACAGGGGTAGGGGGTAATGAGGGCATGAGTGGGGGGAGGGGGGAAGTAACGGGGGAATAAGGACACATATGTAACACCTTAATCAATAAAGAAATTTTTTTAAAAAGTAATACACACACTCTGGGTGCTTTGAGTAAAACTACCCAACTATCTTAATCCTTATGCACTTCTTCATCAAGTCCATTTCTCACAGTTTGGCCGACTTTGCAGCTGGATGTGGCCTTCCTGGCAGCTAAGTGTAATGAGTGACTAAATCTTTCCTGCACAATATGAACAGAAGTGATGTGTGAACTTCCAGATCTCCCTCCTCCGGCTGTAATAAGAAGGAGGCGGCATCGTCTTAAAATATGCACCTGGGGGAAGGGGGGGCAACACCCTGGGGACAGTGGGGCCACAGACAGAAGGAGGGTGCACCACGCACTGGAGTGCCACCTTACACGTTTTGACTGCTCAGCTCAGATGGTTATGTGAGAGTAAGTAAGCTCCTACATGTGTCCTCCTCTTTAATTCTGGGTCTCAATTCATAACCAATACGGCCGCCCTCCATGTCTGCAGTCCAGGAATCCCCACTTAGATAAAGGGAGGGATTGCTAATCCAAACTGGTTAGCTTGGTAGGACCTTAGATGAGTCATTTTCAAGTGCTCCTCTGCACAATGAGAGCACTTTGTCGGCCAGCCATTGATCTCAGAGACCCGCGTGATCTACAGCAGGAAGAATAGTCAATAGATGAGTCACTGTGTTGGGGCATGGATAAATGAATGCCTGTTAAATGTTTACATTGCCCGGATGGAAGCTGCCATCTCAGAATGAAGTGCTGCAGCGACAATACAACTATCTGACATCTGCCAAACAGGGAAGAGTGGCTCCTCAGCTCACACGGCACCAGCTGGCCAACTAATGTTTGCTGAGCACCTACTATGGTGCCAGGCACTGGGGATGCAGCATTAAGCAGAAACGGACCAGGCTGCCATCATAATGCCCATAGTCTAGTGGAGGAGTCAAAATTGTCACACAAATGAGTGTGCGCGCATGCGCACGTGTGTGTGTGTGTGTGTGTGTGTGTGTGTGTGTGTGTGATTATAAACTGGGCTAAGTGCTAAAATGGAAAGATACAGTAATACTCAGGAGGAATCGGCATCACTTCGGTGGAAATAAAAGCCTCACCTATGTAGATACAAAGAGCCTTCATTGCAGGAAGAGTCTGTCCGACATCTGGGGCTTGATCCTGTCATCCTGGGACAGTGGTCGGCAAACTCATTAGGCAACAGAGCTGAATATCCACAGAACAACGAATGAAATTTCTCTTGAGAGCCAAATTTTTTAAAACTTAAACTTCTTCTAACGCCACTTCTTCAAAATAGACTCGCCCAGGCTGTGGTTTTTGTGGAAGAGTCACACTCAAGGGGCCAAAGAGCCACATGTGGCACCCGAGCCACAGTTTGCCAACCACGGTCCTGGGATATCCTCAATCTACTCTGATAGAATTTGTGTCTCCACCTAGATTTAGGGAAACCTGCCAAGTACAGTTCACTCTACAAATGTCTCTGTATCGAAAAAGGCAGTAGGCTAGCAGGGGTGCCCAGGTTTTAGGATCTGACCAGACTGGAGCTGGATATGGTCCTAGAGCTGCCCGTCTCTCCGTGTCTTGCCCCGCACTTCCTGCATGGTAGTGTGATACCCTCGCAAAGCATCACTCTCCCCGGGCCTCCGCTTTTCAAAGGCCGGGACTCGTCAATGCTTTAAACATGTGTGTTCACAAAAGCGTCATTGTTCGCAGCCCAGAAAGAGGCTTGAGGGGCAGCTTACCGAAGTCAGCCAGTTTGAGCTCTCCCAGGTGACTGATGAGAATGTTCTGAGGTTTCAGGTCCCTGTGAAGGACGTGTTGGTGGTGGATGTACGCCAGGCCCCGCAGAAGTTGGAACATGAAAAGCTGGAAGGAATGAACACCTTATCTAAACAGATTGGAGCCACTACGTGTGGATTTCTCCTCTAAATCAAAAACAGTCATCCGTAGAATATAGTAAAAGTGTCTCTTGAGAGATAAAAAAAAAAAAAAAAAAAAAAAAAAAAAGAAAGAAAGAAAGAAAAAGAGAAGACTTTATATTCAGAGGAGGGGAAAAAACCAGGAAAACCAAGTAAGTAGACCATGCCCTAAACAAAGGGATTCTGGCTTTCCCTGGCTTCCCGTTTCTTTGGTATTGACGGAATTACCCGTCCTTAAAAATGTAGAGCGAAACTTTGAAGTTTCTCTTGGAACACTGGTTATTGATTTAGATTGGAGAGATTTAATTTTCCCCCCACCCGACGAACTTGGCATGTAAGATCACAGTTGACCTGGGAATGATATTCTAAGGTTTACAACTGTGTGCGCTTCCCAAGCTCTCTGATAGGAAAGCCTTTTTGAAACACCGCACACAGAGACCAGCCTGGGAGACGTATCCTTAGACGGTAAAAGGGAAGAAAGGGACCATTATCTTTCTAAACCTATTTTTAAAATCTTAGGTTGAACATTGAAAATAAGGGAAATATACAGTAGAGATTAAGAGGGAAGAGAGAGACCAAAAAAAATTAGACACCCCTCCAAAAAAAAAAAAAAAAAAAAAAAATATATATATATATATATATATATATATATATATATATATATATATATATATATATCAGAAGAGACTGAGAAATAAATAGCAGAGAGAAGAAAGAAGAGGGAAAGGGAAACAACAGAAAAAAATACATTCAGGGCCCCAAATTTTAAATGTTGCACATGGTTATAAGGCACAGTAACCAGACCTTTTTAGATCCCCACCATTCTAGAAGTTTAAGGGGAAAAAGAATGCTTCGTTTTCCAAGTGTCTTTTGCTATTTTTCCAGCGCCACTGGCAATTGGGAATTCAAATACCAACATTAGTGTTTACAAAGACCCATGCCAACTGCAAGCATGTTCTGACAGCCTAGAGAAGAGAGGACCAGCCCAGGTTTCTTGTGGACTCGGGCACAATAGCAGATACAGCTGTGTGGATAAACCCACTTTTCCCATCACACCTTGGAGACTAGGAACTGCAGAGATGCTAGGACCTGTACTGATCTCAAAATGACTTGGAGACACTGGAGCCAAGTTCATGAGCAGCCTGGTCTGATGGAAGCAGGAGTCGGGGGGGGGGGGTGGGGTGGGGGGGGGGGAGGGAGAGGGGGGCGGTGATTACCTACCACAGCACTCTGTGGCCTTGTAGGCTCGATGCAGATCCCACATTAGTTTCATAAACCATTTAAGAATGTTAACAATATCTTGAGCCCTAGCCAGTTTGGCTCAGTGGATAGTTGGCCTGTAGACTGAAGGGTCCCAGGCTCAATTCCAGTCGAGGGCACGTGTCCAGGTTTCGAACTTGGTCCCCAGTGTGGGGTGTGCAGGAGGCAGCCGATCAATGGATCAATGATTCCCTCTCATTATTGATATTTCTATCTCTCTCTCTCCCCCTCTTTTCCTCTCTGAAATCAATTATATATATATATATATATATATATATATATATATATATATATTAAAAAAAAAAACTTCTTGAAGCTCCTACTTCAAATGTTCACTGGTCCTATGAATCTTCCTCAAAGCTTTATCTTCTTAGTGCTTCATATACACACACTATTTGTTTTTCCACTCATCAAACCACTAAGCTACCGAAACACAAAATTCTTATACCATCATTTAAACCTTCCAATTGGTCATAATGTTTATGGAGAAGGCAATATAAAAAAAATCCAACTGAAATCTCAGCTGGAAGCTATGTTGCCACAGTCTATGTTTTTCAATGGGACAGTATAGGAAAGGGAGAGATGGAGCCAGGTGAGGGACAGGAGACAGAAAGATGGAGATCGGTGAGGGAGAGACAGAAGAAGGAAGAAAGGGAAAATACTGTTTATTGAGTGCCTGTCACCTTTTCAATAATCTATCAATCAATCCCCAAAACACCCCCGTGAGGAAGGTATGCTTGCCCTCCATTCACAGATAAGAAAAAATGGGAAACTTTGAAAATATGTCTAGAAAGAGTCAGGGCCGCAGCTCAAATTCAGATGTGCCTGACTCCAGGCCACCATCCGGAGAAAAGACAGAAAGTCAAAACATGACAGGGAGAGGGGGTGGGCCGGCTGAGGCAGCTGCAGAGCTGCTCAGAGGGCCCCGGCTGAAATGCCTTTCATGTCCCCAGGAGAGACAGTTCTCACTAATTAGTCACCCCCGCCTCCTACCTTCTTGCTCTCAGTCTCTTTCCTCCTTGGCTCCACACAACTGTCTGCAAGCATGTGTCAACAGCAAAGCTCCCGAGGGGTAAGGGAGGGTGTCCCACAGCCACACTTCTCGAAACTGCAGTGTGTGCTGACGCAGCTCACCACCCACTGGCTCCTCCATCCTTTACAGCCTGGATTCTTCCCTCACTCCTGCCGAAGCTTCACTGATAATATGACCCCATCGGATGGTGCTCTTTTCAGTCAACATCAAGCCAGGTCTTGGGTGACTCTTTCCAGAGAGGCTTCCTGTACCCAGGGGTTAGCTCTGTTTCCAGCACCAGGAGGCTCTTGGGAACAAAATGTAATCCCTTTGGGCTACTGCCATCTGGGCTGGAATCCCTCAAAACACAATCAGATCCGTCAGCCAAGTCCTGCAGGGAAGCCCGAGTGCTCCACTCACCAGGAATCCTTGCGTTTTGTTAAATCCCAGGCAACTCCCATCATGTCTTCTGTGGCCACTACTCAAAACAGGAGCTCTCTGACTACTCTTTTTTCCTCCCATAAGCTCACCTTTAGATTGCTCTGCGCTTCCCTTCATTTAATCTATGGTCCCTTCCTCTCCCAAACCTTTCACCGCTCACTCTTCACTCCTCAATCTTGGATTAAAAACTCTTTACAACTCAACTCTGATGGATTTTCTTCTGGCTTCTTTCCTGCAAAGGGACCCTGAGCTCACTGCTCCTTTATAGCATTCTTAAGCGGATGCTAGCTTTTCTACAGCTCACTCACACATTGATCGCAGTGAGGTGGGGTCAGCTGCCTCCTGACCCTTCAATCCCACTTCAAAACCATCACTTCTATACCCTTAAGTAAAACCTCCCATTGCTTAGACTTTCTTGCCATCCAGCTACATCTTCCTCTACTCCTCTTGTCACCGACACCCACCATCCTCCATCATTCTCTCAAGACTTGGGTTCCTGGATCACAGCTGTTGCTTCCTGGACATCAGTGTCCGTGTGAGCATGGCAAGCTGACCTCCTCAACACCAGTGGCCTGCTTCTCCAGTCAGCTTCAGCCCCTCACTCCATGATAACATTTGCCATAGGTCTTGCCATCATATGCACCTATTTTGATTATGTCATTCATGATGTGTTGTTGTTTTATCACAATCACCAATGCCTTTTGCTATGGAAATCCAATGGAAACGCCTCATTCCTTCTCTTTGCAGCATTTAGAATTGTTGAGCTTCCTGAAGCTTTTCCTTGGTAACACAATCTTATAATTTTTCTCCTACTTCTCTGACTGCTCTTTTTTCAAGTTCTATCCACTTCCTCTACTGATCTCTAATATATTCAAATTCCTTAGGGCTCCATCTTGGACCTTCTCTTATCACTCCACATACTCTCCCTTAGTCATCTTACCTACTAACTGCCTCAATTAACAACTGTATTCTGAAGATTTCAAAATCTTTATCTCCAACTCAGATTCTCTCTTGAACTTTAGACCCATATATGCAGTCTGAAGTTCACTTGGACATCCTATAATCACATCAAACTCAGAATATCCGATATGCGAAACTTAACTCACTATTTCCCTCTAAAATTCATGCTCCTCCTCCTCTCTCTCTCTCTCTCTCTCTCTCTCTCTCTCTCTCTCTCTCTCTGAATAGCATTATTATCATCTAAATATATAAAGCTAGAAAAATTATTGCTGACTCTTCTGTCTCTTGGGAATTCTGGCTAAGTAGTTGATCACATGTATGTCCACTTTCCTCCACCATCATCTGCACCCGCACCACTGTTGTCTTGATTAACCTCACTGTCAAGGCTGGGACAACAGACACATTTAGGGAATGATTAGAGGAAATGGGAGGATAGAGTGGAAGTAGAAAAAAAACAAACAAAAAGGGAATGAGTTCAGGGGACTATAACATTTCCCAAAAATGTATTTTCTTTTCCAAACTATTCACCACAGTGTCATCAGAGTAAGCTTTACAAAAACAAACAAACAAATAAATAAATAAATAAATAAATAAAAACAAAAAATCTGAATTTATCACTTCCTTGTTTAAAATCATTTAATGGCTCCTCATATGGAATAACATGACATAGCTCTGGCTCCCATTTACCTCTCACATCTCATCGCAAACTATTCCCTGCCCTGTGAATTCCAAACCTCAAGCCTTAAGAATTATCATTAGTTCTTGGAATATACCAGGCCTTCTCTGGCCTCCCAGTTTTTTCACTGCTGACTCTTCTATGGGGAACTCAGTCCTACTCCCACCTGCTTTGCTTGGACTAACTTCTTCCTTTCTGCCTCCCAATCCCGTAATATATCCCTCACAAAGTTACAAAGTCCTTGCAATCCAGTATAATTGTCATCTGTATTTTTGGTATTTGTGACAATCTCAACCAGACCCTCCTTGGAATTGTCTCTTCCCTGGGCCTCCACAGAAATATATTTTTCTGGATCCTCTGTGTTCCTAAAAGCTGCTTCCCTTTGTCCCTTGCTGTCCGGTTCCCCTTCCTATCCCCTACAGGTGAAAGTTCTATCGCCGGTCCTTTTCCCTTTGTGGCTTTGCCCTTTTGGTTATCCACTCTTTTGTCTATACCTACAAACTCCTTGTGCAGATTACCCTCAAGTATACATCTCCAGCTCATATGTCCTTCCTGGGCACCAATGTCCTCTTCAGCTGCCTGCTCTCATTTCCCTTCGGGGACCTCACCTCAATTAGGAGCTCCTTCTCTTCTCCAAACCAACTCCTCCTTTTTCTATTAACAGAGCTATCATTCTCCTGGTCAATCAAACTCAAAATCACTCATGTCTGGCCCCACCCTCTCCCTCTTCATGACCTGGATGAACTCTTCATTATTTCCATTTGTCACACTGCTTTCCATTCTCACCTCCACTACCATAATTTAGGCCCTTATCACTGCTTACCTAGATTCTTGATATTCAAAGTTTATTCCTTGACCAGCAGCATCCACATCCTCCGGGTCATGTTAGAAACAGAAGCTCGGGCTCACCGTAGCCTGGATCAGAGCCCCAAGTCCTTCATCGGTTCACTGAAGTTTGAGAAGCACTGGGCTAGACCACATCAATAAACTCCTAACTGACTCCAGTCTCTGCTCTTTAATCCATCCCACAGACCACAGTTACATAAATTTCCTTCTGATCATGTCATGCTCTCTCAACCCAACCCCATTTAATGACTCTAATGTCTAAGGAATAGAGTCCACATCTTAGAAGTGAGGCTCTTGGCCACCTACCCAATCAATCTCCCCAGACTTATGTACCCTGCTTCATGAATACAGTCTATATGTCAGGCCAGCAGGACCAGAGGTGCAATATGGCAGTAGTGGAAAAGCATCCTAACCAAGAATCATATTTAGTTATGGCAGGGCTGGTTCTATAACCTCAGGCCAAATGTTTGTCTTCTCAAATCTTCCATTCCAATTTTGCAAAACGAGGAAGTTAGATCAGCCCGGTGTTTTTAAAGCATTCTTTGTACTGCAGCCACAGTAAGAAACCTATATGTACCCAGTATTTAAACATCCATATCCAGATATAAGTACTGGAACAAAAGTTGCACAAGACATTTTCTATTGTCCTCTTACCCAATTCATTTCATTTTTTTAAAAATGTTGGTTGCTAATCACCACATTGATTTCATATCCCATCAATGGGTCAGACCCCCAAAACTGAAAACCACTGTCAGCCCCCTCGCCCTAACAGTCCATGATTCTGGGCCCTCTTCTTTGAATACATCCTCTCCTTCCCTGCTCTGTACCTTGGGTGAACAGCATTTCTCCTTTCTGTAACATCTGCCCCTATTTCAGCCTCTTAAAATGAATGTATGTTTCGAGTTCTGCCTTAAATGAGACCTCTTAAAATGAGAAAATTTATTTTACTTCTTTACACATCTGCAATACTACGTCTTATTTCTTACTTGGCATTATTCACAAATGCCATGTAAATAGTATTGGTGTATATTGCTTTTATCTTGTTTTTGGATTAAGTGTCTTGAGGGCAGGAATCTGTCTTCTATGTCTTTTTTCCTTTTAAGCATTTAGCACCGTGTCTTATATGTGAGTCACATAAACCTGAAAATCTTTCTCACGGTTATTTTTCCTGCACCCATTTTTCTATTTAATCAACACCTCTAGTCTAGTTTCTTGACTCTCTGCTTTCTACCTAGCTTTCAGCACCCTGTCTATCTTCCCTCTGTTTAGAAGCCACTGACCACCAGCTTAACCTTTCAACATTCTCTTGCCAAACTGTCTTTCCCTCTCACTTATCTGGCAAAACCCCAACTCTGAGTCAATAAACTGTCTACTTTCTCTGTTCCTTTGTTCAAATGGCTAAGCACTGCCATTTATTTATTTGTTTGTTTATTTATTTATTTATCCTCACTTGAGGATATTTTTTCATTGACTTTTAGAGTGGAAGGAAGGTGGAGAGAAAGAGAGAAGAAACATAGATGTGAGAGAGACACATCGATTGGTTGCCTCCCACATGTGCCTCTGACCAGGGCTAGGGATCCAGCCTGCAACCGACATATATGTCCTTGATCGGAGTCGAAATCTGGACCCTTCAGTCCTCAAGGCCAACGTTCCATCCACTGAGCAATATTGACTATGGCAGTACTGTCATTTAAAAAAAAAATCCCATGAACATGCAGATAACTTAATGATTTTTATTCTCATTAGAATATTTAATACACTATTAGACTTTCTTGGTTTCCCTAGTTAGTTCTCTACCCCATTCTCCAACAGCTATTAAGATTTCTTCATTCCCCTCAACTCCTCTCTCTTCAACCTTTCTCCTCTTGCCTCTAAGAGGAGATTAAGCCCCTTATTAAGAGTCTTATAATATTCCTTTTAACACAGCCTTATCCCTTTGCTTCTCACTGCCCATTTAAGTCCGCATTAACTTACTGGGCTTTAAGCACACTGCAAGTAAGAAATACAACTTATTCATTAGTAAAACCTCAGAACTTAATATATGTACTAAGACCTCAAAGAATTAATTAATTTATTGAATGAATAAATTAATACATAAAGTATTAGCTAAATGAATGAGTACATATGCAAATTTCATGTGTCTAAGTTAATTAATTAATTAATGCCAATAAAACTTTAGAGAATGAAAAGTATAAAATACAAATGATTTATAACACATGTAGAATTATACCTGTTAAGAGCTCATCATTATTTCTATTGTAATTACTGGGGGGGAAATGGAAGCTAGCTCCACAGATAACAGGACCTGATAGAACAGGCAAAATGGTAACTGATCAGGATCCAGCAAAGGTGGCTTGTTTGCTAATTCTAGTGGGGAACTATAAACACAAAACAAATATTATCACAGAGCACAATAGCCTGCCATGAAAGAGGTATTTATTTTATAAAAGATGGCCTATCTTCACTTGTTTTTGTGGGTTTTTTTTTTTCCAGTGTAATTCTTTCAACTGGCTTATGCTTCTAGGCCCACATTTGCCTGATAGCAACGACTGACAAGGTTAGGCTGCCCAGAACACCATTAAACATTGCTCCATATCTTAAAGGACAACTTTCTCCCCGCCCCCCCCCCCCTTTTTTTAACTTTTCTCTAGAATATCAGTGATGGCCATCTTCTTATTTCGTGTCCTGGGACTTTGCTTTGCACTGTCAGCCTGTTTCAAAATCCTCCTGTGATGGGCCAGCCAGAGAGGCCTGCCCCTCAAAGCACTCACCCTGACGTTGTGAGGGTGCAGCCCGCCAGGGTGCTGAGACATGTACTGAGCCAGGTCCGTGTGCTGCAGGAAACGGTGGAGAGACTGTTGTTAGTGGTGTGTACACAGTGCCCTGTAGCAGACCATACATTTGACTGTCAGAGGTCGTACGAAGTTCAGATGTTTGAGAATAAGGTGCAGAAGGTGACCGGCCAGGTTTTCTGAGGCCCCATTGCTAAGGTTAAACCCAGTGTGTCTTTCTAACTGGCTGCTCTTAGAAGGAAGCTTGTTTCCCTAGCACAACAAGACGCTCTATTTAAATGACTGTCACTGAACACAATGACACAGGGAGCTTCCAATCAAGTACACACACCTTATAATTTCTTTCTGCTAATATTTTAACAGTTTTCCCTCTCAGAAATACTACAGTGAACTTATCCTATATAATAAAAGCCTAATATGCTAAGTGTCGGTCATCTGGTTGTCCGTTCAACCAATCAAAGCATAATATGCTAATGATATGCTAAGGCCTCTCAACCACTCACTATGACATGCACTGACCCCCAGGGGGCAGATGCTCTGACCTGTAGGTTAGTTTGCTGCTGGGGTCTGGCCAATCGGGGCTGAGTGAGGGGGGCCAGACACACCCTGGTGCACTCCCACAGTCCCTGCCGGCTGGCCAACCTTCCGTGTCTCTCCCCAGCCCTGAGGGTGTACCAGTGGGGTCTCTCAGCCTGGCCTGAGCCCTCTCATAATCTCAGACTCCTTAGAGGATGTCAGAGACAGTTTCTGCCCCATCCTGCAGGCTGGCTGAGGAATGCCACTGGTGCACAAATCCGTACACCAGGCCTCTAGTATACAATGTTTTAAAACCTTGTGGTTTATATCTTCGTTGTCAATGAAAAATGTTGGGCTCTGCTCAGATGGTGTTTAAAAATAGATTTTTGAACGTGTAGACGTTTTATTTAGAAGGCAAACTCAAAATTCTTATTAATTACTGCTGGTGAGGGGAAAGAGACAGCAAATATGAAGGGCAAAGAAGCAAGATTCAAGAATGAGCATAAGAACAATAGGCTCTGTTAATCGTAATAATGAAAAATTTCCATGGCACTTTCCACATTGTAATGAAAATTTTATCACGCCATAAAATATTAACAGATTCATCATACAAGCACCAGGCTTTTCCCTCATGCTTTGTAAAATGCTGGGGCAACTCACCATGTATTCGAAGACGAATGTAAGTGTCTCTTTGGTGTGGATTATGTCGTGCAGGAGCACAATATTGGCATGTTTCAGACCCTTCAAAAGAGAAGCTAGAAAAATTCAACAAAACGTTAATTCAAAGAACAATCTCGAAAACACTGCTTTATTGATTTCAAGCAGTATTTATTTTTTAAACATTTCAAAGCAAGCAGTTCTGTTTTTTTATTGCTGGAAATATCTCTTATGAAATAATATTTAAAATGACAAAGTACCTTCATTATTTGTTAAATGGTGAGTCATTGCACTTGCATACCTTACTTTCTTAACAGGCCAGAGCAGTTTGAAAAGAAATATGTTTCCATTTACCCAATCAATTTCATCAAAGCACTCAGAGCACTTTGCAAATGCTGTCCTCTGGGGATCTTATCATCTGTGCTTCAGAATCACAGGAGAGGGGGCCTGAGAGATAAGGCCATTGGGGGAGCAGGAAACGGAGTGCCCTGCCTTCCAGAGCAGGACTTGGCAACGGCAACGCGTGACCATTCTCTAAACTTCAACATCCCCCCGGGGCTCAGCAGAGCTGGTGGGTGGGACTGGGAGAAGGCAGGGATAAGAGCCTGGGATGAAAAATGGTTAAACCAGCATAAACAGTGGAGAGGACTTCTTAAGGGGAGAAGTGCAAACTCTGTGGAAGGAGAAAATGCAAACTTGAAAAGGGGACAGAGCCAAACTTGGGAGCCTAGAGTGAGTGTGTGTGTGTGTGTGTGTGTGTGTGAGTGTGTGTGTGTGGCGGGGGTGGGGGGATGGGGCGGTGCTGAGGGCAGGGGGCGGCCTGAGGACTGTCCCTTGCAGCTCCAATGACAGGTTGCAGGTTGTAGTTTGGTCAGTAAGGGCACCTAGTGGGGAAGTCACCACAAAAGGCCAGTGAGTGCCTGGCTGGGAGGTTATTTATTTCCTTATTTAAATCTTTATTGTTGAAAGCATTGCATAGGTCCTCCTTTCCCGGTTATTAACCTCTCCCAGCCTGCTCCCATCCCCCTTCCTCTGGCAGCGGGGTTTAAAAGCTGTGTCTTTGGGGGTTTCAGAGATGAAACAGAAGGGAAGAGAGCAGAAAAGCCACAAAAAAGGGGTTGAGCCTCAACTGAGTGTCCCCATATGAAGAAACGGAAGGAAAAAAGTAAAACGCAAATAAAACCTCAAAGCCACATTCTGCAGGGGATGCCTGTGTATCATGAATCCGGGCCACCAGCTTTCTTCCGGAACTCGGTGAGATGGACAACAAGCCCAAATGCTCCCTTCCCATTTGGGAACCACTTTACTCCCTTCAGCGACCTGTCCCCATTGTAATGAACCTCTGTCCTTTGGCCTCCTGGCTGTCATTCCCCCTTCCAGCGGGGCCCCTCCACTTTCCTCTGGGGAAGCAGCCCCTCCCCTGCTCAGCTCCTGCTATGCTGGTGGGGCCCACCCACCCCTACCCAAGCCTCTGCTTGTGCCCCAGGCCCGTCCCATCAGAGCACAGCGCCCTGTGCCACGGGGATCGGTTCAGAGACAGGCACAAAGCCCACGCGTGGGAGAGCCCCCCTCTGCCTGTGTCCTCAGGAGAGCAGCGCTCTCTTCTCCACTGCCAGAGCTGAGCTTGTAGGACTCAACCAGGAGCTGCTCCGGCCAGCTCACCCATACCTGGGAATGAAACTGAGACGGAGAAAAGCAGAGTTGGGGATGGCCAGGCCTGGATTCCTGGTGACATCACCGGCTCCTTGCTAGTGTGTAGTTTCCAGATCTCCAAGCCAGCAAATTTCCCTCTTCACTCACCTTAGTGTGAGCTGGCAGCCTCTTACCACCCAAGGAGCCCTCCTCTGTCCGTTAACCCTGCTTTGCTCTGATGACGAGCAGTATCACTTTTCTGTTCGCCCCCTGACTCCTTCTGAGAAAAAGGTATTACTTTACTCTTACACGGCCGTGGCTCTGTGCGTGCAGTTTTACAGGCACCTGCTTCATATCCCTAGACCCAGGCTGGAGGCTGGAGGCGAATAACGGGAGCGGCTTTCTCTTTCAGATCCCGCCACACCACCCGGTACAACGCTCAGCCGAGACTAAGCACTTCATCTATCAAGTATATTTATTGAGTGTCTTAATGCAGAGCTGACTGTGGAGCCAGAAGCCCTCCTATGAATCCTGGCCCTGCCGCTTCCTAGCCAAGGGGGCTCGGGGTGGTATCTCCACCCAAGTCTCAGCCCACTCCCTGCGAGAAAGAGATAGCGTCTTCCCCAGCCTGGCTGCATGGGACTGACAGGAGGGTGGGGTCAGATGCCGGGCGCGCATCCCTGGCAACTGTCAGGCGTCACAAGGCTGCAAATTAGAATGAATATCCCAGCCAACAGGTACTCGGCCCTCCCTTCCACCTCCAGCCCCACCGAATCCCCACTCCCAGATTAATGAATTAAAGTTTTGTGTATGCCAGCTCACAGATACAGGGGACGTTTTGATGGTTGCCAGATGGGAGGGGGGCTGGGGGAAAAGGAGAAGGGATTAAAGCCTGCAAGCTGCCAGTTATGGAAGCAGCCATGGGAATGTACAGTACGGTAAACAGAATGTAGTCAGTAATGCTGTGCTTCACTATGTAGGGGTGTCAGATATGGAGGCTGAACTTATTGGGGTGATCGTTTTATCAGTTATGTAAAAGTCTAATCACGATGTAGCATCCCTGAAACGAATATAATATGGTATTTATTGCATCCAATTGTCATTTAAATTTTTTTAAAATGTTGTTTATATTTGTTTCTGCTAGAGTTTCCAACACCTTCTACACTTGCAATGACTTCTAACCATCAGTTAAACATGCTGCTGGTATTTTATGTGTATTTTTATTTGCAAATTATGTTCATTTTCTCTCTCTATGCGCCGCCCCCTCCTCCCCTCCCCCCCCCCCATTACAAAACACGCACCCAAATTTGATTTTAAATGGATATGGTAAAGCTGGAATTACTAAGAATATTATAAATATATTAAAATTTATTTTTAATACAAAATTTAGTCTCACTTAAATATGATTTTACTAAAATTCCTGATGCTAATTTTTAAAATTATGATGGCGTGTTTGGTTAATTGTAATGGCTCCAAACGATCATTTGCTGAAAAACTCCAAGTCTGATGTTCACTTAGGATGAGGAGCCCTGCGAATATCAGTGCCTATAAATCTTTATTTCATTCCTGCCCTCGTCAACTCACCCTCCCTGGCCCTGCTCTCGTCATATTGCCTTCTGCCTATTCCTTGGACATTTCCAACACATTTCCTCCTTGGTCTTCGCAGTCACCCTGTCGCTGCCTGCATTCTTTTGTCTCAGCTCACTGCATGCCTCCTCCTCACTTTCTTCAGGCCTCTGCTCAGAGTCTAGGCTTCCCTGACACCCCCACCCCAGTGATCTCCATCCCTGTGCCCTGCTTTCTCCTTCTTCACAGAACTGATCACCCCTGGCATATGGTAGCACTTGTTATACTGGTATATTATATACCTGCTTATTGTCTGTTTCCACCCTTAGGAATATAAACTCCATTAAGAGCAGGCACTTTTGTCTTTTGCTTATTGCTATGTCTTCAGTGTCTAGAACCATGGTCGGCAAGCTGGGGCCTGCAAGCCAAATGTGGCTCTTTGGTCCCTGGAGTGTGGCTCTTCCACAAAATACCACGGCCTGGGCGAGTCTATTTTGAAGAAATGGCGTTAGAAGAAGTTTAAGTTTTAAAAAATGTGGCTCTCAAGAGAAATTTCAATCGTTGTACTGTTGATATTTGGCTCTGTTGACTAATGAGTTTGCCGACCACTGGTCTAGAACAACATCTGCTATATTATAAGCATTCAATAAATACTTACTATTGAGTCAGTGGCCACTAATTGCCTAATATCATTTCTATACCTATAATTGGTTGGTATAGGGTGTTTTGGCTAATGGTACTTTTATTTCTTGTTTCTTTTACTTGTCTTCCTCATTAGATTATGACTGTTGGGTTATGGCCATATCTACTACTGCTTTTTTTTTTTTTTTTTTTTTTTTAACACCCAAGAATACTGAAATACTTACAGGGAAACTGTGACTTTTAATGATTAGTAATAGGGAATTTACATGAAAGAGTAGATGATGGTTAAAGTATTTATTTGATGGATATTGTTTAGTCCATCCACTGGAGGAATCTAAAATGCCTACAGCCTCAGACATGTGGGTCTCAAACCAAGAAAAGGAAGATCTTCCTTCTAATTTCAAGGCTGCCTCATAACCTTCAGAGCAGGATGTGGTGTCTTCTACATGTGAAGCAGCCGAGCGATGCAACGCCAACTGGGAAAGGAGAGGTCTTAAAACCAGAGCATCCTGATTCCTGTAAAATTACTGTTTTTATAATTCACGTATTCTGAGTCTACTAATTTTTGTTTCTCTTCAAAGAAAAGACACAAAGATAATTCGGGGAGTCTTTAAAGCTTCAGACAAATGGGATCACGATGGAATTTCTTTGAGGGCTTCCAAAATATTTTTATAATGATGATGATGATGATGATGATGATGATAGCTAACACTCACTGAGCATTTACCACATGCCAGGCATTGTTGTAAGAATTCTGCATATATTAACTTGGTATGATCATGAGAACACCCAGAAAAGCCAAAGAGAAAACCTGAAAAAAAAAAAAAAGCATAACCCCCAAAATCAAGAAAAATAACCTACAACTGAAAGTTATTAAGCATATTTTTAAAATGCAAAGTATTTTTCTTTATTTTTAATATCCTTCAAGGTGTTTAGGATGACTGATTGGTTTAACATTACAAGGAATTTAATTGGATTCTCATATATGTAAGATATCTAATAATTTAGGAAAAAGTTATTTTTATCTTGCAATTATATGAAATATTTAATTTCTTGGTTTTGTTCATTTCATTGGGGTTTGTGGTTCAGTCAAGTTTTTTGAAAATTGATGCTTTGCAGGTGCAATGAGTCATGAAATTTTGAGGTTACTCTACTCTGTTCTGCTTTAGTTTAATTTTTTTAAAACATATTTCTATTGACCTCAGAGAGGAAGAGAGAGGGAGAGAGAGAAACATCAATGATAAGAATCATTGATCGGCTCCTGCATGCTCCCTAATGGGGATTGAGCCCACAATTCAGGCATGTGCCCTTGACCAGAATTGAACCCAGGACATTTCAGTCTTCAGGCCGACACTCTATCCACTGAGCCAAACCAGCTAGGGCTATTCTGCTTTAGTTTATCATCTAAAGGAAAGATGATTACCAGGA
Source organism: Pipistrellus hanaki (assembly GCF_964339955.1). Lineage (NCBI taxonomy): Eukaryota > Metazoa > Chordata > Mammalia > Chiroptera > Vespertilionidae > Pipistrellus > Pipistrellus hanaki. The sequence goes on along the minus strand of NC_140510.1, from coordinate 74,224,188 downwards.
AGGACAAGGCTTACTCTCAAAGTCCTAGGGCACAGTTACATATGGTAGCCAATACCCCTTTCTAGGCTGTGAGCTCATCAAGGAATGTCCTGTTCCTGTCCCTATCGTTGCATCTCCAGCCCTCAGCACAGGCCGGCACGTGGTGCTCATAAGGCCTTGTGAATTAATGAAGACCTGTCAGTTGAAATGAGTTTAGGTAAGAGTCAATAATGGAGCCAATTCCTTCCCCAACCCCCACTGGGCATTGAATTAAAAGGAGTTTGTATTTCCTGATGTTGCATTTCCTCTGGCCTAGGTGTCACAGATCCAGTCAGTGAGTCAAGTTATGCATTCCAAGAAAAGAAATCATCAAGGTAAATATTAAAACAAATGCTGAGTAAGTAGTTATCATCCGATTTCTTTGGAACTGTAATGAGATCACATAGCATCATTCTGACAACATTTTGTTTTATAAAAATGTAACTACGCACATGTGAGTAGGCTGTGTCCGCAATGCGGTTTGATTGCACTTAATGAAGAACTTCTTGTCAACCTGACCTGCCCAACCTATCTGTGGTAATCAATGAATCAGCGGTTCTAATCGGTATTCTGTACCTTTCTTACTGTATGACCTTCGGGGAACCTTAGTCTAGTTTTGGCTCATTTTTCTCATATATGAACTGGGAATAATTACTTGGTAATTTTTTTTATTTTTATTTTTTTTTAACTAGAGAATGATCTTAAAAGATTCTTAGCTAAGACTGTTTCTAATTTAAGCACTGCAGTTACTGGTGCTGTAGAGTTCATGATAGAATAAAAAATGACAAGTATGAGATATACATATACATTTTTAAGTGTTTCTTCTGCATTTTGCTTAACATTTATACAAAATGTATCATTAAAAAAACAGATTTTTACTGTTACCGTTGCTAAAGAGAAATGCTCTAGTTAAGAAGTCCTACATTTATCACAATACAATAAATTTTATCTACTACGTAACAATTCTGATTCCTAGTTCTGGGACCTCAGTCAACTTACCTAACCTCTCTAGCGTTCGTTTTCCTTCATCTCTACAACAAAAACAGCACACTTTACCTACTAGAGTTGGTGTAAGGGTTTTTAAAAAGTACAATGTGTGTGTGTGAGTATGTGTGTGTGTGTGAGTGTGTGTGTGTGTGTTGGGGAGAGGGGAATTATGTCATATGCTCAGACATCAGAAAAGGTTAGTTATATGACTGCTTCCTAAAAAATGTTGCTAACAGGCGGAAAGTCCTGGCTTTAAACCAGAAAGTTCTAATTTTTTAGGAAGATATTTAAAATAATACACATTATCAAAATATTGGTGCACAGTTTAATAAAACCAGGGAACATATTCTTAGATAAAAACTTCAAATATCAGCCTACTCCTAGTGGTAAAAATAGACATTTAAAATATAACTCTAGAGCCACTTATGAAAGATCTTCTGAGTGGCTGGAAGGTAGCTAATCCTTTCAGTTAGCAAAGGAATGAGGGTAGAGACTGTGTCCACTGTGTGCACTGCTGTGCATCCGGTGGCCAGCAAAATACCTGGCCATCGCAGGTGCTCAATAAGTTTGTAGCATGAGTGCATAGACCGTGTACACATGTTTGAATGAGAGAGATTTGGTTTGAATTACAGCTATACATTAGAAGAAGAAGAATGGTGATCTTCAAAGGCTGTTCAGAGAATCAAAAGAGGTAATATGGGGAAATTATCTGGCCTGGGAATTAAAATATGCTTCCCTGAGTGCTGTTCATACTTTTGCTAATTTCAATATTACATGTTAAGATCAAATACCTATTCCGAATGACCAGATTATTAAACTGCCACAGGTATTCCGCTTATATAGAGACCATACATACTGTAAAATCATACTCAATAAATCTTTGGCTGCTATAGCATCAGTGCAGCCAAACCGGTCAGGAAAAGCAATTCCTTCTTCAAGGCTTTTTAAAGAAGTCTGCATTACTCGTTCCGTTTTTCTGCTCGTGGCTTTCGGTTGCCTTTTTAGCTGGTGACCCTGGGTTTTAACTAATGGATTCCAGCTGTTCCTATTTTGCCTTCCAGCCCTTCCCATTTAACCTCCCGTCTCCCTGGCCTCGCAGCCTTCAAGTTCTTACAGGGAAAGTGGGCCGGTGCCAATGTTTTCCAAGGAGGCCCTCCCTCTCCGTGAGGGGAGAGGGCAGCTCTACCCAGGGCCCACAGCTCCTGCGCCGCTGGGAAGGGAAACACTCGTCGTTGGAAATTAGATGCCTGGCAACCTGCTGTGTGTCGCAAATCCTTGTGTGGTTTTTAATATTGTAACGTGACGCATTCAGTCAGGTCAGTCCATAAAGCAAGCCTACAGAGTCCACCGTGGGAGCCTACGTGTAATTGCAAGCACCTGCCATGGGGAGCCAACTCCTGGTAAATATGCAATTAAAGGAACGCTTCGCCTACAGAGCAATAGCGGTCCAGCTTTCCCAAACCATGTTGAGAAGCATCGGGTGGCAACCCTGGGGAAAAGATTTGTCAGATATCACCCTTAAAAACTTGGCTGTGGGCAAAGTCTTGGAGTGAGGCAAGTCTGAAGCAACAGACAAGCGCATGGAGGATGGGGTGAACCTGGGACAAGAGTCCCTCCCTCCCTCCCTCTGCTGGTGACCTGGGGACTTGTGTTACATGCAGAAATTCTCCTTGACCTACATCCATCTCTTCCTAAATCTGATCACTCTTTAATGGGGGCCACCAATCAGTGCACTTGTAAATGCAGTTTCCATTATATTAAAGCCGTGCTTTCGTCCAGAATGCACCTGATCCTTCCAGGCGGAATCCCCGGATAACCTGACAGCCAGTTGGCCCTTCCAGTTGCATTCAGAGGAACACATTTCCCAGGGGCTCTGAAAGACCTTTGAAAGTGGCATCAAATTCGGTTATAAACTCATTTTCTGAATTGCTTTTTTCCCCCCACGGCTGTTTGCATAACCCGTCCTTCCAAGCTCCTTTCAAAATCTACCGACTCCATTAGCCACACGGATGCTAACTGGTTCTCATCTCAGTGTGTGTTGTGTGTTTTTTTTAACCTCCATTATAACACTGGTTGTAACTGGAACCATCTGCTCTGTTACATCTGAAAATGATATTGAGCAAAGATCGGGCTTTTTCTTCTCATCCATCACCACCCCCGACGGTGGTGCACGCAGGATGTGCACGTACAGAAGGGAAGGGAGAAGGAAGCAGTTCAACGAGGGGAGAGTGAGGCCAGGGAAGAGCCATTTCTCTGGGTTTTCGATGAAATGGACAGCAATCTCATTCTCATTTTATTTCAAATGGCTCCTGTAAAAGGTTAATAAATGAAATTTTAAAGATTTATATTCACTATAGTGGTTTTTTGGGGATGAACAAGTCATCACTGAGGGAAATAAAACAAGAATGGAATGATAATGGCCAGCATTTGTTGAATTCTGAAAATGGACCCTGTGATTAGTGCTCTAAATGCTTATTCTCATAACAACTCAAAGAAATAGGTGATATTATTATCCTCTTCCTTCAATAACCCAAATCTTAAATAGGTAATCTACCCACAGTCACAATACTAATTGGTAGATCTAAGATTCAAACCCAAGTCCATCCTCAGCCACTTGCTATACTCCCCAGGGTACAGAGACAATACAGGCACAACACTAAACATACATACCTTCCCAAAGAGTTTTTCGAATGCTATCTAAACCACTTATTATTTTGAGGTAAATTGTTTACTAAGAATTTATGTAATTATGTTATTAATTTTATCTTTTATATGGATTTTTTTCTGAGGTTATCAAATATAACACTTAGTATGGGACCAAACACATAAGAAGATACTGTAAGTAAATACTCATTATTGAGTTTATAGTCTTGGTCAACTAATACAATACTTTTGAGTCTTAATTTCCTCAAAAATGAGTAGCAAAATGATAGTGTAAATATACTTGAAAAACTGCTCTGAAGAACAAAATTACAACTATAATATTACTTCTAGAAATATCAGAACTAGATATTGAATAGATAGACTCAATGCATTCCCTCTCATCCCTCTCCCCCTCAAATTAACGAATTAAAACATATTGGTTAGGACCATTTCACTCTTCTTACCTTCTCGGATGGCTGTAAATGGGACTCCTTCCTCTTCATTCATGCTGATGACTTTTAAAGCCACTAGTTGTTTGTTTATTCTGGAAGAATGGGGGGGGGGGGGAGGGCGCACATTAAGATGGCTCATTACAATTTATCATAATTAAGTTTTCCTTCCAAATATATTCTAGCATACGAATCCACACATTTTCAAAATAAAAAGTCTTAAAAGTCATATAACATGTATATGTATACAAAAACATTTCTTCTCTTTACCAAAGTGATCCATGTTCATTCTAAAAATAATTTGGAGAATGCGGAAATCAGAGAATGCCCCCACCCCTAATCAGATCCTTCCTCATAATATGTTGATGTCTATTGTTCCTTTTATTTTCCTTTGTGCACTTATCTCAGCCATCCTTATCATCCTTTGCATACTTATTTCAGCCATTCTTATTTTTCATCCGAGTTATTGTACTAACCTCCTAACAATCTCCTTGCTTGTACATAAACAACCAATTAACACATATTTTGTATGTTTTATGAGTTGTATATTGCATTCTTACAATAAAGTAAGCTAGAGAAAAGCAAAGCAAATGTTACTAAGGAAATCCTAAGGAGAAAATACATTTACGGGATTTGTTGAAAAAAAATCTGTGTGTAAGCGGACCCGTGTTGTTCGAGAGTCAGCTGCAAACTGTGTGCACATGGAAGACAAAATGCACACGTGCACAAAAGTGGTAGAGTACAGATGACCTTTAAGTCTTAAACATTCATTTGCTGGTATATATTACCTTTTCTTTTTATAGCATTTATGACTTTTCCATCTTATTTCAAAATGTTTTTTTACAGTAGCTATTACTTCTTTTTATTTCTTCTGAAGTCGATCAGTAGATGTATAAATTTATTAAAGCAATCAAGTTTTTATCTTAGTCTTCTTCTAAATTGAGATTTAATTGGCATATGTTGTGCAAGTTAAAGGTGTACAATGTATTGATTTGATGCATTTATATATTGCAATATGATTACCACGATTTCTTTAGTTCTTGCCTAATGTCCTTTTTCTGCTCCAGGATCCCATCCAGAATACCAGATTACATGTAGTTGTTGTGTCTCTTTAGGCTCCTCTTGGCTGTGACAATTTTCCAGACTTTCCTTGTTTTTGAGCACCTTGGCACTTTAGTGGAGAATTTTGTAGGGTACCTCTCTATTGGAGGTTTTCTTATGATCATAACACTGGGGTTAGGAGTTTTGAGGAGGTAGAGTACTGTTTTCATCACACCATAGTAAGGGCACATATCATCATAATTATGGTTTTTGATGTTGGCTTTAATCACCTGCCTGAGGTAACGTTTGTCAGATTTCTTCCCTGTAGTTATCTCCCACCCACACCCCCCAACACTATATTTAGGGAAGAATGTCTCACACTTAAGGAGTGAGGAGCTGTGCTCCACCTCCTTGAGGGTAGGATAGCTACACATTTGTAGGGTTTGTTTTTAGAAGCGTGCTTTTGTCTTAATTTTTTTGGCCTATCTATTATATATATATATATATATATAAAAGCCAAATATGCAAAGTGTCCCCTGGGGAATTCAACTGCCCAGAGTTCAATCGATCGCTATGATGTGTGCTGACCACCAGGGGGCAGCATAGAATGAAGGAAGGCCCTGGTCAGTAGCCAGCAGTTGCTAGGGACACTACCCATACACAAATTTTGTGCACTGGGCCTCTAGTTTACAGATAAAAAGGATTATCTCATTTTAACTTATATTTTTGTACTTGTGAAACTGAATTTTCATATATGTTTTGGTCTTTTCTGTTCTTTTATGATTTGCCTTATTTCCCCACCTTTTTACTAAACTATTTTGCATATACTCTCCAACAATTTCTTTTGTTTGCCTTATCATGTCTTTGAAAGGTTTAACTTTAAAAACTTTATGATGTTCAACACTTTCTAAAATGCTCCCCCACCCCCGAACCATGTAACCTGCTTCAGTGCCTGGGCCTATTAACAGAGGTCAGGCTATGGTTCAAGGTCACAGTTTGCTTTGGCATGGGGCACTACAAAATGTTTTATTCAGAACATAGCTCTGTGAAATTCTCCCCACCCCTCCAAAAAAGTGTTTTGGTCAAATATGCTTAGAAAATCCTTTATACTTTAAAATTTTTCTCAGCCTTTCTTAGATAGTACTGGTATACATGAACATTTTAAAGATGTGGAGAGCATCTACAATGAAGGTGGCATTTTAGTTTGTTCCAGGGTTCTCAGTGTCAATTTTACCAAAGTAACTCTTTCAATAAAACCTTTATTAAGGTATCTCATAATTGGGGCTTTGTAGAACATACTTGGACAGATGGGGTACCATGGACGCTGCCAATCTTTCCTTACGAATTCTGAACCTTCCCTTAAGTATTATGTACACACAGAATTCTCTTATCTAGTCTTCTAGTTCCTGGATTTTTTTATTATTATTATTATTATTATTATTATTATTTAACTCTTTAACCCACTGGGAATTTGTATTTCCAAGTTGCTAACAATTGTCCCAGCTCCATTTATTGGACCATCTTCTTTTCCTTGCTGCTTTGAATTGCCACCATGATTATATATGAGGTCTTACTAATACTTGGATTTGTGAGTATTCTGGACTTTTAAAAACTCATACTTCTTTGATCTGTCTTTTCTTATACTTGTGCTACACTATTTTAATTATTGTAGGTTTTGAACACACTTACAATGCAGTAAGACTCTAACTTAGAGAATTATTAACATCTTTGCACTATTAGATGTTCTAATCCAAATATCCTTACAACAGTCCCTGGGATGATCTACAAGACCCTATACACCTGTCCTACTGCAACTGCGTCTTCTCCCTGCCTTCATCTGTTTCCACTCTCCCCTCCCAGCACCAGGCCTGCTCCTGCCTCAGAGATTTCTCACCTGCTGTTCCTCTGCCTGAAGCTCTTCCACTAACCATGTGCACAGCTCACACCTCCCTGTGCCAGAGTCTGTTCAAGTGTTCCCTTCTCAGTGTGGCCTCCTCCAATCACTGTATTTAAAATAGTAATCCACCCGTCATCCCTCTTCCCTGTTTTATCCTTTTTCAAAGCACTTTTTTCTCTGACAAACTCAGTATTTTACTAAGTTTAATAATTGCCTATCTCAGCTGAAACTGGTTTGGCTGAGAGTCAGCCTGTGGACTGAAAGGTCCCAGGTTCAATTCCGGTCAAGGGTATGAACCTTGGTTGCAGGCACATCCCCGGTAGGGGGTGTGCAGGAGGCAGCTGATCAATGTTTCTCTCATCGATGTTTCTAACTCTCTATCCCTCTCCCTTCCTCTCTGTAAAAAAATCAATAAAATATATTTAATAAAAAAAATAATAATTGCCTATCTCATCCCCCACTAGAAAGTATAATCCATATGAGCAGTGTGTTTTGTCTCCTTCTTAGAGGAACCCTTAGTGGCTACAGTAGTGCCTGGCACACAGTGGGTGCTTAAAAAATAGTAGACTGAATGAGTGCCTGTATGGGGAAAAAATGAATGCCCTATGGCTCTTAAAGTGTTTTCTGTCCCTTAATAAATCTTTATATAAACCCTGCCTACTTGTTGAAGCTAATGATTTTTGTTACTGCTACTGTGAGAGTAACTTCTACCACTATATTTCCTCTTAAATGGTTATTGTTAATACATAAAGACAACTTTTGATAAGGATATTTCTATTTCTTAACTGATCTTACTGTTTATCATACTGATTTTGATAGTTTCTTGGGTTTTTAGGTAGACAATTCTATAACCCAAAAAAGTGATATTCACTCTTCTTTTCCTCATTGTGTTGGCTAGAACATTAATTTTATTTAACTATAAAAGATAACGACATTCTTGCCTATCTCTAACTTGATGGTGCTGTCTCTCTAGTAATTAGCAACAGCAACAACAAAAAGCGTGTGGGCTATTGATGTAAAATATTCTATAACACTAGAGGCCTGGTGAATGAAAATTCACGCACTGAAGAGGGTGGTCCCTCAGCCTGGCCTGCCCCTTCTCACAGTCCAGGAGCCCTCAGGGGCAGGAGGCAACCCGGCGATCAGGGGAAGGCGATACCTCCATCACACCTCTGCTGCTGCCACTGCTGACAGCGCAAGCCTCGGCCGACCCTGGTTACCTGAGCCTCGGGCAGCCCTGGTTGGCTGGGGGGCTGAAGGGACTGGAGAACTCTGGAGGCAGGCGCCCAGGCCACCATCTTGTGGCTGTGGGTGTTGCCAACTTTGAGGGTGTGACAGTCAATTAGCATATTTTCTCCTTACTGGCTGTAGGTGCTGCCATCTTTGTGAGGCAGTTAATTTGTATATCCCCTCTTTATTAGATAGAATAGTGAGGAAGTATCATCCCATTCCTTTTTTTGCTCAGAATTTAAAAAACTAGTAGTTGATGTTGAATTGTTATCACATGCCTTTTTGGCATCGATCTCTATGGTACTTTAACAGTTGCTCTTAAATTACATATATAATGAATGCCTTTGTGCTGAGGAGTAAAGCGGAAAGTTTTGGTGATCTTTCTTCCCCATCCCAGTATCAACCACTGGAAGTATCTGCTTCTAAGAATATCTTGTGTATTTTTCCAGACTCCACTATGCACATACAAATTTATGTATGTATAGTAAGTACATTTGAGTGCTTTTTTTCTAAATTAGATCACAGAGCACATATTGATCTTTAACTTGCTTTCGGTCTCTTAAAATATTGGACATCTCCCTTGACAGTTTGGCTCAGCATAGAGTGTTAGCCTTCAGACTGAAGTGTCCCATTTCGATTCTGATCAAGGGCACATACCTTGGTCGAACCATTTTATTTTTTAACATCAAAGTGACATAAAGAAATCAGACCTCCAACTTTTTTTTTTTTTTTTTTTTTTTTTTTTTTTTTACTAAAAAGCAGTGGAGTTCACAGATCTTTCATATATGTTTGACAAAGTTTATTGTTAGCCAAATGGGCACTTGGCATCTGGATTAGCAGTATTTTTATTCTTCAGCCATTTTGTTTATTTTACGAGTGTAGAAAACACAGGGTTAATCATTTTTTGCATGTACCATGCTTTGTAGAAATGAACTTCAGTTTCTTTTCTGAGGGCAAAGTGGAAGAATGAAGGAGCACATGCAAGGCCACCATTGCAAACTTCCACTGTGTTTTAGGGGGTATATGAAAAGCACTTCAGAGACATCTTACCAACTGAGCTTCTTTGGGTCAGTCAGTAGTAGAGGGAGTCTACTTTGAATTGAATACAAGAGAAGAAACGCTGATAAAACATTTTAGTGGGCTGATCTTAATTGGGGCAGGAGAAATTTGCTTTTCTTGCAAGGTTGCTTAAGTCATCATGTCTCTCCCTGTTGGCCAATGGTGTCTTGCACGGATCCCGAACTTCTGCTACGGGTCACCTGGCTTTACAATGTCAAACCAGCGGGAAGGACCCTCATCTCTAAAGTCTCTCCAGCTATGAGTCACCCACCTGCTAATCCCCTTGTAAACCGTAGCATAGGAACCTTCACCCAGCTTCTCCAAGTTCAAGTAGGATGAGGCTGCCCCAAAAGGGAGGAGGCTCTTCGTCGGCTTAAAGGGAACAGGTAGGGGTGAGAGGTGGGAAAGGAAGAAAAAAGGAAAAAAAGAAAGAAAGAAAGAAAGAAAGAGCACTTTTGTTTTTTTAGTGTTGACTTTTACCCCCCAGAGGAATTTTCTAGAATGTACTTGGAAGGTCAGCTCAGTAATTGCCCTGGAAGTGGGGCCAGCCTCCCTGGACAAGCACACATGAAATCCTCTTGATCAGCATCAGCTGCTCACTCACCCACTGAAAGCCCTGCCTCAGATCCTCTTCCTGAAAAGACTCACTGTTACTCCGTGGCCTTTTACTCTTGAGCTTCCGGGCATGGGCAGCCTGACGTCCCCGGGGGCGAAATGAAGTCATGGAACATGATGCTTCCTTAAGGTCCGTCAGCTAGAGGAGAGAGGAAAGTGCAGGAGTAAAACGTATGCAAAGTCGAGACCTAGTGGCTGGCTTCAACAATTCTTTCATTTTCCTTTTTGCCTGATTTTCATGTTTCAAATATTTTCTAGGCTTCAGTACCCTCATAAGGCACTTATCCTGAAGGTCAGATCACTTGAAAACACACACACAAAATTTTTTTTAATGATATCCATTGTTAAAACACTACATTCTTTTAAAAAATTTCTTTATTGATTAAGGTATCACATATTTGTCCTCTTCCCCCCATTCTCATCCCACACCCCTCCCACACATGCCCCCGCCCCCTGTTGTCCTTGACCACTGGTTAGGTTCATATGTGTGCATACAAGTCCTTTGGTTGATTTCTCCCCTTTATCCACACCCTCCCCTACCCACCCTCTGAGGTCCCACAGTCTGATCCATGCCTCCTTGTCTCTGGGTCTGTTCAAGTTCATCAGTCTATGTTGAAACACTACATTCTTTCTTCACCTAAAAATATCTTTGAAAACTTAGGCTGACCTAAATTTCTTATCTCTGTTTAACTCACTCTTCCATCTCTCTCCACCCCTCCACCCCCCCATGTCCCCTTCAGTTATTCCTGCAGGGGATAATTTTCTAGTATGCATTGCTCATCACCACGAGCTGATTCCTGAACATGGAAACCCACAGCATAGCAACACCGCAGCGTGCTTTTCACAGGGGCAGCCCTAGCCCTGCACTTGGGAACTGGAGAGGTTTCAAGAGAATAACACCCGGTTTCTCCGCCTCAAGGTCCATGGAGTTCCAGGCAGCCCAGAGCCTAGGGGATATTTTTTTCCCTTTTGGTTTACAAAGCACAACTCCAGACTTGATAACAATGGCTATAAATCCCCCTGTGACTTTAACAGCAACGTCTTTTTATTGGTTGAGACCTACCGCAGAGCCAGCAGACCCTGCCTGCCCGCCAGAGAAGGGAGCCAGCCTCTCCTGCTGATGGCACAGGGAGATGCTGCGGCGTGGGGACCAGTACCTGGATGGCAGCCTCGGCGCCGGTGCTGGCGGGCGCTCTCCTCTGACAGCCGCGCGCGTCGCCCCCCTCCCCGCAGCGATGGCAGCCGCAGCCGGGCCGCAGCGTCTTGGCGCACAGCTCCTGGCCCATCGTCTCCAGGCTCCGGAGCCGGCGCGCCCCGAGCCCCGGCCTCTCCGTCCCCGGCCCCTGCCTTCCTGCCAGAGGTCAGCCGCGCCGCCCGAGCTTTCACATGACTCGCATGCGGGCTCCGCTGGGGCGGCCTCATGACTTCAGCAGTTTCCCTCCTGGTCGGCGGGAGAGCGCACCCATTGGAACCCTGTGCACCCCGGGAAGCAGGCCGGCTGCGATTGGGTGCGATGCCACTGGGCTCCGTTACGTTCAGACTGCAGCCCCAGGTGAGCTCCGAGGGTGCACAGAGTCTTGATGCATCCGCGGCGCTTGTCCATGTGAATAATCATGATAGGAATTATGGAAGTGGACGCGTGGAGAGGTGTGTTTCTCCCTGCCTTTTCTCTGAGAGCATTTTGCTTTCCAGACTTTAAAACGGATCTGCAACCTAGCCAGTTCTTCAAAGTCAAGGCAGCCACAGAATCATAACACGGGGAAAGGTGCAGATACTGACTCCATCACTTCACCTTCAAGCAATAGTGTACCCGAGACGGGTAGTCATTCATTCACTCATTCAATTCATTCATTCAAAAACTATCTGAGTCCCTGTGTTGTTCTTTTTTTAAAAAAAATATATTTTATTGATTTTTTACAGAGTGGAAGGGAGAAGGACAGAGAGTTAGATACATCGATGAGAGAGAATAATCGATCAGCCGCTTCCTGCACACCCCCTATTGGGGATGTGCCCGCAACCAAGGTACATGCCCTTGACTGGAATTGAACTTGAGACCCTTCAGTCCGCAGGCCAACGCTCTATCCACTGAGCCAAACCGGTTAGGGCTCCAGTGCTGTTCTTATGACACAGATATAATACAGACACCGCTGCCCGCTGGCAGAGAGAGAGAGAGAGAGAGAGAGGAGTTTGCATAAAATATCTTCTTCTTTTCCTTTGTCCTTCCCTCTTCCCCGCCTTCCTTTCACATCCATGGAATTAATGTTTACTATATTAATAGCATGCCACATCAAGGATCTAGCTTAAGCTAGCTTGTAGCCTTTGAACAGAACGTTTTACTTTCATAGACTCCTAAGGTGGGTTATTGCCACTATAATGTACTAACCTGAGTGAGACAGAATGTAGGACACACACACACAATCATCATCATTAAAGGGGAAAAATGAGGTTTGTCTGTTATCACAACAATATTTATGTATATTGGACATATGAGCCGCACAATGGTTTAAAAAAACCTTTCAGATAATTTATTATGATAATGTATTAAAATTTTATTTTAATATTGCCAAAAGAGAAAATACCTAGAACAGGCCAATTCAAGGAGTCAGTAAAATTAGAGACATGTAGTTTTTTGTTTTGTTGTTTTGTTTTTAGGCGACTACTTAGATTAATACAAAAAAAAAAGAGATAAAATAGTATTTGGTTAAAGATGATTTAACTTTTGATTGACAGCCCAGAATGAGAAAAGCTAATTTCTCAGAATATTTCATAATTCTTTTAGAATTTATCACAATTAGGTTATATTTTGTCAGAAATGGTGATTTCTTCCTAAAAGGAGATTGTCAATGCTATCATACAAAAGTTATATCCCAGACAAGGTTTGAGACAGTTTTTCATTATCACCCTCATAACTTTTCTAATTTTTAAATGGTTAGTATATGAATTAGCCTAGGGGGTAATTCACCTAAGTCACAAGTTGCTGAAATAGTATAGCTTGACTTTTTTTCCTTCATTTTTTATTAAGGTATTATATGTGTACGTATCTTACCATTGCCTCCCCATCCCATACATGCCCTCACCCCCCAGACTTTTGCGTCCATTAGTTATGCTTATATGCATGCATACAAGTCCTTCAGTTGATCTCTTATCTCCCCTATATCTCCCTAACCTTCCCGCTGTAATTTGACAGTCTGTTGCTTTTCTGTCTCTGTATCTATCTTTTTGTTCATCAGTTTATAATGTTCTTTATTACCCATAAATGAGTGAGATCATGTGGTGTTTTTCTTTCATTGACTGGCTTATTTCACTCAGCATGATGTTCTCCAATTCCATCCAGGTTGCTGCAAATGATAAGAATTCCTTCTTTTTTATGGCAGCATAGTATTCCGTTGTGTAGATGTACCATAGTTTTCTGACCCAATCATTTGCTGACAGGGACCTAGGCTGTTTCCAAATCTTAGCTATGGTGAATTGTGCTGCTATAAACATAGGGGTGCATATATCATTTTTGATTAGTGTTTCTAGTTTCTTAGGATATATTCCTAGGAGTGGGATTATTGGGTCAAAGGGGAGTTCCATTTTCAGTTTTTTGAGGAAACTCCATACTGTTTTCCTCAGTGGTTGCACCAGTCTGCATTCCCACCAGCAGTGCACGAGGGTTCCTTTTTATCCGCATTCTCACAAACACTTGTTTGTTAATTTGTTGATGATACCATTCTGATAGGTGTGAGATGGTACTTCATTGTCGTTTTGATTTTCATCTCTCTTGATTTTCTTAAAGGTTTAAAATGCTCTGTTTTGATACTAAAATGGGCTACTGAGAGAAATTGTAAACCCTTCAGTTTTTCAAAAATAAAATAATTCATGCTTTGCCTAAAGTCAATTGACTATTTTTTTAAAGTATATTTTTATTGATTTCAGAGAGGAAGAAGAGGGAGAGAGAGATGTAGAAACGTCAATGATGAGAGAGAATCATTGATTGGCTGTCTCCTGCACACCACACACTTGGGATAGAACCCACAACCCAGGCATGTGCCCTGACTTGGAATCAAACTGTGACCTCCTGGTTGATAGGTTGGTGCTCAACTATTGAGTCATGCCAGCTGCGCAGGATATGTTTTTATTGAGAAAGAAAGGGCGAGAGCGAGAACTAGCATGTGAGAGAGAGAGAGAGAGAGAGAGAGAGAGAGAGAGAGATTAATATAAGAGAGAAACATGGATTGGTTGCCTCCTGTAAGTGCTTAAGTGCCCTGACTGTAGATGAAACCCATAGTCTACTAGTATGTGCCCTGGCTGGGAATCGAACCTACAACCTTTTGGTGCACAGGGTGGTGCTCCCAACTGAGCCATACACCAAGACTGATGTAGTTTTGACTAAAGAAAAAAATTTTCATATGAATCTAATGAAGTGTCTAGATCTCATACCGAATTACAAGAAACACAGAGGATAGAGAAGTTAAATAATACAAGAAAGCAAACAGCGATATTAGAAAAAATGAATAACCTGATTTATCTAACAGATCAATGACATAAAAAAAGAAGATAATTCAGAAATCTTAAGAGCTTCAACTAATGCAATATGTAGACCTTGTTTGAATCCTGATTAGAACAAATCAACTGTAAAACATCTCTCTCGCCAATCAGCTTTAGTGAGGCATTGTGGACAAATAATGTTGTATATATTTAAGGTATACAAGATTATGTTTTGATATATATGTTCATTGTGAAATGTTTACCACAATCAAGCTAATTAACTTGTCTGTCCCTGCACATAGTTAATTTTTTTTGTTTGCAAGAACAATTAGGAGCAGTTATTTTAGCAAATTTCAAGTATGCAATACAGTATTGCTCACTATAATCACCCTGCTGAGTATCTCCAGAATTGATTCAGCCTGCAAATCTGAATTATATATAGATATCTTTGACCAATATTTCCCCATTTCCCCCATGCCCCAGCCCCTGGTAACCATGCCCTATAAAATGACATTTCTGGGGCAAATATGAAAAATTAAATATGGTATTAGATGATCTTAAGAATTATTTTTAATTTTGCATGGTAATTATGTTTGAAGACAATCGTACAGTTAAAAATGCATGCTAAATATTTATAGGCAGAATGATATAATTTCCTTGTTCCAGAAAAATAATGTTGGAAATAAAAATAACAAAACTGGTAAAAATGTTGATGAATGTTTAAGCTAGATGGTGGTTTAATGGTGATTCACTTTTGTGTATTTAAGAATTTTCTAAATAAGAAAGTGGAAAAAAATATTATTTTTTAAAAATATGTTTTTATTCATTTTTAGAGAGAGAAGGGAGAGAGATAAAGTGACAGAAACATCACTGATCGGCTGCCTCCTATTCGCCCCTCCACCAGACACTGAGTCCAAAACCCGGGGCATGTGACCTGACCAGGAATCCAACCTTGACCTCTTGGTTCTTGGGTCAACACACTGGCTGGGCAAAAGCAATATTCTTAAAAACCCATTTCCATGAAATCCATACATTTTGATTATTTATTTATCTCTTTATATTCATTTCTGCCTACTTCTAGTGTGTGTGTGTGTGTGTGTGTGTGTGTGTGTGTGTGTGTCTTCAGATAAAACTACAATAGTAATTTGACCACCAAAGGGAGTCTTGCTCCCCTATAGGTGGAAATCAGGAGATGAGGCAAAAAAAATCCAAAGGGTGGAGAGAAAGAAGAAAGGGAGTGAGCGTGGTGCACCAGGGGAACATGGGCTCACACCAGCGTGGCTCCTCCACACTGCCGCTGGGTCAGGCTTATAAGCGAGGGGCTCTTCACGCAGGTGCAGAGGGAGCTCTTAGCTTTCCAGGTTCCTCCCATTGGCTGGTATCTACTGGAGCAGGTGCAGAGCAGAGCTCTAAAGAGAAACTTTAAACTTATCCAGGAGAGATTTAAAAACAAAACAAACAAACAAACAAACACTAACCAAAGAACATTCCCATCTGCTTAGGAGAGGCTCGGCCTATCTCAGTAGTACGGTAGTAGTAGTGGTGGTAGTAGTATTGATAATAGTAGTAGCAGTAGTAGTAATCACAGTAACAGCTTGCTCTGCGTCAGGGTCCTGCTGATCCTCCAGCTCCATGACAGTGAGTAAGCATCATGAGTATCCCCACTTCATCATGAGGCTCCTGAGTCGCAGAGAATTTATGCAACTTTCTCAAGGCTACTAATCGAGCAAATAGTAAAAAAAAAAAAAAAAAATCTGTAAAGACTAATGAATCTTCCAAATTTCATTTAATGAGGAGACACTGATCACTGAATTTGCACAAAAAGCAAAAATTCTCTGTTTGGTCTCATTTCTCATTTCTCATTAGTGATTGAAATTAGTGATTCTATTTAAGGTGAACCAGTAACAGTCAAGTGACTCTGTTCACTAATCAAAACTCATGTGACACCATCTTTGGTTCAAATAACAGCTACAGAGTATGATTCTGAAATCTGTTACGTCTCTCGTCTTCCTGGAGTACTTTCAACTCTTGTTTCCCTCAAAACGTTTACAAGCGGGGAGTGCTGTCTGCTGGCCATAGCAGAACTGCAAGCACGTGGTGTCTGCGTCTCCTTTGTAACTACAGGCATCTGTGGTCCTTCTTTACATCCGATTGTCACCGCGTGTCAGTGTGCTATTTGTGCACTTGTACTCAGTTTTCACGAGGAGGTCGATGGTAGAAGTTCCAGTGCTACCTTCCATCTCCACTGCCTTCGAGAAAGACTAGGGTTCAAAACGAAGGAGTTAATGAGAAAAAAAAAATGTGGAGCAAGATGGCCATGTTTCCAAATGTCCCAAGTTCTCACTGATTTAAGAAAACTCCTTACAGCCCTTGGAAATCTCTGCTCAGAAATGCCAAATGCCCCAGTTCCAGTCCTCTGGCTTTAAGCTCCGTGCTCCTGGCTGTAACGCTAGATTCCGTCTCCCTCTCGGGCTCTCCCCACATCCTGGCCTTCACTTGGAAAGAGTAGTTAAACCTGCTGTGGATCAAAACTGTGAGCTACGGATGGAACGCTCACGAGTGCTGAGCGATTCCATATGTGGAGTCCACCCTCTGGAACTACTGGGGAGCAATGACAGGTTAAAAGAGACATTTCACAGGCAGGTACGGAAAGCTAATTGCAAGGTGTTCCTGTGACACTATGGGTTAGCTTGTGAAATAGCGCAATTAGACCGAGCACGGCCCAAAAAGGACCCTTTGTCTGAAACGACACGGGAATCTTCAGGAATCTGTGGATGCAGGGAAAGTGGGAGACTCCCTGTTTGTAGGATAAAATAAAACTGTGCTTCTGCAGACCAGATGTTTTCTGTTGTTATTTGCATTTGTAGGATTGCTTTGTCCTCCTTTCTGGAGTCAAGCCATTGAGGGAAAATTCCAGAAATGACTTGAACTGAGGATCTGTGGCCCACGGAAATAGAGGACACCAATTTAATATTTCATCTCCCACTTTCAACATACTGACATGGTTTTTAAAAGAGTGGTTTAGCCAAAGCTGGTTTGGCTTGGTGGATAGAGCGTCAGTCTGCGAACTGAAAGGTCCCAGGTTCGATTCCCGTCAAGGGCATGTACTTCGGTTGTGGGCACATCCCCAGTAGGGGGTGTGCAGGAGGCATCTAGTCAATGTTTCTAACTCTCTATCCCTCTCCCTTCCTCTCTGTAAAAAAATCAATAATATATATATATATATATATATATATATATATATATATATATATATATATTTTAAAGAGTGATTTAATGTTCCTTTAACAAAGAATAGATTTGTAAATGTAGGAGAGTCAGGTCCCACGGTGAGGCAACTCGCTACATATTTAGTGAAAGACTCCTGACTATCGGTAGGGGGGAAAGTGACTAATAATAAGGCAAACACATGGTTTACTTGTAATTTACTCATAACAATTCCGCCGTCAGACGCATTAAATAATTTGCCTAGGGCCACACAAGAAAAAAGTGGTGAAATCAGGATTTGAGCTAAGGCAGAGCAGCTTCAAAGTCCATACTTTACACCTACTTCACTTTCCTTCTTGAGACAAATTAAGAACTGGGAGATAGTAAGTCACACCAGAGAGTTTCCACACCTGTTCTTGGTCCCCCCTTCCTCTACTAGGCAGTTCCACCTGATATGGCTACCATTTGATTTGATCTGTTCGAAGCAAGCACTTCATATACATCATCTCATTTAAATTCTGTGATATAGATATTTACCACCCCAATTTTATTTAATTTTTTTATTTTAAAAAATATTTTTATTGATTTTTTTTTACAGAGAGGTAGGGAGAAGGGTAGAGAGTTAGAAACATCAATGCGAGAGAAACATCCATCAGCTGCCTTCTGCACCCACAACCAAGGTACATGCCCTTGACCAGAATCGAACCTGGGACCTTTCAGTCCAAGGCCGACGCTCTATCCACTGAGCCAAACCAGTTAAGGCTACCATCCCAATTTTAGATGAAAAAAAATGGGGATTGTCCAAAGTTTCTTAGAGTGCAAGTGTCAGGATTTAAACCCACTGGTATTGACTTTAGGATCTATGCTCTTCACCACACAGTGAGTACCCTTCTCCCTGAACCATAGCACCCCGGGTTTCTGTTTCTTGCTTCTCAGAATGGGATCCTAAACTCCATGGAAGAACTTCCTTTCGACAGGAAACACGCCTCCCTGACAGCAGAAGCTGAGGTGCACGCCCTCCCTCTGCAGTTTTCACTCCGAGCCTCTCTTCCCACAGCCCCCTGGACAATGTACACGGGGACAGGCAGCTCACTGTAGAAGTGCTCTGACTAAAGAATAAGGACGCCTGCGTACAATCTGCCACTGTGCGTTTCTATGAAATACATTAAATGCTTCCAGAACTTTCTTTAACATTGCCCTGAGGTTTCTTGCATCTTGCTGAAGAGTAGCACATTCCACAGTACTAGGCACAGTAGAACTTTAGTACTGATTGTTACTGTACTTTAAAATGTACATGTATTGTGGGTACATAAATACAAATAAACACAACTTACAGAAACCTAACTTGTGAATTTCTGATTCTCACAAACTGTTATGGAGGAGCCTCTGTGACCCTCTCCCCATCTCCATCCCAGGATGCCTGGCGCCTGCTATCCCAATTCCAGAAAGCAGCCAGCCTGTGCCAACAGCACCACTCGGTGGCCAGGATGGAGAACTGAACAAATCCACTTTCTTTTCCTTAAGAGAAGACTCCTCCAAACCCCAAATCTCTCCTCCCACCACAATTCACCTCAGTTGTTGTTGTTAATCCTCAGCTAAGGATACTCTATCTATCTATCTATCTATCTATCTATCTATCTATCTATCTATCTATCTATCTATCTATCTATCTATCATCTCCAGAGAGAGCGGAAGGCAGTGGGGGGCGGGGAAGGGGAGAGAGAAACATTGATGTGAGAGAGACATATCAATCAGTTGCCTCCTGAAAGTAGGATTCAACCTGCAATCCAGGAACATGCCCTTGGCCAAGAATCAAACCCTTGACCCTTCAGTATGTGGGGCTGATGCCCTAACTACTGACTACACCACCCCACCCATCACTTCAGTTTTCTCTGTGCTTTGCCACTCACAGCCAAGGTGACTCCACCTCGGGCAAACGCTCAAAATTACACCCGTCCTTTTATAAGAATCTTTTTGCCTAACCCCACCCCGTTGCTTCATAGGTTTATTCCTCCACCTGCCTTTATCGCACACTTAAGCCTAGCAGTTACTAGGGCTGGACAAACCAGACATGGCCCCAAGTCTCTAAAGCTTAAAGGGTTTAACCAGCTTTTTTAAAATCTGTGCAAACCGATTAGGCCTCTTCCCCTCAGGACTCCTGTGCCCGCCCCAGCCCCCAGCCCCCAGCCCCCAGCCCCCAGGATCCCCTACCAGGGGAGGGCCTTCAGTGACAGCCAGGGAAAGTGACGGACCCCGAGAAAGAAAGTCCATTAAAAAATTAACTAAGAGATAGGAAGCGGGGAGGGGAGGAGGAGCAAGAGGCAGAGAGAGGGAGAAGGAAGGAAGGGAAGAAAGAAGAGGGGGGAAAAGGTTAGCCTGGGGCTTCCTCACTGCTTCCCACCAGTGCCTGGATTGGGATAAGGCAGAAAGGGATACACACACACACACACACACACACACCTTGGTAATGAAGACAATAATAATAATAATAATAATAATAATCTTAATGCAATATTTTTAAATGAAAATGAAAATGAATGTTAAAAATCCATGGTGAACAAAGTACAGTAGCAGTATTTATTTATTTATTTATTTATTTATTTATTTATTTATAGCAGCATTTTAAATAAAACCGAGCTACTCCAGCTTGTTTTATGATCTGTGCAAAGGGAACAGTCAGGGCTTTCCAATCAGCCGTCGGGTCCACCCAGTGGCTGCAGGGATTCCCTCGCTTCTGACCTCCGACCCTGCCCGGGGGGTGGGGCAGGCGGGTTTCTGAGGGTTGACAATGGTGTGTGAGTAGATTGGCAACAGGGGGTTTTACTTATAGATGTTTTTCCAAACTGTTAGGCTTTTATTAACTTTTTCCTATTGATTCCAAATATGAGAAGCTACTTTGATCCACGTATGCATAGGGTGCACGTTTTTCCTGTTGCCTCGGGCTCCAGTGTGGCTGGATCAGCTGTTTCCCGCTAACTACCCCTTCCCCTCTGCCTGCCAGAGCTCCACAACTTCCATCGAACGCTTCGTCCTTGTCCCTTAAAACCTGCTTTTCTTTAAGTGCCAGCATCTATGAAAAAGTACTTAGTACCAAGGGCTTCTCCTCTTTTTTTAATTGTAAAGTATTGCAAAAGCATTGCTTCCTTTTTTTTTCTTTTTTTTTTTTTCATTGCAAATGAACACTAGAGGCCCGGTGCATGGAAATTCACCGGGTGGGGGGTCCCTCAGCCTGGCCTGACCCCTCTCACAGTCCTGGAGCCCTCAGAGGTGGGAGGCAACCCAGCAATCAGGGGAAGGCAACACCCCCATCACACCTCTGCTGCTGCCACTGCTGTTAGCGCAAGCCTCCGCCAACCCTGGTTACCTGAGTCTCGGGTGGCCCTGGGTGGCTGGGCAGCCGTCATCCGAGGCTTGCCTGTGCCTCGGGCTGGCCCTGGGCGGGTAGGAGGCTGAGGGGACTGAGGGGCTCTGGAGGCAGGCACATGGAGTGGCCAGAACTGCCTGTGCGCCTGCCACCCAGGCAGGGCTGAAGGGAAGGGACTGGGAGCCACCATCTTGTGGCTGTGAGTGCTGCCATCTTTGAGGGTGTGGCAGTTCATTAGCATATTCCCTCCTTATTGGCTGGGGCACAACCATCTTTGTGAGGGCATGATGGTCAATTAGCATATCTCCGCTTTATTAGATAGGATCATAAATCACATAACATTTGTAGATTAGTCCAGGAACAAATACAGTATTTACTTCACTGTTTCTATAGGAAAACATGTTCTAAGTTTCAAACTCACTTGCAAATAAATACTTGGGATGCTATTTTTTGTAGGTTGGGCCTAAATGCTTTTTTTTAAATGTTTACACTTTATATGTTATACACTGTAATACATACACAAAAAAGAGGCCCTTGGGCCAGAACTGCTGTTCTTTATTTTTAGCACACCACAAAAAAAAAAAAAAAAAAAAAAAAAGACTGTAATGCCCAGCTTGAGAAGTATATGTTACATGTGGGAGCCCCTTTCACATCCCGCGTGGTTCAGGGTTCGGGTTCAGGGTTCGGGTTCAGGGTTTGGGTTCTGGAGAAGGCCGCACACAAATGAAAAACACTAGAGAAATATTCATTTGGAATATTGGGGGCCAGGCAGGAGCCCGCCTCTAGTGGGAGGACTATGGCTTTGCTTTGGCCTTGCTATCCCTTTTATTGAGACTATGGGATACACCCATAGCCCTTAGGCAGGCAATTCCAGTAACAGGCAGATTATCTTATCAGTAAGGATTGACGTGATTATTTGGTGGGGAAGTTGCCTCAGTTACCATTGTCTTAAATAGATAGGGAGTGGTTGGCTCTGACCTTTCAGAGTTTCAAGGTTGACCAGCCTTCCACATCTTTCTATTAGTGAGACAATGATCGGTTTCCGGCAGTTACATAAAAGTAACTCAGATATAGAAGAATATGTAGATATTTACATTGTATTAAAATATACTTGCTTTAGTGGTTACTTATATGTCATAATGCGAGATTTATGAACATGCGCCTCAACAACGCTCATACAGCTTCATGCTTCCATTCTAAAAATAAGTCATCATTTGCTTACCTACATCTAGTGATTAGTCATTCAATCCACTAATTCCATTTGGTATGAGCTGAGTAGAAGCATTTCTATTTAAATCATTCCCCACAATTACAATATGCCACCAGCAGGTCTTTGCTCCTCATTTGGTTCATTATCTTCTTGCATGAAGTTCAGCCACATAGGAAAGTGCTCCCAGATGTCAACAAGAGTTGGGCGCCCCTGTTCTAAAACCTCAACCACTCGGAATCTCAGCATCCAATTTTGAAAACAAAGGTCTAAGTTGTTTAAACTCCCCTTTTTAAGGTGGGATAGAGAAATGTAATCGAATTCAGTAAGAATAAAAAGTGTAACACACACATACACACAACCTCTATTTCAATGGTTAGATAGAATACGATAACAGGCTACAACTACACTTTAAAAGCCCAAAATATTTTCCTTTAAAACACCTTTTTGATCATTTCTGTTTAAATGTCCTCAAAGGACCCCCACCCCCCACCCCCAATGGAATCCGTCTACATTCCTGGGCTTGGCTCTGACACCCTGACTATACCTTGCCCCGCCCATCCCAATTCCCTAATCATCCACATACCGTCATGGCAGCGCACCAGTAGCCTCACTGTCCAACCAACCTTCCTTGCTGTTCTATTTCTCATCTGACACGCTCCTCCCTTGGCGGTCTCTACCCCTCCTTCAAGGCCTAGCTGAGGTTCCATCTTTTCTCTGAACCTTTCCTTACTTCTCTGGTTCTCCCCTCCTCTACCCCATCTCCTGAGAGGCTGAGCTCCTGGATCTGATTGTCTGAACTGTGCTCCCTCAGGACTAATTTCACGGTTCTCCTTGAAAGTTAGTAAATGCATTCTCTGAGACTATGAAGTTTATCTATGCTCCTTTCAGACTCCTAACACATGGCTGTTAAAGTAAATAGTAGCATTTATATGTGTGTGAAGCAACCCCCATCCCACACATATACACACACACACGGAGGATGGGGGCCTAGAACCAGTGTTTACTTCTTGTTTTTGTGACCCCACTTTGAGCACATCCCTGTCCACTGCCCTCCACGAGTCTTAGTTTCTAATGCCAGCCTTCACTGAGCCTGTTACTTCTGTTACTCTCTATCATCTCTTTTTTGAACCCAACTTTTTAAAAATATATATATTTTATTGATTTTTTTACAGATAGGAAGGGAGAGAGATAGTTAGAAACATCAATGAGAGTCATCGATCAGCTGCCTCTTGCACACCCCCTACTGGGGATATGCCCGCAACCAAGGTACATGCCCTTGACTGGAATCGAACCCGGGACCCTTCAATCCCCAAGCCGACGCTCTATCCATTGAGCCAAACTGGTTTTGGCCGAACCCAACTTTTTATCTTAGTCCTAAATCCTCTATTCACCACCTTGATCCCGTGGGAGTTCGTGTGTGTGTGTGTGTGTGTGTGTGTGTGTGTGTGTGTGTGGAGGGGGGTGTGGTGGAATGAGAATTTGGAGTTTGGAGATCTAGATTTGGAGACCTGGGTGTGGGTCCCTCTGCCACTTAGAGTAGTTGGGTTAACCTGGAAAAGTCAGTGGGCTTCAGTTTGTTCCTGTGTATTTTAGGAATAATTATACCCATCATGAGTTGTTTTAAGGATAACATACACATGTGAAGAATTTTGCAAATAATATATTGTATTGCAATATTATCTAAATTAGGCTATCATTGCCTTCCATAGGCACCATGTCCCCCTCCACACACACTCACTCAGACACACACACACACACACACACACACACACACACACACTCTCTCTCTCACACACTCATGCCTGGATTGTTCCAGGGCATCCAATCCTTTTGACCTTTGAGTCTAGGAGGATCCTTGTTATCTGACTTTTAAGAACAAAAAAGTGGGAGAATCACTCCTCAGTTCGTCCAGCGGATAATCAGCCAGAAGACTGGAGCTAGCACCAGCATCAGGCAGGAATTCAGGCAGGAATTCAGGCAGGTCCTGGTGAAGCTGTTCTGCACCACTGGCATTCGCTGGTGCCAATCCTTCGGCTGCCCTTGGCCAGGAACTGGGCTGACATGGAAGGAACTTGAGGGCTTCGCTCACATTCTGGCACCTGAATGAACTTCCAGGTGGCTTATCTCTACACGTTCTCTTACCAATCTGGGATATTGCTGAAGCTTCTTTAGGGCGGCAGCTGGCTTCTCAGAGGGAGATCTGGAAGCTGCCAGTTTATTTAAGGAATTAATTCATTAGCCCCAGAACTTCATTTCTGCCACATTCCATTAGTTAAAAAACAACAACAACAAAAACCACAAGCCTAGGCCACGATCAGGGGAAGAAGAAATAGATTCCATCACTGGCTGCCAAGAGTGGCATTTGCATACATGAATGGAGGAACTGATGGCGCCATCTCTGGAGACTCTCGTCCACACCAGGAGAGTGCACGTTCCATGAGAACAGGGACTCTTGGCCTGTTTCTTTTCGTTATCATGTCTCCCTAGTGCCTAGAACAGTGCCCAGCACAGTGTAAGTGTGGATTATATACTTATTTAATCTGAGAATTTTAGGGAAAAGTGAAAGAGTCTAAAAGTGTAGGAGGAAAACCCAGGAGTGTGTCCCAGAAGTCTAGAACAATAAGAGAGAAAGGAAGATAAGACTACATAGTTTTTTCATGTTTCAAAAAATAAGTAAAAAGTATATTCAAGCCATATTTGTAAAGTTACAAGTTCAAGCAGTGCAATATTGCATAGAATAAAAAGTGAGTTTTCCTTCCACTTTTGTTTCCAATTCTCCTTGGCATTAGTCACTTGGCATTAAAAGTATGTGTTTTTAATGTTTTTAAAGAGAGAAACAGAAACATCAATTTTTAAAAATATATTTTTTATTGACTTCAGAGAGGAAGAAGGAGGGAGGGAGAGAGAGAGAGAGAGAGAGAGAGAGAGAGAGAGAGAGAGAGAGAGAGAGAGAGAGAAACATCAATGATGAGAGATAATAATTGATTAATGCCTCCTGCACGCCCCTTACTGGGGATCTAGCCTACAACCTGGGCATGTGCCCTTGACCAGAATCTATCTTGGGACCCTTCAGTCTGCAGGCTGATGCTTTATCCACTGAACCAAACCGACTTGAGCGAGCAGGAAAAAAAAAATCAATTTGTTATTCTATTTATTAATGCATTCATTGGTTGCCTCTTATTTGTGCCCTGACCAGGGATCAAACTTACAATCTTGGTGTATCAGGAGCATGCTCTAACCAACTGAGCTGCCCAGCCATGGATGGCTAGTCATGGTTTAATGTGTCCTTTCAGAGGACACATGTCTCTCTCTCTCTCTCTCTCTCTCTCTCTCTCTCTCTCTCTCTCTCTCTCTCTCTCTTTCTCAAAGTCACGCATACACAATTACTGGAATACAATACACGTGACTCAGTATCTGGTATTTTTTTCTCTTAACAATTTTAACTTCTAGATTAGGGGTGTCGAACTCAATCAGAGAAGGGGTCAAAATCTAATATCCAGCCTAAATCGCGGGCCCAATGGTTTACTGAACAGTCATAAACTGACAATGTCATAAACTGACAGCGGAGTGCAGTGATGACAGCGCGGTGCGGGCCACATTGCAAGGCCTGGCGGGCTGGATTTGGCCCGCGGGCCTTGTGTTTGACACATGTGTTCTAGATCATTCCATATCAATATAGATAGATTCATTCATCCATTTAAATGGCTGCATAAAATGTTTTGATTCTTAGACTGATTCATTAGATTCCAAAAGTAGAAGGTGACTACTGGTGTCGGTAGACAAAAAGTAAAGATTATAGAAAGGGATAGGAGAGAGTGGGAAAGAAAAGGAGGTTGCTAAAGAAATGAGGACAGAGCCCTAAGCGGTTTGGCTCAGTGGATAGAACCTCGACCTGTGGACTGAAAGGTTCCAGGTTTGATTCAAGTACCTTGGTTGCAGGCACATTCCCAGTAGGGGGTGTGCAAGAGGAAGCGGATCAATGTTTCTAACTCTCTATCTCTTTCCCTCCTCTTTGTAAAAAATCAATAAAATATATATTTTTTTAAAAAAAAGAAATGAGGACAGAGGATAAATATATTAAAAGACGGGTTAGGCAGGAACAGGCTCATATACTGAAGAATAAGAGTAAGAGAGAGGTGGAGATTGAAATGCACAAAAGGAAGGGATAATACCAAAGTCTCTAAAGGGATTGGAAGGGATTTGGGGTTCAAGTGGCCAGATTCACCTAGAGAGGACAGAACACCTCTTCTCAGAAGGAAAGGAAGGGCTTCAGGTAGGTTTTGTAACAGTGGCTGGTGGGAGCTAAGGAAATTCCTTCGCAGTGGTCTCATTTTCTTCAGAAACGTAGGAGACAGAGTGTTTCATTTTTACCAAAGGGCTGGGGTGGATAGAATTCAGTGAGAAGTTAGGAGAGTGAGTGTTGGAAATAGTCGGGGGCCGGGAATAGCAGAATATCTGAGTAGCAATTTGGAAAAGACTGTTTTAGGCTTAACAAGGTTGCCCGGTCCCACGGAAGTCCCGACTGAAGTTGGAGACGCTGGTGTGCACGGGTGCCAGTTCACTGGTTATGCGATTTCCAGCACTGGTGTAGAGTAGGCAAGGTCGGTTTAATTGCTACAGGTTCATGGGTTTGCAGGCGGGCGGAGGCTCAAGACCCCTGAGCTGAGGGTATCAGTGAACGTGACAGACCATTTTCGGCCAGGAGCTCCGGACCCTGACTGCCCACCTGCCATCGGTGGCCCGGGTACAAGTTTGCAGCAGGTGCAGCCAAGGCACGCAGCCTCGCAGCAGAGGGAGCTTCCGCACGGCTCCCGGAAATCGTGCGGGGTCTCGGGTGCGATTTGAGGGGCCGTGGCTGCGGAAAGCAAACGGGTTTTACTCTTATTACATAGCGGGGTACCTTGTGGGAATCGCAGGAGAGGCCAATTCATTCCCTCCCTCCCGCCCGCCTCCGTCCTTTGGGGTTGCAGCGAAGTAGTGAAAACCGTGGACAGCGGGGCCAACCCGCGCCAAAGGCGATGACGTCATTCGCGGGAGCGGAAGAGACCACCGTTAGGGTGCAGCCCGAGGAAGCGCTTTGCAGAGATGTTAGCCTTTTCGCTGTAAAGAGTAGCAAACTGACCCTTCTGATTCCTGCAGTGTGAGGCGGTCACACAATGAATGCAGCTCCCAATTGCTCTGCCCCTAGTAGTTAGTTTCCATAGCACCAGCAACGGGGTAGTGAGGCCCCCCAAGTTACGTCATTGACCTCAGAACCGGGAGGGAGCCCCGGGAGCCCCGCCCCACGGTAAGGGAGGGACAGACCTACTGAAGCTCTATTCCGCAGTGCGCAATGCCTCTTGGATAATTTTGACCCCTACCAGGCACCGTCGGCCTCTGACCCCGCCTACTTCCCACTCGCTCGTCGCCTACTGGCCCGCGGCCGCCTAAGGCCCCGCCCCCGTGAATCAGCTGATCTCGCGGTGTTGTTGGGCTACAAGCTCGCCGGGGATGCAGACCGCGGCGCCGCTGGTGGAGCGTCAGGTGAGGCGGATCGCGTCCCGGGGCGGCCTCGGCGCCTGCGGGCGGGCTGGCCCGGGCCTCCGGTGTGCGGGAGGCGGGGGTCCGGGTGGGAAGCGGAGGCGCGGGGCCCGCGATCGCGTTGCGGGGACCCACAAAGACAGCGCTCGCGCTTCCCACGCCGGCACCCGACCGACGGCGCCCCTTCGCCCGGGCCCCAGGTTCTTCCAAGTCGCCACCTTCTCTCCCTCCCCGGACGGGGCGCCCCTGCGGTGGTCTCAGCCGCGTGAAGTGCCTTCACGACCCCCCTCTTCCCGGCCGCACCCACGCTCCTTCCCCCCATTCATTCATGAGGACCTACTGAATGCTCACGCCTAGTGCTGAGCTCAAAGTCCCCGGTCCCCGGCCGCGAACCTGGGAGAGGGTACGCGGCGGCTGTGCCCCGGGAAGCAGATCGCCGAAGAGAGGGGTGATCAGGGTTTTGGTGGCTTGAAAAGGCGGTTTCGGACAAAGAAAAGTGACTTGGATGTGAAGAATTAGTAGATTAGCCAAGTCCTGTCGTATGTAAAATGATCTGCCCGAGGGCGCTAAGTTCTTTTGAGAAGCGACGACGGGACGTAAACAGGGGCTGTCTGAGGAAATAGCCCTGGCGCTGGGATGGGTGCTCGTCGGTGACAGGGCTGCTTTGGAGGCAGACAACTATGTGCTGGCAGGAGAGTTGTCCCAACTCCCGCGCAGGAGGCCTTGGATGCTGAGGAAGAGGGAAAACAATCTCCTATTCCAGGAACTGTGTTCTCGTTCTGGTTCAGGGTGGGAAAGGCTCACATGCTTACCCTTCGTCTACTGCCTTTCAGATTTGTGGGAGGCTGTGACTGTTCCCTCGGAGGCTTTCCGATGTGTGTTTATGATGAACAGTCAGCAAACTTTATTGGTCCAATATTTTTTTCAGTTCGTCATTGGTATGAATGGTTTGGAGTGACCACCTTTGGGTTATTGAATACATAAAGAACTTAAAAGCAGTGGAAATTTTGCTTTCGCAGTAAATTGCAACATTTTAACCTTGTTAATAAAAGCAGAGTGGTTAAGATCCTAGGATTTGGATCTGGATATACATCCACTTATATTGGGAAAATTACTTAACTTTCCTGTCTCATTTTCTTTATCTTTAAGTTGAGGTCAAAGTACCTTCCTTCCTCAGAGTAGTATCTTTACATTTGATAGCTCATGTATCAATTTATTATAGTGCCTGGCACCTGGTAAATGTTCAATACATACTAGTTATTTTTATAATTATTAATTTCTTCTTTCACTATGTCATGACCCAAAATTACATTTTTATTTATTTATTTATTTATTTTACTAAATGGTGGGAAAGAGAACTAAATATTTTTAGAAAAGAACTATAATTCACTTTTAAAAATCAAGGGATAGTTTCCAGATAATTTTATGGTTCAAAGACTTATAGTTAGAGAAGATATGATTTCAGGATTATCTGTAGTAACTTTGGAATCCATAAGGGCATTTAAAGATGCTAATGGAATCTATACCTCTTTCAAACTTAATACTTAGTTCTCAAACTGTGATTACTATTGACAGGCTTATAACTATAACAAAAAAGTTCAAAAGCTGTTTCACAATATTAACATTTAAAAAGATATGACGAAGAAAGTAAAGTACTAAACAGACTTTTTTTTGAGGGGGGGGAAGATTTGAGTGGCATTATATAAGCCTCTTAAAAAAAAAAAAATTTAAGCAATGTTAACTGGAATCCCTTTTCTCCAAAGCTCAGCTTTTCACAATTTAGATTGTGATTTGAAACACTTTGAACAGTTTGAAGCAAAGGACTTAATGCTAGTAAGAACACTCCTGACACCCGATTTTAGTTTTTGTGTGGTTAGTTGGAAGATAACTATTAATCGTTTGTCTTTTCATGAAAAGACTCGGGTTTAATGTAATATTGCCGGGTCCGTTTTAAAATTATTTCCAAAGAGTATGACTGGCTTGTAAACACCTTCTATAATCTGTATGAATGTGAGACTAAGGTATGAGTGGTGGTTTTTGAGCTGGTGTGAAAGGCCTGCTTTGATGTAGTAGTGTGAGGTTGTGTCCCTTTCTCAGACACTCAGGAATGCTGTGAGGATTTTAATGACTTCTAAATCATTTAGTGGTTTTATAACTTTATGGAATTAAATCTGCCACGTATTCCAATTGTACTAGGGACACACATTTTTCTGGTAGAAATTTTTTAAAAACATTTTTTTTTCTTTTAACTCTTCTTTATTGATGATCAAACAGTTCAGTCATCAGTAATAAGAGAGTAGTAGGTTTTATAGGGTTTCAGTCCTTAAGAAAATGAATGGTATCCACAAATAAATTACAGTAAACTATGATTTGGAGCTGCTTAGTATTGCATTTATTTTCCTGTCCTCATCACCTGTTTATATATGTAATGGTGGTGTCTTTACATTGCTTTTTGTGTGTTTTTTAAATCCTCACCCTAGGGTATATTTATTGATTTTTAGAGAGAGAGGAAGAGAGAGAGAGAGAGAGAGAGAGAGAGAGAGAGAGAGAGAGAGAGAGAGAGAGAGAGAGAGAGAGAAAGCTTCAATGCGCCCTGACTGGGAATTGAACCTGCCTGCAACCTTTTGGTGTGTGGGATGATGCTCCGACCAAATGAGCCATGCCAGCCAGGGCTAGAGTTCCTTTTTCACTGTAGAGTTCTTTTGTGAAAAAAATGGATAATTCTCTCATCTCCTATGGAGCTCTTTGTGAATTATGTGTAGAGAGATTAGCTTTAGTCTCATTAATTACACAAATTGATCGTCTCATGTTTCCCTTAATGATCACATTATTTTTTTTTTTCCTGAGTCATCATATAGTTCACATGACCTCTATATTAGGAAGGTAGTGGTTATGATACGGTTATAATACCCTGGTTATTATTTAACAGGAAAGGAGTAAAGGGAAGACCAGATAATACAGGCATGCCATTTATACAGCTTTGATAATTTAACACTCTCTAAGTCTTGATTGATGAGGGAAGGGATTGGACAAAGGCAATTTAGATACGTGCCCAATAAGGTCTGAGTGACATGGGAAAGTGCCTACCTGTCTGTCAATCACACCTGGGAACAGGTAATTGGCCAGAATAGGCGTGGCCACTGCAAGGGGGGTGTGTGTGAAACTTCTGAGCAAAGGGAATTCTCTCTTGGCTCTTGGTTCTCTCTCTCCTATGCTGGGCTTCTGGCTTTCCTGTTGCAGGGGGTGTGCTCTCCTGCATTCACCCACGTGACACATAGCCATGTGGGCTCCACACATGGATTAATGGACTTTAATTAGCCTGATGCTGAACTCGACCCAGCTGCAATTTGGAAAGGAAGCTCTGGACACTGGCTTTGCTTCTGGCTCTACTGGAACCCCAGCTGCACCTCTTTCAGGACTGGGTTAAGGGACAGGGGACTTTGCAACCCGAGAAACATAATTTCAGGCCAGTAAAAGCCATTTATCCCCCCAGGCGAGTCTTAGGAACTTCTTTTTCTAAAGATATATTGCAAGAGCCATCCCACTCTCACCAGTGATGGGGAAATTGGAGCCACTAACTTCTCTGGTAATATTAGTTAGACCCAATATTGGCATCTGGGTGAGCTTCCTTCCTTCCTAAACGTTAACTAAACTTGGGGCAACTGCCCAAATAAACATGTAGCAAAGATGATTATAGCAGCTCTTAAAATGGCAATAAAGTAGAACAATTCAGCTGTACTTCAGTAGGAAAATGTATAAACTATGGTTTATTTATACAATGGAATACTATCCCCTAGTACGAATGAATGAACTAGATCTGTGTTCATCAACATGGATACATCGCATGTACATAATATTGAGTGGAAAAAAGATATATATAGTGTGATGTACTTATATAGAGCTTTAAAGTAATACATGATACATTGCTTGTTGACATACATGTATCTAATGAAAGTACATAAAACATAAGAACAAACAGAAATAAGGCATATTAACTCTGGCCAAGAAAGGTTTGTATGAGGCTCCTTCAGATCTCTAGAAGTTTTTCTTCTATTTTGAAGAACTCAAGCAAATATGAAAATATGTTAATATCTGTTAAAACTGAGCGACCTGTCTGGTACATGGATTTTTTTTCTCTTACAGATTTATGTATGATTAAGAGAGTTTGTGAGCCTAGCACTTTTAACATTTTTATTTATAATCAGGGCTCTCGCCCAGTAAGCTTTCTTTATTTTACTTCCTAGTCTCAAAGCAGTCGGCTCTGGAAAAAGTTATTTTTCTCCTGCAATGTGTGCCTGTGAAAGCTTTTCTAAGAAGAGGCAGACCAATTATTTAGTCAATTTTACTTTGCTGTTTGACTTGTGCTCCTGGGAAAATGCTTTTCTTAGGATATGAGAAATGATCTTTCTTAAAAGGCTGCATGGGAATTTAAATTTTAAAGACTCTTGGGAAATACAGGCATATACTGATCATGAACTCTTTAAAGTATTGCAGAGCAGATTGACAGAGTAACTCAGAGACAAAATTACTACCTGGTCATTAACACTTAAAGTTTGAGTTGATGACATTTTGTATAATGTGGTAAGCCTGAGTTTATACTGTGAATGCAGGTGTCTTTGTTATTGCTCTTAAGAAAATAATTCTCTCTTTACATGTATTAATAAGTGAACATGATGACAATATGTTAAGTGGTTGAGTAATGAATAGTAAATTTAATAGCCGATCCCTAATGTAGCCTCAGAATTTAAACTTGTGAGTTAAACAGTATTTCCATTTCTAATCAAGAACACTGTTACTAGCATTTTAAAAATAAGTGAAACTTATAACTCCAGAGCAGTATTTTTTTGTTATCTATTCTTCCTATTCAATTATGTGGCCCCCTGATGATCTTAAATTAAGCATTTGGATGTTACTGATTGGTTAAAATAAGCCAATATACTTTGAACTGTATTTCTGTAATATTGCCTTTAAAAACATTGGCCATTTTAATAAAAGAATAATAGCAAAATATTAAAGGGATAAACAGTTTGTGTCATAAATTATACTGCAACATGTAATAACAGGGATAAATTATTGCAGTACCTAGGAATTTGAAATTCAGTATTATAATATCAAAATGTTTCATGGGGAATTTAGTAGTCTGAAAAATTTCATTTTTAAAAGATGCAGTAAGTACAAAAAGGAGCTAATGGGCATTGCTGGGCCTTTATCCCCACACCCCACCCCAACCCCATGTAACCTCCCCTCCGTGGTAATATCCATTTTAAAGTGTGCAGTTTTAATAATTTTCAAGGTGAAATTTAGCAGGCCATATAAGAGAGCCTAGCATCCCTGATTGCACCAAAAACTGTCTCATGTACTAAAGAGAAAGAGACTGTTCTTTCCTGGATTGTCTGACACTTGTGAAGTGATAGGAAATATAAGTGATTTTATTGTTAGAAAATACATTAGCAAATTATGTATGTTTCTACTAGGAGATGTCACTTCCCTTTTGTGTCTGATACTGACTTATTACAAGCTCCAGAAATCTTCTGTATCATTTGGAAGTCTGTGGATTTGAACTTAAAATCAAGGACTGTCTTCCACTGACTCAGCTTGTACCTGGTGGTTGCTGTGGGTACAAGAATATACTGATGAGTAAGTTATAGTTTCTAACCTTTAGGAGTTTATAATATATTTTGAATCAATGGATTAGTAAGTGCATTATCTCATTAATAACAGCATTGTAAATAACAAGTACTTTTAGGCCAGCCTACTGACTTTGTTGAAAGTATACATTTACTGAATCCCTGAACTCTGGGTCAGGATTTAAGGGGTTGGTCGGCTCCTACAGTGGAATCAGGCAGTGCTTCCACTGCATTAATTAAGGCTGAGAGGGCTGGAATTCAGAGAGGCCTTGACCTTTGGTAGTCGTTGGTTTGTCAAGATGTCACTGCAAGTTGAGTGTTGCTTGACCTTAAGTAGTGTTGGAGATGGCTTCTGTGGCAGGATATTCAGGAAGTAGCAGTTGTTGGTGTTTAGATTAGCTGTAAGTCGGGCATTTGAGTCCAAAGTTGCCTTAATCTATGTGTAAACATAAGTAAACATTTATTAAGCATGTGCCATGTGTAGAGTACCAGAGAGTCTTAAATTGTTGTTTACCAAACTCACAGTATAAACTCTACATTGCAATGAAATATAGTCATATTTTAAAAATAGAGTGTAAGTGACTGCATGAAATCTGTAGTAGTTTTATATTGGGTTTACTCTATGTCCAAATTCCTTTCAGGGTATTCTGATACAGTTTGCTTCTCTATTATTTTTATTGTCTTTCTTAATGTCTTATTATTCTGAACACTAATATTACATTTATAACTACAATTATTTT
Source organism: Pipistrellus hanaki (assembly GCF_964339955.1). NCBI lineage: Eukaryota > Metazoa > Chordata > Mammalia > Chiroptera > Vespertilionidae > Pipistrellus > Pipistrellus hanaki. The sequence goes on along the minus strand of NC_140510.1, from coordinate 74,190,111 downwards.
ACTATTTTAACCAATACACCTATTTTAAACCAGTAAGTGATAGGAAAAGACAAGAAGGGCCCAACTTTACTAGTGTAAGTTAGCTTTCTGTATGTTGAGGGTACTGTCTGCTTTACATAGTCATTCTAGTGAGAAAGACAGAACACACCAGTATGTCAACTCCTTAACGGCGGGAACTTGTTTGTATATTGGCCTAGTCTGTCTATAGTTATTTATTGAGTACCTGTTACATATCAGGTCTGAGTTAAACAGCAGGGATATAATAAGAGAATAAGATATTATTGGCTCCCATGGCAGTTCTAAATCAGCAAACCTGGAACATAGTAAGTGCAAAAAATGCACATGGTTTTATTTTATTATTTTTTAATTTCTTTATTAATGCACATGGTTTTAGTTGTTGAAATTTAAGCATTTGAAAGTTAGTATATCCATGACTTACAAATTTACCTTTCACTGCATTATTAAGGCAAAAGGACTTTATCCGGAGAATAAAGACTCCTGCATGATTTGATTTTCACTGTGAATTTGGGATTATAATCTACTGACACATTTCTGTTCTCATTTAAAAATTATTTATATTCTGCCTTGTTCCTAAAAATATTAAGGCACTTTACAAAAATGTGTAAATATGGCAAGATAAAATAAACAATGAATGGAGCCAGGCGTGAGGTTAGGACACATATCACACATACTGTGAAGTCCTAGTCACATTATATGGATTGTATCCTCCCACTACAAAATCTGTGATCCTGCCTATATCTTTAGCTGTGGTTTCCTTTTTAAAATGTAGATCCTTCCTTTGGTGAAAGATCAACCCACCACACATGTTCCTATTTCACTTTGTCCAGGACTTGGTTCTGCCAAGTTCTGTACTTTTGGATTTCCCACTTCAGAATTGTCTCTCTTTACTCTTCCCATTTCAGTAAACAGCATCACCAACATACAGTTGTTCAAGGCAGAACCTAAAGATAATTTTTGATACCTCCTTCTCTCCTATCCCCCCCCATGTCTAAAACATAATCAAGTCTTAGTTGCCCTACTCCTCTTCCTCCTTCTTCTCTCCCTCCCCCACTGCCCCCTCTTTCTTCTTCAATAGCACCCTTCAGCATTTCATGTAATACTAGTTTGGTGGTGATGAACTCCTTTAGCTTTTTCTTGTCTGTGAAGCTCTTTTTCTGACTTTCAATTCTAAATGTTAGCGTTGCTGGGTAATTTTGGTTGTAGATCCTTGCTATTCATGCCTTTGAATATTTCTAGCCACTCCCTTCTGGTCTGCAAAGTTTCTGTTAAAAATCCACTGACAGTCATATGGGTGCTCCCTTGTAGGTAACTAATTACTTTTCTTTTGCTACTTTTAAGATTCTCTCTTTGTCTTTAACCTTTGCCATTTTAACTATATGACGGTTGTCTTGGTGTGGGCCTCTTTGGCTTTATCTTGTTTGGGACTCTGCATTCTGGACTTGTAAGTCAATTTCTTTCACCAGGTTGGGGAAGTTTTCTGTCAGTATTTCTTCAAGTAGATTTTCACTATCTTGCTCTTTCTCTTTTCCTTTTGGCACCCCCATGATGCAAATGTTGGTACACTTGAAGTTGACCCAGAGGCTCTTTACACTGTCTTCATAGTTTTGGATTCTTTTTTCCTTTTGCTCTTCTGATTGGGTGTTTTTGCTTCCCCATATTCCAAATTGCTGATTTGATTCTCTCACATCCTGTACTCTACTGTTTATTCCCTGTAAATTATTCTTTATTTCAGTTAGTGTATTCTTTATTTCTGACTGGTCCTTTTCCATGTCTTTGATGTTCTCATTAAGATCCTTGAAATTCTCACTAACTCCCTTAAAGTTCTCAGTAAGATCCTTGAGCATTCATATAACCATTGTTTTGAACTCTGTGTGTGATAGTGTGCTTGCTTCCATTTCATTTTGTTCTTTTTCTGGAGATTTATCCTGTTCTTTCATTTGTGACATGTTTCTTTTTCTCCGCATTTTAACTGCTTCCCTGTGTTTGTTTCTATGTATTAGGTAGAGCTGCTATGTCTCCTGGAATTGATCTTACGTTGTAAGTGTCCTGTAGAGCCCAGTTGCTTAGCATCCCCAGTGACCTGAGCTGGGCACTCTTAAGTGCACCCCTTTGTGGGCTGTGTGCCCTGTGTTGTAGTTGAGCCTTGATTGCTGTTGGTGTCACTGGGAGGAATTGACCCCCAGGCCAGTTGGCTTTGAGGACCAGCTGTGACTACAGCAGAAGAGCTGCTGTGCAGAAGACACCCCTATTGAAGCAGGACTTGCATCAGTGGGGCTTTGGTGTTCACTGAGTCTGCCCCTTGGGTGTGTCACTCATGGATGTGTAAGTTGTAATCTGGCATGGTCTAAAGCTGTCCATTGGGTGCACTGGCTCTGGGGCCTCCTGTGAGGTGCAAAGTCAGCCACTGTCTATGCTCTGCCTGGGGCCACTTTGTGATATAAGTTTCCCATAATGTTTAGCTGCAATATTCCTTTTTAGTTATGTTTCTTTTGCAATTTTTTTCTCTTTCTCATTGCTGTATTTGAGTTTCAGGCAGACATTTCTTGGAAGTCAAACATTAAACACAATTAAGACAAAATGAGATAGATCTGTAAAAACTGATACAGAAAGATATCTATGAGTAGTATGTTAGGTAACTTTCTGTTGCTACTGTAGCAAATTGCTACACACTTAGTGGCTTGAAATAACACAGTTATTATCTTACATCTCTTTAGGTTAAAGTTCAACAATTTTCTCGGGGCTGAATCCAAGGTGTCAGCAGGGCTGCATTCAGTTCCGGAGGCTCTGGGAAATGACCTCCTTCCTTACCTTTTAGCTTCCAGAGGCCACTGTTTATGTCCCGCCCAATCTTGAAAACCATCTACGTAGCATCTCTCTCACCCTGCTGCCATCATCACATCTTTCTCTCTCTGCTTCTCCCTCCCTCTTCCACTTTTAAGGACTCTTGTAATTACATCGGGTCTGCCTGGATGACCGGATAGGCTCCCTGTCTTAAAGTTAGCTGACTAGCAACCTTGATTTCCTTTTGTCAAGTAACCTAACATATTCACAAGTTGTGGGTAATAGGACAAGGGCATCTTTGGGACCATTGTGCCTACCATGTATAGTCAGTAACAAAAGAAAGTTGTAACACAGTTTGTAGCGTTTTAATTTCATTTGGATTTGAAAAAATGAGTGAGTGGTGGTGAGAAACCATATGGTGTAAGGTGAAAACCTCTTTTAAAAGGCTCTGTATTTAAAAATAGAGCACTGAAAGAGAGTTTGCTGTTTTATTCACTTTACCAAAACATTCTCAACATTTTGAATGTCAGGCATTAGGACAAAATTCAGTTTACATACAGTTAATTAGTTGTAAAGTGTGCTCCTGTACTTCCACACCCTTTTAACTTTAATCAAGGGAACATTACTTCTCTCTCTCTTTTTTTTATATCTTTATTGTTGAAATTATTGCATATGTCCCCTTTTTCTCCCCATTGACCTCTTTTAACCTGCCTCCACCTCCGACTCCAGGCCTTTACCACCCTATTGTCTGTTTCCATTGGTTTTTATGCATATATGCATACAAGTTCTTTGGTTGATTTCTTCCCATTCACCCACCACCCACCTCCGCCTTCCCTCTGAGATTCCGCAGCCGAACAGTTATTTCTTGAGCTCTGATAAGTAAGCACAAGTTAGATCTGGCTTCAGAATTTCTCTGTACACCATGAACTGCACCTTTTACTTAAAGTTAATTACTATCACACCTAAAACTGTCACGTAACGATCATATTTATCAAATTAATAGCATTTATTAAAATTATTCAGATATATCTTTTGTTCACATAGTACCCTTCATCCAAATTTGAATGATTCAAACTCTTTCTAAAATAAGCATTAGGAAGAGGGTAACTTCCTACAGATATACAGATGGGAAACCATAAGAATTCACAGGCAACCTGGAGTAAACAGATGGCTCTTACATCATTCCTGCTGGTAGGGGCTGTTTCAGCACACAGTGGCCAGGTTACATTTTTCTGCAGAGAAATCATAAATTTGGCCCCAAAGTTTTTATGGTTCACACAAATAAAACCTCATTGCCTTTATTTTCATGAGTTTTGGTGTCCTTAAAAATGTGAATTTTTAGTTGAAACGCATTGAGTATTATTGTCTGCCTGTTTATATTTCTATCTAGTTCTTTAAAAAAAAAAATATTTTATTGACTTTTTACAGAGAGGAAGGGAGAGAGATAGAGAGCTAGAAACGTCGATGAGAGAGAAACATCGACCAGCTGCCTCTTGCACACCCCCTACTGGAGATGTGCCCGCAACCAATGTACATGCCCTTGACCGGAATCAAACCTGGGACCTTTTAGTCCGCAGACCGACGCTCTACCACTGAGCCAAACCGGTTTCGGCTCTATCTAGTTCTTAAACAGTAAGTTTCTGAACTGATAGGTCATGATATTTGTACCTTAATTTTTATATAGCTCTTTTCTATTCAGTGGTTGATTTTAAAACATATTTTACTTTTCCCTTTGGGTTCTGGCTTTGAATTGAGGTTGATTTTAGGAAAACACTGCTAGTTCCAATAAATGAAAAGCTTTCTATTTTCGTAATTAACTTTTGTGTGCATTACTGAAAAATGTAAATTAAAATTACTTGATACATTCCTGAAGAGATTTTAAGAATTCTTATTTAATTGGTACTTAAATGTTCGTTTGTTCCAGAGGCACTTAAAAAGCATCCTTAATGTTTTTGAAATGAACTTAACACATTGAGCTTTCAGATTGAACTACTTTCTTTACAATAAAACACAAACCAAATAAGTCCGTTGCCTTGACAAAGTACAGCCTAATTGTAGCTAGTCTTCCTTTGACATTACATTTTAGTCAACAGGCATTTTATATGGGCAGGCTGCGTCTAGATAGTCCTCTTTGGCAGGCAAGATGTGAAATAGTTTAAATAGTTTCACTGCGTATTTATTGCCGAGTGAATGTGCACTTGTTAGAAGGCTGGTTTTTTTGTTGTTGTTTGTTTGTTTGTTTTGTTTTTTAATCTTTGGGATAAAATAGCAAAGCATAGTAAAGCATTCTTTCACTGCTCTCTGTGCTTACCAGTGCTTTGACATTTAGGTCTTTAGATGCTTTTACAAAGAGGAAATGATTTGGTGATGGAGTGCTCCCACTGACCGATGGACTCAAAGAAGGGAAGGTAAGAAACCATTTCTTCTTTCTCCTCTATCCTTGTAGAAAAACACAGAAAGCATGTCCACATATGTGTAGCTTCTTTTCACTTTAATTTTCTTGTTGATAGTTATTAAGTAGGAATAGTGAGTGACATTTGTATTGATTGGTAGAGAAAGATATAGAAATTAAGCTGATTAGGGATAAGCTTTGTTGCTAGTTCCTTTACATTTGGTTATTAAGTTTTTAAAGGCAATTCTAGAACTTAAATGCAATGTGTAGTGAAATATGGATCCCTATTCCTTCTATCTTCCTCATCAAATACTTTGTTACCACACTAAAAACAAAAACTTAAAAGAAAACTCCAACTTGGGGCATGTTATAACTTTAATACCTAAATAAGAAATTAATATATTGAGAAGTTAGGATCTTAACATTTTATGCTACGAAATCATAAACCTTCAAAAAATAACCCAGGTTTTGTTTGCTTCTTAGATAAAGTAATTTGTGGGTTTAGATTATTTTTCACACCTTTTATATGGCTAGTTTTATCTCCACTCATGTGCTAAAGCATAAAATAGGTGCTAGTTAAATAATCTGACCCAGTCTCCTATGTGCTGGTAAAAGGTCCCAATCTCATGACATAGTAGTAGGATACAACTCTGAATTGCAGGAACATGTAAGTGATTTTTCTTCATGTTTGTAGCTCACCAAAGGCAGAAGGATCCAAAGAAAGAGGCCTGGTCCATGTCTGGCAGGCGGGATCCTGCTCTGTAACCCCAGAGAGATTGCCCGGCTGGGGAGAAAGGACTGTTCTTCAGGCGGCCCTGGGAGTGAAGCATGGAGTTCTTCTGACGGAAGGTACTGAAAAGAATGGCTTAGCAAATAGTAACTGAGAGTCCAACCAATGTCTGAGGGTGGGAGAGCAGGAAGAGAGTCACTGGATGCCAGGTGTTTTTAACGAACTTTGCTGGAACCTATATTCTTTTTGTTTTCAAAATATGTTTTTATTCCCTTTATTAGAAATTGGATTAATTATTAAATTTAAGATATATACTTTATCTGAAAACAGATTAATTTTTTTATATTTTTTAAAAATATATTTTTATTGATTTCAGAGAGGAAGGGAGAGGGAGAGAGATAGAAACATCGATCAGCTGCCTCCTGCGTGCCCCACACTGGGGGATCGATCCCACAACCCATGCATGTTCCCTGATCAGGAGGAGTCCAACCATGACCTCTTGGTTCATGGGTTGATTTTCAACCACTGAGCCATACTGGCAGGGCTAGCTAGTTCTTATATTTAAGATATACCATAACTGGAATAAAAGGGAGAATGATAGTTTTTCTCTAATTAATCTGATTTTTATTACAGGGCTGTTTCAGCCTAGAACCCAGAAGAATAGAGGGAAAATTATTTTTCCTCCCCTATAGAACAGTAGACTGTACCCTTTGCCCTATAGTTTAGATGTATAGTTAAGTATACACCACCTAGGTTTGTATAAGTACACTCTGTGATGTTCACACCATGACTGAATCACTAAACAACACATTTATCAGAATGTATTCCTGTTGCTAAGCAGCACACACTGTATATTATATATATACTAGAGGCCTGGTGCATGAGAATTCATACACTGGAGGTGGGGGGCAGTCCTTCAGCCTGGCCTGCACCCTCTCATGGTCCGGGACCCCTCAGGGGATGTCTGACTGATGGGAGGAGACCAGGTGGGCTGATCGGGGGATAGAGCTGGCTGGCAAGTGGCCGGCCTGGGCCCGCCCCCCTCCATTGCCCTTCTGCCGCTGCTGGTCGCTGATCACCACCCCCTCCCTCTGCCCACTGGCTCGTGCCTTGGCTGTCCTGGCACTGCCTCCTCGCCAGCCCACCCCTCCCCCGCTGCAAACCAGTTGTTCCACCGTTTGGTCAATTTGCATATTATGCTTTCATTATATAGGATAACATTTAAAATTTACACATCATATGGCACATAACCTAAAGACAGCCACATCTTGTTAACACTAGTGCTCTCTGTGCAACCTGGAGGTATAAAGTTCATTTCTTATTTTGGCCAAAATGAATCTGATGTTTTTATGCCTCCTAGATTTTCTGCTGTTCTGACTTATTCAGTAGTTGTAGATATTAACAAGTGTGTCTTCTGCTTAACAAACCTTATGTTCTGCTTACTTTATTTTGTCACCATCATTTTGTCTTTGAACAGTGGGACTCTGCTTTTGTAATAGTCTTCGATGGTAACTGTTGGTAGTGGATCAATGCTAGAGTTTGTAGGATGAGGCTGAAGGAAACTGCAAAACCCTTCATTTGAAGAAATACCCTGCAATTTGGAGAAATTCTCACTATATTTCAGAATATTAGAAGTTGTCATTCATTTAAAGATGAATATATTTGGAATATCATATGCTTGAACCAAATCTCTACACTACTTTAGGGGAAAAAAAATCCTCTTTTGTTAGATGGGGGGGGGGATTAAAACTTTGCTGATGTCTAGTTAATTCTCTCCCCCTCCCCCTTTTGGACTTTCAGATGGGGCGGTGTACAGCTTCGGCGCCCTCCCCTGGAGAAGTGCCCCGGCAGAGGCCTGTCCGAGCAGCCCCGTTCTCGAACATGCCCTGGCTGGGCAGTGTGTCGTCGCTGTGGCAGCGGGCAGTTTCCACAGCGGCGCGGTGACAGAGGGCGGCGTGGCGTACATGTGGGGGGAGAACTCGGCTGGCCAGTGCGCCGTCGACAACCAGCCGCGGGTTCCGGAGCCCAGTGCCGTCAGCATTGCTGACTCCGAGACCAGTCCTTCGCTGGCCGTCAGGATTGTGCAGTTGGCATGTGGCGAGGAGCACACGCTGGCATTGTCGATCAGCAGAGAGATTTGGGCATGGGGTACCGGTTGTCAGTTGGGTCTCATGACCACTACCTTCCCGGTGACAAAGCCACAGAAGGTGGAGCACCTTGCTGGGCGTGTAGTGCTCCAGGTGGCCTGTGGCGCGTTCCACAGCTTAGCGCTCGTGCAGTGCCCCCCTTCTCAGAAGCCAGTCCCGGAGCGATGCAACCAGTGCAGCCAGCTCTTGATGACTATGACTGACAAAGAAGACCACGTGATTATATCAGACAGTCACTGTTGCCCACTTGGTGTGACCTTGGCGGAATCCCAGGCAGAAAACCAGGCGAGCACTGCCATCAGCCCCTCCACGGAAGCCGGGGACAGCCTGGGAGAGGTGTTTGAGAGCACGGGTGTACAGCATGACCTGGCTGTCGCTAACAAACTGAATGTTGGAAATGTCCATACCACGAGTGGCAATGCCATTCCCTCCCCACTGGACATCATAGGAACAACAGAAACATCTGCTGGAAACATACCCTCAGACCCTGCTGCTCCGGCAGGGAGTGAACTCGCGCAGAAACTGTCAGACCCCTCAGCGAGAGAGAACTCGGAGAACCGTGAAAAGCCAGTGCCATCCCAGGTACCTGCTACATTTTATAATTGAAAGCTGCTACTGGAGTTCAACCATCTTGAGTTTTTCTTAGAAACTTGAAAATGCCTAAGGCTTGGTAGCACTTTTTAGTTTTTGAATTTGACTATAAATCGGTTTCATAATGTAAGCCTAGATAAGGAAATACCTAGATTAACTCAAAATTACTCTTTATGTTCAAATTCTGGCCTTTTATGATGTTGAAAAATGTCATGCTGGGCTTGTTTTTTAAGTAGCAAATCTCCCCCATCCCCCCCCCCCCCTTTTTTTTTTTCTTTTCTTAGTACTTCTCTCTCCACGCCCCCTTGGCTAAGGTACTGCATTTTGGCAGGCCCCTGAATAATTCAACAAAGATTCTGTTATATTCACAAAGATTCTATTACAGAACTGAAAGAGTTAGACCACCCAGCTCTAGCAGAGCCAAACACAACATGGAGAATGGCAGTGGAGAATATTGGCTGCTTTATGATGAATGCTGCCATCCAGGAGAGCAGGAGGCTCACACTCAAAAGCCCACACTCCCCGATGACACGTAGGTTACAGATTATATAAGGCACAATGACAGGACACTGTGGGTTGGGGGTTCAAGGTCGTGCTGATTGGTCCGAAGTGCGGTAAGGGCAGTAAATCATTTCTTCAGATCTTGAGTCCGGGTCTGAGATCTCTTCTGTCTGGTCCCGTGGGAAAGCAGCCAGGGGGCCATTCTACATTAGGGCTCAGGACCGAAGCATAACTTAGCTCAAGATGTTCTCTTTAGCCTGCCAGTGTGGGTTACGGTCTGCTGCCTCAGGGGCTGCTGATTATCCAGGGAAAGGTGAGGTCTCTAGAGAGAGAGAGAAATATGATTTCTAGAGCTAGGATTTAAAACTAAATTTAATCAAAGTAATAAAGACCCTTGGTTTCAATGCCTCTGACTAGCATTTAATTCAACAAATGCATTGAATACCTACTACTTGTCCAGCACTTGTTCTAGTTAACAAAAGTTACTTCCTTTAAGAAACTCAAAAGCCAATGTTAAAAAAAAATTTTTGGTTTGGCTTTTAGTTCAGGATAAATTAAGGAGTGTATATACACTCTGACCTTAAGGAAGCAAATTTTTAATTGTGACCTATTTTGATATGTCAAAAGCTTTCTGTGTGAGGTTAGTAGGTACATTTAATGACTTTCCTGCTTAGTAAGTAATGGTGCTTGACAGCTCACAACAAATGTCAACTGATTTTTCACTAAGGTATTAGAGAACTTGAGTTTAACTTTCTAATACAGCAATGAGTAACATGAAGAACATTAGTTCCAAATGTTTAATTATTAACCTCCCACATTAATTCTCTATGGTAGCGAGAGCAAAGGTAATTCTTCAGTTTACCTAGCTTCTGGGCCATGGAAAATAACTCAGTGGTGAAAAACTAGAAGGACTTGAACTTAGAGTATATGTTAGGGTCTGATGGGCCATAACTGTAACATTTCCTCTCTCTATAAATTGTATATAAATTTCTATTTATAAAACATTTTAAGAAAAGCTTTGTTAAGAACAATTAATTGGGTTTGTTTTTTTTATATTTCTTAGTAGCATTCTGTGTAAATTTTCCTAAAACTGATTGCTAAATAAAGCTTTCACCTTTTCAACCTTCTATCCAGGGCTGCCACAGTATACTTCATATTAAAGATGATGTTCATACTTTTTTCTTCTTTCCCCTTTTAGTGTGTTTAATTTTATGAATGCAGTTGTGGCTTATTTGTAAATACCTATAGAAAAATTCAACATTCAAAAGGAAGTACTTTTGATGAGGAACTGTATATTTTGTGTACTGATTTCCATATAATACTGTTAAATCCATGTTCAAGAGGGCATATCTTTAATTTGGAGATAAAGAGATCTTTGTTTTACACTCTTATATTTGCAAATAGTGATAGATGTTAAACTTTTTTTATTGATTGCTATTGTATAAGGACTTATATTTTTATATACTTCTTTATATGTATATATTTTAGCCCCTTGTAGAAGAAGCAGTTCCTAATCTTCACAGCCCACCAACCACAAGCACCTCAGCCCTAAACAGCCTCGTGGTCTCATGTGCATCTGCTGTTGGTGTGAGAGTAGCTGCTACCTATGAAGCTGGGGCCTTGTCTCTTAAGAAAGTTATGAACTTTTATAGTACAGCCCCATGTGAGCCTGGAGCTCAGGCAGGCGGCAGTTCCATAGGCCCAGAAGGTCTGAAGGACAGCAGAGAAGAGCAGGTTAAACAGGAATCCATGCAAGGAAAGAAGAGTTCAAGTCTCGTGGATATCAGAGAAGAAGAATCAGAGGGAGGCAGCCGCAGGCTCTCCCTCCCTGGATTGTTGTCACAAGGTAAGGACATTGCCAGGTTTCGTGAGCTGACTTTTGCTGAATCCAAGATGCTCCTGACATCACAGGCTATATGATAATCAATTGGCTTTCCTAATTGTTAAGGCTGACAATTGTTAAGTGTCAAAATTATTTAATTTTGGTTACCATATGTTATTTTAAAAGAAAGTTACATATCTTAGTTACATTACTTAGTAAGTAATGGTGCTTTCTGCTCTAGAAATAACTTTAGAAGGTAACTTTTTCATGATGTTTACTTCTGCTTGTGAGTTTTTTTATGAATCTCATTCTGTTGTTCTGGAATGCAGCGATGGCCTTATTTCCAAGTTGGGGCCTGTACTACCGAAAGATGGAGTAGCACATATGACCATTCGGTGCATGCGGAGTTACTGTACTTTGACCTGAAAGTAGAGATAATTTTAAGTTTCAAAGAGAAAAAACTTAATTTTCCAAAACCATTAGCAATAAATTCTTAGAATGTTAAGAATATGACACAGTTGGCCCTTCTACATTTCTCGATCAGTTTAGGCAACTCAGGCATCTAGACTTCTGCTTCTCAAAGTGTGTCCTGCAGCTCAGCAATCTCAGCAGCACCTGGAAATCTGCTAGAAACCCAGGGGCTCAGGCTCCACTCCAGACCTGGTGCATGAGATATTCATTCTAACAAGATCCCAGGTGACCACCCGTATGTGCTCTAAAGTTTGAGAATTATTGGATTTGACCAGGAGTTGGCAAACGTTTTCTGTAAGAGCTAAAGAGAAATATATTATGATTTGTTGGCCATATAGTCTCTGTTACAGCTACTTAACTTTGTTGTTGTTTTTTGAAAGCAGCCAGATACGTGAATGGTCAAAGCTGTATTCCAGTAAGACTTTACAAAAACAAGCAGTGGGCTGTATTTGACCCGCTGGCTATCATCCACCACCCTCTGCTTTGTACCATTTTGTGCAAAGCTCTAAAGTTAGGAATCCTAGAATATATTTGCCTTTCCTGCCCTCCCGCTGTTCCCTACGCTTGCTCTTCTTGTTCATTAACCTTTCTTGGGCCATTGAGCACTTCTGTTATCTTGCCTCCTAATGCTCACTGCCACTGAATTTTCATCTGTGCAAGTAAAACCCTCAGTCCTGGCTAATTTTAGTGTGCGTATAAAGAAAGCCCATGAATCAATTGTATTAGGACTGAAGGAGAATTTTGTGCCAAATTTTTCTTATTCTTAAATGTCCTTTAGCACTTTATATTTGAGATCTCTTTAAATCACAGATGTGGAATATTGATTTTTGTTTTACAGAAAAGGGTTCTATGGGCAAATGTTTGGAAGGGGGCCAGAGCTAGACTGATTTAAGCAGGGCTTTTAATCACAGGACTTGTCAGCCCCCTTTCATGCTAATGTATGCGTGACAGGGCGGCAGTAGGAGGACAGAATGTAGCAGGCAGCATTTGCCAAACTCATTTAACTATTAAATCCCCGTTTTTGCAGAGCTTAGTGAATATGCGTCACACAAAACCATGTTAGTGTATTTCTTTGAAAATCAGCAGTTTATCAAAATGATATCTCCCCCTTTCCCCATCCCCCCATCTACTCCCTCACCCCGTCTCTGGTTGTGTTCAGTGTCCCCCAGGCTGCTGAGAAAGGCTGCACGGGTGAAAACACGGACAGTGGTTCTGACCCCGACATACAGCGGAGAAGCAGATGCGCTCCTGCCGTCCCTGAGAACAGAGGTGTGGACCTGGGGCAAAGGGAAGGAAGGGCAGCTGGGGCATGGCGACGTCCTGCCCAGGTGAGTGCTGCCAGGGCTCGCTGTGGAATGGACTCCTGCGGGGGCTTCTCAACCTTTATTTCCCCGTCAAGGAAATTTGTTCTCTTCTACCTCAAACCATTAACTCTGACTTAAAAAACAACTGTGGTCTTAATCTTGAATTTTTTCCCAACAATAAATGACTTAAGTATTCATGGCATACGTCTTCATCCCATCTTTGATGTATAGGGTAGGGCAAAGCAGGTTAACAGTTATTCGTCTGGAAAATAATACAGTAATTAATAAATACTAATACAAGAATAAACTCTGTCTCGCATACTCACACTATAAACCTATTTTTGCCCGACCCTGTATATATATCTTGGAACACAAAGAGCACATTTGGGATAAAGTTGTATTTCATAGGAACCCTTGCATGGTTCAAATTTTTAACTTATATTAAAAAAAAACACCCAGCAATTTTTTTAACCTGAAAGATGTTTCTCAAATGCCAGAATAACTACAGCTGCAATATTAAGCCATGTCTATCTACGTGCCTCAAGGAAAAACTTGTTTTAAGAGGAACTCTTATGATATTAACAAGTTAGCCATTTGTGAAGGTGTATAACTGGAATGATTATCTAAAACAGTTAATGTTAATGTCTATTGTTAGCAGAATATAGACAACTATAACATTAAAAAAAATACTTCCCTCTATGGTTGCATTTCATTGTGTCCTAAGTATCTCTTTACTGTATGAATCATTTAATAGTTTGATGGTTCTTAACAAGTTCTGAATTATGGTGGTTAATTTGTGATTGATAGATAAAGATTAAGTTGAAACCATCCAAAATTACATTTAGGAGTAATTGAACATATGTCCATCATTTTAATTGCAATGTTTTCTTTTGAAATGTTTATTATTACCTGAAAGTACTTACTCTATAATTTGAGAAAAGTCATGATTCATGCTGAGAATACTTTTTTGAGTTTGTGTGTTTATGTTTTTCTTTAAGGCTTCAACCATTGTGTGTAAAATGTCTGGATGGTAAAGAGATAATTCACCTGGAGGCAGGTGGCTACCATTCCCTTGCACTTACTGCGAAATCCCAGGTAGGAGGCAAACTATTACAAGCTGATCTTAATTTCATGGAAGGCCAACATGACAAGATTGGACCATTATTTCTTGAGTATCTGCTATGTGTCAAGCAACAATCTCATATCTTATTTGATCTTTCCAGTGTTTTACATTGCATTGCATTATTTCCATTTTACAGATGGGGAAGGGGGGTTTAGAGAAATTACATAACTTGTCTAAAATCACACAGGTGATAGTAGAGTTTGGATTAAGGTATACCTATCAGAGAATCTTTCTATAATGTGCTCTCATCTAAAAACAGAACTTGAAATTTTCCAGGGTATTCTAGGAGACTAAGCATAGGCAGTGAGCCACATAAATTCTGAAAATGAACAGAAAGGAAGGATAAGAATTAGCCACATAAAATATTGTAAAACTGTGCTGTCGGCCCATTATCTCTGGTCTTTTTAAAATGAATTTCCTTAATACCTGTTATTTAAAGAGTAGAAAGATTAGTATAAGTAATTTGTGGGAAGGCTAGTAATTTATGTGTAACTATTGGTATATATACAATATAGTATATATGTTATTTTAAAGACTCAGAATTGACATGCAAAGTTAGATTCACAACTCTTACCTACTTTCCTGTGGTTTTCTAATAGGTTTACTCATGGGGCAGCAATACCTTTGGCCAACTTGGGCATTCCGATTTTCCAACAACTGTTCCTCGTCTTGCAAAGGTACTTTTGTGAACTTGATAAACTTCTGTAGTAACTTATTCCCGAATTCTAAGTTATAAAAAACAATCCAGTTCTAAATTTAAAACTAACAGAGGATTCCTTTCCCCTGTTTTTTCTGTGTTTGGTTGGGTACATTGCTGGGAAATTTTACCCTTTGCACCATACTTGTTTAAGTAAGCTAATATTTCAGTTCCTGTGGACCTGAAGTTCTGCCTCATTCCCTCATCTTGGACCGACAATATCTTGCTGTCGTTACAGGTAAAGAGTGACAATGGAGTCTGGAGTGTAGCTGCAGGCCAGGATTATTCCCTGTTTTTAGTGGATACAGAAGACTTCCAGCCTGGGTTGTATTACAGTGGCCGGCAGGACCATGCAGAAGGTGACAACCTTCCAGAGAATCCCAGTGGTACTAAGGCTCCAGTACTTCTCTCCTGTAGTAAGGTGAACAGGACTTGGATCCTAAGGCCCACATTCTGTAACACACGAGAAATACTTTGTTTTTGTCATTTGTGCATATGCTTGTTACTAAGTATCTTTGACTACTGTGTTACACTACTGTGCAAGCCCTTCCCATCCTCTCCTTCACTCCTTATCCCCATTCCCTGACTTATATCCATAGTGCATATCACTGTCTAACACATTATATAACTTATTTGTCTATTGTCTGTCCTTATCTGTAAGATTCATAAAAGTGGAGATTTTAGGATTTCGTATGTACTGCTGTATCCTCATAGTAAATACAGTACTTTATTTGTTGAATTAACATCTTCTTGTAGGAATATTAAAAAGTACGTTTTGCAGTGACGTTTCTTGACTGCATTTGTGGATCTCTCAGAGGTGAATTAGAATAGAAATAGAGATAAATTTTTAACTAAGTGGCAGTAAAAATCCCAAGGGCCAACAGGCCACCACAGTGTCCTGTTTCCCATCACTTTCCTGTTTCTCCTAGCTTTTCACTTTATGTACTACTGTTCATCCCTTTTTCATTTGTTGATCTGAATTTCTTTGCTTTCCTACTTTCTCATTCTTTTTCATAAACTTAAATCATTGGCCAGTTTCTAGTGTGTTTTTCCCTCTCCCCCCACTAAGGTAACTCACATCCTCTAAGCTCCGTGCCTTCAAGGAAATTAACACTCCAAGCTAATTCATTCTGAATTTCTTATTCTTATTGAATAATATATCCTATGGACTGTTTTTTATCCTTAGTGTTTTTCTGGCTAAATATGTGAGCTGTGAATGTACCCGGACAAGCTCTTCCATGCTGAAGGCAACACTGGCTGAGACTTGGCTCTTAAGCTATATATAGCCTGATACTCCACACACACTAATTGGCCATGCCATATGCCTGCCACCCCAGCGGGTCTGAGGAGACTGGGCGCTGCGGTCTTTGAGGGCATGACAGTCAATTAGCATGTTCCCTCTTTATTTGATAGGATTGGGTCTGCAGCATATTCACATATGTCTGTTTAATAGGCATATGTGAATAAAGGCATTGAATGTTTTTATTCAGTGGTGTCATAAATAAGTGAAAAAAGTACATTTTTAGATAAAATCCCTTTATGTTGTAAAGTACTTTTAAAAGACAAGATAACTCCAAGACCTTTGTTATTTTGGTCTATAACACAGAATCCTCTTTGCTCTCATTTGTCCTATTTTATGCAAAAAGGAATCCTATCTACATCATTTGGATCTTTGTATATTCAGAGTGTGTGTCTGTGGTACTGAAATTCACATATAATATGAAATAAAAGGTTTTTTGGCAACAAATAAAAGTATAGTGTATATAGTTAGTTATAGTTACAGATATAAATATATAACTCTGATGTACTGGTAAACCATCTCTAAAATTAACATCAAAACAAAACCAAAAGCCCTGATCTGTAGTCTTTGCCCATTTTGTTTATGATTTTATTATTGCCAACTTAAGCTACCAGTAATTCCTGAATATTTGCCAGTTGGCTTCTCCCCAGCTGATATAAGGCAGCTGCAGTGTCCAAATTGCTGCTAGTAAAGTATATCTTATCTTTAATCTTTTCTTGTCCCGTGTTTTAGCTTGGATATATAAGCAGAGTGGCAGCTGGAAAAGACAGCTATCTAGCCTTGGTGGACAAGAACATTATGGGGTATATTGCCAGTCTCCATGAGTTGGCTGCTACAGAAAGAAGGTTTTATTCAAAACTAAGTGACATCAAATCTCAGATTCTCAGGCCTCTTCTCAGTTTAGGTAAGTAGAACACTCTTGTTTTACCTGTTCTTCCTATATTTGCATAATGGTTTACTGCTTGCTTCCCATTCTCTTCTTTTTGTACACAGGCAGCCAACACCTTGCAAACCATTCCCGCGTTTTCAGTGGCCCAGCTGCCGCTCTCCTATCCTACCACTTCCTGAGCTCGGAAGAAATAGAAAATGGAGCTTTTGGAATATTCATGGCAGAGAAGCAGAAATAGCTTTGGGACAGTTGATCCTAGGAGCTAGACTTCCAAACAAAACTCTGGCCCCACCAGCCCTAAGATGTATTCCACACTGTCTTTGTTATAGTTCCTAGAATTAAGTAGAGATTGATTTGAATTTGTTGATAACTGTAAGAGTGCTAGGGTCTTATCCCTCATTAGCATAAATTGATGAAATCAGATTCTTTTTTTAAAATATATTTTTTATTGATTTTAGAGAGGAGGGGAGAGAGAAAGAAACATCAATGATGAGAAAGAATCATTGAAAGGTTACCTTCTGTACGCCCCACACTGGGGATTGAGCCCACAACCTGGGCATGTGCCCTGACCGGGAATAGAACGGTGACCTCCTGGTTCATAGGTCAATATTCAACCACTAAGCCACACTGGGCCTTATTTCAAAAATTTTCTAGGTTTGGCCCTGCACTCAGAAAATGGAGAGGAAGTTTTATTTCTCTTTCTATCTCCCGTACTCAGTGGCCCCTCTGAGGACTCACAATTCAGGCCAATATTCTAGTACTAAATTCTACCTCGTTAGTGCACCAGCTTTTCCACAGTGAAGCGACATTGGCTTGTATGGATCATTGTTCATTGTTTTCAGTGGGAAAACATCTACTTTTCAAACAACTAACTTAGTGTTTCCTTTGTATGTTAGAAACTCTGAATTAAAAAAAAAAAAGAAAAAGGTATTTTGCTTTTTTGAATGTAGTAGAGTCCCCTGTTCTATAAATTCCCCTTCAGTGGGTGGACCCAATACCCTAGGACTTTGGCAAGGGGAGGAAGCAGTCCAAGCTGTAGGCTTCCAGGAGTGCTCTGACAGGAAAGAAAAGGCTGCTAGGTGAGGCCAGTTTCTGTGTTGGTCTCCCCTGGTCTGTTCGTCAGCCTTATGGTCAGAGAGAAGTCCTAGAAACTAGGACCTCCGGATCGGGAAAGAGCACATAAGCTCCTGATGCCCTCTGCACTGTTTAGAGCAACCTGGGCAGTGTAGGGTTTGGATTGCCCTCTCTGTGCTGAAGTGGTGGGCTTGTCCAAAGAATAAGTTGAGTAGAAGTACAAAAAGTTGAAAATGTTAACCAAGCTGTAACTATAGAAGTGAGTTTAATTCCTGGCTGTCCCTCACCAGTTGTGTGAAACTAGGTACTTCTGTTCTCTTGGCTTCAGATTACTTATCTTCAAAATGGGAGGAGAGTTGGGTTGGCTCAGTGGCTCTCACATTTGGTGAACCTGCAGAATTACCTCAAAAACTTTTCTTTTTAACTTATCCATCTTGGGATCTTAACCCTTGCCTCTTGAGTCAGAATCTGTGGGGCCCCTGTGAGGGTTTCTTTAGCAAGTTCCTCAATGACTTGATTCTGTGGCCTCTGAAGTTGCTTTCTTTAACTCTGTGATTATTGGGGTTCCACAGTTGAGAATACTTAAAGAAAAGAGAAATTCATAATCCTAATTGTAAGGAAGTATTCAGGAAATGAATCTTTAGGTTATGTTGTCATCATCATCATTTTGTTACAGAAAATTTGGGCACCGCAAGTACTGTCCAGCTGTTGCAAGAAGTGGCGAGCCGATTCAGTAAGCTGTGTTACCTAATTGGGCAGCATGGAGCCTCACTGAGCAGCTTCCTTCAAGGGGTCAAGGAAGCCAGGAGCCTGGTCATTCTGAAGCATGCCAGTCTCTTCTTGGATAGTTACACAGAGCAAGTATCCAGTCCCGTGTCATGTTCAACCTCTGCAGGGTTTTTCTGCTAAGAACAGCTCCTTAATCAGAGGAGACTAGATTAGGGAGAGTGATATAAGGTAATAGAAATTGCAAAGCAGTATTTTAATCTTAGGACAACTATAGTTCTGCATTGCTAAAATTGTACTGTTTTTCTAAGGGGGAAAAAAAGCTTTAAAAATAATTCTCATATTTTCTATATCCTAGCATAAAGTATACTGTAATAAATATGAATATATAAACATTCCCTTTAGAGAACAAAGTTGTTTACTTAAGTAAATTATACTAAACTTTGAGGAAATAAGTTATTAAACAAATTATTTCAAGACCGATTACTGATTGCAAATGTGGAGCTGTTTCAAGGGAATGGAGGGTTTAAAGACCAATCTCTCTTTGAAAATAAAGATGCTCTCTAAATAAGACCAAGGATAGTTATTTAAGGCTCTTTTCATGTTTTTCAAGTAAACTATCCCAAGTCTATTTGAAAATTTAAATATTTCTCACTTTTTCTTAATTTATAGTTTGACATTGTGATGTGAGACATAATTTAAGTGTTATTTTAATGTCTATTAATGTTTATTGTTCATCTGAAGGGTAGGTTTTCTCCTTTGACTGAATAGCAACTAAGTGCCAGGCTCTGTACACAGCTCCAAGACCTCGGCAGCACAGGGCAGAGCCAGGGAAGAGCACAGCGCAGGAGTCATGTGCTGTTGGTGTTCTGTGTGGGTTATTTACACTACAAACGATGTTGGTTACTGACAGCTGTACAAGGCAAGATAGTCAGTTTAGGGCGTCCATAATCCTCCAACCCAGAAATAAGCATTGTTCACAATCTTAGTGTATTTCCTTTTGGACTTATCATATATGTGCAAATGGATGTATGTGATTTTAATTCTCAGCAAAGTTAATATACTGAAGCTATTGTCTGAGTGGAAAAGACTCTGGTTGTAGTCTTTTAACTCATCATCTTTCAGACATGAAAATAACATAATTTGAAACCAATTTGCTTTTTTGAGCTAAATTTTGTTTGTGTGAAGGTTTCAGTTTTTAGTAGCATAATTTTTCTTTTTTTACTTATATTCAGTGCAGTCCGTTTCAATTTTTTTTCTTCTCTGATACTTCAGAATTTATGCTTGAAATGCTTTTTATTTTGATATAATGGGCTATTTTTAACATAATTTGTTCATACAGATGAAGCAAGTAAATTTTTAACTTACTTTTAAATATGTTTTTATTGACTTCAGAGAAAGGAACGAATAGGGAGAGAAAGAGAAACATCATTCGGCTACCTCCTGCATGCCCCTCTACAGGGGGGTCAAGCACTTCACCGGGGCTCATGCCTTGACTGGGAATCAAACGATGACCTCCTGGTACATGGGTTGATGCTCAACCAACTGATTTATACTGGCTGGGCTATTTATGAATTTTAAAAATTATTTTTAATTGTGGTATAAAATATATGTAACATCAACTTTACCATTGTAACCATTTTTTTAATATGCTCTTACTGATTTTTTAAAATTTATTTTATTATTTATGTTTGTTTTTCAACATCATTTTTTTAAATCCTCACCCGAGGGTATTTTCCATTGACTTTTAGAGAGAGGGAAGGACAGAGAGAAATATCGATGTAAGAGAAACATTGATTGGTTGCCTCTTACACTTACCCTGGAGCCTGCAACAGAGGAACGTGCCGTTTACCAGAATCGAACCCAGGACCCTTCAGTCTGTAGGCTGACATCATCCATTGAGCCAAACTGGCTAGGGCTGATTTTTTTTTTTTTTAGAGAAAGGGAAAAAAGAGAGAGAGAGATCCCTACTAGGGATCAAGCCTGCAACCAGGGCATGTGCCCTGACTATGGTTGAACATGGTTGAACATGGTTCCATGTACCAAGAGGTCATGGAACCATGTTCAACCACGTTAATCATATTTTCTCAGATTTGTTAAGTTACTAAGTAAAATCTACCAGATACATTCTAACATTTTCTGCATAGCTTTAGGTGGGTGTTTTTAAGATTTTTTTTTTTTTATCATGTTAGCATCTTTACTAAGATGGCTTTTTTCCTTCCCCCAGATTTTGTGATTATCACATAACCTGCCCTTCTCTTCAGTCCTTTATAGTTCATGAATGTTGATATCATAAAAATGCTGAAACTCATTGAGATATGCTGGATGCTTGTTCAAAAACTCGGAAGAACTAATATGCACTTAAACACTAATGTACATGTTTTCTTTTTTGCTGAAGGTATTGTACATCTATTACACATTTCCTGGTTATGGGAGGATTCCAGCTGCTCGCTAAGCCTGCCATGTAAGCAGATACCTTCCAGTTATCATTCATATCAAGTCAATATTTGAAATTATTTTAAAGTATTCATTTTAAAAGAGAGCAGTTTGAGAACCTCTAGACTCCAGAACATAACTAGCGAGCCTACGTGGAAGTGTGGATCTTGGATAATAAGGCTCAGGCTCTCATCACTTAGCTGGTTTATCACTTAGCTGCTTACCTCAGGCTAGTCTGATGGGTTCATCATTATATAGGGTTTATAATAATAATTGTTATTATTATAAAATATACATAACATAATATTTATCATTTTACCATTCCTAATTGTACCCTTCTCTGGTGTTATAGGTAACACCATTACCTATAAACAAGACGAATTTAAATTATCCCCAACAAAAACTCAGTACCCATTAAACAATAAGTTACCTTTTCTCCCTCCCCACAGCCCCTGGTAACTTATATTCTATTTCCTGTCTACTAATTGCCTATTCTATAAGAAATCATACAGTATTTGTCCTTCTGTGTATGACTTATTTCCCGAAGCATCATGTTTTCAGAGTACTTCCATGTTGTATATACCAAAATTTTATTCCATTGTATGGTTGAATAATATTCCATTGTATATATACAACACATTTTGTTTATTCATTCATCTGTTGATGGACATTTGGGTTGTTTCTATCTTTAATATATTTATTTTTTTGAGTAACAAGTACAAACCTAGCCATGTAAGGGAAGAGCAGTATTGTCACTATTAGATCAACAACGCCTAAGAGAAGAGAAGCTACGCAGTTTCTGGTTCAGATTTCCTCAGAGCATATGAGGGCCCCTCTTGGGAAAGTCTATAGGCAAGGAAATAAATCCTGAAAATTAATGGGGTTCACAAAAGTTGGAACATTTCTGTCTAGTGCTGGGCTTTCAGGAGAAACATGGTCAGAGTATGTGTTTGCCATGTAATATGTCCTTCTCTCAGGAGCAGGTCAAAGCAGAACACTTGTAAAGGCGTAAGCTAGTGTCCTCAAGGTATCTCAGCAGCACAACACAGACGCGGAAGCAGAAACAGTCACACAAGCCAAGTACAAATAAAACTCTGGGCCAGTTCCCCAGGTCATTCTCTCTTAATTTCATTATAAAAGAATCCAGTTTGTGCCATTGAACTTTGGGGTTCCTGGAAGTTATTACACATTTTTTCCATCTTTTCACAATAACATTTCATAGCTTCTGACTTAGCATTTCTTTTTTATTTCATAGTTCCCTGAGGGATTATAAAATGATTCATTCTTGCCTTATAGTCTTGTGTGGCATTGTCTTATTTGAGGCCTTGTAGCTTAGAATTGTAGCATAATGCTTGTAAAGCACTCAGACCTGGCACATAATTGCTCATTAAGTGGCAGATAATTATTATTCTGTCACATGAATTCTTGCTTTTTTATAAAAGTATTTGGTCTAGTGAGCATAGTCCCAGTGGACATTAAAGTTTACAGTAAGATGTTAATAATGAGTTTATATATAAAATTGATATGAAAATTAAATGTTGGCTGAAATTTGAAATGCTTTTGAAGATCTCAGCATTGAAATATTTGAATATAATTTGCTTGATTATTTCCTGTTCATTATAGTACTGGTACCTACAGCTCTGTTACTCTCCTGTAGTAAACTCTTATTAGGTGACCAACACTTAATAAAAAAAGGAAGGAATTAGACGTATTTGAACATTTCATGCCAATTTTAGTGGAGCAAAGAGTTTTGTTTTTTTCCCCTCCAGTATTTCTGTTTATCACAACTGATTAGAGCAATTTTTTTGCTGTGACTTTTGGCTTAGAAATTAATAGATAATGATGTTAGCTGGTCTTCAAGTATTCCCTGAAATTGTGAGTTGCATGAGTTATTTCCTAGAACATGAGGCACAAATCTGAGATTAATCATCTCTGTTATGGAGTTACTTATTCCTACCATTTACTACTTTTCATATTTAAAAAAAAAGAAAAACTATCTTGTAGGCAGAGAAACTCTTTTAATTATATCTGGCTTATTTTATTTTATTGATCGTCTACTATTCCATAACACCTAGAGATGTGCATTCTGAGAAAGGTAGGATCTAGTGAAATATTTTTATTTAGTATCATGCATGTTGTCATTACCAAAATGATTAACTTAATCTCTTTTTGTTCCACCTCCAGTGATTTCCTAAATAAAAACCAAGAGCTGTTGCAAGATTTATCAGAAGTGACTGATGAAAACACGCAGTTGATAGATATACTGAATACTTTGTTTTTCTTGCCAACCAGACGACTTCATAATTATGCAGAAGTTTTGCTAAAGCTTGCTACTTGTTTTGAAGTGGTAAGCCCCATATGTATTCTCTTTGGACACTTGGGAAGCCAAGGGTCATAGTTAATTTGCTTGTTTGTTTGTTAGGATTATGCCACTCTACAACTTGGAATTCCACTAATTTAATATTTATATATGTTTAATTAACTTTATTTTTCTTCAGGGAAGTTAAAGAAAAATGTATAGCTGTAGGTAAATCTAGTTTTCTTTGCGGTGGATTCAGTTTCCTCTCAGAATATTATTGAGATAAGTTATACTCATGTTATGAAACCGTGTATAAAGTTGAGAGCCAAGTATGAGTGCTAGTCATTCAATAAATGTTAAAGTTTACCAAGTGCACACTGAGTACAAGTTACACAGAGCTTTCAAACACAGGCTCTCTGTATAAACAACACACACCTGTAAGGCTGTGGAGTTGCCACCTGGCCTGGACTCCTGGTAGATTGATACCAAGATATTTAGGTCACCATGGCATATGCTATGAGAAATCACAGTGTTACAGGATTTCATCATATGTTAGCTGGTCTACTTTCTATAAAATTAGTTAAGTGGAATCCTAGAAAATCAGCACTGCTCTTAAGAAGTGAGTGTATGATAAAACTGGTCTTGAGATATTTGCCTTTGAAGTTGTACTGAAATGTGCAGTTTCGTTTCATTTCCTGTGTAAAGGGTTCTAGAGAAACTATGATGACTTCAGGGTTCCTTATAGTTTAGAATCTTATTAAACTTTGTTTCTTTCTTTCTTTCTTTTTTTTTTAAGTCAAAGCTACATTTTTTAAAAAAAATATATTTATATTGATTTTTTACAGAGAGAAAGGGAGAGAGATAGAGAGCTAGAAACGTCGAAGAGAGAGAAACATCTACCAGCTGCCTCTTGCACACCCCCTACCAGGGATGTGTCCGCAACCAATGTACATGCCCTTGACCGGAATCGAACCTGGGACCTTTCAGTCTGCAGACCGACGCTCTACCACTGAGCCAAACCGGCTTTGGCATAAACTTTGTTTCTTTATCTGGGTAGATTTCAGTCTCCAGAGTGACCCAAGAACTGATATCGGCTTTCTACATTTGATCCTACTGGGGTCCTGTAGGTGATTTCTTTAGTTTAACCCAAACTGGCTTAGTTTTAGCAATGAAGATTTTTGCTACACAAACAACCTATTGAGATACAGCTATTACCTCAATATATCCTCAATTAATTAAAAACCTTCCCTCCTAGAAAACTTGGAATTGTTAAAAGAGTGATATTGTTCTATTTCTAGTCTCAAGGGTCCAAATTCTATGTAAAAAATACAGATTCCACAATCAGATACCTTTTTTGTTTCTTCTACCCTGTTTCAGAGAAGAATATCAACAATTATTTAAAATGACTATTGAAATACTCTTGTCTTTCCTAGCAATATATTTTTATAAAGCAAGATTTTCTTCTTATATTTCAACCCTAAAAGATTAAATGCAGTAGCAGCTATCATTTTTTAAGCCAGATGATAAAGAGATTTGAAAAAAATGTAGAACAATGCCACTTTTCTCACTAAAAAAAATTTTTTTTTGTTTAGGAAAATTTGTTATTTTTTATTTAAAATGTTATTGTATTGCCCAACCAGCGTGGCTCAATTGTTGAGCATCAACCTGTGCACCAGGAGGTCATGGTTCCCTTCCCACTCAGGGCACAGGTGTGCAGGAGGCAGCTGATCAAAGATTCTGATGTTCCTATCTCTCCTTCTCCCTTCCTCTCTGGAATAAATAAAAATATATTATAAAAATAAAATGTTATTGTATTTGAAGTAAATTAAAAAGTTTCATTTCTCAACTGTATCTTCTAATATGGTGAATATCAACATATATAACCCATATAAGCAAAATGGAGGGAACATGAGAACAAAACATTTGAAGTTCCCAGTCTATCCTAAGTTTTCTTTTCTTTTTTTCTCTTTTTTAATATATTTTATTGATTTTTTTTTTTTACAGAGAGGAAGGGAGAGGGAGAGAGAGTTAGAAATATCCATGAGAGAGAAACATCAATCAGCTGCCCCCTGCACACCTCTACTGGGGATGTGCCTGCAACCAAGCTACATGCGCTTGACCAGCATCGAACTTGGGACCCTTGAGTCCGCAAGCCAACGTTCTATCCCCTGAGCCAAACAGGTTAGGGCTATCCTGAGTTTTCTACTGCTCTACTCACTAATAATTACCAGTGTTTGTTTCTTCCTCCCTGGAGTTATTTCTCTATTTCTTATTTACCTATATGCTACAGAATTTTCTGGAACTATTCTGCTTTTTGCTCAGCTCCATTTAGTATATCAGCAGTATTTACTCCCTAAATTTAATACTAAGTATCTGAACCACACAGAGGCTACAGATTCTGGACAATTGTTTTATATTATTTTCCCCCTTTGATATATTGGCCTCTAGACATCTCCAGAATACCAGAAACTGCAGGATTCCAGTTCTTGTTATGAGTGTCTTGCTCTCCATCTCGGCAGGAAAAGGAAGGAAGCAGAATACACACTGGGCTTCTGGAAGACCTTCCCTGGCAAAATGACGGTAAGTAGGCCATGCCAACTGCCATTGCCTCAGCAAACAGCAGGCATATCCGTAACAACTGCCACCGTTTCCTCCATTCCTCACTCATTTGTGGTGAGAGTGCTTTAATGAAGCCCTTGCCAAGGGTGGTCTAAGGACCACAGCCGTGGATGTTCTAAACATCTCTTTTCCTCATTTCTAGGTATCCTCTCCGAACATGTGTCTCACTTTCTTTTGTTTCAATCTTTTTCATCTCCTTTGGTTGCTAATTTTATGGTATCTTTGGATTGCATTTAATTTTAGGTTTAACATCAAGCTAAGCTAGGACCAACAGGTTTCCCTAAATGTATTATTGTATATTTTTTATTTTGCCCTTTGCATATTAAAATAATTCTGGTGATTTGATTTTATATTTATTTTTAATTCCAGGATTCCTTAAGGAAGCCAGAGCGCCGGCTGCTGTGTGAGAGCAGTAACCGAGCCTTATCTCTGCAGCATGCTGGGAGGTTCTCTGTGAACTGGTTCATTCTCTTTAATGATGCACTGGTCCACGCCCAGGTAGGCCGGATTCCTCACCTTAAAAAAACACTGGAAGGAAAGTGGAGTATTCTACTTATTTAATTAATTAGGGACACAGTGCAGGAATTCTTGCACCTTGAAAGGAACTGTGGGCCGTGAATCTACGTTAGGCACAGGGGCAGTTCTCAGCCCATCCTCCGAGACCCCACCAGGTCCCTCCCGCTGTGGCTCCCAGTTCCCTCTCTACCTATAGCCCTGCTCTTTCCATCACCACTCCCACTGCTGATGGCACCAGCACCCATTGATGGTGTGAAATGATTAGGGCCAGCACCAGCAGCAGGTACAAGCAGGGCTGGCCCCATTGGTGGGTGCAAGTGGCAGCTGCTGCCCTGATTGCCCCTCAGGAGCAGAGGGAGGTGGAGAAGCCTTCAGGGGTGATCAGGGCTGGCAGCTGCTGCTTGCACCTGCTGATGTTGCCGAGTGATGAGGATCGTCAGTAGGTGCAAGTGGTGGCTTAGGCACTGGCAGGAGGTGTGAGTGCCAGGTGGGACCGCGCACACAGAAGCAAAGAATTTTCAGTAACCACCAGAGGCTCACCCTGATGATGACAGCGACCAGTGCCCCGCCTTGGTCTGGCGCCCTTGCTCACATGCTCCATCATCCCATTGGGGCCAATGCCCGCTATGTTCCGCACATGCCCCCTGGTGGTCAGCACACATCATAGTGACCGATTGTTCGGTTCCGCTGTTCGGTCTATTTGTATATTAGCCTTTTATTATATAGGCTTATGCAATCAGTCTGTGTTAAAATCTCTTATGATTTGGCTGAAACCTGAATGACAGCAAATACTTAGCTTACATTTCTGGTATGGGTCAGATTTCAGCGAGCTTTTTTAGTTTACATCTTGTAAGTGAGTAACAGCCATGTGACAGGGTTCTTGCTATGTTATGGGGACTATTTGGCTGTGATAGTGACACCATATGGACTTAGCTATTTGAAACAGGTTATGCAGCACAGAACGTGGCTTTCTCAGATGTGTCTCCACGTTTTTGTTTCAGTTCTCCACACACCATGTTTTCCCTTTGGCCACCATATGGGCAGAGCCACTTTCTGAAGAAGCAGGTGCTGTGTAAGTGTGGCTCCTACCCCCACCTCTACCCTAATTCTCTCTTCCGTTACCCAGGTTGCTACCTTAGGAGGCCTCTCCATTCTGCATAATGAGGCTTCCCCTCCCAGCATGGAGATAGTAAAGTGGCTGTTGTCATGACAGTCATGACAGATCATAAGTGATGGAAGGGCTTCTCTGTTGCTCACATCCCCATCAGTCAACACAGAGCAAAGTAACCTTCCTTTCTTCTACCCTGGGAGGAAAACCCAGCCCAGGGCTGCATTTACATTTAATTGACTTCTGCTCCTCTTGTAATAAACAAGTTGCTTTTCATGTGTGAGGATTCATATTGTAATGACAGGTTCTCATACCTACTGGTATTTATCCTTATGAATGTTTTAGGAATGGTTTGAAGATAACTACACCTGAGGAGCAGTTCACTCTCATTTCATCAACACCCCAGGAAAAGGTGAGTCCAGTATGCTATGTTATTTCCATCTTTAACTTCAATATTCCTGTCTCTTATGATAGTAAAGAAGAGATAAAAATTGTTCTCGCTTAGCTCATGATCTGTGATTATGTGATAAATCTTCATTAAACTAAGACTATAGACTTTTTTAATGTGACTTAATTTTAAACATATAGCAGTGAATTCCAAGAACCAGTCAGCATTACTCAATATGAAAAGCACTAGAAGGCATAAAAATTATTCACATCAAGAACAGCTAGCAGCACTTAACACAATGCATGATGAGTTACTGCCTTAAGCTTACTGGCACTTTTTTTTTTTTTTTTTTTTTTGCTCCTAGACTAAGTGGCTACGGGCTATCAGCCAGGCTGTGGATCAGGCCTTGAGAGGGGCATCTGAACATCCACCTTACGGAGGTGGCAGCAGCGTTCAGAGGCAGGAGCCGCCCATTTCACGCAGTGCTAAGTACACTTTCTATAAGGATCCTCGCCTGAAGGATGCCACCTATGATGGACGCTGGTTTTCAGGGAAGCCTCATGGAAGGTAAAAATGTTTAAGATTTATGCCCGGGGCGAGGGTGATAGTCTAATTACTGAGAAAGTAATGATTATCTGAGACCTTACTTGACATGTATTATTCTTTGTTTGTGCATTTCAGAGGGGTTTTGAAGTGGCCAGATGGAAAGATGTATTCTGGCATGTTCAGGAATGGCTTGGAAGATGGGTAAGAAAATTATGTAAAACATGAGGGTAAATCCATGAGGGTAACTTCAGTCACAAGTTATGTTATTTTGTGATCAGAGTCATTTTCAAAACAAGTAGTGGATTTTTTTGTTTTTCTTACTAGAAATGCATACCATGTATTAAGGTCTATAATGCAGATGTGTGAACACGGAAAGCTAGGAATCGAGGGTGCAGCCTTGGTTTACCTAGAGTGAATCAATGACCTTGACAGTGGGGTGGCCTCAGTTTACACAGCCAGCCTTGCATCTGTTAAAATGGGACTGTGTTTTCTATCCACTTCTCGATTGTGAAGACAGAACCTTGGGCAATGTAGATGGTGAGACTGTTGGAATATTGCTGCCCCCGTATACAAAGGACATACAGATATTTTTCCTTATGTAGTTTAAAATCATCTTAATTTCTGTGAGATGCTAAAGGGAAAATCTTATAAGTTCTATATTATCCTATTGATACTCAATGGCATTACTTTTTTATAAGCTTGTCATACTTTCTAATTCTTAAATATATTTACATGATGAACTAATGGCAATGAATTATTTTGTATTATGATAGAGAAGTCATTATTTTACTAAATATTACTATATAGATTGGGTAGCTGATTTTGTGTATATGCGATAATATGTTTTTGTGATGTCTTTTAATTTCCTATTTGCTAGAACTTTAGGATAAGAAGAGACTTTAAATAATCTGATTTACCCCCCTTATTAAACAAGTGAGGGTTCTGGGTACCAGGACTTACCCAGGATGATGTGGCTATTAAGTGGCAGTGATAGACCTAGGACACAGGTTTTCTGTTTTGCCTTGGATCTGTGATAAAACATTTAATCTCTCTGCATAGTGGGGTTGATATCTCACTCCTTTGATATTTGCCCAGCAGCCTAGGTAATAGATACAGCGTAAATCAAGACTTCGTATACTCCTTTCCTCCTATTGGTAAATCTTCTCTCCTCATTAAAATGTTTATAAGCGTCTACATGCAAAAGTTGACTATGTCATACATGTATCTGCTCTTTTTCATTCTCCTGGCAGGTATGGAGAATACAGAATCCCAAACAAAGCACTGAACAAAGAAGACCATTATGTGGGCCATTGGAAAGAAGGAAAGATGTGTGGTCAGGGAGTCTATAGGTAATAACTTTGGAAAGGTTGTAGGACTGGTGTTGCTTTTTCAAAGAACATTCAATTTAAATGTTTGTATAGCCAAAATTTCAAGGAGTAAATTTTCTTTGCTTTTATGTCTGAAACTAAAGTATTTTTTTTAAGTTCTATCACAAGATGAAAGTATTAGGTTTTTATTTAGTTCGTAACAAAAATACAAACTTTATAAACCCTAACTTTCACATAGGCTCTCCTAAATATCTTGCCTATAAATTTATGTTTATTATATGACTCTAATATAGACAAATCTATCATTCTTTCAGAGATCACTCATTTCATTTTTCTATTGGAAATGAGATTTGATTGGTGAAAAATAATCATATAACTAGTCATTATAATTACCAGTAAGACATGAATATACTTTTAAGTTTCCTAACTTTGCAAAAATAAGCATCAAAATTAAATGTGATGTGATGTTTATCGATCCCTTTTAACCACAGTTATGCCTCTGGTGAAGTGTTTGAAGGTTGTTTTCAAGATAACATGCGTCATGGTCATGGTCTCCTACGAAGTGGAAAACTGACTTCCTCTTCTCCCAGCATGTTCATTGGCCAGTGGGTAATGGATAAGAAATCAGGATATGGTGTCTTTGATGATATCACAAGGTACAGTATTCTGCTTCTAATCTCAAAGTATTTCTCCAAAAATAGTGATGATTCTATGAAGGCTAACTGTCTTAATTCAATAATATTGAGAAAAATTTTAATAAGAAGACATGTCAGACATCATTTTATTCATTTATTTGTGAACCAAACTATAGGTTACTTCTTTATATTGTCAGGATCATTTAAAATTAAAATTGGTACCATTTTTCTTAAGCTTCACACTTAAAAGTTTTTAGTGTCTCAAAGAGGCTACCAAATCATTAACTATTATGCAAAAAAACAAAACAAAACAAAAAAAAAACCCTTGAAATTAGTAGATGAGAGTGGTAAAAGGTTAGAAGGAAATTACCTGTGGAAATTCCATTTGCAGTCCTAGCATGGTATTTAAATATCTCTTGCTCAGGTCTTCCTCTCAGGTCAGATACAGAAGGGGGGTATACAGTTGCTTTTTTCAAAGAATCATGTGAATTTAAATGTTTGTGTAGCCAAAATTTTCAGTGAGTAAATTTTCTTTGCTATTATGTCTGAAACTGTCAAATATCTTTTTTTTATGCCATAATCCAGATATCAAGCTTAGTTAAATTCATGTAAACCTTGGGGAGGTGTGAAGTTCTTTTGACCCCATATTTGAGTTGGCCTGATTTGTCTTTGGACTTAATTATGTACTCTTCTCCCTTCATGTTGTTGTCATAATGCGAAATTTTTTAAAAATTTGCTGTTGCCCTGGCTGGTTGCTCAGTGGTTGGAGCATCGGCCTGTGACCATTAGGTTGCAGGTTCAATTCCCAGTCGAAGGCATATGCCTGGGTTGTGGTTTTGATTCCCAATCCTAGTCAGGGCCCGTGTGAGAGGCAACTAATTAATGTGCCTCTCTCACATCGATGTTTCTCTCTCTCTTCTCCCCCCACCTCCCTTCCCTTCCATGCTCTAAAAAAATCAGTGGGAAAAATAGCTTTGGATGAGGATTAAAAAGAAAAAAAGTTTTATGTTATTACTAAAATCTATGCTTATTTAACAGAACTTTGTACTTATTTTGTCTTTTTAATGGAGATGAGTAAGATTTCTCTTGTATGATAAACCTCATTTCTTTTTTCTCTTTTTTTGGTAATAAAAACTTTTGGGTAATAAAAAAATTTCATAGGTTTTGAGTTTGCCTATCACATTTTGAATAGTTATTTATTTTAGAGTTGTCGTGGATATACATGGAGTAGAAGCAGATCTCTGTCAGTAGACTATAATATTTAATCCCTGAGACAACATTGCTCTGAGGAAGATGCCTTGTGCTGTCTTGTGTCTCATGTTTGAAGCGATTGGATTAACCACTTGATCTAGAAAAATTTAAACACATACCAACCTAGGACGATGCTTGGTATCTTTCATGTGATGATTGTTTTTTCCCCACCTCATCTTTATCATCATTGATTTTTCATTTCTTTTCTCTTTCTATGAAGGGGGGAAAAGTATATGGGAATGTGGCAAGATGATGCATGTCAAGGGAATGGTGTGGTAGTTACCCAGTTTGGATTATACTATGAAGGCAACTTTCACCTTAATAAAATGATGGTGAGTGGAACATTTACACATAGTTACTATTAATTTTTTAAAAACTCCTATCTCATTAACTTTTAAAATTATTTATTAATTAATGTTCTACCTTCTTAGTACTATTTTTCTTGTCTTTAAAAGTAGTAAGGCTTTAGGGAATATGTACTCCCAAGTTGTCTGCGTTTTATGTATTGTGATTTTTGTGGTTTTTTTTCACCCAGGGAAATGGGGTTTTGCTTTCTGAAGATGATACTATCTATGAGGGAGAATTTTCAGATGACTGGACTCTTAGTGGAAAGGTTGGAAACCAACTTCTATCTCTCTCTAATACAATGCTACTCATTTTCCTGGTTTTTTAAAAAAGCTAACTTCATAAAATTCACTTGTTTCAATGATTTTTAATAAGAGTTGTATAACCATCACTGCAATCCAATTTTGGAGCATTATCGTCATCATCTTCTGCCCATCGGAAGTCAGCCCTCATTTCTAACCCAGTCCCAGAGAACCTCTAGTGGACTTGATTACTCTCTAAGTTTGCTTGTATATAAATGGAATCATACAGCTCATGGTCTCTTCTGTATGGGTTCTTATTAGCACAGTGTTTTTGAGGTCTTCCCTCAAACATTGATGTGAGAGAGGCACATTAATCAGTTGCCTGCCACACATACTCCAACTGGGGTTGGAGATCCAACCCACAACCCAGGCACATGCAGTACTCCAAAAACACATTTTGTTTTATCTCTTCCTTCACCAGTTAATGGTCATTCTATTATTTCTAATTTTATTGATAGTATATACATATGTTTTTATTTTTCTTGGGTAGATGCCTATGAGTATAATTGCTGAGTTGTATGGAAAATTGATGATTAACATATTACGAAATTGCCAAATTGTTTTCCCAAGTGGCTATAGCATTTTGTATTCCCCCCATCATTGTATGAGGTTTCTAATTTCTCCATGTCTTTGCTAATATTTTTTAGTTTCTGTTTTTTCTTCCTTTTTTTTTTTTTTTTTTGCCATTCTAGTGGATATGAAGTGTTACCTTGTGATTTTAATTTGCATTTCCCTTAAAACTAATGATGTTACATCTCTTTAGAGCATATTTTCAATGCTATAAATTTACCTCTGGGCACTGTTTTGGCAGCACCCCATGCATTTGTAGAAATTGTGTGTTCTTTTCATTTAGCTCAAAATATTTTATCAATTTTTTGTGTGAGTATTGTGTGTGTTTTTACAGGGTTTATTTTCACATACCCTTTCTGCACATGCACATACACACAATTAAAAAAAAGAATTGGGGGTTGGTAAAGAATAAGTTAAAAAGGGAAATGTTAACCATTTGGTGGTGTTTTTTCTCTTGGTTTTTTAAATTGAAAATACTTCTTCTAATTCCACATTTTCTCTGACTTTACCTAGGGAACACTGACTATGCCAAATGGAGATTACATTGAAGGTTATTTTAGTGGAGTATGGGGATCTGGCATAAAAATCACTGGAACCTACTTTAAGCCTAGTCTGTATGAGAGTGATAAAGACAAACCCAAAGTTTTGTGAGTAATTAATGTTAATTCTGGATTAATTATTGAATGTTTTAAGTTGTCTTGCTTTTATCAAAGCTGGTTAATATTTTAAGAGCAGAACAAGTTTTTGAAGGCTTTTTTTCTTTTCTTTTTTCTTTTTTTTCTTTCTTTTTTTTTTTTTTTTTTTAACAAAGCATAACCTCCTTGAATTGTCAGCTAAATCTAAAGTCTTGGTTTAGATTAAAGCCCCTAGAGCACAGATGTTTAAAACAAAAGTTCTGTATGTAGAAATAATACTAATGTTAATGGTGCAGGTATCCAAGTTCATTAAAAAAGAGCATTCTTAAATGGAACCCTTACCCAATTTGATTTGAAAAATAAAGATCAGGCATGTGTACATATAACTAGTGGAATAGTATACTCTTCACTCATGGAAAAGAAAGTTAAAATCTAAGTCTCTATGTTACGTTATGTTCTCCCAACAAGTTTTTGGCATGTGTATATTTTCCCTTATTGATCTCAGCTTTAGCTTTGTTTTTTGATAGCATCTCAGATTCTTGGTTCTGATGGGAGCTTGATATATTTTTTTATACCATGTATATTCTTAGAGTATTATTAGAACCCAGTATTCAATGCATTTCACAATTCCTATCATGAGTTGAGCAAAGCACAGAAAGTCCTTGTTTTAACAGGAATCAACTTTACAAAATCAACTCTGTGTAAATGGAGAAAGCAAAGGAATCCATTCTGTGTGCTTTGTACTTAACAATTCATAGACTTTAGTGTATGAATAGTAGTTAAAAACCATCACTTCATAATTTTTATTCAATGTTTTAAAAATAGATCCGACATCAGTGCTTCAGACACAGAAGCACTCCCGGTTGTTTATTAGTTTCTTTTTAGGATTTTTGCACAAAAAAGGTGATTAATAAAAGCGTGGTATGACTTTTATAGCAGGAAACTAGGAAATCTGGCTGTGCCGGCTGATGAGAAGTGGAAAGCAGTGTTTGATGAATGTTGGCGTCAGTTGGGCTGTGAAAGTCCAGGCCAAGGGGAAGTCTGGAAAGCATGGGACAACATTGCTGTGGCCCTGACTGCCAACCGGCGCCAACACAGAGACAGGTGGGTGAATGCCTGCCCAGCACAGAGCAGTGCATGAAAGGAAGATGAAACTTAAAACCAACGAGTAGTCAAGGCACACTTAACTTAAAAATATAATTTAAAAGTCAATGGTGTACTTTTTTTTTTCTGGGTAAGACTGATAAAACACCTCCCTCCCCACCTTCTCTTCTACTGAACTCGGCTATAAAACCACACCAAATACATGGATAGCTATTTGAGCACTGAAAAGTAAATGCCAGATAGTGTGCTGGGGAAGAACATCCAAATTCAAAGGACCATTGAACCAGTCATGAATTAACTAGGTTTTTAAATTGAAATATCCCTCAGCCTGAGTGCAGTTTAACCTGGAACGTTGAAGCAGGCACTGTTACTGTAGATTGACAAGAGACCCAGAAAAACCCTCTGCTTTGGCTCAAGATGCGAAAAAGACTCCTAAAGCTCAGATAGAGTGGGGAGATACACTGGGCCTTCTTTCTCTCCTCCGTTTTCTCATGCTCCAGCCTCCACTACTTCCATGAAGGGGCAATGCCAGCTGCTTGGGAAGCCATGACGGGAAGCTTGCAAGAGCTAAAACTCTTGAGGAAATTCTTAAAAAAAAAAAAAAAAAAAAAATACATTTTTTTATAGATTTCAGAGAGGAAGGGAGAGGGAGAGAGAGACAGAAACATCAATGATGAGAGATAATTATTAATTGGCTGCCTCCTACATGCCCCACACTAGGGATCGAGCCCTGACCTGGAATTAACCATGACCTTTTGATTCATAGGTTGACACTCAACCCCTGAGCCACACCAGCCGGGCTGTTTTTCAACTTTTTCTTATCCTTTTCTCCTGCTTTTCTTTTCCCCATCTGCCCTTTTTCATATTCTTATTTTTTAACTTAGTAACTCTACAAACATTGCTGAGCATTTAAGTTTGGGTCTTCTTTTTTTTTTTTTTTCCTTCTGTATTTGGTATAAATGGGAGTTGATTATAGTGTTTCATTCATGAAGTTCATGATTTTTACCCTCTACTCCATCAGTGGAAAAAATAGAAACTCCCAGAATTGACTAAAACTGAGCTTGCCCTTGTGTGTGCTGCAGATGGTCAGCCTTCACTGACAGAGCCTGTTACTGTAGACATTGATACCTTAGGCCTCCAGTTAGATGACATCTAGATGAATTGTTGTTTAATGTTCCCAAGGAATGAGAATGAATGAACTTTTATATAAAACCATATCTTATTTGTATCTCTAAAATAGTGTAAAAATAATGATTGTGTATTGTTCCTAATTTCTGATTGGTAATAATCTAATGATAGCACGCCATTACCAAACATTTCTGCCGATTATAAGTCGTGTGTTTTGTCTTAGCCTCTTCGTCCAAAGCTTCCCTTTACCCATTAATGTGCTTGCCTCACCACCTGCTATAGCAACCTCATTATCTCCTTACTCCTTGAGCTCATTTTTATTTCTTCCTATGCCCTCTGATTTGATTTCTTTTTTCCTTCGCTCTTCCTTTCCATTTTATTCCATTTTTCTCTCATTACTGACAAATCTATCACCAGTTTTCTCTTCAGGCTGATATAGTATCTTCCAACACCATGGTTTATAGTGGAGTAAAATCTTTAATTTATTGTTGTTATGAAGTAACCTTAAATGCTGCTTTGAATGACTGTTAGATAAACTTAATAGCAGGTCAGTAGCCATATATGTGCTCGTTGGGGGCAAACGCTCTTCTAGATCCTCCATGTTATCCTTTCGTTGTCAATTGTTTTATAAGCACATTACAATCATCTTGCTTTCTTGATGTGAAATTCATAAGAGGCTTTCTTTTCCCTTTTATAGTCCAGAGATACTAAGTCGTTCACAGACTCAGACACTAGAGAGTTTGGAGTTCATTCCTCAGCATGTTGGTGCCTTCTCAGTGGAGAAATATGATGACATCAAGAAATATTTAATAAAGGTAAAGCTAGAGTCAAAATTACTCTGGGCTTGTGGATCAATGATGCAAAACCACAACGTATCATCCAAGTCTGCTCTCTGCTCATTTTTGTCATTTTCCTGGCTTTGCTTCTATGTATTTCTTTTGTTGATTCTCTCCCTGCTCAGGCCTGTGACACTCCTCTGCACCCCCTGGGCAGGCTTGTGGAGACACTGGTTGCCGTGTATAGAATGACATACGTGGGCGTGGGAGCCAACCGCCGGCTACTGCAGGAGGCTGTGAAGGAGATTAAGTCCTACCTTAAGCGGATTTTCCAACTGGTGAGGTAAGAGATCTTTCCATGAAAAGGTGGCAAGTTGTAGAATACTAGTTTATACTGTTTAGGTATCTTTGTCCTAAATCTAGAGATTATAACTTGGTGAAGAATCATTAATGTTTTCCTTTATCACAGAAACTATTCATCAAGAAAATGGTTTTGTGCCAGAGATCCTTAAATAGATTGAATCATGAAAGTACATCTTTAATTTATGTTTATGCTATAAATATAAAAAAAGAAGAACCTTAGCCATTGTGAATTAATTTTCTGTCTTTTTTTTAAAATATATTTTATTGATTTTTTTTTACAGAGAGGAAGAGAGAGGGATAGAGAGTCAGAAACATCGATGAGAGAGAAACATCGATCAGCTGCCTCTTGCACACCCCCTACTGGGGATATGCCCATAACCAAAGTACATGCCCTTGACCGGAATCAAACCTGGGACTTTTCAGTCCGCAGGCCGACCCTCTATCCACTGAGCCAAACCGGTTTTGGCCTTTATGTCTTTCTTACTCATTAAGTATAACAGAAGGCTAAAATAGTGTTATTTAACTGTAATTTTGGTATGAAATAGAATAGTCTTATTTGGATTTAATCTCTAGGTACCATCACAGAGAGGATAAAGTTTAATGTGAAGTTTTGTCCCTGAGTATTTATGTCCTGTTCCTTGACAACAGTATCATCTTTGTTCATTTACTCAACAAATATTTATCGAGTGCATCTCTATGTTAGTCACCATTCTAGCTCCTGGGGGAATTTATCAGAATAAAACAACACACACAAAACTTTTTTGAAATCTGTATCTTCCCGGAGCTTACATTGTAGTGGGAACAGAGTAGACAAAATATACAATATGAATGCGATCTGGAAAGAGGATGGGGCTGGAGTAAGATGCTGCTGTTTAATAGAAGGTCATGGAAGCCTGGCTAATGAGGTCATATCTGAACAGAGACTTGGAAGGAGGTTAGAAAGCAGGAAAGTAAGCATTTTTTGAAAGTTTTAAGGCAGTAAGCATATCTGGAACTGGGTGTAAGCCAACAAAATATTATGTTGGAATAATTATGCAAAAGTTTATCATTTTGTCCCATAAAACTTTTTTAAATTTATGTGGAAATCTTTCAGCTTTTAGGGCATTGTGATCTAAAAGACCCTGGGTTGTGAGTATTTCCACTCTGGCATTAGCAAGGGTATAATGAAGATAAGTTTCCTGACCTTCGTTAGCTTTACCAACTTTGAAATTAGGGGGTAAGTCTACAAAAATAGAGAAGATTGCAGACTGTATTTAAACAGCAAGGGTCACAGTTAAAGTCTGTAAAAATAAAGAGGACAATAAACTTGTTCGTGGTAAAACCTATCATTTGAGATTGGAGTTAAAATGTAAG
The DNA here is from genome assembly GCF_964339955.1 of Pipistrellus hanaki. Lineage (NCBI taxonomy): Eukaryota > Metazoa > Chordata > Mammalia > Chiroptera > Vespertilionidae > Pipistrellus > Pipistrellus hanaki. Next base: position 74,151,840 of record NC_140510.1, on the reverse strand, counting down.
GAAAATTCAGAGCCTAGAAGAAAATCCTCAACAATTTGGCAGTTTAATCGCTTTAAGATTTTTTCCAGCAACTTGGCTTTCTGATATTTTTTACTTGAAACCTATATAATTTTATTAACCATTGCCACCCCAATAAATTCAATGAAAAAGTTTTTAAAATTTTATAATAATTGGGTTTTCATTTTTTTCTTAATAGACATTTAGTTTCTACTAATACTTATTTATACTCTGAGAATAATGGTCTCTGCTGGAAGAGTTTATACAGATTGACAGCAGATGGGATTTTCCAGTAAAAGAAACATAAAGATCAGAATTTTTCATTCTTAAATAACTAGACAGAAAAAAAGCCATAGCACATGAAGATTTTTAGTGGTATTATTCATTAGCAGCATTCTTAATTTTATTCTGTCAGAAGCATCAGTTAAGAAATAAGACAACTAAAATATTTAGTTGATATAAAGTTTGATTTCATAGATCCTTAAATAGATTAGTTAATGGGAATGTGTTTTTACTCTTTCAGCCTCTCTTGACATGTAATTCCTTAATTACATGTTTTATTACTCCTTAGGTTTTTATTTCCCGAGCTTCCTGAAGAGGGCAGCACCATTCCTCTCTCCGCTCCCCTGCCCACAGAAAGGAAATCCTTCTGCACTGGGAAGTCAGATTCCAGATCCGAATCCCCGGAGCCGGGGTAAATGGAGGTGGTGGAGGTGGTGAAGAAAGGGGGTGGCGGCCAAATGACCCCAGAAAAGTTGTTTTCTCTCGATCTCAGCTTCCTTATTTCTAAAGGGATGTGGTTGGGCAGGTGATCTCTGAGGTTCATTTAGCTCTCAAATTCATGGAAGTGCAGCCCCAAATGACTGGGCACAAAGGCTGCTGAGGAAAGCCACCTTATGCTGACCTAGAATAATCACCGAGAAATCATCTCACAAGTGGGTTTCCAGTTAGATTTTGAGTTATGAAAAGAGTTCACAGTTGGTCCTCATGTGAACTCCATATGTAAAAGTAGAGTAATATTATAACTACTCCTTTACTCAATATTTCCCACCTCTACTTTCGACTTTGATTCTGCATTGAGTTTTAATGTGTCACTCCACTGTTTCGTAGTTACGTGGTAACCAGTTCTGGGTTGCTGCTTCCTGTGCTCCTGCCTCGGCTCTACCCACCTCTGTTCATGCTCTACGCCCTGGAGAACGACCGCGAGGAGGACATTTACTGGGAGTGTGTTCTGCGACTCAACAAGCAGCCAGATATCGCCCTCCTGGGCTTCCTTGGGGTGCAGAGGTACGTACAGCAGTTAGGAGTGGAATCAAGTGGTTTTAATTTAAAATGTAAATAGAATTATCAGGAACTGAGTACTTTGATATCTAATTATGTATACAATTTGCAGTTTATTCACTTATTTGCATATCTGTCTTATTTCACAAAATAGTGATATTTAACAATCTTTATTTTTGAAGATGAGTATGGACTCAATTATTCTTTAGAAAGTATTTTTTATTTGTGTGTGTTCATGCTTTATATATATAATTTAAATTTGAGTTATAGTACTGATATTTTGCAGTTTTTAAAGCAAAATATATATACATTCATATTTTCAAAGAAAGCTAATTGTATTTAGTCTTGGGTATGCTTCCTTCCCTTCTTGTTCCTCCTTCCCCATACAAAATTTCTAATTCAAAAGTTTTAGACGTGCTCTTTTGAAAGGTATGGTTTCTTGTTATTCCAGGAGAATACTAAGTGATTATGCTTTCTTGTGCTAAGGCTGATCACCCCAATGCCCATTAATTATATATTTGTGCTAACAAACAAAGGAAATAAACCTGAATTGGAAAGTAAATCTTTTCAGTGGGAAATAATTTAATAATAAAGACGAGAACAATAAAACTGAGTGAAGGAAAGATTTTGGCCATTATTAGGTCATATTTGTAATATATAGGGATTTTGGAGTATAGAATAACAGATCCATAAGGGACATGATAGACCTTAAATTAATTCTGGAATGTTTATTAAAACTTGATCTGTCTGTGGTGCAGGTATTTTAAATGGGGACAGGAAAGCCAGTATAGCCATCACCTGTTTTTATGGGGGTTAATTTACCATAAGTAACAACTTGTATTGACAAAGTATGGATTCCATTGCAGGAAGTTTTGGCCAGTGACCTTGTCAATCCTTGGAGAGACTAAAAAGGTATAGTAGATTTTAGTTTCCTTAGCAACGGTGCTTTCCTTTGGAAGGGGGGATTTGAGATACTAGAAGTTTCCATCTCACTTTGGTAGAATAGTACCCAACATGAGTTACTCACCAAAGACCCGCACTCTGCCATTGCTATTGTTTTATTATTAGAGTAAAAGATAGCTTTTCTCATTGAGCTTCACAAATACTCTTTTTGCAGGTTTTGCCAACCACAAAAGATGCTTGTTTTGCCTCAGCCGTAGAATGTCTACAGCAGATCAGGTAATCTCTTATTTGTTGGAAAAAAATACATAAATCAAACTAGTGGTTAGTCTATTAAGATATTAATGAGACCTTGTTTTTACTTAAGCTCTAAGCGCCCCTTCCCTCCTAGATGTTGTCAAACTCAGCCTGGAAATAAGAAAGGTTCTTTTGAGACGTGTTACCTTTCATGCTACAAAGTCCTTGTATTATCAAAAGTAGAGCGCCTACCCAGAAACTTACCTATCCAATCACATTTTTAGCCAAATGGAAATTAACTAAATTTCCTCAGAGAAGAGCATACAATAGGAAAATAAGATCCACTTGGTGAAAGGAGATAACATGTGATTTAGTGAATTCTTCAGGTGAATCGTAGATAGTTGGAAGTTTCTTTTCCCAGAGAACCATTGGGTTGCAGAGGTCAACACTTCAGCGACTCATGCCTGATGTACCCCAGGAGGGAATACTCTCAAAAAATTAGTAACAAATGGCTCTCTTAAGAAAATTAACAGGTATCTTTTTATCTTTCTCCTCCTTTCCCCCCAACAGCACAACATTTACCCCATCGGACAAACTGAAGGTCATCCAGCAGACTTTCGAGGAGATCTCTCAGGGCGTCCTGGCGTCTCTGCAGGAGGACTTCTTGTGGTCCATGGACGACCTGTTTCCTGTTTTCTTATATGTGGTGCTACGGGCCAGGTGACCAGTCTTTCTGACTTCAATACTAGTGACCACTTATTTCAATATGTGTGCCTTTTGCTTTTTTTTGAACTGATGACAGGAATATGCTCCCCCAAACTAAAAAAATTCTATTTCTATTAAACCATTCCATTATGTCATTACCTCTTAGTTGAGCTATTTTTTCTTTCCCCCTCAAATAGATTCAGAAGGAAGATGTACACATAAATGATTCAGTATCTTTTTCTCATTGGGCAGGATTAGGAATTTAGGCTCTGAGGTACATCTCATTGAGGATCTAATGGACCCATACCTTCAGCATGGGGAACAGGGCATAATGTTCACCACCTTGAAGGTAAGTATAGGTGTTATTTAATATTATCTTAAAATCTACCTTTCAGTTACCATAGTATATATCTGACATTAACCAGTTGTCTTCTTTATATAAGTTTAATGCAAACATTAAGTGCCTTTAGTGCACATATCCTATATAATAAAAGCCTAATATCGAACCAACTGGTTGCTATGATGCACATTGACCACCAGGGAGCAGATGTCCAAAGCAGAAGCTGCCCCCTGGTGGTCAGTGTGCTCCCACAGGAGGAGTGCTGCTCAGCTAGAAGCTGGGCTCCCAGCTAGTGAGCGCAGCAGTGGTGGCAGTATCCTCTCCTACCTCCGCTGCAGGCGAATCAGTAAGGAGTGAGGGGTCCTGGACTGTGAGAGGGCGCAGACCAAGCTGAAGGTTACCGCCCCTCCCCCCTGCACAAATCTCGTGCACCGGGCCTCTAGTTGTTAATATTTTAAAATATGATATATTAAGGAAATTGACCCTCTAAAATATTAAAGCAAATTATTCACCACCCAATCTCCTTAGAAATTGATAATTCAAAGTTTTATAAATGCTTATAAATGTAGAGCATTTATATAAATATAATTCTGAAGAAAAACAAGGATTATTGTGTCCAAAAACTTTCCAAGCTACTTAGTGGTACTAATGTAAAACACAGGAGGCAGTATGTAGAGAATGAATATAAATTGCATCTTCTTTCCCCCATATATTACTGTAGCCAATAGGTACAAATGAGGTTCTCTGATCTGGGTTCTCTAGAAGATTGTTGAAAGCTATTTTGCTTCCCCCACCTCAGTTTTTCTTGGACTATGGTAGAATCATTGTGAAGTTTATTGGAAGAACAACAGAAAGAAAATGACAAAAATACTTCTGAAAAAAAGAGAGGGAGAATAAACCCACTCTGCCAGTTAGTAAAATGTTATACAGTTACAATAATTAAGATAGTATATCAGCCAAAACTGGTTTGGCTCAGTGGATAGAGTATTGGCCTGCAGACTGAAAGTTCCCAGGTTCGATTCCAGACAAGAGCATGTACCTTGGTTCCGGGCACATCGCAGGTAGGGGGTGTGCAATAGGCAGCTGGTCGATATTTATCTCATTGATGTTTCTAACTCGATCCCTCTCCCTTCCTCTCTGTAAAAAAAAAAAAAAAAAAAATCAATAAAATATATATATTTTTTAAAAAGATAGTATATCACTGTCACAGGAATAGACAACTAAGTGGAAGGGATAGCTCCCATGTAAACTTTATAATGAAAATTCACATATAAAAATGGAAACATCAGACACAAAAATGGAAACGAGAAGTCTTACTAAGTAAATGGTAAAGTAGTGGGATAACTCACTAAGAATTTTGGAAGGAGAGTGGAATCAGGTGGAATCACCGATATTGCAAATTACAGATGCTCTAGGGCAGTGGTCGCCAAACTCATTCGTCAACAGAGCCAAATATCAACAGTACAACGATTGAAATTTCTTTTGAGGGTCAAATTTTTTTAAGCTAACGCCACTTCTTCAGAATAGACTCGCTCAGGGGCCAAAGAGCTGCATGTGGCTCAAGAGTCACATGTGGCTCACGGGCCGCAGTTTGCTGACCATGGCTTTAGGGTTAAAGATAGAAAAGGGGAGAAAGAAGGAAAGGCAGACATTAAAATGAGGGGAAAAACTAAAATTTAATGTCAGATTTCTGCCTTGGTTAATTTTTTAACTTTCCAACTGAAATACCATTTTTATTAAATAAACTGAAAAAGGGTGGTGGGAACTGGGGAAAATACTGACCACCAATGACTTACTTATTAATTACTTATGTTATTGAAGAGCATCTCTAAACATATCACCGAGGAAGAAACTGAATTATTACACTTACATGTAGGAAAATGCTCACCCTTACTGAATATTGTAATACCACGGATTTAAACACCGTGTCATTTTGTGCCTGCTAAACTAGCAAAAATATTTTAAAATATATCCACTGCTGATGGGTTATGGTGATATCAGTATTATTCCCAATATTGCTGATAATTGATTAAATAATAGTCACCCTTTTGGAAAACAGTTGTTATTAACATTGATGTCAACAACATCAAAAATGTTTGTGGAGTTGGAGTAGTCCTACTCTTGGAGATTTATAATTAAAGAATGGGAAACATCACATATTATTTGGATGAGGTGTTGTTTGTAGTGTGAGTAACTCCCAGGCCAGGATACTTTCAGAATCACCGAGTGATGCTTTTTTAAAATGTTCCTAGAAATTCTGACTCAGTAGGTGTGGAATGATGCTTAATCTGCATGTTTACCAAACATGATGATTCTGATCATGGTTATTTGTGTATCTTATAATGAGCAGCATTCACTAAATGTCCAGTTAATAGTGCCTTAACAAATTATAGTATTACTTAGTGAAGAATATTATACAGCTTGTAAAAAGTTTTTTGGTTTGTTTTTTAACTAGAGGGAAATGCACAAAATTATATTTCTATTCATTACAGCTAGACAATATAGACAGACATTGGATCGGAGTCTGGAAAAGAACAGGGAAAATGAAAGCAACTGATTTTATTGGGCCATCAGAATCAATAAGGGACTTCCTTTCTTTAGTCCCAGGTGCATTGCTATGTTTATGTAATTTCTTTCAAAGTAAATTTGAAATTGTTTTGATTTTTTTCAGGCATGTTACTACCAGATCCAGCGTGAGAAGCTTAACTAGGTTGCATAACAGCTAACAACTGGATTATCTCCACAGAGTGTTATAGCACCATCTGGCACCTTCCTATAGTGGCAAAAAAGAATGGTCTTGAAGTTAGGATGTTGTGTTATTTTGGTCATTTCTGAGCCTTACTAATGATCAGAGCTCTGAGCCCAGAGGAAGAGACTGTACAGTTTAAAGGGAAGATCGAAAAGGACGCAGAATTCAGATTGGACCAGTCCCTGGTCTGTGTTAAGTTCCCCAGCTCTCATCTACAACGGTTTGGACAAAGAGGACATGCCTTCCGTCCCTTCCTCAGCGGAGGCTGTGCTGCTCCACACGTCAGGAAGGCCCTCCGGGGAGCTTCCTACGTTAAGGAAGTTGATGGATATTTTTGAGTCTCTGGTTTGCCTGCAGTTACCCCAGACTCTTTAGCAAGGAGCACATTGTTCTCGAAACGACGGTAACCACACTATGCCTTCCTGAGTTCCTTGCAATCCTGGGTGCATTCTGCTGCTTTGCTGAGTGAGACAGGGGCAAGAGGAACTTTTAAACTGCAGTTTTAACTTTTTCTAAGCTTTTCCACCAGGGTATTCATCGTGGGAGAGAGGTTCAATATAATGACCATCAAATTCCAACCCCAAGCAAGGATCGTGTCCAAATAGGAGTATCTGCCTCCTGAGTAAAAGAACATAGGAATTTTGTCCCTGGTTTCCTTACAATGAGTGCTACAGAGTGAATACACTGGACTCCACACTGACTCTGAGCTGCTGCGATCCTCCCCTGTCCACAGGCAAAGGCTGAGCCCGAGGCCTGGGAATGAGGTGAAGACTTTTGCATGCAGGCTGCAGCGGAGCCAAGGCTGGGAGACAGGGAAGCGGAGACCTGCGTCCGCCCCTGACCTGGTGCTGTGCTTCCCTGCGCCTCCCATGGGACTCGCAGGGGAAGGAAAAGGAAACGAGCTCAGCTTTTCCCATCTGACACGTATTGTGACACCTCAACGTCGCAGTGTTCTGCTTTTTTTTTTTTTTTTTTTATGTTGTAAGCGGTGGTTTATTCTGTACAAGTAACACTAGTAGCTGTTTGGATAACATAGGTGCTCTTCCTCATCTCATCTGCACACGTGGGGAGCGTACGGAGTGTCCTCCTGATTTGTTAAACATCAGCAGATGCTAACTTAAACAGGATCATGGTTTCTGCTCTACTTTATAATCAAGACGAGTGTTTATTAAAATATTGTTTTGGAATGTTGGCTGTAATGTAACAGCAATTTTCATAATAAAAGACATTCATCTTTATGAGGTGGTTTTGATTGCAGAGGAAATGACACTGGGCAGCCTGCAGTTATAAAAAGCCAGGCTTCTTGTTTTGGTGCCCACGTAGTCTTCTGTGCCTCCGGTTCCTCGAGGGTCCTAGACATCTCTCTCTCTAAAACAAACAAACTTAATTATAATTATGACACCTTTAGTGACAAAGGACACATTATTAACCTTCTGATCCTATTAACCTGAGGACAAGGGTCTTAAAACAAGTCTGTTATTTCTTTGAATAAAAGGCATATTTTGATAGTTACTGGGTTTTTATGTTTGTTTTGTTTTTTTCATTTTTGTTTTGTGGGGTTTTTTTTCTCTCTCTTCCTTAAACAGATGCATGGAAAGGAGGAGTAAGGATTTAAAATCCTGGTAAGAAATGTTAGGCCTTAGCCAATCATCTCCTTGTTGTAATGCCTTCTCAAGAAGCCTGGTGCTTTCTGCCCAAAGGGGCCTGAATGGGCCTGCTCGCTGCAGAGGACGACGGCACGGGAAGATCAGTGAATGTGAAACACTTTTCATTTCCATTAGGGAATGCTTTGACTTTTAAACTTCGAATTCCACATTTGACTTACAAAGGCAATTGTACTGAATGCCTTTGACCCCTAGACAGGGGTCTTCAAACTTTTTAAAGTGGGGGCCAGATCACGGTCCCTCAGAGAGCTGGAGGGCCGGACTATATGAACTACTAATTCCTACTGTAACACCTCGGCTGCGCTCACTGCCCAAAAAACCTGGCGGGCCGGATCAGACTCCTCTGCGGGCCGCATGTGGCCCGCGGGCCGTAGTTTGAAGACCCCTGCAGGAGATAGAGATGGGGATAACTGTGGAAATGGACAGAGAAAGACTTAAGACCCACTGAGTTCTAAAATGCTGGTAGGCCTCTCAGTTCTTTCAAAAAAAAAAAAAAATGTTACAAGTCATCCTTTTATTGGAGTCATGAATGAAACTACCCTGTTACTTTAATTTCTTCTTACTCTACTTATACTTTTCAAATAGCATATTAAAGTTATAAAATTCCAATTCTCTTGGGGGGAAAGCCCTAAAACTCCAGGCCAGTGTCTATAGCAATTTGCAAGGACCTCTCACCCTGATGATGCTCAGCAGCCCGGGAGGCAGGGGTTCACCCCACAAATTCCACTTTGTAGACGAGTGGCTATGATTCACTTCCTGTTAGAGCTGAGCCTCGAACCTAGAACTTCCCAGTGCTCTTCCCTCCCACAGCTACAGAGATGTCATTTCATACAGGGCATGCATTAAAAGTTCAAAAGTGAAAAGTGAGTTGGAGATAAAACTTATTTTTTTTAATCCTCACCTGAGGATGTTTTTCCATTGATTCTTTTAGAGTGGAAGAGAGGGAAAGACAGAAATAATGATTGAGAAACATCAATTGGTCGCCTCCTGCATACTCCCTGACTAGGGCTCGGGCCAGGGAGGAGCTTGCAGCCAAAGTATGTGTCCCCTGATCCGAATCAAACCCAGGACCCTTTGATCCACAAGCTTTTCATAAAACATTCACAAATGTATCCATTCCCAGCTTGGATTTTGATCTACAGTGGAGAGCAGGGGAAAGCCATATGTTGATTTAGGATAAAGGGGCTGATAAACCTTATAATCGCTATTTGGTCTTGACCCTTGGCCTTGCTGTCAGCAGTACCCTTTCTCTTGTTTTGTTTTCTGTGATGCCTACTTTCAAAGCTCTTCCCCCCTCCCTGCAATATGAAATGTTCAGACAAAGAAGTAGCTACAATCTGAGACGGGATGGGCAAACCATTCATTTCAGAGCAGTGGCTTGGTAGGGGGCCTTCCAGAAGGAACTGCTGTTGTCTTCCATCCTTTTCTCACCACAGCGTGAGAAAATTAGTAAGGTTAATAGGCTTACTCTCAGGTAGGTATCTCCACAGTTTTCCCTTCCACTAACATAAAATGCTCTCCTCTGTTGCGGGTTGTTTTGTGATCCTGAAATACTCAACACAAGCATGAATCTTTAACCATTAACAATGTGCTGACAATTTGAGAGAGGAAATATTAAAGGAAGGCTAAAAATAAAAGAAATTTCACAGACTCTTCAGGGTAAGGATTACTTAAGAGTTGTGCCAGGGGAGGCTTGGGGGGTCATTGAATGGTTAGGCTGTGGATTAAAACAAAGAGGATGTGCAGAGATTTAATCTGGAACAGCGAAGTGACTGGCAGCTGATAGCAGCTAATTTCCCGTTAAAGCTTTTCTCTCGAGACCAGCAACACTACGTGCTTGCAGCCTCGCAGGTAAGACACCCTGCCGAGTGGTCCTCAGTACCAGCAATCCACCTGACTGCCCTTCTGTCCGTTTTCAATAGCTACAGGTACAGGCCTGGGCTTTCTGGTCTAAGTGGTTTAGCAGCATTTAGCAGCATTCCAGAAATTTCAGTGTGTATTAAAGCTGTGCAAAAGTACTTTGTAGGTAAAGAAAATTATTGTGGCAATTATTGACTTGGTATAAAACAGGCCTTACATAAATGCTTGTCTATTGATTACAAAAAAAAAGAGGGGGGATAGGAAGGGGGTTGAGTTCTAGGCTCAGCTAGTTCTAGAGGTTTTCTTCCAGCCACAGGCAAGTGCAGTGGGCATTTGAAGCTTCCCCAGGCCATGGCGTGATTCTTCATTGTCAAGGGAGGGAAGCGTCCTCAAAGAGCCATGGGCCGGTTCCCCTGCCCTCATTCCCTCATGCCCCCTTCCCCTGGCCTGCTGGCTGAACGACGTGATGGATGGCGCCCAGCCACCACCTGGAGCAGGAGGGTGAGGAGCACACTGCCTCCGGGGTGGGGGAGGGCTGAGTGGAGAGAACCCACTCTGAGAACTTCATGGAGTAAGGCTACCCAACCAGCCCGGGGCTGTCTCCGCCTCTGGACGTTTACGTGAGCAAGATATAAACTTCTGTTAAGCCACTGTTGTTTTGGGCTTCTTTTTCTTGAAATTAAACCTACCTAAAACAGCCCAGCCAGTATAGCTCAGTGATTGAACCTTGACCTGTGAACCGGGAGGTCCCAGGTTTGATTCTGGTGAGGACACATGCCTGGGTTGTGGGCTGAATCCCCAGTAGGGGGCATGCAGGTGGCAGCCGATTCATGATTCTTTCTCATCCTTTATGCTTCTATCTTTCCCTCTCCCTCTCTTTGAAATCAATTAAAACATATTTTTTAAAAGCTAAAGAAATAAACCTGCCTAAACCAATATAGAAAGTAAGCTCTAAGAGTGTGGCTCAGCAGTAACACACGACTCTGGTACAATGAGAGAACGGGGCTCCTGAGTCAGTTAGGCCAGGAAAGCTTCTACACTCTGAGTGATGCTAAAATCAACGAGGCAAAGCAGAGGGAGTGTTTTATGAAACAGCAGTTTTCTCTTTTGCACAACTAGCGATGATCACAGAGTAAGGACCACAGGGCAAGGATTTCTTGTTTGAGGAGGATCCCAGTGGGTAGCACAGTGCCTGGCTCGCCCAGTAAGTGTGTTGCAAATACATTTCAGGGCCCCAAAAGCTGCATGGCCAGCGTGGTTGAGTGAGCGGTGTGCTGTCTATCGATCTGTGCCCCAGGCCTGGATTCTTTGTGGGAGCTCAGGCGGGAGGATGATCCCCTCAGACAAAGGCGCAGACATGCCTGACACGGAGGACCTGAAGCGCTCTACACCGTCCAGTCCCGAGAATGGTACGTGGCTCCTCTAAGCTAGGCTGGCCTGATACCGTCACTCTGGATGGGTGATCAAATACATGGGTAAAATTCTGGCAGATTCACTGCGATTCCTATAGGATCCTGTACACTTTCGAGTGTCCTACCACATGTATTGGTTATAAGTCTAAGTAATTTTCAAGGCAGAGAGGAAAGATATGGACCCAAGGTCTTACTTAAAACTAGAGCTTCATAACTTGTTCGCATTCAAAGTGTCGCTGCATCAAATAGAATCCCTATGAAAACGCTCCTAAAAACCCAGGCATTCACAAAAACCTGCCCAGTCCCTTTAGTCAGTGGAATCCTGAGGTGTATATTAAAACCTTATTGGGAGTTAGAGTTTTTAAATAACACCTTCAATAAGCATTTTCAGAAAGTGTAAAGACAAATGACTCTATGTTTGAATTAGGGAAGGAGGACCCAGAATAGATAATTTGGAATAAGCTGGTAAGATTGGGGAGAATATAAACAATATTGCTCTCACCACATCTTCCACCTGTGTACCATGACCTTATATTTCACCAGGCGTTAGCAGGAGCCCTATGGGAGAGCCAGCATATTCTCTTCTTGCCGCAGGCACCTGGGTTCCAGGTAGCTGGCTGACTTTCTGAGCAAGTGACAGAATAGGGCCTGAAGGCAGATCCTCTGGGCTCAAACTCAGTGTCATTGCCACCCCTCAGAGCCATCTGTCCTGTGGCACATCTCAGCTGGCTTGTCCTTCTCGTGCACTCCGTTTTCCTTGCCTCCTCCACCTGCCTGCCACCCTGACTGCCCTCTGCCTTTCCCAGGTCTCTCTCAAACCCTGAGGCTTGTGCTGCAAGAGCTGAATCTGTTCTACAGCCGAGACGTGAGCGGACTGTGTCTCCTGTACGACCTCCTCCACTCCCCGTGGCTGCAGGCTCTGCTCAAGGTGCGCCTGACACTCAGAGGCCTTGGCCCATCCTGGGGGCAAGAACCACCTATCCAGCGGGGCCGTGGCCCTGGCAGGAAATCCCAATGGGGAAAATGTTTTTTTTTTTAATTTGTTAAGTGTATTTTTTTTAATATGTTTTATTGATTTTTTTACAGAGAGGAAGGGAGAGGGAAAAAGAGCTAGAAACATCAATGAGAGAGAAACATCGATCAGCTGCCTCCTGCATACCCCCTATTTGGGGATGTGCCTGCAACCAAAGTTCATGCCCCTGACTGGAATTGAACCTGGGAACCTCCAGTTGGCAGGCTGCAGGCCGAAGTTCTGTCCACTGAGCCAAACCGGTTTTGGCTGTTAAGTGTACCGTATTTTCCGGCGTATAAGACGACCCCCTAATCTTACAGTTAAAACATAGGTTTAGGCCTATATTCGCTGTATAAGACTACCCCCCACTTCCGAGGCAACACCAGTTCTTTTTTTAATAGACCGCCTCTCTGACTCTGGCCAATCCGAGCAGGCTTTTTACTAGAACACAGTGTAGCTTCGGGTACAGAATATGTACACTGCGTTCTAGTAAAAAGCCTGCTCGGATTGGCCAGCGTCAGAGAGGCAGTCTATTAAAAAAAGAACTGGTGTTGCCTCGGAAGTGGGGGGTAGTCTTATACAGCGAATATAGGCCTAAACCTATGTTTTAACTGTAAGATTAGGGGGTCGTCTTATACGCCGGAAAATACAGTGTTTTTATTGATTCCAGAGAGGGAGGGACGGGAAAGGAGAGAAGCATCCATGATGAGAGAGAATCATGGATGGGCTGCCTCCTGCACGCCCCACACTGGGGATAGTGCCCTGACCAGGAATTGAACTAGGACCTCCTGGTTCATAGGTCGTCACTCAACCACTGAGCCGCGCTGGCCAGGCAGAAGAAGTTCTTAGAGGGCAGTTCTCAGAGAGAGCGAACACACCTCTCAGTTTAGGAAGGAGCTAAGTTAGGGGGTAGCGAGGATATGGCAGCTCCTTTTTTTTTTCTCCCCGAGGGCCCGGGATCACGAAGCAGCCCCGTTCCTATCTTAAACTCACACAGGGTTCTGTATCAATCACATCTCAGGGAAGTGGGGACCCCACCTGCTTTGTGTCAGGTGCTCTCCCTCCTGGAGAGCTCAGCCCCGGCTGGGTGGCGCGGACCACGCTCTCACCGCTCACACCGCAGCGTCTGTGCTTTGCGCTCCGCCTCCCGCATCACCCTAGTGGGTCCCGGACACTGAGCGCCGCCCTGAGGCCGAGCAGGGCGTGCGGCTCTCCAGCCAGGGGACTGGGCCAGCGGCCGGCAAACTCATTAGCCAACAGAGACAAATATCAACAGGACAAAGACTGACATTTCTTTTGAGAGCCAAATTTGTTAAACTTAAACTTCTTCTAATGCCACTTCTTCAAAATAGACTCGCCCAGGCCGTGGTATTTTGTGGAAGAGCCACACTCAAGGGGCCAAAGAGCCGCATGTGGCTCGCCAGCCGCAGTTTGCCGGCCACTGGACTAGGCTGTGCTGGCCTCTTGGTCTTGGTTCTGCATCCGAAGAATAAACGATGTTTCTAAAATGAGATGAAGGGCTGCACCGTGGAGACAGGCAGGCCTCGGTGTGCCCGACCCAACCCTCGGCCCTGTGGTGGGAGAAACTCCTAAGACTCAGCGGAGGTGACGTCAGAATTTTCACAAATGAACTCTTACTGGAGAATTAAGAAAGGGGGGGAACACAAACAAAAGGGAAGAGCAGAGTACAAAGAAGCAGGTGTGTGCCTGGCCTTTGGCTCACATTCTCCTGTGAACCCTGATCCCAGCGCTCACGTCCTGCCCAGCTGCCGGGCCCCGGGCCTCATGGGGGTCTGGCCCCAAGTGGGCATTGGCCTCAGTCCTAGAAACCCCCCTCTTGCTTGTTTTTTTTAAAAATATATATTTTGTTGATTTTTTTACAGAGAAGAAGAGAGAGGAATAGAGAGTTAGAAACATCGATCAGAGAGAATCATCAATCAGCTGCCTCTTGCACACCCCCCACTGGGTATGTGCCCACAACCAAGGTACATGCCCTTGACCGGTATCGAACCTGGGACCTTTCAGTCTGCAGGCCGACGCTCTATCCACTGAGCCAAACCGGTTTCGGCTTTCCTGGTTTTTTAACAAGAGAAAAGGTTGAGTCTTTCAGTGAAATCAGTTAGGGAAATCACTCTCCCATGGCAACCAGGGGGAGAGACTTTGGAGCATGAGAACCACCAGCTTGGCTTCATCTCTCCGTGGCAACCGGAGACCCCTGCCTAAAGGCCAGCACGCTGCCCTGCTGCTTGTGCGGCTCCTCTGCTCCTCCCCTTGGGGATGCTGGCCCCCAGGATGTCCACGGTTCTGCGGTGGACACGCCCTTCTCGTTCTCGTTCCCCTGCCCTCTGCAGGTGTATGACAGCCTCCAGGAATTCAAAGGGAAGAAACTGCTTCCCGCCACCTCCCGGGCACAGGCGCTGTCCCACGAGGTGAGGTGGCTTTTAGTCCCCAGAGCAGCAGAGCTGGGAGGGGCTGCATTTCACTGCCAGAGCTTCTTAAAGAAACCAGCGGCGCTCGTGGCTAAGGCTGGTGGATGATTATGCATCTGCTGAGGGTTTCTCATGGAGCTTTACTAAAAGGGGGGGAACTGGCCGCTGTCCCCCTCATTAAACAATTTCACAACGTGTGCTTTCTCCCCGACCAGGTGGTGGAGGTGTTACATGCAGCCCCTGGTTCCCCTGAGACCCAGGAGCTGAGACAGATCCTCCAGGCTCCACACTTTGAGGCAAGTGCTTGCTAAATGGACAAGACGCCCCTGCCTGGCCCATAGGCAGAGCGGGGAAAGGGCAGAAATGCCGGCGAAACGTGCTCTCGGAAGGCAGGTCCTACTGCTTTCCACGGGACCTGCCGTTTGTACCTAAACATGTCATTGTTGTGTCTTACACAGCATCAAGTCGCTGTTTTCCAGACAGCTCTGTCCTACGTGTGCCGTTTGTTCACCTCGCCCTTCCCTGCCCCCAGGCCTTGCTCCGTGCCCATGACACTGTGGCTCAGAGAGACTTTGAGCCCCTTCTGCCCCCACTGCCGGACAACATCCCCGAGGGCGAGGAAGCAATGAGGATTGTTTGTTTGGTGAAGAACCAACAGCCCCTGGTAAGACGGCCGTTTTATAATTCCCGCTAGGATTATACCGGGGTTCACTGTGAACTAGATTATCTCTAGCGGTGTCCTGGCCATGCTCTTGCCTGAGGTCCCAGGCACAGTCTGAGGCACTCAGGACATGGGAGGGGCACTCTGTTCCAATGTATTTCACTCAATTCTAATGTATTTGCCTAGTTCTTCCCCCATCCCCACCCCCATTAACGGGAAGCTAAGAAAGGTATTCTTTTGATTTTCTAAGAATAGCCCCCCTTGATTAGTTGTAATTCTGGGATGCTTCTTTATCTCTGGAAGGCTCTACATGTGGTTATGTCTGTGCGGTTAGAGAACTCAGGCGGCTGATGTTGAATGGCCTTTCCCTTTTTTAAAAAAAAAAATATATATATATATATCTTTATTGATTTCAGAGAGGAGGAAGGGAGAGGGAGATAGAGATAGAAACATCCATGATGAGAGAGAATCATTGACTGGCTGCCTCCTATACTTCCCCTAATGGGGATCAAGCCCACAACCCAGGCATGCGCCCTTGACTGGAATCGAACCTGGGACCCTTCAGTATGCAGGCTGACACTGTATCCACTGAGCCACACCAGCTAAAGCGGCCTTTCCCTTTCGATGGCTTGGCATGGCCCTGCTCGGTAGGAATGCCTTCATCTGAAAGACCAGAGCTCCGCTGAGGGAAGCCAGCAGAATGGTCCCGAAGCTCAAAGAGGAACCCGTGGTACTCTCTCCCCAGGGAGCCACCATCAAGCGCCACGAGATGACCGGGGACCTCCTGGTGGCCAGAGTGATCCGCGGCGGGCTGGCCGAGAGGAGCGGTAGGCCGGCGCCCCAGGGTACAAGCGGGACGGGAAACTAGGCAACGCTCGGCAGTTTAGTCTTCGGGGCAGGAAAAGCCCTCTGTCCTAACGAAGGCTGGGGCTGTGATAAGTGCCGTTGCAGTGCTTGGTTACCAAAGAAAGAAGGGGTACATATTCCAAAGGAATCCTGTCCCTCCTTCTCTGAGCTCCTCCGCCTGGGCTCCACCATCGTGTTCCCTCTAAGTACCGTATTATCATGCCATTTTACAGAGGGGGAAACTGAGGCTCACGGTGATTAACGAGCTTGCTCCATTTGAGTTGGGATTCAAGTCCCGGTGAGCCTCACTCTATGTTCCCAACTTTCACTCTTCACTCGGTCCTCCTGCTCTCAAAGGGCACAGCTCTTCCCCCTCCTGAAACGCCTCTCGCCGGTCCTTTCTTCCCGCCGTGAATCTTCCACTCTGTGCTGCCGGAGCCAGCCGCTCTGTCCCTGCCGCCCCTGTCCTCACTGTCCATGGCCCCAAACCCAGGCGCAGCCTTTTACCCCGACATCCTTACAGTAATCCCCCGGGATCTCCTCGTTGCTAAGTCCTCTGGCCCTTCCTCCAGCCTCTCTGGCCCATGTGATGTTGTTGACCTTGCCTTTCTCGAAACTGTCATCCTCCTTGGTTTCTGGCCAATGACATCATCCTGCTTCTTGTCTCCCCTTTCTCTCCACCCCACTGTTCTGCTTCGTATTTCTCAAGGCTTGATCTTCACCCCCAGGTTTCTCCACGGGGTCTCTCTTGAGGTGTTTCCCCCTTTTCTTTCCACTTATCATTTCCTCAGGACCCTGACATCTTTACTTGTAGTGTTATCTTCTAACCAGTGTTCCAGTTCCCATTTCACCACATCAGATTAGCACAAATAAAAATGCCGCCATCAGTTAACATCCAGGGCTGGCGGGGAAGTAGAAAATGCAGCTCTCCTGCACTCTGGTGGTGGTGTAAACTAGAATAACTGCTTTGCTCTATTACTATCAGCATTAGTATTTCACTGTCAGAGCATGGCTGAGTGAGCGGCTTTGTCACAGAGCTTTGGGACAGGTGCCCCTGTCTTCGCCAATACCGTTGTCCCCTTCTCTGTCTTGTGTTCCCGGCTGCCTAGGTTTGCTTTATGCCGGAGACAAACTGGTGGAAGTGAACGGAGTTGCGGTTGAGGGACTGGACCCTGAGCAAGTGATCCACATTCTGGTAATCGTCTCCTCTTGGCCGTTGCGTGCCTCATGGAGATGCCAGGCTGAACGGGCCGTGCAGCCCCTGGTGTGTCCACCGAGTGTGAGGGGACTTGACCCCTCTCCACACGTCCTCTTTCCAGGCCTCAGACCCTGTCTGTTTCTGTATGCCGTCCCCCCGCCCAGGACAGAGCAGAGCTGAACTTCTTCCTAATTTCCTGTTTAGCTGTGACCCCTTGTGAGAGTTCCTGAGGAGGAAACCACTGTTACACTCGAGCATTTGAGTTGGAGCTCCCTGTGCTGAGTCCCAGGAGCTCCCCGAACTTGGCCATGTGTCATTCTTCCCCCTCTGGCATTTTCCAGGCCATGTCTCGCGGCACAATCATGTTCAAGGTGGTTCCAGTTTCTGACCCGCCCGTGACCAGCCAGAAGATGGTGAGAATGTACTGCGCCTTCGTGCTACTGTTCTCTAGACTGTTGTGCCCTTCTTCGATACTGTGTATATTCTTCAATACTGATGACGCGAGAGGCAAATGAATAAAGGAATACAATAAAAGGAGATGAGGTACCAAGAAGTTAAGAAGTCATATAAAGAATGGCGAACATGCCCTAGCTGGTTTGGCTCAGTGGATAGAGTGTTGGCCTGCAGACCAAAAGGTTCCGGGTTCGATTCTGGTCAAGGGCATGTACCTTGGCTGCAGGCTCCTCCCCGGCCTGGGCCCTGGTTGGGGCTCATGCAGGAGGCAACCAATGGATGTGTTTCTCTCACATTGATATTTTTCTCTGTCTTTCCCTCTCTCTAAAAATTAATGGAAAAATATCCTCAGGTGAGGATTGAAAAACAAGAAAAAAGAATGGGGAACATTTGAGCAAAACCTCTGAGAACTAAGATTATATTCCTAGAGTCACTTTTCCCATAGCTCTTAGACTCAGTTCGAGAGGCAAGCCCTCCTTTTCTGTGAGGATGGAGAGGAGAGGTAGAATGGTCGATGGAAGAGTGGAAGAAAATTCTGTCTGGGTGGCCCAGGCGTGCACGGGTTCTTCTGATAGTGCCATTATGCACCCCCCCCCCCTCCCGTCAGGTGTATGTTCGAGCCATGACTGAGTACTGGCCCCAGGAGGACCCCACCATCCCCTGCACAGGTGGCCGGGCTGCCTTTCCAGAAGGGGGACATCCTCCAGGTGGTGGACCAGACTGATGCGCTGTGGTGGCAGGCCCGGAAGATCTCAGACCCGGGCACCTGTGCAGGCCTCATCCCTTCCAGCCACCTTCTGACCAGGTGAGGCGCGGGCGGCTCCCGGACTCAGCACTGAGCCACCGGGAAAGAGAGCGTTCCGCAGGCTCCGTTCCTGCAGTTCAGATGAGAAGAGAGAGACAGGCAGATGGACAAACTCACACACTAGCTTAAAAATCCAAGTGCCGACGTATCCATATGCCTTACGCTTATTAAATACCGAAGGACTCGAATAGTCATTCCAGTTAGAAAAGAGGGAAAACACGTAGGAAACCAAATTAAACTTTAAGTGGTAGTTCCAACTCCTCTCTCAACCTTTCAAGGCTGAGTTGAAACCTCAGATACTGAAGCTCAACCCATCACCCTCGCTTCTGTGCTACTGAGTCCAAGGGAGTAAAGACAAAAACAAAACAAAACAAAACAACGTTTTTACAAGGTGGAAGGCTCAGCCCACGTAAAGAAACCAGGAAGTCGAAAAGAAACTAGCAACGGATATTGAGAATAAAATTGAAGCAGGATGAAAATCAAAACAGTCTGGTGTTCTGATCCACTAGGTCAATTGCTATTGAGCAGTCTGAGAACTGACTGTTGAATTTAGCAACATGGATGTTTTTGGGGGGTCCCGATAAAAGTGATTTCTGGGGCAGAGGGTAGGGATGAGGGCAAAATGTTAGAAGAGGTATTTGTGTGCCTGACACATCTTCGGGAATTAGGGCAGACCGTGAGCGAGCAGGAGTAATCTGCGGTCGCCAGAAGGAGGGGGTGGGGGGATAATAGTCAGAGCTGGGGATTCTAGGGAGGAGGGAGAACCATCTGGAGATACTCTGACAAGCAAGGACACGGACCGAGCTCCAGGCATGAGTAATGATACGCTGGGCCGGCTGACAGCCGCTGTGTGCCCCTCTCTCAGTCATGCTCAGCGAAGTCAGGGTGGCAGCTGGAAGGAACAGAGACATCAGAGGAACTAGCAAAAGCTACATATTGGGGCTCCCCTGCCCCAGAGCGGCTGTGCCTGACACCACTGGGAGGGGGAGGGGCCAGGTTCCCCCGGGAAAGGTGCAGGCACAGCTGGTCTCAGGGAGACCTGGGCTTTCTGAGGGCGAGGATTGAAGAGCTGGCTCACAGGCGGGGCTGGGTGTGTGTGAGAGGGCTCGGGGAGGGGCCTGGTGGGCAGTCTCCAGGGATTAGAGTGTAGGGGACAGGGGTGATCTGAGCTCTGGGGGCTGAGGACACAAACAGGGATAAAGGCCCAAAGAGATCCTTCTCCATGGTCTCCTGAGGGCAGATGTGGTGGGGAGGCTCTGGGGGGTCCTGCACGGGGCACACGAAATTCCAGGGGTACTGGACGAGGAGCAATAGCAGGAACTGTCTCTAAAGGAACGGTGGAGGGCAGGCATCCACAGCCAGAGGGAAACAGCACCTGCTAGAACATTCTAGTGAGACCAGCTGAGGAGGGGAGGGAACTGTAACGAGGCCTGTGGCCTGCGAACTAGTGGACACGGGCACATTTTTACTCTGAGTCAGTGTGGCTCTAACAATATCCCATGAGGCAGGAGAAACATGAGAAAGTTGGTGTGTTTAGAGAACGTATTTGACAATGTGTTTGGGGAAGAAATCTTTTTCCCTTGGGCAGAGGCAGCAAGATTCTAGGAACATTCTGACCTGGATCTATGCCTCCTGGGTTGACCTGGGTTGATTTTTCTTCTCATAGTGCATTTCTTTTTTTGTAGGAAGCGACGAGAGTTCTGGTGGTCTCAGCCATACCAGCCCCACACCCACCTCAAATCACCCACCTGTGAGTGTGCTGACATCTCAATCCCTGCACGTGCACCGTGGCAAACTGGCTTCCTGCCCAAGACAGGATCTTTATTTTTATTTTTAAAATATATTTTTATTGATTTCAGAAAGGAAGGAAGAGAGAGAGAGATAGAAACATCAATGATGAGAATCATTGATTGGCTGCCTCCTGCACGCTCCCCACTGGGAATTGAGCCTGCAACCCTCGCTGGTTCGTAGGTCGATGCTCCACCACTGAGCCACGCAGGCCAGCCTCCTTTGTGTTTTAACAAAGTTTGTTTATCAAGCCATATTGAAACACTCCTGTAATTCATTTTCCTATTTCATTTCTCAGAGACACGTGGGAATGCTGACAAAACTTTAATCAGTATCTGGAAACTAGTATGGCCTCTGGGTGACATGCAATTTGCTCATTTAGCCCAGGTGCAATTCGTATCAGTGTTTTTGAAAAGCTCACCCTGAAAACAGCTTGCACCCTATTAATCCCTAAGGCCAGGAATGCCAGGGCTGGAGCCACTGACTCAAAGGGTCACCTCTTACAGGGATGTTTTTGATGGAGTGCGATCACTTTCTAAACTATTAGATCATTTCTTTTTCAATATTGTAGATGATTCTACAGTAGATATCATTTTGCATCTTCCTGCTCTGCTTATATGTTACCTTAGGAAACAAAAATCCCAGGAGCAGTTTACTGAGTCGAGAGATTTGGGCGTTTTTATTAATGAAGACTTACTGAAAAATTCCAGGCCTATGTTAGTTTGCAGATGGTTATCAAAAAGTTATTTACTGAAGATGCACTTATAGTTGTCATCCTTCTGTCTTTCCCACTTTCTTTCCCTTTCCTCCCTACCTCCCTTCCTGTCAAGATACAAGTTCCTAAAATATGCTGAACTGAGCATACTAATTCAGAAGTGAGTAGAATGCAATCTTTTATTGGGATGAAAAGTAGGATTTGCCAGATACAAGTAGATCACCAATTTTAATAAGGCTCATAACAATATTAGTTTCTATAGGCTATTCACTTATCATTTTGTTACTAAATCTTTACTAAATTTCTGGAGAATAAGCCCAGAATATTAATTACTATAATTTTGGCTCTTTGCTTTTCTATATTGTAAGTAAGTTAATATGAGAAACTGAGTATAGACTAATGTGTGCCCCTCTCTCCCCCACCTCTCTCTCTGCTTCAATCATTTGTCTGTATCCAGCGATTTCTATGGAAGAAGGTAAAAAATAGCATTGGGGAAAACCCTCATCTCCAAAGTCTCCTAGAAATGCCCTGTAGTTCTCATCAGCTCCATTCAGTTCAGCTGTTTATTAAGCTCTTCCTATGTACCTAGTGGTGTGCGAGTCACTAATGCCCCAATGTATGGACAGATGACAGTCAAAAGAACACACACAGTATATTGTCTTAACCCTGAGAGGAATAAAAGAAAAGAGAACTAACATTTACAGTTTACAGCCCCAAAGTTGAAGGCAGCCCACCATAAGAACTCAGAAGAAAAAAAAAGAAAGTTAGGAAACTGCTCCGCACTTTTGAATCAACTGCTTTACACATACTGTCTTCACAATAGCAGCCACCCTAGCCAGCAGTATGGACTTGCTGATTTTGAGAGAAAAAATCAGTAGCTCTATGAGATCCCAGAATGACAAGTTTAAAAGTCAGGGCTACTTGTGCTGTTACTATAGCTTTTGTTTGCCTTTAGAAAAACAAAAACAAACTAGTTATGTCCTAGGAACTAATGAATTCATTGTTGCTATAAACCACATGTGTCAAACACAAGGCCCGCGGGCCAAATCCAGCCCGCCAGGCCTTGCAATGTGGCCCGCACCGCGCTGTCATCACTGCACTCCGCTGTCAGTTTATGACATTGTCAGTTTATGACTGTTCAGTAAACCATTCGGCCTGCGATTTAGGCTGGATTTTAGATTTTGGCCCCTTCTCTGATTGAGTTCGACACCCCTACTAAACTATTAATGTAGAAAATAATCTCTAAACAAAGATAAGGCATTAAATAACACCGTTGAAAATCTCAGCTACACTACTTGTTTATCTGTGCCCCTTCTCTATAAAATAGAATTTATTCCATAAAATGTTTCATGTGAAATATTTTATTTAAAAATGTTGATTAATGCTGTGCCTTTTCAGGAGGTGATAAGTACTACTTTATAACATCATAGTCTATTATATAGAATATAATATGTACTTTTAAAACATACTTAACACATTTATTAAAACACCATTTATTGATCTCCAGGGAAGTCCTGGCCACTGTGCTAGGCCCAGAGGTACAATGCTGAAATAAAGTATGTTTTGATATTAAGAGGAAAATTCAACTCAGTTTAATAAATAATCCACGTACCTACTATGTGCAGGACGTTGTACAAAGACCTGGAAAGTACGCAGACATTAGTAAGACATTCTCGCTCTGCAGGCGCAGTCTGGGCGGGTGACACCCAGTGGTTACATTACAAGGTAGACAGATGTGCAGCTGCAGAGTTCCAGGAAGCAGGAAGAAAATGCCGTCCTGAAAACGGCAGGGATATTCATTTTGATCAGGTTTCAAAGGGACCTTGAACATTATAGCAAAAGCAACAGCTTAAGCAGAGGCCCAGAGGAAGAGCCAGTGATGCCGGCTAACAGGAGTGTAAGATCTGTGAGGGATGGCAGTGGACAGTGGCCTTTAAAGTTGGGTTGGGGTCATGTTGTAAAGCAGCGATTTGTCATTTCATGGCTCATAAACTAATTACTAAAATTCTGCGGCACACCAAAAAAAAATTATTTTTTGCCAATCTGGCAAATTTTATAATTTCGATTAATTTACAAAGTGACTTTTTAAAAAAGCAGATGCTTGTACTTGTATATAAGGACTTCTGGTACCGCGAATTAACTAATCATATGCAACCTTATTATGCTACCCGACCAATAAGATGCAACTCTGTTCTATGACCTAAACACACAGGTCAATTCCGGGCATTCACACTGGACGGTTATTGTTGTGTTGGCTGTTGTCATTTTCTTATGTGACAATCTAAGGGAAAGAGGTCAGTGCCCCCGGATAAACAGTCAGGTGTTGAATGATTGGAAAATTCTTGTGGCTCACTGGTTGAAAATCGCTGTTGTAAAGGGTTTTCAGGACTAGGATGAATGCCTTTAAAAGTTATATTTTTTTATTCTCTTATACATAACCAAGCTAAGGTAAAACTAGTTAACACTTACTGAGTGTTTGCCTCGTGCCTTTTCATCATCTTATTTATTCCTATCCTATATGGTAGGTGTTATTACTATTCCCATTTACAGAAAGAAACTGACACTTACAAGGCAAACTCCTCTATCCAGCTTCTGAAAGCCCATTCTTTAAAATTTGTAGCTGCCCATATCATACATCTTCATTTAACACAGTGGAGCCTTTTTTTATCCCGTGAGTGAGCAATAGTTGTAAGAGTGGCGTTCTTAAAGGTGGCCTGTGCTTTACTGACAGAAGCCTGCATGTAGGCAGTCTTGTTTGTGATGCTATAATAACACACTTAAGTTCTCCTCTTCTCTTGCATAGACGACGACATGAAGATTGACGAGAAGTGTGTGGAAGCAGGTAACATTGCCTCTTGATAGATTTACCAGCAGCGGAAAGATGGAGCACCTCAGGGCCAGAGTCTCTTAAGCAGAGCCAGCCAAAGGGGCCACAGGCCTTTCCTCTGTTAGAAAGGTGTAAAATGAACCCTTTTTCTGTGGTTTTGACACTTGGAAGAGCAGTCCAGCTATGGGGATGTCTCCAGGTCTAACCAACCTTCTAGAAATCAGTACCTTGGAAATGATCCCAGTAACACTGGGGTGTTACATTGAATAACATTCAGGTGGAACATAGAGAAACCACCATGAGAAATACTATAAAATATAATATATTTAAAAAGAAAAATGTATAGTTTGATATAGTCTGGTACCATCTTCTGATAGATTATAGTATAGATAAATAGTACAGGTTCCAAATTTGAGAAATATATGAGAACTTTTTACATTTCTATACTTAATTAATTGATTTAAAAATATATTTTATTGATTTTTTACAGAGAGGAAGAGAGAGGGATAGAGAGTTAGAAACATCAATGAGAGAGAACCATTGATCAGCTGCCTCCTGCACACCCCCTACTGGGGATGTGCCCGCAACCAAGGTACGTGTCCTTGACCGGAATCACACCCGGGACCTTTCAGTCCGCAGGCCGATGCTCTATCCACTGAGCAAAACCGGTTTTGGCTCAGTTTTATTTCTTGAGGCAATAAATGCACCCAGGTTCTTCCATAATCCTTCCAGACACGTTCTGTGCATATGAAAGCAGGGATGTACATTTTTTCCTACTCTCTCTCACACTGATACTTACCTTAAACACACACACACACACACACACACACACACACACACACTCACACACACACACACACACACAAATAAAAATACCCTCAAATAAAACCCTACACAAACTGTTCTGTTCCTGGCTTTTTAACTTGGCATTATATATATCTTGGAGATGATTCCACCTTGGTACGTAAAAAGCCACTTCATATTTTTTAAACAGCTTATTTTTATTATAAGCAATGCTGCAATGAATACGTTTGATGCAGCATTGCCTGATCCAAGGATGTGTGGATTGATGATGTTGCTTTATATTTCAATAAAACCTAGCTCCTTAATCCTCAGTATCTCTTTCCAACACGAACAAGAACATTTTAACTGATGAGAAAGTCGGTTTCAAACCATTCATATACTCATTCTCCTTACCATGCTTCCCTGGCTCAGGAGCCCCCAGTCTTCCGCAGGGCAACCCCTCCTGCATCTGGATGGCCCTTGAACAGCGCAAATATCCAACCACCTATAGGAGCTCCCCCCGACATTCTGCCTGTCCCTCCCCTTTGAGCCTAGTTCTAGTTATTCTCTCCTGTGTCGTTTATTTTAAGCTCCTACTGTACCCTTGCTTGATATCATGGCCCAACTGCTCAACACCATCTCTCACTTAAGACTGATACGTGCCAAAGAGACACCACTGATTTTGTCCAGATTTAAGAACACATTTTACAGTTGGTGTGTGTGCAGAAGCACGGGGACAGGGGATTATGCTGTTAGACTACAGATTGAGTATGACCTGTAATATAATGACACTTTTGGTGTTTTGCCTCCATGGAAAACCGTAGACAAAGAAACGTTTGAATCTGGTAAGTAAAACACGAGTATGTGGTTCTGATTTTAAAATGTATACAGGGTTTCAGATTTCGGTGGAGTTTGAACACCTGTTTAGGATAGGACACAAGCGTTGTTTAAATTCATCAACAGTACAGTGGTGAGAGGTAAATTTCACCTTAACCAGTAGGGCCATTTTGGAACTGCGAGGGCATAGTTGGTGTCACCTTGGGGAAGGGCACCCCTGGCCTCTAACTGGTGGGAGTCGGGAAGGGTAGAAGGGGTGCCGTCCATGACACCGCCCTGCACTATGCTCTGAATTACCTGCGGAACAAAACTCATTACAAATATGCGAGAAGTTCTTTGTACACAATGGCGAGGGAAGTTCTCACCAGACAAACACGGAGAGCTGGTGGCTTATGAGACAGTCACTATGGAGAGAGACTTTGAACAGAAAAAAAGACACGGCCTTGCAACTGCTGAAAAATCAATCAATTCCACACACTGTGTGTATAGCATGCTGATAGCAGATAACCTGGATAGTGAGTGATGGGCACCAAATCCGTTATTTTCTTTAATGTGTGATCTGTTATTACTGATGGTACATGATATCACCAAGTGTCTGTCCCTCAAAATAATGTCGGCATCATTAGTAGCAACAGAGAGCCCTCAGAATATCTTTAGAAAACTGGCCACCTTCTGGGGCCTGTTAGCATTACCCACCCTCCTGCAAGTGTGTGCTTCCTCGTTTTCTCCTTTCGTCACCTATAACTGCTCGGGCACATTACCCCTAGTTCACGTAAGGCAAGTTCTCTTCCTCTGACCGTGTTCAAGGAAATGTTTGTGCTCAGCTTCGCCTGTCTTCAAGGGGCCAGCTGGGGATGGGCGGGTGCGTGGGTGAGGGTAAGGAAGGAGGACACTCAGGCTCCCTCTGGCAGCTCCTGCCCCAGGCCCGGACCCAGGCCCCTGCCCCCTTCCTCCTCTTCCTGGCTTCCCAGGCTGCAGCCCAGGGGCCTCTGGGGGAGCAGGACAGCGGAGGCTTAAACGAGTTGCCTTTCTATAATTTCTCTCTTTCAAGCCTCATTCCATGCCAAGGAGAGAGGAGTTTTCATGGCTAAAAAGCCTTCAGGGAGAGTCCAGATAAGCAACTTGCAGAAAAAGCTACTGTGCCCCCAGCAGCAGGGTCATGCCAATGGCTCTGGGCGGGTGTGTGTATGTGTGTGTGTGTGTGTGTGTGTGTGTGTAGCGTGAAGGGGGTTGCTGTTCGCTCTGCCAGGACTCCCAGGACTCCCAGCTTCTCTCAGGGGGACGTGACTGCCTCACTTCGTCATTGTCTTTATTTGATGGCTGCTTGATCTCAAAGGCTTAACTTGTTCATGTTTACTTATTTATTTTTACACTTCCTCAAATGCCCAGAGGAACTTTCAGAAGGTAACTGTTTTTATTTCTTGGGTAAACCAAATAAAGCTATGTTTAAGGTCATTCAGTGCCTCAAAGTGAATACCTGACAGAATACATTTTAAGATAGACTCATGATATTTTAAGGCTGAACTATTCAATCTCATAGAAAATATTTAAAAATAAACAAAGAAATTCAGCTTGATGAATATATCCCTAAGTAATCATTTCCTTTTAAACTTACTAACGTATTTCAGTTAGAAAAATATGCTTACTTACCAGAGATGGAGTCGATATTGGAGTGTTTTCTTTATATTTTAAAATGTGTGGGGTTTTTTTGTTTGTTTGTTTGTTTTTTTAAGAAAATGAAGGTTAAGAGAAAAAGCTTGTATGTGTCAGTTCATTCTATGAACAAATGCTCTTTGTTTTTTTTTTCCAATGATCAGAACAGGGTTGTGTAAGTGATGAGAAACAGATGTTAGTAAAAAGTAACTGGAAATGACATTTCTGTAATATTTCTTTCTGGTGTTTATAACAAGTTTACTGAGACCCCAGAGGAAGCAGAGGCAGGAGTTTCAGGGCCGCTGGACAGTATTCTTCCCTTTTTGCCTCTCCCATTCTTGAATAGTCAAAAGTAATGGGCAGCTGTAGAGCAAATACTAACTATATAGAATGAGTCATTTAATAATCCTATATAATAAAAGGCTAATATGCAAATTGTCTCATGGGGAGTTCGACCAGGAGTTTGATCGCTCACTGTGACATGTGCTGACCACTAGAGGGTGGCATAGAACATGGCAGGCAGCCAGCAGCAGTGGGGTGCTGAGGGAGTGAGGGAAGGAGGAGGTGGGGAGGCCAGGAGGCAGAGAACTTGATCGGCCCTGATGGCTGGCCAGGCCTAGGGACCCTACCCATGCACGAATTTAGTGCACTGAGCCTCTGGTAGAGAAGATTAAAACCCATCGCTGACAAAGAGCTTACTTACAGGACCTGCAGAAATCAATAACTACAAGTTAAAGCCAGAGCCGGTTACCTCTCTGTGTGTTTTTAATCAGTTTACTTTGGGCATGTTTAAGGATATATACCCAATTTTTACATGTTTTTACAATGGTTCACTATCTTTCTTATAACTTCACATAAGCCTAAAATTGGTTCCTGTTCCCAATCATATGAGACAGATTATATGAAGTGTACTGCTAAAATTCTGAAGGTGTCTCCATGTAAATAGTTTGGTACACGCGATTGGATGGATAGTGCTTAGACACTCAAGGCTAAGACAAGTGGTGCTGCCATCAACTGAAATAGTGTCCATGAAGGTTTGGAGAGAATTGCATGACTCTGTTCTAAGTAAACTTCTCCTCCTTCCCCATGTATCCCGCTCCCACCACTCTCTGTGCCCCAGACAAGGAGGAGTTCGTTGGCTATGGTCAGAAGTTCTTTATCGGTAGGTTTGGCTGAATCAGAGGTGGGTCTTTGGCACTTCCTCAGTTATTTTCGTACCTGACAATCCTCTGATAGCTTGTTTTGTTGATGGACATTTCCAACCTTGTTCCTTGTTCTGGTTTTTCTCTATCTTTTGTGTGTGTGTGTGTGTGTGTGTGTGTGAGTGAGTGTCTATATTCTGATATGTTGATCCTTCGTTGTTATTCATCTGGTTTCCAGTGGATATTTCTAATTATTTACCCAGTATAAATATTTTGTATTCTGCCAGACTGTCCCACAAGTGCTCTTAAGTGATACAA
This sequence comes from Pipistrellus hanaki, assembly GCF_964339955.1. Lineage (NCBI taxonomy): Eukaryota > Metazoa > Chordata > Mammalia > Chiroptera > Vespertilionidae > Pipistrellus > Pipistrellus hanaki. The sequence goes on along the minus strand of NC_140510.1, from coordinate 74,123,228 downwards.
TAGGTAAATGTACTGAGGATAATAAGAGCTGTTTTTCTTTGTTAGAGAAAGGAGTTACACATGTGGAAGGATTGGCGGGGGGACAGGCATGCTAAGATAAATCCTGTAGTGCTGAATTGGCCTTGAAGGTATTGGTGTGAACTCATGCTTTTCAATATATATAGATGCAAATATGGATGTGTGTGTGTGTGTGTGAGAGAGAGAGAGAGAGAGAGAGAGAGAGAGAGAGAGAGAGAGGCATATATAATCTCCAGCTCTACCTACTGAGAGGGCCTGGGAGCAGCTTTGGCACTTCCAGAAAGCTCTGAGGTTCAGTGGACAGATTAGGTAGGATTCCAGGAGTTTGCAAATCACGACTGAAATGTCCAACTCTGCCACTGAACACACAGTTATGAGCAGCCACTGGTACTGTCTGTGTCTTAGTGCTTCCATCTGGAGGTTGTGAGTAATCAGCCTGCTCCACTGTTTCTACCCTGGCCTGAGCCACCAGCCCCCTCATCTGGGAGTGGCCCCTGAACTGCTGGCCCCTGACCCTCTGCCTCCTGGGCCTACAGTTTACATCCGGCCTTCAGCAACCAGAGGAGTTCTTCCAACATAAACCAAATCATGTCACACCCCCCTCTTGACCACCCAGTGACTTCCCACTCCACTTTGACCACAATCCAACGTGGGACCCCTTGTGTGGCCTCCCCAGCTTCCTCTCCAGCCCACTTCCTACCACTGTCCCTCCTGCTCACTGCCCACGGCTACACAAGCTCCATGCTCTTCCTCAGGCGCTTCAAGCTCGCCCCTTCCTCTGCTCCTTTGCAGTGTTCCCTCAGCCGGTCTGCTCTTCCCCCCAGACGCCTCCTTAGCTGGCTCCGTTACTTCATCCAGACACCTGATCGGTGTCCACGCTTCGGACACTGGACTGAACCACCTGCCTGCAGAAGCACTTTGTCAGCTCTCTACCCACCAATCCTCCACCTGAGCACTCACTTTTGTTGATTTTTGTCTCTCCTCCTCCCTAACATGTACATTGTATGAGTTTCGTTGGCCATTATCTGACCAGCATCTGGCACAGAGTGGGCGCTGGGTGGGTGACACTTCGAGGTAACGTCTGGGCATCTTGTTATTTTGCCTTCTATCCCTTCCTCTCTCCTTCCGCCAGGCAGGCATGGCTCTGCTCGTTAGCACGTTAGATCGCAGTCGCTGCGTGTCCACCAGGGTGGACGCTGGAAGGAGGCTCTCCTGCCTGGGTCTCACGTTCTGTGCTTTCCCCGCCCAGCCGGCTTCCGCCGCAGCATGCGCCTCTGCCGCAGGAAGTCTCTCCTGCCCGCCCTGTGCCCCGGCCGCTGCCCCAGGGCCCCCTACGAGGAGGTGGTGAGGCACCAGCGGCGCCCCTCGGACACGCACCGCCTCATCGTGCTCGTGGGTACGTCCCATCCATCCCCATCCGGGCAGGCAGCCTCTCCTCCTCAGTGAGGTCTCCCTTCTCCTCTCGGTGGCCTCGCTGGGTGCAGTGGGAAAGCACAACTCTTTAGTCTAGGGGCTGCCATGAGGACAGCGTGAAAAATAAAGCCCGTTTTATGTGCGCGTGTTTAGAGGTAAACCCTTAATGCCTCGTGCTTTTATTGTCTATAGTTGAATGTCACATGCTGTCTTGTACTTGAACTTGGAGAAGAACAGGTTGTATAGTGGTAAGACCATAACTGAGATTTTATTTTATTTTATTTTATTTTATTTATTTGCTTTTTTGCCTGATTAGAATTTGTTCTCTAAGCATAAATGACTGTTCTCGCAGACTGGATCATTAGTCTGTGTAAGGAAAAAATCCTCAAGATCCATTTTAAAAGAAATTTGTCACCACCTCTTTTAAGGGACAAAAACTCCTGGACCGTATCCTTGGTGCTAAGCAACAAGGCACATGAGTGTGGATGGGCCTTTTGTGACCCAGACCTCCACCAGGTGGTCCCTGCAGTGGCAGTCACCTCGTCTTACTGCCCCCTCCTCTGTGATCAGGGCAGGTCCCTGTGGGGCAAACAGCATGGCTTACAGCCGGGACCAGCTGCCCCGTGTGCAGCGCACAGTGCAAAAGGGGACTGCAAGGCCCCTCGTTCCAAAGTTACCAGGGATTTACCGCAGCAAACGAAGAGCATTTAACCCAGGGCAGTCCCCGAAGCACTGGCTCTGTGCCCCAGGTCCGCCCTGCCTCCGGGGGCACGTGGGGTGCTGACTCACCTGCCTGTGGGGAAAGCGCCCTGACTTCTGTCAGCCACAGCACCGCTCACTGTGGAGCCTGGCTTCTGGGTGGTGAGTCGGCAGAAACCTCATTTGCAGAGGACAGGCCGAGGCTCTGAGACGAGGTAGAGCATTCGCACCGGGCCCCACCTTAGACGGGGTTTGCTGGGCTGGCAGTTTCTGCAACTCCCCGCCTCATTTCTGCATGTTAAGATGAGGACTCTTCTGCCGCTGCTCCCGTTCCTGGGAGCTGTCACCCTGAGAACATTTGCTCCCAGGTTTCTCAGGGGGAGGCTGACATGTGATTCACCACATCTGATGAGTTCTGTCTGTGACTGTTCTTGTAGGGCCTTCTGGTGTTGGAGTGAATGAACTGAGAAGACAACTCATTGAAGTTAATCCTGACCATTTTCAGAGCGCTGTGCCACGTACGTTTTGTTTCTCTCTCAACACAGTTCATGTTTTGGTAAAAATTTCTTTGCATCTGCAGAGGCACCAAGATTACTTAGTTATGTCTTACCCTCTTTGTTGAAAAAATATAAGACATGAGGAATAGTTCTTAAAATTTCTAACTGTATTTATTTTTACAGAGGAAAATGAATTACTAACTAGGTTTTAAAAAGATGACTGTCCTTTTTCCATTTCTTAGCAGTCATATAAATACCTTCCTGGCACTGCACTTGATTCTTATTTGCTTTTTTATTAAAATGTATAATATTTGCACATATAATGCCATGTAACTGTAAGTGTGATTATACCATACATTGTGGGAGGAGCTTGTGGGTACTTCCCCTTCACCCCAACTTGAGACAGAGGAATTTAAGAAAACCACTTAAAGAACTTAATATGAGTTTCCTGCAATTTAGGTGTCAAACTGAACCTGAAACTATCTAAAGGATAGAGCTTGGAGGACGTGACCAATGGCTGTGGTTTTGGAAGTGGCTACCCTGTGAGAGTCTGTCACAGTAAAAAGTGCTGTGATGTTTCCCAAGGACCAGCTGAGGGTGGATTATATGGGAGGGCGACCCCTGGGCTGTCTTAGCTTTGCCAAAGAGGAAGTCTCAGTAGAAAGAGGCCGAAGGGGACCCCAGATACTTCAGGGTGTGGAAGAAATCACAAATGATTGGCTGGCATAGAGGTGGATTTGAGGTACTCAGTACACGTTAGTTGAATACATGGATGAGCAGACAATGAATCGATTTTAGGTAGTCAGTGGATTCTTATGTTTCATACCAGATGTTCTTTAAGCTGAAGATACCAAAGTGCTCATATCAACCAATCAGATTGAATTCAGACCCCCTGACCTCTCCCTTCTGGAGATCCCTAATCACCATTCCCCACAGACTGCGGACTGTCCTTGGCTTTCTCCATTTCAAATCTCAGACACTCTGGTGCAGTAGAAAAGATTAGTCTAGGAGGAGACAGAATACCTGGGTACTTGTTCTCAACTTTTCTTTTCTGTAGTCTATGTATGTGAGCAAGTTAGTTACTCTCTAAAATCTTCAGGTAGCTATGGTAATAGCATCTCACCTAGCTAGGAGTGTAAGGGGTGACATGAGATCTGTGAAGTGCACTATATAAAAACATACTGCTGATATTGCTACCTGGGAGGTACATTAGAGCTCATACATAATTCACTGGTGCTTATTTAGAAGTTATATCAGGTGTTCCCTTAGGGTATCCCTATCCTGGCTTAAAACCTAATATATTCTTGTCCACACTATGAGCATTAAATAAAGGCTTACAGATTAAATAATTTTGATATCAGAACTACTTTACTATCAACAAGTCAGACTACTTTTTGGTTCTAGTATTTTGTCTACATACTTATATATACATTATCTGTTTTGTAATGAATCAAAACATTTTGAAGACTCTAACATCTTTAAAATTTCTGACAGATACTACTCGTTCCAAAAAGAGTTATGAAGTAGATGGACGTGAGTATCACTATGTGTCAAAGGAAGCATTTGAAAGCCTCGTGTGTAGTCACAGGTAAGCTAGATGTTCAGAATCCGATCCTCACTTCTGCTTGTTTTACATTCCAACTAGAGTCTCTATTTTAAGCACTGCTCGAAGCTTCTGAGGAAATTGATTTTTGTTTCTGAAGAATTAACCAAGAATGTACATTGCTATACTAGTAAACCAGTCACTGGGCTCTGAGAGGGAGCAGAATAGAAGTGCAAATTTTATTTTAAAATATATTTTATTTTTATTTTTTAAAAATATATTTTATTGACTTTTTTAGAGAGGAAGAGAGAGGGATAGAGAGTTAGAAACATCTATCAGCTGCCTCTTGCACACCCCCTACTGGGGATGTGCCCGCAACCAAGGTACATGTCCTTGACCAGAATCGAACCCTGGACCTTTCAGTCCACTGGCCGACGCTCTATCCACTGAGCCAAACCGGTTTCAGCAGAAGTGCAAATTTTAGAGAATTTGAATTCATTAAGTCCTAGATCTCCAAATATTTTTTTCTCCACTGATAGTTTTTGTGCTAGCAAAGTTCCGTATTTTATTCCATGCTGCTGGAGTTTATCTCCATGTTACTACTAATAATATCTTACCCGTAGAAAGAGTTCTTGTTTTCTTTGTCCCACCTTGCAGGATGCTCGAGTATGGAGAATACAAAGGCCACTTCTATGGCACCAGCATGGATGCTGTTCAAGCCGTCCTCAATGAAGGGAAGATCTGTGTCATGGATTTAGAGCCTCAGGTGGGTCTGTGGTGGAATGTTTCCCATCTTCTCATAGTAATGAATGCATGCCATTCATTTTGGGCACCTGCTATATAGGTTTTATTCTGTTACTGTTGACCTTTTAAGGATAAGACTATTTCCCATATCTAAGGGTCAGGATCTTACAAAAAGAATCAATTATCACCCTAGCTTGTTTGGCTCATTGGATAGAAGGATCCCAGATTGACCCCCAACCTGAGTATGTGCCCTGATGAGGAATGGAACCTGCCACCTTCTAGTTATAAGATGAAACTCCAACCAACTGGGCCACACTGACTAGGGTAAGACTTCTGTTTTTAAATGTGCACTTAATTTCTGTGTAGGGCATTCAAGTGGCTCGAACCCGTGAACTGAAGCCCTATGTCATATTTATAAAGCCATCTAACCTGAGTTCTATGAAGCAATCTCGAAAAAATGCCAAGATCATTACAGACTACTTTGTGGACATGAAATTCAAGGTAAAATCACTGTACTGTTTCCACAGCCTCCTTATATTAAGGAATATAACTTTTGTTTCTAATGAATAATGCCGTATGATTTATCTTTTATAAATATTAAAGTTTAATAACTGTTATAATGCTACTCTTGTTTTTTTCCTTTTTCTTTTTCTTTTTTGGAGGGAGGGTGTCTAGATTAACCCTTCAAACCACAGTTTGCAAAGCCACATAGAAACTGGGTGTACACAGGCCTGATATCTGTATTTAAAATGAATTATTTATTTTATACAAACATTGGGAGTTTACTTCTTAAATCTTTTAGTGAATATATCTCATTTGTAATGAGACACTTTATATATATTTCTAAACATGAAAATTTTTATTAATGAAGATGGTAATAATAGAGGGGCCAACCCAGGTGAGATTAATCAGTGAACTTTTCCTAGGATTGCTGATTTCCCCTCCCAACCCCAGTTTTTAAAAGTAAATCTACCTTAAATATTTTAAGTCATGGCATATATTTAGCAAGGTGTATAAATCTTAGGTGTAAGCTCAATGAATTTTTACATGTCTGTGCACACAGATGGTCATCGTCTTGATCAAGATCTTACTTCTTCCACTTATTTTTGTGTGTGCGGTAAAAAACAAACAAAACATGTAACATGAAACACAAAACTTAACATCTCAACCGTTTTAAGGGGATAGTTTAGTAGTATTAAGTTTATTCACATTGTGAAAAGGATCTCCAGAACTTTTTTATCTTGCAAAACTGAAATTAAACATATAAAATGCATCATGAATTTGGATGCCATCCTTTATATAGGGACTATACGAATGCCTGTATCACTTTAATTATAGTGTATATGTTGCCTAAGTGAGCACAGGTGTCTTTATATTATCATTTATCTCTCATTTTTATCTTTTATTTCAATGACTTCTGTATGCATACAAGTCTGATTCTCCAGTTTGCATTTCAGACAGTGGAGTCCATGGATATAGTCCCTGAGTCTCATTTTTATGACAGTGTAGACAAATTAACAAAATTATTTCTGGATCATGTGTGTGGTCACCTTGTAAAGGAGTACTGCCACAAGATCTGTGTCTGCATTTATATTTATGTTTATGATTGTATAGACAACAAGTTGTACTAGTTTAATTGTTGTGGACAAATTAGAAAACAGAAATGAACTTAATGCTTTAGTGTTGAGTGAAGGCCAAATAACCTTCACTGAATGAACATTTCATAATAGTAGAAATAGATAATATTATAGGTGAATTAAGTCATTATGAAGCAAAGTGTAATTTAGGAATGCCTATTCAATAGAACCATTTTACCATCCTCATGTTAAAAGTGACCATTTTGTATATACAAAATAACACCATTCTTATTAGATTGTTTAAAATTTATGTTTAAGTTTTATTTATATTTAATTGGTAAACATTTTTTTTGTTTTATGTTGTATATGGTTTGAGCACTCCAAATGTTTAAATAATAGGATAATTTAAGTTTAAATCAGAACTTGAGAGGATTGGTCTGTCTACAAACCATCATTCAATTTTGGAAAACCTTGACCAGGGAAACATTAGTAAGACTAAAGAAAGAATCATATGTCCTTTGGTTTAAAATAGAGGACACTTATTTGACCTAATTTTTAAAAAATAGTTTGCATCTGAATGTAACAGCGTAACAAACTGCTATCATCTCTAATCCTCCCGTTGAGTTTGTTTTATCCGCATTCTTTTCACTTCCCCTAAAGGATGAAGACCTACAAGAGATGGAGGATTTAGCCCAAAAAATGGAGACTCAGTTTGGCCAGTTTTTTGATCACGTGATTGTGAATGACATCTTGCAAGATGCATGTGCCCAGTTGGTGTCTGCAGTTCAGAAGGCTCAGGAGGAGCCTCAGTGGGTACCAGCAACGTGGGTTTCCTCTGAGACTGGGTCCTAAGGGCTTCTGCTTCACGCTTGAGTTTTAACAGCGTTGTCTATTTCAGCTCTGGAGTAACAGCTGCAATTGTGTTTCCCCAAAAATAAGACATCCTCCGAAAATAAGACCTACTTACAGGTTTCCTTCTGAGTGAAATATAAGGCATCCCCCGAAAATAAGCCCCCCCCCCCCAGGCTAAACATGAGAGATTTGGTCCACTGATTCTGAAAGAAATGGAGTCATAAGAAATTCACCAGGAAATTCAGGAATTGGATTGTTATGATGATGTTCCAGAAGATGATGACATGATTGTCATTGAATAAATGAGTAAATTCTTGATACTGTAGGATTCAGTTTGTCTGGTTTGTGTTGACAATTACCGTACTACCGTATACAGGTAATAAATTTCCTTTATTTTCATTTAACAATAAATGTGTACCGTATTCTTCTTCATGGAAAAATAAGACATCCCCTGAAAATAAGACCTAGCACATCTTTGGGAGCAAAAATTAATATAAGACACTGTCTTATTTTTGGGGAAACAGGGTATCTGAAGCAGCAGTGTTTGCCCCGTTTTAATATGTGCAACTTTTAAAGTCCTGCAGTTTGTTAATTAACCTTATTTGAAAAAAAAGTTTGCATTGCATTGTTATATGGTTACCTGTTTGGCATTTTTTAAAAAATTGTTTGCTTTTACCTTCTATACAGCAATTGGTAGGGATAAGAACAAAGTCAAGTGACTGAGTAGAAGAAACTTTTATAGTTTTCATATGGTTGTAGTACAGTTCAGATAAAAAGAGCTTTCCTAAATAAAACAAGTAGTATTTAATTTCAGAAACTGCTTTTTTACCTTATAAAACTTATTTTCGGAAAACAACTTTTATAAATTTTACAAAAAATGCCTACTTGGCGAACTTCAGCAAGAAAGATGGGTGATATACATATTTCACACCTAACATCAAAACCTACAAAACTGCACTGCCCTCATTTTACACGAGACAAGGAAAAAAATATTCTTCTGATCAAAGCTGTAATAATATTAAGTTTCCTAAAAACCAATATCTACATTTATGCTTAAACTAGTGGCCTGGCGCACGTATTCACGCACATTGAAAGGATTAACTAGAAGGTGGCCGGCAGGGCGGGACTGGGAGAGATGGCTGGACACACCCTGGAGCCAACCTCGCATGATCCCTCCCCTGCCTGGCTGCACCTGGGGCAGCTCTATGGCTCTCTAAGGACCTCTGAGGTCCCCGCAGCTGGGCAGTAAACCAGATTAGGGGCCAATAGTGCCCCAGCAACAAGGTAAACCATTGGGAATCGGGCTCCCTCCTCTCTGGTTCTGGGGTGCGTCACCTTGAGAACCCAGAACCACCTCTGCCAAGTCACTGCAGCTTGACAGCTCCTGCACAGAGCGTCTGCCCCCTGGTGGTCAGTGCCCATCATACCTACTGGCCAGGTAGATGGTCAGACAGTCGCTTAGTCTTTTTTCTCTTTTTTAAAATTAATTAATTAATTAATTAATTAATTTTTTTATTTTTTTATTTATTACAGAGAGTAAGGGAGAGGGATAGAGAGTTAGAAATATCAATGAGAGAGAAACATCGATCAGCTGCCTCCTGCACACCCTCCGCTGGGGATGTGCGGGCAACCCAGGTACATGCCCTTGACCGGAATGGAACCTGGGACCCTTCAGTCTGTAGGCTGACGCTCTATCCACTGAGCCAAACCGGACAGGGCACAGTCTTTATTTATTTATTTATTTTTTTCAGGGCATAGTCTTTTATGTAGACAGAATTTTAGTCCGAGACCAGTATCTGGGAAAGCCACAAGAAGGGAACATTATTCCAAGAAGTCCTGATTTCCTGTCTTCCCCAGGCCTGAGCCTCCAGCCGCCCTTCCAGCCCGTGTCCACCTTCTGCAGCCTCTCCCCGCGTCCCGCACCGCCCCTCTCCTGACCACCGAACGGAGGGCCGCTTCCACGCAGCTGTAGTTTGCTGTTTAAAGTAAACAGCGTCTTTCTAAAGATCCCAACCACGCAAAGCGAAGGTTGCCCTTTTTAAGGACCCTCAGGGCGAGCCCGGGTTTGCCTCTCTGCTGTGCGTCTCGGAGAAAAGGTTTCCCCACTCGGTTTACCGGGTTTGCGGACGGAGGGACGGCCGCGGAGGATCCGGGACCGTCATTGTCTGGACCCGCCCCGCGCCGCCGGGAACGGGGCGGAGCCGGCCTGGGCGGCGGCCTCGCCCGCACCCGCCTCCCACGCCGGCCGCCCGCCTCCCGCGGTGCCGAAGCCGCGGCGGCGGCGCGGGGACGGGCTCGGGCCGCGGCGGTTGCGCCTGGGAGCCCCGCGGAGAGCGAGCGCCATGAGGGCCGACCCGGGGCCGCCGCCGGAGGGCCGCCCGGTGAGCCGCCCGGTGAGCGGCGAGGGCGCCGCCTGGCCCGCGGCCGGGAGGGAGGGCACCGGGGGGACGCGCATCGGCGCCCGCGGGACGGACGGAGCGGGGCGGGGCGGACGGTCCTCTCCCCGCCGGGACCGAACCCGGGCCGGCGGCAGGCTTCCGGGCCCGGCGGGCGTGTTGCCTTGACAACGCCTCACTGCCCGGTCGCCCCGGCCCGGCCCGCGGGTGGGAATGCCGGCGGCTCCCGGGAAGGGACCGGTTTTTGCCGGTGGAGACTGTTCATCGTGGGCATCTCTGCCGCGTCTCCAACAAGCAAGTCTCTTGGGAAACCCCGGGGGGCCCGTGATTGCACCCACGCCGGCTGGCGTCTCCTCCGGGGCGCGTCAGCCACCCCTGGGTGCCCCGCGCCAGCGGCGGTGCCGGCGAGGCCAGGCCGCGTCCCGGCGTCTCCCCGCTCCCCGCGGGGAGGGGGCTGCGCGCCGGGCGCACTGCGCCTGCGCGCGGCCGACCCGAGCCGGGAGCGGGGATGCGGGGCTGCGGGGCCGCCGGGAGGCGGGGGATGCGGGGCCGCCGGGAGCGGGGATGCGGGGCCGCCGGGAGCGGGGATGCGGGGCCGCCGGGAGCGGGGATGCGGGGCCGCCGGGAGCGGGGATGCGGGGCTGCAGGGAGCGGGGATGCGGGGCGGCCGGGAGCGGGGATGCGGGGCCGCCGGGAGCGGGGATGCGGGGCCGCCGGGAGCGGGGCTGCAGGGAGCGGGGATGCGGGGCGGCAGGCAGCTGGCGGCCTCGGGACGTTAGGAAGAATGGGGAAGAAGCAGGTGGGGAGCGAGCCTCCGCTACTTGTGAGTTACCGGATTTTTGCATTCAGCTGAACTGTCCTACCTTGGAGAGGCGTGCACATTGGGGATTTCGAATGGGTGACATGTGGTTTTTGCGGAACTTTTGTAACGTGGAGTTGTGAGAACCGGCCTTGGGATCGAACGCTCCGCGCAGCATCCTTAGGACAAAAGCGCTATCGCGGGACCGTGGTACTTTCCCCTGGGAACGCTGAGTGCTGGGCCGGGTGAAGGCATCTTGCCTTGCCTGCACCCGGCAGCATTTACAGGAACACGCAGTTTAAACGGCTGCAGAATAAACTGCAACAGCCTGAATGCCCACCCCTTTGAAGCGATGTTCTCTGCAAGCAGCGCGGGGTACTTGGCCCAGTGAACTGCTGCAGGCGTTTCTGTTAGTATTTTGTTTGGAAAGATCCCATTCTTTACTATCATCTCTCTGGACAACAAATACAGCTCTTCTTATTCATGGAAAGCAGCGTTTCTAAGGGCTCCCCTCCAGTCTTTCAGTCCTAAAATGCATCCTTCATCCTGTGTGCAGGGGGATCTTTTTAAATAGCCTGTGACTGTGTGGCCTAAAACCTCCATCGGCTTCCTGTTAATGAATTAAAACAACATCTAGCTCCCTTCCCTCCAGCTTCAGGACCCTGGTTAGTCTGGCCTCTGTCCACCTCTCCATGGTCACTGCTGTAGCCTTCCTGGCCTTTTACCTGGGACCCCCCTCAAGCCTGTCTCCCCCAGGGCCTGGGACCCCCACCCCCAATCCCGTCTCCCCCAGGACTTGTGTGTTTGCTTCCCTTTGTCAAAAATGCAGGCTCCTTTCCCAGTCAGTCTTCGCTCAGGTATCTGAGGGATAACTGAATGTCGTGAAAGCAGGATCTCCTCCTTTTGTTCATAAATGCATTCTTGGTGCTTAGAACAGGGCCTGGCCGTGGGTAACAGGGTACATAGAAAGGAAGGCATTTTATATGAAATTTAAATATTGCCCATTTGGTTCTCATCAGAACCGCCTGGCTTTCCCTGGTGAACAGCAATCAAGAGGTTTGAAAAATGGGAAGTAAAGCTGCTGTAGGCTTTTACTGACAAGCAGTTTTCTTCTTTTCCCCTAGCGGCCTCCACGAGCCCTCCCACCTGTGCCAAGGTAAAAGCACAGGGGTTTTACTGTGGGGTTCTAAACGTGCACAGTGAACAAAGTGAAGAGTTGACCACCATTTGCAGATCCATCATAATTCAGAAAAGGTTTCTTGATATTTTTAAGAAAAGGCTTCTTAACAGTCTAAAGGTGAACAATCCCTGAATCTTTGGGGTAACGGTTACAATGAAGTGTTCTGTTTCAAAGCCTGACTTCGAACACGGGAGGATAATGGATCTCTTCTGAATGTTTCAGGTTTTTGTGTAGTAGAATCCTGGCCGCGCTCTGTTTGCTAGAATTGTTTCCTCAGAGTTTAAGCTGGTTTTAACCAGCGACCGGGACTTTAGGAAGAGTAAGAGTTCTTAATCTGTCTAATCCACTTTATTAATAGATAGAAGGGAGAGTGTATATGTAGATTGAGAAAATATTGGGGTTATTTTATTAGCAGGTTTACTGGCTTGTTATTTGTAAATAAGCTAGTTTGTAAATGAGCAAACTGTGTGTGAAAACTAATTCTATTTTAAATTTGTAATGATTTAAGTCGGTTTTCAGTTTGACAATGTTGTAGATTTCTAATTAATGGAGTTTCTTTTTTTTTTTTTGTCTTTGTCTTGATTAAATTTCGTCGGTGTCATGTAAAGTAATATTCAAGGTGAGTTCACTGTTAATGTAAAATTTTCTAAATATGGTATTAAATATTCAGAAGTTTAATTTATTGATGTTTCTCTTAAAGTTGAATCTGGGTGGTATAATTTATAATAATACAGCATCTTTATCATAATAATCTATGGCTGCCATTTTTAAATGATGGTTGAGAAATAACACTAGTAATATGGTTGATACTTGACCTTACAAACATAAAAGCATTCATTTCTGTATCGAGTCACCCGGATCAAAACCCCTGGCTAGTTATCGTTCTGTATTAGGGACTGCATCTTACTGTGTCTCATTTAGTCAGGGTAGACTGGGCTATGCCACACAACCCCAAAATTTCAGTGACTTAATATCATGTAAGGTTATATCTGGTTAACGCAAAGTCTGTTGTGGCAATGATTCAGGGCATTTGCCTCTCATCGCCTCTTCTCTAGTGAGGCAGTGATGCAGGCCACTTCCGTCCTGTGGCTTTGCCATCTCAACGTGAGGCCTCCTCTGTTGTCAGGAGAGGAGAGAGCTGCAGGGCTTCTCACTGGCTCTTTCCGTGTTCTGGCCTCCAGATGACACAGATCACTTCTCTCATAGCCTATGCTCCAGAGCCAAGCACAGGCCCAGGGTAGGGGTCACATGGATATTTGGTGAGCACACCTCCTGTGTCACTGTTTCTGCCGCCACTGACCAGCAGTGAGCTCTTAGTGCCGCACCGTGGGCTCTCTGACTTTGTCAGTGTCTTACCTTCTTTCCCTTCCTGTGTAGGTGTAGGCTGGAAGAGAGGGAAAGGCCTTCCCTATTAAAAGTTCCCTTTTGAAAACACTGTCCCCTGCACAGGATTTTAGGCAGCCTTTCCTTTTTTTGTTTTTGTTTGTGTTACAGATGATGTTCCCCTTAGTCATCCCAAGAAAAAGAAGCCGAGGACAAAAACGGTGCTAGGTAAGAAGTTGCTCTCTGTGGTGTGGACCTCAGGTTTTCCCAGGCCTCGGGCATGAGAAACATCGGATCAGGGAGAGACGAGGTCCACGGCCACCGGGAAGCAGCGGGACTCCTGGTGGCAGGGAGGGACAGGCAGTGAACAGCCTGAAGGGTGCCTCGGAGGATTCCTAAAAGAAAGGGTTGTGCCACCAACACTCTTACTTCCACCACATTCTTGGACTCTTGGGGGTCTTTTATCCCCATGACAACATGAGTTATCTTAAGCTATAATTGGTTCCAGACCTTGAATAGGTTACTGGGTTTAGAGACATAGGATTCTTGGATCTCTCCTTTTAAATACTTAAAAATATTTATTTATTTATTTATTTATTTATTTATTTATTTATTTATTTATTTCAGTGAGGTAGGGAGAAGGGGAGAGAGATGGAAACATCAATGATGAGAGAGAATCATTGATCGGCTGCCTCCTGCTTGCCCCCAATTGGGGATTGAGCCTACAACCCGGGCATGTGCCCTGGACTGGAATCGAACCCAGGACCTTTCAGTCCACAGGCCGATGCCCTATCCACTGAGCCAAACTTAAAATTCGAAGTTACAAGTGAGGAGAAAGGAAATCAAGATTGGTTCTGTAGGAGAAGGGGTTATTACATCGGAAACATTCCAGTTCCCTCTTTTCCCATCTTTTTACGACTCTGTGGTCTCTATTCAAGTTATCCCATTTTTATTTTTATTTTTACTCTATTTCTGTAGCAAGTGCTTCTTTGGAAGGTCTTGTTCATAGGTCACCCGAGAGCAGCGAGTCACCAACTAAAGAACTGACAGAGCATCCAGAAGCTCCTGTTCAAAGAAGACAGAAGACAAGGGTACCTCTTGGTATGTAAAAGCAGCCAGGTTAGATGGTGATTTTGGGTGTATGAGTAAAAACCTGAATTCTCCTCCCACCCCGACTCCCACCCCACCCATATCCCTTTATTTTTCTTGCTTGCTTAAATTTTTTATCACTAGAGTTGCTCTAATGGGTTAAGTCAAGAACACTTTAGAGCACATGTGTCAAACACAAGGCCCGCGGGCCAAATCCAGCCCGCCAGGCCTTGCAATGTGGCCCGCACCGCGCTGTCATCACTGCACTCCGCTGTCAGTTTATGACATTGTCAGTTTATGACTGTTCAGTAAACCATTCGGCCCGCGATTTAGGCTGGATTTTAGATTTTGGCCCCTTCTCTGATTGAGTTCGACACCCCTACTTTAGAGGGTCTCTTGATACTATGTGTGTAGATTATGAGGGAAGTGGTGCAAATTCAGGACTAAAAAAAGTTTAGATTTTGATGTGTAGAAGAATTTAGTATATAATGAAACTGATATTTAAGATTAGTTGGGAAAGGATAGATTCTCTATTGACAATATAATAAAGCAACAGCTAACACTGAGTTTCTTAAAATATATTTTATTGATTTTTTACAAAGAGGAAGGGAGAAGGATAGAGAGTTAGAAACATTGATGAGAGAGAAACATTAATCAGCTGCCTCCTAGACACCCCCTAGTGGGGATGTGCTTGCAACCAAGGTACATGCCCTTGACTGGAATCGAACCTGGGACCTTTCGGTCCGCAGGCTGACACTCTATCCATTGAGCCAAACCAGTTAGGGCCATTAATTGAGTTTTGCTGTGTCTCAGGGACTGTTCACAAGGTAGACAAGATGATATAATTTATTTTGCCTATCGAGTTGGCAATGCTTTTAAAAATTTATAAAATAAATGTTGATGAGAAAAGGGTACACCCATACACTGCTGATAGGAGTGTAAAATGGTATAACCTGTTCAAATGTATAGGAGTAGAAGTAACTACAACAGCTACAGTAATTAAAGGAGGTCAACTGAAATATTATGTATCAGAGCAGAAACTGGTAATATCAAAGATTTAACAATGTGGTAAAACCCAGATAAAACATGTTACCCATTTGATAGAAACCAAGTACTCATTAACAGGATTGTTTTGGTGATATTGTGATGTGGAAAACCGCCAGTAATATATTGTTGAGTCAAAAAGCAAAGGTTGTAAAATAGGATGTATCAGAGGATCCCATTATGTAAAATATGTTGTATTAATTTTTAGGACTGCCTTCACAGATTGCCACAAACTGAGTGACTTAAAATTTAGTCTCAGACAGACCAGGAGACTAGAAGGTCAGGAGCGAGGTGTGCGCGGGGCCACGCCCCCTCCGCAGGCTCTAGGAAAGAGCCCACCTTTCCTCTTCTCGCTTCTGGTGATCTTAGCTGTCCTTGGCTTATGACAGCATAATGTCATTCTCCGCCTGTCTTCACATTCCTCTGTGTGTGTCACTGCTGGGTTACATCATTTCCCCCATATTTTTGGCATTGCTACATCAAACATTTTGTTGTGTTTAGAGATATAAAATTTTTTTAATCAAATGCAAAACAGTGTTACCCAATTAAAAATTTTAAGGTGCTCTTGTATTACAAAAGTCTTGTACATTTCTTTTCTTTTTACATTATAGTAATTAAAATTTTTAATCTTTTTCTTTTTCCCCCCAGAATTGGAGACTGCTTTCACCCAGAAGACATCTAGTCCACCTTTATTACGGAATGAAAATGGTATTGATGTGGAGCCAGCTGAGGAGCCCATTATTAAAAAACCTCGAAGGAAGACAAAGTAAGAATTTATTTGTTCTTCTAAATATTCTTCAGGGACACTCTGATGCTTAATTTGGAACTTCCAAGTGATAGCTTCTGATGAAGTCTATAAATACTAGTATATCTCTAGGATAAATACTAGTATATCTCTAGGATAGTATATCTCTAGTATATCTCTAGGATTGGTTTAACTGATATCTTTGTAGTATTACAAAGATATCAGTTAAACCAATCTAATGACAAATTTGAAAAGTGTAGACCACTGAGAAAAGTAAAGTACTGTACTTGAATAAAAATTCTTAGGAGCTGTCTCTAAAAAAGAAACACAAGTAGAAGATTTTATATAAGTAACAAAAAATTACATATTCAAGATATTAAAAATGAAAGGTAATATTAATAAAATAGGCTATTGAAATTTATTTTCTCATTTTATTAAAATTGAAATGATCATTACTTCAGCAATAAATAATAATGTGTAATTTAGCATAGGATTCAGAGTTAGATAAAATAGAAAGACATACTTTAAAGAAGTACCCTGAAGTTATATAACACTATTATTTGTATTTAGACATGACCCTATATTACGATTTAAATAGTAATCAATCCTATATAATTAAAGGGTAATATACAAATTGACCCTAATGGCAGAATGACCAGAACGACTAATGGACCAGTCACTATGAGGTGGTCCCTTTCCCCGAGCTGGTGAGCGGGCAGGAACGGCCAACCTCTCGGTTCCGTCCCCTGGCCGTCAGGCACCAGTCACCAGATGGCAAATGGGGAACCGGGGGTGGGTGGTGATGGGGGCGGGGCCGGCTGTGGGCAGCTGAGGAAGATGGCCCTGATCACAGGACAGGCCTAGGGACCATACTCAGGCACAGATTTCATGCTTGGGCCTCTAGTGTCTCTATAAGACGATATAATTTTAAGTCTGGAAAGAATCTTACAACCTAGTTCAGCCACTTCCTTGTCCAGAGGATAAAACTGAGGCCTACACAGCAGTTAATAACTGATCTGTTTGAGTAAAATCCAAATTTCTCTGCTCAAAGTCCAAGGTTCTTTTCATTCTACTCACAGGTACGTCCTCGTGTGGGTCTGTAAAAATTCAGTAAGCACCTGGTTTCTTCCTTTCTCCCTGACCCCAGGAAGGCCCGGCCAGCGGAACTGCAGTATGCCAATGAGCTCGGCTTGGAAGACGAAGACATAATTACTGACGAGCAAAGGAGTCCAGAACAACAGTCCGTATTCACTGCGCCCACCGGCATTAGCCAGCCTGTGGACAAAGTGTTTGTGGAAAAAAGCCGTAAGTAGTTCCTTGTTTTGGAATATTTCTTTTCTGTCATCACAGAGCATGTGCCATGCTACATACCCTGGGGTCTTTCCCTAAGAAATGTAAAGGGTTGTCAAATATCGGTGTACCTTTATAGTGTTGACATTTAAATGTTAGTACTTCTAAAATCTCTAAATTAGAATATATTAGACGTTGTCATCTTAAAGGTTTCTAGACTTTTTTCTTATTTGGAAGCTCCTTATTGTATTTTACTAAACACTAGAGGCCCGATGCACAAAGATTCGTGCAGGAACAGGCCTTCCTTCCCCTGGCTGCTGGCACTGCCTTTGCTCCGGCCAGAGCCACCTTCCCGCCTCTCGCTTTGTCGCGTCAATTTGCATATTCTCTCCTTATTGGCTGTGGGCGCTGCCATCTTTGTCACAGAGTTATGGTTAATTTGCATATTCCAATCTTTGTTAGATAGGATAGTCAATTTCCCAAACTGTTACGTCAGCATCTATTTTGGTTTGAGAAGGAAGCACATGGACACACTCCTTCTACGGGTCCTTAAGGGAGGAATAATTTTTTAAAAAAACTCAGCAGGTTCTTGGATAATTGTGTAATGTGTTCTTAGGGCGATTCCAGGCCACCGACCGCTCAGAGCTGATAAAGACCACGGAGAACATAGACGTGTCGATGGACACGAAGCCCTCCTGGACTACCAGGGACGTCGCCCTCTCAGTGCACCGGACTTTTAGGTGGCTGCCTTTGTTGGACTTTTCTTAACACAAATATTCTATTTTTTTTTTTAAGTGTCAATTGTTCAACACTGTTAAATAAGAAAATGCTTGATTTTACTTTCTATGAAATGTTGAATTTTATTCTTGTATATGAGTTGGTTTTAAAAATACATTAGCCTTTCACTTTAGTAATTCATGTGTAATAATTAAGCCCTTTTCCATTCAGGATGGTGGGCCTGTTTTCTCATGGCTTCTTGGCTGGCTGTGCTGTGTGGAATATTATTGTGATATATGTTCTAGCAGGAGATCAGCTTTCTAACCTCTCGAACCTTCTGCAACAATACAAGACGTTAGCATATCCATTCCAGAGTCTTCTCTACTTGCTTTTGGCTCTCAGTACAGTTTCAGCTTTTGACAGGTAAGACTGTTGTGACTATAAATCTTTCTAACTTTTCTTCAGGGGGAAATGTTGAGCAAAATGTGTCACTGACTGTGACAGTCTTCAAAATAAAATTGTTTTGACTTTTTTTTAGGCAAGTCTGTTTTTGTTATTTGTGGGAGGGAGTTAGAGGTGGGAATACTGTGGCGGGGTGAGGCAGAAGGGGGGAGAAACAACACCCAAAAGTCTTAACTCATTTCAGCATCACTCTAAGTCAAACACTTCTTTCAAATATAATCAGTTCAAAAAAGTGCAAAATATAATCTTCCAAATACTTTTAATGAGATATAGAAGAGTCTGGATATTTTATGAGTATACTGGGGTTACTATAGCAAAGTACAGCAAACTGGATGGCTTAAAAGAACAGGAATTGATTCTCTCACAGTTCTGGAAGCTAGGAGTCTGAACTCAAAAGTGTCAGCAAGGTTGGCCCATTTTGGCGGGCTCCAAGAGAGCCTGTTCCATGCCTCTTCTAGCTTCCGGTGTTGCTGGCCTCCTGGGGCTCAGTGGCTTGTAGACTCAGCACTGACTGCAGTCTCTGCCTCTGTTGTCACATGGCAGTCTTTCTGAGTGTCTCTGTGCCTGTATCTCTTCTTTTAAGGTCACCAGTCACATTGAATTCCGGTCCATTCTAATGGCCTCATCTTAACTTGATCATGGCTGCAAAGGCCCTCTTTCCAAATAAGCTGTGACTACTTCAGGCTTAATAAGAGACAATAAATGTGGCAGCATTCGAACAGAGAGGGAAAAACGCTAGTCACATTTTGTAAGGTTATGGTTGCCCTGTGACAAGAGACCTCTGTATTTTCTAGGATTGACTTTGCCAAAATATCAGTAGCAATCCGAAATTTTCTTGCCCTGGATCCAACAGCTTTTGCATCTTTCTGTGAGTAAATAGTTTAATTTGATAACTGTGTAATGCTTGAGTAACATTGTAATTGTGAACAAGGAAAAGTTTAATTTTATTTTTTGAAACATGTTATATTATTGCTAGCTATAAGCATTACTTATAGATGTTTAGTAGAATTTATAATTAAAAAAACATGGTAATCATAATTTTGATAATACTATTTTTCAAAAGAAGTTGAGCTTAGTAACTTTTAAGAGTTTATTTTGTTTTTATTAAGTATTATCTAACTTTTGTATTTCTACTTGACATTAAACAGATTGAGTTGACATAGCATTTCAGTAACAAATGATATTTTTTATCTTTGGATAATTTGGGATACATTTTGTTCTGTTAAGAAAATATTAACGAAACTAGTGTTAGGACCTTGAGTCAGTCATTTAATTTATTAAAAGATCTTCTAAAAAAAAAAAAAAAGATCTTCTAGATTCTAGTCATTTCTAAAGATGAAATAGTGAGCATGGCAAAAGTACCTGTGTTCTTGAAAAAATAATCCAGTCTATTGAAATTGATCAAATGACTTTCTTTTATATTGTCATTCCCTAAAGTAGAGATTACTTTTGACCTTAAAATAATCTATAAATTAAAAATAAACTTGACTGTTAAAAACACAAACATCATTTATCTTTTCCCCAGTGTACGTCGCTGCTCTTACCCTCTCTCTGAGCCAGCAAATGACAAGTGACAGGATCCACCTTTATACACCTTCTTCTGTGAACGGCAGCCTCTGGTAAGGTTCAAACAGCATTAGCAGTTGTTGATGGTAATAACAGCGACAATGGGAGTAACGGCACTATTCTAATCCTTCCACTCTTTCATGTGTTTTTATCTATTAATAAAGGCCCTGTTTTTATCTTCCAAATTGTGGCAAGAAAATGCCTATTAAATTTTTTAATGGGTAATTATTGTTATAAACACCTGCATTTTTTAATGAAATGTCCTCTTTTTATGATCTGTTTTAAATCTCTTAAGTTATGGTTTTAAAATATGTCATTACATGATGAACTGGAAGAGCCTGGCACCCTCACCCCCAATCTGAGCCTAATACGTCAGAATAGTGACGGGAGGGAGAGCGGGGACCGAGTGGGAAAACCAAGCCGTGGGGAGATAGAGCAGGCTACGGTGCGCCACCCTCCTCGGCGCTGGGGCTAACCCTGGAGCTCACAGGACAACTGAGATTTTAGTTCACAAAACTTAGAGTGGGGGGTCTTTTTTGAGAGAGTGGCTAGAGGCATGAGGTAAAGCGAGAAAGGAAGGACATCTCATGAAGAGTAACACCACAGTATCTGGAAAGGAAACTTAGAAAAAAATTTGGCAACACTGAATTTCCATTTCTATCGCTGTACAAAACAGGTGTGTTTAGAATTCAATAACTTTGTACATTTGTTTTCATGATACATATTTATGAGATCTATATATATGGTTGTATTTTATAGGGTATCATGTTTTATTTCACGCTTTCCTTGCTATTCCTGCAGATGAGGAATAAAAAAGATATATTTAGATACATGAACAAAAATGAAGACATTAATAATGAGTATTTCTGTATCTTTAGGGCGGCAGGAAATGAGAAACAGGTTCTCCAACCGTGGATCCTGGTGAATCTGGTGTTGGCCATTCTGGTTGGACTGTCTTGGCTTTTCCTGTCGTATAGGCCAGGCATGGATCTTAGTGAAGGTATTAAAGAGCAAATAGTATACGCATATCATGGAATCTTCTATAATGATCTTAGAAATCTCTTTTGGCTATAGCTTATGATAACTGTGGTAACAAAGATATTTAAAGTAAAATAACATAAGAAGAGTGACAATAAAGTGGTGGAGCAATACTAAGAGAAGCAGAAAGGAGCGTCTAGGAGAGCTGGGGTCTGGAAGTGCTGAATGAGGCCCTCTGTGCTCTGGTGCATATTTAGAGGTGTTTTTAACCCTTCAAGTGTTTTATAGAAAGTCTCTGCTCTTCATTTCTCCTACTCTCCTTACAATCAAAGTATCTCTTTATTTTTATTACAGTTTTATTAATATTATTTTTTCAATATTACTTCAGTATTATTTTGTATTAGTTGCAGGCTTACAGCCCAGTGGTCAGACAGTCATACACTTTACAAGGTCAAAATATCTCTTAAATAGGAACAAATCACGCTTCGTCTATGCAGCCTCTGTCAGATGCAAATTAAAGTGAATTATTCTTACCTCTTCCTCTGTGTTGAACAAATTCTTAACCTTTTATTGTCTAACACAGTGTTGACTAACCTGACCCTTGTGTGCCCGTGGGAAGCGAGATTTACTCATTTCTAGTTCTCAGACCCCTTTGGGACCCCTGGAGGAGAGGAGTCTATTGACAAACTGCTGGTCCTCTGGCACTCATTTACATGTTTGCAGTGTAAGGTGTATTTCATCACTCTTGAACCTCTGTGATATTTTCTGGACTTTGGTTATTATTATGATCTTGATTGTTGAACATCCTGAGCATTTAGCTGCAATTTGGTCAACTAATTACCAAACTGTCTCAGAAGTGTTAGAATTGAGAACCTTCCCAACATTCCCATTTGTAAAAACCAAGACAAAAAATGTAATCGTGTGTATTTTCATTGATGAATGTACCTTTTTTGTATCATCATTCTTATGTGGCTTCAGTAAATATCCTGTTGCTTTATTTCTTTTGATATATGTAAAGTATTTTTTTAAAAATTTTCTAAGGCAGTGGTCGGCAAACTCATTAGTCAACAGAGCCAAATATCAACAGTACAGTACAACGATTGAAATTTCTTTTGAGAGCCAAATTTTTTAAACTTAATCTATATAGGTAGGTACATTGTTATTAACTTAATTAGCGTACTCCTAAGCTGGCCTTTGCTAAAAACGCAAGGGGCCAAAGAGCCACATGTGGCTCGCAAGCCGCAGTTTGCCGACCATGTTCTAAGGGTTTATATATTTTGCTATTTTCTTTCACTCAGTATAGTTTTTAAATCAGTAGATGGGTGGATAAAAACAGCTATGGTACATTTACACAATGGAACACTAATCAGCCATAAGAAGGAAGAAAAATTTATCCTATAAAACACGTGGACCTGGAGAGCATTATGCTAAGGGAAATAACCCAGTCAGAAAAAGACAAGTATTATACCATGTGATTTCACTCATTTGTGGAATTTAATGAACAGACTTACTTAAAAAGCAAAATCAAGACAGACCTACAGATAGAGAGCAGGCAGACAACTCTAATGTAGGGGAGGGGGTGGTTTGGGGAGTGGTGGTGGAGGGATAGAGCAAAAAAGAAAGAAGAGAAAAAAACTCAGGGACACAGGTGGTAGAAGGGAAGAAGTGGAAGAGGGTAAATGTGGTAGGGGGTAAATGGTGATGGGAAAAAATCCTCACTCATTTTTACTAGACGTTATAATTCAAATAAAGTAATCTAAAGAAAAAAAGATTTTTTTTCATATAATACTTACATCAGAAGACTGTATTCTAATTATTTCTTGTTATTTTAAGAAATCACATATTCAGTATATGCTAAGTAATAGTTGCAGTGTAGAAAAGTCAACTAATATCTTTCTACACTGTAGTTGGGATTGAAGTTACATCTAGCAAGCTTGTGCAGTATTCAAACTAAATAGCAAAGTGTGTTTCTAAATATTTGCAGAATCCTGCTCTCTCTTAGGGTCATGTGAATTATGTAACATTTTTATCATGTGGATAAAAAATCACTATAAAGTAGGGATGATAACACCTCACTTACAGAGTTACTATGGTGACTAAATGGGATAGCACATTTAAGATATCCTGGCAAGCACCTCGTATTAGTTCCAGGCCCATTCTCCACATCTGCTCCCAACATTTTAGGTCATGATCACTTACAGAATTAGACATTTCAGTTGTTTAATGATCCTGGGTTCCCCAGGTGACTTACATTTCCTGGTGAGCATTATTATATTATCTCCATTTTAGATGTTTTATTTTTCAGGGGCTAGCAATATATTTAAAACTTGGAAATTTTTACTTTTTGGAAAATTTTAAACGCAAAACTTTTACCCTTGTCATTAGCTCATCCTTTAAATCAGATTTCACTATCAAGAATTCTTCTTGTACTTGAAGGCTTTCTGTTGTTTATTTTATGTCTATACGTAAAAGGATTGTTTAAAACTAAACTGAAAAACTTGCTGAGGTCCTGGGAAATCATTTTGAGTATGTTCTGTTCGCTTTCTCTCCCAGAGTTGATGTTCTCCTCTGAGGTGGAAGAATATCCTGATAAAGGAATCAACGCCTCTTCCTAATGCCTGCTCACCTTCAGAGGAAAACGGCCCAGTGCTTAGAAGTCTTCCCATCCTTGTTTTTAAATGTATTTTTATAAGATATGCACAGGTGTATTTTGAAATGATTTTTTTGATTATGTAATACTGAAAAAAAATCTCAAGATTATGGAAATTGTTAAAATTGTACCTGCAATTTATACCCAATCGTCATTATCTTAATGACAAAAAGGAGGTAATAAGCTTGAAACAAGTAGGTAAAAGTGTTTATTTCCCGTTCTGTCAAATTGGTGGCATTTATAATCATTATCTTAAAGAGAACAAGTAACTTCACTGTTACAAAAGCTATATCAGGTTTAAACATAAATTTAGGGAATGGGCACGAAGAGAAATAAAGACCTTCATTATTTATTTTTGATATCTCCTTCCTGGGTTCATTGAAATATGAAATTTGTCTTTTTTTTTTTTTTAAGTGACTTAGTGACTGTGTATCATGTAATAAGTATAATGTAATGTAATTTAGCTTGAAAGATGTTTTACTTCATGACTAATAAAAAGAAAATATATCTTTTTTGTTTGAAAAATTTTATAACTGAAAAAGTTTACTTCTTTTTAAAACCGATATCAGTGGTTCCCAGAGCTGGTTGCACATCAAAATCATTTAGGAAGCTTTAAAAAATAATTAGGAAAAAAAAAAAAAAAAAAAGACGTAGCAAAAGAGAAGCAGAGTAGGCAAAACACTCCAGGGAAATAAAGCAGAGGCCAGTGAGCTTGCTGAGCTAACACTCAATTGACTTTTGCAAAACCCTTTCCGCTGCCTCTGTTTTGGCATGACGAGAAGAATGAGTAGAAATTCACTGAATCTATTCTCGAGAGATTTCTGGCTCTCGAAATCCTACTCCTGAGGTGGCCTGCACTGGAACAGGTCTCTTCAGAGCTGTGTCCAATGGCGCCTCAACTGGTGTGAAACCCTGGATAAGGCTCCATGGGGCAAGGTGTCACAAAGCCTCTGGGGCACAGCAACAAAACGAGTGGGCCAGCCCTCCTTAGCAAACAGCTGAATGTTGTAGAACAGAAGAGGATTGATCAATTGATAATAGAAGTGGATGCTCCTAGAATAGGTCTAAATGTGGTGTAGGCATCATAATAGGAGTGGTTTGCCGTCTCTGAGGCTGGAGTTGCTGAAAAGGGATTCCCCCTTTTCACAGAACTGTGAATGCGCTGGCATCCTGCCAGTCCCAGCTTTCACTGCCAGCAAACTTCAGGGAAGCCACGCTCATTCGAGCTGAGGCTCACCACATCTGAACAATGAATGTTATGAAGGATAAGTATGAGAAAACCAATGTGGGGGATTGTGCCCTGGCTGGGAATGGAACTGGTGACCTCTTGGTTCCTGGATCAACACTCAACCACTTGAATCACACTGGCCAGATCTATTTCTTTTTAAATTAACAATTAGTTGCAATAGGGTGAATCCACTAATGAGCTATATCGAGTGGCAACTTGGAGACAGCTGTTAATTCTGCATTTGGAGTATGTGTATGGGGTCTTATGGCTTACCTGGAAGCTGAACTTTGAATTGGTCCTTGAATAAGAGAAAAATGGGTTCCAAATAGAATAGCGATTAAGGATTCTGGAGGCTCTTGGTTTTCGCATTAAATAATTCCAATTTACTGTAGCCCCAGTTGGTTTGGATCAGTGGATAGAACATCAGCCTGTGGACTGAAGGATCTCAGCTTCAATTCCTGTCAAGTGCATATGCCCAGGCTGATCCCCAGTGGGGGGCATGTAGGAGACAGTCAATGATCTTTTCCCTCATCATTAATCTATTTCTCTCTCCCTCTCCCTTCCTTTCTGAAATCAATAAAAATGTATATTTTAAAATTCCAATTTATGGCCAATAAAGAAGCTCTGGCGTTCCTGGTTTTGTTTGTTCAAAAAGCAGACTGTATTTTTAAGTGTTAAAGGTGAAATCGTGGAAAGGATGGATGACAGCGGGCTGGGAGACCCATGCATACACCATGGTGCTTGTGTGAGATGGCCTACACTAGGTGCCATAAAGGGGAGGAGTAGGCTTCAAATATTTGGGGTTAGAATTCAAACGTGTCTGGCATTTTAAGCTTTTGTGGGGAGAACACTACCAGGTTCAAATGAGATTGGGACACACAGGAGGCCTAGGAGGGAAGATGCACATCAACGCGCTGTGCTATGTCCGTGGGGCAAACTGACTCTCGAGCCACATGCGGCTCTTTGGCCCCATGAGTGTGGCTCTTCCACAAAATACCACGGCCTGGGCGAGTCTATTTTGAAGAAGCTTCCATCTGAGTTTGCCGACCAGTGGTCTAGGCTGTTGGAAATAGCGCATCTGGAACGTAGGGTAAAGCAGTGATGGACGCTAAGTCTCCGGGAAGGACCGTTGCAGGGAGGAGGGCTTCGGGGAGGATAGGGGCAGACGGGACGCACTCCGGTGTCGGACACCGGTCACGTGCCGAGGAGCCTGCTGCCAGCCGCATGGTGGGCTCCTTCTCAGGGCACCGGGCACGGCCTGTCCCTCCAGGCTCACAAGGCTGCGGGCCCCCAAAGCCAGCCCCGGGCGGGGCCGCCTAAACGTGCGGCCGCGCAGTGTTGTACGCTTGTGCGCCTGCGCGTGTGCGTGCGCGTGTGTGCGTGTGCGTGTGCGCCTGCGCGTGAGCGGGAGGAAAGCGCGGGAAAAGCGGCGGGAGGGCTGCGCCTGCGCAGTGGCAGGCAGTCAGTTAGGCACAGACCCGCCCTGGGAGGATGGACGGATGGATTTCCCCAACAGATGCCTGAGGTTTCCAACGCAGCCAGCCGCAGTCGAGAACCACGCGGGCGGGTCCACTCCCTGTTCAGAGCCCCCGTGCTTCAGAGGAGCCCCCGAGCTCCCTGGAAACGCGCCCATCAGAGGGTCTGGGTGTCCCCCAGGCCGTCACTTCCAGGAGTAAGGCAAGACCATTAATCTCTCCAAGGACCAGGCCAAGAGGGCCCTGGGCACCGGCAGGCCAACGTGAGTGTCTCCCCCGCCTCTCCGACCCCCCCCCCCCCCTTAACCCCCTCCTAACACCCCCCGAACCTCGACCCCCACCCCACCCCCGCCCCCCGCGGAGCCTGCCCCTACCCGACCACCCCGAGGGTAAGGAAGGCAAAGGGACCAGGGCCTGCAGCTGGGAGGGAGGGAGACCTGCCCCAAATGGAAGGCGGTCCTACCTGAGAAAGAGCTTACTTGTGGGGTCCTGGCAGTTACTTCACCTGTCAGAGCCTCGTTTTATTACTGTTCACGGAATACACGGATGACACCTGCCTCGCTTACCAGGCTGTCTGAGCAGCCACAGGAGGTAAGGATGTAAAGGGCGTAACAGGGCAGAGCACAACGCACAGTCAGCGTTAGCCTTGTCCTCCTCATTGGGATTTCATGTAGGTGGTTAAAGGGCTAGACTGAGATATGTCCATGTTCAGGTCTGTCATACTAATGTTATTTATTAATGTTGTCATTTATATACAGTGAACTAAAGAGCTTTTTCAAGCACCCACGTCTGTAAAGTATTTTTAAATAAAGTTCTTTTTGTTGTATAGTTGAAAAAAGAAATAAAGGGCTAGACTGCAGAAACTTTAGTTACCCTTGTTTTCAATTCCCCAGGTTCTTTTCTTTTTCCAAATAAATGTCCTAACATCATTACAACAACAACACATATTTGCCCTTAGGACTGGAGATGTCACCTTTAGACTATGTTACCATATGTACTAGTATTTGGGTTCCCCTTCCCCCAGAATTTCTATTCTATTCCACCACTCTCTTTGTCAACTTCTGTATATTACATCAATATAACAATATATATAATATAAAGTGTGCCTTGCTTCTTTATGCTTTTACACTTGTTTATTCTATCTAGGCTCATCTCCCTCTAGTTCTTTTTTTTTTTTTTTAAATATATTTTATTGATATTTTACAGAGAGGAGGAAGGGAGAGAGATAGGGAGCTAGAAACGTTGATGAGAGAGAAACATAGACCAGCTGCCTCCTGCACACCCCCAACCAGGGATGTGCCCGCAACCAATGTACATGCCCTTGACCGGAATCGAACCTGGGACCTTTCAGTCCGCAGACCGACGCTCTACCACTGAGCCAAACCGGTTTCGGCTCCCTCTAGTTCTTACTTTTTTGTTTCTTCAAATCCACTTGAAGTATCATAATCTCCTTTCTGAATAATCTCTCCCCACCCCACTTATTTGCCCTGTGTTTCTGGGATAGTTTGTAGGCATTCTGAATAGGGCTTAGTACTGGAATCTGACCCTCGCCAACTCTTGTTATTACTTGTCTTGTTTAATTGGGAATGAAGGAAGTAAAAGTGTCACTTTTTATAGATGACACAATCCTTTATATAGAAAACTCCAAAGACTCCACCAACCAACTATTAGAAACAATAAACAAATACAGTAAAGTTGCAGAATACAAAATCAATGTACTAAAATCTGCATTTCTATACTAACAGTAAAATTTCAGAAAAAGAAATGGAAAAAAATTCCTTTTGCAATTACAGCAAAAATAAAATAAAATAAAATAAAATAAAATAAAATACCTAGGAATAAACTTAGCTAAGGGTGTGAAGGACCTATATTCTGGAAACTACAAAACAGTATTAAAAGAGATTGAAAAGACACAATGAAATGGAAAGATATTCCATGTTCATGGATTGGAAGAATCAAAATAGTTAAATGTCCATATTACCCAAAGTAATATATAGACAGTGCAATCCCCATCAAAATCTCAATGACATGTATATAAGCAAATAACTTTTGACAAAGGCGCCGAAAACATACACTGGAGCTAAGAAAGCCTCTTCAATAAATGGTGCTGGGAAAACTGGAAAACCGCATGCAAAAGAATGACACTAGACTACTGTTTGCCCTTGTGTACATAAGTTAATCCAAAATGGATCAAAGACTTAAATATAAGATCTGAAAGAATAAATCACATAGAAGAAAACATAAGTACTAAACTTATGGACCTTGGTGTTAGAGAAGATTTTATGAATTTGATCCCAAAGCCAATGGAGGTAAAGGCAAAAATAAATGATTGGACTATATCAAACTAAAAATCTGCACAGCACAAGAAACCAATAAAACAAAAGGCAACCAATCAATATTTGCAAACAACAGTTTCGACAAGGGCTTAAAATCCAAAATATATAAAGAACTCATACAACTCACCACCAAACAATCCAATTAAAAAATGGGAACAGACACTTCTTGAGAATTAAAAAAAAACCACCACTGCAATGAGGTATCAGCTCACAACTGTTAACATGATATAACTTTACGCTTGCCAACTTTTAAAAATGCTTTGCCATGACATTTTTTAAAGGTCAGTTTTCATCTATTTGTAAAACAGACTAAATAATCTACTTAAAGTCATGTACATGGCCAATCCACTTAACTAGCAAACACAACACCGTGAAAGCATGAGGGCATTCATATGAACCCTTCTGAGCATGAAACCACACTTTTCCTCAGAATATTTGTATGCTGCTTAGAGTCAGCTCAATAGGGTACTTTCTTGTTTGTTAAAGAAAACTGCTAAATTCTAATATTTTCTCTTGCTACCCTAGGGGGTAATCCCTGGGCCTTGCTGTGAGTGTTTTATTTCATGAGGACCGAAAACCACAGAGGGTGAAAAGAAGCCATTGCTCTTGAGCTTGGGCTGGGGAAAAGAGGCTTCAAACAAATCTTTTTGAGTTAATAATTCCATGTACCTATGACTTGCACAAGAATAGCAAGATTTGACCAATCAAACAAGTTATTCTTTTTCCCATGTAGAAGATCTGAGTTGGCAAAGAAAGAATAAGACAAGCCTCTTTTCTTGGCAGTTGATTTTTCTATAATGAAGCTAAAATTGTTTTTCCATCTGTCTGTCTTCAACACCAGACTGAACTTCGTAAGGACAGGAACACTTCAACCTGGAGTCAGCACAATGCCAGGCATATGATTGTAAATAATACTTAATATAAGGAAAATGAGGTTTCCATTAGGAAGTAGGAATATCCTACCGGAGGGTAAGCATGTAGGCTAGTGGTTTTCAAACAAAATGGTGGAATGGAAGAGAGTGGGTCAAGAAGGTCATTCGGAAAGAAGTGCAGAACAATGGGAGTGAATGCAGACTTTTAAAAATATATATATTTTATTGATTTTTTACAGAGAGGAAGGGAGAGAGATAGCTAAAACGTCAATAAGAGAGTAACATCGACCAGCTGCCTCTTGCACACCCCCTACCGAGGATGTGCCCAAAACCAATGTACATGCCTTTGACCGGAATCGAACCCGGGACCTTTCAGTCCGCAGACCGACGCTCTACCACTGAGCCAAACCAGTTTCGGCAAATGCAGACTTTTTAATAGAAATGGGAGGGACTGCTATTCAGGGTGTGGCCAGCAGTGACAGAGATGATAGGCATAATAGAATGAATTGAAATAAAAATTCTCTGCAGATTCAGGAGAAATTCTAGGTGGTGTCAGAAGGTATTATATAACTGATTTCTAGAACTTTTGTTCAAGGATCTAATAGAATACTGGCAAATAATTGTACTGTCATAGACAAGAGCTTTGCTCAGGTGAGGAAGGAAAAGTAAAAAGTTGTAAGATAAGGGGGAGGTAGGATTTTTTTTTTCCAGTTTGTTAAAGATAAATTGAACATCTGTATTTTAAAAGAAATTTTTCCTGTTATTTTGAATTTTATAAGATGCACATTCAAAAATCAAAATAACTTTCAAGTAGACTTCCATAATAAAGTTATCAAAACATTAGAAAGCCTGAGGTTCCACATTAAACACACATATAGTGTACCACAGTTTAATATTTTTCTGACAATACAGTAATTGTAATTAAATTACTTTAAACTACAAATTTTACATACACACACATACACACACACAGGGTGGGATGAAAGTAGGTTTGCAGTTGTTCATATGAAAAATAATAATATACAAATAAATTCTATGTTTTGCATACGCACAACTATAAACCTTTTGCCCACTCTGTGGAGCAAATATAAAAAAACATTAAACAGTTAGATGCAACAATAACAAAATGATCCAAAATGTATAAAACAAATTTTTCAATACAACTTTAAAATAAAAATGTCAACATAACAAAGGATTTATTTTATACTTGAAAAATCAATGATTCATGAAAGACATATAACAACAAAGATTCATGGGAATTTAATGTTTGTAAATAAGAACATGTTAATTTGAGTTCAGCAAAGGTTGGGGATAAATATACTTTTCAAGCTATATTTTTAAAACTAAATTTATTGGGGTGACATCTATATATATATATATATATATATATATATATATATATATATATATATAAAAGCCTAAGCAACTGGCTGACCAGCCAGTAGCTATGATGTGCACTGACCACCATGGAGTAGACGCTAAATGCAGGAGCTGCCAAGCTGCAGTGTCTTGGCAGCGGTGGTTCTTGGATGACACACCCAGAACCAGAGAGGAGGGAGCCCGATTCCAGGGTACATCACCTGAGAACCTCCCTCTTGAAATCCAGGACCCCTTGGAGGATGTAAGAGAGCTGGTTTTAGCCCGATCCCAGCAGGCCAGACTGAGGGACCCCACGGGTGCACGAATTCATGCACCAGGTCTCAAGTTGGTCAATAATAAGATACAAGTTTCAAGTGTACAATTCTATGATACATCATCTGAATATTATATTGGATGCTCACCACCCTAAGTTAAATCTTCTTCCATCACCATATATTTGACCTCCTTTATCCTTTACTACCTTTATTCCTTCCCTCTAATAATCACCATACTGTTGTCCAAGTCTCTGAGTTTTTGTTTGCTTTCCTTATTTGTTCATTTGTTGCTTTCAGTTTTATATCCCACATATGAGTAAAATCATATGGTTCTTAACTTTCTGTCTATTTCACTTAGCATAATATTCCCAAGATCCACCCTTATTGTCACAAATGCCAATTTTAAGTCATATATATATATATATATATATATATATATATATATATGTGTGTGTGTGTGTGTGTGTGTGTGTGTGTACACATCTATGTATTTATTTACTTATATGTTAATCATCACCTGAGGATATTTTTTTCCATTGCTCTTTAGAGAGTGGGAGGGAGGGAGAGATGGGAAAGGAGAGAGAAAGAAAGAGATTGATTGGTTGCCTCCCTCATGTGTCCAACCAGGCTGGGGATTCAAACTGCAACCCAAGTGTGTGCCCTTGACTGAAATTGAACTCCAAGACCCTTGGTTGCACGGGCCAATGCTCTAACCACTTAGAAACACCACCCAGTCTAAGTTATGTTTTTAATAGGCAGTTTTCCCCTAGTCCTCTTGCTTCTCCCCTCCATTCCCCCTTTCTCTTTACTTTAAAAATCTATATTAAAATGTCTTATAATTTTTAAGGCTAACCATTGTGTATAGTGATTAGAACCCTTAGAACAAAGTTTAAAACCAACCAACAGATAGCGGTTAGAGAAGTTACTCTGTCATAACTAAAACCCCAAACCGTTTGTTCACTGCTTTATCCCACGTACTAACTATTCCAAGGATTAAATCCCAGTTCCTTCCATGACTGATAAATGCAGGAATATTGGGATAATTTGCAAGTAGGATCACTGCTCTTAGTTCGATACAGTACCAAGTCCACACCAGGTTGAGACTGGAACATGGTAATGATGGCCCTTTTAAGCAAGGACTCATTGTTTATGCTACAGTGTACTTCTCTCCTTTGCTCTCTGCTAACTCATTGATAAATTTGTTGAGGGTAGAGATGAGTTTTCTAGTCAGATTAATATCCCACTTCCTAATATAATACCTGATACTAGAGACTCATAAAATTGAATTGAAATAGTTATATTATTTGCCTCTAAAGCCTTAATTTATTTACACTGTAGATGCAGAGGAAAACTTTTACAGGGTCTGAAAGTAAAGAAGGAAAAGGAACATCTAAACCAGAAAATTTGGTGCCATTTGGGGATGTGGTATGTATGATTAATCCTTAGTAAACCCATATAAGTTATTTCTTATTTTACATTAAAACTAGTTACTGTTTATTATTTGGTAATCAAAAGTATGCATAGAAAATTGTACTTTCTGATAGCATACGCATTGATTTTTTTTTTTTCATTTTTATGAGTCAGAACACCATTCTGGTGATCACTGAAATTATGGAAAACATCCTGATTCAAAGAAAAAAATGTTTTCTATATTAGGAATTCATAAAGTCAAGTTTTATAAGAATCATCTGGAATAATTTTTAAAAACATTGCTTCTCAGGCCCCACCTAAAACCTGCTAACTTAGAATTTG
This sequence comes from Pipistrellus hanaki, assembly GCF_964339955.1. Taxonomy (NCBI): domain Eukaryota; kingdom Metazoa; phylum Chordata; class Mammalia; order Chiroptera; family Vespertilionidae; genus Pipistrellus; species Pipistrellus hanaki. The sequence continues at coordinate 74,090,349 of NC_140510.1, read as the reverse complement.
AGAATGGGGTTTTAGGATACTGAATAAAAAAAGCTTATCTCAAGCAAGGCATATTTCTTATTATTATATGAAGGTGTTACACTTTACCACTTCTTACCTAATATAAAATAAAAATGATTCAGAGTGATGATTGGATTTAAGTTGGTAATGAACCATTGTTTTGCTTTGTATTCTTGTTCATTTTAGGTTTATCTTAAACAAAGCCTGTCTGTTTTTCTTCTCTGTTTCTGCTTTCTGGTGTTTTCCAATAACTAGAGATTTCTAATGAGAAACAATATTTCTTATGAAAAAGACTAACAAAGTAGAGCTTTAAAAGTATGTAGTTTGGTATAGAGTAAAATAGAAGAAAAGTTACTTTTAAAAATTTACTCACTGTGTTTTTATTTTGATTGTTATAGGTTGGCTGTCTGGCTATTCATGTAAAGAGCTGCAGTCATTTTACACCTAACAGTATCCTTTCTTTTGATTAAGAATCATGCTAATATCATATATCACTATTTCAGTTAGATATTACTATATTATAAGACACTCTAAGACTTAATGGCTTAGAATATTAATTATTTTATTATTAATCACTATATGTGCACTCCTTGGGTGGTACTCCTGCTTTATTATCGCAGCTGAGGCTATAATCACCTGGCAGGTCAGAAAAGCTGGGATGTGTATGGGTCATTTATGTGTCTGGTGCTTTAGTGAGATGCCTAGAAGATTGGCATTATTTTTTCCCTCTATTCATTTTTATTTTATATTACATTAAAATACTATTTATCTTCATTACTGAATTTGTTGGTGCCCTCTTAAATTTTGTCCCCTGGCTAGCGCCTCTCCGACACTTTCCTAGTCCCAGTCTGGTCAAGTTCATTGCTTGTTAAAGCAGTCATTGGTCCAGGTGAGACTCAAGAGCAGAGGACAAGAAATGTCGCTCTGGATGTGGACAGTGACAAAAGAATTTTAGCCATTGGTAACCCACCTCAATCACCATCTAAGTTAAAGGAAAATATATATGATATCTTCTTGGAATATATATTACTAATTCATTCCTAAGAAATAACTGTGCTTCTTTTAAGTGGATTTATTTAACTTGGTACCCTTAAATAAATCCTCTTCTTAGATTTATCATGGCATACACCCAGTCTCATTATGAAGATGTGGTGTTTCTTTTTTATATAAGTGATTAGTGAAGAATTCTACATAGAGATTTTTAAAGATAATTAGTTAAATCATGAAAAAATATTGTTTTAATGGAGTGCTATGAAAAGTAAAAGAACAAGCTAATATAGTATAAGCGAGTATGTAGTGAATTAAAGTAGAATGCTGCTTTAAAATTTGTCCTTAAATTAAATAGAAATTATTCTCAAATGACATATTTTTAAAATTTCTATATAATTATGCTTACCAAAAATTTTCAACTATATATTGTAAATGCTTATTAACCCTTAAAATATGAAAAATTGCAAAGGAATTATGTTTATTTTTTTTAAATATATTGTACTGATTTTTCACAGACAGGAAGGGAGAGAGATAGTTAGAAACATCAATAAGAGACAAACATTGATCAGCTACCTCCTGCACCACCCCCACTGGGGATGTGCCCGCAACCAAAGTACATGCCTTTGACCAGAATCAAACCTGGGACCCTTCAGTCTGCAAGCCGACCCTCCATCCACTGAGCCAAACGGGTTTTAGCTGAAAAGGAATTATAATGGAATTGTGACTATAAAAATATGAGAATTGATCTAAGGAAGTATCAACCTTTTCTAGTTAAATTGTACCTAACATTAATGGGCAAAAATACTATTTTAAAAGACTTTTCATCATTCAATGTGTTCTACAATTATCTCTTTATTTATTTGATTGATTCTTAAGTTCTAGCCTGAATTGTTTAATGGATTAATTGTATAATGTGTTATTGTTTAATTACAACAAAATTTGCTTCCTAAATATTTATTTATTTTCAGTCAATTTACAGCATGACGAATTTTGCATTCGTATCTCTATAAACAACATTGTGAAATTTACAAAACTGTGTAGCTTGCTATCCCAAAATATACCATTTATGCATAATGAAAAGAAAATTATGATTAAGTTTGATGAAGTGAAGTATTTTTCTGTACAGGTAATATTGAAGTTTTCTTCTAGATATAAGAATGCATTTGTTTCAAATATGCTACATTAATTATATCCTTTGGGAAGGGATAAGGGAAGAAACAAAAGCAGTACCTTTTAAAAAAATAAGTAGGTTACTGTAAAATGCACAATTTTGGGGGTCTTTTTCCCTGAGATCTTACTGTATGTGGTTTATCACACATGTGTTTTTCTCTGTCTTGCTCTTCCCTTCCTATCTCCCATTGCCCACCCCGTCTTAATTCATTTGGGCTCCAATAACAAATTACTGTAGATTGGGTGGCTTAAACAACAAATGTTTATTTCTCACTTTTCTGGAGAATGGGAAGTTCAAGATCAAGATGCTGGCAGATCTGTTGTCTAATGAGGGCCTGCTTCCTGGTTTGCAGCTGGCCCTCTGCTCATTGTTGTAAGTGATATAGCAGAGAGCAAAGAGAGATCATCCTTTTTGTGTCTCTTCTTATAAGGGCACTAATCCAGTTCATGAGGGCTCTACCCTCATGACCTAATTACATTCCCAACACCCCACCTATAAGTACCATCACACTGGGGGTTAAGGGCTCAACATGAATTCTAAGAAGACATTCAGTTCATGGCACACCATTTTTTCTCATCTCCCCCCCCCCCTTTTTTTTTCTTCTTTCTCCTTATATAAAATCTCCCCAATTATTTTTGCATGGATTAATCTCTTCAGTTTTTATAATAATCCCCTCAAATATGTATACTCTCATTAGCATTAACAAAATTAAAACACAACCTACAAAATGGGAGAAAATATTTGCAAATCATATATTTGATAAAGGGTTAATATCCAAATATTTATAAATATTTAAACTCATACAACTTAATAGAAGAAAAAAATTAAAAAAGGACAGAGGATCTGAAGAGACATTTTTTCCAAAGAAGCCATCCAAATGATCAACAGGTACTCACCTTCAGTAATGATCAGGGGAATGCAAATCAAAACCATAGTGAGATATTGCCTCACAGGGGTTAAAATGGTTATGATCTAAAAGACAAATTGCCAGTGTTGGCAAGGATTTGGAGAAAAGGGAACCTTTGTGCATTGTTGATAAGAATGTAAATTAGTGCAGCCACTATGGAAAACATCATTTCTCATCACTGTTATTTCTCTCCTTTTCCCTCTCAGAAACCAATAATAAAAAATATACATATTTTTAAAAATCTTTATTGTTGAAAGTATTACATATGTCTTCTTCTTCCCCCATTAACTCCCTCCAGCCAGCCTCTGCCCTCCCCCCCAGGCCTTCAGCACACTATTGTCTGTGAATAAAAAATATATATTTTTAAAAAGAGTATTTACAGCCCAGCCAGATTGGCTCAGAGGTAGCTGATCAATTATTCTATCTCTTCAATGCTTCTATCTCTCTCTCCCTCTTCCTTTCTGAAATTAATAAAAGTATACTTTAAAAATTAAAAATAGAATTACCATATGATCCAGTAATTCTGCTTGTGGGTATTTATTCATAGAAAACAAAATCACTATCTTGGAAAGATATATTCACCCCCGTGTTCAATGCAGTATTTACAATAGCCAATATTGTAAAACTAAGAACCCATCAAGGATGAAGAGATTTAAAATATTTTAATAAAATATTATTTAATCGTAAAAAAGAAAGAAATCCTACCATTTGCATCAAAATGGATGGACCTTGAAGGCATTATGTTAAGTGAATAAGACAAAGAAAGGCAAATACTGCATGATCTCATATAAATCTGGGGGGGGAAAAAAAACCCACCACCACCACCAAAAAACCCAAACCTAACTCATGTATACAGAGAATAGATTGGTGGTTGCCACAGGTGGAGTTTTGAGGGTGGGCAAAATGGGTAAGGTGCTCAGGATATCTAATGTATGGCATGGTGACAATAGTTAAATACTATATTGTATATTTGAAAATTACTAAGAGACTGGATCTTAAAATTTCTCATCACAAGATGAAGATTCTAACTGTATAGTGATGGATGTTAACTAAACTTATTGTGATAATCATTTTGCAATATATACAAATATCAAATCATTATTTTGCATACCTACAAGCAGTACAATGATATCAATTATATATCACTTAAATTTTTTAAGCACTTAGAATCTTGGGATAGGAAGGCATGAGATATTTTTCTAATTAGCAAGAGAGTATGGATTTTAAAGGTGACTTAGTAATTGTATTACAGGTTTCAAAGTTCCAAGTTGAGACAACTGTGTTCATTTCATCAAAAAGTTAAAAAAAAAAAAAAAAAAAAAAAAGACTGAAATGGATTAAAAAGAGAGAGACAATGTAGGCATGGGTGTTTCAAAAAGACTGTAATTGACAGTAGACATAAAGAAGATCCTAAGTTTTGTGAGATTAGTTTGAAAAGTTATGACTAATAACATGAAAACTAATTGCTAGACTATGCACATAATAGAATATAGTTTATGGATGTATTTATTCAAAAGTTATATCTGAAATTCAGACTGACAATTTAAGCCTTCTTTTTATATGTATTTTCTATTAAGGTTCCCAGACGTCAAAATGATGCCCGGAATAAAATTTTCTTGGATCTAGTGCAATATGATAATAAAGAAAATCAGACTTTGTTAGGGCGTGTTCAGGTACACCTTTATGAAGTAATTCAGGTATATATCAAAATATTTTTTACTTTGAGTAAAAAAATTGTCCAGTTATTTATTGTTAAGATTTACCTATACCTGATGGATTCCTTTTATTTATTATCTACCTTCAAACTCATGGGCTCAGGAAACAATATTTCATCTATCTGTTAAAAAAAAAAGAGAAAGAGAGAGAGATTTGGTTTATAACAGTATAATGTTTTTGAAATTTTAATTTTCTGGAAGGGCAGTGATACAATCTAAAAAAATTAAGCTTGTTTTATTATGCTTTCTGAAATGTTTTAAAATAAGACTCAGACCGCAAACTCTATCTCTTAGTTGGCAGCATAAATGTCAGTTCTTTTATCCTTATCTGGGCAGCTTGCTATCTGCCCTGTGCGTGTGTCATTTAGGGGTCAGCCAAAATTTTGGACAGACTTTGTATACAGATTTTATGAGTCCTTCTGTCTTGCTTTCTCCTTCCTAGAAGTGTTCCCTCCTGTGTGACAAATTTTGAAAAAGGAAAAATCAATGAATCCTTGGTGATGACAGAGAGGAGAGAGAGACTGGGAAGAAAAAAGGAAGCTTTTTATTTTTAAACAGAAGAATGCCAGTGTAGAAGGATTGATAAAATTACAAACTCACCATTTTTACAACTTTTTATAGTAAATTCAGTCAAGAGTTAGCAATGGCACTAGAAACATTAGGTAAAAGGTGCTTGGGGAATAAGATATTTGCCTGGTGCCAGAGTAACGGTCCACAGATTAATTATTACAAAGGGGAAAATGCCTATACAGTAGACAGATGTGGTGGCTACCACTTTAACCAAGAGCTTGAACTTAGCATAAGAGATTGTGGACAATTTTAACACCCACCGTGATACAATATGATGTGCACAACCTAGGAATTATTCTCATCAAAACCATTGAGCCCAAGCTTAACTAACCTGAGTCTAGATCTAACTGACCTAATGTTTAGGGAATAGGGAAGAAGTTAAATAATGACCTGGTCAGGTAAATGCATAATGTGAGACATACCAGCTTTGCTTCTTTAAAAAGTTAAATCATTAAAAAAATATATAAAAAAAATGGAGCAACTGTTCAAGATTTTTAGATACAGCAACTTTGAAAACAAATTTGAAAAAGTTACAAAAGACATTCTTGTGAAATTTAGGGAATTTTGAATATATATTGCATATTAGATAAATTCTAAAATTATTGTTAATTCTCTAAAGTCTGATACTAATATTGTGGTTATGTGGAAGGCCATCCTTATCTTTACAGTACGCAGGGAGGAGTTTGACATTTAGGAGTCAAGTGAGATGACGGCTGCAACTTGTAAATTGTGCAGTAACCATGGACACACAGACAACGCAAACGTGGCCAGATGTATATCAGTGCTTATTATTTTGACTGATCTATGTTTCGCTAAGTGAGAATTAGTGATTAGTGACTGGAATGTCTGCAAGAGATGCCAGATAGCATGAGGCTTAAAATTGGAAACTGTTCATATCTACCTGGAAGCAATAGAAGGGAGTGTGGACGATGTTACCCCACCTCCTGACCTTGAGGTTCGTGGGCCTTCAATTGAATGTAGTGGTGAACCGGGTTTCAGGTAAAGTAAAGGGAGATGTATAGTGGATCAGTTAAAGGTGTAAGGTTGCTGCATGGTGCGGGGCCTGATACGGCGGGGTTCTCCCATTTTCGTGGCCAGCGCAGAAAGAGATAAAATTGGTTCTTCATAGAGGCATCCGAGGACTGAGAAATAATGAAATGAAGAGAGTTGACGCAGAAATAGGTTCAAGCTGGGTCCCGGGTGGGTCGCCGACCTCCTCTGCTGGAGAGACAGACGACTCACCTGAGCCACGCAGCACATCTACCCTGTTTCCCCGAAAATAAGACAGAGTCTTATATTAATTTTTGCTCCCAAAGATGCGCTAGGTCTTATTTTCAGGGGATGTCTGATTTTTCTATTAAGAAGAATACGGTACACATTTATTGTTAAATGAAAATAAAGGAAATTTATTACCTGTATACGGTACGGTAGTACAGTAGTTGTCAACACAAACCAGACAAACTGTGAATCCTACAGTATCAAGAATTTACTCATTTATTTAGTGACAATCATGTCATCATCTTCTGGAAGATCATCATAACAATCCAATTCCTGAATTTCCTGGTGAATTTCTTGTGACTTCATTTCTTTCAGAATCAGTGGACCAAATCTCTCATGTTTAGCCTAGGGGGTCCTTATTTTCAGGGGATGCCTTATATTTCACTCAGAAGGAAACCTGTAAGTAGGTCTTATTTTCGGAGGATGTCTTATTTTCGGGGAAACACGGTATTTATTTTCCAATACACAAGGGGGTTTCACTGGAAAACCCAAGACCAAAGGAGCCTGGGAGGGCCCAGGTCCCACCCATCCCTTCCTCTCCGGTGCCAGATGGATTCCACATCTCAAAGCCCTCTTCTGGAACCCAGACAAAGGCAAGCCAGGAACTGACACCACCTCCGCACTCCCAGGGCAGGGGTGCAACTGACATGACTCTGCCAATGGCCCAGGGCCCAGCCAACAACAATCTAAACTTTAAAGAATGTCCATGTGTCTTCCCAGGGGGCCCTCTACACATGGCTCAGTGGTTGAGCGTCAACCTGTGAACCAGAAGCGTCAACCTATGAACCTTTCAATTCCCAGTAAGGGCACATGCGCAGGTTATGGGCTCGATCCCCCAGTAGGGAGCATGCAGGAGGCAGCCTATCAGTGATTCTCATCATTGATGTTTCACTCTCTCTCCCTTCCTCTCTGAAATTAATAAAAATAATTTTTTTAAAGATGTAAAGCTGTTAATCATGGAATGGGAATTTCACAGGTCGAGGTGGGAAATGCTGGGAAGGAAGGGAACTGTGGGGTGTTGCTTTAATGGGAGAACTGATAGCACAGCAGAGATGACCAGAGATGGGTGACCAAGGACACCAAAGTTGACCTGGTTTAAAAGATCCCAACAGTCCCTGAAAGATGAGAAAAGCCCCCAGTCCTGTCAGCAGTCAGCTTAGCATTAGGTTATGGTGTTTGGTGTGTGCGTGTGTGTGTGTGTGTGTGTGTGTGTGTGTTTTATGTTTAACCCTTCAATCACAAACTACAGAAATGATTCCTGGAAGTACTGTAGGCAGGTGCTTTGAGACTTCCAAAAGGAGAAACTATAACAGGACGATTTTTTTCTAAAACATACATATTAATATTAATATTTATTTTTGGTTCAATCTAGAATTTTTATTTTCATCCAAATATTAATTTTATTTGTAATAAGCTATTAAATTAGTATGTGCATTAAAATAATCTGATTTTTTTAAATTATGAAATGGTTTAAATTATATACACAAGTGAGTCACTATTTAAAAATTTTATTACTTTTTTTCTAGAAAGGGTGCTTTACAGAAGAATTTCAAATGATGAATGAAAACACAGTAAGAGCTTTACTGAAACTTCCAAAGTTTTTTGCCCAAACTTAACATTTCATGTAACTTTACTCTGATGTTATTTGTAGTATCTATTGTTTTTATTCTTTTGGTACCCTGTTAGACACTGTTTGAATTAATGGAAATATATTAAATAGAAAGTACAATATTTATTCATAAAATCTTTATCTTCACCTTTAAAAAAACAAACAAAACTCTATCTGACTGCTGAATGGTGAATGAGGAAAAGAGAATCATTGGGGAAGAGAGGAAGATTCCTCCACTGCTCCTTTGATTGCACAACCTCAGGATCCTCCCTTGCAAAGAAAACTGTACTTTTCTCCTTAAGGAGTTTCTGAAGAGATGTTTACAGTTAATACTTGAGTTTCTTTCTAAGTACTTAAAACTACTATCTTGATTAATTGCACTTCTATTCAGAGAGCCCTCTGCTGCCAATAGCCAAAATAAAGACAGGGACATAAAAAGTAGAATGATGACTGGTTTGGCTCAGTGGATAGGGGATCTGCCTGTGGACTGAAGGGTCCTGGGTTCAATTCTGGTCAGGAGCATGCACCTCGGTTGCAGGCTCAATCCCCAGCTCTGGTTGGGGCGCATGTGAGAGGCAACCAATGTGTCTCTCTCACATTGATGTTTCTATCTCTCCCCCCCTCTCCCTTCCACTTCTCTAAAAACAAACAAACAAATATAAAAAAAAAACATGGAAAAATATCATGGGGTGAAGATTAACCAAAAAACAAACAAACAAACCAGAATGATGGACATTTGAGGTCATAATCTCTGATCCCCTCCTTTACTTCACATATTAGTGAGCTAAGTTTAGTGTCTGAATCAAAATATCTGAAAATGGAAGTGGAGGTGAGAGAAGTGTGAGTAAATACTTTAATATATATATATATGTATATACATATATTTGTATCTCAGCATAATCCTTTTAACAATTATAAATTGATATTCTCCATATTCTAGTCATATAACATTCCTTAACTTTAACATAAAAGTTTAAAATTTCAGTAACTTCATAGATTTTTTAATAAGATTTCCTTGTATAAATGTGGGTTTTTGTTTTTTTTATTAGCTTGTTTTTGTTTTGTTTGTAAATCAGGAGATTTCATGCTTTGGTTTTCTAACTCACAAATTTATGAAATAATAATATCACTTGTTATAACTTCTTTATTAAAATATTTTTCTGATCAAACAATAAAGTAAGTTTTCTACATGTTTAGTTTATCTGCAGGATGGAGGTGGACTTCATGTTCTCCTATGGAAACTTTGGTTATGGATTTTCACATCAGGTTAGTTCCCCTTCTGGCAGATATTTAGTGCTCAATAGATATTCTTTCTTCCTCTTTTAATTTCTTTTCTCATTATATGTGTTGTTTAATTTCTTTTCACATTATATGTGTTGTTCAACTTGTGTTGAAACTCAAGTATTTTATAGTCCTGAAGAATAATAGAATTAAAGTGAACTGTAACTGTCATTAAACAGTGTTAAAGTATACTTACCGTTTTCAGTTAAAACCTCTTCAGAAAATTGTTGAGCCACCTATGTTTATGAATATTGCACCGCCTCCGGAAAGAACAGACCCTATGACGTAAGTGTTTAAGTCTTACTAACACTGTTAGATCATGTGGCTTTTCAAACATTTAATCCGATGGATGAGCATTTTGGTTTTGTTAGAAAATGGCCAGAATGGATAAGTCTCCAAGGTAAAGAGAGCAGTGAATTGGTTTGCTTAAAAAAGGAGGAAGAAAATTTGAGTTTCTGGTTGCAGTCCTGAAGAGAGCTGGGGAGGAGGTCTGGAGATAGAAAAATAAAGGAGGTGGGTGACAGCTTCGTGGCGGAAGGAGGGAATGAGGTGGGCTGCCTGATGAGGGGTGGCCAGTGGAATATTCCTTTTGGAGAAAGAAGTGGGGGCCTTCTAAGATCAGGATGTCTCATAGTTTTTAGTTTTCTGCTCTGCCTTATAGTAACGTTTACCTGACTTCCACACACTCTAGTGTTACTTCCAAATCTAGCCAAAAGTTTGTCTATGCTCAGAAAATGTCATTAGCATTTTACTAGGATAACTGTGCACTAGGGAAAGGAAATCATCCAAGTGTTCAGAGTTACTGGACATTAGCTTTGAGCTGACATTAATTTCAGAAGGTCCAACACATCACTGTTGTTGACCAGTCAGAGCAGAGGTTTATGAAGGTCAGGTGATCAATGGAGTTTTAACTCTGATCCATCACACAGCGGGTCTAGTGGGTCTCCAAACCCATTCAGGAATTATTTTCCTAATTCCAGAATATGTAGTTGCAAGAAATATACTCAGCAGTTGATGAATTCATACATTGGTTTCCTGACCTGTGGAATGAGGGATATTATGGTAGGAAGGGTCAAATAGAAACCACTAGAGCCACCTCTACCCAGGAAAATAGTAAACCAAAAGCAATACCACATTCCTCAAGGGATTACAGAGATTAGTGCCATCATCAAGGACTTGAAAGATCCAGGAGGGTGATGCCATCTCATTCAACTAGCTTATTTACCTGTGTAGAAAGCAGATGGATCTTGGAGACTGACAGTACAGACAGTCCTTGGGTTACGTTGGACTTAATGTATGTCGTTTAATGGCTATGTCGCCATCTCCTATTTATTTATTTAAAAAAAAGTTCTGTCATTTTGACTTCTGTACATATGTGCTTTATGTTTTTTTATTATTTATTTACCACAAGTAAAGTCAGGAATTGTTATCTTTCTTTTAAATTTTTTTTTTTACTGTTTCACTTCATTACTGCTGTGTGTGTGCTCCATGTGATTGACATAGGTGCTTATGTAGGTGGGTTCCGACTTAAAGCAAAAGTCATGTTACATCGGATCTCTGGCGTAATCCGAGGACCTGCTATAGATTGCTGTAAGCTTAACCAGGCGGAGACTCTGATTGCAGCTGCTGTGCCAGATGTGGTTTCTTTGCTTGAGCAAATTAACACATTCCCTGGTACCTGGTATGCAACTATTGACTTGGCAAATGCTTTTTTCTTCATGCTTGTTAATAAGGACCATAAAGCAGTTTGCTATCAGCTGGCAAGGCCAACAACACACCTTCACTCTTCTACCTGAGGGGTGTATCAATCCTTCAGTCCTATATGTCTCAATTTATTTCATAGGACTCTTTACCTTTCCCTTACACAACTGATCACCCTGGTCCAGCATAGTGATGGCATTGTGCTGATTAGATCAAGAACTATACTTTTTAAAAATGTTTTGGTCCAGGTGTACAGAACAGTGGCTAGACAATTATATTATTAACCAAGTGATCCCCCTGATAATTCTAGTATCTTCCTGGCACCATACGTAGCTCTAGACTTACTGGTAAGACATCTGCATGTCAGGTTGAGAAATAAATCTGACAAAATTCAGGTGCCTTTATCACAGTGAAATTTTAGGAATCAGTGATATGGGGCTTGTCAAAATTTTTCTAAGGTGAAAAGTAAGTTGTGTCTAGCCTCTCCTAAACAGAAAAAGAGGCACAACATTGAATGAGCTTCTGGATTTTGGAGTCAACACATTTCTCATGGGGGTCTGGCCCATTTACCAAGTGATCTGAAAATACAGTGTGACCCCCAAAATGTGTACATACTTAACAGCTGATAGCCCTCTTGATGTTTCTTTCTTTTCAGATTTAACCCATTGGAATTAATAATTACTCAAAATGTGTGTATATTTTTGGGGGAGATACCCTGTATATATTACATATATCTTTATTTTCTTCCCTCTCTTATCCTCTTATCATTAAATATAAGATATATTGACTTTACATCATAATATTTAACTATTGTTAACCTTGCATTATAGAATTTAAGTTTCAGGAGAGTGAGGAGAAGGGTTAAGGACTTTGCACGTCCTCTTCTGAGGAAGAGGCTAGTGACTTTTTGGTTGTGTGTAGGATAGTTATAGCGATTAGGAGGAATTATGACCTTGTTATTGTTTTCAGTTGGTGACTAAATATGTTTTAAGGAAATGTTTATGAGTGCCAAGATGACAGAAGGTGGATGTGATAGTATATTTTATATATCAACTTGACAGGGCCATGATAGAAATTGGGAGAGAGGTCTGGGCTCAAACACTTTCTATTTCTGTTTAGAACTTTAAGTCCTTCTTTCCTACTTCTGCTGCCCATGATCTTAGTAGTAAGATTACTCAGAGAGCACTTCTCTCAGGATTTCTGACTTTATCTTCTTTCCTTGCTTGTCCTCTGATGGCTCAAGGTGACAGGGTAAAAAATAGAAAGATTCTAAAGTGATAGCTAACAGCGTTTTAGAAGTGTACTTTTGTATAATTTCAATATTTAACTTTATTACCATTTTGCAGAAATGTTATTATACCACAGTCAATAGAATATCCAGCATTCTTATCCCCAGACCTGAAAGTTACTGTTGGGATGCCACCTCCAGTAGCCCAATCCACTCCAGTGCGACTTGAAAAACTTCAGCAACAACCTCGGGAAAGGTAAAAAACAAAAGCAAAATAAAAAATATTTAAAATATTATTTATGTGTTATTTGTGTATTAGAGGGCCAGTGCATGAATTCATGCATGGGGGTGGGGCAAGAAAAGGGGGAGGGTCTGGCTGGCCTGGCCCCAATTGGCAGATCAAGTCCAGGCCAGCTGTGGGGAGGGGCCACGGGCAATTGGCCAATGGGTCCTGCCCCCAATTGGGGGTTGAGCCTGAAAGGGGGAGGGGCTATGGGCCAATTGGGATGGGATGGGCCAATCGGGGGCAGGGCCAACTGGGAGGAAGGGCCTTGGGGGGTTGACCAGCTATCCCACCCTTGATTGGGATGAGAGAGGCTGATCAGGGGCAGGAGGCTGGGGGAAGGGGCCATGGGAAGTTGGCTGGCCAGCCCCACCCCCTGATAGAGCTGGTTCACTGGCCAGAGTGGGTGTCATAGCGACTGGCCATTATAGTTATTACAGTGTTACGGTTGCTGGCTTCATATATATATATATATGAAGATTCATGCAAGAATGGGCCTTCCTTCCCTTGGCTGCTGGCACCGCCTTCCCTCCAGCCAGGAGCCACCTTTCTGCCTTTGGTCTGGCCCAGAGCTGCCTTTCTGCCTCCCCATGCTGCCCAGAGGCTCAGAGCTGCTGGGGTGGTGCGGAAAGCCTGCATTGTCGCCATGGTGATGATGTAAGCATCCAACCTCACCCCTGGCTTTTCGGCACCTGTATATGCAAATTAAGCCACCATCTTTGTTGGGTTGATTTGCATACTCACTCTTGATTGGATGGTGGGCATTGCAAAGGCAGGTCAGTTTGTATCTCTTTTATTAGTGTAGATAGATTAAAATTTTCTTTTGAGGCGTGGACTTGCTATTACTCTGAACCTTCATCATGGTTATATTTCATGGGTTCAGAGGTTATAACTGAGTTTTGCTTAACATACCGTATTTTCCGGCGTATAAGATGACTTTTGAAATGAAAAAAGTCAACCGAAAATTGGGGGTCGTCTTATATGCAGAGTATATCCTGAAAAACGTCTCGATATGCTGCTAAACGAATTTTCGAACTCGATCCCGAAAATCGTCTGGATATGCCACTAAACGAATTTTCCAACTCGATCCCGCACCAATCACTGCAAGGCTGCTCGGACCGCCTCTCTAACTCAGCCAATCCAAGCAGGCTTTTTATGCATGCAAATTATAGTACATGTTCTGTACCCGAAGCTACACTGTGTTCTAGTAAAAAGCCTGCTCAGATTGGCCAGAGTCAGAGAGGCGGTCTATTAAAAAAAGAACTGGTGTTGCCTTGGAAGAGGGGGGTAGTCTTATACAGCGAATATAGGCCTAAACCTATGTTTTAACTGTAAAATTAGGGGGTTGTCTTATACACCTGGTCATCTTATACGCCGGAAAATACGGTATTTAGATATTTGTTTTAAAAAGTCAGTGTTATGGCACAAAAAGAAATGAGAACTCTTATTCAAGAAGTTAGTGTCAAGAAAATAAAGAGGTAAACTAAAGCAAGGTCAAAATTGACAAAAGATCAGTTTATTCAGGAATAACAGAGGACATGCAAATTGTAGCTACCTATAAGTAAGTCACTTGAGAGTTAGGGGTAGACTGTATGGACAGGGAATGTATAATTTGGTAAAATAAAAAACAGAGCCCTAGCTGGTTTGGCTCAGTGGAAAGAGCGTCAGCCTGTGGACTGAACGGTCCCATTCAATTCTAGTTGGGAGTGCATGCCTGGTTGCAGGTTCAGTTCCTAGTGGTAGGCATGCAGAAGATAGCCGATCAATGATTTTCTCATCATTGGTGTTCCTATTTCTCTCTCCCTCTCCCTCTCTGAAATCAATAAAAATATATTTTAAAAAAATATAGAGACCAGCTTTGAAAATTCCCTGAGCTGAGAAAACCAGTCAGCCAGTCATACAAACAGCACAATTTAATTATTTTGCAAGACCAATTTGACTTGGGTCATTTCTTGTTCGTGTTCAGGAAACCATAAAACTTCCCAGGTTGATATGAGTGAAGCAAACCCTGGATTAATTTCCTATCATTTAAGAAAATTCCAATATTATCAGTTTTCTGTAAACTAGGGATTTATAGGAAATCAGGTTGTCAGTCCTTAAAGTTTGTTTTCTGAGGTCACATGGGTGAGATTTTCCATTTTGTATTCTTTGGTTCCATTTAGATTGAAATTCTTCCACAGGAGGAAATACAATATTTGCTTTGCCTTTGACTCAACAATGGAATCTAGAGGCCTCTCATTCTCTGCTCTATAGTTCAGTCTAGATATTTTCTTCTCACTTATTTACAGTTCACTGGTTTATTCTTCTTTGTATCTAATCAGCTGTTAAACCAATTGAATTCTTAATTTCAGTTTTCTTCTTGGTTGTGGAATTTTCCTTTATTATATAGTTTCTACTTCTCTACCAAAATTCTCAGTTATAGCTCTTAATTTTTTTGAACATATTAATCATTTCTCCATTATCTGGATCTTCTCCTATAAGTTGGTTTCTATTGATGACTTTTTTTTTTATAGTTTTCTGTCAAATCTTATAATATACCTACGTGTCTTTATAGAGTGCCGAACATTGTACTTGAAAACTTACAGAACTAATAATTCTTGGGTGTATATACTTTCAAAGAAGATATGCATTTGCATCTGGAGTCAGCCAGCTGATAGGCATTAGGTTGTTTCCACTTTGTAGCTATTATGAATAATGCTGTTATGAGTATTCATGTGTAGATTTTTATGTGAGCACTAGCGGCCTTTTGCATGAAGAGATTCATGCAATAGGCCTTCCTTCCCTTGGCTTCCAGCACCGATTTTCCTCTGGCTTCTGGGATCCAGGCCTTCACTCCAGCCAGAGTCTGCCTTCTTTGTCTTTGCTGCAGACTAGCCAGAGTCTGCCATCTTTGCTCAGATTCAGGTTGGAGCTGTCTTCGTCTTTGCTGTGGCCAGGGTGCTGCTCCTGTGGCCAGGGTGTGGCCAGGGTGCTGCTCCCCCACTCTCCCTCTCATAGCAGGCGTCCTGCCCTGCCTGGCCCCTCCACTCCTGGAGCAGCTGGGTGGCCACCATCTGTCTCCTATTTTGCATTTTCCTTCCTGATTGGCTGGTGGGTGTAGTGGAGTGATGGTTAATTTGAATGTTTCTCTTTTATTAGTGTAGATATTCTTAAAAAAAAAAAAATATATATATATATATATATATATATATATATATATATATATATATATATATATATATATATGATATATAAGGAGAGGGATAGAGAGTTAGAAACATCAATGAGAGAGAAACATCAATCAGCTTCCTCCTGCACACCCCGTACTGGGGATTTGCCTGCAACCAAATTATATGCCCTTGACCGGAATTGAACCTGGGACCCTTCAGTCCACAGTCCACAGGACAACACTCTGTCCACTGAGCTAAACCAGTTAGGGCAAGCATATGCTTTTAATTTGATGAATGCTCCAAATGTGCTTGAGAAGAATGTATATTCTACTGCTGTTAGATGGAATGTTTGTAAATATTAAGCCAATCTATTGTAATATAATGCATAGTTTTAGTCCAATGTTTCCTTAAACAATATATTATTGGTTTGCCTCTTTTAGAACTTTTAAAAATGGATCATACTAGATGAATTTTATTGTGAATCTACCATATATTTTTCTTGCTTATTAAATGTATAACTCTGTCTTTTCTTTTTTTAGGCTGGAAAAAATGAAAAAAGAATATAGAGATCTGCCTACTTGGAGAGAAAAAGCTACATATTTAGAAGGAATTCTTAACCCCAAATTGGAACCTAATAAACTTAAGGTAATTAACATTTGTTCTCCCATATAGAGCTTTTAATAATTTTTATTTTAGAAGATTATGATAATTAAAAGTGATGATTAGATATTATTTATGTTCTTGATATAAAAATGTTATTTATGGTTCATGCACTCTACTATTTTTATAATGTGACATTCAATAAATATTACTAATTTATAAGGTTTAGTATTTTAACAGCTTGGATTTTTCCCTTTTTTTCTTTATTGATTAAGGTATTACATATGTGTCCTTTTCCCCCCATTAACTCCCCCCAACTCATGCCCTCACCCTCTGGTGTTTATGTCTATTGGTTAGACTTATATACATGCATATAAGTCCTTTGGTTGATCTGTCCCCCTTACCCCCACCCTCTCCTACCTTCCCTCTGAGATTTGATGGTCTGACTAAGGCTTCTCTGTCTCTAGATCTGTTTTAACAGCTTGTTGAGATATAATTTGTATAGAATATAATTCACCCATTTAAAGTATACAATTTGCCCTAGCCAATTTGGCTCAGTGGATAGAATTTATACAATTTGCCCTAGCCATTTTGGCCTGTGGACCAAAGAGTCCCGGTTCTTTTCTGGTTAAGGGCACATACCTGGGTTATGGGCTTGATCCCCAGTACGGGGCATATAGGAGGCAGCCATCATTGATGTTTCTATCTCTCTTCTCCCTTCCTCTCTGAAATCAATAAAAATAAAAAAACATTTTAAAACAAAAAGAATGCTACCTTCTCTCAAAGCATCAATACAAGATTATTTAAAAATATAATAAAGTGTCCATTGTTACAATCAATTTTAGAACATTTTCTTTACCCCCCAAAGAAACCCCACACCTCTTAGTCTGTATCCTTCAAGTTCCCATGTTCCTTAGCCTTAATTTCAGTCTCTATAGGTTTGCTTTTTTTAGACATTTAATATAAGTGAAATCATACAATATATGGTCCTTTCTGACTTGCTTTTTTAACTTAACATAGTGTTTTCAAGGTTCATCTTTATTGTAGCATGTATCAATACTTTATTTCTTATATTGCAAGATAATATTCCATTCTATAAATATATAACATTTTATTTATCTATTCGGCTGATAGGCATTATTATCTATTCAGCTGATAGGTTGTTTCCACTATAAAGTGAATATTTGTGTGCAGGTTTTTATGTGATCATATGCTTTTAATTTGGTGGTGGTGAAGGGGGATATGCATGGAGTGGAATAGCTGGATAACATAGTAATTCCCTGTTTTACTTTTTCAGGAATTACCAAACTGTTTTCCACAGCAGTTGCACAATTTTACCTTCAACCAGCAATGCATGAGGGTTCAACATCTTCTCCAACACTATTTCCCCTTAAAAAAATATAGCTGTTGTAGTGATTTTGAAGCGGTATCTCATTGTGGTTTTGATTTGCATTTCTCTAATGACCAATGATGTTAGCATCTTTTCATGTGCTTATTACTCATTTGTATGTTTTCTTGGATAAATGCTTATTCAAATCCTTTGCTAATTTTATAAACTGGGTTATTTGTATTTTTATTGATGAGTTGTTAGAGTTCTTTACAAATTTAGACCCTTAGCATATATATTAGTAAGATTTCATATTTAGAAATGCAGTCTAACCTCTATTTAAAAAATTTTTTTTAAAATATTTTATTGATTTTCCACAGAGGAAGGGAGAGAGATAGGGAGCTAGAAACGTTGATGAGAGAGAAACATAGACCAGCTGCCTCCTGCACACCCCCTACTGGGGATGTGCCCGCAACCAATGTATATGCCCTTGATTGGAATCAAACCTGGGACCTTTCAGTCTGCAGACAGACACTCTATCCACTGAGCCAAACTGGTTTCACCTAACCTCTATTTTTACCTGGCAATAAGGATTCACAGGGATTTCAGTAGATAGATAAACCAATGAAATGGTAGTTATATTAATATATTCATGATTTTTGTTATCTCTGCTATAATTGGGCAGAGTTCTGCTGCTATGGAATAAATGGATTAGCATTACCAAACTGAATAGGTATTTTAGGAAAAATTTGAGGGTTCTTCATTAAAGGGACTATGGACTTTGGGATCTTACTGAAAAATCAGTATATATAAGCATGATTACTCTACCTTATAATTCTTCTTGGAATTTTGTAAAGATCCACATCTCTTATCAACTCAGAGGCCATAATATATTTTAATAAAAAAGTCATGTTTCCTCCCACCGTGTGGGGGCCAGATATGGTGGGGATCTCCCTTTTCCGCGTCCAGCAGAGAGAGAGAGATGAACGAACCAGTTCTAAGTGGAGGCGGCCAGGGATTGAGAAATAAAAGAAAGAAGACACAGAGATAGATTTATAAAGCTGGGAGCTGGGTGGAACTGCTGCCACCTCTGAAGGAGAGGCAGGGACCCCTAGCCCACACAGGGCATTTATTTTATACCCTCAAATACCAGGAAGTATCACCAAAATTTAGGATCAAAGGAGCTTATTTGCATTCTTGAGTAGACCCCAGCATTCCTGTGCTTGACTGGATTTACATGTCTAAGCCTGCTACTACAGATCCCTGGCTGAAATGAAGGCCAAGCTGATAACACTCTTTCATTTTTTGGCAAAGGGTGTTCCCAGGGTGCTGCTCTGCCTGTCACCCTGAATTCAGCAGACAATAATTAAAGAAATGCCCACGTGCCTTCCCAGGGGGCCCTCAAAGTTACATTATATCATTTATCTTATAATCTTTTTCTCATACAATCATGCAATCATCATTAAATACCCTATCAATTCCTGGGTATCCTCTCCCTGGAACTACAAATCCTAGCCAGATGTATCTCTCTTTAAAACAGTGCTGTTTGGTTTGGTTTTCTTGTCTTCTGTACATTAAAAATATTAAAAGAAGGCAGAGAAAAATGTTTAGCTCTTTAAACATTTGTCTAATCCATTTTTTCTCTTTCTTTCTTCATCTTTTTTTGGTTCTAGGAAAGTAATATCCATGAGGAACCTGAAAACCAATTTGAAAAGAAGCCTGAAGATACATCAGGTTAAGAAACTAGTTTACTTTTTGTGTTTATTATTAAGATAATTAAAAACAGGGTAGTTATATCACAAATATAAAATTAGTAATTTGCTTTAAGTGGATTTCATGTTTTGATAAGGAATAAATATGCCTTTCATTATAGTTTAAGTACATAGTATTTCTTTTGTAACACTCCAAAGAAAAGACTTAGACTTAATCCAGTTATTTTAATTTTTTAATAGTCCTTTTCCTACTTTAAGGACAAGAAAAAAGTTAAATTTTAACTATGACCTATGAAAAAGTATTTTAAACATTGTTAACTGTAGAGCTATTAGTCTCTTAGGTAGAGGGTGTGTCTGTGTGTTGTGTGTGAAAGAGAAAGGGAATGAAAGAGAGAAGGACAGGAAATTAAATTAGCATTAAATTTGCAAACAACACAATTATCAGTAAGATATTTAATTAATGGAAAAAACTGTTTATGCAATCTTTTCTTTAAAAAAAATCTCTGTAAAAAGTTTCATTTGGAAAGTTAAAATGGATGCATAATACCATATCTTTAAAATCTTAAATTCTGACGGTGTGGAATAAGTACATTGTTATAAGATTTTGGTCACAGGTGACTTTTCTACTTCACTGCCTCTCCTTCTCTGGCTACATCAGGCATCAATATATTCATTTCTTAACCCCTGAGGTCAATCGGCCTGGCTGAGCTGCTGCATCTTTAGTTCACTCTTCGCCTGAAACATTCAGTTTTTAGGTGTAGGGGAATCGCATTTTTCTCTTCAGTATCACTGTTCAAGATGGTATGTTTACCTCTTTCACTCACTGGTAGTGGCCATCTTTTTTTTTTTTTTTTTTTTTTTAATTTTTCCACTTATCCAAAGAGCTTATTTTAAGTTCCATTGGATCATCTAGTGACTTCTTTCCTTTTGGTATTCCTATGGTTTCCTATAGTTACAGAGAATATTTATTTATTTACTCATTTATTTTCTCACCCAAGGGTGTTTTTTCGTTAATTTTTAAAGAGAGTGGAAGAGAAGGAAAGACAGAGAAATATAGATGTGAGAGAAACACATCAATTGGTTGCATCCTGCACGAGCCCCAACCAGGGCCTGGGCCAGAGAGGAGCCTGCAACCCAGGTATGTGACCTTGACTAGAATCAAACCCATGACCTTTTGGTCCAAAGGCTGACACTCTATCCACTGAGTCAAACTGGCAAGGACATAGCTAACATTTATTGATCACAGTGTTCTAGGCACTTTACTTGGGTTCTATAAGTCAATCCTCACAGCAGTCAATTGAGGGCATTATTATTATTTAACCACATTTTTACAGATGAAAAAAAAGAGGATCAAACCAACAATGGTCACACAGCCAATAAATGGTAAGGATTGAATTTGAGCCTACTCTGTTGAACTCAAGCATTTAACCATATGGCTGCTCACATCTTACATATATTTGTGTCATACCTTTAAGATATCATTAGCCTATTTTATTTATGAGAAAAGCAAGGCTCAGAAAAAATGAGCTGAGCATGATGGTGCAGCTAGTAATGATCATATAATTTTTTTACTAGACTTCATTCCTTTATATCTCAATTCTTTATTCCCTCTCTCTTTCTTTTAGGTATTCCTTTTTTCTTTACTAAAAGGGATCCTTTGTATTTTTAGAAAAAGTTTACAAGTGCTTTATTCAGCTTCTCTTAAATGGTCTCTTTTCACTCTTTTTTCCAATCCCAACCTTATCACTGACTCTCTGGGGTTTATTTTCTTTTCTTTTGACTTTTAGCAAAATACACTGAACACTTGCTTTTATGTCTTAATCGATGGATCTGAAATGTCATCACTTTATATGTTTTCATTTTACCTTCACACTTGTACATTCTTCCCAATCTTCCAAGAGATTCATCCGTCTGTCTTTACTAAATAGTGTTTGTTTAAATAGCTACCTTGATTTAAATTGTTCTTTATTCTTGGTGAGAAAAATTATAATAATAATAATTTATTGGTGTACATATTAATAAGTTTATTTTCTATATAATAAAATATTCTGTTAATTTAACAGATATCTCTTATATAAATGAGGAAGTTGAAACTATTCCAACTGAGGTAAGGGAACTTGGAAGACAACTTCTAATAGTCACGATTTTTTAAAGGGATGAAATATTTATAAATGGAGAAATATTTACAAATGGAAAGAAAAGCACTCATGAAGTTATTCAGTTTATCCTGTTATTTTTGTTATGATAATATTGTTAGTTACATGACTTGTTTAAGTAAAATTATACTCTTAAAGGAGAAGTTTTAGCATAAAATAGTAATATTTAAAAATATCTATGAAGATAGGGGACAAAGAGAAGGGGGCAGGTAAAAGAAAAAGCATCAAGTTCTGCATAATGAACTTAGAAATGGATGCCACAGACTGAACCACATTCTTTATTTTTTCTCTATGTAATGATAATCTATATCTTATAAAAAGAGTTTACATAATATTTTATCTAATTTTACAGAAGGTACATTCCATAAAGTAGTGAATTCTTATGTAAACCAATAAAAAATAAAAGACTCTTCTATATTACTTAACAAATGGGATTTAATGATTTTCACCTTTGGGTCAAATATCAGTTGAAGAGTTAATATGTACTGTTTCACTAAGTCCAGGAAGGGGGGAAAAGGATAGGGAACTTTTCATAAAGCTCAATTTATTTAGTTTAGCAGTCCTTTATTATAAGACTAGAGGCCTGTTGCACAAAGATTCGTGCAATAGGCCTTCCTTCACCTGGCAGCCAGCACTGGTTTTCCTCCAACACCCGGGACCCAGGCTTTCACTCTGGCTGCCACCTTCCGGCTTCATTAACTCTAGCAGGTGTCTGCAGGCTTCATTCTGGGCCAGAGCACTGCTCCTGTAGCTCTCTCTGCCCCCGCCCTCACCCTCATAGCAGATGTCCTGCCCCGCTTGGCTGCTCCATGTCTGGAGGAGCTGGGGGATGGGGCTGCCGCCATCTTTGTCCTGCTAATTTACATATTCCCTCCTGATTGGTTGGTGGGCATTATGGAGGTATGGTCAATTTACACATTTCTCTTTTATTAGTGTAGATACCATTCTTTGTACTATTTTACTATTAAAATGTCTTTTATTTTATGATATGTTGGTAATAGTATAAATAAAAAGTTATACTATATTCTTTTTTGAGATATTGCTGATTTATAACATCTGAATATATGAGAACCATTGATTTATAAAGTAGTATGAACATTGTTATGGAAAATAGTCCATGTTTTCAGGCAAGTAGAAAATCGCTCAATTCTTTTATAAGGACTGTAATAATTTACAAATATTGATGGTAACTTGTTATAATAAAGGATAAGGGTACAAATGATTTTAAGTCCAGTTTTGTTAGTTTTAAATATTTCTAGTCAGTAATGTCTAATTGGTAGCTTGTTTTATTGATATATTTTCTAGTTACTGGGTAATGATGATAAGAAAGGCGAGACTCTACCAACTTTGAACAAGGAGGATAGAGATCATCCAAAGGAGTTTGCCTCTAAAAAGGATGAACCAGCAAAACAAAGAACTGCTCTATTGTTCACTATTCCTAACCTGACAATAACCGAAGGGAACAAAATAGTACCTCTAGAGGAACACCATTATGAACCTGCTCCAGACAGAAAACTGAAAAAGCCCTCTCAATCAGAAGAAAAAGTATTAATTAAACGGCCTAGCATTTTAAAACCACAGTCATCTGCATCAGAGGTAATGTTGGAAAATATTACTAATAGTAAATCCCAGTAGAATAAAGAGGATTATTCCCAACAGAAATTAGGTGGGGAAATAGCAGTCTAAGCTTAGTTAGAAGAAAGAACACAAGTTTAGTTTTTCCAAATTAAAAAATCAAAAGGTAGCTTTCAAAGCCAAAATCCAAAGGAAGACCTTGAACTAAAGGTATTAGCCCTTGCCCTGACTGGTTTGGCTCAGTGGATGGAGCTTCGGCCTGTGGACTGAGGGGTCACAGGTTCGATTCCGGTCAAGGGCATGTGCCTTGGTTGTGGGCACATCCCCAGTAGGGAATGTGTAGGAGGCAGCTGATCGATGTTTCTCTCTCATTGATTTTTCTAACTATCCCTCTCCTTTCCTCTCTTTAGAGAGTCAATAAAATATATTTTTTAAAAATAATAAAGGTATTTGCCCTCATATTAGTATAAGACTAGGAAAACAAAATTAATTCATTTAAAACAACAAATTAAATACAATAAATTGAAAGTGCATTCAAATGTCTCCAAGCAGAAGTGTGTCTTAGTAAACACTAGAGGCCCAGTGCACGAAAATTCGTACATGGGGGAGGGGAGTCCCTCAGCCCAGCCTGCCCCTCTTGCCCCCCTTACAGTTCGGGAGCCCTCATATGATGTCTATGGGGAACCGGCCTAAGCCACAGCCTGGCCTCTCTCTACTGGAGGTGACTGGCCAATCAGATATATAGATACTTTCTGGTGGCAGCATGGTCTCCTTCCTTATTTCTTTCCTCAGAGGTTGGAGAACAGGGGACTAAAACATGAAGACAGAACTGGGGCTGGGCCTGGGATTTTTGTGGGCAGCAGAAAGGGGGAGAGGGCTGGGGAAAGTCTAGTAGACACATTTCCTTTAATTGTACCGGAGCCCAGTGATGTTGGTATTCAGCCCCCCTCACTTCTCAACTGAATGTACAACCACCTCAAATTCCAAGCGGGGCTGTTTTCAAGTGGCTAAAGTGCTGGGAACTTACAGCTCCTGGCCTCTCCCCTCTCGGTTTCCTCCTTGGGTCAGTTACGAAGTTCACTGAGACACCAAAGCAGCTCTGCCCTGGGGGGAGGGAGTGCGGAGGTGGATTGGGGACGCACACATGCAGGCACCACATCCCAGGTCAGGGACACAGGCAAGCAGCATCATGGCCCTGACCAGGGATGCAGGCAGGCAGCTTGACCTCAGCGCTGGGGCAGGCCTGAGTGTGCCTCTGCTGGGGCAGAAGTCCCAGCCCCCAGCCCCGTTCCTGTGCGTGCACAACCCGTTGACGGGTCGTGACTTGTACACTTAATGGACAAATTAGTATGTTACCTCTTTATTATGTAGGATTCCTATTTATACTCACCATGTAAAGAGGGGGAAAAAATGTATGAACACTTTTATTTAAAATTTCCACTGAAATAACTTTCCGGCTTTTAAATTTCCTTTCAATTTACATTTTGTTATACTTTTAGCTAAATTTTACACCAACCCATGAGACTAACATATTTCTGGTATCTCTGATCTCTTTGCTTTTGCTTTTTTTTTTTTTTTTTTTTAAATAAATCTTTATTGTTCATATTATTACAAATGTTCCTCATTTTCCCCCCTCCATTGCTCCCCTCCACCAAGTTCCCATTCCACCCTCTGCCCTTTCCCCATCCCCCATTGTCCTCATCCATAGGTGCACAGTTTTTGTTCAGTCTCTTTCCACACCCCCCACTCCCCTTTTTCCCGAGAATCATCAGTTCACTCCCTTTCCATACCTCTGATTGTATTATATTCACCAGTTAATATTGTTCATCAGATTTTTAAATTCCCTTGGTTTTAGATTCACTTGTTGATAGTTACGTATTTGTTGATCATAATTTTTATCTTTATTTTCTTCCTCTTCCTAAAGAACCCCCTTCAGCAATTCATATAATTCTGGTTTGGTGGTGAAGAACTCCTTTAGCTTTTTTATATTTGTGAAGCTCTTTATCTGGCCTTCGATTCTGAGTGACAGCTTTGCTGGGTAGAGTATTTTTAGCTGTAGGTTCTTGCCATTCCCGTCTGGCCTGCATGGTTTCTGTTGAGAAATCAGCTGACAATCATATAGGTGCTCCTTTATATTATAGGTAACTACCTGCTTTTCTCTTGCTGCTTTTAATATTCTCTCTTTGTCTTTTGCTCTTGGAATTTTAATTATGATTTGTCTTGGTGTGGTCCTCTTTGGATTCCTTTTGTTTGGGGTTCTGTGTGCTTCCTGGACTTGTAAGCCTAACTCTTTCACCAGGTGGGGGAAGTTTTCTGTCACTATTTCTTTCAGTATGTTTTTGGTATCTTGCTCTCTCTCTTCTTCTGGGACCCCCATAATTCTGATGTTGGTTTGCTTGAAGTTATCCCAGAGGTTTCTTACATTATCTTCAACTTTCTGGATTCTCTTATCTTCTTGCTTCTGTGGACGAGTGTCCTCTGGCTCTTTGTGTTCCAAATCTTTGTCTTGATTCTTGCGATCTTCCATTCTGTTTTTAGGACTCTGTATAATATTTTTTATTTCAGACAATGTATTCTTTATTTCTAGTTGAGTCCTTTTCATATTCTCATAGGTCTCATTTATTTTATTGGCCTTTTCTAGGAAATTCTTGAAAAACCTTCCTTATAAGCGTGCTTTTGAACTCTATATCCAGTCGCTTTTTCTCCTCCATTTTTTTTCATTTGTGATGTTTCCTTGTCTCAGCATTTTTGCAGCTTCCCTGAGTTGGTAGCCTTAAAAGTCTCTGTGTTCAGCTTGGATGGAGCGGAGTTTCAGGGTTGAGCCTACAGCCTTGACTTCCTTAACCCCCGCCCTTTGAGGCTCCTGAGTCTCAGTGTTCCTCAGTGTCCTTCAGTACTCGTTGTAAGCACCTCTGAGAGAAAGGTGCCCTCGAGTTTCGCCCACTACCAAACAGTCTAGGCTCTCCCCCAATGAGCCCGGAACTGGTGTTCAGTTTAGTTGGAAGTTGGGTTCAGAGCAGTCTGGAGCTTTTGTCTCCTTCCCGCTAGGGAAATCCTGTGGCACAGTCAACACTCCGTTCTCTTCGAGCAATGTGCGCGCTTCCGGGACTTCCTTTCGCCGCTCCCCTGAGTTTCCACCTTACAGCCCAGGCTCCCTCCATATGAGCCTGGGTCCCCAGGGTCTGGCCTAGAACTGGGGTTCAGTGCAGTCGGAACTGGAGCTCAGCACAGTCCGGAGCTTTTGTTTCCTTCCCGCGAGGGCAATCTAGCAGCAGAGTCAATAGTCCATCCTCTGCGCGTAATGTGTGCGCCTCCGGGACTGCCTTTCGCTTCTCCCCTGAGGTTCCACCTTACAGCCCAGACTCCCTCCTTATGTGTCTGGGTCCCCAGGGTCTCGCCCAGAACTGGGGTTTAGTGCTGTTGGAACTGGGGTTCAGCATAGTCCGGAGCTTTTATCTCCTTCCCACTAGGGAACGCCAGCCAGGCACTCAGCCTCCCCTTCCTCTCCAGCTCCATCCTCTCCATCTGCGCATTATGTCTGTGCACCATGTCTCTGTACCTTAGGCTTTTACAGCTCCTCTGATTTTCCTTCTGGTTTTCTCTTTCTTTCTCATTGTAGAATTTCCAGTCAGTCGACTTTCCTGTAGTTCTGGGTATTGTCCATTTTGTATTTTAGTTGTATTTTATTGAAATTGTTATTTGAGGCTGCAGTTAGGTGTTTACCTATGCTGTCATCTTGGTTTCTCCTGATCTCTTTGCTTTTCCAAGATCCTTAGGCTCATATTCTACTGTGCCAGGTTTAGGCTTGAGATACAGAATTTTAACATCTAAATCAGCCTCAAGAAAGAGGCTTCCTCAGTATGGCTTCACTGCGAACTGAAGATACCAGTTAGCTATCCGCTGCTTATATGAAGGAGTCAGGATCAGAAAAACTACCATATTCTGAAGGTGAAGGAAGGAGAAAGTGAAGGCAGTGAGTGGGCCATACCAACTTGGAAGCTCCTGGCTCTGCCCTTGGGACTAGGCTTTATCTTCTGAATGATCTTTTTTTTTTTCTCTCTCTCTCTCTAAAAATGAGCTTATATGTGTAACTGAGTTGTTTTGCAGCTCATGTCTTGTCTGTAGAAAGTTGAAACCCTCTTTTCATTTTAAAGTGTCTCTATTTCTTTCAGTCCAAGATGCTATGATTATCTTAAAGGTCTTGTGAGCTTCCTATGTGCCAAATTATGACCCCAGCCAAATGTTACATCTTCAAGACAGGCTACTTGCCTTTGGCTCATAGTCAAGGTTCTATAGTACCATATCCTTGAAAACCTTAGAAGCTTTCCTGTCTATGCACCCTAAGTTACTTAGAACATTTTTTGTCTACCTGAGTTGGTCTGTGATAACCACCTTAAATCTTTTTTTTGAGGTCTTAACAATTCTTACAGCCTCATCCTGTGATCTAGACCTTGAAACCACTTTTTACTCAAAATGCCATTGGGCCCTGAGTAATGAAGTCATGAGGTGAGAATTTTGGGGCATTGATTCAGTGGCTTAACAAAACCAGGAACCTCTTCTTCCTCCTCTTCTTCCTCTTCTGCTTTCTCCTCTTCCCCTCTTTCCCCCCTTCCCTTCCCCCTCCCATTCTCCCCTCCCATCCTCCTCCTCCTTTTATGCTCATGCTTGACATTTCATCATCATAAGATGTTGCTTCAGTCCTAGACATCATATATGGATCAAGGCAGGTGAAAGAATGTGGGGTAGAGCAATCAAGTACTTCTTTTGCAACTGCTCCCTTTTATTTTTACAAAGAAACAGAAGTATGGTGTATTGGGATGATGCTCTAACCAACTGAGCTACCTAGCCAGGTTGGGGACTGGATGAAAGAAGATAAAGGGATTTAACAAAACAAATTATGTATATGTATAAAACATATACACAGACAGCAGTTGGTGATAGCCAGAGAGAAAAGGGGGTGGGAGTAGGTGGGCAAAGGGGGGATAAATGGAGACATAAAGAAAGCCAACTCTGAAAGTATCTCATCTTGTCACCAACGCTGTCAAGAACTTACCTACGTGTAAACTAACAAGTTAGCCTGCCAGGGCTCTGAGCATGCTAATAGAAGACATGAGTCTCCTGAGTCAGAGACAAAGGACAGATTGTTGCTAATTATCCTCCAGGTGGGAAGACTTCCTTGCCAATCTGATGATTTGTTCCATTTTAACAATTGGTGCTCAGGTCTGTACTCAGAAGATTTTACTCTTTGACAACAGTTACAGAAATGCAGACCTACACTGAGGATGACAGGACAGGAATTCATGACTGCCATGGACAGAAGCCAAGTGAATCATCAGAACTTTGGCTGGTTTGCTTGGGAGATGAGGATACAGACTGTGTGATACCTGTAAGGGAACAGTGACAACAGCTCGGCCATCTTATGTCAACTACTCTGGAGTATTAGTGTCAATCTTACACCCATTTCAAAACAACAGTAAAATATCTCAGTTTTTTTTGTGGTGAGTTTTGGCTGCTATAACATAGTTTTGGCCCTCCAATGAGATTTCCCTGAAGCAGATGAACTCTTGTGGAAAACATACTCAGACATTGACTAGTATTCAGGCTCTTACTACCCTGTGTTGGGTACAAAATGCTGATGAAGATGATACCCTAGGAAATGAGAAACAGAACCAAAGAAATACAGATAAATTTTTGCAGTTGGCTTGCTCTGGATAACTCTTCTAGCCTCTATGTTGAAAACAGGTAAGAATTTATGAGATGTCATCATGGTAATGGGACAGCAGATGCTTTGGACTGAAGTAGGCTCCACAGAGTAGCTTCACTGCTTTGCAAACCAATTCCAAGCTATCTGAGTCCGCACAGACTTCATGGTCCTTTACAGAAAGCAGTATAGATAAGACTGCTGTCAAGGCATTCCCAAAGATGAAGTAAAAGTTGTTAGCTATGAAGACCTTGCTTCCTGATATAGAGTATTGGAAAGATTAACAGCAACAGAAGTTCATTGGATTGAACCATGAGTTGCCGCTACACTACTCAAAACTGAAAGAAAATGTGAAGCACTGTTAAGTGGCATGGAGTTGCTTCCTCCTCCTGCATCCATGTCACCTCCCTTCCAACTTAACCTAATCTCAGCTACTTGAGGAGAAACATGATTGGAGGTGGAGCCAAGGTCTCTTGTCCCTAAAGAAGCTAGAACGCTCTATATAGCCATTCGGGTTTGCTGGGGAATTTCAGAGAGGGTAGGGCACAATCTTTTATAGCTCTGCTGGATATGGGTGCACAAGAATCTTACTTGCACCTGTGGAAAGCAAAGGCACTTAGATTCTGGTATGGGGTTTGGCAAGGTTCACAATGGGGAAGGGAACTAACATAACCTTGTGGATGGGGCTCTGTAGATCAATTGAATATACTGTTGTTTCTATATCTGGATGTGTAGGAGCAATTATTGTGTTACATACTTGTTCATCTTCATTTCATAAGTGCCACAACTAGAATCAGAAGAGCCACAACTAGAGAAATACTGGTGTGAAATGTAAGTCATTACCCAACTTGTCTCCCTGTGCCTTCCCAGGTGGTCTAACACTGTAATTCTAGGAGAGCAAAGAGCAGTAACAGCCTTCATTAAGGACTTACAGGCTACAAAGAAAGTAACAGATGCATTATCTCAACAACTACCCAGTCAAATTTGCTAATGGAGTTGGAGACTTATAGTAGATTATCACCCATAGAATCCAGTTGCTACTTCCATACCCACAGTTCCAAATATTGTGACTATAAGTGAATCCATTATACAGAATGATGGCACTTGGTATGTTCTCTTGGACATTGCCACCACCACCTGTGCTATGCCATGGTACCTACTCACCTGCCATTTGTCACCAGTGAGTGGGTAAGCATTTAAGATGATGTCCCTCTGGGTAAGCATTTAAGATGATGTCCCTCTGATGTCCACAGCTTTCACTATATAAATCATGTCATCAAATCAAAAGTCTTAGTCTCAACATCCTTGAATATGGTATTATCACATCTTCACCAGCAGAAGTGGCTTAGTAAATCATGATAAAATTCATGTGCCTACTTACCAGGTACAGTTCATTGGGGTTATCTGGGCAGATTCATAACATTCAATCCTCTGGCAGTAAAAGAAAAACTGTTGCCTCTTTGCCCCACTTCCATCCATCAACTCCATAAGAGGATGCCCAGAACTTTGTTGGACTCTGAATATAGAAGACAGTAAGCATCTCACTTGGGCATTCTACTGGTCCTTTGTATTGGCTAACTTATAAATTAGTATCCTTTTAGTGGAGCCCAAGCCAACAAGCTGAGTTAGGAGCTGTTCAGCAAGTTGTGATACACTATCTTTGGGGTCCAACCATCCTAAGAGTTCTTGTGAGCTATAGATCTTTGTGCTGATTGGAAACCCTGCCTGAAAACCCTTCTTGAGGTTTTGGGTTTATTCTCAGACACAACTCACAGGTATCCCCCTTTTGGAAAGCAGTTATTACCTTGAGTAGCTAGTACCAAGAGCTACTGAACTTCGTGAACACTTTACCTGTAGAGGCCTTGTGACTTTTTGGCCTGTTGTTTCCATTTTGGGATGGATCAAGTTTGGCTCAGCAACTAACAAGGTGAAAGGGCCCAATAAGTTTTCCAAATGGAAATGATATATTCAAGAACACAGCCTGGCCCTAGTGAATCTCAGCTTTACATTGTGGCATTAGGGAAACCATATTCCTCCCTCTGCCTCCTGAAGAAAATCAGTGGTTCCACTGTCAGCTTACCTGGTATCTGATGGAAAATGCCTGTTAAAGAAATTTTGTATATGATGAATCACTTCCTTCTTACTGCTTTCAAGTTCTCTCTTCAGGTATTTTGGTAGTTTGATTATAGTATGTCTTGGTATATATCTCTTTGAGTTTATCCTTCTTAGAGTTTGTCAAGCTTTTTGGATGTATGGATTCATGCCTATTATTAAATTTGGGAAGTGTTTGGCCATTATTTCTTCAAATATTCTTTCCAACCCTTTCTTCTCTCTTCTTTGACTCACATGATGTGTGTATTGATGGTTGTCCCCAATGTTCTTTAGACTCTGTTCATTTTTCTTGAATCTATTTTTTCAAACTATATAATTTTGTTCTCCTATGTTTAATTCACTGATTCTGCCTTCTTATCTGCTTCCATGTGCTCTCAAACTCCCTGAATAATTTTCTCATTCCAGTTATACTTCCTGATCTAGAATTTCTATTTGGTTCCTTTTCAAAATTTCTATCTTTTTATTTTAAACTTGTGGCCCAGTGCTTGAATTCATACACATTGAAAGGAAATTAATTAGAAGAAATATTTTAATATAACTATTTGCCCTTTAAAAAAAATAGAAGTATCAACCAAATTCACGATCAACAATGATATATTGAAACACAGGCATGTGATTGGCACCAGCAAGAGCTTTTTATGTATCACGCATGCAGGAGTCAACTAGCCTTTCATAAAAATAGAACAAACTTGCTTAATTAGACCTGCTTTCTGATTTAGCTAAACTTTTTCCAGCCTGGTGAAGCACCCTAACTTTTCTTTCAGGAAATTGTTAGCAACACAGCAGTAAATATCAACACAAAGCAGATTATTATTGTAGGTCACATGGAGAACAAATGATAAAATATTTAACTGCAGCAGTGTTTGACTATATTCTGTGCAGTAAGAAAATCTGAAGTCATTTTCAAGGTCCACCATTTCTTCTTCTTTTTTTAATCTTTAATGTTCAGATTATTACAGATGTCCCTCTTTCCCCCCCCTCCCCCAAATCTCCCCTCCACCTGGTTCCCACCCCACTCCAGGCCCTCCCCCTCCCCCACCAACCTTGTCCAAAGGTGTAAACTCTTTGCTCAATCTTGTCCTGCACCCTCCAAAACCCATTCCCCCTGAGAATTTTCAGTCTGCTCCCTTTCCATGCCCCTGATTCTATTACATTCACCAGTTTGTTCTGTTCATCAGGTTTTTTATTCATTTGATTTTTAGGTTCACTTGTTGATAGATATGTATTCAATGTCATTTTGTTGTTTATATTTTTTTATCTTTACCTTTTTCTTCTTCCTCTTCTTAGAGAATACCCTTCAGCATTTCATATAATATATATAATAATGATTTGGTGGTGATAAACTCATTTAGCTTTGTCTTGTCTACGAAACTCTTGATCTGACCTTCAATTCTAAATGATAGCTTTTCTTGGTTACTTGCTATTCATCACTTTGTATATTTCTTGCCACTACCTTCTGGCCTGCATAGTTTCTGTTGAGAAATCAGCTGACAGTTATATGGTTACTCCCTTGTAGGTAACTGTTTTTCTCTTGCTGTTTTTAAGATTCTCTCTTTGTCTTTTCCCCTTGGCATTTCAATTATGATGTGTCTTGGTGTGGTCCTCTTTGGATTCCTCTTGTTTGGTGTTCTCTGGGCTTCCTGGAATTATAAGCCTATTTCTTTCACCAGGTGGGAGAAGTTTTCTATCATTATTTCTTCAAATAGGTTTTCAATATCTTGCTCTCTCTTTTCTTCTGGCACCCCAATAATTCGGATGTTGGTATGCTTAAAGTCATCTCAGAGGCTCCTTACATTATCTTCA
Source organism: Pipistrellus hanaki (assembly GCF_964339955.1). Classification (NCBI taxonomy): domain Eukaryota; kingdom Metazoa; phylum Chordata; class Mammalia; order Chiroptera; family Vespertilionidae; genus Pipistrellus; species Pipistrellus hanaki. The sequence continues at coordinate 74,057,481 of NC_140510.1, read as the reverse complement.
TATTTTTTTTATTCCTTTTTCGTTTTGCTTTTCTGGAGGAGTGTTTTTTGCTTCTTCATATTTCAAAGATTCTTGGGATGCTCAAGTCTGCTCTTGAATCTCTGTATATTATTCTTTATTTCAGTCTATGTATGCTTAATTTCTGATTGGTGGTCCTTTTCCATATCTTTGAAGGTCTCACTAAACTTATCAGAGGTTTTTAGAAGATTCTTGAGTAACTTTATAACTGTGGTTTTGAACTCTATATTCAGTATTTTGCTTTCATCCATTTCTTTCATTTGTGACTTGTTTCTTTGTCTCAGCATTTTGGCTGCTTCCCTGTGTTTGTTTCTATGTACTGGGTAGCTACTAAGTCTTCTTGAGTTGATAGAGTGGCCTTGTGTGGTAGGTGTCTTAGCAGGGCCCAGTGGCTCAGCCTCCCCAGTAACCTGAAGTGGACGCTCTTGGTGCACCCCTTTGTGGGGTGTGTGCACAGTCTTATTGTAGTTAATGCTTGATTGCTGTTGGTATCACTGGGAGGAATTGACTTCCAGGCCAATTGGCTGTGATGACCAGCTGTGTCTATACTGAAAGATGTGTTGCGCAGGAGACACCCTTATGGGGCAGGACTTGCTTCAGTGGGGCTTTGGTGCTCACTGAGTCTGCCCCTTGAATGTGTATCTTATGGATGTGAGAAGTTGTAGTCCGGTATGATCTCCCTCTGATTACTGGATTCACTGGCTCTTGGATCTCCAAGGAGGTGCAAGTCAGCCACTGTCTGGGGCCACCCAGGAGGAGCTACAGAGAGATCTGTAGATTCCTCTTCTCTTATGGAGTTTGGAGGTGCCCAGGTGAGGCCCAGTTGTGAAGCAAGGCAGGCTGCTGCTGCTGAGGCTTGGGCCTTCTTTTGGAAGCTCTGAGGCTCTCTGACCCAGCTGCAGTTTGACAGGTTTTAGGCAGAGAAAGTCTATGCCATTCATATGCAAAAGCCTATGCACATAGCTTGGGTGATGGTATAAATTGGGTGGGGCAGGGTCTCTGGGAATCACTAGGGTGGAGTAAACAGCAATGGCTGTTAGTCAGCTCCAAACTGGGGAGGTCCCCACATCTCCATGTCCCTTACCTCATGCAGGAACAATGATCACTGCAAGCACTGGTGAGAGAAAGCTGCCCTCACGTTCCTGTCCCAGTGCCAGAAAGTCAGTTTCTCACCGTATGTATTTGGGTTCCCCAGAGTCTTGCCCAGAACTGGAGTTCAGAGCAAGTGGGAGCTTGTATCTTCCTCCCAATTAAAAGAGCAGCACATCCAGGTGCCAGCACTTTCTGTGCCTCTGCACCTCTTACCAGTCTCATTGCACTTTCTTCACCTCTCTACTTGTGGAACTTCCACTCAGCCAGCTTTCCCACAGTTCTGAGTGGTAGTTCAAAATTAGTTGTAATTTTGATGTGGTTGTCAGAGGCAGCAAATATAGGTGTTTACTTATGCTGCCATCTTGGTTCTCTCTTCTTTTCAGTTGGGTCAAGTTTCTAAACTTTCTAAATCTTCATTTTCCGGCTAATGAAAAGAAAATAGAATTCCAACAAGTCTCCTATCTACCATATCTACTCCAGGACTTCTGTGAGGATCAAATGAGATGAGGCATGGGAAAATGCTTCACAGACATTTGGTTAGAGTGTAAAGTGTTTCCACCTGGCCATAGTGTTTCTGGGCTGAAGAAACTGCAAGAAGGCTAATCATTGCTAGGGAGAGGAAACTTGGCATTGCTATGTGATGTCATTACCTGGACAGAGGGAAGGACACTTAACATATTAGCCTTTTATATATATAGATTTTTTTATACATTGTTTCTGTTGCTGTTTAGGTCTTTGTGATCCTTTTAGCTCTTTGAGTATATTTAAGAAAGTTGTTTTAAAATCTTTGTCTGGTAAGTCCAATGCTTGCATTTTCTTAGGAATTGCTTCTATGTTCCCCCTCTTTCCCATGAATGGGCCATATTTCCTGTTTATTTGTATGCCTTATAATTTTTTTATGGAAATTAGGCATTTAAAATATTATAATGTAACTCTATAACTTAGATTATTCTCCTCCATATTATGGGATATTATTGTTGATTTTTTAGGGCTGCAGTTATCTATTTCTTTTGTGATTTATTCAAATTATTTTTGCAAAGACTGTGTTCCTTGTCATTTCCATTAAGTCTTTGTTCCATTATCTCAGTAGCCTGGTAATGAACTAATAGATTTCTTAAAACACCCAAATTTGGCTATCCTTTAAAAAGTAATCAGCCCTCTGGTTGCTATAAGTTTTGCAACTAGAATTAGATTCTGGAATTTGAAATAATTGATCTGTCAGTGTTTGACAATTTATACTGGTTTCAATGGAGAAACCAATTCTTTGAGCACCATACTCCACCATTTTGTATAATGTCACTTCTCCCTTCTCTTTTGATACATATTTTCTTTGATATTATTCTTTTTTATTTTATTTTTTAAGTAATTAGTCTCCCACCCTCCAGAGCTTAGAGCGAACAAGGGGGGGTGGGGGTGTCAATGATATACAAAGTAATATCACATGACTTGTGGGTTTTTTTTTTAATGCTTGCCAAACCTACTAATACAATGTTTCAGCCATGCAAGTTATCTCACCACCTGCAGTTGCACTAGTGAAATTATAAAGGAATTATTTTCTTTATGTGAGATAAAGCCAAATTATAACAATGGACCTCATTTTGTTATCTATATATATGAAAGTCTAAGTGACTGTTAGACTGTTTGATAGGTCGCTATGACATACACTGGAGCTGCCCCTGGTAGTTGGTACGCTCCCATAGCAGAAGCACCACTCAGCTGACCGATGGGCCCCAGACACCTCTGGGCTCATGGCTAGCAAGCGCACCTGCAGCAGCGTGAGCCTCTCCCATGGACAACCCTCCTGTGTGTCCCTCCCCCATCAGGACCCGACTGGCATTGGGACTGACTGGGTGCAAGCCTATGGCCGCTTCTTGGTCATGGGCGCACCAGTATCGCCCTAGGACAGGTGCACGGAGACCTGCAGCGGAGTGGCAGTGAGCCTGCCAACTGGGGGTTGCAGGCGCAACAGGGTCAGGACGAGCAGGAGCACCATGCCGGCTGGCCCGGGCTCAGGCTCCTCCTTGGCTGCCTCCCGCTTCATGTATTACTACATCCTTCAGGGGGTGTTGGACTGCCAGTTTTGACCCAATTCCCGCAGGCCAGGCCGAGGGACCCCACTGGTGCACGAATCCATGCACCGTGCCTCTAGTTATTTATAGCCATCAGTAGTACTAAGTTTAAAATTTATATTGATATTTAATTATTGTTTTATTAACTTTTTCTGGTCTGTTTTTATTTCAGAGCTCATATTGTTCATTTAACACGCTGGATGAATATGTAAAGCTCCCTGGTTTTATACGTATGTTATTATTTGTATACGTATTCTTATAATTTTCAAATATTCATTGAAATTGAAAACATGAAGTCATATAAAACAATGGTTATCAAAATTTTCTTTCAAAATGTAAATCCACTTATATGTTGTGATAGCTGGAATGAAAAAATCTATGGAATTATAATATAAGTGGAAAATAAAGCAACATACAAGTGACCTTAAAATCCTAGATAATGTTTATTTTTATGTATTATAATACTTAGTAACCTGTTTATTTTTAATTTTTTTCCATCACCATGTAGTTTATCTGTGTTTACAAACATGTTGGCTACCTTGTAGATCTATTAGTGGAGAGGTTTTTCTAATTCAAAAAGTTGTTCTATGATATCATTATGAAAACATATGCAACATACCAGTAAACCCAAAGGTGGTAATTAGAATACTTAACAAATAGAACAGCATGAGCATGTAACAACCAAATCAAATAATGATGTTGGATCAGAGTTCTGGAGGTTTCCCGCTGTGCCATATTGGGGTTTAAGGAAAGAATGTGCTTCACTTTTAACAGCTGCAAAAACATTCAGAACCACCTAGAGTGCATGATGAGTTTTTTGTTTGTTTTTACTTTATTTTTTGAATTGGAATTAAGTACCAGAAAAAGTAGAAGTACACAATATAAACACTGACTGCAATCTGACTAAGAGACAATCTTTTCTCTACATAAAAGTACAGAGCACAATGCCATTTTAATCATATGTATGCATTTTAACAGTGCTATTGAATATAGTAATTGGATTTATTAGTGACAGACCCAAGAGTGCAGTGTGACAGAGATTAAAAGGAGTAGTAATGATGGCAACAATAACAACAACATTTGCATTCATTGCATGCTTATTGTGTTCCACACATGGTGTGACATGCTTTAGCCCTTTAAATTACACAACAACTCTATGAAGGAGGATCTTCATTGTTTGACAAGTGAAGAAACTGAGAGGGAGTCCAGATAATTTGTCCCAAGTTACATGGTTCGTTAGTTCAGAGACTACTGGAGAGCAAGCAGTCTGGCTCCAGAGCATGCACTCTTAATAGCCATGCTACACAATCATTAGTTAGATGCAGGTGTAGAACATGCTGGTCAAATGCTATAAATGCCTACTTATTTATATAATTATTAAAAAAAATTTTTTCAGATGACTTAATGCAAGATAAGAACTGTGGATGGCTAAATACAAATAAAAAAGGAAAAACAGTAAGTAGACAACATATACTTTAAAAACAATAATTAACATTTTATATTGTTTTGAACTAATGTTTTATCATACATTTCATTGTTTATTATAAATTTATTATTATAAAGCAATATAAATATAACATTAACTTTAGCAGACTACGCTATTGAATTGCTTACTTCTACCTCTGCCAAAATTGCTATTGCTTAATAAGCAACTCACAATATTACCCGGAAAGCATGGACTACCTCTGCCCATCTATTGTGATATGAACAATTTTAAAGAAACCATTCTTCTCATTCCAGTTGCCCATTAATACCTGAAATTAATGATATTGTATTCCTTTCTTTGAAAAAATTTAACCATTTGTATGCAATAAGCATCTATAGATGTGATGGACTTTTTAAATTTAAATTCAAAATATCGTGGCAATTAACTGATTAATTGTTCAAGATTCAACTGTCTACATGCAGACTACCAGCAGTAAATATTTCAGAGCTACAACAGGGCTTGTGTAGCTTGGGATGAGGATCAGGCAAGAAAGAGATACTGAGCCCAGCCGGCATGGCTCAGTACTTGAGTGTAGGCCTATGAACCAGGAGGTCACGGTTCAATTTGGGTTGTGGGGCTCGGTGCCACCCAGGCTCAGTCCCAAGTCGAGGTGTGCAAGAGGCAGCCCCTGGGTGATTCTCTCTCATCGTTGATGTTTCTATCTCTCCCTCTCCTTTCCTCTCTGAAATCAATAAATATATACAAATATATTTTTTAAAAAGATATACTGAGATGAAAGGTGAGAAGGAGAGAAAGAAAACTTACTCTGCTTCACACTTTGCACTCAGTAGAGAAGGACCATGCTTACCCAGGGAGGAAGTTCCCAAGCCCCAGAGGAAGCATCAGTACTTTTCCTCGCAATATTTTTTCCTTGCAATTTTTAATACCATCACAAGTAGTATTTATTCCAAATATAGAAGGCTGGTTTACATTTGAAATCAATCCACATAATCCACCCTATCAACAGACTAAAGGAAAAAATCATATGATCAAATCAATAGACAAAACAGTTTTGTGGGGATCAGGCCAAATCCGTGCACAGGCCTCCAACATCCCCTGAGGAGACTTGGATTGTGAGAGGGTACAGGCCAGGCTAAGGGACTCCACCAGTGCACAGCCTCTAATATAAAATAATATTGAATGTCAAATGTAACTGAAAAATAAAGTTTAACAAATATATATAGTTCTCAGTTACTAAAAAAACCCCTCCAGCTTACATTATAGTTAATACCTTTCAACACCAGGAAGAAAGCAAGGGCTATAGTGTGGGAAGTTTTAGAAATTGTAATAGAAAAATAAAAGTCACAGAGATTGGAAAGGAAGAAAAACAACTCTCTCTGTTTTCAGATTAAATGGTTGTCTATGTAGAAAATACCAAGGAGTCTATAAAAATAATAAATGAACTCAGTAAGGTTAAAAGATCAAATAACAAAAATCAATAACCTTTCCATATGCTAACAACACGTGGAAACAAAATTTAAAACAGAATAGCAGTTATAATAATTTCAAATAAATTACTTATAAACCTATCAAGACATGTACAGGATAAAAGTTACAAAATGCTGATGGAAGAAATCAGAGACCTAAGTAAATGGAAAGACATACCATGTACATGGATTAGAAAACTCAATTTAGTAATGATATCAGTTTGTCCCTAGATGGACCTATAGATTTAATGTGATTTTTATCTAAATTCCAGGTTTGTTTGTTTTTTTTAAATATGGACAAGATCATTCCAAAATCTATGTATAAAGGCACAGGTCCTAGAATATCTAACAATGTTTAAAAAGAAGAAAGTGGGAGGAATCACTTTACCTGATTTCAAGGTCTACCATATAGCCACAGTAATAAAGAATCAAGAAGTGTGGTATTAAGGAAAAAAGAGACACACAAAGATCAAAGGAACAGAATAGACATCTTAGAAACATACCTACAAAAACATGCTCAGATGATTTTTGACAGCGATGTAAAGGCAATTCAATGGAGTAAAGCTAACCTTTTCAACAAGTGGTATGAGAGCAATTGGCCATCCATGGGTAAACAAAACCAAATTTTGACCTAAGTCTTATATCTAAAATAAAAATAAAATCAAATATGGAGAAATTGATGGGAATTTAAAAATGTATAGCCACTCCTGAACAGTGTTTGGCAGTTTCTCAAAAAAATATACACTGAGTTGCCAGATTATTATGATCTCTGAATGCAAAATAATCTGGGCACTCATTTTGTGTGTGTGTATGTGTATACATATTAGAGGCCCGGTTCATGAATTTGTGCATGGGTGGGGTCCTGCCAGCCTGGCCAGGGGGAGGGGACATGGGTGGTTAGCTGGTCTGCCTGCTGGTTGAACTCCTGGTCAAGGAGTTTGCATATTAGCCTTTTATTATATAGGATGTACACTGAGTAGCCAGATTATTATGCTTTCAGAGATCATAATAATCTAGTTCCTCAGTGTATATGCAACTGCTATGTAACCCAACAATTTTACTAGTCAGCATTTATCCCAGAGAAATTAAGTCTTATGTTTACAAAAACAACCTGAATACAAATATTCATCGCAGTCTTATTCATAATAGCCCAAAAGTGGAAACAACCCAGATCTCCTTCAATTGATGAATGGCAATTATTCATACCATGGAATAATTAATACTCAGCAATAAAAAGGAACAAAGAATTGTTACATACAACAACCTGGACAAATGTCCAGAGAATTGCGCTGAGTGAAAGAAAGAAAAAAAAAAAAAAAAAGCTGATCCCAAAATGGTATACATTGTATGACTCTATTTACATAACATTCTTGAAATTATAAAAATGAATAACAGATTAGTGGTTGCCAGACATTAAATAGGTGGTGAAGGCAGGAAAGAAATGAATGTTACTATCTATAAAATGACATTGGAGATCCTGGTGGAAATGTTCTGCAACTTGACCTTATAATGTCAGTGCCCTGGTTGTGATATTTTACTACCGTATATCCCCGAAAATAAGACATCCTCTGAAAATAAGACCTAGCGCATGGAAAGATAAGACATTCCCTGAAAATAAGACCTAGCGCAACTTTGGGAGAAAAAATTAATATACGACACTGTCTTATTTTCGGGGAAACAGGTAGTTTCACAAGATGTTACCATTGAGGGAAACTGGATAAAGGTCATATGGGCTCTCTGTGTTATGTCTTACAAATGCATATAAATCAATATTTCCTAATAGCTGGATTTTCAAAAACTAAAGAAAAAGAAAACTTACCTTATATATATTTCTTAAAGGTGGTAGCCAGACCAGTATACGACAGATGAAACTAAAGTAAATTGAACAAGATAAATTCAGTGGGTAATTTATACAACATAGGATATGCACAATCAATAGATTTAGAAGGTTGAAAGAACCCATCACCTATGGCAACAGGCTTCTGAAGAAGACATATCAGAGTTCTTGAACAAATTCTGAAAAGTCGAGGCTGATTGCTTCACAGACAAGTCACAAAAATCCTCAGAATTTTATGGTAAAATAAACTTTGAAGTTGTTAGAATTTAAAAGAGGGTTTTTTTTTTCTTTCTTTCTTTTAATAGAAATGTGTTAGTTTTTATCTCAATCAGCTTTTAAAATTTTTTTATTTTACTAGAGGCCCAGTGCATGAGAATTCATGCACTAGACGGGGGGTCTTTCAGCCCGGCCTAACCTCTCACAATCTGGGAGCCCTCAGGGGCAGGAGGTGGCCCGGTGGCCAGGGGAAGGTGATGCCCTCATCACACCTCTACCCCTGCCACTGCCAGCAGTGCAAGCCTCTGCTGGCCCTGGTAACCTGAGCCTCAGGTGACCCTGGATGGCTGAGCAGCTGCCACCTGAGGCTTATCTGTAGCTTGGGCTGGCCCTGGGCAGCTGAGAAGCCGACATCAGAGGCTTGTCTGCACCCTGGGTCAGCCCTGGGAGGCAGAGGGGGATGAGGGGACAGGCATGGTCATCTTGTGGCTGTGGGCACTGCCATCTTTAAAGGTGTAGCAGTCAATTAGCATATTCCCTCTTTATTACATAGGATTGATTTTTTACAGAGAGCAAGAGAGAGGGATAGAGAGTTAGAAACATCAATGAGAGAGAAACATCCATCAGCTGCCTCCTGCACATCCCCTACTGGGGATGTGCTCACAACCAAGGTACATGCCCTTTACTGGAATTGAACTTGGGACTTTTCAGTCCAAAGGCTGATGCTTTATCCACTGAGCCAAACTGGTCAGGGCTAAAAGAAGAGGTTTTAAAAAATGAATCTAAGGAAGTGTGTTAAAGAAATGCAGTATTTTGTCCAGTCAGTATGGCTCAGTGGTTGAGCATCGACCTATAAACCAGGATTTCTGGTCAGGGCACATGCCCAGGTTGTGGGCTCTATCCCCAGTGTGGGTCAAGCTGGAGGCAGCTGATCAATGATTCTTGTTCATCATTGATGTTTCTCTCTCTCTCCCTCCCTCTCCCTTCCTCTTTGAAATCAATAAAACCATATTTTAAAAAACGAAATGCAGTATTTTGAGACAAACTTCTGAAGTGCTAATCTGAATTGGAAAGGACTAACCTTTCAACTCTTGACTGGTTCACGTGACAGTCTTTCAGTAGTTTTTTCACATTTTTATAGCCCCTTCATAAGTTAAGACTTTCAAAATATGGCTTAACTCATTTCTACTTAAACCCTAACAAAGACTAGATGCTAATATTTTCCCAAACATCAGGATGTAAGAAAGGTGGGGAGGGATGAGAAATTTAACTTTACCTACCAGTGAAAGACAGCGTTTGGTGATGGTAAGAGAAACTCGAATGAAATAGTAAAATAGCTTGGATTTTACAGGTAGAAATATCTAGATTCTTTCACTTCCATGGTCATATAACTTTGGGCAGTTTACATCTGAGTTTCAGTTTTCTCATCTGCAAAATAAGTATGCTATCATTTATTTCAAAGAATTTCAAAGAGCTTGAAACATAATAGTCACTTACTATTATGGTAAGCATTATCTTTTTTTCACCTGTATAAGTATATTAGGATAAATATGAGAAGTGGAATTGTTGGGTCAAAGTTTTATTCTCATAGAAACTGCCAGATTACTCTTTAAGCCAAATTTATGTAGAATGTAGGAAAGTATCCCCCAAATGTAGGAAAGTATCCATTATCCCTGCTATGTAGAAATACACCCTGGTTTATTCTAGCCTTCCTCTCTTTGTCTATTTTGTAACTTCTCTCTCCAACCATGAGAAATATGGATCTCAACATTCACTATCCATTTACATATATATAAAGCAGTTTCAGAATTCCTAACTTGTACTATACCCACGACAAATTTACCTACTAGTGCACATACAGTGTTTATGTATAGTTTATTTTATTTTTAGCCTTACATTTCTAGTCACAAAATTCAGTTACCAAGATCAGTTCTTTTTTTCTCCTACTCCCTTCAGTGTATTTATAGCTTACATTTTAATACAGTTAGATTCACTGTCTGCATTATTTTTTGTAAATAAGTGGTTTATCTATATTTATTATCAACTCAGAATTGACTCCTTTATCCAACTGTTTTCAAGTGAGAAAACAAAAAAACTAGTTCTGAAAGCTTAAGTAACTTACCCGAAGTTACAGAGTTAAAGTTGGGATGAGGAGCTAAAACTCAGGGTTTCTGTGTCAAAGTGGTTTGACACTTCCTCAAATAGGGATGTTTTTAGCCAAGTCTCTGAAATATTTCTTGACCCCCAACATTCTGTTTTTATTGTTTTAATATTAGTTTCATACATTAATGTTTTACTCTTTGTGAAATACAGCTCAATGAATTTTGACAAATGCATAATGATGTATTTTAATTATTTAAAAAAATTTTAATAATATTGTCTATTCAAGTTTTCTTATTCCACTTGAGTCACTTTTGCACAAAGACTTTTCTATATGCCATCAACATTTTTTCAGATTGATTATCCTGATAAACTAGCCATGTTTTCTGCATCTTAATTTTCACTTAATATCACTTTGTTTATATTGCCTTTATATCTACTTAATTACTTTAAATGGCTAAAATGTTTTTCATAACAATAGCCAATACTCTTATTGCAAGCTACTATATTAGTGCCTTCATATATTAACTCATTAAATTCTCACAGAAATCTTATGAGGTACATATTATTATTATATTTTATATGTTGGGAAATTATGCATAGAGGGACTGATTGTCTAAGGACATAGCTATTATGTGGTAAATTTGGGTTTTGAACACGGGCAGACTAGCTCTGAAGTCTGTGTTGCAAACCACCAAATTTTACTGTTTCTCATTGTGAACCTGTACAATTATTTAATCAATGCCCTATTAAGAATTCCCTTTATTATTCTTACATTTATAAGTTTTATAAGCCTTTAAAAAAAACAATTAAAGCTATACCTGCACAGCCCCCCAAAATTCTGTTGCCACAAAAGGGTATAATGCAAAATGAAAGTCATCCTTCTCTACCCACAACCACACTACCATTCTCATTTCCCTAGGATGACTACTTTTAACAGTTTGCTTTATAGTTATTCCAGTAAGTTTTATTATAGTTTTAACTTATTGAAAGTCTATTTGATTTTTCAACTTACCAACTTCAGGTAGAGTGTGTTGATATTACACTTGGAAAGATGAAGGATTTAGAGCATTTATAATATTTCAAATATTCCCTCTAATTTTTCTCAGTGCTATTAGGCATGAATATTTATTTTTCTAATGGTTATCTTTAAGCCTTTAAAATATATGTAAACCAAATGGACATTATCTACCAATTTCCTTCTATGAATTATGAAAAAGATTTTTTTAAAGGTTTCATTTTCTGTCTTCTGAGAATCACTGAGAATGTGATTTCAATATATTATCACATGCCATTTGTTATCTAAAGCATTTTAAAACCTTTTAAAGTTAAATTATTATTTGTTCTGACAATTCTGTTTTCTACTTTTGTTTCCCCTTGAAGTTGTTGTACATCATTTTGGTTTTATAAATTCAGTAGAATAAATATTACAGTATTAAGGAAGTTAAGAATATATATATGTGTGTGTGTGTGTGTGTGTGTGTGTGTGTGTGTGTGTATCTTTAAATACAGATTTATTTTGATAATTGGAAAAGTATAATATTATGAGAAACTTGGGAAATATTCTTTCATTACAAGCAAGTTCAAAATTAAAACTTCTCTTTTTATAAGGTGGCTTTTTTTCAAAAACAATACATAGCATCTTTGAGACCAGAACATTCAGAACCCAAACCAAAATATCAGGTGAGTGCTATGTTATCCTATTCCAATACCAATCATACTTAACTATTAGGTTTTCCTAATATATTATGTAATTCAATGGCTCCAAAACCAAAATACTCATTAGAAATACTGGGTTATTTTTTAAAAATACGTATTCCCAGGTCCCACCTCTGACCTAACAACCTCAGTTTTGAAATGGAGCCTAGGAATTTGTACTTTTCAAAAAAACCTAAGTGGTTCTTATGCTGTCACTTGAATATCAACTAGTATTTGAAAACCAGTTATAATGAATTGTATCCATTGAAATGAAGCTTAGACTACTAATGTGATAAAATTCTAGGTTGATTTCACACTTCGTTTTTTTTCCAATTGGATAGATAATGTAGAAGTTGTTTAAACAAAAGTTTTGAATAAGAAACTTCATTTCAGTGATAAAATAGTTCGATTTCAGAGCTACAAAACTGCCTATGGATGTCACACTGAATTTCACTGTAAATCCAGAATTTTGTGTACTGCTCTCTCAACCATTTCTGAGGCATATAAAGTATTAATCAAAAAGCAAGATTTTACTGTGATGTTCTAAGGGTTGAATGGAACTCATCACAGTTGAAATTCTAAGGCTTAAAAGCAGGTGACATAGGCCCACAAGTCAGCCTTTAAAGAATATTCCTGATACTTTCACTGGGATAAATATTACTTTGCATTTTTAAAAATTTTCCTAAAATGATAAATGTTTGTACGGATAGGACTTAGATTCTGATGGTAGACATTGTTTAAGCAAATGCTACTAACACTGGAAGTTGAATTCTTTACTATTTGTGAAGTATTTACAAATATTCCAGGTTGGAAAAAGCTTTTGGACACAGAATAGTAACAGAGTTAGAAATTGGAAATTTTTGCATTAAAATTTCAAATACTTTTAAAATAATTTTATTTTATTAAATAAATATTTTTAAAATAAGTTAGTTTTCAGTTTGTAGAAGGTAGGAGGATGGATAGATAGACTGACAGATTGCTTAAAGACTTAGCTAGAAATGTATTTTTTCATTTTTTTATTAAGGTATTATATGTATACATATCTTACCATTGTCTCCCCCCTCCCCACTCCCATACAGAAAATGTATTATAAATTCAAAATAAATGTTACAGGATGTCTTACCTTTTTTTAATTTTACAGAATCTCAACACCAAGAACGATTTTGATCCTTTTCTAAGGCCTATAAACAACAAAATATCAGCCAGTAAAAGGAACTATGAAGATATGTCCAAATATAGAAACACTTGTACAGATGTTATAGAACACGAGGACCAAGATCCTCCTGACTCAACACATTCAAAATCTTTAAGCCCTACTGATACAAACCAGCCCAATGATCTTGATAGCAGCATTGTAGACAGGAAGAAACAGTTAAGCCCTACTGATACAAACCAGCCCAATGATCTTGATAGCAGCATTGTAGACACGAAGAAACAGTTAGCCCCTGATCCTGATACCATCACAAAACAGACTTTAAGCAGTACGAATAATTTAGATTGTGATCCTACCATCACCACAATAAAAAATTTAGATGTTAAGAATCACTTGAAGGAAAGACTAGTAGCTGCATCTTTGCCAAACTTTAAAAGAGAATCATCACCAACTGAAAGTATAGATAGAACTATAGGTCGCCTCTCAAAATCATTAAGTTTTACTGACCTCCCACTCAACTTACAGCAAACTGTGGTGCTCAGCCCAAATTTAAGTAAAAATCTTGAAGACCTTTTAGATAAAATATTTTCTAAAGCAAACATTCCTAATGACACTGAAGCAAGAGAGAAAAGCCCTAGTTCTCCACTTCCAGGTGTTCATGCTAACCCACCAAGAATTTTGGAAGATAAAATACTTGAAAAAATCCAAGATTTAAATAGCTGGCTTTCAAAAGGAGACATTTTGAATTCAGGGTCTCCTGTAAATACAAAAATTAAAGATATTCCTGGAGTTTCATTTTCAGAAGATGGGCCAGGAAATTCTCTAGAGATAAACAGGGACCTCGACTCTGAAAACCACTTGAAGGATGGTGAGATAGCTTTTCCAATTAAAAAAAAAAGTACTGTCAAAAAGAAACATTTAGAAAGTGAAGTGTTGAGCACCGAACCAGATTTCAGTAGCCTCGCACATGATTTCATTATAAAGCAGATATTCACTGCCCCATTCTTCTCCAAGTTGGCGATGGGAGTGGAAGAATTGAGTGAGACACAGCTTTGCTGGCAGAATCAATTGTCCACATCTTGGGAGAGTTTATATTCAAATATTTCAGGTCACAATGAAAAAATCGATGATGGGGAAGAATTGTCAGAGGCCCAATCTATTGCAAGCCAGATAATTCAATCATTGCCTGTAGATACTCTTTTAGGAACTGGGATCATCAAAGTGGTAGAATTGGATGATGGAGGCCAGAAGAGTTCTTTGCTGCACACAGAGACAGCCTTTGCTGGAGAAAAACCAAAGGGCTCCACAGAAGATTACTCGGAAATCAAGAGCAAAACAGATTTTCTTGCAAAGCAGAATATACCCATCATTCCCAAAGAAACCACTTCTTTTTTTAATAGAGCCACATTTATAGACAAAAGCCAAAATACCTCCACACAAGATATAAAATATCAGTCAACACCAGATGAAAAAACAGATTTGCCAAATAATGGTCAGAGGCTTGATAGAGAAGAAAATGATCTAAATTCTACCTTAGAAAATTTAAATAACTTGTCTATGGGCAAACTTAATGAGCCAGATGTAATAAGGTTAAAATCCTTTTTTAAAAACGTATTTAGTATTTTTTTAGGACATAATCAATCTGAAAAGAGAAGACAACCAGAAAAAGAACTAGACAGACTAATCCAACCTCCTCTTCTAAATAATGCAGAAGACTTTGAAGAAATCAAAGAGAATTTTGGTGAAGCAGACAAATTAGACAGAAAACCTAATTTGAATCCAAAGCTGGGTGTATTTCTGGAAACACTCTCAGAGTCAGAAATTAAAAAATTTAAGTCTGAGTTAAGTAAACATATCCAGCATTACCTTATAGAAAGACTTTCAGAATCAGGACATATCACCAAAGAGGATTTATCCAACATCTATCAAAATCTGTACTTGATGAATGAGAAAACAGAACCAAAAGGGCAAAATGTTTCTCTGGAGAAATCTTCAGAAATTATAAAAGAAACAACGTCTTTTGTAGATAATTTTAATCATCATTTCATAGATAAACATTTGGAAATAAGACTGAGATCCTTTTTAAATGAAGTTCTGCAAAACTATTTCCAAAAAAACCCTTCGGAAAGCAGTTTATTTAAAGAGACAGTAACTGAACCCGTGCACTCAAGCATATCTTCTATAAATTCTGAAAGTTCTTCATTATCTTTTCATGAGTTAGAACAAGACACTTCAAAAGGGAATTTTGGTAGAAGGCTTGAAGTAAATATGAAATATCCTCTAGATAAATCTCTGCAAAACTATATTACGGCTTTATCAGAAAATGAACAATTAAATCTAAAAGCTGATTTAAGTAAATACCTCCAGATACTTGTTATAGATAAACTTTCAAAATCAGGACTAATCACTGAAAGGCAATTAAAGGGAATCAGCAACCATATAGATTTGATTAAGTCTAGTTTCACACCATTAAAATGTATAAAGCCAGATTTATCTTTCAGAGATGAAAATAAATTTATGTGTGAGGATTCAGAAAAGCAAAATAAATATCCAGAAGTTGCTCATGAAGCTACTTTACAAAAGTCTCTTGAGGATAGAGTTGTAGAAACAGAATTGACCAGGAAGGACGAAAAGGAGTATTTTCCATTACAGAATATTAAAGGAAATCCAGCAATAATTAGTGAACAGAAAACAATGACTGTAATTAAAGTACAGCCTTCTTCCAACAAAAATATCCAAGCAATTCCATCAAAGAAGTCATCAGAAAAACTTACAGATATAGTGCTGAAGAAACAAAGGAAAGCACATGGTTTCATGCAGCTTTCTGAAGCAGAAACTTTTGATTTCAAAACAGAGATTCAAAACCCACACAGTTGGAATGGTAAATCAGAAATAACTCAATCAAACACTTGCTATGAAAGCACACTAAAAATGAAGTCCCTTGAAAAAACGGACCAGAATAACTATAAATTGATGGTACAGGAAAAACATGAAGTATTGTTGCCACCAAACCCTAGAATTCCTTATTGCACAATGCCAAATGAAGATGAAGAATACATAGGTAAATTCACGTTTCCTCCCATGCAGAATAACACTTTAACTCATTTCAGTTCTGAGACTGGGAACAACAATTGTCAGAGACTGAAAGGATATAATAACAATAATAAAAAAGAACATTTAGAAATACTTGCACATTATGAAAAAGAAATACAAAGTCTTTATATAAAACCAAGTGAAATTTGCAATGAAAACAGTGCTAAGGTCCTTGAATCGGTTAAATATAAAGTTGTGGGAGCTGAGAAAAACTCAAAACCATCCCTCTTCCCAGAAGTATTAAAGAGAGAAAATCTAAAGCCCAGGGTCCGAAAAGAAAGAGATCATGTCAACCAGCAAACAAAGCCATCTAAGACAGTTAAGATACTGGCATCCACGCCGCCCGCCAGGAGAAGGCCAAGGAAATCTGTCCCAAAGACATTGCTTCATTGGACTGCAAGAAAAACTATACACGTAATCATGCTTTTCTAATCTTCCCCTTCTGTATTTTCTGAAGTTCTGTAAATAATCTAGGATATCTATATCTGTATATTTATACATAGATATATCTGCACTCAAGTGTGTGTGTGTGTAAACTTCGTTGCCCCAAGATGTACAGATATCCAAATTTAAGAAAAATTCTTCTGACATCCAAATATCATCTTACCTGGTCCAAAATATAATCACAAAACCAGGGGGCTGTTAACACATGAGTACCTTTGTGTGAAATAGATAAAGGGCACACCCTCTGGAGTATTAGGAAAAGGCATCCTTCCCACTGGGAAGATCCTGTAGGCTGCCCCAGTCCGGAGCCAGAGCACAAGCCCTGTCCACGAGAGATGGGCTGGCTTTCAGCCCCAGCTCACCCCCGAGTCAGGGGCCATTGTACAGGCACAACCCGAAGAACCACTGGCAGTGGCTGTATGCTATGGAAATATATAATGTGTTTCAGTGAACAAATATATTATTATGTCCCAGTTGTTCTGCTAAGCATTAGAGTATGCAATCAAATTATGAAGTGCAAAATTTCATGTCTTTTTTTTTTTTTTTTTTTTTTTTTTTTTACCACCAACCCACTGCTCACAAATTTGGGAATTCAAAATCTATTTTTAATCCTATATAATAAAAGGGTAATATGTAAATTGACCCTAATGGCAGAACGACCAGAATGACCACTGGACCAGGACCAGGGGGGTACAATGTATGAATTTATAATACATTGTAGGTATGCCAACAGATAAGAGCAGTGGGCAAGAAAATTAAAATATATCCCTTCCATTCCTAGAATAGTTTATATAAAGTGTAGTAGCAGATTTACCTTCCTGTTTTATGTTATACTAGAACCCCTTCCTGTTTTATGTCACTGGACCCCCCCTGGTTTTGTGATTATATTTTGGATCAGGTAAGATATTTGGATGTCAGCCATCTGCATGAGCCCTAGCTAGGTCCTGGGACTGAATCTGCATCCGAGGTATATCCTTTACCAGAACTGAACTTCCGACCCTTCAGTCTGGCTGATGCTCTATCCACTGAACCAAACCAGTTAGGTCCATAGTAAATTGATTTTCTGGGTAAAGCAAATATTTAGCTTTAGTAAATAGTAAAACAAATTAGTAGCAGGGTAAATATTATTAATATACTCTCAACATTGGATTTCTCTTTTCTATCTAAATTTAGTAATTTAGTATCAAGTGAGTGAGGGGTTGTGTGCACTAGGAATAGGAAAAAAATGGATTTATGGCCTTCAGAAAACAAAGACTCTGAAGATTCTTTAGTCAAGTGGAATCATTAGTATCATTTTCAAACAAAATAAAGAAATTGTGTTTAGATTACATGTTATGAGATCATAGGGTTTCAGAATTCTTATCCTAAGACTGGGCAAGAGAGATTGCGTTATCTTTATTTCCCTCTCTTAAACCAACGGTCCCTGAACTTTTCTCTCTAATGACATTGGCAACAGAGAATAAATGGTAGGAGGGAATTCTTCAGATCATTGGAATGTCTGGCTCATCTGATTCTCTAAAATCCAAGAATTTCCCAAAGGACTGAAAAACTGAGTTGTAGGAGCATCCAGAAAAATAACCAGAGGGCAGAGGGGGTACGGCTCTATGCGCTTCCACTGGTCCTCTAGCAGCAGTACATCCACTGCAGAGCAAGGTATAAATCACTCACAATGTAGCAGATACCCCTTAATGCTGAGGCTTATCTAATTGCTCTATGCACATGAGAGAGGAGAGGGAGAATGAAGCTTCCTTGTTCTCTGCAAACCCAGGCAAAAATGTAAAGTGGGTCACGTTTCTTTTTAGACTCTTGGTACCTACTATTTTGTAAATCTCTTTACTGCTGGCTAATTCTTAGCCCTGCCAAACCTCCCCAGCTCTCCAATTCTAATAACCCATGTTCACTTCCTCTCCAAATGAAAGCCGCCCGTTCTGTGGGTGTGGCCATCTCTCTGAAGTGTTAAGAGACAAGCTGCTCAAACTGCAGGGGAAACTAGTTTACACTAATTTGAGAAAGACTAATAGCTCCATACTCCCTTATGCATACTTGTAAATTTTACAAGTAAAGTTTAGAGAATCAGATGAGCCAGATATTCTGATGATCTGAAGAATTCCCTCTTACCATTTATTCTCTGTTGCCAATGTCATTAGAGAGAAAAGTTCAGGGACCGTTGGTTTAAGAGAGGGAAATAAAGATAACGCAATCTCTCTTGCCCAGTCTTAGGATAAGAATTTTGAGACCCTATATGATCTCACATAACGTGTAACCTAAGCACATTTTCTTTGTTTTGTTTGAAAGTGATAGTAATGATTCCACTTGACTAAAGAATCTTCAGAATCTTTGTTTTCTGAAGACCATAAACCCATTTTTTCCCTATTCCTAGTGCACACAACACCTCACTCACTTGTAAACTTTACAATGTAAAGTATTATAAAATATAGCCATATTATTAAAAATTTGAAGAGAAAAGGAAAACAAAGCCCACAATCCTGCCACTCTAACACAGCCACCATTAAAAAAATATATATTTTGGTATATATCTTTTTGTTATTTCTGAATGTCTTATTTTTTACTCTCAAAATATACCCATTTTTAAAATTGTTTTAATTTTAAACGTTATAAGCATATCCTTAGATGCTGAAATCTGTGGATGTGTGTGTATTAAAGATGTTTATTAACTTTTAAGGAATGAAATTTGGTATAACATAAAAAGTAAAATATAAGAGTTCATAATATATACGTGGGGCTGGGGAAGACGTATTTTGGAAGAGGAGAATTACAGAACAGGCTGTTTGGCATTGCTTAGGAGTCTGACCCCTGGAGACAACTTCCCTAAATTTATCTGGTTTCAAGCTTTATATCATCCGTCCCTTTGAAATAACAGATCCTTTGAAATAATAGATTTTTTTTAAAGATTTGTTTTTATTGATTTCAGAGAGAGGAAAGGAAAGGGAGAGAGGAAAGGGTGATGAGAATAATCAATCACTGTCTCCCGTACACCCCCTACTGGGGGTCTAGCCTTAACCCGGCATGTGTCCTGAGGGGAGGTGGTACAGAATCCAACCTTGACCTCCTGGTTCATGACCTCCTCAGCCACTGAAACACACCAGCGGGCTGAAACAATGTTGTGATTTTGTTATTGTTCGTTTTTTGTTTGTTTTTGTGGTTCTACATTCTCATCTCTGTTTCTATTTATTTGGTTATTTATATCTATTGTTTGTAGTATTACAAGGTTTCTATAGTTTCTAATGGGGGAGGCATTGGGTGGAAGGTCTGAATTTGCCTATAAAACATTTGATCCTCTCATTTTTTGTCTTTGACTATTGCTATTACAAACTTTGGTTCTTATAAATGTAAAATATACTTTAAGGAAGCTTAACTCACCAACTCGATCTTTTATTTTAATATTTAGGATTGTTCGGATAGATTTGAGGATTTTCCTATGACCCCATTTCAGCATCTTAAAAAACTGAAATCAAGATCAAAGCTTTCAGAAAAGAAGCCAGATGAGTTAAAACATGCAAGACCGTGTACTGCTCCGGGGGTTAACAAGCATCGAGAAAGCTACACTGGAAAGTTTACAAGTTTCAGCAGGCTTAGTTCATTGAAATGATACAGTCCCATATTATGAAATCCATAAAACAGTCAAAAAATTTTTAAAAGAAAATGCTGAAAATGTTTGCTCACTTGTAGTATTATCCAATTGTTAAATAGCTCAGAATGATATGTGAGACTGACAGTAAGAATATCATTTCTTCAATTAACAAAATGGTTTGGAGATCTGTCCTTTTCTGTGATAGAAGTCAACAACCAAATTTCATCTTGTTAGAACCATTTTGTTTTAATTAAAATGTAGAAGAAACGCTTTTTGATGTAAATGTTTTCATTTATGAATTATAGGGAACAAACCCGGAGATACATATTCAGTTCATATTCATTAGCAACATTGTATTCCTAGCTTCTTTTTCACTATATGACAGTATTGCTTCAATTCGTAGCTCTCAGATTTTTCAAATCTGTTTTATGTTCTGAATGATCCCTACCCACCAGTTTTTAAGTTCTCTGTGTGCTGTTGATCCCCCTTATACTCTTCAGCTTTAGTTATATTTCTTGATTCAACATAATATAATTCTCTAGGCCTATAAAACTTGTTAATTTTAATATTGGCTATCACAACTTTTTACACTATAAAGATGATAGAGAACAGATTTAATATGAATTCCTGAGGCAGCTCCTACATGTAGTGATTTTCTTGAACAACTATGAAAGGGCCTCTTTAATAACACAAAACTCAGGAAGCTGTATACATTTGTAAACACTGCCTAAAATATTACCTAGCTAAATCAGCCCAGGACTTAAGTCAGAGACTTCTGAGAATTAGCTCTATTCCCATCAAGTACAGTATTTGGGTCCTGTTGAACTTGGGCTCATTCTTGAGAAGCAAAATTTCAATTTATAGAATTTTTTGTCAGTTTTAATTTTTCTCTCATAAATCATAAAAACTATGGGGTTTAAGTAGATTGCTGATGGAGAACTTAATTCCTGTATATTCATTTAATGGTATGATCAAGATAGTACATTTTTTTGGAGGCCAAGAATTTCTAGTAATCCTCAAAGTTGTTCTTGCATCAGTCATAGTATAACTGGGAAAACAGTTATAACTCTGAATCTTTAAGTAGAAGATACATGGGGAATTGGTTTCATGAGTGATGGAATCAAAGCTAAGAAATCAAAAGGGATGTTGGGTCAATCCAGAGATTAGCAAGACCAGGATGCACTACTACGAAGAGACAGCAGGAGTAAGCGGTGCTACCAGAGTCCTCAAGCCAAAGGCCACGAGCATAGAGCCACTGCCAGGACTCTCTGCAAGACTCCAGGAAGAGGAGTACAGGGTGAGAAATGCCACGTTCCCCTCTCTCTTCCTGCTCTCTGATTTTCCACTATTGCCTCCCTGGACACCCAAAAGAGAGGGTGCATGGGAAATGTAGTTCCCAGTGAAGTCAAGCTAGGGAAGAGTGGAGAAATGGATCTAAGAGCTGACAGGCAATTGACCAGCACTACTTATGAGGAAAACCATTGATGGGGTTTGCAGTAAAAAAGGAAATATTTACTATATGGAAATCTCAGATCCCTTTGTTTCATTAAACTTTTTGTGGCAATTCTGTGCACAGAGTTTAAAATTTCCTACCAGGGAAATGTCTCAAATATTCAAGTCTTAAAAAAAAAAAAAAATCTCATAACTTTTATTCAAGGTTGAATTCCTTAAATATTTATTAAATGTCCATAATATGCCAAACATCAGGATGTACTAGTGAATAAGAATATTCTCAAGGAGTCCACAGTCTACTAGGGACACAAGCACAGAAGTAGTAATAATAGTTACATAAGCATTATTTGGGGAAAGTACTTAGCTCATAGGGTATTTTAGCTTGGGTCCTTCAGAAAGCCAACATGACTGGACATGTGTATTAGGCAGAATAATGATCCATCAATCCTAATCCCAGGAACCTGTGAATATGGTACCTTACCTGGCAGAAGGGACTATGCAGCTGTTATTAAAGATCTTGGGATGAGATTATCCTGCATTGCCTGGCTAGACCTCAGATAATCTTGAGTCTTTATGAGAGAGAGGCAGAATGTCAGAAAAGGAGATGTGAACACTGAAACTAGAGCTGGCCCCTGCGGCCAGGGGGGCAAGCAGCCAGAAGCCAGAAAAGGCAGCCGATTCAGAGCATGGCCCTGCCAACGCCTTTCAAATCTCCAGAACTGTAAATTGATTTGACCGCCAGAACTGTAAATTGATTTGTGTTGTTTTAAGCCACTAAGTTTGTGGTAATTCGTTACAACAGCGATAGAGAACTAATACAGCAAACAGGGAGCCCATGGTGCAAAATTTAAGCCAATCTCAGGGTAAGGACGTCAATCGAGTACAGTATCTACTGTGATGGTTAATGTCAAGTGTCAATTTGACTGGGCCATAAGGTGCCCAGATATTTGGTGAAACCTTCTGGGTGTTGCTGTGAGGCACTTTGGATGAAATTAATGTCTAAATCTGTAGACTAACCAAAGCAGACTGCCCTCCTCCATGTGGGTGGGCCTCTCCAGGTCAAGGTCTAGCGAGTTCCTCCCACCTGCCTGTCTGTGGCATCAGCTATGCCAGCCTTGGGACTGGAATGCCACTGGCTCTCTAGGCCTTCAGCTTGTCCTTTCACCCTGAAGATCTGGGGACTCCTTAGCCTCCATCATCATGTGAGGCAATTCCCAAGAGTAGGTCTCCTATTGGTTCTTTTCTCTGGAGAACTGAACACACGGGAGATCTGAGAGGCACTGCCTCACGCTCTCCCCAGTCCACCTTTTACATGCCACATCCCACTGCTCACACAGACTCAGGAGAACCTCCTCTATAATTCCTGTGGCTCTCTCTTGTGAAGGGAAGTTTAGGAGGTCGGTGGACCACTACAGCCCCTGCTACCACAGGTGACCTCAGGGCCTCTCTCCTCGCGGGTCTTTGTGGCTGACTTGATGGATGACCTAAACATTCTGGACAAGGGCTGACAATCAACATGGAAAGGTTTGTTTCAAGTTGTCTTTTAATTTACTAGTATATACTGTCTCATTGCTTTTAATTTTTTAGCCTCAAGATAATCATTTAAAAATAATTTTAAATGGAAATGTTAGAGAAGTGTACAGATTAAGAGAATCCACAATTCAAACTGCATACTCTGAGACACAGCATCTCTCTCTTGCTAATGTGGTACTACCATGAATTAAGGTCTCTTATGTCATTATATGTTATATCACCCACAGAAAGAAGCAAGAATAATCATATAAAGGACCAGAATATCTTCTTTCTCCATTGATGAATGTCCAGGTTGTCCCCAATCCACAGGTTATGTAAACAAACAGCTTTCCTTGGCAAAACAAATTAGAATCTGTTTTAGCTTTGTCAAACCAGGCAAAGAAAAATAAACGCATAAACTCAATTCAATAAATCTTTATTGAGCTCCCACGAGATGCATGAATTTAGGATCTATAATTTACATCAGTAGAAAAGTGTTACTTTAGCCCCTTAAAAAAAAAAAAAAAGAAATCACAACTTCTCTATATATTTCAAGTGAATCATTTAATGTAAGTGAGGTTTGATATTATCATAAGTATTAACAGAAGAAAATGGGAAAGTATAAACTTTTCCCTGTTACCAAACAAGGGTTTGATACCAGAGTCCACTAGCCTGTTGGTCTAACAATAGCTGATCAAAAAGGCTTGAAAATCCGGAAGTAAAAAATGTATTTGGAAGCACTGTCCTTTGAGGGCACATTCCCTGAGGGCAGGAAATGTTGAGAGAATTAAATGGCTCAAAAATGATAGTGAGATCAAGAAGAAGAATTAGTCACAGCTTTGGAAAAAATAAAACTTGAGAATGGATGACACTAAATGTAGCTAGATGAATACTTCTAAAGTTTCCCTGGAAGTGTAGGAGCACTCTGAACTAACCAAAGGGGCTATGAACTCACGCTCCTTTGAATAGAGTGGTTTTAAGTGGTAGGTTCTCCAGTGCACCAACTGTATTTTCAAGTATAATTCTAGTATTTGTACCTAGAAATACAGAAGAAAAGCAGCAGGGAGAAAGTGTCAAGTATATAGGATGTAAAGGATTTGGCAGCCCTAGAATTCCCAGTTTGCATCTTTTTCATCAGGAAAGTCAGAGTCTGGCTCAGTCCAAGGAGGCGAGGGAGGCAGTGCTACTGATGGCTTTTGATAAGCTGGAGGCAACAGTGAAAGGATTGTATCCTGGCTCTCTTCTTTCATCTGTCAAAGAAACGCAAAATAAGGTTGTTGGTACATAAATTTAATACATTAGTTCTGTTAGCAAAAATTAACTTTTAAAGAAATCATTGAAAGTGTGTAAGATTGTTTTTAACCAAGTCACTAAAAATATCTTTGATTCTGGTCATCTGAAAACAGGAAGAAGGGAAAGCCAAATAGAATGATTTGCCCTTAAGTCATTTCCAGACAATATAGAACAATAAAATGTCTCTAAATTAATCAAAATATCAACTGAGGATATAGTCACATAAGATGATTTGTTTTTACTCGTTTTGCAGAATACATGTATTTTAGAAAGTCTAACTGAACTACCCAAAAGTTTTCTTGATTTTGACTTTATTTTGTAAGAAAGCTTTTATTAAGAACCTTAACAACCAAACTGTCCCATTAAGCCAATACATGAAGTGACTTTTTAATAGTATTAAAAACATGTAGACAACAGAAAAAAAGATCAGCTTACCTGTTTGAAGAAAACATGGGACAATAAACTGCTTGCTGATGGCCTGAAAAAATTTTTAAGTTATAAAAAAATAGAAACTCATATTAGAATGTTGATTTTTAGGTGTAAAAATCTAATAGAAATTAGGTTTAGACCTACAAAACCCAATACTAAAAAATTAAAAGGAAAAATAATATATGTCAGAGGCCTAATTCTTAGCTTCCTTGACTAATGAGAATTCTACAGATATCCTTAATTAGTCCATAACTCAACATTTACTAGGCACTTACTAATTATATGGAGCTTATGCTAGTATTAAGGGCCTAAAAAAAGATAAGACGCACACCCTATTTCTAAAATATTAATGATAAAGTGTAATTATATATGATAACTTATATTAAAATAGCAGCAACTAACATTTTGTACTGCTTGAAAATTTCGAAAATGTCTTCACATAAATGCAGTAATTAACATCCAGAAGATTAACTGATTTTTACAAGATAACTTGGTTAGGAAATGAAATAGCTAAAACTGGAGCCAAGTTTTCTAATCTTGA
Source organism: Pipistrellus hanaki (assembly GCF_964339955.1). Lineage (NCBI taxonomy): Eukaryota > Metazoa > Chordata > Mammalia > Chiroptera > Vespertilionidae > Pipistrellus > Pipistrellus hanaki. The sequence goes on along the minus strand of NC_140510.1, from coordinate 74,032,029 downwards.
ATCCTGCATTCCTTCCTTTTGCTCACTGCTTCTACTTGTTTTTAGCATTGATGCTATCTAGATTAGACTATAATTTTTGGATTGAAGATCGGAAGGAACTATCACAAAGCTTCTATTAAAAAAGTAAAACATATGTTTTATGTTACTTAGAGGTGAACAATATTACCTTTTCTCAGGATCTTGTTGCAAACAGAGCTGTACCAAGCTAAAGAAGGCAGGGGAGAAAGTTTTTGAGGATGGTGTTTGCAATCTGTCACTATTTACTGTGTGAGATCCACTGGAGACAAGTACACTTTCTCCAATCCCAGAGTCTACCCCTGACCGGGAATTCTTCATTCTGGATTCTGACTGAGGGAAAATACTGATATCCAATGGGCTGTAAGGAGGACCTTTCAATTTCTGTAACAGCATCTAAAAGACAAAAACATTTTCTTTAACCCTCATCAGACAACAACAATAAAGATCCTAAGAGTCTGCAGCGGGGATGTTTACCAGATGTTACCTAGAACATAAAAATAAGGGATCATATTGATGGACAGTACTTCTGGGAGTTTAGTAGCATTTACCTGAGTCCGGTGCATGTCCTGGAAAGGCACCTGCCCACTGGCCAATTCACATGCTGTAATGCCAACACTGTAGATATCTGACTTTACGTTGTATCCATGTAAATCCTGTAGAACAACGAATGTGAAGTCCTTTAGTGTAAATAACTTAAAAAGTTACATACATGTGCTTTTTTTTTTATAAAGGATGGTGACCAATAATGGAAAAACTTACAAGTGAGAAATCAAGCTATACCTAAAATATGGTACACATTTTTAAATTCCTAACATAATAATTTTGATAAGAAAGAGGGGAAAAAAGTCTTGCAGTAGTAGTGCATTCACCAATCCAAATATAAGGTCACAACTGTCCTTTAGTCAAGCTTAGAAGACACTCGAGACGCACAGACAACCCAATGCAACGGCCACACCTGACCTGTCTCAGTAGTTCTGGACTCAGCCACGGCTGCACTGATGTGCTGAACTGTGGGAAATCAAACACAGCCCTATGTCTCTGTCCATGCTTAACCAAACTATGCAGGTGGGACAGGCCAGAGAGGGTCACTAGGCCATCACCAGAAATGAGGATATGGCTGGCTTTAAAACTCCTAGAACAAAAAGAAACAATCCTAAATACTAGGAAATTGGCCAATGACGAAAGAATAAAATCTGGTCAGAACAAATTCACGTATGCTCTTGGAAATTAAATGCTCTTTATAAAGTAGCAGCACACTGCTATGAATATATGGGAAATGCTCAGGGAATTAAGGAATCCTTCCAGCTATTCAAATAGCATTAGGACAAGAAAAGATGTAACTGACAACTACATACATGCTTGGAAGTGATAATATTTTATTCAAACTTGGAAAGGAATCAAATGATTAATTTCACTTTTGTAGGATGCTATTGCAAAAGAAGAAGTCTAAAAAAATCAAAGAACTAATTAATACTTAAAGCATAAGGTTATAATTTAAAGTTAATTGCAGTATAATAAAAAAAAAGCCTTTTATAGTATTAACACTATTTACAAAGATATGTCTCATATAAAAATTTCCTTTGTCAAATTATAAAAGAGCCTGTTTTTTTATCCCAAACACTGGATTTGAAAATATAGGGTTTCTAATAGACTACCAGATGTCTAATAACCTGGTAAAATTACAGTACAGTCTGTGAGAAATCCTCAGTTAACCAGAATGCTGCTAAAAAAACAACAGATGGCCAAACCGGTTTGGCTCAGTGGATAGAGCGTTGGCCTGCAGACTGAAGGGTCCCGGGTTTGATTCCGGTCAAGGGAATGTACCTTGGTTTTGGGCACATCCCCAGTAGGAGGTGTGCAAGAGGCAGCTGATCGATGATTCTCTCTCATTAATGTTTCTAACTCTCTATCCCTCTCTTCCTCTCTGTAAAAAAAAATCAATAAAATATATTAAAAAAAAAAACACAAAACAAACAACAACAAATGTAAGAAAAAAAGCTTTACGGAGTTGGAAACAAATAATAAAAAAACAAGCTAATTTAAATGTAACTTAATTAAAAAGGAAAACAAAGTTCCAGTGTATCTTAGAACAGCACTGTTTTTAATATTCAGCCAATTCTGCATCTACAGTTTGGTAACTAGAGAATTGATATTTAGTATGATAATCTCAAGATATACAAAATATTTAAGAAAACAGAGAAGGGTTGTTGCAATTTGTACATGATTTCATGGCTCACTCACCATGAAATTTAGAATTGGCCATCAGATTTATGGCTTAAAGATTAAAAACGGATAATGGAGCTATTAGCTTAAGGAAAAAGAAAGATATAACTAGAACCCCACTCCCTACAGCGCTCATCCCACATCAGATTGAGACGTGAGTTCCGTGAGGGCAGGCTCCAACAGGCACTGAGCACAGCACTCGGCACAGAGAGGGGGTCTGGAGACTGTGGTGAATAAGCACAAAATGCAAGTACCTATTGGCCCTTCCTCCTTCAGTTTCCTACCTCTCCTTTCTGATACTCAGCTGCTCGCTCCTTCCTAAAAGCTCCCTAAGAAATTTCTTCCACTAAAATTCTTTCGTTTTGCAAAACACAAATGAGTAAATACCTGTGAATACAGCCATTTTGGTGCAGATAGTGCAACCCTCTCACTGCTCCAAAGAGAATGTTTCGTATTAAAGTTTCACTCATTCCTTCAGGAAAGTAAGTCCTCAAGAGCTGACTTGCTGAACCTGAAAGAAACCACTGAAATCTTTAAATGAACATTGACGGTGATTTTGCTTTTGGATAGCTTTTTAAAAAAATGATATTTTATTGACTGATTGATTTTAGAGAGAGGAAGAGAGTAAGGAAAGGGGAGAAAGAAAGAGAGAGAGAGAGAGAAGGGGGGGAGTTGCTCCACTTATTCATGCACTCTTGGGTTGCTTCTTGTATGTGCCTTGACTGGGGATAGAACACACAACCTTGGCATAAAGGGATGATGTTCTAACCAACTGAGCTACCTGGCCAGGGCCTATCTATGCTTTAAAATGTTCTTTTCAACTATAAACACCACACACACACCCTTGTTACATTTCAGAACTAACCATTTTCATATGCAAAGGAAATATTTAAAAAGACTTTTTTAATGACACTTAGGACCAGAAAAGAGAATTAACTATTTTTAGCATTGCTGAGAAAATAAAACAAAACATAATGTGTGTATATATATTTTTAAGTCCAGATACAATTCACAAAAGCTATCCTAAAAATCCAAGTTTTAGAATCCATTTGTTTATTCAACAAACTTACTGAACACGGTTTTGCGCCAGATACTATATGAGCCCCAGGAACAATACATACATAATCCTGCCCTCAGGGTGCTCCGATCCAGTGAAGGAGTAGGCACACACACAGATGTAACCACTACTGCAAGTGAATGTAAGTTTATTGTGCAGAGAAACTGGAAGAATTTGTAGCTCTCCACCGAGGGAGGACAGAAACAGAGGGGGAGAGGCAGCGAGCTCAAAGGCACGGGCTTCTTAGAGAAGCAGTGGTGACTCACTCACCATGAGACCTTTTTTTCTGAAGACTAAAATTCAGCACAAGCCAGAAATAACAATATAGCATGAAATTTGGAATTGGCCATCAGATTTATAAATTAAAAGTGGTTAATCATAAATCTTACCATAGGCCATAAATGGAGAAATAACCCAAAGCCAGCTGCCAACAGTGAAAACAGTCCAATAAGTTGTAATATTGGGGTGCCGGAAAAAGTGGGATAGAATCACAGCTTTCTAGGATAAACACAAGAGAAAAGACATGTAAAAATGAAGGTAACAGCAGTCATGTCAGCTAATTCTCAGTAGAACTTATTAGTACGAACCACTGTTCTCAATGCTGTCATGCCTTTAAATCTCGTATCCACTACACGTTTAAAATAACTTTACAGAAGAGGACACTTAGAAATGAGTTAGAAAACTTGTCCAAGACCACATGATAAAAGAAGTGAGTGGGATATGAACTTAGTATGAACTCTTATTAACAATACTGTATTCTTAAGATAGAAACATTTTAAAAAATACATTTAAAGCCCTGGCTGGTTGGCTAAGCTGGTTATATCAAAAGGTTGCGGGTTCAATTCCTAATCAGGGCACATACCTAGGTTTCAGATTTGATCCCCAGTGGGGTGAGTACGGGAGGCAACCGATCAAGGTTTCTCTCTCTCTTCTCCTCTAAATATCAATAAAAACATATTCTCAGGTGAAAATTTTTAAAAAATACATGAAGATAAAGTAAATATGAAGATAAAAGTAACTGCTATCATTATATCACAGAGAAAACCACTATTAAAATTTTGGTATAGCCCTAATCGGTTTGGCTCAGTGGATAGAGCGTCGGCCTGTGGACTGAAGGGTCCTGGGTTCAATTCCGGTCAAGGGCATGTACCTTGGTTGCGGGCACATTCCCGGTAGGGAGTGTGCAGGAGGCAGCTGGTCGATGTTTCTCTCTCATTGATGTTTCTATAACATCTCCCTTTCTGTAAAAAATCAATAAAATATATTAAAACTTTTTTGTATAATTTCTTCCAATCTTTGTGTAATATACATGTGCACATGTAAACATTTTGAAAATGAATTTAATATCAAAACCAAATCCTTCTTTATAAAGAAAGTGATTAGTGACAACAAAAATGGTATTATAATATTCCTGAAAGGCAATTCTATTAAAATTTATCAATTTAGAAGTTAATTTTGCCTAACTGAATGGGAGGGTTAAGGTCTCTTCTAATTCCCTGTATGACTATTTGTGACTGGACTAACGAGGGGTTTGTAAATCTCCATACCAGCATTTCAAATATGACATTCATGTGAAGGAATTCATAGTTGTTACCAAAGTTTGAATATATTTGTTCTCTCATGGATCTGCCTTCCAAGTATTCTTTCTAATTCTGTAATTGCATGTTTATTAGAAGAAAGAAATCTACTTTTCTCTAACAGAGAGACCTGTTAATTTGGGGTGGGGAGTTCTTACAGAGGTAACTCCGTGGACGGACAGGACTTTAAATGTGTTATTGTCTGGGGTTGTCACCTGTAAAGCTTTCAGGCGTTCTTCAGTGCAGTTTTCCAGATTTGTGATTTTGACAGTCACCAGGGTTCCTGTGGGAGTATGCCGTGCAAGATGGACAGAAGTCAGGTTGTCAAAGCCTCTTCCTACAACCAGACAGAAAACTTGTGTTAGCAACCAAAGAAGGAAAAAACTGGTAATTTGAACTTCATTAAAAACTTCACTCTGCAAGAAAATGAAAAGGCAAGCCACTGACTAACAGTATTAATAATACTCTTAACTGACAAGATTTATATCCAGAGTATTTAAATCACTCTCACAACTCTATAATAATCAAACAAAAACTCATTAAAAATAGGCAGAAGATTAAACAGAAGCTATAGAAATGGCCAATTAGCACATAAAAAGATGTTCAAGATAAAGAAATGCAAATTAAAACCACAACAATATGGCATTACTTCCCTATTATAATGGCTAAAATTGTGACTTGACAAACAAATTGTGACACAAACAATGGCATGCTGCTCAGTAGTCCCTACGCCCATTTCCAGTCCCTTCCAACCACTATGTGGTTTTTGTAAAGAAATGGTATCATAAAGAATGGAGTCTTTTGTGCCAGGCTTCGTTTGCTTAGCAAACAACTTCATAGGCTTCAGTAGCTAATTTATTTTTATCACTAATAATTCATCCTCTGACCATACTACAATTTATTTATCCATTTACAAGGTGACAGATCATTTGGGTTGTTTCAGTGTTTGGAGACTATAAATCAAGCTTTCAAAAACATTCTTTAAGTAGACATGTTTTCATTTCTGTTTGGCAAATACCTGTGACTGGAACTGTGAGGCCATGGGTTAACCTTCTGAGAAGGTGCCAGCCTCTGTCTGAAAGCGGCTGGACCAGTTTGTGTTCACCAAAGCTGCAGGTGCTTGACATGCTCGCCAGCATTTGGTGTCAGTGTTTAAATTTTAAAATGCCTAGAGTGGCACCTATTAATAGGCACCAAACACTGTGATTGGACTAACTAGGGGTCTGCAAATCACCAAATTCTGTTACTTTTATCTTTAAAAAGACATTAATCTCGAATTCATCCCTTCCTCTGCAGGGTCGGCATCACTGCTGTGGCTCAAGTCCTGTCCTTTTTCCGGAGCAGCTGCAGGGGCTTCCTCACTGTGCCTATACTCTCAACCAGGGCACGTGGCGGAATCACTGAGGGGACTACTTCCAAAGCCTCTCCTACCTTCAGTCGCCAGCAATTCTGATTCAGTAAGTCTGTGATGGGACACAGTCATTGCACTTTTTAAAAAGACTCGGGTGGTGAGGATACTTCCTCATCACTAATCTACCTACACCTTTCAGACTTCTGCATAGAACTGCTGCCAGTAGTCTTTCTAAATCCGGCATTTTATCAATAGAAAGGTACTACAGCACAGCAGCTGGAAGCTGAGACCCTGCAGTCAGAAGGCTTGCTTTCAAATCACTAACTGTATGACTGTTAAATTAATCTCAGAGCCTCAGAATTCTTACCTGCAAAATGGGAGTGGTAGGAGGGTCAAATGAAAAACACATATCAAATATTCAGTATAATGTCTTGTAGATGCTAATATTAGCATCATCATGATTCTACAATGTCTTTCTAGCACAGAGAGGATAAATTCCAAATTCCGGCCTTAAATCCTTTAGGTAATAGTGTTCCCAACCTCCCAGATTTATCTCCTGCCCTACCACTGCCTACACTCCCCTTGCTCCCACTTCTAGGCAACCATGTGGCAGTCCCTTTCTAACCATCACTGAAGTATTTTTTATCTTTTTTTAATTGACACCATCTGAACCTGCCTCCTAAAGGCATTTTTACCAGTGCTATTTAAAAAAAAAAAAATATTTTATTGATTTTTTTTTTTTTTTTTTACAGAGAGGAAGGGAGAGCGATAGAGAATTAGAAACATCAATGAGAGAGAGACATCGATCAGCTGCCTCCTGTATACCTCCCACTGGGGATGTACCCACAACCAAGGTACATGCCCTAGACTGGAATCGAACCTGGGACCTTTCAGTCCACTGGCCGATGCTCTATCCACTGAGCCAAACCAGTTTCGGCTGCCAGTGCTATTTCGAAAAAGTCAGATCCTTATTCTCCTTGACCCTGGCCGGAGTGTCAGCGACCTAAGCGTGGCCAACTGGAGGATGGGGTGAGTGACATAAAGAAGCGGCAGTCAGAACTCGCTGCGTGGGATCCACCGTCTGGCGGTGGAAGTGCCCTACGAGGTAGCACACGACCGAGGCTGCTCCATGCCATGGCCCTGGCTGTGGTTCTAGGCTGAGCTTCTTTTGGCTTCTTCCAAGCCTCATAATTTCTCTGGTAAATAATCCTGTGTTAGCAACACTGTGTAAAAATTTTCTCTTTGGCTTGTCAGGATTGTTTTCTGTTGTTTGTAACAAACACTGTGACTGGAACATCTGGCAACCTTTTCCTCATTCCCAGGATCCAGCTCTTTCTTGACTCCCAGATAGATGGTCGGATGCTCCATCTTCTCTGTTCCCAGCACCTCGCACACCTCCACTGCAGCTCCCTCTAGTGGGTAGAACAAAGCCATCTGTGTGTTCATCTTCCCAGAGAACGGACTCCTCAGGTGTATTCCATGGCTTTATATCCCAGCATCTAACAGCGCCCGCAGCGCTTAATGTTTCTGAATACTCAGAGCAAAGGTTTCATGTGTATAAGGCTATAGATTAGGGGTGTCGAACTCAATCAGAGAAGGGGCCAAAATCTAAAATCCAGCCTAAATCGCGGGCCGAATGGTTTACTGAACAGTCATAAACTGACAATGTCATAAACTGACAGCGGAGTGCAGTGATGACAGCGCGGTGCGGGCCACATTGCAAGGCCTGGCGGGCTGGATTTGGCCCGCGGGCCTTGTGTTTGACACATGTGCTATAGATAATGGCCCATCCTGTTCCAAACTTAACTGAGACAGGTTACCACAACAGAGGGGATTTCAGATAAGTTTTTAAGTTAAAAGAAAGTAATTTGATTAAAGAACTATGACTAAAAAGATCTTTATTCTCATCAATTTCATTTCTATCAATGAAGGATCCATTATGTGAAATCCATGATTATTACCTATTTCCACTTGGAGTTCATAGTGAGAAGCGTTGGTGGAACAGACCGCTTCACTGAGTCTAGCAGATGGAGACAACCAGGGAAGGGTTGGCTTGTCAACCTGCATGGTTTTAGGAAGATGAAAACAAAATACGTTTAGACTCTTTTGGTCTCCCAATTTGATCCCCTACCTTAATATAAAATGCAGATGTTGTATTTTCCAACATACAATGCTCATTAGGAAGGCACACTGAAAGGTGACTTAGGACACTGGTTCAAGATCTAAAAAGAACTTACAATTGCTAATAATTGATGCTAGTTAGAAATCAGCTGATAATGGCGAGAGGGCAGGAAAAACAGTTTTATAGGTAGCAGAATACTTTCCAGCACAATTTCAAGCAAGCATTTTAAGGAGTTGCTAAGAATAGTTCATTCTTCAAGGTAGTAATAAATAAATAAATATGTCAAAGTAAGAGATGCAGGGGCCCGCGAGGAAGGATTCTCTGCTTGTGCTACTGTTTCAAGGAATTGCGAGTTTTATCCATGACACACACACATACATGCTCAGCTAGTGGAGGTGCTAATGTCAAGAAATAATTTCCACTTTCTAGTCTATTAAAATAGACAAGATGAAATGAATCAGAAGGGAGATAAAAAAAATAAATTTCAAGAAATGGGAGACCACAGTACTGACCCCCCGAGTTAATGAACATGAACCCTATGGGTGTCTCACTGGGTGCTCTAGAGTCGGAGTCTGGTCTGCACCGTTCCAGTGGCAGCGAAACATGCACACAGGAGGAAGAGGAGGCCAACCACTTGGTGTCATACGATAGCTAGGAGGCTCTCCCAGAAGACACAGCGCTCCAAAGCACCCGGGCGCCTCACAGGCACCAGCAGGCGCCAGAATCTTATTACTGCCTCCAAGGTAAAGAGAAGGAAGAAGGGCGTTAGAAATCATATTACTATGTGCTAGGAATTGTGCTAATTACTTTTTATATCCTTAACTCACATGTTCCCTAAAATTTTAAGAACAGAAAAAGATAAGCTCCTGGCTAAAGATGAATAAAAGTGAATATTGTTAAAAGAGGGATGAAAGATTGTAAAAAGAAATTCCACTTTATAATTGGAAACAATCCCAATGAAAAAAAGAGAAATATAAATCAATTTAATTTCTTTAGGACAGGTAGTCTTCAAATAAACTGAGATCTAACGAACGCACATAAGAGACAGGAAGAAGAGCATATAACAATTTAAAACAAATTGGAAGTGACAACCTGAAGCCTGTCAGGGAGGCAAGAACACAGAATTAACTGAGGCTTACAGTTCACTGTCTGGAAAAAATGGCATAGGTGGTCACATGATGGAATGAAATCAGGTGATCAACCTGTACTTTGCATCCATCTTCTCCATTAGGGAAATAGTCTTCTTTAAACTAGAAGGCGCATACGTTGTAAATAACTAGCTCAAGCCTAAAACAGGTTATTTTATTTTATTTTATTTAGTTATATACACACTAGAGGCCCGATGCACAAAATTTGTGCAAGAGTAAGTCTTCCTTCCCCCGGCTTCCAGGACCAGTTCCCTCTGGCACCCGGGAACCAGGCTTCCCTGGCAGATCTGGCTTCCTCGGGAAGGTTGTCTGATCCAATTAGCATATTATGCTCTTATTATTATAGATAAAACAAAATAAATCTATGAAAACAAAATTAGACAATGAGTCTTCTGGTAATAGTCCAGGTGAGAGATGACGAGACGTGAGTAGCAGCAGTTAGTGATCAGGTGAAGGAGGGCATGGACTCAGGTATTTCAGATACAGAATCATAAGACTTGGTGTATAACTGCATGTGGGAGCAGAGGTAGAGGCAGTGTGAGGATAATTCCAGTTTCTAATCAGGATGATCTAGTAGATGGTTTTTATTTATTTCTTTATTTTTATTAGCCAGAGCACAAAACACAATGTATTGCTAAGTCTGAGAGAAAATTAAGGTTTTATCCAAACTGCATAAAAATGTCTTCAAAAACCCTAACACAAGGTAGTCTACAGACACCCCTGTGCACAAGAAAGAGTGACAGATGTAGGTAAAAATGTGAAAATCATCAGTTCTGCTTGATGCCAGAGTCCCCTCCTGACCTGAGGAAAACCTGAGGGAGCTCCAGGATAATGTAAAATCTGAGCAACAGAGCCTTAGAATAGGTGAATGCTCAAGGAGAGATGGGTTAGACAGAAGAGAAGACGCCAGTGATAGGTCACTGGAAAAGAGCAAAGACTCAGTAATGGAGATGGATGTTGGAGAACCAGGGTGAGTGGTATTACAGACGCAGAGAAAGAGTATTAATTGTACTCAATCTTTTCTTACCAAGTTCTGATGGATACTGGTTTCAGACTGCTTTTCAGGTCTGAGTGATTCAACTTGTGTTCGTGAAGTGCAGAAACAATCCTGGAAATTCAGAAATGAATTAAATACAGTAAGTGAAAAAAGCCCCCACAAAATAAGCAGGGGTGACATGTGGATACAAGAAGGTCTAGTGATGGAGTGAGGGGCAGAGAGAAAGGGTAGTACACAGGGACCTGGAATTGAAGCCAGGACTCATGTGGAGGTACAGTATGTGCAAGGACAGAGAAGCAGCTGTGTGTGAAGACTAATTCTTTCTGTTATAATTCTACTTGGCATATCTCTGATCCTTGTCCTCTCTCTGGAGGTCATAGTATCAATTCATTTTTACAGTTGGTATTGATATTGAACTCTTCTATCACCTGCAGTTTTCTTCCAAATATTTAGCTAAAGATTATTCTGCTCTACCCACTATATTCATTTTTATTTTGATCCTCAGATTTGCTTTGGAAAATGAAGTAGATATCTCACATTAATATATTTTCCAGATATATAAAGCTCCCCCTTTTAAGTAAAAAAGCTATACTTTAAACAAAAGTAATGCATTCTGTATTTTCTATAGAACATTTTCCTCACTTCATAGTTCTGCCTCTTACACTTGGCAATGAAGGTGTTGATTATCAGATATGAGTTTGAGCCCTGGTTCTAATTTTTCGCAATCTTGGGCCAAACTCAAAATGAGGATTATACCACCTGCCCAGCCAGTCAATCACAACTTTGAAGAGTGGAAGAGATATAATGTGTGAAAATTTTCTGTAAACTATACATCCTCATATAAGTGCACCCATCACTTTTTAAAAGATCACTGCTTTAATATAACAATTCAAATATTCAAGTATTGTATTGTATTCTATATAAAACTAGATGGAAGTCATAAAACTACTTAATCTAAAGTAGATATCAATATCTAAAGTATACTAGGTGTGGATCTAATATTATCAGAAAAAAAAGTATTTATACATCATATTATACATTGACCCAATTGCTCTTTGTCTTGTTAAGTAGAGGGGCTTATTTAAATATTATTTTGCTTGCCTTCAGTCAGATGGAAATTTTTAAGATATTTTTGAAAGATTGAAAGGATAAGACATAGCTAACTAGATAAGGGAGGAATATCTAAGTAGAGCATATGTATGAGAAAAAGTGGGTTTGGGTCAAAAGAACAGAATAATGAGTATATCAGAAAAGTATAGGAGAAATTCTTTTTTGAAGAAATAAAAACTCGAGAATTTAACTCATTTCTTAAGACCAGAAGTCATTCAGGTCAAAATAACATCGAAAAGTAAAGAATATCTCATCAGAATATGCCTTTTGTTATGGCTCTGCATTAACTTTCTAACTACTCTGATGGCACAAAATCAGATCCATGTTAACAAGAACTTACCAGAAAAGACATTGAATCGCTTTATTTCACAGAAAGTGACGAAAATCCATCTACTGCAGAGAAGATTGCTTTATCTTCAAGATGCAGAAATATCCTACTATAAAAACAAGAGGAAAATAATTTAGACTTACATATAAGCTTCTTGAGAACTAGTTATCATAAACCCACACAATATTTAGGCAGCTACTCTGACCCAAGGACCAGAGACAGTCCTGGAGAGGGTCTTTAAAGAGGATTTCTGTTTACTGAACACCATTTGGGCTCTGACGTCACACCGGAAAGGCAGAGTGGAGGTTCTGGATCCCTTTTCAAAGCCTCAGTATATCTGCATCTCCCCTTCCCTATCTTTTCTGCACTCTTTAAAGAGCCCTAGCAAATGTGAAAACAATATAAAAAAACAATGTTGGGCCACTTTTAATATAAATGGTGTTGCAAGAATTCAAAGATTCCACTCTAAGTAAACTTTGAGGCTTCCTTATCAGATTACTTATCTTTTCAATCATTTGAGTTCCCTAACCAGCAATTTGGAAAGAATCAGGATTAGTAACAAACTAAGAATATGTTCTTGTTGCTACCTTTAAAAGAAGAGATTTTTTTTTCTTCTGTTTTCATGTAAAATAACATTTTTTGGTAGGTTGAATATTTTTTACCTTATTTTGAGTTCTCAGTTCTATTCTTGGAATTTATTTATAGACATGAAAAATATGCAGATTATTATAGAAGTCATTACTGTCCACTTTCAGTAATAGAGATTAAGCTCAATAGTTTATGAAGACTCTGCAACAGATTCAGAGATTTAAAATAGTAACTTCTACAGATTCAAGGAGCTATAAAAGCACCACCAATAGTTTCCAGATTTTTCCTAATAGAAAGGGTAGTACTTTTCTAAACTGGCTAGTGCTTTGGTATTTCTTTATAACTAATCAATGTCTTTACTTTCATATAAATTGGCTTCATCATTTAATTTAACAAAGTTCTCAAGTTTGATGAAGGCATCTGCAAATATCTGAGCAAAATGAGAATGAAAAGATCTTGTAAACCACAGATATTACAGAGTGGTACCCAATTTTATTGCTAAAGAAAAATATGTATTTGTTCAAGGTGGTCACTACACACCAAAGGTAAAGAATGTGAGGCAGAAGAACCTGAAAGCTCGATTATTTTGTCTTCTGTCATTCACTGCATCGGTGTAAGGCACTGGAAGTTGCTGTTACAAATGCCTGCCCTGCCCACCGTCCAGGGGGATTGAAATCAAGTGAGAGACTTCATCGAAAGTACCCATAACTCCCAAACAGTGTATCAATACGAGAGCCGAGAGGATGCTCTGAAAGCCACACTCAAATACGCCAGCACAAAATGGTATGGCTCGTTTGGGTAGTGAGTTGGCAATATTTTGATAAACATGAAAATGTTCATACCTTTCAACCCAGTTATAATTCTCATTTCCAGTAACCTATTATAAGGAAATATGCAAGCCAATGAAGAAACCATCTATATAGAGAAAGCCATTCTGCTGCCATGTGAGACAGCAAAGTAATCATTTCACAGTTGTTTCATAATCGGCTACTACGGTGCCGGGCACTGGGGGCACTCCCTGGTGACAGGGCAGGTAAGGCTCTGACCACCTGTAACTCACCTTCCCACCGGCAGAAAGACGAGGGATGTCACAATGAACTGAACTGTCTGGTTATTACGATTCTGTTCTCTGCTTTTTCCACTTCATATCAGTAAGTTCTTTCTTAACTACAAGAACAACCACAAAGCTTTACACTTCATTACCTTGCCTATTTTTCAGAAAAACGCAGAAGAAACGGGCACCAGGTGTGAGAATTGTTAGTACTAAAAGGTTGTCCCCGTGGGTGGCTTAATCCCAGAGGCTTTTGCTTATGGCTATCCCAGTCTAATAAGAGATAATTTTACAAGACATTTTGAGGTCAAGGCGGCAGCTGCACCTAGTCAGGGGCGGGGACGTGTGTGTGTGTTGGAGACCCACTGTCATATTTTTCTCTACATGTTCGTTCACTAGGTATGAACATGAATGCTTTAAAAATGTCCATATTTCAGACCTAATTTTCTAAACGTATTCACAAGTGCATTAGTGTGGCCCCTTACACCTGTATCTAAAAGCTAATTAGGATAAAGCTTTACAAATAATTTAAAGTTGTCCTATAACAGACTGGTAGTCTGAAGGTTTTCATCTGAAAGGGTGACACTTTCTGTGAAAATCAGGAGCTGTGTCAATTTACAGAACTCCAACAGTCCATTGTGCAAACAAAAATAAAAACAAAAAACAAACCCTTATTTAAATCTACAGCTTTTAAATGACTGTAATTTTCAAAGTGGTCTTGGAAACCTATAAGATCCATAATATCTTAAAAAATATATAGCAACGCACAACTCAGTATAATTTTCCAAATTAGGATCGTGACTCATGCTTTCAGAAGATGCTGCCTGACGGCCTACTGTGTGCTCCGGGCTAGGCAGGCGATGGGTCACACCCCCGGATCCAGTTTTCAGGGGAAAGGGTACCCGGCACAACAAAACCCACGCAGGCGAACACGACGCTGAACTTCAATGCTGAGGACAGAAACGACGCCGGGCATCAGCTTTGGTAAAAAGTTCCTCCCGGGTCCTGCGGGGACGGCGCCGCGGGGGCTCGGACCTCGCGCACCCGGCGCCGCCAGCCCCGCGGGCACCGCCTCCCCGCGCGCAGGTGCCTCGGCCACCGCGCGGCCGGGGGCGCGGGCAGCGCCGGGCAGGGCCGCGCGCGAGGCCGGCGGCCCGGTCCAGCCTCGGGCTTCGCGTGGACCGCGCCGCCCTCCTCCTGCCCCTCCCGGCCCCGGCCTCCCACGTTACCCGCAGGCGATCACGGCCAGGACTCTTTCTCAGGCGGCCAGTGGTGCGGGGCCTGCGCGGCGCGGGAGCCCGGTCCGCCCAGGGGCACGGCGAGCGCGCGAGGCCCGCTCCCAGCGCGGGCCGCGGGGAGCAGAAGGCCGGCGCGACCCGGACCGGGGCGGTCCGCGGGGAACTCTGCCCCAGTCCCCGGCTCTCGGTCGGGGCGGAATTCGCCCCACCCCGACCTGGGTGGCCCCGCCTCCCGCCCCAGGGCCGGGCAGCCAGGGGGCGGGGCCTTCGGGCTTGGGGGCGGGGCCAAGGAGGAACTACAAACTCGGGAAACTACAATTCCCAGCAAGCCCTGGGCCTGTGCGTGGAGGCTGCTGGGAGAGTGGGTTTCATTCGCTCTTCCCCAATTGTAAGGGGACTGCCTTCGATCCGGTGCCGCCGCGAAACTGAAGTCGCCGAGCAATGATGCTGTGAAGTCGCCGCCCGTCCCTGCCACGCCCGGAGGTCCCCGGCTGCGGCGCCGGCTGCAGCTCTGCTGCCGGCCGCCTTAGGCGCTTCTCCCTGAGGGGACGCGGGCGGAGGGCGGAGGACTCCGGCCGTTCCTGTGAGTAACCTTCCGTGCGCGACCCGAGCTGTCCTTGCCGACTTCCCTGGGCGCCGGGCGCCCTCAGCCCGCGCGCCGCCCGGTCCTCCGAGGTCACGCTGCCCGGTCCTCCGAGGACACCGAGCCGGAGGCTGGGGCCCGAGGGCAGGGTGCGCGCCGGGGAAGCGGGTGTCCCCAAGTGTGGGTGCGCAGTGATGGGCGCCGTGCGTGGCCCGGGGGCCCCCCCACCTCCGAGGACCGGCGGCGGCGTTCTCTCTCCTTCCCCCCGGGACCGTATCCGCCCGGCCCCCGCCCCTGAGCGCTGAGCGGCTTAAACCCAAAGCCTCGCTCGCCATCTGGGATGTGAACCGGAGGAGCGGGCATTGGAAAGAGCTCTTTCTGGGCTAAGTTGCGTTGGACTTTTGTGTGTGATTGATCTTGAGCCAGACACCACAAGTCTTTCCAAAGAAACGGTTGACTTTAGTTTCAAGCGCAGATAATGGGTATTGGCAGATGTCCTTGTTAGGACTGGCATAAAGGTAATCTCTCAAACACTTAAAAGATTTCTGGGTCACAGAGTGGTGCTTGCCCACAAACTTTTTACTAGTGTTTAAGTTTCTCTCTCTCACACACACACACACGCACACACGTGCAGTTTGAGCCAAACACACACACACACAGACACATACACACCACAAACAAAAAAACGTACTGTTCACTGGCAATTCCTTAAGCTAGAATGGGCCATAGGAATAAAATTAAATTAAAATTTTCAGTTTTAAAAAATATACATTTCAGTAAGCTTTTTCCCGACCCTCAAATCTTTGCTGTAGAATTGGATGTCTGGGCTACAGTGGTCTCCAAATAGCATGTTAAGGGTGGAGACGGGGCACTTCCAAACAAATTGTGAAGGACAGTTAGGGGTGAGAGAGGGCAGTGTTCATGCAGCTTTCTATTTTTAAAATTAAGTAAATGTTCAACAAGCCTGAGACATTCAGCAAGCGCACACTTTGTGAAAGACAGTGTTTTGTCATTTTATAGCTTTTTATTCTTATGATAGAAGGGGTTGGAAAGAACAAACATCTGAGTGCTTTCAATCTGCAGTCACCCCAGTCACCCAGTCACCATAACCCTTTTGCACTTAGTCTGAGGCTCAGAGACGTTAAGTGGAGACTCAAACCTAGATTTGCCTCCCTTCAAAGTTACAGGTCAGATAACTTGTCCCTCCTTCAGAAGTTGTTCTTGAAGGCATTTTCCAGTGTTATTTCCCAATACTGGTTTCTAAACACTTTGGACATCTAGAATAAGTCCAAACTCCTGCTTTTGAACAAGTTGTTCTTTCTGCTTGCAATTCCTGTCCCCCAGAGAGCTACCCATTAAGATCCTAAAAGCGCATGCCAAATCCACTCCAATTTACTTATGTAAGACATAGGATTGGATTTTCACCTTAAAGGGCCTTTCTGGCTCAAAGTTTTAGTGAATCTACAATTGAAAATATGAGCCAAGGAGCCTTATTCGCCACTGAAAATGCTTAATATCTGTAGACTTTAAAGAGCAGAAAGACTTGTTTCTTAAAATTTTTACTTTTATACCCTTTTATGTTAAAAACCAATAGAAGAAATGAGACATGATAATATACTATTTCATGTTAATTTTGAGCTCTGTTATATCATCTGTGCTAATTTTTGAACCTCTTTTATTACCATACTGTTTAGCTGATAAGAAATCTGAGGCATTAAAGTACATAATACATTTTAAGTGATTTAATAATGCAAAGAACTAAATTATGCATGGGTTCCAGTCATTTGTTCAGATCTGCAGTGTCCATATAATAATGGGAAACATTTATATAATGCTTACTACCTATTAGATATCCATCTAAATGTATACCTTATTCTCACAGAAGCACAATGAGGTAGTTTTAAAATTATATTCATTGGCTAATAACATAAATTTCAGGGGTACAACTTTATAATACAACATCTATACATTCTATTGTGTGCTTGCCAGCCAAAATCTAATCTTCTGTCACCTTGTATTTGACTCCCTTTACCTTCTTTGTCCTCCCTCCACTTCTTTTCTCTCCTGGTAACTGCCATTCTGTTGTCTTTATCTAGCAGTTTGTTTTGCTTGTTGCTTTTTGTTTTATATCCCATACATGAGAAGGTCTTGTGGTTCTTGATTCTTGTTCTTTTCCATCTGACTCACACTAGCTATAAGTGAAATGCAAATCAAAACTACAATGAGATACTATCTGACACCCATTAGAATGGCTGTTATCAATTAGTCAAATAAGTGTTGGAGAGGATGTGGAGAAAGGGAGCCTCAAACATTGCCGATGGGAATGTAAATTGGTATAGCCACTATGGAAAACAGTATGGAGGTTCCTCAAAGAATAGAGCTACCATATGACCCACCAATACCTGTTCAATATCTACCCCCAAAAATTAAAAACACTTATTTGTAAAGATATGTGTACCCCTGTGCTCATTGCAGCATTATTTACGGTAGCCTAGACATAGAAACAAAGGGGCCAGACACTGTGCTAAGTGCTAGGGATTTCGTCTCTGCTCTTAAGAAAACAGTCTGAAGAGGGAAAGAGACAGTTGTGATAGTGTGTAACAGGATAGCAGCATACAGGGGACATCATCCAGAGGTACTGTGGGAACACAGAGAAAGAGCACTGAAATCTTCCTAGGGTGGTGAGGCTTGGGCCAGTCTTGGGAAAACAAATGAGAATTAGCCTGGACAAAGAAAGGAGAAGGGGCTGTTATGGGCTGGATTCTGCCCCTCCAAAATTCTTGTTAAATGTTGAAACCCTGATCCCCATGACCTCAGAATGTGACCTTATCTGGAGACAGGGCCTTTAAAGAAGTAATTATGTTAAACTGAACCCGGTAAGGTAGGTCATAATCTTTCCTGGTTGGCATCCTTATAAGAAAAACTTTGCACACAAAAAGAGACACTGAGAAAAACCATGTGAGGGCATAGGGAGAAGGTGGCCATCTGCAAGCCTCAGGAGAAACCAAATCTACCAGCACTTTGAACTTGGACTTCTAGCATCTAGAACTGTGAGAAAATGAATTTCTGTTATGTAAACTAACCAGTCTGTGGTATTTTGTTATGGCAGCCCTAGAAGATTAATACAGGGATGTTCTAGGGCTAGGCAAAGAAATGGCATACAAAAAGCCTTTTAGGTGTGGCCAGGTGATTAGGTTCTGTGGTAAAAAGTGTTGAAAGATGAAGTTGGAGACCAGGCTGGGACCATATTAGGAAAATTTTGTATGAAATGCTAAGGAGTTTAATCTTTGTCTTAAGGGAATGGGATGAAGATGATTTGTAGCAGTGCAAAAACATCAGCTCTGCATTTTAGAGCAATTTAGATTACTCTGTGGGCGTTGTAGAGGATAGGTTAAAGGGATAAGACTGGAGGCAGGGAGACCAGGTTAGGTGTCCATTGCCACAGGAAGATGAACTAAATATTTTCTTCGAATGTCAAATATCAAACTAAAACAGTACCATTGTTAAGGAAGCTTTTAAAGGGCACAGCTAACCTTTATACATAAGAGGATTTTGGAAGGACCTGTATATACTTTTTTGTACCTACTAATGCTATGCTTTTGACATTTGGCTTTTCATAAAGCTTTACTCAGTTATCAGAGAATTCTCATTGTTTACCACTGTATTTAATACACTTTATGGTGCTTACACTGTTCTAAGCCAAGTCCTATACTTTGATCTTAGCCAAAAGGCTGAGAAGCAATAAGCCAATCTTATGAAATATATATTACTATCTCCATTTTATACATACAGATATTGAAGTACAGAGAGGTCCAGTAACTTGCCCCTGTCACATAGCTGATAAATGGCAGTGGTAAGATTCAAACACAAGCTGTCTTCAGAATCTGTGCTCTTAGCCATTATGCTATGCTGTTGCCTTACAGTATTAAGATCTTCAGCTGCCTATGAAAGGAGGAAGACAAAAGTAAATTGGGTATGTTTTCCATAGAGAGTATACAGCTTATCAGGAGGGATAAGGAGCAATAATAAGTTGTTGTTTTTTAAAGTGTTTTAGAGAAAAGTGGAGCATTGAGAGGCAGTGATTACTAGGGCTTCTGGGAAAGCTTGGTGGAAAAACTGGCATTTGAACTGGGATGTGAGGATTGGATAGACTTTAAATATGAAGAAGAGAAAGAGGACATTAAAGTTATAAGCAATAGCATGAAAAAGTTATAGGATTGGGAGTTTCCTGATGTGTCTAGAAAACTAGTAAGTGCAGTCCTTTGTTTTGTTGGGAATATATTGTGTAGTTGGAGAAAAGAGTTTGGGGGATGGGAAAACAGGAAATGTCTGGGAAAGAGAACTCTTAGGGATTGAGGAACAAGGAAAATTGTGAGGTTTTAAGCCAAATGATTGAAGTTACACTAAATGTAATGATCTTTTAAGAGAGAATAAAGTTCATCTAGTCCCAGCTCATCAGTAGCAAGTTTTGTCTTCACTGACTCACGGATCCCTCTGTTTCC
Organism: Pipistrellus hanaki; assembly: GCF_964339955.1. Taxonomy (NCBI): domain Eukaryota; kingdom Metazoa; phylum Chordata; class Mammalia; order Chiroptera; family Vespertilionidae; genus Pipistrellus; species Pipistrellus hanaki. The sequence continues at coordinate 74,012,136 of NC_140510.1, read as the reverse complement.
ATTTGCCTTGCTATGTGTTTGTTACAATAATTCAGGCATCCTATCTAGTAAAAGAGTAATATGCAAATTGACTCTCTCTCCAACACACAAGATGGCTGCCCCCATGTGGTCAAAGATGGCTGCCCCTATGTGGACACAAGATGGTTAGCAAGGGAGGGCAGTTGAGAGGGACCAGGCCTGCAAGGGAGGGCAGTTGAGGGGGAACCAGGCCTGCATGGGAGAGCAGTTATGGGCAAACAGGCTGGCAGGGGAGCAGTTAGGCAACAATCAGGCTGGAAGGGGAGTGGTTAGGGGATGATCAGGCTGGCAGGCAGAAGCAGTTAGGGGCAATCAGGAAGGCAGGCAGGCAAGCAATTGGTTGCCAGCAGTCCTGGATGGTGAGAGGGATCCCAGATTGCAGAGGGTACAGGCTGGGCTGAGGGACTACCCCTCCTCCCTCTGCACGAATTTCATGCACCGGGCCTCTAGTAATGTGATAAAATTTCTTAATTATTTTTCTGTCTCTAATTTCTCCATTTCTGAAATTTATTCTCTATCCTGACTCCAGATTTATTTCTTAAATGTCACTTTCCATTTAGAAACTTGTTCCCAGTTGGATCAGGTTCAGATTTCTTCATCTGAGCTAGTCAAATTTAAAGCTCAAAATACTTTCCCATAATATTCTCACTTAAATTGGTCTGTACACTGCTGCCAGACTGGCTCTGCCTGCTTCTGTCTTTCCCTACCAGCTACCCCCATTTTCACTATCCAAATCTTTCCATCCTTGAGGAACTCCCTTAAATCTGACTCCTCTGTGAAGCCAGACCACTTCAGCTGGAAAAAGTGCTCTCTCCCTCTGGCAATGTACAGAACAGTTCTGTCTAACACTCATAAATTCTTAATAAGTCTGCTGGTGGTATATTTATTTAGATTATTAGCTCTTAGGTCGAATGTAAATCATAGAGACTACTAGAGCTCTTGTCAATAGATCTTAGGTTTCTTACATCTTTAATCTCCTTAGGGCAAAGACTATTATACCCTACTTTTTATTTCTTTTCAGTACTTTTAGTTTATTTCAAGAGGCATTGAAAGCTGTCTCATAAACAGCTGATTGGCCAATTGAGGTCGTTGTATTGAAATTTTTTCAATCACTGACCTGCTTTTTAGTATGTAATGTTCTGATTTTATTCCTAGCTTTACCATAGAACTCATGAAACCTTAGGCATAGCCTCCTTGACCAACCCACCCTGCATTATGATTTATTTATGCTAAGAAAATGAGCATACAAAGTCTACTTATGGTATGGAGGTGGAGCTAATGAATGTTGTAAAGATGAGAGAGGTCTTTGAAGCTTGTCTGTATATATCACTGCCAGTTGTTGCCAGACTTTGAGTTCTTCCTCTTTAGAAAGATTTCTCACAAGTCATGAAGAAGGAAGAATTAGTTCAAATAAATTAGGGTCTAATTTAAAAGCATTACACCATATTGTGTAACAATGGAGTTGATGAATTATGCATGTTAATAGTGAAAGGATTCACCCACCAGTTCAGTTGATAGTTCAAAAACAAATATTTATTGAGTTGCTGCTCCTGCCATTGTATTACCATTCTGATCAGCAAGGAGGAGGAAAAGGAAAAGATAGCAGCTTCCCTCTCTCTTCCTGGAAGTAAATTGAAATAAATTGGATGCTGCATTGTAACATAGAGGTGGCAGAGGAGACTGCTTTAGGTAAGACAGACTGGTAACTACTCCTTTAGGCTGGCTTTTCAACTGAGGCCTGAGGGTGAGAAGTAGTTGCCTTGTAAAGAGCTAGAGGGAAGAGTATTCCAGGTACAGGGGACAGTTACAAAGGCCAGAGATAAGAGAGTGTGATGAGATGTGAAAGGAAATGACAAAAGGTCTGTGTCTCTGCGCTGAGTGTGAGCACAGAGCAGAGTGTTGCAAGATGAGGGACAAGTAGGGGCAGACCTTGTAGACTGTGATGTGAAGGGTGGATTTTACTCTAGGTATTAGGGGACCCTTCATTTGTTTTTAAAAGGAATTTAGTCTTAAAAAACACTCACCTTATGGAGAATAAAAGATTAGCCCAGAGTCCTAATAGGAGCTTGGTTCACCTTAGGAATCTTAAGAGATGATGATGGCTTGAATTAGGATGAAAGAGGAGGGAATGCAGAGAAGTGGGTAAATTTGAGAGACATATATTGATATTAGACTTCACAGAACTTGGTAATGGGTTGGATGTGGCAAGGTGAGAAAAAGGATCTGTTCAGTGGATCAGTTTAGGGGCTCATGATCAGCCTTTGAGAAAATTCTTTGAAGCTCAGGAAAAAGTCTGGATTAAAAGCCAGACTGGGAGTTATTAACAGAAAAGAGAGTCAACAGAGGAAAGCAGGGAGTAGTCAACAATGTTGAACCAGAGATGACATAAGGTAAACTAAGAAGGTATGATTGAATTGGTTAGCAGGGACTACTGGTGACTGAGGGAAAGTGGTTTCAGGAAAAATCAGATTGTAGTGGGGTTAAGGTATGAATAAGAGATGGGGAAAGAGAATGAGAGGAAACAGAGGACAGTAGTTAGAGGGAGATTTAGAGAAGGCAGGAAAAGAGACTTTTAAGTAACATATTTCATTATTTTTCAACCTGGTGGACATATACACATGTAGAAAAATTGAAAGGTAGCCGAAACCGGTTTGGCTCAGTGGTAGAGCGTTGGTCTGCGGACTGAAAGGTCCCGGATTCGATTCCGGTCAAGGGCATGTACGGTGTTTCTCTCTCATCGACGTTTCTAGCTCTCTGTCCCTCTCCCTTCCTCCTCTCTGTAAAATATCAATAAAATATATTTTTTAAAAAGAAAAGAAAAATTGAAAGGTATATTAGGAAAAATAAGTTTCTCTCCCCCTTCTATCTTTCACCCAGTTCCTCTTTTAAGAGGATTGCTAATTTATATCTCCATCAGCAAGTGTGAAAGTGCATGATTGAGAATATGTTTATACTTCATTCTTAGAGTTTGGAGAGAATACTAGCTATAGATTTTGTGAATTTATTGGTAGGAGGAACAAGAGTAAGAGAACATATAGGGTTTCAGAGATTAATAAGAATGGTGTGGTATAAGGTGGTCTCAGAAAAGGACGTTTACGAGGATAATGGCCTGTGGGGTGAAGACCAGGTTGATGGCCAAATTCGCAACAGCCCCATCCATGTCATTTGTAATCTTTTCAGGAGAACCCAACTACTTCTTTACATTTAATAAAACGCTTGCCAACTTAGAAAATGGACTTCTCTGAAATTCATCACATACAGAAAATTCTGCGGTCTAGGCACCAAACCTCTGCTTTCTGTTCTTACTGCTTTTAGTCATTGGCATGTTGTGTGTGGTGTTTTGGGTTATTCAGGCCAGTGGTATAAATCAAAACAAAGGGAAGTTTGTTGGTTAAGAAAGAACACTCTCTGTCCGAAGGAAGAAAGGAAGTGAAGCAGGCTGGGAGCCAACTAAAATGTCTCTGAGATGATACAGCTGTTCCTAAAGCACATAATTTAACAACTTAAAAAGACTTTTTCCCATTATTCTCATCTTTTTAGCTAGTATTAGGCTCAACACTGTTCTATTTTTAGTCATAAAAAAACAAAAGACTTCAAATATTAGCTATTGTGGGTTTTTTCAGTAGATACTTTCTCATTTCTTATTTGATATGAGATTTAATTTAACTGTAATTTATAAACAGCTGCAAATACTGTTAGTGGGAAACATGATAAAACTAAGCTGTGAGCCAAAAATTCATTTGTAACTTTCCTATGAAATTGTCAGTCAGTTCTTTTTAGTAATTATAAGAAAAGTGGGTACTGTATTATTGCTATAAAAATATTGAATCCCTCTTTTAACAGCAAACTCTTATACAGAGTTATTCGTAAAGCAAAAACAATGTTTTCTTTCAAATGTTCACTATTAGCTTATGGTGTGTTTTTATTTTTTCAAGGCAATTCATTTAGTTGATGTTGGGCTGAAATGTACTAATAAGCCTTTGTGTTCATTAAATTACTTCTGTAATTCAGTGTGTTGACATTTTAAATCACTAAGCTCACATTTAGGCATGTATTGCTAGCCTCACCTGTACCAGTTGCTTTAAGTTTGGGGCATACGAACATAAGACACCTGCATCCAAGGAGCCCACAGTGACGTGAGGGAGAAAGTGAGCATGTGTCTCTGGGAGCGAGCCTTCGAGAGAGGACCCTGTCAACGCTGATTAAGGAACAAAATCACAGTGAAAAATGTTAAGGTTGTTTAAACATTTTCCATGTTTGTAATCTACTTTATGTTTCTCTATAACAATTGGCAGTAAAATTCTCCCACAAGAGGAGGACTTGCACTTTTCTTGAGTTTCCTCTATGTGTGCATAAAGCAAAACAGGCCTCGTGGGAGACAGTGAAGGACAGAGCGTATTCATAGCCAGCCTAGGGAAAAGCACACCAGGTGAGAGGCACTGGGCACGGGACTGTGCCAGAGGAAGAGAAGAAGCCAGCTAAATCCCTAGCGCTGGAGGGATGAAAGAAGAGGTGCCGAGGAACCAGCCAAGGGCAGAAAAATAGGTCCTAAGGTTTAGTCTCAAGCAGACACTTCTGGATTCTCTGATAACCTGGTTATCTGGTTTCTCAGCTAACAGCAGATTAGAAAGGGGAGAGACACTGGCAACCGTAAAGTGTAGTGGTTGATTGCCTCACAGTGAGGCAGAAAACCAAATTAGAAGTAGACTTAAAATCTTAAAAAAAAAAAAAAAAAAAAAAAAAAAAAGGCAATTTGAGACCATTTAGTATAGGGAGAAGGAGCTCTTTAAAAGCTTTAATCTTAGAGGATAGTACTAAAGTCACTATAATACAGTAATTACTTAGTCATAGTAATGACCCTGAGTCATTGCATTCCATCAGCCTTTTCTATCTCAGGACTTCTGCTCCCCGCAATAGCAGTTTGTTGGACTTTTTCTCATTATCATGTCTTAACTTTTTTGGGAAACATCTTATTACCAGTGTTTTTAAAATAAGAAAATTGGAGTAGAGGAGAGTATTAAAGATATTGTAGTTTTTGCCACAGTGTTTTCAAACACATTTCTCTAGGGAATGTTTGCAATGTTAGTGTAACTCACATGTGTCAAACACAAGGCCCGCGGGCCAAATCCAGCCCGCCAGGCCTTGCAATGTGGCCTGCACCGCGCTGTCATCACTGCACTCCGCTGTCAGTTTATGACATTGTCAGTTTATGACTGTTCAGTAAACCATTCGGCCCGCTATTTAGGCTGGATTTTAGATTTTGGCCCCTTCTCTGATTGAGTTCGACACCCCTTGTGTAACTGATGTGCTTAATTGATGTAGTCCTATATATACACACTCATATCTCTTTACTAAAACCCACGAGAGGACTATGTAGATTTTTGTAAATTAGGCTAAGAAAGGCTTCAATTTTCAAATGCTCTAACAACCTCATATTTCTTGTGTAGTACCATTTTTTCCCATACTACAGATTGCCTGGATGTAACTTGACTACAGATTGATTTATCATCTTAACAGATATTTATTGAATGCAAGATATTTATTGAATGCATTTGCAAGATATGTATTACGATATAGGTGGACTTAATTCCTTGCAACAAAATTTTATTTTGATCTTTATCCCACTTATTTTTAGCAGCTCAGAACAAGTGACAGAATTGTTCCCAATTTACAGTAATAATATATCTGTATTATTTTCTCAATACTGTTGAATGGTTATTTAATGGCAAAATCAAATGCAGATTTGAAGTTGTCTTATTAAAGAAATATAATAAACATAAAAATACAGATCATTCTGTTTCTTTGTTAAATCAGCCAACTCTGGGAGCAGATGACTCATTTCCCCCCCCCCCCCCCCCCCCAAAAGCACATAAGAACAATTTGGGGGATTGTGTGCCCTTTTTTTCTTTTTCAGTAATCAGTATGTATTTTTTACAAAGTGGAGAGCTAAGAGCTAAGACTATTTTAGAAGGATCTCTGAGGCTTTTTCTTTTTTTAAAAAAATATGTTATTGATTTGAGAGAGAGACAGATATATATATCAATCAATTGGCCAAACTATACACATTCACAGTCACCTACACTCCTTGTTTCTCTTCATAGTACTCAGAAATGAGAGGTCCCAGCTCTGAGTTTGATTCTTGGCTCTTTTTAACCCGTGAGCTTAAGTTTTCTCTATAAAACCTTGACAGTAATGTCACATCCTGGGGTAGTTGTGAGGATGAGAGGGGATTGTGTGCATAAAGCAAAAGCAGGTTCATGGAAGAAGAATAAAGTCAATGCCCTGCACATAGTAGGTGCTCTGTCAGTGTTAGCTATTATTGGCAAAGACTGAATTTGGAACAGAATCAATTTCTCTATCTTGTATTTTCCATTTGAAACATAGAGCTCTTTTGTCTTTATATCAGTTGTTTACCATTATAAGCTAACCTCAGCAAACTTCTGTAGTGCTGGGTTCATTTGGTGTATTCTTTAGTAAAATCATGAATTTAACAAAGACGTTTTGCCTTTTGTTCTTAGTGTCAAAAGAACTCATTTCTGCTCATTAACTTTCACAGGACAGTGATGTCTGCTCTTCAGTTGTTCAGGTCTAGAAACGGAAGTTTTCTCGGGGTACTCTGTTGATCAGGCCTTGAGGAAAGTATACACTAAGCAGACCCACCAAAGAATGATAAGAGGCAGAGTGTCTGCTCTATAAACAGTGGAACCTTCAGTGGGCCACATGTTTTGTTTCCCATAGTATACTTTTCCCTTATAGGAAAATCTGCGTGAGAGACCAAGTTACCAGAAATTTTTCCAGTGTCTGCATTTAGAGGTGGAGGACACTTGAAGCATCAGGAACGGTATGCTAAGGGAATGGAGGGGTGGGCTGAGTTAGCAGTATGGGTTCCAAGAACCTCAGTAGATTAGAGCAGAGAATGAGGGCTGAGGTTGGAGGACCAGGTGGAAAACTATTGCCCTGGTCAGGGACAGGGAGAAGGACTTGGATAAGGCCATAGCAATAGGCTTGGCGGATAAATGGACAGTAACTACATGGAAAGCAGGGATTGAGGAGAAGAAAGATGATTTTGGTTTTTGGCCCTGCTGATCAGGTGAATTGATAATATTAGCTAATTATAATTAGTAAAGCAAGAAAAAACAGATTTAATGGGAGAAGAATAATGAGTTCAGTTTAGAATGTGATAAATTTATGGTATACGTTGATAGAGTTTCAGTTTAAAGTAAAAAAAAAAAAATGCCATTGTGGGCTAAAGATAGAGACTTGGAAGTAATTATCATATAATTAGAAATTAAGGCCTTTGAAGTAGATGAGATTTCTGAGGAGAGAAAAGAGAGGGCCATGTTAAAATCCTGAGAACTGGGGATACCAGCTACTAAAGGCAGGTGGAGGAATAGAGTTACTAAATTTCCTTAGCCACCTAGTTACAAACCCAGCTAGCTCATTTGAGAATCTTAATTGTCTCCTGAGTTGCAGACAGACAACAGAATTTTTATTTGTTTTTATTTGGTTCCTGAATCTCATTGGCAAACCAAAATCATCTGCTACTTGCCACTTATCCCTCAAAAGGTAACTTTATCGTGGAGTCGTGGAATTGATGGTGACAAATGGATTGGAAAACAGTGAATCTTATGTCCAAACCATAATATAATTTCAACATTTTTTGCCTAGTAGAATTACATTACTAAAAGGGTTATACATCTTAGATATGCAGAATTCTAGACTCCTTCTAGAATTATATATGTTTATATGTTTGTTTATATAATAAATATTCTACCCTGGCATCACTCCATTTTAAGTTACACCCTGGTTCTGGCCACTTAAGATTGCATGTCCTGGAGCCACTGATTATTTTGTTGATCTGAAGAACTATATTGCCTACAGCTTTTCTTTTGGCACCTTTCAGAAACGTCTACTTCGGGATGTAAAAAATACCATGATTTAGGGTATAAGCCAGAGGTCCACAAATTATATCCTGTGGGCCAAATCCAGCCAATTCTGTAAGCTAAGAATGCTTTTTTTCATTTTTAAAGGGTTGGAAAAAAAAGGGGGAGGGGTGGGCAGTAGAAGCCTTATATGGCTGCAAAGTCTTAAATATTAACTAACCATTTTTTTAAAAAAAGTTTGCTTTTTGTTGTATGGATTCTTGAGTTTTTAAATGGATGAATCACCTGTTCATTTTTAGAAAGTCCCTAATGGAAACTATCAGTGATTATATAATTGTATATTCTGAATATTGTGTAATTCAGAAATGAATTACTTTAAGAAATCCAGGATGGCTGCTCGGGTAGGCAACTAGCCGCAGCCGCACACAACAATTTTAATAAAATACAACTAAGGTGTAAAATGGACATTACCCAGAACTACAGGAAAGTCGACTGACTGGAAATCCTACAACAAGAAGCAAGGAGAAAACCAGAAGGAAGCGCGGAGGAGCTGTAAAAGCCTAAGGTACGGAGACACGCGGCGCGCGCGGAGAGGACGGAGCCGGAGAGGAGGGAGGCCAAGTGCCTGGCGGGCGTTCCCTAGCGGAAAGGAGATAAAACTCCGACTGTGCTGGGCCCCTGACTGCTCTGAACCCCAGTTCTGGGCCAGACCCCGGGGACCCAGGCTCATCCACAGGGAGCTGGGCTGTAAGACGGTACCCGGGGTAGTGGAGAAAGGAGGTCCCGGAGGCGCGCACACTGCCCCCAGAGAAGGGACGGCCGGCTGTGCCGCGGGATTGCCCTGACGGGAAGGAGACTGGGGCTCCAGACTGCTGTGAGCGCCACCTCCAACTCCACTTCCAACTGAACTGAACCCCAATACCGGGCTCATTGGGGGAGAGCATAGACTGTTTGGCAGCAGGCGAAAACCGAGGGCACCTTTCTCTCAGAGGCGCCGGCAGCGAGCACTGAAGGACCCGCATAGGGCGGGGCTGACGGAAGCCAAAGCTGCAGGCTCCACCCTGAAACCCCGTCCCATCTGTAACTGCGAAATGCGACAACAAAATAGATCACAAACAAAAGAAATGGAGGACAAAAAGCGTCTGGATATAGAGTTCAAATCTACGCTTATAAGGTTTTTCAAGAATTTCCTAGAAAAGATGGATAAGGCCTATGAGGATATGAAAAGAGATCAACTAGAATTAATAAGGAGTCAACAAGAAATGATAAGGGATCAACAAGAAATAAAGAATACATTGTCTGAAATAAAAAATATTCTACAGAGTCCTAAAAACAGAAGGGAAGATCGCAAGAATCAAGTCAAAGATTTGGAACATAAAGAGCCAGAAGACACTCCTCCACAGAAGCTAGAAGGCAAGAGAATCCAGAAAATTGAAGATAATGTAAGAAACCTCTGGGACAACTTCAAGCGAACCAACATCAGAATTATGGGGGTTCCAGAAGATGAGAGAGAGCAAGATATCGAAAACATACTGAAAGAAATAGTGACAGAAAACTTCCCCCACCTGGTGAAAGAATTTGACTTACAAGTCCAGGAAGCGCACAGAACTCCAAACAAAAGGAATCCAAAGAGGACCACACCGAGACACATCATTATTAAAATTCCAAGAGCAAAAGATAAAGAGAGAATATTAAAAGAAGCAAGAGCAAAGAAGGTAGTAACTTATAAAGGAGCACCTATACGATTGTCAGCTGACTTCTCAACAGAAACCATGCAGGCCAGAAGGGAATGGCAAGAAATATTCAAGGTGATGAATAGCAAGAACCTACAGCCAAAAATAAGCTACCCAGCAAAGCTATCACTCAGAATCGAAGGCCAGATAAAGAGCTTCACTAATAAAAAAAAGCTAAAGGAGTTCATCACCACCAAACCAGAATTATATGAATTGCTGAAGGGGGTTCTTTCAGAAGAGAAAGTAAACAAAGATAAAAATTATGAACAACAAATACGTAATTATCAACAAGTGAATCTAAAAACCAAGGAAATTAAAAAAATCTGATGAACAATATTAACTGTTGAATATAATAGAATCAGAGGTATGGAAGGGGAGTGAACTGACGATTCTTGGGGAAAAGGGGAGAGGAGGGCGTGGGAAGAGACTCAACATAAACTGTGCACCTATGGATGAGGACAATGGGGAGAGGGGAAAGGGCAGAGGGTGGGGTGGGAACCTGGTGGAGGAGAGCAATGGTGGGGGGGAGGGGAGGAACATTTGTAATAATATGAAAAATAAAAACTTAAAAAAAAAAAATAAATAAATAAATAAACAGAAATGAATTACTTTAAAATGATTGCATATATTGATTATAAGTTGACATGGAAAGATAACTTAGTAGACTGCTAAACAGCACGTTAGTATTCTACTTCCCAGTGAAAGCTGGTAAAAGATTATAATTAGCTTTCATTTATTCTTCATTTTTTTATCTGCCATATTATACTGCCTGAGTTTTTTTTTTTTTTAATGAACATATTTATTTATTTATAGTAAGAAACAGAGGTGTTGTGTTTATGTGTTTTGAAGAGAGAAACGGAATGGAAATTTCCAGTATAGCTTGTGACTGATTTTCATCTGATGAGAATCAGAGGTTTGTTTATTTAAGGAATGTAGATTGTATGTACCACTTTTAAACTCTTGTCATCTTTGAATCCAAAACACTATTTCCTTCAAAGCTTTTATCAGATAACAAAACACCTGAAAATGTTAACACTGAGGCTTCATCACACTTGTTTGTTTATTGTTATTTATTTATTTATTTATTTATTTATTGCCATTTCCTTAATTGAAATCTAATTATACTGCTTTAGAGCAGTTGGTAGTAATATAAAAGCAACATGTATTTTTAAGAAATTTTCAGGAACTGTGTCCACACAGTTTGCATTGCCAAGATTGCTAGTTCTGCATAGATTGTCTCCAGCAAATGTTTTTGTATCCAGGTTCATGTTCAGACTTTATGGATTGAAGAGATGCAATAATAATTATATGGCAAGTAACTTACTAAAAGAACAGTAGGATTTCCATAGGTTTTAAGAATTTCTCTTTTATTCCCATGCCTTGCTCCAAATTCTTATTTTCTTTCCCCTAAGGCAAGCATTTTCATATGTTTATAAATATAATGCAGAAAAAAATGAATTAATGTAAATGGCATTGTGGTGTCTCTCATTTTGCTTCTTGCATTATTCGCTCAGCACTGTCCTTGCGGTGCTATGGTGCTCTGTAGTATGTATCCACCACATCTTGCCTATCTACTCTTCTGCCCTCACCTTACTGTCACAAACAGCAGCGCAGGAGATAATCTCAGAAATGTCTCTTTATGGGCTGCTAAGGGAATTTCTCTGGGATACATAAACCCAGGAGCACAATTGCTGAGTCTTAAGATATGTATGTACTTCATTTGCCTAGTATCTGATGGTTTCTTTGAATGATTGCACTGGTCTGCATTCCCACCAAGGGATTTTTATTTGGGGACATTTTTATAAGTTTGTCTAAGACCAATAGTTTAGTGACAAGAAAGGATTACCATAAGTAAGAATAATTGTTAGAACTCCCAAATTATTGCTAAGTGGCAGCTCCAGATAAGATATATAGCTATGCTTTTTATAAGCTCGAGTGCTCTTTGAGAGCTAACTTAATAATGTGGATAAGTAGGAGCTGATCTTGTAATTTATAAACTTTCTAAGCAGAGGGACAAAGTATGCTTGAGACCAAGGGATTCAGCTCTGCCAATCACCAACAAATGGTCATTTTCAACTCTGCCTTTATTGTTATTGATAGTATGTTTATTTTATATGTGTGTAGTTCTGAAGTATTTTATAAATATTACAAACATTATTTTCTCTCTAAAAGCAGAGCTGTGATAAAGAGAGAGAGAAAAAATCCAATGCCTGATTTATACAAAAGTAGAAAAAGTGAAAGTGGGAAAATTATACATGTTAAATGAATGATTGGACATAGAATGATTAGGAAGAACAGTTCCACAGTGTGTGAGACATATACACTATGTGTCTGTGCAGTTGACAACCGGCCAATGATGAAGAAATGTGAATGTTTGAAATGTTTTAAAGGATCATAATTAAAGTGGGATGTCTATTTAGTTAAAGGTTGATGCAGGTTAAAATTAGGCAATCAGGAACCTAAAGGCTAAGCATGGTGAATGGAAGTGCAACTGTGGAAATTTATCAAAAACCACAGATGGCACCATGGGTTCAAGGCCTTTCCTAATCTGCAGGTGCGGATTCCTTAGCTGCCAGAGGTTCCCTCCCTCCTCCTGTTGGTAGAGATTGTGGCAGGGAGGGGTTGCCCATCTCAATAATGTTCATTTTAAACATTACAGGGTAGGGTTTCTTTAATGTTCAAAATATCAGCTAGGAGGAAGTGTGGACCCTGTAAGCCTAAATCTCACTCATGGTTTTGGACTTTTAAACTAAGTGGATTTAACTACTACCTTTTGGAATCCAACCTGTTTGTAAGTAGAACTGCCTCCATATATTTCATATTCTGAAAACCCTACTGATCTTTAAATTGAATGGCACTAAAAAAGAGGGACAAAGTATTTGCTGGGCACAAATCCTGGTTCCTCAGGCGAGCTTTACAGTTGCTGGTAGGATGTAGCCAGTGCGGTGCACTAGCACACAGTGCCTGGACTTGGTGCGGGTGTGTGGTCTCTGCCTTCCTCAGCTCTGCTGCTCTGTCCAGGTGGGATTTTGGTAAGGGTCCCCCTTCCCTCCCAAACCCTGGTTTTCTTTCAGCTCCTAGCACTGAAGTCATCGAAGAGTCTTTCGTGGTTCAGTGTCTGGTTTTAAAATGATTGTGGTGTGTGTGGTTTTTTACATCTTTGATGTAACCAGATACATTAAAATTAGTGAGTCTCTCAAAATCTATGATTTAATGTAAGGACAATGTACACTTATTTTTTAAGTTATACAATTGATGCTTTGTCTGGATTAGGCCTGCCACTGCCTGAAAAAGCTGCTGCTGGAGCTGGTGATGGGCGCTGTTACTACTGACTGATCAACAGCTACCATGTATCTTACATTATCCCCAAAGTATTATTGGTACAATAAAAAATTTAAATATATTTCTGCTTTAAGAGTTTCGTTAAATCATTATATTTACTACACTTCTGTCTGCACTTCTGTCAAAAGGAAGAATTTATTTTAGCCTTTCTCTGAGGCTGTTCTGACTGAAGTATCCTGTGTTAAGGAAGTAGTAGTATTTTTTGAAGGCACAGAGCCTATATTTAGGCACTCATTGTTGACTGTTAATTTCCATGGCTAGGCTAAACTAAGTCAGTTACCATGTTGTTTTCTGCCAGCAATATTTATATCAATGTCATGTTTTGCTTGTTCTTTTTTAAGTCTCCTTCTTATCAAAAGAAGTCATTTAGCTATTTTATTTTCTCCTCAATGTGCATGAATTACAAATGCTGGTTTCTTGGTAATAATGCATATGCTTGATCGATCTTTTATAAAAAAGCAACAAAGTTGTTCTTAAAAAGTGTGAGCAGAGATCCAGAATAGACAGTAGAACTTAGAATATGTGTATGCAAACTAGGCAGGGCACTTGAAAGGGTGTTGTTTGGCTTGCCAAAGTTCAGTTTTCACTACATTTAGGACTCGGATTTTGCATGCTTTCTCTTTATTCAAGCATCAGAGAAGTAGAAAGAAAAAAAGGATTAATGGCACTAAATATCGTTTGTCAGAAGGCAGGAAGTAAATGTGACTTTTGATGTTGAGGAAAGATGGCATTAAGCAGTCAGGAATGGGGTTTACATTGTGCTTAACTCCGTGGAAGATACAGAACTAACAATGAAGACAAGTAGTATTAACTGGTGCTAATAGAACTAGTAACTAATATATGCATCATATTCACTGTATTCTAAAGCATTGTTTTTAGAGCTTTACATGTTTAATTCATGAAATTCCCCCTTGGACCCTAAGGTAGGTGCTATTTTTTTCCTCTCTCAACTCACTTAATCCCCATAACAACCCCATTAAGTAGATGCTGTTATTAGACCCTTTTTATAGATGAAGAAATGAGGTTAAGTAATTTATCCAAGATCAGTACAGCTAGTAAGTGAAGCTGGAGTTCAGATATAGGCAGTCTAGTTCCAAAATTCATGTTCTTAACTACTGTGGTAGAATAAGTAATGGCCCTCAAAGATACCCAGATCCTATTGCCTGGAACCTGTGACTATTATCTTATACTAGGCCTGGTGCACAAATTCATGCATTGGTGGGCTCCAGCTGGCCCACCCTGGTGGGGCTGATCGGGGCGTGGCTGGCCGGGACAAAGGGCCATGGTTCTGGGTTCTGGTCATTCTGCCTTTCAGTCACTGGGCTTTTGTTATATAGGATGGTTAACACGTTAAGCATCATGTGGGTCACCGGTGACTGACACTGAACTTTCTGTTTGGACCTTGTCAGTTTCCAGCCGCCAGCATATTGGTGAAATCAGATATCACTGGCTAAATGGAAAGGAAGACAAAACAGGCTTGATGCTTAATGTGTTAAAGAGATTTTGCAGAAGAGACCAAATTAAGAATTTAGGAGATGAGGATATTATCCTGGATTATTCCACTCCATTTAAATGTAGTCACAGTTGCCCTTGTAAGAGGGAGGTAAAGGGAGACTTGGCAGAAGGTGGTGATGTGACATAGAAACAGATTTGAAGACAGAGGAAGGGGCTGTAAGCCAAGGAATGTAGCTATAAAAGCTAAAAAAGACAAGGATTCTCCCCTGGAGCTTCCAGAAGAAACACAGCCTTGATTCTGGTCCCTTAAAATCATTTCATCCTTTGACCTCCAACAGTGTAAGATAATAAATTGACTTTGTTTTAAGCCACTAAACTTGTAATTTGTTGCAGTAGTACAGGAAACTAGTACAACCACTATACTATGGATAATGGTACCAGTTATAGTTAAGACATTATAAGCAGCCCTTCTGCTTAATCCATGAAGAAATAATCTCCCTTAATAGCCCTGTTTTATGACACTTGTCTCTTTATAGCATATTTTCTCAGCTCTTATCTCTCCATGAAGATTATTCAGCTGTAATCTTTAGACTACATCTTTTCTGTACACAAACAGGCTAGCCATTCTGGCCTTAGAGTTGGCTGTTGAGCCAGAAACTTAAGAAATATTAGGAAGTCCCCTTTGGGGACACCTTTGCCCAGATGGAGTTTGTATCTTCTTCCAATAAACTTCTACATTTTTTATTAAAGTAAAAAAAAGAGTAAATATTAGGCTGAAGACATCATCTTTTCTTCAGGCCCAAGCGAAAGGCGGAAACTAAAGGGAACAAGCGTTTTAGTCTTCATACCTGACCCTCCCCATATAGAGTAGTTAGTGTTGATGATGAGAAACTGTTAGATAATCTCCTGAGTCAGAAAACCAGGCTTGAAAATTGAGGCTTTTCTAATGCCAAGTTAGAGACATTATTCTGTACTCACTATTGCCACTCCAAACTAGACCTACTGAAGAGCTCAGATCTAGACTAGAGCATGTCCAACGGATTTATTTAGTACTAAAGCGTCACCAGGAAGAGCACGTCATTTCCAAATCATCCCTGACTTGCTCCACAGTCTGCAGGTTGGGCAGGTTCTTGGATTGCCCTGGAGGTCTGGATTCCTCCTGCATGACTCGGGAGGTGGACTTAGTTCTGTGTTCAACTTGGTTTTCTCTATTCTTGTTTTTGAGAGTTAAGACCAAACCCTTAACAAAATCCCAAAACTAGGGATCAAACCCACAGCCTTGGCGTATTGGGTCAATGTTCTAATCAACTAGGCTACTCGGCCAGGGCATCTCACTTATATGTGGAATCTAATGAACACAATAATAAACTGATGAACAAAATAGAACCTGAGGCATGGATACATGAAAGACTGACAAAGGTCAGAGGGGAGGAGGGATGAGGGGGACTGGATGAAGGAAGCAAAGAGATTAGCCAAAGAATATAAAACATAACCCATGGACACCGACAACAGTGTGGTGATAGCTAGAGGGAGGGGGTGGGGCTGGATGGAGGCAAGTAAATGAAGGCCCACATAGAGGACATCTGTAATAGTACCAACAATTTAAAAAAGAAGCATTTATTTTCTAATATATTTTTTATTGATTTCAGAGAGGAAGGGAGAAGGAGAGAGATAGAAACATCAATGATGAGAGAGAATCTCTGATTGGCTGGCTCCTGCACACCCCCTACTAGGGATCAAGCCTGCAACCCAAGCATGTGCCCTTGACTGGAATTAAACCAGGGACCCTTCAGTCCATTGGCTGATGCTCTATCCACTGAGCCAAACCGGCTAGGTCAAGAAGCAATTCTTTAGAGCAAAGATCTGGAATCCATAAAGTTGAAACTTTAGGATTTTTGTGTGGGGTATTCCTGTGTGATATATAGAAAAAAAAAAAAATTTTAAACAAACAAAAAATAGGAATGGTAATGTAAATATAAGATTAAGCCAGCTGGCATGTAATAGTGTTCAGCAGAGGGTCTCAAGGTTAAATTTTCAGAATGATTTTTGGTTAAAATATGACTAAGAACCACAGTTCTATTTAAGAACCAATTTGGACCAGTATAAAAGACACTTGGCCTTTATCCTCTCCCATTTCATCCTTCTCCCTTTCTCCTTCCTCTCTCTTCTTCACAAGCAAATTTGTGTCATTACTTTTTTTACAATGCTTTCTTAGAAATTGAAAATAATTTTGATATACTTGTAAGTATAAAAAGTAGAAGTCTATTCTTTATTGGAATTCTTCTAGAAGTATTGATATAATTGCAAGTATCCAAATGTAGGGGGGAACCCTGGTTAAGAAGTTGATGTAGGAAATAACTGAATTAGACAGATGGTTATTTGATGCCTGAATAATATTACTATTAAATCAGAGATTGGCACACTTTTTCTACAAAGAGTCAGATAGTAAATATTCTACAAAGCATATGACAAAGTATTATCTGGCCCAGAATGTCAGCAATGCCACAGTTGAGAAACACAGTTGTATATTATTCCATTTTATCTCCTTTGTTCGTTTATTATCTGTAATTCTTAAGTCATTTTATTGGTTGCTTTAGGATTTATAGTACACATCTTTAACTTATCACAGTTTACCTTTAAACAATATGTTACTATTTCCACGTAATATAAAATCTTTACAACAGTATATTTCCATTTTTCTCCTCCAGGCCTTTGTACTATTGTTGTAGCACATTTTACATCTACATATATTATAGATCCCATAATATGATATTATTTTACTTTAAACAGTCAAATTTAAAAAAAAATTTAAATAGTTTTATTGGCAAATTAACATATTTCAAGTGTACAATGTGGTAAGTTTTGACATAAGTAAACACTTGTGGAACTATCACCACAATCGAAATAATGAATTTATACATCATCTCCAAAATGTTTCCCCTGCCCCTTGGTAATCCCTCCTCCAAACCCAGGCAGTCACTGATTTGCTAGAATTTTATACAAATGGAATTATAAACTATGTACTCTTTTTCTGTCTGACTTCTCTCATCCGGCGTAATTATTTTGAGATGTATCCACGTTGTAGGCATCATTAAGAAAGCATTCTTAATGCCAGACATTGCATTGCAGGTAATTGGACTGCTATTATTAGCAAGCGTGCTGAATTTCAAAGTCATTTGTTGTGTTCTTTGTTTTAGGTCATGACTGTCAAGGTATGATAATCACTGAGAGCACACATCACTGCAGATGTCATTTGTCCTTCAGGAACTGTCCATACAACCAGATCCATTTTTTTATTGAATGGCTTGATGGATTTCCTTTACTCTAATTCATACCAAAGCTGTCCTTCTCAACCAAAGCAAGAAAGGATCCTGCATGAATCAATCCCAGAATGCCATTTTTACATCACCAATGGGTGAAGAAAACCTCATGAATAACAACCACAAAGACTCGGAGAGCATCACTGGTGAGTCCAATTTAATAAATATCAAAAGGTGTTGCTTACAGGATAAATGCAAATGCCTTCATCCAGTGTATAAGATTACTATAATGAAATGGAGGACTGAATTAATGCTTTCATCCCAGAGTCTCCTATCATATTATCAGAATCTGCCTTGTGTGCCTTTCCTTGTCTGTGTCTGACTCCCTCTACCATGAGGTCCTGTGACGATCAGCAGGAACTGTCATACTAGTCCTTCTACCCCCAAAGGGCAAGGACAGAGTTGCTTGTATTTATTGGTACATATATCCTGCAAGCACTCAGCAAGAATACCTGGCATATAAGAGGCACTCAGGACAGACAGAGTGTACAAACACAGGTGAAGGCCTATAAGCCCTCATTTGCAAGATTAAATACAAAAACTGAACAACCAACGTTTTTTCTAAACTTTGGTTCTAAATCTCATTGGTCCACAAAACCTGACCTGTGCAGCTATTTCTAAACTTACCTCGCTTTGGTTATATTTATGTTTGCTGAAAATGTATTTTATTTTTTTAACTTTGTACAGTAATTTTTAAAAATTTATCTTTATTGTTGAAAGTATTACAGATGTCCCCTTTGTTTGTTGTTTTCCCCCCTCCCCCCTTGGTCTCCTTCACCCCCAACTGTCCCTCTCAGGCCTTCACCACTCTGTTGTCTGTGTCCCTGGGCTATGCTTATATGTATATAGGTTCCCCTTTAATTAATCACTCCCTACCTATCCCTAACTTCCCTCTGAAATTCGTCAGTCTGTTCCATGCTTCTGTGTCTCTGGATCTATTTTGTTCATCAGTTTATTTCATTCATTAGATCCCACATATGTGTGAGATCATGTGATACTTACCTTTCTCTTACTGGCTTATTTCACTTTGCAACTTCTCTTTACCGGTAAGAGACATATTTGTGGCAGGAAAATTTTGGATAATCACATGGAATTCATAGAAATAGAATATGATGTAGTTTAGGGCTCATTTAAGTGAACTGCTAAGAGCTCCTTTAGAACCATATTTAAGGTTTTAAATGTACCTCATCTTTGTGGTTATTAAGCCATAGCATGTCCTTCTAGGTGGATAGGGATGTCTAATATTGTTATCCTTCTTGTAATTGATTTACTAAATTGTTATTGTTAAGGTCCAGCAGTGGAAATTTACTCTCTTAGGGTATGATTTCACTTTGTTGTTCTTTGCCAGAGTTAGGACATGTTTCTTTATACAACCCACAAAGGAAATACCAGATCTCTTTAAAAAGTGAGAGGGTTGGTGTAACATCCTGTATTTTCTCTATTTTAAGTCCTTATATTTTAAGCATGTTACAAGGGATTACTTTCCTTTTCTTGTAAATGACTAAATGTGAAAGGTGTTAAGTGATGGGCAGTGTTTGGGACAGAAAGCCAGGAACAAACACCCAGAGGCAGAGAAGCACAGGTGAGTTCAGAGATATGAATGTGCAGGTGAGAGTAGTGATATGAAAGGTATTTAGGATGTTCAGTGCACCTCATATTTTTAAAAAAGTAAAGTACTTAGTCCAGAACTAGTGCAAGAACACTGTGCTGGAATGTTAACATAACTGGTTAATATTTAATCAGTAAGTGTTAATTTTTTTTATATCTAGCTGGTTTTTCCAGATTTTAAAGAATCCTCCCATAGAGTTTAAATTCTTTTACTAAAAAGGATATAGTTTTACTTCTTTAGAATTACTTTCTGCTAATTGTTTGTGCTGCCTTTTGTTTTTTACTCAAGCATATAAATTTTTGGGATCAGATCTTTTTTAATCAGCACTAACTAGGTTGACAAGGAGGAAATAATAAATTTGTCTAAATTTATTTTAAAGTTTAAAAACATACACTAAGCAATATATTTTTATATATTTGTGGTATTATTTTACTGTAGTTCTCATATTAAAGTAACCCAGAGAAAGACCAACTACAGTAATAGGATATATTAATAAAAATTAGTGGAGAAGTGATCTTGTCTAATATATCTTGGATTTTCTTACTTTCACAAAATGAATTACACTGAATTTTCTCTGTAGCCTAGTAATTGAAATATATTGGATTCATTTACATGAACTCTCTTCTTTAGATGTCTGCTCCAATGAGGATCTCCCTGAAGTTGAGCTGGTGAATTTGCTAGAAGAACAGCTACCCCAGTATAGACTAAAAGCTGACTCTCTCTTTCTATATGAAAATCAAGACTGGACTCGGTCCCCACACCGGCAGCATCATGCATCTGGCACCCTCTCTCCAGTCCTTGCTGAAGAGACTTTCCGCTATATGAGTGAGTATTTTTTTATCCTTTTAGAGTTTGTCCATTGAAGTAATAATCATGAGTATCTTGGCGTTGGCTTTTAAAACATTTGACATTGCTAGCCATTGTTTGGCGATGATTCTATGTGTTATGTCTGAATACAAAAAGTTTGTCATTCTTATGGCTCTGAGTGTCCAAGGTTTTAAGCATACCCAGATGTTCCCATTTCTTCTGTCTTTTACTTGATATTTTCTCAGACTGAGTAGAAAAGTAACTTTTTAAAATAATAGTGAAATAATTTAAAATTTAATATTCCTTTATGTCTCTTGATACTTACTGTCCCAATAGTTTGATATCCTAACCCATCAGCTTTTTTACTCTTATCTTCCCTATTAAGCACAGTCACGGGAACTATGTCAGTCTTTAAGAAGCATAATTCTTGGACACATAAGTGGTTTTAATAATGACAAGGAGAAATAAGTGCACATTACATAGTAATCTTCATTATTAACTTAAGAATTCATAGAGAATATTTCAGTGAAAGGCTAAGCCAAATTGTTCTGAAAGTAAGTCTGTTTTACATGAAACTCTTAAAAATGACAAAATTAAATAGAATATTTTTTAACTAAAGTATGGAAATCTTTTTGCTTTTGACCTAATTCCAAAGATCTTCATTCAGGCTGTGCTTACTTTTTTTTAATTTCCTATAGAAATTTTGTTTATATAATAGCTGTTATAATCCTCCTATGTAATAAAAGGCTAATATGCAAATTGTTGCCTTGGGTGCAAGTTCAGCTGACCAGGAGTTTGACCAGGGGGCAGGGCCGGCCAGACAATCTTCCATGTCCCCTCCCCCTGGCCAGCCCTCCGGAACCCCATACACGAATTCATGCACCAGGCCTCTGGTATATAATAAAAGTCTGTGGGTTCTACATTATGTTTGTGAAATTCTTTTAATTTGAATTAGATATGAGATTGCATTAGATCCTAGACATTTTCCTAGCCCATGTTTCAGTGTTTTTAAAGATGTGGCTGTAGAATGATGGTTGTGAAATACTTGTTTTCATAGTAATCATTAACTTGCTTTTAATAGTAGTTTCCTAGAATAAGGTTACTCACTGCTCAGAAAGAATTCTAAACATTTTTTAAATTTGAATTGGACTATCAAGAAACTCAGATAAGACTGTACTTCTGTCCCCGATAATTTTTTTTAAATAGCTGAATATTATTAATAAGGCTCTTAAGGTTTTTTTAAACTTTCTAGGTTAAGAAGTGGCTTGCTTGGGATTTTCTGAAAAATGCTTTTTTAAAGGAACACTATTTTTTATTTCCATTTCCCATTGTTCCATGAGTTTTTAGATTTGTGAGAAGAAAATTTCAAACTGAAATTTCATCATAATAAATTTAGTTTGTCATTATTTTGATAAAGTGGCACAGAAAGTATCCCTTAGTTTATATTCTTTGTCCCATAAGTCACGGAGGGGCAGGGAGGCACTGCAGCTAGAAAGATGTCTTAAAGATTTAATGGAGTTATTTTTAGGATGATTTTACAAACAAACTGGGAAATGAAAGATTTTTAAATACTTGGTTTTTAGGACTTTATAAAACAAACCATAATGTTCAAGGGAGCCATTTAAAATGAGATTAATAGGATGTTACAGATCTGCCCTTTAGGTCCCGGAAAACACTCCTGCTCCATTAGTCAAATGGTACAGGTTTTACTTTACTTTGAAAATTAAACTCTATACTATATGTTGGTATATACCTAAGATCATGAAGCAAATAACTGGGATTATAATTGCTCCACTAATACTTTATCTTTGTAATTTACTTTCATTTCACTGTTATTTTAAAAGGTATCAATTCTTTGGCACTCTAATATAAATAACTTTCATTATGAATTTGCATCTTATGAATGTAAACTATTAGTGATTTACTTTATTTAGCAAATTGACCAAGGCTTTAAAAAATAAGATACAAAACATTCTCTTACCCTTTCCCACAGTTTTCTATCCCCTTGATATTTCAAGATTGGTGGTTTTAAATAATTACGTATCCTGGTAAGCCATTCTTGGGTTCAGCCCCTTCTTTTCCCTACTTCCTGCACTTGCCAGGAGATACTGTGCTCATTAAAATGAATTTTAACAAATTATAAAGAAGTGGCACCTTCTCTCTTATATAACATAAAGAAATTGAAAGAGCTGTGAGAAGGAAATAAATTTGAAAGGGATCAGGGCAGGGCTTTGGGTTGGGAGCCTGTGTCACATGAGCAAAATGATACCGGTTGTTCTCTGTAGCTCTCTCCAAACAGACTGGAAAGAGGTTGTTTACTTTTAAAATAGATCCAGAGAGCAATGAAAGGTCCAAATTAACCACAATTCATCTTAGTCCCCACCATCACACAGAGTTTAATGTTGGTACTTCCCATCCTGAAAAAATGTGAGATTGGGGTAGTTGATGCAGAATAATAAAGTGCTTGTGTATATTACCCCCATTTTTCCCCCAGGAACATTACATTCTCTAAATATTACACCAAAAATGTTGAATATTAATTAACAACCTTCCAAAACCAAGTTACAAAATTGTTCTGTTAAAAAACAATTTATCTATATGTTAATTGTACCTCAATAATTTTTTAAATTATTTCCCTGATGTATATGGTTTTGTTATTATTGCTGTTGTTATTCCAGAGAATTAGGTTAGGAAAGTTCATGTCTAGAAATAAGCAAGAAGCATTGCTAATTTCTGTACCATTTAACATATTTCTATTTTAACCACTAAGAACTGAAGGGAAAATAGGATTTGATAGAAACGTAAAGTCAGTCTGCTTGGCTTTCTCTTCATTCCTGGTTAGAGAATTACAGTTAATAGTCTATGGTTTTAGAAGCATTTAATCTCAATGCCTAAATGCCAAGAGAACTTGTAAGAGCTGTGCCCTGAAGTACTTTTGAAATCTTCCAAGCAACATGACTTTATCAGGAGTATTGTGATTAGGCAGAGAAGACAGAACTCATTAAGCTGCAGAGAGGAATCGTCTTTCTTTTTTTTTCTTTTTTTTTAAAAATATATTCTATTGATTTTTCACAGAGAAGAAGAGAGAGGGATAGAGAGTTAGAAATATCGATGAGAGAATCATTGATCAGCTGCCTCTTGCACATCCCTGACCGGGGATGTGCCCGCAACGAAGGTGCATGCCCTTGCCCGGAATCGAACCCGGGACCTTTCAGTCCGCAGGTATACACTGAGCCAAACCGGTCCCAGCTCGTGTTTCTTTCTATATGCTTTGTGACTGACTCAGTGGAGCAACTCTGCAATTGAGCTGGCTCAGTCTTTGAGGTGTGGTAATATACAGCCTGTGTCATATAAAACATAAGAATTGAAAAATTCTGGTTGCATTATCTAACTTCTTTGCCATAATACATATTGAAGCATTTTAAATTTTACTTTTGCAACCTTTTTTTTTTTAAAATATATTTTATTGATTTTGTACAGAGAGGAAGGGAGAGAGATAGAGAGTTAGAAACATCAATGAGAGAGTCATCGATCAGCCGCCTCTTGCATACCCCCAACTGGGGATATGCCTGCAATCAAGGTACATGCCCTTGACTGGAATCGAACCCGGGACCTTTCAGTCCCCAAGCCGATGCTCTATCCATTGAGCCAAACCGGTTTCAGCTTTTGCAACCTCTTAACAAGAACTATTTTTTATTAGAAAGATAAAATTTATTCTTCATGGAAAATTAGCAAAAAACAAAAACAAAAACAACAGATCGACTATAATCCCTACCCAGAGATAGCCACTATTAACATTTTAATATATATATATCCTTCCACTTCTCCTATATGCAGATATGCCCACACTTTGAAGAACAGAATTGGGATCCAGTGCTGTTTTAGAACATGTGGATATGCTAGTATCTAGTCAGATAAATGCCTTTTGATCTTGGTGGGACTGTGGTAGAAACAGCAGGATAGTGTTTGAGCTCCTTACTAGGAATGAGCAGACCCAGGTTTTATCTTCTGACCTTGTGAGCTGGGGTTATTAGCACCTCATTATTATCCTGGCTTTGCCACTAATGGCTTGCTTTGTGGTTTGGACACATTATAAAATTCCTCTCAGTCAAGATTCCTCATACAAGAAAATGAGGTTATTAAATGAGATTAACTTCTTAAAGTTCAGCTTTAAATTCTCAAACAGTGACAGATGGTTTTATATAATACTGTGTCTTTCATTTTCTCTTCCTCTTACATCATGTGTGACTTGCAGCTCACAGCTGTTTTTTACATCCTTAACTTACTGGCTTTACTTCAAATTAAATTTGCCACTTCATTTTCAACTGTGGTCAATTATGTAAAATAGGCTATGTCATGTATTTTTTTCAAATTAGTTGTATAAAAATTGTTTTTAACTGAATTTTATTATTCTAAAAACAAAAGGCCAAGGTGAAAGGCAATAAGCCTTTATTTGAGATCACAAAAAATAGCTGTTCAGGAAGCACTGATTCAAGCAGAAACCCAAATAGTGTTCTGATTATGGGTGAAGGCAAGGGGTTTTTGTGAGAAAGAGAAGGAAGTAATTATATGAATACTAGAGGCCCAGTGCACGAAATTCGTGCACAGGTAGGGTCCCTAGTGGCTGCCAGTTGCCGACTGCTGGCCAGTGCGCCTCCCTTCCCCCTGGCCGACAGCCGCTGGTGGAAGGGAGGTGCTCTGTCAAGGGGACAATTTGCATATTAGGATTTTATTATATAGGACAAGGAAGAAATTTCTATTAGTGACAATAAGCTACCAAATTGTGAAGATTTCTTAAACCCAACAGCCTGTTTTCCTTAATCCTGTGGTTAAATTATGGAGTCACTTTCTCTACTTATAAATATAAATTCTTTTAGAGTGAAAATGATTTTTAGTTTTTTGTTTTGGGTGGGTAGCTTTTCTTTTTTTAAGTTTTCTTATATTCAGTTTAAAACTCCTATTTTTAGCTATCTTCTAATATCAACACAGCACTTTGTTTTACTTTTAACTAGGAATAAGATTATCATTAATAATTAAGGTCTAGGTAATTCTCATTCATTTTAAGCAGTTATGCTAGGAAGAAAAATTACAAGCTCAGATATAATAACCATGTCTAATGGTGCCTTTTGGGCAACTTCAAGTATCAAGATGGGTCTAAAGAACTACAAGTGGCTTAAATCGGGGCTATTTCATACATACCAGTTGTGTTTAAAGAGTAATAGTTGTATGATAGTCAAATGATCATATTTGAACCTTCTAATGACTTTGTGGGATGCATTTATGGCCTCCATATTATAAATACAGAATCTGAATCTCAGAAGGGTTAAATGACTTGTTCCAGCTCACTCAAGCTTTTCTGCTCCAAAGTCTCTCTTTTTTTATTTCTTCAAGACAAACTAATTATGAAAACCTAAGTAAAACATAAATCTATATCATGTAGTACAGTCCAAAGTCAAGGACTCCTTTGTATTACACATCATTTTCAGCTGAAAAAGATATTACTTATTATGACTGGAGTCACTGGAGTCATATTTGTCCTTTTCTTTGGAGCAAAATTATCCAAGTGTATTGACAGGTCCTGAGTTTATGAGGTACAGAAATAGTGGGCTTGCATTATGCAGCTAAGAATATAGTATACGATTTATTTTATAGCAATGGCCTAGATATGAAGATTATCATAACGGGTTTTTAATTAAGCTAAAAATGATTATGGTCATTACAAAGCTACAAAAAGTCTTACAAGTCATATTCCTTGTTTATTGATGTTAACTCACAATAATAGGTGATGATATTCAAGATAATTACAACAGAATTTTAATTGAATTCCTTTGTAACAGTATAACTTCTCACTAACTGGTCCTCGGTGACTTTAATTAGATTAGGATGTAAAACATTTGGTGATTTAATATATTCTCCAGCGCACATTCTGTAGTGTGGGTGGGCCAAAGTTTTAATCTTACCAAGGAAGGAGGAGATAGGAAGTGACTGCCATCTGATCATTTGATACTTTCTTAATTTATTGTATGATGCATGTTTGTAATAATGAATCTATTTACAGATTATCCAACACATGAAACATCTCCTCCCCTTTTTTTCACATATATTTTTATTCTCTTAAATGGCTTGTAAACGCCTGGGTATGTTGTTGTTGTTATCTTTCGTTTCTTATAATAGTTAAAATTATCTTTTATTTATAAATCCTATAAACAGTTGTTTTTAACTGTCTTAGTTCTAGGCACAGACAGGGTGGAGCAGATGACCAAAACTTACAATGACATCGACATGGTTACACATCTCCTGGCAGAGGTAGGAATATATCTTTTTCTTTTACCTGTACAAAAAACTAAAACTTGAAGATCATTTGGAATCTATCAACTTTTTATATCAAATGAAAAATGATGATGTCTTTGTTTTGAGTTATTTTATAAGATTGTTACAGTTGAAACAACTGGCATACCATCTGGCATTCCAAAGCAGAATGGTTCTGAAGTTAATTGTTATGAAATTATAGAAGGTTTAGGGGGCTTTGTTTGTTTGTTTGCTTTTTATTACAATGGTGCTGGCTGGTCTTCCTGTCTTAAAAAAAAAAAAATGTCACTCAGCCTGGAGCAGAACTGCCTATTCAAGAGACAGATCCATTGCAAATCTACTCCCGCAGCCTGAAGCATCTTCCCAAAGTTTTGCTCTCAGTTTGGGTTATTATTTTTTTCAGCTCACTTTGTCCATTTTTTTACACTATACATATTTTTAATATGTATACATATTTTTTAATATGTATAGTGTACTTTTTCCAATTGGAAGTCATAGAAGTGTCTCCTTACACTTCAATTTCAGTTGATCTATGGAAGACTGTCTTTCTCTTTGAAGTACCCCCTCCCTCCTTCCCCAGTTCCCCAGAACCATTTTGTGTGTGCCACTTAGCTTACGTTGCCAATGAAATAAGTGGGCCTTGAAAATCTGGAAATAACCCATCCACCTATTGTCATGTACTATGGAGCAAAAGAGCAGAAGCTTAATTTTATTTACAGTGATTACTGTAAGCAGAGCCCACACTCACATATAAGGTAGTTATATGTATATTGACAGGTTTTCATCCTATAGAATACAGTCTTCACCACCATCATGTAGATGGGATTTCTGTGTTCTAACTAAGTATCACCACGTGCCCAGAAAGAGTAACTCTTGCTTTGCTTGGCTTTTCTGTAGGCAAATGCATCATTACCACCAACTTCTTTAGACTCTCCTTTTTTTTCTAAACTTTAAACAGAACCTTGCACTTCAAAACTTTCAGTCCTTCATCCCCTATTTTATTTCACGTCATCATTCTTGCACCAGTTGACAGTAGGACTCTTGAATATGCTTTCCTCGAAGCCTCTGGCTCTCAGGGCATATAAGCTTTTCTCTAAATGAAACTTTGCAGCATACCTACCTGATCCTCATATCTAAATACTCAATTCTGTATCATTACCGGGCTTGATATACAGATGCATTTGTTGGGCCTTTGTTGTGTGCCAGTTCCTGTCCTCAGTTTTGAAGACTGCATTGATTTTCTAATTCCCCAAAGTTGTAAGTATAAAGGTTAGGTCGCTGGATCCTAATCAGTAGGGTTGACTAATCAACAAATTGCACTTGATATCAGGAAAAATGTGCCCTCTTGACCAACATATTTTAAACATCACTGTGTGCCAGGCCCTGTATTTATTTGGTATCTGGGTGTTAAAATACTTTCTAGAATGTTGCT
Source organism: Pipistrellus hanaki (assembly GCF_964339955.1). NCBI lineage: Eukaryota > Metazoa > Chordata > Mammalia > Chiroptera > Vespertilionidae > Pipistrellus > Pipistrellus hanaki. The sequence goes on along the minus strand of NC_140510.1, from coordinate 73,984,228 downwards.
TTTTGTGTTTATTTAGCAAAATTGACTATAAAATCTAAACTACCATGTACTTTTGTTGGTACTCAAAAAACAGTGTTTTTGTATTTTAACAGAGGGATCGTGATCTGGAGCTAGCTGCTCGTATCGGACAAGCTCTCTTAAAGCGAAATCATGTCTTGTCTGAGCAGAATGAAGCTCTGGAGGAGCAGCTGGGACAAGCTTTTGACCAAGTAAGTCTTTGTCAAGTGTTTGCAGCGTGAAGTATTTAGGTCTTGGGCTATGGAGGAATTTATTTTCCTGGGTGTCCTGGGTGACAATGAGTAGGTAGGTAAGATCAATACACGTAGACTTTGTTGGTAACCATTGAACTGACCAGTAGTGAAATGAAAAATACTGTAGAGAGGAGTGCTTATGTGAGTCTGCGTTGGTCTATATAAAAGCTTATATTCAGTACCTGTAGTAGATTCTAACACTTTTTTCCTTACCACTTGGTGTAAATGTTGTGTGTCATCTTTATTTTTTTAAAAATACAGCTCCAATTAATAGATACCCAAATGAAGTATCTTTGATCAAAAACCCAAATAAAAGGAAAATTTATTTATTTATTCCTAAGCAATGAGTATTTTCAGTGAGAACTGCTTTATTATTATTAACTTGAATGGTTAAATTTCAAGTTTTCTATAATTTGTTATTTTTACCTAGTTTTACTTAGATTTTATAAATGCATTATATTTAATAACATTTGAGCCTTTATGTTGAATATATTTATTTCCTAGAACTAAAGTTAGGAAATCATGCAGAGTTATACAGCTTAAAAGTACAAACCTGTAGAATGAGAATTTGAAAGTAGGGATCCATTGTGATAGTTTGAAGTTCCTTCAGTTTTGTTTTGTTTTCAACTGTGAAAAATTTCCTTCTATCTTTCTGTTATATGGAATGTAAAAATTGGCTTTCCTTATCATCTATTATAGAAAAAGCTGTATTTGTTGAATTCATGTTCTAAAATTATAGTTTGGGAGATATCTGAGGTTTATTATTTTTTTTTTTTAGCACTTGCTACTTTAGTCAGTAAATCTTGCAGCTAATTATATTATGATGAGGAATAATTGCTCAATGAATTAAAAGTTATATTACATATGTTATATTAAATAATCTACACTAATAAAAGAGAAAATTCAAATTGACTGTACCTTTATTTATGACACCCACCAGCCAATCAGGAGTAGGTATGCAAATTAACCCAACAAATATGGTGGGTTAACTTGCATTTGTGGGCATCCCGCACTGTCCTGGCAGCTCCGGGTCTCTGGGCAGTGTGGGGAGGCAGAAAGGTGGCTCCAGCAGGAGCAAAGGTGGTGCAGGCTGTCAGGGGAAGGAAGGCCCATTCTTGCACGAATCTTCGTCCATCGTGCCTCTAGTACAAAATAAAGGACATCTTGTAAATCTAATTCTTTTGCTGTGCAGGTCAATCAACTACAGCATGAGCTATCCAAGAAAGATGAGTTACTTAGAATTGTCTCCATCGCTTCGGAAGAGAGTGAGACTGATTCCAGCTGTTCTACACCTCTTCGGTTTAATGAGTCCTTCAGCTTATCTCAGGGCTTGCTGCAGTTGGACATGCTGCAAGAAAAGCTCAAGGAACTGGAGGAAGAGAATATGGCTCTTCGGTCCAAGGTACATTCAACCCAATTCCCAGTTTCTTTAACTTAAAGGTCGTATGGTTTAAATCCAGCTAGTGTTGAGATGAAATGCAGCACAACTAAGATTTGCTATTGACATTCAAATTTGGGAGTACAGCCAAGACGCTCATATTTATTTGCCTTCCCTTGTTTCTTAGATCCCACCGAGAATTGGATAATAGCAAGTTGACAGATGAGAAAGCCCCAGCATAGAATATATACCTTGTCGAGTTTATGTTGGAAAATTACAAGGTTCTGTGAGCTTCTATGATGGAGGGGGGAATCAAAGAAGTCCTACTTAAGCTAGCGATATTTTAGCTGAGGCTAGGGATTAGCCAGGCAGATAGGTATGGGAGTTGGGATGAGGAGGCATTTAGAGACTCAGAGGGAATGAGGGAAATGTTTGAAACATCCTTTTCCATACCTTTAATTTATGGTAGATAAAGATTTATGGGGTTATTTTTTCCTTTGTAAGTGATTAACTTTTATGTTCAAATGAGAATTAAAGGTTATTTTTAGTTAATACTGTAAATAATTAGAAGATAACACTATATTTTTTTCTTGAAGGCTTGTCACATAAAGACAGAAACTATTAGCTATGAAGAGAAGGAGCAACAGCTTGTCAGTGACTGTGTTAAGGAACTTCGTAAGTATTAACATATTCTGTTTGCTTTTGGGCAGTTCTTTGGTAGGATATCTCCAACTCAGAAATTAGAACAATGGTTTCAGTAGAAACATCTCAAGAAACACTATTAAATAATTACTGAAGATCTTGGAATACCACATTGACTGTACAACTCTAAATAAAATACCATATGTACTTTTCAAAAATAACTTTGTTTCAGTTGCCATTTTCATTGAATAAATATCTATATTTCTATGAGTTATAGCATGTGAGAATGAAAGAAACCAGAACTCTTATTTGGTTGATGAGAAAATAGTCCTGTTGAGAATGTGATTTGTCAGAAAATGACAGGTCAGTCGCAGGGCCTGATCTAACATTCAATGAGTAATTTATTAAGTGCCAACTATGTGTCTATAAAGGAATATATTTTTGGTTTGATGTAATGTTAACTAAAATAGTTTTTAAAGTAAATTAGTTGGGAAAATATCAGCTTTACTAGAGAAAGATATTTAATTTCTCTATTAATATAAAGCCTGTTACTTTGAAAGAGAAATGTAATATCACATCAGTTCATTTGGGCTGTGGGCTCAGAATGTGATAACTTAGAGTAGCAGAATATTGGAGAGCCAGAAGTAATGTAAATTGAATCTTCTCCATCAACACTATCATTACCCACCTTTTAAACTTTAAAAAACAAAGAAGAAATTACTTGTCCAGGAATTCAGGTCGAGGTCTCCTTCCTTGTTGCCATTCTATGAAATGTTATAGAGTTTCTGTCAATTAAAAAATAGTTTTATATGACACTAAAAAATAATTTTATATGATACATGGTTCTGCCACTTGTGCTTAGATATCAAAGTTTTTATATGAAATAAAGATTTATTTCCCCCATGGAATTCTAAAGATTCTATTTCATACGCATTCAAGAGTGCTAGCTGTAAAAATTGCTTTAAAGGTTCTACTCAGGTTGCCACGTATCCCAGAAAGTCTCTCTCCTACAAGAGCATTTCAATAGCTTCATCAGTAGGTTAACAGATTGTAACTGTTCCATTCTGGAAACGTTCCTATGTTAGACTTCTTAAGTTTAACTTTCATTGCTTGTGGGAGTTTATTTACATTCCTAAAGAGTTCTCAAAGACATAATGAGATTATGTCTTAGCACTTGCAAAGATATATAATTCACCTATATCTTTTCAGCCTACTTGTTCTTCATAATGAAAAAGATTAAAGCAAAACCTTTAGCTTGCCTTTACAAGTCATCATTGCCTAATATTCAGTTCCTAATATTAGCTTTTATTTCAGAAGAATCTTTATTTTTTATTTTATTTTATTTTTAATATATTTTATTGATTTTTTTTACAGAGGAAGAGAGAGGGATAGAGAGTTAGAAACATCCATGAGAGAGAAACACCAATCAGCTGCCTCCTGCACACCCCCTACTGGGGATGTGCCCGCAACATGGTATGTGCCCTTGACCGGAATCAAACCCGGGGCCTTTCAGTCCACAGGCCGACGCTCTATCCACTGAGCCAAACCGGTTTCAGCAGAATCTTTATTTTTTAAATTTATGTTTTAAAAAATTGTATTTGTGATAGTCCAGTGCTTATTACAAAACAAGATTTGGCGCACAGCTATAGTTTGCCAACCCCTACTCTTCGTTTATATTAATTTTTAAAATTTTTATTTATTTCTAAGGTGAAACAAATGCTCAGATGTCCAAAATGACTGAAGAATTGTCTGGGAAGAGTGATGAACTGATACGATATCAAGAAGAGATCTCCTCTCTCTTGTCTCAAATTGTAGATCTTCAACACAAACTTAAAGAGGTAAGTTCATTCTTTCATTCAACAGATGTTTGTTAAGCACTGACCTATTATAGTACCATGCACTGTGCTAAGTACTAGATTAAGCAAAATAAGCACGGTCCCTCCCCTTTTAAAGTGCTGAAACTGATGACTGCTTTAGTCTTCTCTGTGTCATGAAGCATGAATAACTACTTTCAAGTTATAATTTCTCTCTCAAAATGATACTGAACCTAGGTTCTGCTGCCTGCCGCTCAAAAACCAATAGAGACAGGGGCTGGTAGAAGGAAGGTAGGTTTATTCAAGAGCCGGCTGCCTGAGAAGATGGTGGACTCCTGGCACCAAGACTGTCTTAACAATTGGACAGAGGCAGAGGTTTTTGTAAGGAGGGAGGAGGAAGAGAAAAAAACACACAGAACAGAACAGAGGAATCAAAATGAAGGGACTGAGAGTTCTCCAAGCAAGCCGACAGTCTGTTCAGATAACTGGTTGAAGGTCAGCAATTCTCCCGAAGCTGGAATGTCTGAAGGTCAGAGTCTGCTGCTTTTGAAGTTAGTTCCTAGAATTCTTAGGCAAGCAGACTGTTTATCTGCAGTCATGTATTAATAGGTCATCATCAGAAATGATGTTAGAAGAAAGCTGGGGGTGGTTACAGTGAATGGGTGAGATCTTCCTCAGGAAGTTATGATGTGAGTTATTGTCTCGTGCTCATTGTCCTCTGAACCCCTTTATGGATTTTCTCTTTTGCCCATTTTATTGCTCTTATTTGGCTTTTGGAAGGTAAGCTTTTTAGAGATCTCTACATAGACTATGCCTTTAAGATGTCTTTAAAAAGAGAGTAGCCTCTATTTTGTATGGGAAGGCTTCACAAGTCCCTTTTAATATGTTGTTAGCATGTGATTGAGAAGGAAGAACTGAGACTGCACCTGCAAGCTTCCAAAGATGCCCAAAGACAGCTGACATTGGAGGTAATGAAATCTTTCTTTATCTGGTGTGATACAGGAGGGGGAGGAAGGATTCACTTTCGTCTTTGTAAATAAGATTTAAAATAACAAAAGAGGATCAAGATGAGAGCTAAGAAGTAAAGATTTTTAAAAATTATCTTTCTAAAACTAGTAAAAACAGGCAACATCCTATTAATTCATGGGGGAAACCTTGACTTTTATAAGATTCTTTAGGAATATGTGACTCTTTTACCAGTTTACCTTAGCTACCACAATGGTTTTTAAAATGTCAGGAGAAATAGCAAAAATCTCTAACTTGGTATCTACATAAAAACTCTATATTAGTTATAATTTAGTGGCTCTTTAACAAGCATCAGAGTCACCTGGCAGGGTGAATTTTAAGTGTAGATTCCAAGCACTACCCCTGAAAGATTCTAAGTCAGTACTGAGGGCCTAGAATCCGCATTTTTAATAAGCATTCCCAAACATGGTGATGCTAATATACAGTCTACATATTACACTTGAAGAAATTTTTGAAGTTAAAATGCACTCTGAAAAATATGTACTCTTTTAACATGCTCGTGAACCTAACAATAAAGAAGGTTCTGAAACAAGAGAAAAACTACTTGCTTAGGATAATTGAGCATGCTGACATCAAATATAATATTATGTAGACTTGATCTTGTCATTTACAGATTTCAGAATGATGTTTAAAAAATATAGCAGTATGCTAAATCTTACTTGAACATGACTATTATATTTCCTCTATAAGTTTTTTTTTAAGGGGATGAAGTATTAAATATTGAATTGACGGTTATGGTTTTCTCAGCTATATTTCAGATTTTTAAGAAATCATATTTATGTATAAATCTGGTTAAGACACTCCCTACTTCTGGCAATTTGAAATATATACTCTCCTTGCTTAGTTTATTCCAGAGTCTTTGTATTAAAATGAATTATATTCATAAACTTAGACATCTGGATAAAATTAATACTTATCCCAAAAGATTCCTCTCTCTTGTCGTATCTATATATATAAAAGCGTAAGCAACTGAACGACTGGTCCACCCGTTACTATGACAGGCACTGACTACCAGGGGCAGATGCTCCACACAGGAGCCGCCTCATGGTGGTGAGTGCGCTCCCACAGCGGGAGTGCCGCTCAGCTGACCTGTGGCAGCGGCGTTCACCTCTCCGGATAGGGACTGCCTGGGCACAAGTCTGCAACAAGTGCAGTGGAGCTGGGATGTGTGGGAGCAGCAGGTGGTGTTGGACTGCTGGTTTCGGCCCGATCCAGACAGGCCACACCAAGATACCCCACCAGTGCATGAATCCATGCACCGGGCCTCTAGTTAGAATATAATAGAATACACTAATTACCATCCTTTCTTTCAGTTACATGAATTACAAGACAGGAATATGGAGTGTCTAGGAATGTTACATGAATCCCAAGAAGAAATAAAGGAACTTCGTAGTAGATCTGGCCCTGCTGCTCATCTCTACTCCCAATCATTTGGAGCTTTTTCTGGGGTAAGCAACTGAGAAAGATGTTAGATATTTAAGGAAACTTGTTTAAGATTAGATTGTCCTGAGAGTGGTACAGTTTCTGATGATGTAATGCATCTGAAGAAGTGATAATATGGATTGTCCTTTGATTTAGGCCTTAATTTGCATATCTACATCTACCTTAAAACTAACCTTCCTTCTAACAGGTGACCATCCAGATTTATTGTAAAATGCATATGAAGTGAACCCCAGGGAAATTAGTTTTAGGTCTGTGTACCGTAGAGCTACTTAACCTTGGGTCATCCTTACCCCAGGCCCACTTCACTCCACTCTGAGCATCTAAAATACTTTTCATAAATCTTGAATTTCTTGTTATATTTAACTTCAGTTAGAGTGTAAGCCCCATAAGGGCAGGATTAATGTTTAGTGAGTTCATCAATAAACAGTATTTTTAATTAAAGAAATTAATGAAAACTTTTGAGTTTATGCCAGAATTTGCAATATTGGTTCAAAGACTTATTTTAACAATCTAGTTTTTGTTTTTTTTTAATATACTTTATTGACTTTTTTACAGAGAGGAAGAGAGAGGGATAGAGAGTTAGAAACATCAATGAGAGAAAAACATCGATCAGCTGCCTCCTGCACACTCCCTACTGGGGATGTGCCTGCAACCAAGGTACATGCCCTTGACCGGAATCAAACCTGGGACCCTTCAGTCTGCAGGCCAACGCTCTATTCACTGAGCCAAACAGGTTTCGGCAACAATCTAGTTCTTAAACACATACATTCACTCCTGTGAAATTTTTTTAAAGATTGAAACTATAAATGATAATAGATTTTCTGAAGAAGAGTTGGGAGCACATTTTTGTTCTTTTGCTTTTGAAATAATCTTAAATCTAGAATAAAATTCCAACAATAATTCAAAAAATTCTCATATATCCTTCACTTAGATTCCTCAGTTTTTAACATTTTACTACATCTGCCATATGGTTCTCTTATCCTGATCACTTAACAACAGTAAGTTTTGCAGATACATCCTAATTTCCTTTAATACTTCAGTGTGTGTTTACTAAAAACAAAAGCACTCTACATTACCACACTGCCACCATCAAGTCAGAAAATTGACATCCATACAATTGTGAGATAGTAATTTTTAAATTTCATTGTTTTCAACATTTATTATCTTTCTTTTGTAAGTTAGAGCTTTTCTGTCTCACTTATTCATTTAGTTATTCCTGTTTTAGTCAAAGGATTATATTTCATTATTACTTTTTAATTTTTTTTAATATTCAAAATTTCCCAAGTATGGCCAGGAGGATCTCCTTCAAGTTGTTTTACCCTTCCCCTGACTCAATCCTGGAATCAACCATTTCTCCACGTTTCTCTGGTTACTTTTAATGAGGAATGGTATTTAGATTCCAACATCTGGAAGTTTTGTGTCTATTGCCACTAGTTTCATTGCATCCGGGTCCTTCGGCAGATAAAACTAAGAAATATACGTATGTTTATTTAACACCCACACAAACACATCTGTATCTTCCTTTCCATCCATATTGTTCACACCAGAACCTCCAGTCCCAGTCATTGTCAGCTCAGCCCCACTGAGCATGCCATACATGCTAGCTGAATTCTCACCCAGCCCCGGGGGCAGGGGAACATTGCTTATTTTTCTTTTAATGACTTTTCTAAAATAAAAGAAGCCAAAAGAAATTCTTAAATACCATCAAATATTGCCCTCCGCAGAATCACTATTAACAGCTTACTTTATAGCCTTTCATACCCTTTATTTTTGTGTTTCTATATATATAATGTTTTATATTTATCATACTGGTTTTTGCCACCACTTTCCTGAAAATGTAGTTGGTTCTTGTTTAAAAGTTACATTTCCTGAATGTCTCTTATTTTCTTCTGTATTTTCTTATAACACCAGAAGTACTGGATTCTGCAGACTCTGTTAATTAATTTAAGAACAGTCCATTTCACCCAGCAGGCTTCTTATATAATCACTCTTTTCCTTAGGAATCTCTGGCATCTGAGATTGAGGGGACCATGCGTAAAAAGTTGAGTTTGGATGAGGAATCGTCTCTCTTTAAACAAAAGTAAGTTCAGATCACATACATGTGCTGTTACTCAACTGTTAGGATGGAAATTTAAAAGAAGCCACAATCCAGAGGAATAAGTATAAGGAGATTCAGTAGTAAGTCTGCTTACTTCTCCATTTTTTCCTCTTACTACTCCCATTTGTGAGAGAGTTCCTATGTCCTGATGTTTATTTTCTCATGATCTCTCCTCAACTTTAGAGGCTCTTCAGGAAGGCTTTATTTATTTATTTTTTAAAATATATTTTATTGATTTTTTACAGAGAGGAAGGGAGAGAGATAGAGAGCTAGAAACGTCGATAAGAGAGAAACATCGACCAGCTGCCTCCTGCACACCCCCTACCGGGGATGTACCCACAACCAATGTACATGCCCTTGACCAGAATCGAACCTGGGACCTTTCAGTCCGCAGACCGATGCTCTACTGCTGAGCCAAACCGGTTTCGGTGAGGATGGCTTTATTTTAAGGAATTATACCTATACGAGAGGCCCAGTGCACAAATTCGTGCACCTTGAAAAGAACTATAGACTGCGAGGCTGCGGTGGGCACAGGGGTGGGTCTCGGTCCATCCTCCTCACCCCTTCCCAAACCCTCCCACCACAGCCCCCTGTCCCCTGTCTGCTGGCAGCCCTGCTCCCGCTGCCACTGCTCCCACAACTTGATGGCACCAGCCCCACTCCCACCTGCTGACAGCATGGAGCAATTGGGGTCGGTGTCAGCAGAAGGTGTGAGTGGGGTTGGCGCTGTTAGTGGGTACAAATGGTGGCTGCTGCCCCAATCGCCCCTCAAGAGCAGGGGAGATAGAGAAGCCCTGAGGGGCAATCAGGGCGGACAGCCGCTTGCACCCACCTACCACTCACTGACGGCACTGAGCGATCAGGACTAGCACTATGTGCCAGCAGTGGGTGCAAATGGGGCCGGTGCCAGCAGCAGGTGCGAGCTCCGGGCAGGACCACAGTGCATGGGAGCAAAAAGTTTTCAGTAACCACCAGAGGCTCGCCCCAATGACAGCAACTGGTGCCCCACCTTGGTCTGGTGCCCCTGCTCACCTGCTCCACCATTCCCCCATAGCCAACACCTGCCAAGTTCTGTACTCTATCGCCTGCTGCTGATGCCCTCCATGTTACATGTGCGCCCCCCTGGTGGTCAGTGCACGTCATAGCAACTGGTTCAGTTCCACCTTTTGGTCTATTTGTATATTAGCCTTTTATTATATAGGATATCTCTTTTCTGAAGCACCTCAGTCATAGGGAGTGATAATGAACACTTCTTTTTTGACAGGGCCCAACTGAAACGGGTATTTGATACAGTCAGGATTGCCAATGACACACGGGGCTGCACTGCCCCATTCCCAGCTCTACTATCCATTCCAGGCTCCAACCGATCAAGTGTCATCATGACAGCAAAACCTTTCGAGTCTGGTGTACAGCAAACAGCAGAAAAAACCCTCCTGAGCCAGAGGAGCAGCTCGGAGGAGGCTCCAGGGTAAGAAACACAGACCGAAGCAGTGATTCTGTATTTTTTATGTCATTGACATAACAGATTCACATGCACACATTCCAGCATTGCTCTGTGCTGTCCTAAGGCAGTTCTGGAACCGTCCTTATTCAGTAATGATGCCACATGCCATTGTTTGTAAGACTGATCATTGATAGCAAAAAAGTTTTTTTAAGAGTGAAAAAGCTTTATTTAATTAAATGTATTCAAAATGGAGCTGGCATCAAGTTTGAGTCTAAATCTTCCTGTTCAAGTTCAAATTTGTTTTAATGCGTTTGGTCACTAGCAGTTACACGTACATAGTACCAGATGACCCTTTCTCATAACCCATGCTCATAATCTCAACTACTTTGGTGCCTTTATAGTAAGTATGAATACCTATTGAGGAAAACTAGCTTGCTCTTAATTTCCTAGTTGCTTAAACTTATATTTTTTCCCACTTTTTATTGGACTAAATATGTAATTCAGTTCATTGAATTACATGTAACTAGAAAATAAACATTACTGTTAAAAGTTGTTTTTGTTCGGGTGTTTGTTTTTATTGTGGGTTGTTTTTGGTCTTGTTTTGTTTTGTTTTGTTAATCCTCACTGGAGGATATTTTCCCATTGAGTTTTAGGGAGAGTGGAAGACAGAGGGAAAGACAGAAACATTGATGTGAGAGAAACACATCGATTGGTTGCCTCCTGCATAAGGGCCCAGGCCAGGGAGGAGCCTGCAACCAAAGTACATGCCTTTGACCGGAATCGAACCCGGGACCCTTTGTTCCACTGAGCCAAACTGGCTAGAGCTCAGCTGAAAGTTTATGAAAGATAGATGTTTGGCACCTGAGATAAGTCTTCCCTAATGCAAAAATAATTACAGTACTTTATTGCCTGGTCTGTAGTGAACATTCACTGCACCTGCAGTAGCTTTACCTGTGAAGAGTACCTTGCCTTAGAAGACTGAACAAACAAATCTGTGTGAATTCACACATAGTACCAGGAGCAACTACAACTCAGCTTGCTACTCTTTCTTTTGATTTCAATTATAAGATGCCTCTAATGTTAAAGTTGGTGGAAAGTGAAAAAATATGTGTCATAAAATATGAAAATGCAGTATTTATAAATCTTGTTTGCTTTTTAAATATTCTGTAATGTTTATAAAGAGTTCTATGACCCAAAGCAATTTTTTTAACATTTTAATTATTTTTTTAACTTGTTTATATTTTGCATCTCATAGTTTAAGGAGTAGCATTTTTTTCTTTCTTGGTAGCACATAAAATAATGGTGCCTTTTGTAATGAGTGGTATCATAGATTCATGAAATATAATACTTATTTTTTTATACTTGCTACCTAAGCTGAATTTATAGATGGTCATTTCTGTAGTTTCATATATCAAATGAAATAGAAAGGGTGGTAAACAAACATAATAACAAAGTATATTTTTATCTATCTGAAGTCACTATTTTTATCTACCAAAATATATATAGAGTACTAATGATTTTGTTGTGTTACTATTTCTGTATCCTAGATATCTAAGAGAAACTACTGTGTTTTTAAGATCAGTCTTTGAACATTCATCATTGCGGAAAGGAGAGGGCTAGGTGGTGTTTGTGACCCTCACAGACCTAGTCAGTTAATGTGATTTTCCCATAGGAACGTTCAGAAGCTGGGTCAACCACAACCCTCTGAAGATGGTGATTTGGCTACAGCACTGCATCGCCTTAGTCTGCGGCGACAAAACTACTTAAGTGAGAAGCAGTTCTTTGCTGAAGAATGGGAGCGGAAGATCCAGGTTCTGGCTGATCAGAAAGAAGGGGTTAGTGGCTGTGGCACCCCCACCGAGAGCCTTGCCTCTCTCTGCACTGACCAGTCGGAGACCACGGACTTCAGCAGTACCAGCTGCCTTCGGTGTTTTATGCCTGAAAAATTACAAATTGTCAAGCCTCTTGAAGGTAATCAGTAAAGGCCATTTTTAAGCCATGCACCTTATTGGCCTTTCCTTGTCCTAGATTGAGATTTGTATTGTCATTGTAAGAGCACTGTGTGCAGAAGATGTCTTTATTATCTCTAAATACCACTGTTTGGGGTGATAATGCATTGCAGTACTTTGTGGGAAATGAAGAAATCTGCATTCTCCAGATCATCAGCCATTAGCTTTCTTTTTACTGATTATTTTTTTTAATATAAATGTGATAGAGGAAGATTAATCTTTCCTTGTCCTTTGCTATGGAATACTGTTGAGGGCAATTTTTATGGTGAGATAAATGGAATATAATAAGTAAGAATAATCTAGATGTAACACTTCACCTCTACTTTTCTTTTCAAAAAAGTTTTTTACTCCAGCCCTAACTGATTTGGCTCAGTGGATAGAGTGTCGGCCTGTAGACTCAAGGATCCCAGGTTCGATTCCAGTCAAGGGCATGTACCTTGGTTGTAAACACATCCCCAGTAGGGGTTGTGCAGGAGGCAGCTGATCGATGTTTCTCTCTCATCGATGTTTCTCTCTATCCCTCTCCCTTTCTCTTTGTAAAAAATCAGTAAAATATATTTTTTAAAAAGAAGAGTTCTTTACCCCAGAAATATCATCTACTTGGAGGTATATATCCCTCTATTTTTCTTTTTCAGTTCTGTTCATTTTAGATGTTACTGTTCTCTCCTTAGAACTTGAATTCAAAATAAATTACTTGTTTTATAGAAAATTGACAGCCTTCAAATGATTCTCTGCTATTATCATGAGAGTCTGTGTTAGAAAAAAATCTTTAGTACCGTAGGAAACCTATGAGGATCCCTCAAACTCAAAGGTTCTATGTTAATTTCATTCACTAATGATCAATGCAGGCATTTGTCGGAGTTGCCATTTTTAGGATGAAAGGACTGTAGTGTCTTAATTAGACATTGCATGTGATGCAAATGCTTGGGGTAATCATTCACCAGGACTCATAGACAGGAGCCAGGGGGACATATCCTCCTTTCATCATTTCCTTCCTTGTCTGACTCCCTGCTACCTTGGGGGAAGAAGAGTAATGAGCAAGTGGGGAAGTACACACAAGCCCACTGAAAATTCAAGGTGTCTTCCACCCTAGGAGCCTGGCTTTTGACTCGAAAGTTCATAAGCCAAGGAAGTATTGATTTTTGTCACCTGGGAAAATAACAGTCCACCTCTGAGGCACATCTTCCTTCTCATCACTACCTCAGCACCTTACTTCCTCTTAAGGCTGTTGTCTTTCTTTCACCCCTGCTTTAGATGTCCTTTTTAAAATTAACTTTTGAAATAGAAAAGTTATTATTTGTATCTTCAGCAACTTATTCTTCCATAGAGGACTTTAATTTGCAAGTTTTACCAAATATTAAGATCAAATAAGTCATTTTTTTCTTTACATATGTAATTTTAGCTTCTGCTTCAAGATTTAATATTTGTGAGAAATTTACAACATGCCTTTTTATTTTTGTCTTGCGTATTCAGGATCACAAACTCTGCACCACTGGCAGCAGCTTGCTCAACCAAACTTAGGAACCATTCTTGACTCACGTCCCGGTGTCATCACTAAAGGCTTTACCCAGTTGCCCAAGGATGCCATCTATCACCTCTCAGATCCAGAAGAGGACGAAGAAGAAGGTATCACTTTCCAGGTCCAGCAACCTCTTCAAGTGGAACAGAAACCTGCAGATCCCAAGCCAATAACAGGAATCTTTCTACCGCCCATTACTTCAGCAGGTGGTCCAGTTACAGGTGAGAAAAGTGCTTGGTTGAATATAGTCTAGTAACTAGTAGTACTTTGCATCCTGACTTACTTATGGTCAACTGACTACCTCCATTTCAGTCTCACTATAATGTACTTAGCCTTGTAATAGCTATAATTAATAAAAGTGTAATATGCTAATTAGACCAGGCATCTTCCAGACGTCATTCTGGACATCCTTCCTAATGAATCCAGAGCTGGAGGGAAGCCAGCCCGGGCCCCAGGTGCCTGCAGGCAGCCGGAGGAGGGAAGCCCGGGTCCCAGGTGCCTGCCATTGGCCGGAGGAGGGCAGCCGATGCCAGCAGCCTGTGTCTCGGGTGCTGGAGGAAAACTGGTGCCGGCAGCGGGGGAAAGGAAGGCCTACTCTTGCACAAATTTTCATGCATCGGGCCTCTAGTAATATAATAAAAACCTACAGCATTTACTGGCCCTTCTAATTCTACTTTATCTTAGCCAGCCAACATAATTAGATTTGAGAGGAGAGAGAGATCAATTCAGTAACTGGCTTGCAAACTTTTAAGGCTCAGGACCTCTTTATACTCTTAAAAATCAATGAGAATTCTAGAGAGCTTGTCTTTGTGTGTTGTATGTATTGATAATTATCATATTAGAAATAAAAACAGAAATTATAAAAGTATTAACTGATTTAAAAATAATAATTACGTTAACAATATGTTTTATGAAAAATAGCTACTTCTTAAGTAGTGGAAAGAGTGGTTTTGTTTTATAATTTTGCAAATCTCTTATTTATGTTTTAATAGAAAATAAATTCTCGTATCACCTTCCACATTCAGTTTATTACAGTTTGTTGTTTTGGTTGAAGACTGCAAAAAAAAATGCAGCCTCACACATATATGTAGTTGGAAAAGGAAAGAGAAAGCCTCTACAGGTATTTTCGGATATTCTTTGATTTTACACCAAAACTTGATCAATGTTTGTAGAAATATGATATCTGAAACCCTATCAGTGAACTTTTATACTTTATTACATTAAAATCTATTGTTCTGTCCTACACTTTGAATGCATTTTTCCCCATGCATGAATTTTTGCATCATGCATTGGTCATTTGGAAAATATTGATTCACTGAAGTTATGCAGATGTTGACACATTTTATTATGTAATATATTAAAATTATATAAATATCACCACCTGGCTCATCAGATAAGTCTTTTAGTATTAGGAAGCTTTCAAGTTCTCAAGTTTTCCAAAATCTCATTTTCTTTCCATATCTCAAATTTTGTCAGTGACAGCAAATATTGTCAGCTACTTTTCTTGAATAGACAGTTTCATGAAAATTTCTGCCAGTTATCCAAGTCTGAATTACTGTAGTTTGCCTATTTGTTGTTCTTTCAAGCGAAAATGATGTCCCATGAAAAAATTACAACTCAATTGCACATGTGCTTTTCCTCTGGTATCTTGGTATGCAGGAGAGTGCTTAATGACTACTTCCCACTTCATCACACAGAATATTAAAAAGATTCAAGAGTCAATACTTAATAAATAATTTTTGCTGCTTCATCAAGGACTTGCTTATATGAATCTGGCTTTTTTGCTTTTTTTTTTTTAAATGCTATGAATAGATAACAGCAAATGCCACCCCAATCGAAAAGGCAGATAGTGTTTTAGCATTGTTACAAAAGTGGATTCCACAGCGTCTATAAACCACATTTTGAGAACCACTGGAATAGATAGTTTGACTAGAAAGATTGAATGAGCCCTAACCAGTTTGGCTCAGTGGATAGAGCGTCGGCTTGCAGACTGAAGAATTCCAGGTTCGATTCCGGCCAAGGGCATGTACCTTGGTTGCGGGCACATCCCCAGTAGGGGGTCCGTAGGCGGCAGCTGATGGATGTTTCTCTCCCATCAATGTTTCTCTCTCCCCCTCTCCCTTCCTCTCTGTAAAAAATCAATAATATATATATATATATATTTTAAAAGATTCAACGCTAGATCTTGCTTATTATTTTTTAAAAATTTTTCCGAATATCTTTTTGTCTTGTTTCTAAGCTTTTTAATCCTTTTTTTTTTTTTTTACATATCGATATATATATTTTATTGATATTTTGCAGAGAGGAAGGGAGAGAGATAAAGAGCTAGAAATGTCGATGAGAGAGAAACATCGACCAGCTGCCTCTTGCACACCCTACCGGAGATGTGCCCGCAACCAAGGTACATGCCCCTGACCGGAATCGAACCTGGGACCTTTCAGTCCGCAGAGCGACGCTCCACCACTGAGCCAAACCGGTTTCGGCAGCTTTTTAATCCTTTTAAATTACAGTTTTAAAGTATTAAAAGGATTCAGCTGTATACTAAGCAGCCAATACTAATTACCATATTTATATCTTTTTTATTTCCAGATTTGGGGATTTTTGTACAAAAGGCACTTTATAAGTGCTGTATTATTAATAAGTGTTGGTGAATTTTTTACATTATTAACCTGGTCTTTCAATGTTGTGTTTGAATCCCTAGAAGTCTGTGCTTCTGTTGCAGCTTCAAACCCAGGAAAATGTCTGTCATGCACAAACTTAACATTTACCTTCACCACCTGTAGGATATTACACCCCTCCGATGTCACTCAGGTTACTCCCAGGTAGGTGTGGGCAGTTTGAGGTCTGACTTCTCTTTTCAACTATGTGCTCATGAATTTCTTTCAAAAATTACTTTCATTTTAATTCCCAGAATTTTAATTCATGTTCTGTGATGATTTGTCTTCAAAATATTTTCACATTGTATTTTCTCATTTGGTCATGGTACATCTTTGAAGTAGGCAGGGCAAGTGAGTGCCGTGTAAATAAAGAAAATGAGGCATAGAAAGTTCATGTGGCTGATCCAAGGGCAGACAGGTTATAGATGGCCCGTCTGAGACTCTACCCACAGTTAGCCAAACTGCAAGAGTTGAGGGGACCAGTCCTCTCCACACCAAAGTACCCTCACTTCTGACACCATCTGCAAGTTCAAGGGGTTCCCAGATCCACTCCCTGGTTTGATAATTTGCTAACAGGACCCAGGACTTCACTGAAAGCTGTTATGCTCACTGTGACTATTTATTACAGGGAAAGAATACAGGTTAAAATTAGCCAAAGGAAGAGATGCATAGACCTGAGTCGGGAAGAGTTCCACTTGCAAAGCTTCCCTTGACCTTGGGATTCGTTACTTCCTTGGCATTGATGTGTGATAGTGCACACAGAGTGTTGCCAGCCAGGGGAGCTCACCCAAGTCTCAGATTTTATTTTGAAGCTTCGGTGTATAGGCATGATTGATTTATTGATTACCCATATGGTTGAACTCTCCTCCAAGTCCACTGACCCAAATCCACCACCCTAAATAATGGTTGGTCTGTCTGACATGGCCAGGCCCATACCAAGATCTGCTGTAGCCAGCTTCCATCCTAAACAAAGACACTTGTATCAGATTTGGCATAGAATACCTCCCAGAAGTGAAGCAAAAAGATCAGCCCCCTCTAGCCAAGGCCAAAGTATTTACTACACAGTCTAGAACATGGATATCCCATTCCAACAAGTAGCTGAGGGATCTCAACTTAATAAACCATATTGCTATTTCTGTCCTACCAGTTCCCAAATAGAATATAAGGCAGTTTTCAAAAATTCAGAGACCATTGCAGTGATACTATTAACTAGAAGGAGAGAAGAAAAATAAAGAGTAAGGCTATAAAATGGATAGAGGAATAAAGCTTAGTGTGCAAATTGTACCATAAAATTTTATATACTTGCTGAGGTGAAGCATGCATTTGAGTCTCAACTTTCCATCTGCCAATGTGGAGGGAAATAACATTGTGATCCACAGTGTCTATCAGATAGAAGCAAATCAATTGTTTAGGGAAGCATTTGGGGGATATCCAGTGAAGATCTCAATAAAGTCTGTAATGAACAGACAGTTGCAATGTTTCCACATTATTCTTACAGTCAACAAGGTAAATTTTGTAAAATTAGTTCCTGAGGGGACTGTCAGTTCAGGTTGATACCATCATATGAAGTGTACAATTAAGGAAAGGATAGGCACATTCTGCATTAAGTAGGGACAGGGAGGGTGGAATCTGGCAGCACAGTATGTAGACATTCCTCACCCCTTTAGAGGTTTTTAATTGAACCAAGCAGTCAGTTTATTTGCATTTTGCTTCTCTTATACAAGCCGGTACTTTGAAAGGTTTACTTAGTGATCCTAGGCTTGCATTTTTTTCAGAATCTTTAAAAAACTTGATGTCTTGATATACTTGAAATATGGGGGAGATAAGAGATCAACCGAACGACTTATATGCATGCATATAAGCAAAACCAATGGACGAAAAACTCTGGGGAGGGAGGGCATGTATGGGAGTGGGGGAGGGGGAGCAATGGTAAGATATGTACACATATAATACCTTAATTTAAAAAAAGGGGGAAAAAAAGAAATGAAAGTTTATTAAATACGGTAACATTTGATCAAGGGGGGGGGGATTGACTAAAGAAATATCCGTTTAACAAAACAAAATAAGAAGAAACATTCTAATAGCTGTTAAAGCTTTTATTTTTAATACCTTAATTTAAAAAAAGGAAAAAAAAAAAGAAATGAAAGTTTATTAAATACGGTAACATTTGATCAAGGGGGGGAAATTGTCTAAAGAAATATCCGTTTAACAAAACAAAATAAGAAGAAACATTCTAATAGCTGTTAAAGCTTTTATTTTTAATTTCCAAGAAACCTGTATTCTAAGTAAGTCAAGGTTGAGAAAAATGTATTCCATGATATCCTTATACTACTGTTTGGAATTAACATTCCTGAAAATTGAAATTTAACAATTTTATTTGTTCTCAATAATATAAAATTGAAAGATTAAAAAGAAACAAATTTCTCCTTAGAAGAGCATCTTAGGTTTAATTATGAAACTTTGTGTTTTTTTAAAAACTCCATTGTTGTCCTAACTCAGTGGTTAGCAAACTCATTAGTCAACAGAACAGCAAACCACAGCTCTCTAGCCACACTGCCCTAACTGGTTTGGCTCAGTTGACAGTGTGTCAGCCTGTGGACTGAAAGGTCCCGGGTTCGATTCTGGTCAAGCGCCCATGCTTGGGTTGCAGGTTTGATCCCCAATAGGGGACATGCAGGAGGCAGCCAATCAGTGATTCTCTCTCATCATTGATGTTTCTCTCCCTCTCCCTCTATGAAATAAAAAAAATAATAAAAATTTCATTGTTTACTTATGGATTGTTGTCTCAGCATATTTCACTTTATGGAGTGGATGTATTAATAAGAATTTCTAGAGGTTACTTTCTTTAATATTTAAATTTATTTTATTTCCATCATAAAATTTAATTATATTCCCAGATATATAAAATTTATGAATTTATCTAAGAGTATAGTAAACTTTCATATCCTATGAAATGTTTCAAATTATAAATATTAGCCAATCATTGAAGTAACATATCAAAATTTTCATTCCACAGATCTCTACCACAGAGTTCAGTTCAGTTCCTCTATATTTAATGTGATAACTACTGTAATTACTTAAATACTGATTTTGGAGATAACTTTTTATACTTAAATTGTCTCTCCTGCATTTTTTTTTTTTAAGCTCTGGGTTCCCTTCGTTATCCTGTGGAAGTAGCAGTGGCAGTTCATCAAGCACAGCAGTGAATTCTCCTGCTACGTCCTATAGACTCAGCATTGGTGAATCGATCACCAACCGACGAGATTCCACTGTAACCTGCAGCAGCACCATAGGCTTGGCCAAACTTCTACAAGAGCGAGGCATTTCTGCTAAAGTGTACCACAGCCAAGTTCCCGAGAACCCCCTCCTTCAGCCTCTCCCTAAAGTCCTGGATATCCCTTCCACACCCCCAAATTCACCATCTCACTCACCTTGCCCTTCTCCTTTGCCCTTTGAGCCTCGAGTACATCTCTCTGAAAATTTTTTGGCCTCACGACCGGCCGAAACATTCCTGCAGGAGATGTATGGCTTGAGGCCTTCCCGGAGCCCTCCTGATGTTGGCCAGTTGAAGATGAACTTAGTAGACAGGCTGAAGAGGCTGGGCATAGCCAGAGTGATCAAGACCCCCGATGCCCAGGAACATGGAAGAAGCCAAGAGGCAGAAATTGGTCTTCGAAGACCAGACTCGACTGTTTATTTAAATTCAGGTAGCAATTTATTGAGTGGCCTGAGGAGGAATCAGAGTCTTCCAATCATCATGGGTAGTTTTGGCACCTCAGTTTGCACATCCTCACCCAAAATGGATAACCTGAAGGAGGAGTGAGGTTCAGCAGATAACTGAACTCTTACACAAATTAGCACACGAAGGATAGATTTGCACTGACACATGTAGTCCGGTCTTACTGAAAGAAAAGGAATGTTGCAGATGGGCTGTGAATGTGGAAGAGGAAAGTGGAAGATTGGAAACAATTGGGATGAGGTCCTAATGAGTAAGGTCTAGTAAATTGAAAGTATAAATGAATGGGTCATGAGTGGAGACAGAAAAGGAACAAAGGTTTAATACACTCCTTCAGTTGGTTTTTTTGTTTTGAAAATGAAAAGTGACCAGAAAATAAATTCCATAATATTGAAATATACCAGGAATACTTAATTTGCTAGCACATTTACTTCTGGTGAGTATAAGCAGAGAACACTCCGGTTAGGAGGAGGTGAGAAAAGGACCTGTCTTGACTATTGCCTAGAGAAAGCTGTTCTGGAAGGTTACTGGGGTCATCAGTCTGTTACTGAAACAACAGTGAGGTGGCTTTATGTTTTCTGTTGATGTCTGGTTAGATTACGCCTTCATCATATGGCAGGCTCTCAGCATTAGCAAGCAAGGTATTTTCATAAAATCAGAACAGTAGAGTCTTTTTGTTTTCTATTTCCAGGCTGGTGAGTCTCTGGGAGCCCAAACACCACCCAAATTCCTTTTGTATTTGTGATTAATAAGTTCATTTTTAAAATTTGTATTTTTATACAACATCCAAAAGAAACACAACATTATGGGAGGTAGGATTTATTTTTAAGAAGGAAATATGGGTAAATTGAAACCAATGTAACTTTTTTCCAGAATATGGATAAGTGTGGTGCCCAAGGAATATGAACATAAATGAATTTCCTTGGAGGCTGGATGAGGTTAAATCAGAAGTACAATCAGTAGGAATTAGAAAATATTATATATTTACAACTGTACACTTTTTTAACAAGTACAGTTGGCAACTAAACTCTTTCCAAAGTGTGCTATGCATATTTTTAATGAAAAATGACATGTATTTGCACAAAAATTCTCAGGCACATTAAATTATTTATTATAAGCTGAAGTAAAACCCAGGTGCTTGCTTTGAGACTGATTTTTTAAATATGAAATAATTAAAACACATCTGCCTTTTTCTAAATATCTGTGAAATTATAGAAAGAACTTTTTAATGGGGGAGTCAAAGCTTTTGCTTTTTGAAGGTGAGGAAGGGAGATTATTCTCCAGGAGGTCCAGTAACATCACAGTGTCTTCTTTGGGCCATTGGTCTTGGCCATTAGTCAATGCCATTTCTAGGACTTTGGGCCACTTACAAGGTCCCCGTTATACAGACACCACAGCACAAACTTAGAAGTCTTCATGCTTAAGACTTAGCAGGTGAGCTATTTTGGAAGTTTTGCAGTGTGTTTTTTATATTTCTTCTTTTTAGCTGATTCTTAAAGCTTTTTTATTTA
This sequence comes from Pipistrellus hanaki, assembly GCF_964339955.1. Lineage (NCBI taxonomy): Eukaryota > Metazoa > Chordata > Mammalia > Chiroptera > Vespertilionidae > Pipistrellus > Pipistrellus hanaki. The sequence goes on along the minus strand of NC_140510.1, from coordinate 73,962,700 downwards.
TTCTCAAAGAAAGTAATCTTATTGCCAGTTCCTAAGAGATATCAGGAAGTAAGAAAATGTAGGGCCATAGAGTAGTACAAAATTATGAGATTTATGTCTATTATATAAATATAAATTAAGCATCTATAAGTTAAGATTTTGGACTGTTCTGTATCATTACTATACTTTTTTATAACCAATGCAAGGGTGTAGGCTCAGCTAAGTGAAGCTCATCTGATTAAGGAGAACCAGACGTAAGTTTTTGAAAATTAGGTTGATGTTGCTGTTCCACCAAGAATATGATAATTGTATACTGGTGCATGCTTCTCCCTAGAAGTGAATTCTGTCTTGAATTGGGTTTTACTGTTTGCTAAAGCTTTCGCCTAAAATTAGTTTTGGTACAGCCTGAGAATCTATTATACCAAACGTGTGCAAAGTATAGTAAGAAGAGATGGAGCCTTATAGCAAGTTCCTTCTCAATTATCTGTTACGCTTTAACATTTTAGTGTTTTTCTTTTCTTTTTTTATCAACTGTGTATGTACTTTTATGCCAGTATAGGAAACTCCAGTCTTTTTCCATCCTTCAAGAAGATTCTCAGTGATTATATCTCAGGTATTTCTGAGTATCTTATTATACAGTAGAAAGGATGCCTTCCTAAGCTCAGAATTAAAGGGTCTCCTGAATTATGATGATCCCAAATCTTCTGTAAATAACCTTAGGCATGTGACTTAAGGAAAAGGTAATGGCCATTGTTAAAGTAGTTTTTTAAAAAGTTTTATACTCTATGTCCTTGATTTAACACAAATAAACAGATTTTGGCAAAGGGAGGAAATAAGTTAGAGGCAGCTCATAACAAGAGCTGCTTTATAAAGGTATATTATATATGGTATTCAAAGCCTGTTTTGCGTTTCTGACCACTTTAGTACATAATTAGTAGTACTTGTTGGTTACTAACATTAACTATTGACATCTAAACTAGAGCTCTGAATATTTAATGGTCCACTCCTTTGAGGTTGGGTGCCTGCAGGCCTATACTCCAAGTGCAGCACCATAACATCCACACTGAGTGGTTTGCATTGCGGAGCACAGCTACCTAGGAGTGGCCAAGTGCCCTCTGGGGCAGCCAGGGAAATACTGTTGTTTGATATCTGGGGCTTGACTTGTCAAACAGCTCTTTGTTGCACCTACCTTTGCTTTGTCAAATGTAAATCAGATAATAAATATCTTCTTAAATTTTTATTTGTCTTCATGTGTAATTTGTCCCAGTTCTTGTCACTGAAAGTCCTGCATGAAGTCTTTTCATTATGTTTTTTTGTTTGTTTGTTTGTTTGTTTGTTTGGTACAGCCAACACAAAACAAACCAATAATAGTCATAAGCAGTAAACAGATCTTACTGCATTTTCTTAGATACTTATTAAAAATGTCTTGCCTTCTCAGCGAAATACTAATGTTAGTAGCATCAGTCCTCTTCCTGGGCCTCTGGAAAGAAAAGAGCCTTTTATGCAATGCCAAAGTTGCCCTAAATTCAACCAGAGAAGAGCAGTTACCACTTAGCCCCCCTTCATTTCCTTCCCTTCTGTGTTGGAGCTGACAAAGTTGTAGTAGCATCTAAAAGGAGGAGGAGGGGAAAACCCCAAAGTAGTGTTCATTAGTGCTAAGCCTTGGCCAAGTCAGCACCTGGGGTTTTCCTTTAGAGCCTGCTTCTTTTGTAGCTTTGTTTTTAAACACTACCCACATAAGGTCCAAATCCTGCTCTTTACATCATAACAAAACATTTAAGTATAAAATCTCACACAATAAACAGGCTCAAATTAAATATCCAGTCTCTAGCTAGAGATGGACTTGACTAGGTTACTAGTCAAATCGATCCACTGTTCTCCGTAACTTCTTTCCCTCCCTTTTAGCTTTTAAAGGTTGTCTCCATCAAGTCTGCTCATGGTGCTTGGAGTTGTGGCAACCACAAGACTCCCCTCAGCGCACTGAGGTTGCGTGACAGAGATATGAAAAGAACTCAGTTCTTCGATGACATTGCTGAGTCTGCTTCAGTTCTGGTAGCACTACCTCCATACTTTGTAGTTCATGAAATGAATGAACCTCTTTGATTTAAGCCACTTTCATTCAAGAGATAGTTGTACATGCTAGAACTAACAGCTGGCTCACACTTTTAGGAATATTGGTGTTCCTCAAGGCTTTGTTCTAGACCCTCTTCTCTTCTTACGCAACACCCTTTCCCTGGGTGATGGGATCCACTCTCTTGGCTTTAAATATCTACTCTGAAGACTCCTGATGTGTTTCCAGCCCAGACTCTTCCTAGAATTCTTAAACATGTAATAGATATCTCCACTTGGATGTTTCGCTGGCATCTCAAACTCAACATGTCCAAGCCTGAAGTGGGGCTCTACTCCCCAGAGCCTGTGTATCCCCAGACTCTCCCATCTCAATAAACGGCACTGCCAACTACTCATTTGTTTAAGTTAGAAACCAAGGAGTCAGCGTTGCCTCCTCACCCCAACATCTGTTGTATCCCACTTCTGCTCCCTCAGTTAAGGCCACCACTGTGCCTCATTTGACCACCAAATTGGTTTCCCTGCCCTAACCGGTTTGGCTCAGTGGATAAAGTGATGGCCTGCAGACTGAAGGGTCCCAGGTTCGATTCTGGTCAAGGGCATGTACCTTTGTTGCGGGCACATCCCCAGTAGGGAGTGTGCAGGAGGCAGCTGATTGATGTTTCTCTCTCATCATGTTTCTAATCCCTCTCTCTTCCTCTCTGTAAAAAATCAATAAAATATATTTTTTAAAAATTGGTTCCCCTGCCTGTCTTGGCCCCTCCAATTGTGTCTCTACATTGCAGTCAAAATGACTGTTCTAATATGCAAAAATAGACCACTCCTCTGATTAAAACTTGTCTGACTCATTAGATTAGGAGAGAAATCCTGCCACACACTCCCACTGCATCTGGTTTGCAAGCCTCATTGTGCTTTTGTTGAATGTATTGTTTCCCCCACTAGTCTCTAAGCTCTATGGAGCACAGGAACTGATGTATATTCTCCACCTCACAAAAGTGCCTGGCACACAGTAGATAATAACGTGGAGTAGAATGAATGGATGAGTTTATATCAATGTTTGTAAACTATGGGTTGTGATCCATCAGTGGATCAGGACATCAATCTAGTAGTTTTATAATCAACAATATCATTTTAAGTAAAAGGGAAAAAAATAGATGAGAATAGTATGTAACCAGGGTATGATTTCATACAACTTATTATAAAGTGTAACATATATGTATTTCTTTTTTTAAAATTGATTTCAGAGTGGAAGGGGGAGAGAGAGATAGGAACATCAATGATGAGAGAGAATCATTGATTGGCTGACTCCTGCACACCCCACACTGGGGATCACGCCCACAACCCGTGCATGTGCTCTGAGGGGGAATCCAACACTGACCTCCTGGTTCATAGATTTATGCTCATACCGGCTGGGCTAAAATATATTTCTTTTGTATTTCAGTAAGATAAAATAAAAGCCACTGGTCTATAAGCATTTTTTTTTTTCTATAATGAGAAAAAGCAGCCTTAGGGGGCGGGGGGGGGGGGGGGGGAAATCTGAACTCCCAGGAACTGAAAATGACTCCTGCCCTTGGGGATTTGAACTTTTATAGCAAAGCTTGAAATTCAAGGAAGAAAATGCCTCCTTTAGAGTTTTTGGTTTCTGTGAGCAAATGACAGAAGCTTAAACTCATCATAGATTCTGCCTGGCAGCTACAGTGATAGGCCAATTAAGCCTAGGAGTGCTGTTTAATTCTAAATCTTCTAAAAGTATATCTTAATGTGTATTTTATCTTATGTCTTTGAGAATTTAACTGGCTGCTTCTCCAGCCTTATCTCTTTAAGAGCAGAGTGCCTCAGCAAAGGAGGCCTTGCCATTCTGTTTCCATAGCAATGAAAGAAACAAACCTTCCCCAATTATCTACTAAGGACAAACCTCACAACTCAAAAGGGCCAAGTCAAGAAAGTCTGAATACAGGGGTGACTTTCTCCCCTAGTTTGACTTTCGTTGCAATACTGAAAGACTTAAACTGTTTGTCTTTAGAAGGGACAATCAGCTCATGCCAGCTCAGCCTTGGTAAAAGCCTGTGACTGGATTCCCTGGAAGTCTGTCAGTGCTACACATACTCCGAATTTTCTGCTTTGGCATTTCAATCACGTGGAATGATCACTAAAGTCTCAAGTTCTGGAACCTCTGGATTTGATTTAAAATGAATTTTGATTTTGTGTGGATGGGAAACAGTTTCTCTCTAACATTGTGATGTCATTAAGACTCTTGACTTAGGAAGAAACCCTCTGGGAAAAACAAATCTTTGGGCAGACCAAGGTAAGTCTTCAGAAAAGACATTTTATATAACTATTTTCTTCTGATTAATCAATACCTTTCTGAAGGCTCAGCTGGCTCACTGATGACCACCAGGTGGCACTTTCAGTCCACTGAGCCTCAGGCAAAACCATCAGGGAGAGGTGCAAGAAAGGAAAAGAATGGAGAGGGAAAAAACCCTAAATCACACATGCATGTATGTATATGTAAGCGCACACACACACACACCCTTACCAGTATTCTTAGAGCCATACAGTGCAACGTCAAGCTACTGTGAATGTAGATCTAGCTATGCTGATAAGGAATTATCTATTACATATCCTCTTATGCAAAAAGAGGGTATGTAGTAGAGGGTGTAAAGTATGCTCTCATTTAGGTAAATGTTATATATATTTCTGGGAGGACACTAAATATACTAACAGTGGTACCTCTTGGAAAAGTACTGGAAGTGGAGGGTTGGTGTTTAGTTGGTATGCACAGTTATTGAAATAGTGAAGTACTGCCACACGGGTTGTATATATACATTGTCCAAGACCCCCAAATATCCTCCTTGCCACCTGGGTTGCCCCAACTCCTCCCCGGGCACCCCCAAACTTCCTCATGATTCAGTAACTAAGAGGTTACTGTAGCCTGGCATGGGGGCAGGAGTGGGGTCCTCCCAGACCCTGTTCCAGCCCTGTAACTATGTCTATTCTGACTGTCTTACCGGTTGTTATGTATTTCAAGTATCAACCCCATGGGTGTTTGGAGAGAAAGGACTTTACTTTTTGAGCAAAAGAATGCACACCATGGCATTGTTATAACAGGAAACAAAATGCTCATCAATACAAAACTGATTAAAAATGTAAGGGTGTGGGGGGGGTGTGGGTAGGGAACAAAACAAAATGAAAGGGAAAAAACAAAAATTAATTTTAAAAAGAGGAAAACTGTAAATGGATACACTCATAAAACATAAATTAAGCCATAATATACAAACAAATCAGACTTGCTTTCAAGATTTTTTTAAGTGTAATTTAAACTTTATATTTGCTTTAAAATAATCTGATGTTGCAGGAATGGGCTGGGTATAGATGAATAGATTAGTCACAAATTGTTTTTTGTTTTGTTGTGGTTTTTTTTTTTTTTTTTTTTTTGCCACCATTTACCTCATCTCCCTCCCTTGAAGGAGGGCGTCGCCCGCTTCGCGCCTACTCAGTCGTCCTATCACTCTCCCCACGGCGCTCTTCCCGGATATCCGGCCTCGGAGCAGCTCAGGGACGCAGGGGACGCAGCGGACGTACGCGACGTATGCGCGGGAAAAACTTGCGTGCGCCCTAGAGACTTGCGCGCGCCCGAGACCTGCAAGTCCGCAAGTCCGCGCCCCATCGACAGTCCCAGGAGGCGGGGCTGGGGCAGCTGCTCGTCGAAGCACGTGGCCCGCAGGCGCTGCTTCCGCTCTGCCCGCCGGAGGGGCTCCTCCGCTGGGCGCCGCTCACAGCCGCCGCCGCCGCCTCCCGCCTTCCACGTCGGGTGCGGGGGCGTCCGTAGCTCAGTAAGCGGCGCCGCCGGCCGGCTGGCCCCTTTAAGTCCTGATTTGTAATATACTGTTGTCATGGCCCTTACATGTTCACAGTTACACCTGACAATCTGTTTCTCCTCGTTGCGCCGGTTCCAGAGGTTACACTAACCCAAATAGTTATCCAATTCCCATTGCGGACAAGTTGCCTGGCCAGGACCCAGGGCGGCACGGAGAGGGCCCCGGGCCAGAGGCGCAGGCAGGGAGTGGCAGCACTTCCGGGGGTGACCGGCCTTAGCGGCTCACTTCCGCCTCGGGATGGGCCCTATTCTCGCGGGAAGGGGACACAGATCCGGAGCGGAAGCAGAGCTGCCACTGCAGCCTCCTCTCTGATTGATTTTCCCGCAGTTCTAGCCCCTGTGGCATTGTCTTCCCGCAGGGGGCGCCTCATCCCTACTGCACCCCTGACCTCCTCTCGCTGAGATCCCTGACCAGGCCCCCAAACACAGGGAAGCACAGACAGCTGGATACAGGGGAGCACAGACAGATGGATATGGAGTCTTGTGGCCTGGTCTTTATGTACTTATTTATTGACTGTCATCAAACTTTTATTTATTTACTTTTATTTTTTTCATTTTTAAAAAATATATATATTTTATTGATTTTTTTACAGAGAGGAAGGGAGAGGGGCAGAGAGTTAGAAACATCAATCAGCTGCCCCATGCAACCAAGGTACATGCCCTTGACCAGAATGGAAACTGGGACCCTTCAGTCCGCAGGCCGATGCTCTATCCACTGAGCCAAACCGGTTTTGGCTTTCATTTTTTTTTAATTAAGGTATTATATGTGTACATATCTTACCATTGCGCCCCCACCCCACTCCCATACATGCCCTCACCCCCCAGAGTTTTGTGTATGCTTATATGCATGCATATAAGTCCTTCCATTGATCTCTTATCTCCCCCACCTCTCCCTAACCTTCCCGCTGTAATTGGACAGTCTGTTTCTTGCTTTACTGTCTCTGTATCTTTTTTTGTTCATTGATTTATAATGTTCTTTATTATCCATAAATGAGTGAGGTCATGGAGTATTTTTCTTTCATTGACTGGCTTATTTCCCTTAGCATAATGTTGCCTGGTCTTTAGGTCTTTGCTGTTTTCCCAGCCTCCTAACCTCCTTTTTGGCCCTCATCTACTCCACACGTGTCCTGGCCAGCCCCTCCTGCACCTGCCCCTCCTGCACACCCTGCCTGTCTTCAAGGCCTTGTCGCCTGCCCTGCTCCCCAGCTCACTCGGTTCCCTTTCTGAGAACACCCGAGGACCTGCATGCTTCCTGAGGGCAATGTACAAGTGCTCGGTATCCCCCCAGCATCTGCGTGGCACTCACAGCAGGAGCGATACCTGTTTGTGCTATTAAACGAACCTGTGAAGGTGTCCCAGGGTCGCTTCACGCCTTTAAGTCTCAGTTTCATCATCTGTAAAATGGGTTTAATGTTAAGGTCCTCTTTAGCTCCAAAAGTCATTAGACCACGTAACTGGGTTTCTCAAGCAGCAGTCTTATTAGAGAAAAAAATGTTCCATTTTTCATCTGATTCTTAAATAAATATATTCCAGTGTACTATTGGAAACCAGTCACTGCCTTAGAAATTGGGGTTAAATCTACTATCATTGTAAAGCTGCTATTGGTCTCTTGGCTCCCATAACATTTTGTTTTGTGGTAGATTTAATTTTATCAAATAATCCACTGGCATTTAAAAATTAAATTGTGTTAACAGCTCTGCTCCTCAGTGTGCTCTCTAGAGGCAATTATTTTCAACATTTTCAGCTACTTTGGAACTTAGCTTCATACTTCTAAATAAGTTATCTCAACCCCGTTTGTTAATTTTTAGACATTCTCTATTGACTACTTGCTGTGATAGATGAGGATTGTTCATCTTCCCTTCATTGTCTTCCCTCCAATTTTTCCTAAATTTTCTGGCTTTTGTTTGTTATTATTATTACAAGTGGCCCGAGACAAATCACCACAAATTTAGTGGCTTAAAACCACACCAATTTATTGTCTTGCCATCCTGAGACCAGAAATCTGAAAATGGGTTAAAATCAAGGTATTGGCAAGGCTTTCTTCCTTTGATAAGCTCTACAGGAGAATCATTTTCTTGCCTTCTCCAGCTTCTAAAGGCTGCCCATTTTCTTTGGCTCAAGGCCCCTTTCTTGGTCACTCCTACCTCACCATTTTCTGACTCTGACCCCCATCCCCCAACTTCCTTTTATAAGGGTGCTTATGATTACCTTGGGCTCGCACTAGTAATCCAGGTAATCTCCCCGTCTCAAAAACCTTAACTTAATCATGGCTATAAAGCTCCTTTGGCACAAAAAGTAGCATATTCACAGGTTCCAGAGATTAGAATGTGGACGTGTTTTAGGGCGGAAGGAACATTATTTAACTTCCCAAAGGTTCCAATAGACCTGTGGAATGCCCGCCAGTTTCATCAGATAATCTACCAGTTCCAAGTTCTGAGTCTTTTGGGACCTTTCACATGGGATTTGGCTCCTTCTGGTTCATACCCCCTTTGCAGACATATAGGCTGTAGCTTCCCATGGTGTGCTCAGTGAGGAAGTTACTATGCCAAGCATATACTGACATCACCTGTCCAGTACTCTCTCCTCTCCCATCCTCTTTGTTTTTGTGGAATTAAACCTCTTTTAATCCTGCACTCTCATTTTAGTGGGATTCTGGGGATGGGGGAGAAGGAGTGGGAGGGGAGGAGGGGGCGGAGGAGGGATAATAAACAAGTGTAATCATGTTTATCTGATAGTTGTTTTTCGCGCAAGTTTTCATAGTGGGGAGATTTTTGTTATATATATATATATATATATATATATATGACATATATATAACATATATATAACATATATATAACATATATTATATAAATATATATAAATAAAAAATATATATAATATATATTATTTTATTTTATTTTATTATTATTTTTTTAAACAGGGCCCAAAAGGGAGAGTTTTCACTGTGACCCAGGCAGGTGACCAGGAATGAGTAGCTGGGAGATCCAGTTTAATCTGAATAACAGAGCTCATGTTCCACACCAGGTTCTGTGTGGAAAATCCCTGTGCAGGCCCTGCCATAGGGATTTCTCTTTGCGTCAGTAAGAGTTAATGTGGCCTGATGAAAGAGCAAGGGCTTGGGAGTCGGGTAGACTATGTTTACTCAGTAACTTGCTACCTCCAAGAGCTCTCTAAGCCTCAACATCCTCATCTGTAAACGGGTAGTGAAAACCAGCCAGAGTGGTTCAGTGGTTGAGCGCTGACCTATGAACCTGGAGGTCATAGCTCAATTCCCGGTCAGGACACATGCCCAGATTGTGGGCTCTATCCTCTGTGTACGGTGTGCAGGAAGCAGCCAATCAATGATTCCCCCTCATCACTGGTGTTTTTATCTCTTTTCTTCTCCCTTCCTCTCTGGAATCAATAAAAATATATTTAAAAAGAAAAAAATAATCCATCACTTCCTATGTACCTGGCTCACACAGTAAACACTCAGTTATAGCAAATCTTAAACTGCTTTCAAGTCAAGCCTGAGATGGCAAGGAAAGAGCTGTGATTCTATAGTTAAGACCCTGAACCAGATCAACAGCCTCCAGAATCTTCCATCTGTGCTTCGGGCCTTTCCTGGGTTCTTCACAATTTATCTCTATGCACTGTTGCTTTGACTGAATGGTGTGACTCTGCTCTTCTCCTCCCATTTCAGCAAGGGCCTCCTGACCTAGCAGCTAAGACTGCCCCAGACCTCCTACCATGTACCCCAACCCTCTCATCTACTGCACCTGCTGGGACCCCTGGAACTTGGGGCCACGGAAGCTAATCAAGACCCCTCAGCCATCAAGAAAGACCTGCACACAGAAGACCAAGTAAGGATTGCCTGGGATGGACGAGGACTGGGAGCTTGGGGTCCAGTTGCAGCCTTCTTTCTCTCACAAGATTTCTAAAACAATTTGGTAGCGAAGATCCCGAGGGGGCCAGAAAGCCTAGCTCTGCATGGCTTTCCCTGTCAACCTGTTAGCTGTACGTTGCTCTTGCCAGTCCTGCCTAGGCGTAGTGTCACTGTAAGAAGGAATCTCAGAGTCGGTTGAGCAGAGAGAGGGGGGCTTGCAACCAAAGGGCCCCATGGCAGCTGCCCCTCCATTCGGGACCACGAGCTTTGGGAACTGGGGGACAAACTGTGCTGCCAACCGGGGACCCCTGAGGACAGTGAGCAAGTGCCGGAGGCTGCCAAAGATCATCTGTTGTCAGTCCATATTTCCTAATTCAGGGTCACTGTGGAGGGGTACCTCCTCTGGGAGTACTCAAACAGATTTCTGAATTTCCAGTTCTCTCTTTTTGCAGTCTGTTTTTACCTTTCAGGCTAGCTCCTCTTCCTCCGGCTTCAAAAAAACAAAATTATGTCCAACCACCAAGAAAACCTCCTGTCCCCCCAAGGTAAGTATCTGCATGTGTGTGGGGTGGGAATGGTTCGAGGTATGTGAATAAAACAATCTCCTTCCTTGGCCTTCACACCCTTGCCTGAGACTTGAACTCATTGCTGTCACGAATGTCAGAGAATTACCAGAATCCACTGTGGTTTCCCTCAAACTTCAGATCCTACAGATAAGATTCTGTGGCCCTCTGTGCCCACAGCTTGCAGAATCACCACAAACAAGCTTTGTGCCCTAACAACTGTTTCCTACCTTAAAGGGGCACAGTTCTTGATGCCTGTTAAAGGCAAAGAGCCTCCCATTGGTGGTGTTTCACCCTTTTATGGATTACTTTCCTTTGCAACTCTGTTTTTACTTATAAATTTAAAAATTTACCAATATTTTATAAGCTTATAAATATAACTTAATTTTGTCTTTGCGTGAGTCTTTGTATTCTGTTTATTTATTTGGAATGTATTTGCTAAGCACTTTTCTAGGTTCAAGAAACAGCAGTGAACACAAGAGAGCCTCTGATCTCTTGGAGTTGACAGTCATGACTTTATGTATGGCTGGGCAAGTCCCTCTGTAAAGGGGACAGTGGGAGCCACACTGACATCTGGGCCAAGTGCTCCTGTCAGAGGGAGCAGCAAGTACAAGGGCTGTGAGGAACTCGCTTGGCACACCTCGCCTTTTCCAGGAAAGCAAAGAGACCAGTGTGGTGGGAATGGAGGACGTGAAGATAGAGTGGTGGGAGATGAGCTCAGAGAAGTAACAGAGGTGATGAATGCGGTTGGCATAATAATGGTTCCCCAAAGACGTCTGTACACTAATCCCTGGTATCTGTGACCATGTTCTGTTATTTGCTGCTTTTGGGCAATTGAGATGACAGATGACATTATGTTTGCTGAACAGCTGACCGTGACAGATTATCCTGGATTATCTATCCGGGCCACGTGTAACAATAAAGGTCCTTATATGTGAAAGAGGAAGTCAGAGAAGGAGATGTGGCAATAAAAGCAGAGTTAGGAGTGTGCAACTACTGGCTTTGAAGATGGGGAAAAGTGGGCAAGGGAACGGGTTTTAGAGCCTCCAGGAGGAATACAACCCAGCCAGCACCCTGATTTCTACCCAGTGAAGCCCCTTGCAGACGTGACCCTAAAACTGAAAGATAATAAATTGCCATTGTTCAAAGCCACTTAGAGTAGTTTATACAGCAGCAAAAGGAAATTAACACAGTGAAGTTTGCTGGCCACTGTAAGGACTTTGGCTTTTACTCTGAAAGGGATGGTGTATCAGCTGCTAGACCTGCCATGACAACAACAATAACAAAATTCAGGGCAGCTTAAGCAACAGACACATATTTTCTCACAGTCCTGGAGACTGGAAGACCAAGAGCGAGGTGCTGCAGGCTGGTTTCCTCAGGACTCTCTCCTGGGCTTGCAGTTGGGTGCCTCTTGCTGCCTCTTCACATGACCTTTCCTTTGTGCGTGTGCCTCCCTAGACTCTCTGTGCATCCTCGTCTCTCTTGTGAGAGCACCATTAAGATCGGATTAGAGCCCACCCTAATGGCCTTATTTTACCTAGATGCCTTATCTCCAAATACAGTCACATTCTGAGATAACAGGGGTTAGGGTTTCAGCATGTGAATTTGGAGTGGGGAGAGGTAGACACAACTTAGCCCATAACAGCTGGGAAGCCACAGAGAATTCTGAGAAGAGTGACACGATCCAACTTGCGTTTTGAAAAGACTAATCTGGCTACTGCACTGAGAATGAAGACTTACTTCGGTGGCCAAGAGAGGAAGCCTTGGGAGAAGCCAAGGGAGATAATGTGCAATTGCAGGGACCCCACCAAGGGATGGTGGTGATTGAACCTGTTGGAGACAGTAGAGGTGGTATGAAGTGGTTGAATTCTAGATATATACTAAAGGTAGAAACCAATAGGCTCTGCTAATGGGATGGTTATAAAGTATGGAAAAAAAAATCAGAAGGAATCAAAGCTGACTTCAGGATTTCTGTCTAAGCCACAGGAAGGATGGAGTTGCCATTTTCTGTGACTGGGAAGACTGGAGGAGGTGCATATATGTAGGGGATTGGGCTTAGACAGTTTGAGATCTCCCTTAATTTCCAAGTGCAATGTCAAGTAAGCAGCTGGGTAAGCAGGTCTGAGAGGTCTGAGTTGCAGGTACACATTTGAGAGTCATTAGCATATGGTACTTAGAGCCCTGCACCCAGGTGAGATCTTCAAGGCAAGGAGTGGAGACAGCGGTGGGAAGAGGTGGGAGAACAGCCCAGAGCACTCCTGTTGGGAGGAGGGAGAAATGAGAGGATCGGAAAAGGGCACCAAGAAGGAATGGCCAGTGAGGCAGATGAAGAATCATCTACCTGGTGTTCTGGAAGCAAAACAACAAAAATGTTTCAAGGAGTGTCTGATTATCTGTGTTAAAAACCGTTGCTAGTCAATTAAGATGAGGGCTGAGCAGTTCTCTTGGACTTAGTAGCCTGCATGTTGGTGACAACGAAGGGAGTCGTCTCAGTAGAGTGATGGTGGCAAAGCCTGAAGGGAATTGGATCCATTCATAATAAGGAGTCCACGAATACCTATGTCTGAAACGTGTCCTTGTTGCCTGCCTCTGTGTGCTGGCACCCTGTAGGCATGATCCCACTTGTGGATCTTATCTAACTTCCATTTCAACAGGCAAGCTCAAGGCCTCAGCTAACCAGTGCTTCTTGTTGGGAGAGACCTCCCTAAGACCCACATCTCCACTCTGACCACCAACATTAGCCCTGGCCAATATTGTCCTCCTCTGGCTTTGCAATATATGAGGAACACTTTATGGGTATTTAAAAAAATATTTAATATTTTAAATATTTAATACTAAATATTTTAATATTTTGTTTTTTTAATATTTAAAATTGTTTTTCTCAAGAAAAATTATAATGTTACATGCAGTAAACACCAATTATTTGTGGGTATTTTAAAATTTTCTATCAAAGCCCTATTAATTGTATTTACAACTTTCCAGTAAGACCATTCAAGGCAACTTATCCCGTGAAACATCTAAAACCCATCTTCTAAAACCAATTAAAGAACACACACTGGGGATTGTGGCCTCTGCTCGGGCCCTGGCCAGCACTTGGGAAGGGGAATGGAGCAGCCACTCAGGAGGGCCGCTGCTGCTGGCCTCACTCTGGGGAAGAGGCTCAGGCAGATGTTGACATGACCTCCAAATGGGGACAAAGAAGCTGATCAGCAGTCAACTTTTAACCTAGGCCTCTGTCCTCAAACATGCCACCTTGACTCCCTGAATTACATCCCCTTTGTGAATCCTATAATTTTCTTGCAAATATATAATTTTTTTTTGTTAAAAGTTTTTTTTTTGTGTTAAAAGTTTTCAATTCTTTTTTAAAAAAATATATTTTATTGATTTTTCACAGAGAGGAAGAGAGAGGGATAGAGAGTTAGAAACACCGATGAGAGAGAATCATCGACCAGCTGCCTCTTGCACACCACCTACTGGGGATGCGTCCACAACCAAAATACATGCCCTTGACTGGAATCGAATCCAGGACCTTTCAGTCCGCAAGCCAATGCTCTATCCACTGAGCCAAACTGGTTTCAGCAAAAGTTTTCAATTCTTAAACATGAACTATAACTCAATTTTTATAACCCTATTTTAGCAATTCTTGGGGTTTGTTTTGATTTTGATTTTGTATACATCAGAGGCCTTGAAAAATGGCAGTGGCAGAGTGCTCGCAATCCCTTAGAGACACAATTAGAAAATCTCTTTATCTGTACTTCTCTATGGCACTTTAACTCTTTTTCTCCGTCTAGTTTCAGTATTTATGTGCCTTTTTTTCATCTCTTAAATAAAACTAACACATCTCATTCCATTTCTCTTGGTACAGAGCACTGTGGTTTGCATATATTAACTACTCATTGAATCCATTAAATGAGAAAATGTGAAATGCTTTCATCGATGTCAACAAAGTATCAAAATTAGGTCATTGTAATCAGAGTAACAGGTAGACAAGGACAAAAAGAGTAAAGATGAGTCATTCTGGATCAGCCTTTCCTTTTTCTTTTCAGTGAGAGAAGCATCGTTTTCTGACAAAATGTATATCTATGTAGCCACATAGAAGTTCCAAAGTTAAAGCAATGCTGTGGAAGGTCTCAGTTTGTTCAATGAGATTAACTTAGAGCAAAAAATGGCATAAACTCAAATCCATGGTCAGTTTTTTAATGACACCTGGGCCATCCAGTGGTTTCCCAACAAGGCTTTCCTAAATTCAGAGAAAACAAACCAAATTATCCATTGTGGACAGTTGAATTAGGAACATTTGGTTGATTTAAGTTGCATTTTAAATGATTTTAAATCTTAAATTACATGTGGACCTTATTGAAATATTAATGTATATTATGCACTCATGCCCATTTCTTAACACATAGACTTTTTTTTTTTTTTTTTTTTTTTTTTTTTGTCAGTGAAGTTAAAATCAAAGGTTGGTGGTCACCTCTAAGGTAGCCAAATCCTTGGAATGGTTTTCTCAGTGCTTCTCTGGAGGCCCCCTGTGGGGGTGGGAGATGTGGAATCTAAACCAGACTGATGGTTATTAACTAAGATGGAGCTGCTTCCACCAGGAAAAGTCCTTCCAACCCCACTGCCCACATCCAGAGTCAGCCACAGACTCTGGACCAGTCGCATCCTAGTAACTGACTCCACAGCCCTTACTGATACTGTGGTTGTTTTGATTGTGGGGAACTGGAACTTCTAGAGCAAATTTTATTTACTTGTTATTTTTTTAAATATATTTTATTGATTTTTTTTTTTTTTTCAGAGAGGAAGAGAGAGGGATAGAGAGTTAGAAACATCAGTGAGAGAGAATCATCGACCAGCTGCCTCTTGCACACCTCCCACTGGGGACGTCCCCGGCAACCAAGGTGTATGCCCTTGACCGGAATCGAACCTGGGACCTTTCAGTCCACAGGCCGACACTCTATCCACTGAGTCAAACCGGTTTCGGCTAGAGCAGATTTTAGTTGTCTCTCATCACAGCAGTTGCCCAATGGTTGTGTGCATGTGTAGTGTGTGGAGGTCAAGGGGAGAGGCCTACTTATCTTTGTCAGCACATCAGAAGGTGGTTACTCTTACTCTCATATTTCAACCTTCTAGGTGAACTTCCTTATAAATACTTTTTTGATATTTGGGTACCTGATAATATACTCATGTTTCTGTACCTGAAACAAAAATTTATTATGATCAGGGTTAGTACCAGATCTCAAAATAGTAACACTTTGCTTATCCTGAATTAACCTTGCAATTTCAGGGTCCCCGAACATGGAGAAGAAAAGTGATTGCAGAGACAACATATATGTCACTAAAAAAATGTGTGCATTTATGATTATGCACCATCCCTTTGAATTTCACTCCAAGCTTCTTGGCCCTTATTTTAAGAATGGTTCTACTATTAGACTCGTGACTAGTTGATTTCCCAGTTTTTCACTACCTGCCATTTTATTACAACCTATGTACCAATGGTCTCTGGACCACTAAATATTCTCTATTTAAGTATAATATTTTTAAGAACTGAAGGGCCACACAGATTATCCTAGGAATGTCACATTTTGCAGATGAGTGGTGGGGTCAGGGCACAGCTGATCTTGGAGCTTCTCCTTGCTCTCTGGTTGCTTCTGAGCATGCATTTCTCTTGCAGAATGAAAACCCGTTTAGGAAAAAAAGAGGAGAGCACTACTTTACCTTCTGTGAGTAAAAATGGAAAGAGGGTTGTGGGGATATACAGTTATTGAGTACCTACTGTGTGCAGGCATGGGCCTTTTACATGTACTGACTTCATTGAATCTTTGCAATGATCCTATGAGGAGGTGCTGGAATTACTGCACATCGTGTAGGCCAGGACTTGGACTCAGCTCTGCCAGACCCCAGAGAGAGTGTTTAATGAGCTCTTCACTGCCTTGCGTAGGGTGAGGAGAGTGTCCCAGGAAAACCAGGTGGTGACAGTCAGTCCAGGACAGGAGACAGCTCATGCACAGGGGTAGGAAACCCTCTGCTCTACTTGGGAATCCACACATGCTGAGCAAGGAGCCGCCAGGGCATAAGAGGAGGCAGGGTAGGAGCACACTGGAGAAGGAGATGGGGAGCAAACCCTGAAGGATCTTGACACCCTCCTAGAAGTTTGGGCCCAAACCTTTTGATGTCTTGGAACCTTTATGGGTTTGACAGGCATGTGACCAGATAAGATTTACATTTTACGGGGGGAGGAGGTGGCGGGGGGCTTGGGGGGAGAACACACCCTCTGGTGGGATATAATTGGTACTTTTACTACTTTCTGCTTTTATCTATTTTCCTTTCTCTCCTAACCCCCTTCAAAGCAGATCATGCGATCCCTTAATGGGCAGGAAAAAAGTAAACCAAAATGTCACAGCCCTCCAGGTGGAGAGGATGATGAACTTAGGGGAGCCAGATTGAAGGTGGAGAGGCCCGCTGGGAAGGTAGCTCCAGAGCCCAGGAGACACATGGTGGTAGCCTTCGGCTCCATCGGGCAAGGCTGGGAGAGGAGAGGATGAGGATGAGATACTTTTAGGAGATAACAGCGACCAGACCTGTGGCCTGCAGGGGTGTCTTGCACAACTCTAGAAGGTACAGTCGCATCCGGACCTATGGCGGCTGGTAGCCCTGCATCTGACGGGAGACAGAGAAGGAACTGACTAAAAAAAGTTTTTTGCAGCTGTGCTAGGCATTTTCTCATGTCAATTTGTTTTAGCTTCACTTCTGGACACAACGGAGAACATAGAGGAGGAACAGGTTTGGGTGTAGAATGTGCAGTGGGTGTTAATGGCTGGATTTTGGAAATGTTGAGCTTGAAAGGCATAGGGAGACATCCAGGATCTAGTTGAGTCTTCGGATTGGATCTCAGGAGAGAAATATGGAGATACGAGGGTGAGTGGTAACTGGGGAGGGCACAGTCCATCTCAAGTCTCTGTTTGTAGATGTGAGAGGGGCACTCGCGGATTTGGAGGACTCTCGGCTCTCTGCAATATTCTCTTACCTCCCACCCTGTTGCCTAGGAAGTGATCAACGTGAGCCCCGGCTATCGCCTCTTTCGAAATAGGGAGCAGATTTCCGTCACCTTGGGAGATGAGATGTTTGGCAGGAAAAATCATTTGAAATCGGAGATCATGGACAAAATCAGCACTCACAGGTAATGTCTTTGGACCAACATCCAGCTCCTCAAACCTCTCCCTAGCTGGCTCAGCCTGGCCTAATGTCCATTCCCAGTCCTGCTCTGGAGATGCTGTAAGTCACTCAATGCCTCAGCCCTCTGCCTGCTCCGCTCCACCCGGCCTCTCTGTTCCAATCCCATTCTAGTCAGGATGAAGGTCAACTCTGTGGATCTGGAAAATGATTAGGTGTACTATAATTTGTATTAAAGGAGAGGAGTTTTTCCTGAAAGTAATGAACTAATGAGATATAAATACAATAAATTTGTTGGATGAAAACTAAAAGTCGGGGTTTCTGGGAGGCCTGAGGATACATCCCTTTTTTATTATGTCCAAAGGTACTACTCAGTTCATGCCTCTGGGAGATGGAGCTCAGAATATTCTGGTCTGACTCCCTCCCAGTTGAGTACATTGTCACCCTCTCTGTCATTCAAGTCCCACCCACTCTCTATCCTCCAGTGCCATGTAAAAGCGGTTCCCACATCCTTTTCATTCCACCTCCTAAATCTCTCACGTCTTCTTCCCCTTCCCCATCTACCTACACTATTGCAGTGGTTCCCCAATGAGTGTCTCTTCCTTGGGCTTTACATTGCTATGAAAATTATTTTTTCAAGACAGAAATCTAAAGACTAACAATAGCAACAGAACACACACACACACACCACACCTAGTATATAGGTATAGAGAAAGGATACAACCAGGCTGTTAGCAGTGGTTTCATTTGGGAAGGGATTCAGACTGGGATAAGGCTGAAGGACACATAGGCCCACTACTCAGAGGGGCCATGCATGAAGTCACTCAGATCTGAGCTGGCCTATCGAAACCAGACTCCAGTCTCTGTGTTCCCTCCAGGTCCTGTTTGGTTTGCTGTGCACAGAAGGCCCTGTCCAGGAGATGGGCCATGTATTCACAGTCAAGCTAGCACCCTGAAGCACCTCTTGGCCTCATTAAGAAAGTTGTCACCAGTTGTGGCATAATAAAACACAATAGCCCACAATTGTTTTATTCCCTGGTAAAGCTGTATTGTTTATATTGAAGATCATGCTGGGAATTCCCTATTGTTCAACTTTCTCCTTTCTCATGTCTTAATGTCCTTTCCTCCCACATCCTTTTGTTTTCTCAACCTCTTGAGTCTAGGACCTCTTCTCTGCTGCACTGCACACAGCACTGCCCACCACTCTGTCTACTCCAGGTCAACCAAACAGAGCTGAGTAATCTTAGATATCATGGAGGCTGCAGACCCAGAAGCACAGAAAGCCTTTATCAAGTCTGAAGGCCTCTCTCTCTTCCTCTCTCTTTTAAATTTTTACTATTGAAAGCATTACATACGTCCTTCTTTTCCCCCCATTAATCTCTCCCAGCCCCCTCCCATCCACCTTCCCCAGGCACTAACCATGCCATTGTCTCTATCCACAGGTAATGCATATATGCGTACAAGTTTATTGGTTGATCTCTTCCACTCACTCTCCCCCGTCTTCCCTCTTTGCTTCAACAGTGTGTTCATACTTCTATGTCCCTGGGTTTATTCTTTTAAATTTATTTATTGATTTCAAAGAGGAAGGGAGAGGGAGAGAGAGATAGAAACATCAATGATGAGAGAGAATTATTGATCGGCTGCTTCCTACATACCCCCTACACAACCTGGGCATGTACCCTTGACCGGAATCGAACCCAGGACCCTTCAGTCTGCAGGCTGATGTTCTACCCACTGAGAAAAACTGGCTAAAGCTCTGGGTCTATTTTTGCTCATCAGTTTATTTGGTTCATTAGATTCCACATATGAGTAAGATCATGTGATACTTCTCTTTCTCTAACTGGTAAAAGCCACTCTCTTAAATCTCCTCCTCATCCAGTTTCTGGCCCATTCCTTGCCTATGATTCACTGTCAGCATCAATCCTATCCCCCACCTTCTCATTTCCTAATTTTCTGAACTTCTCCCCCCTCCATTTCAACTATCATTACCAAATCAAGGTCAAACCCTAATACCGTGTTTCCCCGAAAATAAGACATCCTCCGAAAATAAGACCTAGCGCATGGAAAGATAAGACATCCCCTGAAAATAAGACCTAGCGCAACTTTGGGAGAAAAAATTAATATAAGACACTGTCTTATTTTCGGGGTAACAGGGTAGGTTTCTGACATATTCCATTTCCCCTTCTATTCAGTAGTCCACCAAACCACCCCACTCAGTTCTGGCTAACTTACCCAAAAGGGCCATGTTTGAGGCTCAGCCACCCTACTGCCACATTCCTTCTCTCCACTCCTCTTCCCCTCCCTCCCCACTCAGTGATGGTGGAGCAGGTACAGCACGTGGCTTGTCTCTCCCTCATCCATTCATACTCAGGAAGAGGCCTGACTGGCATGAGATAAAGCTCTGTGGGTGACTGAAGAATTGCTTATCCCATAGGACTGATATCATTACTGACCTAGAAGAGCAGATCTCAGATCTGACGATGATAATAGAGCAAATGAACAGAGACCACCAGTCTTCCGAAACAAAGGTGAGTGATCCTTAAGCAAGCTGACATTTCTCTGGGTACAGGAAATACCAAGGTGTTTAGATCATGCTGTCTTCCAGGCATGCTGCCAAGTACTTGACTCACAGGAGCCATGTTGCCCAGGCGAGAGCTCTGAGGATAGGACTGGGGCCACCCAATGGTATTTCTCTGTCTCCATCCTCCTCCATAATTGCAAGAACTCAAGTCCTTCCTCCAGGCCTAGCTGTTTCTGTGAGTTCCCCCAGTGCCTGCAGGGTGTCAACACCATTGTTCTCTCCACAGGATGGGGCACTGGCCATTTCCGGCCTGGCGCTAAGTTAAGCTTCAAAGGTTGTGGAGGCTCTTGCTTAGACACCACGGCAGTCAGCACTTTCAGAATTGCTCAAAAAATTACCCAAAAGCCTTCAGTCCCCACTTCCTGTTGCTACTGAAACTACCAAAGCCAAAACTTCAGATGCCACTGATGTAAATTATACTCTTTGGGTTTCCTGGGGATTTTGGTGAAACCTCCTTTAGATTTTACCATCTATTTTATCATAATGTCTTCTTCCCCACTTCGAGCAGGTGTGCCTGGTGGCTTGCACTGGAGTGATAAACCAGAGCCATAATCAGACCCCCTCCCTTTCTTGCCTGTTGTTATTGAAACGCACTTGTATAAGGTTGAATTCCCAGCGGGTCCAGCCTTCACCCTCTCATGCACCCCAGATGCTTCCGAATCCTACAGGGACCCAGCTTATGACTCAAACTGAACCTTCCCTTACTAATGACTCATTACTACTATAATTATCTGAAAGCCCTGGCAGGTTTGTGGGCTGTGGTTCTTCTACCCAAAGAAAACTGAGTCTTGGGAAGTTAAATAATTAGCCTAAGAGCATTTACCTTTATTGGAGAAAATGCTCATTTTCACTCACTTAAGACATATTTAGAGATTACTTTCATGGAGGGACCTCAGATTGTGATCCTTAACATTCACCTAAAAATAAAAGTCCTTCCACCTGTAAACACCCCAAATTGTTGTGTGACCCTGAACAAGGGAGGAGTGCTGGTGCCACTGTTCAGTCAGAGAGGGAAGGACAAGCCCTGAACCCTTGGGAGCTGACTAATTTGGAAGTGTCCACTCCTCCTGAGACAATGGCCAGAGGACTGGATGTGCTGGCATGGAGGGTCACCTGGAAGTGGGCAGCACTTGCCTGCTGGAACCCAGACATCCTGCCAACGAGTCTTGAACACTGGATTTAAAGTTCTTCGAAGACCTCTTTGGCTCTTTCAGGCCAAGTCATTTGTTTAGGAAATGATTTTTCAATTGAATTCTGTATTTAGGGGGTTTAAGGCCACACTCTTACAAAGAGATTACAGCCCAGCAGAGAGGACCAAGCCTGCTCACAAAACCTGGTGGTGACAGGATGGTTTCTGTGCACCAACACTGTAAGCTGATCACATGCCAGACCACACAGAGCAAGACAAGAATTGTTCTGTTCCTTCATAATGACAGAGAGACACGGGGTGGGGGTGGGGGGGCGGGGGAGCGGGGTGCACCCCTTGAGTCAGAAGGCTTCTCAAAAGTTGCAGACTGGAGAGAGAATCCAAGATGGCTGCTCGGGTAGGCAACTAGCCGCAGCCGCACACAACAATTTCAATAAAATACAACTAAAATATAAAATGGACATTACCCAGAACTACAGGAAAGTCGACTGACTGGAAATCCTACAACAAGAAGCAAGGAGAAAACCAGAAGGAAGTGCGGAGGAGCTGTAAAAGCCTAAGGTATGGAGACACGCGGTGCGCAGAGAGGACGGAGCCGGAGAGGAGGGAGGCCGAGTGCCTGGCTGGCGTTCCCAAGCGGGAAGCAGAGAAAAGCTCCGATTGTGCTGGGCCCAGCTCCAACTGCTCTGAACCCCAATTCTAGGCCACACCCTGGGGACCCAGGCTCACCCATAGGGAGTTGGGCTGTAAGGCGGAGCTCCAGGGAACGGCGAGAGGAGGTCCCGGAGGCGAGCACAGTGCGCGCAGAGAAGGGCCGGCCAGCTGTGCCGCGGGATTGCCCTGACAGGAAGGAGACAGGGGCTCCAGACTGCTCTGAACGCCACCTCCAACTCCACTTCCAACTGAACTGAACCCCAATACCGGACTCATTGGGGGAGAGCATAAACAGTTTGGCAGCAGGCGAAAATCGAGGGCACCTTTCTCTCAGAGGCGCTTGCAACAAGTACTGAAGGACCCTGAGTCTCAGGAGTCGCATAGGGCGGGGCTGACGGAAGCCAAGGCTGTAGGCTCCACCCTGAAACCCCGCCCCATCAGGAAAGCTGCCTGCGAAAATGCCAAAACCAAATAGATCACAAACGAAAGAAATGGAGGACAAAAAGCGACTAGATATAGAGTTCAAAACCACACTTATAAGGTTTTTCAAGAGTCTCCTAGAAAAGGCCGATAAAATAAATGAGACCTATGAGGATATGAAAAGGGATCAACAAGAAATGCTAAGGGATCAACAAGAAATAAAGAATACATTGTCTGAAATAAAAAAATATTTTACAGAGTCCTAAAAACAGAATAGAAGATCGCAAGAATCAAGTCAAAGATTTGGAACATAAAGAGCCAGAAGACACTCCTCTGCAGAAGCTAGAAGGCAAGAGAATCCAGAAAATTGAAGATGATGTAAGAAACCTCTGGGACAACTTCAAACGATCCAACATCAGAATTGTGGGGGTCCCAGAAGATGAAAGAGAGCAAGATATCGAAAACATACTGAAAGAAATAGTGACAGAAAACTTCCCCCACCTGGTGAAAGAATTGGACTTACAAGTCCAGGAAGCACACAGAACTCCAAATAAAAGGAATCCAAAGAGGACCACACCAAGACAAATCATAATTAAGATTCCAAGAGCAAAAGACAAAGAGAGAATATTAAAAGCAGCAAGAGCTAAGCAGGTAGTTAGTTACCTATAAAGGAACACCTATACGATTGTCAGCTGATTTCTCAACAGAAGCCATGCATGCCAGACGGGAATGGCAAGAAATATTCAAGGTGATGAATAGTAAGAACCTACAGCCAAAGATAATCTATCCAGCAAAGCTATCACTCAGAATTGAAGGTCAGATAAAGAGCTTCACTAATAAAAAAAAAACTAAAGGAGTTCATCACCACCAAACCAGAATTATATGAATTGCTGAAGGGGGTTCTTTCAGAAGAGAAAGTAAATAAAGATAAAAATTATGAACAACAAATACGTAACTATCAACAAGTGAATCTAAAAACCAAGGAAACTAAAAAAAAAAATCTGAGGAACAATATTAACTGTTGAATATAATAGAATCAGAGGTATGGAAGGGGAGTGAACTGATGATTCTTGGGGAAAAGGGGAGAGGGGGATGTGGGAAGAGACTGAACATAAACTGTGCACCTATGGATGAGGACAATGGGGGTGGGGAAAGGACAGAGGGTGGGGTGAGAAGGGGGGGGAAAGGAACATTTGTAATAATATGAACAATAAAAATTTATTTAAAAAAAAAAAGTTGCAGACTGGAGTGGGAGTGGGATCTTCAATCCTGTGTTACTGATGATGGCCTCATTTGCAGCTCTCCAATGAAATGGAGAAGCGCTGTGCTGAGATGAAGCAGGACTTTGAAAACAAGAGCAGGTATGTTTTCTGGGGAAAGCCCTTGTGTGCAGGAGGCCCTAAGGCTCCTGCATCCTCCAGGACTTCAGTTCACTGGATTTCAGACGCTTCAAATGGAGCTAGGTAACCAGGGGTGGGGAAGGTGAGATGCATGTCTTTGGAGAGCAGGATGGTTTGATTTGAGGCACAGAAAAGGTTTGGCACTTTCTTATACAATTGTTTCATTCCCATTATAATCTCCTTTTTTGTTGGTTGCTTCAAAGAACCATCTTTTATTTTCTTTTTTCTTTTTTTCAAATTTCTTTATTGATTAAGGTATCACATATTTGTCCTCATCCCCCCCATTCCCATCCCAACCCCCTCCCACGCATGCCCCCAGCCCCCTTTTGTCTGTGACCACTGGTTAGGCTTATATGCATGCATACAAGTCCTTTGGTTGATCTCTTCCCCTTATCCTCACCCTCCTCTACCTACCCTCTGAGGTCCAACAGTCTGATCGATGCTTCCCTGTCTCTGGATCTTTTAAAATTTCCATGTGAGATTTCTGTAGTAGACAGCTGTGGTTCTCAGCCCAACCTCTTCCATCTCCTCCTCTTTCTCCTCTCCTCTCCTCTTATTGCTGCTCTCCCTGGCTGCTAGGTCAGGACCTGGGTAAAATGGCAAGAAGGTATGGGAGGGGCAGGAGCCAGAGCCCAAGGACAAACCAAGAGGAAGTAAATGAGGTGTGTTGTCTGTGTGGGTGAGGAAACCTATAAAATCCCCTCCATGCTACCTTAAAAAACAATTTTTTAAATTAATTGATTAACTTATTTTATTTCCTAACTTATTTATTTTTAATAGAGTTTCATTTTAGAGTAGTTTTATGTTCATAGTTAAATAGAGTGTAAAGTACAGACAGTTCCCATATATTCCCTCACCTCACATCTGCATGTCCTATGGCATTATTGACACCTTGCATTGCTGGTGTGCATTTGTTACACTCAATGAACCTGCACTGACACAATCCATAGTGTACATTAGAGGTCACTCCTGATGTTGTCAACACACATTATATGGCCCTAGTGGATAGAGCATCAGCCAGAGGACCAAAGGGTCCTGGGTTTGATTCCAGTCATGGGCATGTACCTTGGTTGAAGACTACTCCCTGGTCAGGGCTCATGCAGTAGGCAATCAATCAATGTGTTTCTCTCACATTGATGTTTCTCTCTGTTTTTCCTTCTCTCTTTCCCTCTCCCTAAAAATCAATGGAAAAATATCCTCAGGTGAGGCTTAACGGGTAAGGCCTCTAGGCCTGGTGGGCAATCAGGGCTGATCTGTGGGGCAACCAGTGGGGTGATTGGAGTGGGGGGCCACTGGCACCTGCCTTGGCTGGCCTGGTGCTGCCCACTCGCCAGCCCCACCCCCTCCACCACCAGTCGCCTACCTCTACATGGCAACTGGCAGAGCGATGGGGGGAGGGGAGGGGAGGGGAGGGGACATGCCCTGGCACTCGCATTGGCTGGCCTGGGGCCTGGGGTCTACGGCTGGGGAAAGCTCCTGCATTGGGCATCTGCCCCCTAGTGGTCATAGTGACTGGTTGTTCTGCTGGTCATTCAGCTATTTGGTCGATTTGCATGTTAATCTTTTATTATTATATTAGAGGCCCAGTGAACAAAATTCGTGCACTGGAGAGGGTGTCCCTCAGACCAGCCTGAACCCTCTTCAATCCTGGACCCCTTGAGGGCAGTAGGACATTTCTCTCACAATATGGGACTGCTGGCTCCCAACTGCTCGCCTGCCTGCCTTCCTGACTGCCCTTAACCACTTCTGCCTGCCAACCTGATCACCCCCTAACTATACCCCTGCCAGCCTGATCAACACCTAACTGCTCCCCTGCCAGCCCAATCACCCCCAACTGCCCTCCCCAGCTGGCCCAATTGTCTGCAACTGCCCTCCCCTGCTGGCCTGGTAGCCCCCAACTGCCCCCCTCTGCCAGCCTACTTGCCCTTAACTGCACCCACACCAGCGTGGTCACACCCAACAGCCCCCATGCTGGCCTGGCCACACCTAACTGCCCCCCCCCCCACCGGCCTGGTCACTCCCACAAGTCCCCCCTGCTGGCCTTGTCACCCCAGGCAGCCTGCTGGTCATTACTGTTACTGTGACAGTATCCTAGATAATTTGCATATTCCTCTATTATTAGTATATTATTAGGTCTATATTCCACCATTATAGACCATACAGAATAGTTTCACTGCCTTAAACATCCTCTGTGATCTACATATTTATCCCTTGCTCACTGCTAACCCCTGGCAATCATTGCACTGATCTTTTGACTATTTCTGTAATTTTGCCTTCTCCAGAATGCCAAACAGTTGGAATCAGACAGTTGAAGCCTTTTTCAAATTGGTTTCATTCACTTACTAATAGGCATTTAAGTTTCCTCCATGTCTTTTCTTGGCTTGACAGCTCAAATAGCCTTTCATTGTACTACTCATCTTGAACACTGGAATGGAGACTAGAGAGACCTTGGACTCTAACATTACCTATGGCACCCACCAGCTCCATTCACAATAGAGATTGATGAAAACCAGAGTCCTTTTCCCCTTCTCTTCCCCAAAAAAGTGCCTCAAAAAAGCGATGGCCTGCTGGCTTTCTGTGTGAGGGGTTAGAGGTGGGATCAGGTGAATAAAACAGCTCAACTCTGGACTTCTTTTCACTGATGGTTGTGACCTTCCCTCGGGGCCCCACAGGGAGCTCAAAGAGGCTCACACAGCAGAGCTCAGTGAGTTGGAGAACAACTACAAAGCAGCCTTAAATGAAGAGAAGTTGGCTTCCCAAGAAAAACTAGGTATGTTCAGGACCCGGAAGAATGACCATGATGAAGGGGTGGGAGGCTGACTATGTAGGTCTAGGGCTGAGAGATTCTCATGGCCATGATGGGCTTTAGCTAGACTTTCAAGGTTTCCTCTTAAGCTCAGGAGGAGGGAATGATTGAGAATGAAACTGAAAATAGGGAATCCATGCCTACCAATGTCCTTCTGACCCTTTGTATCGAGTCTTAGTTTCCCCATCTGGGAATTGAAGATAGTAATATTGGCCTTTATCAGTGTGATAAAAATGAGAAAGCACTTTTAAAAAATATATTTAAAGTTCTGCAAATATAATACTATTCTAATTCAGGAAGTTTCTTCACCAGAAAAATGATGGTGTCATTAAATTCTAACTGACACACTGTGATTTGTGTGGCCTCATAATTCATATGGGTTGTGTTGGCCATTTATTCCATTGTTTATGCTGTTCTTGAGAAGAGGAAGTGTGTGGTCTTCAGAATTCTGAGTTCATAGGCTAATGTCCACATAGAGGAGAAATTCTATAACCTCTTCTCCCCTTCCACTGCCTTTCTTTTTTTAAGGTAGTATTTATACCTTGCTGATTTCCCAGATTTTTTTTTAAGACAACATGTATGTTTTCAAAATCAGGAAGTGTGATTTTAAAAAGAGAAAGGCAGGTGCATGCTACAAGATTTTGCTTCTCTTCTTCCAAAACTCAGTTCTCAGACTTAGTTCTGAGACTTGGTGTCCATCAGAATTGCCTGGGACTTAGTTCTCAGACTCTGTGACGCATCAGAATCGCCTGCGAAGCATATTATTGACAGATACTGGGGCTCTCCTCTGAGAGCTCAATTCAGTAGGGTTGGGGTGGGGTTCAGGCATCCTATGTTTCTAATAAGCCTCCAGAGAGGTCTCTGGGGTACACCGTGGTTTTACCACTAAGGGGATGAGTTTGATATGGGAAAGGTGTGCCAGAGAGCTCACATTTGAATTTGAAAGTGTGAATTTCAGAGCAATAATGCTTATCCTGTTGTTTTCCTTTTGTCCAGAGGAGATGGGAAAGGAATACAAGTATTTGAAGAATATGTTTTATATATATCAGGTGAGATCCAGAGCTCTTTGTTGGATTACGAGAGTAAGGAGTAAGAGAAGCAAGACACATTCTCTTGCTTGATGATGATGAGATGAATCTAGAGCTCTGCCCCAGAAAATAATTCCATCAGCTCCTCAGCATCCTTGCACCCTAGTGGTACACACTGACTGCGCCCAGGGAGGAGAGTGCACCTTTGGACTATGATGGCTCCCGTGCATGACAAGTCAGTCACCCAGGCCCTAAAGAAGCCCATAGAAAAATAGGTTTGTGGTTACAAAAGTAATACCTGCTCAATGTTATGTTATTTTATTTTTAGTGGTTTTTTTTTTTTAAAGGAAATATGTAGACCAACAGCAGCAACAAAAAGAAAAACTGCCACTACCCCAAGACAATGACTGTTAATATTTGTACTTTGTGACATCTTTGATTTTAATAGAGTTCTGGATCAAAAGGAATAATTCTTGTAAAGGACTTTGATATATTTGGCCAAATTTCCATCCAGAAAGACTGTATCACTCTGCACTACTCCCTCTAGCAGAACATGCTCTAGCATCTCAGGGTATAACCCATTCATTTAATCAATTAATTTGATGGAGGCCAAGGAACAGAGTTAGGGCAGGATTTATTCCTAGGGGATGAGAGAGTGGGAAGTATGGAATGGATAGGGAAGTGCTGAGGCAGCAAGTCCCCATCCTGTGGTGACCAACTATCGATAATTCCATTTTGCTTGGGACTTCTGGGTTCCAGGCAAACAAGGGTAGTTGATCATCCTATCAAAGGGGGAAATCAAGTAACATACCAGCACCACCTCTGAAATTCAATTTACCACTCATAGTTTCAGTTTTGAACTAGAATCCAAAACTCATTTTTCAAGATGTACCTTCATACAGTCAGGGAAGCGCCATAGACCAGAGAAGCATCAGGTTGATGAGCAGGTAAGCTGCCCAGTTCCTTTGGATACTTGGTATTTGCTTCAGTCTGGGCCTCTCCAGAGAGTGTGGCCTCACTGGAAATAGCTGCCCACCGGCCTTGAAAATGATGAGAGAACCTCTGTTTAAATGGCCACAAACAATTATAAACGAGCTCTGATGCCCAGGCCCAATATAAATTCCGTTGCTAACTTCACAAGGAGGGCAGTCAGGACTGGTGGCATCCCGGCCCGGGTTCCCCCTCTCCCCCTTGTAAGGCCCCCCTGTCATGAAGTGGTTAGGCTTATTTAACGTTAACCACAAAGGAAGTTAGGTTTGCTGAGGGAAATGATCACTGAAAAACATCTTGTTTTCTAAGTGTTTACTAGGCATTTCTTTTGTTTCTTCATGTGCTCTTTATGAGTGAGTAATGCAGGGGTCTTCAAACTACGGCCCGTGGGCCACATGCGGCCCGCAGAGGAGTCTGATCTGGCCCACCAGGTTTTTTGGGCAGTGAGCGCAGCCAAGGTGTTACAGTAGGAATTAGTAGTTCATATAGTCCGGCCCTCCAGCTCTCTGAGGGACCGTGATCTGGCCCTCACTTTAAAAAGTTTGAGGACCCCTGGATGAGTCAGAGGGAGTTGACGACATGGGGAGCACTACCTGTCTTTAAACTCTGCAAACACTGTGCAGAACCAGGCTTTTGAGCTTCAGTTGCACTCAAGGGGGCTGGGCTGGAATTTACTTTCTTCAGTCACCCACATAGAGCTCCCCACCCCTGCAAGGGTCCCAGGTGAGGGAAGCTGACAGGGCCTGGCGCTGGGCCTTGGGCCAGTGTGCAGCCTTTCTCAGGGCCCTTTGCTTCTGTTGCCGTTGTTCCTCCACAGGACAGCCTTTATGATGAAATGGAAGATAAGTGGACAAAGAAAAAGGCAGAATGGGAGAAGAATGAGAAGTTGGAACGGGAAAAGATCCTACTACAGCAAAGTGAGTACAGAAACTTCTGATGTCTTGATGAAAAACCTCCATGAAGCTTGGTCTCGACTCAAGGAAGGCAGCCTTGGATTCACTGCGGTGATGAGCCACATGGCTAGACTCCCAAATGGAAGGTGTCTGGAGTTTGCAAGAAAGTGACAGGAAGGAGTCTTTTATGAAGTTCAGCCACCTGAGATTCCTACACCTTCTAACACTCACTGATTCCAAGTTTGGCCATCATGGGCTGGAACAAGCTTTGGGACATCTGTAAGAATGTGGACTTGTTATCTAATTACAGGTGACTCCAAAGTTCCAGGAAAAAAAGTTCTTAAATTAGGTTTCAAATATTCAGTTGTTGGAGGAGGGGCAACACAATCCATTGTACTGGATTGTACTCTATATTCCCACATCCTCCCCAAGTAAGCCTTGTTTGATACATATATAGAGATGTTGATATATATAACATTGTATAAGTTTAAAGTATATAACATTGATTTAATACATTTATATATTTCTATATTTTAAAAAATATTTTTTATTGATTCCAGAGAGGAAGGGAGAGAGAGTTAGAAATATCAGTGATGAGAGAGAATCATCAATTAGCTGCCGCCTGCATGCCCCCCACTGGGGACCAAGTGTGGCCAGTGTGGCTTTCGATTCAAAGGCTTGGAGAAAGAGTTGATGCACAAATTGACACACAAGACAAGAAATATTAATTTGATTATGGGGGGAAGCCAGAGAAAAGCTCAACTGTAGTAGTCAAGTTCCACTGTGTCTCTGTTCCCAGCTGCTTTTATTTACTAGAGAATACACAATTGCCTTTTGGGAATGCAAACAGACATACCAATGGTAATGTTCAATAAACAGATGATCATGTTGGGGAGTTTGCTTTAGGCCAGTGGTCAGCAAACTCATTAGTCAATAGAGCCAAATATCAACAGTACAATGATTGAAATGTCTTTTGAGAGCCAGATTTTTTTAAACTTTCGAATGCCACTTCTTCAAAACAGTCTCGCCCAGGCCGTGGTATTTTGTGGGAGAGCCACACTAAAGGGGCCAAAGAGCTGCTCGAGAACCACAGTTTGCCGACCACTACTTTAGGCCATTGAGTCAGCAGTAGGTAATAAAATGTAAATATTCACCCTGTGGATATCAAAGGGAGTCTAAACTCAGCCTTCTGGTAGACTCCTCACATTTATATTAATTACTGTTGATCTTGGTTTCCAGCAATCAAGCTTTCAACCCAGGCACATGCCCTGACCAGGAATTAAACTATGACCTCCTGGTTCATAGGTCAACATTCAACCACTAAGCCATACCAGCTGGGCTTGCTATATATTTTTAATATTTCCAACACTTAGCTCAGAGTTTGGATCATACATAGGTGAGCCTTCTACACACACCCCTCCCCGAGCAGCTTCATAAATAGAAAAAGGAGAGAAGAATTTATAAAGATTCTGTTCCCTGATCTAGAAGACTAGTTGAGTTAGGGGTACAACCTCTACAAACCTATTTCACATCCTACCCCAACCTAATTCATATCAAATTTAGTTGATTTAACAAATTACTCACTTCAATGCAGATACTTCTGGAAAAGTTAATTCTTAAGGCCATTTCTGCCCTGGTGGGGACACTGGACTTCTAGAAGATAGCATGAAGACCCTGGAGTTAGACTGGGAAGGGAACGTGGAGCTGCTCCTGCTGGAGGCTTTGCTTAGAATCTTGGTGTGGCATAGCCCAGGTCAACTCCCAGATTTATAGCTACTCATACTATACTCATCTCTTGTTGTCAAAGTCTAAGTTAAGATGTTACAACTGGTTCTTGGAGACCAGTGTAGCTGAATATAGATTTATCCTGTGAGCCCGGGAGTTGCCTGCTTATCCATTCAGTATTGTGATGCTAAAGAAGAAATTTGTTAGCCCCATCACCCCTTCTTCCTTCTGTTCAATATTGTTTGGATCTCTCCTGGCAGTTTCCCTGCCCCCCCCCCCAAAAAAAAAAAAAAAAAAAAACACAAAAAAAAACCCCACACACAATAAAAATGTTTAAGCCTATCTCTACACCAGGGCTAAGTACAAAGTGTCTTATATTGCTAGAAAAGTCATGTTAGCCAAGAGCTATATTTTAAGACTAGACGCCTGGTGCATGAAATTCATGCAGTTGGGGGAGGGAGGAGTCCCTCAGCATGGCCCATGGGAAGCAGGCCTAAGCCGCCAGTTGGAAATCCTTAGTGCTGCTGCAGAGATAGAAGAGGCTCCTGCCACCTCCCTGAGCTCACCAGCCATGAGCCAGGCTCCGGGCTTCTGGCTGAGCAGTACTCCCTCCTTTCCCTCCCCCGCCCTGCTGCCCCGTGGGAGCACACTAACCACCAGGGGCAGCTGCTGCATTGAGCATCTGCCTCCAGTGAGAAGTGCACATCATAATGACCTGTCAGTCTGCCATTCAGTCGATTTGCATGTTAGCCTTTTGTTATATAGGATAAGGATATTCAAGAAAGCACAGTGGTTGCTTCAGCCAAGAGAACAAACAAAACAATAAGCAACGGATCTAAAATAAACTACATGAAGAGTACAGGAAACTTTAGAGGTAACCCTGCAGGGCTGATGTGATTGAGAGCCACCACCCTATTGACCTCACTCTCAAGCTTCTCCAGGTGTGTGTGTCAGAGGCTGAACAACAGGATGAAAGCACCTTGGGCTTGACCCAGGCTGGACTTTCTATTATCTACTTATATTCTGGTTATCTCCCTGCACCTGTCCTTTCCCCTCGTTTACACCTTCTATAAGTGGTTTCCTCTCATTTCCACAGAAAATAAGATGACAAAAAAGTTTGAGTTAGAGACGGAAGAAGAAAAGAAAAAATTAAGTGACTCCTACAGTGTTATCCTTGAGAACTTCACTCGAGAGAAGGAGGTGAGTCAGCCCACAGCACATCATTGGTGGAATGTGCAGTCTTGAAGGGCCATCCGGTTTCCAAGGATGCCCCGGTAATTAGACCAGCTTCCATCTTCCTGGGAATATTTCTCCTTCCCAAGCTTCCCTGGGACATATGCAAGAAGACAGACAGTTTTGCTGTTCTTTATCTAGATAGCCACACCACAGAGTTATTGGAATGAAACTTGTAATTAACAAGAAATAAAGAATGTGAAACATGCAGAAGCTAAAATTCCCTATTTTGCCAAAATCCTAGTCTCTGAATATCCTTCTCACTCTTGACTATGGCTGAAGCGAAAGAGTATTGTTGCAAATTAAACTAAGCAAATGTGGTCGTATACGACTCTTAGTAAATAAGGATAGCAACTAAAAGTTAGAGATTATGAGGGTTAGCAGCTCCTGAAAGTCACTTCCCTACAACCTTGACACTAATACCAGGTTAGAATGAAAGCAGGTCTCAGACAAAATTCTACCAAACACGTGGACATTTACTAAACAAACAGGCATTAGCCAGCAAGTCCAGGCAGTTATACCACCAGTTCTCTGAGTTTTGGGGTGCATGAAAGAGTCAGCATAGGTATTTGCCATGGTGTCGCAGAAGTAGGCTTCTATAAGCCTTCTGTAACCCTGCAGTCAGCATCAAGCAACCAGAGCTCCTCCTACACAGGACACAGTTCACTGGGGGTCAAGTCTAAGACCCCATCCCTAAGTGCACACACTACAGGCTTTGTTAGATTTTTGTACCCATTTCATACAAAGTGCAGAGAATCTCTAACATTCCATTTTTAAGAGCCCATTTCTAACCATTATGTTCATTGAAAAGCCACTAATTTCACCAATAAAAGCCCATGTATGACATTCACTATATTACTGAGCAAAACAATAATGAGGAATGGGGCATGCTCTGAAATAATGCTTCTGGGGTGTGGAGAGCTCATATGTTTGAATAAGAAATAGTGGTAGTTCCTCTTAGTGGGGAGAGATTTGATCATCTTCATGTATTTCTTCTTCCTCCAGTGACACTGATTATAAACCTGTAAATGGGTGTTCTCTCTCTCTCTCTCTCTCTCTCTCTCTCTCTCTCTCTCTCTCGTATGTAATTTACATTTAGCAAAATGCACAGATATTAAATATACAGTATGATGAGTTTGGAGAAATGTATATATATCCATGTAACCAACACCCAAATCAAGATCTAGAACATTTCATCAACCCAGAAAGCACTTTAGTGTTCCTTTCCAGTAATCCCTCCTTCCCTCAAGATTTGTTTTTTTTCTTTTTCTTTTATGGTTACACCTTTTTTGTGTCTCCTTTATGAAATTGTTGACTATTCCAAGGACATTAAGATATCTTTTTTTAATAAATGCTTTATAATTTTAGCTTTCATGATTCTGTGATCCATTTTGAATAATTTTTGTGTGTGAGATAGAAGTCATAGTTCTTTTTATCCCCTCATGGATATCCAGTTGTTCCAGAATGATTTGTTTTTGGTTTTTTTTAACTTTTCTTCCTCCATTGTGTTGCCTTAGTGTATTTGTCATATCTGGAAAGTGGAGGCAGTGGACTCTCCATCTTTTCCATTCAACTATTTGCCTTCATTTCAGCCAACAGCACATTATCTTAATTACTGTAGCTGGAAATCAATAAGTAAAAATCTAACTTTGCTCTTGTTATTCAAAATTATTTTAGCTTTCTGTATCCTCTATATTTCTATATAAGTTTTAGAATTATCTTGTTAAGAAAACCTGCTGGTATTTTGACTGGAATTGCATTGAGTATAAAGTTCAATTTTTGGGGAACTGCATAGTTAACAGTATTAAACCTGGATGCTAACCAGAAAAGCCTTTGAAGAGAATGTTTCTTTTACTATTTGTCAATGCACTATGGTTTAACCTGAGTGAGATTTTCATTATTTAACTTCAACCTGTGATGCCATTAGTTTATAATGTGTGCTTCATGAAATCAATATGTAAACTTTGGTAACTATTACATTATATTTCTGAATCCTATTTTGGTTTTCCTAGTTTTTTTTAAAGAAGTGCCAGAACCCCATTGCTGAACTTTTTCAAATAAAATTACTTTTAGGAGCTCTTGATACAACATGAAAATGACACCTCGCAATTACAGGAGCTGAAAAAGGCCAAAGAGGTAAGCTTTCTCATTTTTTTTTTCCTGTTGCACCTTACAAATACATCAATAAGCACAACAATCCAAAATCTATGGGACACAGCAAAAGCAGTCTTTAGAGGGAAGTTTATAGCTCTACAAGCCTACTACAAAAAAGCAAGAAAAAATTGTAATAAATTATCTAACTCTACAACTCAAAGAGTTAGAAAAAGAGCAACAAGAAAAGCCCAGTGTTTTCAGAAGGAAGGAAATAATAAAAATCAGCCGAAACCGGTTTGGCTCAGTGGTGGAGCGTCGGTCTGTGGACTGAGGGGTCCCAGGTTCAATTCCGGTCAAGGGCATGTGCATTGGTTGCGGGCACATCCCCAGTGGGGGGTGTGCAGAAGGCAGCTGGCCGATGTTTCTCTCTCATTGACGTTTCTAGCTCTCTATCCTTCTCCCTTCCTCTCTGTGAAAAAAATCAATAAAATATATATTTAAAAAAATAATAATAATAATAAAAATCAGAGCGGAGATAAATGACATACCCTGTTTCCCCGAAAATAAGACAATGTCCTATATTAATTTTTGCTCCCAAAGATGCTCTATGTCTTATTTTCAGGGGATGTCTTATTTTTCCATGAAGAAGAATACGGTACACATTTATTGTTAAATGAAAATTAAGGAAATTTATTACCTGTATATGGTATGGTAGTATGGTAGTTGTCAACACAAACCAGACAAACTGTGAATCCTACAGTATCAAGAATTTACTCATTTATTCAATGATAATCATGTCATCATCTTCTGGAACATCATCATAACAATCCAATTCCTGAATTTCCTGGTGAATTTCTTGTGACTTCATTTCTTTCAGAATCAGTGGACCAAATCTCTCATATTTAGCAATAGCACTGTCTTTAAATGAGTACTTCTTGTCAAGGTAGCCTGCTCGCAGTGAATTTGCAATGCAACTGTCAGTGATTTTCTCCCGTGAATTCTTCACCCAAGTCACAACTTCTTGCAGTTTAGGTTTCACAAAGTTTCCACGCTGATTTCTCTCCATTATATTTTCAATGTAGTCATTAATTTCCATGCACAAATTGTCTTTGAATGGCTTGCTTATTGCAATATCAAGAGTCTGGAGATAGGCCATCATTCCTGCGGGAATCATTATCTGATCTATTTTTCTTTATGAAGAAATGTCTTCATGTCTTTAGTGAGTGCTGGCTGCATCCCAGACTAGCAGACCTCTTTGGCTCCCTCGCATAACAAGCGGCAGCATTAAATCGACCCACTTCCTTATAACTGCTTGTGTGGCCCAGGCTTTTTCAGTTTCAAGAATAAAAACGCCAAAACACGTTCAATCTTTTCCTTCTTGCCCTTAGAAATGATTAAATGTGGGATTTTAGTGCCATCCAGACGAATTGCCAAAATACAGGAAACATGTGCACTTTCGTAAGCAGTGGAGGGAATGTACACTAAGAAGGCACCCTGCTGTTCAATTGTTGTTTGAGATGATTGGCCCATAAACACTGCAGTTTCATCCATAGCAATCATGTTGGAGAGATTGTATTTAGAGAAGTCAGCACCATCAATAAAGGACTTGAATGCAAGTGCTTGCTAAATAACTTGAGTGTCTTCCAACAAAACAATGTTGTACCGGTTTTGTACAGTTCACTTCGCTGAAGGAAATTATCTTCTTAAAGACAGTTCTCTTCGCTGAAGGAAATTATCCAGTCAGTGTTGTGATGCTTTGAAGTCTTCGGGGGCTATGTCAAACTGTGGTGCCATTTCAAGGGCAAATTCTTGGATCTGAGCCCTATTCACAACCAAAGCCTCTGCTCTCCTGTCAACAACCCATTCACAGATCAGGTCTTCCAGCTCGGAAAATAATGGTTCGGACCTGATCCACATTTGCGCTTTTTAGCATTTCCCTTGTCCACTTATTCAATGAGGTTACCATACTCTGCTCGCCATTTTCGGACCAATCAGATACTCAACATCTCTTTGCAGAAAGCAGTAAGATTTTGGCCCCAAGAGTCTTCCACGATTCCTTTCTTGTACTCCACGGAGTAGCTTTTTCTTTTTGCGCTCATTTCTAGGGGTAAAAAAAAGGAATTGGGGTATCAAGGTGGGGGGGAGGGGGATCATTTAAAATGACACAGGGGGGATAGAAGGGGGAACCAAAATGGCACAGGAGAATCAGAGGGGGGATTACCATTTTAATAACCCCTTTTGATCCTTCTGTGTCATTTTAAGTGATCCCACTCCCCCCACCCCTGTGCCACTGAACACCTTCACCAGACATTCCCCCTACCCCTTTATCAGACATTTGCCTCCTGGGGCCTGCCTGGGGACTGAAACTGGGCTTGCTGGGGCCTGGATCTG
The DNA here is from genome assembly GCF_964339955.1 of Pipistrellus hanaki. Taxonomy (NCBI): domain Eukaryota; kingdom Metazoa; phylum Chordata; class Mammalia; order Chiroptera; family Vespertilionidae; genus Pipistrellus; species Pipistrellus hanaki. The sequence continues at coordinate 73,925,814 of NC_140510.1, read as the reverse complement.
GGCTGGAGCAGGGTCTGCCACTGACTGAGAACCTTCAGTCATCATAAGGGCGGCAGCGAGCATCAGGTAGTGTCACCAGAGACAGACCAGCACTCACCACCTTTGCCTTGTCCCGTCCACTCTAATACTCCTGTTCTTCTACACACATCTGTGAAAGTCTCCTCCTCTCTCCCGCCCCATGCTCACCACTCACTCCGACCTCCGCTCCGCCTCCACACAGCAGTGATGTCAGGACTCCGCGTAACATCACTGGTTGCTAGACGCCAGTCGGGGCGGCAAATTAATTTTTATTCTGAGACAGAGCCAAGGGGGTTCCTTATTTTCAGGGGGATGCCTTATGTTTCACTCAGAAGGAAACCTGTAAGTAGATCTTATTTTTGGAGGATGTTTTATTTTTGGGGAAACACAGTAGAAACCAAAGTAACAATACAAAAGAGCAACAAAACCAAGAGCTGGTTCTTTGAAAGGATAAACAAGATTGATGAACCTCTAGCCAGGCTAACCAAGAAACAAAGAGAGAGGATCCAAATAAACAAAATCAGAAATGAAAGAGGTGAAATAACAACAGACCCCGCTGAAATACAAAGGATTGTTACAAAATACTAAGAACAACTCTACTCCAACAAGCTTGACAACCTGGAGGAAATGGACATATTCCTAGAAAAATATTACCTTCCAAAATTCAATCAGGAAGAATCTAAAAATCTCAATAGGCCAGTAACTTTGGAAAAAAATTGAAGCAGTCATCAAAAAGCTTCCAGCAAATGAAAGCCTGGGGCCAGATGGCTTTACAGGAGAGTTTTACCAAACATTCAAGGAAGAACTAAAACTTATCCTCCTCAGACTATTCCAAAAAATTCAAGAGGAAGGAACACTTTCAAGCTCCTTCTATGAAGCCAGCATCACCCTAATACCAAAACCAGATAAAGACAACACAATGAAAGAGAATTACAGGCCAATATCCCTCATGAACATAGATGCCAAAATACTCAACAAAATTCTAGCAAATCAGCTCCAGCAGCATATCAAAAAGATCATACACCATGACCAAGTAGGATTTATTCTGCAATTCAATAAGCGTGATACATCACATAAACAAATTGAGAGATAAAAATCATATAGTCATATCAATGGCTGCAGAAAAATCATTTGATAAAATCCAACACCCTTTCCTGATAAAAACTTTCAACAAGGTGGGAATAGAAGGATCATACCTCAACATAATAAAAGCTATATATGATAAATCCACAGCAAACATCATACTCAATGGGCAAAAACTAAAACCATTTCCTCTAAGGACAGGAACAAGACAGGGATGCCCACTCTCACCACTCCTGTTTGACATAGTACTGGAAGTACTAGCCATTGCAATTAGATAAGAAGAGGAAATAAAAGGCATCCAAATTGGAAAAGAAGAAGTAAAATTGTCCTTATTTGCAGATGACATGATATTGCACATAAAAAACCCAAAAGACTCCATCAAAAAACTAATAGACTTGATAAATGAATTTGGCAATGTAGCATGATACAAAATTAACACCAAGAAATCTATGGCATTTCTATACACCAATAATGAACTTACAGAAACAGAGACTAAAAAAGCAATCCCATTTATCATCGCACCAAAAAAAAAAAACCAAAGATACCGTATTTTTCGGACCATAAGACGCACCAGTTTTTAGAGAAGGGAAATGAAGAAAAAAAGATTCTGAAACAAATAGTGTCCTAAAATATTTTATGTGCATTAAAACCCAACATCACAGTCATAAACACATGTAATCAACCCTGTAAAGTAAACAGCAGCATTTAGAACCATTTTAGAGCCAGGCAAGCACACAGAGACCACACAGAGCCGGGCAAGTAAAAAAACTTTTTTTTTAAAGTATATGTGTAGGCTATATTTGGACTATAAGACGCAGGGACTTTTCCCCCCCACTTCTGGGGCGGGGGGGGGGGGGGGGAAGTGCGTCTTATGGTCCGAAAAATACGGTACCTAGGAATAAACTTAACTAAGGAGGTAAAAGACCTATATGCAGAAAACTACACTACACTGAAAAAAGAGATATAAGATGGAAGATGTAAACAAATGGAAGAACATACCATGTTCATGGATTGGTAGAATCAACATCATCAAAATGTCCATACTTCCAAAAACAATCTATAGGTTCAATGTACTCCCCATTAAAATACCAACAGCATACTTCATAGACCTAGAAAGAACTCTCCAAAAATTCATCTGGAACAAAAAATACCCCAAATAGCCACAGTAATCCTGAGAAAGAAGAATAAAGTAGGAGGGATCTCAATACCAGATTTCAAGCTGTATTACAAAGCCACTGTTCTCAAAACAGCCTGGTACTGGCACAAGAACAGACATATAAATCAATGGAATATAATAGAGAATCCGGATATCGACCCAAACCTCTATACTCAATTAATATTTGACAAAGGAGGCATGAACATACAATGGAGTCAAGACAGTCTCTTTAATAAATGGTTTTTGGAAAACTGGACAGATACATGCAAAAAAATGAAACTAGATCACCAACTTACACCATACACAAAAATAAACTCAAAATGGATACAGGACTTAAACATAAGACGGAAAACCATAAAAATACTAGCGGCATCCACAGGCAGCAAAATCTCAGACATATGCCAAAAGAACTTCTTCACTGATACTGCCCCTAGGGCAATGGAACTAAAGAGAAAATAAACAAATGGGACTACATCAAAATAAAAAGCTTTTTTACAGCAAAAGAAACCATCAACAAAACAACAAGAAAGCCCACTGTATGGGAGAACATATTTGCAAATGTTATCACTGATAAAGGTTTAATCTCCAACATCTACAGACAGCTTATACAACTAAATAAAAGTAAGATAAATGATCCAATTAAAAAATAGGCAATGGACTTAAATAGAATATTTTCAAAAGAAGACAGAAGGAAGGCCAAGAGGCATATGAAAACATGCTCAAAGTCACTAATTATCCGGGAGATGCAAATCAAAACGACAATGTGATACCATCTCACACCTGTCAGAATGGCTAACATTAACAAGTCAACAAATGACAAGTGCTGGCGAGGATGCAGAAAAAAAAGAACCTTCGTGCACTGCTGGTGGGAATGCAGACTGGTGCAACCACTGTGGAGAACAGTATGGAGTTTCCTCAAAAAACTGAAAATGGAACTCCCATTTGACCCAGTAATCCCACTCCTAGGAATATATCCTAAGAAACTAGAAACACCAATCAAAAAGGATATATGCACCCCTATGTTCATAGCAGCACAATTTACAATAGCTAGGATTTGGAAACAGCCTAGGTACCTGTCAGCAGATGATTGGATCCAAAAACTATGGTACATCTACACAATGGAATACTATGCTGCCATAAAAAAGAAGGGATTCTTATCATTTGCAACCTGGATGGAATTGGAGAACATCATGCTGAGTGAAATAAGCCAATCAATGAAAGAAAAACACCACATGATCTCACTCATTTATGGATAATAAGGAACATTATAAACTGATGAACAAAAAGATAGATACAGAGACAGTAAAGCAACAAACAGACTGTCAAATTACAGTGGGGAGGGTAGGGAGATATGGGGGAGATAGGAGATCAACCGAAGGATTTGTATGCATGCATATAAGCATAACCAATGGACGAAAAATTCTGGGGAGGGAGGGCAGGTATGGGGGGGGGGGGGCAATGGTAAGATATGCACACATATAATACCTAAATTAAAAAAAATGGAAAAAAATTAATAAAAAAGATGTTTGCCTTAAAAAAATCAATAAAATTATATACTCTCAATAAAATGGAATCAATGATAATTCCAAAAAGAAAACTGGTAAAAAGAAAACACACACACAAAAAAAAAAAAAAAAAAAAAAAACCATGGAAGAACTAAAGCTGAGTTTGCTGAAATCAATAAGTCAAAAAGGATTTTAGAATTATCTGTACAACAAATCCATTAGTGTCTTTTTAGAGCCTGGTTTGAACAAATATATGGGCAATATACTGTGTAATCTTCAATGTCAAAGGCCTTCCATTTCTAGTATGACTCAAACCACAAAAGGGTTAAATAGTAAAATGCCAGATTCTTTCCTTCAACCTCTGGAAAGTATTATCCTGCCTCCTTGGAAGTCTAACTCCAAGCCTTTCCTTAAAACTTGGAGTTTTCATTATCGCCCACCTCACCCCAGCCCCTCAAGGAACTCTCTCCTCAGACTTCCCTGTGGGAGATACCTGAAGGGAAACTGTTCAAACCCACGAAGTGCCTTGTGATTCTTCTTTCACTGAAAATTCAGTTTGGATCCAGAATGGACATGTGTGGGACATGATTAGCCATTAGGAAAGCATGGGATGATACCTCAGCATCCAGGCAGGGCTTCATTGTTAGGCAAACAGACTGCAATGTCCTACAAAGGAAGGGAATGGGTTTTGGAGCAAGATAGATCCCGGGTACTGTTTTTCTCCCCATTTTTATTGAATGCATTGGGGTGACACTGGTTAACAAAATTATACAGGTTTCAGGTGCACGTTTCTACAATGCATCGTCTGTACACAGTATTGTGCATTCACCACCCCAAGTAGTTTCCATCCATCGCTATTTATCTCCTTATAGCCTCCTCCATCTCCATTTACCCTCCACCCCCTGGCAATTGCCACAGAGCATTCTTATAACCACTTTACCGAGCTTGTCTACTGATTAGCTATAAATTAGTTGCCTCCTGCATGAGCCTCAACCAGGGCCCAGGCCAGAGAGGAGCCTGCAACCAAGATATGTGCCCTTGACCTGAATCAAACACAGGACCCTTTGGTCTGCAGGCCGACGCTTTATCTACTGAGCCTAACTGGCTAGGGCTGGTCCATTTTTATAGTTACTTCATCTCTTTAAAGTAAATCCCACACTTATACTGTGTCCTCCACCTTCATCCTAGATTTGGTTTTAATCTACTACTGTAATTATTTTGTTTTTATTTAATTTTTTATCTTTTCCTCACTAGAATGTATCCCCCATAAGAGTAGAAATTACATTTGTCTTCCTCATCATAATATTCCAGAGCTAATACACTGGATCTACCTTGCTTCAAAGCCCATTCCTATAGTAGGTTTTTATTTCTAATTAACAGACTTTTTTTTTTAAGAACAGTTAAGTTTTCAGAAAAATTAAGCAGAAAGTACAGAGATTTCACATGCATTCCCCATCCCCACACAACTTTCTCTATTATTGATACCTTGCATTGGTGTGTTACATTTGTTACAGCTGATAAACTGTTAATATATTATTTTTAACTAAGGTTCATAGTTTACATTAGGGTTCATTATTTGTGTTGTACATTCTATTGGTTTTGTCAATAATGCTATATAGTCACCATTGTAGCATCATACAAAATCGTTTCTCTAACCTAAAGATCTTCTGTTCTCCAAGTATGTCTTTCCCTTTCCCTCCCAACCCTTATCAATCACTGATCTTTTTACTAACTATAGTTTTGCCTTTTTCAGAATGTCATATAGTTGGGATCTATCATAGACATTTCATAAATACTTGTTTAATAGATGAATAATTGCTAGCTATTGTGACAACCCATTTAAGCTCTGGTGAGGACTGGCACTGGGGCAGTGATAGTGAGATTGTAGGGGAGGGTATAGATGGGGAAGACAAAAGGAGGGGGTAGGGTTAACAGGGAATAGTGATTAAATGGTGCAGGAGGAGGGAAGTCGATGCTGAACATTCTAGTCCAGGTACCTAGAGAAGAGAATAAATGGGCAGACATCCAAAACAGTTTCCTCTTACACAGGTCATAGAGGAAGAGTTGCATGCACAAGCTGTTATCCTAGAATCACTGAACACCACCCTCTACCAAACCCAGATGGAACTCCAGAAGGAGGTGAGTCCTGGCTGAAGTGGGGATGGGCATCTGGGGGAGGATCCCAGGTCTCGGTGTAGCTCGGCCATACAGCTCTGGTTGGGAAAAGATTGCTATTAAAATGCACATGTCTTTCAGAAATCTGCGGTGGCAAATCTGGAGAAAACATTCCAGTCCAAGCTTGCTGAAGCTGAAGAGAAGTTTAAATTCACTATACAGCTCCTGAGAGAAGAAAACATTCATTTGAGGTGTGAAAGGGGTGCAAAAACATGGCTGACTTATCTTTAGGAAGGGGAGGGGATTGGGTGAGGAATAGGTGAAGATGATCACAGGTGTTTCCTAAAGAAGCCAAGGCACAGGCACTTTCAGGAGGAAGATATTCACTGTAAGCCTGGTCACAGAATTTACCTGCTGTGACCAAACAGTTCATTTGATAGTTACTATATCTTTTTTCATGCTGTTGAGCATTTTACCCTCATTACTATGAATTCTTGTTTCAGATAAATTTCTTAGCTCTGCTTCATTTATCTCTTCTTCTGGAGAATTTTCTAGCTCTTTCATTTGGGAATTGTTCCTTTGTCTCCTAATTTTGGCTGTCTGTTTTGGGTTTGTGACTATGTTTAAATAGATCCTCTACCCTTCTCAATCTCTAGTACAGGACAATGTTAAAGGCTGTTTCTGACTCATTGGATCAGGCAAAGACTCAAAGCCTCCAGAGACTGCCTCTGCCCACAGACTAATAGGATTCTGGCTTGAATTACACTCCCCCCCAAAAAACAAAACAAAACAAAACAACAACAACAAAAACCATTTTGTTTGAAATGATGCTGTGTCTTAGTTTTTAAGCAAAATGACACATGGTATTTATCTGAGACTCTTTAAGTGCATTCAGGATTTTAAAAACTAAAGATTATTTTTAAATCCATCTCCCCTGAGAGTGTAGGGATGTAGATGTTAGTAGTTTACCTTTAGATGTGGCTGCATTGTGTTCCTGTGGAAATCAATTTTAGGTCATAAACTAAACTGCAACCTGAAGATACATCTTAAATTATTGAAATAAATGTCAATCAATACTTTAATAAAGGGAACTTATTTATTATGTTGATTTAGTGGAAAATTCCTTACATGGGCATTTGGTCACCCACATATCCTATCTCACTAAATTTAAAACTATTGAGAGAGATTGCTCCCAGTGAAAGAATGAAGCCACACTCTCTCCCCAGATAACCTACCCCACTCTCTACTCTTTGAGTCTATAGTGATACATTTTCTCTTTCTTTATAGGCAAAAGATAAATGCCAAGAATGGAGGAACTTATGAAGAACGATCTAGAAGGTCAGCCTGTATTACTATTTATGAGGATGATTCTGAGACTTCAGAAGACGGCAGCAAGAAAAGACATGAATTATGAGTAGAAAGGTTGTTCTCCATCATCTGAGTTGGTAGGAATACCATCTCTGTAAACCTAGAGCACTCCTGTGAAGTTTTTTTGAGAAATGCATATAATGGGTTCTTGATTCTACTTTCATCTTTTCACAATTTGCTTTCTTCTGAGTGGTTGGGAATGTTTGAATTCTTATCTCAATTACATAGATTTTATTTTTTCATGACTTTTCATTGAGAAGTGTTGTGCTCTGTAGCTAGAGCTGAGCTTTCTCTGGGTGTACTATTTTCTCTCCACCTTTACATATTTTATTATGAAGACACTGATCTGAAAATTTTCTTCCTATAAAATGTTAACTATATTTGGACTATACCTGGGCATTTAGCTAGCAAGAAAAAAATTATTGGTTTGATTTCAAAAATCTTTCTTTTTCATATGTGTCCCCACTCTCACCTCTCAATCACATTCCCTAACCTGTGATTTAGGAAGAGTTCTGATAATTCTTGCCAGATTCTCTAAACCAGTGTTTCCCAAACTTCTCTCATGATGAGAATCACCTGGTGGAGTCGTTAAAATACAGATTCCTGAATTGTATACTTTTGTATACTTAACTAGTGCTCTAAGACAGAGCACTAAGTTAAGTATACAATTTTACCTATATGTTCCCAAAAATTCTAGTTTAGCACTTCTTAGTTGGGATTCAGGAATCTGTATTTTAACGACTCCACCAGGTGATTCTCATCATGAGAGAAGTTTGGGAAACACTGCTCACCATTGCTAGAATTCAAATACCACAGTGCAGGCAACAAAAATAAGTGAAATGGGCTGCACATGAAGCAAAACAATCCGATCATCACAGTGATAATTGGTAATTGGCTGCAGCTTCAATAGAGGGGACTAGAGAGGGGAGACAGTGAGAGAGCCATTCCATTGCTGCCATACAGGAGCATGGAATTAATGGAATCAAATATTCTGATTTTTCTAGAGAAGGTATTCTCATTTTTATATCACATCTCCCAATTTTTAAATATGAACAACACATTTTTTAAAAAAAATATATTGATTTCAGAGAGGAAGGGAGAGGGAAATAGAAACATCAATGATGAGAGAGAATCATTGATTGGCTGCCTCCTGCATGCCTCTTATTGGGGATCAAGCCTGCAAAGGCTTGTACCCTTGACCAACATCGAACCTTCAGTCCTTCTATCGACTGAGCCAAACCAGCTAGGGCTGAGCAACACATTTTTTAAAAATACAACTGTGTGAGCCAACATTGGGAGGCTCAAGTAAAATGTATCTGTGATTCAAATGTTTTCCACCTGTGAGATGCCATTGGCAAAAAAACAAAACAAGCAAAGCAATCTCCTGAGAACAGTAAGGTTAAGTTATATTTTATTAGAAGTACATTTGAAAAACTAATTTAAACACACACACACACCTAATTAGCTTTTAAAAACAAGATAATTCCTGAGTATTTCAAATGAGATTATAATTTTAAAAGCATGACTAAAGCACAGCAATGCTATCAAAATAGCAAATCAAGCATGTATAGAAGAATGCATATACTCCAAGAGCAATAAGAGAAAAGGCTGAAAAGGGAATTTGGGAACAGATTGTAACAGATTTGTAAAACCATTCTGAGTTTTTTAAAGCTTTTAGTGCAAGAAATAATATTTTCAAATTTGTATTTTAAAGAAACCAGCAGTGCAATTCAGGGCATATTACTTTGAATGAAAGTTACTTGAGACACAGCCAGTAGGAGATGGACTCTCTGGCCACGTTTTATCCCCCTGAAAGTCAGAAATGAATCTCCCATGTGAAAGGCACTCCTTCCGCACCCCCAATCCCCGCCCCATATGAAGAGGGTAGAAGGCACCAATATTATCAGACAGGGAATTCATGGCCAACAAGGCAGTGTCAACAAAACTTGTTATTTCTTTACTAATTGAACCCAAACTTCTTTGTTTTGTAAATTCTTCTCAAATTTATTGTTATTTTGTCTGAAAGATATAAAATCTGCCTGATTTGGTCTTTTTTTTTTTTTTTTGTCTCGTATTTCTATGAGCATGTATGAGAGTTAATTTTATTTTTCTACTGTTAATTTAGCTTACATCATTTTAATTAGTAGAAAAGTCAAAGAACCTGGGTGAATAAAAAGGAAAATTTTTCCTTACATATAATTGTAGTGTGGAGGATGGCTTAGAAAGAAAGTACAAAACAAAAACATTCTTTTTTTAAAAAACATTTTTATTGGTTTCAGAGAGGAAGGGGAGAGAAAGAGAGAGAAAAAAACATTAATGATGAGAGAGAATCATTGATCAGCTGCTTCCTGCACACCCCCTGACCAGAATCAAACCTGAGACTCTTCAGTCTCAGTCCATCCACTCTTCGGTCCATCCACGGAGCCAACCTTTTGGACCTCACGGACCATCAGGGGTCCATGGACTACTAGGTGATAACCGCTGATTTGAAGGGAATTAAATGATTTGGAGTTGAAAGCAGATCAGAGATGTGTGGAGTACATTCTGCTACTGTTTTTGAACCATTGCAATGTTGCATTTCTTTTAAACTTACTATCCTTTGTATCTACTATAGTTTTAAAAACTCTTTTATCAAATTAAAAATACAATTAAAATCATGCTTATGGCTATTGTTGCAAAGCCAGAAATTTAGGCTTCAATTTGCCTAAAAATTAAATAGTATTGACTCCCATTCTTTCCCCTCTCTGCCTTCAAAAACTGAGGGGTGGTCCCAGGTTCAATTTGGTCAAGGGCACGTACCTTGGGGCTTACAGGAAGCAACCCATCGAAAAGGGGAAAATATCCTCAGGTGAGGATTAACAACATAAAATAAATGGGGGAGGGGGAGCAGCATCTTATTAACAATTAAATTAAGCATAGTGTTATGAAAATAAATGATAGAATAAAGTAAAAGCATAATAATAAAAAAATTAAGCATAGTGTTATAGATCAATCAAGGGGGAAGTAAAGTTTTTTTCTCAGAGTGAAAGTGGGTTGTGGCATCTGCTTCCCCATATTCCTCTTGTCGTCCTTACTGCTCACTTCAAAGTTTACCTCAGTGAGGATGGTGAGAATGTCATCACCCCTGTAAAACAGAACACAGCACTGTGACCATCTGTGAGGGGAAAGCACTGGTAAACCCATTCATCTGCTGTGCTTATGCTAGCTATTTCTCTCAAAACATCAGGCGAGCCCAGCTGGCGTGGCTCAGTGGTTGAGCATTGACTTATAAACCAGGAGGTCACAGTTTGATTCCCGGTCAGAGCACATGCCTGGGCTGAGGGCTCCATCCCCAGTAGTGGGCGTGCAAGAAGCAGCCAATCTTTGGTTCTCTCTTATCATTGATTCTTCTACCTCTCTCTCCCTCTCCCTTCCTCTCTGAAATTAATTAAAAAAAGAATATTTAAAAAGAAACATCAAACAGATGAAATAATAAGTTGCTAAACCAAGACCTTTCAGGTAAAGGATGTTTCAGAGCTTAATAACTTATCTCAGGATCTCTGTAGATCATCAGAAACCTCAGTGTTAACATGAGATTTGGTTTCTTCCCCTCCCAATCTGTTTGTACCTCACTCTATTCCAGGTTCTATGTTACTTGCCCCCATCATCTCCTCAATCCCTAAAATTCTCTGCCCCAAATTGACATTGCTTCTGTGGACTCATCCATGATGAATCAAACCTATGGGAAGTGAAAACCCAGTGTCTCCAGCAGCCACGCCACCCTTCTCTCCAGCCTTGCTATCCAGTTTAATTGGGCAACCTGTTCATGCACCTCTGCAAATAGCCCGCCTCTAACCCCACCCGAACCTTGCAGGATTCATGGTCTGAATCGCAAAATGCAAACATAGTGTTGATGTTATGGTTCACTCCTTTATCCACCATAGAAAATTCTCATTCTTTATACACTTTAAACATAATAATACTGAACTAGAAGGAACCCAGCAGAAGATTCCTTGCTATCCATCTGTCCATTGTGTGTGCATTTGGGTGAACTGTGACATGCAAAACTTCATATAACTAAAAGAATTGTGGGATATTTAAATGAGGAAAGGCGGTTTTCCTACATTTTGTGGGTTTAAGTCAGGCCAGATGAGAACAACAATAAAGGGTTTCTGCTCTTCCACATTTCTCTCTCACAATACACCAAGAAGGTTTGAGGCCGGTTAGCTATTATGGAACTTTTGATTAGCTGGAGGATAGTACACATTGAAATGGGTCATTGTCTTTTTGGAAGACTTCTTAGATGTTTTCTAGTGAAGGTGGCATGGTCATGATTCTGCCCCAATACAGAGCTAGACTTTATGACTTCACCATCCTTCCCAGCCATCTGACACCCTGCCTGTCCTTTGAGGTGCTAAAAAAGGGGAAGTCCTCAGTAAGTGTCTCCGTTTTTTTCTATCTGTGACTAGAGATGTTAAGACTTGTCCTCTCTCCCACTTTGCAACTGACAAGGACAGTACAGCTATGAGGCCCGCAGCTGGACATGTATAGGTGAATGAAGGGTTGAGTAGACAGGCATTACCTAGGACATCTTTCTCTCAGACTCTGGCACAGTGACTGGATATACCAGGACCCCTTTTCGGTGCTTCGGTAGGAAACACAGTTGTTCACAGTGGCCATCCCCAGCAGAAAGTCAGCCTCATTTGGGATATTTCTCTTTTGATATGAGTCCATTTCTAAATAAGCATCATTCTCTTCTGAGTCGGTCTCAACAGTTATGCCTTTCTGAAAGTTATCCCCTTGACAAGCCTGGATAAAAAAGATTTTCGGTTTGCCTGCAAGGGAAGGGCACTTCAAACCAGTGAAGTAAGAGGTCAGCTCATAGATGGGGGCTTCCTGCCCATCGCAGCCATAGACGATGCCCTTGTCTCCATGGGAAAGGATGCAGCAGATGAAGCAGTCTTTGTCTTTGTGGTCCTTGCTTTGGTAGCTTTTCAGGATCTCACAGATTTGCTTTGCTGTGGTGTCTTTGTAACGCACTACCTCAAAATGAAGCTCACTAAAGATGTTGTGCAAAGCCTCTGAAAAGTGAAATACAAAAAGTCATATTACACCAACAGTACCCAGACCAAAGCCAGAGCTAAAGAGAGCATTGATAAGAATTTGAACCAGAACTTAAGAACAAGATCCTCTATATTAGTGGCTAGATTCTAATAGCTGGAAAAAATTTCTCAGTCCTGAGGCAACAAACAAAAGTAGAATACTATTGTTGGCCCAGAGCACTAAGTTAAGTATAAATTGTACACTTTTGTATACTTAACTAGTGCTCTAAGACAGAGCACTTAGTATACAATTTTACCTATATGTTCCCAAAAATTCTAGTTTAGCACTTCTTAGTTGGGATTCAGGAATCTGTATTTTAACAACTCCACCAGGTGATTCTCATCATGAGAGAAGTTTGGGAAACACTGGTCTACAAGATGAGTAAGCTGTTACTTAGGCTTACTTACCAATCCAATCTAAAAAATAATTGTATTATTTACACTAATCAGAAAACCAAAACCAAAAGGACTTTTAACAAACTATCCATACTTTATTCTGAATGCTCTCAAAACTGTAAAAATAAAATATATGAATATTTAAAAAGTCAAGCAAAACTAAAAGACCTATTTATTACAAAAAAAAACAAACTATCCTCTCTAGCCCTCCCTCTTACCTAGTCAGGTTCCATGAAGGCAACCACTTTCAAATTCTAACTCCTTTTTGTTTGTTTGTTATTATCAGCCTCCATTTTGTAATAAATTTTGGTACATTGCTATTTATTGATTGATAAATTTTAGACTTCTGTATTGCATTACTGATATGGTGCTCTTACACAATTGTTTACAATTTTTAGTAGAATCAATAGTAATGTTTTTATTACTAGTACTATTTAAACAAATACTTAATTATGCTTCCCTTCTTTTTTTTAATTGTTGACACAATTATAAATTTCCCCCATTTCCCCCACCTGGCTTTCACCACACTGTTGTCTGTCTCTAGGGGCTATGCGTATATATTCTTTGACTAATCTCTTCACCTCATCCAATTCTCCCTCCCACCTCCCCTCTGACATGTCAGTCTGTTCCGTGTATCCATCCTCTGGTTCTGTTTTGTTCATCAGTTTATTTTGTGTCCCAACATGCTCTATCTTTGAGAAGAATATATTCTGCTGCTTTGGGTTGAAATGTTCTGGTGTAAATATCAATTCAATCCTATTCCTGGCCCTTGGCAACCTGTTTGAGCCACAGTTTGTGGGCTGCCTCTGTGGGCGCGGCAAGGCCAGCTTTTACCAGTACAGGGCTCAGAGGGGGGTCCACGAGCCTCTCCAGGCACCTAGGATCTGCCTCCACCTGCCAGCTCGCTGTTCAGCTGTCACTGAAAGAACCTCTGGCAGAATGGGGAGGTGTGATATTGGATCTCCTGTGAGGGAGGTGCCATTCAGACTTCAGGAAAGACGGTGGGTGTGATCCCCATCGCAGAGCTACAGTACAGGCCTGTGTCTGTCCTGGTTTTTCCCTGACCTCAGCAGGGCAGAGCCCCTAGTAATTGTGTGTGTGTGTGTGGGGGGGGGGGGGGGGGGGGGAGGAGTGAAGGGTGGGGAGGCGGGGCTTCTGTAGCCCAGAGATTGAGTCTGGGAAGCCAGGAGGGTGTTGCTATCAGGTCTCCTGTGAAAGGGAAGAGCCAGTCTGGTTCCTGGGAAAGGGGGGGGAATGATTCCACCCCAAAGCCAGTCACTGACACCCCCTGAGCGTTCCCAGACTTCTTGGCCCCAGCCAATGCTGCTGACTCCTCAGCAGGGCTTAAGATCCACAGGGTCCGGTGAAAGGGATTCCTGAGGATGAGGTAACAGCTTTTCCCCAGGCTGATTGCTCGACCCAAGAAAGAAGGCTGCTGCGGTATCAGAGGATGACTCGGGACAGGCATCCTGGCAGTGGTTCCCATGTTTCCAAACCACACCCAAGACTCTCCTCAGCCGACTGTTCGCACTGGTCTCCCTCCGCCAGAGCCTGAGGGAGTGCCTGGCTGCCAACAGAATTTTGCACAATGATCCTTAGGGTGCCTCTGTCTCTAAAGGGCTCTGCCTCTCCTTGGCAGACAGAAACCCTGCCATTTCTCACAGCCTGATGCTATGTGGGCACCTGTTCCCAGCTCTGGCGCTCTGGTCTGGGGAGCCACACCTGGGATTTAGGCTTTACGCCCCACAGGGGGAGCCTCTTGAAGCTGATCCTATCCCCTTTAACCTCAGCCACCTCTTCATATCCCCCCACTTCCTGCCAGCCCTGGGTTATAAGTCTCCTCTGTAGATTGTCTTTAGTTGGTAATTCAGGAGGATCACTCCCCAATTTAGTTGTCTTCCCAATTGGGATCTGGGAGGAGGTGAGAGCAAGATCCACCTACTCTGCTGCCATCTTGAAAAGTCCTGTGCTTCCTTTCTTATGAAACTTTTGTCTTTCCTGGAATTAGTAATTGCACTAATTTTTATTGCTTTGTTTTCTATGTGCTTAACACTACTTTTTCCCTCAAATGTGTTCATAGATCTAGCCAGTCTTTCAACACTGACTAGGCTCCCTGTCTGATTTCTTTTTTAATAAAACATTGTATATATTCAAGGTGTACAATATGATGATATACACAGTGAGATGATTACAATAGACAAGCTAATAACATATCTCCACACATAGTTACGGTGAGTATGTGTATGTGTGATGAGAGCACCTGAAATACATGCCTAGCATATATATGTCTAGTATTCAATACAGCATCATCTATCTACACTAATAAAAGAGAAACATGCAAATTGACCATACCTTTGCTATGCCCACAAGCCACACCCACCAGCCAATCAGGAGTGAGTATGCAAATTAACCTAACCAAGATGGCTGCAGCCACAGAGCAAGCAGAAGGCTTGGGTTTCACCGGCAATGGAGGAAGCCAACCTTCCCACACACCCTGGCTGGCCCTGGCCTCCACTCAAGGCTACAAAGTTTCAATTATAGAAGATAAATAAATACCAACAAAAATGGCTGCGGCCACAGAGCAAGCAGAAGGCTTGGTTTTCCCTGACAATGGAGGAAACTTTGTAGCCTTGAGTGGAGGCCAGGGCTGGCCCTGGCCTCCACTCAAGGCTACAAAGTTTCAATTACAGAAGAAAATAAATCCTAGATACCAGGGTCTCTGCTTGGGTCATCGGAGGTGTGTGGCCATCCTGCAAACCACCGCAGGCCCCTCACCCAGGCCACCCCAAGGGAACCCTCACCCTGATCTGGGACACTTCAGGGCTTAACAGCCAGCCACCACCCATCCACCAGGCCTCTATCCTGTCTAATAAAAGAATAATATGCAAATTGACAGTCACTCCAACACACAATATGGCTGCCACAAGATGGCCAGCAGAGGAGGGCAGTTGAGAGGGACCAGGCCAGCAGGGGAGGTCAGTTGGAAGGGACCAGGCCTGCAGAGGAGGAAAGTTGGGGGTGACCCTGCCTGCAGGAAGGGCAGTTTGGGGGGGAACCAGGCCTGTAGGGGAGGGCAGTTGCTTGGGGACCAGGCCTTCATGGGAGTGCAGATAAGGGTGACCAGGCCTGCAAAGGAAGGCAGTTAGGGGCAATCAGGCTGGCAGGGGAGCAGTTAGGCATCAATCAGGCTGGCAGGGGAGTGGCTAGAGGGTGATCAGGCTGGCAGGTAGAAGTGGTTAGGGGCAGTCATGAAGACAGGCAGGCAAGAAGTTGGGAGCCAGCAGTCCTAGAGGGATCGCTGACTGACCATTTAGGCCCAATCCCAGTAGGATCAGTCGGACATCCCTCGAGGGGTCCCAGATTGGAGAGGGTGCAGGCTGGGCTGAGGGACTCACTCTCCCATGCACGAATATAAAAGGCTAAGTGACTGTCCAACCTACTGACTGGCTGGATGGCTGGTAGGTATGAAGCGCGCTGACCACTGGGAGGCAGATACTCAATGCAGGAGCTGTGTGCTCCCTCTGCTCAGCCAGAAGCCAGACTCATGGCTGGCGAGAGCAGTGGTGGTGACAGGAGTCTCTCCCACCTCTTTGGCAGCAGTAAGGAGCAGTGAACAGGCGGGTGGTAAGGAGAAAGGGGTCCCGGACTGTGAGAGGCGTAGGCCAGGCTGAGGGGATTCCCCCCCCCCATCCCGAGTGCACAAATTTTGTGCACAGAGCCTCTAGTTAGAAATATTTTATATATCTTTGTTGCCAAAACCAGTTTGGCTCAATGGCTAGAACGTCGGCCTGCGGACTCAAGGGTCCCGGGTTCGATTCCGGTCAAGGACATGTATCTTGGCTGTGGGCACATACCCAGTAGGGAGTGTGCAGGAGGCAGCTGATCGATGTTCCTCTCTCATCAATGTCTCTGGCTTTCTATCCCTCTCCCTTCCTCTCTGTAAAAAATCAATAAAATATATATATATATTTTTTAAAAAAGAAGTATTTTATATATCTTTTGGATTCTACTGTACCTTCATCAAAGTCTGTTCCATCCCTATCCTTTATTTTGTGAAGTTTGGGCACGTTCTCCCGTGCTTTGCTAAAATCATAATTATTAAAGATCACACAGTATCCTCGAGGTTTGCTTTTCATTCGGTAAACTTTGTCCGCTGTCTGAAAAACAAAAACACAACCCAGGAGCTGACAGTGAGGGTCAAACACTTGAGATATTGACAAGCAACTCCCTGGTCCAAGGTTCGGCTGGCCCCTGAGCCAGAGTGGGCACGTTCAGTGACTCCCACCCAAGCTGACATTGTTTGCCTAACAAGATGGCTCCTTTCTCCTCACACAGGATCCCAGACTCTTGCCCCACCTGCAGTGTGTCTAGTTAATGTCCCAGTACTTGGGCCTCCTGAGCACCTTACACTTACATTCGTATTGTCATCATAGTATATTATTTGTCCTCATCTCTGCTCAAGGCAGATGACATCTTAGTCAGGAACCAGGACTCAATCATTTGTGAGAGCTCAAGCAGGAGTTGTTCAATGAATGAACATCTCAGGGCTGTCTCTGGGCTGCCCTTCCATGACTCTGATTTCCACAGCTGTCTGATCAACTCATCCCTGTTTTTGGGCAAACAGCTGAGGGACTGCCCTTCACATATAACAGTGAGTTCCCAGACTGTTAAAGCTGATGGATTAATCTGGTTCTCAGGACCACAGGGACAGGGGGTGAGAGATGCACTGGGCAGGCAGATCTTGGCTATTGCAGGTCACAGTTTCCAGACTCTAGAACCTGACATTACCAGTCAGTGGTAACCCTGGGTTGGCCTTATTTTTCCAGAGCTGTTTCAGTGCAAAGATATCCAACATTTATTGGGAAATCCATGCAGCTCCTTTCCAGTAGAGAAAGGGGTTCCCAGCTGGGGTGGGGAGGTTGGTTTGGAGGTGTGAGGGATTCTTGGCTGTATCCTATATAATATAAACCTAATATGCTAAGTGTCCAGTCGTCTGGATGTCGGTTCAGCCAATCAAGGCGTAATATGCTAATGATATGCTAAGGCCACTCAAATGCTCACTATGATGTGCACTGAGCATCAGGGGGCAGTCACTCCAACCGGTTAGGTTAGCTTGCTGCTGGGGTCCGGCTGATCAGGACTGAGCAAGATAAGCCGGACATGCCCTGGATCCCTCCCATGGTCCCTCTCTGGCTGGCCAACATCCCGCGTCCCTCCCTGGCCCTGACATGCATTGGTGGGTCCCTCAGCCTGGCCTGCACCCTCTTACAATCCAGGACCCCTCAGGTGGGCACACTGACTCTCAGGTAGTTCCATCTGTATAATAAACGTGTAAGCACCTTGACAGTGAAACAACTGGAATGACCAGTCACTGTGATGTGCACTGACCACCAAGGGGCAGACACTCAATGCAGGAGCTGTCCCCTCATGGTCAGTGCACTTCCACAAGGGGCCATGCTGCTCACTCAGAAGCCAGGCTCATGGCTGGCAAGCACAGCGGTGGTGGCGGGAGCCTCTCCCACCTCCATGGCAGCGGTAAGGAGTGAGCCGGCAGGAGGTAAGGAGCGAGGGGTCCCAGACTGCAAGAGAGTGCAGGCCAGGCTGAGGACCCCCCACACACACACCAGTGCATGAATTTTGTGCACTAGGCCTCTAGCACTTAATAACCTTAAAACCTTGAGCAAGTTATCCAATCTCTCTTGCACCCAGGATCCTTAGCTGCTCTTGGGGCAATGCCTATAGAGTGCTTTACTCTGCTGTGTGCTCCCTGACAAATAATCCTTGATTTTCAGACTGAGAGGGGTCCGGTAACTTGTTCAGGAGCCCACTGGTAACTTGTCCTCTAGGCTTAATTTTAAGTCTCCCGCTGGGCTCCTGGAGTCCAGGGTTTCCTCTGCTCCCCGCCACAGAGAGGCGTGAGTGGGCTATGAGTCAGAATGGGTTCAGTGGGTCGCTGAGGGTTACACACGCAAGAGTGCTTATGTCTAGAAAGGCCATTCCTGGGCCGGCTCTCTGGGGTGAGAACACAGAGATGGCTAGATCACGGGCGTTTGGCACTTGCACCCGATCACCAAGGAGAAACCGTTTTGAGATGTCAAGTTAAAGGAAACGGCTTTGCTCTCCCCAGTCCTGCTGGGCTCTGCCTTTGGGCTGCTGCGGCTGCTGAAAGAGCCGGGCTGGGGCCTTCTCACCCCTCTGCTCCAACTGTTTCAGGGTCTTTGTCTTTGGTTTTAAAATAAACCTTTAACCCGAGATAACGTTTTCTTTGCGTTAAAAGGTCACACTTGAAGCTTGTCCTTCTGTGAATGTTTTCTCTAGTCCTCAAAATAGTCACCACGTTTCTTCTCCTTACTAGTTTATCGGGAAGCTACAAAAGCTAAGGAATAGTCTAAGGAGGACCTGTAATGCAAAGAGGAGAAGTGGTGGGAGGTTTCCTCATACCTGCGGTGGCTCACAGTCCTGCTCCCGGGACTCACTGTCCTGCTCCCGGGGCGCACAGTTCTGCTCCCGCGGCGACTCACAGTTTTGTTCCTGGGGCTCACTCTCCTGCTCTCGAGGATAGTCTGAAATTGGCCCTCCCTCTGCAGGGAACGACACATGGCAGAGAAGGCACCTCAGTCAAGAAACATGCAACACCTGGGATAACATAAGTCCCTTCTAACAGGAAAATTCATATCCTTACAATCCACAGAATAAGTCCCATTCTTACCACTGAATAACTCAGCGTCTGTTTCAGGCTGGCTGGCCTGAGGCCGCATAGTTTGTGTCTCTAGACACATCTTTTAGTGGGTAGAGCAGAGGTGACAAGAAGTAGCCACCGAGCCCTCTTCCCGGTACTTGGCGGCAGGTCCATTAAGATGTGGACATGGATGGTAGGGGGTTGTAGAGAGGAAGCAATGAAAATACCTAAGAGTAAATTAGTTAAATAAGTCTTGAAAACATCTCTAGGTACCACCACTTCAAAATTCACCTGGACTTCTGTTAAGAGGTTAAGATTAAAAAAAAAAAAAAAAAAAACACAACTCCCTGCCCAGCGGGCGTGGCTCAATGACTGAGCATCAATCTGTGAACCAAGAGGTCACAGTTCGATTCTTGGTCAGGGTACATGCACAGGTTTCGGGCTGGATCCCCAGTGTGTGGAGGGGAGGGCAGGGGGGGGGGGATGTAAGAGGCAGCTGATCAAAGATTCTCTCTTTCCCTTTCCCTTTCTCATTGAAATCAATAAAAAATATCTATTAAGAAAAAACCAATTTAATCAGCCGAAACCGGTTTGGCTCAGTGGATAGAGCATCGGACTGCGGACTGAAGGGTCCCAGGTTCAATTCCAGTCAAGGGCATGTGCCTTGGTTGTGGGCATATCCCCAGTAGAGAGTGTGCAGGAGGCAGCTAATTGATGTTTCTCTCTCATCAAAGTTTCTCTCTATCCTTCTTCCTTCCACTCTGTAAAAAAATCAATAAAAATATATTTTTTAATACATTTTGCTGGTTCACAACTGTGAGGTTATTTCTACCTTTACTTAATTCTTCTTCATAAGCACTGATTTTATCCAGCAGGCTCAGGTTGATTTGTCCACAGATTCTTTTTAGGGTGTCCAAATTTCTTTCCCCAAGGATGAGTCTCTTCTCCATCTCCATGAAAATATCAAGCAAGCTCTAGAGGGAGGAGACATAAAGTTGGAAGATGGAATTGGGCCATTGACTTTTAGATTAGATTTGTTTTTACATGCCCCTTCTCCAACCCAAGGGACTGCCCTCGCTTCCCAAGCAGACTCTCCTGAGAGGACAGCCTGGTCTTTCCAAACCAATATACTGCTAGGAAGGCACTTCCGTGTTTTCTGCCCAGAAGTAGAGAAGACAGAGGAGTCACAATATCCCTCCCCAGGACCCGGGCCCTGCGCTAAAACCACCTGTGACGCCTTCGTGTGAAACAGCCAGAGGTGCACGCTGGGACAGCCATGGCCCCCATGGTGACAGCCTGGGAACTGCCTCACACCCAACATTTCCTCCGGTGTTCACACACACACACACACACACACACACACACCACACCACACCACACCACACACGCATATACCACACCAGACACATACACACACACACACAAAAACCCTGCAGCACACCACATGAGCACAGATATGCACACATCCAGAAACACCCCACACATATATAAACACACATGCACACACATCAGACACACAAAACCACATCAGACACAGACACCTGTCTCTCGTGGCTCTGCAGAGTCCCACACTGGGCTGAGCCCACAACCCTCTTCTCTTCTCCTGACACTGCCTTGCTCCTGGTCATTACTGTGAGGAGCACTTCGGAGCATACAAAGGGGTCACATCTTCTTCTTCAGCCCAGGCTAAAAAGTGAGAATCTGGCTGCTTTTCCCAGAGTAGCCCCCCTTCAGCCTCAGCGATCCCCACCGGCCGGCTCTTCCCCGAGACTGAATCCTGGCATGACACCAGGTCTTACCATGCTTTCCGCCAGTTTGTATCTAGAGAGCTCCTGGTTCAAAAAAAACTTAAAGTCCTTCAATTCCTGTGCAGTTACATCTTCTGAAATCTGGAAAAGCATGACCCTGCGGTGGGAAAAGGAGACTCTTGAGAAACGCTTTTTTAAATAATTCCTCCGATGATACAAGGCGCCCCAGCAGGCTGGCTTCCGATGGCCTCCCTTCCACAGAAAGCCAGCTCCTGGCAGGGGTGGGAGCTGAGTGCTTGGGGAGGGGCTGGCGTATTGACACAGAAGACCACTGCCTCATGCCCCACCATCCAGCCTTAACAGAATTGAACCAACTGTCCTTCAGTTCATGTCAGTTCCACAAATTGTGGTTTCCTGGCGTCTTCACTATAACATCGAGATCTCGTTGCAACAAGAAAGCTTTGATTTTGGAAATGACGTTTTTCAAAATGCAAATCCGATCATCGCTTTCTAATTAGAACGTGTCAGTGTTCCCAGCCATCGCCTTCAGCAGGAAGGCCAG
Organism: Pipistrellus hanaki; assembly: GCF_964339955.1. NCBI lineage: Eukaryota > Metazoa > Chordata > Mammalia > Chiroptera > Vespertilionidae > Pipistrellus > Pipistrellus hanaki. The sequence goes on along the minus strand of NC_140510.1, from coordinate 73,904,103 downwards.
ACACTCAGAAACTCTGTGAGTTGAGCCCAACCTAACCCCTCATCTTGGCCACTCCTCACCACCTCCCACTGTCTCTTCTCCGAGCACACCCAGCTGCCCTGCCCCTCACCTTTTTGTGCCTAGCCCCCCACCACACCCCTGCTCCCTTGTCTCTCTTTAGACAACCACTCATCCACTAACAGCTCAAGCACAGCCTGAGTGCATTCACCCTCTGCGCCTTTGTGTTGCCCAAAGATGAACAAATAAATCCTCTGTTTATCAAGCTCTCTAAATCCCCTGAGAGAAGGGCCCAGGCCCGGTTTGCTCCCATAAGCTCGGAGGGATGTGAGGGAGAGTGTTTAAATGCAGGGGACACAGACTAAGGATGTTGGAACCCAGACTTAGGATGTTGGGTCCCACCGCTTACGAGCTGTGTGACTTCAGACACGTTACACACGTTGTCTTCATTGTGGACCGCAGGTGCTTCTGGGTCTACTCGTTGGACCATGTTGGGGGTTACATGAATAAGTTTACCTGCCGTCCTCAAACCAGTTGTTGGCAACGCACTAAGTGCTCGACACATGGCACTATTATTTCCTAACCTATGGTAGGATTTGGGGATATGCTTGTTCAATGAGAAGAGGAATGTTTTATAATTCATCCAACTTTCATTATTATGTTGTAAAGGAAACAACTTTAATGCAAAAACACGTTAACCTCAAAGTTAAATTAGAAAATTAAAGTCCTGAAAATAAAAGTAGTATTATCATCTGCTTCATCCTTCTCATGGAACCTCTAGCCTAGGAGTATTTTGCTAAAGCTTTCTCGCTTGGGCCAAGATTGGGTCCAATCTATAGCCACTGTCCCTTTTAACTTTACTACCAGGTATTTTTCCCTTTCACTTTCCTCATATTGAAACCTACTAGCTTTCTTGTACCATCACTGTCTACAAATAAACCTGGATAGTTTATAAGACATTTATTTTTAGGTAGCAGTTCTACTTTGACATTTTAAATGTCTAGTGTTTTCTTATAAATGGAAAGCGATCACACATGTGTTTTTTATTTACTGGCTAATGATAAACAATGAAGAAGCAGTAGCTTGTACTTGTGCTGGCTCCACCCCAAACTATAATAGCATGTTGAATATTTTAACAGACAGATCCTGCCCCTGGCAGGGACCCCTGACCCTATAAGAAGGACAGGCCATGTCTGGCAATGGCCGGTTATCTCAGTCTAGCAGCCTCCAGAAGACCAAGACGGTGGGCACAAGCTGAGACCTTCTAGGTCCTAGTTTGGGGAATGTTGCTTTTTAGGACTAATTGGTGCCTAGTTTAAAGATTCCTTAAAGGAACTTCTCAATCCTATTAAAACCAGAGTTCCCAGTATTGAATAGTGTCCTCCTTCCCAACGCATGTTCACCCAGAACACATCAATGTGACCTTATTTTAAAAAGGTCTCTCTGTTGTGATCTCGTTAAAATGAGGTCATATTGGATTCGAGTGGGTCCTAATTCAATGACTGGGTCCTTACAGGAAGAGGGAGATTCAGACAACAGACACAAAAGGAAGAATGGAGAGAGGGGTTAGATTGATGATTCTACAAGACGAAGGCTACCGAGAACAGAGGATTTTTTAAAAAGAGAAGTAGGGCCAAAACCGGTTTGGCTCAGAGGATAGAGCATTGGCCTGTGGCCTGAAAGGTCCCAGGTTTGATTCCGGTCAAGGCCATGTATCTTGGTTGCGGGCATATCCCCAGTAGGGGCTGTGCAAGAGGCAGCTGATCAATGTTTCTCTCTCATCGATGTTTCTAACTCTCTATCCCTCTCTGTAAAAAAATCAATAAAATATATTTTTTTTTAAAAAGAGAGAGAGAGAGAGAGAGAGAGAGAGAGAGAGAGAGAGAGGTAATGTGTTTCTATTTTTTAGGTTTTGAGAATCACAAAGATGTAACAGGAAGTGACTTATCACCCTAAATTACCCGAGTCTCCCACGGGTGGGGACGGGCTGAGCTGCAAGGCCTTTGGCAGGATTGACACCCACGTCAGTGTCATTCTCTGAGCAGCAGCAGGCCTCACGCCGGCTAAGCAGTCTCTGAGGGCTCTGGCCTGGCCCCTGGAATGCCTCATTGGAGGATTCTATAATGCAAGTGTGAGAAATTCTCCATTGAGAATTTCCAGTCATCCACAAGTGAGTGGGAAGAGGATTTTGGGTAAAAAATAGTGACTCGATATCTAAAACTAGAGGCCCAGTGCATGAATACTCTAGTGGGGTTCCTTGGCATGGCCTGCAGGGATAGGGCCATGGCAGGTGGCTGGGGGGGAGCCCAAACCCTGGCCTGGCACCATGCCACTCCCACTCATCCCGACCCAACTGTGCATTAAGCTTGCCCATCGTGGGAGCACACAGACCACCTGGGGGCAGCTCCTGCATTGAGTTTCTGCCCCCGGGTGGTCAGTGCACATCATCGTAGTGACTGGTCAACTGGTGGCTTGGGCTTTTATATATATAAATAGACAAAGCACATAATGTGGGCATCAAGAAAACAGAAATACCAACACAACAGACACAGAAAGAGAGTTAGAACATTTAGAAAAGGTCTATTTTAATGGCAGCATACTTGCAGGTAATGTTTCACCTTACAATTTTATTTTATGGTTTGAGCTTTTTTTTTTTTTTTTTCCTTCCTGAATTCTACATCAGGTCTCCACATTTCTTCATCTGGAAATAAGAAGCCATCTTCCCACAGCCTCCAAAGTCATTCTACATTAACAACCTGCAATTAACTCTCCCACAGAGATGTATCCGCTGCCCCCCACACACACACACACACTTCCCGTGCTGAGGCTGCGAAATGGTCCCCACCTGTACGCAGAGATCTGAGCCCGGCCCGGGATCTGAAGCTCCTTCCGCATCTCCTCCTTGCTGGTCTTCAGGCCCTTTTCCAGCAGATCCAGCCTGTCGATTCGGAATAGCAGCTCCCTCAGGAAGGACAAGTTGCTTTCCTCCAGCATTCTCTTCTCCTGGAGTTTCTCGAAGAGCATCAAGGCGTCCTTGATGGGCTCCTGCTTCCTTGGTGGGATGTAGTCCAGGCTCAGGAACTTGAGTGCGGCCACCTCATAACTGTTCAGCGCTTCCCCAATTTCATACAGACAGCTGCTGAAACTCATGCTTGCCCGTGTTAGTCAAATGTAGCTATAGCCTAGGTCAAAACACAACATTACGATGAGAAAGAAAAGTACCAATAACTGGTTGGTTCCCTCGTCAAATGCTATGGCATTTGCCATACACGTCAGACATTTTGCTGTAGATACAGGGAAGAAAAAAAAAGACAAACAAGCTCCTGCTCTCAAGTAGCTTACTGTTTGAGATGGTCGATCTATAAACTAGCCAATGGTCAGAAGAGTTGTGATCAGGGTGCAGTAGGAACTATAAATACTTGGAAGCAGTGGTTCTCCAACTATCTGCAAAGCAGAAGAAGGCTTTGTTGAAGTCTCACTCAGACTCTCCCTTGCCTTCAGAGGTGCCTGGAGAGCTGCTGCGTGAGAACCTTGGACTAGGAAACCTGAACTTTCCATCTGCCTCCGTCATCCACTCGATCCCACAGACTCTGTGCCTTCAGCACGTTCCTTGACCTCAAGTAACCTTGACCTGTTTGGACTCCTTTCCTTCCTAAAGCAAAGCAGATGGTTCCTGGCTCTTTAAGCTCCCTGCGTTTTACTAACATTCTTGGGTGAAAATGCAAATCCTGATTACACTCAGAGGTATTAAGCAAAGGTGAACCAGGATCCATATATTCTGTACATATGATATTAAAATAGAAATACTTTTGATTTGCACATGAAGGTAAGTGTTAGGTCTGATCAAATAATTGAATCATTCCCCCCCTCCCCTGGAAACTGACCTTTAGGCCACTTTCACAACAGACATTCCACTCGCTAAAGACCGTAACCTCTTCCCTGCAGTCCTTCCCAGGATCCAGACCTGCACAGAGAATTCTCTGCCCACCCCAGTCCCTTAAAAACCTTTGGCTGCCAAACTGGTTTGGCTCAGTGGATAGAGCGTCGGCCTGTGGACTGAAAAGTCCCGGGTTCGATTCCGGTCAAGGGCATGTACCTTGGTTGTGGGCATCCCCAGTAGGGGGTGTGCAAGAGGCAGCTGATGGATGATTCTCTCTCATTGATGTTTCTAACTATCTATCCCTCTCTCTTCCTCTCTGTAAAAAATCAATAAAATATATTAAAAACAAAACAAAACAAAAAAAAACCTTTGGCTCCCATCTTTGGGTGCTGGCTCCATCTGGGGGCACAGCCCATCTGGTATCCAGATGAATTAATAAATTTATAATCCAGAAGCACTTTGGCTTCATGCATTCCTCCGTTGGTGGCCCTTACAGTAAGCTTTACTTTTTTTTTTTTTTTTAAACTGACTGAAAAGACTGTGAGCCTTTTAAAAATCACCTTCCTATCTGCACTTTGATTATAAAACCAGTGGGTTTTTTTGGTGAAATTTTAAAATGAGTTATAATATGGTCCCAGTTATCATTACATACAACACACACACACACCCACACACACACACATTTATACAAAAATTAGGATCAGGCTGCATATTCAGGTGTATACACATCCCCTCCCCCCCCCCCACACACACACACTTAACAACCTATATAATAAAGATGTAATATGCAAATTGACCATCACTCCAACACACAAAATGTGGTCAAAGTGGCCCCCATGTGGTCAAAGATGGCCACTCCCATGTAGACACAAGATGGTCGCCACAAGATGGCCAGCAGAGGTCAGTTGTGGGCGATCAGGCCAGCAGGGGAGGGCTGTTAGGGATGACCTGGCCAGCAGGGAAGGGCAATTGGGGCAACCAGGCTTGCAGGAGAGTGGTTAAGGGGTGATCAGGCTGGCAGGCAGAGGTGGTTAGCGGCAAGCTCATTCCCTAAATCACACTCCATAGGAATACACCTGGGTGCTCACCAGGGTATGCTCCTGGCGTCTCATCACAGCGTAACGGGTAACCTCAAGGACCCAGGAGCATCTCACACGTCCTCCAATAAAGGGACACTAAGCGAGCTAAGGCGTGGTCATGCCACACCACGTCACGCAGAGGTTAAAAAGTGCATTCCATCCCCCAAACTACAAAGGGATAGAGATTCAAAATACGTTGCTATGATGACAGTGAGAAAAAAAAAATAATCGCACACCTACTTTTTTAAAATACTCAAAGCAATACAATTAGATTTTCAGTGACTACAGACACATATGTAAAAGTGAGGTCTGGAGGGAGACGTACCGTACTAATCAAGTTGTTCCTCCTGGAGACGGAGGGGAAAGTGACTGTGTGGGCCGAAGGAGTGAGGAAAAGCAATGTGCCTTTTCCTGTCACGTGTTAAGGAGAAAATACGCAGGTACCCTCTGCGTGAATTAAATGGAACTTAAAACACCAGCCTGGGTGTGTCTTGTGTTTAAGAGAGAGGAATAAAGTGGGTGGAGGAGGGGCAGGCAGTGAGGTTTTGGGGAATCTGAGGAGAGAGAACCCCATGGAGATAAGATCACGGAGGAGTGACACAATTACATGCATGTTTTTACAAGGAAAAGGTGGGTGCGGGGGGGGGGGGGGGGACTAGAAGGACCAAACATTTATAAAGAACTTACTTTCTTCAAAATAGCCGGAAACTCCCACACATCTTCTGTGTCTGAAAAAACTGGTGGGCTGAATATAGGAAGACTACAGAAGAACCGCATGCAAGAACCTCTATCTAACAGGCATTTCCTCTCAGTGGCAAATACACATCTATTCAAACACGGACAGAATAATCACAAACCCTGACCACAGCCCTAACCGGTTGACTTAGTGGATAGAACATCGGCCTGAGGACTGAAGGGTCCCAGGTTCAATTCTGGTCAAGGGCATGTACCTTGGTTGTAGGCACATCCCCAGTAGGGTGATGGATGTTTCTCATAAATGTTTCTAACTCTCTATTCCTCTCCTCTCCTCTCTGTAAAAAAAATCAATAAAAAATATTTTTTAAAGGGGAAGGGGCCAAGATTAGAAATGTATACATATAATACCTTAATAAAAAAAAAAGAAAAAAAAAACCCAAAAAAGTTTTTAAAAATTAAAAATAAATTAAGTCCTTTTGAAACTTGAAAAAACCCTGTCCACAAGGAAAATTCTAATAGATTTCCAAAAAGCAGAAATAATATAGCCTATGTTCTCTGGCTATTAGACGTTAACAATGAAATTAGAAATTAACATGTTAATTAGAAGTTAACAATGAAAAATGGCCCAATCAAACACATCACCAAAAAAAAGGCTCTTCACATTTAGGTGGCTTTTTAAACACATGGTGTTCGAACAAATGGGTAGACTTCTGGGACAGCTGAATCCTAACTGAACTCCTTACATCAAAATAAACTGCAGATGGATCAAAGATTAAATCCTTAAAATTAAAATACTAAGATAAGACAGGAGAATTTTTAAAAATAATCTTACAGTAGGGAAGAACCTCTCTAAGTATGACAGAAAACCCAAAAGCCATCAAAGAAAGGTTGATAAAATGTATTTAAATAAAAACAAATATTCTGGGAGGGGGAAATCCACAAATTTTCAAAACATAAATAAATCTTGCACTGGGAAAAATGGGGCAGTAATATGTAATATAAAAGGGACTAATTTTTTTTTAAATAGGACTCCTGCCGGGACCGGTTTGGCTCAGTGGATAGAGCGTCGTCGGCCTGAGGACTGAAAGGTCCCGGGTTCGATTCCGAGCAAGGGCATGTACCTTGGTTGCAGGCACATCCCCAGTGGGGGGTGTGCAAGAGGCAGCTGATCGATGGTTCTCTCTCATCGATGTTTCTAACTCTCTATCCCTCTCTCTTCCTCTCTGTGAAAAATCAATAAAATATATATTAAAAAAATAATAATAAAATAAATAAATAAATAAATAAATAAATAAATAGGACTCCTACATGGACATAGATAATGGGGCAGTGAGGACTGGGGCAGGGGGTGGGGCAGGCTGAAGAGAGTCAATGGGTGGGGGGGAGGGAAGGGGTGATATATGCAATATTTTCAATAATAAAGAACTATGTTTAAAAAATAAAAAATGGGGAGAGAAAGAAAAGAAAAACTAAAATGGGGAAAGGAGAAGAAAAATTAGAGGAAAAAAGAAAATTATTATTATTAATTATAATACAATAATTAACAACTAACAATTCAAGAATAAACTCTTTGCTGAAACCGGTTTAGCTCAGTGGATAGAGCGTCAGCCTGCAGACTGAAGGGTCCCAGGTTCGATTCCAGTCAAAGGCATGTACCTTGGTGGCGGGCACATCCCCAGAAGGGGGTGTGCAGGAGGCAGCTGGTCGATGTTTCTCTCTCATCGATGTTTCTAACTCTCTATCCCTCTCTCTTCCTCTCTGTAAAAAAATCAATAAAATATATCTTTAAAAAAAAAAAAAGAATAAGCTCTCTGTTTCATGTACTCACAACTGTAAACCTACTTTGCCCACCCTGGATGTACATTACAATTCAAGGCCAATGATCTGTCTCATAATTGATGCTTTTCTTTCTCTCCCTTTCCCTTCCTCTCTGAATAAATAAAAAAAATTATGTTTTTAATTTTATATGTTTTAAAAATATTAATCGAACAAAGTTTCCAGCTCAGGAGACTGTCCGGTAAACGCGGGTGCCAGGGTCCCTGAAGTTAGAACATGAGTTTACTTAGAGCATGACTGGGGCTGGGCTCCTGTCCTCGGGAGTCAGCTCATGTCGCTCTCTATCTTACTATCTCTGCAGTAACATGACAATGTTCTCTAAGTGATTTTTGCATCGAATCAAAATGGCCACTTGGTAAAATGCTGGTGAGGTTTCTTTCCTGGCTCAGGGCTCCCAGCACACACCGGTATGACTGACAATCAGTCTGTTTGTTTGTTTGTCTGTTTGTTGTTTAGGTCACTTAGTTTTCTAGTCATAGTGCCTGGAAAGCGATCGCCTGTGTGAGATTTCCCACCATTAACCACAGGCTGCCGCTGGCACTGGGTCCTCCGCTTACTGGGCAAACTCACGAGCTAGAAACATGGTGAGATTGATATTTTTTAAAATATATTTTTATTGATTTCAGAAAGGAAGGGAGAGGGAGATAGAAACGTCAGGGATGAGAGAGAATCATGGATTGGCTGCCTCTGCACTCCCCACACTGGAGATCGAGCCTACAACCCGGACATGCGCCCTGCCCAGAATTGAACCATGACTTCCTGGTTCACAGGTCAACACTCAACCACGGAACAACACCCGCCGGGCAGATTAATTAAAAAACAAAAAAAAATTCCTCGTTGCATTTTTCTGATCCTAAAATAGTAGAAGTAACACTCCAAGGCAGAGGAGCGGGGTGGGGAGGGGAACCCCTCCAGGAGGTTTGCTTGGCTTTCGGTTATAAAGTATCTGTTCAACAATGAATTCACATACATAGTTCGCATTACATAGAGGAGTACGTTTAATATTTTTATAAGATATTTATGCCTGAAAGCATATTACGGTAAATAAAGGTTTTTTGAGATATATATTTATGACATATAATCCATATAAATATAAAAAACATGTTTTCTTGTCTCATTTTTACTGCTAGTCTCTGACAAAATTGCTATTATTATCCTCATTTTTTCTATTGTGAGAAATCAGTTTAGAAAAGAGCCAGTAAGAGATGAATGAGGCTAGATCTGAGCGTCTCACTTGAAGGTTGCAATGATAGACGATGAAAAGATTTTTACTTTTTTCTAATTGCAGTTGGAAGCCAGTGAAGGAAAACATCCAATATGCAAACTGTCCCCTCAGGAGCTCCACTGGTCGCTATGACAAGCACGGCACCTTCCAAATGACCCCATGTGGGCCCGATCAAACTCCCCCAAATGCCCGCCACCCCTTTCCCAGCCAGCCTCACCCCCATTGTTCCCCCCACCCAAACGGGATCAGGGCCAGCCAGCCAACTGCCCTGGGCCCTTCCTGCTGGCCGAGCCTCGGCAGAACAGCAGCCAATCTCCCTCGGTCCTTTTCCCGGCCGGCCAGCCCGCCTGATGGACCTCGATCACCGGCCAGGCCGAGGGACCCCACCTATGCACAAGTTCATGCATCAGGCCTCTAGTATAATTATATTTTTTAAATATTAAAACTATTTAAAAATTTTTAAAAGACCAAAAAATTACCCAAAGCATAAAACAAGAATTCTTATTAACTTCCCTAATGCAGGGAACTGTACAAACCTTACAAACCAAGCTAGTACATGCGGGAGCCTAAATTTAGACCTCAAATCCACCACTGCCTTATGGCCACGATTTAACTACAAATAAACCTCATCTACTCACAAACAATCCTTCTAGCAATATTCTAGCAGCATCCCAGATCCTTTAGGAATGTGGATAGCAGGGGACAAGACATCCAAAACTTGCAGTCATCGTGTGAGACAAAAGCCTGTATCTCATTTCCAGCTCAACAGGACTTGAAAATGGCTCTCAGGCCCAGCCCGTAGTTGACAGTGTGGCCATTCCCTCCCGGCCGGGATGGCCACCTCAAAGTGGGGACTCCCCCAGAACCTGCCAAAGTTCTTCGAGATTTAACTTTCGCTTTCTATTCTTTGACAAGTTTCACCTGCATAAGGATCACAGTACTTAGAGCATTTCAAAAAAAAAAAAAAATAGAAATGCATCAACCTTAGCTAAGGAGGCCTTGAGATATGCAATCTGTGGGGCCACGGGCACTAGGCTCAAACACAAGGCCCATTTCCAGGAGCCCACAGCCACCAGATCCCATCCCCAGCAGCCTAGAAAGCCCTAGAAGCAAAGGCCTTCCTCCCCAGGGGCCCAACTGACCTTACCAAAGGCAAATCCTGGGGCCCGCCCGGCTGCTGCTTCTCAGGCCTGGACCCACACCGCTGCTTGCTCTCCGCTGGTCTAGCCAAGGCAAGAGTAAGAGTCCAATGAAGCATGAACAGACTGACTTCCGGTTTTTACTCTGGCTCCTCCCACAATTTCATAAGGCTTACATAGAACCAAGAAATTATTACCTTTAGCTATATAAGTATGGGTGTTTGGGGGGAGGGAAGTCTCATTATCATATTCCAAAATTAGAAAGTGGGACTAGCCGAAACTGGTTTGACTCAGTGGATAGAGCGTTGGCCTGCGGACTGAAAGGTCCCAGGTTCGATTCTGGTCAAGGGCATGTACCTTGGTTGTGGGCACATCCCCAGTGGGGGATGTGCAAGAGGCAGCTGATCAATGATTCTCTCTCATCAATGTTACTAACTCTCTATCCCTCGCTCTTCCTCTCTGTCAAAAATCAATAAAATATATTAAAAGAAAGAAAGAAAGTTGGACTAAATGATGAGTAAGATTGCTTTCATTTCATACTTCCAGAATTTACCAATAGTCTAAGCTTATCATAAATTTTATGTTTTGCCTAAAAGATCAGGGTTCAATCCCAGTCAGGGCATAGGCCCAGGTTGTGGGCTTGAGCCTCAGTGTTCAGAAGGCAGCCAATCAATGATTCTCTCTCATCATTGTTTCTCTCTCTCTCCCACTCCCTCTCTGAAATCAATAAAAATATATTTAAAAAAATAAAAATATAACTTTGATGTTTTCATTTAATAAATATTGACTGAGCACTTCTGAGAGGCGTTGAGATCTGCAAACTGTGGGGACCCTCACCACAGCTCACAGAGAGTGTGCCAACTCCCACAGCTAAGTCTCGTGGTTTTCCCATCGACACTCACACACAAGGGTCACCTCCAGGGGCCCCTCGGCCACCAGATCCCACCCTCGGAGGCTTAGAAAACCCTGGAATCAACCCAGCCAACCTTCCCTGGGGCCCTCATCGTGGTTGGAGCCTGGGAGACGTAAAGGTGAACAAAACACATGTGAGCCCCGCCTTCCTGCTGTCTGTCAGTTGAGATGTTCTCTGATGTTAAAAGTAGAAACAAACAAAAAAAACAACCACCACCTCTTTTCTTGCAACTTCTTTTTTTCCCCCCACAGTGGAGTATAAGCTTCCAGATGACGTAGGCCCGTCTCACTGCTCAGAGGATTAAGTGAGGTGTCTGGACACATCTCGTCCCTCGAGGCGGCCTCGGTAAAGGTGCATGGTTAGACCCGTGACCTTCACACCCCCGATTCTGCTCCTAAAGTCTGAGTGAAAACAGCCACAGAATGCAGCTCTGTTTCGGAGCTAAATCCTGGCCCAGGGGGAGTCCCGACCCTCACTCCTCCTGATCACCAGCCAGCCCTGTCCCTCTGTTCTGTGACCTGCTCCTGCCCTAGGCTTTGCGCTTCACAGGGCAGAGGCTGCATCTTTCATGCCCCGTGTTCCCGGCACCTGCCACGGGACAAAGCAAGGACAGGGATATGGATCAAAAGATTTCAAGAACTGTCTTTTGGGAACCTCCGAGGGTAGGAAGCTGGGATCAAGAAAGAACCTAGACCGGGGCAGGGGGAGGGGGGGACAGTGGGGTTTCCAGACCAAAGACAGGGGCATCGGGATGTGACAGCAGGACTCACTTAGTCTCTGCCCCAGGACAAATGGAGAGGAAACAAAACATAACGTCTTGTGGGATCTCCCAGCTGGTCCAGCAGGAGAGACACGGTCCATGCTCGAGGCGCCGAGGTTTTGAGGAGACAGCTGAGAAGCGCAGCAGAGGGATGGAGATTTCCAGAGCTAAGAAGGAGCAAGGCCAGAGGGTGTAGCCCAGAGAGAAAGGCTCGTGGAGATCCTGGCGGGACCCAGAGGCGTCCTCACTCAGCAAGTCCCAGCAACGTGGTGTCCAGAAGCCAGGCTGCCCCGGGCACTCACCTGCTCCACCTGTCCCAGCTACATCATAGTCACCAGGTCCCGGAGCCAGGCCCCCTGATCTCCTAAGGCCACATGCTCCACTTCCTAAGGCTTGTCCACACAACCAGAGGGGTAAAACAAAAAACAAACCCACAATGGAAGCAGGAAGGAAAGGGCGGGGTGGAGCTGCCTCCAGAAACTTTTCTTTCACTTTCGTCTCAACTTCCTCTCTTCAGCACATTTCCCAATTCACCAATAAACTATGAAGACTTTTAAAAACTCACCAGAGAACTATGCAAACACTTCCTGCGGCAGAAGGGCAGAATCTGGCGATTTAGAAAGAAACTATCTCAACAGAAAGAACTAGAGAATAAAATTTGCTGAGAGGTAATAACCTCTGTCGTTTTTTAAAGACAGAAAGTGATGCCAATGTACATGCCGCTGAAGGCGGTCTGGGGAGAGGGATGGCCCCTCCCGGGCAGTTGCTCAACTGCACAAAACGCAGGTGTTGGGCTGGTCCAGCCCTGAGATAACAACCCTGTGGCGCCCCTGGCCACGCCCCCAGGTGATGAGTCACCGGTGCCAGTTTAGTGTCGAGCCTGGTGGTAATATGGATGGAGATCTGTGCCCCGACCCTGAGCCCCAGGCCCTCCCCAGCTTTTCTTCATCCTCGTCCACTCCTCTCTCTGTTTCCTGTTTGAATTTCCTTAGGGGTTTCGTGCCTTTTTGTTTTCACAGTGTGCATTTTATAACCAAACGCTGGCAATCATGCAGTACTTACCTAGATGCTGCTGCATCCTTTACACACGTTGTCTCTACAGAAATGCAGGGTCTTGTTCTCCCGTGTTATGGAAGAGGAAACTGAGACTCACACTGATAACAGACTCCAACTCAGTCCTGTTGGACCAAACACGGGATTATTCCACAATAACATGCTAGCTCTCCTTCCCTCTACACTTAGGATTTGAACTACGCAATGGGCTGGAAAAGCAATGAACTTGAACGCTAAGACAGAGTGGCCTATGCCCAAAGATCAGAAGGTCTTGGGGTTCTCTGTCACCCAAGAAAAAGGAGCCGGTCGAATGGTACCAGCTAACATTTGCCAAACATTGTGTGTGCGCCGGACACAGTCACCTAAACTGGCTCATTGCACCTCAGAAGTGGGTGCTATTCTTTTTTTTTTTTTTTTTTTTTAATATATTTTATTGATTTTTTTACAGAGAGGAAGGGAGAGGGATAGAGAGCTAGAAACGTCGATGAGAGAGAGACATCAATCAGCTGCTTCCTGTACAACCCTTACTGAGGATGTGTCCACAACCAATGTACATGCCCCTGACTGGAATCAAACCTGGAACCTTTCAGTCTGCAGATCGATGCTCTAGTCTAGCCGCTGAGCCAAACCGGTTTCGGCTGTGTGCTATTCTTATTCCCATTTTATGGATGAGGAAACTGAGGCCTGGAGAGGTTGAAAAACTTGGCCAAGTCAGCTAGTGAGTGACAGAACGAGGTCTGTTTGCCTCTAAGACCCCAAGCAGGTTAATTGCTGTCTAAATACAGTGGTGCCTCGCATAAAGAACGCCTCGCACAGCGAACGCTGCACACAACGAACTTCATTTCATGATTCATACAACGAACTTCGTTTCACACAACGAAGTCGCCCGAGCTTCCACGACCGCTTTGCCCGAGCTTCCATGACTGCTTCGCCCGAGCTTCCACGATCGCTGCCGATGTAGTTCGATTCTGGTGCAGTATTTGCCACCAAACACCACATTCATTCTTCAGCCAATGGATCAGCAAGTTATTGCGAACTTTAAAAAACTCTACACTAGAGCCCTCTTTAATAAGGTGTTTGAAGAATGCGAGTTTGGTGGAGACAATATGACTGTCCGAAAGTTTTGGAAGGAGAAATTTGATGTCCTTATGGCAATACGACTTATACAGAAGGCCTGGGAAGAAGTGTCACAAAGGACCCTCATTTCTGCTTGGAAGATGCTTGTGCCTTCGTGGACCCAGGAAGAAGCAGTAGTTGATGACACAGAAGTGGTGAAGGACATCATCACAGTGGCCCAAAGGTTGGAATTAGAGGTAGAGGAAGAGGATGTAGAGGAGCTTATTGAGGAACACGAAGAAGAGCTGACAACTGAAGAGCTCCAAGCACTTCTGGTCCAGCAACAGGACAATGCTCAAAGGGAAGCGTCATCTGATAACGAGGAGCAACAATCAAACAATCAACCAATCCCAACTGCTGACATCAAGAACATCCTGGTCAAATGGAAAGCAGTTCAGGAGTTTACCAATGCCCACTATCCGGATTCAGCTGAAGCAAACAGGATCAACGATCTTTACTCCGATACTCTTGTCCGTTATTTCCGGCAGATGTTGAGAAAAGAGAAAAACAAACGACTTTGGACAGGTTTTTCATGAAACCATCTGCCAAAAAGCAGAAAATGGATGAAGATGTGCAAGATTCGGTAGACTCTACTTAGTCTGTCTTAAAATTAAAAAAATGTGTGTTTTTTTAAAAAAAAAAATTGTTTTTAGATGTATCTAAATAAAAATAATAACAAAAAATTTATCTTTTTTTATGTCATCTTAGCATATTTTATGCTACAGAACGAATTATTATTGTTATGGGAAAACACGTTTCACATAACGAACTTTTCGCATAACAAACTTGCTCCTGGAACGAATTAAGTTCGTTGTGTGAGGCACCACTGTACCATGTTTCCCCGAAAATAAGACATTCTCCGAAAATAAGACTTACTTACAGGTTTCCTTCTGAGTGAAATATAAGGCATCCCCCCAAAAATAAGGCCCCCCTAGGCTAAACATGAGAGATTTGGTCCACTGATTCTGAAAGAAATGGAGTCACAAGAAATTCACCAGGAAATTCAGGAATTGGATTGTTATGACGATATTCCAGAAGATGATGACATGATTGTCATTGAATAAATGAGTAAATTCTTGATACTGTAGGATTCACAGTTTGTCTGGTTTGTGTTGACAACTACCGTACTACCGTACCGTATACAGGTAATAAATTTCCTTTATTTTCATTTAACAATAAAAGTGTACCGTATTCTTCTTCATGGAAAAATAAGACATCCCCTGAATATATTATAAGACCTAGCGTATCTTTGGGAGCAAAAATTAATATAAGACACTGTCTTATTTTCGGGGAAACAAGGTACTAACACCCAATGATGGTTCTCAACTTGATTCTGGAGATAAAACAGACAGAGTACTTATAGTAATCCCCAGGCCTTCCACTGTCCTCACCCTCATTGTTGCTTAAGCTTACAGCCTCTGTAAGGTGGCTATTTTAATGAGTGGACTTGGGTACAGATGAGGAAACTAAATTCAATGCCCACCATCTGACCAAATGGCAAGGCCAGCAAATAAACCCTTGAGAATTTATGCGCATCCCCCAATCCACACCCAGACCCAGCCTGGCAGACACTGATCAGCCACTGGAGGTAAAAAGGTTAATTCAGGAGAAAACTCTGTGAAATAGGGTCTTGAAGAGAGCGCTCTCAGGATGTGGCACTCACCACACAAACAGGAAGAAGCACACCTTGCATCTTGAGCAGGGAGTGACACTCCACTATTCCTTCCTCAGCAGGAGGAAGAAGATCCAGCTTGCCCGGTAACAGCTCAGCCATTGGGGGAGCCTGCCATAACTCAGCCAATGAAAATCATTATCTTTTGAACATAGGGGCAGAAATAGAATGGTAGGCAACCAGCTAGAATTGTAAGAAATAGTACTCACGCTCTGTTAACCGTGGTTGTTTTGTTCTGATTAAAGGAGGCACATCCTAACCTGGCTGGCAGCTGCCCTCCGGACCTGGGGGCTCACCTGGGAATGCAGGCCCCCCCCCCCCCCCCCCCCACGTCTGGAGCTGCCTATCATCTTGGAAAGATGAACAACTTTGCTGCCGAAACCAGAATCGCCAGCCCTTTGAGGATCCCCAGCACATGCATATGACTAAGCCCTTTGGAGAACCCCAGCCCATCTGCATATCTGTAAACGGCCCACTTTCCCTTTTGCCTGCTTTCCTTTGTATGTCTACCAGTCTAAGCAGTCGGCTTATGGTGGGGTCCACAGTAGACTTTTGTGCTGCTCTCCCATGCTGCCAGCAATATCGGAATAACCCCTCACATAGGATTCAACCCTGTCTCTGCTTAATTGGCTCAAGTAGTGTGACAGGCAGCACGGACCCAACATTTGTCTGGTTACACATTCAGTTTCTTTCTATAGACTCCTTTACACCAGCACCCCCCCCCCACCCACCCCCTCTCTCTCTCTCTCTTTCTCTCTCTCTCTCTCTCTCTCTCTCTCTCTCTCTCTCTCACACACACACACACACACACACACACACAACAGTCTATAAAGAGTGTTCCTCGCTGAAACCAGTTTGGCTCAATAGATAGAGCGTCGGCCTGCAGACTGAAAGGTCCTGGGTTTGATTCTGGTCAAGGGCATGTACCTTGGTTGTGGGCACATCCCCAGTAGGGAGTGTGCAAGAGGCAGCTGATCGATGATTCTCTCATCGATGTTTCTAAATCTCTATCCCTCTCTCTTCCTCTCTGTAAAAAATCAATAAAATATATTTTAAAAAATAAAAAAAAAAAAGCCTCTGTGCTCAGCTTTGATGGGGCAGTTTCAGGGTGGAGCCTACAACCTTGGCTTCCTGTCAGCCCCGCCCTATGAGGTTCCTGAGTCCCAGTGTTCCTCGGTGTCCTTTGGTACTCGGTGCTTTGGTTCTCGCTGCAAACACCTCTGAGAGAAAGGTTCCCTCGAGTTTCGCCCACTACCAGACAGTCTTGTCTCTCCCCCAGTGAGCCCGGAACTGGGGTTCAGTGCAATTGGAAGTGGGGTTCAGTGCAGTCCGGAGCTTATGTCTCCTTCCTGCTATGGCAATCCAGCGGGACAGTCAATAGTCAGTCATCTGCATGCAATGTGCGCACCTCCAAAACTCTGCCTTTCGCTGCTCCCCTGAGTTTCCGCCTTACAGCCTAGAATCCCTCTGTATGAGCCTGGGACCCAAGGGTCTCGCCCAGAACTGGGGTTCAGTGCAGTTGGAACTGGGGTTCAGCACATTCCAGAGCTTTTATCTCCTTCCTGTTAGGGAACGCCAGCCAGGCACTTAGCCGCCCCTCCTCTCTGGCTCCTTTCTCTCCTCGCACGCAATGTGTCTCCATACCTTAGGCTTTTACATCTCCTCTGATTTTCCTTCTGGTTTTCTCTTTCCTTTTAGTTGTAGAATTTCCAATCAGCCAACTTTCCTGTAGTTCTGGATAATGTCCACTTTATATTTTAGTTGTATTTTTTGAAATTGTTGTGTGAGGCTGCAGTTAGACATTTACCTATGCCGCCATCTTGGTTTCCTTCAGATTTTTCTGAAGTTCTTTTCTAATTATAAAAGTACTAGAGGCACGATGCACGAAAATTTGTGCACTCGGGGCGGGGGAGGGGAGGTTTCCTCAGCCTGGCCTGTGCCTTCTCCCACTCTGGGACCCCTGATCCCCAGGGGATTGGGCCTAAGCTGGCAGTCAGACATCCCTCTAGCAACCTGGGAGCCCTTGGGGGATGTCCAACTGATGGCTTAGGCCCAATCCTCAGGGGAAGCAGGCCTAAGCCGCAGTTGGACATCCTTAATGCTGCCAAGGAGGTAGGAGAGGCTCTGGCCACCACTGCTGTGCTTGCAGCCGTCAGCCTGGCTTGTAGCTGAGTGGAACTCCCCCTGTGGAAGTTCCCTGCCCACCAAGGGGCAGCTCCTGCATTGAGCATCTGACCTCTGGTGGTCAGTGTGCATCATAGTGATTGGTTGTTCCATCCTTAGGGTGCATTTGCATGTTACCCTTTTATTATGTAGGATTTACACACCTCAGACAATTTTGAAAATGCCAAAAATAACAAGAAATATAAAATTCAGCAGCAACCCCTTTGTCCATAGGCATCATGTTTGTCATAATGAGAATTAAAATTTTTGTCAACTTTCTCCTTGAATTTTATTCCAGCCTCCTTCACCGCTACTTCCTTTAAGGACTAATCCTGAGCAGGGTCCATTCGCCAGCTTCTCTTTTCTCTCCTCATCTGCCTTGACCCCATTTGCTTGACTTTTGAACAGAATTTTCAAATGTTGAATGCTGCCCTCTGGTGGAATTCACTGTGGCCATGTGTTGGAGACAGGGTGTAAGTTAACAAGGTCCTTGCATTTGAGGGGCTAGCAAGGCTGGCCCGCTATCCACACAGTTTTCCCAGACTTGTTTGGATGGTGACTATCAGTAGAATGAGAGTAACCTTTCATGGCTTTCAAGAAGTCTGTAACTATTTACTGAGATTTGCTATACCAAGAATTTGTCCTTCTGCTCTGTCTTTCCCTTAAAGATCAAGAGGAACAAAAAAATATATTCCTCTTGACAGACCTCCTATTCAGTGCTTTGTGTATAAAAAGCATTGCGCAGTTAATAAACTTGCTGCGGTTGGTCAATGGCTACCTGTAGTCCTCCCGACCCCACTTTCCTGTCTTTCTTTCTTTTCTCAATTCCCACCTCCCTACCTCAGCCTGGTTCACCTGTCATGCTGGGCCTGGCAATTGGCACCCCGAACAGGCACCTGAGGTCTTAGGAAGCAGATGGCGAGAAACTCCTCCGGATGAAGAGTGCGCTCACTGAGGTAAGGGAGGAGCAATTTATTGATAGTGTTACACCCAGATTTCGTGATCCCCAAAGACCACCAGGGAGCCGAGTCGGATGCAATAGCAGAAAGCCTGTTCCATGTTAGCGTGGGCTCTGTCCCACTCACGCCAACATTGGCGTGGCGGAAAAGCGCCAGCTTCAACAGGTCTAGGGGTTTTATTGGGGTGCTGGTGTCACTGCTTTGGCTGACCCTGATTGGTTGGGCTAGGGTCCAGTTACATAAAATGGAGGATAGCTCCGCCCTGCCCCACAGTACAAAATGGAGTCAGGAGTTAGCCCCGCCCCACCCTGCACTCTCAATAGTCTGGAGTAAAGCATAGGACAAAGTGAAAGTGCCCCATAGAGGCAAATGTTAAAGTCTATGCGATCACAAAATAATGTCGTTTCTTGTTCAGATTAGAATCTTAGTTTGTGTATGGAATGTATTAAGGGGAACTCCACTGCTGAAACTACCTCTGGTGCAGAGAAATTTAAAGGTGGCAGGAGAGGGCAGGACTATCTGCCCTCTCACAATAAGATTACTTGCAATAAGATTACTTAATACGTTGTTTAAAAATTATTAGAGAACTTACAGGGACATGCAAATCTTGGCTAAATTGGGTGTGAGTTATTACTTCAGAAAACGAAAAAGAAAGAAAAAATTTGAGATCTATCTAACTTTTAAGCATGAAAAGAAATTCAGCCAGATCTGTTGCTGATGCTTCCCCTGAAGTAAGCAGGATGTGGGGGAAGGGAGAGACATGAGGCGATCCAATATAGAAGCCCGCTTTCCTAGTATATTAAATTAAAAGTTTTCTTTCTGGCCATGAAAACTTTGGAAATGCATCTGGGATGTCTGTACATGTGTAAAGAGAAAACTGGTGTAAGACAAAATGTGCACACATCCGATTTTGGATATTAGATAGGTCTTGAACTGGACTTAACTTTTTACAAAGGCCACAGAAATGAAAAACCTAGAGCTGGTTCTTTTTCCCAAGAAAAACAACGAAAAAGTCTTCTTGAAAAAAATTCAAGCTAATTCCAACAACAGGATTTGCATTTTCATAGTAAAGAGTAGTTTTCAAAATGCCAGTGAACCTTATTAAAAAGTTAACTTTTAAGGCCTTTAAGAAAATAAGTAAATTTGTCATAGAATTTACCCAAAGTAAATGCTTTAAAATAATTATAATTGACTCTAAAATCTCAAAGAAATTATTAAAATATAGATAAATAAATAATATATTAATTATAAAGATCTAAGTAGCCAGGTAACTGGCTACATCCTTTGTTGAGGGAGGAAAGGGTAGAGGCCCTTCCCCCAGCAGACAGGTAATATAGTGTACTGCCAGGAACCATCTTTGAAGAATGTGGTAATTTGCATTCGAATAAACCAAACCTAGTTTTCCAGAGCCACTGGCAAATAAAAATTAAAGTTTAAATTTGCCCCATAAAAAACCTAGAGGACAAAATTAAATCTATTAATTGATTATGTGTTGTATTTTTCTTAGAAATATAAAGTGTTATTAATCTAGGACAAACTAAATATATTTAACTTGCCAGCTTTAAAAGTTCAAAGCACAAATTAAATTAGGAGAAATTATAGAGTTGTGGTAATTGAATACTTAAAGCATAATTACTTATTTTTAAGAAAATAAAATGTTGCCGAAACTGGTTTGGCTCAGTGGATAGGGCGTCGGCCTGCAGACTTAAGGGTCCCGGATTCAATTCCAGTCAGGGGCATGTACCTTGGTTGCGGGCACATCCCCAGTGGGGGGTGTGCAAGAGGCAGCTGATCGATGATTCTCTCTCATCGATGTTTCTAGCTCTCTATCCCTCTCTCTTCCTCTCTGTAAGAAATCAATAAAGTATATTTTAAAAAGAAAAGAAAAGAAAAGAAAATGTTGTGTTTTCTCTGATAATTAGAAATTCAAAATATATTAGTTATTGGTCTGATTTTAAAAAAAGGATTAATTTTATGATCGTTTAACTATAATTGATATTCTTTAAGATAATTTAGTTATACAATCTTTGAAGCATATATATATATATATAATTGAATATATATACACATATATATATAATTGAATATATATACATATATATAATTGAATATATATATATATATATATATACACACACATATATATATGTATATATATCTTGGAAATAACTTTCCAAGTTATTTCAAGACTGAGAGTGACTTTTAGACATTTTATGGGCCCCAAAATGTTTTTCAAAAGTCTATTCTCTCTTAAAAGAAATATATATATATTAATTAAACCAAGTGATACTTGAAATTGCATGGAAAGCTTTATCAAATAAAAATTAATATATTTTACTTACACATATATATTAAATGTTATAAAGGTTTTCACCTGTAAGAAAGGCAAAAACAATACATTTTTAAAATATAGCCAAATTTTTCAACAGCAGTAGAATTTCAAGGAAGACAAAAGCCATACTTTTAGATCAGACCAATAAAGTATCAGACCTATAAGTTTTATTGAATAAGTTTCTTTATTTTTTAACTTAAGATACCTAGTTTAGTATTTTACTTTATAAATTAGCCTTTTAAAATATAATTAAGGTCTCATATAAATTAAGTTACATAAGAAATCTATATTTAAATAATACCTAATTTTATATAGCCACCTACATTAAGCTAGAGACGGGGCAACTTTTAGAACTTGTAAAATCAGATGTAAATTTACTTTATTTTAAATAAATATACCTACTTTAATTAAATGAATTAGTTTATTAAATTATAATAAAAGTTTTCAACTAAATAAAAAACCAATATTTTTGTAAACAATTCTAATAAAGATAAAATACAGCTAATAAAAGTTTTATCTACAATATAAATTTGACTGTCTTTAAAAAGAACAGATTGACCAGCTGCTGCCCCTCTGGCCACATGGCTTGTGGCCGCCATCTTGAAATAGCAAAGGCCAACCCCCTTCCTTTGAATAAGCCCATGATCCTCTATATATACAAATAAGCCTAAGAGGATACTTTAAAATATAATTGCAACTTTTATAAAAAGAAGAAATTTAAAATTTTTGAATTCTCTTTCACTAATATTTACAGTGTAAACTAAGATTGTTATTAAAATGGTAAATGTAAAAGTAAATTAATAGCCAGCCTTACTATAAAAGTAATTGTAATATAGCTAGCTAGTCGCCTGTAGGCTTGACCTTCAAACTACAGCCCTACAGGTAACCTATTATAAAAAGAAGGACAAAGATTCTTAAATAAAACTCTCTGTAACATAAAAATTATTCTAGAAGGAAATAAAGAGGTTTCCTTCAAATGTTACAGGAATTATAATTAAAAGTCTATGTGTTTAGCCTTTTAAACTAAGGTAAATAATTTATGTTTTTCCTCTCTGATAAGTTTTATATAAAATTAAAGATTAATAGCAGAAACTTAATAGGACAAGTAAAATTAATAAATAAATTAAGCTTTATTTCAGATTAATTTAAATTAACTAATTGAAATAAATAAATATTCATAAAAACTTAATTGTATTAGACAAAAAAACTGTTCTTAAAGTATTAACAAAACTTTGTTGATAAGTTCATCTCATAATAAAATTGCTTAACATACAAAAATTAAAAATAAAAGATTATCAAGACTGCATTTAAAAATTTTTACAAAAGCCTCATAATAATACAAAAAAGGAGATTAATAGAATAATATCTTAAAAGATATATCCTGTAAATAAATTACATCAAGCCTTAATGGTGTCAAAATAAGCCAAAAGAAAATCATTTAGACAACAATCAAAATGATCCCAAGTCTAATTTATAGAAAAGATTTCTTTCTTAACCTCTGGTCGAGAATATGTTTGTATATTTCCAGAAAAGCCCATGTGGATTCCTGCAACAACGGATCCCAGGGAAGAGCTGATAGAACTGTTCCAGCCACAGAATAGGCAGTAGCCCACAAAAAACAGACTAAAAGTAGTCCAGAAATAAAAATAGTGAAGATGGCCGAGACCGGTTTGGCTCAATGGATAGAGCGTCGGCTTGGGGACTGAAGGGGCCCGGGTTCGATTCCAGTCAAGGGCATGTACCTTGGTTGCGGGCACATCCCCAGTAGGGGGTGGGCAAGAGGCAGCTGATCAATGACTCTCTCTCATTGATGTTTCTAATTCTCTATCCCTCTCTTCCTCTTTGTACAAAATCAATAAAATATATTTTTTTAAAAAATAGTGAAGATGCCTTGCCATACTAGCGGTCAGCAGCTCACTGCTACGGGTTGCCCAAGACCAAGGGCAAGGAAGGTCGGTGTACATACTTCCAGATCATATATACACACCCTTCTACATAGAAGTCAAAATACTTAATATTTTATATTCTGCGGGGAACCCTGGCTTAGAGGCTTGCTTTATATCTAACACAGGGAATAGTATTAACTGCCACATTAAAAGAGATGTTATACCTCAGGCATTAACCAGTTTTACAGATGGATCCAATTCTGAAAAGGCTGGATCTACTACAGCAGGGGAGCAAAGGTCCTTCAAACCCCTTATATTTCCGTAGAAATACAAGCTCTTATTTATGCCTTAACAGGTTTTACTACAGAGCAGGAGTGCAGGAATGTGAGAGCCACGAGAGTGCGTTCCTGTTCCCAGGGACTTACGTAACCCACCTCTTCCCGCGCTTGCCGTGGCCTTCCCGACTCTAGCCAATGCCCGCTCACAGGTGTGCCTGCCAACAAGTGCCTGCTCTATGGCACGCAGGCTTTCCTGGGCATGCCTCTTCTCTCCCCCTGTCCAGCCCCTTCCCCCAGCCATCTGCGGGGAAGAGACAGTGGTCCCCTGGAGAGGGAAAAACGGCAGCTTCCTGGGACAGCTGCCCAGCTGAGAGGCCTACAATATCTGCTCCTTTCCTGTTATTAACAACAGTTATTGTACCAGTTTCCTCGCCCCGGGAGCAAGCACTAGCAAGCAGGACTCCGCCGGGGGAAGGAATGCT
Source organism: Pipistrellus hanaki (assembly GCF_964339955.1). NCBI lineage: Eukaryota > Metazoa > Chordata > Mammalia > Chiroptera > Vespertilionidae > Pipistrellus > Pipistrellus hanaki. The sequence goes on along the minus strand of NC_140510.1, from coordinate 73,880,637 downwards.
GCTGTTTCCGCTGGTAACACCCTGAGCCCCGCGAGGGAAACCTTGAACTTTTGAAGCCCTTTGTTTTCACACTTACTAATTTTCTCACTGAAAAAGCACCTGTGTAATGAGACTCCGATATAAAAAGAACTTTGTAATGCAGTGTATCATCCTAAAAATAATTCATCTCCAACTGAAGCGCATTCTAGAAATTTCCCTGAAGGGTTTGGGTTTGGGTTTGGAGGGTACAGTTTATTCTGGCCAAACGCAAATCCTTATTTGAAACATCTAGTCTTTCTAGATGTTTAAACATGCACAGCAGGCCCAGACTGGGTGGCTCAGTGGTTGAGCATTAACCCAATTAATGTAGAACACATTCCTGGATTGTGGGCTCTATCCCCAGTGTGGGAGGTGACCAGTTCATTGATGTTTCTATCTCCCTATCCTTCTCTCTAAAATCAATACAAACATTTTTTTAAAGTGCAAAACATGAGGTAAAAAGTAGACATCCTTTAAGTATTTTTTTTTTTTCTGAAATGGTTATATCTGGGGAATGGAATTGTTTGTTTGTTGTTTGTTTTGAGGGAGGATGGAATTGTTAAACTTGATGCCTTGCAGAGTGTGCTGATTGTTTATGAGATGGAGGAGGAGGAGGAGGAGGAGGAGGAGGAGGAGGAGGAGGAGGAGGAGGAGGAGGAGGAGGAGGAGGAAGAACAGAGAGAAGGGATCTATGCCCAGAAGTCTTTGGACAAGCTGACTGTCTAAGCCAGGGGTCCTCAAACTTTTTAAAGTGGGGGCCAGATCACGGTCCCTCAGAGAGCTGGAGGGCCGGACTATATGAACTACTAATTCCTACTGTAACACCTCGGCTGCGCTCACTGCCCAAAAAACCTGGCGGGCCGGATCAGACTCCTCTGCGGGCCGCATGTGGCCCGCGGGCCGTAGTTTGAAGACCCCTGGTCTAAGCATTGTTGTGTATGTGCATTTTAGTCAAGACTGCCACGCATTCAAGGATAAACAAGTCCTAAAGCCCAAAGTATACTAAACGCAGAGGCAGCAAAGTAATTACAAGTGCGCTTCTGTTGGTTTTTAGGAAGGACTGTCTTCGGGGAGTCTAGGCTAATCCACCTGTGGGCGCTAGATGTAGTCCTGTGCTCAGTCACTGAGGTGGTGGAGGAGGGAGAAGGGGAAGGGTGAGGGGAAGGGCTCTTTGCAATATTATAGTACCCCCATATCTAGAAGACAGTTGTAGGTTACAGTCACAGGTCTATGCATGCATTTTTGTAAAACCCCTCTGTTTACTGTGGACAAGATTCATTCTTTTTTAAAAAAAAATGTATTGATTTGAGAGAGAGAGAGAGAGAGAGAGAGAGAGAGAGAAATATCAATGATGAGAATCATTGATTGGCTGCCTCCTTCACGCTGCTCTCCCCACCCCCCCACCCCCACCACCACACACACACACACACACACACACACACACACACACCCGGGGACCAAGCCTGCGACCCAGGCACGTGCCCTGACATATTGGTTCACGGGTCAACACTCAACCAACTGGGCAATAAAGTTATAAACTTTTTTTAAAAAAATGTATAGTTCCCTTGGCTAGCACCATTTTAGGCTTTGTTAGTGGAGGGCGCTAGAGGGATGGTGCAGGGTGGAGCCGGTGAACGGGCCTCCCTTCCTGAGTGGGGTGCTTGTCTTCCTGCCCCCAAGGCAGGGCCTCAGCTCACAGGCCTCGGTGGTGCTCGCCCTCCAGGGGATTGATTGAGTCAGCAGGCCAGGCGCAGCCTCCGCCCCAGCTCCCCCTCGCTGACTGCTGACAAGCTCTGGAACTTCCCACCACCAGGGGGCGCAGGGCCTTCCAGGTGCCTTTCTTCACAGGGAGCAGGGGAGGGGAACCTTTTTCCTGCCAAGGGCCTTTTGGATATTTATACTTATAATTCATTTAAGTTAAATGTATGTTGCGATTTTAAAAAAACAAACTCCTAGATTTATTGAATTTCAAGTCCCGCCTGGTTGCCTTGGCAGGGCCAGACCAAACCATTTTGTGGGTCTTATCCGGACCCAGGCCAGACATGCCCCACCCCTGGTCTAGAGGGACGTTCCCTCTGAGCGACAGGTGTGCTGCCCATCTCTAACTGGGCCCTAACTGGGAGATGGAGCTACATACATGGCTTTGCACACTATGTACCTAAGAAAGCAAGCTGCAGACCGTATGTTCATGGGGGTTACCTATCCCGATATGATAGGCAGCTTTTCAGGTGCCTACACACAGTCCTAATTCGCTCTTTTCATTCCTTGCTGGTCTAGCATTACAAAGCTTTCTCTGTTTCAATGAGTCATGCCCCTGTTAAGGCCACGGGGTGGTTTCTCTTTGCACACCCTGCAGTAGTGGACGTGTGTTTTTGTAAACATGGCTGTTTTGAAGAAAACATCTGGAAGAGGAGCCAATTGTTCTGTTCTAGGGCTTGCAATTCCGTTTTTTGTTTGTTTGTTTGTTTTTGAGAGGTGCGACATTGCTTTTCCTGGAAGGGTGCACAATTTATGTTACCAGTCGTACTTAAAAGCGCCCATTCCCCACAGCTTTCCCCATCTCTTTTTCTTTGATTTTTATTTATCAGAGGGATAGTGATTCATTGTTTGAATTTGTTTTGTGGAGTTACTAAGACGACTGAACATCTTGTCATAATTTTGTTTTCCACTTTTATATCTTCTTTTGTGAAATCTCTGAAGCGATAGTCAAAACACTGGAGATGATCATTACCTCTGTGGAAGGAACTGCAGGTTTGGGGGAAAGGGGTCAGCATGAACTTTACTTTCCCCGTGCATCCTTTTGCACTGTTTTAATTCTTTTTTACTGCGTTCCTTCGTTAAGTTTCCAAATAAAGGAAACAGAAAATTCAAAACGACGTTTACAATAAAATGAGAAAGATAGACACATACACACATGAAACAAAAGTCTGAACACACAGATGCAAGTTACAGCATAGGGAATATAGTCAATAACATCGTTATAACCATGTATGGGGCCAGGTCGGTGTTTGAAACATCAGGGGGACCCCTCTCTAAAGTACATGATTTTCCAACCACTCTGCTGTTCCATCTGAAACTATTACACAAAAATATCAAATGTGAACTGTAATTGAAAAATTAAAAATAAAGAAAAGTGTGCACAATAAGAGGGAAAAGAGTGATGAGTTCAGTCCAGCCAGGGTGGCTCAGTGGTTGAGCACTGATCTATCTAATTCCAGGTCAAGGGCACATGCTCAGGTTGTGGGCTCAATCCCCAACAAGAGGGTGTGTAGGAGGCAGCCAATCAATGATTCCCTCTCATCATTGTTGTTTCTATCTCTCCCTCTCCCTTCCTCTCTGAAATTATATATATCTACCTAATAAAAGAGTATCATGCTAATTGACCCTACCTTCTCAATGCCTACCAGCCAATCAGGAGTGGGTATGCAAATTAACCCAACAAAGCTGGTGGGTTAATTTGCATACACAGGCACTGAGGCAGCTGTGAGTGGGGCAGCTCCTCCTCCAGGCCTCTGGCCAGCGTGGGAAGGCAGAAAGGCGGCTCCAGCCAGAGCGAAGATGCTGCTGGCAACCAGGGAAGAAAGGCCCATTCTTGCACAAATCTTCATGCATTTGGGCCTCTAGTATATAATATATATATTTAAGAGTGATAAATAAGTTCAGAATTCTAAAACTCCATGCTCCTAAATAGAAAGCTGGGGCTAGAAAGGGGTCAGGTTTACTCTGGCTTCAGGGCCTGTAAAATCAGGTGGCGTGGCTGTGGGTGAGTGAGCAGCGAGCCTCTGGAAAGGACTTTAGCACAGTCCTGCCTGCCTGCCATGGAGTGTGAGACATCTGAGCAAAGGTGCCCGGAGGGAGGCGGCTGGGCTGTGGGAGGGAGTCTGCCCAGCGTACCCACACATCTTCTCTTCCTTCTATGAAGCCGGTTTCATTTTCCTTCCCAGAAACTCTAACCCCTGACTTACTAAACACAAGGAGCAGAAAAAGGGGGGTGGGGGGCCTGGTGAGTAGGGGTGGTACTTCCAGGAAATCCAGACATAAAGCATCAGTGCCAAGGGCCAGAGGAGTAAACCACCAATGACTGGAAGAATGAGTCACCTTTCCTATAAGTAATTGAGTTCATCACCATCTAGAACTTGGCCATGCCCATTTCTCACAGACCTGAAACTGTTGATAAAGTTGGCATGTCCCTGCCTCGAAGTTAAGGTCCCTCGCCTGGGGCAGCTCTTACCCGAGGGTGGAGGGTGAGGGGGGATGGATGCACTCTGGGAGGCCAGGCGGGGACAACAGGCGTGGCCTCAGCTTTGCCTGCCTTCCTCTCTCCCTTCCAGGCTCTGCAGCCAAAGAGAAATTCCTAAACAAATCACTAGCACAAGAAGCCTCCTGAGTCCCTGACTGACCCCGGGCATTGTGTGTGTGTAGGGGAGGGGGGGTGGGGGGGGGAATGGGAGGGAGGCTCCAGGAGTGAATTCCTTGACGGGCTGGTCCCTGCACAAGAGGAGGCATTGACTCTTGGGGGTCGCACAGATAGCTCACCCATTGCTACCAGGAGAGAAAGCAGCAAAGGAGGGTCGAGTGCAGGTGGAGCAGGAGGTTTGGTGGTGCAAGAGGAAGTCAGTGAAATGAGGCCACAGAATGCAAGTGAGGAGAGGAGAGTGTGAGACGGCAGGGGGGGCGAGGCTAACTCCTGACTCCATTTTGTACTGTGGGGCAGGGCGGAGCTGTCCTCCATTTTATGTAACTGGACCCTAGCCCTCACCCAACCAATCAGGGTTAGCCAAAGCAGTGGCATCACCACCAGTGTAAAACCCCTGGGCTGGGCAAAGTTCGCTCTCTTCCGCCATGCTGTCGGCATGAGTGGGACAGAGCCCATGCTAGCATGGAAGAGGCGCTTTTGTTTATTGCATCGGACTCGGCTCCCTGGTGGTCCTTGGGGATCACAAAGTCTGGGCGTAACAATGGACCATGATAGAGGTCTGAGGAGACCAAAGCAGGCGGAGATAGTCCAAGAGAACAAAAGGGTGATCTCAGCAGGAAAATGTCACAGTTTGTGGTCATTGGCTTGAGGTCAGTCTCAAACAGTGATGTTTTTCCACAAGCCACAAGTAGGAATTCCAATACAGATGTGGTTAGCAGACCCACATGTGGTTAGCATACATATGAGATCAACCAGAGTTCAGATTCTGCCCTGAGAAGGGCTGAGGGGAAGCAGGGATGTTTAGGGTGCAAAAGGGAGAATTTATGATGACCCGGGACTTTAGCTGGGTAAGGAGGAAGGGAGGGGTGACTGTTGGAGGGAGGGGCCTAGAGGAAGAGACTTGGAAAGGTAGCAGGCGGTTGTCTGACAGAGTGGCATGGTTAAAATCGAGACTTGGGTGGAAGTACAGATATTGGTAATGACAGTTTACTGGATGCATGATTGGGAAGACCTGGAGCTTAAACTGATTTATGGAGGATGGGAAGGATCAGGAAATAATGGCAAAGTGTATACCAAAGAGGAATTATAAGTGAATTAGCTCTTCTTTATCTGTTCTTGCATTTCCCAAATATTCCACAATGAGCGTCTTTTACTATGTAAACAGAAAAAAAAAAAACGGTATTAAATAAAAGCAAAGATATTACTCAAAGGTTAAAAGGAAAAACAACAACTCTTTATTGGTAACTCAATTACTACTGTTTATAAGTATCCAGTCCACAAAGTTTATAGTTATTTCCATTCTAGAACTGTACCAGGATTTCCAAGCATCTTACACAGAATCATTTAAAATGAGACCAAATGAGAAATGTTTCACAGTGCACGCACTTTGCTTCAGGCAATGCCTGTTTTACAATGCACACATGGCCGGGACCGGTTTGGCTCAGTGGATAGAGCGTCGGCCTGCGGACTGAAGGGTCCCGGGTTCGATTCCGGGCAGGGGCATGTACCTTGGTTGCAAGCACATCCCTGGTGGAGGGTGTGCAGGAGGCAGCTGATCGATGGTTCTCTCTCATCGATGTTTCTGACTCTCTATCCCTCTCTCTTCCTCTCTGTGAAAAATCAATAAAATATATTTAAAAAAAAAAATACAATGCACACATGTTTGTATTTGTACCTGCATTAAGAAACCCTGAAATGCCCCAGCCAGTTTGGCTCAGTGGATAGAGCGTCAGCCTGTAGACTGAAGGGTCCCTGGTTCAATTCCAGCCAAGGGCATATGCCCAGGTTGCGGGCTTGCTCCCCAGTAGGGGGTGTGCAGGAGGCAGCCAATCAATGATTCTCCCTCATCATTGATGTTTCTATCTCTCTCTCCCTCTCCCTTCCTCTCTGAAATCAATAAAGATATATACATTATATAGATTAAAAAAAAAAAAAAGGAAACCCTGAAATTATTTATGGGATGAGAAGGTAAGGGTTGGGCATACAACCGACATAAATGGGAGCGAGACTTTACTTGGGTACCTTTTTATGTTTTATTACCTTTGAACAATACAAATATATTATCTATTCAAAAATAAATGTAAAAATTAAGTATTAATACAATTGTAAATTTTTAATAGAAAAACTCTTTTAAAAATCAGATATGCAAATTTATGCTAAGAAATAATTGTTTATATTGACAAATGAATCTTTTTTTTAAAGCAGATTTCCCCCAGTACTTTTCACTAAGGGTTCCACTTTAAAAAATGTAGTCCCTGTTCTAAAATACAAATCTATCCCTATGTTCTTAACACAGAAGAAAACTGCAGACTTTTGACAGGACCCATACCCCACCAGAAAATAAAGTTAAATAACTTGTTGCTTACAGCTTATACCTCCTCTGAGGATAACGATACTTGTTTGGTATGGCTCGAGTTTAGAATGAGATCCAGTGGTTTTAAGTCCTTTCTAAGGAGGTAGATTCAAGTCCAGCAGAGAAAGGAAGGATTAAGCTGTCCACACGTGAAAAACCAGATAGCAGGGTTGCAGAGCAGTAGATACACCGGATTGCAAACCCTTCACTAACAGCTGTGAGAATTCAACAAGTCACCCAACACTCGAAAGGCTGGACCACAGGGTTTCTAGAATTCTTGTAAGCTCCCAAATCCATGACTGCATGTGATGTGAGTCCCCACTGCTAGAAGAGTGAAGGATGGTGGAGGATGGGCAACCCTGTCATGGGTGAGAGGATGGATTGCAGCAGGTTTCAAATAGATTAACCACGGGCACCAGACAATAAATCCGAGGGCCTCCAGCCGAGGACCCTCATCCATGCTACATTAAAAAGTTCAATGTATGGGCACACAATGCAATATATAAATCATGTATCATAGCCATGTTCACTTGAGACCTATATAATTTTATTAACCAATATCACCCCAATTAATTTAATTTTTTTTAAAAGTCCAACCCTTTGGTAAACATCAGGATGTGAGCACAGAGTTTGTGTAGCAGAACTCAAATGCATATAAAGTGGTCATACGGAAGAGCCAGGATGCACTTCTATTAACGTTTTTTTCATTATCACCAAAAAAGAATGACAACATTTAAAATGATGGTGGAGGACTGAAAGACCCCGTAGAACAGGGGTCCTCAAACTTTTTAAAGTGGGGGCCAGATCACGGTCCCTCAGAGAGCTGGAGGGCCGGACTATATGAACTACTAATCCCTACTCTAACACCTTGGCTGCGCTCACTGCCCAAAAAACCTGGCGGGCAGGACCAGACTCCCCTGGGGGCTGCATGTGGCCCGCGGGCCGTAGTTTGAAGATCCCTGCCGTAGAAGGAAGCCACAAACACCTGTGGACCCAAGAATTCCAGGCTGAGAACAGCTTGACTAAATCACTCAGACAGCATCGGACCTGGAAGACTTTGTAAGGTAGATATGGCACAAAAGTTATCTCTAAAATGAGTTAAACTTCTAATTTGATTGGCCTCAGTGGAGACTTGATCATTGGTAAAGGGGTGTAATTCAGCAGCATTTACCACTGAATTATACTGGTCAGAGTCTATTCCCTGATTGGCCAGTACCCACAATGCACCAGTTGCTTATATGCTTAAATAACCTGATCATTGGCCGGGAGATACTGTATTACTAAGTGGGAATCCCTTGATATCATTCCTGCCCATCACCAAGATAAGTCCCTGAAGTAGTCCCACAAGGTGAACCCCAAATGTTTCCAATGAGGGAGACTTCATCAGCAGTGTTTTGTCTATCTGACTCAGAGTCAGGAGCTGGCCTGGTTGCTGCGGGGCATGGTGAGCCAGTGAGGGAAGAGCCAGCTCTTCACTCAGAGGATAGCAGTAGGTATTGCTAGTGTTGATTTGCAGCTACAAGTAGCTGGAATTAGATGCAAAGGAACTCAGATTCTGCTATTTTCATTTGCATTCCTACCAAAAGACTGCATTTAAAGGCCTTATATGCACAGCAGCACATTGCATACAGGTGTCTCTATTTAGCTATCTATGTAATTAAATAGGTAACTAAATAAATAGCCATTAAATCTAAGAATATATAGAGGATGGGGCAAAAGGTTTACAATTGTCAACCTACTTTTACCCCACCCTGTATGTATGTATGTTTATAGATGAGGAAGCTGCGGTCTAAGGAGGCAGGGCAATGTGCTGCTGCCTCCCAGCTGGTTACTGGTTACATGATCCTCCCCACAGATAACATTTTCTCTAATTTATAGATAAGGCTCAAAAAACTAGCTTTGGGGGAGATAAGAGATCAACCGAAGGACTTGTATACATGCATATAAGTACAACTAATGGACACAAAACTCTGGGGAGGGAGGGCATGTATCCGAGGGGCCGTTCACAAAGCCCCGCTGTGTCCCAGGGCTGCTCAGCTCACTTACATGGGAAACGGAGTCACGTAACCAGTAACCGGCTGGGAGGCAGCAGCACACTGCCCTGCCTCCTTAGACCGCAGCTTCCTCATCTATAAACAAAGGTCTTAACCGCAGCACTTCCCATCTCTCTCTTTCCAAGAATTAAAATAGAGAAATCCCTCTCGAAATTGAAAACAGAGTTCACAAACATTCATTTTAGAAGCACCAAGGCTGCCATACAGAGCCACCTCTCTGCAGGCGAAGCCAGACACCTCTCTGGCCAAGGAGGGGGCAGCAACCCCTGTGAGCAGGGTGGGTCCCCCACGCTGCTCCTCTCCTTTTCCTGTGGCTGGAGGAGCCGAGCGAGCCTGTGGGCCCAGCTGCCAACCCTGAGGGCCCAGGCCCGGAGACTCAGGCTGTACTGCAGAGTCCCGATGCAGGCCTCACTGGAAGTCAGCATCATGCATTCAGGTTTGCAAGTGGCAGAGGCAATAAACCTGTTGCTTTCCTCCGTCTGAGTTGAGTGTTCTGTCACCAGCCTCTGCAAGGTTCTGGCTGACAGGGAAGTAGCATCAGGTTGTAAAGTGCCTGCTCCCGGAGTAGCTGCGCGTGAGTCTCGTGTACACTCAGCTGTCGTTTCCTAGAGCTGGCCCCGCGCCTGCAGCAGCACCTTCCCAGACAGGGATGCAGGAGGCGGGAGTGGCTGTAAACCCAAGGTGCCCCTCGGGAGGTGTGTAGAAGGAAAGCTTTGGGAAGGGAAGAGCAGAGGAGGGTTGGAAACCGTGATCTTGTGCTCTCATCATGGGCCAATGTCCAAAACAGGGCCATGGGGAGGGGGACACAGGGAGTGGCCCCTTATAACAAGGAGTGGTCAGGTAGAGGGGAAATCTAAGAACATTGGTCCCTAGAGCGAAAGGGAACCTTAAAATGTTCCTCGTTCCGCCTTTCCCTTCACAGCTACACAAACGAAAGCCAATTGCTTTTTTTCCTCAGGGTACAGAGCAAAAGGCAAGAATATAGTCCAAGGCATCACTCGTTACAAAGAAAAACGTCTGGCAGCATTTAGATTTGTTAAAAGGCGGGGAGGACACAGAAAGTAGAACTGTGTCAGAAAGTAGACATTCCTTGTTGCTAGAATGACAGACGAAGGCCAGCTCACCATCTGTCACTGATTCCTACGCTGGGTGGGAAGTTGGAAAACAAGATTCCTTTCCAGTCTAAGAGTCAGTGGGAACTCTCTCTGGGAGTTCTTGCCAGGGCACAGGGAAGATGACTTTTTTACGCAGTGTGAAGACAGGCTGAGGGATTTGTTTCTTTGGTCCTCGTCGGCCCACATCATTATTGACAGCAGTGAGGATGGATAAGATATCTTCACCTCTGCAGGCAGAGAAGAAAACATATTTTCAATCAGAAGACAGAAATCAGGTACCGGATCTTAGAAATAAGACCATAACAAAACAAAAAAGAAATAAGACCATAAAACATGTGGCTCCTTCCTAGCCCAACAGATCCAGATTCTACCCGGGATCCTGCCAACAATAAAGAAATACTTCCGGCCCAGGCTGGTTTGGCTCAGTGGATAGTGTCAGCCTGTGGACCAAAGTGCCCAGGGTTCGATTCCAGTCAAGGGCACAAACGTTGGTTGCAGGCTCCTCCCCGGCCCAGGCCCTGGTCAGGGCTTGTGCAAGAGACCACCAATCAATGTGTTGCTCTCACATCAATGTTTCTCTCTATCTTTCCCTCTTTTTTCCATGCTCCCTAAAAATCAATGGAAAAGTGTCCTCGAGTGAGGATTAACAAACAAAAAAAGAAAAGAAATACCTCTGAAATTGAAAAATAAATTCTAAATTATATAAAATTTTTAATTCTACATTCAGTGTTTGAGGACATTATAAAAATTACAGCTTGCATTTTAATGTACTTATTCCACAAAGGAATTTTACATATAATTATTTTTCCACGTTCTTCCTTCAAGCTGATAAATAGATGATAAATAGATAGATGAATCATAGAAAGATGGAAAGAATAGATAGGCAGGTGATAGAGGTGGAGAAAGAGAGCCTGGTAGTAATTATGTCCTCTCTGTTCTTGGTTTGGAGATGGATTCAGAGATAAATGTGATATAATTCTTGATCTGAAAGACTTAAAATGCAGGCATAAAACATGTACACACAAAATGCATAATACAAAGCAGAATGTGATCAACACCATCTGAAAAGAAGGTCAAAGTTCCACTTAAAGTTTGAAGGAGAAAGTCAGAACTCCGGGCTGGGAGAAGAGAAGGGTCGGTCCCTAGAGGAGAGAACACTTGAGCCTGGGCTGGCAGGGCGGGCAACACATATCATCAGAAGCAACGCATAGGCCCTTCAGACAGACTTAAGTTTGAATCATCGCTCTGTCACTCATGGGTCACATGGCCTTGGGCAGGTTACTTACTTTCCTATGCTTCCGTTTTCTCACCTCTAAAATGAAGACCATAATAGGACTCATTGTAGGGACTGCCATGGGAATGAAATCAGGTAATTTATGTAAAGCACTTAGAACACCGGCTACAATATTCCACTGACCATCATTGTGGTTTTTTGTTTGTTTGTTTGTTTTGTTTTGTTTTGTTTTTTTATTGATTTTTTTTTTTTTTTTTACAGAGAGGAAGGGAGAAGGATAGAGAGCTAGAAACGTCGATGAGAGAGAAACATCGACCAGCTGCCTCCTGCACACCCCCTACTGGGGATGTGCCCGCAACCAATGCACATGCCCTTGACCGGAATCGAACCTGGGACCTTTCAGTCCGCAGACCGATGCTCTACCACTGAGCCAAACTGGCTTCAGCTTGACCATCATTCTTGGTATGATTAGCATTACTGCTACTTCTCATCATCATCGTTAATTTTCATTATTATTTTTTTTAATCCTCACCTGAGGAAATTTTCCCGGTTGATTTTTAGGGAGAGTGGAAGAGAGAGGAAAAGACAGAGAGAAACATCGATGTGAGAGCAACACATTGATTGGTTGGCTCCTGCATGCATCCTGACCAGGGCCCTGGCCAGGGAGGAGCCTGCAACCAAGGTACGTGCCCTTGACAGGAATTGTACCTGGGACCCTTCAGTGTAGGCGGATGCTCTATATACTGAGCCAAACCAGCCAGGGCATCGATGTTATTTTTCAGATCGGAATGTAAGCCCCGTCTGATTCTAAGTCCTTCCATCCTGATCACACTAGCTGTTCTCTCTCTCTCCTGAAATCTTCCTGTGGCCGACTCCCCATCACTCAGCCACTGGCACGATCACCTCTCCCAAAGAGCCTTCTCAAGCCGCTCCTTGCCCCCACCCCCAGGCCCAGTATCATGATCCTGTTTTGCTTTCTTCGTAGCAGGCATCACTTTCTAAAATTATCTCATTCATTTAAATACTCATTTACTTACAGTTTTATTATATGTCTGCCTCTTACTGGACTGTAAGCTACATGGAAAAGAGTTGTTGTTTTTTAAGGTTTCAAATAGTTTTGTTTTTTTTTTTTTCACTATGGCTGCTGACTATAAATCAGTGTTTCCCTGTTGGAAGAGAAAGCACAGTACATTTTCATGGCTAGGGGGTGGTTTTCTGGTCATCTTCAACAGCGGGGGCGGAAACTTCAAAAACACTGAAACACCTGAATGTTGGAATTCAGTCCATTGTAGCCCTAGCTGGTTTGGCTCAGTGGGTAGAGCGTCAGCCTGTGGGCTGAAGGGTCCCAGGTTTGATTCCACCAAGGGCACATGCCTGGGCTTGCCAGCTCGATCCCCAGTAGGGAGCGTGCAGGAGGCAGCCAATCAATGATTCTCATTCATCATTGATGTTTCTATCTCTCTCTCTCTCCCCTCTCCCTTCCTCTCTGAAATCAATAAAAAATATATATATTTAAAAAAAATTTAAAAGCCCCTTGTAGGGGGATCCAAGATGGCTGCATAGGTGGACGCCTAACCACAGCCTCACACAACAATTTCAATAAAATACAACTAAAATACAAAATGGACATTACCCAGAACTACAGGAAAGTCGACTGACTGGAAATTCTACAACAAGAAGGAAAGAGAAAACCAGAAGGGAAATCAGAGGAGCTGTAAAAGCCTAAGGTATGGAGACATGCTGTGTGTGCACGCGGGTAGAGGACGGAGCCGGAGAGGAGGGGCGGCCGAGTGCCTGGCTGGCGTTCCCTAGCAGAAAGGAGATAAAAGCTCCGGACTGTGCTGAACCCCAGATCCGACAGCACTGAACCCCAGTTCTAGGCCAGACCCTGGGGACCCAAGCTCATACAGAGGTAGCCTGGGCTGTAAGGCGGAATCTCAGGGGAGCAGCGAAAGGCAGAGGATGGACTGTTGACTCTGCTGCTAGATTGCCCCAGGGGAAAGGAGACAAAAGCTCCAGACTGTGCTGAGCCCCAGTGCCGACTACACTAAATCCCAGTTCTAGGCCAGACCCTGGGGACCCAGGCTCATACAGAGGGAACCTGGGCTGTAAGGCGGAAACCCAGGGAGTGGAGAGGAAGTCCAGGAGGCTCGCACGTTGTGTGCAGAGAACGGACGGTTGACTGTGCTGCTGGATTGCCCTAGCGGGAAGGAGACAAAAGCTCCAGACTGTTCTGAACTCCACTTCCAACTCCACTTCCAACTGAACTGAACCCCAGTTCCGGGATCATGGGGGGAGAGCCTAGACTGTTTGGTAGCAGGCGAAACTCGAGGGCACCTTTCTCTCAGAGGTGCTTGCAGCAAGTACCGAAGGACACTGAGGAACACTGAGACTTGGGAGCCGCATAGGGAGGGGGCTGAGGAAAGCCAAGCTTGTAGGCTCCACCCTGAAACTCCACCCCATCCAAGCTGAACACAGAGGCTTTTAAGGCTACCAACTCAGGGAAGCTGCAAAAATGCTGAGACAAGGAAACAGATCACAAACGAAAGAAATGGAGGACAAAAAGTGATTGGATATAGAGTTCAAAACCACGGTTATAAGGTTTTTCAAGAATTTCCTAGAAAAGGCCAATAAAATAAATGAAACCTATGAGGATATGAAAAGGGATCAACTAGAAATAATAAGGGATCAACAAGAAGTAATAAGGGATCAACAAGAAATAAAGAATACATTGTCTGAAATAAAAAATATTATACAGAGTCCTAAAAACAGAATGGAAGATCACAAGAATCAAGTCAAAGATTTGAAACATAAAGAGCCAGAGAACACTCCTCCACAGAAGCAAGAAGATAAGAGAATCCAGAAAGTTGAAGATAATGTAAGAAACTCTGGGACAACTTCAAGCGAACCAACATCAGAATTATGGGGTCCCAGAAGAAGAGAGAGAACAAGATACCAAAAACATACTGGAAGAAATTAGTGACAGAAAACTTCCCCCACCTGGTGAAAGAATTAGACTTACAAGTCCAGGAAGTGCACAGAACCCCAAACAAAAGGAATCCAAAGAGGACCACACCAAGACACATCATAATTAAAATTCCAAGAGCAAAAGACAGAGAGAGAATATTAAAAGCAGCAAGAGAAAAGCAGGTAGTTACCTATAAAGGACCATCCATACGATTGTCAGCTGATTTCTCAACAGAAACCATGCAGGCCAGATGGGAATGGCAAGAAATATTCAAGGTGATGAATAGCAAGAACCTACAGCCAAAAATAATCTATCCAGCAAAGCTATCACTCAGAATCGAAGGTCAGATAAAGAGCTTCACAAATAAAAAAAGCTAAAGGAGTTCATCACCGCCAAACCAGAATTATATAAATTGCTGAAGGGGGTTCTTTCGGAAGAGAAAGTAAATAAAGATAAAAATTATGAACAACAAAAACGTAACTATCAACAAGTGAATCTAAAAACCAAGGGAATTAAAAAAAAAATCTGATGAACAATAGTAACTGGTGAATATAATAGAATCAGAGGTATGGAAGGGGAGTGAACTGACGATTCTTGGGGAAAAGGGGAGAGGGGGATGTGGGAAGAGACTGAACATAAACTGTGCACCTATGGATGAGGACAATGAGGGATGGGGAAAGGGCAGAGGGTGGGGTGGGAACCTGGTGGAGGGGAGCAATGGAGGGGGGGGGGGGAATGAGGGACATTTATAATAATATGAACAATAAAGATTTTAAAATAAATAAATAAAATCAACTGGAAAAAAAAAAAAAGCCCCTTGTAAAAACAAAACGGATTAAAAACAAACCGAAAAGAAGGGGCAGGGAAATTTTTTTAAAAAGGAAAAAGGAACAGACTACAAAGGCAGCGGACTTATTGCTTCTCCTCAGCTTTCTCCTGGGTCTCCTCCAGGAGAGCTTAGCTTTTCAGCCACTTTCTCGCACTGTGGCATTGTCGTTTTGGCCCAATCTTCCTCTCTTTCCTCTTTCTTCGCTCTCTTTCCTGCATTCTCCAAGCTTTGTCTTGGATTTCTGTGCGTGTTCAGCATCGAGGAAGCTGCAAAGGCGCAAAGGCGGGGAGGGCGCTCCAGCCGGCGGTCCGCCCGCGCTGGCTCAGCTCCATCGCCAGGAGAAGGTGCTGGGCGCGCACCTCCAGGGTCTTGTCCCTCCTGGTGAGGCGGACGGTCCCTGTTCCTTCCGCTTCGGGAGCCTGGCGTGCCGGTGCCTCCTTCCTTCCAAGCCGGGAGACTGTCCTCTGAAGAAACAGCTTTGCCCGCATTTTGAAAAGTTCCTCTCCATCTTCTCCCAGGGCTTTCAATTCTTGCTCAGGAAGAGAAACTCCGGGCTCAAGCTGGGGGTCGTGGTTGGATCCGCCTGCATCCTCGGCGGAGGAATCATGGTCCTCATGGGTGTCCATCGCTGCTGCCAGCGCCGCCCGCCCCCCGCCCGCCCGCTCACACCCTGAAGAAGAGATGTTTGTCTCCGATTCCCAGCCATCTCCCAGCCCCTAGCTCAGACCCAGTCTAGCAGGCACCC
Source organism: Pipistrellus hanaki (assembly GCF_964339955.1). Classification (NCBI taxonomy): domain Eukaryota; kingdom Metazoa; phylum Chordata; class Mammalia; order Chiroptera; family Vespertilionidae; genus Pipistrellus; species Pipistrellus hanaki. The sequence goes on along the minus strand of NC_140510.1, from coordinate 73,864,904 downwards.
AGTATCCCCTCGGCTCTGAAGCCCTAGCACTTTGGCCTCTGGTGGCTATGGTGGGGATGGAGAGGTTGGTAAAAAGAGAGAAAAGCTGAGGTCACTCAAGGCTCCAATCCGGTTCCCTGTCTTAAGTCCCCAGAAGAACACTGTGGCCATCTCTACAGATGGGGGACTGGGGAGTAGGAGCTCCTAGCTCGCAGCGGGCTGAGAGGATGAATTCGGGATGTGAGGTCAAGGGCAACGCAAAGGTAGGGGGTCTGGCAGCCTGTGAAAATGTGTAAGAATGACCTTCAGAGTGACCTTGATTGGGTCACTCATTCATTGGTGCACCAGATAGTTACCAAGCTCAACCATATGTCAGATACGATGCCTGAGGACATAAACTTGGATGAAGCTACACTTCAGAGATGGCAGGACTCAGAGATGGCAACTTGGGAGGCATTTCCATGGAGATGCCAGTGGCCTCCGGGATCGCGGAAACTACCCGGAGAGTCTCCAGAGAGACAGTGGAGGAGGTGGTCCAGGGCAGAACCTTGGTGAAGGCCCACTGCCAGGACACCAGGTAAGGAGCATGTGGCAGAGACAGAAGGAAAGTTATCAGAGCCAAGGCAGGAGACCAAGCCTATGGCCCAAAGGCAGCACATAGGCACTCACTGAATATGTGTGACTAGTAAATTAATAAAGGAAGGAGCAAATGAAAGGCCCCCGCTGCTCAGCATGTCTTTCACCCCAACCAGATGTTTCCCCTGGTCCTCCAAATCTGGGTGAGGTACCATAACACCTGTGCTTTACGTATATATCTACCACAGAAGGATCTCTTCCTCATCTACTTGTGAGCAGCTTGCGGGCAAAGGACACTATCTTTTTTTTTATTCCATATCTTCCTTTCCAGTTATATGTTGGTGCTCAATAAAGATATGTTGGATGGATGGATGGATGGATGGATAGATAGATAGATAGATGATAGATAGAACAATGTGAAACTCTTACCTTGGGACCAAGACCTTCAAATGGTTATACAGAGATTGAATATACCAGCTCCCTTCTCTCCTGTGACGAAAAGATACGTAGCCAGGGACAGTGGACAGGCCAAGAAGGAAGTCTGCTTCATTTGGAACACTGTCCTCAAGGGGAGTCTCTATTAATTCAGGATTTATAGCATCTGCTTCAATACATACAGAAGATTGTATCTCCTTGCCTTGACAGGCCTGGATGAAAAAGAGTTTGGGTTTGTTAACCAGACCGGGGCACTGCTGGGCTGTGAAGTGAGACATGATCTTCCGAATAGGAATGAGGGCATCGTCTGAAGAGTAGATAGCTCCAAATTTCCCGTGGGTCAGAACACAGAACACAAAGCAGTCTCCGTTGGCATGGTCTGGATGACTCTGATATTTTTGTAGAACTTCCTCCAGGCATTCTTTAGTTACATCATCCCGTATATCTACGTTGAATCCAAGCCACTGAAACACATGCTTCAGGCACTCTTAAAAAAAAGGTGGGCGAGGATGAATAGTGAAAAAACTGAGCGAAATGAAATAAAAGGGGTCAAACAATGCTAATAGTTATATAAATTTCATAGCAAATATCCTGAAACTTTGGCTTATGTTTTACTTTCATAACAATAAAATTTTATGGTTAACCTGCTTTTTATAGCATCTACAGTGCTATCACAACGGCCCTGCGAGTGAGGAGAGGCCAGAGTCCATTCTACTTCACGGGTGAGGGAGCTGGGGCTCTGTGACTCTCCCATGGTCACAAATCGCACTTAGTGGTGGAGCCAGAGCTCAAACACAGGTTTTCTCATACTGACCCAGCATGCTCACCCCCACATCACGGAATCATATGTGGTCAGGGGCCCCTTTCACTCTGTAAGCAGGTTGCTGGCACCCCAGGTGCTATGGTCTAAAAGTTTGTGCCTCCCCAAAATTCACATGTTGAAATCCTAACTCTCAAGGTGTGGGTATTAGAAAGTGGGGCCTTTGACACATGCTTAGGCCACGAGGGTTGACCCCATAAAGAAACCCCAAGTGAGCCCTGGCCGGTTTGGCTCAATGGATAGAGCGTCAGCCTGCAGACTGAAAGGTCCCAGGTTTGATTCCAGTCAAGGGCATGTACCTTGGTTACGAGCACATTCCCAGTGTGGGGTGTGCAAGAGGCAGCTGATCAGTGTTTCTCTCTCATCAATGTTTCTAACTCTCTATCCTTCTCCCTTCCTCTGTGTAAAATATATATATATATTTAAAGAAAAAAAAGAAACCCCAAGTGAAGTTACAGCGGGCAGATAGCCATGTAGGAAGAAGACTCTCACCAGACACTGAAACCCCATAGCCTTGATCTTAGACGGTCCAGCCTTCAGAACCATGAGAAATACAGGTTGGTTGTCTATAAGCCACCCAGTCTTGGTTGTTTGGATGGACTAAAACACTTGGGGTATATAGGAGGCTTTGAAACATTTATAATATCACCCTTACATTAAATGGAAGATTAGTAATTACAGAAAGAAAATATGAAAGTGGAAAGTGATTTTAAGATCCCCAGCCTGTAACATACTATTACAGCCTGTCTTACCAGCGTCTTTGTTAGTCCCTTCTCTTTTTAACAGTGAGGTAAAGTTCTGGTTGTTGATAACAACACAGTAGCCTCTGTGTTTACGATTCATCCTGTACACAGTTCCATCCTTGAAAGAAGAAGAGATGGAACCACTTATTAGAGAATCTTCACTTTAAGAGTTTAATGTTTCTAACCAACCACTCCATTTATCGGTACCAAAGGCAGAGCATTCTCAAGAGCCTGGGCCTGGTCTGGAATTGATCGATTGCCAGGCTCAGACTAAAATTCAGAGTTCACCTGGTTTAATTGCAAAATGTCAGTTCTCAGTGTTAAGTAACAAAGTATTTTTTTTAACTTTGGAAAACCCAGGTTTTATGCAAAAGCATCTTCCTTTTTTTTTTTTTTTTTTTTTTAAATATATTTTATTGATTTTTTTACAGAGAGGAAGGGAGAGGGATAGAAAGCTAGAAACATCGATGAGAGAGAATCATCGATCAGCTGCCTCTTGCACGCCCCCTACTGGGGATGTGCCCGCAACCAAGGTACATGCCCTTGACCGGAATTGAACCCGGGACCTTTCAGTCCGCAGGCTGGCCCTCTATCCACTGAGCCAAACCGGTTTCGGCGCATCTTCCTTTTTGGATGAGCAAAGTGAAGAAAGTAAAGGTAAGGACCTAACAAAACAACAGAAATACAAATGGTAATTTTTTTCAGATGGTAGGACTCGGAGTGATCTGTTTCCTCCTAAAGCAGAGAAATCTCTTTGGTAGCGATCACAGTGGGAATTTTAAAATGTATGCAATTATTTCAGAAGGCTATCACAAACAGCCTATGATTACAAGTTATCTGAGCTGGCTTCAGCGGGTCCTATGTGGCTAAAATGATCTCCTGAAAACATGGTACATCTTGAATCCAAACGGACAAGGAGTGGCATCAGTCAGTAAAAAAAGGAATTCCCATTTCTGGAAATAATTTTTAAAAAGTATGTGTGACTGAAAGAGCCTTAGTGTCCCCTTCCTAGTCAAGTGTCAGCACACTTCTGGAGGTTATAAAGAAAGGTAGGAAGGACAGAGATGATCACGGAAAGAGGAAGAAGAACCAAAACCGACACAAAGAACTCTGAGCCCTCAAAGTCCCGAAGGGCAGCGTTTTTCAACAGATGTTGCCTGGTGTGCCGTAGGTGCAGACAAGACAGAATTTTATAATTTTTCACTATTTTGTTTACTTAATATTTCATAATAAAGTAATTATAAAATACTTTCTTTGTGTTTATTTGATTCCTATTCAAGAGAATTACTTTATATATAGTCAATGTAGGCACAGAGTTAAATTTTTTAACATTTTCTAATGGTGGTGTGCCTCATGATTTTTTTCATGAAACAAGTGTGCCTTTGCCCAAAAAAGGTTGAAAAACACTGCCGAAGGGTGAGACCCCAGTGAGACCCCAGTTGGAGACGCTCCGAAGAAACTGTCCAGACCTTTGTGCTGGTTTCAGAAGTTAGACTGTAACCAGATTGTCCCAACATCGCCATAGAGACCAGGGTTACTCGGTCACCGAGAAAGAGAAATACTTATACTCTTCAAATATATCTTCTCACTTAGATATCCTTCCATGAGGTGGGTTGAGAGTCAACACCACATGAATCAGATCAAATGTTTCCGGTAGAAAGCTGGCTTGGATCGAGTCACCATGTATCTGTCACTGGAAAGAGACTGAGCAGATACCAAGGAGGAGAAGTGGGGAGATGGGAAGAGATTAACCAAAGAACTCATATGCATACATGCACAGCCTGCAGTAGGGCAGGGGTTGGGAGGAAGGGGGGCGGGATAAAGGGTGAGAAATGGGGGACATCTGTAATAAGGCCAACAATAAAATAAGAATAAATAAAATCAATTAAAAAATTTTAAAGGCCCAGAGACTTAATCTGGGAAAGACAAAAATCAGTCCATAGCACTGGGATTACTTAGTCATGCTTTTGGCATTGGCTGAGGATTGCAGTGCTTTGAAGGGTTTCTGCAAACTCCCTGGTTTCTCTGAATAGGGACCCGTCCTAAAGAGGAAGCCAAGGATGAGTTGTCATAGGACAGTAAACAGGAAAACGTCCCTTGAAACTTGTCTTCGCCCACCAGCCAGATTTCCGTAGAATCTGGCGAGCTCCACCCTAGCCTGTGAGTCAGTTATTAACTACTGTTATGGTTAAGGGTCTGTCCCGGGTGCTCACCTCAGGCTGAGCGAGGCTAGTCTCCGCCAGACCGGAAAACACACTGAAAGGACCCAGGCTGCTGTCATACAGAGAGGGGCACCTGCACATTGCTCCTCACCTTGGAGAAGGTAAGGTCCTAGGGAAGCCATGTTTCAACTGGCTTCAGAATTGCAAAACTGGAAGAAACTCGTTTATTTTTCAAAGAAGTGAAGCTGTGGCCTGAGCTCCTGCAGCTACACAGCCAAGCCAGGTGTTCGGAGGGCAAGCTCCGGGGTCAGACTGCCGGGTCCAAACTCCGGCTCCGCTCCTTTCTTGCCAATGAGTCTAGAAAAGACCTCTTGAGTCTCGGTTTCCTCATCACTCAGTGATAATGTGATTGAAGAAATAAGTGAGATAAGCCCTAGAAAGCTCTTAGAACAGTGCCTGGCACATAGCAAGTACTCAGTAATGGTTAATTCGCGCCGACATCCTATTACGTGACCTCCCAGTTAAGATTCCTAGGGAAGTGGAGCGTGTGGAACCAATAACCTGTTTGCTCACAAGCAGGTTCTCTCAACGGCAGGGTCTGAAAGATTTCCCTGAGGTTATGGTTTCTGGGCAAGGATTCAAGGAAATAAACACACCGCTGCCGAGCCCCTCCCTCTGGCCCCTCTCCCTCTGCAGGCAGCACCATATCAGACATCCTCAGACTCAGCATTCTGCTCTGTCACGGCTGGCCTGGTGCCTCAAGGCCACCAGGGGTTCCCGCCCTCCTCACAGAGGGTGTCCTAATCCTGAAGGGTTGCTTACTTTCCCCAGAACCTGTTATGTGAGGCTTTCAAAGTGGAAACCACCTCTTTATCCTCCCATAGAAAAGCCTGGTATAATCCATGCATTCATTGGCTTCCTCTGAATTGAGATAAGAAATGAATTCTTGCCCTAACTGGTTTAGCTCAGTGATAGAGCGTCGGCCTGGGGACTCAGGGGTCCCAGGTTTGATTCCGGTCAAGGGCATGAACCTTGGTGTCCGGCACATCCCCGGGTGGGGGGGGAGGGGTTGCAGGAGGCAGCTGATTGATGTTTCTCTCTCATCAATGTTTCTAACTCTCCCTCTCCCTTCCTCTCTGTAAAAAAAAAATCAATAAAATATATATATTTTAAAAGAAATAAATTCTCCACTAATTTGTAAACCTTTTCCCAAGTCACAATGAATAACTAGGTATAAGTAAAATATATCTCTTTTTTGCCATACTGATCCAAGTTTTAAAAAGTGCATTAGGTACATCTACCATTACTCCTTCCAGGTGTATCTTGACAAGTCCCCTCATCTTGAGGAAAGAGGAAGAGCAGGAAAGTCACAGAGTTAGGAGGAGAGTTGAAAACCTAGACTTGATGGGTTGGCAGACACATTGAGGTGGTGTGCCCTGAGAAGGTACGGAAACTCCCTGCCACTCCCAACTCTCCTCACTTGTCCTATGGATCTCTTCCACGTAGATGTTTTTAAGTTGTGTCCCTTACAATGAACCTGAAACGTAAATGTTAAAACAAAGTGACTTGATGCAGAAAAGGACAGATGCCCAGTCTCCAGCCATAGAAAAGGCCACTGGCAGGTGACAAGAAGAGAATCAACTCCCTTCTTCCAAAGGGGAAGGTTCACAAAGACACAGTGGCGAGAAGTCTCAGAGCAAGGGAGTCTGAGTAAGTCAGTGTGTGGGCCCTTTGGGCACAATGCCTGGAACTCCCTCCCAGATCCCCTCGTCTCACTCAACAACTAGTTTTCACAGCTGGAAGTTATGGGGACTTGTCTTCCCAGCACTGAAACCCTGGGCTGGGAGTCCTGGTGTTGGGCTGGGACTCCTATACTTTCAGAGGGGACCTCCACTGTTGAGATATTCCTCAACAGTGCCACACATGGGAGTGAGACCAGGCCATTCCATGTCTCCACAATTCCTACCAGTGTCTATGTGGCTCTTTCTATATATCCTTAGTTACAAGACTTCCATTCAGCTACCTTTCAGACATTCTGAATGATGGTTGTTCTGTAACTTAGTTGTAATTTTGATGTGGTTGTGGGAGGTTCTGAATACCATGTTTACCTACACCATCATCTTGACTGGAATGCTATGGAAACTTTTTTTTTAAATAAAAAATAAAAATTCCACAAACAATCCAATTTAAAAAACAACCCATTTACCCAAAGAAGATATATAAATGGCCAACAAGCACACAAAAGGGGATGCCCAACATCACTAATCATGAGTGAAGTAATGAAAATCAAAACCACAATGAGATGCCACCTCACACCCATTTGGATGGCTACTATTAAAAACCAGGAAAACAAGTGTTGGCAAAGACGTGGGGAAACTGGGACTTTTGTGTATTATGGGTAGAAAGGATGCTGCTGCTGTGGAAAAACAGTATGGTGGTTCCTCAAAAGATGAAATACAGAATTATCCTAAGATCCAGCAATTCCACTTCTGGGTTAATATCCAAAAGAACTGAAAGCAGGATCTACAAGAGATATTTATACTATGGCCATAGCAGCATCATTCACAGTAGCCAAAAGGTGGAAGCAACCCAAGTCGCCATCAGTGGATGAATGGATAAACGAAATGTGGAATACTCACACAATGGAAGAGTATTCAACCTTTAAAAGGAAGAAAATTCTGACATGGATGAACGTTGAGACATTATACATGACATGAAATAAGCCAGTCACAAAAAGGCAAAATATTGTATGACTCCATTTACTAGTATATGAGGTACCTAGAGTAGTCAAGTTCATAGAGACAGAGAGTAGAAGGGTGTTTGCCAAGAGTTGGTGGGAATGGGGAATGAGAAGCTAGTGTTTAGTGGCTACAAAGTTTAAGTTTTACAAAACAAAATGAGTTCTGGGGATGGGTTACACAACCATGTGAACGGACTTGACAGCACTGAACTGTACATTTAAAAAACAGTGAAGATGATATGCCTGGCCACTGTGGCTCAGTGGTTGAGGGTTCATCCACAAACTGGGAGATCACAGTTAAATTCCGGTCAGGGCACATGCCCTGTATGCAGGCTTGATTCCTAGAAGCAGCCAATCGGTGATTCTCTCCCATCATTGATGTCTCTGTCTCTCTCTCCCACTCCCTTTCTCTCTGAAATCGATAAAAAGATATTTTTTAAATGGTTAAAAATGATAAATTCTATGGTATTTATATTTTACCACAATTACAAACACAAAAATTTCCAAGGTCAAGCTAACTTCACTGATGCGGACAGAGTTCGGTAAAACACTAGTAGAACTGCCCAAGTCTGCTGGAAAGAAACAAAGCCTGGGAAGAATGTCACCTGTCTACCAATGGTCTCGCTCATGTATGAGGCATATTGCAGATTCTCTCGTGTCTCCCCCTCTCCCCACCCTCCCGTTGCTGCGCAGTACAGAAACTCTGTTCTCGTCCTCTGGGAGGTCTAGCTACATAATTTGTGGGGGCCCAGTGCAAAACAACAGTTACACATTATTAAGAATTTCAATTCCCAGTCAGCACACAGACCTAGGTTGTGGGTTAGATCTGAGGTCCAGGCTCATACCTCTCTCTCTCTGTCTCTCTCTCTCTCTCTCTCTCTCTCTCTAAACCAATGCAAACCCATTTTCAGGTGAGGTTTAAAAAAAAAAAAAAACCAAAGAATTTCAACTGGCTGGTGTGTCTCAGTGGTTGAGCATTGACCCATGAACCAGGAGGTTACGGTTAGATTCCCAGTCAGGGCACATGCCAAGGTTTAAGGCTCAATTTCCAGTAGGGGGCTTGCAGGAAGCAGCGGATGGATGTTTCTCTTTCATCAGTGTTTCTCTTTCTCAATGTTTCCATCTCTCTATCCTTCTCCTTCTCTCTCAAAAATTAAAAGAAAAAAGCCGAGACCAGTTTGGCTCAATGGATAGAGCGTCAGCTTGGGGACTGAAGGGTCCCGGGTTCGATTCCGGTCAAGGGCATGTACCTTGGTTGCTGGCATATCCCCAGTAGGGGGTGTGCAAGAGGCAGCTGATCTATGACTCTCTCTCATCGATGTTTCTAACTCTCTATCTCTCTCCATTCCTCTCTGTACAAAATCAATAAAATATATTTTTTAACAAAAAAAATTAAATTAAATAAAAAAATAAATTAAATTAAAAGAAAAAAATTTAAACATATTTTTAAAAAGAAGAATTTCAAGACAGTTAAAAAAAGCATGGGCTGTATAGGACTGCACAGGCTGTATGCCCATGAGGCCAGCCCTGATTGAACCCCACAGATAAGAACAAATGGCACAGCACAAGACAGTAGTGCACTGGAGTCAGCTCAAGCCAGCTAGTGAGAGCTAGTGTTAGATTTTTTAAATTCTGCAATACAGTTAATATCCTATTAGTAATTGGAAATCAGTATCTCTATCTCTCTCTCTCTCTCTGAGGCTGGGGATGGAGAGCAGAGCTGGTGGTTAAACATTTACCAACATACCGATGAACCTGCTGGTAAGGCTTGACGGATTTGATTAATGTCTGAAGCAGAAAGTAGTTCTTTTCCTTTTTGCCCAGCTTCTGCAAAAAAATAAATAAAATAGAAATTATTTGTTTTTCAACGATGTCTGGCTATGTTGCTTTTCAGAGTTTGCCTCATCAGCTGGTCAATAGATCCATTCAGCGAGGATCTGTTTTAATAATCTCTTTGTTGGGGAGACTGGGATTGGGAAATCAATGCTGATTGACACATTATTACTAATTTTGAAGACCATGAACCCTCCCATTTTTCCCATGTTAGACCTAAAGTTCAGGCATTTGAACTCCAATAAAGTAATGTTCCATTACAACTGGCCATTGTGAATAGAGTGGGACTTGGTGACCAGATAAACAGAGAAGAGACCTATCAACCAACAGTGACTGCATAGATGCTCATTTTGAGGCCTTGCTCCAAGAAGAACTGGAGATTAAGCATCGTCTCTTCAACTACTTCCCTTCTCAGACTCATGCAGGCCACTGCCTCATCTCACCAACGGGCTACTCTCTGAAGACACTTGATTTCTTTTTTAATATATTTTATTGACTTTTTACAGAGAGGAATAGAGAGTTAGAAACATCAATGAGAGAGAAACATCAACCAGTTGCCTTTTGCTTACCCCTCACTGAAGATGTGCCCACAACCAAGGTGTATGCCCTTGACCAGAATCGAACCTGGGACCCATCAGTCCACAGTGAACACGCTATCCACTGAGCCAAACCAGTGAGGGCTGAAGACACTTGATTTCTTAACCATGAAAAGCCTTAGTGACAAGGTGAGCATGATACCAGTGATTGCCAAGCAGATGCAATTTATAATGCTAAATTACAGGAGTTTAAGATGAAGCTCATGTGTGAAGTGGTCAGCAATGGTGCCAGGTATATCAATTGCCAACAGGTGGTGAAGCTATCGCTAAAATCAAGGCTTCAATGAATGACATTTTCCATTTACTTTGGAAGGAAGTGTGAACATTGAGGAGTAAGAAGGGCTCCTGGCGGCTAATGGGGCTCAAATTTTACAAAAGCAGAAACCTCGTGGCCATTTCTTCACAGGGGCCTCTTAAGCAAGTTGTACTTTTCGGAGAAGTTTCTGCATCACCTACCGACAGTATGTCTCTGCCATCTAGACAAGGTTTCCTGGAATCCTACTACCATGTTTCCCCGAAAATAAGACATCCTCCGAAAATAAGACCAAGCGCATGGAAAAATAAGACATCTCCTGAAAATAAGATCTAACGCATCTTTGGGAACAAAAATTAATATAAGACACTGTCTTATTTTTGGGGAAACAGGGTAGAACCAATAGGAAAATTGGGGGACTATATTTTAAAATGTATTATGTACCTGAAATTCTAACCTCTCAATTTTGTAGGACTTTTAAATGTTGTTTTTTTTTGAATTCTTTTACATTTAACTTTTTTTTTTTAATAAATTTTTATTGTTCATATTATTACAAGTGTTCCTTTCCCCCCCCCTTCCCACCCCACCCTCTGCCCTTTCCCCACTCCCCATTGTCCTCATCCATAGGTGCACAGTTTATGTTCAGTTTCTTCCCACATTCCCCTCTCTCCTTTTCCCCAAGAATCATCAGTTCACTCCCCTTCCATACCTCTGATTCTATTGTATTCAACAGTTAATACTGTTCATCAGATTTTTTTTTTTAATTTCCTTGGTTTTTAGATTCACTTGTTGATAGTTACGTATTTGTTGTTCATAATTTTTATCTTTATTTACTTTCTCTTCTGAAAGAACCCCCTTCAGCAATTCATATAATTCTGGTTTGGTGGTGATGAACTCCTTTAGCTTTTTTCTATTAGTGAAGCTCTTTATCTGACCTTCGATTCTGAGTGATAGCTTTGCTGGGTAGAGTATTTTTGGCTGTAGGTTCTTGCTATTCATCACCTTGAATATTTCTTGCCATTCCCGTCTGGCCTGCATGGTTTCTGTTGAGAAATCAGCTGACAATCGTATAGGTGCTCCTTTATAGGTAACCACCTGCTTAGCTCTTGCTGCTTTTAATATTCTCTCTTTGTCCTTTGCTCTTGGAATCTTAATTATGATTTGTCTTGGTGTGGTCCTCTTTGGATTCCTCTTATTTGGAGTTCTGTGTGCTTCCTGGACTTGTAAGTCCAATTCTTTCCCCAGGTGGGGGAAGTTTTCTGTCACTATTTCTTTCAGTATGTTTTCGATATCTTGCTCTCTCTCATCTTCTGGGACCCCCATGATTCTGATGTTGGATCGTTTGAAGTTGTCCCAGAGGTTTCTTACATTATCTTCAATTTTCTGGATTCTCTTGCCTTCTAGCTTCTGCAGAGGAGTGTTCTCTGGCTCTTTATGTTCCAAATCTTTGACTTGATTCTTGCGATCTTCTATTCTGTTTTTAGGACTCTGTATAATATTTTTTATTTCAGACAATGTATTCTTTATTTCTTGTTGATCCCTTAGCATTTCTTGTTGATCCCTTTTCATATCCTCATAGGTCTCATTTATTTTATCGGCCTTTTCTAGGAGTCTCTTGAAAAACCTTATAAGTGTGGTTTTGAACTCTATATCCAGTCGCTTTTTGTCCTCCATTTCTTTCGTTTGTGATCTATTTGGTTTAGGCATTTTCGCAGGCAGCTTTCCTGATGGGGCGGGGTTTCAGGGTGGAGCCTACAGCCTCGGCTTCCGTCAGCCCCGCCCTATGCGACTCCTGAGACTCAGGGTCCTTCAGTACTTGTTGCAAGCGCCTCTGAGAGAAAGGTGCCCTCGATTTTCGCCTGCTGCCAAACAGAGTAGGCTCTCCCGCAATGGGCCCGAAACTGGGGGTCAGTTCAGTTGGAAGTGGAGTTGGAGATGGCGTTCAGAGCAGTCTGGAGCCCCTGTCTCCTTCCTGCCAGGGCAGTCCTACGGCACAGCTGGCTGGCCCTTCTCTGCGCGCTGTGTGCGCACCTCTGGGACCTCTTTTCGCCGCTTCCCCGGGTTCCGCCTTACAGCCCAGCTCCCTCTGGATGAGCCTGGGTCCCCGGGGTCTGGCCTAGAACGGGGGTTCAGAGCAGTTGGGGGCCCAGCACAGTCAGAGTGTTTATCTCCTTCCCGCTAGGGAACGCCAGCCAGGCACTCGGCCTCCCTCCTCTCCGGCTCAGTCCTCTCCGCGCGCGCCGCATGTCTCCGTACCTTGGGCTTTTACAGCTCCTCCGCGCTTCCTTCTGGTTTTCTCCTTGCTTCTCGTTGTAGAATTTCCAGTCAGTTGATTTTCCTGTAGTTCTGGGTAATGTCCATTTTATATTTTAGTTGTATTTTATTGAAATTGTTGCGTGCGGCTGCGGCTAGGTGCCTACCCGAGCAGCCATCTTGGATTCTCTCTAAATGTTTGAAATGATTATCTAATTTATAACATGATCCTCTTCCCCCTCCCTTGGCCTTCACCACACTATTGTCCATGTCCATACATCTATGTTCTTCAGCTAATCCCTTCACTCTGTATCCAGTCACTCCCAGCCCCCTCCCTCGGGCACCAGCGAGTCTCTTCCATGTATCCATTTTGTTCATCAGTTTATTTTTTTAAATGCATTTTACTGATTTTTTACAGAGAGGAAGAGAGAGGGATAGAGAGTTAGAAACATCGATGAGAGAGAAACATCAATCAGCTGTCTCCCACACACCCCTTACTGGGGATGTACCCACAACCAAGGTACATGCCCTTGATGGGAATCGAACCTGGGACCTTTCAGTCCGAAGGCCGATGCTCTATCCACTGAGCCAAACCAGTCAGGGCTTCATCAGTTTATTTTGTTCATTAGATCCCACATATTAGTGAGATCAGCTGGTATTTGTCTTTCTCTGACTGGCTTAGGATCATACTTTCCTGGCCCATCCATGCTGTCAAAGAGGGTAAGATTTCCTGTGTGGTGTTTTTTTTGTGTGTGTTTTTGTTGTTGTTGTTGTTGTTTTTTTACAGCCACATAGTATTCCATTGTGTAAATGTACCGCAGCTTTATAAAGTGGTAATTAAATATGATATGTACATCAAATGTACTTCTATGGAACCATTAGTAGGAGTGAGCTATGGGAAAGTGTCAGATATATTAGGTGAGAATAAAGTAAATTATGGAATATGATTAGCATGATCTTACTTAAATATATACACTAATCTACACACACACACACACACACACGCACACACACACACGCGCGCGCGCACACACACACACGCGCGCGCGCGCACACACACACACACAATTGTCTCTATAAAGAAGGAAGGCTACATGAGGAATCTAATGAAAAAACTGAAATGACCAACAAAATAGAACCCAAAGCATGGAGGCATGGAACAGACTGACATATCTCCATGTGGGGTGGGGGGACGAGAAGCAATAAACCAAAAAACTTATATACTAATATGCATAGCCATGGACATGGGCAATAGGGTGGTGAAGACCTGGGGTGAGGGGAAGGGTAGGAAGGGGGGTGGTAAAGAGGGGGAAATAGGAGATATCTGTAATGCTATCAACCATAAAAAATATATTTTAAAATATTAAATTAAATTTTAAAAAAAGAAGGCTACAAAAATATACTCTAAACAGTGTTTATCTCTGGGGTATGGGTTGTCAGTGGAGGAAGAAGAGAGAGACTTTTACCTTCTATTGATATACTCTGTATTGTTGTCATTATTTAATTTTTATTTAATTTTATTGTAATTATTACACATATTTCATAATAACTTTAAAATACTAAGTCATACCAAGACTCAAGAAAACTGAAGCAGTTATCCTGGTGGTTCGTAAGCAGATACAAATGGCCTTTGTCTTTGGTTCATACTCACTCACAGGGAATCTAAAATCCACACACCTGCTATCTTTTCAGTCCTTTAGTCCTTCATTCTAAATGGCAGAATTAAGCCCCAACTCTTAGGCTGTAGAAAGTCACTATTAAAATGTTAATTGATACCTATAATCTAGTAATAAATATACATTTGCTGTCTGCTCCCAAAAAATCCTTGGAATCACTGATGTGTCTTTTATATGCTTAGGACAGTGGTCGGCAAACTCATTAGTCAACAGAGCCAAATAGCAACAGTACAATGATTGAACTTTCTTTTGAGAGCTGAAAACCGACTTCTGCGCATGGGCCACGAAGTTTCAATCACACTGTACGGGCGTGCCTGCGCGTGGTATTTTGTGAAAGAGCCACACTCAAGGGGACAAAGAGCCGCAGGTGACTCGAGAGCCACCGTTTGCCGACCACTGCTCTAGATCAAACTTTCACCAAATATTTTGAAACCAGAGAGAAAAATACTAAGAGTTGTCCAGCTGTAGCAGTTAAGCCAATCTGTTTGATCATTAAGAGAGTGAAGCTAAGCAGCCCAATCAAGGTTCAGAAGAACCATGGCTTGACCTGTCACAAATTCTGGACATTTCCAATAAATAAAGCCAAAACAAGTGGGAAACCCTCTGCACTGCTCAGTACTCCCATGACAGCTGCCTCTGTGTGTGTGTGTGTGTGTGTGTGTGTGTGTGTGTGTGTGTGTGAATGTCCATGTCTTGTTAATGAAATCTGTTCCTTTGACACTCAGGGGTGACATCCTACTTTATAAGCAATGTTATGTACTAGGAGATGACTGGTGATAGGGGCTCCTGGATAGTTCCAGGATGGGGCCGGTTGCAGGAGAATCTATCATGGGACTGGAGGAACTTACCCTCAGACCTCGAGGAGAGAGGGGTCAGAGGCCGAATGAACCGTACGGTCCATGATCTCACTGAAGGGAGAGCGCTTCCGGGCTGGTGAACACACAGAGGTGTGGGAGGGTGAACTGCCTGGAGACCTGGGCGCGCCATTGTCCTCCCCCCGCCTCACCCTAGGCGTCTCTTCCGCGTGGCTGTACCTTTTCATAATAAAGCAGTAACCGAGCAGGAATCAGGTTCCATTCGAGCCAATTATTGAGCCCGAGGAGGGGATCCTGAGACCCACCGGCTTGTACCCAACTCGGACAGATGCTGTGCGGACAGATGCTGTGCATACCTTGTGATTGGCATCTGAAGTGTGGGGTGCAGTCTTGGGGGCCTGAGATCTTGGCGAATGGCGTTAGGGTCTGCGCTGACTGGTTCGTGTCAAAATTGAGTTAAATGAAGGACACACAGTTGGTGCCCACAGAGAATCGCTGGGTCTGGAAAACCCCACACATCTGAGGTCAGAGGGGTTCCCGGGGTGCCGGTGGGCTAGTAGAAGAAAACTTGAGTTTTTCTTTCAACACCCAAAGGAGACCACACAGCAGGTAGCTTGTGGGGTCAAAATTAGAATTCCTCTTATCTAAAGCTCAGACCTCCAGACTCACGGAGGCACTTACTACATAAAAACTAGAGTTCTGGCCCTACCTGGTTTGGCTCAATGGATAAAGCATCGGCCTGCAGACTGAAAGGTGCCAGGTTCGATTCCGGTCAAGGGCATGCACCTTGGTTGTGAGCACATCCCCAGTAGGAGGTGTGCAGGAGGCAGCTGATCGATGTTTCTTTCTCATCAATGTTTCTAACTCTCTATCCCTCTCCCTTCCTCTCTGTAAAAAAAAAAAAAAAAAAAAAAAAAAAAATCAATAAAATTTTTTTAAAACTAGAGTTCTGCCCATGGGCCCTGTGTTTACCTCGTGTCAGGTACATAACAGGAAAATGGCAATGTGATTGGAAAACAAAACCTCAGTGGTCAGAGTTCAGACGAGGATTTCAAATATACTTTCGATATCCACTTCCTGCTTTTTATTTCCTCTTGATACCCTGCTGGTTAGAAGACCTGTATTTTTTTCTTCCTAACTTTTACTTAAATTACACATTCATCCATTGGTGTAGTTGTGGTTTAAGAGTTTGTCAATTTAACAACAATATATTTTGTTCCAAAGTTCATTTTGTATTTAGAGAATTCTTAGAGAGGTGTTTCCTTTTGGCTACTTTCATTTTCAACCACAGAAATTTGCACACTAAATTGACTCACCGAAGTAAATATGGGTGTGGCATAAAGCCTTCCTTCATATACTCATGAGTTTTGATCTGTAGCTCTTGTTTAACAGTGGAGAAATAGACTCAGAGAAACACAAATTTTCACAAGTCGATACCTGGTGAGGCAGCCAGGTTTGATTTCTGCCCTGTGCTATTACCTCTATACCAAAGCAATCCTACCTTTACAAAACAGAAAGGTAGAATAATAAATTTCTTCTCTGAGAGTGATTTCTGAGAGTACCATAGGAACAATTTCATGACTCTCCTCTCTGACAAACATATACATAGCAACATGTATTGAATGCTTTATTCTGTGCCAGACACGTGTTACATAGGAATTATAAAATGCATAGCTTCAAGTCCTAGCAGGTTTGGCTCAGTGGATAGAGTGTCAGCCCTTGGACTGAAGGGTCCCGGGTTTGATTCCCCATCAAGGGTTAGTATTTGGCTTACAAGCTTGACCTCCGGCACTGGTAGGGGCACATGTGGGAGGCAAACAATCAATGTGTCTCTCTCACATCGATGTTTCTATCTCTGTCTCTCCCCCTCCCTCACTCTCTCTAAAAATCAATGGGAAAAATATTCTCAGATGAGGATTAGCAATGAATAAATTAATTAAAATACAATAAAACTCATATCTTCAAGAAAAACCATGAGGTGAGTACTATCATTACCCCATTTTATAGACAGGGAAAGTGAGGTGTAAAAATGGTAAGGAAGGGGCCACTGCACCACTAATAAATGGTGCCCTGGCATTCTGACTCCATAGCATAAGCTTTGTGCTGTCCTGCCTCCCTTTTTGTTATTTCGTTCTAATTGACTTCCTATACTCTCACTGCCACATAAGAATAAGAAGATATTTGTCTAAAACTACTTTCTCCCACTAGAATACAAGTTCCCAAGTGGAGCTTCTAAACCTGTGTCGAGCACAAAGTGTGCACTCAATCAGTGAGTTGAATGAATGAGCTCAGGAGAGTTCTGGCTTTCCCAGAGAATATTATCAGACTGATAACATCATACGTGACCAGATCATTAAAGAATTCCCATGGTCTGATGCAAGCAAGGAAGCATGCGTTAGTTACCTTTCTCTTTTTTATATTCTTCTATCTTTCTCACAAGATGAGGTAAGACATTTTTGCAGAGATCCTCCAGCAACGTCAGATCATCTGCATCTATTTTAGCTTGTTTCTCCAGATGTCCCAGGAAACTTAGCGAGGTCTGCAAAGAGAATCAATGGAGTCACATTTACTTGCCTACCGATTATCCGTTCATACACTGAACACTGCCTATGTGGCCATGAGGCATCAGGTTTTGCATTGATGAATAAGATAGGTTGTTTATCCCAGAGTATCTCAATAGTGTGGGGAAAGAGGTATTACCAAATAAGTCTCTATGCAATCTGGCCGGGTCGGGTGCGGCCAGGCCCGGAGCAGCGGCTGCCAGGCTGGGAGCTTCCAGGCCCGGAGCAGCCGGGTCGGGTGTGGCCAGGCCTGGAGCATCAGCTGCCAGGCTGGGAGCGGCCAGGCCCGGAGCGGCCGGGCCCGGAGAAGCCAGGTTGGGTGTGGCCAGGCCTGGAGCAGCAGCAGCCAAGCCCAGAGCAACCAGGTCGGGAGCGGCAGTGGCCAGACCCAGAGCAGCTGGTTGTGGAACGGACCAGAGCAACAGAGGCCAGGCCCGGAGCAGCCAGGCCTGGAACAGCTCACTCCTCGCCTACCCCTGCCCCAAGGCTGCCTCTCAGACATGGCTGGAAACTGTTGCGGGAACTTGAGGGTCTGCTGAATCAAGTGATGAAGGTTTAGATCTGGATATGTTGAGTTAGTATAACACTGGGGTGTTGATCTGTGAGTGCCTTGTGCGGGGCCTGGATGAGGTTGGTTGACCTATTTGGAAATGTCTTTTGTATGAAGGGTATCTTTGGGCATGTGGAGGTATTATTGATATGAGAAAATGCTAAGTAACTGATTTACTATCTGAAAAGGGATTTACTATAGGGGAAAGGGAGGGAGGAAGAGACTGAACATAAACTGTGCATCTATGGATGAGGACAATGGGGGAGGGGAAGGGGGCGGAGGGTGGGGTGGGAACCTGGTGGAGGGGGGAAGAAATGAGGAACCTTTGTAATAATATGAACAATAAATATTTATTTAAAAAAAGTCTCTATACAATCTGTATTAATATCAAAAGCCAGTATACTAGTATATATGGTGTCCCCCAAAAGGTATACACATCGTGTCTGTAATTTCGATTGCATTTTGAAAATGGAATATATTTTAATAAACACTGCCTTTTTTAATTATTCAAAGTGTGTATACGTTTGGGGGACACCCTGAATACTACCTGCCATTCAGTGCTTGCCATCTACGGTATGAACCGCAAAAACAACTCAATGAGGTAGATACTACTATAATCTCCATTTTAAAATGAAACAGCTGCCAAAACAGGTTTGGCTCAGTGGGTAGAGCGTCGGCCTGCGGACTGAAAGGTCCCAGGTTCAATTCTGGTCAAGGGCATGTACCTTGGTTGCAGGCACATCCCCAGTAGGGAGTGTGCAGGAGGCAGCTGGTAGATGATTCTCTCTCATTGATGTTTCTAACTCTCTATCCCTCTCTCTTCCTCTCTGTGAAAAATCAATAAAATATATATATATAAAAAAAAAAGAATGGAGTGGAGAAAGAGTGTGTTCCTTTTAAGCAGTTTGGCAGTAGAGAGAAGGAGGAAGTTAGAACAGTAATATAAGGATGAGGATGTGTTCATTGGAGTGTGTGTGTATATGTGTGATGCAGTCTAAGAAGTACTGGTATGGAAACTCACCTAGGTTTTTATACAAAAACTTAATAAGGCCACATTATCTGCAATTGCAATTGCAAAAACATTCGATCCGAGAAATAAATTCTTTACCGGATAGTGGAACACAAATGACCTTTGTAGGGTATTCTAGGTTTCCACACATACATGTTTAATTGTAGAAAGAGAACTAAATGAAGACTAAAAGAAGGTATAAACCTAAAATAAATAAAAATGTTAAAGAAGATTGTGTAGTATATACACATATGGCCTTGTACTCTAACAATGTAGATATATTGCAACCAAAAAAATGGGGGGAGATAATAGGTATAGTACATGCAAAGTAAAATTTCAACTGTTGCAAATAATCACACTGAATTCATGTAAAAATGACACAGGAACCAACTTGAAGAGACTACTACTGGGCAAAAATGGGACAATGTGAACTTCAATGAGCATAATAACTGAAAGCCATCAAATATGTTTAAATCTATGAATTCAGATTTGTTCTTTATAATGGGTCACTTTCAGAGAATGACAGGAAACCAGGCAGTCATCATAAACACTGGGTAAATAAAAGAATCTAGGGTTTACATATAAACTGTATCACCAGGTAACCAAATAGACAAGGGGGAAACAAGTTACAGAATTCAAAAATCCCATTTTGCAACCCCCAAAGAATCAATATATAAAACTGTTAAACATCAATAGTTGCTAATATCAAAAAAGAGAGACCCTGGCCAGTGTGGATCAGCTGGTTGGAGTGCTGTCCTGTACACAGAGAGGTGGCAGGGGTAGGTTGCATCGCAAGGTTCTGGGGAAATAATGATGAGTAGACTCAGCCCACCCCCAAGGAACTCATAACGAATCTTTGGGAGACCAGAACCTCTAGAGATGACCAATCAAAGGATCCAAAAGGCTTAAATCCTTGAGGGCTCTGAAAAGGGGAGAAGGGAGGAAAGGACTCAAAGATTACGACCACAACAGAGAAATAATCTGCTCA
This sequence comes from Pipistrellus hanaki, assembly GCF_964339955.1. NCBI lineage: Eukaryota > Metazoa > Chordata > Mammalia > Chiroptera > Vespertilionidae > Pipistrellus > Pipistrellus hanaki. The sequence continues at coordinate 73,844,915 of NC_140510.1, read as the reverse complement.
GGTCTATAGGTCTGACACCAAGAAACATGTTTAATGAATTGCTAGCATGGTCTTCACGTGTCCTACCACATGTAACACAGCTTCCCATTCCTTAGTTGTTTTTTAAGTTACTCAATAGCAGTTGCTTAGAAGGAATGTGACATGGCGGCTGCACATGAAGGCTCAGAGAACTGGTGAGGTTCCCATTCGTAAGCTGAATGGGGAAGCTAATGGCTGTTCACCTAGTGCTACATTTCATAACTTCCATGTGCCACATGTGTTTTTGTATGTTATGAAATGCTATACAACTTAGAATCTAATTAAAGGAGTGGTTAAATAACACAATTAAAGTCATGTTACAGGGTAAAGTTCGAAAATTGGTCCCTTCAGAAATTAACTAACTTGCTTGCCACAAGCTGCTATTGGAGTCAAAAGAGAAAATATGAAGTCTTGAGGCCCAGAAGAGAGACACGCAGCTACTTCTCTGCCAATACAGCAAGAATATTAGCAAAGGTGACCAATACAGTAAGAAGATTAGCAAAGAGCATTATATTAACATCACAAGCATTACTATCAGTTCAAAGCACATCTTCAAACTGTTTCATTTGATTTCCATAGAAACCTTACATGGGAGACCCTGCGAAGCCCGCGGGAAAGGACCCACGGCTCCCTCAGACACCTCGATCAGTGTAGGTGATGAGCGATGAGTCCCACTCTGCCTTTATTTCCCACCTCCTCATTTCCTGGCTGTGCCCTGGACATTTCTTATCATAAGAAATAGTGGATGTCAGTAGCAGGTAATCACTCACTGCATGGTTCCTGTTTGTCAAACCCAGGCCCGATGCTCATGCCTCACGTACCTTGTTTTCTTGAATCCCCTTAACCGTGCTGGAAGGAGCTGGCATGGTACGTGAGAAAATGGAGACTCAGAAATCTCCAATCACTAGCCTCCCATATGGAGAAACTGGTCGCAGAACCAGCACTCGAATCCAGGCCCCAACGTCGATATTCCTAACCTTTGATTGATATTGTCTCCCGCGAAAAGTAAACCACCTTGAAAGCCTTTCCAGCATCTTCCCAAACACGGATTAAAGCGATGCTCACAAAGGCCCCACTCTGTATGGCCCACTCACCGGCGTCTCGACTTTGGGTAAGGACTCCTTCAGAATGAAGATCATGCTCTTCAAGCTCTCTGAGTCGATGTCTTCTGAGAGTTCATAGAGCAGGTTTCTAAGACACACACCCGAAGAGACTAATGAAGCCTCACGTGCAGGGCACCGCACTGTGAATCGAGTACATCTACCGAGGTTCTGTCTCGGGTACGCGACCACAGCCCTGTGATTAATCCCACTTTACAGATTCGAAAACTAAAACTTTGAGCTTCCAAGCGGCCTCTTAAATTAACACCGTAAACAGTGGGGATAGTTTTCTGGTCCCAAGGCCAGTGCCAGGAAAGCATAGAACACGATTCTATGGGGACAAGCCTTCCATCTCCCAACTCCATTGGAGGAATTCCGGGTTACTCTATAAGCTCGTGTCACAGAGAACCTGATGCCGGGCAATGTCAAGTCCACTCTTGAAAAAGAAAGGACAATGCCCAGGCTTCTGGGGAGTCGTATCGTGAATCACCAGAAAAACTGAGCCTTTCGCTCACACACGGGTGCCTCTGCACGCCAGGGACCAGCCCTTGGTTGCTGAACAGCAGAGTGAGAGTAATGATTTCCTGCATTCCTGTGCTGAGCCGAGGAGAGCTCAAGGTCAACTGAAGGACACAAGCACCCAGGCAATTCATAAGGCAGCACTTCGAAGGCTCCTCCTTGTGAGGGGCTCGGCAGCTACCATGTCAGGGGACAATGTAAAAACAGTGGTGTCCAAGGTCTGACCATGATAGGCCTGCTTACTAGTATTATACACTGTTATTTTTTTCTTCTCAAATTACTGGATATAGGCAGACACACCCAGAAGAGAGGACTGTCTGAGGGCGCGGAGACTGGGCAGGAGAAAAGCCTGGGCCGGCTGTGCTGGGGTGGGCTCCCCTTGGCGGTAAGATACAAAGCTGAGGAAAGCCACTGCCAGGCCCTGAGAACCCCAGCCTTTTGCCTTTACAGTACCTGAGAAATCTCCTAGCATTGCTAGATCAGTGACACCCAAGGAGGTGGATGAGAAAGAGACCTAAGAGATCTTAATCCCAGTCTCCTTTCTTTCTTCTTTATTGTTGAAAGTATTACATAGGCCCTCATTTTTCCCCACTAACATCTTCCAGCCCCTTCCCTTGCCCCTTAGGCCCTCTACCCCTGCCTCATAGGCCCTCATCACCCCATTGTCTGTGTCCCCGGGTTACGCATACATGCATACAAGTTCTTTGGTTGCTTCCTACCCCCGACCCCTGCCTTCCCACTGAGGTTTATGCTTCTATGTCTCTGGGTCTATTTTTGATCACCAGTGTATTTGGTTCATTAGATTCCACATATGAGTGAGATCCTGAAACCCCAGTCTCCTTTCAAGGCCTGGTGGCCTGAAGGACCCCTAACTGGAAGCCCATTCTGCCTTGATGGCAGTCCCCTCCTCACCTGAATGGGGACACCTTCTTCCGAGTGGGCAGCAGGTCTTTCACTTGCTCTTTGGTGTAGTTGAGGTGCTTCAGCAGTGAGTTCTGCTTCATGATGTAGAGCAGTTCCGCCAGGAGGAAGGGGTCTTTCTCATTCAGCAGGTCCTCAGTCATGAGATCCTCAAAAATATCCAAGGCCGAGCGGGCCTTCTCCAGCTTCCTGTAGGGGATGAAGTCTCGGCAGAGAAACTTTAATTTTTCCACCTCTGAGTCTTCAAGGTTTGAATCAATATTCAGAAGCCTTGTGCGAAACTTCTTCCTATCGTTATCCTCCAGACTGGGACTCCGACTCTGAACACCAGATGACATGGCTAGTCTGGAAGAGACAGAGAGATGAGGGAGGAGGGACATGGGGCACCTCGCCTTCCCAGGCCCTCTCCCGCCATCAGCCTCCTCCCTTCCAGGCACTAGACTTTCCTGGAAGTGCTGAAACGTAAAAATTAACTGACATGAAAATGATTGCACAGTTATTTCAAAAACCAACAGACAACACTTGTCTGTGAACCCTTTGGGAGGTCTGCAGGGAGCTTTTGGGAACCCATGTACCCTGATTCTCTGAAATCAAATGATCCTGTAGAGCGAGTGACATGGACAACTCAGCACAACTGTTCCTGTTGGAGTTCATCTTCCGGTTGGAGCACTTCTATGCTTAAATTTATTTTTATTTTGTTGATTTTGAGAGAGAGAAACATCAACCCGTTGTTCCACATACTTATGCATTCATCGGTTGATTCTTGAGTGAGCCCTGACTGGAAATGGGCACCGGAAGCCTCGGTGTACGACGTACACTGAGCTAGCCTAGGTCTGGTTGGAACTCTTAAGTTATTGCCATCAAATGGCAGAATTAGCACTGGATTTATGCCCCATATTTTAGAAATAAAGCAACTGGGGGTGGAGGTTATATTTCTGAAGTGCTTACCAACTCAAGGATAGCAAGGGAATATTACTAACTATAACAGGACCGGTTTGAAACCCACAGAAAGAGCAGCCATAATCCTAGATCCCAGACATACAGGGAGGTTCAAATCAATATAGAAAGTCACAAAGTAACTAAGTCAAGATTTCCACATAACTAGTTCATAAACTGGTCCTTTCTACACTAAATTTCATACGAATAAGAGGATCAATAAATTGATAACATTTTTCAATGTAATATTATTCATAATATAAGGACACTATGTAATATTATTCATAATATAAGGACACCATAATATAAGGATACTATGCAAGACTTGTATAGAAGGAAAGAGAACATAGCAAAAATGAAACATCAATAACAAAGAGTGGTTATATCTAGATGGTATAATTTCATAAAATACAAATTTTCTTCTGGACTCCTGTGTGAGTTTCTCAAATCTTATGCAATACACACTATTACTTTTATTATTAGAAAAAGGAAACCAAAAAATGGGATCATCCATGGGATCTTTCTATTCTAACACTTTAAACATTTGCCTTGAAGTTTCCTGAAGTTCTTAAACCTCTAGCTTCCTGTTCGGAGACTAGGGTATTTCTTCCGGTAAAAGGCTGTGTCGAAGCCTTCCTAGGGCTTTTTAAACATTCACTTTTCCTGGGAAGGCTAATAAATCCAGGCAGAAGTAGTGCCATTGCTGAAAACAAGAGTTTTTGCAAGTTTTTGCAAGTTTCAGAAAGCAAGAGGGAATGCTGGAGTGTAAGACCCCCTCCCGCCGCAGGGAAAAGGTGTTAATTACATACCTTCAGATCAGAGTCCACGGATCCTCTGGAAGTAAGTGGTTCTTGGGGAAATTACCTGGAAACAAAGTTTTAAAGGAATTAGGATCCTCTCTGTGCTCCAAGTTTCAAGAAAACATCTATTTACAAGGGAGGAAAACTTCAGACTTGCTGCTGAGTTTGAATACTTACAATGAATACTGGCCCTCCCCTCAGGTTTAATGTTAATTTCCTCTGATGTCATCGCTGCGCCTGCCCCCTTGCCTTTTGCTGGTGTTAGGATAATCCTGATCAATAGCACCTCCTAAAGGCAGATACAAGAAAAAAGGCAGATACACCCTGTAGAGCTCAGGATTTAAGTGTTCCAGCCATTTTTATTTCTTATGTCTTAAAAAAAAATGTCCATTTTTCCAACCTCCTCCTTCCCCAAATTCACTTAAGCTTTAAAATAAAACCCAGAATCTCATGAATAGTAGTCACCCATCTTAATCTTTTCTCAACAACTCCATTTACAAATTAACAAACAAAAAAAAAAAATGTTTTTAAGCAAAAAGGAAGAAGAAAAAAATGAAGCGGAGGAGGAGGAGCTGAGAGATACGCCAATTTGAGGTATTTGCAAAGAAGACAAATAACAGTAGACAAAACCGATGCAGTCTCTGCCCTCACAGCACATTTAGTCCAGCAGGAAAGAGAATTGGAAGACATTATTTCTAAGAATGAAAACAATACCTTGCCGGGACCAGTTTGGCTCAATGGATAGAGCGTTAGCTTGGGGACTGAAGGGTCCCGGGTTCGATTCCGGTCAAGGACATGTACCTTGGTTGCGGGCATATCCCCAGTAGGGGATGTGCAAGAGGCAGCTGATCGATGACTCTCTCTCATCAATGTTTCTAACTCTCTATCTCTCTCCCTTCCTCTCTGTATAAAATCAATAAAATATATTTTTAAAAAAAGAAAAAAAAAGAAAAGAAAACAATACCTAACACATCGCAATTACTATGTCAGGCATGCTTTCTTCACCAAATCACCCAATGACCCCTTCTTTAAGGCATGAAAACTAAAACACAGAAAGATCAGGTAATTTACCCAAGGTCATACATAGAGCTAGTGGGAAACCCGAAACTCAAATCAGCAAATTTGGCTCTAAATCACTACAGGATAATTCAAATGTTGCCAACTTCAGGGAAGAAGTTCAGAATCTTAGAAAGATACTTTATCTCTGAAAATAAGTAAGATTTATTATGCTCTACTAGCTAATTTTAAACTGCCATTTCCAGATCTTGGGCATCATTAGAGAATTTCTGGGTTTAAGAAAGATAAGTCCTGCCCTAGCCAATTTGGCTCAGTGGGTAGTACACTGGCCTGAGGACAAAGGGTCGGTCCCAGGTTCAATTCCAGTCAAGGGCTTGTATTTAGTTGTGGGCTTCTCCCCGCCCCAGGCCCTGGTCCGGACTCCTGCGGGAGGCAACCAACCAATGTGTTTCTTTGACATTGATGCTTCTCTCTCTTTCCCTCTCTCTAAGAATCAATGGGAAAATATCCTCAGGTAAAGATTTTAAATAAGAAGAAAAAGAAAAGAAAGATGAGTCCTAGTGGTGATGGTCATTCAACCAGTAAATGTATTTAATGCCACTAAAGTGCAGCCTTAAAAATGGTTCAAATGGAGCTTCCAGTCAAGATGGCTGCAATGGTAAATGCGGTACTCGCATCACTCCCCAACCACATCACTTTTCCTTCCCAGGCCCCCAAATTAGTCATCAGGCCCCAAATAACGAAGGCAGGGTTGAATCATGTTAGGCCTTTAATAATGTTTTGGTGACTCCACTGGGATACCCTCTCCGAGCCCTAAGGTAAGACGCTTCGGGATTTGACAATTTTGGGGACTAATAAGCCCCTTAAGGGATGGAAATGAAATGGCCAAAAGAGCAAAGGTTTATTTCAAAACTTTTGTCCCTCAGTTCCAGGAGGAAGCATTTGCCAATGGAAAGCTCTAGGAAATGACAGGGAGGACTTATAATCTAACTAAAGGCCTGGTACACAGGTAAGGGTCCCTAGGCCTGGCCTGCAATCAGGGCCAATCTATGGGGAGACCAGCAGGGTGATGGGGGCAGGGAGGGGGAGCCTCTGGCACCCACCTTGGCTGGTCTGGGGCCTGCAACTGGGAGCAGCTCCTGTGTTGAGAGTCTGCCCCCTGAGGTCAGTGTGCATCGTAGCGACCAGTCATTCCACCATCATTCCACCATTCATGGATTTGCACATTAGGCTTTTATTTTATAGAATAGATAGAGCACCTGAATTAATCTGAAAAGTAATCATATTATTTTAAATCTTAGAACACACAGACTTATGTGAATAGGGGTTAAGTTTCCTTTTCAAAGGAAAAGTGTGCAAAGCAATTGAGGAGGTGACTCAGCTGTGAATCCAGCAAGCAGAAATGATAAGCATAGTCAGACGACCCACCAGGAGTCAAGACATCTCTCATCAACATCATCTCATCACCTGGTGACTAATTACAATAGCCGACGGCTTCAGGCCTGCACATAGCACCCCAGCCTCTTCCCCTTTATAATCCTGTCCCCTGCACCTGGCTAGAAGGCAGGATTTGATGCTTGTAAATGCCCTGTCTTCTTGGTTGGCTAGCCTTCTCGTTAAACGCCTAAAATGATTCAACCCTGCCTTCCTTATTGGACACAGCGACAGGCAGCCTGAGTCCAACCGGGGGTTTCCCGGTTACATGTTTTGGTGACTCCACTGGGACACCCCCTCCGAGCCCTAAGGTAAGACGCTTCGGAATTTGACAAAGGACTCGGGGTGGATGCCTGGACTTGAGAAACTTCTTACAGACACCTCAGTAAAGTCCCCAGCAGCTGCCACGTTATTTAACTCGAGGACTTTCCTTAAGTGCTTACGAACTTTGCCAGCTGCCTTCGCTATTGGTTGAATTAGCACCTGTAATCTGTAAGTCTCCATCTCTGTAAGACTGGCATATTGAAGGTACCTCTGTTTCTGTTTCTGTTTCTGTTTGTGGGTGTTCGCTAGCAACCCCAGCTGGCAGCCTTCTGGGCCACATTCTGGCTGTGAGTCCCACATTCTGGCTGTGAGACCCACATTCTGGCTGTAAGTCCCACATTCTGGCTATAAATCCCACATTCTGGCTGTAAGTCCCACATTCTGGCTGTGAGTCCCACATTCTGGCTGTAAGTTCCACATTCTGACTGTAAGTCCCACATTCTGGCTGTGAGTCCCACATTCTGACTGTAAGTCCCACATTCTGACTGTGAGTCCCACATTCTGGCTGTGAGTCCTGAGCACAGTAAGACATCTTCTGAAAGGTCCCTGGAAAGGACTCTGATTCATTAAGCCTTGTCTGAGGGTTATGTGCACCTGTAAATATCGTATATAATTTTTTATATTGTTGTTTGTGTCTCTTTGTTGTTTGGTTTCTAGTGATGGTTCTTGTCTCCCTGTCTGTAATGGAAGGATTCTACTGAGAAAGAAAAATATGGGAAAGAGTCCTTTAACCTTCCCAAGTACTTATCCTAGAGGGCTGGAGTTGCGGAAGCGCCCTTGAATAGGCTGCAGAAGCAGCAGCAACGGGGTGAGCGGGCACTCTCCTTGTAAAGGAAAAAAATCGGTACTTTCTTACACTGACGCCGTTGGAGGCCCAGGAGTTGCTACAGTCCTGGGAATAGACCCCGGGCCGGCCATCTCCCCACACACACAGCCACCTTTTTCCATCCTCCTAAGGGCTGTCAAGATTTGTTATCTCTGTTGTACTTCTTAATATGTGAGTACCCTGTTCCCCGAAAATAAGACAGTGTCTTATGTTAATTTTTGCTCCCAAAGATGCGCTAGGTCTTATTTTCAGGGGATGTCTCATTTTTTCATGAAGAAGAATACGGTACACATTTATTGTTAAATGAAAATAAAGGAAATTTATTACCTGTATACGGTATGGTAGTATGGTAGTTGTCAACACAAACCAGACAAACTGTATCAAGAATTTACTCATTTATTCAATGACAATCATGTCATCATCTTCTGGAACATCATCATAACAATCCAATTCCTGAATTTCCTGGTGAATTTCTTGTGACTCCATTTCTTTCAGAATCAGTGGACCAAATCTCTCATGTTTAGCCTAGGGGGAGCCTTATTTTCGGGGGGATGCCTTATATTTCACTCAGAAGGAAACCTGTAAGTAGGTCTTATTTTCAGAGGTTGTCTTATTTTTGGGGAAACACGGTATATTTTCCATGGGAAAATTAAGCCTATTTTTTAAATCAACTCATCAACATCATCTCATTGCCTGATGACTAATTACACAATAGCTGACGTCTGTGAACCCCCTGGCCTGCACGTAGTTGCATTTCTGGTGAGGGTGGGAGAAGTTTTTCCTGTATTTATTTGCCTAGGAAGCAAAGGTTTTATATGTATTACTAGAGGTCTGGTGCACAAAATTCATGCACAGGGGTGTGTGTCCCTCAGCCCAGCCTGCACTCATCTCCTCGAGGGATGTCCGACTGCCTGGATAGGGCCTAAATGGGCAGTCAGACATCCCTCTCACAATCCAGGACTGATTGCCCTTAACTGCTTCTGCCTGCCAGCCTGATCACCCCCTAACCACTCCCCTGACAGTTTGATTGATGCCTAACTGCTCCCCAGCCAGTCTGGTCACCCCTAATTGCCCTCCCCTGCAGGCCTGGTCACCCCCAACTGCTCTCCCCTGTAGGCCTGGGTCCCCCCACACACACACACACACAACTGCCCTTCCCTGTAGGCCTGGTCGCACCCCAAGTCTCCTCTGCCAACTGCCCTCCCTTGCAGGCCTGGTCCCTCTCAACTGTCCTCCCCTGCTGGCCATCTTGCGGTGCCCATCTTGTGTCCACATGGGAGCAGTCATCTTTGACCACATGGGGGCAGCCATCTTATGTGTTTGAGTGATGGTCAATATGCATATTACTCTTTCATTTTGTAGGATTAAAATGGTTATGTTATGTTAGTCAGGAACTTGATTACTTAAAAGCCTATCTTCTTAATCATAAGAATTGAAGTTTTACTAGCTTATGTGGTATTTAATAATAAATTATTCAATACTGTTAAATAATAATAATATATAATCTTTTAGTCTAATATATTTGACTACCTTCTCAGGGTTTGAATTTTAAGAAACTTTTCCTTGACCTAGAATTGGCTTTAGGTCATTCCAATGGGCCCTGGAATATCTCAAGGATTTTCTTTCTCTCTTCATGAAGGAAAATTTTATCCTTAAGGTATATGGGAAGCTCTGTCAAATAAGGAAATAAAAATTATATTCTATTTATATGTGCATATTAAATAGATTCTGATATGCTTTGAATATTGTGTGTTACAGGACAAGATTCCATGTCATTTGCATTATAATCAAATCAATAACCGTATAATTTTAAATTTCTTGTCATTGGAGACAGTCACTGTTTTGTTATGATGCATTTGGAAAAATGTTACATCTTCTGAGGGATCCATAGAAAAGACTCTGATTATTTTAAGCTACATATCTTTGAGAATAAACTTTTAGATCATCCCCTTGAATTGGATAAAAATTATTAGAATTCATAGAGTATCTGGATTTATAGAAATACTGGCAAAAAAAATCAGGAGAAACAGAATGTGATTATAGAACTGAATGAGCTAAAAATAATTATGTTTACTCTGAGTAGATAACTTTCATTTTGTAGCTGAAAGTGTTAACATGTCTGTAGTTTTATTTCTCTTTTAATTCTGTGTTGCTTTAGCATTGTTTTGACATTGTTTTAATAGCCAGAGTTATGTTCAAGTTTACTTTTATAGTAATAGCTTAAAAAGGGGGAGTATATAAATGGACACATGTGTCACTTCCACTTCCCAGGCCCTCTCCCAGTTTCAGCCTCCTCTATTCCAGGCATTAGAAGTGCTGAAAAATAAAAATACTGGGTGGTTACTTCAAAAACAAATAGCCCACAACACTTGGCCCTTCAGAAGGTCTGGAGGGAGCTTTTTGGTGGGACTCACCCTGATTTCTCCGAAATCTAGCCCTAGCTAGATGACCTTATGGCTCGGAGATGGATAAGCAGGCTCTTCTTCCCTATTATATTCTTAGTCATTTTATTCATGCCTACTTTTATCCAGAGTCCACAGACTAAAAGTCACTTTCTGAAGCTGAAGCTTTCAAATGACCCTATTCCCAACTTAGCTTTCTTCAATTTAACTAGGAGCTTTGATAGCACTCGGTACCTAGTTCTATAATTTTAAGTGACCGTATTCAAATTGGAAGAAACCCAGATAAAGTCATATAAGATACTTTCCCCTGCTCTGAAAGTTCTTAAGGGGACTTTAGAAATTTTCTCCCCAAAGGTAAGAAAAGCAACAACCAAAAAGGTAAAAATGGACAACCATGGAAAAATGGACCCCCTCCCACCACATGACTATGACTATTACTGTCACAGATCCCATTGTACTACTACTTCCCAAGGATAAAATTCATGAAAGATGATGCTTAACCATAGTAAACATAGTAAAAAGGTCATTAGGTAATCAAAAACTAAAACATGATACCATTTCGCATCTACTAAAAAGGCTAAAATCCAAAACACTGACACCAACAAACATTAGCAAGGATTTAGAGCCACGGAACTCCGAAACAACAGTACAGGCACTTGGGAAAACCGCCTGGCACTTTCTTCCAAAGATAAACGTAGGCTTATCATACAATTCAGCAATTCCTTGGTATATACCCAAATGACTTGAACACATGTCTACACAAAAATCAACACACAAAAGCTTGACACTTTTCTGTATTCTAAAATATTTTTATTTAAAAACAAAGTATAAAAGAGGGCAGAAAAGGCCTCTTTCAAATAGCAGATACAGTGGATATATTAACAGAATATACAGGTATATAACTTGCTTAACATTTGTATGGATTTTATTCCTGTGCTGGGGGATGGGAGCAGACTGGGAGAAGTCAATGGCGGGGGAGTGAGGGGGGGAGGAAACATGTAATATTTTCAACAATAAAGATTTTTTTAAAATACTAAAAAAATACAGATATAATCTTTTGTTAAACTGATACAAAAAAAGTATTTAACTTTTAATGTTAAAAGTCTATAGCTACCAAATAAAAGTTATTATGGCATGTTTGGTTAAGTTTACTTAATTACTTAATAGCTCAATGTAAACTCTTACCTATATACATACTTATTTAAAATATATTTTTATTGATTTCAGAGAGGAAGGGGGAGGGAGAGAGAAACAGAAACATCAACAATGAGAATCATTGATAGTCTGCCACCTGCACACCCCCTACTGGGGATTGAGCCCTCAACCTAAGCATGTGCCTTTGACTGGACTCAAACCCAGGACCTTTCAGTCCACAGGCCGATGCTCTATCCACTAAGCCAAACCACCTAGGGCTGTATACATAATTTTAATGGTTATATAAAATTCCAGCCAGTGAACATTTGGCTAATTCTCAGAGTGGAGCTGTTATTGGGTTTGAAATATTTTAGTACATTTATCTCTTTTATATTTAGGATTACTACTTAAAGTAATATCTTAAGAAACTTCATATATATATATATATATATATATATATATATATATATATATTAGAACATTTGATTTAAGCTGGGTTGTAGGCATAGGAGTATTCATTCTCTCTGCCCCTTTCCCCTCCTCTCTCTCTCTAAAATTCAATGAAACATTTTTTTAAAATATATTTTATTGATTTTTTAAAGAGAAGAAGGGAGAGGGATAGAGAGTTAGAAACATCAATGAGAGAGAAACATCAATCAGCTGCCTCCAGCATTCTCCCTACTGGGGATGTGCCCGCAACCAAGATACATGCCCTTGACCTGAATCTAACTTGGGACCCTTCAGTCTACAAGCCAACACTCTATCCACTGAGCCAAACCAGTTAGGGCTCAATAAAATACTTTTTAAAAAACAAAACAAAACTATACTCAGTAAAAAAACAAAACAAAAAAAACCCGCATTTAATAATCAAATGGCTGTATACAAAAGTGTCCAAGAAAATAGTCATGATTAAAGTAAGAAAAATAACTTACATGATAACTAAAAGACAAAGATGCAGACCTCTAAGGCTCTGACATTCTAACCACAACATCTCCTGGCTTGCAGCTCACCCTTGTTCCCATTCTCTCCTCTCCAGCTAAAAGTTATGCTCAAGTATGATCCTCTCAGGGAACATACTCTCTTCTCCATTTCAACCTGCCAAAACCCTACCAACTTCTCAAGGTTTGGTTCAACCTTTCCAAAATAACTCCTCCACAGTGTGGTATAAAAATAATGATAGCCGAAACCGGTTTGACTCAGTGGATAGAGTGTCAGTCTGTGGACTGAAAGGTCCTGGGTTTGATTCTGGTCAAGGGCATGTATTTTGGTTGTGGGAACATCCCCGGTAGGGGTGTGCAGGAGGCAGCTGATTAATGTTTCTCTCTCATTGATGTTTCTAGCTCTCTATCCCTCTTCCTTTTTCTCTGTGAAAAAAATCAATATATTTTTTAAAAAATAATAATGGTAAGCAGCTATAAACACTCTCTCATTGGACATGATCATAAAGGCTCTCTCATCTCCTCCTCAGAACAGTTCTGTGACGTAGCCAAGGCCTTCATCCTCCTGTTTTGTCAGCCTAGACCTGGAATCATAATCCCTCTTTACTCCTCCCCAGACCCCTTGCAAGTGAGCAAAACACACCAGCAAGCACATGGCATTGCTCTCGTTGGAGTCCACGTGGGGAGGCATGGCTCTCGTTGGCTCTGGGAATTGACTGATGGAAGGTATTAATAAAAACAATGTAATCAAAAGCAAATAAGAAAAGCAACAGAAGTAAAGAAACAGACAACACGGCGTAATTTAATCAGTGATTGCTTAGTCCTGGCTGCTGTGGCTCAGTTGGTTGGAGCATAGATCTATACACCAAAAGGTGGTGGGTTAGATTCCTGGTCAGGGCACACACCCAGGCTGCAGGTTCCATCCCCAGTCGGGTGTGTGTGGGAGACAGCTGATCCATGTTTCAATATTTCTCTCTCTCTCCTTCCCTTCCTCTCTCTGGAATCCATTAAATAAATAAATAAATAAAGACAAACAAACAATTGTTTTAAAAAGAGGGAAAGGAGAGAGAGGGAAGGAAAGAAAAGCCGCTGGTTTGCCTTGCCCTGTATTTTCATCATGTCAGGCAGATGGGATAAGACCAGCTACGTGGTCATACCACCTCTACGGGAGAGGATGGGGCTGGAAGGGTAAGGTCATGACCCCCACTAACTGCAGAGAGGAGCACTTTATTTTAATTAATTAATTTGCTCACTGACTTTTAGGGAGAGAGAGAGAAACAACGATTTGTTGGTTCACCCATTTACGCATTCACCGGTTGATTCCCGAATGTGCTCTGACCAGGGGTGGACCCTGCAGTGTTGGTGTATCCGGATGAAGCTCTCTCTCTCTCTCTCTCTCTCTCTCTCTCTCTCTCTCTCTCTTTCTCTCGCTTTTGTTTTTGTTTTTGTTGTTTTCTTTAAGGTGTGCACTTTATTAAACTGGTAAGCCCTGCTTGGCTGCCTCCACACCTCAACCCACTCCCAGGAGGACCAAGAGCCTTCATGCATCTCAAGTTGGGGACAAGATGGGGGGCCATTGAAAATAAAACAAAAAGAGCAAGTATTAAGGCAAAGATTTAAAAGCGTGGACTACATAATTTACACAAAAGCAATGCTATCGCCCTCCCTGAGTGGACTCCAGCGAGGACTGGCCCTTCTTAGGGAGAAGCGGGCCTCTTTGGGGTAGGCAAGGGACCTCCCGTAAGAATGCATCTCTGGTATTTTACCGGAGAAGGACTAGAATGACTATTTTAAAAAAGAACAGCGTGCAAAGTCCTCGGCCACAGTGTAGAACTGTGGGGTGCTCGCTCCAACAGACTGCTGTCACCTTCACAGTGCCAGTTTTTAAATCCCGAGTCAAGCGCCCCCCTTCCCCCCCCGCCACAAAACAAAACAAAACAAAAAAAAAAAACCCAAAGCCATGCCAATCTCATCTCGTTTTCTGCACTAGTTAGGTTACCTCCTGTGGGGACCCAGGAAAAAAAGAAAGAAAAAAAAAAAAGGGTGTAACCAACGAAGTAACAGTCCGCCTAACAGGGGTCGGCAACCTGCGGCTCCGGAGCCGCATGCGGCTCTTTTGAACCTTTGCTGCGGCTCCCAGCAGGGCCGACAGCAGGGGGCGGGCGGGGAGCTGTATCACTTACCTCTAATACTAATTTTTGTTGTTGGTTAAGCATGGGAGACAGGTCCTTTTGTAAGATGTACACTGTAGGAAATTTGTGGCTATTATATAAATTTTTTTAAATAAATTAATTAAATTATTATTTACATTTTTTAATTTACTTAATTTAATTTACGGAATATTGGGGGGGCCTGATGAATTATTTTTATGGCATGCATGGCTCACTAATTAATTTACAAAATATTGGGGGACTGATGAATTGTTTTTTTTAAAAAAGGTGACTTGTTGAGGCGGGCGCAGGGGCGGGGTGGGGAGGGAGCAGCCGCGCTCACCGGCGCTCTCTTTCGGTTTGCTCCGGCTCCGGACCCCCCACACGCTGAGGCGCTTCTCCTCCTCCTCCTCCGAGCGCCCCCGCCCCGTCCCGGTCCCAGCCCCGAGTGGGGTTCGGGGATGCCCGCCAGCATGCTCAGCATCAACAACATCCTGGCTGCGCCGCTGTGCTGCAAGGATGCGGTGCTGCCGGTGGCTCCCGACCCCGCCGCCCCTGTCTTCTTCCCGGCGCTGCGCGGGGACTTGCTCTACAGTGCCGGTGGCAGCGCCGCCTCCTCCCCGGACTACGGCCAAACAAGGGGTGAGGATATCTGTAAGGCTGTCCTGGACTATTTAATATGGCCAAAAAAATAAACACCAACCACCTGGTCTCAGTGGCTACTGATGGGCACTGAGCATGAGAGGAGCACAGAAGGGCTTTGTGGCTCTACTGCAGAAGGCTCTGGGTAGAACCTGCTCTCATTTCATTGCATCCTGCACCAAGAGGCATTGTGTGCTCAAACATTTCCCCCGGAATGCACAAAAGTGATGGATGTGGTCATTCAGATTGTTAATAAGATAATGGCAGAGGGTTTAAACCACTGCCAGTTCCGTTTGCTATTGGATGAGGTGGAAAGCATATATTCTGACCTCCTGCTCCACAACAAGGTCCGGTGGCTGTCCAGAGGCGAGGTGCTAAAACGCTTTGTCGCATGTTTGGAAGAAGTAAAAACTTTCCTGGCCAGCAAAGAGCTCACCTTTCCTGAGCTGGAACAACCAGAGTGGCTGGAAAAATAACATTTTATGGTAGACATGACAGCACATCTAAACACACTAAATACAACCCTAAAGGGGAAAGGAAGCACAGACCTACACATGCTGGAGGAGGTTTTGGCATTCGAGCGCAAGTTGACAGTGTTTGTCAAAGATTTACAGAGAGGTACACTGTCTCACTTTCCCTCTTTGAGAGAGTTCAAACAAAGTCATATACGATAAATTTGGAATATTTGAAGTCTGCAATCACCACAATGCAAAGTTCGTTTGGGAAACGATTCTGTGAGTTCAGAGAGGAAAAAAACACATTATCCTTCCCTGTCACTCCCCTGGTGATCGATCCATCCCTATTGAATATGATTGCATTTGCAGGTGTAAGTCAACCTGATCTTGAGATGGAACTGGCCGATATAGCCGACAAAGATATATGGGTGTCCAAGTTCAAATGCTTGGCCGCTACTCTTGAGGATGTTGCCCGTCAGAAGGCCATTCTGGCTCAGAATCATAAATGGAGTGATATTGAAAACCTTCCCAAACAGGACAAACTTGTATTCAAAACATGGAATGCCATCCCCAACACTTATATAAACATGAAAAAGTATGCATTTGGAGTCCTGTCAATCTTCGGCTCCACATATGTATGTGAGCAGGTCTTCTCCAACATGAACTATATATTAAAAACAAATATCGATTACGCCTCACAGATGACAACTTGCAAGCCTGTGTAAAAATGAAGGTAACGTCTTACAGCCCTGCCTGATGTGCAGACACTGTGCACTGAGGTTCAGGAGCAAAAATCCCATTAACCAGGTAAATTAAATATTTTAATTAGCTATTAATTTGCAAAAATATATTTTACATTGTTAAGTGAAAAAGTCCTTTTTTTCTTCAGATTGACAGCTAACTGCACGAGCCGGTATATAGCATTAAGGTAAGAAACAATATATGCAGTGTTATATTTGTTTTAAATGTCGCAATGGTTTTGCGGCTTCCAGGTTTTTTTTTTCCTTCGAAAACGGGTCCAAGTGGCTCTTTATGTCTTAAAGGTTGCCGACCCCTGGCCTAGAAGCTTCTGCAGTGGGCGATGGAGGGGCCAGACTCCTCCTGCTCCTGCTCGCTGCTCCACACCTGCTGGAAGGTGGAAGCGAGGCCAGGATGGAGCCCCCGAGCCAGAGTGCTTGGGCTCAGGGGCGCGATGAACTTGATCTTCCTGGTGCTGGGAGCCAGGGCGGTGATCTCCTTCTGCGTCCGGCTGCACGGTGCTGCCGCGTGGTGCTGCCGCGTGGTGCTGCCGCGTGGTGCTGCCGCGTGGTGCTGCCACCTGGTGCTGCCACCTGGTGCTGCCACCTGGTGCTTCCACAAGAGCGTCCTGTGGCAGGAACACTGCTCGGTGCCCACGGTGATGACCTGCCCCGGGCAGCCCGTAGCTCTTCCCCAGGGCTGCCACCTCCTGCTCAAGTCCCCGCTTCTCGGTGTCCTCGTGCACGACCTCCCTCCCGCTGGGCAGCGCGGTGACAGTCGGTGCAGCGGGGGCCACGCTCCGTGGGGATCTTCAGGAGGGAGCCCGCCAGGTCCAGGCGCAGGAGGGCGTGGGGAGGGCCTAGCCCCCGTAAATGGGCACCTTGTGGGGGACCCGTTCCTGAGTCCGGGGATGGCGCCTGCAACAGGCGCCCTGCTGGGAAACCACTCGTCCACCTCCTGCTGAGCAGTGTTTGGCTCTTCATTTGCAGGAGAGAAAGAGTTTCTTTCTCAGGGTATGCTGCAGCGAGACGTGGTACTTCTCCTTCTCGGGTACTCCGAGGTTCCAGTCGTGCACACTGCTGTTCAGTTCAAGGTGGAGATCCACAAGTGGCCGCCGTCTGGGGGAGAGGAGGAAAGCAAGAGTTAATGGCATGCAAACATCGAAGAGGACACAGGTCGTCCTTACGGTGAAATGAGCCAAAGACCTGGGGTGTGGAGGGTGTACGGACTGGAAGAGGGAGTACGGGGAGATATCTGTAATACTATCAACAATAAAAATATTTTTATTGCTGAAATCAATTTGGCTCAGTGGATAGAATCTCAACCTGTGGACTGAAGGGTCCCAGGTTCGATTCTGGTCAAGAGCATGTACCTTGGTTGTGGGCACATCCCCAATAGGGGGTGTGTAGGAGGCAGCTAATCGGTGTTTCTCTTATCGATGTTTCCAACTTTCTATTCCTCTCCCTTCCTGTCTATAAAAAATCAACAGAATACATATTTAAAAAATATATTTTTATTGCCGAAACTGGTTTGGCTCAGTGGATAGAGCATTGGCCTGCAAACTGAAGGGTCCCAGGTTCAATTCTGGTCAAGGGCATGTACCTTGGTTGCGGGGCACATCCCCAGAGGGGATGTGCAGAAGGCAGCTGATCGATGTTTCTCTCTCATTGATGTTTCTAACTCTATCCCTCTCCTCTCCTCTCTGTAAAAAAATCAATTAAAAATATTTTTTATTAAAAGGGAGAGAGAAAGAGAGAAAGAAACATCAATGATGAGACTCATTGATCAGCTGCCTCCTACATGCCCTCCCTCTGAGGATCGAGCCTGCAACCTGGGCATGTGCTCTGACGGAGAATCGAACCATGACCTCCTGGTTCATAGGTCAACACTCAACTGCTGAGTCACGCTGGTTGGCTAAAAAAAAAAAATTTTTTTTTAAATGAGCCAACTGATGGGAAAGTGCTTTGAAGGTGTTCTTTTCTAAATACTTTACAAGCTGCTTAGCGATTGATTCAAACCAGCAGGCAGCACTCTGGCATGTGACTTCGGTCCCCTTCCCCAAGGGGCAACTGAGTCAAACAGTGACCCACCTGGACGGTCTGTGCACATGCAGGATGCATATAAAAGGCCAGTAAGGCCGCTGGCGCCCTGAGTGTCCACCTTGGAACCCAGAGGCACCCCTGCTCTGCGCACCCGTTAGTGCCGAACCACCACTGGGAGGGAGGGTGGGGGCTGCAGGGCTAGGGCTCCGGGCCAGCCAGGGCCCGGGCGGCTCACCTCTCCTGCTGCAGCTTCTGCGAGAGGCACTGCAGGTACCGGGACGACAAGGTGGGGTACCGCTCCAGCAGAGACACGTCTGCCTTGCACAGGCTCCAGAAGAAGTCTGCCTCTGGGTGAACCGTGCAGGGCTCAGGCTGCCAGGCCTTGGCGTCCATGCTGCTTGCTGCTCGCCCGTCGACCTCTAGGAGGCTGCTGTCCTCCAGCTGACCCTCTGCCGTCTCGTAGTTCTGAATGAAAAAGACCTTTGGCTTTCCCAAGAGAGAAGGGCACGCATCTCCCCTGAACATCCTCCTGATATGGTCCAAAGGCAGCCCCGCGTGGGTCCGGTCCACACCCAGCAGGCCCTGCGAGCCCCCTCGGCTCACCAGGACGCACACAAAGCTGTCCTTGTCCTGGTGGTGCGTCCTGTAGGCAACTTGGCAAAGATGATGAATCATATCCTCCATGGTCAGAAGGGAGAAACTCCAGACTTCAAAGCCCAGGGACGTGAAGGTCTTCCGGAGAGCGTCTAGGGGAAAGAAGGGGACGGGTCACAGGAATGGACACATCACAGCGCTCCGCTCCAACAGCTGCAGAAAGGGCGGTGTGGGTTCCCTCACCTCCACCCGCTCGCTGCGGGGTGACCTGAGGCCCCTCAGATGTAAGTCGTGGCCATTTCCAGGCTCTCCAGTTCCCCTCCTGATCTGCTTCCCAGTGTGACCTCCGACTAAGCAGTGGGATCCTGGGCCAAGACTTCCTACAGTGCCCCTAGAGTCATCTCCTCCTAGCTTGCAGAAATCCCGGATTGACCTTGGCTCCAGGCTTAGAGGAAGGCAGTAGGAAAGGCAGAGGCCGAGTGTGCTGACCTTGCCGCACCTGTGGGCAGCAAGCTCTTTAGGAAGAGGGTCTTCCCAGCTCTCAAAGGAAGTGAGAGACCCACCCTAGGAGGACGCAGGGGGGATTGCATGAGATGATACAAACAAAACTGCCGCTGCCCCACAGAAATTAGTTCCTATTCTCTTTTTGAAAATCTTTTTGTCCATATTCTAGAAATTTCTATAGCTTGGAACCTAGATACACTACCCAGTCCACTTCTTCTCCATCTGATCAGTTTACCTTCACTGAAGACATAACCACAGGCTCCTGAATTGTTTTATCTTTGTAATAGCAAAGAGACATCTTTTTCTTCCTCGCTCAAAACTTTGATCGGCTGCCTCCTGCACGCCCCCCACTGGGGATTGAGCCCGTAACCCGGGCATGTGCCCTGACCGGGAGTCGAACTGTGACCTCTTGGTTCATAGGTCAACACTTAACCGGCCAGGCAATTCCACATTCTTTTGAGCCACCCATTCAGTTTCTGTTTCTTGTCTGAGTGACGTCTCCAGTTTGTAGTTCATTCGCGGGGCAGAGAGCTGTTCTGTCTTAAACCCAGAGGTGATATCCACATCTCCTCATTCAGGTTGTCACCCAAACAGCCCAGGAGCTTCTCTGGATTTCTTTCCGTGCCTCTTGACTAGGTGCCCACCTCTCTTCTTTACCTGGGGAATGGTCTTCGGGGACCCTTTTATATATACACTAGAGAGATCCAGTATATAGACTATAGAGATCCAATGCATGAATTCGTGCACAGGAGGTCTGGCCAGCTGTGAGGAGGGAACACAGGTGGTTGGCTGGCCAGACCTGCCCCCTATCAGTGGCTTTTGTCCTCTTTTGCACATTCATTAATTAACACATTAATGAATTGGACTGGTCAAACTCCCAGGGGGATAATTTGCCTATTAGCTCTTCATTTTATAGGATAATCATGAAGAAATATCAAGAAGGTGCCCATCTCCTTAAAACCCTATGAGAAATAAGCATTAGCAGGGAAAGGAAGGGCGTGGTACACAGGGGGCTGGCATCCTATTAAAGAGCTCACTTGCCCTCACAGAGTCTGTGTAGCGGAGGCAGCCAGCCCTGCGCCCCCGGCCCTCGCCTGCGGGTGTGGGCAAGGCTCCCACCCAGCACAGTGCTCAGGCTGGGACCCAAAGTGTCCCCCGAGAAAGCCTGACTAGATCCCCAGTTGCATTCCTTTCTCAGCAAAGGACCCACAGATCTCCGGTCATGGAGTACTCCCGCCTCTAGGGGGCAGGAGCAAGCAAGGAAACAGCAGCCTGTTTACAAGTCATCGCAGAGTGATGATTCACTGCTTCCAGACCCTCCCTTCCGGGAAATTCCCTCCTTTGTCAAGGTCCTGGAAGGAAGCCACAGTCTCGCCCTAGCCTACGTGGGCTGTTGTTGATAGCATCCGCCCCAGGCCTGAAAGGTCTGGTAAGTACCCTGTTTCCCCGAAAATAAGAGAACTTTGTCTGGGCCCTGGGGGTTCCACAGTGGCTGTGAGCAGGCAGCTGCAAGGTACAGGGCAAAAGAGGAACCAGCCTTGGCATCCTAAGATCTGAGTGTAAGTCCCGGCCCCCCACCTACCCGCTGGGCCTGAGCTTTGCCTGGTCCCTAAAGCGGGCTGACTTACCTAGCAGCGGGGCTAAGAAAGGGCCGGGCCTGAGGTCAGGGCAGGAGGTCCTTGCCTAATAGAACTGGAGGAGAAAGGGCTAAAGCTGGAGGGGAAGCCAGCAACGACACAGGCCCCCAAAGCCCAGAGCGGGGCAGTGAGAACAGCAGGTCCGGACGGGCCTTCGCCCACGACGGAGCATCCTTTAAACGCCCCTGGAGAGGCAGGCACCCGGAGACCAGCCCCTGTCAGGGCAGCTGAGGTTCCCCGTGGGAGTCACGTCTTTCCTCTACCCCGGCCAGGTGGCATGGTGTCAGCCGGGAACGCAACGTTGCTGGGCCAGCAAGAACACGGAGACGGCCCGGTCTCACTTATAGGATCAAGGGGGTGGTAGCAGTGCAGTGACTCTGAACAAGTTACAGCCTTAGTTGACTCATCTGTAAAATGGGAATAACGCGGATGCCTAGGCTGTAGGAAGGAGCAGGGGGGTCCAGAGAGCTTCCTGCCGAGATGCTTTGGACACCGTGAGCGCTTATCCACAGAAGGTAGTGAATTTAAAGAAAAGCTAAGGCAGGCATGTCCCATCACAAGGCACGGAGCCTGCGGGTGCATCTCCCTCATGGAATCTGCCTCCTCGGGACCCAGAGAAAGGTCTCCGCCTCTGCAGTTTGTTCTTCTAAGCCACTATGTTTGGGAGGGATTTGCACGCATTTTCAGATAATTCAGCTAAGTCCTCTTCTCTCCTGCCAGGAAAAGGAAATGAGCTCAGACAAGTCAGGTTCCGTGCCCTTACATAGCACGGTGACTGCCCGCTCCTTCCCCGCAGATCGGGGAGGAACTTGGGGCCTGAGCGGAAAACAGAACTTGGACAAACCAGTTCCACATTCGACATTGCCCTGGAAATTCCACTCCTGACCCAGCACTCTCTTGGTAAACTTGAATTGCTCTTTAGAAATCCACTTTCTGAAATGCTGGGGTTTTCAGAAAGTGGGAGGATTTCATTCTGGCTGCGCAGTTAGAGCGGGGCTCTTGGTGAAGGGCCAGCCCCGCCCACAAAGCGCCCCCACCCACTGCCTCTGGCTGTCTCATTTCCTGCTGCTCTGTGCGGAAGAGCACCGTTGCCTATTCAAGATCACAGGGGAAGTGCGCAGCATCTGCTAGAGAAATCCGTCCCCCGCCTGGCTAAAAAGTACAGGGACATGCCCGAACCGGTTTGGCTCAGTGGATAGAGCGTCGGCCTGCGGACTGAAAGGTCCCAGGTTCAGTTCCCATCAAGGGCATGTGCCTTGGTTGTGGGTACATCCCCAGTGTGCAGGAGGCAGTTGATGTTTCTCTCTCATCGATGTTTCTGACTTTCTGTCCCTCTCCCTTCCTCTCTGTAAAAAAAATAAATAAAATATTTTTTTAAAAAAAGTACAGGAACATCTCCTGGCTTTTCAGAAAGAGCCAGGGAAAAAAGAGAGGGGGCAAAATACTTCTTAAAATCTTTTACTCAGGAGCCTGTACACCAGCCAGAGCATTAGATCGAGGCCTGGAGTTCACCTGTCTGTGACCTGATTCATTCACTTCTCTATTCCATTGAAGCCCAGCCCTGCAAGGTCACTGCCACGGATGGCACCACACCACGGCTGGCTTTTTAATTCTACCAAATGAGACAATTAGCCCAAATCCCTACGCCTCCCTACCTCTCCGAGGAGAGGTCACCATTCCCTATGAGGATGTGTCTCAGGAACAAGTCACCCAAAAATCACCTTATCGTCGTTCACAGTGTGGCTCTGAGACCAGACTACACCTCATTGCCTCCATATTTGCTTCACACAGGACCAAACAGGGGGTTTTGCAAATAGTAGGTGCTCAATAAACATTAATGGGATAAAGGAAGAATAAACCTATAAATGTTGTGGGACTTCCATACTCTCTGGGTAAAAGTCTCTCTTGTCTTTTCTTTTTTTGAGGACAGAAGTTAGGTAGGTATCAGAACGTCTGCTAGATTCTACAGTACAGATAAATGGTTTTAGAACCGCACTGGGATTAGAAGAGCTAATTGAAGCTAATATTTGAAATGTATTCCTTCCTTCATTCACCCACCAAATGTTTATTGGGCTCCAATGTGCCAGGTAGTGTTCTAGTTATTGGAGACTCAGTCCCTCTCCCACCCCACATGGAACTTCAGTTATAGCAAAGTAGCCAAGAGCGGACAGAAGCTCTGGAGCCAAGCTTTCAAATCCCAGAGAATTAGGAAGGGAGTTGACCGTGTTCTGCTTGCTCACCTCGAAGATGGGGATAAAAGTACGGACCTCACAGTATTAGTTACGAAGATTCAGTGAGGATCCATGTAAAGGAATGAGCACATCGTCGAGTTTAAATCAAGTTTACACTCTGATCACCGTCACTCTCCAGTTAGTCATCCTATGACTGCCCATCCCTTTCAGATTCCTTGTCTCAGTTGGCGATAATGTTTCTTTCCAGACTCCTTCCTACACACTTCGCCAATGTCCAACCTTAACCACATGACAAAGTCAACCAGGCAAGAGACCGGTTGTTGTCCGGATGGAAATGCAGACAGGAAGGCTGCTCTGTGTAATGAAGACCTCTGCTAGCCAAAGCAGGATTCCGGGCCTCGGTGAAAATCTCCAGGAGGGCAGCTGGCCGTGGAAGGGCGGGAGGCCTAGGACAAAGGCGAGAAGAAGAGGCCGTGCCTTCCACTCGTCTTAATCAACACTCTGCAGGCGCTCTGAGTCTCAGCAGGGCTTAGCATGGACCCTGGGCCCCTCAGCAGATTAGCCCACGGCACGATGGGAATAGAGTGTGCTGTCTGCCAATGCCTACTCCTACCTCAGACCACAGACACACATGCCCCGGGCTCTGCCTCCACTTCTACCCTCCTTTCCATCCTCCCCAATCAGGTCTTTCTCCTCCCTCACTGGCCCTGGGCATTGGCCTTGGAGTCAGATTCTGTCTCAGCGATGACTGTGGTAGGAGTGGTCTGGTTAGCTTCCCGCCTCACAAGTTTCGGCCTCTCAGGTTACCCATCCACTCCACCCAGCTCCAGCCTGTGGGGGCCTGCCCCACTCAGCCGGGCCCAGCGCAGGCTCAGCCCTCAGTTCTGTAGGCCCTCACTCATCTGGGATCAGACTCCTTGTACCACGCACAAAGCCAGGCGAGTTCTAGCTTAGTGGTGTGCAACCAAAGGTAAACAGGCGAGTTGGGAAAGGAATGTAAGCTGGCATTTAGGACCTGTTTACAGTGGACCAGGCACCACGCTAAGCCCAATCTTCCTGAGACGTGAGCCCTGTTAGTCATGCTTCCCAACCTTGCGGTGAGGGAGGTCCTGTTATTAATGCATTTTACAGAATAGAAACTGAGACACAGAGAGGAAAATTGCCCGAGGTCACAAGCTAGCACATGGCAGAGCCATGATTCACACCCACGCAGCAGTCATAGCCCAACCCTGACCACTCTCCTGAAATGCAGAAACATACAAATACGCATTCAGTCCCTGCCGGCTAGAGGCCCATAACCTAGCATGAAGCAAACACAGACAGTGGATTTAAGTCACAAAACCACAGCAGATCCTGGCTTTTTATCTGTATAATTCTCTTTATGCCACAGATGTGCATCCCCTTCCATGTGCACCTGGGAACTCAAACGAATGAAACAGAAAATGGATTAAAATGGAAAGCAGAAGACAGACACACAGTCTCTTTTAAAAGCAGAAGTTACTCATTGAGATAGTGTCTGCTCTTCTTATATGGGTACTAATGACTGCAAAAGAAAGGATGCTTATATATACTGAGAAACCAGCATTTCTCACATCTAAACCCAAAATAGGGAACGAGAAAGATCATATCAGGAATCCTGGGATATCCAGTCTAATGTTTGCTAATTTGATCTTCTGTTCGATTCTCTGCCCAACCATCTCTCCATGGTAACATTTTCAGTGAGCCTAAAAGCTAGCTCTGGTTCATTCTGAGAGGATGTAGGAAAGCTGGAAGGAAACCAGGGAGACAGAGCGACCAACCCTTTTAAGGAAGAGATGGGGAATTAAACATGTTATTCCACTTAACTAGCTTTTCCCCATTCTCTTTAGATGCATCACCAGTGACTGGTCTCATTTGAGTCACCAGAATAGGACAAAGAATCAACCTAGATGCAAACAGTGGTGACACACAGATAGCTCAGACTCAGGGCAAAATCCCCACAGTGTGGGGTGCAGAACTAAGTGGTACACTGCCTCTGAGAGAACACATACTTAACCATATTTTTAATGTGGCCCCCCCCCCCAAAAAGTTCACGGTCTCTCTGGGTGAAATGAGGCATCTGGTAATACTGAAGCCAGAAAGCCTTCCATTTCGCAATTTTCACAAACCACGCCTCTTCTCCCCCCCCCCCCGCCACACACACACACACACACACACACACATCCCCTTTCAGTTTCCTCCTGACACACTCAGTTTCTTGTCTACTGGGGTTGGGTGAAGCCATACAAAGGAGTTCTGTTAAGTGGGATGCGGGTGGAAATGATACAGACCATCTGGCTGGTGTGTCTCGATGATTCAGCATGGACCTATGAACCAGGAAGTCATATGCCTGAGTTGCAGGGGGCAGGGGGCAGGGGGCAGGGGGCAGGAGGCAGGAGGCAGATGATTCTCTCTCATCATCGATGTTTCTATCTTTCTACCCTCCCTTCCTCTCTCGCCAAAATCAATAAATAACCTACCCTCCCTTCCTCTCTCGCCAAAATCAATAAATAACCTATTTTTAAGAAATAGGGCATATCACTCTGAGGCCTGGTCCCCAAATGTATGTGGGATCACGCACACCCTCCATCCACCAGCCAGACAGAGAGGATCCCGTGGGAAACTCCAGGGCCTCCGCCGCTGAAGCCACTAAACAACCACATGGAACCCTTGCCCAGCGGTGTTCAACCTCTTCCACCTCACAGCACACAGAGACTGACGACTAAAACTCTGCGGCACGCCAAGGAGATATTTTTGCTGATCTAACCCAAAAAAAAGAGTATAATGTTTTAGCTATTGTTGTGTCAGCTGTTCTCTCTCTCTCTCTTTTTTTTTAATCTGACCACGAAGGGAAAAGAGGTCAGTGCCTCTGGCTAAATATAGTCAGGAATGCCTCATTGTAAACATCCTTGCAGCGCACCACTGGAAATTCCCTGCCTTGCTTAGCCCAATCCACACCGGACGGTGACCTGAGAGATTCCACTTCGTGCGGAGGTGGGCAGTGGTTTGTGAGAGCCGTGAGTGTTCATCAGGCCTGCGGGGGTAGCCTGGTCTCATGCTGGAGGCACCCAGCCCTACCTGTGTCATTGCCGATGCAATCAAGTATCAGGCAGATTCCCAAGGGCTTGCTCTGCATCCGGTATCTGTCCTCCGGGAGGGTCTGGAAAACAAAGCAGGGATTGTTAAGGACCCTGAGCACCGCTGTGTCCCCAAGGTCTCCCCAAGGCACCATCTTTCCCTCTAAGTTTTCTTAAACGGCCCTTTGGCAGGGAAGTCAGTCAACAGACAGAGCCTGGCGTCATCACAGCTGACATTTCCATTTAATATCAAATTGTTCCTCTATTCAGGAAATGTGCTTCAGACAACAAGCTACTTCTGTTTTTTTGTTGTTGTTTTTTTTATAATTTTTTTATTATTTATATATATATTTTTTTACATATTTTATTGATTGTTTTTATTGCCCCCTACTTCTGTTTTTCTTTTTTTTTTTTTTTTAATTGTGAGGAGAACTGCAGTCTCTTTACACGGGTCCTAGCTTTGCAGGAGAAAGATCATTTGAGACAGAGAGAAAAGATGGATCACATGTTTCTCAGGAACCTCAGTTTGTACAGGTGATGTCTTTGCAAACGAGTACAAAAAGTGTCCTCCTATGGCCTCTCCTTTCAGAAGTGATCAGCCCCCGCAAAATGCAAGTCAAGGTTCAGTGACTCGGCTCCTGATGTGCTCAGCAATTACTCAGCTGACCAGTTGCCCTGGGCATTTTTATGCATTCCAAAGTTCACGGACACAATCCACTCCAGTGAACTTTGGATCCAGTCCAATCTTTCTCCCCGCTACGTCCACTGTTCCCCTTCAGAAGAGGACTCAGGAGAATGACACTCTCAGAATCCTATCGCTGTCACCAGAGATTCTTAATGGACAGGTATGTTTAAAGAAGCCGGGGTTCTGCACAGAGTGTGTACATGCAGTACAATCCCAAATGAGAAAATGGATTCTGTACCCGAGGCAGAAATGCTCCTGATTCTTGAACCGACGTCTTCACTGGTTCTCCTGCAGGATGAGAGGGAAATCGCTTACAAAGCGGAAGGAGGCTTAGCCCACTCCCCACTGGCTGTGTCCCTTCGTATCACAAGCGTCTCTTCCCCTGTTTCTTTCCCCCACTATCTCTTCTCTCCTCGGCTGTACTCAGCCCCAAGGTTCCAACCTTGCACTGAAAAACCTAACCGATATGCCCGGCCAGCATGGCTCAGCAGTTGAGCACTGATTGACCCAGAAGCCAAGTGGTCTCTGATTCCACTCCATTCAGGGCACAAGTCCAAGTTTTGGCTCAATCCCCAGTAGGCAGCCCATTGATGATGTTCCTTTCCCATTGATGTTTCTATCTCTCTCTCCCTCTCCCTTCCTCGCTCTGTAAAAATCAATAAAAACATATTTTTGAAAAAGAAAACCTAACTGTAACCCAAGTGTCTGTGCTAAAGAAGGGTCATGTAGAAAAACTGCTTAAAAAGCAACTGAGAGAAGGCTCCTCCTTGCCCTTCTCCAGGTGAGGGCCAGGTAACTGCTGAGTGTTTAACGGGAGAATCTAATAACTTCACCACAATATCAACAGCTTTCCTCTCTGTGCTACAACTGGCAACACCCAAGGGAACAGCCTTAGAGACTGAATAGATGGCCAGGTTTTCTTAGCCCTGGGATACTGGGAGATCATAATATTAAATGTCAATGGCAATACGAGGACTGCGAGCTTAGCACATGTAGGTGAGTCTACAGCACATTTTGTTAGATAAAAATGACTTTTTTAGCCCAGTGAGGTAGAGAAACCATCAGCTTTAAAGCCATAAAAGGCGAGCGCGAACCCTAGCACCGTCACGAACAAGCTCTGTGAACTTGGGCAAGTTTCTTCCTAAAGGATCAGGTTTTTTTGAGTCTCTAGGGTGAACAAACCAAAATCGGCTTTGTACTGTTGTTGCAAAAATGAGAAATAATGTCTAAAGACAGGCCAAGAAAATGCCAGGAAAGATAAGGCTTGGGGGAAATGAGCATTTTCAAAGCCATAAAAGTTGAATCACTCTTTTTAAAGAACTAGCAACACCCTTTAAAACAACATTCTGCTTCTAGAAGCTTATCTTATGGCAATAATAGAGAAGTGTGCAAAAATGTCAAGGACATATCCTGAAGGACTGTCCCAAGCTAAAAAGAAACTAAAAGTCTACCCATATGAAATGGGGTAAATAAATTTTTCTATATAATAAAAAGGTAATATGCAAATAGACCAAATGGCGGAATGACCAGTCTCTATGAGGCACACTTACCACCATGGGGCAGTCGCTCAGCTCAGGAGGTGCCCCCTGGTAGTCAGTACGCTCCCATAGGGCTGATGGCTGGTGAGCGCAGTGGCCCGCCTCCTCGGCAGTGCTAAGGATGTCCAACTTCGGCTTAAGCTGACAGACATCTCCCGAGGCCTCCCAGACTACGAAAGGGCACAGGCTGGGCTGAGGGACGTCCCCCTCCCTCCCATCCACCCCCAGTGTACTGGGCCTCCAGTGTCCATATAATGGAATGTTATGCAGTGTTAAAAAGGATAAGAGATCTTTATGTATTTGACATGAAAAGATATGCAGAATATATTGAGTAACAAATGGATTACTAAATATTATAATATTGATCCAGTGTACTTCAAAATATGTATTTGTGTGTATATATTTATACATCTGTATATGAAAAATAAGAGTCTTAGAGGGATATAAATCAAACATTAATCAGATAATGTTGATACTTGTAATTAAGAGAAAAATTTCACTTTATCTTTTTCTATTTTAGCAATCATGGATTAACAGAATTTTAAAAAGCACAGAATGATCTATGCAATATGCCATTCTCCATTTAAGGCACATAGTAAGAGCTTGGTGAATTGTATCCTCATTATCATCATTCAGATGAAATCTATTTAGAAATCCAAATTAATAAGAATACAGGGCTTGATTATTTTAAACTTCTATTAGATTAAGGCCAAGAATGCTTTCTTCTTTTGTTAGCAAATCAACCATTCCAGGCGGAAGCAGCTCTCGTAGGACCGTCAGGGTGTGGAGAGCTTTGCTTATGGAGCCTGGGCAAGCCCAATCAAGAACAAACCTGCCATTAGCGCAGTGGAAAGAACACAGATTGCTTTTCATTCCCATCCAGATCTGCCAGATCTCCTATTTCCCTTTAAACAGCTTTCAGCATGCTAATGCTCACCACCTCAGCAGCGTTTTAAGAAATGCCGTCACTTCAGGAATCAATTCGCTCCTCCGTAGCTTTTCCTGGAGGTAGGCAATGACAGGCCTGGGCTTCACCATCTGGCTAATCCTGAGCCATCGTGTGACTGAGTCTCAGCCTCGATTCAAGGAGGACTCAAGACAAGCAAAAGAAATACACCTTTAAAAATAGGTGGGGTCGCGTGCTAGTGTCAGAGAGATGCAAGAGATGATCATACAGGTTGAAATCACTAGGTTTTTAAATTTTTTTTTTTTTTCTTTTCTCTTTTGGAGAGGGGGACGTCATCTATAGAGTACCTACACTTATTAAATGGGCTCTAACACAAGGTCGTAGTGACCCTTCTTCCAGCTGCTGAATATTTGGTTAACATGGCTCATGATCATGGCTAGATAAATGTTTAACTCGCCCTGGTTATTCTTTCCTTTCAGGCAGAAATAGAGAGCCAAGAAGATGAAGCTGATAGAGTAAGAGGTGTTTAAACTCAACCAAGTGAATTCAGTAAGTAACTAGAAATGCCAATGAATACATTTTAAGAGTTTAACTGCTTTTGGGGAGCTTTAATTAGACTGTACAGATAAAGGGAATGGCCAACTCTAAAAAAAGAAAACATTCTTGTACTAGAATTATCAAGCATTTACAAAGAAAAAACATAAAGAGAAGTCAGTCTTACTTTGAATGCCAGGATCTCTCACCATGAGTCTTTGTCCTTTACTCCTCCCATTCTGAAACTTCAAATATAAAGAATAAGGTCACAGACCCTGTTAGTTTTTACAGGATCACATTCTGTTATACTTCCTTAAAAATGTTTATAGAATTTTTACCCAGGAAGAAACAAAAGTATTACATTCACTGTCAAATTATCTAAAGAAAAATAGCAAGAGCTATTAACTCCATGAATCCTACATCTTGTAGCCAAAGAACAAGGCAACTCTTCTTTTCAAGAAGTGGAAATACAATTAATGTGTAAATATGCTAAATTAGCATATTAGAATGTTTCAAAAGAGCTCAATAAAGTCAGCTGTCATGATATAGTAGAATTTCTATAAAAGTTCCAAGACAGCCCAACTGGCAGTGGCTCAGTAGTTGAGCATCGACCTATGAACCAGGAAGGAGATTATAAATTTGTTTCCGGGTTAGAGCACATGCTCAAACTCAATCCCCAGTATGGGGGAGGGGAAGGAGTGTACAGGAGGCAGACAATCAATGTTTCTCTCTCATCATTGATGTTTTTATCTCTCTCTCTCTTCTTCCTTCCTCTCTGAAATCAATAATTTTTTTTTTTTTAAAGAGCTCCAAGACAGAACAAGCTGTTGAAACATGCGATTAATCTCAAACCTGATCCTTTAACACAGAGGCAATGTAGTATGGTTAAGAGTGGGAATTCTAGCTCAGATAAACCTGGCTATAAGTTTTGTTTCTGCCACTTACTAGCTATGTAACCTCCAGCAGGTTATTTAACCTCTATATGGCTGTTTCTTGATCCTCAAAATGAGGACAATAGTGGTACCTGTCTTATACATTTTTTTTGTGAAGGTTAAATGTATTCAAAGCACTCAGGACAGTGCTTAGCACATGAAGTGCTTACTGGCTGGCCAGTTGCTGTTCTCCTATAATTGCCTAGTTAAACATAAGCCACACGTGGGCTTAATTCTTAAGAACAGCTACCACTTCTGAGGGCTACAGTGGGATTAACCAGAGAATTAAAATTGAACCGACCCTTTCTTCTCAGATGACAGGTCCTGTGTAAGGTACACATCCCACATACTGTCAACCATCTGATACGCTCAGCTTTCAAGTGACAGTTCTCCACTGAGGCTATCCTAGCCAAAAGAGAGAAGTAGACTGTTCATTAAACTGTGTCTTTAGCTACGTCTGTGTGTCTAAATTAATGAAAAACATGTCACTTGCTTTTATCCCTAATAACCAGTGACTTAGCCATAGGTTGATGATAGTAAGTAGAAGTTCAAGCTCCACATGGATATGCATTCACTTTTACATACTATTAAAGATATATAACATCAAGTCAAAGCTATATTTAAGTATTATATTGAACCCTTGCCGGTGTGGTTCAGGTGGTTGAGTGTCGTCCCATACACAGAAAGGTCAGCAGTTTGATTTCCAGTCGGGGCACAAGCCCAGAAGGCAACAGATGGATGTTTCTCTCACATCAATGTGTTTCTCTCCCTCTTTCTCTCTCCCTCTCCCTCCTCTCTCTCTAAAATCAATTTATTAAAAAAAAAAAAAACCCATTTTATATATATATATATATATATATATATATATATATGTGTGTGTGTGTGTGTGTGTGTGTGTGTGTGTGTGTGTATAAAAGCATATTGCAAAGAAATAAATGCAATAAAATAAGCATTATATTGCAGAGTCATACAACTTTTTTATTCTGCAATATGTTGGTATCATGTGCCATTTAATGCCACCATATCTGTTTTCATTGATTTGAGAGAGAGATAGAGGAAGGGGAAAGGACAGAGAAATAGAAATATTGACCGGCTGTCTTCTGCATGTCCCCTACAAAATCCAGGCATGTGCCCTGACCAGGAATCCAACCGGGGACCTCTTGGTTCAGGGGTTGAGCAATACCAGCTGGGCTGCCACCATAACTTTTAAACCACTTTTGCAGCCATGTATGAGTTAATATCCAGGTATTCAGCTCCTAAATCTTGTGAGCAATTCATGTGCTACAGTGCCTGCTTATTAAGTGAATAAATGATCAGGGTCACAGATTAATATAGCAAATTTAAGGAGACGTTTACACGTAGAGCATGTGAGTTCTCAATGGGCTACAAAGACAGTGAATACAATTACTTCCATTAACAAAATAGAAAGACAATAGTAAAAATGGGGCAGGCTTTTAACTAAGAATGGTGACATAATTTATCTTAGAGAGACAATAGCAGAGAATACTCAGAAAATCTGAGTCAGCATCCTAAATCAGTTTTGTCTCATCATTTAATATTACAGAGATTCAGAGAGAGAAAAGAAAACGTGATTGGTTCTTGGAAAACGACAGACGTATCTAAGCGATGGTGTATCTAATATGTAGTTAATTACATACACCACTGTGTAGAGGAGGGCGCAGGGACTGGGCCCAGTTCTGGTGACAGCTGGAGGTGGGTAATCACTTAGCGTTCTTTAGGGCCATGTTTTCTTACTTGTTCAGTGAGGGGGCTGGACACTATAATCCTTAAACATCCTTTTCAGCGCTGACATGCTATTGCTCAGTGGTAACTCTTACAGCTCATGTTCTTCATGAAACTATTTCTATCACAGGGGTAGTTAATGCTTTCATTGCATACTTTTATGAAAGTTTTTATCATTTAACCATGAAATTGCACTCTGATCTAAGAAGTCCTCACTACAAATTCCACATATCTTTATATGGGGAGGAGGATGAGATGATACTAAGATTGACTTCTCGGAATAAAACATATTTATGCTCACAAATCAATAACATCTCTCAATAACAAAAAAGGAAAAGGTGAATCAAGAAACATGGCTCTACCTCAGCAGGGGCTAACAAAAGAAAGCTTGCTCTGCAAGCCTAAGCCTTGCACAAACAAGTTCCCCTTAAGTGGTTATTTCACAGAAATGCGGAAGAACATAACTCCTGCACAGCCCTCAGGAAGAAGGACAAAGGGCAGGGCCGTAAAACTAGAGCTCTGACGGGGGCAAGGTCCTGATAGTGTGTCAGCCTAAAGCCCTCTGCAAGCTCTACACCAGGGGTCCTCAAACTTTTTAAAGTGGGGGCCAGATCACGGTCCCTCAGAGAGCTGGAGGGCCGGACTATATGAACTACTAATTCCTACTGTAACACCTTGGCTGCGCTCATTGCCCAAAAAACGTGGCGGGCAGGATCAGACTCCCCTGGGGGCTGCATGTGGCCCGCGGGCCATAGTTTGAAGACCCCTGCTACACCCATAAAAAGCCGCTCCCTCCCCATTCACCACTGATTTCTTTTTCGAACTCAGTCCACCTGCACCCAGGTGCCTTGAATAAATGCCTTTTTTACTACACTGAGCCTTGAATCAGTTCTGTGCGATCCCGGCTCAACTCCGAACCTTTCAATAAACACTTTTGCCAACATCATTAAAAGAAGCTCAATAAGCTCAATAAGCTCAATAATCTCAATAAGAAGCAAATGCCCAGAGAGGTAAATACAAATGTTATTTATTTGGAATTATTATTTGTCTAAGCAAAAGATTGGAAATAATATAAATACACAGATACAAGACTAAGAAGTATTATAAAACAGTGGTTATTTTTGTATCATTTTCCAAATTATCTCCATATACATGTGACGGCTTTGTACATAAGTTTTTATATATATGTAAGTTTTT
Organism: Pipistrellus hanaki; assembly: GCF_964339955.1. Taxonomy (NCBI): domain Eukaryota; kingdom Metazoa; phylum Chordata; class Mammalia; order Chiroptera; family Vespertilionidae; genus Pipistrellus; species Pipistrellus hanaki. The sequence continues at coordinate 73,810,961 of NC_140510.1, read as the reverse complement.
AAAAAAACAACACATGTGCATTTCTAACACGATTTTTTTGTGCGTTAAGTGGAGTACATAGTGTGAGAATATGTTTGTTTTTTCATGAAATCTCTGAAGCTTTTTCATGCTGTTATTCCAGGCATTTGCTCCCGACTCACCCTTCCGCTGTTATATGGAGAAGGATCCGTAAGACTCAAGTTTGGGAGAGATGCCTGGAGGCCATTTACATAACTTGTTTCTGCTCCTTGAGCTGTAAGCAGAAGAGAGTTAAGGTTTACCAATTATTAGTAAATGAATCTTTAACAATGGCTCAGTCCGAGGTCAGTCATCATCTTTCAAACCACTCTCAGCTCCCCAGCCACCTTACTCAATTCAAAATATCAGATAAGATGATTCTTCTTCCACCAGCATCATTAAGAAGGAACTAAAAATGCTACTCTTGTACTTGACCTTTTATCAGTCATTTGGGGTGGAGTAGGAGGTGGGGTGGGGTGGGGGAGAGTTCTGTAGATCACTGGGTCTCAGCCATGTCCTTCAGGCTGTGACTCTGGGGGCAGTAGACTGCTAACAAGTCCCCAGAGTCACAGGTTAAGTTGAGGTTGAGTCTAAAAGACAATGGGGTGGGGGACATGCCAGAGAAGGCCAGTGTGAATCTGGTCCCCTTTACCAAGGGAGGGGTTTTCAGCAGAACAGATGCCCTTTCTTCATGAGAAGATTTTGTGAAAGTCAGAATGTATGTAGGGCAGCCATGGGTCCCCAGTGACGAGATCCCACCCAGAGTTGGATGGTGATCAGGCCAAACACTGGAGCAAGGCAGCAGGGCATATCCTCAAAAGCCCTGAATGTCCACAGCACCTCCACCAGGTATAGAAATGGGGGTGCAAACTCTTCCTTGAAGGTGGGAATGTTAAGAAGAACTGCTTGGTGGCATGTTGGAGAAGGCCAAGACTCTTTGGTCTTGGGCATGGGGTGATGAAGTCAGCATATCTGGGATATGAAAGATATAAAGGGATATGATCTCTAATCACAGGCTACCAGGATGCTGTGAACATTCAGGTTCTTTCCATCCACCCAACAGTGAATATTTGCCAACCACACCTATCCTGCACAGGGTACTTTCCTTAAGCCCCCGAAAGGCCAACGTTCTGCTTACCAGACTGCTTGTATTTCTGGATTTTTGTCTTCAGGTCTATTCTGTGGATGTTCTTCAGACATTTTTCTAATAATTCCAATTGATCTGGAGCAACCAGATTTAGCTTCTCCAATTCCATCACAAGATCCAAGAAGCTCTAAGAGAGACACCAACAAGAAATAAATGTCAGTAGGGCTGACTCTTAAGCCCCAAATGCAAAACTCAGACTGTGGGTTTAGAACAGCAAGAAAAGGTGACAAATGGAGCTCCTTCAGATCTTCAGGGATCCTAAACTAGACTTCTCTGTGTGATAGTCTTTCCAAGGCAAGGTGCAAATCACTCTCCTGAGGTGTATGCAGCAAAGAGGTAGTGGGAAGTCTTTTGGTGGCCAACCTGTACCTAGGTTGGGGATGGACACATGGCCCTTTTGTGTCATCAAGGAATATGGTGAGAGCAGGCCTAAAAATACAGTAAAATCCTCCAGAGCTGCTTCTCTTTCAAACACTCGGGCTGGTGATATAGTAAAAAACTCTGTGGGCTTTCCTGGAAAAGGAAGAGAGAATAGTTTGGGGAAACTACTTACTAGGAAAACCCCAGTGATACCGTTTTTGAAGTTCCTAAAATTTTTAATCAGTGCTGGCCATTCCAACTCCCTCTGATTCAGGGGATATGAGGGGACAAAATGTCTGGGCATTTTGTTACTCAGGTATTTGGTTTCACTTCCCTTCTGCTTAACATTTGTTTGCTGATGTGCTATTTTTATTCTAAAATAGAGTAACCAAACATCTGGCCAGTTTTGCTCAGTGGAAGAGTGTGGGCCTTGGACCAAAGGGTCCTGGGTTCGATTCCAGCCAAGGGCACATGCCTAGGTTGTGGGCTTGATCCCCAGTGTGGAGCATGCAGGAGGCATCCAATCAATGATTCTTTCTCCCTCTCCCTTCTCCCTTCTTCTCTGAAATCAATAAAATTATATTTTTTTAAAAAGCAAAACCCATACTGTTCTCACTATCTGCCTTCCCTCATCCTCAGCTTGGGCCTCCTTGTTTAAATGCTTGCTTTCCTCTCTTCACATCATAGAGAGTATCCTCCAATTTCCGATGGACTCTTGGGAATAACCAAGAAAAAGAAAACATACCTTATCCTTGGCTGTCTTGCCTCGGCCCATATAATCCTTCATGAGAAAAATTAACGAGGACATATCAGATTTATCCAAATGTTCACCAATCTCAGTCATCAGCACCCTGTGAAACAGACAAGTTTCTTTAGTCAATTCAGATACCAGTCCCAGTGAGACCGCCAAGAACCTATGCCTCCTCTGTGCCAATAATTGGTTAAAGGACTAGTTCTTGTCCCCATGTGAATGCGCCCCCCCCCCCCCATAAGACAGAAAGCCTAGATCACCCCAGAAGGAGATCTTAAGGGAACTCCAAAAGATAATTCATGTTTTCCCCAGTTTTCAATAGGAGATGGTACCTCTCTTTCCAACTAACTACTCTCAAAACAACTCAGAGAATAAAAACTTCACTAAAGAATCCCCTAGCTCCCCCAGAAGTTATGAAGAAATAAGTAATGACTAAGATGAAGACAGAAATAGAATTGAAAATGATCTTCTCTGTTGAACAAACTCCCAGGTGATGTGGATGCTGATCTGGGGACCATACTTTGAGTCACAAGATTCTAAAGCAAACACCCGGCCCACTCTGAAACTCAAAGTGTAAAGGTTAGCTAGAGCCTGGGAACTGTGACCACAGATGTCCTGCTCTAGAAAGCCCCTCCTGACTCAGCCCGTCACCTCTGCTGCAGTAAGAGCTACCACCATGCTTTATCGGGCTGAAGGGCTGTTTTCCCAATTAGCCTCACAGAATCTTGAGTACGGAAGAGTCTTCACGTATTTTGCTCTAGCACTTTCCAAATAACAGGCTGGCATATATCAACCCAAACACACACACACACAAAGCTACTCAACAAATGAAAAAATGGCCCTAGCCCAGTTTGGCTCAATGGATAGGGCATCAGCCTGCAGACTAAAGGATCTCGAGTTCAATTCCAGTCAGGGGCACATGCCCGGATTCTGGGCTAGATTCCCTGTAGGGGGCATGCAGAAGGCAGCCAATTGATGTTTCTATCTCCCTCTCCCTTTTTTTCTCTCTCAAATCAATATAAACATATTTAAAAAAATTATTGATGTTTCTATCTTCCTCTCCCTTTCTCTCTCTCTCAAATCAATAAAAATGTATTTTAAAAAATGACTAAAGGCTGGTGGTCTGGAAAAAAAGGAACTGCTAATTTAAGCAGTTCCCAGCAAGTTTTAAGGTTACTGATATTATATTTTGGTTGGAAAAGTGGCTCTGTGCACCCCAGAACCTCCAAGAGAGCTTTTTGTGAGCAAAAGGAGCAACTTAAAGGCTATATGAACTAAAGGGGACTCCAGCGGATGGTCCTCTCTGAAGGGGGCTGAGATATGGTCTTTACTAGCCTGACATGTCTGAACATGTTAATTTCCATACTGGGGCTGGAACTTTCATATAGAGGCCTCTGAAAGTAGGTACTTCCCAGAAACTTCATAGGAAGTCCAACACATTAGTTTCCGCTGTTCCACAATGATCAGATAGACTTGTTCCTGTGTCTTTGGCTCTACCTTTGTTTATCAGTTTATATTGTTCATTATATTGAACAAATGAGTGAGATCATTTTATGACTTATTTATGACTTATTTCCTTCCTCAGTATGAAAAAATTGCCTGGTCTGACATCATAGAAAATAAGCTAACAGCTGAAACCGGTTTGGCTCAGTGGATAGAGCGTCGGCCTGCAGACTGAAAGGTCCCAGGTTCAATTCCAGTCAAAGGCATGTACCTTGGTGGCAGGCACCGCCCCAGTAGGGGGTGTGCAAGAGGCAGCTGATCAATGATTCTCTCTCATCGATGTTTCTAACTCTCAATCCCTCTCTCTTTCTCTCTGTAAAAAAATCAATAAAAATACTTTTTAAAAAATAAGCTAACAGGGACCACTTCAGATCTCACAGAGGCTGCAAGAATTACTAGCTCTTGGCCCCGGGTGAAGCTCAGTGAGTTAGAGTGTTGTCCCCATACTCCTAAACTATGTGGGCTGGATTCCTGGACAGGACACTTACAAGAATCAACCAATGAATGTGTAAGTAAGTGAGACATCATTAATCAATCTCCCTCTATCAAAAAAATAAATTTAAAAAAAAATTACTAGGTCTTGGTCAGGCCTATTTCTCTCCCTCTATCCACAGGGCAAATACATACCATCTATCACTTTCATTGTCATTATGATCTACTACCACCCAATTAATTAAAGAAAACACCACCTAGAAACTCAAAGAGTTTAAAAGAATGAAGTCACATTATACAGCAGTTGGATCATTGAGTAGAGCAAGCAATGAGGCTCTTGTGTCACTGTCCTTCTTTCTCTCCTTCAGAAGTCTAGACCACCTCGTTCCCTCCCGGCCTCAGGATTACCTGTAGTCTGAAACAAGATGCGGGTGCGTGAGCAGGTAGGCCTCCACCGTCCTTTTGTCCATCTTCAAGATGCGCTTGAGCAGGTCAAACCGCCTCACTCTGTAGAGCAGCTCAGCCAAGCCCATGTCATTCAGCTTTCCTCTTTCCATTAGACTGTCCAAAAGGTCCCTGACGTTAAAGGCTGACACGTCCGCAGCAACATCTCGGCACAGAAAAAGCAGCATCTCCCTCTCATCTTCATCGAGTGCCTCTTCAATCTGATGAATGTCCTCAGCAGACATCCTGCAGAGTGTCTTGCAAGGCAAGACGCCAGTCCAGTCAACAGGCCAAAATGCTACTGAGTTCATTTCTTTCAGAATCCTTTCCAATGGAGGTGTTCTGTGGTCAAAGGGGAATTTTTTTTTTTAAATCCTCTTATCAAAGGAAATTACGCTTACAATTCAAAATAGGGGCTTTTCTTTTCTTGCTGGGTCTCCAGGAGATTAAATTCATATTGTTCAGTCTACAAAAAGCAACTCTCAAAAGACAAAGAAACTGATCCAAAACCAAGACAAAGAAAATAACTTATATTTTAAAGGAAATAAAAGAAGAGACAAATTTTACCCCCAAAACACCCACCCCACATGCTTTACCAGAAATTATTTGTATGTATAAGGTGGTACATGTGAAATCATACAGGAAAAACCCAATGACTAAGCAGCTGGAAGGACAGAAGAAATTGGTATAACAACTCCGTGGGTGGCCTTGGCCCAGGAAGGCTTACACAAAAGGGGCTCTCTGTGGGGGATCAAAAATAATGGGAGACAGAGGCATCTATTCCCACCCCATCCTTTTTTTTCCAGTTGTTCTACTTTAAAATCCCTCATTCCACCTGTAAGCAAAAATCTTCACTGCCATCTATTCTAAAGTCTCATGGCTATGTTTTACACTTAAAAATGTGTGTGTTGCCGAAACCAGTTTGGCTCAGCGGATAGAGCGTTGGCCTAGGACTGAAAGGTCCCAGGTTCGATTCCAGTCAAGGGCATGTACCTTGGTTGCGGGCACATCCACGGTAGGGAGTGTGCAGGAGGCAGCTGGTCGATGTTTCTCATCAATGTTTCTAGCTCTCTATCCCTCTGCCTTCCTCTTTGTAAAAAAAAAATCAATAAAATACATATATTTTTAAATGTGTGTGTTCTGGGAGAATACCTAGTCTGTTTCTATCATTGGAGGTTAAAAGCTAACCATAGCAAGTAAATAACTGCAAACACAAGTAAATAACAGCTGCACCATGCTGTTGCTACCTATTTGCATACAAGTATATGTACATACTTACGTAGCTAAATTTAGTGAAAAGAACACTGAATCTATTTTATTTATTTATAAATAATTTTTATTTATATATAATCTCAGTCTACAAAAGATTTGAGGCATCTTAAATAAAATTACATAAGCAGGAAAAATTTTTATGTGTAAACAAAGAAAAAAAAATAGGTTAGAGTGTCAAAGTGGGTTGGAGTGATAAATACAATGCAGACCAGAAAGGCCCAAACAGATTTTAGTAGACTGTGCATTTGTCCCTGAGCTTCCTGGCAGTCAAAGCAAAAAGGGGAATATGGGACATTAAATATATAGTTCTTGCTGCCAAAGAAAAAAAACAAAAACAGATTCGTAGAGGAAGCACCATTTTCCTAAAATTCCAGAACTATCCATCAATGAAAATATTAAAGAGTCTGAAAGTAATAAAATTACATTTATTTTTTATTTTATTTCTTAAAATTTTTAAATATTTTATTTTAAAATAGACCATTCATTCATTCATACTTTTCACACTGGCCTCCCACTACCAGTCTAAATGGGTGAGCTCTTAATAAAAGTATACATTTTATCTAATGTATACTTGTTTTTTTTTTTTTTTTTTTTTTTTTTTTTTAAAAATATATTTTATTGATTTTGTATAGAGAGGAAGGGAGAGAGATAGAGAGTTAGAAACATCGATGAGAGAGAGTCATCGATCAGCTGCCTCTTGCACACCCCCTACTGGGGATATGCCCGCAACCAAGGTACATGCCCCCGACCGGAATCGAACCCGGGACCTTTCAGTCCCCAAGCCAACGCTCCATCCATTGAGCCAAACCGGTCTCGGCTAATGTATACTTGTTAATAAGTATTGATGCATGGTCGCCAATCCCATGCTCATTCATCCAAAATTCACTTACATATGGCCACTTAAGAATAATGAGACTAATAAAATTTACTAAATTATTGCTCAATGAAAGTAAAAAGTAACTGGCACTCAGACTATTTTTTTAATCTGAAAGCTTAAGTGTTACAGAAAGCCTAAATCTATACTCCACTCACAGGCATGTTAATAGCCACTAGTTTCCATGAAACCTGTCAAGTTTGTTTTTTTAGTCACTAAAAGTCACAATTTTATTAGTTTTTATAAATTAACCTATAAAATATTTACATACAGCCCAGCTGGTGGGCTCAGCGGTTGAGCAATGACCAGGAACCAAGAGGTCGCTGGTTCAACTCCCATTCAGGGAAGGTACCAGGTTGTGAGCTTGACCCCCAGCAGGGGGAGTGCAAGGAGCAGCAAATCAATGGTTCTCTCTCATCATTGATATTTCTATCTCTCTATCCCTATTCCTTCCCCTCTGAGATCAATATATATATATATTTATATTTTAAAGGTATAGTCCTTCAATGAAGTACCACATGGCCCTGAAAATAAACTATTACTACATGAATCTCACAAAGAAAAAGCAAAACAAAAGAAATATTTTTGCCTAGGCAAAAAGCAAATTGCTAAAGCATACAATAAAACACTAAATGCTAAAAAAAAAATACCATACAGGTTGGGGTAAAAGTAGTTAATTAATAAATAACAATGTAAGAATAAACTCATGTTTCGAATACTCACAACTGTAAACCTACTTTTACCCCACTCTGTGTATTGTTTAGGGTGTGGTGTGTGTGTGTATGTGTGTGTGTGGATAGTGAAAATATTAAAACATATGTAGCAATAATAAATACTGAATTGTTTTCCATGACAGGATGAATGGAATGTGACTGGATAAAACTACAGTTTTTTTACATACAGGTGGAATGACTGAACTTGTAATATTTTGCTGCATAAGCCAGACAATAGGTGTATACAGATACCAAAATAAACATACCTCATGCCACATTCTCTGAACACAGTACAATAAAATTAGAAAACAGCAGCAAGCCAAAAGGAGACCTTATAGATTTTTAAAAAGAAAAATTAGCTTCGGTCTCTTGTGTACACATATTTCACAGCATTCAAGATGCTTTCAGAACTGCCCTGGTGCATATGTAGATAAGCTTTTAGAACACGGAAGCTTAGAGGCATCCCAAAGTCATCCTCAAAAAGAACAGATCAATTTTACTTAACATGACCCCAAAGGCGTGGCGAGGGGCGAGGAGGGGTGGCAGCAGGTGGAATGAGGTCTGCAGAGTTCTGTGAAGCCAGGTGCCCATCGCTTGCAGCCCCACCCTGCCTGAGCTGCCAGCTCAGGGCTCCACTCACCTCCTCCAGAAAGTCACTTGCTTTGTCTCACTTGGGTGAGGGACAGAGGCTATGGGAGCCCAATTCTTCTGCTTTTAAATGTCCAGTCCTCCTGATTCATCAACATTAGATTCATTTCATTTCACTCCACTACATTAAGCCTTTTCTAGCCAGATATATCTGGCATATATATGTATATAGAATTCTTTAAAAATTCCCTTTTTCTTCTCCCCTCGCCTCCACTGTCAAATTTTAATTTAATGACGATGCCTTGCCCTTTTTAAACCTTGTACCCTGGTACAAACTGTTCTGACCTTCACAAAGAAAAACAAAACCGAAGAAACTTGCAGTTTCATTTCTGGAGGGAAATTCGTGGGAGGGTTCAATGATCTTTTAAACAACCCAGCAGTAAATTTCCAAAGTGAATCTCCAAAACCCTGGCCAACAGAACGTGTGTCAGGTTTTAGAAACAGAAATCAGGTATTTTCCATGGAAATATTGAATATGGGTGTATATAAAACTGCGGCAAGGGCTGGGGGAAGGGGTTTTTGGCTGGGCTCCTGAGAAATATTCCTGGGACTCCCTGGAAGACTGTGTCTCAGCCAAGCCGGTGGGGAATCAGGAGGCCCCAGTGGGGAATCAGGAGGCCGTCACAGGGAGACTTGAGCTCAAGAACACCTGTGGTGACCCAGATACCAGAGGGCAACGCAACGCCACCACACCTGTCTCCACCAACTCCACACCTGGTGATTGGACACCTAAACGCTGCCACCCGGATCCCCAAGTCATCACCACCTTGCTTGCCAGCAGAGAAACGGAGAAAAGCAACCAGTTATTGGCCTCTACCTCACTGCTGTTTGTAAATCTTGCCTGAGTGCACCTAAATGGCAGAACTAAAGTCACATCTTACTTGTAAAGAAGCTGGGGAGATGCAGTCTGTAGTTGTCCGCCTTCGGGAAAGAGGTGAGAATGGGTCCTGAGGACAAACTGACATCACCACAGAAGGATAGTCTATGAGGGCATTCCTGACTTCTTTCTAGTTAAATCCTCTGGGTGGACTCCAGTGCCTAACTCATAGTAGGCACTCATTTGTTGAATATTTGTTGAATGAATGAAGGTATGATCACAAATTACTCCCAAGTAATAGCCTCACTTCCCTTTCTCCCCAAACTGGACTGAGAGCATAAACTACAAACTCTCGCCCGCTAGCACCCTCAATAATTCTCCTGCCATTTTGCCTCCTGACCACCAGCTCTGCAACACCTTGAGTGACCAGCTGGTCCTGATTTGCCAGGACTTCCCAGTTTTATCACTAAACGTTCTGTCCCAGAAAAGTCCTCGGTCCCGGGAAAAGCAGAATGGTTCATCACCCCAGCATCCCATCCTCAAGGGTGAGCCTCCTCCACGCATATGTCCAGAATAGCAAGTCTGGATGAAGGGATGGGGGTGAAAATCACACCACACCCTTAGGCTTTCAACCTCAGCAGGCCCTTATTGCTGTTCTGAAACTGTTTTGACAGGACCTTGGTCAGCTCCTTTCCCACAGCATCACCATCACAATGGCTCCACCCACGCTGCTCCACCCATGGGGTTTGGTAATCATCAGATGATTGACATTCACCAGCGTTGAACTCTCAAGAATTTCCACATTCCCACTGTGGGGCTGGCACCTGTTGTGCCTCGGCTTGCCCAGGGCAAACCACTCCCCCTGTGCCCTCCTGTCCCCCTGAGCTCTTTGGTCAACCTTTCCCTATCTCCAGGGACTCCTCCCCTCAGCTTATGTACGTATGTTCAAGTCTCTTCCACCTTAAAAAAACAGCAACAAGAAAAAGACTTGAGCCTCAGATCCCTTAGACCAGTGGTCGGCAAGCTCATTAGTCAACAGAGCCAAATATCAACAGTACAACGATTGAAATTTCTTTTGAGAGCCAAATGTTTAAAACTTCAACTATATAGGCACGTACATTGTTATGAACTTAATTAGGGTACTCCTAAGCTGTTTGCTAAAAAATCAAGGGGCCAAAGAGCCGCATGTGGCTCTCGAGCCACAGTTTGCCAATCACTGCCCTAGACAGACCAATCCAGTAGTTTACTTTCATGTGGAGCTGGGCCTTTGTGCATGAAGAGTCTGCACTCGATCCCTCAGTTACTGCAACTTCAATCCACTCCTCACTATGCTATGCCTCCACCTGCATCCTCTCTCTCCCGCCCCCCCACCCCCACCCCCATCCTTTGCACATTGGCACGCTGGCCGGAGCCAAACTACAAGTTGTTGAAGGAAAAATCAGTAATACTAATGCTGGCTGTTTTATTATTTATTTATTTATTTATTTATTATATTTTTTATTGATTTTTTACAGAGAGAAAGGGAGAGAGAGAGAGCTAGAAATGTCGATGAGAGAGAAATATCGACCAGCTGCCTCTTGCACACCCCCTACCAGGGATGTGCCCGCAACCAAGGTACATGCCCTTGACAGGAATCAAACCCGGGACATTTCAGTCCACAGACCGACGTTCTACCACTGAGCCAAACCGGTTTCGGCACGCTGGCTGTTTTAAATGTTGATATTTGATTCATTGTGGATTTTTGCATGGATGTCAATTTTTCCCCAAAAATATTGCAGAATACTATATCTTGATTACTCTCTTTTTAAGCACCCCCTTAAATGTTGTGTCTGCGGTGGTGCCTCCCTTTGCTCACCCTGGTGTCCATTTCTGGTGACAGTGCTCTTGTAGAGGCCTTGGGGACCTCCTAGTGGCCACCTCTGAGGTCTGCTGATAAACCCCTCCTTGTAAGCCTCTCCCCTGGCTGACCTTACACCTCTGCATTCTATGGGGTCCCTTGCTGACCTCAAACTCTCAACACCCTCCTTCTGCACCTGCTTCTTAAATGAGGGTGTGCCCTCCCATCCATCTCTCTCCCAGACTGTTCCCCTGACCTTTCTGTTCCCCCTGCCTATGGCTTTACCCTCTCCAAACCGATCTCCCATCAGAATGAACTCCCTGAAGTTCATGCTTCAACCAAGTCAATTTCCTAATTCAAACCTTCCTAAGGGTTCCTCCTCTCCCATGGCAGGTTCCAATTTTCTTTGCATTCAAGGCCTCTTGTGGTCCAGGTCCTGCCCTCACCGCTCATGAACACCCACCCTGCACATTCGGCTTTGACCAAACAAGTTCTTTCTTTTTTATGTATACTGTGTGCCTTTGCCTGGATTACCTCTCCCATTTACCTGCCTAGCGAAACCCTTCTTGGCTCGTAGGGCCCACTGAATCACCTGCTACTGTGCAAAGCTTTCCTGGAAAGAGCCCACACAGACTTGGTCACACCTCTACCATGTTACAGAACTCCCTGGCATCCAGCATCAGCTCTAATAGGTGACCAATTTTTCTCAGAGAATGTCTACTTTGCCTCCAAACCATGTGATATCCAAGGCACATAATGTTCTCTGTAATCAGTAGCACAGCAGCCTGCACGACTGGTTCCCATCCTACTTTAACCTATCCAAGGACATACATAAGATTCCATTCTTCATACTGCTTCTCTCCCTGAAGCAAGGTCAGGGCACAGCATGAAAGCACGGTCATACCCACCGAGCCGCAGGAGAAAAGGAAACAGTTCCCCAGCAGCACCACGAAGCCAGGTGGTAATGCAGAGAAGCCTGCCTGCCTGCCAGCTGCAGAAAGCAGCATGCAAACCTGCTGCTTTCAGGTAGCTGCCTGGGAGTCCCCACTGAGATGAGCAAGTCCCAGAAGGAGTCACACAGCAGTTTCTGGAAGGATTAAGAAGGGATTACTTGACTCCAAAGCAAGTAACAGGAGCTCTGTGCATTCACTCTGAACGTAACAGAACCCACTTTCCTTCTCCATTCATGCACAGAAACAATAAACCCCCCTTTCCTCCTGCAACTATAAAATGCCATTCTGTACCTCCCCCACCCTCCTGCAAATATTTAAAATGAGATGTGGCCCAGCCGGTGTGGCTCAGTTGTGTGTTGTCCCATGCACCAAGAGGCCACCTGTTCCATTCCTGGTCAGGGCATATGCCTGAGTTTCAGGCTCCATCCCCAGTAGGGGGCATGCAGGAGGCAGCAGATCAATGTTTCTATCTCTCCCTCTCCCTTCTTCTCTCTCAAAATCAATAAAAATAATTCTGAAAAGTAAATAATATAAAATGAGATATGTAATTAATCATGATTTCTGGAATTCTTGAAATGCCAAGGATACTTACCAAACATAGTCTAAAAGACCGCGTAGTTAGGCTGACTCATAAACACATTCCAATTTGGTGTGTCACTGACTATTAATTTGCATCAGTGGCTAAAGACACACATTAAAAATTATTTGGCTTCACAAGCAGTGCATTTCAATCATTGCAAATTGCCCACAAACAATAGGTGACCTCAAATATAAAATAATATAAAATTAAAAGGTATATTTTTAGAAAGTTATTTGGTGAGGCTCAGCCCCATGACTCCCAGAGGAGCTCCCACAAATTCCAGCATCTCCTTACTTCCCATAACTTCCCTGGTTCATAGCAGTAGCATGCAGGCTACATAAAACAAGGGAATGAAAGAACCACGGAATGAGAAAGGATCTAGATCAAAAAGAAATCATGAATGATCTAATGGAATACAGAAACATAAGCAGAGTCACTAGGGACAAGAAGGCTAAATCTGCTTAACATAGTGGCCCCCCTCCTTCTTACCCAAAGTTAAACTTTTGCCAAGGCAAACTTCTCATACAGAGCCCAAACACCTAACAGGATCTTCCGCCTCTGTCCAACCCACCATCTAAATCAAGACATATAAAAATCTCAATATTCCCTGGGCAGTGTTCTCCTGTCCCAACATCTTCGCTCAAGTATTTGCTTCCAATTGGAAAGCTCCTTCCCTTTTTTTCAGTCCCTGCCTATTGAAAGTCTCTCCCATCTTTCCAGGTATCTGTTCCGTAAGCTTGTCTTGGCCCCAAAATCGGGTCATCTCCTGTTCCATCGTTTTTACTCTTGCCTGGCATTTGTTTTATTCTAGTTTGGGCACCTGTCATCTGTGGTAAGATCCTTGAGGATAGATTAATTCCTTATTCATCTTCATTAGGCCTGCCAAGCTTATTCTCCTCAGCCTTGTCCTGACTGATCATCATTACATAACTCCACAAATAAGGCCAGGTGTAATGGCTTACTCAACCTATTTAATAAAACCCTAATATCCAAATTGACCAGTTGCTATGAGGGGGCAGGCACTCAAGGCAGCCCACAGGCCCCAAATGAAGAGTTCACTGCAGAAGACATACACCATCTTGAATATGCATGTAAATGTGGTATCAAATTGGAGGGGCGTAGTTCTTTCATAAGTAGGGAAATGCTAAACATGACAGCCCAGTATCTAGAATAAGAGGAAAACAACGAAGAAGCTTTTTGTCTGTTCTGCACAAAAAATTAAACGGTTGAAAAGACAAAGTGGCTAAAAGTGAAAACCACACCAGAGAAACATGGTACAAAGTACATGGTACACACGGTACAAAGTGGGGGTGAGGGAAGGAAGCAGTTTTATCTGGAAAGAAAAGATTCAAGGCTATGCCTATTACATATATGAATACATATGTCTGTTCATTCACTTGTATGCACAAGAAGTCAAAGAAAAAATTATTTCTCTAAACCCATAGTTGAGGAGGGAAAAAAACAAAACAAAAACACATTCCAGCTTCTGACCAAGCAGATTAATGAAATGTTAATTGTGGGTACACACCTTCTCAAAAAGAAGAAAAGTGGTCATTAGAGACTCCAGAGTTAAACTACATATTAATTGAAAGAAGAAACTCCAGTGTTAAACTACATACTAGCTAAAAGAAGGAGAAAAAAAAACAAAAAAAAAAAAACACACCAGCGGTTCTGAAATGCAGTTGGAGAAACAGCATCATACAAAATAAGAAAATACATACACATATTTAAAAACACTTACAAGGTTGTATTTGAGTGCCTAAATGTCTAAAAAAAAAAAAACAACAACAGCACTAAACTGTACACTTTGGTTATCTTAGGTCAGCGTTTTTCAACCGCTGTTCCGCGGCACACTAGTGTTGCCTGGTGTGCCGTAGGTGCAGACAAGACAAGAATTTTATAATTTTTCACTATTTTGTTTACTTAATGTTTCATAATAAAGTAATTATAAAATACTTTCTTTGTGTTTATTTGATTTCTATTCAAGAGAATTACTTTATATATAGTCAATGTAGGCACAGAGTTAAATTTTTTAACATTTTCTAATGGTGGTGTGCCTCGTGATTTTTTTCATGAAACAAGTGTGCCTTTGCCCAAAAAAGGTTGAAAAACACTGTCTTAGGTAACGGACTCCGGAGGCTTTCTCTACAAGTATTTTTAACCTACATAATTCTAATATAACTTGACTGGAAAGTTTTTTTTTTTTTAAAGGAACTATGACAATACACTGCAATCCTGTGTAAAGTGCAAAAAGAGCCCCTGGATTGATGCAAGCACAGAGGAGATGATCCCGCACCCCGACCCCCCCCGACCCCAGGTGGGCTGTGAAGTCTTTCCAGAGGAGTGTCAGGAGCTGAATATAAAGCAGAAACAGGAATTTCCATATTGATAGTATTCGTCCCTCCCTGATTAGAGTCAGGAAAGCAAGGACCCCTGTTAAGTCCCAGTGGACAGACAGCTCAGTCGCCACCGCCCGGCTTCCTCCTTTGTACTCCAGGCTGTCGGTGGCCCTTGCCTAGCTGCTTGACATGGAGTTCTCTGTGGAGGGAACTTGGCTGGGCCTCCTCCGACCACTCTGGCAGCTGCTTGGGGGAAGGCGCCAAGTTCAAATCCATCTCTCGGTGTCCCCAGCACCCAGAGCTCTGCCCGTCCCAGGGAAGCTCCACACATATGGGCAGGGTTACAGTGAGTTCAAAGGAGAGGAGGCATGTCAGGCCTCAGACACAAGTGTAACCAGCCTCTGGGACCCTGGAAGGAAGAAAGAGCCAGACGGAAGCCATTCCGGAGATGTGAGAAGCGACAGGAGACCAGGAGGAGTGCTGCAGGAGTCTGGAGGAGGCTCCGGAAGGGCCGCCGGGCTGAAGGCGAGAGAGACAGCCCTTTTCCCTGCCTGGATCCGATCGGGGGACAGTGCCCCGACCGTCCCGAGTCCAGGGGACGCCAGCTGTACAGGAGGTGCCGGCGGGAGAGAGGGCGGCAGATGCTCGGGTTACTCACTCCGGGCGGCCGCAGGCCAGCTGCTCTGCAGGCCTTCCGCAGGACAGGCACCACCCCTGGCTGCACCCGCACCGGCTCCGGGAAATGCAGGCGGTCTTTGTCCCGAGAACACGAGAGCACGAGGAAATGGTGAGGGCGAGCGTCATAGAGGCCTGGGGCCGGGCTTCGGAAACCTGCTGGGGCCCAGCCCCGAGCTAACCCCGGGCAGCCCTGAGGGCGCGCCCACCCGAGAGACCCGGGAAACCACCCGCGAGTGGGACACGAGTGGGCGCCCGCCGCAGAGGGAGCCCCACAGTCGAAGATGAAAACACACTTTAGTTTCAGATTCCAGAAGGCCTCCTGCTAGCGATAAATTACAATAATTAAAGAGGAGGAGAAGGGGGGGAGGGGGAGGAGGGGGAGGAGGAGGAGGAGGAGAAAGAGGAAGGGGGAAAGAATGAGGAAGAGGAAGGACAGGAGGAGGGGGAGAAGAGGAAGAATTAAAAACCCAAATGTCAGCCCTGGTTTGGCTCTGTGGACCGAGCTTCAGCCTGCGGACTGTAGGGTCCCGGGTTGGATTCCGGGCAAGGGCACATGCCCGGGTTGCGGGATGGATCCCCAGTGAGGGGCATGCAGGGGGCAGCCGGTCAATGATCTTCTCTCATCACTGATGTTTCTATCTCTCCCTCTCCCTTCCTCTCTGAAATCAATAAAAATATCCTCTACACAAATGAAAACCCAAATGTCTTTTCTAGCATAATATAAAGCAGTGAAGTCTTAGAAAAACCCATTTTAATCAGGGCATCCCACCGAGAAGCTGCCAGTAAAACAAGTGTTCGCGAACGTGAAAACTTCTGGAGGGCAAGCAAAAGCCTTTTGGTTTTGTTTGTGCAGTTGAGCTAAGTCTTTTTTAATCCTCCTCCACAATAGACTTTTTTTTGGAGACTCTTTTTTTTTTTTTTTTTTTTTTTTTTTTTTTACCACGAGAGGTAAAATACAGCCTCGTGGTTTCTCTTAGCTGAAATCTCCTTACCCACAGACCGGTTGGACTGGGTTTGTTATCACCGGAGGCACCGCGCTTGTCTCACTGGGTAAACAAGTTTCAAAGTTAAATAAAAATGCTGGCTGGAGCCTCCACGTCCTTGAGGTTACTTTCGGTCCCTGGAGTACACTGTGTTCCTGGAACCAGAACCTCAGTCTGCAATTCAATGCCCTTTGTCCTACCCGGCCCATGGTGAAAGACTAAAAGAACAGGCCTTTCAGATACCTTCATGCAAAAACCTATTGCAAGCAAGTTTGTGTTTTTTCCAAAGGCTTCGCACCCAGAGTATCTCTCTGAACTTCCCCAAACCGAGCTACCTCCGGGCCATGAGCCACCTCCCGGGCCACGAGCCACGCCGCGCGCTCCCCCGGCCGCAGGAAAGCAAAAGAAAAAAAGGGGAAAAAAAGAAAGCCTTTCGCAACAGCTTTTCGAAAGGAAAACGGTCCAGTCTGAACAGTGCATCCTGGGCATTGACCACGCTCAAAGCGATCTTATGTCTACAGGACGCTGGCGCCCTGCCACCCAAGCTGGCGGCTGTGCTCGCCTCCGCCGGCCGCGGGTGACCGGGTCCCGTGGATTCCGTGGGTCCCTCGGATCCCGCGCTCCGGACCGACCGCATCCGGGATGCCCGCAGCCTCGGGCAGCCCTCCAGGCAATCCGGGGTGCGGGGAGAGCCGGGCGAGCGGTTGGGAGTCGGGGAGAAAGGGGGAGGGAGAAGGGGTGAGGGGGTGGGCGCAGGGGAGGAGGGCGGGGGCGGGGGGCTCCGCCCAGGCCAGTGCCCATCAGGCAAACCGGAGAGAAAGAATGGACAGGAGAGAGTCACCTGCCAGAAGGCCCACCCCCTCCTGCCCTCGGCCGGGAATCCCCGGGTCCGCGCGCTGTCCGGGGAGCGCGCCCGGGCTGACGCGCCACCTGCCACCTGGGCTGGAGGGATGGAGGGATGGAGGGATGGAGGGATGGAGGGGGGCAGCCACGTACCGTGCGGTCCACGGGGCTTTCCACCGCCGCGACCTTTCAGGCTTCGCTTCCCCGATGCGAGACACGCAGCAGAGTGGAAGAGGACGTGGCAGTTTGGCAACGCCCGGCAAGAGGCTGGGCTTCCTTCTCTCGTTTAACCTTTGCAAGCGCTGGCCTGCCTGAGTCTGGGCCCCGTGTCCTTTGGCCGGGGGGATTGCAGAAGACCCCTCCGGCAAGCCCTGCGCATTGTCTCTGCGCCTTTAGGGCAGTGGTGGGCAAACTCATCAGTATCCACAGCACAACGATTGACATTTCTTTGGAGAGCCCAATGTTTTAAACTTAAGTTTCTCCTAACGCCACTTCTTCAACATAGACGCGCCCAGGCCGTGGTGTTTTGTGGAAGAGCCACCCTCCAGGGGCCAAAGAGCCGCGTATGGCTTGCGAGCCGCCGTTTGCCAACCACGGATTTAGGTTAACACACCTTGGACAGGCCCCCTTTCAGAGCCCACATTCTAAAGGGTTACTGTAAGGGTTGAGGCGCAGGAAACTGACCACCAAGATATTTTAAAGTAAAGTTTATTCCCCGGTAATGAGAGGGACTCATTACGGAGGTAGAGAAATTAGAATTGAAGGAGTTGGGGAGGAGGATGGACCCAGGCGGCAGCGGGCTGCCGCCGGGAAGTGGAGGATCAGCAACACTGGCTGGTCTGGGAGTCCTTTTAAGGGGAGGAACAGGAGAGGGTTGGACCCAGGGCAGAACAGGAAGGCGTGGGCTCCAGGATACGCGCTAATTGGTGGCTCAATGTCTTGGGGATGTCTCTCTGACAGATGCCAGTAATGTCATAACTCTGCCCACCAGTTGGGAGGAGGAAGAACCTTATAGTTACCATCCCAAGAAAGCACATGATCTCTTTTTTTGAGGTTGTTTTTTTTTTTTTTTTTTTAAATATATTTTATTGATTTTTATACAGAGAGGAAGGGAGAGAGATACAGAGTTAGAAACATCAATGAGAGAGAGAGTCATTGATCAGCTGCCTCTTGCACACCCCCCACTGGCTATATGCCCGCAACCAAGGTACATGCCCTTGACCGGAATCGAACCCGGGGTCCTTCAGTCCCCAAACCGACTCTCTATCCATTGAGCCAAACCGGACCCTGAGGTTTTTGAGGTTTTTGGTTTTTCCCCTCACTATTACAGTAGCCCCTGCAGAGACCAAATCAGTTGAAAGATCTCTGGGCCACGGCCAAGGTGCTACTTCCTGTTCATAACCGCTGTAGCCCAGGGTTATTTATTTAAAGCCAAAACCGGTTTGGCTCAGTGGATAGAGCATTGGCCTGCCGTCAGAATGGTCCCAGGTTTGATTCCAGTTGCAATGTTTCTAGTTCTCTATCTCTCTCCCTTCCTCTCTGTAAAAACTCAATAAAATATTTTTCAAAAAAATAAATTAAAAAAAATAAAGCAGGGTTAGTTAGCGTTATGAGCAAACACTGCTAGTGCTTTTGACTGGTGTATGGGAATAGTCATAAACAGCAAATGTGAAAGCACCTCTACTTCTGTAGAGGGCCGCCTGGGAAGGCACATGGACATTCTTTAAATTGTCAGCTGAGCCCCAGGCACTGGCAGAGTCCTGTCCAGGTTACACCCCACCCCCCCACAAGAAGGCGGGGGGGGGGGGGGTGTGTGTGGAGGTATCAGTTTCTGATTTACCTTTGTTCAGGTGTCAGCAGGGGCGGGTCTAGAAATGCAAATCCAGTAATGCTAGGGCCTAGTTAAGAATGCAAATAAGGCCGAAACCGGTTTAGCTCAATGGATAGAGCGTTGGCTTGGGGACTGAAGGGACCGGGGTTCGATTCCGGTCAAGGGCATGTACCTTGGTTGCGGGCATATCCCCAGTAGGGGGTGTGCAAGAGGCAACTGATCGATGACTCTCATTGATGTTTCTAACTATCTCTCTCTCCGTTCCTCTCTGTACAAAATCAATAAAATATATATTTAAAAAAAAAAAGAATGCAAATAAGGCTGAAACCGGTTTGGCTCAGTGGATAGAGCATCGGCCTGCAAACTGAAAGGTCCCAGGTTTGATTCCGGTCAAGGGCATGTGCTTTGGTTGTGGACACATCCCCAGTGGGGGGTGTGTAGGAGGCAGCTCATCCATGTTTCTCTCTCATTGATGTTTCTAACTCTCTATCCCTCTTCCTTCCTCTCTGTAAAAATTCAATAAAATATATATTTTTTTAATTAAAAAATAAAGAATGCAAATAAGTTCCTTTGATCTTAAGTTTTGGTGTTACTTCCTGGATTTGGGGGATATAAAATAAATGTTCTCCATGGGCTCAGGTTCATTGCAGCCTCTCTATCAGAGAGAATGACGTCCCGCCCAGCTCCCAGCTTTTAAATTTATTTCTGCGTCTTCCTTCTTTCTTTCTAATATTTCTCAATCCCTGGCCACCTCCACTTAGAACTGGTTTGTTCATCTCTCTTTCCGTGCTGGACACGGAAAAGGGAGATCCCCTCACCATGTCTGTCCCCTGCCACATCAGGCCCCCAAACATTTCATGTTTTAATCTATGTATTCCTCATAACTACTTTGATTTATTTTTAATGTTTAACTTTTCTTGAAATAAATTTAAGTTTACAGAAAAGTGGCAAGAATAATGCCAACAGAGTATTGACCTCGGTGAAGGAATAGTATACCCACCAAGAAGGACTCCTTCTTGGTTCAAATGCATATAACATCTAGCAGCTATAGGAAGCAGAGCTGTTACTTTCCCTTTGCATTCAGAGAAAAACCACACCACAGCTTCCTGTGCAGTGGCTGTGGCTATGGTCACAGTCAACCGTTATAAAAGGTTCTTGCTATCTGTGTCTACCAGTGGGTTGATTGGCACCTCCCCTCCGATCTGAACTACATCCTCATTTGCACCAACTCTGGCCAATCGCAGAAAGGTGGCCAGTCAGGACAATGCTATTTTGACCCACCAGCCTGTGCAAATTTGGATACCCCATTTGCACGAAGATGGGCCAGCCACTGGGGAGGGAGGGAACTTGCTCTTTAAAAGGCACATTTTCTGATCCTCTGGAGACTGTTTCCCTGTTTACAAACTGTTCACCTGAATAAAGTCTCTCTTTTTTCCCAACCCCACGTTGGGAACTCCCATTGGCATTAGATTGGTGGCAACTAACTTTTGTTGACAAGACCATGATGAGGAACTGGGCTGATCCACTCCCTTGTACAGCTGATGAAAATTATTATAAAACAAGGAAACAGCAAACAGCCACTTAAGGTTTTGGAAATAATCCTAAGAGAAAACAGCAAATGAATAGATAGCTATTCAAGAAAACATGAAAATCAGATAAGAAAGGAGATCATATGTGGTCTTTCAACCAAGACTTGTCTTCACCCTTCCAACTCTAGGGGGTGCTGCAAAGCAAAAACACAGGGCCTCCCCACACCACCCCCCCCACCCCCACCCCACCCCCGCCCCTGGCCATGGCTCCTCATGGGAGGAACAGGATGTCAGCTCTCATCCTGCCCCCAGCTACCTGACAGCTAAAGTGAGGTCCTGGGTGAGGGCTGTGGAGAGATAAAGGATCCTTTCTATCATCCAGCCCCACTCAGGGAACAGAAAGTGCACAAAAGAGCGGTGGTGTAATACATCATAAAGTTCTAACTGGTCAGGTCATGGAGGGTAGCAGTCACACTTCTTGCATTATCTTTGCCTTAAGCAAGCCCCGTCCATTGTCTCTGTTCATTTAGATCAGAGGTTCCCAAACTTGTTTGTGCCATAGACCCCTTGCCATGTTTTTCGGTTTTGGGTAGACCCCCTACTTACCTGATATTGATTTTTTTGTAAATTTCTAACTGTAGTGAAGTTTAGTGTTAAAATTTAATAAAAAATAATGTACCTACTTTTCTCTGGCATTCTCAAACAAAATAACACTGATTCACTATAATTTGTATGATAAACTACCAGTTTATATTTTTTTAAAATATTTTCTCAGCACTTTCCTATTCAAGATTCAGGAAACGAATGAACGTATTTTTCTCACATTCATATTTATAGAGTGACGAATTGAACAAGTCGGTGCAAGTTCGTGAAGCTTTGAGACAAAAATTGGCAAGAATGTTTACTGCGCGTATGCTTGTAACAAGATGATACTGGTATATCATTATGTGCAGGTTTTTATCCTACAACTTACACAATTTTATAAACATATATAATAAATTTTTTACTTCATAGGTACTTTTATAAATAATTTATATGTTTTTATATTATAAGATAATATGATGTAAGTAAATAGGTACTATCAGTGTATGTTGAGATCCACTATCGTGGACCCCCATTTTCATTTCATGGACCCCCAAATTTTTTTTTCGCTGACGTAGACCCCTTGCAGGTTGTCATAGACCCCTGGGGGTCGATATAGACCACTTTGGGAATCACTGATTTAGATCAGCGGTTCTCAAGCAGTGGGTCACAACCCTTGTGGAGGTTGAACGACCCTTTCACAGGGGTCGCCTAAGACCATCAGAAAACACAGATGCTTACAGCATGGTTCATAACAGTAGCAAAATTACAGTTATGAAGTAGCAATGACAATAATGTTATGGCTGGGGGCCGCCACAGCATGAGGAACTGTAGTAAAGGGCCTAGGCATTAGGAAGGTTGAGAACCACGATTTAGGTTAACACACCTTTGAAAGGCTCCCTTTCAGAGGCCTCATTCTAAAGGGTTACCACCCCAAGAGAGCACATAGTCTTTTTTGGTTTTTGAGGGAGGTTTGTTTTGTTTTGTTTTCCTCTCTATTGCTGAGAGTATTACAGAAAATCCCCTTTAATTTTCTTTTTTTTTTCTTTTTTTTTTTAAATATATTTTATTGATTTTTTACAGAGAGGAAGGGAGAGAGATAGAGAGCCAGAAACGTCGATGAGAGACAAACATCGACCAGCTGCCTCTTGCACACCCCCAACTGAGGCTGTGCCCGCAACCAATGTACATGCCCCTGACCGGAATCGAACCCGGGACCTTTCAGTCCGCAGACCGACGTTCCACCACTGAGCCAAACGGGTTTCGGCAAAAAACCCCTTTAATTTTCCTCCAGTGCCCCCTCCACCTGGCTCCCGCCCTATCCCAGGCCTTCACCGAATTATTGTTAGTGTCCTGTAATTCAGCCCTGACCTTGTTCTCTCCTGCCGTTGGGTAATCTTCCTTACTCCCCTCTTCAATCTCAAATGCATAAAAGGAACTGCAATCTGCTGTTCTTCAAAGCATTTTTTCGGATCTTGCTTCCAGCTGTATGCTCTGTTTGACTCAAATAAACTTTGTATACGAAGTCTCCACAGGTTTGGATGTTCTCACATTGATATCTAAGCTCTCCTTGGGGATGAAGTGTTGTGAATACTGGGATCCTGGTTACCCTTACCCCAGCTCCTAAAGTGAGGTCCAAGCCAGTAGAGATCAAACCAGAGGACCTCAGGCTGCTGCCCCCTCCTCCGCCTAGAGTTCAGCCCCTAGACCAGGGAGGCTGACTTTGCCTGCTGCGATGCCAAGGCTCAGGGATTGTGCCTGGGGGAGAAGCAGTCCATAAAACAGATAGCTCTTAAACAATTCCCAAATGAACTGACTTCATTTGCAACAGAACATGGAGAAATCCAAGCCACAGGTGGCTCTGCAAAAACCTGGAGGTTGTGGTGATAAGCAATGGGGAGGAGGTTCAAAATATGGGCTAACTTGTAAATTGGCTAAATTGTACATTGGCTAGTTTTTTTCAAGAGAAAACCAGAGATCAAGACAGCGGAGGGAAGTCTCCCTGGAATAAGAACAAATATTAAACACTGAGCTCCTAAACGGTTGCTTCAAAGGAGCCTACGTTAGGTCGGATTTAGGTGTAGAGCAACTTACATCAGGGCATAGTTGAAAACAATAAGCGATCAGCCAACAAATTGTGAAACTTAGCAGCTGGTCGGCAGAGCAGCACAGAGCACTGCTGCTCTGAGTCCGTATGTTCTCCTGGATTCGGCTAATGACTATGCCAACTGTCAGGGCAGGTTCCTTCTCCAATCCTGCCCATTGCACTAACTGTAGGGGCCGAGCCCCTCTGCCAGGGGCTGGACCTTCTTGGATGCCGGGTGGTAGACGGGGAAGCCCTGAGAAGTTGTGGGTGTATATAAGAAAGCCTCTGCTGTGGAAGCCAGTGGCCATATGGCCATCAGACAAAACAGCCCTTCACAGCAAAGTCCTATACGGGCGGCCACACACCGGCTGATAGACCAGTTTTCCTACAAAGCAGCAGTAGCCTCTGCACCCCCAGCTACTATCGGAGCCGCCGCACACTGCCCCAGACTCACCGCCTCACAGTGGTCGCACCTGAGCTCTCCTCCTCAGTGGGCACAGCAGCCTCTCCGAGCCTTTCCTGCTGCACTTCACAGCAGCACCGGTCTCTCAGCATGTCCTCTGAGCCTGCTTTTCTCCCCCAGCCTCTCTCCTGCCTCTGCCTTTTCTCCCCCTTACCTCCCAGCAGCACCTAAGCTCTCCCTTAGAGCTATAGCTTCAGTAGCCTCTCTGGCCTCCCTCCTCTCTCTCCTGCCTGTAGCCTCGCATAATAACCGCCTCTCCAATACACCAGCTGGTCAGTAACGTGTATTATACCACTTAGACAAAAGAGGCCAGTTGCCAAGAGTGACATCCATCATTTGGGTTATAAAAGGGCATGCATGGGCAGTGTGCTGTAATTATTGACCTTGCACCTGCCTATGGTATTTTAGCCTTGAACATGTTGATCAACTTTCCCACGGTCAGAGAGGCCTCGGCCTTCTGCCATACTATCAACAAGGGCATTCATACTCTAAGTTGCCTTGGTTATCCAACAACTCTAGAATGGTTCCCACACCGGTTGTGGTCAGAAAATAGGAGGAAAGCCCTGCCC
Source organism: Pipistrellus hanaki (assembly GCF_964339955.1). NCBI lineage: Eukaryota > Metazoa > Chordata > Mammalia > Chiroptera > Vespertilionidae > Pipistrellus > Pipistrellus hanaki. The sequence continues at coordinate 73,786,730 of NC_140510.1, read as the reverse complement.
AAACTACAAGAATAACATTAGGAATTTAGAGGGGAAGGGAAACTTAGATATTCTACCTTCAACAATGGATAGAACAACTGAGCAAACAATCAACAAGGAAACAGAAGGCTTGAGCAACACCATAAACCAGTTAGACTTAACTCACAGCCATAGAACATTCCGCACAACAGAATATGTTATCAGTAAACATGAGTATACGTTCAAGGAGAGACCACCTGCTAGGTTATAAAACAAACCTCGATAAATTTAAAGGAGTAGAAATAATATAAAATATGTTCTCTGACTATGGGTAATGGAATAAAATAGAAGTCAGTAACAGGAAAATTTGGTAAAGTTCACAGATATGTTAAAATTAAACAGCATACTCCTAAGTAAACAGTGGGTCAAAAAAGTCAAAAGAAAAATCTAAAAATACTTTGAGATGAATGGAAATCCAGGGCAGCATATCCAGTCTTATGCACTTTAAGCAGCGCTTAAAAGGAAATTTATAACTGTAAATGCCTATATGGAGCAAGAAGATGTGCTCAGACCCAGATATCTCACCCCAAACAGCCATCTGCTTAGATGCCTATTTTGCCCTGCCCCACAAAGTGACTTTCGGGCTGGATTATTAGGAAGGGTTGGGGAAGGGAAGAAGAAAATCATGAATGATGCTGAATTTAATGAAGTGTTTTTTCTGCACATAGTTAATTAACCCCTCCCCAGAGACAATATATCACTTCTTTTATTCATTCATTTATATATATATGAACCATTGATCGGCTGCCTTCTGCACACCCCCAAATCTGGGGGATCAAACTCAAAAATGTGCTCTGACCAGGAATTGAACCATGACCTGGGTCATAGGTTGACACTCAACCATGGAGCCACCCTAGCTGGGCTTATTTTTTATTTTATTTTAATTTTTTTTCTATCTAACACTTCTTTTAGATGATTATTTTATTTATTTTTCTAAATGACATGTGTACATTGTTACTACTTGATTATTTTAGGTTTAGGTGTTTCCTACTGACTTCATATTATACAAGATGAGACTATAGCACTCTTTTTCCCAAATCTTCACTCTGTGTTCACCCCAACCTTTTTATCTTTCTTGGTAGTTATCTGATTTTTATTAGCTCAATCTCAGTACTTATCTATATTTATAAAAGCCTAAGTGACTGGTTGACCTGTAGCTATGATGCACACTGACCACCCAGGGGCAGCTGCCCCCTGATGGTCAGTTCACTCCCATAGCTAGCCAACCTCCCATGATCCCTCCCCAATTGCCCCTATCATTGACCAGGCCAAGGGACCCCACCAGTGCACGAATTCATGCACTGGGCCTCTAGTATTACTATAATCATGCAAATAACATCTTTTTTTCCTGGGTAGTTTGTATTGTTCTGTCTTCAGATACACTAATCTTTTATTCTTCAGTATCTAATCTGTTACTTATAGTACTAAGTAACTACTGCAAACAACAGTCAGAGCCAAGCCATTACCAAACTATGGTCACCTGTCTTTTCCTGCGCAACTTTTGATTTTCCCTAGAGTTAATAATTATCTTGTTTTGCTTAGTTCTCTTAAGTAATTTAACCCTAGACTTGTTGGTCAGTTATCCATATTGATTGGATGATAGTTACATGGGAGCATACATTTGTCAACTCACTGAACTCTACACGTAAAATGAGTGTATTTATGCACATTATGCAAATTATACATTGATAAAGGTGATTTTATTTATTTATTTTTAAAATATATTTTATTGATTCCTTTCACAGAAGAGAGAGGAATAGAGAGCCAGAAACATCGATGAGAGAGAATCATCGATCAGCTGCCTCTTGCACCCCCTCCCCCCAACTGGGGACGTGCCTGCAACCAAGGCACATGCCCCCGACCGGAATCGAACCTGGGATCCCTCAATCCACACAGACCGACGAGCCAAACCGGTTTTGGCGATAAAGCTGATTTTAAAATAAACAGATAAAACAAAAGTGAATTGGAAGCTCTGAGCTCCTACATAGACATAATCCATCTCAAGCATCTCAGTGGATGATCTAGCTAAGCTATTAACTTGGGGAATTTCCATTGTCAGTATTTTCAAAACTTTTAACATGGTCAGATTTACCAGAGATGACTCTTCTAATCTTCTACCTGCAGAGTAAGGACCTGGTTGCCAGAACTCCCAAAGTGGTTCCCTAACTCTATAGGTACACCACATCTTAGTTGGACACGCTTGGCTTCCCCATTCTTTTGTTTCTAGAACCCAACTCTCTCAGTTTTGCCTCCCATAGATCTGATTATTTTTTTCTCAGCTCTTTATAGACCTCCTTTTTCATTTAGTTTTTTGTTTGTTTGTTTTCTTGTCCCTTAACTATTGGTTCTTCCTTGACCTCTTCTTTTGGTCAACTAAGATTTAATTATCTTCTTGTTTTAGTGGTCAGAAATCTCTCTACTGTGTGTCTCTAGTCCATCTGATTTCTCCCAGGGTCTGTTGGAGTTCTGTGTATCTGTTGTCCACCTTCATGAAGTACTAAAGAGGTATGTTGAGTACAGAATGTGACACAGAGGAATAGTCAAGGTCAAAGGTGAGAAACATCATCAGAGCTCAAAAGCCACCAGCTGTTTCAGCAATGTAGGGAAATGCTGACACAGATGGAGAACAAGCCTAGGTACAGATGTGGCATTCCTGTGTCTTACCGCTGCTCTTCCTTACTTGTGATGCCTACTTCCATGATGTTACTCCACAGTAAGGAGCCCTTTCCCAATACAAAGTAAATAGATCACTGAGTAGTGGGGGAAATTAGTCCTATACTCTGTAGCCTTGGGAGGAAGCCAGGGCAGGCCAGGGTGGGCGGGAAGCTTGGCTTCTTCCACCACCTGGGGCAACCCAAGCTCTGGCTGGCTCCAGCTCTGTGGCCGCTGCCATTTTTGTTGGGATTTATTTACCTTGTTTTTAAAAATATACAATATTTTATTGATTTTTTACAGGAGAAAGGGAGAGGGATAGAGAGTTAGAAACATCAATGAGAGAGAAACATCAATCAGCTGCCTCCTGCACGCTCCCTACTGGGTATGTGCCTGCAAACAAGTTACATGCCCTTGACCAGAATCGAACCTGAGACCCTTGAGTCCGCAGGCCGACACACTATCCACTGAACCAAACTGGTTAGGGCTATTTATCTTCTATAATTGAATATTTGTAGCCTTGAGCAGAGGTCAGGGCCAGCCAGGGTGGTGGGAAACTTGGCTTCTTCCATCACCAGGGCAACCCAAGACTCCTCCTTGCTCCAACACCCTGGCAAGCCGCCATCTTGTTTAAATTAATTTGCATACTTGCTCCTGATTGGTTGGTGGGTGTGGCTTGTGGGTGTTGCAGAGTGATGGTTAATTTGCATGCTTCTCTTTTATTAGTGTAAATGGGTGAGCATTTGGACCCACAGTGGGGCAACCAGGAAGGAGTGAGAAAATTAAAAATAGTTTTAGTCTCAAAGAATTCATAACCTAAAGGTAAGACAAGAGTCAAGCAAAATTGAATGGGGTAAATCATAAATTAAGTATTGATACAAGCATCAGGCTAAGGGCTTGAAGAGATAAAATTCATTACATTTGTGGCAGGAATTCAGTTCCACTAAGTAAGACAGGGTGAGAAAGAGAATATGGGAAATCAGGGAAAATAGTCTGGTCTTCTACCAGTTGCTGATGCTGAGCTTTGAAATTCTGATGGCACTGAAGCTAAATCTATGTGATTTGTGGTTTAGTGAAAAGACGTCTTAGTATTTCCTGTGGCCTTTGAAAACTGTTGGAATCCTGAGAACAATGCATTCTGTTAATGTACACAGTCAGGTCAGCTTCACTCTATTATGAACATACTCAGGCCACCTCTCATGACTCCAGGCAGCCACACAAACTCCTATATTTCTCCTTAGAGTTTGCATGTGCAAGCCACTTAGTTTAGATTTTGTCACTTTTTTTTTTTTGAAATTATACACTTTATTATGCTTTATATCATCATTAGTAAGAATAATAAATTGACCTTAAAAGATAGCAAAAAGGGAAAATGAATTATCCTATCTAATAAAAGAGTAATATGTAAATTAACTGTCACTCTCTGACAAAAATGGCAGAGTTCACGCCATGGCTGTGCGGAGGGAGGGAAGGGGTCTGCGGGGCCATGAGCCCAGTGTTTGCATCCTAGCCACACTGAGGGAGAAGAGGAATCAGAAAAATGGATCTTCCAGTTCCTGATGCTGACAGAGCCCTATGGGTGCTGGGGTCCTCTACCTGCAACTCCCAGTCACAGCCCAGCAGCCCCAGTCGCAGACTGTAAGCCCCCTGCTGGCAGTCCAGAGGCAACCAGCATGGTGCTGTGCCAGAGGCATGTCAGGTGGGCATGCTACAGACATCAAATCACTGCTGCTGAGGCTGTCCGCCACCCCCACCCCCCACCCCCCAAGTAGCATGGTCCAAGGGGGCAACTCCTGAGGTGCGGCTCCCATGGCAGCTTATGTGCACCAAGCCAGGCAGGGAAGCCAGACCTGAAAGGCCAAACCCCTGAATACCCGAGCTGCAGGGTGTCCTGGGCCAGGGCCTTGAGGAGGCCCCAGGACAAACATCTTCCCAGAGGCTGTGTGAAGGAGGGGAGGAACCTCTAGCTAGAGGCCGGGGTAAGGAATGCTGGCATCTGCAGGCCGGGCTGAGGGACAACTCCCTCCCCCTGCCTCCGCACCTCTGTGCACAAATTTGGTGCACGGAGCTTCTAGTAGAACATAAAAATCACTATTGTGCTAAAGGAGAAATGTTAATTGCATGCAATGACCATAGAATAATTGGTTGCTTTTAGCAGAAGTTGATTTGGACCTTCGATGGTTAGTATTTTTATCACTGATTCATCCATAAGTAGGGAAGGCTACAGAGCATGTGTCAGAAAGCTTAGGCCTAGCTCAATTCTAACATCCTTGTCTTGGAAACTAGGAGAGTGCCTTCTAATCTCGGAATATATTTCCAGGTCACCATCATGGGTCTTTTGTAAATGGCCTCCATTTTCTAATAAGCAATTGGAATGCATGAAGCCTCTTAGATGTGGGAAAATATGTGTCTTTCCAATCCTCCATTCCCACTAAACCTTTATCGATTCATAGAAGAGGTGTTAATCTGTGACAAATCATCTCTTACCTCACTTGTATTTTAGATCTCTAATGATGAATTCATTCATCAAAGACATCCTGAATAGGTATTTACCTGTTACACAGATACACAGGCATGATCTGTTTTCAAGGAGACCATAGTTTAATGAGGAAGTCAAACAAGTAAAAAAATAATTAGATGCATTATGATAAATGCTATAATAGAAATGTATGTAGGTCTTCCATCTGTAAAACTTTTTAATTTAATTATAAATGTACAAATTGATATATTAGAATCATAATTGCTGATAAACCCAGATTAAATATGAGGAAGCATTTATGGGTCCTGAATTAATAAATAAATGCCTTGAGTTTAATCCTCTGTGTTCTTAAACATATGAATTTTGACATGAGAAATACTAATTGTTTATGCCATGTCTCCTTGTTGGAACCTACCTAGCATCTACAGGTATAGTTTTAGCTTTTAATTATGTTTCATTAGGAAGTCTGGTCTAAATATATGACTTTATATCTGTATTAAGCCCTCATGTTCTCATATTATGTTACTATCAAGTGCGATTCCTAAGTTCAGGTGATACCACTGCTTGTTAACCTGATTCTTCCTCAGTAAGAGGATCCCATCTGTGCTGACACAAACCCTCTTTATTTTTAGGACAGTTATTGCTATGGTTACCATGAGCCAGAGCATTGGCCTTCAGTATTGTGTCCCTGAACAGCTAGTATTTCTCATGGCAATTTTGTAGCAAGAGAATAAATGAAATAAAATACTTCATACATATAGCAGTAGAGAAGCTATAATCACAAAACATTCATTTAATTGTGAATGTATAATTTAAATGTATAATGCAGCCCTAACTGGTTTGGCTCAGTGGATAGAGCATGGGTTTGTGGATTGAAAGATCCCAGGTTCAGTTCCAGTCAAGGACATGTACCTGATTGACTCTCATCAATGTTTATAACTCTCTATCCCTCTCCCTTTCTCTCTGTAAAAAAAATCGATAAAATATATTTTTAAAAATGTATAATGCAAAGACTTTTAAAACACCTTAGCTATTCTACAAGGTAAAAATGATTAATGTATTTAAAATAAATAAATTTGCAAAGATGTTTGGTTAACTACCAAGTCAGCAGAAAAATGTAAGTTGGATGCTGTTATTATTTCCAAATTCAGTTTAGGAATTGAATAATTCAAATTAGAGTAGGCAGGACATTTGCGGGGGGTGAGGGGGGACTAAATGCTTTATTAAATGAGATTTAATTAGAGTAGAGAAACCAAGATGGAAGCTTAGGTAAACACCTGAAATTGCTGCCTCGGACAACCATTTCAAAACTACAACTAAAAGACAAAATGGACACCATCCAGAACCACAGGAAGGCTGGCTGTGTGGAAATTCTACAACTAGAAGGAAAAAGAAAAGTACACTGAGGTGCAGAAGTAAAGTGCAGAGGTATGGAGGTGCATGGGGAAAGGGCTGGCAGCTGAGCACACAGTTGTCTTTTTCAATCTGGAGGAAGACATAAGCTCCCAACTGCTCTGAACTCCAGTTCTGGGCGAGACTCTGGGGACCCAGACTCATACTGGGAGGAACTAGATTGTCTGGCATCGGGCAGAACTTGAGGGTGGTGGCTTTCTCTCAGAAATGCTTGCAGCAATTACCAACGGACACTGAGACCCAGGGCCTCTTAGGGCAGGGCTGATGGGAAGCCATTGCTGTTTGCTCCGCCCTGAAACTCCGCCCCACCCAAGCTGTGCGCAGAGGCTTTTGCATATGAATGCCCTGGTCTTTTAAATCTAAAATTACCTCACAAACTGCAGCTGAGACAGAGAGACCAGAACACCCAAAAGAAGACCCAAGACCCCACAGCAGCTTGCATTGCTTTACAGCTGGGCCTCATCTGGGCACCACCAAAACCGAAATGAAGAAGAGAAATCTGCAGATCTCTCCATAGCTCCTGCTGGGTGACCTCAGCTAGAGGCTAAATTAGCACCTCCTTGGAGATCCAAGAGCCAGTATACCCAGTGGTCAGAGTGGGACTATCCAGATTACAGCTCTTCAGATCCATAAGGGACACACTCAGGGGCAGACTCAGTGAGCACCAAAGCCCCACTGAAGGGTGTCTCCAGCACAGAAGTTCTCCCATCATAGACACAGCTGAGCCTCACAGTCAACTGGCCTGAAGGTCAATTCCTCCCAGTGATACCATGAACAATCAAGGCTTAACTTCAACAAGACTGTGCACACAGCCCACAAAGGTGTGCACCAAGAGTGTCCACCTCAGATAATTGGGGAGGCTGAGTCACTAGGCCCTATAGGACACCTAGCACACAAAGCCACTCTATCAACTCAGTGAAGCAGCCAAAATGCGGAGACAAAGAAACAGGTCACAAATGAAAGAAATGGAGGATATAGAGTTCAAAACCGCAGTTATAAGGTTTTTCAAGAATTTTCTAGAAAAGGCTGATAAATTTAGTGGGACCCTCAAGGATATAAAAAAGGACCAACTAGAAATTAAGCATACACGGACTGAAATAAAGATTAATATATCAGCAGACTAGAGGATCACAAGAGTCAAGTGAAAGGTTTGAAATATGAAGAAGCAAAAAACATTCAACTGGAAAAGAAAAGAAAAAAAAAGAAGCCAAAAATATGAAGATAGTGTAAGGAGCCTCTGGGACAACTTCAAGCATACCAACATCTGAATTATGGGGGTGCCAGAAGAAGAGGGCAAAATATTGAAAACCTATTTGAAAAAATAGTGACAGAAAACTTCCCCACCTGGTGAAAGAATAGACCTACAAGTCCAGAAAGCACAGAGAACCCTAAACAAAAGGAATCCAAAGAGGACCACACCAAGACACATCATAATTAAAATACCAAGAGCAAAAGACAAAGAGAGAATATTAAAAGCAGCAAGAGAAAAACAGTTAATTTCCTATAAGGGAGCACCCATATGATTATCAGCTGATTTGTCAATGGAAACCACGTAGGCCAGAAGGGAGAGGCAAGAAATATTCAAAGTGATGGATAGCAAGAACCTACAACCAAGATTACCCAGCAAAGCTATCTTTCAGAATTGAAGGTCAGATAAAGAGCTTCACAGATAAGAAGAAAAAGCTGAAGGAGTTTATCACCGCCAAACCAGTACTATATGAAATGCTGAAAGGTATTCTTTAAGAAGAGGAAGAAGAAAAAGGGTAAAGATAAAAATTATGAACAAAAATACATATCTATCAACAAGTGATTTTTTTTATTTATTTATTTATTTATTTATTTTTTAAATGTTCATGTTTATTTTAAAACAAATAAAACAAAAATATCAATAAGTATTTCTAAGTAAAAGAATATCTTATTTTGGGTAATTTGGATTCTAGTTGTCTGTGCTTGGAAATACTATCTATTGTCAGGTGGCTTAAGTAAACATATGAAGCATTTAAAAGTAGAAAAAAAGCAATTAGAAAACCTTTAGCTGTGTCAGTGCTCTCTTTCTTCTCTTTTAGGAGAAATTAGTATCAACAAGTGATTTTAAAAATCTGATGAACAGAATAAACTGATGAATATAATATAATCAGGGGCTAGAAAGGGAGTGGACTGACAATTATCAGGGGGAGAGGGGTGTGGTGGGTGTGGGAAGAGACTGAACCAAAATCATACACCTATGGAGAAGGACAGTGGGGAGAGGGTAAGGGCAGAGGGTGGGGTGGGAACCTGGTGGAGGGGACCTATGGGGGAGGAGGGCAGAGGAACAACTGTAACAATCTGAACAATAAAGATTTATTTAAAAAATAAATGAGATTTAATAACTTAATAACTTACAAATAACATAATTGGTAAAAATCTAAAAGCAAAATGTCTCTTTTTAACTATAATGTGCTTTAAAGAACTTTGGAACATTATTAATAATTATCTTTTCCGGTTTAAAACAAAAAATGTAAAATATGACATTTCAAAATGCCACAGAATCTTCTGACTTACATAGATAATTTTCTTATTTTGTAATGCTCAGAAACACGTCTTTGGCAATAACTGAAATCCTTTCCAGTTAGTTTTGTAATATGTGATGACATTTCAAGTTACTTCATCTTTTGGCATGTGAAATTAAACAGAAAAATGTACAGACCTTGAGACAAAAGATTTTATCATTTTCTAATGGATAAAGCCATGTTTTATTTTTTATTTTTTTTAATATATTGGGTCGGCAGGTAAGTAATTGCGGATTTTTTAAAGAAAATCAAAGACAATTTTTTCATGGAACTAAATAACTTTATTCTTTAATGTATTGCCCATTTTGATCAATGACCTTTTGCCATCTTTCAGGCAGCATCATAATCCCACGTTCAAAAAACTTCTGTTTTTTATTAGCAAAAAACTGAACCAGGTACGATTTGACATCATCATCATTATTGAAATTTTTACCATTCAAGGAGTTTTGTAAAGATCGAAACAAAAAGTAATCAGATGGTGCAAGGTCAGGACTATATGGTGGATGTGGCAAAACATCCCAACCAAGCTCCATTAATTTTTGCCGAGTGACCAAAGATGTGTGTGGCCTTGCATTGTCATGATGGAATACAACACCTTTTCGATTTGTCAATTCGGGCCGCTTTTCTTCAACTGCATTGTTTAATTTCGTTAGTTGTTCAATGTAGACATCAGAATTGATCGTTCGGTTGGGTGGTAAGAGTTCAAAGTAGACAATTCCTTTGTAATCCCACCAAACTGATAACAAAACCTTCTTTTGATGAATATCAGCTTTTGATGTTGTTTGAGTTGGTTCACCTGGCCTGCTCCACGATCTTTTCTGCTTGATATTGTTGTAAACAACCCATTTTTCATCGCCAGTTATCAGTCGTTTTAAAAATGGATCATTTTCGTTATGTTTCTTTAGCAAATCGCAGCTGCTAATGCGTTGCGTTAACTGTGATTCTTTCAGTTCGTGAGGAACCCATGTATTGAGTTTTTGAACATAGCCAAGTTGTTTTAAGTGATTTTCAATGCATGTATGTGATACATGAAGCTTCTCTGCAATCTCACGTGTTGTACTGTGACAGTCCGAATTGATTATTGCTTTGATTAGGGCGTCATCAACTTCAACTGGACGACCAGAGCGTCTTTCATCTTTGAGTGAAAAATCACCAGAACAAAATTTGGCAAACCAATTTTGACACTGCCGTTCTTTTAAGGCTTCGTCACCATAAACAGCACATAACTTTTTATGAGCTTGTGATGCGTTTTTCCCTTGCGGAAATAAAAAAGCAAAATATGACGAAAATGTTCCTTTTGATTTTCCATTTTTCAACGAACGCCAAACAAAAACTACAAAACAGATCAAAAAACTTTTTTTACTGATTAACAGCTGAATAGCCAACTATCAAATACAAAATGTGTTTTACATTTGTACTACGTCTGCAAACCTAAAAATTCAACTGAAGCCATATATGTGTGAAACCCGCAATTACTTAGTTGCCGACCCAATATTTTATTGATTTTGTACAGAGAGGAAGGGAGAGAGATACAGAGTTAGAAACATCGATGAGAGAGAGTCATCGATCAGCTGCCTCTTGCACATCCCCTACTGGGGATATGCCCGCAACCAAGGTACATGCCCTTGACCGGAATCGAACCCGGGACCCTTCAGTCCCCAAGCCGAAGCTCTATCCATTGAGCTAAACTGGTTCCGACGGATAAAGCCATGTTTTAAAGTGTTTATATGTAACAAAGGTAATTCAATAAAGTACAATATGAAATTTAATCTTTATATGAGTTCGCATTTTGAATAGTTTTTATTTTTTATTATACTTTTATTGGGGTTACACTGCTTAACAAAATTATATAGGTTTCAGTGCAGAATTGAATAGTTAATTTATATATAATATTTATAATATGTAACTGAAATATAGTGGCAACCATACTTTGGTAAAAACTGCTGTTTGAATTTTTACCCTTCTAGTTTGGCCCCTGCATCTGATTAAAACACAGGGTACTTACCTCAGCTTCAGGTGAAGACCTGGAGGCTAAGGCAATTTCCCCTTGCCTGGGACCAGGACCACAGGAGATTGATTCCCACTGACTCAGTAGCTTCAGGGATAGAAACTGTAGATAGCCTTTAGTCTAACCGCTGAGCTCTGCTTCTGTGTTATCGCTATTGTAAGATAGGGCCACATTCCAATGTCCAGCAGGATGTGACTGGGAACCAACCCTGCCGGCTATCCCCAGTCTTTAGAATTTAGTCTTTAGGATTTAGAATTTAGAACAAAGGAAAATTCCTGTGGTTTGAACCTTTAAAAGGGACTGTATACCCCTGAAACGGTGCAGTCATTTGGAGTCCAACTGCATGTGGTGCTCTTGTGGCTGTCCTGGCCAGTTCAATAAATCCTTGCCTGCTTTTTTTAATTAATTAATCAGCCTCCGGTGGTCTTATTTTGAACCCAGGGTTCGAACCCACAACAGTAACAACATAATACTGTATAAAATAAAATACAGAAGATATTTTCTGTTTAACATAATATATAAAATTAAATAAAACTCCTCTTTACAGTAAATTCTTTCTGAGAGAATTATTGGCAGGTAAATGCAATTTCCATTGAGTGTTTTAGTCTCTGAGTCTCTGAAGCCGATGTTCTGACTCAAAACAAAAATAAAAGCAAAAAAAAAACCCTCAAAACGACCCTCTGCATTTACTTCCCCGCCTCTGAAAACTTATACTGAAGGTAAACCAAGAGTCTACTGGAAGATTCCATTCTTATTAGCATGTCTACTTGAATTTGAATATTTTGAAACTCGAGAGATTCCAATAACCCATGAGGATTTTATTATGAAACTTTGTAACTCATGTTGACAACTGAGTGAGAGGCCATATAAAATAACAATTTTGGGGGGAATTCAAGGGGGGTAAAAAAAGAGACATATATTCTACTATTTGTAATACTAAACAATAAAAAAAAGCCCAAAGAAATGAATAAATAAATAAATAAATAAATAACAATTTTTCTTGATAACCTACCTGGGTTTTATATAGTAAACTATACATTTAAAAAAAAACACTTTAAAAATCTGATGAATTCCTTAAATGCTATTTTTTAATGACACTGAATACTGTGAGGAGAAATCACATTAAACCCCAACCTTTGTCTTTGGATTCTATAAATGTAAATATTATCATCTATGTACACTAAGAATAAACAAATATAGAAATTAGAGAAGACAAAGGTGAAACATTTTTAAAAAATGTTTTGCTAAACATAATGACTATATCCTATCATTAGTCAATATATCAAATCAATACTCTCTGAGGGCAAGGTTCGTTGTGTTACAGAAGAATGGAGAAAACCCACGCCAAGTTTATATATAGAAAGGGAGTTACATTTTATTATGCTCAGGGCCAGAGAAAAATGTGCCTTTCAAATTCTGAGACACCCCCCCCCCCCCCCCCCCCAGCATATGGAGGAAACTTTTTCTATTTATATCTTTTCTAGCTCTTTTGTCTCCCAAATTTGGACTGAGACTTCCGGGTCTTCTGGGAAAGAAGGCCTGCGTGCTGGGAAGGGGCCATGAGACCTTATCTCAAGGCCTGGCCTGGTGTCAGCACTGACAACTCTGCCTGGGGCATAGTCCACGGCCTCTCTGGAATGGGAGTAGTCTTATTTTCCTTATTATCTAAGCAAGCAAGCGTTTACAGAAGCCAAAATAGCAGGCTTAAAATTTCAAACAGCAGTTTTTATATAATATGGATGCTTCCATTTTACTACTGATAGTGAGCCCAAGCTCATACTTTGGTCTTCTTGATGATGATGATGATGATGATGATGATAATGATGATGATGGTGGTGGTTATTATTTTTGCTTGACTTCTTTTCCATGATTAGATCATTGTATGTGTCTGATAATGTTCTTGACAAAGAGTGCATCGCTGTTATTTTTCTCTTGTTTGCTCATTCTTGCATTAGCAGTATTAGCTTCACCAGCCATTTCTTGGTAACAATCTTCTTAAGCTACTTATCTACTTCAAGGTTAGTTTTGTTAAAAATAGTAGATATTGCCCTAGCTGGTTTGGTTCAGTGGGTAGAGCGTCAGCCTGCGAACTGAAAGGTCCCAGGTTCAATTCCGGTCAAAGGCACATGCCCCGGTTGTAGGCTCGATTCCCAGTGGTGGACTTGCAGGAGGCAGCCAATCCATGATTCTCTCTCATCATGGATGTTTCTTTCTCTCTCCCTTCCTCTCTGAAATCAATAAAAATACATATTTTTTAAAATTGATTTCAGAGAGGAAGGGAGAGAGATAGAAACATCCATGATGAGAATCATGGATTGGCTGCCTCTCACATACTCCACACTAAGGTTTAAGCCTGCAACCCTGGCATGTGTCCTGACGGGTAATCGGACTGTGCCTTCATGGTTCATAGGTCGACGTTCAACCACTGAGCCACGCCAGCCTGGCTTTGTACACATCTTTTATGTCACCATAAAAAAAAAACGTGTGCATCCTGCCCTAACTAGTTTAGCTCAGTGGATAGAGCATTGGCCTTCGGTCTGAAAGGTCCCAGATTCCATTCTGGTCAAGGACATGTACCTTGGTGGCGGGTACATCCCCAGTAGGGAGTGTGCAGGAGGCAGTTGAATCAATGTTTCTCTCTTTGATGTTTCTTTCTTTCTTTCTTTTTTTTTTTTTTAATATATTTTATTGATTTTGTACAGAGAGGAAGGGAGAGAGATAGAGAGTTAGAAACATCGATGAGAGAGAGTCATCCACCAGCTGCCTCTTGCACACTCCCTACTGGGGATATGCCCGCAACCAAGGTACATGCCCTTGACCGGAATCGAACCTGGGACCCTTCAGTCCCCAAGCTGACGCTCTATCCATTGAGCCAAACTGGTCTCGGCTTATTCAGCTTTAAAAAGGAAATTTTGATATATGCTACAACATGGATGAAACTTGGGGACATTAGGCTAAGTGAGATAAGCCAGTAACAAAGAGTGTGTAATTCCACCTCCACAAGGTGCTTTATAGGGAAGTCAAAATCATGGAGATGGAAAGTAGAATGGTGGTTGCCAGGTGTCGATTTAAGGGGGAATAGGGAATTATTGTTTAACGAGAGGCCTGATGCACAAAATTTGTGCAAGAGTAGGCCTTCCTTGCCCCAGCTACCAGTATCATCTTTCCTCTGGCACCCAGGACCTGGGCTTCCCTCTGTTTACCCCCCCTGCCATCCCCCCATCCCCATGGAGGATGTCTGGTCTAATTAGCATATTTTTCCTTTTATTATGATAGATGGGCATAGACTTTTAAGATGAAAAGAGTTATAGAGATGGATGATGGTGATGGTTGCACAACATTATGAATGTATTTAATACCAGCAACTGTACACTAAAAAGTGGTTAAGATGGAAAATTTTACCACTATTTAAATTTTTTTAGACCCTGTCCATTTAAAACATACTTATTTGTTGAAATATATGCTGGCTAGCTGCCATGTAGAGAATGCACTGCTCCGTGTACCTCAACGACCACATGTTCTAAAGCAAATCTGTTATGGTTTGAAATACCTTTTTTTAAGAATGACAAAACCAGACTGGAACATGTATTCCCTCCCCCCCCCCCGAAAGTTTATTTTATTTTATTTTATTTTTAAATTATTGAATTATCTTTGTACATATCTTACCATTGTCCCCTCCCCCCCACTCCCATACATGCCCTCCCTCCCCAGAGTTTTGTGTCCATTGGTTATACTTATTTGCATGCATACAAGTCCTTCGGTTGATCTCTTATCTCCCCCATATCTCCCTCCCCTCCCCGCTGTAATTTGACAGTCTGCTTGTTGTTGTTACCGTCTCTATATCTATCTTTTGGTTCATCAGTTTATAATGTTCTTTATTATCCATAAATGAGTGAGGTCATGGAACATGTATGCTTTATTAAATCTTAGTAGTATTCTTTAAGGGACAAACACACAGATGAGAAGGCTACAGTGAAGAAATCTTATTTTAATAACAGAGTTAAGAAGTCACTAAGATACTTCTAGGTATTATCTTCAGTGGTGCTTCTTATCTTTATTCTGGGACTCCAGGAAATATTCAACCCCTACAGCTACCACAAATGCAGCAAACCCCCATTTGAATCCTTTTAGCATTGCACCAACAAAGGTGACATTGTCTGCAAAGCCACCCATGTATCTCCAAGCTTCATTGCTAGAAACAAAACAAAACAAAAAAAAAAGGAGCAAAGGTTATAATCACATACATGCACGTTCACTGAGTAAAATACATTTAACTTTCATCTTTTTAACAGATGTAAATGCAACCTTATATAAGACCATTTAATGGACAACAATAGGTATCTTTCGGTGACATAGGATAATTAGGTCCATATGCCTGCATTTCACATGTAAAGTAGAAGAAAAAACACTTGATTTCATATTCAGAGTCATAATACTCAGGATTTCTACAAGATCCTCAAATGCAAGACTTTCTTTGGCTCTATCCATCACAGATCAGCTATGTGGCTTTGCCTATATTAGTCATTACAGCATCGTGGACAGAGGTAGAGTATTAACCTTTGCCCTGACACTTACACTAGATTCACAACCTCTTAGGATGGGCAGGTTACTTAACCTGTCAGAGCCTGCTTCCTCTCCTACTCAGTGATGACTATCTATCTTATAATGTTGTTATAAAGAATAAAAAGGGTGATGTGTGATATATTTTGGCACAGAGAGTATGTAACATTTGACATTATTCTTACTACTAATAAATTTCTCTATCACAGCAGCCTGAAGTTTAGAAGACTGATTTCCTGCTCTGGCAATCATTCTTCTGAGCACCCTAAACAGAGGTGTAAACAGAACTCAGAGACCTCTCCTGAAAAAAGTCTTCTCTTACAGGCAGCGGTAAGTGAGTGGGAAAAATCATGTTATGAAGAACAAAAACCACTTAACTAAAGATCTGACTTATTAGAAAATATGAGATAATCAAATACAATTTATTGATAGATACCAAAATCAGACAAAGACATTAGAAGAAAACTATAGAGTAATATCGCTAATGAACATAGATGCAAATATTGTTTTTTTATTTTAAATGCAAATATTCTTTTAAAAATATATATATTTCATTGATTTTTTATAAGAGAGGAAGGGAGAGGGATAGAGAGCTAGAAACATCAATGAGAGAGAAACATCAATCAGCTAACTCCTGCACCGCCCCGCGCCCCCCCCCGCCCCCCTCCCCCGCCCCCAGGATGTGCCCAAACCAAGGTACATGCCCTTGACTGGAATTGAACCTGGGACCCTTAAGTCTGCAGGCCAACACTCTATCCACTGAGTCAAACCAGTCAAGGCTAGATGCAGATGTTCTTTAAAAAAAAGAAAAAAGAAAAAAATATATATATATATATATATAATTGGTTTTTACAGAGAGGAAGGGAGGGGAATAAAGAGTCAGAAACATCGATGAGAGAGAAACATCAACCAACTGCCTCCTGCACACCTCCTACTAGGGTTGTGCTCACAACCAAGGTACATGCCCTTGACCGGAATCGAACCTGGGACCCTTCAGTCTGCAGGCCGATGCTCTATCTATTGAGCCAAACTAGTTAGGGCTAGATGAAAATATTCTTAACAAAATTTTAGAAAATTGAATCCAACTATATGTGTGTGTGTGTGTGTGTGTGTGTATATATATATATATATATATATATATATATATATATATATAGGATAATATATCATGATGAAATAGAATTTACCTTAGGAATTCAAGATTGGTTTAATCTTTGAAAAATCATTAAGGGTAATTCATCATATTAATAGAATAAAGGAATTATGTGAGCATCTCAATAGATGCAGAACAGGCAAGAATGTCCATTTACATCACTTCTATTCAACATTATACTAGCAGTGTTAGCCAGTACAGTAATGCAAAAAAAAAAAAAAAAAAAGAAATTAAAAGTTTATAGATTGAAAAGGAAGAAATAAAACAAGTGTACAAAAGTGATCACTTATGAAGTACAGGCTAAACAATCTGTAAAAAAAATGTTGGAACTAAAAAGTGAATTTAGCAAGGGAACATGATACAAAGTCAATATATAAACCCCAATTATATTTTTATATATTAGCAAAAAACTGGAAATTAAAGTTTAAAATACCATTTACAATACTATTAAAATATGGAAAAACTCAAGATAGATTTAATAAAATATTACAAGGCCTATATATAGAACACTGCTGAGAAATTAAAGAGGATCTAAATTGTTCATAGACTAGGAGATTCTATGGTGTTAAGATATCAATTATCGCCGAAACTGGTTTGGCTCAATGGATAGAGCTTCGGCCTGCGGACTGAAAGGTCCCGGGTTCGATTCCAGTCAAGGGCATGTACCTTGCTTGGTTGAGGGCACATCCCCAGTAGCGGGTGTGCAAGAGGCAGCTGATCAATGATTCTCTCTCATCGACGTTTCTAACTCTCTATCCCTCTCTCTTCCTCTCTGTAAAAAAAATCAATAAAATATATTTTTTAAAAAGATATCATTATCCTCAATTGAGCTATAGATTCAGTGAAATCCCAATTATCAATAAAATCCAAGGCAGCTTTTTGTAGAAACTGAAACACTCAACCTAAATTTTAAATATAAATGCAAAGAACCTAAAATAGCTTTTTTTAAAAATGGAGCTCTTATGCTACCTGATTTGAAGACACTGTAGTATTGTCATAAGGGTGGACATTCTATTCTGGATAACAGAATAGAATCCAGAAATAGACCACACAGATACTGTCAATTGATTTTTTACAAAGGCATTAAGGTAAACCAATATGGGAAAGACAGTCTTAGCAAATGGTGCTGGGACAACTGATGTCCAAATGCAAAAATACTTTCATCCTCACCTCACAGTATATAAAGGTAACACTATAAAAACTTGTAAGAGAAACCACAGGAGAAAATTGAGGGTGCAAAAAGCACAAACCATAATAGAAAAGTGCCAGATTGGGACTTCATCAAAATTTAAAACTCTTTGAAAGACATTATTTAAAAAATGAAAAAATAAGCCAAACTCTTAGGAAAAAACATTTGTAGCCCAGCCAGAATGGTTTAGTTGTTGAGCATCGATCTATGAACCAGGAGGTCACGATTTGATTCCTGGTCCGGTATAGGCATATACCCGGGTTTCAGGCTCGATCCCTAGTAGAGGTGTGCAGGAGGCAATCAATCAATGATTCTCTCTCATCATTGATGTTTCTCCCCTGCTTTCTCTCTCTCTTTTGATCCCTTTCTCTCTGAAATCAATAAAAAAAATATTTTTAAAAGAAATATTAAAAAATAAAACAAAAAACATTTGTAAAATATATATCTGATAAAAGGCTAATATGTAAATGTCCTCTTGAGAGTTTGACTGGGAGACCAGGAGTTCGATTGCTCGTTATGACATGTGCTGACCACCAGGGGGTGGTGTGAAATAAAGGAAGGCCCTGGCTGCTGCCAGCCGGAGAAGGGAGGTCCTGGCCAGCAGCCAGAAGGTCCTGATTGGCCCTGGTCACTGGCCACGCCTAGGGACCCTACCCATGCATGAATTTAGTGCACTGGGCCTCTAGGAATTCAGTAAAAGAAGATAAATACCCTGATAAAGAAATAGGCAAAATATGTGAATAGCCACTGCACCAAAGGGGAGCAGGGGGAAAGCACTAATGACAAGCACTGGAAAAGAATGTTATGATTGTGTCTTCATAAAACCATGGAAATTCAAATTAAAATAACAAAGAGGCATAACATTCACAAAAATGGCTAAAACTAGAAGACCAATAATGCCAAGTATTGATGAGGAGGATATTGAACAACTGAAATTCTCATACATTGCTGGTGGGAATGCAAAATGGTACAGCTACTTTGGAAAAACAGTTTGGCAGGTTTCCTATGAAAATAATCACACACTTATGATATGATCCAGAAACCCTACTCTTAGAGAAATGAAAACATCATGTTCACTCAGACTTGTATTAGATTGGTTATAGCATCTTTACTCATAACGGTTAAAAACTGGAAACAACACAAATGACAATTACTAATTGGTGAACTGCAAACAAAATGAGGTCTATGCACACAGTGGATGTTGCTCAGCAGTCAATAAGGAAGAAACGAGGGATACCAGCTAACAGTGCGCTTATGTCTCCAAAGCAGTATGCCGAGCGAAGGTGGCGAGGAAAGGGTGGAGACACAAAGCCGATCAAAGGTTGCCAGGAGCAGGGCAGGATGACACTGAGTGTGAAAGGGCACAAAAGAACTTTTGGGATGACAGAAATAGTTTATGACATGACTGTGGTGGTTACATAATTGTATACATTTACCAAAACTCATGAAATTAGACACTCAAAATGGGTGAATTTTACTGAATGTGAATGATACTTCAATAAAACGGATTTTAAAACTTTAATGTAAAAAGCCATCTTCAATTATTTTTTTTAAAGGGAAATACACAAAAAAGAAGCAAATAACGATTCTCTACGATAAATTCTATCTAAATTAAAGATTCTTACCGGCCCCAAGGGTCCTTGAGCCCCCGTGCCGCCAGCTTCTCCTGCACAGTTTCTAAGGGTGTCCCTTCTATCTTCCATTTTCTATAATCCGGAAGTACCAATTTACCATGCCCATGCCCATGCTCATGTTCATGTCCATGGGCCATGTCTATAGGAAAAGATTAAAGTAAAAGAGAAATTGCACATTGTAGCTATTGAATAACCAAGTTTACTACTAATGTTTTAAGGTAAAACATTTAAAATTAATGTTTTAAAGAGAGAACTAATATACAGCATGTTATTATATAACCAGTGTATGTTCACAATTAGGAAACACACACATATAATTTAAAAAAAAAATCAATAATACCATCACTCAGAGATGACCATTTATTTTGTTTATTCTTTTCTCCATTAAAATAATGGTAGACATTTAATGTCTGTCAATAAATGTCCCAGATACTCTAAAGTACTTTACATATATTAACTGTTACTTCCAAAGCAACTATTTGAACTTAAATTACAATGATTATTTTCATTTTACAGATGAAGACAATGAGGGTGCATGAAGGTAACTCTCTGGAGGTAACAAAAATAATAAGTGGTACAACTTGCAGTTTGGTTTCAGAGTCCTTGTTCCTAATTTCTTTTTTTTTTTTTTTTTTTTTCTTTCTAGCTAATTTATTTATTTATTTATTTATTATTATTTTTTTTAATAAGTTTTTATTTTTCATATTATTACAAATGTTCCTTCCCCCCTCCCCACCATTGCTCTCCTCCACCAGGTTCCCACCCCACCCTCTGCCCTTTCCCCTCTCCCCATTGTCCTCATCCATAGGTGCACAGTTTATGTTCAGTCTCTTCCCACGCCCCCCTCTCCCCTTTTCCCCAAGAATCGTCAGTTCACTCCCCTTCCATACCTCTGATTCTATTATATTCAACAGTTAATATTGTTCATTAGATTTTTTTAATTTCCTTGGTTTTTAGATTCACTTGTTGATAATTACGTATTTGTTGTTCATAATTTTTATCTTTGTTTACTTTCTCTTCTGAAAGAACCCCCTTCAGCAATTCATATAATTCTGGTTTGGTGGTGATGAACTCCTTTAGCTTTTTTTTATTAGTGAAGCTCTTTATCTGGCCTTTGATTCTGAGTGATAGCTTCGCTGGGTAGCTTATTTTTGGCTGTAGGTTCTTGCTATTCAGCACCTTGTATATTTCTTGCCATTCCCTTCTGGCCTGCATGGTTTCTGTTGAGAAGTCAGCTGACAATCGTATAGGTGCTCCTTTATAAGTTACTACCTTCTTTGCTCTTGCTTCTTTTAATATTCTCTCTTTATCTTTTGCTCTTGGAATTTTAATAATGATGTGTCTCGGTGTGGTCCTCTTTGGATTCCTTTTGTTTGGAGTTCTGTGCACTTCCTGGACTTGTAAGTCAAATTCTTTCACCAGGTGGGGGAAGTTTTCTGTCACTATTTCTTTCAGTATGTTTTCGATATCTTGCTCTCTCTCATCTTCTGGAACCCCCATAATTCTGATGTTGGTTCGCTTGAAGTTGTCCCAGAGGTTTCTTACATTATCTTCAATTTTCTGGATTCTCTTGCCTTCTAGCTTCTGTGGAGGAGTGTCTTCTGGCTCTTTATGTTCCAAATCTTTGACTTGATTCTTGCGATCTTCCCTTCTGTTTTTAGGACTCTGTAGAATATTTTTTATTTCAGACAATGTATTCTTTATTTCTTGTTGTTCCCTTATCATTTCTTGATGGTCTCTTTTCATATCCTCATAGGCCTTATCCATCTTTTCTAGGAAATTCTTGAAAAACCTTATAAGCGTAGATTTGAACTCTATATCCAGACGCTTTTTGTCCTCCATTTCTTTCGTTTGTGATCTATTTTGTTGTCGCATTTCGCAGTTACAGATGGGACGGGATTTCAGGGTGGAGCCTGCAGCTTTGGCTTCCGTCAGCCCCGCCCTATGCGGGTCCTTCAGTGCTCGCTGCCGGCGCCTCTGAGAGAAAGGTGCCCTCGGTTTTCGCCTGCTGCCAAACAGTCTATGCTCTCCCCCAATGAGCCCGGTATTGGGGTTCAGTTCAGTTGGAAGTGGAGTTGGAGGTGGCGTTCACAGCAGTCTGGAGGCCCAGTCTCCTTCCCGTCAGGGCAATCCCGCGGCACAGCCGACCGTCCCTTCTCTGGGGGCAGTGTGCGCGCCTCCGGGACCTCCTTTCTCCGCTACCCCGGGGTTCCGACTTACAGCCCAGCTCCCTCTGGCTGAGCCTGAGTCCCCGGGGTCTGGCCCAGAACTGGGGTTCAGAGCAGTCGGGGGCCCAGCACAGTCGGAGTTTTCTCTCCTTCCCACTTGGGAACGCCCGCCAGGCACTCGGCCTCCCTCCTCTCTGGCTCCGTCCTCTCCGCGCGCGCCGCGTGTCTCCGTACCTTAGGCTTTTACAGCTCCTCCGCACTTCCTTCTGGTTTTCTCCTTGCTTCTTGTTGTAGGATTTCCAGTCAGTCGACTTTCCTGTAGTTCTGGGTAATGTCCATTTTATATTTTAGTTGTATTTTATTAAAATTTTTGTGTGCGGCTGCGGCTAGTTGCCTACCCGAGCAGCCATCTTGGATTCTCTCCTTGTTCCTAATTTCTAAGCAATACTGTTCCCTTTCTTTTAGTGCTTTCATTATGCATAATGAAGATGTCTTACACACTGATATGTTACTTTCTTTAGATGATCCTATTAAAATATTATATAGTATGATTGTGTTTAAACGTATACATGATAGCATGAATTTTTTCTGTAAGGAGCCAGATAGTCAATATTTTAGACTATGTGGGAACTTAAAAAGCAAGAGAAAACAACTTTCCACAAATATTTTGTTGATAACATTCAGAACATAATAACGGAGTATATATTTTTTTGTAATACAGGTCTACTGATGAGGAAAATGTCATTTTTGGGAGGATAACATTTTGTTTAACTAGGGCTTAAAGTTTAGTGTCCCTTAATGTCAAATTGATTGTACATGATTGTCTGTAAAAAACATTATTAACTGATGGTCTGTACACAAAACAGGCAATGGGTTGAATTTTAACATGTTCTTTTAAATTGATTTTTTAGAGAGAGAGAAAGGGAGAAAGAAAGGGGGTGAGGTGGGTGAGGGGGAGGGTGGAATACAGAGAGGCACACATATGCACCCCACAGGGGATGGAACCGCAACCTGAGTATGTGACCTTCTCTATCATCTATTATCTATCTATCTATCATCATCTATTTGACTTAGTGGTTGAGTGTTGACCTATGAACCAGGCAGTCATGGTTCGATTCCTGCTCAGGGCACATGCCTAGGTTGTGGGCTTGGTCCCCAGTAGGGGGTGTGCAGGAGGCAGCAAATGAATGATTCCGTCTCATCATTGATGTTTCTCTCTCTCTCTCTCCCTCTCTCTTCCTCCCTGAAATTAATAAAAATATATATATTTTTAAAAGGACCCCTTTTTAATTTGTAAGTTTGTTTCCTTAAATAAAATATGCCCTCAATAGTAACATAAAGACTTCAGTTTTACTAGTATTATTTTTATACATAACATAAAAATAAACTTCAGCTCACTGTGATGTGCCTTCCACTTTCACACCCAGGGGGCGAGAATGTGACTTAGCACAACCACTCTGAAAAACTGTTTGGCATGATCTAGGAAAGTGGAACATCTGAATACTTTATGACCTAGCAATTCTACTCCTAAGTTTATATACTCTAGATCTGCATTGTCCAATATGGTAGCCACTAGCATTGGAATGTGGTTAGTGTAACTGGGAAACTAGACTTCCTATTAATTTTAATTAATTTAAATTTCAAAATTGATTCTCAAATTAATTATTGGAAAATTTAGAGTGTATTTCAAACAATTTGGGTATACGGATTTACTTTATCAACAGTAAATTTGATAAAATAGAAACATAGATCAAGTGTTTATGAAAACTTAGCATAAAACATTCTATAAGTGTAAAATACATAAGTCTTAAAGACATTATGAAGAAAACAAAATATTTCATTAATAATTTTAACACTGATTATGTTAAATTAATGTTATGGTTCTTTTTAAAAAAATATATATTTTATTGATTTTTTTACAGAGAGGAAGGGAGAGAGATAGAGAGCTAGAAACATTGATGAGAGAGAAACATCGACCAGCTGCCTCTTGCACACCCCCTACCGGGGATGTGCCCGCAACCAATATACATGCCGTTGACGGGAATCGAACCTGGGACCTTTCAGTCCACAGACTCCGACGCTCTACCACTGAGCCAAACCGGTTTTGGCTATTATGGTTCTTTTTATCTTTTTAAAATGGTTACTAAGAAATTTTAAATTACATATATGGCTTGAATATGTTTTCTTTGGACTGCACACTGCTTTAGAGAAACTCTTGCATGTATATAACAATAGATATATTTTATAAAAACCTTTTAAACCACATTATTGATTCTAGCCCCAAATTATAAACAATCCAAATATCCAACAATGGATTATGAAATAGAAACTTATGGAATATTGGACAACAAAAACAACATGCAACAGTGTGAATTAATCTTACAAATATGATGAGAAAGGGGTGAGTCATATACTTTGATCCCATCAATATAAATTGAAGAACCTAACAATTTATTTTTTTAGGAATGCATTATAGATAGATAGAAAATAAAATGAATGCTTGAAACAAGTGAATGCTTATCACAAGTCAGGATAGTAGTTACCCCTTGGGGAAGGACATAAAATCAGAGCTTCTAAAGCAGTGTTTTTCAACCTATTCTTAATTCTTGTATGCCAAAGGAGTTTTTTGGACAATTGTTTTCCTTATCACATTTTCATTCCCCCCCCCCCAATGAAATTTCAACACTACAGATATGTTATATCATGTTTATGTACTATGGCTTTTTGGAGAGCCACACACCTCAGTAGTATCTATGATTTTTTCACACACTGTCCATCTCTCAGAACCAATTTTCAAATACTCAAAGGCCAATCACTTGTGTTGAGAATGCATGTTCTAAGGTATTGGCAATGCTTTATGTCCTAAACAGAAGGGTGGGTACACAAGTGTTTGCTTAATTAGAATTCTTTAAATAGTACTCTTTTATACACCTTTCTATTATATATACTTCACAGTAAAATAGGAAATTAGATAAAGTGACAAAGTATGCTAAGGACTCAACAACAGGTGATTATTTCCAGTTCAGAGTTGTTCCAACAAGAATAGCAAGGAGTTATTTCCACAAAGAAAACCCACGTAGTCATGAAAATTTAAAAAGCTATCTACTTATGTTTGGAGTGAACCTATAATATCAACCTCCACTAAAGGGGGATGGAATCCCTAAGAAGGAAATAAGAGGATACCCTGTTTCCCTGAAAATGAGACAGTGTCGTATATTAATTTTTTCTCCCAAAGTTGCGCTAGGTCTTATTTTCGGAGGATGTCTTATTTTCGGGGAAACACGGTAATACCACTTATAACATATGTAATTTTGTGGTTTACCAAAGACTTTCAAGCATACACCACAATTTCCTCTCATTTTTAAAATTGGGGGTATTATAAGAACATTAGTAAATAAAAGACGAATGAATTTTTTAGTGTCCCTTCCAGTCCCTGCACCTATGTACATGTAATTTTAAAATAGTAAAAATTTTGGAGTAAATCGCTCTAAAAATGGATGCGACTTTGTACCCTGTTTTTTCACTTTAACATCGTGTCCAAAACATTCACAGCAGAAAAAAAAAAAAAAAACTCACTTAAAACTATACATATTTGCCCTAGCCGGTTTTGCTCAGTGGGTAGAGCATAAGTCTGCGGACTGAAGGGTCCCGGTTCGGTTCCAGTCGGGGGAATAAAATATATATATTAAAAAAAACAACTATACATATTTGTGAGGCAGGCATTATAATTATTCCTCCTCCAAAAATTTTAAAAATATATATTTTTATTGATTTCAGAGAGGAATGGAGGAGAGATCAATGATGAAACATCAACGATGAAAGAGAATCATTGAGTGGTTGCCTCCTGCAACCCCCACGCTGGGGATTGATCCCGAAATCCAGGCATTGTGCCCTTGGCTGGAATTGAACCTGGGACCCTTCAGTCCGCAGGCTGACGCTCTTCCCACTGAGCCAAATCAGCTAGGGCCCTCCTACACACATTTTTGATTTGGGGGCTGTTCTGACTTTATTCAACTCAAATGTAAACAAACAATCAAACAACAACAACACGGGACAGGGGATGCTGCTGGTGGCAGAGTAGGAAAAAGGCTGAATAAGCCCCGTCATTCCCACTGTATCCTTGTACACCCACCCCCACCACCCCAGAACTTCACAGGTCTCTCCCGCTAGCTCTTCGATCGCCTTCCCTCTGGAGCCACACACCCTCATCGTCCTTCTTTATTTTGTCTCTCCCTTTCGAAACCCCCCCAGAATGGATATCTCATTCCTATTTCCACTCAAGAGATCGCCCACCAGCTCTCTAATTTACCTGACAGCAATCTGACCTCTGAGGACACTCAATAGTCAAGCCTCCTGCCGGAGCCAACCGGAAGCGGAAGTTGCCACCTGGCGGTCCTTCCGGCAGGAAAGCCGAGAAGCCGTTCCGGTTCGGGGTCACAGACTTATGAACCAGGTGGAGATGACGCGAAGGAGGCTGACAGTCGACATTTCCCCCACCTCACCCAGTACACCTGTGCATCCGTCGTCTCACGACGATCGGAGCCATGGTGGAGGACAGAAGGTCGGGGCAGAGGCGATGTTTTCCTTGTTCGCAGACCGGAATTGATGCTGCACCGAGGGGCGGGCCGCAGACCTCCTGCAGCCAATAAGAGAGGCGGTTGTTCAACGTGGGCCCGGCCAATGGGAGGGCTGCTTGTTGCGCTGCAGTTGGCAGGCGGCTGCGGGAGGCGGTGGCGGTAAGAAGCCGGAGGCAGCGGGGTGACAGGTAAGCCCGCGGCCGCGCTGTCTTTGGGGGGCGCGAGGGCTCCGGAGAAGGGGTGTCCATCTCCGGCTGCAGGAGCTCTCGAGGGGGTCCGACGAGGACGGTCTGGGCAGGTGGCAGCCGCACTGTCGGTGGCCCCGGAGCCTTTCGTAGCCCAGGTAGCCGCCGGGAGGTCGCGAGGAGCAGGCAGCCGAGGCGGGTGGAGGCTGAGCCCGGAGCGGCGACGTGGGGCCTAGGGCGTGGGGGCTGCGGTGGCACCTGCAGGGAGGACGGGCCGGAGCCGGGCGGAGTCGTGAGGGCTGGAGGGGCTCCGTGCACGAAGCTCGGACAGCGAGAAGGACGCGGCTTTGCAGGCACCGGGGAGGAATCCCAGGGATTGCTCTTCTGAAAGGGCTGTTTCTCCGGGTGGGAAGGGGGAGCGGCGAGGACAGATATTCACTGGCGGTCAGATCCTTGGGACTCTTTGTAACTGTATATTATGTAACCCGTGGCTGTTATGTACCCAAACAACCAGGTTGTCCCTCTTGGAAGAGGAGGTCTGGTAACCCATTGATGTGTCAGAATAGTTCTCTTTTTTTCCTTCTTCGTTGGTTTGAGTGCTTTTCACCCCTGCAGGCTGTGGAAGCGTGCAAGCATGAAGGATAGTCACGACGACCTTATCCCAAATATGGATTTGGGTTGAGAGATTCGTTAGTTTGCAGTTTAGGAACTTATTTGTTTTTGAGGGTCAAGGCTGATTGCAAATACTTCTTTATTTCTAATCTTCAGGAAAGTGGAGAGCCTCAAAAATCTATAGTGCGAGGTAAGTGCAAATTGGAAAATGACTAGAAATCTAGTTATGGATTATTTCTTAGGTTTAGAAAGTATGCTTTTTGAACCTCTTTGACAGAAGTAAAATGTATTTGCAGATATAAATAACTGAATTGCCATACTTGCACAATGAAATGTACAATTAATACAGGAATTTAATTAAGCGTATGTTATGGAAGAACAGACTACATTAAAAATTTGATTTTGCTCGCCGTGTGCCTCCAAGGTTGAGCCTCGACCTATGAACCTGGAGGTCAGAGGTCACTGTTGATTCCTGATCAGAGCACTTGCCTGGGTTGCGGCTTGATCCCCAGTAGGGGGCGTGCAGGAGACAGCCGGTCAGTGATTCTTTCTCATCATTGATCTATCTCTCCCTCTCCTTTCCTCTCTGAAATCAATTTTAAAAATATATGTACATTTATTTAAAAAAAAAACAAAAAACACTTGGTTTTGTAGCTCACTGGAAAACAGTTTTAAAAGAAGCATTATAAATTTCCAAAATGTAAGCTGATTGAAATGTTGCCTGTATCTTAGAAGATAAGAACTAATATAGTATTAGCAAGTGTACTATAATTTCCCTTTTTCTATTACTAATTTATATTAATATGTCCCAGAACCTAAATAAAAAATTCATCACTTGGTAAGGAGAGGTGGTTCATTAGATTTTGTTAATTCTGAAGTGGAGTACTAAGATATTTATCAGTGCTTTCAGATAAAAATTTTGACACTTGGCGTTTCATTGTATTTTTACTTTTTGCATGAATAATACTATCTCAGTCACAAAGAATGTTTCTACTTCTAGTTGCAGTTCTGTGGTGTGAGTACCTGTGAACAAATCTGCTTTTATGTAGGGTGGTGTGTGTGTGTATTATTATGTAATCAGCCTACTAGAGCTGTCAGTGGATGATTTTTTAATGGCCAGTAGGTGTCATTGTAAAATACAATAAAGTTGAATATCATTAGAAGACCACTTTTCTGACACATTTCTGTAGTGGAACTGTTTATAAGGAATTTGAAATAATGGCTGTAAAGAAGTATAATCATTTGCTCTAAATTGCACCTTGAAAGCTTGTTTTTATTTTATTTATTTGTTTTTTAAAATATATTTTATTGATTTTTTTACAGCGAGGAAGAGAGAGGGATAGAGAGTTAGAAACAT
The DNA here is from genome assembly GCF_964339955.1 of Pipistrellus hanaki. NCBI lineage: Eukaryota > Metazoa > Chordata > Mammalia > Chiroptera > Vespertilionidae > Pipistrellus > Pipistrellus hanaki. Next base: position 73,758,176 of record NC_140510.1, on the reverse strand, counting down.
CGATGAGAGAGAATCATCAATCAGCTGCCTTTTGCACACCCCCTACTGGGATGTGCCCCAACCAAGGTACATGCCCTTGACCGGTATCAAACCCAGGACCTTTCAGTCCGCAGGCTTACGCTCTATCCACTGAGCCAAACTGGTTTCGGCTTGAAAGCTTGTTTTTAAATCCAACTCTCAAGCCATCTTCACATGCAATAGATTTAGTTTTTAATACACAGTTTTGGCACCTTATAGTAGTTTACTAAGTTCTAGAATGATTAAGATTTTCAGCTTGACTGAGCTTTATAATAGAAAAACCCATGCTACATAAAAAACGACGACAACAACAACACACAGTCCTAGCAGTTTGGCTTATTGGATAGAGCGTCAGCTGTGGACTGAAGGGTCCTGAGTTTGATTCCCAGTCAGGACACATGCCCAGGTTGTGGGCTCAATCCCCGGTGTGGGGTGTGCAGGAGGCAGTTGATCAATGATTTTCTCTCATCGTTGATGTTTCTATCTCTCTTCTTCTTCCTTAATCTCTGAAATAAAAAACCACAGAACACAAAAAAATAAAATGATAAAATATGGGCAAAAAGTCTCCAAACAAGTTATCAGTTGCACAAAATAGTATTTTGTTGTTATTCTTTTAATACAAGAACAGAGGAATTTTTTGTTTCAGTGTCTGTGACTTCTTAGTTTCTTTTGATGTTCAAATAGTTTCTTTTACATTTTTGCCTGGTAAGTAGACGAAATTCTTTTCTGAGGATGATGAATTGAATATTTGTTATTGTCTAAAATGTGATGCAGTGGGTTTTGGAGGGAGTTGGCACAGAAAGCTCTGAAGTTGCTTACAGCTGGTGTGAGCAGAGCCTTCCTTACCTGCAGAGCTTCCACTGAGTTCTTGTCACTTTGAGCTATTTCAATTCAAAATAGCTCTGCTCCGTTTGCCTGCTATTGATACAGTGTTAAAAATAGACTCGGACCTAATTCAGAAACTCTCCATGAAAGTGAAGAGTTTTATACACACACACACACACACACACACACACACACACACAATAATCTAGGAGGCTTTTTAGAAACATGCATATTTATTATATCATTTCCACTTCCCTTCAGAATCTTAGTGGTAAGGGGAATGTGAAGGAAGGTGGATATACATATTTTGAAGACAAAAAAAATTCCCTAGATATGGTTCACTGCTGGCTTCCACTTACAAATCATTGATCTAATTCAAGGCTCTCTTACTTGTGATATGAACCAGTAATCATAGTTTTTGCTTGAGAGAAAGGGCTATCAAATCTACCAATAACTTTATAGCTCAATGCATTTTCACCATTTAATATCTTAGCTGGGATAGATTTTCTAGCCAGCAGCTAAAGTTGCCAGAAATAAAAATTGTGCTGAATATTTTGGTTTGGATTAGTTTTTACTTGACACTTAGCTGCTTTCCACAAACCAAGGTAATTTCTTTCATGATTTAGACCTGTGTTAAATTGCACAGATATTTACTTATATCTTGTTCTCTCAATGTATCTGGACGCTATCCAATTCTAGAATCAAACTACTACACTTGGAAAATAAGAATTGGAAGTTTTCTCAATTAAAGGTCTTTTACAATATTGCTATGATACAAAGATGATATACATTTAGATTTTGTGTAAACACTCAATAATATATAGTAAAACTTGGAATTGTGAATTTGTTAATTTTGACACAGATCCTATTTAGAAATTCCTGGTTTATCTTTATGAATTCTAGACTTGTTGTTTTGGTATCTATTTGCTATCAAGACAAGTACTAGAAAAAGTAAATGAGTCAGCTTTAATTTTGGAGAAAGGAGTAAAAACTCAATTATGTAATATATTAAGATATGTGACTTGGATTATTTAGAGAATTACTAGAGGCCCGGTCCACGAAATTTGTGCACGGGTGTGGTCTCTAGGCCTGGCCAGCGATTGAAGTGCAAGCATCTGGCGTGGAAGGGCAGGTCCCAGCTGACCTCTGGGCCCTGGGCAGCACCTGGGCTCCCAGACCCCACCCATCTCCCTCCGTTTGAGTCATCAGCCCCCGCCTGACTCCCCCAGTGCCTGGGAGCTGGATGGTGGCCCTGGCGCCGCCCCCCTTCCCCCGCTGCTGGTTCAGTCTGCAGGACAATCGGTGGGGCCATCGGACCCTGCTCACACCCACCTTGGCCTGGTGCCACCCGCTCACCTGCTCCACCATCCCGCCGCGGTTCCGCTCATCGGGACCCATTGGGGCTGGCAGCACCTCCACCGCTGCCTGCTGCCAGCACATGTCACCAATGCCTGCCATGTCCCACGCCACCCCCAGGTGGTCAGCACACCTCATAGCAAGCGGTCGAACTCCCGGTCTAGGGGACAAATTGTATATTAGGCTTTTATATAGGATAGTTCTTTCTAGATTTGAAATATAACTACCAGAAAAGTAGTCATAAAATATGATAAATGGCACCAATTTATTGAATGGCAAAGCATCAGTTACAAAAGAGATATTTTGGTCTATTTGTAAAACACTGAACTCAAAGAAATGTTAGAATCAAATTCACCACTGAACCCACCCATGCTTCCTGAGCCCCCTTTCTGTTGTCCCCCCATTCTGGATTCTTCTCTGGAAAAGGGACTTCCTTTTGCCTTCAGTCCACTCTGCACCAAGCATTTCATGGGTTCATCCACCTGGCTAAGTTCTCTTTTAATAAAATTTCCTTTTTGAGACATTTAAAAGAAAAAGTTAAAGAAAAGCACGTCTAACCTAATGAACCATAGATTAAAAATAAAAAATTGAGGTTTTTAAAAAAATATATTTTTAACAATTTTTAGAGAGAGAGGAAAGGAGAGGGATAGAGAGATAGAAACATCGATGAGAGAAAACATCATCGATTGGCTGTCTCCTGAATACTCCTTATTGGGGGGGATTGAGCCTGAAACCCAAGCATATGCCTTAACTGAGAGTCTGATCATGTCCTCCACCACTGAGCCATACCAGCGAGGCTACTCTTTTTATTTTATTTATTTTATTGGGGTGCAGGTTTTCTATTTTTTCCTGATTTAATCTTGGTAAGTTTCGTGTTTCTAGGAATTTGATTATCCAATTTGTTGGTGTACAGTTGTTCACAATACTCTCTTTATAACCCTTTCTATTTATGTAGAACCAGTAGTAATGTCCCCTCTTTCATTTCTGATTTTAGGAATTTGTGTTTTCTTAAAGAACCTGTTTTGGGTTTTAAATTTTTTTCTATTTTCAATTCTCTATTTCATTTATCTCTGTTCTAATCTTTATTATTTTCATCCTTCTGCTAGCCTTGGGTTTAGCTTATTCTTTTTCTAGTTCCTTAAGTTGTAAAGTTAAGTTGTTTATTTGAGTTTTCTTGTTTTTTAATGTAAGCATTTATAGCTATACATTTCCCCCTTAACACCACTCTCATAGCATCCCATAGGTTTGGAGCATTGTGTTTTTATTGTTTGGCTCTAAGTATTTTCTAATTTCCCTTGTGTGTTGTTTAATTTCCACAACCTTTCGAATTTTCCCACTTTTCATTCTTTTGATTTCTATGTTCATCCCATTGTCGCCATGGAAGATACTCTGTATAATACCTGTCTTCTTAAATCTGTTGAATGTTGATTTGTAGCCTACGTATTGTCTATCTTGGAAAATAGCCTAGGTGCACTTCAGAGGAATGTGTATGCTGTTTTTGTCTTATTTTCTTTTAATTTTTGGTTATATTTTTGTCTCTCTGGATATTTAGTCATTTTATTATTGTGTGCCAGACTTTTTGTATGAAAGATTCAGAGACAACGTTACCTTCCAAATAGGATTCCCATTTCTTTCTGTGGCTTAAATGGGCGAAGGGGCTAATTACCTCCAATTAATCAGGGATTGAACTATTTTAAAGCTGTGGTAAAGTTTGTTGTTTTTTAAAAATATATTTTATTGATTTTTTTCAGAGAGGAAAGGAGAGGGAAAGAGAATTCGAAACATTCATGAGAGAGAAATATCAATCAGCTGCCTCCTGCACACCCCCTACTAGGGATGTGTCCACAACCCAGGTACATGCCCTTGACCGGAATCGAACCTGGGATCCTTGAGTTCGAAGGCTGGCGCTCTAACCACTGAGCCAAACCGGTTAGATTTAGGGCAGCTGTGTTAAAGTTTAATAAAACTCAGTTTTCCTATCATTTGCCATGTTGGATTTTCTTGCTTTGTCTTTTTAAATTGAGAGCCTAGATGGTATCTGTATCCTTAGCCCTGAAAGATTGTCAGAAGCCCATCTCTACAGAGGTCCCAATCTGTGCACTGCTTCAAAGTCTGGCAGTGGCCTGGGCTCATAATTCCCAAGATATTAAAGGTGGAGTCTCTTTGACATGAAGTGCCCCTTCCCAAAGGGACACTAGTTACGAGTTTCTTATTATTATATACCTTTCCGGAGATATTCTTAGTCCTTTCCAAGACTGTCCCTCACTGCTGAACGTCTCCTGAAGTAAAATCTCATAGAAGAGATGAAGTCAGCTGTTGTGGTTGGAGTAGAGAGGTCTTGTGACACATCTGTAGTTTGAAAAACATTGAATTATAATGATATGTAATTAAATTTCAAGAGTTACTATTTATTGATGTGTTTTTTGTACTTAAAATAACTGTTAACATATTTTAAAGTGCTAATTTTCTTTTCATGTTTTAGATTTAAAATGGTAATACAGTTTTGAATCAAAGAGATAGAACATAATGTGATAAGCAACTATATGAAAAGATTTATCAATTTGTGAAAAAAGTATAACTTTAGCAATTTGAAAATTATTTTCTCTGATCAAAAACCTTTAACATATTTTTGTGACAAAAATTCAAGTAATAGCATTTTCTATGTTTTTTTTTTTAAATGATAAAATTTTCAGTTCTGTAAAACTCATCCAAAATGATTTTATAGTCATTGATGCTTATTATTTAAGCTTGGTTTTATACTTCATAATAAAATTTTAATGATTGTTTGCACAGTACTATTGGATTAGTAGAATTATTGTATGAAAATCTTAATTTTATAAATTATTCAAGTGAGGCTCCAGCTCCAGAAAATTTAAATAACTTACCCAAGGTCTTGCCGATAATTAATGAATATTTGCAACTAAAACTAGGACTTCCTTTCTAATTTTTTTAAAAAAAATTAGGTTTGGTAATGGTACACAAGTATAGGTTAGTTATTATAGAAATTTTTGAGTTACTAATTATTTCTTAAATTAGATAAACTATATTAAACCTGTCTTACCAAAATTGTTCTTACTTCTTTGTATTACATTCTTGAGAATATGTCTCAATATTTTACAGTTTTCTATTTTCATTTTTTATAGAGTTGGAAAATAGTTAACTCTCAACAAATGAATTCCACACTTGAACTTTGCCGCATTCCTGTGCCACCTCCTCCTTTAGAAAACTGATCTTAGAACAGAGGTAAAAATTATGGAATTTAACTTTTTAAAGGATAAAGAGTGAATTTCCCATACACTTATATATCAATATATTAGGCCAGTGGTCGGCAAACTCATTAATCAATGGAGGGGCAAACCGCAGCTTGACTCATGAGTTTGCTGACCACTGTAGTATTAGACTTTTTGATAATCCTTGGGGGATAGCTTCTATTTATTAGGCAATTCTACCGAGGAGACTTGAAAGAATCACATCTTAATGTCTTTGAAATCTACTTTTAAAAGTGTTTTCTGTTTAATAGTTATGTCTTTTAACTTTTTTGTTGTCTAACCTTTACAGTTACTGACTTATCAAATTTTCTTAGCATAACTATATTATTTAACCTACATTTAGATCAGTGTTGTCCAAAAGAATTTCTATGATAATGTCTGTGTTCTATATCTGTGCTGTCCAATATGAGAGACACAAGCCACTCTTAGTTACTAAGTACTTGAATATAGCTAGTGCAACTAAGGAATTGAATCTTTAAATTTTATTTTATGTTATTATTAGCCACTTATAGCAGGTGGCTACTGTATTGCATAGTATAGCTCTAGGTTTTTCCTTAGGGAACTTGGTATTTACAATAACAGCACATTTTAAGTGCTTAAGTTTCACACTTAATCTAAATAGCTTGAAAATTTGCTGTAGCAAAACTCATTTTTTACTATCTCATATGTTGTCTTAATACTTGTGTAGCTTTGTTTAATAAATTTGGTCCACCAGAAGACCTTAAGAGCAGTTATCATAGTTAGTCTTGCTCACTGATGTAGCCTGGCTGATGTAGCTCAATGGTTGAGCATTGACTTATGAACCAGGTGGTCACAGTTCAAGGTGGTCACTGGGATTCAGGCTCGATTCCCAGTAGGTGGTGTCCAGGAGGCACCCGATCAATAATTCTCTATCTCATTGATGTTTCTATCTCTTCCTTTCCCATCCTTTCTGAAAGCAATAAAAATATATTTAAAAGAAATAAAACTTCTTTCTTTAAAAATTTTTAGTTTAATTAAGTTTAAACTAAGCCTTCTTATCTAAAATATATACTAGATGAATTTCTCCTGTAGTGAAAGGCACTCATTATTTACTTTTGGTAGTGTCCGTAAGTAGTAATGCTATCCTCAATTCAGTGCTTTTTTCTTTCAGAGATAAGAGTAACAAGGTAGAAGAAGATGCTGGGATCTGAACGTGGTGTTGTGGAAGAATGGTTATCAGAATTCAAGGTAAAGTGGATTAGGGATAAGAATGTGTCATATGATTCTATATGTCAGTAATTTAAACAGTAAATATGTGTTCTTGGGAGAAATCGAAATATGATATGAAGTAGAAATGGCAAAATTTGAAATAACATTTCTGTAATTGCAACTCTCTAAAAGGGCACTGATGTGAATAATGGCTAGAAGATAATATATAAAAATGAAAATAGTTTGTTAGGATTGATGAGGAGATATATAAATTTTAAAATATTCAATTCAAAGAAGGGAAACCTTCAGTTTTTAATAAGGCACAGAAATAGGATTTTTGCCTTATTTTATTTTCTGTAATTTAAAATCATTCATTGATTTGAGTGAAAACTATAATTACTAACATTATGGAAAAAAGTGTTTTATAAACATAAAATGCAAGAATTAAAATATATCTAAACTGCCTGGCCGGTGTGGCTCAGGAACCAAGAGATCACTGGTTCGATTCCCTGTCATGGCACATGTCTAGGTTGCAAGCTTGATCTCCAATAAGGGGCATTCAGGAGGAAGCCAAAAAGATGTTTCTATTTCTCTACTTCCCTCCCTTTCGCTCTAAACAATCAATAAGAACATGTTAAAATATATCCTTACCTACTTTTTTAGACTATATTAGTTTAAGATGACCCATTTCGGCAAATCTTGATTATAATATGTGTTTCTAATCATTTTTATGGTTTAATGGTTAGGATTATACAGGGTGGGGCAAAAGTAGTTTTACAGTTGTAATGAAAATAAATAATATAATAATTAATAATAATACAAGAATAAACTGTGTTTCGAGTACTCACAATTGTAAACCTTCTTTTGCCTCAACCTGTATACTATAACTATTTGTTTTATTAACATTCATGGTTATTTCTTATACTAATTTAAAAAAATATATATTTTTATTGATTTCAGAGAGAAAGGGAGAGAGAGAATAACATAGAGAAAATCATGGATCGGTTCCACAACCTGGGATGTGTCCTTGACCAGAATTGAACCCAGGACCCTTCAATACCCAGACGCTCTATCCATTGAGCCAAACTGGCCAGGGCTCAATTTTTTTCTTAATTGACTCATAAATATTTTCAGGAGGAACTCCTTTAAAATAAAGTTTCTGACTTCCCAAATATTAAGTTCACTTTTGTTTTCTTTTAAATTTTTTTTTTTTAGGCATTACCTGACACTCAGATCACTAATTATGCAGCAACTTTACACCGGAAAAAAACATTGGTACCAGCCCTCTACAAAGTTATTCAAGATTCAAATAATGAGGTAGGAGACTTTATAAGAAAAATAATTTCAACATAATAAAATGAAATATGTGTACTAAAGCACATATATTTAAGTTTTATAGTTTTTCCTACTCTTTTTTTTTCTTTTTTCTTTTTTTTTAATTCTTCTTAAGGGACTGGAAAATGTTTTCTGCTATTTTTCATTCTGATGATAGTTGCTTTGGCTTTCCTCATGCTCTCTCTCCATATTTTTAAATGTTTTGATCAAATTGGTTCCTGCTGAGGACAGTATATTTTAATTCTTCATCTGAGTGACCATTGTTTTAGTAGATTATTTGTTTAATTCGAAACTTTCCTTTGTTTCCTTTTCTGGAATATTTCCTTTTCTGGGAGCCAAATTTTAACCATACACTTATTTTAAGTATTCTTCGCAGTTATTTTATTGGCAATATAGAACTATGTATAATCACCCTAATCAATGAACTTAGACTGGTAACATAAAATGATACTGCTACTAATTTAGCTTCAAAATTATCAGAGAAAGCATATTTTAGCCTAGTCAAGATTAATAAACTTAATATTAGTTTTCTTTTATTCAGTTTGTCATAAAGGGGAAAAAATCCAGTTATTGAATCTATTTGTTAATTTATGCAAAATACACACATTATCTTTTCATTAACACAATAGTTATGACATTTTTATCACCACTGGACTCATGTATGCTTTAAAGTGAAAATGAAAGGAACACACAGGAAAGTAGCTTCTTATCTTCCCAGATACAGCCTCCACGCGAGCCTCTGCTGTGTACTGGAGTGAGTTTGAAGAAGTTCAGGTAATCATCTCCTAACCAGCAGCTTAACTTAAAGTGCATCTTCATTTTTGTCCAGTCACTAAAGCTTGCTTATTGACCTCTTTCTTTCCTATCTCCTAAACTTGGATTGGCTCTCAGACTTGCATCTGTTACCTTGTGTAGCAGCAATTACAGGATTCATTTGCTTCTTTTTCTCTTGCTGTGTATTTATGAATGTTTTATAACTTCAGATGTGGTAATGTACATATATGCATATCCTTGGTCAGGCGTTTTCAAAATTCTGTTTGGATACTGAATGTGTGTATTCCCCACCCTCTGTTTGGCACTGTCTTAACATTTAAGCTTTGCTTATTAAAATTTGTTTTATGCTTTCTCTTTAGATTGTAAGCTCTTCATGGGCAGTAGTCATATATTCTATATTTGTTACTTCATAGAATCTAATATTCTGTCATCTACATAATGAACACTTAATAAATATTTATTGGAAGAATAGTGAAATACAAAATGAGATTCTAAAATGCTGTCATTTTTATTGGGACTCTCATTCCCTGGTTAGAGCACTATCCCCTTTACCAAATAGGTGGCGGGCTTGGTTCCTGGTCAGGGCACATGCTTAGGCTTTGGGTTTGATTACTGGTAGGGGCTCAGATGGGTGGGAGGTAACCGGTCAGTGTTTCTCTCTCTCTCTCTCTCTCTCTCTCTCTCTCTCTCTCTCTCTCTCTTCCCCCCCCCCCCTTCCCAACTCCCTCTCTTCCTCCCTCTTCTCTCTCTCTAAAACAAAATCGATAAAATCATATCCTCGGGTAAGGATTATAAAGAAAAAAGTATCAGTTTCCTTGATTCAGTTATACGTGGAAACTGTGACATTTTAAAAAGTTATTTGTATTGTTTTATATTGTAATACTTCACACAATGTGTCAAACTTTGTCATGGCTAGAAATGGAAAATTTATAACTTTATAAAGATTCAAGGTCAAGGCCCAGCAGTCAGCATAATCAGCCAGTTGACGGAACAGGTCTATCCACTCTTTTCTCCTGTCAGGTCATAGGTTCTAACTGTGTTCATACTTAAGAAAAACAGAACATTAAGCTCTGTAGAACCATTAATATATAGAACATTAGTCTCTGCACCAACATATTGCTTTACTTTTCTCATTTCCCTCCTTCCAGATACCTTAGTTACTCTAGCACAGGGGTCTTCAAACTACAGCCCGCGGGCCACATGCGGCCCGCAGAGGAGTCTGATCCGGCCCACCAGGTTTTTTGGGCAGTGAGCGCAGCCGAGGGAATTAGTAGTAGGAATTAGTAGTTCATATAGTCCGGCCCTCCAGCTCTCTGAGGGACCGTGATCTGGCCCCCACTTTAAAAAGTTTGAGGACCCCTGCTAGCGGTTCTTCCACTTCAAGGAGACCTCCAACTTTCTGCACTTTAAATGCAAAACTAAAAATCTCTGACAGTCTTACTTCTTTGGTACACTGTTTAACTTCATTTTACACTTCTTTTCTCATATTCTTCTCCTTATTTTTAGCTCATTAAAAAAGAATAAGAAAGTAGTTGGGAGCTCTCTTATTTTCCCATTCAAATATACCAACATCTCTACCGATCCTCTCCTGCCTTTTCTGCTGTAGAGTAGATAAAGTATCCTAGTGTATCAAAGGCCATCTCTTTCACTTAGGCCTGGATCCCATCTTCCCTAGTCATCTCAAAGATTGTTCCTTTAATCATCTCCTCTCTTTCCTCCATGATTGATTTCCCCCCCTTTCCTGATGAGTGCAGTATGGCAAAGAACCATATTATATTTTTTAAAAGTCTTATTTGATTTGCTGTTCTATTATCTATCCCATTTCGTTGTCTCTTTTCACAGATGAACCATATAAAGTATTGCTTATCTATAACTTCTTTCTGTTTGACCTCTTTTCCTCACCTCACATTCTCTTTAACCTAAATTGGGCTTCAGTGTCCAGTATTCCAGCCAGATTGTCTCAGTGTGTTCATCAGAGAGCATGTCTCTTAGTAATTATTTTATCAAACTGTTTGCTAAATTTGGGGAATGTGTCAGTTATTCTTAAGCTTTATTTTTTCTTAACCAGAGGAAAATGACCTTCAACACCTTTTGCTGTGGGTGATAGTTTCTGTGGGTGATAGGGGAGGTCAGAGTTGTGTATAATACTGAGAAACTAAGAACACAGTGGCCAAATACTTATGCTTAGAATTAAAGATTTTTTAACAGATCTTTAATTCCAGGTCTTCCAGGTCTGGCAAGTTTTTAACAGTCTTATTTTGCAGCCACTCTTCCTCTGACTTTAAAAAAGTTCCTGAATTTCCAGCCACTCTTCCTCTGACTTTAAAAAAAAGGCAGAATAATAATTTTCCTCAGTCTGTATTTCTTTGAATGCTTAATTAAAATATAGTCTCCTACATGTAGTTTTTGCTACTGAGGAAGGAAGTTAAGATCTTTCTAAAATAAACAAATAATATTGTTCCATGGACATTAACATTTAGAGAAGGTAAAAAAAATTAGAGAAAGTAATTTTAGGATCTTTTACTAAAGAGGAAGTAGATTAAAAAAAAAATATATATATATATATATATATATATATATATTGATATATATTTTTTATTTTTATTTTTATTTATTTATTTATTTATTTTGGGGGAGTATTTAAGATCTTGCTCCCCAGCATATGTCATCAGTTTGGTTCAAATAAACTTATAAAATAAAAACCGTGTGTGTGTGTGTGTGTGTGTGTGTGTGTGTGAAATAAATTTATAAGAGCAACAATCTTTAATTTCCTGAAAGACCTGAATATTATTGGTCAGCATTTAAAAAAGATGCCAGCAATTGACTATTTTCAAAAGTATATTTCTTATTGGCACTATGTGGAATATTGTAATTAAAGAACTCTCACCTCCTACTCCATCTTTGCTGTAATATAAGAAATGTGGTATAGTGGGAACATCAACCTGGTGTCGGAAGACCTGAATTCTAGTTATCTTCCTACACCACTAAATTCTGTGTCCTTGACAAGTTGTTTGATCTAGACTTCAGTATAAGGAGAAAGATAAAATGTTTTTTAAGATTTTTAATATAATGATAGTGATTTCACATAAGGGGTTAGTAGTTACTAAACTAAAATGTGTTTGTATAATTTTTTTTAGCTTTAGTTGTTCCTTAAGAGCTAAGTTTAACATATCTAAATATGTTATGTGTACAATTGGATAAGTTGACTTTTAGTTTACATTGTGAAAAAAGTGGCTTTATTCTAGAATGTTTTATTAAACTAGTGTTACATTTTAAACATTATAGTTTCCTGTCAGTGTTTGTCTGCATTTTAAAATCATAGTTTTGTTTAGTCTCCAAATATTCCAAAGAAAAATTCTAAATCAGCAGTATATGCTTAGGGAAAAGGGGAAGATTTATTTAAACCAATCATTTTCTTCAGTTTTCATGGTCATGAAGTATCTTGTAAATCATATTGTGTGATATCTTATGAAGAATTATCCAATTAAACATTGGAAAACCTATATCTGAAGAATTTCCTCCTTTTCAAAATATTTCAAATAAATATAATTAGTAGAATTTATCAGTCTCTTGTTAGCTAGCATTAACTTAAAATATTAGCATTTTGGATGTCCAAATATTACATATTGCAAAATCCCTTTCTCTATTGAGTGGTATATAATTTATTTAAATCATAATCTTAAATTGATATTTAACTTTCAACAAGATCATTTGAGATTATTTTCTTTCAATAGAAACTTTTTTAAAATGGAGGATACTAAGGGTTGTTAAGAACAGAAAAGGAAACTTATTAAATATAAGTTGATACATTGATTAAAGAACTAAATTAAGTAGTATAGTGTATTAAAAGTTATGTTGACATTATATGGCCACAAAGTACTTCTTATAGTTAGTATATTGGTCAGTTTAATATGTAATCTCTCTACATAGAAATTAATAAGATTTGGTTGCACTGATTCAAAATATGCAAGAATTATATTGAGAATTTAGTTTAGAAATATATGTGCCTTTAAAAATCCAGTTATATCCAAAATGATGGAAATAACTAATGCACTTTGTTTTACTTTTAGCTCCTGGAACCTGTCTGCCACCAGCTGTTTGAGCTCTATCGTAGCTCTGAAGTTCGACTTAAGAGGTTCACACTGCAGTTCTTGCCAGAATTGATGTGGGTTTATTTACGGCTTACAGTTAGCCGGGACAGACAGAGTAATGGTTGCATTGAAGCACTTCTGTTAGGAATTTATAATTTGGTAAGTTGAAATTGATAGTTTGGGAAATTTTAAGTATTTTTTAAAGTCCTCTGTAATTATACTTAAAGAATATTTAGAAAAATTGAAATGTCTATTGAAAAACTTGAGTTAATTAAATTGAGCACAAGAGAAACTTAAAAAAAAAATCCCATTTACCATTACAACAATAACAACAAAAAGATACCTAGGAATAAACTTAACCAAGGAGGTAAAAGACCTGGATTAGGAAAACTATAGGACATTGAAAAAGAAATAGAGAAAGATACAAACTAATGGAAATGTATACCATGTTCATGGATTGGAAGAATTAATATTATTAAAATGTCTATACTACCCAAATTAATCTATAAATTCATCACAATCCCTATTAAATACCAATAACTAGGGGGGAAAAATACTCCAAAAATTTATATGGAACCTTAAAAGAACCCAAATAGCTGCATAATCTTGAGAAAGAAGAACAAAGTTGGATATCAAACTATGTTACAAAGTCATTATCAGCAAATCAACCTGGTATTAGCAGAAGAATAGGCATGTAGACCAATGGATCCTAACAGAGACCCCAGAAATTGACCCATACCATTATGGTCAATATTTGACCAAGGAGGCAAGATCATACAAAGGAGTAAAGACAGTCTTCAAGAAATGGTGTTGGTGGAACTGGAGAGAAATGCAAAAAGATAAAACTAGACCACCAACTTAGACTATACACAAGAATAAACTCAAAATGGATAAAAGACTTAAATGTAAGGCATAAAACTATAAAAATCTTAGCAGAAAATAGGTAGTATTGGAATTTTTGCCAATATATCTCCTAGGACAAAGGAAACTAAGAAAATAAGCAAATAGGACTACATCAAATAAAAAGCTTCTGTACAGCAAAAGAACTCATCATCAAAATGAAAAGGGAACCCACTGTATGGGAGAACATACTTGACCACCTTCCCAGGTCTAATAAGGTCAATCTTGTCTATGATTATGCCTGTTATGTATACTAATATGAAGTGTAAAAGAACCAGACAAATGAGGCAGTAGAGAAAGGGAGTGATGCAGGAGGGGCATTCACCCCTGGCATCTGTAGGCAGATTTTGATTGATACCTGTAGAACATTGGATATAAAAATGATGGATACATTGTCCTTTTCATTGAAAGATAAAATGCTTTTAAAATTCACAAGAATTTTCTTGCAGTTCAGTAAAAATGATCTAAATATGAACTTATTTTTAATTACTTGGACTAATAATTATGTTAATATGTAGCTTATTTGAAGTCATTAGCTTATTGCTGAAGAATTGTATGAGTTTCTTTTAGTCAAGATTCATTCTATATTAAAGTAGTGTGTTTTTCTTATTTTAATAAGTATGGAGCTCTTGCCTAAAGCCTTAAATTTAATTTGTTTGACTCAAAGATTTAATGTTTCTACTTAAAGATCTAATCAATTGTAATCTCCCTGCCCTGTGTGTAAATTGAACATGAAAATTGATTTGTGTGCCTGCTTCCTTCATGTCTTTGTATTTGATTTACTTAGTATTGCACTAAAATCTCTCAAAGGATAATTCAACCACCAAAGTGTACAAATTTGCTAATTTAGCAAAGATAAATTAGGGTAGTAATTTATTTCATTTTTTATTATTTTTATGTTTTTATTTTTATTGATTTCAGAGAGGAAGGGAGAGGGAAAGAGAGAGAAACATCAGTGATGAGGGAGAATCATTAATGGCTGCTTCCTGCACACCCCCTACTGGGATCGAGCCCGCAACCTGGGCATGTGCCCTGACCAGGAATCAAACCATGACCTCTTGGTTCATAGATGGCCACTCAACCACTAAGCCATCCCAGCCGGGCAATTTTTAAATTTATATTACTATTTCTAAACATCTTCCTCAGTTACCAATGATATGTTTGGTAAATTAAGAAAGTAATTATTATTTCTAGTAGTCCTTGGATTATTTCATTATCTTTGTATTTTTTTTTTTTTTAACTAGGAAATTGCTGATAAAGATGGAAACAATAAAGTTCTGTCTTTTACTATCCCTTCTTTATCTAAGCCTTCAATATACCATGAGGTAAGTAAGATTGGAAAGGTATAATTATTTAAAAGTTTACTGAATAAAGATAAAAAGTCAGCTTCTTACCAGAGGTAAATATTCCTAACACATCTTTATTGATTTACTTATTAAAAGTAGATGTTTGTTATCTATACATATAAAGGCTAAGAGACCGTCTGACTGGTAGCAGTGATGCACACTGACCCGCAAGGGGCAGACACTCAATGCAGGAGCTGCCAAGCTGTGGTGACTTAGCAGCGGTGGTTCTTGGGTGATGCACCCTGGAACCAGAGAGGAGGGAGCCCGATTCCAGGCTGCATCACCCGAGAACTGCCCTCTCGCAATCCAAGACCCCTTGGGGGATTTCGGAGAGCTGGTTTCGGCCCAATCCCAGCAGGCCAGACTGATGGACCTCACCAGTGCATGAAACCAGGCCTCTAGTTAGTGATATAAAGTTGAGCTGTTGTCAAGAGAGGCAGAAAGTAATTAATGGGTAATTTTCCTCTATTTCTTGTTTCTTTTTTCACCAGTATTCTTCACCAGTATCATTTTTAATCTTTTTTATTACTATTTTTAGTGTTTTATGAGTTTTTTTTTAATATTCTTTAAATCATTTTTATTTTTCAATTAAAGTTGATATACCTTAGTCTTTAAATATTTTAAGTCTTCAATAGTAATTAGAACTCATCTATATTTGATTGGGTTTTATTTTTTTTAAATTTATTTGGGGGGGAGTATTATTTTTTAGGAAAATGGCTACTTAAAAGAATCTTACTGCTGTAATGATTATATTTCCATTCAAAGAATTCTAGTTGATGCATTCCAGCTGTTCACTAACATTCCACTTCTGACTTTTGCATATATTTATTTGGTTGGAAAATATGAGAACAATGCTTATTGTATAGGTTAGAAGACTCCTGTTGAGCTGAATTTCTTCTGCCTTCTCCCTTTAAGGATATGTGTTCTGAATCAAGCTTCTGACCTCAGGTGGCTTTTAGTGCATAAAGTCATGAGGAAAACATTTAAAGAAGCTTTACCAGTAGTCTAAAAATTATATTCCATTTTCTTATCAACACTCAGTATCCTGTTGTCTCATAGCTCTTTTTCCCCCCACTTAATGATGTCCTCTGGGACTTCGTTTTGTGTTGGAAATAGAATGCCTGCTATTTAGCCCAGGACTCATTTGAGCATAGAATATTTCTGAGTAATTTAATTTTAATTAAGTTCTGTGAATCATTATGAAATGGAGGATAGTGAACCATTTATGAATGGATGGTTCTAACTATAGAAACATGAAGTCAATTATCTCACTATTAAAGAGACATTTTTTATACATTTTATTGATTTTTTACAAAGAGGAAGAGAGATGGATAGAGAGTTAGAAACATCAATGAGAGAGAATCATCTATCAGCTGTCTCTTGCACACCCCCTACTGGGGATGTGCACACAACTAAGGTACATGCCCTTGACTGAAATTGAACCTGGGATCTTTTAGTCTGCAGGCCGACGACGCTCTATCCACTGAGCCAATCCGGTTTCGGCTAAAGAGACATTTGATCATAGCCTTCAATATTATTTGTGTTTTATAATTATAGTGCTCTACACCTTATTGTCTCCATTGTAGAATGGGATTAATGAGAATACTTACCTACCTGAAGTTCGATAAAATTCACAGTATGAATGTACAGTCCCCAAGACTGCTCATGTTGTAGAGTATAAATTGAAATGTACATATTTGTAATGTTTAGTCTTTTCAGCAACTTTTTTTTATTTTTATACATTATATGTATGTGTAATTATATATATGTATGTATATATATATATATATGTATGTATGTATGTTTGTATGTAATTTTCAAAAAGAGCCATAAAATATATATCATTGAAAAATGGAATGGGTTTTGAAAGAGAAGAAATGGTTTGAAACTGTCCTTTTCTGAAACAAATGTCTTTATGTGATACAGATTTTTTACTTCATTTTAGAAACACACTCATACTTTCTTTATATTTTTAGCCCTCAACAATTGGATCCATGGCTTTGACTGAAGGGGCATTGTGTCAGCATGACCTCATCAGGGTTGTTTATAGTGATCTTCATCCTCAGAGGGAAACATTCACTGCACAAAACCGGTAATGGTAAAAACTGTGGCCAGAATAATTGTCCTGGAGTGGTCTTTCTCTCTTGTTGGCCATATCTCTTTTCTTTTGCTTTTCTTTCTTTTACTTATATCCTAAACTTCATTTGTCAGTCCCTTTTTTTTTTTTTTTTTTTTTGAGTTTTTAATTTCTGCAGTTATATTTTGTATATCTAAAAGTTTTTCTTGCTTTCTGAATGGTCTTTAAAATACTGATTTTGTTTAATTGGTGTGTTTGGAGATTTTTAAAAAAAAATATGTCTTATTGATTTTTTTACAGAGAAGAAGAGAGAGAAGGATAGAGAGTTAGAAACATCGATGAGAGAGAAACATTGATCAGCTGCCTCCTGCACACCCCCTACTGGGGATGTGCCCGCAACCAAGGTACATGCCCTTGACTGCAATCGAACCTGGGACCTTTCAGTCCGTAGGCTAACACTCTATCCACTGAGCCAAAATGGTTTCAGCGTTTGGAGATTTTTTGAAACATCTTTTATGTATTTGAGAATATTAATGATAATTTGCCTTATTCAGAGTTGCTTTTTTTTTTTTTTTTTTTTTCCTTTTTGTATTTTCTGTTTCTTTTAAATTGTACTTTTCTATTTTTTATTTTGGTCTCATTATTTGTTATTGGAATTCCTCAAACGTCTTATCTCTCCCATATATTTATAATAAGAGTAGGAGAATAAAAATTGAGAAGCTTTAATCACAAACTTCAAGTTGTGACCATGAACTTCACAACTTCTCACTGAGCTATTCAGTTGGGAAACTTTCTAAGTTTATATCTTTAAATCTTTCTTCTTAGGATCAGGTTCCCTAGAGAAAAATCTAATCTATAAATAGAGGGCAGGCTGCTAGCATTCTGGTGGCCAAGTGGGGAAGGAGAGCTTGAAGTCTTGATTTCCAGTAAGGTTTGTTTCATTTAATATTCCTGTGTTCAGTATGGTGTCTTCCCCATCCAATACCCACCCTAAATCACAGTTGTGCCTGGTGGTTCCTTCGTAGAAATATCCTTTTTCTGGAGGAAAGCAGTCTTAAATTTCAGAAAAGAAATCTTCAATAAACTAATCAACATAAAGAAAAGATCTGAACATTTGACTGCTTCCGAGTCAGACTTACAACTCAATTTTTAGCTTTTTATTTTGAAATAATTTCAGACTTACAAAAAACGTTGTAAAAATGGTACAAAGAATTTCACCATCTATGGGAAGCTTTTTAGAAGTACAAATTCCCTCGGGTCCAGCCCCAGAGACTTGTTGGTTACCTGGGTTGACGTACAGAAATACATTTTTTCAAAAGGTCCTTAAATAACTATAATCTGCTCCAGGTTTAGGAGCCACTTTCTTAGACATTGTAAAGATTCGGAAAGCATTCTTCATCCCTTTAATAAATATTTATTATAATATCAATGTGTTGGACACTAGAGGTAGAGATGAATATATCAGGGCCTAAAGTTATTACCAAATGGGTAAAACAGAGAAAAGATGGAGAATGATGATTCAGTGGGATAAATGCTATATTAGAGCTACACAGATAAGGGAATAGTTTCCTTCAGTTGGGAGAATTAAGAACAGCTTTATGTCTGAGGTAAAAATTTGAGCTAGGACTTGAAACCTTAGCATGCGTTTTCTAAGGATATTCTAGTAAGGAAGAGCAGTATGTATAAAAGCAAGTTGTTATGAAAGTTTATGACATATTCATGGAGTGGTGAGAATATTGATGTAGTGTAGTGTATGTGGTAGGCAGTGGAGGGTAGGGTAAGGGTAGAGAGGATGGTTGAGGGTGGATTTTAAAGGACCTTGTGTGCCATGATGAGTTTGGATTTTATCACGCAGTCAGTAGGAGCAGTGGGTTAATGTAGATAGGGGAGTCATCTATATTATGAATGGACATGGGGAACATTGATGAAGAGACTTTAGTAATCTGATTGAGAAATCATGCAAGTAATGTTAAAACATTGTGATAACCATCTAATGAAATCATTACCACAAGGTCTAGTAGAAGTGATAGCTTATAATCCTTTCACTCCTTTTTGTTTTTTGTAGGTTTGAAGTCCTGAGTTTTCTTATGTTGTGTTATAATTCTGCTATTGTGTATATGCCTGCTTCATCTTATCAATCCCTCTGTCGGATGGGCTCCAGGTGAGAATAATAATTATCATTAACCTTCATATTTGACAAATATTTACTGAGCATATTTTTTATGGTAGGTACTATTTTAACTTAAGCAGAAAATAAAACTCATGGACTTATATTCTTGTAGGAATCCTTATCTCTCAAGTATCTTGTCTTCTTGAAATATTTCAGCATCAAAATAATATTTTTTATCTGAACATCAAGTAAAGCAAAGATGTCTTAATTTTAGGGTGATTTATTGGTAGACCTAATCAATTTGAGAGCTTTGAATAAATAGTCCCATAGGTGAAGAAAGTCTTAAGGAATGTGAACCCTTTTCTTATATGTTTCACAAATTATTATCTCTGCTTTGTATAAGAAAATTAGTAATAGTGTCAAATATGTGTCCCATTTATATTTGTGTTCCTTATTCTTTACTAAATCAGAATTTCTAATAATTTGGACAGACCTGGGCTGAGATTTAAATATTTACTATAGAAAGAAAATTTAAGTAATATAAATCTGTTTGGAGATGGAGGGCATTTAGAGTCACAGAGTTTCATCTATAAAGGGAACTATGAGTTCATCCTATTCAATGATTTTTTTTCTTATTTTTTTATTTTTTTATTTTTATAAAAAGAGGGAGGTGTCGAGGGAGGGAGGAGGAGAGAGAGAGAGAAAGATCTAATTATTGTTCTACTTATTTATGCATTCATTAGTTGTTGTCTGTTATCTGACCGGAGACTGAACCTACAACCTTGGTGCATTGGGACGACATTCTAACCATCTGAGATACCCAGCCTGATTTTTACTTGAGGAAACTGAGTGTCCCAAAGGGGTTAAATGCTATATTAGTTTTCTGTTGCCTCATAACAAATTACCACAAACTTAGCACTGAAAACAGCACATGTTTATTGTGTGGTTTCAGTGTGTCAGGAGTCTAGGCAAGACTTAGCTGGGTCCTTTGCTTAGGGTCTTACAAAGCTGCAGTTAAGATGTTGTCTGGATTTGCAGTCTTATCTGAAGCTCGGATGAGGAGTTATATACTTTTGTTGGCAGAATTTAGTGTCTGTAGTTGTAGGACTGAGGGCTTCAGTTTCTTGTTGATTCTTTGCCAAGGACCAGAAAGGAGACCTGCACTACATTCTAAACAACACAATCATGGAAATCCCATTACTTTTGCCACGTTCTGTTGATTAGAAACAGATCACAGGTCTCACCCACACTCAAAAAGAGGGAGACCAATCCAGATTAGTTGTAAGTTTGATTTAATAGATGATCTTAAAATAAGTTTGTTATTTTAATTTACCTGTAATAACATAATTAATGACTAACAAAGTTCTTGTCTCTAACCTAGATATTGTTGTCGAGAATACACTGTTTAAACACTTATTGCCTATCTACAGATAAATCCTATATATGCTATGCAGTAAAAGGTTAATATGCAAATTGTGCCCACGAGCAGAAGTTTGATTGGGAGTTAGATGTGTGATGACCACCAGGGGGCGATGTGAAGAGAAGGGAGGCCCCAGCTGGCAGCCAGCAGCCACTAAGGACCCTACCCGTATTTGAATTTCATGCACTGGGCCTCTAGTTTATTTATAAATGACTGTTTTGTTTTGTTTTTTAAGTTAATATTTATTTATAATTTTTCATTCTATCTTAAATAATAGCAAATGATATTATTTTTAGTAACAGATCAGGTCTCACCCATATTGACATAAGACAAAGGTTGGATCAATTTTTAAAAAATATATTTGTACTGATTTCAGAGAGGAAGAGAAAGGGAGAGAGAGATAGAAGCATCAATGATGAGAATTATTGATTGGCTGCCTCCTGCAAGCTGCCTACTAGGGATTGAGTTCACAACTCAGGCATGTGCCTGACCTGGATTGAACGATGATCTCTGGTTCATAGGTTGATGCTCAACCACTGAGCCATCTTTTTAAAAAAAATATATTGTTATTGATTTTTTACAAAGAGGAAGGGAGAGGGAGAAAGAGTTAAAAACATCGATGAGAGAGAAACATTGATCAGCTGCCTCCTGCTCACTCCCTACTGGGTATGTGCCCACAACCAAGGTACATGCCCTTGACTGGAATTGAACCTAGGACCCTTGAGTCCACAGGCCGATGCTCTATCCACTGAGCCAAACTGGCCAGGGCTAAGCCATCTTTTAAAACTGAAAGTCTATGGTTCATAGGCCAGTCAGTGTTTTAAATATATATATAATGTAAATAATGCAGTGATCTGATACCCACCATTACCCATTTGAGGAATAAATGAACAAGCTTTTCTTTAATAGTTTGACATTATGCGGGTGAGGCAAAAGTAGGTTTACAGCTGTGAGTTTGTGAAACACAGTTTATTCTTGTACTATTATTTATTAACTAGAGGCCTGGTACATGAAAATTCATGCACTGGAGTGGGGCTCCCTTAGCCCGGCCTGCCCCCTCTCAAAATCCAGGAGCCCTCAGTGGTGGGAGGTGACCTGGCAATCAGGGGAAGTTTGATGCCCCATCATACCTCTGCGGCTGCCACTGCCAGCAGCGTAAGCCTTGGGCAGCCCTGGTTACCTGAGCCTCGGGTGGCCCTAAGCGGCTGGGCAGCTGCCATCCGAGGCTTACCTGTGCCTCGGGCTAGTCCTGGGTGGCTGGGTAGCTGCCATCTGAGGCTTGCCTGCGCCTTGGACTGGCCCTGGGCGGTTGGGGGGCTGAGGGGAGTGGAGGACTATGGAAGCAGGTGCCCTGATGGGACTGGGCGGCGCCATCTTGTGGCTGTGGACTCCGCCATGTTTGAGGGCATGGCAGTGAATTAGCATATTCCCTCCTTATTGGCTGTGGGTGCCATCATCTTTGAGGGTGGGACAGTCAATTAGTATATTCCCTCCTTGTTGGCTGTAGGTACTGCCATCTTTGCAACGGTATGAGAATCAATTAGCATATTTCCTCTTTATTAAATAAGATTATTGTATTATTTTCCATAGGAGCAACTGTAAACCTACTTTGCCCCAACTTGTATTTTTCATTTATCTTTGTAAAATTAAATTTCATTATATTTTACCCACATACTTTTTACTAATATAATGCTATTTTATAATTTAAAGTGTATTATTGATCACCTAATTATATATCTCTGCTACAAAATATGTATATGTAAACTAAAATTTGAAAAAACTTCCTGATACTATGATATACTATAAATTAAAATATTTCTTTTCTTTTTTTTAAAATATATTTTATTGATTTTTTTACAGAGAGGAAGGGAGAGAGATAGAGAGCTAGAAACATCGACCAGCTGCCTCTTGCACACCCCCAACCAGGGATGTACCCGCAACCAATATATTACATGCCCTTGACCGGAATCGAACCTGGGACCTTTCAGTCCACAGACCGACGCTCTATCCACTGAGCCAAACCGGTTTCGGCTAAATGAAAATATTTCTCTTAATTCACCATGATAGTTATTTCAATAAATCAATTCATTAAAGAACATAAGTACATTACATTTTTTAAATTTTTTCTAAAATGTATATATATATATATTTTATTTTTTTCAGACAGGAAGGGAGAGGGATAGAGAGTTAGAAACACTGATGAGAGAGAAACATCAATCAGCTGCCTCCTGCATGCCTCCCACTGGGGATGTGCCTGCAACCAAGGTACATGCCCTTGACTGGAATCGAACCTGGGACCTTTCAGTCCGCAGGCTGATGCTCTATCCACGAAGCCAAACTAGTTAGGGTGGTACATTACAATTTTTGATAATTAGTAAGCATCATTTTCTGGAAGCATCTTCGAAGGAGATGGAAGGTAGAGGATTGTTTATGGTATTTTTATTAAAAATGGTCTTACAGACATCAGTAGTTTGAAATGTCCCTTATTTGCTTTTAGATTTCTGTATCTCTCACTAATTCATCCTGATAAAATTTGGAATATGAGAAAGTTATGCATTTACTTTGTAAAGAGAGAGAAGGATGAATTTGAAAAACCTGGCTATTTGAATAAAGTTGTTTTTATCAATATAGTCCACTAGGTTGTATGTTTTATGATGGCACAGGTTTTATTTTTATTTTTACCTATTCAAAATTATATACCTAGGCTCAGGACAGTGACTGGTAAGTAGTGACTGTATTTAATAAGGGTTTGAGCAACAGATAACTGAATAAATGAATTTATAAAAGCAAAATATTTTATTCAATGAAACCAGAAATTACTCATGATAAATACTGTATTTTCTAGGGTTTGTGTGAGTGGGTTTCCACGGCAACATGAAAAACACTGGAAAGAACTCTGTGGTCGAATAGTATTGGATCCCGAATTTATGGTGCAACTTCTCACTGGTGTTTATTATGCCATGTAAGTAGGTGGACTGAAATTGGGTGAATTTTTCCTAATGTTTGGAAAATGGAAATTTCTCTTTTTTTTTTCTTTATCCACAACACTAAATCTTTTGTTTCATGATGGACCAATTATCTTGTTTTTCTAATATGAACTCTTCTTAGTACTTTTTAAAATTAATGTACATTTTAGCCGGGACCGGTTTGGCTCAATGGATAGAGCGTCGGCTTGGGGACTGAAAGGTCCTGGGTTCGATTCCTGTCAAGGGCATGTACCTTGGTTGCGGGCATATCCCCAGTAGGGGGTGTGCAAGAGGCAGCTGATCGATGACTCTCTCTCATCGATGTTTCTAACTCTCTGTGTCTCTCCCTTCCTCTCTGTACAAAATCAATAAAATATATTTAAAAAAAAATAATAAAATAAAATAAAATTAATGTACATTTTAAACTTGAAAACAATATAATTATTGAATTCAATTTTTATTGATATATAATTCACATATAATATAAGATTTTAGTTTTAGATCTACAGTATAATGATTAGACATTTTATATTGTGAAATGACTACCACAGTACGTTTACTTAACATTCATTACCATACATAGTTACAAACTTTCTTCTTTAGATGAGAACTTTTAAAACTTATAATCTTACCAATGTTCAAATAGATAATAGGGAAAGAATAGTCTCTTCAGTAAATGGTGCTGGGAAAACTGAACCACTCTCTTATGCCTTACACAAATGTCAACTTAAAATGGATTAAAGAGTTGAATATGTTTCCTAAAACCATAAAACTCCTAGAAGAAACTATAGGCAGGACAGTCCTTTTACCTCATCAGTATTAGCAATGAGTTTCTAGATTTCTATTATAATTAACACTGCTATGAACATAATGGAAAACTGTCTCTTCATATAGTTTATAACCCAGGTTTTCATGAATGCATTAAATAGGTTAACCTAAATATCAATACATGATAAAAAACAATTTATGTGAAGAGACATCTATAAACAATCTAAACTTTAATATCTGAAATCTTTATTTTGTTCTTGTAACCAAAAGTGGGATCGTTTAGAAATGGAACAATGAAAAAATTGATGTAAAAAGCTTGTTGAAGAATCAAAATAGTAGGACTTGGGACAATAAAAAGGTTGTGGTTGAATATTAAAGATATTTGCTAAAGATAGTAAACTATCTGCTTCTCCTTAGGTATAATGGACAGTGGGACCTTGGCCAGGAAGTTCTTGATGACATTATTTATAGAGCTCAGCTAGAACTCTTTTCTCAACCACTGTTGGTAAGTGAAAATATTTACTTTTTATTAAACATACCTGTACCTGTCGAGGATATAAGAAATTAGTATGCAAAATCTGATGCAATCAAAATCATTGAGGAAAAGGGTTTATTCCATAATAGCAGATGGTTAACTTGGAAAGAAAACAAAATTTGTTTAGACTTTCTCCTCCTACCTTGTATCAAAATACAATTCAAATAAAGTTTAAAGAATTGAAATATTTTGAAGC
This sequence comes from Pipistrellus hanaki, assembly GCF_964339955.1. NCBI lineage: Eukaryota > Metazoa > Chordata > Mammalia > Chiroptera > Vespertilionidae > Pipistrellus > Pipistrellus hanaki. Next base: position 73,733,020 of record NC_140510.1, on the reverse strand, counting down.
CCTTTAAGAAAAGAGAGAGGGAAAGGTTATAAATACTCAAATTTCTGCAGGAAGGACTTTCTAAACTTAAATGATATGACAAATCACTAAAAAATAGTTGATGATTTTTTTGACCACCTAAACATCTAAATTCTAAACCATCAGTGTCTTCCAGCTGGTGTGGCTTAGTGGTTGAGCATCAACCCATGAACCAGGAGGTCCTGGTTTGATTCCTGAATCCCCAGTAATGGGAGAGTGCAGGAGATAGCCAATCAATGATTTTCTCTCATCATTGATGTTTCTATCTCTTTCTCTCCCTTCTTCTTTCTGAAAAACATATTTTAAAAAACAAAATTGCTAAACTATAAGTATCTGAAAAACAAAATTAATATGCTTTGCACAAAGTGAAAAGGAAGTATTTTCAACAAGCCTAACAAGAAAGCCATTTAATATTTTGTTTATGTGAAAAGATTTTATACTTAGCCACAAAATAAATATATCTCAAAAAGGTAAATGATTAACCTAAAGACAAATGTAAACATTCACCCTGGCTGGGTGGCTCAGTTGGTTGGAGCATCGTCCCATACACCAAAAGGTTTCAGGTTCAATTCCCAGTCTCTCTCTCTCTCAAAATTAATGAAAACAGACCAATTAAAAAAAAAAAGTCAATAAAAATCAAAAGAAGTCAGAGAGGCTGTTGCAGGAGAAGAATCCTGGCTCTCTAAAAGAAACATCAATCAATGGCAATTACTCTTGAGCCATATATTTTACTCTCCTCTATAGAGGGCAGAAAGCATTGGGACAGCCAAAAACAGTTTGGTTCAGTGGATAGTGTCAGCCTGCGGATTGAAAGGTCTCAGGTTGGATTCCGAGGGCATGTACCTTGGTTGCAAGTATATCCCCAGTAGGAGGTGTGCAAGAAGCAGCTGATGGATGTTTTTCTCTCATTAATGTTTCTAACACTCTATATCCCTCCCTTCCACTCTGTAAAAAATCAATAAAATACATTAAAAAAAAATGTTGGGGCAAAATATCAGAGATGTTGGGAAAATTTCTTATGAAACAAAGGAGTGGAGAAAAGGCTAATTATTTTAATCAGAGATTAATTTTGCATGTTATTTACTACTTAAAAGATCAGAAACTTACTCTAATTTTTCTTATGTTAGGATTTAAATACTAAACAATTTTCCTTTATTTTATAGTATGCATTTTAAATACATATTCAGAAATTATGGAAATGAGTAAGTGTAGACTAAGTATAAATTGTATATAGGTTGTAAATATGTCTAGACTTACATTATCATTTTAGGTTGCTAATGCAATGAAAAATTCATTACCATTCGATGCTCCTGATTCTTCACAAGAAGGCCAGAAAGTACTTAAAGTGGAAGTCACTCCGACAGTGCCGAGGATTTCTCGGACTGCAATTACAACAGCTTCCATCCGTCGCCATAGATGGAGGAGAGAAGGTGAGGACAAAATCCCTATAACTCACTCATGGATTCAGTTAAATCTATCACTGTTTCTATAGACTATATTAGCACATGATATTATAGTACTCTATAATTAAAGTAAAATGGTTTAATTTCTAAAAGTAGTACTAAAATGGTTAACATACTTAAATGTATTTATTTTAATAAAATAGATGTTATTTAGAATTCCTTATGAATGTTGAAAAAGAAAATATGATCAAGTTAATTTTTATCTTTTTTTGGACTAGTAATAACAATAGGAAATAGTTTCTTTAAGCTTCTTACCAAATTGGGGGGGAAAGGTGCATGTATGAGCATTGTGGGAGGAAATTATAACTGGCCAAACTAATGGTGTAATGCAAGCTATCCATAAAAGGAATGATTATTGTTTTTTAGATTTTTATCTGCTTTTCCTTTTTAATAAGTGCTGAATACAGCAGTATTTTATAGTCATATGATACTTGAATAGTCAAGATGTCTTGGCTAAGAAAAATAAACTGCCATTTTAATGATTCCTATTTTTCTATCCTATTCATTTGCAAACCTCACATTGTTCATCTGCTGCCTTATGTGTGTGTATGCTGTGCACACACATGTAACTATATAAATAGTGTTTGTGTTTATATCATATCCATTTATACATTCTCTTATCTGCCTGGGTCAAAATGCTCAGAAAGAATAGAGGAGCACAAAAAGCACTAAAATGTTATATGTTGAATCCCAGATGGCTTTGACTTCTCAAACGAGGCTGACTCGAGTATTCCTGGCTCCCCGATCCAACACGGCTCCACTGACGTAGGGATCAAACGTGTGCAAGAGGGGGCGGTGCTGGTGCGCAGGACCCCTGAGCACGGCTCACCGGAGCCCAACTCAGCAGCTGCCACAACAGAGGGTAGGACAGAGATGAGGAGACAGAAGTCAGTGAGGCAGTTTCTGGAGAAGGATCCTGGCTCTCTAACCCCGAGCAGAACATTTTTCCATTCTAGTACGTGTTTCCACTACCCTAGAGTAGATTAGCTCCTCCTTGCAAAGCAAAACCCCTCTATGCCTAGTTTTAGGTCACGTACAATCTTTAGTTACCGTTTGTGCTGGCCTGGAATCTGCATCCCTGTGTAATCCGAGAACAGCTTGGCATGGCTACTAACAAGGCAGAGGCCTATTTTCAAAGGTCTGCAAATGCTTGGAATTTTTCATTACTGAGCATGTTTATTCTAACATTAGGAGAGGGAAAATGCACACAATGGACATGAACCTTATTAGTCAATGTGAGTTTACTTAATTCATATAATAATTTATTTTTTAAAGAATATGTGTGGAGAATTTTAAAACATTAATATATTATCTTTAAGAAATTGGACTAAAGTGGAGCCGGCAATTTTATCTCTAATCCCAGGGTAGCCAATTAATACGAATTTCTTAGATCTTTAATAGAGTAAACTGGTATTGATTGGCTTTTTATAATCTTCAGGTCAAGTTGCCTGGGTCTAACCAGTGAACTACTGACATCTTTCCTCTATTAATGTCCTTCCCTGGTGCACGCTACATTTTATCATTTGTTGTAAATGATGATTATCTTATGTACCGATAAAATAGAGTTAAAATGTATTTTTTAGAGGTCAGGTATCCTGTAGATGTTGTTTCTACAATGTAGGTATCTCAAAATGAGAATCATCCCCCATCTTCCAAAAATCCCATTGCCCCCCACCATCACCACCACCACCATCACCACCACCACCACCGCCACCACCTGGGAAAGAACACTTTCCCCTGAGAGGAAAGTGTTTATTTGCTGCTTTCCTGTGATGCCATAGGAGTTGGCTTTGTGAATGAGGGAACTGTTAGCCTAATCATTTTTTAATTATTTAATGAATTGCTACTGTGGAGCCTTTACATTGATTTAATTTATGAAAGTAATTTATGAAAGTAGCAAGTAGTTTTAAAATAGGTTACATATTTTTACTTATTTTAAAGACCAAACATACATGAAGCAGTTATTTCCACCTTAAGGAAGTCTCTTGCTCTTTGGTGCATTAAAAATTTGAGCATGCTCAGTAAGAATTTAAATCTACCCTCTGTCCATTTGCCCAGATTAACCTTACTTTCTTGACCGGTGTTGCATGTGCATGATTTAGGGACCCAAAGAATTGGTGCTGCTTTACAGAGATCCTGTGAGAAATGCAACCTTCCCTTTTCCTTTTTTCTGAGTCTTTTATCCTTGTATAAAGGCATAATAATAAATAGGTGAATAGATGCTAAATCCAAAGTTGATTTAAATGGGACAACATCCTATTTCTTAACATTCCTTTTTGTTTTCCTTTTTTAATTGAGTTTATTGGGATGACATTGGTTACTAACATTATATAGGTGTCAGGTGTTTCTTAACATTCTAGATGACTAAAGGAGCCACTTGGTGTGCATCTCCTACCATTGTTAGAGGGTTGGGGTATTTGTGCTAAATGTAGTTGGACTATGTTAACACTTGATAATATTCTAGAAAGTGTGGGATAAGGTTGAAATATTTTTTCTAATTGATCAGACACTTTGAAAAAGGAACCAAAAATAGTAGTATCACTAGTAGAAAATTTCCGTTTGTGAGGCTGGAGTATAGCCATTCTCATTGAGTCTGAAATTTCAGTGTGTTTGAAATTTCTCAAAAGTTATTTTGTCTTTTAATCTAGATTAAATTATAGTTTTAAATCAGTATTAGTAGAAGCTAAATTTATAAGGAAAGGCAGACATAATGGAAAAGTTTGTTAAAAATCCTTTTTGGTTAAAAAATTCTTTTTTGCTTGTTTCTTCTTTGGATCATCAATAGTATTGTTATCACCCAGGGAGAATATTAGAAAGGAAATTATGTTCTAAGGCATAGTTACATTATATTATATATGTACAAGTAGTTACATGTGTACATATATAATATGAAAGGTTATTTAGAGAATCACAGAGGTGGAAGAAATGAGCAGTAGAAGAAATGGGCTCAGGAAATAAGCTACAAAGGTGAAAGAAAAGGCCCTAGGAGCTTAGGAGAGAGAAGGGTAAAGGTAATGGGACTGGGGACAAAGAGGAGGGAATGGAAAGATGCAGGTGAGCCCAGGAGAGGGAGAGCACCACACAGTTACCTTTTGTTCCAGATTTTTTTAAAACTGAAGGAAGGAAATTACCAGAACCTATGTAAAATTCTGGTAATCCTGAAGTCTGCTGGAGCTTTTGGATAAACATTGGTAATTGACTTTTAAAAAACAAAAACAAAAAAACAACTTCTTTTTGGTATGTGGTTTTAAATAGTTTTACAATTAAAACTGTATTTATTGTATGTTGAAATTGAGACTGTGAGCCCATTACTTACCTTTATTCTGATTGTCAGGTAATGTTTTGTGTTTTGTGATTTTTAAAGCTGGATTTAAAATTATTACTAAATTGAGGATGCCTGTGATTAAAGCATAGTCAATATTCCACTATACTGAAACAGTATTTTTAGTATATAAAACATCAGTAGGTTCTCTTGCATGGTGGCTTTTACGTTATCTTCATCTCTTTTATGGCCATATTGCTTGGACACCAGATCTGCATGTGACAAGATTCAGAAGCTAGAACTAAGTCTCTCAATCTCCTTTCCTAGTTTTATATATATATGTGTATATGTGTGTGTATATATATATATATATATATATATATATATATATATCCAATAATGCATTTCTGTTCATTCCTGGTTTTATATTACTGATATCAATTCTAAACCAGTAATCCTTCTTGGGCATTTTGGAGTTGTTTATACTAACTGAAGGAAATTGCTAAGATGATATCATGGGCATATAATTTAAAGTTTTTTATTTGAGGTACATTATATCCTATTCTTTTGAACAAGGGGTTGAGAGAAGTGGTGTCAGCTGCATTTTCATATGGCTTTGCATGATGATTAAAGATTATTAAACTGCTGGATAAAAATAACAAGGTGCTTTATGCTTTAAGGATAGCTTATTTCATTCTTCTTTTGAAGGAAGGAAATAACTAATCCCTATGAGAAAATATAACTAAGAAAATATTTTTTCAGGTATTATGTGAAATAAAGATTGTGTTTAAATGCTTCATATATAGTTTACTTAGGTAACCCTATCACAAAGTAATATTGGTCTAGATTTCCTTCCTAACATTTTACCTTAACGATAATGTTGCTATCTGCATGTAGATTCAGGTTAAAGTTCTCAAAATCTGGTAAACATACTTAATGATGTAGCAAGCCATTATCAATTTTTAAAGAAGCAAGTGTATTATTTTCTAAGAGAATGTTTTTCATACTTTTAGTAAGACAGTGGGCTTTCTGGAAACCCCAAGCTAAATTTACATGTTTCTTCCCTTCTTACAAAATCCAAAGAAAAGGATTCTTTTGTTAACTGCAGTTTCTGCATGAAACATAATCGGGCATTATAGTATTTTGTGATTACGAACATATATGTCTCAAACTAAAAATTTAAAATTGTACAGAAATACATAATATAGGAAATAAAAATCCTTTTAAAATTTTCCTGCTGGTTCCTTAGCTTGCCCTCTGATAATCAAGTATTTTCTTCACATTAATTGATCAAGATAATATGGAAACCAGTGATTAAATGTGTCCATAAGACAAAATACGAAAGGAATACAATTGGAGCAATGTAAAGTTTTTTTTAGAATTAGAAAATTTACTACTTCCATCATAAAGGTTAAGCAATTTAGAAGCAGTGAACTGTTGAAGAAATATACATTTTTATTGTAGCTAAAAAGGGTTTGGCTTTTTACAGATAAATATTTTTGGCATTATTCTGGTTGACTAGAATTAGAAAGGGGTCTATTTATGGTGGGTTAAGGAAGATAAGAAAAATTTTATTTATTTAAATAGATATGATCACCTCAAATTGATAAGGATGTATAATAAAGACTTATGATAACGAAATGTTGTATTTTACCTAAAATTGTTTTATAATCCTAAATTCTGATAGTATACTCAGTTAATTTGTGGATAATTTTACAAAAGTTGGACTATTAAAGCTAAATAAACTGAATAACATTAGAATTCTGTGTAGATTAAGGTTTCTTCCCTTAAATTATTTAGGGGAAGTGTTGATAACAAAACCATTGCCAATCTGTATCAAACATTACCCAAGAGATAAAGTCAGTCGAGTTGTTATTCATAGCTACTTCTTATTTAATTTGGCTATTGCTGAGTCTTTCTAATTTGTTTTTTAGGCGCTGAGGGGGTAAATGGAGAAGAGGAGTCGGTAAACCTAAATGATGCAGATGAAGGATTTTCATCAGGGGCTTCCCTCAGCAATCAGCCAGTTGGGACCAAACCATCCTCCTCCTCTCAGAGGGGAAGCTTAAGGAAAGTAGCAACTGGGCGTTCAGTCAAGGAAAAAGAAACTGCTTCTCCCATCAAATCCGGTGAAAGCCCCCGAGATTCAGTAGTTCGCAGGCAGTATGTACAGCAACCTCCTGATCTTAGTGCAGATTCGATCGAGCTGACACCGATGAAGAAACACCTGAGTCTGCCTGCTGGCCAGGTGGTGCCAAAAGCCAACAGCGTGAGTCTGATCCGGACAGCCAGCGCTTCCTCAAGTAAATCATTTGACTGTGTAAACGGCAGTCAAGCAAGTACCAGCTTTGGGGTTGGCACTGAGGGAGTTACTAATTTAGCAACTAGCAATGCTAATCGATACTCGACTATCAGTCTGCAGGAAGACCGGCTAGGTCAAGCTGGAGAAGGTAAAGAGCTGCTCAGCCCTGGCGCCCCCTTAACCAAGCAGTCTCGATCCCCAAGTTTCAATATGCAGCTAATATCCCAGGTGTAGATTTGACATCCTCTCTCCATCTTTCTGCTTACCTTTTAAACTGAACATTTCATTTTGCAAGAAGCAACTTCATCCCACGTTGTGAAAATATTGGTCATCGTAATCAGAGTTGATTTAGTTTAGGTATGTTCATACTGTATTTTGTATGGAAACAGCAATAATGTTTTCTTTCTCCTCCTTCCTATATCTTCTCTTCACCTATTCCTTGTGGATGTGTTTGTGAAGCAGTATAAAATGTTTGCATTTTCCATGCCCTCCTTTCTCCTTGGGTGATGTGCAATCCGTCGTAGGCTGATCGGTCCCATTTCAACACTGTGAGACTGAGGATATGCTAGAGGAAATGGTGTATATGATCCCTATGAAATGAATGACTCTTTGGCTTTCTTTTAAACACACACACACAAAAAACGGGTTTGTTCTCATAATCTATAAACTATGAATACTGGGTCATATTTTTTTTTCTCTCTTAACCAGGAGTGCCTCAGAGATTCTGCTATGACTTTGGACTTCTCTGAGTCTGTGCAATCATTTTCTTGAGAAGTACGGGGAAAAGTGTAGACTCTGCACTTTTTTATTAAAATGAATGTCTCTTTTTCTCCCATCTCCTTTATCTCGAGAATACGAATGTTTAGTTATCGAGGCATTTGAATCAAGTGTGACCACTTCCATTAGAGGGCAGTTGATTGTGTAATAATTGATAATGCACTTTCTCAATGGCTCAATAGTCATTATTAACATGTCTTCCCTCCTCCCCACAAGGACATAAGGATATTTCTGTCCTTCAGGTTTGAACAACTAACAAATCAGAGAATCCAAGGGGCATGTTCTTTTTCCCAGGAATGACTGACACTTTGGTGCTGGGGTTTTGTGGAGGGAGGGGTGGTCTTTGTTTAGCTTTTATGGGGTTTTGTGTGTGAGGGGAAGCTTCGATTGGTTTTCTTCTTTGTGAGCTGATGACTGAAGTAAAGCAAGTACGTCTTCAGGTAAAGAGAGGGATTTCTCAAGTACTTCCTGTGATGTCCGACTCTTGGAGAAACCCTTTCAGCTGCTTTCTAGATGTACCTAAATTCAGTCAGATATTTTGGATTTAGAAACCTGAAGTCCTGATATATCATATACTCCAAGGAAATACATCAGGGACAGATAATTGGCTGAAAACACTGACACTTCAATGTGACACATTTTTATAGAACATTTCTACGAGGGGGTACTGACTTGATTTCTCCTACAAGGACCACACTGCCTTTGTGTTTGACGTAATGCAATTTGTGTACCTTCTAATCATATAGCTGCAAAAGTTTCTCATTTTTATGAAATTTTGAAATCATGCCAGTAAGCTAACTGTTGAATGTATGTAAAGTAGCATTTGGTAAATATGCTACAAAAACTCATTATTGGTTTAAAAAATCTGATTTGGTTGGTTAAAATTTCATTATGACCTCTTCTGGGTCTCAGGCTCTAATGCTTAATTAAATAGAAGAGAATATGTTGGTTTTTGAAAATCAGTATATTGTGACTTGAACTGCTATGTGTTATCTTTCCACAAAATACATCAGAACTATTAGTGCTTTGTATATTTAGACATTTTAATTTTATTTTTGTGAAAGAAAAAATATACTGAATTTATAGAAAGCAAGTATTCTCATAATTAACGAAGTTTAAAATTTACCTCTACCAATTAAAATTATAATAGATTTTGATAAATAAAATAACTGGAAAAATGCCTCTTATTCTTTTCATACCTATAATTCTTCCCCTCTTTTTTTTTTTTTTAATTATAAGAGGTTTTTTGTTTGTTTGTTTTGTTTGTTCTTAAATGGATTTTCTGTTGTAATCTATATAAAGACAATTAGATGCTTATTTGAATTTGGTGGTCTGTAACATTTTTCATCACATATTAAAATGGAAAACTAGAATCTGAACTAGTATCTACGAAATTGCCAAAGTCCAGGATAAAGCTAAAAGTTGATAGAGATATATTGATTAGTGTGTGTGTGTGTGTGTGTGTGTGTGTGTGTGTACGTATGTGTGTATATAAGGTGTGTATATGTATATATCACAAAGACAATATTTTAGGTATCCCTTCTAATTTAACTAAGAGATGTCAGATAAATGAATTAAAAACTAGCCAAAATAAATGAAGTGTAAAGATTTGTAACATAGTAAGGAAAGCAAAGTTTAGGTATAAAAGGAAAAGAGCATTATACTTAACCAGGGCAAGAGATCTTAGCCATCGCTGGAGGTCAGTTACTTTTATGGCAGAAATACCACTTGACTTAGGAGGCTGTATTTAATGCAGCAAATTGTATATTTATTGGCACCTAACTCTAGTATGATTTTACTTAAAGCACACAAAAAATACCAAATAATATCAAATTACAGCAAAACCTCTAATAAATATAAGATCTCCCTTTGGTTTATTAAAAATCTTATACCTGAAAAGTTGGTTTTGAAAACTTTGAACTTAGAGGATTTCATTTATGTGTATGTCTATGTATATATTTTGTATGTATACCTAACCCTTTAATGTTGCATAAACCATAACATTTAAGTTTCTTTAAGTGATGTGATTTGGCCCTAATGAAAAAAACATTTCATTTAGTTCAAACTTTGCATTCAGGACTTATGTTCTGTGCAAATGGAATGAGTTAGTTTAACAAACCATAAGTCAAATTTTGTAAGAGGTTTTTCATATTCATCTACATTATTTATTGGATTGAATTAAAAATATGTCTCGGACATACAATAGTTGATAAAATATATGCCAGCAATATCCTTTAACATCCTTTTATTTTATGCTTCCTAATGTTCATTTAAAAGGAAAAGTCCTTTTATCTGTGGAACAGCTAGTTAGGGAGGAAATACTTGTTTTCTATAATAAAACAATTTGATGTCATCTATACCAGGCTAGATTAAGAAAACTCTGAAGCGGGGCGGGGGGGGGGGGGAATGGTATATATACAAAGATAATAATTTAATTAAAAAAAAGAAAACTCTGAAGGACTGGGGAACTCTTCTCTATGACAGTAATTGAAATCATGTTAACTAGAAAGCAAACTAAAATGTAAAGTGAAAAGCTAACTCAGAAGTAAGATTTTAAAAAAATATATATTTTATTGATTTTTTACAGAGAGGAAGGGAGAGAGATAGAGAGCTAGAAACGTTGATGAGAGAGAAACATCAACCAGCTGCCTCTTGCACACCCCCTACCAGGGATGTGCCCGCAACCAATGTACATGCCCTTGACCGGAATCGAACCTGGGACCTTTCAGTCCGCAGACTGACGCTCTACCACTGAGCCAAACCGGTTTCTGCAGAAGTAAGATTTTTAAATATACATTTTAGAAGCTGGCTGGGGGGTTGGTTGTAATTTGAAATCCTGACCCCCTACTCCTAGTACTCTTCTGTGCCTATTTATTACAGAATTTTATACTAGCAGAGACCCTAGAGATAATCTTGCTGGTCTCCCCTTCCCCAGCAACACTCCCCTTCCCCATCCATTCTCAAGAAACTGCGGCCCCAAAAGGTTGTGACATAATTAAGGTCACATAACCAAGAAGCAGAGCCAGAATAAAAAAAACTGTCTCCCATCAAATGCCCTACTGCCACCCTTTACTTATATGAACCATGGTAAACTGCTATGTAACACTCTCCATTTCTGTAGTTCCTGTCCAGTTTTGGACTACTAGTTGGTGAATACAGCACATTAAGAAAAATATTAAATCCAGAAAAGTACAGAGTAATAAATATAGATGGGGAAGTGTTGGAAATGTAGGTGTCTATGCCACAGGTGTAAAGATAGATACATTTTTCTTATTCTAATTTATGCCTTACTATTTTCTGCCACATAACAGTATATGCTGCCATTTTATAGTTGATTATATTGCTGGGGATTTATTTAAATGCAAAAATAAACCCAATGAAATGGCTTCGATCAGTGTTTCTAGCTATTTTAAAGTAATTTTTGAATCAGTCAGCTTTCACAGTCACCTGGGTAGCAGGTTAATTGTTTTGCACAATGGAGGATTGCAAAGTAGAGATTAAATTCAATTCCGTTAATTTCTAATGACAACAGAGATTGAACCTTCCTTGTGCTTAGAGCAGACAGATAAAAGCAACATTCCCTTATGTGACTAAAAAAGGTTTGTATTCATAATGGAATGGTGCCCATCATGTTATTAAAAATATATCCAGTGTACAGTGTTTTAAATGTGACAGTCTAAGCTATATAAGCAAAATATTTTCAACCTATATTCCAACATTCCACTTAGTAACTTTAAATGAATTATAATTATTTATTAGACACTGGAATACTGAAAATAACTTCTTTCAGACTGGTTAGTTTGCACTATATTTGTGAATATTTTAATGAAGTTGGGTATTTTTCCTACCTCACTTTGTGAGGTGTGTTATTGGTCCATTTTTGAGTACTTTAGTTGTTGACAATCAGTTGTCTCATTTAATTCTCTGCATGTTCATTTGTAAATTAAAATTAGTATGTGTCTTTAGGGGATAGCACACTATTTGTACAAACACTGGCAAGGAGATCTCTCCATTTCTGATTTTGGATTGCAAGGTAAATTTTGTTTTATGTTTTCTTAAATCAATATTTCACATAGGTATTTATTTTTCAGTTTAAAAATGTTGAATAGGTCATGCCAGTAGTTGGAAAACCTATAAGAATTTTAGAGCAGCTTTTCTATACTATGGCTATGTTAAATAGTCTGAACATGGTACTTTTTATCTTTCAAGTTGAATGATTATTGTCATGTTTTAAACCACCAAGTTGGTTGCAACCCTTATTTGTAATACTTTAATTTTTCTAAAGTGCTTTTTAGAAATAAGTTGTTTAAAAAACTAGATTAATAACGGAAACTCTAAATATTAGCATATTTGCCAGATTATAAGAAGATGGGATGTAAACAGGGCAAGTAAAACCATGAGTTCCTAGGTCGATCCACTTTCCCTTTGCCAAGGTGTTTATGTTTATTAATGTGAGACATACATTTTAGTGTTACCTGTGTTATATACCTCATGGGTATATCATATTGGCACTGAACATTCTTAGAAAATCCTGTTCCTGAATCATCCAGCGTGTACTTAAAACTACACTAGCTTTTTGACGGTGCCAGAAATTTGTGTGGTTATCCTAAGCCATGAGAATTAGAGGAGTGATCATCACCAAAACTTACCCTGCCTTGTAGGCACATTTCTTCGAAATCTGATCATAAAACAACACAATTTTGCTAACTTCAATCTCCAGAATTTGTGTAGTCTTAGCCATTGGTCACATGACAAATTTATATACCTAAGAGCAGACGGTTCAGGACACAGATGTTCGCAGAAAGCTAGGAATGATGTGAAATAACCTGGCAGCACAGTACAGAAATGTAAATTCTATGTTTTCCTTTTGAATTTTGAGAAAATGTTTACAAATTAAGGCACATTCAGATGTCTGGTATTACGTTTAATACAGATTTTACCCAAATAATTAGAATTGTGGCTTGAAGTATAAATAAATCTTCTAAAAATAATTGTGTATCTGGAAGTAAGTTAATTATTTAAACATTATTTTAAAAGCAAAATAAATTTAATTGGGTAGTCCATTCCCATCTTCATAATTGATATCAATCTGGTTTGTTGTATTTAAGTATCCACAGCTTAGTGTTAATTATATGAGATTAAATTTTTTATGTCTTCATTGGTTACAAAATTTACCAAAGAAAATATATCAGCCAAATATAATTGTTGAAGTACCTAACTGTTAAGGAATGAGGCTACTTTAACGTGAAGGACTGCTTTCTAGCCCTGGGAGAAATAGATATTAAATTATTCTTTTATCTGAAACATAGATATATAGTAGTAGCTACAAGATTCTATTTGAGGTTTTCTTATTGTTAGTAAAATGTCAACATTTACACTTGCAGCAGAAGTACCAGTTACAGGTTAAGTCCAAATAATCCTGTGGCGCATTTTCATGTCTCCTTAACGCAAATTATTAATGTAAGACATACATTTTAGTATTACCTGTGTTATATAGTTACAGCAATATCTTTTAACATTTTTTTTATTTTATACTTCCTAATGTTCATCAGTATTGAATTAAAAAGGGGGCAAGTTCTTAAAACTAGTATATTGTATGATATTATGACTTAAAAAATAAAATTGAGGGGAAAATTATGGAAATGCACTTTTCAAATGGGCAATGGGAATTATTTTTAGTAAGTATGATATGGGCTAAATTGGTATGTTTACATAATTTATGTTCATGATTCACTGGGTATATTTTCTCTGCAGAAAAACATGATTGGGTTATGAAAAGCTAAAATACTCTTTTTTTTTTTTAATGTATAGATCAATAAGAACTAAAAGATTTACTTAAACCATTAGTGATCTTTTTGTGGAAAATATGAAGTGGAATTTTATATTAACTGATGTTCCAAACAGGTTCTATGTATTATAATTTTTAATACCAGGTGGTAGTTAAAAGTAATGAATGTATTACTCTTTCCCAGCTATCTGGGAAAGAAAATTGGCTTTCTAACAATTATTAATATAGGTTTGTGTTTTATCATACAAACTGAATTGAGAGGTAATGCTCAATGTTCCATGTGTTTTAAAATATTTTTAATAAGTACATCAACTGCTTTCCAATGAATCTTTTTTATTCTTCTAAAAATTAGGCTGGCTTTACAGTCAATTTAAGTGGTTAAGTGAAGAGGTATTTATGGCAAAGATGATTTTCCCCATAATTGACTCTCCTGAGCTACAGTTTCTGGTTTTTCCTACTTGAGCATTATGTAGACTGATCTCTGTCAAAATGGACAGTAAAAAGAAAATATCCACTTTAACATGTGTGCTTCTTAAAAGATTATGGAATGTACATTTATATCTGCTCTCCTCCCTACCCCCCCCTTTCTTTTTTTAACCCAGCATCAACCTATGGCTTGGTATAAACTTCCCAAGTATCCAGAGAATAAATAGTGCTGGTGAAAATTTAAATAGGATAGACATGAATGAAGAAAATATGATCTCTATTGACTGACATTCTTTTAACCTAGGACTAGCAAAAACCTTCATTTTTTTTCAGAGCTGAAGAAAAAAACCTGCACATTTAAGATCATATTTATTGGTGCATGTAAGCCATTAACTTACCTGTCTTACTGAACCGGTTAATATTGTTGATTGTTGAAATGTGAAATGTAGACACTGTTGACCTGTAAATATATCTGCCAGAGATGAAAAAAATATTTTAAGGTATTGTAAATAAAGATGTATAAAATTCATTATTAGTCTGCAATGCAGAAAAATATGTAAGATGTTAAATATTGTGTTTCTTAAGAGATGTGTAATTTTTCCCTAGTTGTATCTAGTTACATTAAGAATGTAAATTTTCTTTTGTACAGTATAAAAATACAGCTTTATTTGGCTTTTGACTGGATTTCTCTGAGTTAATTTTATATCTTACTTAAATTTCATACCTTAAAATGATCTTTCATTGCATTTTTATTACATTATTTTATTAATGTATGCTTGAACCTTTTATTTATATGACACCCTATTAAATTAAGGCAGTTTATGAAATTAAGGCAATATATAAAACTACATAGAGCACCATAAAATAGAAATGAACATGAAAGCAGAAGTAAAATTAACACATGTATTATATGTTATTGTTGAGATGCAAGTTTATCTCTGAGCAGAAAGAAGATTGATTATGTGATTTTCAGTACCCTTAAAACAAATCAGTTTCTCAGGTGAAGCACAACTGTTTCTAGTAGCGAAATGTCAGAAAGTTTTCTTTTGTGGGTCCTTATAAAGAGCCATTATTTTAGTACTAAAGGTTTAGTGCACAAATGTATGCACCCGTGGGGTCCCTCAGCCTGGCCTGCGGGATCGGGCCAAAACCAGCACCGTGTCATGCCCTGAGGGGTCCCAGGTTGCAAGAAGGCACAGGCCAGGCTGAGGAACCCCACGGGTGCACATTTGGGGCCAGGGAGATACGTGGGAGGTTGGCCAGCTGGGAAGGAATCACGGGAGGGCTCTGGCCCATCTCGCTCAGGCCCAATTGGCTGGACCCCAGCAGCAAGTTAACCCACCAGTTGAAGTGTCTGCCCTCTGGGGGTCAGTGCACATCATAGTGAGCAGTTGAGCGGCCTTAGCATATCATTAGCACTTCGATTGGTTGAACAGATGACTGGACACGTAGCATATTAGGCTTTTATTATTTGGGATCATTTACACTCCCTTCAGTGGTGAATTTTGTAAGTGCATTTCCTCCCACACCAGCAGTTGCTTTTCTCTAGTTATTAAACTTCATCTTCTCCGCCTTGTGTTTTCTAATGTATGCTTTTGCTGTCGCTTGGAAAGGGGATTTAATGAAGAGCTGTGTCCAGGACCTCTTCCTTTTCCCTTTCCTCCACTTCCTAGAAAAATTTCTTCTGTGCTTTTCCCCCCTGTGGCTATTAGTCCTTACTCATTAGACCAAGGCTCTGTTTTCTATTTTTTTCAGATGCAACAATACAAAATACATGATGTTTTTTATATCTTATTTATTATGCCTTAATCTAAAACCATTTATGGGCCGGCTAGCAGTTCCAGAAGAGGAAGGTATAATGCAACTCACCCAGCCTTGAGTTTTCCTTTCTCCTCCGCTTGGCTCTGCATTTAGATAGGAAAGAGGAGTGTCACTGACCATTTCAGTTTCCTTTTATTCAAAACTAGGGACTCGTTGCAGGAATATTCCTGCAAGACTTCTGGCAAGCCCCCTCCTGCTACTGCCATCTCTCCCGCCCCCCAATCTCTCCCGCGGCAGCGGAGCCACTGCGGCTGCCGCCTCTGCCCTCCGCAACCGCTGCCCCTGCAGCCTCGCGCCGCCACTGTGTGCCTCGACTTGCTTTCCACTTTCCCTCCCTCTTCCTTCTATGCTGTCTTCAGTCTTCACTCCTCCCTCCGTGTATGCAAATTAACCGCCATCTTTGTTGGGTTAATTTCATACTCTGGTTGTGGGCATAGCCAAGGTACGGTCAATTAGCACTTTCCTCTTTGATTAGTGTAGCTATTATACTTGCTTGAAAATCTCAGGAAATATAAAGTACAAAAGAAAACATTTAAAATATAATAACATTGGAGGCCTGGTGGATTCATGTACCGGTGGGGTCCTCAGCCTGGCCTGCACCCTCTTGAAATCTGGGATCCCCCAGTTTTCCAATCACCACAGGCCAAGCTGAGGGATCCTATCAGTGCATGAATCTGTGCACGGGGCCTCTGGTATACTTAAAAGATCTTTAATCTCTTCCTATCCTCCCCATCCCCCTTTCCCTCTGAGATTCATCAGTCTGTTCCATGTTTCCATGCCTATGCATTGAACGTCTGCCCCCTGGTGGTCAGTGCAGGTCATAGCTACCAGTTGAACAGCTGAAAGGTCATTTAGGCTTTTATTTATATAGACTAGAGGCCCGGTGTACGAAATTTGTGCACAGAGGGGGTGGTTCCTCAGCCTGGCCTGCACCCTCTTCAATCTGGGACCCCCAGGGATGTCCCACTGTCCACAGGGATCCAGCCTAAACTGGCGGTTGAACATCTCTTTAACATTCCAGGACCGCTGGCTCCTAACTGCTTGCCTGTCTGCCTGATTGCTCCTAACCCCTCTGCCTGCCAGCCTGATCACCCCTTCCTTGCCCCACTGCCAGTTGATCAACCCTAACTTGCCTCCCTACCCACCTGATTGCCCCTAACTTGTCCCTCTGCCAGCCTGATCGCCCCTAACTGCCTCTGCCTCAGTCCCCAATCTGGCCTCCCTCTGCGGGAGATGACCTGGCGATCAGAGAAGGGAACAGCCCCCATTACCCAGCTGCTGCTACCACTGCCAGCCTGAGCTCAGCCCTTCCCAGCCACAGACTGTTGCCTGAGCTTCGGCTCTTGCAGGCGCTGCGGCTTTGTCTGGTAGGACATCTGGAAGATGTCCACTCTAATTACCATATTACCCTTTTATTAGTATAGATTATTAATATAGATAGTGAATAACCCTGGCCATTGCTTGGTTGGAGCGTCAACCAGTGCACATAAGGATTGCAGGTTCCATTCTGTAGGGGTTGGGGTGTGTATGGGGCAACAGATCCATGCATTTCTCTCCTCTCCTTCCCTCCCTCCCACTTTCTGAAAATCAATGGTGAAAAAAAAACTACCCTCGGGTGAGGATTAACACCAAAAAAGCACACACAAAAAACCACACAAGAGAAACAAAAACATTAATTTTTAGAAAACGGGACTTCATTCTTACTATATTTTTCCTTAAAAAAACAACACCCTATCTAGAGAAGCCCATGAACACTTTTAAGATTCTCTCTGAACAGAGAAACCTTGCTAACCCGCTACACCTCCGCGAACTTCCAGGGATCTAACCCACGCCCCCTCTCTCTCACCGGAAACGGAAGAAGGGAGGAAAGGCCTCAACACAGCGCTTTCCCATTAGTTTCCCTCAGGTTTCCAGGTGGGCGGGGCCCTCAGGTCGGCGCCGGACTGGCCAGCACAGCCGTCGCTCTTGGCAGGCCCTGCTTCCCATTGGTTCCCCGTAGCCCCGCCCCCGGAGCAGGGCGGGAGATTCGGTGTGCCCCAGAGGCGCTCCCTCCCCCGCCGGCGTCTGGGGGGTGTTTGGTCCTGGAACCTGCGACCCACCGGCGGCTTCTCGCGCCAGACTCCTGCCTTCCCCTCGCGCCGAAGCCGCCTTCCCTGTCGCGCCGCGGCGGCGGGGTAGCGTCCGGCGGGCGCGAGGCGGCCGAGCCGCGCCGGCGGAGACAGCGGTGCGTCGTGGGCGCCGCGCAGCCCGCCTTCCTCCCGCTCCGCTCCCCGCTGCTGAGGTGAGTCCTGAGGCGGCGCACCCGCGGCGCGGGTCCCGGGCTTCCCCTTGGCACCCGCGCCGGGGTGGCTGCGTCTCCCCCCGTGTCCCAGGCCGTCCCAGCCCGCGCCCCCAGGACCCCCGCTGGCGGAGCGCAGCCAATTGGTCGGCAGCGCGAGGCTCAGCCCGTAAACTCTTGTTGGGGCGACAGGCTCCATCTGGGAGACCGTTCGTCCGTCCGTCCGTTCGTCCAGCGGTGATCGGCCTGCTGTGCAAGGGCCGCCGGTTACCCTCGTGCCCGAGGCTGTAAAGGGAGAACTGACTGAACGTAGTTGTATCGGTCGTGACCCCAGTGGCGTCCCGGCGGAGGAGCGGGGACCGGGAGGCCGGGGGCGGGGGGAAGAGGTTTGGTCCCAGAGCCACCCCCGCCTGGAGCGACCCCTTGGTGTGTCCCCGCCTGGAGGCACGGAACGGAGCTGGCCGGTCAGCGCGGGCCGTGCAGTGCGGAAGAGCCCGGCTCCTTCGGTAGAGCTTCTGCAGGAGAAGGATGTGGATGATTCCCGTGTGGTTTCACAGCTGAGATCCTAATAGAACCATCAGGGCCTTCCCCGCTGCGGTCTGAAGGGAGAGCGGGGCCCCGCAGCTCCGCCGGGAGGCCCCGCAGCTCCGTGGGGCGGCCCAGTCCTCGCTGATTCAGCACTTTTCCATCAGCTGCTAGAGGAGATGTAGAAAAGTCCAAGAGATCTGCATGGTCAAATGGAAGTTTAGAGTAAACATTCACATACAAGGGAACATTTAATTAGCATTTTCATACACCAAGCACACGATTTCATTTAATAATCCCAACTTGGTCCAAAGCCACACGGTTAACTACTAGTCAGTGTGGAGTTAAGATCAGAACTCAGGTGTCTCTGATATTAAAACTGGTGCTTAACATTTATTTAACTCAGTTTACTTATCTCTAAATAAGAGGGCTAATTATATACATTTTTTTCTTTTTAATCTCAGTGGATTTAATGACCTAGTCTAGTATACATAAAAGTGCCTAAAACAGTGCCTGGCAAATAGCCCCTCAAAAATACTTTATGCAGATAATAAAGAAATCGTAAGTTTATTTCATACAGATGTCATGTAGATGCCTTAAACTTCTCTCTGTACACCTGTGTTCTCATTATAAGCAATATCGCAAGTAGAAAGATGGTCCAAAAGGATGTGTCTACTGGCAGTGTTCACTAAATTATAGATGAAGTATTGTCTTTATACACAAAGCATAAACCTAATTGAATTGTTGTGAGGGTTAAATGAGAATACATGGAGAATATTCAGAACCGTGTCTAGCACAGTATGTGCTCAAAATTGGCCTCTTCCCTGTATCCACCCCCATCCAGGTCTCAGTTACTAAGGTTTCCTGGCCAAAATGGTAATGGTCATTTTACCCTGTACTCTGCTATCATAATAACGTTGACTTTGTAAGAACTGCATTTATCTATTCACCTTGTTTGTTAAAACCCATCGCCGCCTTTGGTTGCTTTTGTTTTCCTCTTAGCTGCCGCTGGCTGAGTTCTTGTTTCAATTACAGGTGACTGCACCTGAATTTTCCACCTGCAGAATGTGTAGTACCTTTAAAGGTAAATGAAAATTAAGGCAAGTCTTTTGAGTGCTAGTTACAACATTTAGTAAGTTGTCTGTCTCCATGCAAATAACTGACTCATGAGGGGCACAGTCAGTAGTTCCTCTTGTCAGGAGAAAAGGTAAAAGTAGTATTTGTAAGAGAGGGGAAACAGTCATTTTTGGGGTAAAATGATTAGCTTGCAGTTAATTGGAATCATTAATTAATATCAGGCTATTGGTCTTATAAGTTATGAAGCTAGTTTGTCAGAGTAGCTAGAGTTTATTGATCTTTTGTCTGCCAAATTCATGTTTGCTCAATGAAGAACTGACTATAAAATATTAGAAAGTTTTATGTTTACTATTTAGTTACCAATATATCTAGGAAGCCATATTTATATTTGTAAAGTTGTTTGGAAAGCATGCAGTAATAATAAAGGGACGTCTTCTTTTTTTAAAAAATTTCTTTATTGATTAAGGTATCACATATTTGTCCTCAACCCACCATTCCAAACCCTCACCCTTCCCTACTCATGCCCCCACCTCCCTATTGTCCTTGACCACTGGTTAGGTTCATGTGTATGCACATAAGTTCTTTGATTGATCTCTCCCTTTTATCCCCACCCTCCCTTTGAGGTCCAACAGTCTGACCCATGGCTCCTTATCTCTGGGTCTGTTCTTGTTCATCTATGTTGTTCACCATTTCCCCCAGATGAGTGAGATCATGTTCTACTGGAAATATAAGAATCCAAAATGAGACAAGCAATAATGGTTATGCTGAAAGGCATATGAATTAGTCTGTAGTGAGTTTCTTTCTGGGCCAACGCTTCTTTTGAGACCCAATTTCAATGTCAAACAGTTCCTTATGTGTATATGTCAGCAATGATATTTCAGTTCGTGATGGTGGACAAATGGTGGTAATGCAGGTCCGACCCTCTCTGGATTGGTCCTGGGCAATCTGCAGTGATACACAGCTGTGACTGCTATTATGGCAAGGTGTCGTTCAAGGGAGGTCTTGAGGATTATTTGATCCAGGCTTGGCTCACCAGTGAAATATACAGACTTCTCAATGGACTGTGTTAATTCCTAGAGAGCAGAGATTAAAGTCCACCAATCCATATTCTTAGGCTGCACATTTTCTAAACTCATGTGGTAACCATTCCCTTTCTGGTAATGTTATTCTGTATGTTGATTAGATCTTTTTTTGTAGGCAGAATTGTTTTCTTGCTACTACATTTTAGTTAATTGGATTTAGTGTTTTCAAATCCCAGGTGCCACTTCCTCTTTCATTTTTCAGATAAGGCATTTAATTACCTATTATCAAAAACATAATATTAATGCAATAATGCATGTTATATTTTTCATACTTAAAGACTTTTCAAAGTGTTATAATATACATGTACTCATAATGTTAGTGTTTAATTTCTTTGGCTGTTAAGAATTTTTCATCTCTTTTGAGTGCTTTATTGCTTTTGTTTAGATTGGCAATGATGAATAAATTGGAGTTAAATGAAGACAAAGTGCTGGAGGTTCGGTTTGTGGGAGATGATGATGTTCTTAATCACATTCTTGATAGAGAAGGAGGTAATAAGTAATGGTTATAAATTATTTCACTTTTTAAAATATAGCCCTCTATTTTTAAAATATAGCAAAGTATTTAATCTAGTAAGATTGTAAAAAACTACTTTACTTTTTAGTTTATTCCTTTCAAACTTTATTGAAAATTAAAAATTAAGTTGTATCTAATCCTGTCTAATAAAGAGGGAATATGCTAATTGACTGCTGCCCTCAAAGATGACAACGCCCACAGACAATAAGAAGGGAATATGCTAATTGACTGCCCTGCCCTCAAAGGTGGCGACACCCACAGCCAATAAGGAGGAAATATGCTAATTGACTGTCATGCCCTCGAAGATGGCTGCACCCACAGCCACAAGATGGCACCACCCAGTCCCCTCAGCCCTGCAGCCTGGCCTTGCTGCGTGCCTCCCTCCGGAGTCCCTCAGCCTCCCAGGGCCGGCCTGAGGCACAGGCAAGCCTCAGGTGGCAGCTGCCCAGGGCCAGGCTGGGCTGAGGGACCACCCCCCTCCAGTGCATGAATTTTCATATACCAGGCCTCTAGAATAAAATAATCAATAGTGGTGATAATACATTTTCAAGGTTTTATATTTTTAAACTTAGTTATATAAGTGGAAGAGTGGTCAGATTATAAACTACAATAATTTGAAGTAATTTCATAAAGGACAAATCACTTCACTATTACCTTGATCATCTTTAAAGAGAAAAATACTGAATTTTTTCTCATCCTTTTAGTAATGACAATATAAGTAGTATAATTATTTTACTTATTTAAATGTAATGTTTAGAAAGAATTTATACCTGTCATGTTCTAATTATTTGGGTGTTCTTATAGGAGCTAAATTTAAAAAGGAACGACCTCAACTTTTGGTCAACACAAAAAAAATAATAAAGAAGCCGGAATATGATTTGAAGGAAGATGGCATTGAAGTCTTAAAAGATAAGAACTATGTGGAAGTTTTAGGACGAGATGTTCAAGGTACTTGGGGAGAGATGGGGAATGTATATTTATAAATAGCCAAAATTGCTTTGTAGGATACAATAAAGTAGTTTGGCAGGTTAGGCAATGGTGTGCCATATTATTTTTTCTAAAAATTTTTCTTTTACTATAAATACACATAACATGAAATTTATCATCTGTACCATTTAAAAAAAAATGTTTTATTGATTTTTTACAGAGACGAAGGGAGAGAGAGCTAGAAACGTCGATGAGAGAGAAACATCGACCAGCTGCCTCTTGCACACCCCCTACTGGGGATGTGCCTGCAACCAATATACATGCCCCTGACCGGAATCGAACCTGGGACTTTTCAGTCCGCAGACCGACACTCTACCACTGGGCCAAACCGGTTTTGGCTCATCTGTACCATTTTTAAGAAGAGTACATTTCAGTTGTATTAAATACATTCAAAATGATGTGCTACAATCACCACCATCCATCTCCAGAACTCTTTTCATAGTGGATGCTATATTAATATATTTCTCATTAGAAATGCATTACTTCAGGTTTTTTTCTCTGTAGATGAAAAGGTGGGAAGTACTGAGTTTCTACTATAGGTTTTTTTTCTCTACAGTTTTTTTTTTTTTAATTGAATTTTAGAGAGGGGAATAGGTTAGAGAGAAAGAGAAACGTCAATCAGTTGCCTCCCACACATGCCCCAACTAGGGATTGAAGGATTGTGGGTTTGATTCCTAGTTAAGGGCACATACTTGGTTTGCAGGGTGTGTGCAGAAGGCAGCCAATTATGTCTCTCTCACATCCATGTTTCTCTCCCTCTCTTCCTCCCTCCCTTCCTTCCACTTTAAAAATCAATGACGCCTGGCTGATATGGCTTAATGGTTGAGTGTTGACCTATGAACTAGGAAGTCAGTGTTGAATTCCCAATCAGGCAGGGCACATGCCCAAATTGCAGGTTTGGCTGTCGACCAATGATTCTCTTTTCTTTCTTTCTTTCTTTTTTTTTTTTTTTAAATGTATTTCATTGATTTTTTTACAGAGATGAAAGGGGAGAGAGAGAGAGAGTTAGAACATTGATGAGAAAGAAACATTAATCAGCTGCCTCTTGCACCCCCCCCACTGGGGATGTGCCCGCAACCAAGGTACTTGCCCTTGACCAGAATCAAACCTGAGACCCTTTATTCCATAGGCCAATGCTCTATCCACTGAGCCAAACCGGTTAGGGCCAATGATTCTTTCATCATTGATGTTTCTATTTCTCTGTCCCTCTCCCTTCCTCTCTGAAATCAATAAAAATATATATTAAAAGAGTAAAATTAAAAAAATAAAATTTATATAAACAGTATCAGATACTGTTGTCTTTTTTTATTTTAAAATATTTTATGTATATTGTTAAACCTTTATGTAAGAAAGTGACAGGTACAAATTTAAGTTGTTAGTTAAAATTTTATCTTTTTTTTCCTGTTAATTAAATTCAATTTTTTCTAAACACACCTGTTTTCTTTCAGAATCTTTGAAAAATGGCTCTGCTACTGTTGGTGGGAATAAAGTTTATTCTTTTCAGAATAGGAAACACCCTGAAAAGATGGCTAAATTAGGTATGTTGATTTTTGTAATCACTATTCACCTTTTCTAATTTTTTATTGTTAGAGTAAATAACCATACATAGATGACTCTTATTCTTTTTCCTTTTGAACGCTTCCTTTTCCTCCCTTGATCCTTTTGTAGTTTAATTATTTAAAAGCACATAGAAAAATTTTGTTTCAATGTAAAACCAAAATGATCTCAGTCAGCTAAGTTACTTTATATATGGCTTTTTATTGTGAAGTTTTTTTCCATATCCTGTTGATCAGCAGTTTTTATGCAAAACTAGAGGCCTGGTGCATGAAATTTGTGCACAGGGAGGTCTCTCAGTCCAGCCTGCACCCTCTCCAATCTGGGACCCCTCAGGAGATGTCTGACGGCCTCTCGAAATCCAGGACCGCTGACTCCTGACTGCTCAGCTGCCTGCCTACCTGTTTGCCCCTAACCCCTCTACCTACCTGATCACCCCTAACTACCTCTGCCTGCATGCCTCTTCTCTCCTAACTGCTCCCCTGCTGGTCTGATGGCCTCTAACTGCCTCTGCCTCACCTCACACCTGTAATCTAGATTCCTTCATCCAGCCGGTCAGAGGTACCTGGGACCTGGGCTTCCCTCCCTCTGGCTGGCTGCAGGCACCCAGGATCTGGGCCAGCTTTGCCTGGGCCGGCCACAGCTGTAGGGGAACATGGGCAGATGGCTTTGCCTGGGCTGGAGCCGTAGGCACCCCGGACATGGGCAGGTGGCTTGTGTCTCTACTGGGCTGCAGCCTGGCTGGTCCCCATTCCTTTCTTCCCAGTCTTGAGTGTCTGAGCTGTTACACTGCCTGACTAGGTGAGGGCGTGACGATCATTTGCATATTAGCTCTTTATTATAAAGGATGGCTTATTGTTCAGGTGAATGAGAAGGTCATCGTCTGAACCTTAGGCAAACGTATAGGTAGACTGTTGGGGAGGATGAGGACAGTGAAAAAGAGTAGTCAGGGGACCAGGATAATATTATTGAACCCAAATAAAATAATAATTTCAAAAAAGATGAAATTCTCTAATGAATGATACAGAGAACCAAGGACGTTAAGAAAAAGAAACCAGTGCATTTGTGAGGACTCTCATGAGTATCTTGGGTCAGTTTCAAGACTGTATGAAATTGGTTAGAAAGAGTTTGAGTCAGTAAAGTGGCTTTAATTTGCACAAACTCAAGTTGTCCTCCTCCACAAGCCCCCACTTTTTTTTTTTTAAAGCGAAAGGTAATAGTAGCAGGCAGGTTTCTTTTTTTCTTTTTTTTCTTTTTTTAAGATTTTTATATAAGTGAAATAAAGCTATTTCCTCTCTTCTGATATTGTCTGTTAAAAGATATTTTATATCTTTCTTCTGTTTATACAATAGCTTCAGAATTAGCAAAAACACCAAGAAAAAATGTGTCATACAGTTTGAAGAATGATGCTGAAATTATGACAGACATTCCTCAGTGTAGCAAAGGTAAGATTTTACCTCAGTTATTTGAAGAGGGTTTTCATAGTTATTACTTCAAGTTATCGTATGTTACTTTTTTCCTTGTCATGAGTACATATTTACATATTTTATTTTCTATTCTGAAAATTCACTTAACAAGCTGTGTGCCTTAATATACCCATGTTTAGCTATCAATAAAGATCCATGCTGGTTGAAGTTGTGTAGATTGATAGGGCCAACTAGAAACAGTCATAAAATCCTGTTGTTAAAAAAAAAAAATTCTGTTGTCATCTGCTTTCGGTAGCCAACTGTTCATAGAAGATTTGCTTTGGGACATATTATTTGAAATAACACTTATAATTTGTGGAGAATTGATCAGCAGTTGTTTTTGAGTGACCCATTCGAGCTAGGTTGCACTGTGCCCTTTTAAAATAATGAACAATGAAAAGGACTCCATTTTTTCTTATTATATGAATGCTACAGAAGTGCAGGACACAGCTGTCGCTAGTTAGAATAATAATGTAAGTAATAATAATAATTCAGCCTCTAGTGGAGATGCAGTTAATTGAGAATACAGTAATATGTGATGGCTTCTGGGTAGAAACTGCAACTTTGTTTTTAACGAAACTAGTCTGTGATGAAAAGTGAAGTATTTATAGTAAGTAATGGCTTTTTGTTTCATTCTTTAGGGCATTCACCTTCAGATGAAGTTCAGTTGAAGGTAAGTAATTGACTAAAAAACTGGCAAAAATCTTAGTGTTACTAAGTAAAACAAGTTGAAAAATAGAGATTTCATCTCTTGATCTGTATAGTGCTTTATAATTGAGTGGTATTTACCAATTAAATACCTAATTTATAAATGAAGAAACTGGGGTTCAGAGAGGTGAAGTGATTTGTCTAAGTTCACCTAGATAAGAAGGAGGAAAGTTGGGAAATGAAGGCAGGTCTTTTGGGCCCTACTGCATGCCTTTGTGTTAGAATTATCTTTGGTATTTCCAAGGGGAGCAGTTAGGCGGCTATCAAGCTGGTAGACAGTCAAGTGGTTAGGAGCCAGCAGTCCCGGATTGTGAGAGGGATGTCCGACTGCTGGTTTAGGCCCATTCCTGAGCAATGGGGCCTAAAACGGCAGTTGAACATCCCCCGAGGGGTCCCAGATTGGAGCGGGTGCAGGCCGGGCTGAGGCACAAATTTCGTGCACTGGGACTCTAGTAGTTTCATATTACCCCAAAACAAAGGTACTTTATCTTTTTATCAGTATAGTTAAAAATTAACATGTAAACAATTGTGGGCATTTTAATGTGCTAGAAATATAATGATAAAAGTATATTTTGTGAGTAAAAGAAAAACAAACTTTTTACTTTGTAAAATGTTTAAACACTTAAAAATACAGAAACAAAAAATATAAATTTCTGTTTTTCTCCTCTTCACAAAATGTGGTACTTTAACACCAGTAAATTTCCACATATTAAAAGATAAAGGGTGGGTGGGGGGGTTAGCCGGTTTGGCTCAGTGGATAGAGCTTTGGCCTAAAAACTGAAGGATCCTAGGTTCAGGATCCTAGGGCATGTACCTTGGTTGCAGGATCGATCTCTGGCCCTGGCCCTGGCCCTGGTTCAGATGCATGCAGGAAGCAACTAATCAGTGTGTCCCTCTCACATTGATGTTATTCTCTCTGTGTCTCTCCCCTTCCTTCCACTTGGTCTAAAAATCAATGGAAAACTATCCTCCAGTGAGGATTAAGAACATCAACAAACACACACACACACACACACACACACACATGCACACACACACAGAAAGATAAAGGGGAGGGTATTTAAAAAAAAAAAAAAGGAAAAAGGGTAAAGGAGAGAAAATGGGAGACATCTGTAATACTATCAATAATAAAAAATATATTAAAAAATAAAATAAAAAATTTAAAAAATACTATAAAAAATAATAAAAGTCCCATTGCTATCTGTAATAATGCCTATTTCCTTGTTTAGTCATCATCAATGGACATACATATCTTTTTAAAAATATATATATTTTATTGATTTTTTTTTTACAGAGAGGAAGGAAATGGGATAGAGAGTTAGGAACATTGATGAGAAAGAAACATTCATCAGCTGCCTCCTGCATACTACCTACTGGGTATGTGCCCACTGCCAAGGTACATGCCCTTGACCGGAATCGAACCTGGGACCCATGAGTCTGCAGGCTGATGCTCTATCCACTGAGCCAAATCTGTTAGGGCAGTGGTTGGCAAATTCATTAGTCAACAGAGCGAAATATCAATAGTACAACGATTGAAATTTCTTTTGAGAGCCAAATTTTTAAAACTTAGACTATATAGTAGGTACATTGTTATTAACTTAATTAGGTACTCCTAAGCTGGCCTTTGCTAAAAACACAAGGGGCCAAAGAACCGTGTGTGGCTCATGAGCCGCAGTTTACTGACCACTGGGTTAGGGCTAACTTTTAACAAAGAAAATTCTTCTAAACTGATGGGTGAAAAATATTTCAAAAAGCTGATATACTTATGTTTTTTCTTTATATAATAATAAAAAAGTACATACTTACTTTACAGATATCTAGAATACAACTGATAGAATCACTCTAGGAATCTGGAATTTGTTGTATCATTTGTGTTGTGTTGTGTGTTTGTCTCTCCCTCCCCCCCAACCGCTCTCCCAACAAAAATCATTTGTCATTGTCTTCTGGTTCTAGGAACTAGGTTCCTTTAGTTCCAATTAGTCTAGTGAAAACAAAATATTTTTCTTTTCTAGCCTCTTTAATTCAGATCCATCATTAATTCCCATGTCATCATTATTATTTGACTATTTAAACTATATTATTTTTAATTTTTAAACAGAACAATGATAAAAGTGAATTTATGTCAACAACAACTCGTGTTCTAAGGAAAAGATTAATAGGTATGTATTTCTTTTTTTTTAATGTTTATTTTTATTGATTTCTTAGAGGAAGGGAGAGGGAGAGATAGAAACATCAATGATAAGAGAAAATCATTGATCAGCAGCCTACTGCTTGCCCCCTAGTGGGGATAAAGCCTGTAACCTAGTATGGGCCCTTGACCAGAATCAAACCAGGGACCCTTCAGTTCACAGGCCAATGCTCTATACTGAGCCAAACCGTCTAGGGCTGTATTTTATTTTCCCTACTGAGTTTTTATAAAGAAAAAAGAGAATGGTAGTAGGTATGACTGACAGTTTCTGCCTCAGATTCTATGTGTCAGGCATTGTTAGTTGCTTTACATATATTTCACTGCAATCTTCACAATGTTCCATTAAATTAGGCACTATTAGTCTCACTTGATAATTGAGGAAACTGATGCTCTAAAAACTTAATATAACTAGTTCTGGTGAAATCACTAGCAAATAAAACCAGAAGTCAGATTCTCTTCAAAGCCCACATTTTTCCTGTTACCCCACAATATCTCTTGTCAAACTGTCAAATTTTCCCAATTGCTTTCCCCCCAACAGCCCCAAGGTCTCATTCTGACAGCGAAAGTGAATATTCTGCTTCCAACTCAGAGGACGATGAAGAGGTTGCACAAGAATTTGAAGAGGACACTAATAAAGTCATATTGAGCCCGAAGCCTCAAGCTCAGAATAGAGTAGTTTCAGCTCCTGTTTACAAAGCAACACCTTCTAAGAAAATGAAAAGAGATAAAACAGTAAGTGAAGAGAGAGACTTAAACCTTCAAGAAAAATTGTGTAATTTTGCAAAGATATGCTACCTTAAGAGAAGAGATCCAAATGGGGAAATCATACTTTTTCTTCAATTCTCTATATTTTGTCAATCTTTCACATAAATTCCCATGTATTTTTAGCTATTTCTGGACTTTCTGTTTCTCTAATAACTAGAGGCCCGATGCACAAAATTCGTGCAAGAGCAGGCCTTCCTTCCCTTGGCTGCTGGCACCGGCTTCCCTCTGGCACCCGGGAGCCAGGCTTACCTCGCAGCTCCACCTTTGTCCAGAAGGTTGTCCAGGAGGATGTCTGGTCTAATTAGCATATTACACTTTATTTTATTTTATTTTATTTTATTTTATTTTATTTTTTTAAATCAATCTTTATTGTTCATATTATTACAAAGGTTCCTCATTTCTTCCCCCCTCCACCAGGTTCCCACCCCACCCTCCGCCCCCTCCCCATCCCCCATTGTCCTCATCCATAGGTGCACAGTTTATGTTCAGTCTCTTCCTCCCTCCCTTTCCCCGATAGTAAATCCCTTTTCAGATAGTAAATCTGTTACTTAGCATTTTCTCATATCAATAATACCTCCACATGCCCAATGATACATTTCACACAAAAGACATTTCCAAATAGGTCAACCAGCCTCATCCAGGCCCCACCCAAGGCACTCACAGATCAACACCCCAGCGCGATACTAACTCAACACATCCAGATCTAAGCCTTCATCACTTGTTTCAGCAGACCCTCAAGTTCCCACAAAAGTTTCCAGCCATGTCTGAGAGGCAGCCGTGGGGCAGGGGCAGACGAGGAGCGAGCTGTTCCGGGCCTGGCTGCTCCGGGCCTGGCCTCTGTTGCTCTGGTTTGTTCCACAACCAGTTGCTCCGGGTCTGGTCACTGCCGCTCCCGACCTGGTTGCTCTGGACTTGGCTGCTGCTGCTCCGAGCCTGGCCGCACCCGACCCGGCTGCTCCGGGCCTGGCCGCTCCCAGCCTGGCAGCCACTGCTCCAGGCCTGGCCACTCCCAGCCTGGCAGCCGCTGCTCCGGGCCTGGCCGTATTTTTATAGATATTGTAATGTATGCTGAAAGTGACATCTCAAGTCAGTTGTATAAAAATGGGCTTTTAATTAAAAATATAGATTTGATAATTGGGGGCAAGATTTCTCAATGTATACCTTATATAGTTTTATTTTTTGTAACATTTTATAAATATAAGTAATAAGTAATGTGGCTATGGATCCAGGCTGAGCTGTTGGGAAGAAAACCATAGACATGGCATGAGCAAAGGCTAATTAACCTGGTATTTTGTTTAAAGATTCAGAGCAATCAGGAAGTCTACTGCTTGATGGCCTCTTATCCCATATCCACCATAGAGATTAGCCCTGCCCTAAATCAGTAGAACAAGTACTATTCCACTTAACTGTAATAATAATAGGCAAGTCTTTTTACCTTGCTGTTGACATCTTCCTCATTTTCACAGTGCTTCAACTGCAGTGATATTAAAGGATTTGCTCAGACTGTGTGAGGCAAGACAAAAGTTCTGATATGTAAACCCTCCTTTTTAAAGTTTAAGTGGAAATTATATGTTGGGACTTAAGAATAAATTTGGGGGAATAGACTACTTCAGTCTAATCATGGCTTTAACTTTTATGGTCCTAAAAGTTACTCAGTGTTATCACTGCAGTTAAATTTGCTTGGTCCAAAATCTATGTTGTTGCTTTGAATAGAATATACTGAATGCCAAATAAAGAATTTCACATATCCTATTTTACACTACTTATTACAGTCTGGTTCTGATATAAAACAAATATCTAAAACTAAGAAATGACTTTGTGTTTTCAGAGTGACTTAGTAGAAGAATATTTTGAAGCTCACAGCAGTTCAAAAGTTTTAACCTCTGATAGAACACTGCAGAAACTAAAGAAAGCTAAACTGGATCAGGTATGTTACAGAGAATGTTACTTCTAAATTTTTCCTGTTGTAAGCTGATTTGAAGAGTTAAATGTAGATAAGCAGAATTATTTTCCAGATCAAATGAAACACAAATTAATGCGATGTAACTCTTACATATTTTATTATATACTAAACTTGAGGCCTGGCGCACCCTCTAACAATCTGGGATCCCTTGGGGAATGTTGGAGTCCCGGTGCATGGTTTCAGCTCGATACCCGCAGGCCACTAGTATGTATATAAAATCTTTGGTTAATCTCTTCCCACCCTCCCATCTCCCCCTTCTCTCTTGAGATTCATCAGTCTGTTCCATGTTTCCATGCCTATTCATTGAGCATCTGCCTCCTGGTGGTCAGTGCACATCATAGCAAATGGTCAAATGGTTGGACAGTCGTTTAGGCTTTTATATATATAGACTAGAGGCCTGGTGGATGAAAATTCATGCACAGGAGGGTCCCTCAGCCCGGCCTGCTCCCTCTCACAGTGAGGGAGCCTTCAGTGGCGGGAGGTGACTCGGAGATCAGGGGAAGGCATTGCCAAATTGTTCCAAGGAAGAGATGGTATTAACACCTGCTTATAATCATGTAAGTGGTTCTGGGGGGAAAACTTAGCAAATTATTTACTGCTATCACATATTATTACCAAAAAGAACATTATAAACAATTATTTAAATCATATCCGAAATACTATGTATACTCAGTTCATGCACTCATTACCAAATTAATGTCTCCTAACCTCTATCTGTAGAAAATATTTTTAGTTTGGATTAATTTCATGTATGTGGTTTGAAAGTGATTTTCTTCCCTCTTCCTTTTTTGTTTTTTTTTAGCAAACTTTGCGTAACTTATTGAGCAAGGTTTCTCCTTCCTTTTCTGCTGAACTTAAACAACTAAATCAACAATATGAACAATTGTTTCATAAATGGATGTTGCAGTTACAGTAAGTACTATCATCATTGCAAAACCTTATAAAATAGAGAATAATGTATATTTATTGTCTGTGTAATCAAAATAATTTAGGTGATTTTCTTTTTGCAACAAACTTGACATATATTTTTAGTAATATATAAAAATTTGAATAAATAGGTGTTTTTTTCAATTTTATGATGCAAATGTGGAATTTTCATTATTGTATGGCTCTTCTCAGAAATTCTAGTTTTCGAGAAGTTTATCTTTTCTAAATTTAATTTAATTTGCCAGTAACAGGTCAAAGGGTTATGCTAGTAAGAAGAGAATGATTATCTTCCCTGGTAGGCCCTCAGCTCTTCTCAGTAACTCTTTATGATCTGTCATTAAAAATTTATAAAGCAGTTCTCCACACCTCCTTATTCTTTCTTCTAGTATGTCCCTCCTCTTCTATTCCTCCCATTAGCCAGTGTGATCTTTCTAAAAAGATCATGTTACTTTCCTGTTTAAAACCTTTCAGTTACCAACCGACTAGTTCCCAGTAAATGCTCATAGTCCTGAGAATAAAATCTAATTAGTTGACTTACCAAGACCTTTGTGACCTAGCCCCTGCTTACCTTTCCAGTTTAGTCTATCAATTAAAAGTCTGCTTCAGCCTGTGAAATGTTTTAGTGCCTGCATCTCCCATGTTGTCCTTTACTTCTCAGCATCTTCAGGTTGAAAGTAGTATGAGCTGGAGAGAAAGCTATTAAAATTGGGACTCTACATTTGGTGTACAAATAATAAAATTGTGCTTTTACCGTGTACACTTTGGGAATCATTATAGTTATTTAGTCATCCCAGTTCTTGTATTCTTTTATAAGCTTTAAATAAGGAAACTGATTGATTACAAAGTTGGCATTAAGAGGTACTGAACTTTAATTTCATGAATGCTATCTTTCCTAACAGCCTGGGGTTCAACATTGTGCTTTATGGTTTGGGTTCTAAGAGAGATTTACTAGAAAGGTTTCGAGCCACCATGCTGCAAGATTCCATTCATATTGTCATCAATGGTTTCTTTCCTGGAATCAGTGTGAAATCTGTAAGTTTCAAAAAAAAATGTTAAAAGGTACAACATCATCATATCTCCTGCCAGTCTATACCCCCATGTTAATGAGGTTGCTACTTCTCATTCTGGTGTATTCAGTTTTTTTGTTTTTAGACTTCCTACTAGTAAGATTGCATACTGCTTAATTAAGATGATAATCTGAGACTCAGAAGGTTTAACTTTGAGTCTCCTACTTTGAAACTGATAAGGTATTAAATCTTAGAGAAAAGTTAGCTTTGTGTACTGTACCAAATACTAATAATACTTCTCTGAAGAACAGGATTATGTGGGACCTCAATTTTATTAGACTTTTATGTCACTTTGGTACTCTAATAAAAATATAAGTAATACTTTGCCGAAACCGATGTGGCTCAGTGGATAGAGCGTCGGCCTGCGGACTGAAAGGTCCCGGGTTCAATTCCAGTCAAAGGGCATGTACCTTGGTTGCGAGCACATCCCCAGTGGGGGGGGTGCAAGAGGCAGCTGATCGATGACTCTCTCTCATCGACGTTTCTAACTCTATCCCTCTCTCTTCCTCTCTGTAAAAAATCAATAAAGTATATTTAAAAATATATATATAATACTTTGTAGTTTTATAATAATTTATAGATAATTTTTACTCCAAATGCTCATATTTCTT
This sequence comes from Pipistrellus hanaki, assembly GCF_964339955.1. Lineage (NCBI taxonomy): Eukaryota > Metazoa > Chordata > Mammalia > Chiroptera > Vespertilionidae > Pipistrellus > Pipistrellus hanaki. The sequence continues at coordinate 73,699,451 of NC_140510.1, read as the reverse complement.
TCTTTTTTTATATAAAAAATATATTTTATTGATTTTTCACAGAGAGAGAAAGAGAGAGGGATAGAGAGTTAGAAACATCAATGAGAGAGAAACATCAATCAGCTGCTTCTTGCACACCCCCAACTGGGGATGTGCCTGCCCACAACCAAGGTACATGCCCTTGATCGGAATCGAACCTGGGACCTTTCAGTCCGCAGACTGAGCCAAACCGATTTCGGCTGCTCATATTTCTTTATCATTTGAAAATTAATATAAACCTTTTGGGTGCTGGATATTAACTAATGTAGTATTCCTTTCTAAAAATGTCAATGATTCTGTTCTGTTTCCTTTAATAAATCAGTAGTTTTCTAATGTTTTTCATATTGTTGGGGGTATTTTGGGGGGGGAGGGGTTGTTGCACTCCTCTTATATTATCTTTACATCTTTGTTATTCCCTGTTTTCTTTCTTTTAGCTATAACTTATGCAAAAAAAAATTTAAATAAATAAACACACACAAACACACACACATACACACACGAAGATAGGAATACTTAAGTATGGGAAACTTTTTTGTTTTGCTAATCCTCACCTGATTTTCAGAGAGAGTAGAAGGAAAGGGGGAAGGAGATAGAAAGTAGAGAGAGAAACATTGATTTGAGAGAGACACATCGATTGGTTGTCTCCCCCACCAAGGCCAGGGATGGAACCTGCAATCGAGGTACACGCCCTTGACCAGGAATCAAACCTTTGAGGGCCAATGCTCTAACCAGTGAGAAACATGGCCAGGGCCAGGTAGAATTTTTTTAAAAAGTAATTTTTTTAATACTTGGAGGGAAATCTATATTCATTTTTAATTTATAAAAAAGGATTGATTTGTTAATTGTATTTATCTTATATGCAGAATAAGTTATAATTGATGTACCTCTTGCACTTCTATGATACAGATCCTGAATTCTATAACAGAAGAAGTCCTCGATCATACGGGTACTTTCCGAAACATACTGGATCAACTAGACTGGATAATAAACAAATTTAAAGAAGGTAACATGAAGTAGATGCTCTAGTTTTAGGGTGAAGATAAGCATATACTTGTATTATTCATGTATTCATACAAAAATGAGGATTATTTTTACTTTTCTCACTGCTGATTTAGATCACTCTGAAATAGTTGTGTTTTCTTTTTCTATGAACTTCACTGATTTCCAACAGGAAAAAATTACTCCTACTACCTTGATTCTGTATAGCCAAAGCCTCTTATTTCAGAATAATTTTCAGATTTCATTTGTGATTGTAAAGTGCCTCCAGTTGATTGGTACACTTTGTGAGATACTTTTATATTTAATATTTTTATAAAAAATTATTTATTCTGAATAAATATTGCATTTCAGTAATTTCATATACTAAAATATGGAATGGGCCGAAACCGGTTTGGCTCAGTGGTTAGAGCGTCGGCTTGGGGACTGAAAGGACCCAGATTCGATTCCGGTCAAGGGCATGTACCTTGGTTGTGGGCATATCCCCAGTAGGGGGTGTGCAAGAGGCAGCTGATCGATGACTCTCATCGATGTTTCTAGCTCTCTCTCTCCCTCCTTCTCTGTACAAAATCAATAAAATATATTTTTTAAAAAATATGGAATGGGAAAAAAACCTATTTTATTCTTTTTTTTAATTTTTTTAAATTTTATTTTATTCTTTTGGTGTGAACTTTGTTTATGTGAGCATTTCAGAAAATTAGAAATAAAATTATTTAGGCTCTAACAATTGTCAGTCAATTCTTGCTTAAGAATTAAAAGGAGTAGTTTGTTATGCTTAACTGATTTGATGGGTAATTTTGGTATCGTTTTTACGCTCATTAAAATAGCTGCCCAAGTTGTTTCTAGAACATATATGTATTGTATATGTAATACGTTGTATGTGATATATATTTGTTATATAATTATATGTAATTACAATTGTAAATATAGCATATGTTATTTATGTGTAATTTATGTTTGTTTATATATAATTTAAATACTGTTGACTGGTGGCTTCTTGTATTCGAGGAACCTTGGACTTTGGAAATGTGTCATCTCAGGATTTTTGTCATTATATTGTCTCTCTTGTCCCTTTATCCCCAGGGCAAAAAAATGTATTCATCTCTCTGAAGGGCTCAGCTTCCATCATACTGCCAAATGCCCATTTCTTATCAACTCCTGAGAGACTTACAAATAACTTTTAAAAATATGTATAGGACTTCTTCCAGAAATCCTAGGAGAAAATTAACCTAATTAACCTGATTCTACTATCCTTCCATGCTATTTTACTTTCCTATTTCAATATGATTTAGAGTTTTTGAATACACATCTGCCTCTGCTCTTTATCTCTTTCCTTCTTAATTTCTTCTGTGTTACTTAAACTGTATACTTGAAGGTCACCTGTCATTTTCTTCTTACTAAACATTGGCCTGGGCTCATCCTTTATCTTGATCTGCAGTATTTGATGGTGTTCACAGTGTCATCCTCCAAATTCTTCCTTCATTGACCTATGATATTTTACTTCTCTCACTTTTCCTGATTTCTTGAGTAATAATATCCTAAGCCTCCCCCTCTCTTTTATTGTCTCCTTTGGATGTTGTGATGATAGTGCATTTCTATATTAAATCTTAATGCTTCACAAGAACTCTCTCTCGTCTTCTTGTGTGTGTGTTTCCCCTCCACTCCCACCTTACCATTCAATATGCACAGATTCACCCCAATCTAATATGCATCTTGCCTGATTACCTATACCTTAATTAGAATGGCTTTTTTTTTCTTCTTTTTTTAAAATATATTTTATTGATTTTGTACAGAGAGGAAGGGAGAGAGAGAGTTAGAAACATCGATGAGAGAGAAACATCGATCAGCTGCCTCTTGCACACCCCTTACTGAGGATGTGCCCGCAACCAAGGTACATGCCCTTGACCGGAATCGAACCTGGGACCCTTCAGTCCATAGGCCGACGCTCTATCCACTGACCCAAACCGGTTTCGGCTAGAATGGCTTTCTTTAGGGTCTGATTCAAGTGCTAACCATTCCAGTTAAGTCTAATTACTCTAGTCCCTATTGATTTTCAATTTTATTTTTAGAAGAGTTTAATAATGTCTTGCCTATTTTATGAATGACTGACATAGTGTCAAATAAATTGTATATCCCTAAGCAATAGTTATTTTGTCCTTTAATATATTCTTTAATTCATATTGTATGTGATGGGGATTTCACAAATACTCATTGCAAATAATAATTGAATTATTTTTCTTTTTAGATTCTTCTTTAGAACTTTTCCTTCTTATCCACAATTTGGATAGCCAAATGTTGAGAGGAGACAAAAGCCAGCAAATTATTGCACAGTTGTCATCTTTACGTAACATATATCTTATAGCATCTATTGATCACCTCAATGCTCCTCTCAGTAAGTTAAATGTAACTTTTTCTTGAAATATCAGTCTTACAAAATTTTATTTTTTTAAAAAAATATATATTTCATTGTTTTTTTTTTACAAAGAGGAAGGGAGAGAGGTAGAAACATTGATGAGAGAGAAATATCAATCAGCTGCGTCCTGCACACTCCCTACTGCAGATGTGCCTGCAACCAAAGTACATGCCCTTGACTGAAATCGAATCTGGGACTTTTCAGTCTGCAGGCTAACGCTCTATCCACTGAGCCAAACTGGTCAGGGCCAAAATTAATTTTCTTAATGTTGCTACAGCATATTTATTTTTTTACTACAGTTTTATTTTTGTTGCATTTTTAAAGACACAGGTAGCCAAGAATCTAGGTGTCCTCCATCTGATTTAGAACATAATTATTGGAAATAAAAATTCAGCTTCTAAAGTAAGTGTTTTACACCTAAAGCTCCTTGAAAGAGAGGAGACCCAACTGATATTTTGGTCTTTTTCTTCTCTGAGGTATTACATTTATTTTATGCAGTGTAATTTTGAGACTGTGATCATCTTATTGAACAGAATGTTATTCAAACTTTTTAAAATGCCTTGGTAGCACTAATGTATTTTAACTTGTATTTAATGTACCAATGAAGGTTCAAATGTTGATTGATCATAAAATTAGATTTGGATGGGGAAATGGCAAAAACAAGTTTATAGGATTCATTTTTTTATTTAATGTTTACTCATTTTTTCCTGGAGTAGAATTTAGTAACAGGACAATGTAAGGATAATTATTAATTGTTTGTATTTCTTTGATTTTGTGCTCTAGTGTGGGATCATGTAAAGCAGAGTCTTTATAACTGGCTCTGGTATGAAACGACTACATATATTCCTTATACTGAAGAAACCTCCTATGAGAATTCTCTTCTCGTTAAACAGACTGGATCACTACCACTTAGTTCCCTAACTCATGTCTCACGAAGCCTTACCCCTAATGCAAGGTAAGAATAAAAGCTAGTTTCTTTTATCTGTTCACATAGTTAGTGATAGAGCTATGGCTAGAACTTAGGTCTTTTTAATTGTTTTTATTTTTATTGAGTTCAGGGAGGAAGGGACAGAGATAGAAACATCAATAATGAGGACAGTATGTAATGTTTCTTGGAGAAGGAACAGAAGCTAACATAGACAAGCCAAGTATTCCACATTCCCTTCATGTGTTTTACTACTAGCTGTTTTCTTTTGATGTTAAATTTTGGATTTGAACTTCTGTGTGTTTTTCTCCCTAGGGGAATTTTCAGACTACTAATAAAGTATCAGCTGGATAACCAGGATAACCCTTCTTACCTAGGTATTCAATCTTTATGATACTAAATTGTATCACTTTTGTTTCACCCCATAAATTCCTTTTTCTGGAATCTAATAGCATCCAGTTTTTCACAGCAGTGCAGTGAATAAATGGTTTGCTCTGTGATCTTGGTGTCCGCCACATAGCAAATATCCTCACAATCCTATAAAAGGCCAACTCAGCTTGCTTTTCAAATTTCATGTGCTAACTGTTCATGTGTGTCTACTAATTACATACATTTCATACATTGGGCATCTTAGATTTTCTTGAGTAAAAATAATGTATTAAGCATTTTAATAATCGTTCAGCTCTCATGACTTACTTGTTAGTTCCCTCTTTAATAGTCAACTTTATTCACACTATTTAAAACTGCCTGTAGAGTACGCCACACTTGGTCACAGTTGCCTATTTTTAACCAATTGTTTTGTTTAAAAAATATAAGCCACAGTATTCTCTAGTTTTGCTTCTTCCAGAAGCACTTACCTTGTTTTTAAGTCAACACTTAATGACTGCTTTGAAATATGTGCCCACAGCACTTTATCTCTGTGCTCTTTGGGATGGGTATCCTATATGGGGTTCTGTGTGAAATGCTGATTTATGTTCACATCTCCTTTTGAACTCTCCAGGACTTTCTTTTCAAGATTTTTACCAGCAGTGTCGGGAGGCATTCCTTGTCAATAGTGATCTGACACTTCGGGCCCAGTTAACGGAATTTAGGGACCACAAACTTATAAGAACCAAGAAGGTGAGACTTGGCTGTCACAGCTTTCTATTCCAGGAATAGCACTGCTTGTTTACTTAAGGTCAAGGGTGCCTCTGACCGAGATCTGATTGTGGAGCTGAGGGTCCATGGTGGATCTATTTAGGCAGGAAGCCATTTGAACTCTGTAGAGAGGTAAGGTAGTAAGGTTAGAGGGCCAGGAACTAAGCCTAGAAGGGTGACAGTTAATGGCAAAGTAAAAGATGAGCCTACAAGAAGAGAAACAGCCAGTCAGGAAGAAAGCCAGGACTTGATGTTACAGAAACTAAGAAAAGCATGTTTTAAGAAAATAAGAATGGTCTTCAGAATGGGCCTTTTAACGCTCCTGGAGCTAATTGTTTGCAAATATGCTTGTTCAGAGTGTGGAAGTGCACAGTGAGGTGCTGCTGAGTGGCCAGTGGAGGACTAAAAGATGACTGCGTTTAGGAACATGGAATCCCTTGGTCTAAGCAATTTTCAACGGCATGCCACAAGGTTTAAAACATGTAATACCTGACTATTTAGTTAGGGCACTGACCTCTTTTCCCTTAGATTGTCAAGTAAATAAAAATGACAACAGCCGCCGAAACCGGTTTGGCTCAGTGGATAGAGAGTTGGTTGGCGGACTGAAAGGTCCCAGGTTCGATTCCGGTCAAGGGCATGTACATTGGTTGCGGGCACATCCCCGGTAGGGGGTGTGCAAGAGGCAGCTGGTTGATGTTTCTCTCTCATCGACATTTCTCTCTTCCCCTCTTCCCTTCCTCTCTGTAAAAAATCAATAAAATAAAAATAGAAAGACACCTTACTATCCAAGGGTGGGCAGTTAATGAGAAAAAGGCCTTCTCTCTAAAAAAAAAAAAAATGACAACAGCCAACACAAATACCTATCCAATGAATGAATCAAAATTATACCGATTTTTGTCAGATTGGCAAAAAAAAAATGTTTTTGGGTGTGTCACAGAATTGGAGTTTATATGTGCCCTGAGATGAAAAGGGTTGAAAGTCACCGATCTAAACAAAAGCTCTTTTGGTGACGTAATAGTGGCAGTAGCTCCGTTGGACTGGGTTGAGGGAGAAGTGAGGAAATGGAGACTACCATTTAGACAGCTCTCTGAAAAGGTGCAGATGCAGGGGGATAGATGGAATAGAATGAGGTTATTTAATAATGGGAGATACTAAATGTAGTTTAAAACCAATGGACTGGATCCAGGTAAAATGGAAATTAACAGAAAAATCAATAGTACAAGATTCCATAAAAGAGGATGAAGAAAGTAAATAATCCACTCACTTGCTAGACTTCTTTCCCACTCTAAAGTGGCCTAAGAACTCAGTGAATTTAAATATATTAAAAAAATATATATATATATCTGTGACCTTTTCTCTTAACTTTTATACTTCTAAATTTATATAAAATATTAAATCCATTTTTTAACCTACGATAGGATTCAAATTAATCTTACAAATGACTAACATCGGTTCTTCTTATATCTTTTAGGGAACTGATGGAGTAGAATATTTATTCATTCCTATTGACAATGGGACGTTGTCGGAGTTCCTGGAAAAGGAGGAAGAGGAGTCGTGAAGCTCTCCTTTGCTCCTGACTATTCTGTGGAAGGTTGTACTCCGGCTACCTCGCCTCCAGTCTCAACTGTGTTTACATCCAACACCAGACTCTTTCCAGGATTTAAAACTGGGAGGGGAATGTCATGAATTAGAACCTTGATTAGCCTGGCTAATTATTTCCATCTCTAGTACTGTGCTATTCAGTGGTCTTCAAGTTGGAGAAAATGTGCCTTTCATTCATTACCTCTCTGGAGATTCTTGCTGGAGTGAACAGTGTGCTCAGGGACTATTTTGAACTAGATGTTTTTAATTCCTTTATATTAGAGGTGGTACTCCTGATTCTTTAGGGCCTTTTACCGCTCCTGGGCTGCTCGTTCCAGCGTGCAGAAGTGCAAAGACACTGGCATCACACAGGTCTGCTTGGCTGGCTGCTCTGAGTGTCAGAGCTGGTAAGTGAAATGGAGAAGACCTGTTTCTGAACTGGCTTAACGAAAGGTATAAAACTGGGGAAAACTAGGTGATCCAGCTTTCTCCTTTAGGATTTAAATTACATACTGGGTGGAGGCGGGGGAGCATGACACTTTCCAGTTGGGAGAGTGGGAAAAGCATAACAAGTATATAGGTTATACCCAGCCTAGAAAGCACATGAAAAATATGAAACAGGTAATGTTTGTGCCATCATCTTCACGATACAATTGAGAAGCCAGGCTAGAGAAATTCACTTCTAAGTTTTTTGGTCTTTATTTTCAAGACAATAGAAAATAAACATTTAAGTATTCTTGTATATTGACCTATTTCTTTTCTTGAATAACATGCATGTAAGTAGCAAATTAATAGCTGGGTTTAAATTTTAAATATTTTTTATTGGTTTCAGAGAGGGAGGGAGAGGGAGAAATAGAAATATCAGTAATGCGAGAGAATCACTGACTGGCTGCCTCCCACATGCCCTGGATCGAGCCCACAACCCAGGCATGTGCCCTGACTGGGAATCGAACCAGGACCTCCTGGTTCATAGGTTGACGCTCAACAAGAGCCACACGGGCTAGGCTGGCCTTAAATTAATTGCTTTCTCTATCAACTACGTCTAAAACTCACAGGCATTTCAGTTTTTTTCTTAGTCACAATTTCAAGCCTCCTAAATATTTACATGAGCCCTTTTCCTAAGAAAAAAGGCTAACCTTGGCCACTGTATTCAGCAGCCTATAGTTTTCACATATTCCCTGAAATATTTCATACTTGGAAATGAAAACCTTCATTAATATCACTGTAATAAAGTATATATCACATCAGCATTTTTTTACTCGTTTATTTTGTAAATGCCTTCCATGAAAATATTTCCCAAAATACTCAGAATTTTTAAAATCATTTCTTTGTGGCATATAATTAATCAGTTTTATATTAAATTCATGAATTAAGGGTTTAATCTAAAAGATAATTACTATTAAAATATTAAAGAATTTGTACATTACTGACTCTAAAACTTTTTTTAATTGTACCAAAGGCTATTCAACGAAAAGCAGTTTTTTTCTATTCCTTGATCCAGTTCCTTAGGCAACCACTGATAGTTTAAGTAGTAGGTAGTCTATGCACATATAAGGGTTTTTGTCTGTATGTTTTACTTTTAAAAACAGAATGGATAGCTTATTCTTACTGGTCTGCACTTTTTTTTTTTTTTTTTCTTAACGTATCTAGTTTATAACTTCCAGTATAAGAAAGTATATAAAATCTTTAATGATCTAATGTGTAAACTTTATATTTGCCCTTAAATATCCACTAGTTTATTTTTATAATTTTTGTGCCTATACTATTTGCAAGAAGTGTCAATAGTCTTTATTATTAATAAAATTCCAATTTGAATAGAATCACTTTTATTTATAGTTTTTTAAATTTGTTTTCAGTAAAAACATATTGAAGTTCCTCAAAACTGAGCTACCCAGCCAGGGCTAGATATCTGTTTTTAATAATAGTTACATTACAGTGTTTACCCTAAAAACTATAGAACTTATGGTGAAGCAGATAAGCAAACCAGAAATGACAATGTACATTCTAAATATCCTTCCGGAAGGATACGGACTCCACTGATCATGTGCGTTCGAGCAGGAGGGAAACGGTTTGTAAAGTAGATGTCATTCTACGCCGCATGCATTACACCACCTGAAGAGGGTCCCTGTCTGCTTCCGACAGGATAATATTAATCTTATTCTCCAAGTGAACACTCAGCGCATCTCGAAGGTCGGAAAGAAAGCCTCGCTCAGTGTTGCTATGTTCACAGAGGATGACATTTATTCCTTGGGAAGCAGCGTCTAAAACATCATGATGGGACATCTCGCCTGCCAGCAAAGGAAAGAGCACATACCTAAACATTAGACACAGTCTGCAGTGCTGAACCACAACAGCAGAAAGACTACTTGTGCATTCTGTACGAAGCAAGCGTAACAGAATTTCACAGATAAATCTAGGCAGTAATGTATAGGCTCTTACATGTCCTCTAATTTAAAAATTCAGAAACCATCCTACTGAGAATTCTAAATCCTCCTTGGCAGGCCCAGGACAAGGATCCAAAATTACATACCCAACAGTATCTTAATACTGCCAGAGCCAGAACTATAAGACCACCCATTCAATTGTTTCCATGATAAAATAAAATGACCTGCTCAGTAAAATGGGGCTTTCAGAATGTTCCTTATGTTAGTATTAAATGTTTCAAGAAAACCTTAGGTATACTTCCCAGAAGACTCGTTGATGCTTTGTGAGCCTTAACGTTTTTAGCATCAACCCTAGTCTCATTCATAAAAATGAAATGAGTTTCATGTTATTTCTAAATTAAAAAACAGTATTTTCCTTTGACTTAGGCAAAATTCCTAGAAATTCTATTACTGTGGGGAGAGGACTCATCCTTTGTGAAATAATTTCTGGAAAACTCAAATGTTTTGAATTTTTAAGAACACCATTGGTGAACCTGATGACTTCTAATTTAAGAGCAAAAAGATTTTGTGCACAATTTGGCCTGTTCACAAAAAGTATAATTTTGAGATGTATACAGAAATATAAAGGCATAAGTTCTTAGAAAAAGTTACCCTTCTACCTCTCATATGTGTCATTTCATTATAAGAAATATGTTTTATTCAAGCACCTATTAAAACAATCTATAATATAGTAAAGACAAGAAGGAGAAAAAGATGCTAAGGTGGCCCATAGAAGCCATGCTTTAGGAAAAAGTCTGGTTAAGGACACAGTGACAGGGATGGGACAGGAAGCATGACCACGGGGGAAGGAGCTGGGGAACGGCAGAAAACGCTTCTCAGTGGAGGTATATTTGAGCTTATCTCTAGAAGCACAAAGGAAGGGGCAAGAAAAAGGCACTCTAGCCAGACACAACAGCACAAGCAAAGGCTGCGTGAATGAGGAGGCGGTCAGGCTTCACCAAGACAGGGAAGATGAAGGAAATCGCTGAAGGTTTTATAGCCAGGACATTATACACCAGGAAATTCGTACTTCTGAAAGTTAGCTTTGGTGATCAGAGGTTTGCTCTGGCCAGGAGGATCAGTGGTCCTGTACTCCAAAAGGGTGTGTGGTTCAATTCTCAGTCAGCACACATCCAGGTTGCAGATTCAATCCCTGGTTGGGACACTTTGGTGGAGGCAACTGATCTTTCTCTTTCTCTCTCTCTCTCTCTCTCTCTCTCTCTCTCTCTCTCTCTCTCTCTCTCTCTCTCTCTCTCTCTCTCAAATCAATGAAAACATATCCTGGGGTGAGGATTTTAAAATAAAACATTAGAGGCTTGAAAATATTATTCAGGTAGAAGATGATGGCCGGGTAGAGATAAGGAAAAGGTCCTAGAAAGATTTTGTAGCTAGAACTGTGACAAAGCCAGTTCCAACAGGTAAGCAGGGCTGAATCATCTGGAAATGGCTGAGGGCATTTCAACAAACCTGAAAAGGATGCAAATATGATTGCTTGCTGCCAGACAGCTAAGGGCATCTTAATCTACATGCTATTGCCTCCTCCTGGCCAAACACCTGAACAACCGGAGGTACTTCTCCAATCTGACAATGCATCTGTACTATGCCCTGGCCTTTGAAGTGTACATCTACCTTCTTTAGGACAATGTGTATTGATAAAAAGCAAGAGGGAACTTAGTTCCTTTAGCTTAGCTCCTCTGACTCCCCATAATGCCTTTCAAAATTATGTTTAGTCTCTGAACTCTTGATTAATTTACACACAACGCCTTCTTCAGGTTCCTGAACCCTTCTAGATGCCGGATCAAGACCATCGGCAGAACTGATGGTTGATTTTAGGGCTGAGTTAGAAGAACTATCTTTTAGCTAAGGCAAGATGTAGAAAGTGACATGAAATCAGAGAGAAATCATGTTGAGGAAGAAGACAAATAAGTGCTAGACATTAGTATTTTTAAATAGTCTGATAATAAACTGTTAAATGATTTTTCTTCTCTCCACAAAGAATAAGGTATGTCCCCAATTTTGGTGTAGTTCTTACTTAGTTCAGGTTCAAAAAACATTTATTAGCTCCATCTATATGTCAGGGGCGGTCCTAAAATTTGCTTTTTAAACTTGTAAAAAATAAACCACGGTTAGGAAAGGACACAAACACACAAAAAGGGGAGAAGAGAAATCCAACGGCTGACCTACCTGTGAGGTAGAGGTCAGCCTCGACCCCCTGCAGAACACTGCTCCCAGAGCCAGCACACAGAGCCACCACTTTGACTTGGGACTCTGCAAGAGAAGGGAAGCATGAGACCAGTACTTTACAATTCCCCTTTAGTTTAATATTACAATTTGCACCCAACATCCTAAATATAATACAAATTTCATGCTTGCCCTAATGACCAGTATATAAATTTTGCTTATTGAACTTTAAAAAAATAAAACATGTCCTCACAGCCAAAACTGGTTTGGCTCAGTGGATAGAGCATCAGCCTACGGACTGAAGGGTCTGGATTCGATTCCGGTCAAGGGCATGTACCTTGGTTGCGGGCATATCCCCAGTGGGGGGTATGCAAGGGGCGGCTGATCGATGACTCTCTCTCATCGATGTTTCTAGCTCTCTGTCTCTCTCCCTTCCTCTCTGTACAAAATCAATAAAATATATTAAACACACACACACACACACACACACACACACACACACACAAACGTCCTCATATAGGCAGACAGATTATTCTTTGATATTGCACAGCATAGCTAACCAAGGCAAGGTAACTATTCCTTTAGACATACAAAGCTGCACAAGCCCGTGTAAGGCACCACTGAGTAATGTTAACAGGATAGCTCTCGGCTTTACTGTAGCGCCATCAGGGGAAGTAACCTACCTGGGTCCCCAGGCAACAGGGAGAGTTAGGCAGGTACTATCTGTTCTCAGGTGAGGAAGCAGAGGACTAACAGGGCTAGTTAGAGGAATGCTACAAATGGATCTGACACATTTCTAAATACCTGTTAACTTTAAAAGAGCACCCGCTGGCCCTTGGCTGGTGTGGCGCGGTGGACAGAGTGCGGACCACGGACTGAGGGATTCCAGATCCCCAGCCTTGGTCGGGCCCTTGTGGGAGGCAACCAATTAGTGTGTCTCTCTCACAACAGCATTTCTCTCCCTCCCCCTCTCCCATCTCTCTAAAAACCAATGGAGATCATCCTCGAGTGAGGATTAAAAATAAATAAATAAAAGAGCAACCTCTGAAGAGTGAACTAACAGAAACTTCCAAGCCCAAATCCAACAAGTATTGAGCACGTAGGTTTCGAGAATAAAAACTTCATCAGTAGTCACACAGAAGTGCTACTTTTAAAACAGGGGCTCTGGAGTTGGATTGGAAGTCAAATCCCACCTCTGCCGTCCATTTTGTTCGGAAATTTTTTTTTTAATTTAAAAAAATATATATATTATTGATTTTACATAGAGAGGAATTGAAAGGGATAGAGAATTAGAAACGTTGATGAGAGAGAAACATCATCCAGCTGCCTTTTGCACCCCCCCCCCCCCCCCACTGGTGTGTGCCCACAACCAAGGTACATGTCCTTGACTGGAATCGAACCTTTCAGTCCGCAGGCCGACGCTCTATCCACTGAGCCAAACTGGTTTCAGCTGGTTTGGAAATTAACACCCATGAGTTATTTGATCCAACTGTAGACCTCCAGATAAGTATCTCTGAACCTCAGTGTCTCACCGACACAATGGGGACACTGACACCTGCCACGGAGCTCAGAGCCCGCACTCACTGGGTACCAGGTCCTGTGCCCTGCCACGCGGACTGCACATCTATTTTGATGAGTCAGGTTTTATTACCACCATGGTTTTCACAGATGTGGCTACCGGGACACAAGGGGCTAAATTATTGTCAAAGTCATGCAGCCAATAGGACGGATAAATTTTACCCAAGACACTCGGAATCCTCGCTCACAACCTCTAGGCCGCTTTGCAGTGGGAACTCACATTCTTTTTTTTTTTAATATATTTTATTGATTTTTTACAGAGGGGAAGAGAGAGGGATAGAGAGCCAGAAACATCGATGAGAGAGAGTCACCGATCAGCTGCCTCCTGAACACCCCCCACTGGGGATGTGCCTGCAACCAAGGTACATGCCCTTGACCGGAATCGAACCCGGGACCTTTCAGTCCGCAGACCGACGCTCTACCACTGAGCCAAACCGGTCTTGGCGGAACTCACATTCTTAACTGACTCCATGACACTGCTAGGCAAACTGCAGGGGTCAACAAACACCCTGAGGGGTCCTTTTTCCGAGTAGTGGGAAGAGCCGATAGAGAAGACAGTGGCTACAGGACTCAGAAACTGCGGTGGTCGCTCACGTAGCAGCACCTCGCTATAAAACGTCACCAGTATTGGAAAACACCGAGATCTGCACGGAAGCTGGAGCAGTCACACTTCCCAGCCCTCTTCCAAGCACGGGGCAGGATGGTACTTCATGCCCAACGTGGGTTGGGTCGGGAAGGTGACTGACTCTGAGCTATGAGTTAAACCGAAGTTCATTTCTAGGCTAGAATGTTTAACTGATGGCTTAAGACTCTGCCTTTGCAACAGCGACCACCTACTTCCCGGCCGATTTGAGATGCACAGACTGTGGAGAAATAAATCTTGTGGAAGTCAACGAGATGTTTACCCCAGCACAACCTAGACCACCCTGATCGATAGCGTAACCCAGTCAGGCATCTCCCGTAACTACTAACAGGTTTTCTTTCACTTACAATACAAGGAAGAGTTTCAACTTTTGCCCATGTTAACGGTAGGCATGCTGGCCGAATAAAGGAGACATATTTACCTAAGGTCCTCCCCACCCCAAGAGCAAGGCGAACGTGAGATAGTTTTAGGTGTCTTTTGATTCGCTCAATCAGGGTTGCCAAGGAGACAGAGTCATCCAGGGTGCATAACCGTCCCATTCCAGTGTGCAGAAGCAGAGGCTGAAAAACAGAAGTTAGAGAAACAGTCCTAGAAAACAATCCTAGAACAAAGAGCAAATGCTGAGAGCAATATAACGCGCACGCTGTGAGCTCACTACAGCCGGCTCCAGGCTAACGCTGTGTCCAGGGGACACAAATCTGACGAAAACACTCTCTGGCTTGGAGGAGCTCAGTCTCCTGGGAAGGCCTACTTTCTGACCTAAACAATTTACAAATGAATTTGCCACCCAACGCTCGGCAACAGAAGACATTTTTATTACCTTCTCCAGAGACAGGATTTCTGTCTTCTGATAGAGCTGTCTGTGCTGGGAAAGGAGAGCCACCACCTGCATCAAAGCCTGCTGACCACAGTTCAGACTGACCCGCGTCTGCTCCTCATCATCAGTCCTGGAAAAAGAGTAAAAGATTAGATTTTATGACATTTAGGATTCAATCCCAAACCAAATTATTTCCTACAACAGTGTTACTCAAACTTTAAAATGCATCGAAATCGCCTTGTGGAAATCCTAGATGGATGCACCCCACCCCCAGTTTCTGATTCAGTAGGTCTAGGTGGGCGTCTGAGAATTTACTTTGCTAACAAGTTCCCAGTGATGCTGATCCTGTTGGTCCAAGGACCTCACCTTGAAACCATAGTTCTAATGGCTCTTTAAAAAAAAAAAATAAAAAAAAAAAAAATATATATATATATATATTTATATATATATATATATATATATTATTGATTTTTTACAGAGAGGAAGGGAGAGGGATAGTTAGAAATATCGATGAGAGAGATACATCGATCAGCCACCTCTGCAAGTTCTAAGGGCTCTTAATCCAGTTGTGCCTCGCTTCCTAAAATGACAGCTGCTGAACCTTTTACAGATCCGGTGAAATAGCATCTGTGAATGGGCTGGGGCAAACTGAATTCTTTTTAAAGTCCTATAGAAGTTAATTTTCAAACAACATTGCATACAAGAATTTCTGGACAGATTCTCAGGCAAACCCCATCCTAATTACACAGTCTAGGATGAAGCCAACAATCTGCATTTTTTCATAAGGACTCCATTCATAAGGGCAGGGAGTCCTTATTGCCCTTTGAAAAGCAATGCCCTTAAGAGTCTCTAAAAATACTGGCATCAAGGAAGTTTTGCATTTAGCCATAAACTCTAATTATAGAATGCTTGAAACAAAAGGCACCTTGAAATATAATCTGGAAGTGTTGTTGTCAATATTGGAATAATCTGCAGAGCTTTGAAAAGAAAAAGCAAAAACAATAGGTTGGCCCTGACTAATGGTCAAACTCAGACATTAACTGTGATGTGGTAAAACTAGAACTAAACTAAATCTGCATCAGTTTACAAAGAAGGGGGAAGCATCAGTTAGGAAGAGGAATGTTTAAAGAATCTATAGTACAATAAACAAACAAAAAAGAAAAAAAAAGATCTACAGTACATCCTAAATAAGAAACATTATGCAGCAGTTAAAAAGAAACAATGGATAGAGCGTCGGCTTGGGGACTGAAGGGTCCCGGGTTCGATTCCGGTCAAGGGCATGTACCTTGGTTGCGGGCACATCCCCAGTAGGGGGTGTGCAAGAGGCAGCTGATTGATGACTCTCTCTCATCGATGTTTCTAACTCTCTCTCTCTCCCTTCCCCTCTGTACAAAATCAATAAAATATATTAAAAAAAAGAAAAAAAGAAAAAAAAGAAAGAGATCTTGCCCTGGCCGGTTTGGCTCAGTGGACAGTGTGTCAGCCTGTGGACCGAAGGGTCCCAGGTTCGATTCCAGCCAAGGGCACATGCCCGGGTTTCGGGCTCGGTCCCCAGTGGAGGGCGTGCAGGAGGCAGCTGGTCAATGATTCTCTTTCATCATGTTTCTCCCTCCCTCTCCCTTCCTCTCTGAAATCAATAAAGATATATTAAAAAAAAAAAAAAAAAAAGATAGAAAGAGATCTTATATACTTACATGGGAAGATCTCTAAGACATCTTGTTAGTAAAATGGCAAATACACCATACCACTTAATTAAGAGAACAACAACTAAAACAAAACTACACATTTCTTCATGTCTGCATGTGTTTGGAAAGACACTTCTCTGAAAGGAAGGAAAAAGACAACTTGAATTGAAGATACTGGGAATGAGTAGCAGACATACCTCATTTTACTGAACTACACGAGTATTGTCTTTCTTTATAAACTGAAGACAAGACCCTCCACCAGTAAAAAGATTACAACTCGCTTTAACTAGACTTGCTTTATTATGCTTGTCTGAAACCAAACCCACAATCTCTCTGAGGTACGCCTGTGCCCTAAAGTAAAACAACTACCTTTACCATTACCAGGAGGATGAGGAATCCGGCATATAAAATGTACTGTCTCGCCCCTTCCACAGAGGAAATAGTGTTCCTTGTCACCTTTATTGTTTTGAAAAGCTCCCATGGTTCTCCTCCTTTGAGGACCCAAATGAGAAGCAGGCTGTTTTGTTAATACTTCCTGGGGAAAACAATGTTTCAAACCTAAATATAATTCTACAGAATTATAGAATTTGTAAAGAACATCTTTACAAATAAGTACCCACCAAGAAAAGAGAGAAATATACTGTACCTAGCAGAGAAGGAAGTGACAGAAACATCCGAAATTCCTTTCACTGTAGACATGATTTTGTCCAGGTCGTGAGTGTGCTTAACATTAAATTCTACTCTGTGTGTTCCCTCTGTTGGGCAGCTGGGTGCTTTGGAAGGATGTATAGGCCTGGAGGTGCAAACGCCTAGAAAAAAAATGGTAGGAAAATGGAGTTTTTGTGTTTTGTATTTTTTTTTAATTAAAAAGATAAACTATTATGGCCAAAACTTACAGGAAATTCGTATTTTTTAAGTTCATTCTCAGATGCTTATAACTATACACATATACATATATCCTTTTCCTATACAACCAACGTTACCCAACAACAGGGGTCCTCAAACTTTTTAAAGTGGGGGCCAGATCACGGTCCCTCAGAGAGCTGGAGGGCCGGACTGTATGAACTCCTAATTCCTACTGTAATACCTTGGCTGCGCTCACTGCCCAAAAAACCTGGCGGGCAGGATCAGACTCCTCTGGGGGCTGCATGTGGCCCGCGGGCCGTAGTTTGAAGACCCCTGCCAATGAGGGATTTAATACAGACATACAAAATAAAATTTATTTTTACAATTATTTTCCAGTATTATTAAATACCACAAAAATTTGGACAAGAAAGACTGCTGCATGTGCTTTAGATAATACATACAATTGTGCTGCTTATTAAATTTACCCATGTACTACATGACTCAGGGTGTAAATGCTCATGTCTACTCAACCACATCAATCCAGCTTATATTCTCAAAAGCTTCAGCCCAAAACGAGTAAGTAAACTAAAAAGACTTACTAAAAGTAAAGCTAAAACACATGTGCTGAATTCCCTCATTAAAACTCTGATCTAGCTGAAACCGGTTTGGCTCAGTAGATAGAGCGTCAGTCTGCGGACTGGAAGGTCCCAGGTTCGATTCTGGTCAAGGGCATGTGCTTTGGTTTCGGGCACATCCCCAGTAGGAGGTGTGCAGGAGGCAGCTGATCAATGTTTCTCTCCCATCGATGTTTCTCTCTCTCTCTCCCTCTCCCTTCCTCTCTGTAAAAAAATCAATAAAATATATATAAACAACAACAACAACAACAAAATAAAAACTCTTGTCTATCTGGGTGACATATTAAGTTTGTGCTGAAGAGGCCCAAACTTTCAGTTCAATTTAACAAGTGTTTCTGAGTGCCTGGCTGGCAGGCACCATGCCACCGGAGTGAGGAATCACAACGTGATTAGCGTGAAGGTTTCCCAGGCAAGCCTTATTCATTAACAATAAGAATGTTATTTTCCAAACGTAATTTGATTACCAGGTTTCAGCAACATTATTATTATTTTTTTAATATATTTTATTGATTGATTTTTTTTAATTTTTTTTTTAAAGAGAGGAAGGGAGAGAGCTAGAGAGCTAGAAATGTTGATGAGATCGACCAGCTGCCTCCTGCACACCTCCTACCGGGGATGTGCCTACAACCAACATACATGCCCTTGACCGGAATCGAACCTGGGACCCTTCAGTCCGCAGACCGACGCTCTACCGCTGAGCCAAACGGGTTTCGGCCAGCAACATTATTTTAAAACATATTTTGCATACACAATAATGATCCCACCCTAAAGCAGTGAAAACACTATTGAAAAGACACCCTAAAATGTCAAAGCATTTATAGGGAAACTACGAAACGTGAGAGAACAAGAGGGTCTCACCGAGCCCTTTCGCCAGCCAGGTGTTGACCCCCTGGGGTGCGGCGTCGAAGGCTGTGTGAGGAGAGTAGATGGCCACTCGGTTCTCCAGGGCCCGGATCACCAGGCGCTCCTTCCAGGTTCTCCACGTGATGCGCTTCACGGGCCGGAAGATGGGCGGGTGGTAGGAGAGGATGCAGTCGGCCTTCTTCTGCAGCGCCTCCTCCATCACTGCTTCGGTCAGATCGTTGGTCAGGAAGAGTGTGTTCACCGTGTGTGGCGGGCTGGGCTCCACCAGTAATCCAACGTTGTCCCAGCTCTCGGCAAAGGAGAGGGATGCAAAGTCGTTCAAGGAGGAAAGGAGGGCCTTCAGATCCATGAAGGAGCAGGAAGGACTGCGGACCAGGGAGTGGACAAGCCGGACTCTTGCGGGGACCAGGCGTACGTGAGATGACAACATACAGACACCAGGAAAAACTGAATAGCTGAAGCCAAAACACACAAAAAATGGGACACGTTAGGCCTGTGCCTTTGCAAAACAGGAGCCAAGGAGCTGCAGTCACACAGACCTGGGTTCAGGCACTGCCCCTGCCACTCACCAGCATTTCCTTAGGAAGTTATTGAAACTTTTTGAGCATGGTTCCTCATCTATAAAACAGAAACACCACAGCCTACCTCACAGGCCATATGTAAGTCACCTGGCACATAACACAGATGGTCACCCCTTATCCCCAGAACACCTCAACCTTGCTCTTGTTCTCCCTATCCCTGCTCCGACCCCTTCTGCCTTCTCCATTTCTCTATTACTTTCTTCCAAGTCTCCTTCAACTTCCTAAAATAAAAGCTTTCCTTGACAAATCTTTCTTTTCAGTGTCTCTCTCCTACCCCACCCTTCTGCCCTAGTATTCTCATAATATTAGATTCCTGTATGTCTGTCTCCCCAGTATGCTAACGCCACTGGAAAACAGGAATTATCTTTTACATATCTCAGTATCACCAACACAGGCCAGCACTAAACACTGTCCCTCACCCCATCTCAGCAGAGTTTGGAATTAAGGTGGTATTTTTTTTTTTTGTTAAAAAAAAAAATTACAACAATATATACATAAAGTTAAGTTCTTTACAAGATGCACAGATGAGTCATCGCAAATGAGCAGGGCCAAGACAGGAAAAAGCAGCGCTGCTGCCCCTGCGCCCGCACCTGCTCCAGGAAGGCGAGGCTCAATGGGTGGGAACATGCCCAGAGCCCGTGAGCCTAATGGAGCAGCAATTTTCAAGCTGTTTCATCTCATGGCACACATAAAGTAATTACAAAATTCTGTGGCACACCCAAAAATATTTTTTGCCGATCTGACAAAAAACATAGGTACTGTAGAATGTTGACTCATTCACATCGACAGCTATTTGCTGTGTTGGCTGTTTTTATTTGACAATCTAAGGGAAAAGAGGTCATGTTTTAAAAACTCTTGTGGCTCACCAATTAAAAATCGCTGTTCTACACAGCTATATCCAATACAAAAAAGGATATTGTTTCTCCATTTTTAAACTGTTGGAGAAAAGCATTTCATAGTCCACACAACAATTAACAAGAAAGCACAGCCAATTGTAAATTTAATTAAAATATTCACAACCCAATGATTTCAAAAGAAATTTTTAAGACATTTCTACAGCAAAAATATTTAATACTAGAGGCCCAGTGCACGAAATTCATGCACAGGTAGGGTCCTAGCAGTGCTGATGCGGGGGTGGGGTGGAGGGGCTCCCTTTGCTCCATGCCACCCCGTGGTGGTCAGTGCGTGTCACAGTGAGCTAACGAACTCCTGCGGGGACACTTTGCATATTAGGCTTTTATATATATAGATGAGATGCCAGTACTTCTTCAATATATGACTTGAAGTGATTAGGAGCCTCTGTTAACCACTCCAGCCTACTGTTCTGGAAGATCTTCTAATGTCCTTATATCTCTTCCACCTCCAGAGTCCACGTCCTGACAGCACTCCACTCTCCAGGTTCCTCTAAATCTGGCAAGCGGGACAGTGAAGCTCTCTGGGCCACCCTTACTTGAGTTACCTACTGTTACATTTGAAATTGCCTTTGGGAATAACGAACACCCTCATTTCACAGATCAGGCAACAGCAAGGCTGCCTAGCTTGGTGCCAGAATTCACGATGGGAGCAGCAGAGCATGCTGGACAAGAACAAAGTCTCTTAACATCATATTGACTCTTCCACTCCTAGAGCCCCAATTCCTTAGCCGCTGTGATTTCCAACTCTGAAGAAACAGGTGCCCAGCTCATAGTTTGTCGCAATACTGAAACGTAAAGCTGGTAATACCTGACCTCGAGAAGGCACGTGTTTGTTATTAAGTAACATTAGTAGGCCCTGCAAAACTGCATCTTCTTAAGTTCCCTCATCTACCTCCAGGCCACTGCCAGCATAAGGAAGAGCCAGGTGGCCAGCTCCAAGGGGAGCCCCCAGCTCTCCCGTGCCAGGTCGGCTTCTGTCCCTACCTCCTCTTCCGCCTCCTTTTGCAGTAGCCCTCGGTAATGGCCGCAGCCTGCACCGCAAAGGGAAAGAAAACTGCACAAACCCAAAGTCTGCAGTTTCGTCCGCCGTAATTTAAATGGCCCGAGACGCAGCAGTCCAGGCAGCGCTCCTCGCGCGTTACTTCCGGTCCCGGGCGGGATCTCGCGGCGTGGGAACTGGCTGGGGCAGGCGCCGGGCGGAAGTGGCCCCTCCCATTCTACCGCCGAGTGCCAGGCGCTTCCAGAGACTGTCCAGAATAGTTCCGGGCTAGGATTCTTGTTCTATTTAATGAAAAGAGTGAAAAGAGTCCCCTTTCCCTGTCAAAAGCGTTCCAGGTGGGCATAATTACAGTGTCTCCCTAGAGGGTTTTTTTTATTTGTATTTATTTACAAATAATTTGGGTTAAGATGGGAGGGGGGGGCGGAGGAAGCGAGCCCGCGAGGGGCGTTCTCTCCAATGGGTCCGGTGCTCGGCTTCCGGTGGCCTCAAGAAACTGTCAAATCTGCAGACCTGGGGGGGCTCCTGCCACCGCATCTTTTCTGACTTAGCCACAGCTGAGCTCACTGAAGTGGTAAAGTACGGGGAACGCGCTCATTTTTCACTGACTTCCTCAGACACTCGCGGAGCGCTGTGTTTTAGTTGTTGGGCCGCTTCGAGTGAGCGAGCATTCCTGGTGCAGAGGCTGTTGTTGAAACATATTTAATACATTAAGAAAGCACAGGGTAGCCGAAACCGGTTTGGCTCAGTGGATAGAGCGTTGGTCTGCGGACTGAAAGGTCCCAGGTTCGATTCCGGCATGTACATTGGTTGCAGGCACATCCCCGGTAGGGGGTGTGCAGGAGGCAGCTGGTCGATGATTCTCTCTCATCGATGTTTCTAGCTTTCTATCCCTCTCCCTTCCTTTCTGTGAAAAATCAATAAAATATATATATAAAAAAGAAAGAAAAATAACAACAACAACAAAAGAAAGCACGGGGTACATTAGGGCAAGCGCTGTGGGAAAGGAGACAGGCGGCACTGGGATGAAGGCATGTTTGAGGAGAGTTTTGAGCAGAGCCTGGAGGGGAGGGACAGGCCTGTAGGGGGCAGTGCGACGTGCCGCGCGGGGGGAACGGGGGCCCAGACCCTGGAGGCGCGGGCAGAAGGGAGCGGGGCCCCCTGGAGGTTGGGCGCTTAAGCCGGTCGGATCTCTTCAGCCTTTCCGGCACCGCATTTTTATTACTTGGGGGGGGGGGGGGGGGGGGTGTTCTTCGAGACTTTTTCTTTTAAATATGCAGAAAACATAAGCATGTGAGAAGAGAGGGGGAAAAAAGGAACTTAATTTTTCTTTTCTTTTGGGAATGGAGATTCGTTTTTGAACTTTTCTGGATAAGACCGAGAAATTAAGTAACAATAACCGTCAAGAAGAAAAATGGTACGTAAGTTTTGTAGAATTCTTATGAATGTCTTTCAAAGTAAGTAATTTTTAGAAATTCAGTCAGGGAAAGAAAACTGCATGGAAATATCAATGGCCAGGCAGTGAAAAATGGTTGTAAACAAAACCAGAGATAAGCAAAATTACTTATGTTTTCAGAGAATTTACCTTTTATAGAAAGAGATTGATTACAAGACCGAGATGAGGAGAGTAGGATGAGCCGTGTTATTATAATTTTAATTGGGATATTTTGCTCTGTATTTAAGGGTAGCAATTAGAACTTGAAGTAGAAAAACAACGATGAGTAATGACCCACACCCCTCTCCCCAACACACACACTCCTGCTTTCTATCTTCAACCTGGCCTTACTCTCTGACTGCTAGATACGAACCTAAAACGGAGAGGAATGAACAAGAAAGCCCCAGAATAATCATTTTCCTTCTTTTGGGAATGGGATAACAAAAGGAGTATTCAAGCTACCAAAGCAACAGATAAAACAAAAAACAAAAATAAAGAGTACTATGAAAAAAAAGGACTGTGGTTACTCTGCACAATTAGATTCTAGAAACACTGATGTTTCTTATGTCCTGCCTTTGGTCGAGAAAGGAATTTTTAACTTTGTCCCTCATAATTAAATTACATAAGGGAAAGGGTGGAAACTATGTTTTGTAAGTCATCCTCATACTCCTTTTCAATAAATATTAACAATGGTGAATGCCATTTAAGTTAATTCTAACATTACAATGGTTTTTGTTTTTATTGATGAAAATTTCAAACTTAAAATAATTATTTCAATCAAAATACTTGCTCTGCAACTTTTAGCATAGATACCATTTTACACTAACTTATATATTTACCTCCTGGAGCTTTTTTCTACTGCTTAAGTAAATATTGAAGGATTAAAACTTCTCTTACAGCTGCTATGAGGACAGATCATCTCTGAAACAGTATTTCTGTTTTTATTTACATTGTCTTTAATATCTTTATTATCTAGTTAGGGAAGTCATACAGTGCTTAAAGTTCACCTGAAGAAATCTCATTTGTTCTCACATTCTGTCTCCCTTTCAGTCGGTGACACTGCATACAGATGTAGGTGACATTAAAATAGAAATCTTCTGTGAGAGGACGCCCAAAGCATGTGAAGTGAGTACCGTTATAAACAAACAAAAATTGAGTTAATGCATCAGGATAACCATTTTGAAAATGACTGATCTAGAAAGCCAACAATGTCCCAAAAAACCCAAAACACTTTTGTATGAAACCACTGTCAGGAAAAGCCAGCCATCATCATGTCTGGCCTAATTTCCACGTACCTTTCCTAATATGAAGCGTAGAGGTAGGGTGGCTGGCATCTTTTCCTTTTGGCTCATTTTTCTGAGCAAATAGTAATCATTAGATATCAGGTCAGAGAGCTGTGTGTTCCATTATTTCACTTGTTTCAATGACAAGGATAGAAGGAAGGAAAATTAGCTGTGCGTATTTATTCATTCAATAGTTACTCATGAAACGCTATCTTGACAGTTTGGAAATACAGTGATGAACAGGACACATTTCTTGACCTTTTGGAGCTAAAATTCTAGGTGTGGAGATAGTTAGGGAGGAGGGAATTTATTCTAGAAAAACATTAATTCTAGAGAGTGATAATGCCTTGAAGGAAATAAAATGTTGAGAGAGAGAATAATGGGGGAAGGAATTATTTAAAAGACGGTGAGGGCAGGCCCAGCCAAGAAAGGGATACTTAACTGAGTGTGAAAGGTAATGTCGCATCTCCGTGAAAAGATATATAAAAAGAACATTCCAGGTGTGGAGATGGTAGGTACCAAGGCCTGAATGAAGGTAGGAAAGCCTGCCTCTGTGGGGTGAATTTTCAGAAGGCTGATGGGGTTAACAGAGTGAGCCACAGGACAGGAGGGGTCATTACCATGAGATGGAGAGGTAGGCCCCGCTTAGGAGTTTGTATCTTATTCTGAAGCCATAAAGTGCTTTAGGCAGGGAAGCAACATCATCCAAAGTAATGCCTGAAAGACATAGTTTAAATATGCTCTTATAATAGTGTTTTTAGTAAATACACTTAGTTCTTTATCTTAAATGTTTCTGCTACATGATTTCTCAATCATTATTTTTACTTTCTTCAGAATTTCTTGGCTCTTTGTGCCAGTAATTACTACAATGGCTGTATATTTCATAGAAATATCAAGGGTTTCATGGTTCAAACAGGAGACCCCTCAGGTAAGTTATTCCATTAATATCTAGAGAATTGTGTATCTGGTATGAAGGGGGTAGACAAAGAATAGAAAAATAAAAGCATGTGGAGTGTTTATAATTGGGCTACCTTACAATAGCAAGCAGTATTTAAGCTGAAGCTACTAGCACCGAGCTCTAAAAGATGAATATTATAAGGAGAGTTTTTGTTTTTGTAGAGATATTTTATTTTTTTTGGTTTATAAGGTGAAATTTTGGAAAGTAACAGAGGACATATCAAATTTTATTTGTACTTAAAGAGTTACAAGTAGCCCTTAAATTTTAGAAAATAAACCCTTTCTCTAATTAGTTCTTTTATTTGTCTTGTAATATAGGTACCGGAAGAGGAGGAAACAGTATCTGGGGCAAGAAATTTGAGGATGAATACAGTGAATATCTTAAGGTACGCCCCCAAACTTCAAAAAAAAATTTTTCATGCCATGTATACACTTGGAAACTTTGATACATATGTTCTAGTAACACAAGTTAACATCACAAATGAACATATATACACACATTTTTGTAGTTTCTGCACACTTGGTAAATGATATCAGGGGGAAAATATAAATGGCAGTTCTAGCGTAAAATATATACTGGAATCTCGCCATCACATGGATGTTGATATTAAGTGAGCTCGTCTTTGGGTCCAGCCTGAAATGTTTAATCAGTATTACACCAAAGGGGCTTACATGTCTCACTAGAAAACTCATGTTGAATGACACAAACCATTGGCCTTTTTTGAGAGTGGGGAGACTTCCTGGTTGCAATATTGCCATTATCAATATCCAACTTTTATCATCTGTTAGATGTTTAAATATTCCTATGTTAACGTTACGCCTGAGGTAGATTTCATCAGGTTAAAGAGAAGTGCATGAAATATATCTTTAGCATGTAAAATTAGGGGTATTAATTTGCCTTATATTATTTCTAAAACTTTCTAAAGAATTTTTTTTTCTAAAATTAGAAAACTGATACATACCTATTTTACAAAATCAGCTCTGGCCGTGTGGCTCGGTTGGTTGAGTGTCAGCCCTTACACTGAAAGGTCTCTAGTTTGATTCCTGGTCAAGGCACTGGCCTAGTTGGTAGGCTGTAATCTCCCATCGGGGTGTATATGGGAAACAGCCAATTGATGTTTGTTTCCCTCCCTCTCCCTTTCTCTCTAACAATAAATAATAAAAATAATGAAACCACTTCCCAGAAATGACATCAATTAACAGTTTATTATGTGGTCCTTTAAACTTTGTATCTGCACAGAATGATAACTTCATAATTTAAAAAAGAGAGAAATAAACAAACAAAAAAGAGAGACAAATTCCCCTCAATCAGGATATGTAATTTAGTATATTCTATTTCAGTTACGTTAAAATGTATCATGGATTTTCTGGAAAAAAAATAATTGCAGTATTTACCTCTGGATAGTTAGACTAGGAGTAATTTATTTTACCTTTTTGCTTTTCTATCATAGAGAAATACTACCCTTGCCCTAATTGGTTTGGCTCAGTGGATAGAGTGCCAGCCTGCGGACTGAGGGGGTCCCAGGTTCGATTCCGGTCAAGGGCATGTGCCTTGGTTGTGGGCACATCCCCGGTGGGGGGTGTGCAGGAGGCAGCTGATCGATGTTTCTCTATCTCCCTTCCTCTCTGTAAAAAATCAATAAATCATAAAAAAAAGAAAAAAAGAAATACTACCCTAGTTATAGGAGTTGAGGTTAGGAGGTGATACATTATTTTAAAAATCATCCTTTTCCTGAATTAGAAACAAAACAACCTTTTAGACATTAATTAGTGGCAGTTTTTATAAGACTGACCTGTAATCCTAAACCAGTGTTTTTCAATCTTGGCTGCTGTTACAGACTCACCAGTGGAAGTTTTTAAAAATATAAAAAAAAGTAGCCCTAGTCGGTTTTGTTCATGGATAAAGCATTGGCCTGCGAACTGAAGGGTCCTGGTTTGATTCTGTTCAAGGGCACATGCCTGGGTTGCTGGCTTAGTCCCCAGTAGGGGGCATGCAGGAGGCAGCGTATCAATGATTCTCGTCATTGATGTTCTCTCTCTCCCTCTTCCTTCCTCTCTGAAATCAATAAAAATACATTAAAAAAAAATAAAGTAGGATCTTACCTCCTTCCCTCCCCCTCCCCCCTCAAATATAGAGAAAAATCATCAGTAGGACTGGTCAGGACCTTGATTATATTTTAAGGTTCCCTGCTAATTCCTACAATAACCTGCATCACCTAGTCCTGGGGTTATGAACTGGCTGCCAATGAGTGAAGACCCATAGATGCATTCTCTATAGCCATTGGTTTAAAAAAACCTTTAAAGACATTAGGCAAGAGATACTACTCCTTTAGCCAGATTTCACCACTCCCTACTGTTTACATTCTGCCCACTCATCAGCTTACTATCTGCTGACCTTTGTGAGCATTTGAATTATGAATAAACCCAGAACTAGTCCAAACTCCCTTGTTTTACAGATAAAGTAGCCAGAGTCCAGTGTATGTGTGAAGAGATTATGGGGATTTTGGTTTTATTGTCTGCCCGATCATTTTATTCCAGCATAACATAAATGTAAGGATTATTTCTATTATACATTGGTAGTACATAAAGTGTTTGTGGCGATATGTCTCCAAAGTGAAAATGAAATTAATTGGGGTATATGATTTGATATATAAACAATTTAATATAAGTTTTCACAGATACAGATAATACAGCAACTGAATATTTGGGTTTGCCCAAGTAGAAGCTGATTAAATGTTTTCTTGGTTCCTTAAATATTGGGAGGTTAAAGAGTACATGTCTTGTTTTAGTCCTGTATTTGGAATATTTATTTAAAAACATAGATAAATTAATACTTTGGTCTATCCTTTTCAGCACAATGTTAGAGGTGTTGTATCTATGGCTAATAATGGCCCAAATACCAATGGATCTCAGTTTTTCATCACCTATGGCAAGCAGCCACATTTGGACATGAAATACACAGTATTTGGAAAGTGAGTATCCTGGTCATGGTTTTCTTCTTTGGAATTTTATTGAAAGGATACATATGAGTGGCTGTGATAGTAGTGTAACTAATATGGAAAGTGCAGTCTAAGAGCTAAATGTATCTGAAATGTAAGTCCACCACTTACCTGCCCTGTGACCTTGGGAAATTATAACCTCTCTCAGTCTATTTCCTGATTTTCTCAGACAGGCTAATACTTTTTTCTGGCCCATTATGCAAATTAACAGTAATGTGTCTTTTCATTGAGAAAACAGTGGCTTAAACAAGATGGACTGGGTTGGTCCTTTTCTCTTAATGATACTACGATTGCTATACATATATGGATATTTTGTTTTAATCAGAAAATTTTCATCCATTATATTATTTCTCTTTCAGGGTAATAGATGGTCTGGAGACTCTAGATGAATTGGAGAAGTTACCAGTAAATGAGAAGACATACCGACCTCTTAATGATGTACACATTAAGGATATAACTATTCATGCCAACCCATTTGCTCAATAGTTATAATAGGGGTGGACAAATACTTGGCAAACTATTTGAGGAACATACTTACTCTGGTTTACCCAGCTTTAATTATGTCAACAGATTGCATCATCCTGCTTGTTTATAACTAAGATTTCTGAGTCCATGGTACCAAGGGGAACCAAATAACTTTTACTCCTATGATTGAGCATATTCTTTACTATAACCATATCAAATGTATTTAAGTTTAATTTTAAAAATTGTTTACCTTTTGTTACATAAAAACATTTATTTTTAAATGCTGAGTTTTAAATCAGTCATTTTTGAGCAGCCTAATTATAAACTTCTACTATACCTAGTCCACATTCTGGAAGTATTATTTTCCATTAATAGTTCACTTTGTGAGGTTACAAAGAAGAAAGACAAGATAAGGATGTAGCCGAAACCGGTTTGGCTCAGTGGTAGAGCGTCAGTCTGTGAACTGAAAGGTCCCGGGTTCGATTCCGGTCAAGGGCATGTACATTGGTTGCAGGCACATCCCCGGTAGGGGGTGTGCAAGAGGCAGCTGATCGATGTTTCTCTCTCATCGACGTTTCTAGCTATCTCTCTCTCTTCCTCTCTGTAAAAAAAATCAATAAAATATATTAAAAAAATATATTTCATTAAAAAAAAAAAGATAAGGATGTAGTATAAGAAGGCCAGTCAATACATTTGTTTTGTTTCTTTGGTCTTTAAATTTATAATAGGGGCTTAGAGATATCTAGAGTCTAGTAAAAACTCAAAATTTCCCAACTGATTTGCCCATGGGACATTTAAAAAAAAATCTTTTAAAATATGGCATGATAAAGTTCTACAGCTGATCCATTTGAAAAATGCAATTAGTTGGTTAAGAACACCAGTTGTAGAGTCCTGTCTGCATTTGAATCACAGCTTGGTTCCCTACTAGTAACTAGGCAAATTAACTTCCCAAGCTTTAGTTTTCTCATTCATAAATAATATTCCTTCATAAACAGTGGTGAGGATTAAAAGAAATTATATGTGTAAAGCTCCTGGCATGTCATGTTCTGTATTACGTAATGGAAGCTGTTTTATTTATCTCCACCAGAGCACGCTTACCTAATCAGGCCGTTTATCAGACTCTGCTGTTGATTTTATCAAGAATGTTTTCCACTTACTGCCTTCATTATATTTTGGGTATTCCTAAAACTAAGTATATTTTTGCAGATGATTGATGAAATGTTTTGGTTCTTTCTAATTACAGTTTGGGAGTTAAGCTTGTAGGTGCCCTCTGGAACCATCTATACCTTCCACTAAACTGAGGTGCTAACTATAGTAATGTTCTCACATTCTGTTTCAGCCTTTTTACCATTTCGGTTTCTGGAATTAGTATGAAAGGCCCTTTTTGGCCAGAGTTTGTTTTACACTTCTTATACCCGATCTCATTCTTCAAATATGTCATTGAATTTTTGTCATCACTTTTAAGATGCTTTTACTGTCAGGATGTTTTGGTATTGGATGGCATTCCCTCATTTATTTATTTTTAAGTATATATTTTATTGATTTTACAGAGAGTAAGGGAGAAGGATAGTGTGTTAGAAACTTCAATCAGCTGCCTCCTGCATACCCCCTACCGGAATCGAACTTGGGACCCTTCAGTCTGCAGGCTGATGCTCTATCCACTGGGCCAAAATGGTTAGGGCCAATTTTTTATTTTAAACTCTGCCACTTTTTAAAGTAGTGCCAGTGTGGTCACTTTTGGGCTCATTCTTATAAAGTCAGCTCAGTGATAACCAAAAGGATCTCCTAGGTAGGGAGGTTTGGTATCCTGACCTTCCACCTTGAGGGCAAGATCCAGAGTAAGGATTTCTGTTAACTCCCACTGGGTTCTGTTTCACACGGATCACGTTAGCGTTTGGGTGATGGATGTGTTGCACTACAAAGGCGACTATCATATTGCTGACCAACCAAAATTCTCTTTAAAAGAAGAGGAATATGGTTCCCCATCTAAACCAGAGGTTGGTGAAACAGACTGCCCTTCTGTTGTCAATAATGCGTTCTTGGAAGCAGTCCCATCCTGGCTGTTATGTGCTACAACAACAATACCGATTGGTAGTGGCAGAGACCACAGCTAGCCCTTTAGGAAATCGGCCAGAGCCTCGACTAAACCATCAAGGATGGAGAGATCCAGAGATGGAGAGATCTGGGTGCGTGCCGGGCGTTCACGGAGGCCTCTGGCTTGTAGGCAACCATCTGTCTTCACGTGGCCTTCCCTGTGTGTGCCTGTGTCCTAATCTCCATAAGGAAAGACACCGTCCTTGAAATATAGTAGCAATCGTACTTGGGTAAAAACTACTGTTTGAATTTTAACCCTACTATTCTGACTTCGACCTTCACTCACTTGCTTTGTTCATCGTGCAATGGGCTTAGGGAGGATGAGTTCAAGTTCTGGGCAAGGTTACAGGCAGAACTTTTTCATTAAAGAGCCAGCCCTATGTACACTTAGTGATTATCTCGATGCTGGCCTCGAAAACAATGCTGTTCTATCCAATTAAAAAAATGCACCTGGCATGGTATTGAGACTGTGGGTATATCTGGTCTCTGGCCTGCGAGGTCAGACAGCTAAGTTTATCTTCATCATTCTTCAAACGGGCTAAAGCAAACTAGAAAGCAACATTTTATCTAGGAAGAACAGCAGAAAATTCCAAACAACAGTTTGTTATAGGAGTTTTCCTTCTCAGAACCTTAAAAATAACTACCTGCCCCTGCGTGTGGTACTCTTGCAACTGCCCTGGCCAGCTCAATAAATCCTTGCTCTTTTTTTTTTTTTTTTTTTTTTTTTAAATAAATTATCAGCCTCCGGTGGTCTTATTTTGAACCCAGGATTCGACCCCACAACAGTCCTATTGGATTAGGTCCCACCCTAGGGACCTCACTGAACCTTAACTGCCTCTGTCAAGGTCCTACTTAACAGTCACATTCTGAGATAGTGGGGACTGACTTAAAATGATTAATTGGGAACACACTCCCCACTCAGCCCACACATAATGTGCACTAAACACACTTTTCCTCGTCTCCAGCGTTCACAAATACCATTTTAGTGAGCACAGACGAGTCTCTTCTCACTAATTCTTTTAGTGCTTCTCCATTGTCGGAAGAGGACCCTGGCCAACATGGCCGCCGTCGCAGCTTCCCCGGCCCCACAACTCCCCCGTCACCTGCAGCAGCGCCTCTCGCGCCTGCGCACACGGGGCCGCGCGCGCCCGCCTCCCCTCCTGCGCATGCGCCCCACCCCCGCGCACGCCCCGCCCGGCGGTGGGGGCGGGTCACGCTGTTGCGTCACCTGTGTTTTTCAGAAGAGTCCTGACGCGGCGGCTGTCAGCTCCATTTTGTTGTCGGAGCCCGTCCAGCCTGCAGGGCCTTCTCCGCTGTCGCGTTACAAGCTTTGTCCCCTTCGGCGTCGACTCTGGCCGGGACGGTAAGCGCTGGGGGAAGCGGGCTGGGCGTCGGGGCCCTGTTTCTGCGCCCCGCGAGCGCCTGGCGATGCCGTCCCACCCGCGCCCCTAGGCCGCCGCCCGCGGTCTCCTCCACGGCGAGCCTTTTCCCCCTCGCCCCGTCCGGCTCGGTCCAGGCTGTCGCCGCGAGTGTCTGCTGTAACCTCGACGCCCCAGACCCTGGCGGAGGATAGTGACCGTGTGTGCCAGGCGGGGGTGGGGCGGGCCGCGCCCTGACACCGCGGGCGCCATCTTGTCCGCAGCGGCCGTCGCCTCCCGCGCTGTAAGATGGCTGCGGCGGGCGGCGGGCGTCCGTCGCGGCGGGTGTTTACCTTGGATCGAAGTCAGCGATGCTTCTCTGCGGAGCTGTGCTGACAAAGACGGGGGGCGGAGGCCTGGGATGAGGCGATGTCCCTTGACGTCCAGTCGCTGCCCACGGGACTGGGGTGCCCCCTCAGTGTGGTCGGGGAACCCGAGGAGGGAGAAGGAATCCAGGGTTTGAGGGCGAGTGTGGTCCGGCATTTTGTGTGGGGAGTTTCTGCGCCCCGCTGGGAGCAGTTGGAGTGCGGAGACCTGGTGGAGTTCAGTGAGGGGTGTTCGTTGGAAACATCTGTGAAGGGAAGATGGCTTCCCCGCTCTCCGAACCGGATTGTGTAAGAAAAGCGATGGTGTAAGATGACTTTGTGGGAAGTGGCGCTCAGACTGGGTTTTGTCCTTTTGCTTTGCGGTGCCATCGTTGACTTAGGGCCTTTCCCTAGTTTGGGCGAGTTTTACCTCCTTTACAGAAGTTTTCAATAATAAATGATTCTGTTTCGAGAACATGTATAGTTGCTGGTGAGCTGGGGCCAGTCTGTGGGGGAGAATTACATAACGTGAACATGGGTGACGGTTCTGCTGGCAGGAAAGAGGGTGCGATTGTGCCAAAATCGATACACGGGGTCACAGCTAGAGTGAGGGTGCCAAGGAGAATCTTACTGAGCTGTTCGCTGCTGACCTGCTGTGTCCTATAAACAGCGGGGGGAACCTGTGCTTTACGCAGATGAGGCACTCGAAGAGGAGCTATTGTCCGGATTGGGAGGAGAAAGACTGGGAGTGTGCGAAATGGAGGAGCCGCAGCAGCAGCCGCAAGAGGGCGAGGCGGTCCCACAGCAGCGCCCGCGAGAGCAAGCGCTGCAAGTACGATCACGCTAAAACCTCGGATAGGTAAGGCGGAAGTGTGTGCCCGAGGATGAAAACACATTTCCATAGTTAGAGCCGGTGTCACTTCAATAAGTAATAATCATGCTTACCATTTCCTGTTTGCCCTGATGGCTTGTAATGCTTGTAAAATTGTGTGTGAGGGTGTGCTTTGGTTGGTGGGAGAAAACAAAATCTTACTGTCTTAAGGGATTTACTGAGAACTTGAGGATATTCGGTATTAGCCTGAAGCATTGAAAAAAAGTGTTTGTTTTTATTTTTCCAGTCATTATTTGGAAAGCAGGACCATAAATGAGAGAGATTATTACAGTCGGCGCTACATTGATGAATATAGAAATGACTACAGTCAAGGATGTGAATCTGGACATCGCCATAGGGACTATGAAAGCAGATACCAGAACCATAGTAGCAAGTCCTCTGGTAGGAGTGGACGAAGTAGCTATAAAAGCAAACACGGGATTCACCACAGCACCACACGTCACCGTTCACATGGGGTAGGAGCACTTTTAAAACGTTTGGAAGTTTTATTTCCCCTTGGAACAAGAAAACTTTAACTTGTGTTTGATCATTTGAGAAAGTTCTGTTTAAGATGAAGTTATCTCAATTTTTAACTTACAGGATCCTTTCTATTTGTGCATTGGATAGGAAATGCCCCAAGTACAGTGTATATTTAGTTACATAATAGGTTTTGTTAACTAGTTGGCAACTGTCATTTTCGAGAATAGTGGAGGGGATTTAATTTAGGTTAGTTTATTTCAATGATTGCAATAGATAGTCTGACAGATATTTCATGGTACTTCAAGAAATCTTATTTTTTTTAATAAATTGAAGCCTTACCACAGAAGTAGACTAGGCTTTTTATTTTTGTCTGATGAGGATTAGATGTAACTGTTCTAGCAAAGCATTCTCTAATTTTTTTCCCCTCACTAAGCCCACCATTTAACAGATGTGAACATTATGGAATGTGTATTAATTTGGAGATCAGCTCAGATGGCGTTTAAAGTGTCATGGTGTTATTCTTGTATACCAAAATAAATTTTTCCCCCCACAATTAGGACTTTTAATTTTATTTACTATCTTAATGGTTTGTTTTCTTAGATTAGTAAAGAATTCTTATTTTGGCCACAGTCTACTTTAACAAGTAAAAATTACATTCTACGATTTTGCAACAGTAAATTGGGACACTATAGAAACTTAAAATTATGTTTCAGTGAATGCTACAACTAAGCATTTTTTTTTTAAAGAAAACAATTGTGTTATGTTTTGTTGCCTTGCCACTTTGAGTATCTTATCTGAAAATCTGTTCCTTGCCATGTTTTTCTCCTGTTAACATAAACTATGTGCCCTGTGAATTTCTGGGGACTGAATTTGAAATTGCTCCTGCCAACCGTTTGTGGCCTGGCGTGTATCTGAATGCCTGAATATCTCCCCGCTGAATGAATTTCGTATTCTGCCCTGAATTCACTCGGGTATATTGATTGGCTGGATGATCTTGGTGCCGCCCACTTGACGTTTCCAGAAGAGTCACCGAAGGAAAAGATCCAGGAGTGTAGAGGATGATGAGGAGGGTCACCTGATCTGTCAGAGTGGAGACGTACTAAGTGCAAGATGTATAGAATATTTTTCAACACTTATTAACTTTTCAGATAACATATCTATATATAGATTAAGATTTTAGGGATTTGGAAATCTTTTTTCTCTCTTTCTGTTTTTTGTTTTGTTTTGTTTGTTTTTTTTCCCATTTCTTTTGGTGGTGGGGGAGGGAATTGCATTTTTGCTTTCTTTAGAAATTTAATGTTTGTTATGTAGAACTTCCAAAACAGTAAATCAAGTTAAATGAAATTAGCTTTAAGACTGAAATTAGACCTAAAAATAGTTACATGTTTTTTGACAGTGTTGACCAATAAAATAGTAATAAGGGAATGTGTAGCATCAACTAGAATAATCTGCATTTATAGCATTTATTATGATAAGCAAAATGTTTTCACTTCTTGGTGTGACAGATTTATTTTTCTCTTTTAGATGAAATTGTTGACACTTTAGGTGAAGGAGCTTTTGGAAAAGTTGTGGAGTGCATTGATCATAAAGTGTAAGTTTCCCATCCTTGGATTGTACTTGGAGTGATCGATGGAATAGAAAATATATTTAGCCTTGGCCAGTGTTGCTCAGTTGGTTGAGCATTGGCCCATGTATCAAGAGGTCATGGATTCAGTTCCCAGTCAGGGCACATGCCCAAGTTTTGGGTTCAGTCCCCAGTAGGGGACATGGAGGAAGCAGCTGAATGAAGTGTCTCGAAAAAAGAAAGAAAAAAAAATCAACTTGTCTTTTAAAAGAAAATATATATAGCTTTAGAATATATATTTTGAGAATATATAATATGAGTTAGATACATCTTTACCCTTTCTTTACCTTGGGTTTTCTACTTGTCTGTAGGAAACTCCCAGTAAAAGATAGTAGCTGTTTTCATTTTTATATATTTTAAAATATCTTATTGATTTCAGAGAGGAAGGAGGGGAGAGAGAGAGATAGAAACATCAATGATGAGAGAGAATCTTCAATCAGCTGCCTCCTGGGATGGAGCCCACACCCTGGGCATGTGCCCTTGACCTGAGACCTTTCAGTCCGAAGGCTGACGCTCTTATCCACTGAACCAAACCAGCTAGGGTTGTTTTTATTTTTAAGTAGTAGTAATTAATAGTATATGCAGCCTCTAATTTCAGTTTTAAGTTGAGAACTGATTTTAAGGAAAATAGTATTTTCTTGTCTCACGAGGCACTACTATGGCCATCTTTTTTTTTTCTTTTTCCTAGTTGCTTACATTGTTATAATTAAAAGATAAAGTAGAAGTGTACAGTTAGTGATAAAAAGTGCAGTAAAATATTATTTTTTATAACTTGGATTTTTCTCTTAACAGGGGAGGTAGACATGTAGCGGTAAAAATAGTTAAAAATGTGGATAGATACTGTGAAGCTGCCCGCTCAGAAATACAAGTGCTGGAACACTTAAATACAACAGATCCCAACAGTACATTGTAAGTGACAATATATAACTTAGAAAATGGCCCTGGGTAGATTTTAAGACGATTATAACTAAGTTATTTTTCATGTGTTTGTAGCCGCTGTGTCCAGATGTTGGAATGGTTTGAGCATCGTGGTCACATTTGCATTGTATTTGAATTACTAGGACTTAGTACTTATGATTTTATTAAAGAAAATGGTTTTCTGCCATTTCGAATGGATCATATCAGGAAGATGGCATATCAGATATGCAAGTCTGTGAATTGTAAGTACCTTAATTTTTTAAGGAGGGTAGTGGGTTTTAGTCCCGGGTGGTTGCCTAGCAGATTATTGAATGTTGCCACTTCTTCAGAATGTGACAAAGACATTAGAGAGGTGTGTTCTTTGTTGGTTGGGGCTTTGTGTTTTGATTTGTAGAGTACAGCTGCTCTTTGTGTTTCATTCTCAGTTTTGCACAGTAATAAGTTGACTCATACCGACTTAAAGCCTGAAAACATTTTATTTGTGCAGTCTGACTACACGGAGGCATATAATCCCAAAATGGTAAGTCTCCAATGTATTAAAACTTCATAGTTCTAAATGAATGTTTTATGCCTTATTAATATGCCTTCTTAACCATTATTTATGGTTTTTAGAAACGTGATGAACGTACTTTAATAAATCCAGATATTAAAGTTGTAGACTTTGGAAGTGCAACATATGATGATGAACATCACAGTACATTGGTGTCTACCAGACATTATAGGGCTCCTGAAGTCATTTTAGGTAAGCATTTAATTGTGCTTTGGAACCTTTATCATACTGAAACTGATTTTAAATTTTACTTGTAGTTTAAAAACATATTTAATGCCTGTTATGTCCCAGATACTTTTGCTTGTCCAGTCAGTCTTTATATGGCATAGTTTGCCCATTTTACAGGTTAAGAAATTGATGCTCAGAAAAAAAAGAACAAAAATCCCCCCTCTCCCCAATCACTAGTTCCAAGAGCCTGATTTAAGACTTGAAACTAGTATCTCCAGAGTCCTTTTACATACTATCCTATTATATTAATCTTGGAGTAAGTCATTGCTTTAGGAAATTTTCTACCTCAAACATCAACTTGTGCACATTTAAAAAGTTTTTAAGTAGCATTGAAGATATTTTTCCCTAACAGTTTGCTTTGTCTTACAGCCTTAGGATGGTCCCAACCATGTGATGTCTGGAGTATAGGATGTATTCTTATTGAATATTACCTTGGCTTTACGGTATTTCCAGTAAGTGCTTTCTATAAGAAAAGTGCCTATTTACATGAATGAACACTAACTCATATATTTGTTTCCGTAGTTTTAAACCCCCCCCCCCCCCATTATAGTCTATTAGTTGTAGATAAATATAAAGAAATAAACATGGTACTCTGATTCTGTTGGGCATTTTATAATTTATGATTTTATTTAAAATACTTTTTTAAAAAATATATATATTTTTATTGATTTTTTACAGAGAGGAAGGGAGAGAGATAGAGAGCTAGAACATCGATGACAGAGAAACATCGACCAGCTGCCTCTTGCACACCCCCTACCGGGGATGTGCCTGCAACCAACGTACATGCCCCTGACCGGAATCGAACCTGGGACCTTTCAGTCCGCAGACCGACGCTCTACCACTGAGCCAAACCGGTTTCGGCTAAAATACTTTTTAATTTATTAAACTTGCTGAATTAGGGGAATCTTTGTTGATCTTGTTCTGTAAGTCTTATTTTTTTTATTTTCTTTCAGTTGTAACTTGCTAAAAGTAGGCCTTTTTTGGTGATTCAGTTCTTCCTTATGTCTAAATCATGGAGGGACTAGAAATGTAGCAGCTATGTTAAATGAGAATGTGCAAGTTCAGGTAGTTAACAAGTTTTATTTATTATTTTAGACACATGATAGTAAGGAGCACCTAGCAATGATGGAAAGGATTCTTGGACCTTTACCAAAACATATGATACAGAAAACCAGGTATGTTTTAAGAGTTAAATCCCTTCCTTAGTACCAGTTGGTCACTGTCCTAATTAGAACTATAAAACAGTAATGCTTTTTCACTTAAGTAGCTGATGATTACTTTGCTGGGATCTCTAGGCTGTTTTTTGGAATCTGCGGAAAATGCTAGTCTAATCTATAAATGCATAATTAATGACTAAACAAATCACTATTATATTGATAGAAGTTTAAACTTTCATTGTCAATATAAACATGGATATTGATTTACTCTTAGGAAACGTAAATATTTCCATCATGATCGATTGGACTGGGATGAACACAGTTCTGCCGGCAGATACGTTTCAAGGCGTTGTAAACCTCTAAAGGTAAGCCTGGGTCATTGCTTAAGTGATCTTTGAGTTTCCCCTTTTTATGGTGGAGAACTAAAGTATAAGTGGTAGTAGGAAAAGCTGTTGACTATTTCTTTTCCTTGCAGGAATTTATGCTTTCTCAGGATGCTGAACATGAGCTTCTCTTTGACCTCATTCAGAAAATGTTGGAGTATGAGCCAACTAAAAGGATTACTCTCAAAGAAGCCTTAAAACATCCTTTCTTTTATCCCCTAAAAAAAACTACATAGATCTCTAATTGCACAGTGAAAGAAGAGATTTTATAGACTGTATCAGTCTAATTAAGTTATTTTGTACAGCTTTTGTAAATTTCTTAAACTTTTGTATTGCCTTGTTTATTTTGTTTGGATAGTTCAATTTGTTAAGTGCATAGTTAAGTAATGAACATCTTTTTCAATGATTTCTGTATAAAATGATTCAGAATAAAATTTTTTCTGTTTATGAAGTTTATATAAATCTGGACAAATTGTTTTTAGCGCCATTTTTCTGCTTCTTGTCACTTTAAAGAATGGACATGTTTCTTCTATGGGAGGTTTCCTTCAGTTTTGGAAATATTTAGCTTCGTTTTTATTTTAGTGAATGCCAGCACTGGGACTTAACACCTTTTCTAAATCAAGTTACATGGGGTGTTGAACATACTATATAATATAGATGCTGTACAATTTGCTTAATCAAGATCATCCCAATAAGTTTAACCCTTTGCACTCCGCTGTCCCCTCTCAGGGGACATCGGAATTCTAGCATATCACTCGATGTCTCCTCTCAAGGGACATTGCAGTTTATTAGTGATTATGGGGAATTGAGTTAATTCAACGCACGTTTCCGCCGTTAGCGTCGAGTAGCTGGTAGCCAATGTCCAGAATGGTTCGGAGTGCAAAGGGTTAATAAAAAAGTAAAAAGGATATAAAGATCTAAAGACAAGATTATGTTCTCCCTTATATTCCTGTTCAGATTTAATATTGCTGCTTTCCTATCTCCCCTGAATGGGGTTTTGCAAATGGTTTAAGGTCCCGTGCTCCTTCAGAACATAACAGAAGTTTCCAAATCTTTTACAGCCAAGTCTGAATTGTCAAGTCATTATAGTAAGTCAGATTTTTGTCCATGGTTTTAAGACGGTATTTAGATTAATAGCAAAATTAAGGTGCAGAGGTTTCTGATATACCTCCTGCTCCACCACTCATGGGTAATCATTATCACCATCCATCACCAGAGGGTTTATTGCTGTAATAGATGAATCTGTGTTGATAAAGTCACCCTAAGCCTATAGATTACCTTCTGGCTTATTTTTGCTGCTGTTCATTATATTTGCTTGGATAGTTCTCGTAGATAAGTTTCAAGGAAATGTAATGTATAATGATGCGTCATCATAGAAAACAGCATGTTTACTGCTCAATAAGCTGTTTCTCCTCTAACTCTCAACTTCTAGTAACTAATCTTTTTTTACTATTGTCCAGTTTTGCCTTTTCCAAAACGTCATGTAGTTGGAATCACAAAGTACATAGCCTTTTCAGATGGGCTTTCACTTAAAGCAGCATTTTTCAACCAGTGTGCATGTGGCAAGAATTTTTAAAACATGCAATACCTGCCTGGCTGGTGTGCCTCTGGTTGAGCTTTGACCTATGCCCAGGTTGCAGGCTGGATCCCCAGTAAGAGTGGGTGTGCAGAGGAAACAGCCAATCAATGATTCTTACCAATAAAAGAACTATACAGCTATGAAGAGTTGGATTTTAAATGCCCATTATTTTAAGTCAGCAGTTTTCAGCCCTTATCTCATGACAAAAACTTAAAGAGGCCTAGGCACAAATGATGTGGCCTGGAGGGAATTACCAGCTGTGGGAGCCCCCACTGATCCTGCATAGCCAAACGGCTGCTGAATGAGGAAGTTGGTTTGAGCCGCTTTTTTGGGGTAATGTCTTGGGTAAAGACGTGTTCTGTGTCCTGGAGGAACCTGGCGGAGAGCTTTGCACCCAAAGCCACTCGGTGAATGTCCTTGATGTGTGATGCCAGGTCGGTGACACCATCGGGGAAGTTCAGGGAAGCCGTTCTCCAGGATCCTCAGCCAGCAGGACAGCCTCCTTGGTGGGAGGGGGGATTTGGGAAGTTCAGTCACGTCCCCTCTTGCCATCTGCCTATGCCAGCTCCCTGTGCTCTTTCTAGGGTCTCGATCCTCAGGTATTTGATAGCTGTAGAGACTCGGCCTCACCTTGGGCCTGCCAGTGGCTGTTCCCACAACAGCAGCAGCCACTTTCCCGGTCAGCCAAGCAGTGCCCCCACTGGGAGTGCACTGATCATCAGGGGGCAGCTCCTGCGTTGAGCATCTGCCCCCTGGTGGTCAATGCGCATCATAGTGACTGGTTGGTTGTTTTTTGATGAACTTTTATATGTCTAGATAACTGAAATTACTTTGTGATACACCCAAAAATATTTTTTGCTTATCTGAAAAAAAGATATAATTGATTCATTTACGCCAGACAGCTATTGTGTTGGCTGTCAGTTTTTTAATCTAAGGGTATTGCATGTTTTGTATTTGATAATACACATCTCACTTTTCTCCTTCAGGTGTTTGCTAATTTCAGCAATGCCTCCTCTGGCTACAATTACTTAAAATTGCCACAATCCCTCTTGACAACCCTATGCATATGCATCTTTTTCTATAAGAACTTATTTTTATGCAACTCTGGTACTCGGTAAATAATGTGGTGGATCACTTTTTTGGAGCAGAGCTCTTAAGGAGAGATCCATATAGAAAACCCAGGAAAGATTGCATAGGCAGAGGAAGCAGTTAACTGTCCCTGAGGCAACAGCAAGAC
Organism: Pipistrellus hanaki; assembly: GCF_964339955.1. Lineage (NCBI taxonomy): Eukaryota > Metazoa > Chordata > Mammalia > Chiroptera > Vespertilionidae > Pipistrellus > Pipistrellus hanaki. Next base: position 73,658,234 of record NC_140510.1, on the reverse strand, counting down.
CAGTGTAGTTGAAGTTGCATGGGTGTTACAGATGAGGTTAGAGAGCCAGGATCTAGATTATGTAGGGTTTTGCAGATTATAGATTTTGTTTTGCATGAGAGTAAATTCCTAGTAGTTTCCACATGGTGACAAGAATGGTTGCTTGCAGCCCCTTGTTCCAATAGGAAATTGCCTCTTTCAGTTATAGGGTTCCTAGAAGTTAGGGTATCTTGGTTTTGCTTCAAAAGCCTCCAGGAGGTGGGAGGGAGCAGAGGTGACAGGGATAGACAAATATTGGCCATAAGGTAACAGTTGAAACTGGGTGATGGGTCAATGAAAAAAAAAAATTTTTTTTTTTTTGCAATAAATCTTTTTAAAAAGCTATTGGCTAGAGGGTGTATTTCATTACATGCTGACTGGCATGCCTTACCTCTCTAAGATTACTCTAGCTAGTGCTGGCCACCTGAATTAGGGTAGTGATACTGGAGGGGTTATTTTGGAGTTTAGAATGGGCAGGACTTGACCTGTTAAATGTGAAAGATGAAAGAAAAGGGACCTGAAGCTCTCTGGAGGAGAGATGGCATTACTATTTTATGAACTGAAATGCTGGCATTTTCTGAACATGTACATGTTTGGTTATGTTTGAAGTACATGTGAGCCAACCAAGCAAAACTGGTCTGGAGAAAAAAAGTCTGGACCCTTTGATGGTACTACAAGGATTTAGCTTTAACAAACTCAAGCACTTAAGGATTACTATTGTAACATACAATTATCACCAATGCAAGTTACTGCTTCTCTTTACATGGACAGTCTCATGAGATTTTATTCAATCTCAAAGATAGACAAAAAGCTATTTTAGTTAAAATATAGCAATATGATGACTAGCTTGGATGCCTACTTGAGGTGGTTCAGAATGCCAAGAACTACCTGGATTATCAGCTATAGTTTCCTCCATTCTTCAGACTTTGCCATGCCAATATCCGGGTGCTCCTAACTAGAATGAAAATGAGGTGGTATTTACAGAGAAGCTATTTTATTCTTAAGATGCCAGAGAATGTGTAGATCATCTTTTTGAACTAGAGGTTTCAGTCTATAAATGGGATTACTTATTACCTCTTAAGTTAACAAATTTATAAAAAAATGGTTTAAAACAATTTTCTTTTTAAATGGTTATACTGACTGGAAATTCCCTGAAATGGACCAGCTCAATTATGAGAACTCTGTAGCACCCAAATTCATTCTATACATTTTATGCACAACTTCCAAAGCTGCACCAATACAATAAACAATATTCACGGAGATACTGGTCTGCATAGCAAAGGATTCAATAGGTCTTTTTTTTTTTTTTAACCAGTCTCCTCTAGAGCATTAAAGAAGGCACCACAAGCACCCAAGTTATTTTATTTCAGAGGAGAAACACACACCAATGATGAGAGATCACTGATCCATTGATCGGTTGCCTCTGCACACCGCTACCCTGGCACTGGAGCTGAGGCCTACAACCAGGCATGGGCCCTGACCTGGAATTGAGTCATGATTACCTGGCTTATAGGTCTACATTCAACCACCGAGCTACATGGCTCAGGCCTTAAAATTTTTTTTTTAAAAAAATACTTTTATTTCATAGAAAGGAGAAACATCAATGATATTGATAGGCTGCCTCCTGCATGCCCCCTTGGGGATCAAGCCCACAACCCTGGTGTGTGCCCTTGATTGGAATCGGACCTGGGACCCTTCACAGGCCAACACTATCCACTGAGCCAAACCGACCAGGGCCTAAAAGGTTTTTTTTTAAATTGATTTTGAGAGGGAGGAAAACATTGTGAGCAAAACATCAAACTGCTGCCTCTGCATGCCCCCTAAGGAGATCAAACCTACAATACTGGCACATACCCAGATTGGGAATTGAACAGGCAACCTTTTGGTGTCTGGATGATGCCAGAGTCACACTGGCCATATCAACTAAGGTTCTTAAGAGTTACTAAATTGACAGTGATTGAGTGCATTGGTAAACTGTCCTCGTCCTTTTTAAAATTCATTGTAATTGCACTGGAAAATTAAGATGACTGGACCTGATATGACTCCTAATTACCCAGTTAAATGGGAAGAGGGGTGGGGGAGAAAAGGAGTTTAGAAGCCTTTCTGATTCAACCAAGTTTCATATAATTATGCATAGGATTGTGTTCAGGTACAAATTCACCGCAATTCGTTTTCTCGACAGAAGCCAATTATAAATTATTTTGAAGTCAAAAGTACTGATTAAAGCCTACTGAACAACTAGATCTTTAAACTTCAGGACTCAGCAGGATGAATAGGTTAACTTGCATATACTAGGGAACTAATAGCTTATATATTAAAAAAATCATAGCGAGGCATTTAGCGTAATTCTCACAAATTATTAACTTATTTTATATGGCACCTGTAAACAGCATCCTAGGGAAATTTGTACCAAGGCAATTTAGTAGCCTAAACAATAATGTACACTAACACTCTGATAATGTTACATTTAAAGCCCAGTAGTTGTGCCAGTTACTGTAAGCAACCTCAGTGACAGATGCATCAGTTAAATACCAGTTAATATTTAAATACCACTCACCAGTGTCTTGCCCAACAACTTAAAATCACTCTAGAATTTTGATTTTTATGGTTTAAAAGGAACCCAAATAGCTCTCCCATACATTTACAATCAAGGAAGAGTATTTTAAGACACCAAAGCCAATGGGAAATGACTTGTCTGATATCTATGGTGTGCTTCTGTTAAAAAAAAATGGTGACTGGTAGGAATCAAATTTTCTCTATTTTCTAATAACCCTTGAGAAAAAAAAATATTGCTTCAGGATATGAATCTTCATGAAGATATGTCTGCCAATGCAAATGTCTATCTCTAGGTCCTCTCTTACTTTAAAATAAGATGTATTAGGTACAGATTCTCATTGAGGGCCATGTCATTCCCAAATAGTATGAAAAAAACAAACAAACCTGTATTCTTTTAATGTATAAAGCAGGTACAATACACATACAAGCTTATCTGTAATAAAATTTATTGGGGTGCTATAAGAAAACTCTAAAAAGGCTTCCCGGAGGAGGGCGATGAGCTTTGAGAAACACTGAATTAGAAGTCGTGTCTCAGTCACATGCATTTTCTCTTATCACCATCATTATGCTGTGTCAAAGTATCCTTGGTGTTTTGGGATATTTGGAATTTTCACAAGAACAGCATAATAAATATCTCTAGGACAATACTCCAGAATAAGATTTAAAAACTTATGATCAGCTCTAAACACATTTAATTATGGCATCTAAGAGACTTATCCTCTGAAATGGAAACCAAGTTAGGAAAATCAACATTTACCCAATCATACAAGTACAGTTTTAACATCTATATTAAGAATTACATATTTGAGGCCATAGGTTGGCACTGGCAATTGAGTTCCAAAATTACCATTTAGAATTCTAAAAGAATATCTGCAGTCTTTTCAGAAAGCATTCCCTTTTTTTATACTGTTACAGGTGATACCCATTTACTATAATATTGTAAGTAAACACTACTTTGTCATTATGAAGAAAGAAAACTGATCAAAGATCACAATGTAGTTCTGTAAGACTACACATTCACTATACACAGTATATAATAGAACAGGGTACACTTTGAACGGTAGTAACATGCAATAATTTGGTTATAGAAATGTTATGTAGTTTCTGCTACATCACAATTCTTTGTAGGTGTTTATAGTTTGGGAGCTATAAGGGTCAAAGAGCAATTATTTAATGCTTACATAGTAGAAATGCCTGAAGGTATAACATACAGTTACCACTGGACATTAGCATGGAACTTACAAAAGAGAAAAAATAAAGACTGACCTATATAACCTAAGGATAAGGATTGACTTTATTTTTTTAAAAAGTCTTAAGGACTACAAATTACAAAGCAAAAGCAAATCACTACGTAGAAACCTAGTGAATACATTTTGCCTGTGCACGAAAATTTTATTAAAGTTACTCATTTAACAATTTCACCCCATTCACAATGGTATCAGATATAATAATGTTCTTCTTAAGGTAACTATACACCTTCATTTCAAATTATACTACATATTCCCTCCAGATGAATTGTTAAACACCAAATTCTTGGCTCATAAAAATGGCACCTTTGAAAGGGGCAATTTCCACTCAGTCTCTGGTGGCATTATTGCAAGCTAGTTTCTTTCAACAATCAAAACTTCCAAAATCTTCACTTTCAAGGTGAAGTCTTTCCAACCAAAAAGTGTGGTCACATTTTGTTTTCTACTGATTACATATGTAGATGGGTGGCATTAGATGAAAATGAAAGTGAATTGGATAGAAAAGATGTTTGGCTCATGGCAATTAAAAAAATATAAAAAGGCAACTAGGGTATGTTAATAGCCAAATGCTTGAGTCATTAATTCGTGAATATTAATTAGTTAGGAGAATGAGGGTGGTCCTATCATTACACTCCATTCTTTACATAAAATACTCTAAACCAATAGGAAATGAGTTAAAGTATAGTCCCAACACGCTGGCACTTATTTTCAACAACTTACTGGGTTTAGTACAATCGCTTCATTACTCACACTATTTCATGAGTCCTTTCCTAACATTCGAAGTGAATGACAAGTGTTAAATTTATTAAACGACAAGACTCTTCTAAGGTACAGTTGTAAATAGTATGACAATAATACCCATATGTTCTGCTTGAAAAGACAGAAACTGAATGCAGAAGTTTCTCAATGGGAAAAAGCTCATCTTTCTTCTTCCCACCACTTCTGCCACATAGTTTCCCAAAGACCTCACTTTCAAGCTTGTTCTCCACGGCTTCACTAAGGAATGAAAATCAGAGCAAACAACTGAGCTCAGACATATATGGAGCTAAAATTCAAGAAAATATTAACATGTAAGTAATGGTCCAAATACTCAAGATTCATGTTAATGAATTCAATTACTGGACATGAGATTTTTATAGATGAGGAGGGCTTTGGGTATACCAAATTATCACACAAATCATTGCTTTTTGAGACTTTGGATACTTTTACAGTTTAATTTGCAAACAGAATTTTTATAACAAATTATTTTTAACCAAATCATATCTTGAAAACTGTTTATATAGAAAACCCAGGAAAAAAGTGAACTGTTCATTGCGGAAGGCCTTAAATTACATCATTACAGTAGAAAATACAGGAGGTAGAAGGTAACTGAAAAGACTAATGCAACATTAGATTCAAATCTACAGCTCCTGCAGCTACTTAAAACATGGTCTTAGAAACTAAACCCAACATTTCCAGTAACCATAGAAACAGTTAAAATAAAATTTGCCATGAAAGCCCTTATATCATGCTTGATATAGGGAGGTAGGAAGATGTAAGAACCAGGACACATGAGACATGACATTTTATCTACAACTCCTGTTTGCTTTACTGAGGATGTAGTTTCAAAATTCAGTCACCTTCTTCAGCTTCAGACTCAGATTCTAGAAAAGGGGGGAAATGGAGTGAAGCATTATACACCAGAAAGCAAAAAGTTCCCTTTTATAACTGTGAAGTCTTTTATATAAGGGATATTAAGAAGTATTCATTTATAAATCTCAGATTTCATATTTATTAGACATTCTCAAAATTTTCAATTTCCTCCTAAGACAGTAGTACTAGGATCATTAGAATATTTTAATAATTAAAGTCTAGTTTTCCTCAGCTGCTTTTGAGTCAGTAAATCAACAGAAATCTCTACTTTAGGTACAAGACAGTATCTGAACAAGAGAGGCAGCATGTTGACACATTCTATGGCCACCCTTAACCAGTTCTTAGGCTTCTACCACAAGACTTACCTTCTTCAGCATTTTTGAGCCACTCCACAAATTTTTTCATTTGTTCAAGGAAGACACTTTTCCCCTTTGCAACATGTGCATCTTTGTACCACTTCAGAATGGGTTCCTCACTCAGGACTTCAGCTATAAAGAAGAGCGATCATTACATTTGGGGAGTTTTCAAACATGTCTCTATTGCAGCATTAGAACCTACCTAAGGTGAAAGAACGAAGAAAGGAAAGGGAAGAAAGGGAGGGAAGGGAAGAAAAGGAAAGGACTGTATTCAAAACATTCAACAAATTAAAAATAAATAAATAAAAGACCTAGCTACCCAGCCAGAGCTACATTCTTTATTAAAAACAAACTAAATATTTTGAAAATTTTTAAATTACCTTTGTAAAAAAGCACCACTATTTTCTGGAAGGCTTTCATGAAATGAATGTTATCATAGCAATACTCCTGAATCTTCAGTAACAGAGTCAGCTCAGACTGACCTTGAGTAGTAAAGGCAGCAAGGAGAGGGCTGTATTGCTTTTGAAGGGAAGTGAGAAAAGATTTAGTTACTCATTGTGCTAACCATCCATTATAAAATTTCTAAAACACAGAACTATCTTTTACAATCACTGTGAATTATATTCTATTTAGTGGAAATTATCTATGTCAAATACTGCATCAGGGATTCCAGGTAACTGTCAATAACAATGTTTACTATTTTAAAGGAAAAAGAAAAAAATTTCCAAAATTCCATAAAAACCAAACACCAAATTGCAGGCATAAGCTACTTTTAAACATATACTCGTTTTTAACCTGTGAACCAAACAAAATCCAGGCCAGGCTTTAAAAAAAGTCACATCAATAATTAATATGTTAGTTGTCTATTTACTGGCTGAATTATCCCCACGAACCAGATGTGACAAACTTAGAAAAGCACGGCAACAGTTCACTGTTCCAAATTTAACAGCAGAATGTTTTGTCCGGGCACAGATCTAATACCTTCAAGTGCTTGATGGCTTGCTCTGCTACAAGCTCCTCTTTTTTGTTCCATTCCACAGTGCTCATTACACTGGACCAGATTAATCCAACGACAACCGGTTCTGGGATGTTGTTTTTTTTCATCTCCTCCTTCACATACAAAATTATCTGCAAAAGAATCCAAATTTAGTCAGTATAAATGACATATATGTATACTCCATACACTCCCAAGTGTTGTAATTTCTGGGCCCAAGAAGGCACTAAACATAAAAAAGACCAAGCCAAAGCCCCGACGTAATCTTTACATTCTATAGCCATTAATTAAAGCCCGCTCCAGTGAAACACTTCAGCCATGTAAAGACAGTTTAAACAAAAAATATCTTACATCCTTAAATGGATCACCACGGGACATCTGCTCTTGAAGCTCTTTCTGGAGTTCTTTCCGAGCTCCTATGGTTTGCTGATTCCGAACATATTCTGAAAGCTCTTTTAAGCCTGCCTCAGTGAAATACTTTGTGAAGTGTTCAACACTTTGTTTATTGGCAGGAAAAAGTTCCTGAAAGAAGTTAGTCTAGTTAGATTATCTTTAAATCAGGTTAATAAAACGCTTAACAGATTACAAATGACAAAATTCCTCATTACACTTTCCTGGCCAGAATGGCAAAAAAGAAAGAAAGAAGGTACTCCAGCTGGTGTGATTCAGTGGTTGAGCATCAACCTATGAACCAGGAGATCATGGTTTAATCCCTGATCAGGACACATGTCCTGGTTGTGAGCCTGATCCCCAGTAGGAGGGAAGCAGAAGGGCACCCGATCAATGATTCTCATCATGAATGCTTTTATCCCTCTCCCTTCCTCTCTTAAAATCAATAAAGAAGCTACAAACCATCAGTCTGTTATCCATGCTGACTCTCCGAAGACTTGAAGCTACTGCATTGATGTCTTTTTCATTTATCCATGATTTAAAGAGCTTTACAGCAAAAGCTGCTGAAACCCCTGTAGAAAAGAGCACAGTTAGCAGAACCGCCTTTCTGGACTCAACCTTCCCATTTCCCCCTCCACAGTTAAATCACACAGGACTACTCATTTTATCCCCACTTACTCCTGAACTTCCCTCTGCTACTGCTTACCATTTAACCCCAATTTCTCTAGTCTACCATTTGCTGGTTGTGTATTCTTACTCAAGTTAAACTGTTTTCTAATGTGTAAAACGAGGGTGAACAGTTCTTACAATTGTCAGGGTTGCTGTGAAAATTTAAATAAAGCACGTTAAGTAATGAGTACTCTGGCCAATGTGGCTCAGTTGGTTTTAGCATCATCCCATTCACTAAAAGGTGTGGGTTTAAGTCCCCATCAGGGCACATATGAAAGGCAAACAACTAATGTTTCTTTCTCTCTATCTCTCCCTAGAAATTGATAAAAACATACTTGGGTAAAGATTAAAATTATTAAAAAATAAAAAATAGTACTCTTAAAGAAAAAAGTTAGCTTTGTTACTATAAAGAATAATTTACCTATGGAGATCAATATAAGGGGCTTATTTTCCTTTTCAGCTTGACAATGGCATTTTCTCTTAAAGATGATCCCAAGACTCCCAATTGGAATTAATCTCATGGGTTACCATGGAATTAAAATCCTTTTACTTTATAATCACATTGTATCTGGACCCTGGATATTTGCTGTATACCTAAATTAAGCCATTAACCCTGAAGCCAAAAGTATATAATAATGTCTAATGAATCTGAATCAACCTATTAAATTTAAGGATAGTGAAAAAGATAATAAAAATTCAAATCTAAATAAACCCTTAAGTTTTATAGCAGTCCATCTTTCATGCTCTTATCTACCCTACCCTCAGCCAACTAAAAACTAACCTTTACTAAAGGTAAATTACCTTCTTTAACCAAATTCTCATTATAAAGGCTATTAAGAATGGATGCATTAAGTGTTCCATTAGCCAGAAGAACACCAGTCAACATAGCCAGCTTGTTCCTCTCCGACTCCGAAAAACCCTTTAAGAACAGCAGCAGCTATAAAAATAAATAGTTATAGGTTAAAAGAGCAACTATATAAAGAGAAGCAGTAAAGCATACTATACTGGTTACAACTATGGTCTCTGGAGTACCATCCATGTTTGTGTGCCAGATATAATATATACTAGAGGCCCGGTACACGCGATTCATGCATTGGGGGTAGGGTATGTTCCCCTCAGCTTGGCCTTCTTGCAGTCCAGAACCCCTTGGGGGATGTCCACAAGCCAGCAGTCACACATCCTGCAGTCTGGGTACTGTCCACCTGCAGTGGAGGCGGGAGAAGCTCCTGCCATCGCTACTACACTCACCAACCATGAGCCCAGCTTCTGGCTGAGTGGTATTGCCCCTGTGCAAGCGCACTGGCCACCAGAGGGCAGCTCCTGTGTTGAGGTCTGTCCCCCTGGTGGTCAGTGTGTAATATAGCTACTGGTAGGGTCCACCTTTCGATTTACATATTATGCTTTTATTATATAGGATTATATAGGATATAGGATTAGCCGAGTGATCGTAGGCAAATTAATGTTTGTGCCTCAGTTTCTTCATATGTAAAATGTGGATTAAACTTGATCATAGGGTTTTTGTAAATATTAAATGAGTTTAATTAGAATAGTGCCAGATACTTGGTAAATGTTACCAAAAACATTACCACATATTCTGTGCACCTATACATATAGTATATAATAAGACTCAAACAGCAAGTAAGCTAAATTTCCCTTCCTCAATGTATTTAGTTCTAATCCTCTATTGTCTATCTTTTGAACAAACCCCACTTTGATTTTTAGTCTTCTGATACTTATTTGGACACAGAGCTAAGGAACAGTGTATCACAAATTAAACTAAATGATTACCCCAAAACTACATTTCAGAAACAACCTATCTAAATATATAAAATGATCTCAAATCTAAACAGTATAGAGGTTTCAAAAAAAATAAATACAGAACATATGATCCAGCAATCCCACTTCTGATATTTATCTTAAGAAACCCAAAACACTAATTCAAAAAGATATATGCATTCCTATGTTCACTGCAGCATTTATTTACAGTAGCTAAGGTATGGAACCAACCCAAGTGCCCATCAACAGACAAGTGGATGAAAAAAAGCTGTGGATAGAGCATTGGCTCATGGTCAGGTTCGAACTGGTCAAGGGCATGTACCTCAGTACAGACTCTCTCCCTCCTACCTTTCACTCCCCCTCTAAAAAAAAAAAAAAAAAAAAAAAAAAAAAATCAATGGAAAAATGTCCTTGAGTAAGGATTAACAACAAAAAACTGCGGTGCATATATACTTGACCATGAAAAAGAACAAAACCTTACTATGGATGAATCTAGAGAATATTATGCTAAATGAAATAACTCAGACAAAGAAAGGAAAATGCCATGATTTCACTTATATGGGGAAATATAGAAAAATAAATGAACAAACAAAATAGAAACAAACTCAAGGAGAACCAAACTGACGGTCACCAGATGGAATGGGGACTGGTGAAAAGGGGAAGTAATTAACAAGTACAAACGACAGTTACATTTAAAACGATCTGAAACTTGTGGCTGAATTAGGACGTAACACTCCCCCCTTTGACCTCAACCTTCTATTTCCTACAAAACATATTGCTCTTCATACCTTTTTCACTTCATCTTCAAAACCTTTCTCCAGGTATTTGTAGCGCCTGATTAACTTGTTAAAAACCTATGAAGAATTAATAGTAAAGAAATTAAATAATTTAAGTCCAATGATAAACTCATATATACAGATTTCAGATTTCTAAAAAGATCTAGGTCAGGGCCCTGAGATCTCTGATAGTTTCTCTGGAACAGCAAAGAAGTGCACCTTCCCCTAGGCATGTTTACAAGCTGTTTAAACTTGCTTGCAAAGAGTTTGTCAACTTCCAAACACTGCAATGTTCCCATGCAATGCCGTTAACACTTGAATAGCACCCCACAATAAATCTGTATTGCCAAATATTAAAGCAAAGACTGTTGCTCACATACAAGTCATTTACCTATTTATAAGATATACTAACTAGTTCTTCTTCCCTAATGACAGAGATAACAAAATCTGTTATATACACTTGAATTCTTGGCTTACAGTAATGAAAGCGTAACTATGTATTAAACATTTAAATGAGATTTTTATTGTTAAGCTAATCTGCCTCATTCACTTTTTAAAAACTCATATGCAGAATGACTCAATGATAGAAATTATGACAGGAACTGATTTTCCGTTTCATTTTGACTTAAAAAATGGGTTCATTTCAGAGGGACAGTGAAAAGAAGGGCTAATTCAATCTTTTCCTTGTTTGCTTCAACACATTTTGAAGTTTCTAATTCATCATATTTCACAAGAACATTCACTTTAAACCTTCAACTCAAATTCCTTCAATCTTCTATTGCAACCTCTTAAAAGATGTTTCCTTAAACATTAGTCATATAGATAATGGTAAGTAACCAAAATTATTATGTAAAGTTTCACTTACCTGAGCAAATGCTTGCATGGTCTCTAGGTCTTCTTGTGCTGCAAACACACAGACATCTGTACGCATCATGTCATCTGCCAGTGTACCACCTGGGGCTAAGGAACATTTTACAAAAAATTTATAGTGACCTTCATTTAAATGAGTACCATTTTAATTTCACTTTTTGCGGGGATTTTCATCTCTATATATAAAAGGCTAAGTGACTGGCCATACGTTCCTCCTACCAGCCAGGACATATGACACACATTGGCAATTTAAAAAATAAACATTGACTTGTGCATGCACAATACAGATAAAACTCTCGGAATGGATATTGTTGAATATGACTCGTAATGATCTATTATTTAAACTACCTTTGGAAATAGTATATCTATGGATAATATCTAAACATGCGATTTTTTTTGTCCTAAAAATGAGCATGTTCAATGAAATTTTGGATATACTCAATGGAGATTTTCACACCTATTTTGAGCAATGATTTCATCGATTCAACAGATGATGCTGAAAATCAAAAATTTTCCCATTGAATTTCTTAAGAGTACTCAGAGAATGCCATGTCATAAATTAAAATCGAAAGTAGGTGCAATCACCATGCTACTGAGAAATCTAAATAGTAAACGGGGTCTTTGTAATGGTACTAGATTATCAAAAGATTGACTCTTAACATAATTGAAGCTGAAGTATTAACAGGACCTGCAGAAAAAGTAGTTGTTCTGATTCTAAGAATTGATTTGTCCCACCTGACACTGGCCCCCCATTTAAATTAATTCGAAGACAGTTTCCCGTGATGCCAGCATTTGCAATGACTATTAGTAAATCACAGAGACAAACTCTAGTCAGAGTAGGAATATTCCTACCTGAACCCATTTTGGACATGGCCGGTTATATGTTGCTTTCTCAAAATGTGACATTAAAATTAAAGTTGTAAATACTTCATTATAAGGGAAATTAGTCAAGCACTCTGGGAAGTGTTCTTACTCTTAATATGGTATACAGGGAGATATTAGAGTAAGTTTGATAAATTTATCAGTCGTTTTTTATAATGTTTTTATATCATGTTTTTGTCTTTATATGTCTGTTATTGTATTAATAAAATTATATATTATTTTCATATATATTTTACTAATTTTCTTTCATCTTTGATACTTCGATTATAGAGAATGGGTGAATAGCAATATTAAAACATTTCTTCTAATTAATTTCCTTTCAATGTGCACAAATCCATTCATCCGGCCACTAGTTATGATAAAATTCTAACATGATTTAAAAGTAAGTAAATTTCTCAGCAGGAACACGGCTAAGCTGATCCAATATGTGTGAATAAAGCGAAGCAGTTTACAGAAAGAGCCAACATTAGTAACTCACTCAATGAAACCTGCTGCATTAACCAATAATAGCGCCAAATCTATCACTCCAAGTGGCGATGTTCAAAGGTGGTTTTGATATATAATTTTACATAAACTCATAAGTTAGAAACTTTATTTTTAGATACATTTGTAAGTATTTATGGATAAAATGTCTGAATATTTAAAAATATGAAATTGATAGGATATAAACAGAATAAGACTGTTCATAATTATTTAATCAGAAATTCATACTATTCTCTCTAGGATATGCTTGAAAATTTTCTTGGTAAATGTTCTAAAAATAATTCTATAAAAAGACTTCTTGATAGCAATTTTATGAGTGGTAAATAGATATAATTATAGTCCCTACTACAAACTGGTAATACAATGAAAGAAATATTCATTTGACTAGGCAAGAGAATGTATGAATGTTAAGTTTCTGGTTCCACCACTGAGCAATTGTTTGATTGCATGTAAGTCTCTGACGCCTTCCTAAGCATCCATTCTGCACGTATACAAATGGAGTTCTGATTCTGTCAGCTTGGCCATTTATTACCATGAAAACATTTTGAAATACATTAAAGAGCTATGGAAATACCATCATCATTTGAAGATATGTAATTAAGTAGCACAATCTGTTAAGGTATCCTGAGATGTTGAGGGTGGATGTGTAAGTTAAAGCAGTACCATGCAACAAAAATATGTGAGCCACATAATGTAATTTCAAATCTTCTATTAGCCATATTAAAAATAAAGGGTGAAATTAATTTTAATACACTGTAACCCAGCATATCAAAATAGTTTTGAATATGCCAGTATTCAAATTATTGATGAAATCTAAGTTTTTAAAACCCAACGTCTATTTTACACTTTTAGCACATCTCAATTTGGACAGTCACATATACTTTGTAGCTAATGTACTAAAGCATATAGGACTAACGGCTTTTAAATATAGAAGTATTTCATTAGACAGAACAAGAGGAAAAGTTTTCCAACCTGTTCAAACACATATGGGGGGGGGGGGCAGCTGAGAGGAGGGAGAGAATCACTGATTGGGGGTCTTGTAGAGTTTTGGGTTATCAGAAAAGTTATCCCCAAATGTTATAATTCTGTAATACACTTTAAGTATAAAGCTAGCAGAGCAAGGCAATCTGCTAACTTGCTACAGTCTGGGAGTTAGAAGTGGAAAAATCCTAAGGGGGTTAAAAAAACCCCAAAGCCACCCCAATTTCATGGGCTTGTCAAACAGTTTATATTCTGAATTCTAACAATCTTCTCCATACAGCACACTTCCCGCAAAACCCAGACTCTTACCCAGCATTCCCCCGGCCACCAGAATGTCAAAGAGTGTTTCTGCATATCGGCGGTAATCAAGTTTTGCTCCAGAAGCATCAAGAAACTTTGCTACTGCTTCCAAATCAGAACCAGTTTCACTTAAGCCTTGAATAATACAGTCTTGAAACTGAGTAGGGTCAAACCTCTCTTTTTCATCTAAGGAGAAAGAAAACCCCAGTTAGCTTTAAAAGGCTTACCAAAATGCCATGAAATCACCACCTTAGGAAGTTATAATCACGGAATAAGACATCCACCACTATGTCATTTATATCAACAGCTGGAAAAAAATGAATGTAAGCTAGATTACCCAAGACCTGGAATGCTAGCAAATAAACAGAAGACTAAACACACATCCTGTACAATTTTTCCCTTTGCTATAACCCAAGGCAGGTGCCTAGGCTCAGAGTTGTGTAGCTTTTCTTCCACTATTTTTTCCCATGAGTCGCAGTAAGCTAAATGAGGTAGTGTGTTTCTATTGCCAGGGAACAATTTCTATTTGAAAAGTTCTTCCATTGCCCCTGGCCTTTTTGAAATGTAGGGCATCCTCTAAAAATTTCCTGAGTGAAATTTTGTCCAAACACTGGAGCTGTTCTTTTTTCTTTAAATGTCCATAATACTTTGTATGCTTTAAAAAAAAACCTCACTCCTTTGGTACTTATTAAGATCCAATATTATGATAGAAACTACACTAGCTCCCTTGCTTCATCCTTACGACCACCTTTTTTGTTCCAACTATTCAGAAGGACAGTTGAAGCCCCAAGAAGTTCAAGACTAGTAGCTAAGAGCAAGGATCTTGATCTTGAGTCAAATCACCTGATATAAATCCTGACCATCATTTAACTGTCTGAGCAACTAGCCTCATATTTTATGTGTAAATTTTCCTATTGTAAATGGTAATTAAGACTAGTGCCTATCTCATTAAAGCTGTTGTGAATATTAAATGATATTAAGATAGAAAGCACTCAGAACAGTGCCCTGGTTACATATGTAGCTTTCATTGAATTGTTATCACACAATCCATGATAGGGTTTGATTTCTCTATCTAGGTTAGAAGCTGCCTTAACTTTCACACAGAATGAGAGTGACCACTCCTTGTTTGTCCAAGACCCACACATTAAGAATTAGGAGAGCATGAGAGATCTCAATCCGGAAGCAGGAAGTAACATCTCTTCCTGATGTTAATAAAATTATTTATATAAAGGTGAATGCCAGTAATCCACATACTCTTCCCTATTATTGCTAAATTGCTCTGGTTTCCAACTTCTGTTTCTCCTCTTGAGAAAATCTACTGACTTAAATGTAAACGAATCTGCAAAGACTAGAATCAAATCAGTCTGATCTCCCCATTACAAGGGGACAAACTATAACTACAGAATTACAAAACATTCAGAATATATATTTCAAAACGTCTCTATTCAGATCAGAAAAACAACTTATAACTAGATGAACCAGGTAGTTCTTCCTTTTCCCAAAATCTACTATAAAATAAAGTTGACATGTGCTTTTGAGCAATAATGAAGGGAAAATATTAAGCCCAATATAAAATATATCTGAGACCACATCTCATTTAACTTTGCATCACCAGTATATAATAATGCTTTGCTACAAAATTCAGTATTCATCTAAGAGCCCACTAATATAAAGTAGTTGGTATAATTTTAGTACTTTTCTTATTAGCCCTGGGAGAAATATTTAATTTCAAAAAAAAAAAAAAAAAATTACAATATAAAAAAATTACAATGTTAATAACTGTTCCATAATTAACTTCCATGGGTCAAATCTGATTTTGCTCTCACCAATCTTCACAACCTTTTGGTGAAATTAGTGATCACATCAGGAGCTCTCTTTTTATAAATGAACCTTTTCCCTCAAACAAAAATGTGCTTAAATGAAATTTGCCATTAAAAACTCAGCCCATACTTCTCTAATAAATAACTTAGAAATACTAAGGGTATCTGAAATAGTCAACTAGAAATTCACGTTCCTTTCTCTATTTTCTCTTACGGTTTAATACTGAGCAACTGTCACCTAGAGGAACCAAAGTATAAAAGTTATTCTGGAGGCCTGAATAAAGACATTTTTAAAACAAATCATTTACCTCTTTTTCTGGTTTTAAAACGCTGGCCTGATAGCGTTGGCTTTTGCTGCTTTTGATTATTCATAAAAGACACCCTAGGGGAAGAAAAACAAGGCCGTAAACACAGTGCCGTCACATTCATTTTTTTAAAAACCAAGCATTAAACCTTAGTCTACTCACAAGTAAAACAAATTGACCCCTCACGTTCAGCCTTGACAGTATACCGGGTCAGGCAAAAACAATCACCTTCACTTTAATGAACTATTATAACCTCACATCTTGCCATTTCTCCCTTCAAGAAGAAGCCCTTTGAAGATGGAAGGGGAAGGACACTTTAGGTGGCCACAGCGCCAGGGGTTGGTGGAAAATCACCCACCAGACACACACCACACTGGTGTCTTCCTCGTCCCTCTAAATTCGCCGACAACCTTCCACTACCAAACTAACAGATTACCGACTGGTGAGTCAACGTGTAGGGCACGGCCAAAAAGGCGGATCCCCGCGGGAGGACCCTGCCCTCACGCCGTACCAGCGACCGCAGCGACCGGAGCGACCGTCGCAAAAGTAACTGACAGTGGGCCGAGCTCCCGGGCCCCACGATCCAAGCCTCCTCGAGGGCACGGGTCTCCCCACCCACGCCCTTCCCGCCCCGGGTGCCCTGGGCCTCGGGGGGCTGCTGCCGGGGCCGCTCCGGGCCCCGCCACCCCGTCTCCACTGACCCGGTCGCCGGCGTGGACGGCCGCCGCGCCGAGCGGACCGACGGCGCCGAGGCGCTGCGCGCCGGGGGCCCCGCCGCCCCGTACATCCGCCCGCCCTCCAGCGACAGCGGCTGCGGGGGAGGCGGCCGCAGTGGTGGTGGCGGCTCCTCCGCCCCGCCCGCCGGAACCCCCAACGCGCACATCACCCAACAGAGGCCGCGGCGCTTTGTTACCCAGGCCGGGCCGGGCCGGGCCGGAGGGGGCTGGCTGCCCCGCCACGGCCTCCGCCTCGGGCGCCGCGACGCCCTCCCCGGGATCCCCTCCGGCTCCCGGATGAGACGGCGGCCCGGGCCCTCCGATACTGGCTCCGGCCCGGCCGGGCCCGGCCTCGTGTGGCGGCCTCCGCCTGGGCCCCTCCGAGCCGGGCCGCAGAGCGCCCGCCGCTGCCGCCCTCGCTCCCCTACCCGCCGACGAGGGGCCGCCACCGACCCCGGGAGGGCGGGAGGGCGCCGGTCCTCACCGAATTTAAGGCGAAGAGAAAAGGGCCAGAAATTCCAGATGTGGCGACAACTGCGGCGGTCTGACGGTCTCTTCTCGGCGACCGGAACTAACGCGAGGAGGAGGAGGAGGAGGAGGAGGAAGGAGGAGGAGGAGAAGGAAGCGGTGCCGCCCCGCCCACCGCTCTTCTATCGCGAGATTTCGCCGCGCGCCTCGCCCCGCCCCTCTCCGGCGTGGCGGCCCCGCCTTTTCTATAGCTAGGGGCTCGGGAGGGGAGAATAGGGAGGGGAAGAACGGAGCGTTTCCGAGCCTTTTTTTTTTTTTTTTTTTTTTTTTAATCTTGTTCTTGAGTTCCCGGACACTGATCCTGGACTAGCCTATCGTTCTCTCGCCGCGTCGTTATCCGTTTTCTTAGTCTTAGCACATGGAGGGGCTGGGAGAAGAGAAGGTCCCCCATCACCCCAGGCAGTCTCGAGGAAGTTGGGCTCTGACGCCCCCATCCTTTCTCGTCGACCCGCTCCTGTCACCGGAAGTCGAAGCCGGGGTGGGCTGTGAGGGCCCTTAACGGGTGGGCGCTAGGTTTGCCGGGCCTGGCTTCCGCTCAGGCTGTGCTAAGTCCAAAGCGGGCTGCCCTAGGCCCTAGGCTGCTGGTTGGGGTGGGTCGTGCACTACCCCCAGGAGCGAGGAAGGCCGGCTGAGGGTTGGGAGAAATCCTGCCCTGGGACTGTTGTCCCCACTCCCGGCCATGGTCTCTGCCCCGTTCTCCCCAGAGCGGTCGTCGCGGGGACTTGGAGAGCACCCACCCCCTGGAGGACTTGAAAAGCACAGGTTGTGGCCTCGC
This sequence comes from Pipistrellus hanaki, assembly GCF_964339955.1. Classification (NCBI taxonomy): domain Eukaryota; kingdom Metazoa; phylum Chordata; class Mammalia; order Chiroptera; family Vespertilionidae; genus Pipistrellus; species Pipistrellus hanaki. The sequence goes on along the minus strand of NC_140510.1, from coordinate 73,640,160 downwards.
CCGATGAGATCTGGTGTAGGACCCAAGAAGGTGCATTTCTAACAAGTTCCCAGGGATGCTGATGCTGCTGACCTAGGGCCACACTTCTGAGAATCCATGGATAAGAGGGTGGGTCGTCCGAGCTGGAGGATGACGAGATGATGCGTGTGAGAAGCAGTATAGACGTGAAAATACAGCACAAACCTCCGAGAGCTAGCCTCACGTTCTTGTTCTCGGTTTGTACCTTGCTTGTTTGCCTCTCCATTGCTTCCTTATTCTCCTACCAGAGAAACTCCCCCAACCGGGTTTTGTCCCTGAAATCACCTTTTCTGGATCTTGCTTCTCTTCTTTATCAAACATTTTGGTAAATTAGTCTATATAACGTGGCTTCCCTAACTAAGCACCTTCTGCTCCCCCTACCCCTCCCAGGGAACATTTCTGAGTCCTTTCCTGAAATTATTGCCAAACCCAGCCATTTCTCCACTACTTCCCTTTGGGCCTCCGCTGAGCATTTAAGGAGCTGTTACCTATGGCCTTAAAATGTCACTCCAGCCGAAACCGGTTTGGCTCAGTGGTAGAGCGTCAGTCTGTGGACTGAAAGGTCCCAGGTTCGATTCCGGTCAAGGGCGTGTACATTGGTTGCGGGCACATCCCCGGTAGGGGGTGTGCAGGAGGCAGCTGGTCGATGTTTCTCTATCATCGACGTTTCTAGCTCTCTCTCCCTTCCTCTGTATAAAAAAAACAATAAAATATATTAAAAAAATAATAAGCACTTTATATATTAACTAAAGGCCCGGTTCATGGATTTGGGCACATTGAAAGGAAATTGATTAGAAGGTGGCTGTTGGGGCGAAACTGGGTGAGCCAGACACGCCCTAGAGACAGCCTCCTGCTCCCGGCCAGCCGCACCTGGGGTGGTGCTGGGCTCAAAGGGCATCTGGGGAGTGAGTGGGTCTGTCCACTCCAACCTTCATTATTTCCTCCCAGAAAAGATTGCCATAAACCCCTGTTTTTACCTAAAGTTTAGCAGTTTTTCATAAGTAAGCACTTTGCTATTTGTTGTTGGCTTTTGCTTGATTTTTGGAGTCCTGGAATAGTAGTTTGGGACAAGTGCCCAGTTTTATAGTATTTTTGGAGACAGATTTGCTGACCTCTTCACTTTGCCATTGCTGCACATTCCCTATAGAACTTTTGGATGTAAAATTTCAACCTATTTATTTGTTGTTGTTGTTTTAATATATATATATATATATATATATATATATATATATGTATATTTCAGAGAGGAAGGGAGAGAGATTGAATCATCAATGATGAGAATCACTCATTGGCTACCTCCTGCACGCCCCACACTGGGGATCGAGCCCACAACCAAGTCGGGCAGGAGCCCTGACTGGGAATCAAACCGTGACCTCCTGTTTCATAAGGTGATGCTCAACCACTGAGCCATGCTGGCCAGGCAAATTTCAACCTATTTAGATGAAAGGTGCTAGGTGCCGCATGTGAACCTGTTACTGTTATTAACTTTGGTGGTGGAAATAGATATTTCCTTTTCAAGGGCAAGTAGCAATAGGTCTTTATTCCAGTAACTAGGAAGATGCCAAGAGTCTGTTTTGAAAAGCACATTGCTTCCCCTGGAAAAATGACCTGGGAAAAGTATATTCCTTATGTTTTGGATAAAGGATTGTAGAACACTTTATGAACCTGTCTTAAATATCATATATTTATTATACACACACGCACACTCCTATACTCATGTGCATGTACTGCTAGCATAAGCAGCTAGTTAAGAAGGGAGCAAATGGAATTGGGCATTAGCCCTGATTCACTAGGAAGCCACGCACGCACTCAGAGGCTTTCCAGGGACAGCGCATTCTCCACCCAGGGGACTTTATTCTGGAAGTGGGCAGGAAGAATCAGCTACCAGTCATTAGCTGTGATTACCAAGGGAGGAAAAAAAACAGCAGTGGCAATTCCTTGGCCGGTGCATGTGGCAACTTCAGGGGGTGGAGTCTAGCCTGGAAAAGCTGGAGGAAAGATTGGGAGGGATGGGGAGGATGCAGCACAAGCCCGCAGGGGGTTAGGAAAGAGACTGGTTAGTTTGAAAGAAAGCCTGCTCTCTCCCAAGTCCAAAGTGGCATAACCAGATGGTGACAAAGAGCATCCTGGTAGCGCGCCTTTGTTTGCCCTTCACTCCTGTACTCTCTCTCTGTGGTAACTGTGTGGGCCAAGGCTTTTAAAACATCTTTAAAAAAAGAAATGAATCTTTTTAAAATATGTTTTTATTTATTTTAGAGAGCGAGAGGGAAAGAGAGAAAAACACTGATTGCCTTCTACATGCCCTTACTGGGGATCGAACCCATAAACTGGAAATCTGTGCCCTGACTGGGAATAAATCCAGTGAACTTTTGGTGCATGGGATGATGCTCAACCAACTGAGCCACCATGGCCAGGGCTAAAACATCTTTTTATTTCAACGTATTTCACCCCGGCTGCTACCCCTACGTTCTCCAACTCTTCTCATAATCTTTCGTAAATTCTGTCCTGTCCATGACCCCTCTGCGCCTGTCTCCTTTCTCTTTGTGCTCCTGTCCCCCTTTCTCCTTTGGACTCCTGGTAGAGCCTCCAAAGTCAGCGAACAGGCCAAGTGAACATCTGTGTCCCAGTCCCTTCAATCACATGGGCCCAGTGCCTCCTGTGACCTTCAACCTCCTCCAGGCTGTAAGGCATGTCTAATGTTTACCTTCTCTCACCAATCACCAAACACTCTGAGCTCGGCCTCTCCTCAGATCACTGCAAGGAGTCACTGTAGGGGGAGGCTGGTGAGCCTGATCATATGAATTCTGGTTGACAGAGTGTCAGTTTACTCCCTGACTGTCTGGTCAAATGCGGAATAATTCATTTGCTGGTTTCTCCTCGGAAGGCCTCTAAAACTGAGGAATAAAATATGGTGGACCCTGCATGTTTTCAACTTCAACATAGGAGGGATCACAATTTAGAATTTTTTTTGCTCTGTATTACCCACTTCAGTATACAGGAAATTGAGCAATGAAGTTCTTCTGAAACTCTAATACCAGATCAGGTGGTTTTTTTTTTTTTTTTTTTTTTTTTTTTTTTTATAAACAGATTTAAGAAGTAAAAGGATTTTATGATACTACATTAAAAATGATTTTTACCATGCTTTTGCCCTCCAAATTCCAAAAGAATATCAAGCAGTTGAATAGCTCATCGACAATGAGGAAAACACAACTGCTTTGTTGTCAGATGCACATACATGGACCCATAGCTCATCCACAGTAAAAACAAAATAAAATCAAACCTTGTAGAACTCTGTGGTGTCCCTACTGTGGCCACTGAATCAAACATATCCCCGGGAAAAGTAATCACATGCTTATCTACCGAGAAGTGTCTTTCATTCTAGGACTGTAGCCTATATTACAGTCCGATTATCGTGGATGGATACAAAGGAAAAATTCGCTTTTATAGCAAAAGTGACATGATAGTGTCAGAAACAATTTAGAATTTTACTTGGTTGCTATGATTATGGCAGTGGTGGTCTGGTCTGGTGGCCTGTAGGCTAGAAAGTCTACATTAATGATTTGTAAATAATGATTCATCTTGTTAGGCAATCGGACTTGAATAATGTTTCTAAGTTTTGTGTCATTTTTTTCTTCTTCACATCAGTATAAGAATATCAGTGTAGAGTCCAGTTAGGATTCACAAGCCATCTTTTAACTTGGAGAACATTGAAACACCTGGAAAAAAAAAAAAAAAAGAAAGAAAGAAAAGAAAAGAATTATAAAAGTATGTAAATCCCTCAACTTTGTGTGAGAGGAGAACAATAAATGGTTGAAAAATTGGACTGGTGAGATTTATGTCTATGAAATCTTCATTTATAAAATAAGAAGCTGAATGAGCTCTGGCCAGGTCGCTCAGTTGGTTAGAGCAGTGGCCAGCAAACTCATCAGTCAACAGAGCCAAATATCAACAGTACGACTACTGAAATTTCTTTTGAGAGCCCAATTTTTTAAACTTAAACTTCTTCTAACACCACTTCTTCAAAATAGACTCGCCCAGGTCATGGTATTTTGTGGAAGAGCCACACTCAAGGGGCCAAAGAACCGCATGTGGCTTTCGAGCCCCAGTTTGCCAACCACAGGGTTAGAGCATGGTCCCTATACAACATGTTTACAGGTCCTATCCCCAGTCAGGGCATATACTAGTACAAGTATCAACCAATTAATACATAAATCAATGGAACAACAAATCAATGTTTCTCTCTCCCTCTCCTTTCCTCTCTCTGAAATCAACAAAAATATTTTAAACAAATAAAAAAAAGAAGCTTGACTTATACACTGTGTCATCATAAATTTCCATACCACCCAAAAGACTGGATCAGTTTTTCTTCCTGAGTCATTATCTTTCAGCTTATTGATCTTACCTTTTAGAGAAATGACAGCCGTCTTATGCTATAGGGATAGACCAAGGTCTAAATGTCTTAGGGTCATCTCTTGGGATCTAAGAAAGAAAGCAAATTCAAAACTTAATATTATAATACCATTGCAATATTTCACCGGGAAAATCACATCAAATCTGTAGGTTCGGGGAAATTTTTCTGATGGGGGGAGGCAGGATTTTCCTGGGGAATACCCTTCCTCTCTAGGGTCACTCCGAAGAGACAGTGGGGTCTGGTATTGTGATATCTGCTGCACTTGGCGTTGCTAAGGAATAAGGCACTCTGTATTAGTTATCTGGCCTTTTTGCTTCCAAGATGTGGATCTCCCAGAGAATGATAAAGCCTATGAACACATTTGCGGGGTCAGGGAGGGTGGGAAGGGGAGAGGATAGTCTGAGAGCTGTTTGTGCCGGAGCCTAGGGACCAGGGCGCCTGTGCCATGATTTGAGAGCAGCTCTGGCTGTACCTCCAGCCAAATGGTTTTTGTCCAGAACCCTTGCCAGTTAAAAACCAGGCGCACTTCCCTACCCTGGCCTTCAAGCCCCAAGAGCTTGACTTGTGAATCCTTCCTTCTTGTGGTCCTCAATTCCTGTTTCCTCTGCTGGGAATGCTCTCCTTTAAGTTTAGCCAAAAAAGCAGAAATTACATTCTTTGCTTCTGCTGTTGTTACATTTTTATTTTTGTTTTTTTCGTCCAAAGAGTTGACTTTTAGTTACACAGGTGTAAAAGCACAAACCGCCCATAAATAATGAAAAGTTATGAGGGTTCCAAAAAGCTTTTCTCCTAATATTTATTTCACAAAAGTACAAAAAAGAAGTAAACAAACAAACAAACAAACAAAAACACACACACACACCCAAAACAACAACAAAAAACCACACACCCACAAAACAACCACTCCTCTCAGGATAACTTAACAAATTCTATTCTTACTGTTTCTCTCAACCCGTAATGAAATATAAATGGAGGGCTAGGTTTGCCCTTCTCAGAGAGACGGCCCCGATTCTCTACCTGGCTGCTGCGATGGGTATCTTATCTACAGTCAGCTTATCCACCTGCGCTGGGCGGGCTGGCTGCTGAACAAAGCTCCGCAGTCTAGTCTGAGGTCGATTCAGGCCACCTCTCCTGCTAAAGGTGATGGCAGTGCTTAGTCCCTTCCAAAACCTGCTTCCGGTTCTTTCCATCAGACCTGGATTCCTGGAGTCCCCTTTGCTTTGGGACCCAGATCAATACTCACTATCTGGCTCCCTCGGCCTTCTGGGGTCTAGCTCCTTGGATGAGGACATAACTTTCTTTTTTGTTTTGTTTTGTTTTGTTTTGTTTTGTTTTGTTTTGTTTCAGAGACCCAGACCTGGGATTTAAGCTGTTCTTTCTTGGCCTTTGGCGACCTTCCCTTTATCTTCTCTCTTGCTTGGTGCCATCGACCCCTTCCTTCCTCCCTCCCCCTCTTCCTCCTCCCTGGTTGGGTCTTGATAGCTAGAATGAAGGCAATATGTTTACAATGGCCATGATGGAGTCTACTTTTAGTTAAATCTCGGCTTCTGAGATATGTCTGTTTCCGGTCTCATTGGTGTCAAGGCCTAGTGTCAGTGGTAGCTGCCATCAGTCAGGAATTCCTCCTCCTCATCTTCATCGTCATTATTGTGTGGTGAAGGACTAACTCAGCAGGCAGGGGGTGGCGGGGGAGGGACGGCTGTGCATGGGGGGAGAGGGGGAGCACAGGGTATAGGCTGCCTCCTGGGGACAGCCCCATCCACATCTGGCAGGAAGGACTGCCGGACCGAAGTAAACAGGTGGCACTTTTAAGCAAAAATGCTCCGGCTTCTTACTAATGCCTGCCGTTCGCTGAAGCTGAAGCTACGGTAAGTGTCCAGGAAGTGTGGCTGCTCCTCTTGGCTGTTTCTGGCCCTGGCCAGGCCCACCCGATGGAGTGTGGGCAGCTTCCCGCCTTGGGGAGGGCCCTCTGGAAGGAGGCCATTGACAGGGAGAGAAGTACTTGGCGGAGACCTTACCTCTAATATGTACAGTGGCTTGTACTTGCAGTGTTGTTACGTGCATTTAAATGCACATATTAGTTAATTCCAAGAGGAATAGTACTGTCAGTCATTTCTATTTGCGGAACAGGCTGTTATTTACCTTGGTCATGAGGAGCTTATTGAAAGAGGACTTCCCAGTGCTCATGTTCTAGTCACAGACATTCTGACCCTCTCATCTCCTCACCTGTCAGACAACCTGTGCTTTTTAAAAATTGTATTTTTATTGATTTCAGAGATTAAGGAGAGAGAGAGAGAGAGAGAGAGAGAGAGAGAGAGAGAGAGAGAGAGAGAGAGAGAGAGAGAAATATCAATGATGAGAGAGAATCTTTGATCGGCTGCCTCCTGCACACCCCACACTGGGGATCAAGCTCACAACCCAGGTGTGTGCCCTGACTGGGAATTGAACCGTGACCTCCTGGTTCCTAGGTCAACACTCAACCACTCAGCCATCCTGGCTGGGTAGATCAAGCTGTGTTTTGACAACCGCACTTAAAGGCCAAATGCAAAGAATGTTCATGTCTCCCCTTCTTTAAAGTACCATATTGTATGGCAGTGAGAATCACTATATATTTTAACGTATGAACCATGTTGTAGCTGGATCCAATGTAAATTCTGATGTGTCCCCAGCTGCCTAAGGAGACCGGTCTGTAAGGGGGCCAGGCTGTAAGAATGTCAGGAGGCCTGCTGTGTGAGTGAACAGAATTTCTAAAGATCTGAAGAACAGAGCTGGATGGGGACAGAGGCGAGATGCCAGGCAATCTGTGGACGGGAAGGACGGTCCAGGCTGCACCTGCCGATGGGAAGATAAGGGATGCAGCCACAGATTTGGGCTTCTTTTATTCCTCTGCCAGTGAGAACCTTTACAGCCTTTCAGCCACACACTTTTCCACTTGAGAAGCAAGATCAGAGGCTTAAGAAGATTATTTATTTTGAGGGCTATTCAGTCCCAGCCTACTTTAAATCCGTTACAACTGCCCCGGGACCTTTGCACTAGCTGTTCTCTGTCTTGAACGCACCATCACCAGCTTTATGTTTGCTCCTCTTCATTCAGGCCTCGGCTTAAATGTGAACACCCAGAGAAAACTTCTCAATAAACTCTATAAAATATTCTATAATAACATTCTCCATGCATTCTAGCTCCTTACTCTTCTACTTTGCCTCACCTGACATTTTATCGCGTGTGTGTTTACTGTCTGGTTTCCCCGGGAAAACGTAAGCTCCATGCGGGCGAAGATGGACTGGCTCACTATTTCTTCAGTTTCCCAGGGGTGCCTGGCACATGGGAGGTGTTGGATGAATGAATGATTACACGATGACTGATTATAGCTGGAGCCTCACGCATACCTCCTTTGACTTTAAGAAACCGATAGGGCTAAGTTAGAAAAGTTTGCTCCATTGATGCACAGGGATAACCCAGAGTCAGCCGAGCAGTTACAACTGACAGCAGTGTTTGTCTTTCTCCTCTGCTCCACCATCAGCTCCTTGAGAGCAGCGACCTGTGTCAGGCTCACCATTACACTCCTGCTACCTCACACTATGCAAGAACAAAGTTCCCAATTCATTTCTTGAATCTGATTAAAATATGAAAGGTGAGGAGGGGTTAGCTAGGTGAGGAAACGAAAGGAGATGGTTCCCAGCCCTGGCTTGTTTGGCTCAGTGGATAGAGCATTGGCCTGCGGACTGAAGGGTCCTGGGTTCAATTCCGGTCTAGGGCACATGCCTGGGTTTCGGGCTCGATCCCCAATAGGGGGCATGCAGGAAGCAGCCAATCAATGATTCTCTCTCATAATTTCTCTCTCTCTCTCTCTCTCTCTCTCTCTCTCTCTCTCTCTCTCTCTCTCTCTCTCTCTCTCTCTCCCTCCCTCCCTCCCTCCCTCCCTCCCTCCCTCCCCCTTCCACTCTGAAACCAATAAAAAAAAATATTTTAAAAAAGTCAAAAAAGAAAAAAAGAAGAAAAAAAAAAAAAAAGAAGATGGTTCCCAGCAGAGAGAGGAGCCCAGCAGAGGTCTCTGTCCTGGATACAAGGAACAGACTGAAGAAGTGAGTGTGGCTGGGGAGGAGAGAAAAGGCAGGGTAGGGACCATGTGTGGCTGGAGAGGTGGGGGCAGGGGTCTGCCACACTGGATGTTACAGGTTTCTGGACGTGATAGGGAAAATAAAATGGTTTTATCGTTAACCCAAGAGCAATGGGGACCTTTGCTGGGGTGACATGGTCATACCTGTCACACCACAAACCTCTGGCTGCTGTGGTGTCGGGAGACTGTCAGGAGGCTGCTCTGACCCAGACTAGAGAGATGGGGGTGGAATTAGAGTCTCTAGAGAGTATGTAGAGGCAGATCCCTTTCCTTCCCAGCTCCCAGCATGCCTGGCACCTATTCGGTACTCAACTAACGTTTGTCTAGAGTGGTTGGACGGAGGAACAGAGTGCTGCAGGAGATTGCTAGGGGTTGAAATGGACAGGACATGGTGAAGGACTGGCTACTGAGAGAGAAAGGGAGAGATGTCAGGCCAGCTCCTAGGTTTTTGGTTTGTGCTACTACCTGGATGCAGTATTACCATTTCCCGTGACAGGGCCCCTGTCCAGACCTTTTCACATGTTCATGTCAGGGATGCCCTGATTTTGTGTAAATAAGGTCTATTTTACATGTAAACATTGATGAATTAAAAGATGGGTGGAGGGAGGGTGGTCAGACTGGTGACAGATCCTAGAGCAGTATAAGACTGTATCTGTATGTAAATAGTTTATCCAAAGGAAAGATGGTTGAAAATGTGTGTGTGTGTGTGTGTGTGTGTGTGTGTGTGTGTGTGTGAGAGAGAGAGAGAGAGAGAGAGAGAGAGAGAGAGAGAGAGAGAGATAATGATGATTTTTGGTTAGTGGGATTGTGACTGATTTTAACGTTCATCTTATAATTTGATTAGATACAGATGGGATACATTTACCTAAGAGGTATGAGAAGGAGGAAAATGAAAATGCCCTCTCAGGAAACTAAACAACCGCTCCTACCATCTCTGTGAACAGGTCTGCGCAGGCCATCCGGACCCACTCAGGGGTTGCTGGGCTCCTCACTGTGAAGTCGTCGGCTATGTCTCTCTCTCTGCGTGCGGCGGCCACAGCATCAGTGATGGCAAAGAACACAGACGAGCCCAGGAACATTCCGGACTCCCCCAGGCCCTGCAAGAGAGCACATTTATTTTTAGGAGCTTCTATATGGAACTACACATTGATAGAAGTCAGGGGAATTATGGGGAAATAGAGACACCCATGTCCTGTCCAAAAGAGGCAGCTGATCTTCAGTTCCAGCTAATTGCTACCTTCCAGAAATGCAGCCCAAACGATCAGATCACCCAGTTTTTCAAGAGAGTTTAGGTGTTTGTATTTTCATGTAAAATTCCCTGACTTGTCCAGCCAGCGTGACTCAGTGGTTGAGTGTTGACCTACGGACTGGGAGGTCATGGTTAGATTCCCGTCAGAGCCCATGCCCCGGTTACGAGCTCGATGCCCTGTGTAGGGTGTGCAGGAGACAGCCAATCATCTTTGATGTTTCTATCTCTCTCTCTCCCTCTTCCTTCCTCTCTGAAATCAATAAAAATATATTAAAAATAAATAAAAAAATTTCATGACTTTAAAAAGCACTGTGTGGGACAGAGAACACACATCTGCAGGCTAGACTTGGCCAATGGCCCGCATTTGCAACCCCTGAGCTAGAGAACCTGAATCTGAACCCTGGCCCTCACTCCCTGTGTTTCTCTGGGTGAGATGCTCTCTCTGAGTCCCTTTCCCTTTATCAGTGGGATGCCGGCAGTGACACCTAGCTTACAGGGTGTTATGACACTCAGGTGGCACAAAAGCACAGCACCTGGAACCTAGTAGGTCCCCGCTGTTAGTACACTTCCTGGCACACGTGCAAACCCATGACTGCCCTGCAGGTCTGCCTGTGGGGGACTGGCCATAACCACGGGCACCCAAAGGTCCTGCCGGCCCTGAGAGCTGCTCCCTGTGGGCTCTGAGCATCCTTTTTGATGATGACTTCCATCCCGAAGAGAACCCAAAGGCCTGTTGCTTGGCCTTCCTTTAAAAATTGCACCCCCCCCCCCCCAACCCTCATCACCATATGTTCCAGGAAAGCTCCTGGGCAGCAAGAGGGATCCATTTTGGAAATGAAGCGATTCCAGCAGATTGATGTGGACTCGTGTTCTTACTGATTTTGGTACTAATTTGCCATCTCTCATACGAAGTCTCCCAAAAGAGTTTAAAGAACATTTTAATACTGCATCTCAAACCTAAAGGGAGTTGCAACTACGAGGGTGGCTCTCCTGTAACCTGCACACAGCAACGCAAACACACGCCACCCTTTGTTTTAATTCGCAAGTTCACGACTTTAGCAATTGCCGAGGGCTGGTGTCTTGGCTTCCTGGCCCAGCTGGCATGGGGGCCCGATGACTCGTGGCTGTGGATGGCGGTCTTGTGCATTGAGGGCTGGTTAGCAGCATCCCTGGCCCTCTACGCACTAGAAGCAGCATCTTCCTCCATCGTCGTCATGACAACCAGAAACGCCTCCAGGCATTGCCAGATGTTTCCTGAGGGGCACTCCCCCCCACCCTTCCTGTCCCGCTGAGAAACATGGCTTTAGATTATTTTGGGGTGGGGCTGAGGCCCTGAGCCCCTCGGAGCTGCATGAGTGATTGCCTCATGTCACAGAGAGTTGGGCTGGGGCAGGAAGCCAGGTGTCCTGAGGCCTGGCCCAGGTTCTGTTCACGCTGCCGCTGCTCTTTAAGGTTTCAGTAGCATCGCAACCTCATCCCCATGTAATACGTTCGTCTTCCGGTTGTTAAGTGAAAATGTTATTCTATCCAATCAAAGCTTTTGGCTGCTTGTTAAGCGTTCTCGCTGAAAGAGGATTTAATAAATCAAATCCTTGGCCAGGATGGCCATCGGGTGGATCATTCATCTTCCCCGAATTTCCCTTTTCTCGAGGTGATTCATCTCCAAATTCTAACAGTCTGTCGTGATTTGGCCTTGATAAGGATTGACATTTATTTTTTATGTTGTCCAACTGCCCTCGTTTATTATGCTGCCTCACCCCGCACACTGCACCGTGGCTGGTATGGGTGCTTACCTTGGAGGAATAGATGGTCAGTGGGGTTTGGGAGGCCGGCAACAAGGAGACGTTGAACTCCTCTGGGACGTCAGTGATGGCTGGAATTTTGTACTCATCAGGGCCTCGCGAGTACAGGACGCCTTCCGGGGAGTATTTCAGCTCCTCGGTGGTGTACAGGCCCATGCCCTGAATGAACGCCCCTTCCACCTGAAGGGGGAGATGCGGAGCTCTGTGGTGCTGTGTGCTCTTCAGAGGGCCTTTACCTCCCCACCACCGCTCCCAGGAAGCAGCACCCAGCTCAGCGGGCCAGGACCTACCTGCCCGATATCAATGGCTGGGTTTAGGCTGCAAGATGCATCCATGACGATGTCTGTTCTGATTTTCTGCCAACAGACAGTAAATGACCTCACTGTGAATACTTGAATTAAAAAAAGTTTTATTCAAATGGTCCCAAATGATTCCCAAACTCCTGCTAGTTAATTAATCCGGCATTGACCTCCATCAACAGTAGAGGTGGTAAAGACATCTGCTAACTTTTTAAATTTGGGGTGGGGTGGGGAGGGGGAACTGTCAATGGCCGAAGAGGTCTCTGGCAATCATGGCTTTGCCTCAATGAAAGGGCAAACACAAAGTTATTTTCTCAGGCCCCCTCCCCCCTGCCCCTTCTCTCCCATCCTCAATCTATTTCTTAGAGGTAGTAGCACCTTGGGGTAACCCACCCTGAAGAAATAGTATCACATTGCTGTGTGCTTTGTGCTTACTCAGGACAATTTGCTAAATTACCTATGCCTTCAGATTAGATAACTCAATCTTCCTTTAGAAACAGAACATCCCCACCCTCCCCCCCCAAAAAAAACTTTGGAAAGTGATTTTGATGTCTGAATTAGAATAAGAAACTGCATTTTAGGCTGTCATGAGCAATGCCTCTTGACTACTTCTTTTTAAGTGCAAATTCTGGATAAACTGGGGTCTCTAGGCGTTCCCATGGGATGGAAAGAATCTTGCTCCTACTGTATACAAGTATTACCCAGAGAACTCAGGGCTGTTAATGGCAACACAATGTTGTCCTTGTGTTAACTTACCAAGGAGGAAGTTATATTACCTTGTGAGCTCCTGTCAAACAGTCGATTTCCACCTCCGAGCAGGCTGCTCCAAAGACATAGTAAGGAAACGGGTCTCCCTCCCCCTTCTCCCAGTCCATGAAGGCTTTGTAGCCCCTGATGGAAGAAATAAAGCCCTGTAGCTTGGGGTGTGCATGTGTGTGCCTTCGTGCCTGTGTGTGTATGTGTGTGCGCGCACGTACACACACACAATGTTGATTCATTTAAGAAGTTACCAGTTATGATAACATTTAATTTGACTGCTGTTTATTTCAACTGCCCTTTTCAACTCATTTAAGCTGCAGCCTGTGTTTACAACCTCACTGGTTGTGGCAATAGGAACCGTCACCTCCACTTTAAAGAGGATTCTCAGGGCTGCAGTTAGGTCAGAAACGAAGAGATGCCAACAGCTCAGCTTTCCCAGGTCTGTATTTTGATGGGTTAGACTTGTGCTCTAGCTCTGCATGTTGAGAACCTCAGCTGGTTTTATTGGCATTCCCAGAGGGTCCCCCTCGCTGGTAAAAAGAGGGCCAGCAATTCAATGCATCTATGTATATAAAAGCCCAGCAACCAAATGGAGGAATGACCAGAATGACTGGTTGCTATGATGTGCACTGACGACGAGGGGGCAGACAGCCAACACTGGAGCTGCCCCCTGGTGGTCAGTTGACAGAGATGAGCAGCTGCTCCCATAGTGAGCCTATTCCCCCAGGCCATGCCCCCAACCAATGCATGAATCCATGCACCAGGCCTCTAGTTAATTTATAATGGAAAAGTACCCCGTTGGAGGCTGATTCATTCGCTTCTTGGTAACTGAACTCAGGAATTTAGAACTCACAGTGTACAGGGCATTGGGCATGGCTATTCCTTCCTTTTTTTCTTTCTTAAAAACATCTCTCTCTTTTTCATTTGATGGTTTGCTTCATTAGATTGTTACACTAAAGTCATACACTTCCGGAATTTGACAATCAGCTCTCCTCTCTGAGGGCCTCCTCTGAGGGGTCCTGCACAAGTGTTGACTGGTGACCTCCCATCCATCTCCCCCGTCTACCAAGGGGCTTCTGCACAGGAAGATTTTTATGGTATTGGGAGGAAGATTTGTAAACTTGATGTGCAAGTTACTTCTTTTAGTATTCACACTAAAGAATATTATTATTCTGATTTTTTTTCACAATAAAGAAAAGTAAATAATGATTAAATGTTGTCAGTTATGTTTAACTTTTTTTTTGTACCCAATAGGGGCATTTTTGTTACTTAATATTGCTTTGGACATAGCTCAAGGGCCGATGTGAAGTCGTAGAATTTGGGGCCCAGAAAGGATTTCAGAGATCACATGATGAAAACTTGTTTTACAAATGAGAGATGGAGGCCCTGAGTGCGTGGTTGCCTCCCATTTTCTTGGCTAAGTCAAGATGTTATTATTGTAATCTTTACCTGTAGTATCCTGTGGCTGAAAGACTGATTCTTTGTTCAAAAGCAGTTTCTATCTGCAGGAGGAGCATAATTAGTTAAAATAAAATAAATACACCATCTAATAGGTGAAAATAAAAATATTCAAAATAAAAATATGTGTCAAAATTGACATACAGTCATTGTTGGTGCTTTGTTACCCCCCCCCCCCAAAAAAAGGATTAACTCATCATAATATATATATATATTTTTCCCTCTCAACTGATACACTAACAATTTCCTTCTGATTTGAGTTCAGAAGTCTGAGTTAAAGAAATAAAATGGAATCCTGCTGCCCATCTATGACATACAGGCTTAGTTCACAAGGTAATAGTGCTTCATATCTAAATGTCAGCACTCTAGTAGTGTATGTGCAAATGTGAGATAAATGTGCTAAAGAAATGGTACATAGGGTATTGTAAAATTGGATGAAACAAATCATTTCCCTTGAGACTGAGGAAGGCTCAGTCTGGGTCAGGCCTTCTGGGTACTATTCATACACTTCCATTCCTCTTCTCAGGGATGCTGTTCCCCCTGTTCTCTCTCCATACATACCTGGTAAACATCATAGGACAGCCGTATCAGCTTTTGGGGCTTTTGCCCTTGGTTATAAAGCCACTCTTAGAAGAACTGTGTCTTCAAGCTTCAGCTGTGTGCTGCCCTGGTGCTCTGGGCACTGGTGTGGGTTTCCTCATTTGTGGTAATGGAATGGAACACTTACCCAGTCTTCCCAGGAACCTTCTGGATTTTTCTGAATGACGGGCTCAAGGCGTTTCAGAAGGATCTGACAAGCGTTCTTGGAGGAGTAAAGAAGGGCATTCCCATTAGAGAAGAGCCCAGTGGTTAGGACTTGCGTGGAAGAATATGAGTGGATAGTTAACTAGGTCAGTGAATACTTATGGAGCGCCTGATACGGCATATTGGGACACAGAGATGATAACAACACAGCCCTGACCTTGAGAGGAGTGTCGGTTACTGGAGGGCCTTTCCCTTCCTGCTTCACTTCCTGTGAGAATATAGGCTCAGCTGAACTTCTCTCAGGTCCTCTTTCTAAATATATTCACGTGCTTAATGCCTTCTTCTCTTTTTCTACATTTTTGACTTGTACCTTCTTTTGTATCTTCTAGCCATTAAGACAAATGAAACAAAACATCTTATTTCCATTCAAATTTGTCCTTTCCAATCTCCAACAATGACAGGCTAATATCTGTCTGGGTCTGAAACATTATTCAACTCTGTTCATTCCTCTGCCTAATCACCTATCCACATCAAAGTACTGTAATGGCAGCCTTTGCTTTGGATGTGAAGTGAAAAAATAATTTAGTTTGTTTTTTATAATAACCTGATCTACAAAGTTTCTGATACTCCAAACTGAAACCTAAAACTCAATGCCCTAGAGCAGTGATTTTCAACCTATTTTATCTCATGACACACATTCACTAATTACTAAAATTCTGCAGTACACCTCCATTTTTTTTTTCTAAAATGACAAAAACAATAGATATAATTTTGATTCATTCACACTGGATGGCTACTGTTGTGTTGTCATTTTTTTAATTTGCCAAGCTAAGGGAAAAGATGTCAGGTATTTCATGGTTTTAGAAAACTTGCGGCCCAGCGGATGAAAATCGTCGTCCTAGATGAATTAACACTTAGTTTAGGCTGACAACTCCCATGCACACTGAGCTATTCCCAGCTTGTGTTTGATTTTACCCCAAATTGGGTCTCATGAGTTTGAGGTTTCCCACACATTTGTTCTGAGTAAAAAA
The DNA here is from genome assembly GCF_964339955.1 of Pipistrellus hanaki. NCBI lineage: Eukaryota > Metazoa > Chordata > Mammalia > Chiroptera > Vespertilionidae > Pipistrellus > Pipistrellus hanaki. The sequence goes on along the minus strand of NC_140510.1, from coordinate 73,624,272 downwards.
TCTCAGGTTTTTGAGCCCCTAAGGGTATCCTCACAAAGATAAAATGGATTTAAAAGTGGTTCGTCTTGGTTGCTTAAGTGCAGTGTCCGGGAGCGAGGGGACATGCCTTCCCACAACATTCCAATGGAAAAAGTGGACAGTGCATAACGGAAACATGGCAAAAGGACAGGCAGCCAGATATTTGAATGAAGGAATGTGACGTCATGGTTCTACTTGGAAAAAGTAAAAATGAAACACCCGTTAGAAAACAAGTACCAACAAAAAGGATGACTACTCTGGTGGGGCTCCACTAATGTAGACACTTTAATTGCACCCTGTCTTCCTGGCTGGCATTCCGTCTGCCTCCCTGCCTACAAGGCCTTGGTGCCAGGGGAAACGCACCCAGCTCTGCACTACTTGGTCCCCAGATTTCTCCTTTTTGTGTCTCCGAGGGACAGAGACTGTGTCTGCACCACAACCCAGGCTCTCCTTCTTCCATGGTTGCTGGGCATGTGGTTTCCCATGCTCCACCTCCTCCCCCCTCCCCTGCAGCGAGCTGTGGCCTGAGACTGCTTCTGCGAATGGGTGTCGAGTGGAAGTGACTTGCATCGCTGCCAAGTCTGACCTCCATGCTCTCCCTCCCTGGCTCATTGTGTGATGATGCCCAGGGCAGCCTGGAAAGTCACTTGTTGGGGATGGAGGAACTGCAATCAACCTGGGTGCTTGCATGAGCAAACACTCCCCCTGACTCTTCACTGTACAAGAAAGGGACTTAGTTATGTTTCAGCCTTTATGCTCTGGGTCTATCTGTCACCTCCATTCAGCCTACTCCAACTAACACACTCTCTGACACTTTGGTTATCTTGAGCCTGAGTTTAGTGACACGGACGGCTTCTCCGAGGCCAGTCACATGTGCCTGTATCCAGCTAAGAAAACTGGAGATGTGGTAAAAGTACCCGAGGGAAGACAGACAAAAAGACAAAGGGAAGCACCTGCACGGCTCTGCCATTGACATCGGAGCCTATGGAGGCAGCTGTGGCAATTGTGTTAGGCACCATGGCTGTACTTGTCTCACAGATGTGTAGATAGGACATGGGTATTTTTAATTCATGGCTGGCCACCTATGAGAAAAAGACATATTTTCAAGTTCAGCAAGGAGTTCTGTGAAGATTTGAGTCACCATTTTTCTTAGTAAAAATGACTGTTTTTAGTATGTTCGTGATATCCTTTAAAGCCTAAATCTTGTGACATCGGCTACAGGGCAGGACAACAACAGGACAGGTAACTGCTGGGCTGGACTATATCCTGACAGATAGCCACCCGGCCAGGCACTGTCTCGAGAGGCAGCCAGTATTGCAAGAGGCAGAATAGGTGTGTGTGTGTGTGTGTGTGTGTGTGTGTGTGTGTTTGTGTGTGTGTGATTTCCACCACCACAGCCATTTTATTGGATATGTAGAGGTTTTTCAATTACATAGTCAAGATCTTAGGGTTTGAGCTCAGGGAGTTGTCCCTTACCCTAAAACTAGTGCCAAATGCCAGTCATATCAACAATGAATGAGATTAGTGACTTCATTTTATTGATCTTACCTGTAGCATTTTGGTGTGAATACCTTGTCCCAGCTCGTTGCCTCCGTGTGTGACCAACACAGACCCATCTGTGTAGATGTGAACCAATGCTGCTGCCTAGAAAAACAACCAACCCGAAGACCCTGCTCAGAGCCAGTTCAGTGAGGTCAATGGAAGACATGGGGTAGTGAAACACACGTCTGCGAAGTGGGGAGGGTCAGAGGCAAGCTCTCCTGGTGGGGTTGTGAGGCCTAGCTCTGTTTTGTGCCAAAGTCACCTGGAAAGACAGTCTTAGTGAGGAACCTGGTTTTAGTAGGAGCCCCTTGGGGTTGCTACTGTTTGAAAGTCACTCCCTCGATTAAAATCTCTGGCAAATCACTCAACCGGCGAATTAAACATTTGTTAAGTACATGCACGTGGTATGTGCTTGCTCTATAGACAAGGATGAATAAGATGAGCTTCTTCCTCAGGTAGCTCTCAGTGCTGTGGGGGGCCAGGCTGGAAAGCAGGTCATGAGAATGCAGAATGAGGTGTGAGATGAACGGTGTGCCTGGAGGCCTGGGAGGACGGACCCAGCTGCGTCTGCAGAGCCAGGGAAGGGTTCCCCAAAGTGGCACTGAATGGAATCCTGAAAGGGAGAACAGTTTGCCCCTTGGGCAAGGTGGGCAAAAACTCCCCATTGTCTGCAAGGGAGAGCCCTGCACCTGCTCCTTGTCATTAGGTGAGGCCCTTTGGGATTCGGTCTCTGGTGCTTTCCCACTTCATTCCAGTCTTTTCCTACCTTGCCTCTAAGCCTGGCATTGCCCCTGTTCCTTCCTGACCTGTGCTTTTGCATACGATGTTCCTGTTCCTTCCTGACCTGTGCTTTTGCATACGATGTTCTCTCCCTGGCTTGCTCCGCAGCCTTCGACACCCCCACCCTTGTGGTCTCTATTCTGTTAGAACTTCTGCGAACACTCCTCATTCCTTTCTGGGAAGGATCCGTTACCCGCTTCTCTGCACCTCGCCTTACAGGGGTGAACTGAGTTGAGTAGCATCCCCTTTAAATCCCTGTCCCTCTAGGACAGTGGATCTCAACCTTCCTAATGCCACGACCCTTTAATACAGTTCCTCATGTTGTGGTGACCCCCAGCCATAAAATTATTTTCATTGCTACTTCATAACTAGTTATGAATCATAATATAAATATCTGTGTTTTCCAATGGTCTTAAGCTCTACAACAGCGGCTCTCAACCTGTGGGTTGCAACAAAAAACAGGGTGAGAATCACTAGCAGGGTCTAGGGCAGGGGTCCTCAAACTTTTTAAAGTGGGGGCCAGATCACGGTCCCTCAGAGAGCTGGAGGGCCGGACTATATGAACAACTAATTCCTACTGTAACACCTCGGCTGCGCTCACTGCCCAAAAAACCTGGCGGGCCGGATCAGACTCCTCTGCGGGCCGCATGTGGCCCCGCGGGCCGTAGTTTGAAGACCCCTGGTATAGGGCATCAGAAAGCAGCCTTATTTGTAAGTAGTCTTTCCAGATGCAATTAGATGAGATGAGGCACAGCAGACTTCTTCCCTGGGCCTCCTAAAGGAGCACAGCACTGCCAACACCTGGATTTTGAATGTCTAGCCTCCGGAACTTTGAGAAAATACAAGTGTTGTTTGAAGCCACTCAGTTTGCGGTATTTTGTTATTGAAACCACAGGAAATGAATACAGGGGGTGACAGGGAGTCTCAGCGAGGAGGGGCACCTAGTCTTTTTCATCCTGTGTCCTGAAGGGAACTCTGAGTAGGTCTGAATCACAGAGACACTAAAAATATGTTTGTTAAACTGGATGAATGGCAATGTGGTATTTTTCCTCTGAGGAGAAAAGGGAGTGGAGGGGGAGGAGAAGGAAGAGGAGGAGGAAGTGGGACTTCTGTCTATTCTGTCTGGAGATGTCTGAGCCCTGGGCGACTTGGAGGGATTCCAGGCATCAAGGCTCGCAGGTTCTAATAATAGTATTTCTTCAGCGTGGCCTCCTGACCCCTTGCAAGGACATGCTACTCTGCCTGGTTTGGGGAGTAGGTGTCCAGCTTTATGAGTCATCAGCTGACCTGGAATAACACATCTCAGCTCCTAGCCTGGTGTGCCTGGAGTACATCAATTTGGAACTCTGTGGGGAAGCTGGAGGTCTTGCAAATGAACACTTGGCTTGATTTAAAGCATTTTGTGTGTGTGTGTGTGTGTGTGTGTGTGTGTGTGTGTGTGTGATGAGATGAGAAGTTGGCAGAAATTAGGCCGTGGTTTAGGTGAGGGACAGCCATAAAGGTGGGGAGATGTGATATAATACAAACAAATATGTGGTCTTTGCCCCTGGTTTTTGACACAGTTCCTAAAACCCATGGAATTTACTGTGCTTTGTATGCTAATGAGATGACTCTTGGGGCAGCCTATCTAGCTGCCCAGTTTGCTGACCACTGCTCTAGGACATGTGGGGCAGGGGAGGCAGGATGGTTGCCAGAAAAACCAACCACTGGGAGAGTCACATCTTTCAGCCCCACTCCCTGACCTCCAGGAAGGTGTGAGGCTAGAGATTGATTTCAATCCCGATGGCTGATGATTGAATCAAGTATATCCAGGTAATGACATTTCTGGGAGCTTCCGGGTCAGAGAACACATCCATGAATAGGTGGGCCGCAAGGTGGAGGGAGAGCACTGGACAACCTCACGCCTCCTCTCCCATTCGCCGTTTTGGGGTTGTATCAAAACAGATACAACCCCAGTGGTTGGTTTTTCTGGCAACTATCCTGTCTCCCCAGCCACAGCTAGATGGGCTGCCCCCAAGAGTCATCTCATTAGCATACAAAGCACAGTAAATTCCATGGGTTTTAGGAACTTTGTCAAAAACCAGAGGCAAAGACCACATATTTGTGTGTGTGTGTGTGTGTGTGTGTTGGCTGCCAATAGGTGGGTATAAGTGGAAGAATGTTTTCAATGGTATACACACAGGGGGGATCTACTGCATTTTTAGACTTACATTGAGACATAATGGGTGTAAGACCTTTCTGCTTTTGATCGACAATCCTGGGAGGCAACAGTTTTTCCCAGTTTTCTCAACAGCTTTCCTGTATAGGAAGACTCAGAACCAGGCCTCGTGCTATGTAACGGACTCACTTATATACCACCCTTCCTCCTCCCTTCTGGAGAGGGCCTCTGAATGACTTGCCTCTTCTTTTTGCAAATTTACCTGGGAGATTTGGAGCCCACCCTCATTTCCCTATCAGAATTGACAGGTTCCTGGGAGAGGTGGCTTGAAACAAACGGCTGGTCAGGGCAACGTAGAATGACTTCCCTGCCTATGACTTAGGGTGCACCAAGCAATGCTATGGGGACTGGGGCGCAGGCCAGGAGCAGCCCCCTTCCTGCCCAAGTTTGTGACCCTTGAGCTTAGAAAGCACAGCACGGCAGTCCTGTGGATTCCTGCTCCCTTTTGGAATAGGGGTTCCATGGGGCAGTCAGGACTCCATCTTGGCATACCCTCACCCCCCCCACCCCCCCTCCCCGCTGCAGGTCTCATGCTTGCTGATGCCACTGTCTGCCATGGAGGCACTTCTCTATGGCACTGTGGAGCAAGTGCTTGCTGAGGGGTGCTGCCCAGGAGAGGGGCTCCGAGCCCTGGGAACTGTGATACTCGGGCCAAGTCAGCACGAGCTGATCTGGCCAGGAGTGTGTCTGCCACGAGGCTGATGCACACAGCTAGGACCTCACCTGGTGGTAGCTAGTGTCAACAAAGCCGACTGAGAACTTCATGGGGACAATGGCAAGTCCTTTCTTCTTCCAGTAATTCTTCTTATTAAACACTTCCACTTGCTCTCTTCTGCTGCCAAAGGAAGACTTGTCCAGACATTCGTTCCAACATCGTATCAGGCTCTCAGGGCTGAAGGCTTGTTTGTAGATGGTTTTATCCACAGTCTTGTACATGTTTTCCTCCCTAACCTGAAGTGGGTAGAAAATGGAACTGGTAGTTATGGTAAGTCAGAAACGGACTACAAATTTATCGAGGAAACGGGATTGAAATATAAAAAGTAGGCTGGGGTCTGATGGAATGTATGAAGAGCAGAAAGTGTTATCAACACTGACCTCAGCTGCCAGGAGCTGCCCCTGTCTGACTAGCATGCTGTATATACTGTGCACTTTCTAGGGTATTGCTCAAAATGATGTTTTTGGAGAACATTCTTTTGGCGGTCTCTCTCAAGAGTTTTCAAGTGCACTGTCAATTTCACTTCTGTAAATTTACCCTCTACCTAGAAGGGCAAAGATCGTATCAAGACATGTATTGCAACAGTATTTTATTTTATTTTTGAAAAAATATATATTTTATTGATTTTTTTAGAGAGAGGAAGGGAGAGAGAGAGTTAGAAACATCAATGAGAGAGAAACATTGATCAGTTGCCTCCTGCACACCCCCTATTGGGGATGTGCTTGCAGTGAAGATACATACCCTTGACCGGAATCAAACCCAGAACCCTTCAGTCCACAGGCCAATGTTCTATCACTGAGCCAAACCAGTTAGGGCTGCAACAGCATTTTAATAGCCATAGATGGGTAACAAGCTGAACGTGCACCAACAATGGCTAAGCAAATGATGGTATATCTGTGTTACACAGCACTATTCAGTCTTGAAAAAGAAGGAAGTAGGTCATTCTATTGCCACAGGAAGATGGCCATGGCCTATTGCCAAGTAGAAAAAAGCAGAGTGCAGAATAATGTGTTGATTAGGGCCCCATTTTGGTAAGTAACTGTATATGTGCATGTATAAACATATGGCAATGATGATGTATCTATGTATGAATACAGATGGGTAGATACCCATAGAGAAAGAGCTAGAACAATAAATATGGAAATGCTGACCATGGTTACCCTTAACCAATAGGGATGGAGGGATTAAAAAAAGGGTACGTTCACTTTTTTACTCTAATGACTTCAGTGGGGTTTAAAGGTTAAAAAGAGTAATTATCTTTGCACAGGTTTTAAAAAGAAAGAAAAAGAGAAATCTTTGTACAAGAAGGGTGGAAGATCAGAGGAGGGAGGTGAATTCTTTTAGGTAGCACTGAACATATTTCGAATTTTGAGCCAGAGCTCATTTGAATGGCTCTAGGGTATTTCCCTAGGAAGCTGGTTTCCTTCTCATCTGATTCTTCAGCAATCTTGGCTATGACCTTGGTTGCAATCTTACCTTTTCTGGCAGAAGGCCACATTTGGCTGCCACAGCTGTGATACAAGATTCTGTCACCAGGGTTCCTTGTGGGAAGCCGTACCCACGAAAGGCTGTGTTGGATGGTAAGTTGGTCATACAGGCACGGCCCCGGAACCTGAGGTTTCGGATTTTATACGCATTTTCCAGCTTCAGTACAAGGAATTCTGTTACCTAAAGTGATGGAAGATAGTCACATATATTGGATAAACATTTTCTTCTTTTTTTCTGAAAGTTGAGTTGCTGTGGAACCTGGTAAGTACTTGAGGAAGTGTGTTCAATAAAAACTCATCTAGAAGTTCTATGTTCTGTTCACGACCAACGTCACTGGTGTCTGATGCACGCACCTGTTCCGAATCATCCAGTGTGCAGCCTCCGTTAATGAAGCACTCAATGTCCAGAGCTTTGATCCGCCCGTTGTTCATGAATCCCACCTGTCAGCAAATGATGGACGTTTTACATGGTTAACGTACATGCCAACCTGGAGCCACAGCCCAGCTCCACCATTAGGCAGGCCTGAAGACGGACGCTGCTCCCGTTGGCTCTGGGTGTCCCCCTCCTGGCTAGTCTCTTAGCTTTCAGCACTTGGCTGACAAAGGCCTCCTCTGACCTGAATTTTGCTGAGCCCTTTCTACCCAACCCACAATTTTCTGGCTTCACTAGTCATTATGAAATTCTAAAGTTCTTGCCAATCTCCAGACATGTAATTGCTACCTTCTTCCTTATTCTTGGAAGATTCTCCTTCACTTTTTACTGGCATTCCTTCTGATTTAGACGGGGTTTCCACCCCGTGGACAAGCCTCTGGGATTTCAGAGTGCGGTGGAATGAATGGCAGTGCATCTCGTTGCAGGAAAGCGTCAGAAGCCAGGGCTGGGAATGATCCCTGGCATGATGGCTCTCTGCTCTTGTTGTGCTGAGCTGTGGAGTGCTTTGCAACTGCTACAGCCTCAACAAATGCGAGCTTGTGCTGCTGTGCTTCCTGGGACTCAGAGGCACTTGGCGTTCCTCTGAAGTCGCCCTTCCCACCATGGGACCAGTCTGTCTGTAGAGCCCAGATTGAAAAGAAAAATTCCCACTCCCTGCTGTAGTTCTACCAAAAAGACTGGCTCTGGTCTCTGTCTTCTGAAGACGTGGACAAATACAACTGATGGAACCATACAGCTATGTGGTTATTATCATCTACTTGAGAAGTGTTGGATAATAAACCAGAGCACGTAGGACCTGTGGGAAAATCCATCAATTCAGAATTTGTGGCAGTTTTGACCAAGGCTACGCAGCAGGATACCTTTAACTTTTCCTGAAGAAAGCATTGCCAAGCAAATGTAGCAGAGAGAATTCTTTAGCTGTTTAATATAAACTTTAAAAATTTTTTTGAAGAACCTATCACACATAAGTATCTGCTCTAGTAATTTACAAGTAGTTCCAAGTAAACAAGCAAACCTTTGTTAGCTAAGTTTAATGAGGATATATACATACATGTATACATATACACACATATTATTATGTTGGTAGTACATAAAGATCCAAATAGAATAAAATTTGGATCTTTAAAATAGTCTAATGATTTCCCTCTTTTATATTATTATAAATACCATAACATTCACTGTCTAGAATCCTCTTAAATAGGTACTAGAATTAAAATAGTCTCACAACTAATATAAATAAATCCTGATTTATAATCTAGGCCAAAACCAAAGAACTCAGCAACTACCATAATACTAATTGCCACAATCCCAGAATGTGTCTCTACATTGCTATTGATATTAGAAGATAATAAATACCTGACAAATTTCTGTGCATTTGAAGGCCATTACAAAAATTAATTGCCAACTATGGTTTATTTCTCTCTAATTATATAAATTACTAATGCCAATGGAAGAGATAAAATTGTGAAAAGCCATGGTTTTAGTAATGCCAAAAATATAACAATTTAGTAATCTAAGGCAATGACAAAATTAGATATGAAATTTAACTATATGCATGCTACAAGTAATTGCCAAATAAAGCATATTTGATAGGGAAATATAACAAAGAACTCAGGCACAAATTTGAAAAGTAGTATTGATGTCAACAAATATTTTTAATAGTGTTTATGCTACAGTTGCATAAAAATGCAATGAATGTGGTTTGAAACAATTAAAATTATTTCCCTTGTTAGTAGATTATTTTTTCCTATTTGCAAATAATATTTATGACATTTTCATAACCACTTAGTGGAAACACTTGTAAAGTGAAGTTTAGCATAACAATGTTTGTAGCTTCTTCCAGGTTTTTGTCACTGAGGAAACATTAGCATTTTTAATCATGTATTTTTATTATTCAATTTCACAATTCTACACTCGATTTATTAAAAGTTCCTCACAAAAATGTTATGAATATTCAGATACACAGCATCCTCATTGAATATTTTAGATGCTAAGATTATTGTTTTTAGAATTCAACAAAATCAAAACAATAGAAGAGAATGAAGTATTTCAATAATTTCATCTTTAATACTCACTTTATATTTTCCAAATAATGGGTGTCTTCCCCCAGTTATTAACATATCATCTTCACGATCAAGAACAAGACGGACAGGGTGACCAGTTCTAAGGACAACAAGTCTTAATCAGATTCTGCATCCCACCCATCCATCCACCATCTACTCATCTAGTATCCATCCACCCATTTATCCATCCCCTCGTTTAATTACCTACCCACCCATCCATCTATCTACCTTTCTACCCACCCATCCTCTACCTGCCCTCCAATCCATTTTATCCAATCATTCATTTAATCATCCATCCATTCTATATATATTCATTGAGTGCATACACTGTGTGAAGCATTGACTAATGCATAACTAAATTACTATTGTCTCCATGGTCTTTAGATCTAGCTAAAGTGATTAATGTCACATGGCAGTTCTCTTGTGTTGTTATGGCTTTAAATTTGACAATCATTCAGATCCAGTCATTTTTGCACATCCCCACCACTAGTAACAAAAGAGAGTGTGAACAGATAAATGCAAACATAACAACACAACTTCAAGCAAAGGCCAACACTTGTCTTAGGATGTGTCAGGATTTGGATCTTCATTTTCACCGGGACTGCAATGATGTTGGCCAAGCTGGGCCCCTGGGGAGCTAGGAGCTTCAGCCTTTCTGGGTCTCAGGGGCAGAGGCTCCCGGACTTTGGAGTTCAGAAGAGTCCTCTGGAGTGCTGGTGAAATGCAGATTCCGGAGCTTTAGCACTTTAGCAATAGGTTGGGAAGGGGCCCTAGAATCTGCATTTCCCTCAGCAATTTAATGCAGGTGTCTTTAGATACATGTTGAAAGTCATTAATTCTAGTGTAGGGTTTCCTGGTCTTTTTTGATGGTGAGGACCACCTGGAGCATCAGTTAAATGTTCAGTGTCTGGGTTCATTTCCTGGTGACTTTGATTCTGTGGGTCTGGGATAGGAAGGCAGAAGTTTCTATGACCTGAGGAGACTCTAATTGCCAGCAACTTGAGAGCATTCCTCTGGGGACCACTTAACACAAGGCAGGAGTGTGCTAAGACAGGGTTGGTTAAGATGGTGTTTCCCACACTTGGCTGTGCAGTAGAACCACTGGGAAGGCTTTAAAAATGTTTTTATTGATGAGAGAGAGAGAGAGAGAGAGAGAGAGAGAGAGAGAGAGAGAGAGAGAGAGAGAGAAACATCAATGGCTTGCCTCCCATATGCACCCTGACCTAGGGGATTAAACCTCTAACCTGAGTATGTGCCATGACAAATAATTAAACCCACAACTTTTTTGTATATGGGACAATGCTCCAACCAACTGAACCACCCGGCCAGGGAGGAAAGTTTAAAAAATATATATATAATAGTGGTTGGGTCAGTATGGGGCATCCTAGGATTTAAATGTTCCCATGAACATTTAGATGTGCAATTATGCTTGGGAAGTCTTAACAGCACAAAACCTGGTAGAAATACAGCAAATTGATTCTCCCTTGCTGGGTCCCTGGTGGAGGTGAATAGAGAGAGGCTCATTATGAAAAGAATTGGAGATGAGATTCAGATCCTGCTTTTTCCTACCTCTCATCATGAAAGGAGACACTTACTGAGTAAGTGTCTTGGTTCCTAGCTCTGAACTGTACAGAAGCTGCTAAAGGACATTTACTGGCTGTTTGGAGCTCTGACAAAGTATAAAAAACCCCCAAACCAAAACTAAAACCCAAAAACCAAACAAAACCAAAGACTAGAAAAGCCAACACCATGCAAACAGCGAGCGTTCCATTGAGGTGAGCCTGGGAGCTCTCTTTGAGGCTGTCATCTGTCCTCTGAGCACACATTGAACGGCCAGCTCTCCCCAGGTGCAGGGAGGAGGCCGGGTGGGGGTCTTTCTCCCCTCCCCCCGCCCTGTCTGCAACTGAGAGCAGGAAGGAAAAGTGAGGGAGCATTCTTCCCCTTGGCACTCCACTTGGGCAGTTACTTGTCCCACCCTTAAATGGGTCATCTTTTCTGAAACTCTGGTCCTGGAGGTGTTCAGCTAGTAACACCACTTTTCCTTTTCATAGGAAATTAGCATATGTCTATCTACATATGACTTTGCTAATAACTCCAGGAGGTTAGGCATTATATCTACAATTGAAAAGAAAAAGAGACAGGAGGCTGAGTTGCCCAAGGATGGCAGGTGGTTATGACAGCAGCCCAAGTGCCTCTTAGGCCTCGGACCAGCCCTCAGCTGTGACATTTTACACCCCTCTGTACCCCCAGGTGCACTTACTTGATGGCACCCACAGCTGCAATAGCTCCGAACACAGCTGGTTTTCCTACTTTCCCGCCAAAACCTCCACCCACTCGTTTTACATGACAGGTGATCCTGTTGATTGGGATGTTTAAAGTAGAAGACACTGTTTTCTGTAAAAGTTAGATATTGGGAAAGTTTTACAAGAATGAAATGGCAAAGAAGACTTTGATTTCCTGAAATACAACATCACTGCAAATTCCATTCACATCTACTGTGGTTTCCTCTCCAAGCTACAAGACATTCTCTCCAACATCCCATCTCTGCAGCAAGCCCACTGCTCTAGTGCTTTCCCAAGGGGGGAAAGACAAAAAAAAAAAAAAAGTCTGACTGTGTCTTGTGTAGCTCCATTGAGGTCATAAACATGGATCATTGCCACAGAACACAGCCTTTCCAGCAGAAAAAATGGCATTTTCCAGAAGGGAAACTGTCAGAAGAAACAGTCCTGGGTTCCTGTCAGAAGCTGAACTCCGAGACAAATGCCTAAACACAATGTCCCAACAAGGTGAGAAACAGCAAACTCCAGCAACCTCCTGAAGAAGAAGTATTTTCAGCTAAAACTTTGAGTACTTTATGGCTGGGGAAATGAAAATGTGCTATAAAGTGAGATGTTGACTCCACAGGTTAACTGTAATAATTATCTTAGAGAAAAATCAAGTACAGATATAACTGAGTGTTGTCATCCAAGCACAGAGTTCATTTAAGCACACTGCCATTGAATGTCCTCTCTAAATCTAAAGTGACTTCACAAGACCAGAAAAAAAAGGGGTCCTGGGATCTTAGCTCTTCATTGATGTCAAATGCTTGTACAATATTTTGAGTAAATGCCTGTCAACTCTGAGGCAGAGGGGGTTGAAGACCATGATAGACTTAGGAAGTTACAGAGGTGGGGGCGGCCCTGGATCTCACCTGCACGTGGGTGGGATCCTGTGTTGACACATAGATGTCCAGTTCGTTGTCCTCTGTCTTTGGAATAACAAGCACTCTTTGTGTTTCCATGTAAAAGTGTTCCTGTCCTCCAACATGGACCTCTCCTGTTAGGTGCAAACACAGGGAAATTCCTGAAGGTTCCCACTGGTTGGAAGTGGTCATGTTGGGGAATTCAAAAGCAAGCGGGATGTGGTGGACTGACCAGCCTGGATTTGTCCTGAGCGAGGAACTGATGGGCCAAGCATTTATCCTGTGTCAACTGAGAGCAATCTGTTTCAGAGAATACTGTTCTGGATAACAAGTTGAACGTGTCTGGTTCTGTTCCTTACTCTGCCCTTGACACTTCAAAATTTTAGGAGTTTTTCTTCTATTTATTCTGCTGCTCCCTACCCCTCCCACCCTTAAAACCGACACACACACACACCCACTGGAAAGAATAGATCTAAGAGAAATTTGGCAAAGCACCAAGAGGAAATCACAGGCCCTCAATGTCTGCTTCAGAGTAGAATCCCCCAACGATCCCATCAAATATCCTGAGTCTCTTACCTTCAATAACGTGATCGACTTTTTCAAATGCCTCCTCAATGTTTCCTTGTTCAAGTTTCTTTTCAGGGCATAGGAATGAGTTGTGTTTTATGGCATCCTAAGTGACAGGAAAAAAACCCCAAAGGCAATTCTTTGTATGCTTCTTCCACTGGCAGTGTTTTTCTTAACAAAAAGCCAGTAAACTCCCCAAATTGCCATCTGCTAGGACACATCAAAGGAATGCTGCAAGCAGGGAAGCACTAGAGCAGTGGGCTTGCTGCAGAGATGGGATGTTGGAGAGAATGTCTTGTAGCTTGGAGAGGAAATCAACAAGAGTTAGAGAAACATTAATAATTGAGAGCTGGAGGCACTTTGATGGTCCAAGATGATCAGTACTCATTTCTCATTTTCAGCGTGTATCTCCAGGGAACAGGTAATAGGCCTAAATGCAGTTCGAGTGAGGTTCTGGGCCTTCCCTTTTAACCTTTTCCCTGAAGAAAAACACTGGTGTAAGACTTAGATAGCTCATGCACAAGAACCTCTAACTCAGAGATCTGAAAGAACAGGTGGTGTTGAGGGAGAAGACTCAAGTCCTAATGCATTCTGAGCAAAAAAGCCCAATAGACATGTAGGAAGTTTGTTCATTTCTTTGAGATTTGACATGTTTCACAGGGCTTCTCTAGTTCTTTGTTTTCTTTCTGATAATAACATGAACGAACTCACATAAGAAGCCTGGGAGCCATTCCGAGGTTCTGTGAATTGACCTACTGACAGCTGATCCTAGTTTTACTGTCAGATCCAAGGTACTTTTCCATTCTTCAGAAGGCACCCGTCTCCTGCATTCTTACTCTCCAATAGCTTTAAAGCCATCGGCTTTCTCGCTAAGGATGATAAAGTAGTTTTAATTTGTAGCCTTTCGGGAGAGACCAGTCAGCTTACCTCGATGGTGAAGATTACGGGCTCCAGATCTTCATAGGTGATCTTTATCTCTCCAATAGCACGTTTCGCCTGCACATCTGTCTCTGCAGCCACAGCACAGATGATTTGACCCACGCAAAGTACCTGTGGAAAGCACATGCGTGAAAGCAGGTAGAAAATTCTGGATAGGAGTAGGTTAAGCTCAATTTTACCAGTGGCATCTTAGTTGTCATCACTGAGAAATGATAACCACCTTGAAGTCACATTCAGCTGTATGTGCTTGGTTAACACATGAAAATATTTTTGAATGAAAAAATAATTTAAATAACACAGATGTTTCCATTGGCCATTTTACTCAATGAATATAAGCTCCAGAGTGAATGTGAAATTGGCTGTGACTTTGAATCTGCTCCGTCCTGTCAAGTTAGGTTCACAGGTATTGCCTTTGTGGTGTCATTTTAGGGTTTAAAGATAAGGAAAGTAAGGGAAATATCTATTTATTTATTTATTTATTTATTTATTTATTTATTTATTTATTTATTTATTTTTGTAGAACATGGCACTTCACCCCCATTCATGTGTTGAATCCCTAACCCCTCAATATGAGTGAATGGGAGATTGGGCCTTTAAAGACATAATTAAGGTAAATGAGGCCATCAGGTGGAGCTCTAAACCAATAGGACGGATGTCCTTACAAGGAGAGGAGGAGAAGCCAGGGAGGCTCACACACAGACAAAAGGCCATGTGAGGATGCTGGGAGAAGATGACCATCGCAAGCCAGGAAGAGAGGCCTCAGGGGGAACAAACCTGCCAACACCCTGAGCATGGACTTTCAGCCTCCACAACTGTGAGAAAATGACTTTCTGTTTTTTTGAAGCCACTCAGTCTGTGGTACTTTGTATGTCAGCCCTAATACATAATACAGGTCCTAAGTGACAGCCAACTTCATCTGGAGTTCAACCAAAAGGACAGTGATTCATGCCAAGGCTACAGAAGAAACAGTCATTGAGATGTGGCAGTAACAGCTTCCACTGAGATCCTTCGTGCGCCAAGCTCTGTTGTAAGCACTCCACATGTATTCACTCATTTACATTTCACAACAGCACAGTGAGGTGGGTGCTATGGCTATTCTCATCTTACCGCTGATGCCACCCAAGGACACGCAGTGAGTGAGTGATAGAGCTGGGACATGAACTAAGGTGGTCTGGCTCCAGACACAAGAGCTCAGTGAATGATTGTTGAATTGACTAAAGGTCAAAGATGGCAAGAACAACTTTTTAAAAAACTGGAGTGTGTGAGGTAAGTGGAAGGTGGAGGGGTGAGGCTGATCCAGGAAAGGAGGGAGTTCAATGTAAATAACAGGGAGTGGGTGTGTTTTTTTGTATTCTCCTTTCTACACTTTTCTATTCTATCCAGACACAGGTCAGTTGCTGCATTTTCCAGATGAGGATAAATTGACTCAAGAGCCCGCAGTGGGAAAACAAGGAGTTATTTTTCCATAATGACTTTACTTTTTATTATGTTATTTCCTGACTCCAGAAGTATAGGTTTGCCTGAATAAAGATGTTAGGGATAGAAAGAAGCTGGGAGAACTGACACCTCTACCCCCATTGTCTGAGAGGGCTGGGAGGCCATGGTAAGTTGGCTGGAGGGGGGTGCCTTGGTGATTATCTATACAACACATGGAAAGGCATATTCTATACCTCATCGACAGCCAACAATTTCTCATCTTCAGTACCATTGGTGCCTGGAATGTCTTCAGCTGTTATCACATCAACCACCCCAGGTAGTTCAAGGGCCTTGGACAAATCAATTGATCTAAAAAAGGAGAAATATTTAAGAGGTAGAAATAAGCAAGATTTGAAGGTCCCAAACCTGAAGGAGAGAGATAGCCTAGTTGGAAATAAGAATATATAACAACTGGCCCAGCTTAAGCCCTGATCAGGAGGCCCTCTGCTAGGCCGGGGATAACATTTTAGCTGCTGGGCGGGGAGCTGTCAGATGGGCCAGTGTGCCTGTTGCAAGGGGAGTCCTTAGGGAGCTTAGGACATGGCCATTACCATGTAGTAATGAAGTATTTCAGTATTTTATCACCAGTTGAATATCAGCTCTACTTATTCCTTTGAGCCCTGCCTGGGGCTTCAGCAGGGAGCTGGGGCACTGTGAGGTTACAATGGAATCAAGAAACCCTCAGCTACGATTTTTGTCTTCTCTTCCATGGTGGTCATTTCCAGAGATCCTCCCTTCCTCCTCCTTGGGCTGGTGACCTTTTCTTTTTCTCCTTTTTTTTTTTTTTTTTGTGTGTGTGTGTGACCTTTTCTTTTTCTTTTTTGGTGTGTGATCTTTACTCCCTCTATTTTAAGTCCATTGGGTTTAGGACATTGCAGAAGAATTGGCACATTCCTCCGAGGAAATCCTCAGTTCCTTGGCTCTTCTGGGAGAGCAGTAAAGTGGAAAGGCTCTCGGGGTATCACTAAAACTCATCATGTGTGTTTCACTGGCTTTTTGAAAGCTTTTCACTTACATAATTTTTGCATGGGCTCTGGTACTGGTCACCAAGGCCATGAAAAGTTCTTTTTCCACCTTGGGGATGTCATCACAAAATATGGCTTCACCTGTGGCATGTTTGAGACCTGATAGGTGCATGATGGGACGTCCCACTGGGTCTTGGAGGGATTGGCGAGAATCCACACTCTACAGAGGAAGACAAGAGTTACCCTGGAAAAGCTCAGCCTTCAGAAGTGGCCCGGACAATTCTCCACACGCCCGATTCAGGGCTGAGAACACACAGCCACCCTTGGGCAACGAACCCTGGAGTGGGTCCGATAAAGAGCATAACAATTTAATGATGTAACTACCCTGGGAAACGGTCATTTCAGTCATGTGGCAATACCTTCGGCTGGGCCAACTTTTTGGCAAAATTGTGAAATAGGTGAAGGAGCACCCCCGTTTCTTATTTTGGCATCTTCCTTTTCTAAGCAGTATCCCTGTACCTATTTCTTCTGGAGTTCAGGGGTCTGTCTCCCTGTCCCGCTCTCTGGCTTTCCCAGTAATCAACCTGTTCACATGTAAAGGGATCATGATGATGAAGGCTAACGTGATGCAATTCCTGACGGGGAGGGACCAAAAACTATGCCCAAAGCAGGACCTCTGGTGGGGGAGGGGGTAGCAAATGGCCATGGAGCCCACCCAGATCCAGACCAAGTGCCTTGGCTGCCCTCCAAGGGGCATAGAAACATCCCTGGGTGGGTAAGGCAGTAGCACAAATGTTCGCTCTGGAACTAAGGTGGGTGTGTGGTGTGTGGAGACGGGGCGGGGGGAGGGGCTGTGCTCTAGATAATTGTAGACATTTTCCAAGTTGTCCGAGGAGGGAGGGCTCAGTTACTTGCAGGGCTCTCGTTCTGCTGACGAGAGGAAAGGTTTTGCAATCAGGGCTGGAGGCTGAACCTTGCTCTCTCCTGGGCTGTCCTTCCCCCACACTGGGCTGAGCCGCTCTTCAAACCAGTGCCCAAAGGACAGCGTTGGGTAGCTTGAAGAGGCCGTCAGTGATTAGATGGCCAGACTATTCCAGGTCGGTTCAGGCCCGGACAAATCAATTGATCTGGTTGCTCAGGCCCAAGCTCAGAGCCAGCATCTCCCTGATTCAGCCCAAACAAAGGACCAGTGTGCAGCCAAGACACAGTGTCAGGACTCACACCGCCACTCTCAACGGTTTGCTTGTTCGTTTATCGCTTGGTGTCTAGGTTTCCGTTAAATCACACTCACTGACCTGGTATTGTTGGACTCCCTGGGGCACTGTGACCGAGAAGTCTTCCAGCGCACTTAGGAAGGGCTCTGAGACTTCAGGATATCGAAGGCCGTCCTGGGTGAAGAGTCAAAAGAACCCCGATAAACGATTAGTCCGTGTTTAAACTGGGCTTTGGTTTATGCAAGAAGGACTTGGCTACAGAACCCCACAGAACTGCATGGTCAGTGTAGGGAGGACAACCCAAATCCCCATCGCCTCCAGGATTTTACTTTGGGTGAAAGCTTCTTGCCCTCCCTCTCTTCCCCTGTAAGGAGGAACTGGACCAACTGGTTTGAAGAGGATCCTCAGGTGACCCTGAGAAGGAAGAGAGACAAGCTGGTCTGCAGAGGGAGAAGCCAGAAAGCTGGGGCCAGGTAAGCCACCCCAGAAGGAGCTGGAGTTCACTGTTCGCACGAGAGCTCACGGCCTGTTGCCTTTCTCAGCTACTCGGCGTTCCAGGAGAGAAGTAAAATGGGAGGCCCTCTGGGTGTCACTAAGCACATCAAGTGTCCTAATCCGGAAATTAAGTTCCTGGGGCACGTGGCCGGTGAGGGTCTTCATCCGAGTAGATGAGAATCAGACACTTTAGGGACGCTGAGCTGCTGGGGTGGAGCTGGGGGTCACGGGGTACAAGGTAGGGAGGGGGTTGTGATCACAGTCAGGAGAGGAGAGAGGGGGGAAGGGAGGGAGGGAGGGAGAGAATGCTTTGTTTGGCTTAATTACTCCAGAAATTTACAATCAGGAACATCTAGCAAGAAGCTACTTCAAAATTAGCATGCAAATACATTTTAGCATTTTAGAAAAATAAGATTTCATTTTACATTCCACGTGGAAGTTGGAATCTGGTTGTCGGGGGCGTGGGTGGGAGGTTGACAGTAAGGGGACAAAAGGGTACACGCTGGGGAAACGGAAATGCCCTGTTTCTTGTTTGAGGGGGTGGCTCTGTGGGTTTACACATTGGTCAAAACTCACTGACTTTCAGCAGGTGCATTTCATTGCGTGTGATTGTACTTTCCAAAGTGACACTAAAAGAAAAATAATTGCACCCCGAGGCAGGAGCACCCTAAGGTTCCACTGTGCAGGGCACGCAGTAACCACCTGTGGCTTTGGAGACAGTCCGGCGCCCGGAGTCCCCGGAATCTGGGAGGTAGGATGGCTGGGAACTGGCTGGCTGTGACCCAGAACAGGCGCAGGCCACGGCCCAGGCTGCCCCCAGGACAGTGTGCAGAAGGGGGCGGGCCAGTGGGGAGGGAGCTACAGGCTGCGAGGAGCCGGGCAAGCGCGAGCACTTACAGGCGCAGAGGGCCGCTCTGCTGGCGGCTTCAGTGTCCGCAGCACTGCCAGGTAGAACTTGAAGAGGAAGCTGACCACCAGAGTCCTCTTGAACTCCACCATGCCCCCCGGGGCCGAGCCCGGGAGGGAGACTTCCTCCAGGAGCAGCCGGCAGGCCTCGTCCAGCATCAGCTCGTTCCAGCGCCTGGTGGGATGCAGGCAACAGGGGACCAGTCAGAGCACCTGACCCGTGCTCGATGTGGCTTGGTGGTCATTTAGAGACTCCGAGTCCTTTTTATTTATTTACTAGAGGCCCAGTGCATTTTATTAATCCTCACCTGGGGATATATATATATATATATATATATATATATATATATATATATATTTTATTGACTTCACAGAGGAAGGGAGAGGGAGAGAGAGATTGAAATATCAGTGATGAGGGGGGATCATCAATAGGCTCTCTCCTGCAAGCCCCACACTGGGGGGCGGAGGGGGGATCGAGCCTGCAACCCCAGCATGTGCCCTGGCTGGAAATTGAACAGTGACCACCTAGTTCTGGTTCATAGGTCGATGGTCAATCACTGAAACACACTGGCTAGGCTGGGGATACTTTTTCCATTGATTTTTTTAGAGACAGTAGAAGGGAGGGAGATAGAAAGAAGAAGAAGGAGAAGAAGGAGAAGGAGAAGGAGAAGGAGAAGGAGAAGGAGAAGGCAAAGAAGAAGCAGGAGAGAGAGAGAGAGAGAGAGAGAGAGAGAGAGAGAGAGAGAGAGAGAGAGAGAGGAAGGGAGAAACATCGAAGTGAGAGAGACGCATCAATTGGTTGCCTCCTGCACGCACCCCAGTCTAGCCAGGGATCCAACCTGCAACCCAGCTACATGCCCTTGACCTGGAATGGAACCGGCAACCCTTCCGTGTGTGGGCCAATGCTCAAACCACTGAGCAAACTGGCCAGGGCCTTACTGAGTTGGCAGGGCATCTAGAAACCACCTAAGCAAGCCCTTCAGGGACACCGAGGCAGGGAGTGGGCTGAGGGTCACAGCAGGCTGGAACCTGGCATTCCATAAATCGGCCACGAGGGCCAGTTCCACGGTGAACTGGACACGGCTCAGACTGGGACTTCCACCGAGGAAGAGACAGCTGGCCCCGCGCAGAGGGGTTCAGGCGCCCCCGGGCCGCTGCAGGGTGGGCTTTGGCTGGAGTATTGCTGTCACAAGAGCCTGGACTGGGCGAGTCCTTGCCATTTTCGTTGTATTCCTCGCCCAACAAGTGCCACCTACTTAATCATCGTCAGGAAAGGTCTGATTCACTTAGCAAAGCGATGGAAAGAACAGGCAGTGCTGCCCCCCACACAGGAGTTTCCATCTCCTGGGCTTTGCACACAGTCGCCTGAGCCAAATCTCCACCTTTCTGTGCTGTCCGTCCACCCTCGGGCGCAGGGCTCCCTGCTTACCTCCCCCGGAGCTGCTGGCAGGATCGGCGGGCGATGACGGTGGCGGCCCCCAGCCCCCCGAAGGCGATGCTCAGGTCCTCGATGGTGTCGGTGCCCGCCTGGAGGAGGACCCGCATGCCCGCGTTGGCGTGGGCCCAGGCGTTGTGTGGGCACTGCGCCTGCCGGAAGGCCGCCACCACCTCCCCCTGCGGAGGCAAGGCCCCGGGAGCCGCTGTCAGACTCGGAGCGCGGAGTCTGCCCCTCGGCGCCACCGATCATCTCCTGGCCCCACCGGAGAGGCACCCAAAGGGCACTTGGCACCGTGTGAGGGCGCCTTGGCTGCCTTCTCGTTCAAACTGAGGAGTGTACTTTGCAAACCGCCCCCCCCCCCCCCCCCATGCCCGGTCTCCTCCAGGAATGGAGCCCTGCACCCTTTTCCCCGAGGCCAGGACAGAACGGCTGGCTCCTGTCCACGTGTCTTCCTTCCAGGGGCCCTTCCCCAAGTCTTCAGGCCCCGTGTCCCCTGCGAGGACGGAGGGCCCTCCTAACACCAGTGCTTTGCTTTGCTTTTAATATATATATCTTATTTATTTATTTATTTATTTATTTATTTATTTATTTATTTTACTTTTTATTGGTTTCAGAGAGGGAGGGAGAGGGGGAGAGAGAGACAGAAACACTAATGATGAGAGAGAATCAGGGATCGGCTGCCTCCTATGCCCCCAATGGAGACCGAGCCCGCAACCCAGACATGTGCCCTGACCGGGAATGGAACTGCCACCTCCTGGTTCATAGGTCGAACCCCCTAGCCGTGTGGGTCGGCTCCACGCCAGAACTTTTCCGTACGAGCTGCCCAGCGGGCAGGAGCGCGGCCGCGTTTCCTGGTTTGCAGAAGCCACCCCTTCCATTGCGCCCGGCTTGGGAGGGTCGGGATGAACTTTCCCATGGGGGCGAGGGAGCGTGTCAGGGCCAGTCAGGAGGGCGGTGCTGCCCGCTGGCCTCCCGGCCCTGTGCTGACGTGGGCACTGGAGACGGCCTGTGTCCCCAGCTGGTGGCCCTGAGGGTGCGTGTGTATCTCGAGGTCTTCTGCCCAGGCCTTTCCGCAGAGGCACATTGGACTGGGAACCACGTCAGTTTTCATTCCACAGGAAACATAAACGAGGGCATGCGTGGCTGACAGAGTGCCGTGCTCTAAGACTTCCTGCTCAGCCCACTTTCCATCAGTGTGCGAGAGTGTGTGTGTGTGTGTGCGTGCACCTATGAGTGTGTATGTGAGTGTGCGTGTGAGTTAGTGTGTGTGAGTGTGAGTGCGTGTGAGTGAGTGTGTGTGAGTGTGAGTGCGTGTGTGTGTGTATGTGTGTGAGTGTGTGTGAGTGTGAGAGTGTGTGTGTGTGTGTGAGTGTGTGTGAGTGTGAGTGAGTGTGTGTGTATGTGTGTGAGTGTGTGTGAGTGTGTGCAATTGTGAGTGTGTGTGAGTGAGTATGAGTGTGAGTGTGTGTATGTGTGTGAGTGTGTGTGAGTATGTGTGTGTGTGAGTGTGTGTTAGTGTAAGTGTAAGTGTGTGTGACTGTGTGAGTGTGTGTGACTGAGTGCATGTGAGTGTGTGTGTGTGTGTGTGTGTGTGTGTGGTTTTGCCTCTCTCTGGGAGACTCTCCTCTGGGATTCAGACAGTTTGGGGAGAGGCACAGGGGAAAGAGTGAGGATGAGGCCCCACCATAGCTGGGGGGTGGCCGCCTCACCCCCAGGGACGCTGAGTGGGCAGGTGTCTGGCGGCCCCCCTTCTGTGAACAGTGGGGGAGCTGGAGCGGGAGGTGGAGGCCCGGCCCGGCCTCCATGTCCCTGTGGGCCCCGCACAGACACTCACTCCCCGCCAGGGAGTTCGCTCCCAGAGCAGAGCGGGTCAGAGAGCAGGAGGAAGCAGGGACTGCAGCTCAGCGGCCGCACCCACAGCCCCAACACCTCCCCTCCGGCCGCCTGGCCTGGAGCGCATCCCGAGCAGAAGGCAGGCCCCGAGGACTTCCTCTCAGTCCTCTGGTCAGGACTCACAGCAGCTCCCGGGAGCGGCGGGCGCCTTACCTTTCGGGAGTGAGGAACATGCACGGATTCCAGAACCTCCTCTGGCTGGAGGTCTGCACCTGCCAACCCGGCCAGAAAGTGCTCATCCAGCGGGACCTGCCGGGCGCCTCCTGTGGGGAAGTGACATTTCTGCGGAGGCAGCAAGGAGCCAGTGTCCCGTGCTGTCACTGTCACTGCAGAGAGGAGGGCACCTTGCTCCATGCCAAGTGGAGAGGGCAGTGTGTGTGACAGTCAGGACTCCCCTGTCCCTCCAACGAGGAGGGCACTGGGGGATGGGGGTGGTGGTGGCAGCTGCTGGACATCCACGCCCTCGCACATGAGCTGTGGGGCTGGCCTCCCCGCTGCCGGGCCTGTGCGGGTTTAGTTAACTGTCAGCAGAGACCGGTTAACTAAACCAACTCGGTCACTTCTGCGGTCCAGGGCAGGCCCCCCTGATGCTGGGACAGGGTCCGTTCCCACCAGGAACACAGCTCCAACCCTTGGATTTGCCGTTCATTCTTGCTGCTGCCCTGGGCTCCTAAGCCGCATACCTACGCTCTTCATGCACAAAACCTCCTTTCGCCCCGTCCTGTCACTGAATGGTCCCCTCGGGCTTTAAAAGGGGGTTTGGGGAGCCACAGGAGGTGCGTGGAGGAGAGACCCTGACAGGGTCGTTCCTGGCACAAGCTGCACCCCGCCTGCTGGAACAGGCGTGGGGAGGAGGCAGGAGCACCCACGGACCCCCCGACCCCGACCCCTGGCCCTCCTGGGGCTGGTCAGCGAGGCCACACCCTGGCCTTCTGGAGCTGGGCTGTGCTCAGGTGGGTGCTTCGCAGAGCTGGGAGGACAGAGACCTGGAGCTGGGGTGACCACCAACAACAGCCCAGGAGGACAGTCAGTCACCCCCACTCCTCGGCCGGTGCAGGAGGCGGCTGCTGTGGGCCCCGCTGCCCTTCCTATCCTGACGCCCTAGAGTCTTGCCTCTTCTCTCCTGGTCTTTGGGGGTCAACTGGGGTCGTCCTGGACCACAGGCCGGAGGACTCAGCCAAAGGGCCGAGGGCTGTCAGGGGTGAAGCCCCGCCGCGGGCCCCATGCAAGCTGGTGGGGACAGGAGCGCTGTTCCCTGCCCCCACGGCTCTCCCTGCACTCTGGTTCCCACCGGGCAGGGATGGGGCCAGGGACAGAACTCTGGGTCGGACTCAACCGTGACGTTCACACGGGGCAGCTGTGATCGCTCCCCCTGACCCCGGCGCCCGGGTCAGCCCACGGCGAGTAAATAAAGGATGGGCTGAGTGGGGTGGACAGCCGGAGTGGGGGTGTGATGGGCTGTGTGTGAAGGAGGGAGAGGGGATGGGGAGGGGGAGTTAGGTGCCCCTGTTCGAAGATCAGACATGCTGATGGGGCAGTGCCACCCCATCCGCACGCCTTCCTGCAGGAGCCTGCGCTTCCCCGTGGGCATCGAGAGCCAGGGACAGGGGCTCCGACGTAAAGAGGACCCTTTAGAAAGGACAGAGACCCCCCTTGGGTGCTTTGGGAGTGCTCCGGGATAGCTCACCTGCGGATACCAGGTTGAGGGTAGCGTTGCCCACCGCCAGGATTGGGTTCAGATCCGAATAGCAGTGCCGGCTGATGACATGTCCCCCTAAGGACTGAGGGGAGAGAGTTACAGCCGGGCCGGTCCACCCCCACGCCCTCTGCCCACAGGCACCTGCCTATGCGAAAGGGCCCTGGGGGACCGGTTCACCCTGCCCGGGAGGCCAGCGCCCGGAGAGGAAGGGATGGTAACCCACACTCCGTACTTTTGGGGTGTCCCACCCGCTGCCCTCCTTTCCCCACACATTCACTCATCCTCACAACGGCCTGTGAGATGGATGTCGTTCCCACAGATTCATCCTACAGATGGAGACCCTGGGCACAGAGAAATGGTGACGCCTGACCGAGGCCTCCCAGCTAGAGGGGGGCCGGAGTGGGACTCAAACCCCAGCAGCGATGCTCAGTGGCCGGTTCTGAACCCCCACCCCCCCTGCAGCCATGGCCACATTGCAGACAGAATTCACGTGAGCATGCCGATGTGCGGGGCACCCATACCACTGGGAGACTCCACGCAGAGTGGGTGGAGCCTGTAGCGTCTCAGGACGTGGGAGCGCCATGACTGGCCGTTCACCTCAGTGCCCTCCCCCCTCCCAGTGACGGAGTCCACGGTGACCCTGCGGTGCCGCGGTCTGGGCGGTAACACTGTGAGGACAGGGAACCCCAGTTCCTCTGCGGACTGCTTGATTTTAGGAGTGTTCACTTCCACTGAGTTGAGATCGGCCTCCTGTCGGTCACACTTCCATCCCTTTGATCATAGGAAGTGAATCCATCGTCCTCTGGAGCCGATAAATAGTTGAAGGCAGCTCTCATGGTCCCTCTGACTGTCCCACCCCCACCGTCCTCTTCCTGACGCGGCGGCCAGCCCCCCTCTCTCCTGCACCATCTCCTTCCAGGCTCCCGGGCGCCGGGGTTCTTGTCGGGGATTTTGAAATCACCTGAAGAGCTTTTTCAAAGGAAACAGGTGCTCCGTCCCCAAGTCTCTGTACCCCAAGGGGCTCTCACACACCGTTTGGGATACGCAGGAGAGGGAGCACGCATGTTTTGCAAACCTAACCATGTCTTTCCTGCTTTCTCTCTCTCTTTTTTTTTTTTTTTTTTTTTTTTTTTTTTTAACATATTTTATTGATTTTGTACAGAGAGGAAGGGAGAGAGACAGAGAGTTAGAAACATCGATGAGAGAGAGTCATCGATCAGCTGCCTCTTGCACACCTCCCACTGGGGATATGCCTGCAACCAAGGTACATGCCCTTGACCGGAATCGAACCCGGGACCCTTCAGTCCCCAAGCCGACGCTCTATCCATTGAGCCAAACCGGTCTCGGCTTTCCTGCTTTCTCATAAATGACCCGGCCTTAGCCTGTGTCTCCCAGGTCTGAGCCTGGCCCTCCAGCTGTGGTCTAACCGCCCGGAGCAGAGAAGGCTGTCCTCCTCATTTCAGGGACCGTGCTTCTGTCAATGCAGCCTCAGGCGGAATTGCGTTCTTGGACAGTTTTCTCATAAAATCAGCAAAACCACGAAGTCCTTTTCCTACCCACAGTGCAACTAGGCCCGTGGTCGGCAAACGACGGGTCGCGAGCCACATGTGGCTCTTTGGCCCCTTGACCCTGGCTCTTCCATAAAATACCACAGCCTGGGCGAGTCTATTTTGAAGAAGTGGCGTTAGAGGACGTTTAAGTTTAAAAAATTGGGCTCTCAAGAGAAATGTCAATCGTGGTCCTGTTGACATTTGGCTCTGTTGCCTAATGAGTTTGCCGACCACTGAACTAGGCTATTGGATCCAACCTGACTTCGAGTCCTCCTTTACACCTGTTCCTAAGTAATGTTGGTTACCTGTTACACATGTATTTATCCTGCCCGTGGAGACCCTTGTGCATACGCCTCTGCCATGCCGATTTCAGCATCCCAGAGGGACTGAGAACCAGGTGCCCGGTGCCCGATGGCTGGGCCGGAGGACATACCGCCATATTCCGGACCTGCTGGCCCGCCAGGCTCCTCAGGTGCTGCAGGAGGGCGCGGTAGGTCTGCGTTTTCTCCTCTGGGAGCTCGGACACCCTCTCAGCCAAGATGTCCTTCACCTGGGCCAGGCTGCAGCCGGCGCCGATGGTCAGTCCTGGAAAGCAAGTCGTTTTTACTGGGGACCTGGGAGGAGCTGCTGAATGGTCACCATGACGCCAGGGTCTGAGTGTTCATCTAGCACATGGCTCTCCATGCTGGCTGTGCAGAGAATCACTGGGAACTCAAAAACAGCACAGATGCCCCTTCCCAGACAACTTAAGTAGAATCTGTGGGCCTGGGGCTTTCTCAAAGGCTCCGAGGTGGTTCTGTGCACCAGGGTTAGGACACCTGAGCTGGTCTACAGTCTTAAAAATATATATATATTTTTACTGATTTCAGAGAGGAAGAGACAGAGAGAGAGAGAGAGAGAGAGAGAGAGAGAGAGAGAGAGAGGAACAGAAATATCAGTGATGAGAGAGAATCATTGATTGGCTGCCTTCTGCACGCCCTCTACTGGGGATCAAGCTGGCAACCAGGGCATGTGCCCTTGACTGCAACAGAGCCCAGGACTCTTCTGTCTGCAGGCCAATGCTCAATCCACTGAGACAAACCAGCGAGGGCTGGTCTACATTCTTGTTCAAACAGATGCAAGGGACTAGAAGCTAGAGAGAAGGAATGACAGGAACATCTAGCAGGCAGCAGGCCCTACTAGAACTTTCCATGACCTCCTCCTGAGTAACCGCAGTGAAGCTATAGAAAGATGTTTTGTAATTAAGGGGGATACACCTGATGGCATTTCAGGGCCACACAACCCACGGGGACTTTTATTCGGCCATTTCCATTGCTCACACCACCCTCTACTTTGTGCTAAGCAAGACACCACTATACGGAGAGAATCTCTTTACTGTCCTTATATTCATGTTGTATTCCACCTTTGGTCACAAAACCTAGCTTGCATTTCAGTGCAGTTGAAGAGCTTTATGTTGGATTGAGGCTCAGGATGTGGGTTTTGTTTTAACTCATGCTTTTCGGAGTTCCTGCGTCTGTGGGATAAAGATTCAGTGACTTTCTGGAGTACTCGCTGTGCTAAAGATTTTGAGGGGAAAAGGTATAGTGAGCTAAACATGCACATGATATAGGTTAGCATGCACATTTGAACAAACATATGACATCACAGGAATTTATTTTCTGGGGTGCTGGTGGGGTAGGGGGCACATGTGGCTCCAGACTACCCTGCCCCACGAGTGAGTGTCCTTCACTCTTGGGCCTTAGGAAAAGGTTGAGAATCCTGGGAAACATCCCCGGTGGCCACTAGAGGGCGCTCACACTTTAATTTTAATAGGCCCCCAGAAAGGCACGCGTTTGTTTCCTCAGATTGCAGAATCTGGCTCTAATTTACCAGCAGAATCCAAACTGAGTGGTCTGGTCCGTTCCAACAGCCAATGGCACAGGCCTGGGGTGGGCCTGGGGGACGGAGAATGGCAGTAATCAAGGAGCTCTGATTTGGAAGCGGGAGACCTGTGGCTCCGCCTCCAGCCAATTCAGAGATCTTGGTCAATTGCACTGTCCCTTTGATTCTCTGCTTCCTCATCTATCACATGAGGGCCTGGAGTTACACTGAGGATTGCGGGTTGTGCTCTGAAGACCCCGCTCAGGGGCAGGTATAAGGGGCTCAGTGATAGGAAGGATGTAAGAAAGCTTTCCCCTTTTTTAAATAGCAACTGGTTTCCAGGTACTTATTCTAAGATGTGTTAGAGGTCAGGGTTGTGGTGCTAAAGAGCAGTTTGGAAAATGTGGGTGCCTGGGATGAAGATTAGGGAAGGGCTTTCCATCTGAACCTTGTGCTTAAACTAGTAGTCTAAACTCCCAACCCACCCCTTTTACTATTTTCCTCCACTCTCTGTAAGATAAAAAAAAAAAAAAAAAAAAAAAAAAAAGAGTACATTTCCTCCCATCTTTTAACTTGCCCTAGGCTGGGCTAATAATTAAATTAACAGGAGAAAAATCAAGTTTTAATATATGCACATGGAGAATTCACATAGGCAAAAAGTTCCAAAGATGGCGAGGCTCCATTGGATATATAAGACACACGGACAAAGGAGAAAAGGGGGAAAATGAGGTGTTAGATTTCAGAAATGAGAATGGGCGATTTACAGGTGGTTGAGGGAGAGCTGAACACACACAGTAGGAGAATTCTTGCTAGGTGACTCAGAAAAAAATGGGACACAGCGGGTATCTGGCTATGAGGCCCCTGTCTGAAGACCTCTGTTTACCACAGTTAATTCAGGCCAGCGCGACCTCATAAGCTCTCTTTCCTGAAGCGGGTTTCTCTGTCTGAGTCTCTTGGGCAGGAAAGGGGGATGGATCTGGTTTCTTAATAAGCAGCTTAAAATCAATATCCGGAAAAAAAACAAACCCAACTTCAGGGGGGCAGACCGGTTCCCTTCTTCTTTTCCGAGTGGCAAGCAGGTGTGCTGCCTGCTTAGGTCCAAGGCTGAAGCTCGGAAGCCCTGGTGCTGAGCAAAACCAGGAAGGTCCCTTTCCCTTGCACATGGTTGGGTTGAGGCCAGGGAAGGCGGGCTTGCTGCTCTGCAGCACAGTCTACACTTGGCTGACGATGGTTAGAGGCCAGGAAGCTAGGCCTCCTGGATGGAGGTGATAAGCCACGGCAGGTCCCCACCGCTGCCCACCACTGACCCCCTCAAACACTCCGTGGCCTGCTTTTGGTTCAGCCAGCCTCCGGTTGCTGAAGTTCAGGAAGTTATCATTTCCTCTGCATCCCAAATTCAAGTTCCTGACCAACTCATTCATGTGTGTGTGTGTGTATTTTCCCCCCAGTAAGTCAATGACTGAGCACTTACATAAGTACAGTATTCATATGCATGTACTTATAGGCTAGAACCTCTGGGGGATGCAGAAAAGAGTAAAATAAAGTTCCTTTTGTCAAGGGAACTTTTCATCTTGAGGGCAATGTTTTGCATGTTTCCTTCTACGCTGTGAGAGCCACCTGATGATATCTTGCGCAGAGTGGGCTCTTTCGGATGTTGCAAGTGACCAGGATGCTTGTCCAGGCAGGTCTTTGTCCCACTTGGCCTCTTGCCATTGTCCCCAAGTCACAAAATAGTATTTGAGTGCCAGACAACATTTCTCCTGCTTCTACCCTGCAAATATCCTTAGTCCCTGGAATTCAACCAACTGATGGGTAATAGCCGTTCTCTCTTGCTGTCTTCCCATTCAAGTGACGCTGCAAATGTATTGTCTCTAAGACACCATGGCATCTAACAGGCAAGAATCCTGCAGGGGCCTACAAGGTATTGAATGATGCCATCTGAATACCTCATAGTCTGTGCAATGGCTTTGATAGCAAAGCGTCATGGTGGGATGTACAGCAGAGAAATGATGAAGAGGTGGCAATAGGCCAGCCAACACAAGTGTATGAGGAGCTTCCAAGCTATTTGGCAAGTGGAAGTTTAGTGCAGGAATTGGATGGTTTATGTTTTATAAGAACAGTAGGAACTCACCCTCACTGGTTGTAGACACCATGCTCAGCTCTGAAATCCTTGCGGGAGAGAGGAGAATTGGGTGAACATGTCCTTGAGATTTCATTGAAGGTCCTGAAAAGTAAATACATATATATATATATATATATATATATATATATATATATATATATGTAATAGAAAGAGTTAGGAAAGAGAAAATGCCTTTTTTTTTGGGGGGGGCATTGGGTGTTTTTCATTAAAATGTTCAGATGCTAATTTAAAAATTGATAATATATGTATATAGAGGTGAAAGCAGTGGGCATATACCCAGCCAAGTAAATTGATAGCACATATACTCCCAATATACATTTTTATTTATACACTCACTGCATGGTTATATAAAAACGGGAAGTAAAATGGATGAGAGGGTTTTAGAAAACTCTTGCATGTGGGCACCAGGAGACATGTATTAGAACATCTGTAATATTCAAAGCCTTTGTTGGAAAGCACTCCATGTCCTTCAGCAATTGTGCCACAGTCATACTATGAAACCTAGCACAGTTACATGCAACCATGTGGGCGAATCTCAGCTCAAGAATGTTCAATGAACAAAGCAAACTGCAGAAGCATAATACCGTGTCAATGTAATCATGTGAAGTTCAAAAAGTACATAAAACTAGGTGATGTCTTGCTTACGGATTAAATTTTATGTGATAAACCTGAAAAAACATGGAAGGGACTGACCAGCACCACATATTGGCTGATGAGTGCCTAGGAGAAGAAGGGAAAGGAAGGGAAGGAAAGGGAAGGGAAGGGAAGGGGAGGGAAGGGAAGGGGAGGGGACTAGAGGGGAAGGGAGGGGAGGGGAGGGGAAGGGAGGGGAGGGGAGAGAAGGGGGTAAGGGAGGAAAAGAGGAGGGTAGAAGAGGAGAGAGGAGGGGAAGGGAGGGGAGAGGAAGGAGGTGAAGGAGGATGGACGGGCAGGGGAAGGGGAGGGATTGAGTTAGGGAGAGCCCACAGGGTCCTCAAAGTTCCTGGTCAAGTTCTTATTCTTAGACTGGGTGTGGATGATAACTGGGTGCACATTGTTAATATACCCATACATACAAATTAAAATTCTGCTATATCTACTATTTGCAAAAATAATATAAAAAAGAAAAAGATAGAGTAAATGGTAAAAAACAAACAAACCTTCAAACCTGTAATACCTCTCCACCACACCTCAAGGGGTTACCCTGAATACTTTTAGAGTCTTCAACTTTGGAGACCGATATGAAATGATATGATATATGATATGATATATAATAATAAAAGGGTAATATGCTAATTAGACAAGACATCTCTGGACGTCATTCCGGATGTCCTTCCTGACGAAGCCGGGGCTGGAGGGAAGCAAGCCTCAGTCTCAGGTGCTTGCTGGCGGCTGGAGGAGGGAAGCCCGGATCCCAGGTGCCAGAGGGAAGCTGATGCCAGCAGCCGGGGGAAGAAAGGCCTCCTCTTGCACAAATCTCATGCATTGGGCCTCTAGTAATTATATATAAATTATACACATATGGATTATATGTATTATAGCAATAATATAAAAGTACAATACAAACATATTATATTATACTAGAGGCCTGATGCATGAAAATTCATGCAAGAGTAGGCCTTCCTTCTCCCGGCTGCTGACACCTGCTTCCCTCTGGCACTCGGGACCCGGGCTTCCCTCACAGCCTTGGCTTTGTCTGGAAGGTCATCTGGAAAGACGTCTGGTTTAATTAGCATATTACGCTTTTATTATTATAGATATGAATAATCATATGTAAGTATTATATTCTTTATATATAATGTCATCATATATTTTGTAATATATTGTTAACATACAGTATTTTTATTTTAAAGGACGAGGCTTTTCTCCTAAAAAGGCAGTGCCTGGAATGCGAGCCGAGTAGGGGTGTAAGTGCAGCTTGGCGTTAATGGCGGCCTGAGCACCATTGCACTTGCTCACCCAGTGAGGTGTTGCCCAGGACGAGAGGAGCTTCCGGGTGCTTCACTTTCAGCTCCAGGAGATCCTTGAGGGTCCCAGGGGAGATCCAGGTAACCCTTTCCCCACGAAAGGTCAGGGTTCTTTCTTCTGGGTTCTCTGCCAGTCTCTACGTGCAAATGACAAGTGAGTGCACACCTGTCTTCCTGAGTTAGGCAAGATCCCGGGTGGAGGCATGTTGACTCCGGGAGTCCCGAGGTCCACTTGACCAAAAAGGTACTCCCAACTCCTGTTGGCTAATGCCTGAATTCCCATCACTATTTTTCCCATCACTACTTAAGCTAAAGGAGTAAACTAGAGGTTTACTCCTTTAGCTTAAGACGGTTTTTAGGTAGCTCTTCAGAGACAAGTGACAACATGAACTGGCACCTGTCATTGATCCTTCAGTATAGAGTAATTTAACATAATTTAGTATCATGGCCTTAAAAATCATAACTACACAAATGCTCTTAAGTTAATATATTCAGCCTGGGCTTTTCCTCCAAAATCCAAACTCATGTACCTGAAAGATTACTCACTATCCGCTCTTACATGTGTAATAGGCATCGCAAATTCAATACGTTCACACCAAGATCTTCATATTTCATCCCCTTCCAAGGCCCAACAAGAATCCTTCCAAAGGAAGAATGCTCTGCTCCTCCGGAGGTCTCCTTCCCCGTAAATGACCACTTTCCAGCTGCCCCAAGCCTTGTCTCCTCTCTGTCCCACACCTACATCACACCCACCAGGAAATCTTGTCTGCTCTTCTTCCAAAGCATCTCCAGACTCCACTTGCTGCTCACCACCTGCACCCTGGCAGCTGGTCCAGCACCCCATCAGCACCCTCACTGGGCTCCCTGCTTCTCTCGCCTTGCCCCTCCACAGGCTACTCCCATCCCAGCAGCCAGCTGGACCTCACATCCTGTGACAACATTGATAGGAGATAAGCCTTCTGTGTCCAGCCTCCCTGATAGCTTCTCATCTCACAGGAAGAAAAAGCCTTAAATCAGGTATGGTCTGTGCCCCTGCCCCTCTCCTCCTCCCCCGGCTTCCCTCTAGCCACGCTGGCCCCTGCTCTGTCCCTTCATCAGGGGGGCATGTGCCCATCTTTCACACCTTTACACTTGCTGTGCCCACTGTTTGGTTTGCTCTTCCCCATGTATTATATTTTCATGGCTGGCTCCTCCCTTCCTTTAGGTCCTGAAGTTTAGGACTTTCTTCAAATGTTACCTCTCAGAGAAGTCTTCCGTTCACTGAGTATTTAAAATTGCAACCCTTTGCATCCTATTCCTCTTTTCTGTTTTATTTTTCTTCCTTCTCACTTGTATCTCTTATCTTGCTAATTGTCTGTCTCTCCCACCAGATCCCAGACTCCTCCAGGTCTCTGTGTAGCTTTGTTCCCTGCTGCACATTTAGTGCCTGGAGCAGTGCCTGGCGCATGGCTGGAGGATAAATAGCGGTTACATCATGGATAAACACACCAGCACCCCTTCAGAGTGAGGGATTCTGTAGAACCGCACCGCTGGGTGCCGAGAGGACAGATGGAGATGCTGCTAGAGGGTGAGGGAAGGAGATGGCTGGCTGGAAGTGCTCCATAGGTTTAACGTACTGGAGTGGCCAGAAAGACCAAGTGAGGGGTTGGGCAAAGCTGTATGGCTTGGGACAGTCAACAGGGACACATATGATGATGTCACTTAAAAAATAGTCTCAGCTGAGGCTTTGGGGTGTGTGTGTTGAGGGCAACAGCAGGGCTTGGTGAGCTGAGCAGGGACAAGCATGTTGATCTGATCAAACATTTCCATGATTTGACAAATTTCACAGGAAGGAAAGGGTAGTTTGGACAACTGAGTTTATAACCAGTGACATTTAAACAACACATAAAACACCTGGTTCATCTTACCAAGAGTTCTGGGGGGAATATGAGCTCCTGGGTAGGGTCCAAGGGCTGGAACTCGTCTTTCGCAAATAACTCTGTGGAAATCTTTATGAAAGGCAGAAGAAGAGGGCTCGGTCAGCCCAGCTCGACTGGGAACAGCACCCCAATAATTTACATTAATCAGGCAACATGAGCTTAGAAATAACTTTCCTACTCTTCTTATGGGAAATGGTTTGAACCAATTTATGTTAAGAATTTTATTGTAAGAGAGAAATGTTGATTTACCACTAGTATGATACTGAAGAAAAGGTTGTTCTATGAGATACTTCAAAAACTACCCCGTGGAACATCAGCAGAATCTATGAAAAACTATCAGAGGTTAAGTTTGGGATTCAAACCACTATCCTCTCATCTGTCAAGTAAGGATTCGAAATGCTAAAAGCTCCGAGAAGTCCTGTAGCTTAAGAAAAATTACATCTACATGCCCCTGTGTAAACACACATGCACACTCCATTAATTTTTAACAACAATAGTTAACATTTATGGAATACTTTTTCCCCAAGTGCTTTACATACTAGTCATTTATTTAATCCTCCCAACAACTGTGCAAAGAAGGTAAATTATCATCTCCATCTTAACGATTAGGAAACAAAACCTCAATGAAAAGTTACCCAACCTATAATCTTCTCTAAATGAAAAATGTTTCAGCTTTGGAAACACTTATTCCCAGAAAACATTCCTGCGGAGGAGAGAAAAATTGGAGAAGCATTGTGGGTGCAGGGCTAGAGGTCTGAGTAAGAGAGTAGAGCATGAGGAGAAGTTGGGGGCACACAGCTCTGGGTTCATTCTCAGCTCTGCTACAACTCCGACCCTCCCTATGGAAAGGTTCTTCCTTGGAAAGGCTAAATAGAAATAATGCATATTTTGAAGGATAATTGTGACACTTAGATAAATGGCCTGACATTTATCTCACACTGTCCATTTTTTTTTCTGTCTCTGAGGTCTTCTCAGGATCTAGAGAGAAAACATGCCCTTGTTCCTTGTAAAGGTTCTGAGTAGGACCCAGGATTGAAGCATTACAGGCCAGCATCTGAAGGATCAGTTTTTGTGTGAGTTGGGATTAGAAGTGTGGGCAGTACCTAGGAGCAATGATGTAGTGTATCTCTAAAACCTAGAAAGAAGACTGTGTCTGAGACTTCAAGTGTAAAACAAACATAATGAGGAATTAAGAGTTCCCCCTCACAGGTGTTGAGCCAAGAACTAAGTTACCCAGTGGAAGATGTTAACAGCTCCCAGGGAAGAGTAGGTGTGGGCAGACATCTGGTCTACCCTGGTAGACGAGGGGGTCTTCTGTAATGTGACCCTTAAGGTGATTCAACTGCTCTGCACCCAAGCTCATCAAGCAAGCTTCTCGAATTGTGGCTTCCTGTGTGTGCTTTCTGCAGGGAAGGACATGAGGCTCCGTGATTGTAAGGTCTACTTCATATTTGTGTTCCTCTTTATAAAGGAATATCAGGG
Organism: Pipistrellus hanaki; assembly: GCF_964339955.1. NCBI lineage: Eukaryota > Metazoa > Chordata > Mammalia > Chiroptera > Vespertilionidae > Pipistrellus > Pipistrellus hanaki. Next base: position 73,589,343 of record NC_140510.1, on the reverse strand, counting down.
CCCACCATATTGTTCTGAGTTGATTAAAGTAAGTCAGGTGGTTTCCAGAGCCCGGGTTGAATTCCCAAGGCCACCAGATCAAGAATCAGACTTTCGAATGTACTGATCCCTGCAAGGCACTAATTCTCTGTGAAATGCTCACAGGGTTGGGGATGGGGTGCAGCTATTTTCCTTTGCAACACCATTCTGTTCATCGCACGCCTTCTTCAGACCAAAATGCCAGGACAGTGGGAGGCCAAGAATGGGAATAAGGTAGGTCCGAGGGACTCAGTTTCCTCTGAGGCCGACTCTGTTCTCTTGGATTTCCTCATCTGTCCTGTATTCCAGCTTCTCCAAATAATTCATTTAAGAACTTGGCAGTGAGTCTGTTTGGAAACCCGTGTCTCTGAGAGAGCAAAGCCAGTGACTGGGATGTCTCAGGCTGACCTTCCAGCCCTGGGGCCATGAACTCACCACGACTGGAGTGAGTTCATGGGCTCCCTCCCTTTTCCCCCGAGGCTGCAGTGCCCTCTGTACAAAAGAGGGGACACAGCGATAGAGGACCACTGCAAGCCAAGGGCCAGGCACAGAGACCCACCTCCCCCCAGTGGGACTCATCACTGAGGTCATTGCTGGGGCGGTTCTTTCTTCTCTGAACTGAGTGGGCTTTTGTTTAGTTTTAGGCTCCCTGAGAGCCAAGAGAAAGGTCAGATCACAGACTTTGAATCACCTCCTAACATGCCTCCCAGGTGACAAGTGCTTTATCTGTGCAGGCACTTGGGACATTTGGAACAAAGCAGAGAATGAGCGTCAGGACTAATGAGCCCATGTGGAGCTGTGCTCTCAGGGGGAGGACAAATCGAATACAGGGACTCACATCGCTGCTCCTGCCGAGCGAGGAGCAATCATTTTCTCCCTGATCCAAGCAGCACTCCCCTGCTCCCTTCTGCTGACAGCCATTCGACTCCTAGGAAGGTGAAATGCCTTGAGATGAGAAACTTCCTTTTATAGGTAGATGGGCATGTGCATTTTAAATTAGACAACATTTTTTTGGGTCATTTTTGGTAATTTCTATTGGGAAAGGGATCACGGCAAGGTCTTTATTCTTTCTACTTTATTTTTAAAGTAAAATGATACATATGGAATATATAAAACTTATATAGAAGATATATAAAGTATCATATATATATAAATGTCTAAGCGACTGTCCAACTGTCTGACCATCTGTATTCTTGGAATAAAGCTGGCCTCCCTAAAGCCAACTCCATGCCTTTGCCTGTCTCTTTGGGCTCACTGCAGCCCTCCAACCTGTCCCGCTCTAAGTCTTCGCTTAACTATCATGGGAGATGCCTGCTTAGATCACCTGGCTTCCCTCTGTGGTGTGACATGGGACATCAAAGCAGGTGCGATGTTTACCTTGTCCTCAACAAATAGCTAAAACTCCCTGGAGTCAGCTGGAGCTAACTCACTTTTCTCCCTTATAGTCTGTTTAGATGGTTTTAAAAAGCCAACTCCTAAATTCCCAGCCTTGACCAACGGTCAGTGTCATTCTTACTCTGTAAGGTGTCCCCATGGTCACTACTCACCACGCAGAAGGTCTTCCCACTCTCGAGAATTGGCCGGTACCCAGTGCAGCGGCACAGATTACCTGATAAAATAAGGGGCATGAGTATCAGTAGGCTTTATTTTTACTGGTTTCTTTGGAAAGTTAAAACAGACCCATTCTTCTCTCCGGGGTGAACTGCAGCTACTTTAGAAACAACCAAAGGGGTTCTTGAGTGGAGCTGGGGTGACATTGTGGATGGGGTGGAGCAGTGTGAGGCACACTTCCCACCCACCTGGCCTTGCGGGTGGTGAGTATTCTCCGTGTCAAACCTACCTCCCAGGGCTTCTATGAGCTGCTCCTCTGAGGGCTGCGGGTGGTTCCGGAGCAGTGTGTACATGGACATCACCATCCCAGGGGTGCAGAACCCACACTGCGTGCCGTGGCTCTTGGCGATCCTCTCCTGCAAGGACACATACGTGGTCACAGGCCCTGCCTTCCTCTCACCAGGCTCCACATCCTGCATCTCCCTTGTCAGGGTAGAGCTCATTCCCTCAGCAGTGCATGTCTCCCCTCCATCAGAGGTGGCCAGTGTCCCTTCTCCTACTCTGCTCCAGGAAGAAGTGACTCAGAAGCCATTTTCTATCACTATAATCATTTCTCAAGCTCCAATGCCCAGATCTTTCTCACTGGGAATTAGCAGCATGCAGCCTCCATCCCCAGAGTGAGAAGAATTCTCCTAGAAGCCCCAGGAAGCACAGTCAAGTCAGCAGTAAGAAGATCAAGAAGTGAGAACGTTAACGTATGCTCTTACCTGCACAGGGTGAAGCTTGGTTTTGATGCTTCCCACACCTTCCACGGTGGTGACGGCAGCTCCATAGAGAGAGCAGATGGGCACCAGGCATGCGGCGACGGAGAAGTGTCTTTGAATGAGAAGTACAAGGAAAATTAAGTCCTGCATCCTGGGGAACTTGGGGACCTAGAAGGGCAGTGGGACCCTCCTACCCCCCAGGCCTATCATTCAGCCTGGGGGATGGAGAACTGGATGGGGGGAGGGGGGACGGGGGGGGGGGCAGGTGGAAGAATTTAGAGTCCCCTCTGCTGACTTAGTGCTATCTTCAAGAAGTGGGGATCCTCCAGAGAAAGATGGGCATTCTGAACTTCAGAAAACTTTCCAAGCCCAGACAGACTACCTGGGTCTGGACTCAACAGGAATGAGCTTCTGTCATCAGGATTAGTATTGGCCTTCAACAGATATTCCTTAAGACATCGACCCCATAACGGGCCAAAGGCACATCTATGCCTTTTACCCATATTCATGATTTTTTTTTTTTTTTTTTTTTTGCTTCTTAATTTTAACTTTCCTGCATAAGGTCGCTCAACAATGTTGGATGATTTTGTTCTGAAGGCATTTCTTGGGCCAGTGGATTTGGGAACAACCAAAGTTCTTGAATCTAGTCCTTAATTTAAGGATGGCTCAGGTCCCTGCTCTGCAGGGTTGGCCCAGCCCAACAGTAGGAAGGGCATTAGTGTCAGCCAAAAAGGGTGGGTTCAAGTCCTTGTCTTATGACTTACTAGTTGCATAACCTTAAACAAGTCACTACATATTGTTGAGCCTTTTGTTTCCTCATTTTTAAAATGAGTGGTTGGTCTAAATTGGGGTTTCTTAACTTGGGATGCACAGATGGGCCGTGGGAGGTCCATGATCTTCCTGAAAGTTGTGCAAAATGTAATTAATTAATGCATTTTCTGAGAAGACAGTTCACAGCTGTTATCAGATTTTGGAAGGGTCTAAGATCCAGAGATAGTGAAATCGCCAGGCTGGGAGGTCCTTGGAGATCTTCCATAGCTGTGAGATGAGAATACCAGCCTGGCAAAAAAACAAAACCTCCCCCCTTTCCCAGCCCTGGGTTTCTGGGCAGGATACCTTATCTTCTTGGACACAGGGTCGCACTTAGACACCATCACAGTACAGGCGCCGCAGCCTCCTCTGCCGCAGGCATACTTGGTTCCTGTGAGGCCTACTGAAGGGAAGTGGTCAAGGAAAAGATGCCCAACAGGTTTGGCTCAGTGGCTAGAGCATCAGCCTCCTGACTGAAGGGTCCCAGGTTCGATTCCGGTCAAGAGCATGTACCTTGGTTTTGGGCACATCCCTAGTGGGAGGTGTGCAGGAGGCAGCTGATGGATGTTTCTAACTCTCTATCCCTCTCCCTTCCTCTCTGTAAAAATATCAATAAAATATATATTATATATATAAAAAAAGAAAAAGATGCTCAGGTGCGCCTGGGCCTCTATTATAGCTGCCTGCCTAGGGTGTCGCTCTCAAGGAAAGATAGGGATGCACGTCTGAGAAGTCACTCGCTTCCAGGTCTCAGTATGGACCACTCCATACTGTGTCAGCTGTGTGATACATTCTATTACATCCCCACCCCTACCCCCGCCTGGTTTCTCATTTGCAAAGAGGGAAAATGATACCCACATCATCTTCACATGCTTATCATAAGCAGCTTAGAGGATAGTGGATATAAAAGTAAAAGTGCCAGGAGCCAATTCCAGCATGTCATAATTACAGGGGCTGAGTCACTTATATAATTACCACTCCAATTATAATTGTTGGAGTGGCTAAAGGGCACTTCTCTCAAACCTGAATAGGATGGTTGTCTGTTGTCAGACAGCTCAGGACATCTCAATCTACATGCTATTGCCTCCTGTTGGCCAAACAGCTGAATAGCTGTAGGCTATTCCCCAATCTGACAGTGCTTCTGTACCTTACCCTTTGAAGTGTATTATCTCCACCTTGCCTTAGGACAAATTGTGTCAATAAAAACCAAGCGTCCTGAGACAAGGGGAGTCTAACTCTTTTAGCTGAAGCTCCTCTGATCCCCAATGCCTTTCAAAATTATCTTCCGTCTCTGGACTCCTACTTAATCTACACAGCCTTTCTTTAGATTGCTGAACCCTTTGTAATGCTGGAACAAGAAGCCCGGCAAAAAAAAAAAAAAAAAAAAAAAAAAATTAAAAAAGTCTACTTCATTATGGGTACTCTTCTGGGCTCTAATCACGAAATTGGGAGAGAACTTATTGTGAGCAGTTCAATGTATAGCTAGTTTTTGCCCAGTAGTTTGTATTGCATTTGAATGCCAGTGATTGAACGTTCAGAGAAGACCCCTGCCCTTGTTTTCATAAACCTCCTTGAATGTCCTGTTCCTGCTTGGTCCAGGTTCAAGTTCAGATCTAGGCTCAGCCTCTGCTCCCTGTCTTTTGTCAGCCATCTCTTTAATTGTGGTCCATTTCCACAAAATTTAGGGGATTGGATATACTTCATGGGGCTTATTCATTCAAATTGGATATACTTCATCGTGCTTATTCATTTAAATTGTCATAGCCTTAAATGCTTATCAGGGAGGACGTGTGAACCAGTGGAGTGGGCTGGGTGTACCCGGAGAGCTCATGTCCCACTTTCCATAGCGTCCTGGGGACAGTCCCGACTAACCTCTCAGCCAGACTGCAGCCACACAGGAATGACTAGCTTCCCATTTTTCATGAGAAGCTAAAAACCTTGTTATTGAAAACCACAGGACTTCCTAATTTTCAAACATTGACAACTAATTAAATCCAGGAGAGCTTTAACCAACACTAGTATAGGGGACGATTCCCTCAATTTGCAATTTCTGTCTTTTTTTTTTTTTTTTTTTTTTTTTTTTTTTTTGCATCCCTGAATGACCCATCAGACTTATCCATTAAAATATCTTTGCCTTGATGATGACCTAAATTTCAGAATATAAAATGGTGAAGGAAAATCTGCTATAAGGAAACAGACGTAGGTCTTTTTCTATGACACATGTTTTTCCTGAATCCGGAAAACTTGGTTTCTTTTCAGGGCAGGGTGCACGAAACATAAGCCTCTATTACATAACCGCCCTCCCAGGACCGGAAGGCTCTTAAAGGAGTAATTAGTGTTGAAATACAGAGCTTAGCTTCTATTTCACTTCTGTGAGATCAAGATAGGAGACACTCTGGGGAAACTTCATCCTCTGTAAATAGCCCAGGTAACGTAATATCCCTAAAACCACTGCAAAAGCAGAGAGAGAGCAAGGGCCAAGGGGCTGCCTGTTTGGGGATGGAGAGTTTGATTAGTTCTCATCATCACAGCAGGCCTGACTTTTAAGGCAAACACAGACACAGCCAAGACTGTGGTCAAAAGGGTCCAGTTCTTTCGTAGGAAGGTCAGCAGGGTGACTTCTGGGTCCCCATTTCTCTCTATCACCTGTGTGAAACCAGAAAAGAGATTATTATGGAGACTGAACCAATGACCCAGTGGAGCATCTGTTGTGGCCAGCTGGATTCAGGGATTGGGGTAAAATATTAGGCCTGATTTCATCTGCGCCTGCTTTTTCTTTTTTTAAAATATATTTTATTGATTTTTTTACAGAGAGGAAGGGAGAGGGATAGAGCGTTAGAAACATCAATGAGAGAGAAACATAGATCAGCTGCCTTCTGCACACCCCCTTCTGGGGATGTGCCCACAACCAAGGTATATGCCCTTGACCGGAATTGAACCTGGGACCTTTTAGTCCACAGGCCTACGCTCTATCTACTCAGCCAAACCAGTTTCTGCTGCTCCTGCTTTTTAGTGCTCTGATGGCAAACGACCTTCGTACATTTACAGAGCAGGAGACTCACCAAGCAAGTGTGGCTACTATGCTCTCTGTGAGGTGATGAGAGCTGGAACCACTGCTGTGCAAGGGGCCCTGGGGCGGTGTTCTCCCTGTTCGCTCCACTGTCTATTTTTGTGGAATTTTCCAATCAAGTCTTTTTCTACTCTTGAAATATTTTAACCTGGGAAAGACTTGGATGTTGTATCTGTGCGTATATGTATGTGTATATATATGTATTCATGTGTGTATGTATGTATATGCATACATGCATGCGTGTGTGTATGCATGTGTTAATGAAGGATCCTGGAGGAAAGAAAGCTGGGCAGGAAGAGTTTCTATGCTGGTTCCTCTGAGTTTCTATTCCACTCCTCCCAGTGGGGAGTCCATTTAGTAACATCAGGGATCTTAAGAGTTGGTGGCAGGAAGGGGAGGCAGAAAAGGCTGTTGTCATCAGGAGAGGCCCCAGGGCATTCCAGTGTGGTGAGTGGTGATGGTGAGTCATGTGGCCCCAGCACAGGACCCCAGGTGGCTTTGGTGAAACTCTAGCATGTCTCCCTCCCTCACCTTAAAAAGTGGGGGATTTTGCTGAAACCGGTTTGGCTCAGTGGATAGAGCGTTTGCCTGCGGACTCAAAGGTCCCAGGTTCCATTCCAGTCAAGGGCATGTACCTTGGTTGTGGGCACATCCTCAGTAGGGGGCGTGCAAGAGGCAGCTGATCGATGACTCTCTCTCATCGATGTTTCTAACTCTCTATCTCTCTCCCTACCTCTCTGTAAAAAAATCAATAAAATATATTTTTTTAAAAAGTGGGGGATTTCTCCCTAAAAGTCATGGAGGAAACTTGTTTGGTGCTTCTCTCTCATTTGCTTATTTGGGATATTTCCTCTGACTGTCCTGCAAACACCTCCAGCCATTCTCTTGCCTCAGAGGAAAGACAGATACAGCTAATCATGTTAGGATCTTCCCTTCTCCCTGGAAGAAAAACACAACCCAGTGTAGACCTCTAGGAATAAAAAGAGTACAGGAAGATGCTTCCAAGTGGAGATATTAAAATTCACCTGCTTTCGTGCCCTAGCTGGTTTGGCTCAGTGGACGGAGCACTGGCCTGCGGATTGAAGGGTCAAGGGCACATGCCTGGCTTGCAGGCCCAACGCCCAGTGGGGAGCATGCAGAAGGTGGCCGATCAATTACTCTCTCTCATTATTGATGTTTCTGTTTCCTTCTCCCTCTCCTTTCCTCTCTGAAATCAATATATATAAAATAAAATTCCTCTGCTTTCTGGAGCTCTAGGGAGATCCTGGTCAACAAAAGAAGAAGCCCTCTTCTGCACTTTCCTCCCACCCCAAGGCCTTCAAAAATATCTACTGGGAATGTGGTTGGATAATGTTTTTATTTTCTAGCTGACTCCAACCCCCACCACACACATATCTATATTTTCTCCAACTCTCAGCTTATTCCCTGTTTTAGTTGTAACCACTTTGGGGCTCATGACTCACAGAGGATGTGGAACAGAAAATAGAGGAAGAAGCCTCTGAAGTCCAGGGTAGTGGACCGAGGGAGTAAGGACTCGGCTCATAAGTGATAGTTTTGGAAGAATGTCTGGTGGTTGCTGGCTGAGGAGATTGGATACAGGATGGAGAGAGAGTTAGAAGGGAAATGATGAGAAGTTAGAGTTTCCATGTTCTGACTCTTTTCTTGATCCAAGCCCTGGGCTGGGCAATGGGTGAACATGGCCGAATCCTAATTAGGTTTATGGGTATAGAGAGCTGAGGGGCCCTAAAGGACAGGTGGTGAGACCCAAGAGAAGTCACCTGCCATGGGAGGTGGCTTAATGGTCCCATTAAGGATCAGAGAGGGACTCAGGAGAGGAAGGGGCCTGGGCACTGAGGATGGATGGTGAGGACTGGAGGGAGGAATGCTAGGGACTGACTCTCTCCTTGTCATATAGGTTCTCCCTGGAACTTAGCTACAGCCCAGGGAAAGAACAGACCCAATATGGACTGCAATTACATTTTATCCAATTCTGTATAATGGAGACTCAACAGAAAAATTAAATTGATAAAGAGAAAAAGGAAGCTCTGCTTCTCCTCCTGAGTTTGAGGATCAACAAATCCTACTAGATAAAGAGCTTCTGGTGTATCGGGCTCAGTGCTCAGTGATTTACAAGTTCGAGGGGAGTCCTAATCAGTGAAAGAAGCACCTCTCTTTTAATCTTGACAACAGCTGCAGGAAGTGGCTTCTGAGAAGGGTACTCCCAGGCCCAGAGAGGAGAAGTAACTTGCATAAGTTTATACAGTAAATGGCAGAGCTGGATTGGAACCAATACTGGTACCGAGGCACATGTGATTAATCCCAATGCTTTACTGTCGCCCCTACATCCCAGAGGCAGAGCCGTGACCGAATGGGGAACAGGCCAAATTAGTATGGGTTGCAGACCCTGGCTTCCTGACCCTGTCTGGAGGGGTCTCAACCTAAATGGGCCACAAAGGATCCCCTCCAGCTAGTAGTTTCCTGCTATCTCAAGCCCTGGTCGTAACACACAACACTTACCTTCTTCCCGTTCACAAAGAAAACCAACTCATCAGATCGCGACAGGCCAAGCATCCCACCTGTAAACAGATTTCACCTTACGGGTGGTTATGCTGTTTGGCACCACGCACGGGACTGAGCACAAAGGATTCAGGTCAAAGCACTGAAATCCATCCTTGTGTGGAAGCTGGCAGCTGGAGTCCAGAGAGCAGACTCCTTGGCTTCGTGGCCCTTTAAGTCTAGAACACCTGTGTGGTCCCGCCTCTTACCTTGTGCCTCACTCTGCCTCCCACCAATCCTGGCTTCAAAGCTTGCTCTGTGCATGGCCCACACCTCTTCTTGCTTACTCTGGGGTTGGAGGGCCTCAGTGTGAAAACCATCCACAACCATTTAAGCTTAAACCCACTTTGTACACTGCCTCAGCCCCTGGGTGGGTTCCTTCTTCTCAAAGAGAGAGAAGTGGATCTCTAATCTCATTCTAATTGCAGAAATGTCTCCTTGTAGGAAGTCAGATGGACAATTCCAATCTGTGCCCTAAAGTGGAGGTGTTGGGTGCTGCGTCCACGCAGCCCCTCTATACCCTTTCTACTTCCTCCCCACCCACAGGATTGGTCCACTGGAAAATACTGATGTAGTCAAGGCAACCACTTTACAGATGAGTAAACAGAGGCTCACGTAAGGAAGATCAGTAGCTCAGGACCATGCAGAACATAAGTGGCAAAGTAGGAACTATAACCAAGGTCTTCTGGATTTAAACACCTGGGGGTGTATAGACAGATTCCTTGATCAAAAGAACAATATCATTTTGATCTTTCTGAATGTCTCCAGTTATATGTCTGGAGCTCAAATCAAGCAATTCTTATTCTTTCAACTGAAGCAACACCCAGAACTTGGCCTCACATGTGGGCGATGCAGGTAGCTGCTCAAGTAGTTTCAGGAGAGGAGGCAAGACCTCTCTGTCCCCCAGCTCACTTCCTTCATGAGTGTGTGGAGCCCTGACATGCCATGGTGAGAGTTAATCCTTTGTCTTAAGGCAAACTCACTGTGTGACAGTGCTTCAGGCCAGAGACAACAAACATCTGGTATCCTCTTGACCTGGCTAACTAAGGAAGATCTACCTTCCCACTTGGTCGAGATGTAGCTTCAGAATCCTTCCCACCGCAGAGCTAGTCCAGAAACATTCCTAACCAAATGCACTTGGAAGCTGCCAACTTTCTTTGTAACTCAATGTCTAGGTCCAAGGCCTTCTCCACTTCGTGCATCTGTGGAGATGAGTGTTTACGTGTGTGTGTGTGTGTGTGTGTGTGTGTGTGTGTGTGTGTGTGTGTGTGTGTTTCACATGTGTTATACAGTTGCTAAATAAATCCACAACATGGTTATGAGAGAAGTTGGAGATGACAATGCGAATAAGGTAGAGCTTTGGATCAGATTTTTTCGATCTTTCTACTTCTGCTGCAAATAGCCCAGTAACTCTCTGAGGCCTGGAACATGAGGACCAAATTCCTAGGCCCAGTGTGCAAAGCCTTCCAAGATCTGTCCTTATTTCTGGCTTTAAGCCCTTTTGCTCTTCAAAAATTACTACTCTTCTCATTGTTCTTCTGCCTCAATGATTATTCTCCTTGATTCCTTCCACTGACCTCCCAACACACCTAACAAACCCCATAAGCTTTCCATGGAGGCCCCTCGGGACTGGCCCTACCCCTTTCTGTGAGCACATCCCCAACCACTGTCTCTCTTGTTCATAATTTCAGCCACACTGGTCTTTCCCCTGCTTCCTGAGTGTGCTCATTTCTTTCATGTCCCAAGGCCTTGGTGCAAGTTATATATTCTGCCCTGAGTTCTGTTTTCTCAGACCTTGGCATGACTGGTGCCTTGCTTAGCCTGTCGCAATCTGATTAGTTTGATTTCTTTGTGAATGGGAAGAAGGTAAGTGTTGTGTGTTACGACCAGGGCTTGAGATAGCAGGAAACTACTAGCTGGAGGGGATCCTTTGTGGCCCATTTAGGTTGAGACCCCTCCAGACAGGCATCCTTCATTCACTCATTCATTTACCCAATAGATACTGGGCATCCAGCTTGTGCCATGCCATATACTAAGTAGTAGAGGCACAGTGGAAAACAAGATCAACCAGTGTTCTTCCTCCAAGGAGTTGGTTCATAAGAGAGAAAATTAACCTGAGGTAGAATATTTTCCATTTTGAGAACACAGAACAGGAGAGGAGCTTTGTTTTGGGGGAAGGGACCACTGGACCTGAAAGATGAGTAGGAGTTGATTCTGTTGAGAATTGGGAATGGAGGCGGGGCAGGCAGGGGAAGGAGAGAGTGGAGGCAAACGCCCTTCTGTGGCTGCTTGCACTCCTGGGAGAAGTGATCCAGGCATTGTTTTTAAGGGTCCACAGTCTCTTCACCATCTCACTCTGCCCCTTAAAAGAGGGAGGTACTGAACATACAGAGCACACGCTTCCCATTTACAGGAGTAGGGATGCTGCCATCAAAACCTCAGATCATGGTGTGTCCCAATATTTATAGGAAGGAATCCTCCAGTGCCAACAGAAAATGCAAGCGGAACGTTTTCAGTCTCAGGGCTCTAAAGTCAGATGATGGCATTAGAGTTATCAAGTATGAAAGCACTTTGGATTAAGGGAACCAGATATGTTAATTTCTGGGAAATGAAAACTGACCCTGAACGATTTATCAAGAGTGTTCTCAAACTTGATCCAACCAGAGAAACTTTTGTTTGCATGAAACCTTATGCGGTGTGAACAAATTCAACAGGAAGGCTAGTTGGGTATGCTGGGGGTGGGGCCTGAAGTCCTGTAGTTTTCTCTCCTTCAGACACCCCAGGGCTCTGGGAGGCCTAAAAATCACTCAGGGCACAAGGAACCACCACTAACCACCACAGGCTGACCACAGCGGAAGGCAGGCTGCTGTCTCCCGCAAGGACTCCTCTCTGATCTTGTTTCAGATAATGGAAAAAAACAACCACTGATCTTTTTTCCTTCTTTTTTTTTCCCTGCTGTCTCCCCAGAGGACTCCTCTCTGATCTTGTTTCAGACAATGGAAAAAAACAACCACTGATTTTTTTTTTTTTTTTCCTTTAATGAAAAGGCAAGACTGAATGTCTTCACTTTTAAATGGATTGTTCTGGTGGGTGAGAGAAACTCCCACCTCCTGACTCGGATTTGTATATTTGTTGTAAGAAAGGTCTCATGAATTAGTTACATCAAAGAACCCTTGTACCCAATGACGGAATTGATATTGGAAATGACACTGCCCTCCCCCGCAACCAAAACAAACCTATTTCTGGGGGGGGGGGGGGGGGGGAAACACCGCACGGTAACAAATCCTGCTTGCTAATGTCAATAGAAAAGTACTGGTCCCGCTCCCGTGTCCTTGTGTCCTTGGTGCGCTGCCCTCTGCTGTGAGCTCTTCAAAAGCCAAAGATGGAGCACAGGTGAGCAGACCAGGAGTGAGTGGGCACTTTTTAGGACCTTGATGGTTCATTAAGTGCCCATGGTCCAGACCCTCCATTCTCAACTTTATGGGCTACGAGGCCTCTTCCCTCCCCTCCCAGCTCCAACCGTTTCGTCTCTGCTGAGCCAGGTGGCAGCTGGGCTTATGGGAGGCTGGGGACCAGTGAGGCCTCGGGCTGTGTGTAGGGGGGTCCCCTCTAGTGCCTGTAGGAGAGGTTGGTCCTTCGGAATGTGACTGGGGAATAGAGAATGTTTGACATTAGTGTGCAGAGGGCAGAAGTGCCACACGAGTCACCTAATTCCTTCCTGCCCTGAGTCTGGGGACCAGGCCTGGAAGGAAGACCATTTGGCCCAAGGGGAGTATTTTCAAGCCTTCAGAAGTGGAACATCCGTGGGGCCTGCCATCCCTTTCCTCTCTCCCATTTCTCCTTGGAATGGGACAGTGTATCTTATATCTGTCCCACCACACATTTTGAAACACATAACATGTTTGATATCACAGGTTCACAGTTGGAGAGCAATTTGCCTGCATAACCCGAGAGAACATGAATTTGGGGGTGTGGGAGGGTGGGTAGGTATGTGTTAACGAAAAAAAAACCCATTGAAACCTGTAAAGAATGTTTGTGAGTTTATTTGAGCCAAACTGTTGATATATGTCGGGAAGCAGAACCTCAACAGATTGAGATAATGCTTCGAAGAATGGCGGGGTTAAATTTCTATTTATACACTGAAATCAAAGGAGGGACATAGGTGGGGTACATGAAATTCATTGGTGGTGGAGTAAGGAGGCCAGAGAAAGCAAAGCGGTGGGAAACTCCTGGGATTGGATAAAAAGTAAAATGATGGATGGGTACTCAGGTGAGTGCAGGAACAATTAACATGATAATGAAGGAATTTGTGATATCTGTTCTGTCACCCACCATATTTGGTTGTGCCCCAGGGGCTCCGGAAAAAGGGAAGTTACAAGTTACCCAGACATCTCATAGATATGTTATCTTAGAGGCAAAAAAATAAAAAAGGCAAATGGGCTCATTAAAAAGATCGAAGTTGTTCTTTGGGAAAATATCAGCCTAGAACATGACTACCCACTATAACCTGTTTGTAGTTAAATACTTAATTTTCAAACCATCTTTTGTGGTTATTTTAGGTTTCTAAGTTTGCAAGACTGCCATGCAGGCCTCCCCTGAGCTTGTGAGGTTAGCATGTGGCTCTTTTCTTTCACACATGGAATGCTGTGGACTGAATGTTTGTGTCCTCCCCAAATTCATCTGTTAAAGCCTAACCCCCAAGGTGATGGTATTAGGAGGGGTGCGTTTAGGAGGCGACTAGCTAATGAGGACAAAGCCCTCATCTATGGGATTAGCACCCTTTTATAAAGGAGACCCCAGAGAGCTCAGCAACCTTTCCTCCAAATCTGGACACAGTGAGAAGATAGCAGTCTGTGAACCAGGAAGCAGGGCTCACCAGACACTAAAGCTGCTGGCACCTTGATCTTGGACTTCCTGGTCTTTAGAACCCTGAGAAATAAATATTTGTGTGTGTGTGTGTGTGTGTGTGTGTGTGTGCGTGCACTCTTTAAATAAATCTCCCAGTCTATGGTATTCTATTAAGATAAGACATGGAGTAAGACAAAACCCCTGAAGATGCTGTAGATCTTCAGGATAATGCAAATGAAAAGAAGAATTTTGATTTTCTATTATACCTTTTAGTGAAAATTTGTATCCTAAAACATGATCATGCAGTGACCAAAACTACAGAGAGTGATTTAAAAATGCTAAAATTGCCCTGACTGGGTGGCTAAGCTGACTGAAACGTTGTCCCATACATCAGAAAGACAGTGGGTTCAATACCCGGTTGGGGCACACATGGGAGGAAACTGTTTCATGTTTCTTTCTCACACCGAAGTTCCTCTCTTTCTCTCTACCCTTTCCCCTTCTCTCTAAACATCAACAAAACATGTCCTTGGGTGAGGATTAAGAAATAAAAAAGCTAAAATTATCATTGACATTTGGGAAATACCTCATTTATTGCTCTGATTTGAGAGTTTTAAAGGCAATCATAAACTCTTTCATTTCCTAAAGAAAAGACAAGATTAAGACACCCGGATGGACCAAGGTGTAAATGTTGAAGGATCATCTCTGGGAATCTGAAAAAAACAAAAGAAAGGCAGATGGTTACTAATACAGTGTTGTTATACTGAACAAACAAAACAGAAACAGAGAACAAACTGATGACTGTCAGGTGGAAGGAGGCTTGGGGGCTGGGTGAAAAAAGTGAAGGGATTAAGAAGTATAAATTGGCAGTTACAAAAGAGTTATGGGGGTGTAAAGTACAATATAGGGAGTACAGTGAATAATATTGTAAGAACTGATGTATGGCATCAGCTGGGTATGAGAGTTATGGGGGGGATCCCTTCATAAGTTATATAAATGTACACCTGAAACTAATATAATACCGAATGTCAACTGTAACTGAAAAATAAAAAACAAAACAAAAAAAGTATTAAATGGGTCAAACAAGAAAATCTGAAAATCACTGCAGTAAAATAAAAGCTGAAATTCAGAGCTGCAAAAATAAAAAAAAAGTCCGAATTCTCCTGGCATGTTCAACTCTGTCCCTCTACCATGCCTCCTGGGGAGCAGCCAGCATCCGTGACCAGGAGACCGAAACCCCCCCTCTCGGACCCGGAGGGGGCAAGACCCCGGAAGCAGCCTGGGTCCTGATGGCATCACTGGACTGCCCTGAGCTCCAGAACTTCCTTTTGTTTCAGAAAAGCAAATCTCTTTTCTGTTTGTTATATGAAAAATGTAATTCGGAAGAAAAGTTATTTGTTTTTTAAAAAGAACGTGAGTATCCATTTTATTCTTACCAAAATCTAATTAATTTTCACATTTCTTGAGTCATAAATCTCCTCATTCTCATTATGTTTGGGGATAAAATGCATTTTAAACCCAGAAGTCCTGTAATGTCAAAGGCCTACACTGCAGTCTAATGCTATACCAGACTCAATTACGGCTGCAGTAAGCAGTTGAATATAGAAGTAGTCTCTGATCCTTCTAGAAGTGTTTTCAGCAGCTGAAAAATGAAACTGTGTTCTGTGAACATGTGCCCAGTGACTTAATAATTTTATTAAAAATTTTTTATTAGTTTGCTTGAAGATACTTTCCAAATAATTGAGTAGATCAGATATATATTTAATCTAATTTGGTTATTGAGGTAATTCAAATACCACATCAACTCCATTTTGACAAATATTTAAAGACATAACCTACCATGGCCATTTGCTATTTTTTAAAAATTTATCTTTATTGCTCAAAGTATTACAGATGTCCCCCCCCCCCCCTTTTTTTTTGAAATCAAGGAAGAAATAAAAACCTCCTGGAAACAAACGAAAATATATACCATTTGCAATCAGCACTGACTCAGTAGAGTGTGCTTTTCTTTGCAGCTGGAAACAATGAAATATCATTTTAAGAAGTTCACTCACTTTACAGGCAGCTGCTTTAGAGCATCTAGGAAGTAGCAAGTGGAGGAAAAAAGAGAATTTCCGTTGAAAAAGATGAACCTGCCCTAGAATTCGGTCACAGATACCAAATTCATACCGATAACCTGGAAGCCATGGAAAAGGGATCCCAGCAGGGGCCTCTATTCGCCATCCTTACCATGTCGGTGAACTGATCCACACAAGCCATCCGAATCTCCTCAGGCGTCGCCGGGCTGTTCAGGAGGAAGGTGTTGGCCAACCCCCTCTCTCTGCGGGCAGCAGCCACTGCATCGTGGATGGCGAATAACACGGAGTTTCCCATGAACATTCCAGCCTCACCCAATCCCTGAGAAGGAGGCCAGAAGGCAGTCAGGAAGGCATGGCTCCTTCAGGACTTGTCATTTGTGTTGACACACATGTGCACTTGCACACTCTCATGCATATTCACCTCCTCCGGCTTTATAACTCTCAGAGTGGGGTGCATCTGAATTGCTGGGCACCCCCCCCTACCCCCCCCCCAATGCCGATTGGTGTGTGTGGGGAGTAGTTAATGAAAATGCCCCAGAACATCAGGGTGGCAGGGCAGCTAACAACACCTGTTCCCCTGTTCAGGTCCAGAAGACCAGAACCCTTGGTGTCCTCTAGAGTGCTTCAATTTGGCCTCTGGACCAGCGAAATCGACCTGGTGTGTTGTGGCTGAAAACCGCTGCTCTAGGCCATTTGTGTTTAACTCAAACCCTCAGCAAAAGAACCACAATCTTTGTAGCTGAGCTTGAAAGACAGTGAGGTGTTTGTTGCCTTTCTTTGTGCTCACTTCTCTGGTGAATGCTGGATGCTTTTGAATGAACAGTGTGAGGGCATTATATTTTAAAGAACCCTCCGTTGCTTCTTGTCCTGATTTTCCTTCTTTCTTCCTTCAAAGGAGTCTGGTTCTTGTTCTGTGTCCAGGGCCTTAGTAGAAAGATGGAACAAAGGGCCCAAAGCAGATAAAGACTACCCCGGGCTGTGGCTTTTACTCTGAGGCAAATGTGGAGGAAAAGGTGGAGCTGGCAAAAGAAGGGATTTCCTGTGAGGTGAGGGGGTAGGGAGGGAGAGCAGAGGTCCTGTGCCCTATTTGGAACACAGCTGGCCCCAACAGGCGGGTTTGTGTTAGGACAGTCTTTAGAGATATCCCTGGCCAGAGTGTGCAGACGTGGAGAGAGGACCTATTCATATAGAAAGTCTCATCTTCCTCCCAATTCTGACTACTGGGAAACAGAGGTAGTCTCCTGAAAACCTGAGGTTAAAGTTGCCATGTGTCTGGCCAGAGGTGGGCTCAGAATGGCACTGCGGGTGGAGAAGTTGTGCTTTTGTACATGTGTTGGAGAATCTTTGCTGCAAGTCTACATGGGCCAGTTAGACCCCAGGGCCATGGAGCGTGTACGTCCATGGCTATTTTTTATCAATGGCTATTCACACCACAGAGCAAATCACCCTCAGTGAGAAATTTGTTTGAAGCCCTTTCTAACTTGGGGAGAGAGTGGGCAGAGGCAATAGGAGCAAGAAAGGACTGAGTCTGGAGGACATGTGGGAAGAGTGCAGAAAAGAAGGCTCTGGGCTGGGGAAATTGGCCTACAACTTCAGCTTTACCTCCCAGTGGCACTTAGCTTCATGAGTCAAGATATTTGACTTCTTGTTTTATTTAAATATACTGAGTGGCCAGATTATTATGATCTCTGAATGCATAATAATCTGGCCACTTAGTATATAGCCTATATAATAAAAGGTTAATATGCAAATTATCCCCTCACCCAGGATTTCGACCAGCAGGCAGGCTGGCCAACCGCCCATGTCCCCTCCCCCTGCCCAACCCATGAATGAATTCATACATCGGGACTCTAACACACACACACACACACACACACACACACACTGACACACTGAGTGGCCAGATTATTATGCCTTCAGAGATCATCATAATCTGACCACTCAGTGTATATTTCATGATCTTTCTCAAGAGTGAAGACTCCACTTGGGGTTCTGAAGGCAGTGAGTACCACTCTGCCATGAGTTTGCTCTCCCCTCCCCCATCTCCCTCTGGGCCCTGCAATTCCAAGGAGAAAGCAAATTCAGGGGACTGTTTCATTATTTCTTGAAGTAACAGTTTATTATGGGATGAACTGTGATCCCCTCCAATTTACATGTTGAAGTCCTAACCACTAGTACTCAGTATGTGACTATAATTGGAGATAAGGTCCTTAGAGAGATAATTTAGTTGAAATGAGGTCTTTAGGATGTGCTTTTAAGAAAAAAGAAATTAAGCCGAGAAAGAGAGAGAGAAAAAGATATATATATATATATATATATATATATATATATATATAGAGAGAGAGAGAGAGAGAGAGAGAGAGAGAGAGAGAGAGGGAGAGAGGGAGAAAGAGAGAGAGAGAGATCCGACCCATGTGCCATATAGAAAGATGATCATGCGAGGACACAATGAGAATGGCCATCCTCAAGACAATGAGAAATCTTCGAATAAATCAAGCCTTGATCTCATACTTCCAGCCTCCAGATCTGTGAGTTAATATCTCTGTTGCCTAAGCCATCCCAAATGGTATTTTGTTATGGGAGCGCTAGCAAACGAATAGAGGTGTTGAGTTCTTACCTTGGATGAGTAGATGGCTATGGGATTTCGGGACCACACCAAAGTAACATAGAACTCTTGCGGTATTTCTGTGACGGTGGGGATTTTGTAGTCTTTAGGACCCCGAGAATAAAGCACACCTTCCGGGGAGTATTTCAGTTCTTCTATGGTATATAATCCCATGCCTTGGATAAATGCTCCTTCAACCTACAGGCAAAAATGGCACAGTTTATAAACATATGATGTTGGTTGAAAATGTATCCCAATGTGATTGCAAATGGAGCTCTGAACCATACATAGTAAGTCATTCTTGAAAGCATTGCTGAGAACTTACACAGGATCTTTCAGCATCTGTTGTTTGCCATCCTGCCTGGCCCTCTAGACTTAGCGCTTCTTGCCCAGGTACCTCACATTCCAGGGACTCAGCATTCATCAAGTTATGGGGGATTCTCCAAGCCCACCAGATTCCTTCAACCCTCCAGTTCTTTGTAAAGGCAATTTCTCTCTTTACTGCTCCCCACCTCGGCTTCTCCACTTGGCAAACTACTCTCTCTCTCTCTCTCTCTCTCGTTTCACTCTGCCTCTCAGTGGCTTATAAATATTATGAGGTCTGGCTTTAATTAAAATATATTCGTTTTCTTAAAATCCATTTGACCCTAAGCCAGTTTGGCTCAGCGGTAGAGCGTCGGTCTGCGGACTGAAGGGTCCCAGTTTTTATTCCGGTCAGGGGCATGTACATTGGTTGCGGGCACATTCCTGGTAGGGGGTGTGCAAGAGGCAGCTGGCTGAAGTTTCTCTCTCTCTCATTGATGTTTCTAGCTCTCTATCTCTCTCCCTTCCTCTCTGTTAAAAATCAATAAAATATATTAAAAAAAAAAAAAACCATTTGAGTTCTACTACCTACAAACTATTATGCTCTGAGAAAAACGGTTCACAGTCCCTTATAAAGGGGTTATCTGCCTCAAGGTTAAAAAACTGAAGGAGAGTTACATGTTGCATTCTATTGAATTGTAAAATTACAGAATAAAGTAAACAAATCTAAATGCTAAATGTGGATACTTCCAAATGCTTGTCCCTAAAGGAAAAGATTCAAGTCCAAGAGTTCCAGTCTAACACATTGCTGGTTTTTTCTTTCCTTTCCCAATGGGACAAATGTATGGTTTTTCTGATGATAACATTTCCCTTTTGGCCTTTGCTTAAGCAACAAAGAAGCAGGAATAAGCTGGTAAGAGCAGATAGGAAGGCGAAGGAGAGGTGGGGCCTGAGGCCAGCTGTGGGTGTCAAACTTTACAGAATCTCAGGTGCAGGTTAAATGGGCAGATTACACGTTCCCGCCCACCAAGCTTCTGATGGAGAAGTTGGCCTGGGTGGGCACAGAGACCTACATTTCCAAGAAGCACGGTAGGTGCTTTCCTTGCTGAGTCGGAGGACCGCACTTTGAAAAACACTGAGGGACAAATGAAACGGCCCCTCAAAAAGCCCATTGGCCAACCCCGGCCAACCAGCTCCTTAGGACTCAGGAAGGCAGGAAGCTGTTGGCAGATGAAAACACATGTCTGTCTGTTGGGTTTGAAGCCAAGTGCTCAACCTGTCCAGCTACTCAGGTCTAGGCTGGGGCCTAGTTGGCAGGTTTAGGAAGCACTGATGCAGCTGGCTTTATTTTGAGTAACAAGGCTACCGAGGGAATAATGCAAAGCTACAACAACAGCAGGAAAGGCTTTCACTTAAAGCTGAAAAAGGCTTTGGGTGTGTTAATTTACTTGTGAGATCTAAATCAGAAATTCAGCCAGAGAGAAATTGTTTTTTTAAGCATTTCGTTCCCTCTTATATTTCTCTAAATTGTTAAGTCTAGTTAAATTCAATGTGCCTATGAATATGAATGGGGCTTTATTATTATGCATTTATATAATATCCCCTAATTACAAACATCAATGTTTGTTGAAGAACATTAGAATGCAGGGAGAATTAATAGGCAGGATAAATGACACATATTTCTGCCACGTAAAGACAACCACTGCTAACTTTTTCTTGAATTTTCTTTCCATTTTTTATCTATTTGTGTGTGTGTGTAATATATGACATAAACTGCAGAGTATCTGTAGCAGGTATAAGCATTTGGAGAACTCTGGGAAATAATGTTCTGAATGGAATTGACCCAAAGTCCCCTCGGGGCGGTCTGGAGCCACGCACCTGCCCGATGTCCAGGGCCGGGTTGATGCTGCAAGCGGAGTCCATGAAGATGTCAGTTCTGAGGAGCTGTGCCAAGAGAACACGCAGGATGGAAAAGATCATTTAAAAACAGATCTTCACTGCATCTGTCTACCAGCCCCCGGGTCCCCACGGGCAGTCAGGGTGATTATTATGCACATAGAAAATGCGCCCATAGAAACACTCACTCGGTGACAGTGGAGAACACCCACCCCCTCTTTACCTTGTGAGCCCCAGTCAAGCAGTCGACTTCCACCTCAGAACAGCCTGCTCCATAAACAAAGTATGGCCAAGGCTCCCCTTCCCCCTTCTCCCAGTCCATGTAGGTCTGGTAGTCTCTGCGAAGAGAAACCCAAGGGAAAGAGAGGCTCCTTCCCCCCTCGAGGCCTGATCCCGGGGGGCGCTCTGGGTCCTGGAGATGAACAGAGCGCTCACCCCAGCACCGAAGGCCTCTCTGACCGCCCTCCCAACAAGGGTCTCAGCCCAGACACTGAAGAAGGCCCATTGGTGTCTGAGCCCTACTCTCCATCACGCAGCTACTGTGCTAGGCCATGGGGGTGTCCCTCCTTGGCCTCCCCGAGCTCTCCTCCCGCACCCCTGCCCATGACTGAAGGGCTGACATGGGGCATGGCTGAGCGCCAGCAACCAGCAAATATCTCTGCACCAGGAGCCCCGCCATCCCTGCCTAAGTGTAATCTAAACCAACGCAAAAGCATCCTTTACCTGAAATACCCCGTAGAGGACAGGCTGATGGATTCCTTGTAGGCTTTTTCAATCTGAAAGAGATGGTTGATATGAAGACATGTAAGTGCGGGGACAGCAGTGGAATTCCGTGCTGGGCTCCCCTCCTCTGTGTGCAGCACCCTCTGCCCTTCACCCCGAGCGAGACTGAGGCTGCCTATAGGCACAGGCTGTGCTTCCCCAGGGCGGCGCCCTGGGATCCTCCAGAGCCGCACGGGGTCAAGTTTATTATTTTTTCTCCCTTTTTGGCTTTTTAAATTAGAGAGAGGGAGAGACTAGGTCATATTCATTTGCAATAGGCGTGTACACAAGTAGGTGTATATATACATACACATATACAAACACATATATGCGTAAGTGCCTATGTGTGCATGCATGCATGCATGTAACCTGTTTCCCCGAAAATAAGACAGTGTCTTATATTAATTTTTTCTCCCAAAGTTGTGCTAGGTCTTATTTTCAGGGGATGTCTTATCTTTCTATGCGCTAGGTCTTATTTTCGGAGGATGTCTTATTTTCAGGGAAACATGTAGTATGTATGTATTTTCACCCTGCTTTTTTCCATGTCATTTGATTGACTGTCTCAATATATTACATCAGCTTCCCTGCTGGAGTACACTGTGTAGAGCTGGAGATAATAATAATGATGAGAATTGAGATAATTATTATTGAAAGCAGAGTAACCTTTTGGCATTTGGTATTTGCCATGATCTCCATTGCTCTGGTGGGAAGCCCAGGCCCTGCGGATGGGAGGAGCCTGTGCTCAGAGGGCAGTGACAGTGAAGGGTGTTCTGCCAGGTGTGTTCTAGGGCAGAACGAGCCGCTGTCACGCAGTGAGAAACGAGGCTCCTCAGTGCAGCCACGGGATGAACACAGACTCCCTCTCCCTCTCAGAAAAGCAGAAGCGAGTGCTAGTAAATGCTTTGCTTCTTGCGTGGGCACCACCAACCAGCCACACTGAGGGCTTTACCTACCCATCCAGATGCATTTGCCTTCTCGGGCAGGCTAAGGCGGACCACTCACCCAGTCCTCCCACTTTCCCTCCGGGTTTTTCTTGATGACTGGCTTGAGTCGGGCCATGAGAATTTGGCAAGCGTTCTAAAAATAAGAATTCGAAGTGACATGAGAAATGAAAGGCACAGGGAGTAGCACAATATTCAATATTCAAATCAATTCAAACATAGATGCCAGTTTGTAAACCTGCTTCCTAGTCCTCTAGGAGGAGTTTCTCAAACTTGAACAATGTGTGGAACCCCTTTGAAAGAAACAGTCTGTGGATCCTGCAGTGTTAAAATTATTTTTTATTATAATGATGTTTAAATACATGCTAACATAAAGCTAGGCAGAGCCGCCTTAGGGTTATAGCTCTTTTATGTCTACAAAGCAAAAACCCAAATGACAAAGGGTGCAGACTAATCTATTATTATATACCAATAAAATTTGAAATAACATTAATTTAGTTGATGGATAATGTTTTCCTGAAGCTGAATGGCTGCTTGGAAGGTGGAAAAAGTCTCAACTGCTGCAACTTTGCAGGCCATGAGTTTGACATGCTTGGTCTAGATTAGGGGTGTCGAACTCAATCAGAGAAGGGGCCAAAATCTAAAATCCAGCCTAAATCTCTGGCCGAATGGTTTACTGAACAGTCATAAACTGACAATGTCATAAACTGACAGCGGAGTGCAGTGATGACAGCGCGGTGTGGGCCACATTGCAAGGCCTGGCGGGCTGGATTTGGCCCGCGTGCCTTGTGTTTGACACATGTGGTCTAGATCAATGATCAACCACTGAACCACATGGACTGGGCTTTAGCTTCCTCTCTTAATTCAAATACAAATCTGCTTTAACATACTCTTCTCAGACTCAGAAGAGCTCACCAGTCCTCTATTGGTCTCTGTTCCTTCTGTTCTATCATCCCCTCTCTGGGAATGGTATCTGGCTACTTATGCATTCAGGAGATCCCTGCATTCATAAATCTATCTTTGTTGGTTCATTCCGTCTTCAATCACTGACCTCATTACAAATGCATGCCTTCCAAAAGAGTAACACACCCAAGGCAAACACAAGTCGCACAGTTCCTGCCAGTCCAAATATCAGATGGCCTTCCTCTTGTGACCTGACCATATACTCTGTTGTATATCTTTAGGCTCAACAATCTATTGCTACACTAAGGTAAGTTTTCCCTTGAACAGAGTGAGGTATAGCAGAGACCCTTTGTCATTCTTTTGTGACATCTGAACTCCTTTTTGTGTGTTGAGAATTTTTTCACAGTATCTTTCTTAGTAGAGTCACCTCCTGCTATTGGAGCTCCAAGTGCCAGATACAAATTTTTCTGGCTTTCTTTGCATTAGAGAAGATTTAAAAATGCACAGAAGTGGAGAGAATAGAACAATATTTCCTCTTACACCACTTACCCAGTTTTAACAATGAGCATTTATATCCCAACCTCACCCCAGCGAGCTACCATTTTCCTCCCTCCCCTTGGCTCCCTCTGCTCCAACCATCATGACCCTCGCAGCTCCTCAAGCACAGTAAGGGAGCTCCCTCTGCTCCAATTCCCTACACGGAGGGCTCCTGTCCCTGCTGCCTTCAGACCAGGTTCAAGGGGCACCAACCAGTGCCTAGCCTGGTTTCCTGGCTGCCCAAGGTCACCCTGACACTTGCACTTTCTCTTTCCATAACTTCCTTTATTTCGATTCATAGCACCTGCCACTATGCTTCCTTCTTTTTCTTCTTTATTTATTATTACCTAATAATTTATTATTCATTATCTGACTAATTTTAGGCTAAGGACTCTAAAGGACGAGACTGGCACAAATAGCCCCTTCACCCAAATGGGGTGCTCTCCCTCCGAAGCAGGTCTTGTAGAGAAAGTGGCCACAGACTGCTCCTAACCAGCCTCAGTGGTGTCAAAGGGTTGGAGCTGAAGAGGCTGGGAGGTTGGAGTGAGGGACAGGATTGCACTGCGACAGGTTGGTGTGCTGGGATCTCCATCTTCTCAGGATGGAGTGGCAGGAAGGGCTTTCTCCATCGCAAACCCAGCGAGAGACACTCCACAGACACTCAGAGAGCTTAGTGTGTGCCCTCTAGAGGTGGGGGCCTACAGATCCCTGTCTGCTGCTGCTCACAAACCTGTGGGTAAAAGGTAGCCCTCAGCAGCCCTGGAAGTCCCGGGCCATCTCTGGGGGAGATGTTGTACTCCGTCGGGATGGAACGTGTAGTGTGGGCGCTGCCTGGGAAATCAGGGGAGCCAGCCCCACCCCCTTTCTACCTGTAGGCCCAAGCTGTTAAGTAGTAGAGACACTGCAATTGGAAGTACATTTTGGAATTTTGGACTAAACATTTTAATTATTGAATGAGATGGTTTACACCAATAAAAGTGATTAATGAGTGTTTAATGATCTTAAGTTGATTAGAAAAATTGAAGGTATATTTCCCTCAAGGGGAGGGAAAAAGAGGCCCACAGGGGAAGCTTGAACCTCTCGAAGTCTCGCAACTGCTTAGCAGAGTGCCTAAAACCAGCTGCCTGACCTTTCTAGGCTTCAATTTCAGTTCCCATATGAGAGGGGGTGGGGCAAGGTTATTTCCAGCACCATGACTGGGTGACTGAGAAATGAAAGAAAAGTCACCTGCACCGCTCTCCCATGGATGTCTGTCCCCATGGACCCTCCTGTGAGGGGGCCATTCGGCACGGTGACTGTGCTTGTTTCCGACAGGTGGATATAGGAGACGGGGATGTTCAGTTCACGGCTAGCCACCTGCCAGAAGCAAATGAAAACCACCATTGATATCATTGACTCTAAGCTTCCCTCCCCCCATATTAAGAGCTTTGATATATATATATATATATATATATATATATATATATATATATATGTATGAGAGAGGAAAGAAGAGGGAGAGGGAGAGGGAGGGAGAGGGAGAGGGAGAGAGAGAGAGAGAGACAGAGAGAGAGAGAGAGAGAGAGAGAGAGAGAGAGAGAGAGAGAGAGAAACATCAATGATGAGAGGGAATCACTGATTGATTGCCTCCTGCATGCCCTACACTTTTAAAAAGGGATTTCTTATTTTAAAAAGAGGAAATTCTTATTGCAAATAATCTCTTGCTCTTTCAACAACACTATTAGGAAGATTTCTTTGAATTAGCACACAAAATGGCCCACCATTGGTGTTGCTAAGTAGATTGTGAATAATAAGAACATAATTTCTCAT
Source organism: Pipistrellus hanaki (assembly GCF_964339955.1). Lineage (NCBI taxonomy): Eukaryota > Metazoa > Chordata > Mammalia > Chiroptera > Vespertilionidae > Pipistrellus > Pipistrellus hanaki. Next base: position 73,563,895 of record NC_140510.1, on the reverse strand, counting down.
CCTATTAAACACATTCATTTCTAATGAAGATTTGCATGAACACAATGTAGCTTTGAACAGTTGCCATAAAGCCAAAAAATACTTTATCTTTGAAAACTGGAATCACATTTTTCAGAAGACCTTGATGAGACTTGGTTCTTTAGTATGCAGGAAGAAGAATATAACATATTTTCTCAATTCTAATACCCACTTCCATCAGTCTTCGCCATTCGTGTGTTCCTGACATCAAAATGAATGTGATAACTGACCTGTGCACTTAGTGTGATGGTATTTCTCCTGCTCAACAAGAAAGGAGTTGTTAAACTGACTGTACGGTGTGATAGTCTTCCAGAGTGGGAAAAAAAATGGATACTTATTTCACCTGGATCATTTTCGTGTTGAGGCCTTGTCCAATTTCACAGCCACTATGAGCCACCAAGACAGAGCCATCGGTGTAGATGTGGACGAGAGCGGCGGCCTGCCAGGGAATAATTATAATACCAGTTTGCAAAACCAAATGTTGCCCGAGTTTAGCTGAGGTTACCAAATGAACAATTTGCTCCACTGAGTCAATCTCTCATTGTTTATACTGGAGACAAAAGCTATTATTGGTGGCTACGGACAACCCTTTAACACTTAGGAACCGCCCCTGTAGAGCAATCATGTCAAACTTGCAGCCCAAGGGCCACATGTGGCCCACAACGAATTTTTTTGTGGCCCAGCCAATATAACGGTATGAAAGGAACATTTCAATAACAATTTCGTAATTTAATTTTTACAATATCCTGTTATACATAATTATTAATAACGAACTACAACATCCGCTAATGACTAATTACTATCATTGTGCTGCATTCATTTCCCTTATGCATTTTCTATTCAGGCACACCATTTCTCTCCACTAATACTAGCAGCAATGGCCACGTTCTTAGCCTTGCATTGATTTGTTTGGTGTGTGCAACAGGAAATATTTTGCTTTTGGAAAACAAGAAAAATAGGTTTATTTGAGTTATGCTTATTAATTTGGACAGTTAGTCAGAGTCTGGTAAATTAATATTCAAGAAAATATTAATTTTTATTAAAATGTTCTATTATTTTATGTTAACAGTTACTCATTTATTTCAGCACTTTGTATTCAACACATCTCAATCAAAACAAACCTATGAAAATTGAAGCTTTTTTTTTGTGGCCACATAAAACCTTGCTTATTTGGCCTGTGTAAGCCTTTGAGTTTGACATGCTTGCTGTAGAGCAGTGTTTCCCAAACTTCTCTCATGATGAGAATCACCTGGTGGAGGTGTTAAACTACAGATTCCTGAATCCCAACTAAGAAGTGCTAAACTAGAATTTTGGGAACATATAGGTAAAATTGTATACTTAACTAGTGCTTTAAGACAGTAGTATCAGGACTATCAAAGTCTCTACAGGAACTTTTAAATTTTGTATTTTCACTTCATGACCATCTAACAAGAATAATGATGACCATATTCAATGGTATTGCCACATTCTTTCAGAGCCCATTTTAGATTTTATGTTGATGATTGTATAAGCACCAAGCAGGACGACTGTAATTGATGGGGCATATTTGAGACAAAAGGTGAGATGGTGAGTCATCACACCCTACACAGACATTTAGGATTAAGACTTCAAAATGACTTGAAATGTAGCAGCAGCCAGAACTGCAGGAGGATTTAGTTTTGGAAAAGCAACATCACCCTCCATGTTAAGTTAATGTAACTATTTTGAATATTACTGGCATTTACAATACTACTTTCATTTAATTCCCAAATTCACTTGTGTTCTGTATAGGCATCAGAACTATAAGAAGCTTGTTCTTTGTTGTCATACACAGTTAAGTAACATTAAAATAGATAATTTAAGCAGCTGTTGAGAGTCCACTGAATTTTTCCCTTCAAAGATGGTCTGTGTGTTATTCTGGATTCAGAAATATTTGCTGGGGAGAAGGATTGATCACCTGATGCCCTCCTTCCTTCTCATCTTGCTTTCTACCTTGTGAGTGGACTCTGAGGAGGGGAGTGGACAGAGGGGATTGGGGCATCGTTCACTGAAACCATACAGGGACCTGTATTCTTTTCTTTGTGTGCATTTGGTTACGGGGATATTTCAGAGATTACTGGGGATAGAAACAAGTAAAAAACAACAACACAAATACATAAATAAATAAGAAAATAAATAATTAACAGAAACAGAAATAGAACCTCACAAAAAACTATCTAAGGTAAAATGAAAAAGAAGGCACAGTAGTCATAGATCCCAGTATGGTGACCCTGTGTAGTCATGGAGCCCAGGATGGTGTCCCTATGTAGTCATGGAGCCCAGTATGGTGGTGACTCTATGAGTCATGGAGCCCAGTATACTGACTCTGTGAGTCATGGAGCACAGTATGGTGGTGACTCTGTGAGTCATGGAGCCCAGTATGGTGACTCTGTGAGTCATGGAGCACAGTATGGTGACCCTGGGTAGTCATGGAGCCCAGTATGATGCCCTGGGTAGTAATGGAGTGCAGTATGGTGACTCTGTGAGTCATGGAGCCCAGTATGGTGACCCTGGGTAGTCATGGAGCCTAGTATGGTGACCCTGTGTAGTCATGGAACACAGTATGGAGACTCTGTGAGTCATGGAGCCCAGTATGGTGGTGACTCTGTGAGTCATGGAGCCCAGTATGGTGACTCTGTGAGTCATGGAGCCCAGTATGGTGACTCTGTATAGTCATGGAGCACAGTATGGTGACCCTGTGTAGTCATTGAGCCCAGTATGGTGACTCCGGATTTCTGTGAGAATGGAGCACCTCTGTCTGTTTTCAGTGCTTTGAAAGCTCTGTCTTTAAATGACCCTATTGCTGTCACTAAGAAGTTAGGCAAGAGGGAAAGGGATCCTCTTGTTCCCTCCAATTCTTACATGGACTTGAAATTTGACCCATACTTCAAGACTCATTTCTCCCAACCTCACCTGATTGTAATAGGCCTCAGGGACGGCAATGCAATATTTCATGGGGACCACAGCAAGCCCCCTTTTCTTCCAATAATTATTTTTGTTAAATTCCTCAGCATCCCTTTTCCTAGCATAAAATGAAGATTTCTCCAGACACTCTTTCCAGCATCTTTGCAAGGGCTCTGGATTAAATGTCTGCTTATAGGCTGTTTTGCTAATTTTCTTAGGCATGTTTATTTCTCTAACCTGAAAGACAAGGAATAAGCATTTTAAGCATACATGCTATTCCATTTGTGAAACATGTGTGTTTTGTTATATACCTAACATGAAGAAAGTCTTTCTAAAAAAAGAAACAATTATTTAAATGGATATAAATATGTAAGTACAAATATAAACATAATGACAACCATAATGATAATAACAATAGAAACTACTTTTGAACACATCATATCTTCCAGGCTGCAGACTAAGTATATGATCTCAACAACTTTACAATAATACTGAGAAATAGTATGTGTATTATGAGTCCTATGACAAGTTTCGTTACTGGTGAGACAAATTTCTCCTGACTCAAAATTCTTTTACTTCTACACAATGTTTTTTTATTCTTAACTGTTCTCATGTTAGCTCCTCAAAATCTGAACTATGGTAGGATGTTTGCACAAATGGCTGTAATGATGCCAATCTCCCTCGTCATGACCTTGAGTGGTTTCACACGGGCTATGGGACTGGTCATATGACTAGCTTTGGACACCAGGACAACACATATGTAAACCAGGCAGAGACTTGAAAAGTGCTTGCATCATGTTCTTATTTCTGGAAAATCTATGAACTAGAATGAGATTGGACTCAGTGAATATTTAATCCACTAAGTTTTGATTGACTTGCTGCACAATAAAAGCTTACTATTGATACATAGACTATCTACTTTAATTGAATCTTACAAGCTAATGTAGTGTTGTCTGTAGGTGCTCAATATACACTGAGTGGCCAGATTAAGATGATCTCTGAATGCATAATAATCTTGCCACTCAGTGTATATCCTTGAAATACTTTTTTCCATATCTACCTCGGTTTCCTTTCCTTCTGGAACCCCTATTATTCAAATATTATTTTGTTTTGTATTGTCCCAAAGCTCCCATAGGTTCTTCTCCTGCTTTTTAATTTTTTTTTCTAGAAGCTGCTCTAATTGGGTATTTTTTTCCATCTTGTCTTCTAGCTCACTGATGCAGTCCTCTGCTTCATCTAGTCTACTCTTGATGCTTTCTATTGAGTTCTTCATGGTAGTGATGTCATTTTTCATTTCTTCTTGGTTCTTCTTCAATTCCTCTTGGTTCTTCTTAAATTCCTCATGGTTCTTCCTCATTTTTTCTTGGTTATTGTCAAATTTCTTTTCCATTCTTTTTAGCCATCCTATGATCATTACTCTGAATTTTTGCTCTGGTAGGTTGCTTGCCTCTAACTCATTTACTTCCTTTTCTGGTGATGCCTGCTTTTCTTCATGTTTGGGCTATTTCTTTGTCTCCCCATGGTTTCTCTTTTCAGGATGTCTGGTTACGTGGTGTTCCTTCTCCTTTCCTTGGTTGATCGAAGAACTCCCTTGAATCCACGTGTTTGCGCCGATTGGGGTGTCACAGCTGCTCGTTGGTCTCCTCTGCTGTGGGTTTTCCAGGCCTCAGAGAAGATCCATCTTTCCTGGTAAGATGGCGCAGCCTTCCCTCTGAGCCCATAGCTCAGGGCGAGGTCTCTGCCGCCCCAGTGCTGGTTGCTTGGCCAGGAAATCCTGTCCAGCGGACCCTTCCTTTCTTTCCTTTAGACTTCTGCTGCCCCTTAGCTGCCAATCAATATTCCTCGATCAACTTAGACGCTGCTTTTATCTGTTCTGGGACCATGGTCAGAACAAGTCCGTCTGTTCGATCGCCATCTTGTCCTCTCTCAGTGTATATTCTATCAATATATAATAAAAGGCTAATATGAAAATTGCCCCCTTGACCAGGAGTTCGACCAGCAGGCAGACCCGCCAATCTCCCATGTCCCCTCTCCCACTGGTTAGGCTGGCCAGACCCCACCCATGCAGGAGTTCATGCACAGGGCCTCAGAGATCATAATAATCTGACCATTCAGGGTATATTTGAACCATTGATGGCAGAGTTTTGTACGGGGATTCTGACTTATTACCTACCTCTTCAGGGAGTAAGTTACATTGATATGCCACAGCAGTTGTATAAGCTTCAACTACCACTGAAACCTCGGGAAAGCCAAATCCTCGAAAGGCAGTGTTGGATGGCAAGTTTGTTTTGCAAGGCCTACCCCGGCACCGGTAGTTAGGAACATGATACGCATTTTCAGATTTCAGCACGACGAACTCTATCACCTGAATGAAAACAAAACAGAACTTCACATCTATCCATCTTTCAAAACCAGTTATCTAAATTCTATCTCTAACACAAACCCTTCACAGAATTTTGTCTAATTTGTATAAGAAATATCCATGCAAATAAAGTGTAGCACATACAACTCAACAGGTAACCTATGGGAAGGGCATGGTTCTTATTTACCAACTCAGACTCATCAAGGGTGCATCCACCATTGATATAATATTCAACGTCGACAGCTTTGATCACACCGTTGTTCGTGAATCCAATCTGCAAAGTCACATGACAAAACCATTTTCTCAGCAGTTCGTTACAACCAGATCCTGCTGTACACAAACACATTCGATCACACGTGCCAGTCCATACCCAGCTTGTGAACATGATTTGATGTGACAGTCATCAGAGGAACATCCTAGGGGGACCATGGGATCCCAATAGAAAGTTCTGATTGGTTTTGGGTAGCATTCAAATAATCCTTGCAGTCGGTATGGAGTTTAGTAGTTGTTTTATGACTGATTGGTTGTCCCTGGACAATATTTTCAGCAGTCTCCTACAATTTTTGCTCTCACTCACTTTGTATTTTCCGAGGAGTGGGTGGCGGCCAGCAGTTATCAGCATGTCATCACCACGTTCTAGAACAAACCGGATTGGGCGGCCAGTTCTGTAGGAAGTGACTCTGTTAATACGCTGGGTGCTTCATAAAGGTGTAGAAACTTGGAGCTGGTGAAAGGGGACTGGAAATAACCTAACTTAGTGGTTTTCTATGGGGGTAGCAACATACCTTAAACAACATTTTGAAAATTTGTGGGGATATTAATACGTAACAAACAAACAAATACAAACACAAAACCCCCTATTAATGTTATCCTCATTTAGTCATGTCTGAGAATTTTGATGTTGAAATAATACATTATTTAGTTAGGTTACTTTATTTTTATTTCTTTTTCTTTTTGTATGACATTCAGGCACTGTATGAGGATTTTGCAACTGTGTGAATTAGTAGGTTATATTATGATGATGTTCATGTTGGATATTAAAAGGGGCATTAAAACACGTGGCAAAGGGGAATGCTGAGAATGAAAGGATTGAGAACCAATCAATACTCCGTTGAGTTCTGTCCCCCCTTGCATGCATACTCCCCGTCATAAAGTGCCCGTGGGGGACCCCACTGGCTCCGAGGGAATGCTCCCCGGGCCCGCCCCTCTGCTCACAGGACAGGCTTTGCTATGTTTGGAAAGTGCCAGTGAGCTGTGATGTTCACAGTGTTTCTTTCCGCAGCGATAGTCTGGGATAAGTTACGTTTGTCCTGAACATACTTAGAAACTCTGGTGTGTAAGAGGTTCACAAAAAGTCACGGCTATTCCCGCTCTTACTGTGTCGGGTTCTTCCATCTTGGTGATTCTGAGGTTAAGTGAACATTCCCAGGCGGCAGCTGACCCTGCTGTGTTTCATCACAGAATGTGTCCCTTGTAAAGTTGAGGCTTTGACCTGCCCTCCATTCACCCACCTTAGTTAGATTTATGTTAACTATTTATTTATTTAGTGATTTTAAAATTCTCACCTGAGGATATTTTCCCATTGATTTTTTTTTTTTTTTGAGAGAGAGAGAGAGGAAGAGAGAAGGAAGACAGAGAGAAATATTGATGTGAGAGAAGCACATCGATTAGTTGCCTCCTGCGCATGCCAGAACCATGGCCTGGGGCCAGGGAAGTGCCTGAAACCAAGGTACATGCCCTTGATCAGAACTGAACCCAGGACCCTTCAGTCTGCAGGCTGACACTCTATCCCCTGAGCCAAATTGGTTAGGGCAAAATGTTTGTTTTAAATTGTTAAAATAACTCTAACCAGTTCGGTTCAGTGGATAGAGCATCAGCCTGCAGACTCAAAGGTCCCAGGTTTCATTCCCATCAAGGGCATGTATATTAGCTGCAGGCACATACACAGTAAGGAGGTGTACAGGAGGCAACTGATGGATGTTGAGAGTTTCTCTCTCATTGATGTTTCTAGCTCTCTATCCTTCTCCCTTCCTCTCTGTAAAAAATGAATAAAATATATTTAAAAAATGAAACAAACATTTTAAAGATTGAAAGTCAATGCAGTTCATGAAGAAGTAATATAGAAGTAACATCTATAGCGATTGCATTTATTCCACACAACTATCTTGTGAACAAGGTAGATATTACTTTCTCCATTTTCCCGAGGAGGACACTGAGGCGCCTTGCCTACGGTGACCCTGACGATTGGAGAGTAGGTAGAACAGTGCCCCTTTAACCTCATGCTAACCACATGGGAAGTGACAGCATGTGACCAATGGAATGAACCCCAGGGTGGGCGCAGGGCTGGAAGGACATGGGGGCACCTGTCCCGCTAGGACTTCTGACATAGTAGCTGGCACTGTGACTCTTACTTGTTGGCGGCCACAGCACTGACAGCTCCCAGCAGGGCGGGCTTGGTTACTTTCCCCCCAAATGCTCCTCCGGCTCTTTTCATGTGGCAGGCGACTCTATTCTCTGGGATGTTAAGGGCTGCAGCCACAAATTCCTGCAAGAGAAGCTCGCAAAGTCACAAATTCCAATTTAATAGGCTATTTCCTCATCCATGTTCTTCCCCTCTTCATAGTAAAAGACAGTCAGTACAGTATTTAGAGAACTTTGAAAGCCTCATCACAACCCAATTTTAGAAGATTTTAAGTATCCCCAAAGAAACCTCGTATCTATTAAGCAGCCACTTCTGAGCTCCCCCTAACCTCAACTCCCTCTTAATGCCCCACCACTAGGCAACTACTAATCTGCTTTCTGTCTCTACAGATTTGCCTGTTTAGAACATTTCATATATGTGGAATAATACAATGGTGGCCTTTTGTGACTGGCTTCTTTTGCTTAACATTGTTTCCAAGGTTCATCCATGTTGTAACATGTACCAGTACTCCATTTTTTTTAAAAAATTTCAACCAAGGATGTGCTTTTATATTGATTTTAGAGAAAAGAGAGAGAAAAATTGATGAGAGAGGGAAACATAGATCAGGTGCCTCCCATATGTGCCAAAACCGGAATTGAACTGGCAATCTTCTTAGTATTCAGAATAATGCTCTAACCAACTGCCCTCTCCTGCAAGCCCGATCAACCCCAACTGCTCCCCTCTGCTGGCCTGGTTGTCCGTCATTGCCCTCCTACCAGCCTGGTTGCCGCCAACTGTGCCCCCTGCCAGCTGGTTGCCCCTCACTGCCCCTTCTGCCATCCTGGTCATCCCTCTCTGCCCCCCTCTGCCAACCTGGTCGCCCCACACAGCGTGCTGCTCAGTCATTTGGTTGTCCCTCATGATCCCCCTGCTGGCTTTGTTGACTCACTCAGCTTGTTCAGTTGTCCATTTGGTTGTTTCTGATGTGATGGCTCTGGCTCTTTATATATATATAGAAATTCCCCTGTGCCTAGCACTGTTCTAGGACCTACAACTCCTCATTTCAGAAGATGGGAATGTCGGGGATTTTCTTTGCTTGCTTGGGGGTGGGGTGTGGGCAGGTACAATGCTTTATAACTCAGCCACTAGAGCAGGACTGGCATTCACACACTACTGTGCTGGGCTGAATGCCTTGGACATGCAACCATGTACATGTGCAACACAAGATGCAAAATCATGTATAGAGAGAGAACCAACACTCATTCACCACAAAAAAATTTAAATGCACATGTACTACTAATTCAGGTAGAGAAGCAATGCAATAGATCCATAGAAGGAAATGTAATTACTATGATTAAATTTTACACCATCAATTGCCATAAGGGAAAGAGGAACTTTGCCCTATATTTTAGAAGGGAGAAAACATTTCTGATCTCCTTAAAAGGTCTGCCCATTTAGGGAAATACTTGCCCACTTCCTCCATTACGGACAGTAGCCAGCGTCAAGTGTGCAGGGAGTTTGAGACGGAGAGTGGGAACAATCAAAGCTCCTCTAAAGAGGAATGCCTGGTGTATGGGCCTCACACCACAGTCATCTGGAGCCTCAATTTCAAAAAATATCCGGTTACCTGCACATGGAGGGGAAACTGTGTTCCCACATGTAACACCATTTCCTTATCTTCTTCTTTTGGGATAGCCAGGATGGTTTGTGTTTCCATGTAAAAATGTTCCTGCCCTTCCACGTGCATCTCACCTGTGAAACGTGAACACAGGACAATATTTTTCTTAAAGTCCCACACTGGAGGCTCTCAGTGGGGTTTGGTTTATCAAGGGCAAGTTGCTTCGGCTTATGGAGAACTGGACTTTATGTCATTTGGTTAAACCACTTTTCCTCATTGATCTTCACTCTGCCCAGCCAGCTGGGTGACCATGGGCAATTCAGTCCCCTTCTCTTGGGCTCGGTTTCCTCATCTGTCTAGTGCAGTGGTTCTCAACCTTTCTAATGCTGCGACACTGTAATAATAGTTGCTCATGTGGTGGTGACCCCCAACCGTAAAATTATTTTTGTTGCTACTTCATAACTGTAATTTTGATACTGTTAATGAAGCGTAATGTAAATATCTGTGTTTTCCAATGGTCTTAGGCTCTACAGCAGCAGTTCTCAACCCACAGGGACACAAAGGTTTAAAATGGTAGAACTAGCTCTAGCTGGTTTGGCTAGTGGATAGAATATCAGTCTGCCTGTGGACTGAAAGGTTCCAGATTTGATTCTAATCAAGGGCACATGCCCAAGTTGAGGGCTTGATCCCCAGTAGTGGGTATGCAGAAGGCAGCTGATCAATGAGTCTCTCTTATCATTGATTTTTTTTTCTCTCTCTCTCCCTTCCTCTCTGAAATCTATAAAAATATATTTAAAAATAAATAAATAAGTATGTAAATATATAATAATAAAAGTGTACTATGCTAATTAGACTGGATATCCTTCTGGATAAAGCATGGGCTGCTGCCTCGACCCTCGGAGCCCCTTGCATGAATTTTGTGCATGGGGCCTCTAGTAAATAAATAAATAAAGTGGCAGACTTGTTCCCACCAGTTTTACAGCCTGTTCTTACTGGTTTATCTGAGATTTTTGGCTTGGTTAAAAAATTCTTAAAATTTTGTAGGCTGTGCCAAGAGAGGCATTTGGCTCTAGTTTAAAACTTACTTTAAAACTAGCCAAAAGATTCCTATATAGTTAAAATAAGTGAATTGCTTTTCCAGTAGTCAAAGAATTTTTTGAAATTATTTTTTGGGACAATAGAAAAAAACTCTCCCAAAAAACTCCCTCCCCCCCCCCAAACCTTTGTTTTTAGCATACCAAATACTGACTTTAATCTAAATTCAAATAACGACATCATTTTTTCAATATGCTAGGTTTTGTTCTCAGGCATATCAAATTACAGATAATGAATTAATTTAATCACCATACCGATCCTTTGAGGCAGGTATTATTAGGAAACAGATATGAAAAAGGTAAGTAAGCTGTCCAAGGCTACACAGACTGGAGATAACAGAGGCGGGATTCAAGCCCAGGCAATCTGACTCCCGGATCCACATCCTAACTACACCATTTCTCTATGTTGGCATTCTCTGTAATTCTTAGTAATTTCTTTCCAAATTTCAAATTCCCTTCATATTACAAATTTTCCATTTGTGCTAAAATTTTGAACTCCCATAATGGCCAAAATCCTAGATGACAAAGAGCTAGCATCTTGTGACTCCGTTGCTCTTAGGGTGAATGTAAAAATGAAAAGAAAATATATTACTGTGATTAAGAGAAAGGGCCTTTGGGTCATCTAGTCAAGAGCTCCAGTCCTGGCTGTATTATAAATTAAATATGAGATCTCAGTCAACTACATAACTTTCCTAAGTCTCAGTTTCTTCACCTGTGAAATGGAGCTACCGATATATGTTCCTTCTCAGAATTGATCTGCTTGAATATTAAATAGTAAGCACTAAATACATAGGAGCTTAAAATAGGTTTCATAATACTCATTTCTCAGGGGTTTTATTTTTGTCATTAAATAATACATGTAATATGCTCAGCATGGTGTTGCTATAGTTTGTGTTTATCTGGATGCAGAGAAACAAAGGATAGGGCTGTTTAAGGCAAAGCTAACACTTTTTACTAAGGAAATTATATGCCTGGGGTAACTATGCAGCATACTAGAAATTCATGATCAGTTCACCGTGTGAGGTTACTTTTGGTTACATTAGTTATGGCGCCCCCTTTTGGACCACAATCGTGTGCTTAAAAACATCATTCATAATAGTCCCAAGTTGAAACCAACAGAACTGTCCATGAACAGTAGAAAGGAAACATAAATTGTGGAATATTTACTGTATTTTCCGGCATATAAGATGACTTTTGAAACGGAAAAAAAGTCAACCGAAAATCCGGGAAAAGACCAAAATTGCACAAAAATTGCCTGTAGATCTTGACGGTAAAGTAAGTCTTTTCTTTGAAGTGGGAGGTAGTCTTATACAGCGAATATAGGCTTAAACCTATGTTTTTAACTGTAAAATTAGGGGGTCATCTTATACGCAGGAAAATATGGACACAATACAATGCTCCTGAACAATGAAATAGAACTACTTGTTTATGCACCAACACGGGTGAATCACCCACACATAATGTTGATGAAAATAAATAAACACGGAAGAAGTTGCAGTCTAGTTTCCATTTATATGAATTGCAAAACTGGTAAACTCATTTACAGTGACCACAGTTAGAATAAGACCTTTCAGGAGGTTGCTGACCTAGAAGCAGGGGGATAAGGGGTGGGGGGGAGACAAGGAAGCTTTCTGGGGAGCTGGAAATGTTTTATATCTCCATGTGGGTAGTATTCACACAGACTGCTGCCTATGAACAACTTCATCAGACTAAAATTATTTGTGCAATTTACTTATTTTAAAGACATTTTTATTGATTTCAGAGAGGAAGGCAGAGGGAGAGAGGAATAGAAACATCAGTGATGAGAGAATCATTGAAGGGCTGCCTCCTGCACACCCTACACTGGGGATTGAGCCTGAAACTGGGGCATGTGCTCTGACTGGGAACTGAACCATAACCTCCTGGTTCATAGGTCGACGCTCAACCACTGAGCAACACCACCTGGGCTTTATTTGTGCATTTTAAATTGTGGTTTAAGTATCCCATTAGGGTTGAGAAGCTCTGCCTTAGAATTTCAGCATTCCTCAAACCAATGGGATGATTTAGTCTTTATCTTCAGAAGCTTCACTTTTCTGGCCAAGACCACGTACCTTCAATGATTTGATCCACATGTTTAAAGGCTTGCTCTACATCTCCTTGCTCAATCTTCCTCTCCTCAGAAAGAAATGAATTGTGCTCTAGGGCTTGCTGCAGGGGAAAAAGAAACAACAACAACAAAAAATAAGATTATTGTTTTTATTTATTTATTTTTTCACATTCTAGTAAGCCATTCAAACCTCAGCAGAATCCCATGCTCCTATTCTATCAGATCTTCACACACCAAGACAAGCTGAGCAATTTGGAGAGTCACAGAAATTGGGCTACAATGGATCACAGGCATTGGTGATTACTTAGTTCTGTTCAGCTCTGGGAGGAAGAGCAGGGAGTGGGGTGAGGGGGACAAGGATATGTAAAACACAATCCTCAGGTTTGCTGAAGGTAGCAGTTTGGTGTTAGGGGCCAACTTTGTGATGAGGGGGCAGATAATAGTCAAAGAGAGGCCAAGAGGAGGAGCCTGCTGGGTCTGGGGCTGCTCAGGGATGGCCTGTGTAGGTGACCTCAGGTGCTGAATTGGATAGGATTAGGACAGTCAGAGAAGAGTCTGAAAATCATTTGAAGTCAAGAGCAACTCATAAAGTTACAGAGGTAAAAACCCAGCTGAGGGGCCAAAATGAGAACAAGGCTAGATTGGGAGTGGAGTTTTCTATCAAGAAGCAGTTGAGCCCTGGTCAGTGTGGCTCAGTTGGTTGAGTGTCCAGTGTCCAGTGCACTGGTAGGTTCTGGTTTAATTCCCCGTCAGAGCACATGCCGGGTTGCAGGCTTAATCTCCAGTAGGGAGCATGTTGGAGGCAGCTAATAGATGTTTCTCTCTCTCTGCCTTCCTCTCTCTCTAAAACCAATAAAAACGTATTTCTTAAAAAAAAATAAATAAATAAAAAAGAAGCAGTTCTTCCATGGCCAGGTAGCTCAGTTGGTTAGAGCATTTGTTTTGGGTTCGATCCCCACGCAGGGCACATACAAGAATCAACCAATGAATGCATAAATAAGTGCAACAACAAATCAATGTCCCTTTGTTAGTTCCCTCTCTCTCTCCCTTCCTCTTTCTAAAAATAAACAAATAGATAAATAAGCAGTTGGATGAGCTTGAGAGATGGAGTGAGGGGGATTATGAAAGATCTTGAGTTTTATACTAAGAACCTTATCTATAATAAGAAGACATTGTGTTTTTATTGTTATTTGTTTGTTTTTGTAAGGAAAAGTGATCTGGTGAACTATGTGGCTTAGAAAATGAACATGGTAGGTATACATTTTGAGATAAGATTGTTTTTGTAGTAAATCTGACAATAAGGTGATGAGGACTGGGCTGGAGGTTGGGAAGGGGTGTAAGTGAAAATAGAAAAAAGGAGCACATTTAAGAGGCATTTAAAAGATAACTGGAAAATACTTGAACTTGGCATCCGTTTGGAAAAGCAGGGGAGAATCAAAGAGGATGATGAAAACTGTACCTACTAGGCCGGGCTTCATATTGCTTATGCATCTATCCCTCCATCACACACATTTGTTGAGTACCTACTATGGGTGTAGTGCTTGGATGGGCAACAGGGAAATAAGCATCAGGAACCATGTTTTTGACCTCATTCATAACCACAATTAAAAAAAAAATCACAGCTAACATGTGTTCAAAGCACCCATGTCCCAAGAGCTTTTTTTAAAGCACTTTATTTGGATTCTCTCACTTAAACTTCATGATGACCTTTTGATGTAGGAACTTTCATAGTTCCCATTTCACAGATGCATTTAAGGAACTTGTCAAAATTTTCGTTTAACAGCGTGTTAATGGTAGAGTCAGAATCTGAATCGGAGTAGTCTATCTCCAGAACTTGTCTTAAAGCAGGAAGTAGGCACGGAGATCGAGAGGACCCACACTGTCACTCAGTCAATGGTAACCTGCCTCTGAGTGTCACAGTGCTCTGCACTTTCTCACGGACTCGTCTTGTATGTAAAGCTGTAAGGACCTTCCTCTGATGTTGCTTATCTATATCCTTAAGGCAGGCATTGGCAAGAGGTTATTTGAGGAGTCGTGGACAAAGGAAGGAACTGAGCTCCAGGCAGGAGAATTCTCAGTATCATGTCTCAACTTGGAGATGACTCTGAATAAGGCATAGATGAAGCTCAAGTTATACTATTTTGTGACTGTAAGGGTTGGATTCTTCCAAAAGTGCATCACCCTAGTCATTCTTGAAGATACAAAGCAGCTCCAATACCTCTATTGTGATAATCTGAGGTTCTATGTCTTCATAAGCAATCTTCACTTTCTTAGCGGCCTCTTTCGCATGGGCGTAGGTATCAGCAGCCACAGTACAGACGATCTGACCCACGCAAATAACCTGCAGAAAAGTCACATGTTGGATGTGATTAGTTGAAACACAGAATCACTAAAAAGAATTTACTGTTCCCAAATTCTTACATTTACCTCCTGGGTTCTTGTGAACACAAGAATGGTTACTTCCTGCCTATGAGAATACATTTAAAACAGTGGCTTGAATGGGACTTAGGGGCTTCAGAATTGGACACAGAACTTGATTATGTCTGGCCTAGGATTGTCTTCAGCTGCAATCCTCACTGTTCCGAAATCACTCACGGGGATCTAGCCATCCTGAAATTTCCGAAGTTCTGTTGGTTCTTTTAATGGCTGATACTTTTATTGCTTCTGGGACTTTTTTAAATTTTTTTTTTTTTTTTTTTTTTTTTAGAAATCTTCCTTGAGAGTGCTTATGGTTTTTATGAGCATCTCAAAAGAGCCCCCAATTCAAAATGAGGTGGAATCCTTGATTCTCTGAAAGTCTTTGTGGCATGGCATTTTTCCACAAAGTATTTGAATCCTAAGCCACATACAAATCACACACCTCATTCTGTGCATAAAAAACCTCTCCATCATGGTTATTATCTCCGGGAACATCCTCTGCTGTTATCACATCAACAACACCGGGAAGTGCCAGGGCTTCTGAAACATCAATTTCTCTAGGAGAAAACATGTAAAAGTACACATTAAAGTTGCAGGTGTAAGTTCAGGGTACACTATACTAGTACATGACTCCGCCAACACTGGGAAAAAGTCCAATGGACTTCATAACTACATCATGGGCAATTCTCTGCGTTGGTATTCTGACTCTTGGCCATACATTTTTTCATAACTATTCTTTAAAAATGAATGATTCCCATCCAGAAGAGGAAATACTTTTAATTGACTTACATATACAGTAGGTTCTCAGTTTAAGTATAAAGTAATTAACGCATTTTAGTAACTTTTATAAGGACAGCTTTTGTTTCCTTACATGATCTTTGCATGAGCTCTGGTGCTGGTAACTACAGCCAGAAAGAGTTCTTGGGCGACCGGGGGTATGTCATCAACATACACGGCTTCTCCAGTGGCATGTTTAATGGCTGACTGGTGCATCATGGGGTGGCCGACTGGATCTTGAGGAGGTTGGTGGGGATTCACACACTGTTCATGAAAAAAGCCCGATATTTTATTGCCAGACATTCTCATGCCCTAACAATTGGGTCTGTTATATTTGGATTACTTACAAGAAAAACTACGGGCAACTGGATATCTCTAGCTATGAGTCAGAGTTAATAAATATCCATTGAGTATTATGGTAAGGAATATATTCTTGGTTACAGGCTCTAACTGCCTCCTCAGACACCCCGCCCCGCCCCCGCCCCCAACCCCAAGATGACATTGTTCCTACCCTCAAGGATTCTACAACCTTGTTGAGAAATCAGAAAACATACATTAAAATAATGTGATCAATTTCATAGAGTAATAGAGAACAACATTCACAGCTAATATGGTATAATGAAAACACACAGTTTCCTGGGAGATTCAGGGTGGCTCTTATAAAGGAGGGAAGACTTTCTAGAAGCAGTAAGTGTTGAGTGAGGTTTTAAAAAAAAGGACCAACAGTGGCTAAGAAAGAGGGACATTTTATGTAAAACAGCTGGAAATAAAAGAGGAGAGATTCAAAATCAAATTCCTTGTGTAGTCTTGAGTAAAAACAAAAACCAAAAACGCTAAACCAAGCAAATTGTGTGTGGGTGACAATGGGTCACATCAGCTGGTTTCAGTAGACTTTTATCTTTACATGTATCACAAAATATGGCTATTGAAAAGGGGGAAATACATGATGTGTAATGCGTACATCTGAGTGAATAAACCTATTAGAAAGCAGAGACCCTACCCACCAACCTGGAACATCTGAAGTCCTCGGGGTGTTCCTATGGGGAAATTGTCTACAGCACTCATGAAATTTTCTGGGATATCAGGAAACTTCTGGGGATCCTAAAAAGAAGATTATTTGACATTTAATTTTACAATCTGAGTGACTAGCTTGGAAAATCAGTGGAAATATTTCAGATATTAGATGCCAGTTCTGCGGGGAGAGCCCTGAACTTCAAGTTCCCTAGGCTGGTAGTAGTTATTTGAAGAAAAACTACATCTACTTTTGTGCACAGAAAAGTGAATGCTATTTCCAGGAAGTGAAGAATTCCCTCATGACCAGGTCTCCTTTTTGAACGAGTGGAAGTATGTACATACTTCTAAATGGATCTGTGCTTTCAAATCCAAGCCAACCTCCTGACACAACTGAGGGAGTAGGAAAGATGACTTGTGAGTTATCTACAAGATGTCCAATTACGGACTGTTCGTGCTAGTGAAGAAACTAGAATTAAACTAAAATCCCCCAAACAAGGTAATGGCTACACAAATCATGGCATATCCATAAGATACAATATTATACAGTCATTAAAATAATTTTGTAGAAGTATGCTTATTGACATTGAAAAATGCTCATGTAACATAATTAAGTGAAAAAATTGTGTACAGTATGATCCTATTTTTTCAATTTAAAAATATAAAAGTATATATTTATATGTTAATTGTAGGATTACTGGATTAGAGTTGATTTTTTAAAATTTTGCTTCTCTGCATTTTGAATTCTTCTATAATGATAGAATATATGACGTAATAAAATGTAATATTTTAGAGAATATATGATAATATGTAAGAGATATAAAATAAAATGTATATTTAATAGGTTATATATAATATATTAGATATATACTGATTACATATTAATATACTGAAGATATTATGTAACACCCTAGAGGCCTGGTGCACAAAATTCAAGCATGGGTACGGTCCCTAGGCCTGGTCTGCAATTTTCCCCAGCTGCTGGCAGCTGGCCCCACTCCCCTCACTGCCACACACTCCTGTTTCCCTTTTGTCATCAGCTGATCGGAGCCTGTTGACAGGTGGTGGTGGTGGAGGTGGGTGGGTGGGTGGATGGGGGACCAAGAGGTCAGCCATTTCTGCCTGCTTGCTGGCTCTGCCCAAGCTGTAGGTTGCCTTTTGTGTTTGGGGAAACTGGGGGAGGCCTTGGCCTGGCATCACTCATGTCCCCCACCACCCACTTTGGTACCCTGTTTGTCATCGGGTGATCAGAGCCTGCCATCCGGCCAACAGAAAGAACCGAGAGGTGGTCAGTGCATCTCACAGTGACTGGTTGAGTGGTCTTTCTTGTGGTTCCGACGTTAGGGTCAATTTGCATACTACCCTTTTATTACATAGGATAATAGGTTATATAATACAACATAATAGAATAGAATAATACTAATAATAAGTAATGTTAATAACATAATAATAAAAAGGGCTAGCTGAACTAAGAAAGTAAAATTCTCAGGCACAAACAAAAATGTGGGTATAGTAATTTATATTACCATTTTTAAGTCAGTTCATGAGTTATTAAGAGGACACTCAGTTATGGGCCATATTTTGAAAAACGGCTATGAAAGTCATTTTAAACTAGGCTAGAAAAGAAAAAAATAATAATTAATAAAAAATTAGACAATCTAAATGTCTAAAAATAAGGAATAGACTAAATAGTGGTTCTTTCCATAAACATGACATACAAACTTATGTCATAATGTCACTGAAAAATATTTAATGACATTGAGAGATGTTTATATTATAAATTGAAATAAGCAACGAGTTCTATGTGACATTTATACATACACATCTATAAAGAAGGTCTTAGAAGGATATATACCAAAATATTAATAGTGGCTAGCTATGGTGATAGGATTACAAATAAATTTTTCCTCCTTTCTGGCTTATTCACATTTTCTAAATATTAAAGTTGGGCTATTAAAATTTTTTTTCCTTAAAATAAAGAAAGATGTTATGATTTACTTATTGAAGTTTTTTTGGTGACTGAAGGTCAACTTGCATGCATGTTAGTACTAGTTATGCAAATTACAGGGCAAATAGAATACCAAGATTGTCCCCTTCTCAGCCCAATAGTGAAGGAGAAGAGAAGGAGAGGAACAAAGAAGGGTGAGGAGAGCCCCAAACTTAGTACCCTTGATGGATATCGAAAGCAGGCAGGGAAAGCTCTTTCATGTGCAGACTCCCACTCAGAATGTCAAGGGACCCAGAGACTCAGAAAGGTTGTTTACCATTTTATTCAGTCCTCGCCTCACTTTGAGGTAGAATTTGAAGAGTAAGCTGATGATGAGGGTTCGCTTATATTCTACCATGCCACCCTCAGCTCCTGGCGGAATGTAAATCTCATCCAGGACCAGCTGGCACGCATCGCTCAGCATTTGGTCATCCCATTGCCTAGTAGGAAAGAATGCAAACATTTCACAAAAGAGGCACTAAACTGATAGAACAAGGGAAGACGGAGAGCAATCTGTATCCATCTTTGAAATCAACACAAAATGTCCTTAAATATTGCATCTGCTTTATTTAGAATATGATGCAGTGAGAGAAACATCAATGTGAGGGAGAAACATCAATCTATTGCCTCCTGAATGTGCCCCGACTGGGGATCAAACCCATAACCTAGGTATGTACCCTGACGGGGAATTGAGCCACAACCTTTTGGTGTATGGGATGAGGCTTCAACCAACCACGCCACCAGTCAGAGTGTGATGGGAATCGTTAAGATCTACTCTCTTAACAACTTTTAAATATATAATACAGTATTATTAACTACCAGAGGCCTAGTGCATGAATTCGTGGGGTCCCTTGGCCTGGCCTGTGGGATCAGGCTGAAACCGGCACTCCAACTTCCCCTGAGGGATCCCAGATTGTGAGAGAGTGCAGGCCAGGCTGAGGGACCCCAGGGGTGCATGATAGAGGCCAGGGAGGGACTTGGGAGGTTGTCCAGCTGGGTAGGAACTGCAGGAGGGCTCTAGGGTATGTCCGGCCCATCTCACTCAGTCCCCATCGTCTAGACCCCAGTAGCAAGCTAACCTACCAGTCAGAGCATCTGCTTCTTGGTGGTCAGCGCATGTCATAGAGAACAGTTGAGCGATCTTAGTATATCATTAGCATATTACACTTTGATTAGTTGAACGGACGACCAGATGACTAGACACTTAGCATATTAGGCTTTTATTATATAGGATAGGCACTATGCTATACACTAAATACCCATGAATTATTCATGTTATAGCTGGAAGTTTGTACTTTTAACCCCCTTCTTCCATTTGTGCCCTCCTTTCCCTCCCTGACCCCACCAAGTGCAATCACCCATCTGTTCTCTGTATTGAGAGTGATGAAAGGAGGCCATTTAACCTTTTGGAATATTTCATCTTCTTTATGTGGTTTAAAGAAATTTTTAGGTATCTTAGGAGATAGCATTAGAAATGTTTACTTACTTTCTAGGTTAATTAAGAGTGAAAATTTTCAGGTTATGCTTACTTTTATTAATTTGTGCAGTAATCTTATTACAGACATGACAATGAAAGAATTACTGTACCTTGAAATATGTTGGTTTGGGGTGGCTTTAATTTCTTTATCTTTTGTTTGCAGCAATTAAAAAATTTAAACAAATATATAGCTATATTTTATAATCAGAAAAAAAATCTCTAAGTGCTATTTTCATTAAAATATTAAAATAGGAAGGCCTGGGTTCTATGCTCCAGACATACTGTGACCTACCTCCCGACGAGCTGCTTGCAGGTTTGGTTTGCAGAGACCACAGTGGGGCCAACACGCCCATAGAATATTTTAAGGTCCTTGATTGTGTCTGTGCCATCTTCAAACTTCACACTCATCCCAGCATTGACAATGGCGAAGGCATTCTCCTGGCGTTGGGCGAGCCGCAGTCCTGACACAAAGTGCCACTGGAGGGATAAGGACACATATGGAATACCTTACTCAATGAAGAGAAAATAAATAAAAACACTCAGAAAGGTTCGTGCTTGTCTCTACTGTGTGCCAAACAGGGCACTTAAGTGATTATTAATAATAAAAAGGACCCTGGGAATGGACTGGAATTCTCTGTTATTAACTGTGGTGCTGACGGTATGTGAGCACTGGCCCCAGTGTTTTACATATGTTAATTTTTGATCCTCACAGTAACTGTACTCATTTCCAATTTATTGATGAGGAAATAGAGGTTTGGTAACTTACACAAGGTCACACAGTAAGTGGCAGAGCTGGGGTTCAAACCCAAGCCGTCTGGCTTCAGAATCTACGCTGATCTACTTACAACTCCACTCTTGACTTCGGGCAAATGACTTAAACTGGGTCTTAATTTTCTATGAAATGAGAAGGTTGGGTTTGATCAGAAGGTGCCTCAAGGATGAGGGGGAGGATCAAGAGGTGGAGTACCTTGCTCTGAGAGATACTTAATGAAAGAGTTTACCTTGATCTTTAATGAAAGAATTTACCTTGCTTGAAAGTCTTCTGAGGTGGTTGCCTGCTAGAACATGCACAAACTCGCTAATGAAGCAATAGATATGGGGCTCGAGCTCCCATCCAGTCTTATTTTATGGGGCTCCTCCAGCTGCCATTCACCCCAAACGAATGACCAGTCCCTTCTCTCCACTGACCTATGCTTTCCTTTCCTTTTGGAAGGCAGCTATGCTCACCACTATACCACCAATGCGGACGGTTCCTTTCCTTTTGAACAACACCAGGGAAGAGAAGTTAGGCCTGACAGGAAAGCAAATGAAATGGTCATTGAGAATCTGGCCCTTCCTGAGCATAGCCAATCATCTCCCTGCAGCTGCTCGTTGGAAAAGGAGATGGCACCAGCCCGGGGAGTCTGTCTGTGGCTCCTGCACAGGGCTCAGGATTAGCAGTGTGGCCCTGGGTGGGCAGCGGGTCAGGAGTCCTTACCTCTGTAGAGTGGGGAATGTAAACAGATGACACAATCTCTTCTGACTTCAGGTCTACTTCAGGCAATCTCTCAAGGAAATGGCCGTCTAAAGGAATCTGCCGTTCTCCTTCTATCAGAGAAATGACCTTGATTAGAATGCACGTGTCCAATTGGAGAATACCCAGCCTGGGGCAGAGGCGATGTATCGGGTGAAAAGAGGGAGTGCAGGCTGGGGGTCAGACGATGTGGGTTCTAGCTCCAGGTTCCAGGCTGTGTCACCTTAGGCAAGTCGCAGATCCTCTGGGGCTTCTGGCTCCTCATCATCGGAATGAAAGGTTGGGCCAGATAAGCTGGAAAGGCTGTCCGGAAACAACCCAGTTCCACAAGTGGGAAAAAGGGAAGAATGGATTTCACGTGTGGAAAACCTGAGGTCCTGAGGTCCGGAGAGGTTAGATGACCTGTCCAAAGTGCTTAAGGCAGGACTAGTGACAACGTGGGGTGCCTCAGTTATAGCTTCTTTTCTTTAAGCAGTTTGCCCTGCTTTCTTATTTGATCCACCATATTTTTTAAATGTGATTTTAACCAAAGAAAGGGTTACAACAGTAGTTCTATGAATAATATGCATTGCTTTTATTTCCTTAACTACAATCTTTTCCTTTGGCAAGGAGGAAACTGGCTGTGAATAAAGAGAGAAGTAATGCATCATGTGCCCATGAAATCGATTTCGTTTAAAATGAAAAGTCGTAGAAGAAAAATTCCACCTTCAGGAAACTCTGAAATTGAATATGCCATAAATCTTGAGATGTACCTCAGACATTTTTTGATAACTGCTTTTGGACTGTGCATGAATGTGACCAAACAGCTGAGAAAAATTATCTGGTGCAGTAACTTATCTATGAGATATAGAATATCTAGAGAGCAGGATAATTGATCGCAGCTTCATCCTTATGTCTGAGGGAATGTAGCTATCACCTATACATATCTGGTAAGTCAAAGTTGGATATGCTTGGGTTCCCACGTCATAGTTCATGAAAGGAGCTACTTGACAGTGATAATTATAAAAGAAAATGCTTAAACGTTGGTCTCTTACCTTTAGATATCAGATTGATGGTAGCATTTCCTGCTGCTAAAATTGGATTTAGGTCAGAAAAATCCGGCCTGCTCACCACATGTCCTCCTAAAGTCTAAACAAATAAAGGTGGCATTATTTATTTATGTTTTTTTTAGTAACACTTAGCTATTTAACAGGTAAGCAATTATCTATGCAGGGATCTTGTGTTAGCTTTTAACTTTCTTCTTTGCTTCATGGAAACATCTGGCAGAGCTCTGGGGCAGTGAAGTAGATTCGGGCAACATATGGGGCAAGATTCCCACCCCTGACTCCACTCAAACTCATTGCCTGAGAAAATAATCCTTTCCCATGTGTTACCAGCAGAAAGCTCTCTTTGGGAACTGACCCTAGAGTGAGCGTCTGTAACACAGGGGAAGGTGGAGACTGCAGCCTGAGAAAACGCTAGAGACCCGGGAAATGGAACTCATTTTCTAAATGTTTGCGGTGCTGCTGTGCAATAGAATTCTCCCCTCTTGCCCAAACCGTCACTGATGAGGACCTCAGAAGGGAGCTAAGAAGGCAAGATGATGAGAGGAAGCCATGGTCCAGAAAAAGGGATAGAATATGCCTATAGTGAAAACATATGGTGGATTTTGAGAATCAACAGAAATAGAGTCAGAGACAACTAGGAAAAATTTGTCCCTCTCCCAGCCCCACTGAACTACTCACCATGTGCGGAATGGGTAGTGGTTTGAACCAATTTTCTCTTAAATCTTAGATAAAAAGGATACCTTGGAAGCTAGATAACTGGGAGATGTCCAAGAATTGACATTTGGGATACACATGTTTGGAAACTGACCTCATCGCAAAGCTCCAAGAGGAGAACCATCCATAAAAGAGTATTTCAGGAAGGCAGGCCCTTGTTTACTAAACCTTCCACAGACTGTCAGAACCAGGTAGAATCTTAGAGACAGTCTATTGGGTTGAACTTCAGTTTTATTTTTAATTTCAGAGAGGAAGGGAGAGGGGGAAAGGGTTAGAAACATCAATGATGAGAAAAAATCATTGATCAGCTGCCTCTGCATGCCTCCTACTGGGGATCAAGCCCGAAACCCGGACATGTGCTCTGACCAAGAATTGAACTGTGACCTCCTGGTTCATAAGCTGGCGCTCAACCACTGAGCCACGCTGGACAGGCTTAATTTTTACAATGGAGAAACCGTGCCTTAAAGTGGTTTCTCTAGGATCATGCCACTCATAGGTGATAGGCTGAGATTAGAATTTGGACACCTTCAGATTCCAGGAGCATAATCTTGTTATATAATATGCTGTTTCTAACTTTGGGCACACACATACACACACACACACACACACACACACACACACACACTCACACTCATGTTGTGGAGATTTATTAAACACTGACTTGTTGGATTTCCTCTTCAGAGTAATGTTTGCTCAACTGACCAGACTATATGTCTGTCTGTAACTATGGCTCACTTACTATGACACTAGAGAACTTACCGCCATACTCCTGATCTGGACTCCGGCAAGCGTCCTCAGATGCGTCAGGAGGGCACGGTAGGTCTTAGTCTTCTCCTTTGGTTGATCCGAAACAATAAAATGTAAGGCATCCTTCATCTGGGCGAGGCTGCAGCCCGCGCCGATGGTCACCCCTGAAAGTAAACCACTGGGATGAAACCTTTTAGTAATAAGACACCTGGGCTACATGGAAGCCACCTTTCAAATAGATCTTCTCTTTTCACATGAATTTAGAATGACATCAACCAAGATTAAGATTACTTCTGGCAATGTGCATTATTCCCAAATGCTAGGTACCAAATTCTTTTTTCTCAGTCCTATACACAGTCATATATGCCACATATGCTAATATATGTCCATCACAGATATTTGAAATTTATTAGTTTATTTCCAATTTAGTGTTTTCCTGAATGTATTGATCAAATATAAAACTTTCAGCCAAGACTTTATAAGATTTTTAAAAGCTCAGTGAGCCCATGTGGGGATTGAGCTGCACATTTGCGTGGTCCACTGGTCTTCCTTCCACAGCCATCACTTCCTACTGTTCCCTTGTCAGAATGAGAATAGACACTACCTGTGCCTCGGGCCAGTTCCATGCAGGTGAACCCACAGGGGATGCTTTGAGTAGTGATGCCATCTGGCTTAGATATTCTTAAGGGGGCAATACTGCCTCTAGGGGGTGAAAAAAACCTTTCTTTTTATGTATAAAGCTCTGATCTACATCTATACTAATAAAAGGGTAATATGCTAATTAGACTGGGAGACCTTCCGGATGTCCTTCTGGACAAAGGTGAAAAGAATTAATGGGCAGACTGTCTTCAGATTAGCAGGTGAGAGGAGAAGCAGTCAATTTTCCTTTTGATTGATGTTTACTCACTGGAAAGAACCCTATTTTACGTAACATTTTTAGCTCCTATAACGTGTCCTCCATTCAGATGCTGAGTTTTGGTAGTGGACGGTGGGATATGTTTCTCAGACAGCCTTATTTGGTGCCATGTAGAAGCAGTACTTGACTAAGAGTAAGAAGAGATGGGATTTAGTCTTGACTTAACCAAGTGATAGCTGTGCAAAGTTGGGAAGTTATTTCAGCCTTTAACTCTACAAATCCTTTAGGATAGCAGAGATGCCAAGGCTACCTGCTCTATATACTCCCACGGTTGTTGTGAAGATAAAGAGAAATGTGATATGAAAGCACTTGCTAAATTGTGAAAAGAACGTGAAATAACTTGGAAATTTTGTAGTCTAGGTGGTGTGTGTGTGAGTGTGTGTGTGTGTGTGTGTGTGTTTAGATGAGCCTTAAATTTGTGAGTCAGGAAGTAATGTCTAGCGGGCTCAGTTGGTTAGAGCATTGTCCCGTGAAACAACAGGTTGTGGTTTCAAATCCTGGTCAGGGCACATAGCTGAGTTTTGGATTAGATCCCCTGTCTGGGCATGTCTCTCTCTCTCTCTCTCTCTCTCTCTCTCTCTCTCTCTCTCTCTGTCTCTCTCTCTCTCTCTGTCTCTCTCTCTCTCTCTCTCTCATAAATCAAAACATCATGGTTTGATTTGCATGCTCAGATTGCAGGGTCGATCTCCAGTAGGGGGCATGCAGGAGGCAGCTAATTAATGATCCAGTCTGATTGATGTTTCTATATCTCCCTCTCCCTTTCTCTCTCTGAAATCAATAAAAACATATAAGAATGTTTAAAAAATAAAATAAAAACATAACCTCGGGTGAAGGAAAAAAAGAAAAGAAGGATGTCTAGCAAGACGCTTTCCTACCTAGAGGCCAGCCAATGTCTTAAGTCTTCTTATTCAGTCAGCCTTCCCGTACCTGGCTGAACTATGTGGCGTCTTCCTGCCCTTATGGCCCCTATGACAATGCAGTCCTCAGTGACACAGCTGAGTGGAGTGCGTTAGCTTGATAAAGCTCACAAATACACAAAGTACATGCTCAATAAACATTTCTGAATGAATAAATGAGGTCAGCAGAAATCCTATGAAGTGCTCAAATCAGCCCATTGTATATAATGAACAGTCCACCAACAGCCAATCATTACACCTTATTTGAAAAAAGAAGGTGCATACCGTTGTCTGTGCTGTCCACAAAATACAGTTCTGGAAGCCCAATTGGAGATATGAAAACTGGATGGAACTCATCTTTGAATTTAATGCCGGGTCCTTAAAGAGAAAAGCATTTAAAGCAATTAGGAAGGGAAATCAATGGGTGCTACTAGATGTTGCTTACAGATAATCAAGAGGGAAAATGGTGACAAAAATGACATTTGCAAAAGAAAGCAACAAAGCATTTTAAAGGCAGAGGCATCCTTTAGTAAAGATGAATTGCATTTAGGAGGAGTTTAAAGAGACACGGGTGTTTGGGTTACCTAGAGAACATACTTCAAAACACCCACCCACTGTGGTGTTCCCCATGACAAGGGGGGCCTTGGGGTAATTGGCTTTCAGCTCCAGGAGGTCGTTGAGGGTCACAGGGGTCATCCAGGCGGTCCTTTCCCCTTGAAACGTCAGCCTTCTCTTGTTTGGATCTTCCGCCATCCTCTGCAGAGAAGCATAGCCCACAGACTCTTAGGTGAGGCTGCTGGGCTGCATGCCGTGAGGATATACACTGCTCTGGGTGTCCAAATGGCCCGCTGGCCAATTTTAACTTTCTGATGAGACCTAACTTCTAGGGAACAGGAAAGGATGGCTTTGTCTGAGACTAGATTTGTAAGTTTTGTGTGGGCACCATTGCATTAAACATCATAATGGGTGTCTGCCCGTCAATGCCTGCATAAAGAGTAGAGTAGACGCTGTTTGTGAAGTAAGGGTGTGAAGAGGAGGCCGCATGGTATGATGAGTGTCTACAGGGCCCGGCTTCTCCCTCTAGTTCTGTCCCAAGAATGACTCAGAGGGGCCTCATCTTTGGGATTAGGTGATTTTTATTTATTTATTTTTTTAGGATAAAAGTTGCTTATAGGCCAAGTTACCCTTGAAAAACATCCCTTAAATCCGTGGTTGGCAAACTGCGGCTCGCAAGCCACATGCGTGGCTCTTTGGCTCCTTGAGTGTGGCTCTTCCACAAAATAGCCCGGCCTGGGTGAGTTTATTTTGGAGAAGTGGTGTTAGAAGAAGTTTAAGTATAAAAAATTTGGCTCTCAAAAGAAATGTCAATCGTTGTACTGTTGATATTTGGCTCTGTTGACTTATTAGTTTGCCAACCACTGCCTTAAATCATCCAACAGGTATAGTATATGTGGATGTTTTTATAACTCTATATTTATACACATGTGTATCTACATCAACATGTATGCATATAATTGCAAAATACTAGGAGTGTCCAAGTTCTCACACTCTGAGGGGTGTGCAGGGAATGAGACTCTGAAAAGCCAGTAGAATCATATCCCTCATCTCATGCTCTCTCCAGGGCATAGTCATGGAATAGAACGATGGGCCTATCACACTGTTTATATTCTCTCTCTCTCTCTCCCACCTGAGTTGAAATCACAGAGTTAATTGTAAGAATAATTTAATCCCATCATAATAACTATCATTTGAATCTTACTTTACCAGTTTTACAAAACGCCTTAAACGTATCTCACAGAGTCTCTGTGTGACATTGGACATCACCTGCCAGCTCTGAGCTCAGACCCTTCAATGGAGGGGGTGGGACCAAAGTACTTCTGAGGTCCTGGCAGCCTCATGCCTCAGTCTAAACTATCTGCTTCAAATTATTCACAGTGGAGCTGAACAAGTTCCTGAAAAGGGGTTGTTATAGTGGGCACAATTCCAACTTCTAACATCTAATGCTCTGCAATGCCACAAATTACCGGGTAATTCAAAAGGCTTGTAACACATTATGTTATGAAATAACAAAAGTAAAGTGTCTTACTATCAGTTCTGGAGGGAATATCGGTTCCTGGGATGGATCCAAGGGCTGGAATTCGTCTTCATTATACAGTTTGGTACATATCTCGACAAAACAAAATTAAAGACAAGTGCAACTTCAGAGTTACTGGGAGATGTACGGGAGCCTCTAACTGTGGGACTTCAGAGTTAGGGCCTGACCCTCTGATACCTCAGGCACAAAAGGTGGGTGCCAGAGCCCACGGTGTCCCCATGGGATCCTCCCCACCTTCGGAGGACCATGACGGAGCCCCTGGCAGCTTTACTGAGCTCAGGCTGGCTCTTTGGGTGTCAGGAGTTGGGTTTTAAGCTTCTGTGCTGGATCTCAAGTGTTATTTGCAGATACGTATTTGCCATGAGCATAAAGAGGCACCCCTGTGTATGTCCCATGATTGGGGGTGAGGGCATGGGGAAATCCAGATTAGCACAGAAAGTTGCAATGCTTCTGACGGAAGAAGACAGCCTTCTGTGGTGACTGGCCTCATGAAAGTCAAAGAGCTGCCTATTTAGGGGACTTTTGAAGGCTGTTTATGCCCTGAATTTACTGATAAGAGTAGAAAACGTGAATACATTTGGATCTATTGGGTATTTTTCCAGTCAAACCCAAATGCAGCGGAACACCAATACTTACCTTTTCCTGTCCCTTCACAGAAGACCTTTCTTCATCCTGATCCATGCAACATTTTCCCGATCCTTTCATCTGACAGACAGTTGATGCCTTCGGAAGGAATGCCGTTTAAAACAAAATCATTGGTTGATTCTTTAAATTCTGACCTGAGTACCAGGCAGCGCCCAGGCCTCACAGGAGGAGATCATAGAGTGTGTCCTTGCCCTCAAGGACCCTGTAATGGGCTGGGGTGGGGAGCAAGGCATTCAGTCACTGAACAGCTAGAGAAAAAGCAGGAATGTGCACCACACTCATGAGAGGGTCTTGTTAATGGTCTCTCTCAAGTCTTGGGGGGGGATGAAGAGAGTTAGAGGAGTGCTGGAAAAACACCTAACTGAGACCTTGCCTGTTGAAAGTATGTCTCCTCTTTAGAATCATAGGATACTGCACTGTCCAGTTACTGTAACTCCATGCACTCATTCCCGTCCTGTCTTTCCAGGCTTATTCTTCTTAAGGCTCCTCTGTGTCTTCCCTTCCTGTTCACTAATTCTCTTTCACACATCTTCCTTCAAAGCTTATAGACATGGCATAGGGGATATACTGAGATTTTAATAATTTTGCTATTCAATAGATGCAAACTCTACTGAAGAAAATGAAATATAGATTTAGAAATAATTAAATCGGTTGAAAAATTTTCTCTATATATTCTTTATGTTAACTTACCGCGCAGAAAGTATTTCCACTTTCTATAATTGGTCGGTATCCAGTACAGCGACACAAATTACCTGATTAAGAAGAGATCAATTTTTAACAAATGATATAGAAATATATTGCATATTTTTCCTTCATGTTTTCAGTTATAATAGCAAGTTATAATAGCAATTAAATTCTTTTTTTTTTCTTCCCAAACCAGCAAAATTGCTCTTTGAAACAGAGATGTAAAAAAATAGATCTTGTGCCAGAGTTTACAACATAATCTCATAATGGTTGCTATGTGAATTACAGGCATAGAATCTGGGAGGAAATAGTCCATTGCTATAAGACTGTGTATATTAAAAAAAAAAAAAAAAAGAAAAAGCAAGAAAAATCACAATATATCTGATTTTTCAAAACTCCATATACTTCACTAGTGTGGGTTATTTCATTGAACAAAGATTACCTATTGTTCAAATCTATTCAGGTTTGGTTAAAATTATAATTGAAACCATAGGCCAAAGTTTTAGTACTTAGTGAGAAACTGAAAAAATTTGAGTAAAGAAGTTGTTGAGAGATAAGGAAAAACATTAGAGAATATTTCCATATCAGTTACCATAAAATTTATGTTGAATTTTTAATTTGCTTTAGTCTACATCTTTTCATGATAAAACTGAATTTTTCTAGGTCTTTTAATTGAAAGGGACCAAGAGCTTTCTTGTGATATTCAGATATTTGCTCCTACAGCTTTCACCAAAGAACTAATGACCAGTTACTTTAAAACTAGGTATGTTTGTTACAGAAGACTACATTTCATAACATGACATACTCTCTTTTTTTGTAGAAAATTGTGTTTGTTCACCAAAACTTGACAGCTATTTGTTATAGAAAATTGAATCCATGCCCTAACCAGTTTGGCTCAGTGGATAGAGCGTCAGCCTGTGGACTGAAGGGTCCCAGGTTCGATTCCAGTCAAGGGCATGAACCTTGCTTGCGGGCACATCCCAGTAGGGAGTGTGCAGGAGGCAGCTGATCAATGTTTCTCTCTCACCGATGTTTCTGACTCTTTATAAAATATCAATAACATATATTTTAAAAAAGAAAATTGAATTCATCACCAAGCTTATTGTGATATGCTTCTATGACCTCTTTGATCTTATAATAAACCCAACCAGAACATAAAACTGTAAAGTATCTGAAAGCCTATTCTCTTTGTAAAATTACTATAAGTAAGTAGAATTCATGAATGATCTTAACACTTTAATTTAAAAAATAAACAACAAAATCTTGTTCTTCCATACTGCCCAAATTTCCACTTTTAGGAAAGATTCTATTGAAAGTGTTATCAATAGCACATCTGAATGGCTTTGCAGAAGGACAATGGGCTCTATGAAGGGAGAAAGTTTTGTGATAAAACCAATATAGCCCCAATTCTTGGCCTATCTACTGACAAAATGAAGGCAGCACTTCCTGGAAAGGACTTGGGTGAAGCGAGGTAGTAAAGAGGAAGCCCAAAGCTCTGCCACAACTTTCTCTAGTTGCTTGGTTCATTCCTATCTTAGGTCTTGCCTGCAGAAGGCCAAGAAGGCTCACCTCCAAGAGCTTCCATTATTTGCTCAGGGGTCGGCTCTGGGTGGTTCCTCAGCAGCGTGTAGATGGACATCGCCATCCCTGGGCTGCAGAAGCCACACTGTGTGCCGTGGCACTTGGCAAGTCTTTCCTGGGAGGAAAGGGTACATTATTTATGCACTAAACCTTTGGGTTCCGTATACTGGACAGGAAATAAAAGAGAGTGAGAAATAACAATTTACTTCATGCATTCTATACAAAGAATCTATGCCATGAAGATGCAGATGTGAGACACGACTCTGGGTTCCTCTGTGTGACTCTGTCCCATGTGTCTCTTGCATGGTGCTCACCTAGATGGCTCAAACATTTTCCAAATAGCACTCCCCCTGAAATGAAAGCCACATAGTTCAACTATGGCTAAACTTAAAGGACAGATATTCCATAATATTTTAATAACTATATATAGTGTCAGGTGGGTACTAGACTTATTGAGGAGCAGTCAAGCATAATATTTGCTTACTCCATCATCTTGGAGGGAACCTTGGAAGTTAAATAAATGTCTAACCAATATGCTGTACACCTGAAACTAATATATTATTGAATATCAAGTGTAATTAAAAAAATGTTAATGCAACAATGGCATATGCAACCATAAAAAAAAAAAAAAAAAAAAAAAAAAAAAAAGGACAGACATTGTTCTAGTGCTAAAGGGAAATGTGGCTGTGTGGCTTCAGATGTGGCATAGAAACTGGCTGTAAATGTGGTGGTCAATCTTAACAACTGGATCTGTGGGGGAAAAAAGCCCTGATTTGTAGTTTCTACCAATTTCAGCTGTGCAAATATTTCCAATAGGGCTGGCATCAGGCTTCCAGTGTGATGTCTTTGAATGCGGATCTGGGGAGAGATGTACAGTGGAATACCATTCTGTGGAATTTCCACCAAGTAGATATAATAGACAAATAATCTTAAGGGTATAAACAAGAGTAAATGTAGTAAAATAATTAGCAGATGATGAATGATGATATTTATTAACTTTGTTTTTGTCATTACTTATTTAATTTTAAGTTTGTGTAGTTTCATTGTTAATAATGGCTGTGTTTAAAGAATGGCTCACAAAGTTCCTGAAAGTTTAAGAATCAGCTCTCACAAGCCAGTATAAGCCTATTCCAGGGCACTACTGAACAAATCAATATTTGAGAGAGACTTCTGGTCAAGGAGGTAAATGCTGTGCTTGACTTCTCCCATGACCACATCAAAATTACAATCAAATTATAAACCAACCATCACTGAAAACCACCTGAAGACTAGCTGAATGGGATTCTTACGACTAAGGATTTAAAGAAGAGGCCACATAGTGACTGGTAGGAGAGGCAAAGACACAAAACAGGCTGATCCCACACCCACCCATGATGGTTAAGAACAGGGTGGGCTACCTTGGCTGTGGAGGGAGCAAAGGATCCTAGCCTCATATCCAGAGTACCAGTTGCCAGGAAGAGGAGTCTTTACAATACTTGGCTGTGAAAATCAGCAGGGGTTCTGTCTGAGTGAGACTGAGAAGTGCTGGAGACCCAGGCATTCTCTTAAAGTGCCTGAGCACAGATTTACTTAGCCACAAACATCTGCCCCAAGTTATAGCAACAGGAAAGCAGCTTGAAAAAAGCCAGGGACATGAGGGCACCCGAATCATCTGGCTTCAGGTGAGGGCTGGAGGGGCGGGTCTCTCTTGGACAGAAAATACTAGAGTGCACACCATTGTTCTTTGGTTGAGCTCTCCTCCCACATAGCCATCAGTTGGACAACATTGTTCCTATGTTGAGCCCTTCTCCTGCCTGGCCTGCTGGTGCAGGTAGTGCCAAATCTGATTTTCCAATTAATTACACTGTTCACCCCACCCTAGTGATTCATTAAGAACCTGCCCTACCCAACTATGCACAAACCTGAAACCTCTTTAAATTGACAGGTCTCAGCCTACCCCGTTGACTTCCTTAACATATCTCAGAGACACACGAACTCTAGACAAGTAGCATCTGGCCCCAGCATGCCTCATACCTCTGACACAAGTGGCAGCTGGCCTCAGTTTGCAGCTTAACATCTCCCAGGCACCTCCAAGTTTAGCACAGATGGCAACCATCTGCAGATCACTTTGTAGCTTCTACGTGGTGGCCTTGGGCCAGGCATAGCAAGTGACTTGGTCTGCCCCAGAGATCCTCCCAAGAGCTCCCAGAACCATCATACCTGGTTTTAGGCCACACCAGAACACCAACCAATTAGCCACACAAACAACAGACCCAAAGGATGGCCAGCGCAGGCACCGGAACCTTGATAAAGCAAAACCACTCCATGGAATCAGCCCCTGAAAAACAGCTTGTCTGCTGTAGTCACAGACATTCCTCACAGCCAGTTAGCCTGGGGTCAATTTATCTCACTGATATTGCCACAGCAATGAAAGCTCAGCAATAATAAGAGGGCACAGACAATCCACTCGTGTGATGAAGGAGAATGCCTCACTGGGCCCTACAGGACACCTATTATATAAGGCAACTCTGCCAAGACTAGAAGATGTAACAGATTCATCTAAAGTAGAAAAAATAAAACAAAACGAAACAAAACAAAAAAACCGCAGAGAATCAGCCAACATGGCTGGGGAAACAAAGAAAAATATCCCAAATGTAAGAACGGGACAAAATTTCAGAAAAAGGGCTCAGCCGAAACTGGTTTGGCTCAGTGGATAGAGCATTGGTCTGCAGACTGAAAGGTCCCAGGTTTGATTCCGTCAAGAGCATGTATCTTGGTTGCAGGCACGTTCCCAGTAGGGGGTGTGCAGGGGGCAGCTGGTCGACGTTTCTCTCTCATTGACATTTCTAGCTGTCTATCCCTCTCCCTTTCTCTCTATGGAAAATCAATAAAATATATTATAAATAAAAAGAAAAAGAAAAAGAGCTCAACAAATGGAGACAAGTAATCTACCAGATGCAGAGTTTAAAACACTGCTTACAAGGATGTTCTATGAACTTAGGGGAAGAGTGGATGAATTTAGTGAGAACTTCAACAAAGAGAGAAGAAACATAAGAATGACAGTCAGAAAACATAAAAAAAGAATCAGTTAAGGATACAATTTCTAAAATGAAGCCTGCATTTTTAACATGATATGCTAATTTGAAAAAATATATGCAGCCTTATATTCATTGCAGCAATATTTACAATAGCTAAGATATGGAAACAACGTAAATGTCCGTCAATGAACTAGTGGATAAAAAATTGTGGTACAGAATCAATATATGCAAAGTAGGAAGATAGTGGCCTTAGTTAAACACCTGTAATCACCGCCTCCCACAACCACATCAAAATTACAGAGGCACGAAAATGGAAGAGACTGATGATTCTCAGAGGGAAGAGAAGTGGGGAAGGGGCGGGAAGTGATTAAACAAAGATCTTATATGCATATATGCATTATATATAGACACAGACAATAGGAAAATGGAGGCCTGTGGCAGGTGGGAACCAGGTGAAGGGGAACAAGGGGGGGAGGGTGTGGAATAATCTCAACAATAAAGAAAAAAAAAATTTAAAGCCATGGTACATATATACAGTGAAATATTACTTGGCCTTAAAAAAGAATAAAATTTTACCATTTGGACAACAGATGAACATATAGAGTATTATGTGAGTGCAGTAAGTCAGACAAAGACAAATACCATATTATCTCACATTTGAAATCTAAAGAACAAAACAAACAAACAAAACAGAAGCTGACTCATGAATACAGAGAACAAACTGATAGTTGCCAGATGGGAGGGCAGGGGTTAGAGGACTGGGTGAAAAGGTGGAAGGAATCAAGAAGTACAAACTGGCAGATACAAAACAGTCATGGGGATGTAAAGTGCATCATAGGGAATATAGTCAATAATATTGTAATAACTGTGATTATTATAACAGGTTACAACCTGTTATCTTCCATAAACATCTGCTTTTCTATCTCATTTTCTTTTCTCATAAGACTGAACTGTTCTTGTTTGGTTTGGTGCCAGCTGGTACTAGACTTACCAGGGGGATCACTTCATAAGTTACAGTAATGTCTAACCACTATGTTTTACACCTGAAACTAACATAATATTGAATGTCAAATGTGATTTTGAAAGGTGACTGGAGAGAAAGAAATCTGATAGGCTGCGGCATGAGGTGCTTCCGTAACTGTGAAGGTGGTGAGGCAGGTATGCCATGCACTGTAACCAAATACTCATCAATGGGAACACACTGTCAGAGGACGCTCTTGGCTTCTATGCTCCAACCACAGTTTTCGAGGGGAAAGAATGTCAAGGGGAAATATGGCTATTTACCATTTTTCTTTTTATACACTGCTTTTAAAACAACTTTTGCAGCAGTTCCTATGCTAGTATATGCAAATAGCATCGCCATTTCCTCAGAAAGTCCAGCAAACTTTGCTAAACATGTTGTCATTTTAGCTGTGTTTTATTGCCACCGGGATGCTCAGTTTCTCCTGAGACATTTGGTGAGTATGGGGCTTATTTGTACACACAATTAGCCTCTCATTTAGAGGTCAGTATTTTGAATGTGGTAGACAACCTGTTATCTTCCATAAACACCTGCTTTTCTATCTCATTTTCTTTTCTCATAAGACTGAACTTTCTTGTTTTGTTTAGGGCAAAGGCAAGGCTGAGAAGTTAAATAAGATATATTAAAATTAATAAAGAAAACTTTATTTATACACCAATCTTTGAAAAGATTCCTAGTTACAAAGCATGGAATCTAACCAAATGGGAATTTAAAAGGACAAAGGATCTCACAGTTGGCAACCTATTTAGAGTACATGGGACCATGAGGGATACCTATACCAACACCTGGTCCCAATCAGAATACACGCTTACCTGCACGGGGTGGATCCTGGTTTTGATGCTTCCGATACCTTCCACCGTGGTGACAGCAGCCCCATACAGAGAACAGATGGGCACCAGGCATGCGGTGACTGGATAATGACTGTGAGAGAATTGTGTCAAGAGAACACCTGGGAATCATAGGGAGTGGGTAACATAATTCAGGGAGTAATGTCGGTCTGGGAGAATCACTGGACTGTATTTCTATGAGAATACAGAGAACTCTAGAAATAAAACCATAAATTTCTGGAAGTGTTCAAGAAAGGACTTACTTATGGCTGGTGTAGGATATGAAAAAGAAATGGAAAAATAGAATAAGAAAGTGTTTTGTGTAGGGCCTCACAGAGACCTTCAATTCTCTATTTTTCCCCCTCATTCTAGGGAAATAAATGTTTTACTGAGCATAAGAAGACTTATATAAATCAACATGGGTTAGTTATATCCAGTGACTCCCAGCCATGCAAACCTTTTAAAAATACAAATACTCTGGTTGCACACTACGTAATTATATATAATCTGATGGGAAGAAAGTCCATGGGAAAGATCTAGAACTTGGGAAGCTGCAGGGAGAGCAGGCCCAGAGCTGTGTGAGTGCCATGGGCACCTGGGGAGAGGGAGAGGGGTGAATATGGACAGCAAAGCGAGAGGGTCCACAACCTTCCCAGATGTGCCCAAGCAGGGCCCTGGCCAACACAAAGGATACCGGATCTTCTTGGTCTTGGGGTCATATCTTGACACCATGACAGTGCAGGCGCCACAGCCTCCACTCCCACAGCCGTACTTGGTGCCTGTGAGGTGGACTGGAAAGAAGCAAGTCAAGGAAAAAAAGGACCCAGGCTCCTTTGCTTTTATTTTTTAAAATATTTTAAAATTGATTTCAGAGAGAGGAAGGGAGAGGAAGAGAGAGATAGAAGCATCAACAATGAGAGAAAATTATCCATCCTCCTACATGCCCTCTACTGGAGATTGAGCCTGAAATCCTGGCATGTGCCTTGCCTGGGAATCAATAGTAACATCCTGGTTGATGGGGCAACACTCAACCACTGAGCCACACAGGCTGGGCCCCTTTGCGTTTTACATTCTTTTTCCTTGGATGCTGACAAGTAACATGTTCTCTTGAGTTCCTTGCTCAAGAGTTCTTCTTTTGTATATAAAGGAGCTCATTGGTAAAGGTGAGAAAAAATTTTCTTTTTCAGATGCATTTCTAAATGCAAATTTTTCATATTTTGGGAGATAATAAGATGGCACTCCCGAAGGGACTAGGGCAACTCTGTGCAACTCAACACATTACCATTTTGGCAGCACACCATCTGGATAGTCCCACTACAGGGAGTACGTGAAGACTTCAGAGAGCCTCATGCCTGTTAGATCAGGGGTTGCATCCAAATGAGGAAGGAAAAAGCCGGTTAAATCCAGAGTTCTGGACCACAAACTCTGGACTCAGGTTACGTTATTGCTGTGGAGGTGGTGTGTGTGCAAAACTTAGAAAAATCCCCCTGGGAAACTTGCCTTTCTCTGGCTCAGCAATGCAATGCTTTTACCTTCTTATGGGATTAGGTACTATTAACTTAATAACAATGGTTCTTGAGCTAGTCATGTCAACAACCACTGTGTACTTTTCCTCTGTAAAGCATTTGCATATTTCCACAGAGGGAGAACAAACCACCTATGTAAACTCCCTGCTTTCTGTTCTGTATGAATCTGCTGGAATTGGCTTGGGAGCTTTTCTGGTTGAGGGTTAAAAGGATTTCATCGGTGGAGATCAGACTTGGCTTGGGTAGAGGTGGAGACTAACTTCATCTTAGAGATGGCTGCAGGAAGAGATGGAATTCTGCGTTGGGTCAGTACACCCCGGAGTGAAACAGCTTTGTGATGCACGTGTTAACATTGAATGAAAAAGCCAAAAGTTGGTGCAACTGGCTGCTTTGTCCTTTGGTCACCAAACAGCTAGTTTGATGCTTCCTTCATCCACTCCCACCAGAGGTGCCTGCCTCAAACAGTTCCTTCCACATTTTGTCAGTTCATCCTACAGCTCATCATTTAAGTGGGTTGCCAGATAAAATACAGGGGGAGGACAAAAGCAGGCCTACAGTGGTGAGTACATGAAACACAGAGTTTACTCTTGTATCATTATTTACTAATTATTGTATGATTTTCCTCTAGCCAACATATCTGCGCCTATTCCACTCATTATTCCAGGAACTGGGCTTGTAGCTGGAAAACAAACACACAAGAGCAAACAACAGGCCAAATCCTCCCTCAGGGGCTCTCCCACCTCCCGTTTACGCAGCGTCAAAATCGCACAGTTGGTCAGCACACCCTACTACTTCCCTTTGTGTCATTTCCAAATTCACTACAGACTTCTCTGTGCTTTCTCTAGACCTCCTAAATGAAGAAATTCATCGATATTAGGAGCAAGCTAAACATGCATGGACTCCCAAGGAAACATGGCCGGAAGCCGCTCTGGGCAGAATTGCCCTAGCCTCCCATTTCCCATCGCCCCAGTGTCCTCCTCTGTTTATTCTTCCTGGTGCCCAAAGGCATAAAGAAGTCGTTCTAAGTAAATGTGGCTCACCTGAGAGGCCTCAACTTCTGATTACAGAGTCAACAGTACTGGGATGGAGTCAGAGGCTTATTATTTTTAAAACATGTTTTTATTGATTTTTAGACAGGGAGGAAGGGAGAGGGAGAGAGAAAAAGAAACATCAGTGATGAAAATCATTAATCAGAAGGCTCCTGCTTGCTCCCCCTACCGGGGATTGAGCCCCCAAATGGGCATGTGCCCTGACCCGGAATCTACAGGTGACCTCTTGACTCCTGGGTAGATGCTCAACCACTGAGCCACACCCATTGGACCAGAGGCTTATTTTTAACTTGTTCTCAAGTGGGTGATGCACAAATATTGGCTTTTCTGTCTGAGCCATGGCATACACCAGCACTGACCTACTGCACTTTTCACAGGACTCCCATGGCCCCTTCCAGGGCCCTGTACCTAATTTACATAGCTAATTTTATATTTTTCCCCCCCTGAAGGCAAGTCTCCAATATTATAAAAACTTCAGGCTCCACAAACCCCAATCTGCTGCTGACATGGGGACTGACTCAGGCGTCATTGCCAGAATGGGACCCAGTCACACAAGATACCAAATATAAGGAAGCCATCCATCTTTCTTTCACTATCTCACTCCTTCCCAAGGTCACAGCCTCCTACGGAGTCAACCCATCCATCCCAGCTACTCAGTGATAGTTCAGTCACACGTACAGTTCCCAGAATAGTGAGTGGAATAGGGGCAGATATATTGATGAAAAAAGTAAAATGATGGGGTAGGAAACTATATTGCAAGGGGTTTCATTGAACAGGCGGCATTCGGCACACGTAATTTATTAGACATGCTTCCCTGAGCAATTGGCCAGGCGTTTTCACCTTCACATGCCTGAATATGAAGCTGCCATCCAGGTGACCGTGGGCCACAAAAGTCATGAAGTTATTTCCCAAAGCTATTCCCAGTGGACCCTCGTGGTTCCCTGGAAGGGTCTTTTGGGTGAATGCTCAGGTGGAAAACTACAACAAATAAAGTACACATCTGTCACTTCTGGAGGCATTATCTGAACTCCAACGGGACACTAAACATTGGACACCAGGCTATTGACCCAGAACAAATACAGGGTGGCTTTCTTCAGAAGTCTTAGTGTGTTCACTGTCTACCACCCAACTCAGATAGATTACAGCAAAACGTAAGGATACGGACTTTCCGCAGGTAGAACAGCAGGGTCATTTCAGGATCAGCGCTCTTCTCTACGACCTACATTGTGGAGCGAAAGGAGGGCTTCAGGAAGAGAACACCAGAACGTGTGGCAACTCTACCTGTTGTTTAGGGGCATGTTTTTGGTAGGTGATGGCATCAAAGACAAAACAACAGCAAAGGAAACACAATACTTGGAGTCAGAATTTTGAAAAAAATGAGCATTATCTTAACGTCTCTGCATTTTGTAACACATATGACAAGTGTAAATTCTGGATTGTTTTTCCTTATAGTCATCTAGGGAAATGGATACACAGGTTCCAAAATTGATCAAGATAACTAGTGGCTACGGAAAGCCACAAAACAGATTAACTGCAGAAGATTTTTTAACAGAGTCATAAGATCAAAAGGGAGTGGGTTTAAGGGAGACACCCTGTCTTCTCCATCCTTCCTCAATGAAATGCAGGTGCCAGTAGATGAGGGAAGTGCAGAAGGGAGCATCAATCACTGCCTTTCTCTCATGGTGCATGCCAGGCTGTTGGCACGAATAAATCAAAGCTGATACCTGTGATGAAAGCTGTCTGCCCTCCCTGTCCAAGCAGCTCCCTGGCAGGGTACAGTTAGGCAGGATTAGAGAGAACTGAAGAGAAAATCGCCTGGAAGAGTAGCACTGAGCAACAACAAAAAAGAGAACATTATTTTTTCTAAAAGTGTCTGTATTTTTATCTACCCAGGAAAAAAAACAGCAGCAAACCACAATATTTTAAATAAATGCCTCATATTTCCAAGCTTCCTTCCGTGTCCTCAGAGGATCTGAAGAGCCAGAGAAAAGCTCAGGACCCATTAGACATGGAAGGAGCAAGGCCCAAACGAAGGAGAAAACAAGATAGGGCTTTGGGAACTTAATGAAAGGATGCTAACTGCAATTCTGACATCTCATGTATATAGCACTCCCAGCCATTTAAAATAAACATTTCAG
Organism: Pipistrellus hanaki; assembly: GCF_964339955.1. Taxonomy (NCBI): domain Eukaryota; kingdom Metazoa; phylum Chordata; class Mammalia; order Chiroptera; family Vespertilionidae; genus Pipistrellus; species Pipistrellus hanaki. The sequence goes on along the minus strand of NC_140510.1, from coordinate 73,523,309 downwards.
CCCTGCCATAGTGGCTCAGTGGTTGGGTATCGACCTATGAACCAGGAGGTCACGGTTCCATTTTGGTCAGGGCACATGCCTAGGTTGTAGGCTTAATCCCCAGTAGGGGGAATGCAGAAAGCAGCCAATCAATGATTTTTTTCTCTCATCATTGAAATTTCTCTCTCTCCTATCTCTCTCTCTCTCTCTCTCTCTCTCTCTCTCTCTCTCTCTCTCTCTCTCTCTCCCTCTCTCTCGTCCCTTCCTCTGTGAAATCAATAAAACTATATTTTAAAAATAAATAAATATTTCAGTAGTCATAAGAAAAATTCTGGTCATACCATAAGTTGCACTCACAAAATTGTATTAGTACTTTCTGTTTCCTCTGGTACTTTATAGACACATAGGAAATGATTTCTTTTTACTATGTATATGAAGAAAGGAGCAACTTTACCAATATCCAGAGATAAGCAAGGGAGAACCACAATGAGAGAACATTTTACATCTATCAGATTAGCACAGTTTAGCAAGTCTGATTGAATCAAGTGTTGGTAAGAAGGCAGTACTTGTCATGCAATCATCTGTGGGAAAATGTATCTTGTGTAGGATTCAGAAAGCCACCTGGCAGGACCTAAGACATTGGCATGCCATAATCTCACTGAGTGATTTTCTTGCCAGCGTTGGTAAGGAAACACACAGTTGGGGGTTCACTGCATGTAGTGGGGAATTGGAAGCATCCCATGTGTGTATCACTGGGGGACTGCATAAGCAGAGTGAAGACGTACACAGACGTACACAGCCCGGAGAGCTCTACATGTAGAGATAATGAGCCAGGGGTTCAGAGAGCAACATGGATAGATCTCAAAAACAGCGGTGAGTCACAAAAGACATGAAGGGATGTGTAAGTCTTTGTAAAGTAAATCACAATTTCACTCAGGTGAAATATAATAAGAATATAAGCACATGCATACAAAGCCAAGAAGTGCACAGTTGAACATTGAACAATGTGGAATTAGGGGGGCTGGTCCCCCTGCACAGTTGAAAATTTGTGTATAACTTCTGACTCCCCTGAAGCTTAACTATTAATAGACCACTGTTGACTGGAAGCCTTACCAATAACATAAGCAGTCAATAACACATAGTTTGTATGTTATATAAACATATATATATATTTATATTATATTCTTGCAATAAAGTAAGCTAGTGAAAATGTGATTAAGAAAATCATAAGGAAAATACATTGTAAAAAAACACACACACCACACACAAAACCACACATAAGTGGACCAGCACATTTCAAACCTGTATTGTTCAAGGGTCAGCTGCATATATTTCAAGGCTACATCTATCTTTCTAAATGACTACATTGAAAGTATATGACAAGGATGTATGAAAGTATATGACAAGGACAAACTATACGCACAAGAGTGGATGCATCTGGGAGAAGGAAATAAAGAGAAAATAAGAAATAAAAAGAAAACAATATAAAGCAGAAGAAGAGCCTTGTTGATGAAGACGTGCCATTGGTGGAGGAATGTGCTTCACTCAACTCTGTGCTCCTGGGTCTAAAGGAAAGAAGACCAACCACAAAAATAGCAGCAAACCCGATTTCTCCAAAGAGCTGCATATATTTCCATCCTTCTATTTGCCATCTACAACTTGTCTTAGAAATTTGTAAAATGGAGAAAGGGAAAAATACCAAAATATCAGCTATGAATTCAAAAGATTGGGAGACGTGGAGAGGGAATAATCATTCGAAAGTGTTATTAAAGGATAAATGGTTTTATTTGCCAGCAACAGCAAAGCAACAAAGCCCCATTTTCCCTGTGCTCAGAAAAGCTCTTAGCTTTTGAATTCCTGTGAACTGTCTACTCAGCAGTTATTCTTCCGACTTGCCAGTGGCTCCAGGTCATGTAAGATCCTGAACAATGGGTAAGCAATATTACTAAATCCAGATTTTTTTTTTTGTTGTTGTTCTTTTCTTTCTCTTTCACTTTTGTTCTATAGTTCATGGGTTTCCTAAAAATGTTGTTTCCCTGCTATTTGACAGGCAACGCTCCCAAGAATTTTTGCCATGATTAAAGTTGAGTTCCTCTTTTAAGGGAAGAACATCAGTAATACAGTACAACTGAGGCTTCGGAAGCAAAATCATTAACACCAAATTTTAATATGTTATAAGTTTTTTCCCTACCTAATTGTCTCAAAGCATCTCAAACATTTTACTTATTCATTTTGCTCATTCAAGCACAGGCCTGAGGACAACTGAGCATTTGAGTTGCCTCACCTCTTCCCCAGTGGACATAGCTGCCTCCCTGCCCCATGGCTCAGCAGAGCTGCTTCAGTTTCTGGGCTAATTGACCAGCCTGAGTGGATGTATGACGGCAAAACAAAATCATATCCTTAATGTCACATGTGCCTTCTGTTGAAATAACATCGGTGAACTTCAGTAGAGCTAATATAGTTTTTCATAACCTGGGTCAGAATTCACTCCCATTGTAATCCATTGGAGCTCCTTACTGTCCAAAAGAAAAGTTAAGGCAAGCAATAGCCCCCATGCTTTCATCATTTTGCACTAAACCTTGAATGAATGATGCATTTTCAAGTTCAGACGAGTATATACTAGTTTGACTTGAAAAAGACAGAAGGCAGAGGTTAATTAAGGACTGGCATCGTAGTGAAAAGAAACTAGCTTGGCTTTTGTCTCTGGTGTGCAAAAGTTCATATTAATTTATTGTGTAAACTTACCTTTCTTCCATTCACAAAGAAAATCAGCTCATCAGAACTGGGGAGAGAAGGCATCGTGCCAGAAAACAGTGCCTCCACCCCAGTAGGAAGTTTTCCTTCCGATAGAGCAGGTCGGTGAGAGCAAACACCTAGATAGATGCCTACCAGTCTTGGAAAAGCCCAAGCATCAGCGGGTGATTTATAGCCACATCTGAGACCCGCCCCGTCCTGACCTCAAGCACTTCAAAGGGCTCTTGGCAGCACCTGTCTCCTCCTATGCCAGGAGTGAGCCAAATCATTGCCAGTCCCCTTTAAAGACCAGAATGGCTCGCTAGTGAAATGTGTAGAAAGCCAGGGACTAATAAACACAAATTGAGTTTTGCCCACTGTCATGGCTCAGTGGTTGAGCATCGACCTATGAAATCAGGAGGTCATGGTTCAATTCCCAATCAGAGCACATTCCGGGATTGTGGGCTCGATCCCAGTGTGGGGCATGTAGGAGGCAGCCCTTCAGTGAATCTCATCATTGAGGTTTCTATCTGGCTCTCCCTATTCCTTCCTCTCTGAAATCAATATATATATATATATATATATATATATATATATATATATATATATATATATATATATTTTAAATATATATTTTTTAAAAATTGAGTTTTAAAGAGGCTATTGTTATTTTTAAACTAACCAAACCATCAGTCAATATAATACTATTAGTGACCCGGTGCATGAAATTTGTGCACATTAAAAGGGGATTAACTAGAGGAAATAACTTAATATTGCTATTTGCCCTTTCTCTATAATAGAGGTGTCAGAGATGAAAGAAAATTAGTGAAATGTATAGGAAAACCTTCCTCCTGTCAGAGTCTGGGTAACACCATGGGACCAGAGTCAAGTCCCCTCCCACCCACATGCACCTCAAAATCAAGTGAGACCACGACCCGGCTGCCTCCCCCCCACCCCCCGACATTGGGCTAGATTCAGACCTGGCCAGTCCCATCCTTGTCAAGTCCTGCTGGGCAGGGGGCATAGCCTCAGGTCCCCTAGCCTGGTGCTGGGGTGGGGGGCATGGCCTGAAGTCCCCTGTCAAGCTCCACCTGGTGGGGGGCGAAACCTGAAGTCCCCCAACCTGATCTGGGGTGAAAGGAGCAGCCTGAGGTTCCCTAGCCCAGCACCAGGATGGGAAGCACACCTTGAGGTCCCCCATCAAACCCCACTGGGCAGGGAGCATGGTCTCAGGTCCTCTGGCCTGGCATTGGGGCAGTGGTGTGTGGCCTGAGGTCCCCCAGCCTGCCTCCAGGGTGGGGGGTGTGGCCTGAGGTCCCCCAGCCTGACTCCAGGGTGGGGTGTGTGGCCTGAGGTCCCCTGTCTAGCCCCATGGGGCAGGGAGGGCGCAGCCTCAGGTCCTTGCAGATTGCTCGTTAGGGCTCCTGATGGGAACTTGGCCTCAGCTGTGGGTACAGCCATCTTTGTGATGGAGTGATGGTCAGTTAGCATATCCCCTCTTTATTAGATTGGATACTATTGAAACTCATGAAACTTTTCCCAGTGTCCTTAAAGATTTATTGAAACCCAACCACATTCATTTATGTGTGGATTCTGGCTGGTTTCCAGCTGCAACAGCAGGCTGAGCAGTCGCAGTCGAGATCTTATGGTCTGCAAAGCCTTAAAATATTTACTCTCTGGGTGTCTTACAGAGAAAGTTTGCTGACCCCTACTGGAGAAAGAAGGCATCCATGTTTTTGATTGGCCTTTTGATGATGGTGCAGCACCATCCAACCAGGTTGTTGGTGACTGGTTACGTCTGGTAAAAAGTAACTTTCCTGTAGAACCTGGTGGCTGTATTGCCACACGTTGTGTTGCAGGCCTTGGGAGAGCGCTGGAGCTTATTGCCCCAGCATTAATCAAAGGTGGAATGAAATATGAAGATGCAGTACAGTTCATAAGACAAAGCAGCATGGAGCTTTGAACAACAAGCAACTTTTCTAGTTGGAAAAATACTGCCCTAAAAGGTAGCTGCATTCCAAAGACTCCAGTGGTTATAAAAACAGCTGTAGCATTTGGTGATGCTATTGCTTTGGGAGTGGAATTGAGATAGGATCTAATTCGTAATACACATTAGCCAACATGTTGGGTTGGTGAATATATCTGATGAGGCTTCCATAGTAGTGGTGAAAAGTGTAGAGAGCGCTTGGGAAGGCACATTGAGTATTTCTTAACATTATTGTTGGCAGAGCCATGTCCTGGAAATGCACCATGCCAGAGGCAGGTATATTATCAGCCTGACCCTCAGCTCAGGTGCCAGGGGGTGTGTTTCATTATCTAAGTTCAGCTAAGCACAAGAAATGGATGCAATTATCCTGGCTTAGCCAGGAGTGATAATTACAAAGAAGCCACAAGAGTGAAACATTATAGCTTGATCTTTGACCATGATTTCTCTTAATTTCCTTTGTTTTAAACAAAGGAATCATGCTGTATATAATAAATGCACTGCACCCGCTCTGGGTCACTATCTCTCCATCAGAACACAGCTGTCCCACCGGGTCCTAGCTTTCCCTACTGTGTTTGTCTCTTTCATTTTCTCAATCCCCCATCTCCCCTACTTAGTACTCATGTCCTCCCTCTAGCCACGCTGGTCATGGTAAAGAGAGAAATATTTATAGAAAATTAGTTTTACCAGGCCATAAGCTTGACAGAATTGCAACCTCTATGTTTGATTATGATCAACCTATTTTTTGCTTTTAGCAAAAGGTTCTTACTGTTTAGCATTTAAAATGTGCTTATCATTTGTACCAAGTGACTTTTCCTGAAATCGTGCAGTTATGTCTTTAAATCTGTCCCCACGCCAGAATCTTATCAATATACTAGAGGCCTGGTGCACAACAGTTATGTGCTGGGGGGCTGGGGTGGTGGTGTCCCTCATCCTGACCTGCGCTCTTTCACAGTTTGGACATCCTTAGCGCTACTGTGGAGGGGGGAGAGGCTCTCACCACCACTGCTGCGCTAGCCAGCCCTCAGTCCGCCTATTGGCTGAGCAGTGCTCCTGCTGTGGGAGCTCACTGACCACCAGGGGGCAGCTCCTGCATTGAACATCTGCCCCCTGGTGGTCAGTGTGCATCACATGTACTGGCTGGTTGGATGGTTGGATGGTCGGACAGTCACTTAGCCTTTTATATATATAGATAAGAGATTTAGAAAGATTATGTGCCAAAATACCCAGCACAATACTTGTGTATTTTTAGTTTCATACTAAAATCCCAGGAACTATGAACACTCTGGACCTTATGTGGTTTATCCCTGCAGTCATTTCAAACACAGAAAAAGTAGGGCCTATGTAGTTATTTGCCTGCTCAATATATGTTTACATCTCTCACACTCATACAACTGTACATCAGGTGAGCTCAACATTTTGATTTTTAAGTCTTAGTTATTATTTAATGTCTTTCTATAAACCTCACTTTGTGCTGTTACAGAAAGCCTCCACTAATCTAGATCTTACCCATTAGCTGGATGTCACCTTTTTTCTGGTTGGCAGGTAGCAAATATATAGTTTAGTTATTTGCATCATCATATGCTGGACTATGGGAGAAGCCCAACACCTGAGACAGGTGATGAAGCCCAGTCTAATGGCACATATGAAAGAAGAGTCCCAAGAGGTCGAGAACTCCCAGAGAATAGATACAATGCCCCCAGGGCAAAAGGCAGGGGCTACAGGACAAGTCGATAATTCTAAATCTCCAAAGAGGTTCCTTCCACTCCACTCTGTTTTATGGCCTAATTGGGTATGGTGCTGGGTGAGGAGGAGAAGGGAACTGGGGGAGAATGGTGTGTTGTGCTGGGTCAAGAGGTTCTTGTAACCTATATAAGTCTTAATTGCAAAATGCATACCTTAAAGAAGCAAGCCAGTGAAAGAGAATCAGGGTGTATTAGTATGGCCTTTTCCCTGTGGGGCTCTGAAACTGTACAAGGGAACAGGTTCCCAAGTTTCTGGCAACTGATAAGCCCAGAACTTCAAAAGGTAAGAATCATTGGAAAGGAAATTATTCTACCACTTATACTCTTATTTCTAGGATCAGAAGTAGATACCTCGCTGTTCCTCTTATAAACTTTTAGAGAAGGTAGAGGGAGAACATAGGTTACCTTCACAGGCCTGCAGAATATCTGGCAGTCCTGCCTTACGATGTGTTGCTAGAATTCTATAGGGTTTTATCTCGTCTAGAGTTCCTGTGACCTACTTCACATAGAACTATGCAATTTCTAATATTTTTCCATGTCACATATATAGATATACTACCTCATTCATTTTAATATCTGTCTAGTAGTCCATCATATAGATGCATTGCACTTTATTAAACGTCCGAAATAAGGAACACCTTGTGTGTGTGTGTGTGTGTGTGTGTGTGTGTGTGTGTTCATTCTTATATAAATATTTTTCCACAATAAATATCTTTGCATATATACTTTGGTAAAAAGAAATTATTTGTATGTCCATCGGTTAAATTCCTAAAGGTGATAATGGATTTAGGGTGTTTTTTGTTTGTTTTTGTTTTTTGGGGGGAGTTTGAGAAAAATGTTCTAAGATTAGACTGTATTGAAGTTGTACAAGTTTATGAATATCCTACAAATCATTGAATTGTATACTTTAAATGAGTGAATTTTATGGTTTGTGAATTATATCTCAGTAAAGCTGTTAAAAAAAATTCCTAGCAGTGATAGTGATAGGTTTGAGTATATGTGTGGCAACATGTTTACAGGTGCTAAGGGCCTCCCCTTTGAGTCTTTCGTTCATCAGGAGGTGGGAGGGTGTTAGACTAAGCTGGTACAGTCTGTGTGGGGCACATCTCTTATCTGGCCTTGGAAAGAGAGGAATTACTGGCCTTGGTCATGAGAGTATATGGCCCTACCCTTTAACCAAACTGCCCCAGGACTGAAACACCCTGTGTTAACCTTATCGATTTGGATAAAATGTAGTCCCTTATGTAAGAATTACTTTGTACTTTATATTTCCCACACTGTCTAATACACTTTATAACTTAAAAATTCTTTCACATGTATTATCTTGTTTAATCCTCATGACAATTCTGTGAGATTTATTATAATACTAGAGGCCTGGTGCATGGATTTGTGCACATTGAAAGGAGGGCAGCAGGGTACTACTGGGTGATATGGGCCAGACACGCCCTGGACCAGTCCCTTCCCAGCCGACCACACCTGGGGCAGTACCAGGGCTCAAAGGGAATCCACAGAGTGAGTGGCATCCCTCTGGCAGGTGGGCTGGCCTGCAGGGATTGGGCTGAAACCAGCAGTCCAACATCCCTAGAGGGGTCCCGGAGTGCAAGAGGGCACTCTGCAAAGTTGCTGTTGCTTGGCAGCTTCTGCGTTGAGAGTCTGCCTCCTGGTGGTCAGTGCACATCATAGTACCTGGTCGACCAGTCGACCAGTAGACCAGTCGCTTAGAGATTTATATATATATATATAGATTCCCTTTTTGCAGATGAGAAAACTGAGATGAGACTTGGACGCTAGTCAGGGTCACATAGACATTAAATGTACAAAACCAGTATGCAAACTCAGACCTTTCAACAGCAAGTCCCTTGTTTGTGGTCCCAATGCTTGATGATGTCATTGGTCAGTCCCACAGTATAAGCCTAGTAAAGCCTGACTGGCCATGGGTTTTATCTTTCTTGACAGAGAGATGACTGAGGTGTCTAGAGAGAGAATGTGTTAAATGGCATCCAAGGGAGACAGACAGGCTTTACAATTTCACTCCCAATCCCCTACCTCATTACAGTTCCCTTGAAACTACTACTTTTTCACCCAAATTAATGCTAATTTGATTTCAATTTGGTGAATAATGACAGTAAGTGGTAGATGAGAGGAACATTTATTGATAAAAAAAATATATGTTTCCATTGATCCCAGAGAGAGGGGAAGGAAGAGGGAGAAAGAGAAACACTGATGGGAGAGAGACATGGATCTGTTGGCTGCCTCCTGCATACACCCTCCACTAGGGATCGAGCTGGAAACCCAGGCATGTGCTCAGACTGGGAATCAAACCAGCCACCTCTTAGTGCATGGGGTGGCACTTAACCAACTGGCCAGAGTAAGAGGAACATTCTTAAACAACAACATTAAGGTACTGTGCACCGAAACTCCATGTATATGCATGAATGTTTACTTATGCATATATGAACATGGGGAAAGAAATGGAATAATGCACACCAGACATAGGTTACCTGGGGGTGGGGAAGGCAATAATCCCTGCACCACTGAGACAAAGCAAAACGACAAAGGAAAAGCCTTCTAAAGTGTGTCTACAACTAAATGAAGCAAGTACAAAGAGACCCCATGGGTGTAAAGTTATATGGACATGTATATATACAGAGAAAAATATAGAAAATTATATTAATATATTAAGTTTTTTAAACAATAACTATTAGTATATATTACTTATATAATCACAAAAAAGCAATAAAGTTATTTTCATTGGGACAAAATATTGGCTATATATATATATATATATATATATATATATATAAATATATATATATTTTTTTTTGATAGGAAGTACACTACATAGCCATCTATGAATGTGGTCAGGTATATAAAAGTCCCCTTATCTAAGCAGGTCCTATGGGGCGCTGAGTGGTGTCACAGGTTCCTGAAACTGGAAAACATGGATATTCAGGAACCCTTCATTAAAATGTTTATTTTACCAGGTAGGCGATACTCATTAATACATAATTCAGGTTACCTTTTCTCAAGAGCAGGGGGGAGAATGTCTTGGGGAAGTAGAATTCTAATCAGGTAAATTTTGTGAGGGTAGAGAAAAACATTCCAGAAGATGGATGTGACTAAAGGGCAGTCAGAGTTAGACAACTTTGTGCATGTTAATAAATACACGTAACAAGGTGGGGCCAAGGTAGGTTTACAGTTGCTCTCATGGAAAAGAATACAATAGTTAATATTATGGGAAGAATAAACTCTAGCCAAAACCGGTTTGGCTCAGTGGATAGAGCATCGGTCTGCAGACTCAAAGGTCCCAGGTTTGATTCCTGTCGAGGGCATGTACGTTGGTTGCAGGCACATTCCCGGTAGGGGTGTGCAGGAGGCAGTTGGTCGATGTTTCTCTCTCATCGATGTTTCTAGCTCTCTATCCCTTTCCCCTCTTTTCTGTCAAAAAATCAATAAAATTATATTAAAAAAAAGAATAAACTCTGTGTTTCATGTACTCGCAATTGTAACCCTTCTTTTTTCCTACCCTGTATATCAATTTGAAAAAACACACCAAACACCTGAAGTAGTCATTGTCTTCCAGAGCTTAATGGTTACTTTCAACCACCGTTTTGGATGTGGGTAGTTAAACTTCTGAAGGAATTATCTGTGTAAAGTTAGGATTAGGTTCCCAAATCACCGAGTGGCAAAGTGCAACAGCTGGAACAGACACACAGCCCGTTTGAGCAATTTAATCCCACTTTTCCCAAGCTCAAGGCCATCGTGGGAATGTCGCTGAACTCCAGGGCATGGCTGCTTGGCGTGCTCTCTTCAAATATGAGATGTGGTTGTTATTAAGCCATTTTCTTTCCTTGCAACAAGTAGAGATGGGATTCACACCCAAAGCTCTGTTTGGGGAGGCTTAGCCATTGCTTTTAGGTGCTATTTGGTTAATTACATGTTGATTTCTTCCCGGTAGTGAATTAAATTTATCAGTCAAGCTCATTAGCTTATCGCTGCATCTGCCAGATACTGTGCTATATTTATTAAGAACACCGAGAGGGACGCGGGTGGAGAAGAGATGGGTGTGGGCATTCCCAACCTTCTGTGGAGTTCACGCAAATGACTGCTTGCTGGGTGTCAGTACAGACCCTCCTCTTCCAAGGTGCTAGCGCACATATTTGTTATTTAAAACCGAATACATCTGTTTTGAGAATTAAAAGAAATAGCTGTGTGTCAGAAAACCTTGGGCGAGGGTCCTAAACATTCCACCTGTGAGTGGAGTGGGCTGCGGGCTCCATCCTGGGCTCCTTAGGAAGCAAAGATAACAGGTGGGGCTTCCTCTCTAATGAGATGAGCAGGCAGAAAAAAAAGATGAGTTCAGAAGCTTCTAGAATAGGCAGAGCCAGGGCCAGTGGGGGAAAGTCAAACAGGCCAGTGATGTCCTCAGAGCTACTGTCAGGAGATTAGACGGTGAATGAAAGGGGATGTGGGAGTGACTCAATATGATTTTGAAACATGAAACGCTGCAAGGCACTGGGCAGGAGAGGAGATGCTGGGAAGTGGGCAGGGACAGGCTCAAACCTCCGCCTCCTCCCAGACACCAAGGGGGTCCTTCTTCGATCTCTGGCCTTCCCTAGGATGAGAGAGTTGGAAGGGAAGAGAGGAAGAGTGATTAAAGTCTGTAGACGTTCTTTATTTTTAAAAAATGTTTTTATTTTATTTTATTTTTTTTTATTGATTTCAGAGAGGAAGGGAGAGAGAGAAATTATGAGAGAGAATCATTGATCAGCTGTCTCCTGCATGCCCCCTACTGCAGGATCAAGCCCACAACCTGGGCCTGTTCCCTGATCGGAATTAAACTCAGTCTGCACTGAGCCAAACCAGCTACGACATGTAGAAGTTCTTTTTTGGGGAACCCAAGGCATTTGTCAAAGTGGCAAATTTGTCCATGACTAGAGAGTAGCAAAGGGCAAGTGAGGGCTGGGTTGCCCTCAGAGCAGCAGAGTGGCTCAGCTGGTCCTCCTGCCTCACCAGTAGAGGGTGGTGGTGACCGGAGGCCATTTGAGTCACCCCTGATCACTGCTGACATGCAGAGTGGGAGAGGGCTGTTACCCAAACTGGGCCTTCTGAGCCTGCACTCTAGGAAACCAACCTTGCAGCTATCACCGCAAAGCATCAGAAGCAGCTGTTTTTGTAGTCAGAAGCCAGTTCAGAATCATCTGATGTGTGGCCTCCGTGTGTTTGACATTCAGTGGCTGCTCCGCTGCGTTTCCCATCGCTCATGAAGCCAGCCCAAGGGAAACAATAAACAAGATCCTGAGTCAGGGGCAAGGCTGAGCACCGGAGCCCATGTGCTGTGAAGATAAGCCCGGGTCCCAGGTTGTCGTGGGAAGGTGGGGGCAGGAGCGGGAGGTGGTGGGGGAGGGAGGCTGGAAACAGCCCAGGGCGGCAAGTGAGAGGTGGCGACGGCACCGGGAGAGAAACTGGAAAGCAAGGAGTTGCCTTTTCTCTCTATGTTGTCTATTTTTGCTGTGTTTCACTGAGAAATCAGTCGGGACACGACTCCTGTCATTTCCCTGGGCAGGCTGGGGGCGGCCAGCCAGGATGCTGCAGCTGAGTCGCATGTGGATCAGGGACTGAGGCAGGGAGAGCTGGAGGTGTTCCTCGCAGTGAGGGGTGGTGGAAGCAGCTTCTGTGGAGACACGATGATAGATGGTGCCTATGAGAGGTGAGAGTAATCTAGGCAGAGCAGAAGGGTCCTGAGTCAGGCATGATGTCCACAGAGCTGTGTGTGTTATAAACCCTGGAAAACAGATATGTATGGTGTTGTCTGAGCACTGTCGGGCAGAAAGTGGATTCCTGAGTAACGCTAGAGGAGAGAGGCCTAGGAGAACAGCCACACTGCACTTTGCCCAATCAAGAAATTGAGCCTGGCCCTAGATGGTTTGGCTCAGTGGTTGAGTGTCAACCTATGAACTAGGAGGTCACAGTTTAATTCCTACACAGGGCACATGTCTGGGTTGTGGGCTCAGTCCCAAGTAGGGGGCATTTAGGAGGCAACTAATCAATGATTTTCTTTTCTTTTTTAATTTAATAAATCTTTATTGTTCAGATTATTACAATTATTCATCTTTATTCCCTCATAGCTCCCCTCCACCCAGTTGCCACCCCACCCTCTGCCCTTACCACCCCATTACTGTCCTCATCCATAGGTGTACAATTTTTGTCCAGTCTCTTCCCGCAACCCCTACACCCTTTTCCCCCTGAGAATTTTCAGTCTGCTCCCTTTCTCTGACCCTGATTCTATTATATTCACCAGTTTATTCTGCTCATCAGATTTTTAACTCACTTGATTTTTATATTCACTTGTTGATAGATATGTATTTGTTGTTCATAATTTTTATCTTTACATTTTTCTTCTTCCTCTTCTTAAAGAATACCTTTCAGCATTTCATATAATACTGGTTTGGTGGTGTTGAACTCCTTTAGCTTTTTCTTATCTGTGAAGCTCTTTATATGACCTTCAATTCTGAATGATAGCTTTGCTGGGTAGAGTAATCTTGGTTACAGGTTCTTGCTATTCATCACTTTGAATATTTCTTGCCACTTCCATCTGGCCTGCATAGTTTCTGTTGCGAAATCAGATGACAATAGTATGTGTGCTCCCTTGTCGGTAATTAACTGTTTTTCTCTTTGTCTTTAGCCTTTGGCATTTTAATTATGATGTGTCTTGGTGTGGTCCTCTTTGGGTTCCTCTTGTTTGGGACTCTCTGAACTTCCTGGACTTGTAAGTCTATTTCATTCACCAGGTGGGAGAAGTTTTCAGTCATTATTTCTTCAAATAGGTTTTCATTATTTTGCTCTCACTCTTCTTCTGGCACCCCCCATTATTCTGACGTTGGTACGCTTGAAGTTGTCCCAGAGGTTTCTTACACTATCGCCAAATTCTGGGATTCTTTTTTCTTTTTGCTTTCCTGTTTGAGTGTTTTTTTTGCTTCTTTGTTTTTCAAATCTTTCACTTGATACTTGTGATCCTCTAGTCTGCTGTTGGATCTCTGTATAATATTTTTTATTTCAGTCAGTGTATGTTTAATTTCTAGTTGGTCCTTTTTCATATCCTTGAGGGTCTTGCTAAATTTATCATCCTTTTCTAGGAAATTCTTGAAAAACCTATAATTATGGTTTTGAACTCTATATCCAATCATTTGTTTTCCTCCATTTCTTTCATTTGTGATCTGTTACTTTGTCTCCACATTTTTGCTGCTTCCCTGAGTTGGTAGGGTAGCTTTGTGTGCTTGGTTTCCTATAGGCTTGGCCTCCCCAGTTACCTGAGGAGGACACTCTTGGTGCACCCCTTTGTGGACTGTGTGTACAGCCTTGTTGTAGTTAAGTCAAAAAGTGTAGACTTGATTGTTGTTGGTATCACTGGGAGGAATTGACCTCCAGGCCAATTGGCTGTGAGGATCAGCTGTGTCTACACTGGGAGAACTTCTGTGCTAGAGACAGCCTTATGAGACAAGACTTGCAAAATTACAAAAGCATCAGTGCTCAGTTTGGATGGGACGGAGTCTCAGGTCTGAGCAGACAGTCTTAGCTTCCTGTCAGCCCTGCCCTATGAGGCCCCTGGGTCTCAGTGTCTCTCGGCAATCGCTGCAAGCACCTCTAAGAGTAAGCAGTCCTCGAGTTTTGCCTGCTGCCAGTTTCTCTCCCAATGAATCTGGATTCCCAGATTCTCGCCTGGAACTAAAGTTCAGCACAGTGGGGAGCTTCCATTTCCCACCTGCTAGAGAAAGCCAGTGGTGCACTCAGCAATCAGTCCTCTCTTCGTGCACTGGTGCACATGCCTCCAGAACTCTGCCTTTCACGGCTCCCCTGTGTTTCCGCCTGATAGTCCAGATTGTCCCCTAGATAAGCCTAGGTACCCAGGGTCTCGCCCAGAACTGGGGTTCAGTGTAGTCAGAACTGGGGTTCAGTGCAGTCAGGAGCTTTTGTCTCCTCCCCACTAGAAATAGCCAGCCAGGCACTCAGCTGCCCACACATGTCTTCGAACCTTAGCCTTTTGCAGCTTTTCTGATTCTCTGTTTGCTTTCCTCTTTCCTTCTATTGTAGAATTTTCACTCAGCCAGCTTTCCTGTGGTTCTTGGTGATGTTCGCTTTGCGTTTTAGTTGTAGTTTTGAAATTGTTGTGCAAGGCAGCAATTTACAATAGGTGTTTACCTATGTTGCCATCTTGGTTTCTCTCCAATGCTTTTCTTTCATCATTAATGTTTCTATCTCTCTCTTCCTCTCCCTTCCTCTCTGAAATCAGTAAAATTATATTTTAAAAAAGAGAAAGAAATTGACCCTGGTTGTGCTAATCTGCTAAGATTTCAGGGTTGTTTGTGGCAGCTGGTAGTATGGTTTATACAGGATATGTGCCCTTTTTATCTGGAAAAAGGGTCCACACCTTTTGACTCTCAAAGGGGTCTGGGTTCCCAAAAGAATAATAGAACCAGGCAGAGATGAAGGCACCCAGAGAGGAAGTGAAGAAGGTGCAAGAGGCATAAGGAGAAACTCGAGAGCAGTATCAGGGGCCAGGAGAGTTGAGCTGCAAGGGCCAAGTTGTCTGCGGTGTGGACGGCAGCAGGGTCATCCAGAAAGAGCAGAAAAATGTCTCCCAGATTGGAGAACCAGAGGCCACTGGTCACTTTGGCAGAAGCAGTCAGTTGAGGCATAAATGGGAAGTAAGGAAGCAGAGAGGGTGGCAATTATAAATACTTGTCTCAGAGGGTAAAGGGGGGAGAAGCAACAGCTAGAGGAGGAAGCAGAACCCAGGGAGGGTCTCTTGTTATGGGTGGGACCGACTTGAATTTATGGACTGATCAGAATGAGGATGTAAAGAGATGTAAGTTAAAGGTGCAGAGCACAGCAGGGACACTTGCAGAGAGCAAGTGGAACCAAAGGAGCAGGTGCAAGGACTGGCCCTTGCAGGGAGGGGAATCCTCACCTTCTGAAATTGTACATGTGGTGGGGTGAGGGGTAGAGATGATGTTTGGAGCAATTAATAACGGATGGCCTCAATTATTATTAATATTAATATTAATATTTATGAAATAGGAGGCAGCCATCATCTGAGAAGAAGTGTGGGGGGGGGGAACCTTTGGAGAATACTAGTAAAGAATGGGATATGGCTATGCCTCTATCTTCTAAAAATACATATGTTACTTATTTTAAAGAAAGGAAGAAAGAGGGATAGAGAGTTAGAAACATCAATGAGAAAGAAACATGGATCAGCTGCCTCCTCCACACTCCCTACTTAGGATCAAACCCACAACCAAGTTACATGCCCTTGACCTGCACCTCTATCTTGATGTTCAACCTTTGACAAAACATTCTCTCTCATACCTGGGTTCCACAGCTGTTAAAATAAAAACACATGCCCATGTCATTTAGAAATGCATTAACATGTACCAAAGTCAGGACTGGAAATGAATCACCTGTGTAAACACTGCCTCTTGGCTTGACACATACAGTATATGCCCATTTTTGTCATCCTTTGCCTGGAGTTTCCCCTTAATGTTTCTGTTCTCCAAAGTGCACTTCCCTGTTAAGCACAGCAAGCAGGCAAGGGTCTTCTTTTTAGAGGAACTTAATTTAAATATATTCAAAACAGAATGTATCAGCGTTTTACCAGGTGTCAACAGTATTTCCTTCCAGATCATGGGGGTAGTGAGTTTCAAGAAGCATGATAACGTGATACATTTTCCACAGGTGGATACTGCTGCTCACATGATAACTAATTGCATGCAAGAAAGATACATCTCTGCCCCATTTCCCTATCTGGCCACACTCCCAAGAACAGGATTCTGGTTATCACCAACTTAGCTGCAACTCTGTCAGATAAGAGCAAAGCATGAGATGTTCTTACCTGAGAGCTAATTTGTTTCTGTGATGAAACCTCCTGGGGCCAGAGCTGGCTTTGCAGAGCACCTGGAAACATGCGTTTCTGCTGCAACCCTGGCAGACTGTAATGACCTCCAACATATAATATTTCAGGGGACACTCTCTTCCCACTTCAATCCAAATTGCACCGCCAGGTTCACCCGAGGGAGCTTGTGCTCATCTCACCTTCCTGTTCAGACTCTCAACTGTCTCCTTAGTCCACATTGGTGATTTCCAACCCGTGGGGCAGGGACAGCGGTTGGAAGTCACTGGCCGATGGCATTAGGACTTATTTTTTTGGCCAAGGAATCAAGGTCCTTTGTAAAACCCTCTCCTCCTCTCTGAGTCTGAAGTTCTGGATGGTCTATCCCTTCACTAATTTGTATGATGAGAATGAAGATAAGTAGATTGCACCCAAGTTCTACAGAAGTCTCACCATCAACCAAAATTGCTTCCATGTGTTAAAAAAATTTCATGATGAAAAGGGACTTTAGAAATCCCCTTCGGTCCGGCCGGCGTAGCTCAGTGGTTGAGTGTTGAACTGTGAACCAGGAGGTCACGGTTTGATTCCTGGTCAGGGCACATGCCCGGGCTCGTTTCCCGATGGGGGACGTGTAGGAGGCAGCTGATCAATGATTGTCTTTCATTGTTGATGTTTCCATCTCCTCTCCCTCTCTGAAATCAATAAAAAAATATTTTTTAAAAGAAGAAAGAGAGAAAAAATCCAGATGTGGGCGCCAGTGCTTTAAATGCCAGCTTCTTGTGGAGTGGTTTGCCCAATTCAGTAACCACTTTGGAACAGAGGTCTGCCTCCCACTGGGCTCTCCTGGGTGGCAAAGCAAGAATCCTGCCCTGTGGGATGCGGGGTGGGAGGGCGGTATGGCCTGGAGAGAAGGCCCAGAGGTACCACTTCACCAGCCAACCCTCATGCCTCATTGTGACCAAGGAGATGGCCAGCACGGAGAACACATCTGTCTGTCTGGTGCCCTCTGAGACCTGGAAGCATCAGAGAAAAAGCCGCCTTCATAAAACTGGAGCATAAACTACATGAAGGCGGGACAGAAGGTCTCCTCCCCCCTGCTGGTGGGCTCCTGCTAACTCTAAACATTTTATTTAGAAATCTTAAGAAAGTTATTTGAGCCAAAACCGGTTTGGCTCAGTGGATAGAGCATCCGCCTGAGGACTGAAAGGTTCCAGGTTCGATTCCGGTTAAGGGCATGTACCTTGGTTGCGGGCACATCCCCAGTAGGGGTTGTGCAAGAGGCAGCTAATCAATGAATCTCTTTCATTGATGTTTCTGACTTTCTATCCCTCTCTCTTCCTCACTGTAAAAAATCAATAAAATATATTAAAAAAAAGAATGTTATTCGATTTCAGGATTTTTATCCAGTTTCCTGCAGTGAAGGGGGTGTCGTTCAGGCACTGTCCCTCAGCTCCCACTAAAGCAGTCAGTCCTACGCCAGCTCAGCTGAAGGTGGGAGTGGATTTTATCAAATTTAACCTGTGCTCATTCAGCCTCACAGATTTGTTTTCAGGGAGGACCACACCTTTTTCTTTTCTTCTTTTAATATCTTTATCGTATCGACTTGAGAGAGAGAGAGAGAGAGAGAGAGAGAGAGAGAGAGAGAGAGAGAGAGAAACATCAAGGATGAGAGATAATTGTTATCTGCCGCCTCCTGCACGCCCCACACAGGGGGTTAAGCCTGCAACCCCGGCTTGTGCCCTGAGCTGGAATCGAACTTGTGACCTCCTGGTTCATAGGGCCATACTTAGCCATGGTGCCGCCGCAGCTGGGCGAGCATCACAGCTTTCCCCTATGTCCTGTGGAGTTTGGGTCCTGGCTCTGCCACCCATTCGCTGTGGAAACCATATTGAAAGAATTACATTTCTTGGGCCTCATTCTCCTTGCTTGTATAATTAGTATTAGTCGTTTTCAGTGATATGTTTTATGATCCCAAGGATCCCGGGTTTTTTGGGTGCTTGAAGAAGGCTAAGGAAATAACACCCTGTCCTAGAGTTCTCTGACACGGCAGGTCAGCATTGACTCTGCCGTTGCTGTTTTCGCCCAGGCATGTGTAAAATATTTGCTGCACGTTCCATTTTTATGACGTTCAATTTAACCCAAGATAAAAATAAAGCATTAAAGTCTAATGGGTAAGCGTGGACATGATGGTTTCATAATCTCGTTCCTTTCTGGAGACTGGAATGGAAACAGAAACTGGGAGTCATTCTGGCTTAAGGTTTGCATTTGTTGCTCCCACAAGAAATGACCATTTAAAGGAATTTGCACGAAGGGAGAGAAGGCTAGTGCAGGCACAACATGGCACCTTTCTCCTTCCTAAGTGGTGGTTAAAGGAACACACTTATTGGAGACCACCTTGTAAGTGCAGAGAAGTAGGGAAAAGAGAGTCAAGATAACTTTGAATCCTTGGGAAACCATTCGGAACATGTTATTGCACCTGGGACAAAGACAGCGCTCACCCCCCCCCCCCTCACCCCCAGGTGCTGTGTGTGTAGTCCACCTGCCTTCCCCCCTCACTCTCCAGTCTCCACGCTGTTTTCGGTCCCCACGTGGCCTGCACTGTGCCCACCACCCACAGCCATTTCCCAGTTACCCCACTGATCCTATGGTTTCAGCTGGGAGAAGCCTGCTCTGCCCTCCACCAGAGTCCGTCCTGCCACCAGCTCCCCTAGCACACGCTCCTCTCCTCGGCAGCACTTGTCCCAGTTGCAGCTTTATAGTTTATTTGGGTGATTATTTGTTTGGGATCTGTCTCCACCACCAGACTGTGGGCTCCATGAGCGCAGGCTCTGTGCCTTTTCTTAAGCAGACAAAGAGAGATTGCATCCCCCCCCCCCCCCCCCCCGTGTTTAGCACAAAGCTTGTTCTTTTGGGGAGAGGCCTCTAACGTGACTAAACCCTCCCCATCTTCAAGGCTGAGCTGGAACGCCGCACCCCTCCCACCATGCTTTCATTCATTCTCTCCTTTCCTACTGAATGGGTATTCTGTTCCCTAAGATGACAACGATAATTACAGGGTGATCTGGTATGTGATATATGACATTAATGTTTTAATTTGTTCTTTAACGGAACCATCATCCTAGGTGACGCTGTAAGTAAATGCGGACCTGCCCGCCCGCCTCCCTTGCCCCTACTGTGTGCCAGGCACCGGTCCTGAGGCTGAGAGCACAGGCTAGGCCTCCTCTATCAGAGCGTCAACACATTCCAGCGGCAGAAGGCAGCGTAGCCAGATTAAGGAGTGAATAAGTAATGTCACTTCAGGGGTAAGTGCTATGCTGAACCGAAGCCAGGCAGAAGGGTAGGTATAAGAACAGGGGCTTGAAAACACTTCCTGGAAATTATGTCGATAGCGGTTACAAAAGCGTTGGCGTGCCAGGAGTCAGTGCTTCCGAAAAAAACTCAACTAATGGATTTCTACATTTTGCTCTTGTTACAGTGGTGCCTCGCATAAAGAATGCCTCGCACAGCGAACGCTGCACACAACGAACTTCATTTCATGACTCATACAACGAACTTCGTTTCACACAACGAAGTCGCCCGAGCTTCCACGACCGCTTTGCCCGAGCTTCCACGACTGCTTCGCCCGAGCTTCCACGATCGCTGCCGATGTATTGCATCCTTCCGCGCAGGCACTGCAGGCAGTCGTTAGTCACTGCGCTTAACTTAAGCACGTATCGCGGCAATCGTTCTTCATTACGAATTAAATCATGCACGTATCACGGCAGTCGTCCTTTTAAGTTAAACTCAATACACTGTATCCGGATTCAGCTGAAGCAAACAGGATCAACGATCTTTACTCCGATACTCTTGTCCGTTATTTCCGGCAGATGTTGGAGAAAAGAGAAAAACAAACGACTTTGGACAGGTTTTTCATGAAATCATCGGCCAAAAAGCAGAAAATGGATGAAGATGTGCAAGATTCGGTAGACTCTACTTAGTTTGTCTTAAAATTAAAAAAATGCGTGTTTTTTTTAAAAAAATTATGTTTTTAGATGTATCTAAATAAAAATAATAACAAAAAATTTATCCTTTTTTATGTCATCTTAGCATATTTTATGCTACAGAACGAATTATTTTTTTTAACATGTATTGTTATGGGAAAACGTGTTTCACATAACGAACTTTTCGCATAACAAATTTGCTCCTGGAACGAATTAAGTTCGTTGTGTGAGGCACCACTGTATTTGTTTGTTTGCAGCCAAGAGAGGAAGGGTTTATAAGTTGAGGAAATTGTGTCAATACTGGAGTCCCTGGTGAGCTGGTGCTCAAAGACCTCCCTCTCTTTGGCTTCCAGGGGTGAGTTATATGGGGGGTGCGGGGGTGTTATTCCTCATGGTGGCTACAGGAGTTGGGGTCCTGGGCTCTCCTGATGGTTTGGGGCCAGGCTAGGGAGCAGTTCCTCATTGTATAAGGTCTTTTTATTTTTTTTATTATTTTTTTAAAAAAATATATTTTATTGATTTTTTACAGAGAAGAAGGGAGAGAGATAGAGAGCTAGAAACGTCGATGAGAGAGAAGTATCGACCAGCTGCCTCCTGCAAACCCCCCACCGGGGATGTGCCCGCAACCAATGTACATGCCCTTGAGCAGAATCGAACCTGGGACCTTTCAGTCCGCAGTCCGATGCTCTACCACTGAGCCAAACCGGTTTCAGCATCATTGTGTCAGGTCTTGAGGTCGGCCATGTGCTGTCCTCTCTGGTTTCTTGAGAGTGTGGTCCATAGGTCTGTCCGAGGCTGAAACAACTGGAAAGACTTTTGTGAACCATGTAAGTAAATGAACTTTCAAAAAATTATATGTGAGTTGAATCTTATTTTTATAAGAATCTTTACCTTATAAATTATTTTTTTATCTACTTTTCCATTCCACCCCATTTATAGTCATGAGTTGTTAAAAAAGAAAGTACTTTTTGTAGTTCACAATTGTTTACATTTCTCAGAACACAATGGCCGAATAATCAACGTACAATGTTTTGGATTCTGTGCCATCGAGACACATGAATTCACTCAGCAGAGGGAGCTCATGCTTTAATTTTGAGAAGTTGGGCAGAAAATGAAGGCTCTTGTGAAAAGAATCTGAAATAAACTATGCAATTCTCATTTTAAATAAGGTTTCCTTTCAGTACTTCTTGGAAGTAAAACAGTTTGACTAGGTTTATTGTGATCTGCTTAAATAGATGTGACTGATGAATTCAATTTGGGGCAGAATTTTCTTCAATAGGGTTCTGCTTTGATCACCAAATAGGCGAATTTAGAACAGGTATCCCAGCTCAGGAGTCTACGGATTTATCTGTAAAGAAGGTAACTGTCTACACATCCATTCCAGTGGCTTTTTACACTGTACTGTGAACTTGGAACATAAACATGTAGGACTTGTTTTAATACAACTATGATTTGACATTGAACACTTGGGTATAGAGGTCTCTGTCCTTGGAGCTTATGAAACAGATATTTATGTAAGATTTCAAAGGATGTTTACTATGACATAATCTAAGTTTAAAGGCAGAGTAAATAAAGATTGAAAGAATTAATTAATCTCTCAGACAAAGATCCAGAACCATGAAGTTGAATGCGCAGCACTGAAATCATAAGCGAGTCAGAGAAAGACAAAAAAAATCACATGATCTCACTTACATGTGGAATCCAATGAACAAAATAAATTGATAAATAAAATAGAACCAGAGGCATGGGAACATGGAACAGAGGGAAGTTGGTGGTGGGGGAGAGATTAACCAAAGAATTTACATGCAATTTTTGAGTTACCTGAAGGGCTATTGGAATGACAGAAGAAGCAGACATTGCTTATGCTCTTATCAAACAACATTACAAAACCATTATTTTCATATCATTAAAGGCAAGCAGACTTGTATAAAGAAGATACAGGGAAATAATGTTAAAAAAGAATAGAAGTAACATTTATTTTACTCAGCCTTTACAACTTCACAGTTAGCTTTAAAATTAACATGGGCAGCATCCTAAATGGGTAGTGTTGTCTTTTCCTTCCCCAAATCCTCAATAGGGAAAAAAAAAAGGCAGCTAGATTTTGTGTTGCAAATAACAGGATGCCTGGGAGTGATTACTATAGGCCTAATAAGCACCGTGAAATAAGACTATGACAAGTGAGGCTTGTTGTCAACTTTATTCTAGAGTTGGAATAAGAGGCTACATGGGTCTTTAGGAGCCAGAGATATTAATTATATAACAAGCTGGCGGTGAGTTGGGCAAAGGATGAGTTTGAATTACCAGGTATGTACTTTGATTTGTGAGTGTGTGCTATGGTATCTTCTTTCACTAATTTCCATTTACAATGTAGGAAGTAGAAACTGTGACCTTTTTGCTGTCACCAACACAAGTGCTCCCCACCACAAGATGGGCTTTGGGGATTTTTTTTTTTCAGTCCCAGAGGTCATTTGAGATTCTTAGAGTGATCCAGGTAATTCTCTCTCTATGAAAAATCAGAAATTTGTTTTGGGGATCTCCTACCATTCTCCCCACTAGATAAATGCAAACTTAAAACTGAAGTCAGTGACAAAACATGTGGGCTTCATTAAAGCTCACAAACTGAGTGGTGTTGAATGGAACCCACCATGGATAACAAAACAAAGATAGATACTGGTAGAATAGTGGCCTCATCAATTCACAATTAAATTCACTGCCTGGCACAGTTATTTTTCCTTCTCTTCTAACTTAAAAACAGATTTTAAAAAATATATTTTTTATTGATTTTTTAGAGAGGAAGAGAGGGATAGAGAGTTAGAAACATTGATGAGAGAGAATCATCGATCAGTTGCCTTTTGCACACCCCTACTGGGGATGTGCCCACAACCAAGGTATATGCCCTTTGACCGGAATTGAACCCGGACCTTCCAGGCCGCAGGCTGACGCTCTATCCATTGAGCCAAACCAGTTTCGGGCAAAAAACAGATTTTTAATTAAATTTTAAGTCTCAAACAAACAAGATCTTAGATGCCAGGGATGAAATTTCTCAAGTGAAGAAATAATTGTTGGCTAAGTTACAAATGATGATAGAACATTGACAGAGAATTAACTATATGTGCACTGGGGTGTGTGTGCTATTTATCGCCGGGCAAGGTTACAGAGCAGAAAAACACTGAGTTAGTCCACCAGGGAGCAAGAGGCCCAGGTGCCAGGCCCCATCTGATCACTGAGAAGCCAGGTGTATTTAGGAAAACTTAGAACCTCTCTAGGCCTGACTTTATCTGCAAATTAGGGGTTTAACCAGAAGCTCCTTTGGCCCTAAGGCCATATTTCTGTGAGGTGAGGCTGGCTGTTTTACTGAACCACAGAAATATGATGAAAGCATAGAATGTGAGACCTTTAAAAGCCAGTGGAGACCCCCCTCTCACAGACCATCATTGTTTCTCAAGCAAGGTTGAGAGGTTCCACAGTTTGAAAATTGGACTTTTCTCCCTAGCAGAAGTAGTTAATGGGCAGAATTTCATTAAAGTTTTCCTCCCATCATTTGCTTAAAACTAGTAGCACAAGGGATGGCCGACCATAAGATGGAATGAACAAGTAGTAAGTACAGATTTATGAGGGTAATTTGCAAATAGTTGGCTATGCTGAATTTGGTGACCTTTCTCTTCTTTTTCCTGGACTTCTGTGCTCCCATTTTTAACCTCGTGCAGGGAACATATAATGTAGTCATATTGTTGCTATTTCTTTCATTCTAATTAAATTTGCCACTATTCTATAGTGTTCCCCAAAGAATATGGTATTTCTGACTATTGACTTCTCATTGCTTCTTCACATGAGTAAATCTGAGAACCACTGGTCTAGTTTTTAATATGTTTTTATTGATTTTAGAGAGAGAGGAAGGGAGAAGGAGAAAGAGGAACATTGATTAGCTGACTTCTGCACCCCCCACCCTCGCCCCCGCTGGGGATTTACCCTGCAAACTGGGCATGTTGTCCTGACTTAGAATTGATCCGGTGACCTCTTGGTGCAGGGCACAGTCTTGCTTTATAGAAGAAAATAATAAGGCCCAAAGCGGGGAAGTGACCTGGTCATGATGATACAGATAGTTAATGTAAATAGGACCATGGACCTGGGGACATCAGGCTCCCTTCCCAGAGACCTGTCAACCCGAAATGATCCGTGCACTGGGAAAGCATGGTTTAAGCAGCTTCTGCTGGTTAATAAGAAATAAGGGAACCAGTTCTCAAAGAAACCAAATTTTTTAATTTGTTTGATAAATTTTATGATGCCCTTGTAAAAATATTTTATGAAACACTGTTTTGTTTTTTATGGGAGCCATTCAAAGGGCAGAACTTTTGGTGAAATTTCCAATAAATCGTTTCACATTGTGTAACCACAGAACCAGCTCACAATGGACCTGTCATTGTGAGCTGGTTCTGTGGTTACACAATAAGAGACTGAGTTACTTCTTGGAGACAACAGACTGAAACAGGATGTCATACAGCCCCAGCTAACGCAGAGGACAGAACTTTGACCTCCAGTTGCTCTTGGAATGAAACCAAAGTCACACACACACACACACACACACACACACACACACACACACAATCTGCTTCCACTGCCCCCTCCCAACTAAAGGACTGAAACATAACCAGAAGTGAAGGGCCTATTGTCCAGGAAGATCCTATGCTGACACCCCTTACTATAAATGCCCAAGTTCCAAGGTCCTCCAATTAAAACTCACTCTGCCAGCATTTCCAAATACATGCATCCCAACCACTCAAAACCCTTAACCTAATACAGTGAGCAAGACGGATTTGGATTCGAGGCACCATTAGGTCTCCCATCTTGTTTTGATGCCTTCTGGGAAATTGGGGAACCCTGTCATGGTTGGGGTGTATGGGGAGGTGTTAGAGGAAAAAGACCTTGTTGCCAACATCTCAGTGTGAAAGAAGATGGACTAGACCATTGCAGTGTGAGTGCAGAGGAAAAGCAGTTGATGAGCGTGAGGGCTGGTGCATGTTACAATCCTCAGGCCCTGGTTATGGGGGAGGAAAAACAGAAGGTGGTGCTACCCATACCATACATATGGAAGTCTGGAGAGAGACTGGTTCAGCGGAGTAAGAGTGGGGTTACAGTGAACTCAGGATCAGGTGTGTGAAGGAAGAGAGGGTTGAGAGAGAACAGAAGCAAAACAGGTTTGGGCATCATTGATGGAGAGCTTACTTGGGACGTTGGGAAGGAATAAGACATGAAGTGAAGAACACTCATGAGAATAACTTAGAAAGGAGGGTGAGTGGGGTTGAGAGATGGCTGCACCTGTAAGAAGGGCTGTCTCATCAATGAGGCATGACTTGCCCAGTATTAGCCCATATATATATGAGAATTACAGGAAAGCAGATTAATAAAACATGGCTAAGACAGAGCTAGCCCTCAGAACTGCTGAATCCAACTCTCTCTATTGGCTGTTATAGTTCCAGGGAGATTTACCACTGAGTTTCTAGATCTAACATGAACTAAACTTGATTAGTCGGCACTCTGCAGGGAGGAGATGCAGGGAAAACTATGGCTGAAAAACGAGTAATGGTTAGATGGAGTATTTTATTATATCTTCCAGAACGTTATTTTTATGCATTCAAACTGCCATCCTAGAGCTTATTCTTGGTTATATTTCTGCTGATGTCAGAAGCATCAAATGTGGTTTGCAGGCGTCCACTCCCAACTCTGTCTTAGGCCTCAGATCACTGGGACTCTGCTCTGGGTCCCAACTTTGCTGGTCAGGTCCATCAGAACAATCAACAGGATGCAAATATGCAAAGCTGCAGATAAGAGAAGAGAGAAAGGAAGAGTTGAACTCATTTGGAAGTCAGGCTTGTTTTCTTCTCGATCCAAGCAATGTTTTCCTGCCCTATTCACTTGGCAACAAGATGGACTCTAAGGGAGAGTATAAGATGGCAAAATTAGGGCATTCTGGAGTTGTAAAATGCCGTGAGAGGTAATAATAACTATAATGATAATATTAATAGTGACGGCCACAGTGGTGTACACCAGGGGCAGTGGCTGTGGTAACTGCAGTAGAGGTTTCATTGAGCACTCAGTGGATGTTTTCTACTTTATAAAAATGGCCTAATTTAATCCTCATGATCATAATATTCTTTTAGAGATAAGGAATCGGAAGCTTAGAAAGGTTAAGTACTTTATCCAATTATATAGCTAAAGAAGAGCAGAGCCAGAATCTGAAGCCATGCACTCTGATAGTGGAGGTCATGTTTGTAAAGCACAGCTTTGCATGGCCTCTAATTATTAACCACAACTCCAGTTCCCTGATTGTCCACCACAATCCAGCGCTTCCCATTCATCAAGGCACTTAATCCCCCAAACAACCCTCCAGAGAGAGGAGTGGAGAGCAGGCTGCCCAGGACTGGAAGGCATGGGGGCCCTGGAGGCCCTGGAACCTCCTGAGTTAGAGCAATACCCACCCGGCTGGCCCTGAGACCCAGGGATTGGCTGCCCAGAAGGATTCTCCCTCCTGTTGAATCTGTGACCTTCTCCTTCCCCTCCTATCCCTCCTCCCCCAGCTCCCATTCATCACAGTCTGGGAATCTGGCTCAGGCCTTTTCTTGGTGCTTGTTTGACCTGGTGTTCTAGCTGATTACTTAGCCTTTAAACCCATGAGGAAACTGAAAATGAATTATAGGTGACAATGGACGGTACCTAGATTCTATAACACATGTTTTTGAATAAATAATGAATGAATTTAAAAGTGAATGAGCAAATAAATAAGCAAATCTCATTGCAATTTATCTTCCTTCTCCAGCTCAGGTAAATAGTAATACTAATATATATAACTGCGAGGTACTAAAGCAAATGTTTTACATGGATTATTCATGTCAATTTTATTTACAAAATTCTCTGGTCTCCATTCTTTAATCTTTCTTTTAGACATATTTTTGAAATCATCTAAACTTTTTTCACTTTTCCACATTCTTGTAAATAACTTAGGAATAGAAACATCTCTGGGTATGTAACTTCAGCAGTTCATAAGTCATATCTTTGCAGGCAAAAGATTGTGTTTTTTGGAATCAATGACTCCATATATTCTTTCTTACCTACTCACCATAGGAGACTTGGATGTTGTGTATGTGCGTATATGTATGTATGTATGTGTATATATATATATATATATATATATATGTATAATGTATTCATGTGTGTATGTATGTATATGTATACATGCATGTATGTGTGTATGCATGTGTTAATGAAGGATCCTGGAGGAAAGAAAGCTGGGCAGGAAGAGTTTCTGTGCTGGTTTCTCTGAGTTCCTATTCCACTCCTCCCAGTGGGCAGTCCATTTAGTAACATCAGGGATCTTAAGAGTTGGTGGCAGGAAGGGGAGGCAGAAAAGGCTGTTGTCATCAGGAGAGGCCCCAGGGCATTCCACTGTGGTGAGTGGTGATGGTGAGTCTTGTGGCCCCAGCACAAGACCCCAGGTGGCTTTGGTGGAACCCTAGCATTTCTCCCTCACCTTAAAAAGTGGGGGATTTCGCTGAAACCGGTTTGGCTCAGTGGATAGAGCGTTTGCCTGCGGACTCAAAGGTCCCAGGTTCCATTCCAGTCAAGAGCATGTACCTTGGTTGCAGGCTCATCCCCAGGAGGGGGCGTGCAAGAGGCAGCTGATCGATGACTCTCTCTCATCGATGTTTCTAACTCTCTATCTCTCTCCCTACCTCTCTGTAAAAAAATCAATAAAAAGTATTAAAAAAAAAAAAGTGGGGGATTTCTACCTAAAAGTCATGGAGGAAACTTGTTTGATGATTCTCTCTCATTTGCTTATTTGGGGATATTTCCTCTGACTGTCCTGCAAACACCTCCAGCCATTCTCTTGCCTCAGAGGAAAGACAGGTACAGCTGATCATGTTAGGATCTTCCCCTCTCCCGGGAAGAAAAACACAACCCAGTGTAGATCTCTAGGAATAAAAAGAGTACAGGAAGATGCTTCCAAGCGGAGATATTAAAATTCACCTGCTTTCGTGCCCTAGCTGGTTTGGCTCAGTGGACAGAGCACTGGCCTGCAGAGTGAAGGGTCAAGGGCACATGCCTAGGTTGCAGGCCCAATGCCCAGTGGGGAGCATGCAGAAGGTGGCCTATCAATAACTCTCTCTCATCATTGATGTTTCTGTTTCCTTCTCCCTCTCCTTTCCTCTCTGAAATCAATATATATAAAATGAAATTCATCTGCTTTCTGGAGCTCTAGGGAGATCCTGGTCAACAAAAGAAGAAGCCCTCTTCTGCACTTTCCTCCCACCCCAGGGCCCTCAAAAATATCTACTGGGAATGTGGTTGGATAATGTTTTTATTTTCTAGCTGACTCCAACCCCCATCACACATCTATATTTTCTCCAACTCTCAACTTATTCCCTGTTCTAGTTGTAACCACTTTGGGGCTCATGACTCACAGAGGATGTGGAACATAAAATAGAGGAAGGAGCCTCTGAAGTCCAGGGCAGTGGAACGAGGGAGTAAGGACTCAGCTCATAAGTGATAGTTTTGGAAGAATGTCTGGTGGTTGCTGGCTGAGGAGATTGGATACAGGATGGAGAGAGAGTTAGAAGGGAAATGATGAGAACTTAGAGTTTCCATGTTCTGATTCTTTTCTTGATCCAAGCCCTGGGCTGGGCAATGGGTGAACATGGCCGAATCCCAATTAGGGTTATGGGTATAGAGAGCTGAGGGGCCCTAAAGGACAGGTGGTGAGACCCAAGAGAAGTCACCTGCCGGGGAGGTGGCTTAATGGTCCCATTAAGGATCAGAGAGGGACTCAGGAGAGGAAGGGGCCTGGGCACTGAGGGTTGACTGTGTGGATGGATGGTGAGGACTGGAGGGAGGAATGCTAGGGAGACTGACAAAGGGAGACCCTCTCTCCTTGTCATATAGGTTCTCCCTGGAACTTAGCTACAGCCCAGGGAAAGAGGAGACACAATATGGACTGCAATTACATTTTACTCAATTCTGTATAATGGAGACTCAACAGAAAAATTAAATTGATAAAGAGAAAAAGGAAGCTCTGTTTCTCCTCCTGAGTTTGAGGATCAACAAATCCTACTAGATAAAGAGCTTCTGGTGTATCAGGCTCAGTGCTCAGCGATTTACAAGTTCGAGGGGAGTCCTAATCAGTGAAAGAAGCACCTCTATTTTAATCTTGACAACTGCTGCAGGAAGTGGCTTCTGAGAAGGGTACTCCCAGGCCCAGAGAGGAGAAGTAACTTGCATAAGTTTATACAGTAAATGGCAGAGATGGATTGCAACCAAATACTTATACCGAGGCACATGCGATTAATCCCAATGCTTTACTGTCGCCCCTACATCCCAGAGGCAGAGCCGTGACTGAATGGGGAACAGGCTAAATTAGTATGGGTTGCAGTCCCTGGCTTCCTGACCCTGTCTGGAGGGGGTCTCAACCTAAATGGGCCACAAAGGATCCCCTCCAGCTAGTAGTTTCCTGCTATCTCAAGCCCTGGTCGTAACACACAACACTTACCTTCTTCCCGTTCACTAAGAAATCAAACTAATCAGATTGCGACAGGCTAAGCATCCCACCTGTAAACAGATTTCACCTTATGGGTGGTTATGCTGTTTGGCACCACGGATGGGACTGAGCATAAAGGATTTGGGTCAAAGCACTGAAATCCTTCCTTGTGTGGAAGCTGGCAGCTGGAGTCCAGAGAGCTGGACTCCTTGGCTTCATGGCCCTTTAAGTCTAGAGCACCTGTGTGGTCCCGCCTCTTACCTTGTGCCTCACTCTGCCTCCCACCAATCCTGGCTTCAAAGCTTGCTCTGTGCATGGCCCACACCTCTTCTTGCTTACTCTGGGGTTGGAGGGCCTCAGTGTGAAAACCATACACAACTATTTAAGCTTAAACCCACTTTGTACACTGCCTCAGCCCCTGGATGGGTTCCTTCTTCTCAAAGAGAGAGAAGTGGATCTCTAATCTCATTCTAATTGCAGAAATGTCTCCTTGTAGGAAGTCAGATGGACAATTCCAATCTGTGCCCTAAAGTGGAGGTGTTGGGTGCTGCATCCACCCAGCCCCTCTTTACCCTTTCTACTTCCTCCCCACCCACAGGATTGGTCCCCTGGAAAATACTGATGTAGTCAAGGCAACCACTATACAGATGAGTAAACAGAGGCTCACGTAAGTAAGATCAGTAGCTCAGGACCATGCAGAACATAAGTGGCAAAGTGGGAACTATAACCAAGGTCTTCTGGATTTAAACACCTGGGGGTGTATAGACAGATTCCTTGATCAAAAGAACAATATCATTTTGATCTTTCTGAATGTCTCCATTTATATGTCTGGAGCTCAAATCAAGCAATTCTTATTCTTTCAACTGAAGCAACACCCAGAACTTGGCCTCACATGTGGGCGATGCAGGTAGCTGCTCAAGTAGTTTCAGGAGAGGAGGCAAGACCTCTCTGTCCCCCAGCTCACTTCCTTCATGAGTGTGTGGAGCCCTGACATGCCATGGTGAGAGTTAATCCTTTGTCTTAAGGCAAACTCACTGTGTGACAGTGCTTCAGGCCAGAGACAACAAACATCTGGTATCTTCTTGACCTGGCTAACTAAGGAAGATCTACCTTCCCACTTGGTCGAGATGTAGCTTCAGAATCCTTCCCACCGCAGAGCTAGTCCAGAAACATTCCTAACCAAATGCACTTGGAAGCTGCCAACTTTCTTTGTAACTCAATGTCTAGGTCCAAGGCCTTCTCCACTTCGTGCATCTGTGGAGATGAGTGTTTACGTGTGTGTGTGTGTGTGTGTGTGTGTGTGTGTGTGTGTGTTTCACATGTGTTATACAGTTGCTAAATAAATCCACAACATGGTTATGAGAGAAGTTGGAGATGACAATGCGAATAAGGTAGAGCTTTGGATCAGATTTTTTCGATCTTTCTACTTCTGCTGCAAATAGCCCAGTAACTCTCTGAGGCCTGGAACATGAGGACCAAATTCCTAGGCCCAGTGTGCAAAGCCTTCCAAGATCTGTCCTTATTTCTGGCTTTAAGCCCTTTTGCTCTTCAAAAATTACTACTCTTCTCATTGTTCTTCTGCCTCAATGATTATTCTCCTTGATTCCTTCCACTGACCTCCCAACACACCTAACAAACCCCATAAGCTTTCCATGGAGGCCCCTCGGGACTGGCCCTACCCCTTTCTGTGAGCACATCCCCAACCACTGTCTCTCTTGTTCATAATTTCAGCCACACTGGTCTTTCCCCTGCTTCCTGAGTGTGCTCATTTCTTTCATGTCCCAAGGCCTTGGTGCAAGTTATATATTCTGCCCTGAGTTCTGTTTTCTCAGACCTTGGCATGACTGGTGCCTTGCTTAGCCTGTCGCAATCTGATTAGTTTGATTTCTTTGTGAATGGGAAGAAGGTAAGTGTTGTGTGTTACGACCAGGGCTTGAGATAGCAGGAAACTACTAGCTGGAGGGGATCCTTTGTGGCCCATTTAGGTTGAGACCCCTCCAGACAGGCATCCTTCATTCACTCATTCATTTACCCAATAGATACTGGGCATCCAGCTTGTGCCATGCCATATACTAAGTAGTAGAGGCACAGTGGAAAACAAGATCAACCAGTGTTCTTCCTCCAAGGAGTTGGTTCATAAGAGAGAAAATTAACCTGAGGTAGAATATTTTCCATTTTGAGAACACAGAACAGGAGAGGAGCTTTGTTTTGGGGGAAGGGACCACTGGACCTGAAAGATGAGTAGGAGTTGATTCTGTTGAGAATTGGGAATGGAGGCGGGGCAGGCAGGGGAAGGAGAGAGTGGAGGCAAACGCCCTTCTGTGGCTGCTTGCACTCCTGGGAGAAGTGATCCAGGCATTGTTTTTAAGGGTCCACAGTCTCTTCACCATCTCACTCTGCCCCTTAAAAGAGGGAGGTACTGAACATACAGAGCACACGCTTCCCATTTACAGGAGTAGGGATGCTGCCATCAAAACCACAGATCATGGTGTGTCCCAATATTTATAGGAAGGAATCCTCCAGCGCCAACAGAAAATGCAAGCGGAACGTTTTCAGTCTCAGGGCTCTAAAGTCAGATGATGGCATTAGAGTTATCAAGTATGAAAGCACTTTGGATTAAGGGAACCAGATATGTTAATTTCTGGGAAATGAAAACTGACCCTGAACGATTTATCAAGAGTGTTCTCAAACTTGATCCAACCAGAGAAACTTTTGTTTGCATGAAACCTTATGCGGTGTGAACAAATTCAACAGGAAGGCTAGTTGGGTATGCTGGGGGTGGGGCCTGAAGTCCTGTAGTTTTCTCTCCTTCAGACACCCCAGGGCTCTGGGAGGCCTAAAAATCACTCAGGGCGCAAGGAACCACCACTAACCACCACAGGCTGACCACAGCGGAAGGCAGGCTGCTGTCTCCCGCAAGGACTCCTCTCTGATCTTGTTTCAGATAATGGAAAAAAACAACCACTGATCTTTTTTCCTTCTTTTTTTTTTTCCTGCTGTCTCCCCAGAGGACTCCTCTCTGATCTTGTTTCAGACAATGGAAAAAAAACAACCACTGATTTTTTTTTTTTTTTTTTTTTTTTGCTTTAATGAAAAGGCAAGACTGAATGTCTTCACTTTTAAATGGATTGTTCTGGTGGGTGAGAGAAACTCCCACCTCCTGACTCAGGGATTTGTATATTTGTTGTAAGAAAGGTCTCATGAATTAGTTACATCAAAGAACCCTTGTACCCAATGACGGAATTGATATTGGAAATGACACTGCCCTCCCCCGCAACCAAAACAAACCTATTTCTGGGGGGGGGGGGGGAAACACCACAGGGTAACAAATCCTGCTTGCTAATGTCAATGGAAAAGTACTGGTCCCGCTCCCGTGTCCTTGTGTCCTTGGTGCGCTGCCCTCTGCTGTGAGCTCTTCAAAAGCCAAAGATGGAGCACAGGTGAGCAGACCAGGAGTGAGTGGGCACTTTTTAGGACCTTGATGGTTCATTAAGTGCCCATGGTCCAGACCCTCCATTCTCAACTTTATGGACTACGAGGCCTCTTCCCTCCCCTCCCAGCTCCAACCGTTTCATCTCTGCTGAGCCAGGTGGCAGCTGGGCTTATGGGAGGCTGGGGACCAGTGAGGCCTCGGGCTGTGTGTAGGGAGGTCCCCTCTAGTGCCTGTAGGAGAGGTTGGTCCTTCGGAATGTGACTGGGGAATAGAGAATGTTTGACATTAGTGTGCAGAGGGCAGAAGTGCCACACGAGTCACCTAATTCCTTCCTGCCCTGAGTCTGGGGACCAGGCCTGGAAGGTAGACCATTTGGCCCAAGGGGAGTATTTTCAAGCCTTCAGAAGTGGAACATCCGTGGGGCCTGCCATCCCTTTCCTCTCTCCCATTTCTCCTTGGAATGGGACAGTGTATCTTATATCTGTCCCACCACACATTTTGGAAACACATAACATGTTTGATATCACAGGTTCACAGTTGGAGAGCAATTTGCCTGCATAACCCGAGAGAACATGAATTTGGGGGTGTGGGAGGGTGGGTAGGTATGTGTTAACGAAAAAAAAAACCCATTGAAACCTGTAAAGAATGTTTGTGAGTTTATTTGAGCCAAACTGTTGATATATGTCGGGAAGCAGAACCTCAACAGATTGAGATAATGCTTCGAAGAATGGCGGGGTTAAATTTCTATTTATACACTGAAATCAAAGGAGGGACATAGGTGGGGTACATGAAATTCATTGGTGGTGGAGTAAGGAGGCCAGAGAAAGCAAAGCGGTGGGAAACTCCTGGGATTGGATAAAAAGTAAAATGATGGATGGGTACTCAGGTGAGTGCAGGAACAATTAACATGATAATGAAGGAATTTGTGATATCTGTTCTGTCACCCACCATATTTGGTTGTGCCCCAGGGGCTCCGGAAAAAGGGAAGTTACAAGTTACCCAGACATCTCATAGATATGTTATCTTAGAGGCAAAAAAAAAAAAAAAAAAAGGCAAATGGGCTCATTAAAAAGATCGAAGTTGTTCTTTGGGAAAATATCAGCCTAGAACATGACTACCCACTATAACCTGTTTGTAGTTAAATACTTAATTTTCAAACCATCTTTTGTGGTTATTTTAGGTTTCTAAGTTTGCAAGACTGCCATGCAGGCCTCCCCTGAGCTTGTGAGGTTAGCATGTGGCTCTTTTCTTTCACACATGGAATGCTGTGGACTGAATGTTTGTGTCCTCCCCAAATTCATCTGTTAAAGCCTAACCCCCAAGGTGATGGTATTAGGAGGGGTGCCTTTAGGAGGCGACTAGCTAATGAGGACAAAGCCCTCATCTATGGGATTAGCACCCTTTTATAAAGGAGACCCCAGAGAGCTCAGCAACCTTTCCTCCAAATCTGGACACAGTGAGAAGATAGCAGTCTGTGAACCAGGAAGCAGGGCTCACCAGACACTAAAGCTGCTGGCACCTTGATCTTGGACTTCCTGGTCTTTAGAACCCTGAGAAATAAATATTTGTGTGTGTGTGTGTGTGTGTGCGTGCACTCTTTAAATAAATCTCCCAGTCTATGGTATTCTATTAAGATAAGACATGGAGTAAGACAAAACCCCTGAAGATGCTGTAGATCTTCAGGATAATGCAAATGAAAAGAAGAATTTTGATTTTCTATTATACCTTTTAGTGAAAATTTGTATCCTAAAACATGATCATGCAGTGACCAAAACTACAGAGAGTGATTTAAAAATGCTAAAATTGCCCTGACTGGGTGGCTAAGCTGACTGAAACGTTGTCCCATACATCAGAAAGACAGTGGGTTCAATACCCGGTTGGGGCACACATGGGAGGAAACTGTTCCATGTTTCTTTCTCACACCGATGTTCCTCTCTTTCTCTCTACCCTTTCCCCTTCTCTCTAAACATCAACAAAACATGTCCTTGGGTGAGGATTAAGAAATAAAAAAGCTAAAATTATCATTGACATTTGGGAAATACCTCATTTATTGCTCTGATTTGAGAGTTTTAAGGGCAATCATAAACTCTTTCATTTCCTAAAGAAAAGACAAGATTAAGACACCCGGATGGACCAAGGTGTAAATGTTGAAGGATCATCTCTGGGAATCTGAAAAAAACAAAAGAAAGGCAGATGGTTACTAATACAGTGTTGTTATACTGAACAAACAAAACAGAAACAGAGAACAAACTGATGACTGTCAGGTGGAAGGAGGCTTGGGGGCTGGGTGAAAAAAGTGAAGGGATTAAGAAGTATAAATTGGCAGTTACAAAAGAGTTATGGGGGTGTAAAGTACAATATAGGGAGTACAGTGAATAATATTGTAAGAACTGATGTATGGCATCAGCTGGGTATGAGAGGTATGGGGGGGGGATCCCTTCATAAGTTATATAAATGTACACCTGAAACTAATATAATACCGAATGTCAACTGTAACTGAAAAATAAAAAACAAAACAAAAAAAGTATTAAATGGGTCAAACAAGAAAATCTGAAAATTACTGCAGTAAAATAAAAGCTGAAATTCAGAGCTGCAAAAATAAAAAAAAAGTCCGAATTCTCCTGGCATGTTCAACTCTGTCCCTCTACCATGCCTCCTGGGGAGCAGCCAGCATCCGTGACCAGGAGACCGAAACCCCCCCTCTCGGACCCGGAGGGGGCAAGACCCCGGAAGCAGCCTGGGTCCTGATGGCATCACTGGAATGCCCTGAGCTCCAGAACTTCCTTTTGTTTCAGAAAAGCAAATCTCTTTTCTGTTTGTTATATGAAAAATGTAATTCGGAAGAAAAGTTATTTGTTTTTTAAAAAGAACGTGAGTATCCATTTTATTCTTACCAAAATCTAATTAATTTTCATATTTCTTGAGTCATAAATCTCCTCATTCTCATTATGTTTGGGGATAAAATGCATCTTAAACCCAGAAGCCCTGTAATGTCAAATGCCTACACTGCGGTCTAATGCTATACCAGACTCAATTACGGCTGCAGTAAGCAGTTGAATATAGAAGTAGTCTCTGATCATTCTATAAGTGTTTTCAGCAGCTGAAAACTGAAACTGTGTTCTGTGACTTAATAATTTTATTAAAAATTTTTTATTAGTTTGCTTGAAGATACTTTCCAAATAATTGAGTAGATCAGATATATATTTAATCTAATTTGGTTATTGAGGTAATTCAAATACCACATCAACTCCATTTTGACAAATATTTAAAGACATAACCTACCATGGCCATTTGCTATTTTTTAAAAATTTATCTTTATTGCTCAAAGTATTACAGATGTCCCACCCCCCCTTTTTTTTTTTTGAAATCAAGGAAGAAATAAAAACCTCCTGGAAACAAACGAAAATATATACCATTTGCTATCAGCACTGACTCAGTTGAGTGTGCTTTTCTTTGCAGCTGGAAACAATGAAATATCATTTTAAGAAGTTCACTCACTTTACAGGCAGCTGCTTTAGAGCATCTAGGAAGTAGCAAGTGGAGGATAAAAGAGAATTTCCTTTGAAAAAGACGAACATGCCCTAGAATTCGGTCACAGATACCAAATTCATACCGATAACCTGGAAGCCATGGAAAAGGGATCCCAGCAGGGGCCTCTATTCGCCATCCTTACCATGTCCGTGAACTGATCCACACAAGCCATCCGAATCTCCTCAGGCGTCGCCAGGCTGTTCAGGAGGAAGGTGTTGGCCAACCCCCTCTCTCTGCGGGCAGCAGCCACTGCATCGTGGATGGCGAATAACACGGAGTTTCCCATGAACATTCCAGCCTCACCCAATCCCTGAGAAGGAGGGCAGAAGGCAGTCAGGAAGGCATGGCTCCTTCAGGACTTGTCATTTGTGTTGACACACATGTGCACTCGCACACTCTCATGCATACTCACCTCCTTCAGCTTTATAACTGTCAGCGTGGGGTGCATCTGAATTGCCAGACACCCCCCCCCCCCCCCAATGCCGATTGGTGTGTGTAGGGAGTAATGAAAATGCCCCAGAACATCAGGGTGGCAGGGCAGCTAACAACACCTGTTCCCCTGTCCAGGTCCAGAAGACCAGAGCCCTTGTTCCCCTCTAGAGTGCTTCAATTTGGTCTCTGGACCAACGATATCTATCTGGTGTGTTGTGGCTGAAAACCGCTGCTCTAGGCCATTTGTGTTTAACTCAAACCCTCAGCAAAAGAACCACAATCTTTGTAGCTGAGCTTGAAGGATAGTGAGGTGTTTGTTGCCTTTCTTTGTGCTCACTTCTCTGGTGAATGCTGGATGCTTTTGAATGAACAGTGTGAGGGCATTATATTTTAAAGAACCCTCCCTGCTTCTTGTACTGATTTTCCTTCTTTCTTCCTTCAAAGGAGTCTGGTTCTTGTTCTGTGTCCAGGGCCTTAGTAGAAAGATGGAACAAAGGGCCCAAAGCAGATAAAGACTACCCTGGGCTGTGGCTTTTACTCTGAGGCAAATGTGGAGGAAAAGGTGGAGCTGGCAAAAGAAGGGATTTCCTGTGAGGTGAAGGGGTAGGGAGGGAGAGCAGAGGTCCTGTGCCCTATTTGGAACACAACTGGCCCCAATAGGCGGGTTTGTGTTAGGACAGTCTTTAGAGATATCCCTGGCCAGAGTGTGCAGACGTGGAGAGAGGACCTATTCATATAGAAAGTCTCATCTTCCTCCCAATTCTGACTACTGGGAAACAGAGGTAGTCTCCTGAAAACATGAGGTTAAAGTTGCCATTTGTCTGGCCAGAGGTGGTCTCAGAATGGCACTGTGGGTGGAGAAGTTGTGCTTTTGTACATGTGTTGGAGAATCTTTGCTGCAAGTCTACATGGGCCAGATAGACTCTAGGGCCATGGAGTGTGTGCGTCCATGGCTATTTTTTATCAATGGCTATTCACACCTCAGAGCAAATCACCCTCAGTGAGAAATTTGTTTGAAGCCCTTTCTAACTTGGGGAGAGAGTGGGCAGAGGCAATAGGAGCAAGAAAGGACTGAGTCTGGAGGACATGTGGGAAGGGTGCAGAAAAGAAGGCTCTGGGCTGGGGAAATTGGCCTACAACTTCAGCTTTACCTCCCAGTGGCACTTAGCTTCATGAGTCAAGATGTTTGACTTCTTGTTTTATTTAAATATACTGAGTGGCCAGATTATTTTGATCTCTGAATGCATAATAATCTGGCCACTTAGTATATAGCCTATATAATAAAAGGTTAATATGCAAATTATCCCCTCACCCAGGATTTCGACAAGCAGGCAGGTTGGCCAACCGCCCATGTCCCCTCCCCCTGCCCAACCCATAAATGAATTCATACATCGGGACTCTAACACACACAAAAACACACACACACACACACACACACACACACACACACACTGACACACTGAGTGGCCAGATTATTATGCCTTCAGAGATCATCATAATCTGATCACTCGGTGAATATTTCATGATCTTTCTCAAGAGTGAAGACTCCACTTGGGGTTCTGAAGGCAGTGAGTACCACTCTGCCATGAGTTTGCTCTCCCCTCCCCCATCTCCCTCTCGGCCCTGCAATTTCAAGGAGAAAGCAAATTCAGGGGACTGTTTCATTATTTCTTGAAGTAACAGTTTATTATGGGATGAACTGTGCTCCCCTCCAATTTAAATGTTGAAGTCCTAACCGCTAGTACTCAGTATGTGACTATAATTGGAGATAAGGTCTTTAGAGAGATAATTTAGTTGAAATGAGGTCTTTGGGATGTGTTTTTAAGAAAAAGAAATTAAGCCGAGAAAGAGAGAGAGAAAAAGAGAGATAGATAGAGAAATAGAGATAGAGAGAGAGAGAGAGAGAGAGAGAAAGAGAGAGAGAGAGATCCGACCCATGTGCTATATAGAAAGATGATCATGCGAGGACACAATGAGAATGGCTAACCTCAAGACAAAGAGAAATCTTCGAATAAATCAAGCCTTGATCTCATACTTCCAGCCTCCAGATCTGTGAGTAAATGTCTCTGTTGCCTAAGCCATCCCAACTGGTATTTTGTTATGGGAGTGCTAACAAATGAATAGAGGTGTTGCGTTCTTACCTTGGATGAGTAGATGGCTATGGGATTTCGGGACCATACCAAAGTAACATAGAACTCTTGCGGTATTTCTGTGACGGTGGGGATTTTGTAGTCTTCAGGACCCCGAGAATAAAGCACACCTTCCGGGGAGTATTTCAGTTCTTCTATGGTATATAATCCCATTCCTTGGATAAATGCTCCTTCAACCTACAGGCAAAAATGGCACAGTTTATAAACATATGATATTGGTTGAAAATGTATCCCAATGTGATTGCAAATGGAGCTCTGAACCATACATAGTAAGTCATTCTTGAAAGCATTGCTGAGAACTTACACAGGATCTTTCAGCATCTGGTGTTTGCCATCCTGCCTGGCCCTCTAGACTTAGCGCTTCTTGCCCAGGTACCTCACATTCCAGGGACTCAGCACTCGTCAAGTTCTGGGGGATTCTCCAAGCCCACCAGATTCCTTCAACCCTCCAGTTCTTTGTAAAGACAATTTCTCTCTTTACTGCTCCCCACCTCATCTTCTCCACTTGGCAAACTACTCTCTCTCTCTCTCTCTCTCTCTCTCTCTCTCTCTCTCTCTCTCTCTCATTTCACTCTGCCTCTCAGTGGCTTATAAATATTATGAGGTCTGGCTTTAATTAAAATATATACGTTTTATTAAAAGCCATTTGAGTTCTACTACCTACAAACTATTATGCTCTGAGATAAAAGGTTCACAGTCCCTTATAAAGGGGTTATCTGCCTCAAGGTTAAAAAGCTGAAGGAGAGTTACATGTTGCATTCTATTGAATTGTAAAATTACAGAATAAAGTAAACAAATCTAAATGCTAAATGTGGATACTTCCAAATGCTTGTCCCTAAAGGAAAAGATTCAAGTCCAAGAGTTCCAGTCTAACACATTGCTGGTTTTTTCTTTCCTTTCCCAATGGGACAAATGTAGGGTTTTTGTGATGATAACATTTCCCTTTTGGCCTTTGCTTAAGCAACAAAGAAGCAGGAATAAGCTGGTAAGAGCAGATAGGAAGGCGAAGGAGAGGTGGGGCCTGAGGCCAGCTGTGGGTGTCAAACTTTACAGAATCTCAGGTGCAGGATAAATGGGCAGATTACACGTTCCCGTCCACCAAGCTTCTGATGGAGAAGTGGGCCTGGGTGAGCACAGAGACCCACATTTCCAAGAAGCACGGTAAGTACTTTCCTTGCTGAGTCGGAGGATCGCACTTTGAAAAACACTGAGGGACCAATGTAACGGCCCCTCAAAAAGCCCATAGGCCAACCTCGGCCAGCCAGCTCTTTAGGACTCAGGAAGGCAGGAAGCTGTTGGCAGATGAAACCACATGTCTGTCTGTTGGGTTTGAAGCCAAGTGCTCAACCTGTCCAGCTACTCAGGTCTAGGCTGGGGCCTGGTTGGCAGGTTCAGGAAGCACTGATGTGGCTGGCTTTATTTTGAGTAACAAGGTTACCGGGAGAATAATGCAAAGCCACAACAACAGCAGGAAAGGCTTTCACTTAAAGCTGAAAAAGGCTTTGGGTGTGTTAATTTACTTGTGAGATCTAAATCAGAAATTCAGCCAGAGAGAAATTGTTTTTTTAAGTGTTTCTTTCCCCCTTATTTTTCTCTAAATTGTTCAGTCTACTTAAATTCAATGTGCCTATGAATATGAATAGGGCTTTATTATTATGCATTTATATAATATCCCCTAATTACAAACATCAATGTTTGTTGAAGAACATTAGAAGGCAAGGAGAATTATAAGGCAGGATAAATGACACATATTTCTGCCACGTAAAGACAACCACTGCTAACTTTTTCTATTTGTGTGTGTGTGCAATATATGACATATACTGCAGAGTATCTGTAGCAGGTATAAGCATTTGGAGAACTCTGGGAAATAATGTTCTGAATGGAATTGACCCAAAGTCCCCTCGGGGCGGTCTGGAGCCACGCACCTGCCCGATGTCTAGGGCCGGGTTGATGCTGCAAGCGGAGTCCATGAAGATGTCGGTTCTGAGGAGCTGTGCCAAGAGAACACGCAGGATGGAAAAGATCATTTAAAAACAGATCTTCACTGCATCTGTCTACCGGCCCCCGGGTCCCCACGGGCAGTCAGGGTGATTATTATCCACATAGAAAACACGCCCATAGAAACACTCACTCGGTGACAGTGGAGAACACCCACCCCCTCTTTACCTTGTGAGCCCCAGTCAGACAGTCGACTTCCACCTCAGAACAGCCTGCTCCATAAACAAAGTATGGCCAAGGCTCCCCTTCCCCCTTCTCCCAGTCCATGTAGGTCTGGTAGTCTCTGCGAAGAGAAATCCGAGGGAGAGAGAGGCTCCTTCCCGCCTCGAGGCCTGATCCCGGGGGGCGCTCTGGGTCCTGGAGATGAACAGAGTGCTCACCCCAGCACCGAAGACTTTTCTGACCGCCCTCCCCACAAGGGTCCCAGCCCAGACACTGAAGAAGGCCCATTGGTGTCTGAGCCCTACTCTCCATCATACAGCTACTGTGCTAGGTCATGGGGGTGTCCCTCCTTGGCCTCCCCGAGCTCTCCTCCCTCACCCCTGCCCATGACTGAAGGGCTGACACGGGGTACTGCTGAGCACCAGCAACCAGCAGGTATCTGTGCACCAGGAGCCCCACCATCCCTGCCTAAGTGTAATCTAAACCAACGCAAAAGCATCCTTTACCTGAAATACCCCGTAGAGGACAGGCTGATGGATTCCTTGTAGGCTTTTTCAATCTGAAAGAGATGGCTGATATGAAGACATGTAAGTGCGGGGACAGCAGTGGAATTCCGTGCTGGGCTCCCCTCCTCTGTGTGCAGCACCCTCTGCCCTTCACCCCGAGCGAGACTGAGGCTGCCTATAGGCACAGGCTGTGCTTCCCTCCAGAGCCGCACGGGGTCAAGTTTATTATTTTTTCTCCCTTTTTGGCTTTTTAAATTAGAGAGAGGGAGAGACTAGGCCTTATTCATATGCAATAGGTGTGTACACAGGTAGGTGTATATATACATACACATATACAAACACATATATGTGTAAGTGCCTATTTGTGCATGCATGCATGCATGTTACCCTGTTTCCCCGAAAATAAGACAGTGTCTTATATTAATTTTTTCTCCAAAAGTTGTGCTAGGTCTTATTTTCAGGGGATGTCTTATCTTTCTATGCCCTAGGTCTTATTTTCGGAGGATGTCTTATTTTCGGGGAAACATGGTAGTATGTATGTATTTTCACCCTGCTTTTTTCCATGTCATTTGATTGGCTGTCTGAGTATATTACATCAGCTTCCCTGATGGAGTATACTGGGTAGAGCTGGAGATAATAATAATGATGAGAATTGAGATAATTATTATTAAAAGTAGAGTAACCTTTTGGTATTTGGTATTTGCCATGATCTCCATTGCTCTGGTGGGAAGCCCAGGCCCTGCGGATGGGAGGAGCCTGTGCTCAGAGGGCAGTGACAGTGAAGGGTGTTCTGCCAGGTGTATTCTAGGGCAGAGCGAGGCCGCTGTCACGCAGTGAGAAACGAGGCTCCTCAGTGCAGCCACGGGATGAACACAGACTCCCTCTCCCTCTCAGAAAAGCAGAAGCGAGTGCTAGTAAATGCTTTGCTTCTTGCGTGGGTACTGCCAACCAGCCACACTGAGGGCTTTACCTACCCATCCAGATGCATTTGCCTTCTTGGGCAGGCTAAGGCGGACCACTCACCCAGTCCTCCCACTTTCCCTCCGGGTTTTTCTTGATGACTGGCTTGAGTCGGGCCATGAGAATTTGGCAAGCGTTCTAAAAATAAGAATTCGAAGTGACATGAGAAATGAAAGGCACAGGGAGTAGCACAATATTCAATATTCAAATCAATTCAAACATAGATGCCAGTTTGTAAACCTGCTTCCTAGTCCTCTAGGCAGAGTTTCTCAAACT
Source organism: Pipistrellus hanaki (assembly GCF_964339955.1). Lineage (NCBI taxonomy): Eukaryota > Metazoa > Chordata > Mammalia > Chiroptera > Vespertilionidae > Pipistrellus > Pipistrellus hanaki. Next base: position 73,480,028 of record NC_140510.1, on the reverse strand, counting down.
TGAACAATGTATGGAACCCCTTTGAAAGAAACAAATATTCTTGTGGATCCTGCAGTGTTAAAATTATTTTTTATTATAATGATGTTTAAATACATGCTAACATAAAGTTAGGCAGAGCCGCCTTAGGGTTATAGCTCTTTTATGTCTACAAAGCAAAAACCCAAATGAAAAAGCATGCAGACTAATCTATTATTATATACCAATAAAATTTGAAATAACATTAATTTAGTTGATGGATAATGTTTTCCTGAAGCTGAATGGCTGCTTGGAAGGTGTAAAAAGTCTCAACTGCTACAACACATGTACTTCGCCGGCCATGAGTTTGACATGCTTGGTCTAGTTAACAGATCAATGATCAACCACTGAACCACATGGACTGGGCTTTAGCTCCCTCTCTTAATTCAAATACAAATCTGCTTTAACATACTCTTCTCAGACTCAGAATAGCTCACCAGTCCTCTATTGGTTTCTGTTCCTTCTGTTCTATCATCCCCTCTCTGGGAATGGTCTCTGGCTACTTATGCATTCAGGAGATCCCTGCATTCATAAATCTATCTTTGCTGGTTCATTCCGTCTTCAATCACTGACCTCATTACAAATGCATGCCTTCCAAAAGAGTAACACACCCAAGGCAAACACAAGTTGCACAGTTCCTGCCAGTCCAAATATCAGATGGCCTTCCTCTTGTGACCTGACCATATACTCTGGAGCATAACTTTAGACTCAACAATCTAATGCTACACTCAGGTAAGTTTTCCCTTGAACAGAGTGAGGTATAGCAGAGACCGTTTGTCATTCTTTTGTGACATCTGAACTCCTTTTTGTGTGTGGAGAATTTTTTCACAGTATATTTCTTAGTAGAGTCACCTCCTCCTATTGGAGCTCCAAGTGCCAGTTACAAAGTTTTCTGGCTTTCTTTGCATTAGAGAAGATTTCAAAATGCACAAAAGTGGAGAGAATAGAACAATATTTCCTCTTACACCACTTACTTAGTTTTAACAATGAGCATTTATATCCCAACCTCACCCCAGCAAGTTAACATTTTCCTCCTTCCCCTTGGCTCCCTCTGCTCCAACCATCATGACCCTCGCAGCTCCTCAAGCACAGTAAGGGAGCTCCCTCTGCTCCAATTCCCTACACGGAGGGCTCCTGTCCCTGTTGCCTTCAGACCAGGTTCAAGGGGCACCAACCAGTGCCTAGCCTGGCTTCCTGGCTGCCCAAGGTCACCCTGACACTTGCACTTTCTCTTTTTATAACTTCCTTTATTTCGATTCATAGTACCTGCCATTATGCTTCCTTCTTTTTCTTCTTTATTTATTATTACCTAATAATTTATTATTCATTATCTGACTAATTTTAGGCTAAGGACTCTAAAGGACGAGACTGGCACAAATAGCCCCTTCACCCAAATGGGGTGCTCTCCCTCCGAAGCAGGTCTTGTAGAGAAAGTGGCCACAGACTGCTCCTCACCAGCCTCAGTGGTGTCAAAGGGTTGGAGCTGAAGAGGCTGGGAGGTTGGAGTGAGGGACAGGATTGCACTGCGACAGGTTTGTGTGCTGGCATCTCCATCTTCTCAGGATGGAGTGGCAGGAAGGGCTTTCTCCATCGCAAACCCAGCGAGAGACACTCCACAGACACTCAGAGAGCTTAGTGTGTGCCCTCTAGAGGTGGGGGCCTACAGATCCGTGTCTGCTGCTGCTCACAAACCTGTGGGTGAAAGGCAGCCCTCAGCAGCCCTGGAAGTCCCGGGCCATCTCTGGGGGAGATGTTGTACTCCGTCGGGATGGAACTTGTGGTGTTGGTGCTGCCGGGGAAATCAGGGGAGCCAGTCCCACCCCCTTTCTATCTGTAGGCCCAAGCTGTTAAGTAGTAGAGACACTGCAATTGGAAGTACATTTTGGAATTTTGGACTGAACATTTTAATTATTGAATGAGATGGTTTATGCAAATATAAATGATTAACGAGTGTTTAATGATCTTAGGTTGATTAGAAAAATTGAAGGTAGATTTCCCTCAAGGGGAGGGAAAAAGAGGCCCATAGGGGAAGCTTCAACCTCTCGAAGTCTCGCAACCGCTTAGCAGAGCACCTAAAACCAGCTGCCTGACCTCTCTAGGCTTCAATTTCAGTTCCCATAAGAGAGGGGGTGGGGCAAGGTTATTTCCAGCACCATGACTGGGTGACTGAGAAATGAAAGAAAAGTCACCTGCACCGCTCTCCCGTTGATGTCTGTCCCCATGGACCCTGCTGTGAGGGAGGCATTTGGCACTGTGACTGTGCTTGTTTCCGACAGGTGGATATAGGAGACGGGGATGTTCAGTTCACGGCTAGCCACCTGCCAGAAGCAAATGAAAACCACCATTGATATCATTGACTCTAAGCCTCCCTCCCCCACATTAAGAGCTTTGAAATTTTATATATATATATATATATTTCAGAGAGGAAAGGAGAGGGAGAGAGAGAGAGAGAGAGAGAGAGAGAGAGAGAGAGAGAGAGAGAGGAGAGAAACATCAATGATGAGAGGGAATCACTGATTGATTGCCTCCTGCATGGTCTGCACTTTTAAAAAGGGGATTTTTTATTTTAAAAATGGGAAATTTCTTATTGCAAATAATCTCTTGCTCTTTCAACAATAGTATTAGGAAAATTGCTTTGAATTAGCACACATAATGGCCCACCATTGGTGTTGCTAAGTAGATTGTGAATAATAAGAACATAATTTCTCATCCTATTAAACACATTCATTTCTAATGAAGATTTGCATGTAGCTTTGAGCAGTTGCCATAAAGCCGAAAAATACTTTATCTTTGAAAACTGGAATCACATTTTTCAGAAGACCTTGATGAGACTTGGTTCTTTAGTATGCAGGAAGAAGAATATAACATATTTTCTCAATTCTAATACCCACTTCCATCAGTCTTCGGCATTCATGCGCTCCTGATATCAAAATGAATGTGATAACTGACCTGTGCACTTAGTGTAGGGGTGTCGAACTCAATCAGAGAAGGGGCTAAAATCTAAAATCCAGCCTAAATCGCTGGCCGAATGGTTTACTGAACAGTCATAAACTGACAATGTCATAAACTGACAGCGGAGTGCAGTGATGACAGCACGGTGCGGGCCACATTGCAAGGCCTGGCGGGCTAGATTTGGCCCGTGGGCCTTGTGTTTGACACATGTGACTTAGTGTGATGGTATTTCTCCTGCTCAACGAGAAAGGCGTTGTTAAACCGACTGTACCATGTGATAGTCTTCCACAGTGAAAACAAAAATGGATACTTATCTCACCTGGATCATTTTTGTATGGAGGCCTTGTCCAATTTCACAGCCACTATGAGCCACCAAGACAGAGCCATCGGTGTAGATGTGGACGAGAGCGGCGGCCTGCCAGGGAATAATTATAATACCAGTTTGAAAAACCAAATGTTGCCTGAGTTTAGCTGAGGTTACCAAATGAACAGTTTGCTCCACTGAGTCAATCTCTCATTGTTTATACTGGAGACAAAAGCTATTATTGGTGGCTACAGACAACCCTTTAACACCCTCCAAACTTAGGAACCGCCCCTGTAAAGCAATCATGTCAAACTTGCGGCCCAAGGGCCACATGTGGCCCACAACGAATTTTTTTGTGGCCCAGCCAATAAAACGGTATGTAAGGAACATTTTAATAACAATTTCATAATTTAATTTTTACAATATCCTGTTATACATAATTATTAATAACGAACTACAACGTCTGCTAATGACTGATTACTATCATTGTGTTGCATTCATTTCCGTTATGCATTTTCTATGCAGGCACACCATTTCTCTCCACTAATACTAGCAGCAATGGCCACGTCCTTAGCCTTGTATTGATTTGTTTGGTGTGTGCAACAGGAAATATTTTGCTTTTGGAAAACAAGAAAAATAGGTTTATTTGAGTTATGCTTATTAATTTAGACAGTTATTCAGTGTCTGGTAAATTAATATTCTAGAAAATATTAATTTTTATTAAAATGTTCTATTATTTTATGTTAACAGTTACTCATTTATTTCAGCACTTTGAATTCAGCACATGTCTATCAAAACAAACCTATGAAAATTGAAGCTTTTTTTTTTTTTTGCGGCCACATAAACCTTGCTTATTTGGCCTGTGTAAGCCTTTGAGCTTCACATGCTTGCTGTAGAGCAGTGTTTCCCAAACTTCTCTCATGATGAGAATCACCTGGTGGAGTTGTTAAAATACAGATTCCAGAATCCTAACTAAGAAGTGCTAAACTAGAATTTTGGGAACATATAAGTAAAATTGTACACTTAACTAGTGCTTTAAGACAGTAGTATCAGGACTATCAAAGTCTCTACAGGAACTTTAAAACTTTGTATTTTCACTTCATGACCATTTAACAAGAGTAATGATGACCATATTCAATGGTATTGCCACATGCTTTCAGAGCCGATTTTAGATTTTATGTTGATGATTGTATAAGCACCAAGCAGGACGACTGTTATTGATGGGGCATATTTGAGACAAGAGGTGAGATGGTGAGTCATCACACCCTACACAGACATTTAGGATTAAAACTTCAAAATGACTTGAAATGTAGCAGCAGCCAGAACTGCAGGAGGATTTAGATTTGGAAAAGCAACACCACCCACCATGTTAAGTTAATGTAACTATTTTGAATATTACTGGCATTTACAATACTACTTTCATTTAATTCCCAAATTCACTTGTGTTCTGTTCAGGCATCAGAACTATAAGAAGCTTGTTCTTTGTCGTCATACACAGTTAAGTAACATTAAAATAGATAATTTAAGCAACTGTTGAGAGTCCACTGAATTTTTCCCTTCAACGATGGTCTGTGTGTTATTCTGGATTCAGAAATATTTGCTGGGGAGAAGGATTGATCACCTGATCCTCTCCTTCCTTCTCATCTTGATTTCTACCTTGTGAGTGGACTCTGAGGAGGGGAGTGGACAGAGGGGTTTGGGGCATCCTTCATTGAAACCATACAGGGACCTGTATTCTTTTCTTTGTGTGCATTTGGTCATGGGGATATTTCAGAGATTAATGGGGATAGAAACAAGTAAAAAAAAAACCAAATACATAAATAAATAAGAAAATAAATAAATAACACAAACAGAAATAGAACCTCACAAAAAACTATCTAAGGTAAAATGAAAAAGAAGGCACAGTAGTCATAGATCCCAGTATGGTGACCCTGTGTAGTCATGGAGCCCAGTATGGTGACTCTGTGAGTCATGGAGCACAGTATGGTGGTTACTCTGTGAGTCATGGAGCCCAGTATGGTGACCCTGGGTAGTCATGGAGCCCAGTATGGTGGTGACTCTGTGAGTCATGGAGTCCAACATGGTGACTCTTCGAGTCATGGAGCACAGTATGGTGACTCTGTGAGTCATGGAGCACAGTATGGTGACCCTGTATAGTCATGGAGCTCAGTATGTTGACTCTGTGAGTCATGGAGCCCAGTATGGTGACCCTGTATAGTCATGGAGACCATCATGGTGACTCTGTGTAGTCATGGAGCCCAGTATGGTGTCTCCGGATTTCTGTGAGAATGGAGCACTTATGTCTGTTTTCAGTGTTTTGAAAGCTCTGTCTTCAAATGACCCTATTGCTGTCACTAAGAAGTTAGGCAAGAGGGAAAGAGATCCTCTTGTTCCCTCCAATTCTTACATGGACTTGAAATTTGACCCCATACCTCAAGACTCATTTCTCCCAACCTCACCTGATTCTGAAAGGCCTCAGGGACGGCAATGGAATATTTCATGGGGACCACAGCAAGCCCCCTTTTCTTCCAATAATTATTTTTGTTAAATTCCTCAGCATCCCTTTTCCTAGCATAAAATGAAGATTTCTCCAGACACTCTTTCCAGCATCTTCGCAAGGGCTCTGGATTAAATGTCTGCTTATAGGCTGTTTTGCTAATTTTCTTAGCCATGTTTATTTCTCTAACCTGAAAGACAAGAAAAAAGCATACATGCTATTCCATTTGTAAAACATGTGTTTTTTGTTATATACCTAACATGAAGAAAGTCTTTCTAAAAAAAGAAACAATTATTTAAATGGATATAAATATGTAAGTACAAATGTAAACATATAAACATAATGACAACCATAATGATAATAACAATAGAAACTACTGTTGAACACATCATATCTTCCAGGCTGCAGACTAAGTATATGATCTCAACAACTTTACAATAACTGAGAAATAGTAGGTGTATTATGAGTCCTATGACAAGTTTCGTTACTGGTGAGACAAATTTCTCCTGACTCAAAATTCTTTTACTTCTACACAATGTTTTTTTATTCTTAACTGTTCTCATGTTAGCTCCTCAAAATCTGAACTCTGGTAGGATGTTTGCACAAATGGCTGTAATGATGCCAATCTCCCTAGTCATGACCTCGAGTGGTTTCATATGGACTATGGGGCTGGCCATACGACTAGCTTTGGACACCAGGACAAAACATATGTAATCCAGGCAGAGACTTGAAAAGTGCTTGCATCATGTTCTTACTTCTGGAAAATCTATGAACTAGAATGAGACTGGACTCAGTGTATATTTAATCCACTACGTTTTGATTGACTTGTTGCACAGTAAAAGCTTACTATTGATACATAGACTACTTTAATTGAATCTTACAGGCTAATGTAGTGTTGTCTGTAGGTGCTCAATATACGCTGAGTGGGCAGATTTAAATGATCTCTGAATGCATAATAATCTTGCCACTCAGTGTATATCCTTGAAATACTTTTTCCATGTCTACCTCTGTTTCCTTTCCTTCTGGAACCCCTATTATTCAAATATTATTTTGTTTTGTGTTGTCCCAAAGCTCCCGTAGGCTCTCCTCCTGCTTTTTAATTTTTTTTTCTAGAAGCTGCTCTAATTGGGTATTTTTTTCCATCTTGTCTCCTAGCTCACTAATGCGGTCCTCTGCTTCATCTAGTCTACTCTTGATGCTTTCTATTGAGTTTTTCATGGTAGCGATGTCATTTTTCATTTCTTCTTGGTTCTTCTTCAATTCCTCTTGGTTCTTCTTAAATTCCTCATGGTTCTTCCTCATTTCTTCTTGGTTACTGTCAAATTTCTCTTCCATTCTTTTTAGCCATCCTATGATCATTACTCTGAATTCTTGCTCTGGTAGGTTGCTTGCCCCTAACTCATTTACTTCCTTTACTGATGATGCCTGCTTTTCTTTCATGTGCAGGCTATTTTTTTGTCTCCCCATGGTTTCTCTTTTCAGGATGTCTGGTTATGTGGTGTTCCTTCTCCTTTCCTTGGTTGATCGAAGAACTCCCTTGAATCCAGGTGTTTGCGCCGATTGGGGTGTCACAGCTGCTCGTTGGTCTCCTCTGCTGTGGGTTTTCCAGGCCTCAGAGAAAATCCTCCTTTCCTGGTAAGATGGCACAGCCTTCCCTCTGAGCCCGTAGCTCAGGGTGAGGTCTCTGCCGCCCCAGTGCTGGTTGCTTGGTCAGGAAATCCTGTCCAGCAGTCCCTTACTTACCTTCCTTTAGAGTTCCGCTGCCCCTCAGCTGCCAATCAATATTCCCTGAGCAACTTAGATGCTGCTTTTATCTGGTCTGGGACCAGGGTCAGAACAAGTCCTTCTGTTCGGTCGCCATCTTGTCCTCTCTCTGTGTATATCGTATATAATAAAAGGCCAATATGCAAATTTCCCCCTTGACCAGGAGTTCGACCAGCAGGCAGGCCTGCCAATTGCCCATGTCCCCTCCCCCACTGGTCAGGCTGCCCAGACCCCACCCATGCACGAGTTCATGCACAGGGCTTCAGAGATCATAATAATCTGACCATTCAGGGTATATTTGAACCATTGATGGCAGAGTTTTATAAGGGGATTCTGACTTATTACCTACCTCTTCAGGGGGTAAGTTACATTGATATGCCACAGCAGTTGTATAAGCTTCAACTACCACTGAAACCTGGGGAAAGCCATATCCTCGAAAGGCAGTGTTGGATGGCAAGTTTGTTTTGCAAGGCCTACCCTGGCACCGGTAGTTAGGAACATGATACGCATTTTCAGATTTCAGCACGAGGTACTCTATCACCTGAATGAAAACAAAACGAAAGTTCACATCTATCCATCTTTCAAAATCAGTTATCCAAATTCTATCTCTAACACAAACCCTTCACAGAATTTTGTCTAATTTGTATAAGAAATATCCATGCAAATAAAGTGTAGCACATACAACTCAACGGGTAACGTATGGGAAGGGCATGGTTCTTATTTACCAATTCAGACTCATCAAGGGTGCATCCACCATTGATATAATATTCAACGTCGACAGCTTTGATCACACCATTGTTCATGAATCCAATCTGCAAAGTCACATGACAAAACCATTTTCTCAGCAGTTCGTTACAACCAGATCCTGCTGTACACAAACACATCCGATCACACGTGCTAGTCCATACCCAGCTTATGAACATGATTTGATGTGACAGTCATCGGAGGAACATCCCAGGGGGACCATGGGATCCCAATAGAAAGTTCTGATTCGTTTTGGGTAGCATCCAAATAACCCTTGCAGTCGGTATGGAGTTTAGTAGTTGTTTTATGACTGATTGGTTGTCCCTGGACAATATTTTCAGCAGTCTCCTACAATTTTTGCTCTCACTCACTTTGTATTTTCCGAGGAGTGGGTGGCGGCCAGCAGTTATCAGCATGTCATTACCACGTTCTAGAACAAACCGGATTGGGCGGCCAGTTCTGTAGGAAGTGACTCTGTTAATACGCTGGGTGCTTCATAAAGGTGTAGAAACTTGGAGCTGGTGAAAGGGGACTGGAAATAACCTAACTTAATGGTTTTCTATGGGGGTAGCAACATACCTTAAATAACATTTTGAAAATTTGTGGGGATATTAATATGTAACAAACAAACAAATACAAATACAAAACCCCCTATTAATGTTATCCTGATTTAGTCATGTCTGAGAATTTTGATGTTGAAATAATTCATTATTTAGTTAGGTTACTTTATTTTTATTTCTTTTTCTTTTTGTATGACATTCAGGCACTGTATGAGGATTTTGCAACTGTGTGAATTAGTAGGTTATATTATGATGATGTTCATGTTGGATATTAAAAGGGGCATTAAATCACGTGCCAAAAGGCAATGCTGAGAATGAAAAGATTGAGAACCAATCAATACTCCGTTGAGTTCTGTCCCCCCTTGCATGCATACTCCCCGTCATAAAGTGCCCGTGGGGGACCCCGCTGGCTCCGGAGGGGATGCTCCCCGGGCCCGCCCCTCTGCTCACAGGACAGGCTTTGCTATGGTTGGAAAGTGCCAGTGAGCTGTGATGTTCACAGTGTTTCTTTCCGCAGCGATAGTCTTGGATAAGTTACGTTTGTCCTGAACATACTTAGTGAACTCTGGTGCATAAGAGGTTCACAAAAAGTCACGGCTATTCCCGCTCCTACTGTGTCGGTTTCTTCCATCGGGATGATGTGGAGGTTAAGTGAACATTCCCAGGCTGCAGCCGACCCTGCTGTGTTTCATCACAGAATGTGTACCTTGTAAGGTTGGGACTTTGACCTGCCCTCCATTCAGCCACCTTAGTTTGATTTATGTTAACTATTTATTTATTTAGTGATTTTAAAATTCTCAACTGAGGATATTTTCCCATTGATTTTTTTTTTTTTTTTTGAGAGAGAGAGGGGAAGAGAGAAGGAAAGACAGAGAGAAATATTGATGTGAGAGAAGCATATCGATTAGTTGCCTCCTGCGCATGCCAGAACCATGGCCTGGGGCCAGGGAAGAGCCTGCAACCAAGGTATATGCCCTTGATCAGAACTGAACCCAGGACTCTTCAGTCTGCAGGCTGACACTCTATCCCCTGAGCCAAATTGATTAGGGCAAAATGTTTGTTTTAAATTGTTAAAATAACCCCAACCAGTTCAGTTCAGTGGATAGAGCATCAGCCTGCAGACTCAAAGGTCCCAGGTTTCATTCCCATCAAGGGCACGTATAGTAGCTGCAGGCACATACCCAGTAAGGAGGTGTACAGGAGGCAACTGATGGATGTTGAGAGTTTCTCTCTCATTGATGTTTCTAGCTCTCTATCCTTCTCCCTTCCTCTCTGTAAAAAATGAATAAAATATATTTTAAAATGAAACAAACATTTTAAAGATTGAGAGTCAATGCAGTTCATGAAGAAGTAATATAGAAGTAACATCTATAGCGATTGCATTTATTCCACCCAGCTATCTTGTGAACCAGGTAGATATTACTTTCTCCATTTTCCCGGGGAGGACACTGAGGCGCCTTGCCTACGGTGACCCTGACGGTTGGAGAGTGGGTAGATCAGTGCCCCTTTACCCTCATGCTAACCACAGGGGAAGTGACAGCATGTGACCAATGGAATGAACCCCAGGGTGGGCGCAGGGCTGGAAGGACATGGGGGCACCTGTCCCGCTAGGACTTCTGACATAGTAGCTGGCACTGTGACTCTTACTTGTTGGCGGCCACAGCACTGACAGCTCCCAGCAGGGCAGGCTTGGTTATTTTCCCCCCAAATGCTCCTCCGGCTCTTTTCATGTGGCAGGCGACTCTATTCTTTGGGATGTTAAGTGCTGCAGCCACAAATTCCTGCAAGAGATAAGCTCGCAAAGTCACAAAGTCCAATTTCATAGGCTATTTCCTCATCCATGTTCTTCCCCTCTGCATAGTAAAAGACAGTCAGTACTTTAGCGAGTACAGTATTTACAGAACTTTGAAACCATCATCACAACCCAATTTTAGGATATTTTAAGTATCCCCAAAGAAACCTCGTATCTATTAAGCAGCCACTTCTGAGCTCCCCCTAACCTCAACTCCCTGTAATGCCCCACCACTAGGCAACTACTAATCTGCTTTCTGTCTCTACAGATTTGCCTGTTTAGAACATTTCATATATGTGGAATAATACAATGGTGGCCTTTTGTGACTGGCTTCTTTTGCTTAACATTGTTTCCAAGGTTCATCCATGTTGTAACATGTACCAGTACTCCATTTATTTAAATTTCACCCAAGGATGTGCTTTTATATTGATTTTAGAGAAAGAGAGAGAAAAATTGATGAGGGAGGGAAACATAGATCAGGTGCCTCCCATATGTGCCAAAACTGGAATTGAACTGGCAATCTTTTTAGTATACAGAATAATGCTCTAACCAACTGCCCTCTCCTGCCAGCCCGATCAACCCCAACTGCTCCCCTCTGCTGGCCTGGTTGTCCTTCATTGCCCTTCCTACCAGCCTGGTTGCCGCCAACTGTGCCCCCTGCCAACCTGGTGGCCCCACACAGCCTGCTGCTCAGTCATTTGGTTGTCCCTCATGATCCCCCTGCTGGCTTCGTTGACTCACTCAGCCTGATCAGTTGTCTGTTTGGTTGTTTCTGATGTGATGGCTCTGGCTCTTTATATATATATAGAAATTCCCCTGTGCCTAGCACTGTTCTAGGACCTACAACTCCTCATTTCAGAAGATGGGAATGTCGGGGATTTTCTTTGCTTGCTTGGGGGTGGGGTGTGGGCAGGTACAATGCTTTATAACTCAGCCACTAGAGCAGGACTGGCATTCACACACTACTGTGCTGGGCTGAAATGCCTTGGACATGTAACCATGTACATGTGCAACACAAGATGCAAAAACATGTATAGAGAGAGAACCAACACTCATTCCCCACAAAAAAATTTAAATGCACATGTACTACTAATTCATATAGAGAAGCAATGCAATAGATCCATAGAAGGAAATGTAATTACTATGATTAAATTTTACATCATCAATTGCCTAAGGGAAAGAGGAACTTTGCCCTATATTTTAGAAGGGAGAAAACATTTCTGATCTCCTTAAAAGGTCTGCCCATTTAGGGAAATATTTGCCCACTTCCTCCATTACGGACGGTAGCCAGCGTCAAGTGTGCAGGGAATTTGAGACGGAGAGTGGGAACAATCAAAGCTCCTCTAAAGAGGAATGCCTGGTGTATGGGCCTCACACCACAGTCATCTGGAGCATCAATTTCAAAAAATATCCGGTTACCTGCACCTGGAGGGGAAACTGTGCTCCCATGTGTAACACCATTTCCTTATCTTCTTCTTTTGGGATAGCCAGGATGGTTTGTGTTTCCATGTAAAAATGTTCCTGCCCTTCCACGTGCATCTCACCTGTGAAGCATGAACACAGGACAATGTTTGTCTGAAAGTCCCACACTGGAGGCTCTCGGTGGGGTATGGTTTATCAAGGGCAAGTTGCTTCCGCTTATGGAGAACTGGACTTTATGTCATTTGGTTAAACCACTTTTCCTCATTGATCTTCACTCTGCCCAGCCAGCTGGGTGACCATGGGCAATTCAGTCCCTTCTCTTGGGCCCGGTTTCCTCATCTGTCTAGTGCAGTGGTTCTCAACCTTTCTAATGCTGCGACCCTTTAATAACAGTTGCTCATGTGGTGGTGACCCCCAACCGTAAAATTATTTTTGTTGCTACTTCATAACTGTAATTTTGATACTGTTAATGAATTGTAATGTAAATATCTGTGTTTTCCAATGGTCTTAGGCTCTACAGCAGCAGTTCTAAACCCACAGGGACACAAAGGTTTAAAATGGTAGAACTAGCTCTAGCTGGTTTGGCTAGTGGATAGAATGTCGGTCGGCCTGTGGACTGAAAGGTCCCAGATTTGATCCTTATCAAGGGCACATGCCCAAGTTGAGGGCTTGATCCCTAGTAGTGGGTATGCAGAAGGCAGCTGATCAATGAGTCTCTCTTATCATTGATTTCTTTTTCTCTCTCTCCCCCTTCCTCTCTGAAATCAATAAAAATATATTTTAAAATAAATAAATAAGTATGTAAATATATAATAATAAACGTATACTATGCTAATTAGACTGGACATCCTTCTGGATAAAGCAGGGGCTGCTGCCTCGACCCTCGAAGCCCCTTGCATGAATTTTGTGTATGGGGCCTCTAGTAAATAAATAAATAAAATGGCAGACTTGTTCCCACCAGTTTTACAGCCTGTTCTTACTGGTTTATCTGAGATTTTTGGCTTGGTTAAAACATTCTTAAAATTTTGTAGGCTGTGCCAAGAGAGGCATTTGGCTCTAGTTTAAAACTTACTTTAAAACTAGCCAAAAGATTCCTATATAGTTAAAATAAGTGAATTGCTTTTCCAGGAGTCAAAGAATTTTTTGAAATTATTTTTTGGGACAATAGAAAAAAACTCTCCCAAAAAACTCCCCCCCAAAACCTTTGTTTTTAGCATACCAAACACTGACTTTAATTTAAATTCAAATAACGACATCATTTTTTCAATATGCTAGGTTTTGTTCTCAGGCATATCAAATTACAGAGAATGAATTAATTTAATCACCATACCAATCCTTTGAGGCAGGTATTATTAGGAAACAGATATGAAAAAGGTAAGTAAGCTGTCCAAGGCTACACAGACTGGAGATAACAGAGGCGGGATTCAAGTCCAGGCAATCTGACTCCCGGATCCACACCCTAACTACACCATTTCTCTATGTTGGCATTCTCTGTAATTCTTAGTCATTTCTGCCCAAATTTCAAATTCCCTTCATATTTCAAATTTTCCATTTGTGCTAAAAATTTGAACTCCCATAATGGCCAAAATCCTAGATGACAAAGAGTTAGCACCTTGTGACTCTGTTGCTCTTAGGGTGAATGTAAAAATGAAAAGAAAATATATTACTGTGATTAAGAGAAAGGGCCTTTGGGTCATCTAGTCAAGAGCTCCAGTCCTGGCTGTATTATAAATTGAATATGAGATCTCGGTCAACTACATAACTTTCCTAAGTCTCAGTTTCTTCATCTGTGAAATGGAGCTACCGATATATGTTCCTTCTCAGAATTGATCTGCTTGAATATTAAATAGTAAGCACTAAATACATAGGAGCTTAAAATAGGTTTCATAATACTCATTTCTCAGGGGTTTTATTTTTGTCATTAAATAATACATGTAATATGCTCAGCATGGTGTTGCTATAGTTTGTGTTTATCTGGATGCAGAGAAACAATGGATAGGGCTGTTTAAGGCAAAGATAACTCTTTTTACTAAGGAAATTATATGCCTGGGGTTACAATGCACCATACTAGAAATTCATGATCAGTTCACCGTGTGAGGTTACTTTTGGTTACATTAGTTATGGCGCCCCCTTTTGGACCACAATCGTGTGCTTAAAAACATCATTCATAATAGTCCCAAGTTGAAACCAACAGAACTGTCCATGAACAGTAGAAAGGAAACATAAGATGTGGAATATTTATCGTATTTTCCAGCGTATAAGACGACTTTTGAAACGACAAAAAGTCAACCGAAAATCCGGGGCAAAAGACCAAAATTGCACAAAAATTACCTGCAGATCTTGACTGCAAAGTAAGTCTTTTCTTTGAAGTGGGAGGTAGTCTTATACAGCGAATATAGGCTTAAACATATGTTTTGAACTGTAAAATTAGGGAGTCATCTTATACGCTGGAAAATACGGATACAATACTATGCTCCTGAACAAAGAAATAGAACTACTGATTTATGCACCAACACGGTGAATCTCCACACATAATGTTGATGAAAATAAGTAAACACAGAAGAAGTTACACTCTACTTTCCGTTTATATGAATTGCAAAACTGGTAAACTCATTTACAGTGACCACAGTTAGAATAAGACCTTTCAGGAGGTTGCTGACCTAGAGGTGGGGGGACAAGGGGTGGGGGAAGACAAGGAAGCTTTCTGGGGTGCTGGAAATGTTTTATATCTCCATGTGGGTAGTATTCACACAGACTGCTGCCTTTGAACAACTTCATCAGACTAAAATTATTTGTGCATTTTACTTATTTTAAAGACATTTTTATTGATTTCAGAGAGGAAGACAGAGGGAGAGAAGAATATAAACATCAGTGATGAGAGAACCATTGAAGGGCTGCCTCCTGCACACCCTACACTGGGGATTGAGCCTGCAACTGGGGCATGTGCTCTGACTGGGAACTGAACCATAACCTCCTGGTTCATAGGTCGACGCTCAACCACTGAGCAACACCACCCGGGCTTTATTTGTGCATTTTAATTGCGGTTTAAGTATCCCATTAGGGTTGAGAAGCTCTGCCTTAGAATTTCAGTATTCCTCAAACCAATGGGATGATTTAGTCTTTATCTTCAGAAGCTTCACTTTTCTGGCCAAGACCACGTACCTTCAATGATTTGATCCACCTGTTTAAAGGCTTGCTCTACATCTCCTTGCTCAATCTTCCTCTCCTCAGAAAGAAATGAATTGTGCTCTAGGGCTTGCTGCAGGGGAAAAAGAAACAACAACAACAAAAAATAAGATTCTTGTTTTTATTTATTTGTTCACATTCTAGTAAGCCATTCAAACCTCAGCAGAATCCCATGCTCCTATTCTATCAGATATTCACACAGCAAGACAAGCTGAGCAGTTTGGAGAGTCACAGAAATTGGGTTACAATGGATCACAGGCATTGGTGATTACTTAGTTCTATTCAGCTCTGGGAGGAAGAGCAGGGAGTGGGGTGAGGGGGTGGGGGGGGTGGGGAGGACAAGGATATGTAAAACACAATCCTCTGGTTTGCTGAAGGTAGCAGTTTGGTGTTAGGGGCCAACTTTGTGATGAGGGGGCAGATAATAGTCAAAGAGAGGCCAAGAGGAGGAGCCTGCTGGGTCTGGGGCTGCTCAGGGATGGCCTGTGTAGGTGACCTCAGGTGCTGAATTGGATAGGATTAGGACAGTCAGAGAAGAGTCTGAAAATCATTTGAAGTCAAGAGCAACTCATAAAGTTACAGAGGTAAAAACCCAGCTGAGGGGCCAAAATGAGAACAAGGCTAGATTGGCAGTGGAGTTTTCTATCAAGAAGCAGTTGAGCCCTGGTCAGTGTGGCTCAGTTGGTTGAGTGTCCAGTGTCCAGTGCACTGGTAGGTTCTGGTTTAATTCCCCATCAGAGCACATGCCGGGTTGTAGGCTTAATCTCCAGTAGGGAGCATGTAGGAGGCAGCTAATAGATGTTTCTCTCTCTCTGCCTTCCTCTCTCTCTAAAACCAATAAAAACATATTTCTTAAAAAAAATAAATAAATAAAAAAGAAACAGTTCTTCCATGGCCAGGTAGCTCAGTTGGTTAGAGCATTTGTTTTGGGTTCGATCCCCACGCAGGGCACATACAAGAATCAACCAATGAATGCATAAATAAGTGCAACAACAAATCAATGTCCCTTTGTTAGTTCCCTCTCTCTCTCCCTTCCTCTTTCTAAAAATAAACAAATAGATAAATAAATAAGCAGTTGGATGAGCTTGAGAGATGGAGTGAGGGGGATTATGAAAAATCTTGAGTTTTATACTAAGAACCTTATCTAAGAAGACATTGTGTTTTTATTGTTGTTATTTGTTTGTTTTTGTAAGGAAAAGTGATCTGGTGAACTATGTGGCTTAGAAAATGAACATGGTAGGTATACATTTTGAGATAAGATTGTTATTGTAGTAAATCTGACAATAAGGTGATGAGAACTGGGCTGGAGGTTGGGAAGGGGTGTAAGTGAAAATACAATAGAAAAAAGGAGCACATTTAAGAGGCATTTAAAAGATAACTGGAAAATACTTGAACTTGGCATCCATTTGGAAAAGCAAAGGAGAATCAAAGAGGATGATGAAAACTGTACCTACTAGGCCGGGCTTCATATTGTTTCCGCATCTATCCCTCCATCACACACTTTTGTTGAGTACTTACTATGGGTGTAGTGCTTGGATGGGCAACAGGGAAATAAGCATCAGGAACCATGTTCTTGACCTCATTAATAACCACAATTAAAAAAAAATCACAGCTAACATGTGTTCAAAGCACCCATGTCCCAGGTGCTTTTTTAAAGCACTTTATTTGGATTCTCTCACTTAAACTTCATGATGACCTTTTGATGTAGGAACTTTCATAGCTCCCATTTCACAGATGCATTTAAGGAACTTGTCAAAACTTTCGTTTAACAGCGTGTTAAATGGCAGAGTCAGATTCTGAATCGGAGTAGTCTATCTCCAGAACTTGTCTTAAAGTAGGAAGTAGGCACGGAGATCAAGAGGACCCACGCTGTCACTCTGTCAATGGTAACCTGCCTCTGAGTGTCACAGTGCTCTGCACTTTCTCACGGACTCGTCTTGTATGTAAAGCTGTAAGGACCTTCCTCTGATGTTGCTTATCTATATCCTTAAGGCAGGCATTGGCAAGAGGCCATTCGAGGAGTCGTGGACAAAGGAAGGAACTGGGCTCCAGGCAGGAGAATTCTCAGTATCATGTCTCAACTTGGAGATGACACTGAATAAGGCAAAGATGAAGCTCAAGTTATACTATTTTGTGACTGTAAGGGTTGGATTCTGCCAAAAGTGCATCACCCTAGTCATTCTTGAGGATACAAAGCAGCTCCAATACCTCTATTGTGATAATCTGAGGTTCTATGTCTTCATAAGCAATCTTCACTTTCTTAGCGGCCTCTTTCGCATGGGCGTAGGTATCAGCAGCCACAGTACAGACGATCTGACCCACGCAAATAACCTGCAGAAAAGTCACATGTTGGATGTGATTAGTTGAAACACAGAATCACTTAAAAGGATTTACTGTTCCCAAATTCTTACATTTACCTCCTGGGTTCTTGTGAACACAAGAATGGTTACTTCCTGCCTATGAGAATACATTTAAAACAGTGGCTTGAATGGGACTTAGGGGCTTCAGAATTGGACACAGAACTTGATTATGTCTGGCCTAGGATTGTCTTTAGCTGCAATCCTCACTGTTCCGAAATCACTCACGGGGATCTAGCCATCCTGAAATTTCTGAAGTCTGTTGGTTATTTTTATGGCCGATACTTTTATTGCTTCTGGGACTTTTTTTAATTTTTTTTTTTTTTTTTTTTAGAAATCTTCCTTGATAGTGCTTATGGTTTTTATGAGCATCTCAAAAGAGTCCCCAATTCAAAATGAGGTGGAGTCCTTGGTTCTCTGAAAGACTTTGTAACATGGCATTTTCCCACAAAGTATTTGAATCCTAAGCCACATACAAATCACACACCTCGTTCTGTGCATACAAAACCTCTCCATTATAGTTATTATCTCCGGGAACATCCTCTGCTGTTATCACATCAACAACACCGGGAAGTGCCAGGGCTTCTGAAACATCAATTTCTCTAGAAGAGAACACATAAAAGTACACATTGAAGTTGCAGGGGTAAGTTCAGGGTACACTATACTAGTACATGACTCCGCCAACAATGGGAAAAAGTGCAATGGACTTCATAACTACATCATGGGCAATTCTCTGCGTTGGTATTCTGACTCTTGGCCATACATTTTTTCATAACTATTCTTTAAAAATGAATACCTATCCAGAAGAGGAAATACTTTTAATTGACTTACATATACAGTAGGTTCTCAGTTTAAGTATAAAGTTCTTAATGCATTTTAGTAACTTTTAAAAGGACAGCTTTTGCTTCCTTACATGATCTTTGCATGAGCTCTGGTGCTGGTAACTACAGCCAGAAAGAGTTCTTGGGCGACCGGGGGTATGTCATCAACATACACGGCTTCTCCAGTGGCATGTTTAATGGCTGACTGGTGCATCATGGGGTGGCCGACTGGATCTTGAGGAGGTTGGTGGGGATTCACACACTGTTCATGAAAAAAGCCCGTTATTTTATTGCCAGACATTCTCATGCCCTAACAATTGGATCTGTTATATTCGGATTACTTACAAGAAAAACTACGGACAACTGGATATCTCTAACTATGAGTCAGAGTTAATAAATATCCATTGAGTATTATGGTAAGGAATATATTCTTGGTTACAGGCTCTAACCGCCTCCTCAGACATCCCCCCTGCCCCCAACCCCAAGATGACATTGTTCCTACCCTCAAGGATTCTACAACCTTGTTGAGAAATCAGAACACATACATTAAAAAAATGTGATCAATTTCATAGAGTAATAGAGAACAACATACACAGATAATATGGTATAAGGAAAACACACAGTTTCCTGGAAGATTCAGGGTGGCTCTTATAAAGGAGGGAAGAGTTTCTAGAAGCAGTAAATGTTGAGTGAGTTTTTTTTAAAAAAAGACCAACAGTGGCTAATAAAAGGGCATTTTAAGTAAAACAGCTGGAAATAGTAAAGAGGAAAGATTCAAAATCAAATTCCTTGTGTAGTCTTGAGTAAAAACAAAAACCAAAAACGCTAAACCAAGCAAGTTGTGTGTGGGTGACAATGGGTCACATCAGCTGGTTTCAGTAGACTTTTATCTTTACATGTATCACAAAATATGGCTATTGTAAAGGGGGAAATACATGATGTGTAATGCGTACATCTGAGTGAATAAACCTATTAGAAAGCAGAGACCCTACCCACCAACCTGGAACATCTGAAGTCCTCGGGGTGTTCCTATGGGGAAATTGTCTACAGCACTCATGAAATTTTCTGGGATATCAGGAAACTTCTGGGGATCCTAAAAAGAAGATTATTTGACATCTAATTTTACAATCTGAGTGACTAGCTTGGAAAATCAGGTGGAAATATTTCAGATATTAGATGCCAGTTCTGCGGGGAGAGCCCTGAACTTCAAGTTCCCTAGGCTGGTAGTAGTTATTTGAAGAAAAACTACATCTACTTTTGTGCACAGAAAAGTGAATGCTATTTCCAGGAAGTGAAGAATTCCCTCATGACCAGGTCTCCTTTTTGAACGAGTGGAAGTATGTACATACTTCTAAATGGATCTGTGCTTTCAAATCCAAGCCAACCTCCTGACACAACTGAGGGAGTAGGAAAGATGACTTGTGAGTTATCTACAAGATGTCCAGTTACGGACTGTTCGTACTAGTGAAGAAACTAGAATTAAACTAAACTCCCCAGAACAAGGCAATGGCTACACAAATCATGGTATATCCATAAGATACAATATTATACAGTCATTAAAAATAATTTTGTAGAAGCATGCTTATTGACATTGAAAAATGCTCATGTAACACAATTAAGTGAAAAAATTGTGTACAGTATGATCCTATTTTTTCAATTTAAAAATATAAAAGTATATATTTATATGTTAATTGTAGGATTACTGGATTAGAGTTGATTTTTTAAAATTTTGCTTCTCTGCATTTTGAATTCTTCTATAATGATAGAATATATGACATAATAAAATGTAATATTTTAGAGAATATATGATAATATGTAAGAGATATACAATAAAATGTATATTTAATAGGTTATATATAATATATTAGATATATACTGATTACATATTAATATACTGAAGATATTACGTAACACCCTAGAGGCCTGGTGCACAAAATTCAAGCATGGGTACGGTCCCTAGGCCTGGTCTGCAATTTTCCCCAGCTGCTGGCAGCTGGCCCCACTACCCTCACTGCCACACACTCCTGTTTCCCTTTTGTCATCAGCTGATCGGAGCCTGTTGATAGGAGGTGGTGGTGGAGGTGGGTGGGTGGGTGGATGGGGGACCAAGAGGTCAGCCATTTGTGCCCGCTTGCTGGCTCTGCCCATACTGTAGGTTGCCCTTTGTGTTTGGGGAAACTGGGGGAGGCCTTGGCCTGGCATCACTCATGTCCACCACCACCCACCCCGGTACCCTGTTTGTCATCGCGTGATCAGAGCCTGCCAGCCAGCCAGCAGAAAGAACCGAGAGGTGGTCAGTGCATCTCACAGTGACTGGTTGAGTGGTCTTTCTTGTGGTTCTCTCGTTAGGGTGAATTTGCATACTACCCTTTTATTACATAGGATAATAGGTTATATAATAAAACATAATAGAATATAATAATACTAATAATAAGTAATGTTAATAACATAATAATAAAAAGGGCTAGCTGAACTAAGAAAGTAAAATTCTCAGGCACAAACAAAAATGTGGGTATAGTAATTTATATTACCATTTTTAAGTCAGTTCATGAGTTATTAAGAGGACACTCAGTTATGGGCCATATTTTGAGAAACAGCTATGAAAGTCATTTTAAACTAGGCTAGAAAAGAAAAAAATAATAATTAATAAAAAATTAGACAATCTAAATGTCTAAAAATAAGGAATAGACCAAATAGTGGTACATCTTTCCATAAACATGACATACAAACTTATGTCATAATGTCACTGAAAAATATTTAATGACATTGAGAGATGTTTATATTATAAATTGAAATAAGCAACGAGTTCTATGTGACATTTATACATACACATCTATAAAGAAGGTATTAGAAGGATATATACCAAAATATTAATAGTGGCTAGCTATGGTGATAGGATTACAAATAAATTTTTCCTCCTTTCTGGCTTATTCACATTTTCTAAATATTAAAGTTGGGCTATTAAAATTTTTTTTCCTTAAAATAAAGAAAGATGTTATGATTTACTTACTGAAGGTTTTTTGGTGACTGAAGGTCAATTCGCATGCATGTTAGTACTAGTTATGCAAATTACAGGGCAAATAGAATAAGATTGTCCCCTTCTCAGCCCAATAGTGAAGGAGAAGAGAAGGAAAGGAACAAAGAAGGGTGAGGAGGGCCCCAAACTCAGTACCCTTGATGGATATCGAAAGCAGGCAGGGAAAGCTCTTTCATGTGCAGACTCCCACTCAGAATGTCAAGGGACCCAGAGACTCAGAAAGGTCGTTTACCATTTTATTCAGTCCTCGCCTCACTTTGAGGTAGAATTTGAAGAGTAAGCTGATGATGAGGGTTCGCTTATATTCTACCATGCCACCCTCAGCTCCTGGCAGAATGTAAATCTCATCCAGGACCAGCCGGCACGCATCGCTCAGCATTTGGTCATCCCATTGCCTAGTAGGAAAGAATGCAAACATTTCACAAGAGGCACTAAACTGATAGAACAAGGGAAGATGGAGAGCAATCTGTATCCATCTTTGAAATCAACACAAAATGTCCTTAAATATTGCATCTGCTTTATTTAGAATATGATGCAGTGAGAGAAACATCAATGTGAGGGAGAAACATCAATCTATTGCCTCCTGAATGTGCCCCGACTGGGGATCAAACCCATAACCTAGATATGTACCCTGACGGGGAATTGAGCCACAACCTTTTGGTGTATGGGATGAGGCTTCAACCAACCACGCCACCAGTCAGAGTGTGATGGGAATTGTTAAGATCTACTCACTTAACAACTTTTAAATATATAATACAGTATTATTAACTACTAGAGGCCTAGTGCATGAATTCGTGGCATCCCTTGGTCTGGCCTGTGGGATCAGGCTGAAACCGGCTCTCCGACTTCCCCTGAGGGATCCCAGATTGTGAGAGGGTGCAGGCCAGGCTGAGGGACCCCCAGTGGTGCATGATAAGGACCAGGAAGGTACTTGGGAGGTTGGCCAGCTGGGTAGGAACTGCAGGAGGGCTCTAGGGTATATCCAGCCCATCTCACTCAGTCCCAATCGTCTAGACCCCAGCAGCAAGCCAACCTACCAGTCAGAGTGTCTGCTTATTGGTGGTCAGTGCATGTCATAGAGAACAGTTGAGCGATCTTAGTATATCATTAGCATATTACACTTTGATTAGTTGAACGGACGACCAGACGACTAGACACTTAGCATATTAGGCTTTTATTATATAGGATAGGCACTATGCTATACACTAAATATCCGTGAATTATTCATGTTATAGCTGGAAGTTTGTACTTTTAACCCCCTTCTTCCATTTGTGCCCTCCTTTCCCTCTCTGACCCCACCAGGTGCAACCACCCATCTGTTCTCTGTTTTAAGAGTGATGAAAGGAAGGCCATTTAACCTTTTGGAATATTCCATCTTCTTTATGTGGTTTAAAGAAATTTTTAGGTATCTTAGGAGATAGCATTAGAAATGTTTACTTACTTTCTAGGTTAATTAAGAGTGAAATTTTTCAGGTTATGCCTACTTTTATTAATTTGTGCAGTAATCTTATTACAGACATGACAATGAAAGAATTACTGTACCTTGAAATATGTTGTTTTGGGGTGGCTTTTATTTTCTTTATCTTTTGTTTGCAGCAATTAAAAATTTTAAACGAATATATAGCTATATTTTATAATCAGAAAAAAAATCTCTAAGTGCTATTTTCATTAAAATATTAAAATAGGAAGGCCTGGGTTCTATGCTCCAGACATACTGTGACCTACCTCCCGATGAGCTGCTTGCAGGTTTGGTTTGCAGAGACCACAGTGGGGCCAACACGCCCATAGAATATTTTAAGGTCCTTGATTGTGTCTGTGCCATCTTCAAACTTCACACTCATCCCAGCACTGACAATGGCGAAGGCATTCTCCTGGCGTTGGGCGAGCCGCAGGCCTGACACAAAGTGCCACTGGAGGGATAAGGACACACATGTAATACCTTACTCAATGAAGAGAACATAAATAAAAACACTCAGAAAGGTTCATGCTTGTCTCTACTGTGTGACAAACAGGGCACTTAGGTGATTGTTAATAATAAAAAGGACCCTGGGAATGGACTGTAATTCTCTGTTATTAACTGTGGTGCTGACGGTATGTGAGCACTGGCCCGTGTGCTTTACATATGTTAATATTTGATCCTCACAGTAACTGTACTCATTTCCAATTTACTGATGAGGAAATATAGGTTCAGTAACTTACACAAGGTCACACAGTAAGTGGCAGAGCTGGGGTTCAAACCCAAGCCGTCTGGCTTCATAATCTATGCTGATCTACTTTCAACTCCACTATTGACTTCGGGCAAATGACTTAAACTGGGTCTTAATTTTCTGTGAAATGAGAAGGTTGGGTTTGATCAGAAAGTGCCTCAAGGATGAGGGGGAGAATCAAGAGGTGGAATACCTTGCTCTGAGAGATACTTAATGAAAGAGTTTATCTTGATCTTTAATGAAAGAATTGACCGTGCTTGAAAGTCTTCTGAGGTGGTTGCCTGCTAGAACATGCACAAACTCCCTAATGAAGCAATAGATATGGGGCTCGAGCTCCCATCCAGTCTTATTTTATGGGGCTCCTGCAGCTGCCATTCACCCCAACCGAATGACCAGTCCCTTCTCTCCACTGACCTATGCTTTCCTTTCCTTTTGGAAGGCAGCTATGCTCACCACTATACCACCAATGCGGACGGTTCCTTTCCTTTTGAACAACACCAGGGAAGGGAAGTTTGGCCTGACAGGAAAGCAAATGAAATGGTCATTGAGAATCTGGCCCTTCCTGAGCATAGCCAATCATCTCTCTGCAGCTGCTCGTTGGAATAGGAGATGGCACCAGCCCCGGGAGTCTGTCTGTGGCTCCTGCACAGGGCTCAGGATTAGCAGTGTGTCCCTGGGTGGGCAGCGGGTCAGGAGTCCTTACCTGTGTAGAGTGGGGAATGTAAACAGATGACACAATCTCTTCTGACTTCAGGTCTACTTCAGGCAATCTCTCAAGGAAATGGCCGTCTAAAGGAATCTGCCGTTCTCCTTCTATCAGAGAAATGACCTTGATTAGAATGCACGTGTCCAATTGGAGAATACCCAGCCTGGGGCAGAGGCGATGTATCGGGTGAAAAGAGGGAGTGCAGGCTGGGGGTCAGACGATGTGGGTTCTAGCTCCAGGTTCCAGGCTGTGTCACCTTAGGCAAGTCGCAGATCCTCTGGGGCTTCTGGCTCCTCATCATCGGAATGAAAGGTTGGGCCAGATAAGCTGGAAAGGCTGTCCGGAAACAACCCAGTTCCACAAGTGGGAAAAAGGGAAGAATGGATTTCACGTGTGGGAAACCTGAGGTCCTGAGGTCCGGAGAGGTTAGATGACCTGTCCAAAGTGTTTAAGGCAGGACTAGTGACAAGGTGGGGTGCCTCAGATATAGCTTCTTTTCTTTAAGCAGTTTGCCCTGCTTTCTTATTTGATCCACCATATTTTTTAAATGTGATTTTAACCAAAGAAAGGGTTACAACAGTAGTTCTATGAATAATATGCATTGCTTTTATTTCCTTAACTACAATCTTTTCCTTTGGCAAGGAGGAAACGGGCTGTGAATAAAGAGAGAAGTAATGCATCATGTGCCCACGAAGTCGATTTCGTTTAAAATGAAAAGTCCTAGAAGAAAAATTCCACCTTCAGGAAACTCTGAAATTGAATATGCCATAAAACTTGAGATGTACCTCAGACATTTTTTGATAACTGCTTTTGGATTGTGCATGAATGTGACCAAACAGCTGAGAAAAATTATCTGGTGCAGTAAGTTATCTATGAGATATAGAATATCTAAAGAACAGGATAATTGATCACAGCTTCATCCTTATGTCTGCGGGAATGTAGCTATCACCTATATGTATCTGGTAAGTCAAAGTTGGATATGCTTGGGTTCCCACGTCATAGTTCATGAAAGGAGCTACTTGACAGTGATAATTATAAAAGAAAATGCTTAAACGTTGGTCTCTTACCTTTAGATATCAGATTGATGGTAGCATTTCCTGCTGCTAAAATTGGATTTAGGTCAGAAAAATCCGGCCTGCTCACCACATGTCCTCCTAAAGTCTAAATAAATAAAGGTGGCATTATTTATTTATGTTTTTTAGTAACATTTAGCTATTTAACAGGTAAGCAATTATCTATGCAGGGATCTTGTGTTAGCTTTTAACTTTCTTCTTTGCTTCATGGAAACATCTGGCAGAGCTCTGGGGCAGTGAAGTAGATTCGGGCAACATATGGGGCAAGATTTCCACCCCTGACTCCACTCCAACTCATTGCCTGAGAAAATAATCCTTTCCCATGTGTCACGAGCAGAAAGCTCTCTTTGGGAACTGACCCTAGAGTGAGCGTCTGTAACACAGGGGAAGGTGGAGACTGCAGCCTGAGGAAACGCTAGAGACCCGGGAAATGGAACTCATTTTCTAAATGTTTGCGGTGCTGCTGTGCAATAGAATTCTCCCCTCTTGCCCAAACCGTCACTAATGAGGACCTCTGAAGGGAGCTAAGAAGGCAAGATGATGAGAGGAAGCCATGGTCCAGAAAAAGGGATAGAATATGCCTATAGTGAAAACATATGGTGGATTTTGAGAATCAACAGAAATAGAGTCAGAGACAACTGGGAAAAATGTGCCCCTCTCCCAGCCCCACTGAACTACTCACCATGTGCGGAATGGGTAGTGGTTTGAACCAATTTTCTCTTAAATCTTAGATAATAAGGATACCTCGGAAGCTAGATAACTGGGAGATGTCCAAGAATTGACATTTGGGATACACATGTTTGGAAACTGACCTCATTGCAAAGCTCCAAGAGGAGAACCATCCATAAAAGAGTATTTCAGGAAGGCAGGCCCTTGTTTACTAAACCTTGTATAAGACACCTTCCACAGACTGTCAGAACCAGGTAGAATCTTAGAGACAGTCCATTGGGTTGAACTTCAGTTTTATTTTTAATTTCAGAGAGGAAGGGAGAGGGGGAAAGGGTTAGAAACATCAATGATGAGAAAAAATCATTGATCAGCTGCCTCTGTATGCCTCCTACTTGGGATCAAGCCCGAAACCCGTACATGTGCTCTGACCAGGAATTGAACTGGCGCTCAACCACTGAGCCATGCTGGACAGGCTTAATTTTTACAATGGAGAAACAGTGGCTTAAAGTGGGTTCTCTAGGATCATGCCACTCATAGGTGATAGGCTGAGATTAGAATTTGGACACCTTCAGATTCCAGGAGCATAATCTTGTTATATAATATGCTGTTTCTAACTTTGGGCACACACATACACACACACACACACACACACACACACACACACTCACACTCATGTTGTGGAGATTTATTAAACACTGACTTGTTGGATTTCCTCTTCAGAGTAATGTTTGCTCAACTAACCAGACTATGTGGCTGTCTGTAACTATGGCTCACTTACTATGACACTAGAGAACTTACTGCCATACTCCTGATCTGGACTCCGGCAAGCGTCCTCAGATGCGTCAGGAGGGCACGGTAGGTCTTAGTCTTCTCCTTTGGTTGATCCGAAACAATAAAATGTAAGGCATCCTTCATCTGGGCGAGGCTGCAGCCCGCGCCGATGGTCACCCCTGAAAGTAAACCACTGGGATGAAACCTTTTAGTAATAAGACACCTGGGCTACATGGAAGCCACCTTTCAAATAGATCTTCTCTTTTCACATGAATTTAGAATGACATCAACCAAGATTAAGATTACTTCTGGCAATGTGCATTATTCCCAAATGCTAGGTACCAAATTCTTTTTTCTCAGTCCTATACACAGTCATATATGCCACATATGCTAATATATGTCCATCACAGATATTTGAAATTTATTAGTTTATTTCCAATTTAGTGTTTTCCTGAATGTATTGATCAAATATAAAACTTGCAGCCAAGACTTTATAAGATTTTTAAAAGCTCAGTGAACGCATGTGGGGATTGAGCTGCACGTTCGCGTGGTCCACTGGTCTTCCTTCCACAGCCATCACTTCCTACTGTTCCCTTGTCAGAATGAGAATAGACACCACCTGTGCCTCCGGCCAGTTCCATGCAGGTGAACCCACAGGGGATGCTTTGAGTAGCTGTGCCATCTGGCTTAGATATTCTTAAGGGGGCAATACTGCCTCTAGGGGGTGAAAAAAAACTTTCTTTTTATGTATAAAGCTCTGATCTACATCTATACTAATAAAAGGGTAATATGCTAATTAGACCGGGAGACCTTCCGGATGTCCTTCTGGAAAAAGGTGAAAAGAATTAATGGGCAGACTGTCTTCAGATTAGCAGGTGAGAGGAGAAGCAGTCAATTTTCCTTTTGATTGATGTTTACTCACTGGAAAGAACCCTATTTTACGTAACATTTTTAGCTCCTATAACGTGTCCTCCATTCAGATGCTGAGTTTTGGTAGTGGACGGTGGGATATGTTTCTTAGACAGCCTTATTTGGTGCCATGTAGAAGCAGTACTTGACTAAGAGTAAGAAGAGATGGGATTTAGTCTTGACTTAACCAAGTGATAGCTGTGCAAAGTTGGGAAGTTATTTCAGCCTTTAACTCTACAAATCCTTTAGGATAGCAGAGATGCCAAGGCTACCTGCTCTATATACTCCCACGGTTGTTGTGAAGATAAAGAGAAATGTGGTATGAAAGCACTTGCTAAATTGTGAAAAGAGCGTGAAATAACTTGGAAATTTTGTAGTCTAGGTGGTGTGTGTGTGTGTGTGTGTGTGTGTAGATGAGCCTTAAATTTGTGAGTCAGGAAGTAATGTCTAGCGGGCTCAGTTGGTTAGAGCATTGTCCCGTGAAACAACAGGTTGTGGTTTCAAATCCTGGTCAGGGCACATAGCTGAGTTTTGGATTAGATCCCCTGTCTGGGCATGTCTCTCTCTCTCTCTCTTTCTCTCTCTCTCTCTCTCTCTCTCTGTCTGTCTCTGTCTCTCTCCCTCTCTCTCTCTCTCTCTCTCTCTCATAAATCAAAACATCATGGTTTGATTTGCATGCTCAGATTGCAGGGTCGATCTCCAGTAGGGGGCATGCAGGAGGCAGCTAATTAATGATCCAGTCTGATTGATGTTTCTATATCTCCCTCTCCCTTTCTCTCTCTGAAATCAATAAAAACATATAAGAATGTTTAAAAAATAAAATAAAAACATATCCTCGGGTGAAGGAAAAAAAGGAAATAAGAAGGTCTAGCAAGATGCTTTCCTACCTAGCGGCCAGCCAATGTCTTAAGTCTTCTTATTCAGTCAGCCTTCCCGTACCTGGCTGAACTATGTGGCATCTTCCTGCCCTTATGGCCCCTATGACAATGCAGTCCTCAGTGACACAGCTGAGTGGAGTGCGTTAGCTTGATAAAGCTCACAAATACACAAAGTACATGCTCAATAAACATTTCTGAATGAATAAATGAGGTCAGCAGAAATCCTATGAAGTGCTCAAATCAGCCCATTGTATATAATGAACAGTCCACCAACAGCCAATCATTACACCTTATTTGAAAAAAGAAGGTGCATACCATTGTCTGTGCTGTCCACAAAATACAGTTCTGGAAGCCCAATTGGAGATATGAAAACTGGATGGAACTCATCTTTGAATTTAATGCCGGGTCCTTAAAGAGAAAAGCATTTAAAGCAATTAGGAAGGGAAATCAATGGGTGCTACTAGATGTTGCTTACAGATAATCAAGAGGGAAAATGGTGACAAAAATGACATTTGCAAAAGAAAGCAACAAAGCATTTTAAAGGCAGAGGCATCCTTTAGTAAAGATGAATTGCATTTAGGAGGAGTTTAAAGAGACACGGGTGTTTGGGTTACCTAGAGAACATACTTCAAAACACCCACCCACTGTGGTGTTCCCCATGACAAGGGGGGCCTTGGGGTAATTGGCTTTCAGCTCCAGGAGGTCGTTGAGGGTCACAGGGGTCATCCAGGCGGTCCTTTCCCCTTGAAACGTCAGCCTTCTCTTGTTTGGATCTTCCGCCATCCTCTGCAGAGAAGCATAGCCCACAGACTCTTAGGTGAGGCTGCTGGGCTGCATGCCGTGAGGATATACACTGCTCTGGGTGTCCAAATGGCCCGCTGGCCAATTTTAACTTTCTGATGAGACCTAACTTCTAGGGAACAGGAAAGGATGGCTTTGTCTGAGACTAGATTTGTAAGTTTTGTGTGGGCACCATTGCATTAAACATCATAATGGGTGTCTACCCGTCAATGCCTGCATAAAGAGTAGAGTAGACGCTGTTTGTGAAGTAAGGGTGTGAAGAGGAGGCCGCATGGTATGATGAGTGTCTACAGGGCCCGGCTTCTCCCTCTAGTTCTGTCCCAAGAATGACTCAGAGGGGCCTCATCTTTGGGATTAGGTGATTTTTATTTATTTTTTTTTTTAGGATAAAAGTTGCTTATAGGCCAAGTTACCCTTGAAAAACATCCCTTAAATCCGTGGTTGGCAAACTGCGGCTCGCAAGCCACATGCGTGGCTCTTTGGCTCCTTGAGTGTGGCTCTTCCACAAAATAGCCCGGCCTGGGTGAGTTTATTTTGGAGAAGTGGTGTTAGAAGAAGTTTAAGTATAAAAAATTTGGCTCTCAAAAGAAATGTCAATCGTTGTACTGTTGATATTTGGCTCTGTTGACTTATTAGTTTGCCAACCACTGCCTTAAATCATCCAACAGGTATAGTATATGTGGATGTTTTTATAACTCTATATTTATACACATGTGTATCTACATCAACATGTATGCATATAATTGCAAAATACTAGGAGTGTCCAAGTTCTCACACTCTGAGGGGTGTGCAGGGAATGAGACTCTGAAAAGCCAGTAGAATCATATCCCTCATCTCATGCTCTCTCCAGGGCATAGTCATGGAATAGAACGATGGGCCTATCACACTGTTTATATTCTCTCTCTCTCTCTCCCACCTGAGTTGAAATCACAGAGTTAATTGTAAGAATAATTTAATCCCATCATAATAACTATCATTTGAATCTTACTTTACCAGTTTTACAAAACGCCTTAAACGTATCTCACAGAGTCTCTGTGTGACATTGGACATCACCTGCCAGCT
Organism: Pipistrellus hanaki; assembly: GCF_964339955.1. Lineage (NCBI taxonomy): Eukaryota > Metazoa > Chordata > Mammalia > Chiroptera > Vespertilionidae > Pipistrellus > Pipistrellus hanaki. The sequence continues at coordinate 73,449,501 of NC_140510.1, read as the reverse complement.
CTGAGCTCAGACCCTTCAATGGAGGGGGTGGGACCAAAGTACTTCTGAGGTCCTGGCAGCCTCATGCCTCAGTCTAAACTATCTGCTTCAAATTATTCACAGTGGAGCTGAACAAGTTCCTGAAAAGGGGTTGTTATAGTGGGCACAATTCCAACTTCTAACATCTAATGCTCTGCAATGCCACAAATTACCGGGTAATTCAAAAGGCTTGTAACACATTATGTTATGAAATAACAAAAGTAAAGTGTCTTACTATCAGTTCTGGAGGGAATATCGGTTCCTGGGATGGATCCAAGGGCTGGAATTCGTCTTCATTATACAGTTTGGTACATATCTCGACAAAACAAAATTAAAGACAAGTGCAACTTCAGAGTTACTGGGAGATGTACGGGAGCCTCTAACTGTGGGACTTCAGAGTTAGGGCCTGACCCTCTGATACCTCAGGCACAAAAGGTGGGTGCCAGAGCCCACGGTGTCCCCATGGGATCCTCCCCACCTTCGGAGGACCATGACGGAGCCCCTGGCAGCTTTACTGAGCTCAGGCTGGCTCTTTGGGTGTCAGGAGTTGGGTTTTAAGCTTCTGTGCTGGGTCTCAAGTGTTATTTGCAGATACGTATTTGCCATGAGCATAAAGAGGCACCCCTGTGTATGTCCCATGATTGGGGGTGAGGGCATGGGGAAATCCAGATTAGCACAGAAAGTTGCAATGCTTCTGACGGAAGAAGACAGCCTTCTGTGGTGACTGGCCTCATGAAAGTCAAAGAGCTGCCTATTTAGGGGACTTTTGAAGGCTGTTTATGCCCTGAATTTACTGATAAGAGTAGAAAACGTGAATACATTTGGATCTATTGGGTATTTTTCCAGTCAAACCCAAATGCAGCGGAACACCAATACTTACCTTTTCCTGTCCCTTCACAGAAGACCTTTCTTCATCCTGATCCATGCAACATTTTCCCGATCCTTTCATCTGACAGACAGTTGATGCCTTTGGAAGGAACGCAGTTTAAAACAAAATCATTGGTTGATTCTTTAAATTCTGACCTGAGTACCAGGCAGCGCCCAGGCCTCACAGGAGGAGATCATAGAGTGTGTCCTTGCCCTCAAGGACCCTGTAATGGGCTGGGGTGGGGAGCAAGGCATTCAGTCACTGAACAGCTAGAGAAAAAGCAGGAATGTGCACCACACTCATGAGAGGGTCTTGTTAATGGTCTCTCTCAAGTCTTGGGGGGGGGATGAAGAGAGTTAGACGAGTGCTGGAAAAACACCTAACTGAGACCTTGCCTGTTGAAAGTATGTCTCCTCTTTAGAATCATAGGATACTGCACTGTCCAGTTACTGTAACTCCATGCACTCATTCCCGTCCTGTCTTTCCAGGCTTATTCTTCTTAAGGCTCCTCTGTGTCTTCCCTTCCTGTTCACTAATTCTCTTTCACACATCTTCCTTCAAAGCTTATAGACATGGCATAGGGGATATACTGAGATTTTAATAATTTTGCTATTCAATAGATGCAAACTCTACTGAAGAAAATGAAATATAGATTTAGAAATAATTAAATCGGTTGAAAAATTTTCTCTATATATTCTTTATGTTAACTTACCGCGCAGAAAGTATTTCCACTTTCTATAATTGGTCGGTATCCAGTACAGCGACACAAATTACCTGATTAAGAAGAGATCAATTTTTAACAAATGATATAGAAATATATTGCATATTTTTCCTTCATGTTTTCAGTTATAATAGCAAGTTATAATAGCAATTAAATTCTTTTTTTTTTCTTCCCAAACCAGCAAAATTGCTCTTTGAAACAGAGATGTAAAAAAATAGATCTTGTGCCAGAGTTTACAACATAATCTCATAATGGTTGCTATGTGAATTACAGGCATAGAATCTGGGAGGAAATAGTCCATTGCTATAAGATTGTGTATATTAAAAAAAAAAAAAAAAAGAAAAAGCAAGAAAAATCACAATATATCTGATTTTTCAAAACTCCATATACTTCACTAGTGTGGGTTATTTCATTGAACAAAGATTACCTATTGTTCAAATCTATTCAGGTTTGGTTAAAATTATAATTGAAACCATAGGCCAAAGTTTTAGTACTTAGTGAGAAACTGAAAAAATTTGAGTAAAGAAGTTGTTGAGAGATAAGGAAAAACATTAGAGAATATTTCCATATCAGTTACCATAAAATTTATGTTGAATTTTTAATTTGCTTTAGTCTACATCTTTTCATGATAAAACTGAATTTTTCTAGGTCTTTTAATTGAAAGGGACCAAGAGCTTTCTTGTGATATTCAGATATTTGCTCCTACAGCTTTCACCAAAGAACTAATGACCAGTTACTTTAAAACTAGGTATGTTTGTTACAGAAGACTACATTTCATAACATGACATACTCTCTTTTTTTGTAGAAAATTGTGTTTGTTCACCAAAACTTGACAGCTATTTGTTATAGAAAATTGAATCCATGCCCTAACCAGTTTAGCTCAGTGGATAGAGCGTCAGCCTGTGGACTGAAGGGTCCCAGGTTCGATTCCAGTCAAGGGCATAAACCTTGCTTGCGGGCACATCCCAGTAGGGAGTGTGCAGGAGGCAGCTGATCAATGTTTCTCTCTCACCCATGTTTCTGACGCTCTATAAAATATCAATAACATATATTTTAAAAAAGAAAATTGAATTCATCACCAAGCTTATTGTGATATGCTTCTATGACCTCTTTGATCTTATAATAAACCCAACCAGAACATAAAACTGTAAAGTATCTGAAAGCCTATTCTCTTTGTAAAATTACTATAAGTAAGTAGAATTCATGAATGATCTTAACACTTTAATTTAAAAAATAAACAACAAAATCTTGTTCTTCCATACTGCCCAAATTTCCACTTTTAGGAAAGATTCTATTGAAAGTGTTATCAATAGCACATCTGAATGGCTTTGCAGAAGGACAATGGGCTCTATGAAGGGAGAAAGTTTTGTGATAAAACCAATATAGCCCCAATTCTTGGCCTATCTACTGACAAAATGAAGGCAGCACTTCCTGGAAAGGACTTGGGTGAAGCGAGGTAGTAAAGAGGAAGCCCAAAGCTCTGCCACAACTTTCTCTAGTTGCTTGGTTCATTCCTATCTTAGGTCTTGCCTGCAGAAGGCCAAGAAGGCTCACCTCCAAGAGCTTCCATTATTTGCTCAGGGGTCGGCTCTGGGTGGTTCCTCAGCAGCGTGTAGATGGACATCGCCATCCCTGGGCTGCAGAAGCCACACTGTGTGCCGTGGCACTTGGCAAGTCTTTCCTGGGAGGAAAGGGTACATTATTTATGCACTAAACCTTTGGGTTCCGTATACTGGACAGGAAATAAAAGAGAGTGAGAAATAACAATTTACTTCATGCATTCTATACAAAGAATCTATGCCATGAAGATGCAGATGTGAGACACGACTCTGGGTTCCTCTGTGTGACTCTGTCCCATGTGTCTCTTGCATGGTGCTCACCTAGATGGCTCAAACATTTTCCAAACAGCACTCCCCCTGAGATGAAAGCCACATAGTTCAACTATGGCTAAACTTAAAGGACAGATATTCCATAATATTTTAATAACTATATATAGTGTCAGGTGGGTACTAGACTTATTGAGGAGCAGTCAAGCATAATATTTGCTTACTCCATCATCTTGGAGGGAACCTTGGAAGTTAAATAAATGTCTAACCAATATGCTGTACACCTGAAACTAATATATTATTGAATATCAAGTGTAATTAAAAAAATGTTAATGCAACAATGGCATATGCAACCATAAAAAAAAAAAAAAAAAAAAAAAAAAAAAAGGACAGACATTGTTCTAGTGCTAAAGGGAAATGTGGCTGTGTGGCTTCAGATGTGGCATAGAAACTGGCTGTAAATGTGGTGGTCAATCTTAACAACTGGATCTGTGGGGGAAAAAAGCCCTGATTTGTAGTTTCTACCAATTTCAGCTGTGCAAATATTTCCAATAGGGCTGGCGTCAGGCTTCCAGTGTGATGTCTTTGAATGCGGATCTGGGGAGAGATGTACAGTGGAATACCATTCTGTGGAATTTCCACCAAGTAGATATAATAGACAAATAATCTTAAGGGTATAAACAAGAGTAAATGTAGTAAAATAATTAGCAGATGATGAATGATGATATTTATTAACTTTGTTTTTGTCATTACTTATTTAATTTTAAGTTTGTGTAGTTTCATTGTTAATAATGGCTGTGTTTAAAGAATGGCTCACAAAGTTCCTGAAAGTTTAAGAATCAGCTCTCACAAGCCAGTCTAAGCCTATTCCAGGGCACTACTGAACAAATCAATATTTGAGAGAGACTTCTGGTCAAGGAGGTAAATGCTGTGCTTGACTTCTCCCATGACCACATCAAAATTACAATCAAATTATAAACCAACCATCACTGAAAACCACCTGAAGACTAGCTGAATGGGATTCTTACGACTAAGGATTTAAAGAAGAGGCCACATAGTGACTGGTAGGAGAGGCAAAGACACAAAACAGGCTGATCCCACACCCACCCATGATGGTTAAGAACAGGGTGGGCTACCTTGGCTGTGGAGGGAGCAAAGGATCCTAGCCTCATATCCAGAGTACCAGTTGCCAGGAAGAGGAGTCTTTACAATACTTGGCTGTGAAAATCAGCAGGGGTTCTGTCTGAGTGAGACTGAGAAGTGCTGGAGACCCAGGCATTCTCTTAAAGTGCCTGAGCACAGATTTACTTAGCCACAAACATCTGCCCCAAGTTATAGCAACAGGAAAGCAGCTTGAAAAAAGCCAGGGACATGAGGGCACCCGAATCATCTGGCTTCAGGTGAGGGCTGGAGGGGCGGGTCTCTCTTGGACAGAAAATACTAGAGTGCACACCATTGTTCTTTGGTTGAGCTCTCCTCCCACATAGCCATCAGTTGGACAACATTGTTCCTATGTTGAGCCCTTCTCCTGCCTGGCCTGCTGGTGCAGGTAGTGCCAAATCTGATTTTCCAATTAATTACACTGTTCACCCCACCCTAGTGATTCATTAAGAACCTGCCCTACCCAACTATGCACAAACCTGAAACCTCTTTAAATTGACAGGTCTCAGCCTACCCCGTTGACTTCCTTAACATATCTCAGAGACACACGAACTCTAGACAAGTAGCATCTGGCCCCAGCATGCCTCATACCTCTGACACAAGTGGCAGCTGGCCTCAGTTTGCAGCTTAACATCTCCCAGGCACCTCCAAGTTTAGCACAGATGGCAACCATCTGCAGATCACTTTGTAGCTTCTACCTGGTGGCCTTGGGCCAGGCATAGCAAGTGACTTGGTCTGCCCCAGAGATCCTCCCAAGAGCTCCCAGAACCATCATACCTGGTTTTAGGCCACACCAGAACACCAACCAATTAGCCACACAAACAACAGACCCAAAGGATGGCCAGCGCAGGCACCGGAACCTTGATAAAGCAAAACCACTCCATGGAATCAGCCCCTGAAAAACAGCTTGTCTGCTGTAGTCACAGACATTCCTCACAGCCAGTTAGCCTGGGGTCAATTTATCTCACTGATATTGCCACAGCAATGAAAGCTCAGCAATAATAAGAGGGCACAGACAATCCACTCGTGTGATGAAGGAGAATGCCTCACTGGGCCCTACAGGACACCTATTATATAAGGCAACTCTGCCAAGACTAGAAGATGTAACAGATTCATCTAAAGTAGAAAAAACAAAACAAAACAAAACAAAACAAAAAAAACCGCAGAGAATCAGCCAACATGGCTGGGGAAACAAAGAAAAATGTCCCAAATGTAAGAACGGGACAAAATTTCAGAAAAAGGGCTCAGCCGAAACTGGTTTGGCTCAGTGGATAGAGCATTGGTCTGCAGACTGAAAGGTCCCAGGTTTGATTCCGTCAAGAGCATGTATCTTGGTTGCAGGCACGTTCCCAGTAGGGGGTGTGCAGGAGGCAGCTGGTTGACGTTTCTCTCTCATTGACATTTCTAGCTGTCTATCCCTCTCCCTTTCTCTCTATGGAAAATCAATAAAATATATTATAAATAAAAAGAAAAGAAAAAGAAAAAGAGCTCAACAAATGGAGACAAGTAATCTACCAGATGCAGAGTTTAAAACACTGCTTACAAGGATGTTCTATGAACTTAGGGGAAGAGTGGATGAATTTAGTGAGAACTTCAACAAAGAGAGAAGAAACATAAGAATGACAGTCAGAAAACATAAAAAAAGAATCAGTTAAGGATACAATTTCTAAAATGAAGCCTGCATTTTTAACATGATATGCTAATTTGAAAAAATATATGCAGCCTTATATTCATTGCAGCAATATTTACAATAGCTAAGATATGGAAACAACGTAAATGTCCGTCAATGAACTAGTGGATAAAAAATTGTGGTACAGAATCAATATATGCAAAGTAGGAAGATAGTGGCCTTAGTTAAACACCTGTAATCACCGCCTCCCACAACCACATCAAAATTACAGAGGCACAAAAATGGAAGAGACTGATGATTCTCAGAGGGAAGAGAAGTGGGGAAGGGGCGGGAAGTGATTAAACAAAGATCTTATATGCATATATGCATTATATATAGACACAGACAATAGGAAAATGGAGGCCTGTGGCAGGTGGGAACCAGGTGAAGGGGAACAAGGGGGGGAGGGTGTGGAATAATCTCAACAATAAAGAAAAAAAAATTTAAAGCCATGGTACATATATACAGTGAAATATTACTTGGCCTTAAAAAAGAATAAAATTTTACCATTTGGACAACAGATGAACATATAGAGTATTATGTGAGTGCAGTAAGTCAGACAAAGACAAATACCATATTATCTCACATTTGAAATCTAAAGAACAAAACAAACAAACAAAACAGAAGCTGACTCATGGATACAGAGAACAAACTGATAGTTGCCAGATGGGAGGGCAGGGGTTAGAGGACTGGGTGAAAAGGTGGAAGGAATCAAGAAGTACAAACTGGCAGATACAAAACAGTCATGGGGATGTAAAGTGCATCATAGGGAATATAGTCAATAATATTGTAATAACTGTGATTATTATAACAGGTTACAACCTGTTATCTTCCATAAACATCTGCTTTTCTATCTCATTTTCTTTTCTCATAAGACTGAACTGTTCTTGTTTGGTTTGGTGCCAGCTGGTACTAGACTTACCAGGGGGATCACTTCATAAGTTACAGTAATGTCTAACCACTATGTTTTACACCTGAAACTAACATAATATTGAATGTCAAATGTGATTTTGAAAGGTGACTGGAGAGAAAGAAATCTGATAGGCTGCGGCATGAGGTGCTTCCGTAACTGTAAAGATGGTGAGTCAGGTATGCCATGCACTGTAACCAAATACTCATCAATGGGAACACACTGTCAGAGGACGCTCTTGGCTTCTATGCTCCAACCACAGTTTTCGAGGGGAAAGAATGTCAAGGGGAAATATGGCTATTTACCATTTTTCTTTTTATACACTGCTTTTAAAACAACTTTTGCAGCAGTTCCTATGCTAGTATATGCAAATAGCATCGCCATTTCCTCAGAAAGTCCAGCAAACTTTGCTAAACACGTTGTCATTTTAGCTGTGTTTTATTGCCACCGGGACGCTCAGTTTCTCCTGAGACATTTGGTGAGTATGGGTCGTATTTGTACACACAATTAGCCTCTCATTTAGAGGTCAGTATTTTGAATGTGGTAGACAACCTGTTATCTTCCATAAACACCTGCTTTTCTATCTCATTTTCTTTTCTCATAAGACTGAACTTTCTTGTTTTGTTTAGGGCAAAGGCAAGGCTGAGAAGTTAAATAAGATATATTAAAATTAATAAAGAAAACTTTATTTATACACCAATCTTTGAAAAGATTCCTAGTTACAAAGCATGGAATCTAACCAAATGGGAATTTAAAAGGACAAAGGATCTCACAGTTGGCAACCTATTTAGAGTACATGGGACCATGAGGGATACCTATACCAACACCTGGTCCCAATCAGAATACACGCTTACCTGCACGGGGTGGATCCTGGTTTTGATGCTTCCGATACCTTCCACCGTGGTGACAGCAGCCCCATACAGAGAACAGATGGGCACCAGGCATGCGGTGACTGGATAATGACTGTGAGAGAATTGTGTCAAGAGAACACCTGGGAATCATAGGGAGTGGGTAACATAATTCAGGGAGTAATGTCGGTCTGGGAGAATCACTGGACTGTATTTCTATGAGAATACAGAGAACTCTAGAAATAAAACCATAAATTTCTGGAAGTGTTCAAGAAAGGACTTACTTATGGCTGGTGTAGGATATGAAAAAGAAATGGAAAAATAGAATAAGAAAGTGTTTTGTGTAGGGCCTCACAGAGACCTTCAATTCTCTATTTTTCCCCCTCATTCTAGGGAAATAAATGTTTTACTGAGCATAAGAAGACTTATATAAATCAACATGGGTTAGTTATATCCAGTGACTCCCAGCCATGCAAACCTTTTAAAAATACAAATACTCTGGTTGCACACTATGTAATTATATATAATCTGATGGGAAGAAAGTCCATGGGAAAGATCTAGAACTTGGGAAGCTGCAGGGAGAGCAGGCCCAGAGCTGTGTGAGTGCCATGGGCACCTGGGGAGAGGGAGAGGGGTGAATATGGACAGCAAAGCGAGAGGGTCCACAACCTTCCCAGATGTGCCCAAGCAGGGCCCTGGCCAACACAAAGGATACCGGATCTTCTTGGTCTTGGGGTCATATCTTGACACCATGACAGTGCAGGCGCCACAGCCTCCACTCCCACAGCCGTACTTGGTGCCTGTGAGGTGGACTGGAAAGAAGCAAGTCAAGGAAAAAAAGGACCCAGGCTCCTTTGCTTTTATTTTTTAAAATATTTTAAAATTGATTTCAGAGAGAGGAAGGGAGAGGAAGAGAGAGATAGAAGCATCAACAATGAGAGAAAATTATCCATCCTCCTACATGCCCTCTACTGGAGATTGAGCCTGAAATCCTGGCATGTGCCTTGCCTGGGAATCAATAGTAACATCCTGGTTGATGGGGCAACACTCAACCACTGAGCCACACAGGCTGGGCCCCTTTGCGTTTTACATTCTTTTTCCTTGGATGCTGACAAGTAACATGTTCTCTTGAGTTCCTTGCTCAAGAGTTCTTCTTTTGTATATAAAGGAGCTCATTGGTAAAGGTGAGAAAAAATTTTCTTTTTCAGATGCATTTCTAAATGCAAATTTTTCATATTTTGGGAGATAATAAGATGGCACTCCCGAAGGGACTAGGGCAACTCTGTGCAACTCAACACATTACCATTTTGGCAGCACACCATCTGGATAGTCCCACTACAGGGAGTACGTGAAGACTTCAGAGAGCCTCATGCCTGTTAGATCAGGGGTTGCATCCAAATGAGGAAGGAAAAAGCCGGTTAAATCCAGAGTTCTGGACCACAAACTCTGGACTCAGGTTACGTTATTGCTGTGGAGGTGGTGTGTGTGCAAAACTTAGAAAAATCCCCCTGGGAAACTTGCCTTTCTCTGGCTCAGCAATGCAATGCTTTTACCTTCTTATGGGATTAGGTACTATTAACTTAATAACAATGGTTCTTGAGCTAGTCATGTCAACAACCACTGTGTACTTTTCCTCTGTAAAGCATTTGCATATTTCCACAGAGGGAGAACAAACCACCTATGTAAACTCCCTGCTTTCTGTTCTGTATGAATCTGCTGGAATTGGCTTGGGAGCTTTTCTGGTTGAGGGTTAAAAGGATTTCATCGGTGGAGATCAGACTTGGCTTGGGTAGAGGTGGAGACTAACTTCATCTTAGAGATGGCTGCAGGAAGAGATGGAATTCTGCGTTGGGTCAGTACACCCCGGAGTGAAACAGCTTTGTGATGCACGTGTTAACATTGAATGAAAAAGCCAAAAGTTGGTGCAACTGGCTGCTTTGTCCTTTGGTCACCAAACAGCTAGTTTGATGCTTCCTTCATCCACTCCCACCAGAGGTGCCTGCCTCAAACAGTTCCTTCCACATTTTGTCAGTTCATCCTACAGCTCATCATTTAAGTGGGTTGCCAGATAAAATACAGGGGGAGGACAAAAGCAGGCCTACAGTGGTGAGTACATGAAACACAGAGTTTACTCTTGTATCATTATTTACTAATTATTGTATGATTTTCCTCTAGCCAACATATCTGCGCCTATTCCACTCATTATTCCAGGAACTGGGCTTGTAGCTGGAAAACAAACACACGAGAGCAAACAACAGGCCAAATCCTCCCTCAGGGGCTCTCCCACCTCCCGTTTACGCAGCGTCAAAATCGCACAGTTGGTCAGCACACCCTACTACTTCCCTTTGTGTCATTTCCAAATTCACTACAGACTTCTCTGTGCTTTCTCTAGACCTCCTAAATGAAGAAATTCATCGATATTAGGAGCAAGCTAAACATGCATGGACTCCCAAGGAAACATGGCCGGAAGCCGCTCTGGGCAGAATTGCCCTAGCCTCCCATTTCCCATCGCCCCAGTGTCCTCCTCTGTTTATTCTTCCTGGTGCCCAAAGGCATAAAGAAGTCGTTCTAAGTAAATGTGGCTCACCTGAGAGGCCTCAACTTCTGATTACAGAGTCAACAGTACTGGGATGGAGTCAGAGGCTTATTATTTTTAAAACATGTTTTTATTGATTTTTAGACAGAGAGGAAGGGAGAGGGAGAGAGAGAAAGAAACATCAGTGATGAAAATCATTAATCAGAAGGCTCCTGCTTGCTCCCCCTACCGGGGATTGAGCCCCCAAATGGGCATGTGCCCTGACCCGGAATCTACAGGTGACCTCTTGACTCCTGGGTAGATGCTCAACCACTGAGCCACACCCATTGGACCAGAGGCTTATTTTTAACTTGTTCTCAAGTGGGTGATGCACAAATATTGGCTTTTCTGTCTGAGCCATGGCATACACCAGCACTGACCTACTGCACTTTTCACAGGACTCCCATGGCCCCTTCCAGGGCCCTGTACCTAATTTACATAGCTAATTTTATATTTTTCCCCCCCTGAAGGCAAGTCTCCAATATTATAAAAACTTCAGGCTCCACAAACCCCAATCTGCTGCTGACATGGGGCCTGACTCAGGCGTCATTGCCAGAATGGGACCCAGTCACACAAGATACCAAATATAAGGAAGCCATCCATCTTTCTTTCACTATCTCACTCCTTCCCAAGGTCACAGCCTCCTACGGAGTCAACCCATCCATCCCAGCTACTCAGTGATAGTTCAGTCACACGTACAGTTCCCAGAATAGTGAATGGAATAGGGGCAGATATATTGATGAAAGAAGTAAAATGATGGGGTAGGAAACTATATTGCAAGGGGTTTCATTGAACAGGCGGCATTCGGCACACGTAATTTATTAGACATGCTTCCCTGAGCAATTGGCCAGGCGTTTTCACCTTCACATGCCTGAATATGAAGCTGCCATCCAGGTGACCGTGGGCCACAAAAGTCATGAAGTTATTTCCCAAAGCTATTCCCAGTGGACCCTTGTGGTTCCCTGGAAGGGTCTTTTGGGTGAATGCTCAGGTGGAAAACTACAACAAATAAAGTACACATCTGTCACTTCTGGAGGCATTATCTGAACTCCAACGGGACACTAAACATTGGACACCAGGCTATTGACCCAGAACAAATACAGGGTGGCTTTCTTCAGAAGTCTTAGCGTGTTCACTGTCTACCACCCAACTCAGATAGATTACAGCAAAACGTAAGGATACGGACTTTCCGCAGGTAGAACAGCAGGGTCATTTCAGGATCAGCGCTCTTCTCTACGACCTACATTGTGGAGCGAAAGGAGGGCTTCAGGAAGAGAACACCAGAACGTGTGGCAACTCTACCTGTTGTTTAGGGGCATGTTTTTGGTAGGTGATGGCATCAAAGACAAAACAACAGCAAAGGAAACACAATACTTGGAGTCAGAATTTTGAAAAAAATGAGCATTATCTTAACGTCTCTGCATTTTGTAACACATATGACAAGTGTAAATTCTGGATTGTTTTTCCTTACAGTCATCTAGGGAAATGGATACACAGGTTCCAAAATTGATCAAGATAACTAGTGGCTACAGAAAGCCACAAAACAGATTATTTGCAGAAGATTTTTTTAACAGAGTCATAAGATCAAAAGGGAGTGGGTTTAAGGGAGACACACTGTCTTCTCCATCCTTCCTCAATGAAATGCAGGTGCCAGTTGATGAGGGAAGTGCAGAAGGGAGCATCAATCACTGCCTTTCTCTCATGGTGCATGCCAGGCTGTTGGCACCAACAAATCAAAGATGACACCTGTGATGAAAGCTGTCTGCCCTCCCTGCACAAGCAGCTCCCTGGCAGGGTACAGTTAGGCAGGATTAGAGAGAACTGAAGAGAAAATCACCTGGAAGAGTAGCACTGAGCAACAACAAAAAAGAGAACATTATTCTTCTAAAAGTGTGTGTATTTTTATCACCCGAGGAGAAAAAAAAAAAAAAAAAAAAACAGCAGCAAACCACAATATTTTAAATAAATGCCTCATATTTCCAAGCTTCCTTCCGAGTCCTCAGAGGATCTGAAGAGCCAGAGAAAAGCTCAGCACCCATTAGACATGGAAGGATCAAGGCCCAAACGAAGAAGGAGAAAACAAGATAGGGCTTTGGGAACTTAATGAAAGGATGCTACCTGCAATTCTGACATCTCATGTATATAGCACTCCCAGCCATTTAAAATAAACATTTCTGCCATAGTGGCTCAGTGGTTGGGTATCGACCTATGAACCAGGAGATCACGATTCCATTCCGGTCAGGGCACATGCCTAGGTTGTAGGCTTAATCCCCAGTAGGGGGAATGCAGGAAGCAGCCAATCAATGATTTTTTTCTCTCATCATTGAAATTTCTCTCTCTCCTGTCTCTCTCTCCCTCTCTCTCTCTCTCTCTCTCTCTCTCTCTCTCTCTCTCTCTCCCCTTCTTCTCTGAAATCAATAAAAATATATTTTAAAAATAAATAAATATTTCAGTAGTCATAAGAAAAATTCTGGTCATACCATAAGTTGCACTCACAAAATTGTACTCATACCTTCTGTTTCCTCTGGTACTTTATAGACACGTGGGAAATGATTTCTTTTTACTATGTATATGAAGAAAGAGATAAGCAAGGGAGAACCACAATGAGAGAACATTTTACATCCATCAGATTAGCATAGTTTAGCAAGTCTGATTGTATCAAGTATTGGTAAGAAGGCAGCACTTTTCATGCAATTATCTGTGGGAAAATGTATCTTGTGTAGGATTCAGAAAGCCACCTAGCAGGACCTGAGACATTGGCATGCCATAATCTCACTGAGTGATTTTCTTGCCAGCCTTGGTAAGAAAATACACGGTTGGCGATTCACTGCATGTAGTGGCGAATTGGAAGCATCCCATGTGTGTATCACTGGGGGACTGCATAAGCAGAGTGAAGGACGTACACAGCCCGGAGAGCTCTACATGCAGACATAATGAGCCAGGGGTTCAGAGAGCAACATGGATAGATCTCAAAAACAGCGGTGAGTCACAAAAGACATGAAGGGATATGTAAGTCTTTGTAAAGTACATCACAATTTCACTCAGGTGAATTATAATAAGAATATAAGCACATGAATGCAAAGCCAAGCACTGTATAGTTGAACCTTGAACAATGTGGAATTAGGGGGGCTGGCCCCCCTGCACAGTTGAAAATTCATGTATAACTTCTGACTCCCCTGAAACTTAACTATTAATAGACCACTGTTGACTGGAAGCTTTACCAATAACATAAGCAGTCAATAACACATAGTTTGTATGTTATATAAACATATATATATGTTTATATAACATATAAAATATGTGATATATATATATTGTATTCTTGCAATAAAGTAAGCTAGTTAAAATGTGTTTAAGAAAATCATAAGGCAAATAAATTGGGAAAAAAACACACACCACCCACAAAACCACATATAAGTGGACCAGCACATTTCAAACCTGTATTGTTCAAGAGTCAGCTGTATATATTTCAAGGCTACATCTATCTTTCTAAATGACTATATTGAAAGTATATGACAAGGATGTATGAAAGTATATGACAAGGACAAAGTATACGCACAAGAGTGGATGCATCTGGGAGAAGGAAATAAAGAGAAAATAAGAAATAAAAAGAAAACAATATAAAGCAGAAGAAGAGCCTTGTTGATGAAGACATGCCATTGGTGGAGGAATGTGCTTCACTCAACTCTGTGCTCCTGGGTCTAAAGGAAAGAAGACCAACCACAAAAATAACGGCAAACCCGATTTCTCCAAAGAGCTGCATATATTTCCATCCTTCTATTTGCCATCTACAACTTGTCTTAGAAATTTGTAAAATGGAGAAAGGGAAAAATACCAAAATATCAGCTATGAATTCAAAAGATTGGGAGACGTGGAGAGGGAATAATCATTCGAAAGTGTTATTAAAGGATAAATGGTTTTATTTGCCAGCAACAGCAAAGTAGCAAAGCCCCGTTTTCCCTGCGCTCAGAAAAGCTCTTAGCTTTTGAATTCCTGTGAACTGTCTACTCAGCAGTTATTCTTCTGACTTGCCAGTTGGCTCCAGGTCATGTAAGATCCTGAACAATGGGTAAGCAGTATTACTAAATCCAGATTTTTTTTGTTGTTGTTGTTCTTTTCTTTCTCTTTCACGTTTCGTTCTTTAGTTCATGGGTTTCCTAAAAATGTTGTTTCCCTGCCATTTGACAGGCAACGCTCCCAAAAATTTTTGCCATGATTAAAGTTGAGTCTCCTCTTTTAAGGGAAGAACATCAGTAATGCAGTACGACTGAGGCTTCGGAAGCAAAATCATTAACACCAAATTTTAATATGTTATAAGTTTTCCCCCATCAAATTGTCTCAAAGCACCTCAAACATTTTACTTATTCATTTTGCTCATTCAAGCACAGGCCTGAGGACAACTGAGCATTCGAGTTGCCTCACCTCTTCCCTAGTGGACACAGCCGCCTCCCTGTCCCATGGCTCAGCAGAGCCGCTTCAGTTTCTGGGCTAATTGACCAGCCTGAGTGGATGTATGACGGCAAAACAAAATCATTCCTTGCTATTAGCATCCTTAATGTCACATGTGCTTCTGTCGAAATAACATCGGTGAACTCCAGTAGAGCTAATATAGTTTTTCATAACCTGGGTCAGAATTCACTCCCATTGTAATCCATTGGAGCTCCTTACTGTCCAAAAGAAAAGTTAAGGCAAGAAACAGCCCCCATGCTTTCATCATTTTGCACTAAATCTTGAATGAATGATGCATTTTCAAGTTCAGACCAATATATAATATACTAGTATGACTTGAAAAAGACAGAAGGCAGAGGTTAATAAGGACTGGCATTGTAGTGAAAAGAAATTAGCTTGGCTTTTGTCTCTGGTGTGCAAAAGTTCATATTAATTTATTGTGTAAACTTACCTTTCTTCCATTCACAAAGAAAATCAGCTCATCGGAACTGGGGAGAGAAGGCATCATGCCAAAAAACAGTGCCTCCACCCCAGTAGGAGGTTTTCCTTCCGATAGAGCAGGTTGGTGAGAGCAAACACCTAGATAGATGCCTACCAGTCTTGGAAAGCCCAAGCATCAGCGGCTGATTTATAGCCACATCTGAGACCCGCCCCGCCCCGCCCCGACCTCAAGCACTTCAAAGGGCTCTTGGCAGCACCTGTCTCCTCCTTTGCCAGGAGAAGCCAAATCATTGCCTGTCCCCTTTGAAGACCAGAATGGCTCGCTAGTGAAATGTGTAGAAAGCCAGGAACTAATAAATAAAAATCGAGTTTTGCCTACTGTCATGGCTCAGTGGTTGAGCATCGACCTATGAAATCAGGAGGTCATGGTTCAATTCCCAATCAGGGCACATTCCGGGGTTGTGGGCTCGATCCCAGCATGGGGCATGCAGGAGGCAGCCCATCAGTGAATCTCATCATTGATGTTTCTATCTGGCTCTCCCTCTTCCTTCCTCTCTGAAATCAATAAAAATATATATTTTTAAAATTTTTAGTTTTAAATAGGCTATTGTTATTTTTAAACTAACCAAACCATCAGTCAATATAATACTATTAGTGACCCAGTGCATGAAATTTGTGCACATTAAAAGGGGATTAATTAGAGGAAATAATTTAATATTGCTATTTGCCCTTTATAATAGAGGTGTCAGAGATGAAAAAAAATTAGTAAAATATATAGGAAAACCTTCCTCCTGTCAAAGTCTGGGTCATACCACGGGACCCAGAGTCAAGTCCCCGCCTACCCACATGCACCTCAAAATAGAGTGAGATCCAGACCCGGCTGCCCCCTCTCCCCCCTCTTCCCCCTCCCACCCCGACATTGGGCTAGATCCAGACCTGGCCAGTCCCATCCTTGTCAAGCTCTGCTGGGCAAGGGGCATAGCCTCAGGTCCCCTGGCCTGATGTTGGGGTGGGGGACATGGCCTGAAGTCCCCTGTCAAGCTCCACCTGGTGGGGGGCGAAACCTGAAGTCCCCTGACCTGGTGCTGGGGTGAAAGGAGCAGCCTGAGGTTCCCTAGCCCAAAACCAGGACGGGAAACACACCTTGAGGTCCCCCATCAAGCCCCACTGGGCAGGGGGCATGGCCTCAGGTCCTCTGGCCTGAAACTGGGGCAGTGGTGTGTGGCCTGAGGTCCCTCAGCATGACTCCAGGGTGGGGTGTGTGGCCTGAGGTCCCCTGTCTAGCCCCACGGGGCAGGGAGGGTGCAGCCTCAGGTCCCTGCAGATTGCTCAATAGGGCTCCTGATGGGAACTTGGCCTCAGCTGTGGGTACAGCCATCTTTGTGATGGAGTGATGATCAGTTAGCATATCTCCTCTTTATTAGATTGGATACTATTGAAACTCATGAAACTTTTCCCAGTGTCCTTAAAGATTTATTGAAACCCAACCACAAACATTCACTTATGTGTGGATTCTGGCTGGTTTCCAGCTGCAACAGCAGGCTGAGCGGTCGCAGTCGAGATCTTAGGGTCTGCAAAGCCTTAAAATATTTATTCTCTGGGTCTCTTACAGAGAAAGTTTGCTGACCCCTACTGGAGAAAGAAGGCATCCATGTTTTTGATTGGCCTTTTGATGATGGTGCAGCACCATCCAACCAGGTTGTTGGTGACTGGTTACGTCTGGTAAAAAGTAACTTTCCTGTAGAACCTGGTGGCTGTATTGCCACACGTTGTGTTGCAGGCCTTGGGAGAGCGCTGGGGCTTATTGCCCCAGCATTAATCGAAGGTGGAATGAAATATGAAGATGCAGTACAGTTCATAAGACAAAGCAGCATGGAGCTTTGAACAACAAGCAACTTTTCTAGTTGGAAAAATACTGCCCTAAAAGGTAGCTGCATTCCAAAGACTCCAGTGGTTATAAAAACAGCTGTAGCATTTGGTGATGCTATTGCTTTGGGAGTGGAATTGAGATAGGATCTAATTCGTAATACACATTAGCCAACATGTTGGGTTGGTGAATATATCTGATGAGGCTTCCATAGTAGTGGTGAAAAGTGTAGAGAGCGCTTGGGAAGGCACATTGAGTATTTCTTAACATTATTGTTGGCAGAGCCATGTCCTGGAAATGCACCGTGCCAGAGGCAGGTATATTATCAGCCTGACCCTCAGCTCAGGTGCCAGGGGGTGTGTTTCATTATCTAAGTTCAGCTAAGCACAAGAAATGGATGCAATTATCCTGGCTTAGCCAGGAGTGATAATTACAAAGAAGCCACAAGAGTGAAACATTATAGCTTGATCTTTGACCATGATTTCTCTTAATTTCCTTTGTTTTAAACAAAGGAATCATGCTGTATATAATAAATGCACTGCACCCGCTCTGGGTCATTATCTCTCCATCAGAGGACAGCTGTCCCACCGGGTCCTAGCTTTCCCTACTGTGTTTGTCTCTTTCATTTTCTCAATTCCCCATCTCCCCTACTTAGGACTCATGTCCTCCCTCTAGCCACGCTGGTCATGGTAAAGAGAGAAATATTTATAGAAAATTAGTTTTACCAGGCCATAAGCTTGACAGAATTGCAACCTCTATGTTTGATTATGATCAACCTATTTTTTGCTTTTAGCAAAAGATTCTTACTGTTTAGAATTTAAAATGTGCTTATCATTTGTACCAAGTGACTTTTCCTGAAATCGTGCAGTTATGTCTTTAAATCTGTCCCCACGCCAGAATCTTATCAATATACTAGAGGCCTGGTGCTCAACAGCTATGTGCTGGGGGGCTGGGGTGGTGGTGTCCCTCATCCTGACCTGCGCTCTTTCACAGTTTGGACATCCTTAGCGCTACTGTGGAGGGGGGAGAGGCTCTCACCACCACTGCTGCGCTAGCCAGCCCTCAGTCCGCCTATTGGCTGAGCAGTGCTCCTGCTGTGGGAGCTCACTGACCACCAGGGGGCAGCTCCTGCATTGAACATCTGCCCCCTGGTGGTCAGTGTGCATCACATGTACTGGCTGGTTGGATGGTTGGATGGTCGGACAGTCACTTAGCCTTTTATATATATAGATAAGAGATTTAGAAAGATTATGTGCCAAAATACCCAGCACAATACTTGTGTATTTTCAGTTTCATACTAAAATCCCAGGAACTATGAACACTCTGGACCTTATGTGGTTTATCCCTGCAGTCATTTCAAACACAGAAAAAGTAGGGCCTATGTAGTTATTTGCCTGCTCAATATATGTTTACATTTCTCACACTCATACCACTATACATCCGGTGAGCTCAACATTTTGATTTTTACGTCTTAGTTATTATTTAATGTCTATCTATAAACCTCACTTTGTGCTGTTACAGAAAGCCTCCACTAATGTAGATCTTACCCATTAGCTGGATGTCACCATTTTTCTGGTTGGCAGGTAGCAAATATATAATTTAGTTATTTGCGTCATTATATGCTGGACTATGGGAGAAGCCCAACACCTGAGACAGGTGATAAAGCCCAGTCTAATGGCACATATGAAAGAAGAGTCCCAAGAGGTCGAGAACTCCCAGAGAATAGATACAATGCTCCCAGGGCAAAAGGCAGGGGCTACAGGACAAGTCGATAATCCTAAATCTCCAAAGAGGTTCCCTCCACTCCACTCTGTGTTATGGCCGAATTGGGTATGGTGTTGGGTGAGGAGGAGAAGGGAACTGGGGGAGAATGGTGTGTTGTGCTGGGTCAAGAGGTTCTTGTAACCTATATAAGTCTTAATTGCAAAATGCGTACCTTAAAGAAGCAAGCCAGTGAAAGAGAATCAGGGTGTATTAGTATGGCCTTTTCCCTGTGCGGCTCTGAAACTGTACAAGGGGACAGGTTCCCAAGTTTCTGGCAACTGATAAGCCCAGAACTTCAAAAGGTAAGAATCATTGGAAAGGAAATTATTCTACCACTTATACTCTTATTTCTAGGATCAGAGTAGGTACCTCGCTGTTCCTCTTATAAACTTTTAGAGAAGGTAGAGGAAGAGCATAGATTACCTTCACAGGCCTGCAGAATATCTGGCAGTCCTGCCTTGCGATGTGTTGCTACAATTCTATAGGGTTTTATCTCGTCTAGAGCTCCTGTGACCTACTTCACATAGAACTATACAATTTCTAATATTTTTACATGTCACATATATAGATATACCTCATTCATTTTAATATCTGTCTAGTAGTCCATCATATAGATGCATCACACTTTATTTTTAAAAATTTTTTTAAAATATATATTTTATTGATTTTTTACAGAGAGGAAGGGAGAGAGAAAGAGAGCTAGAAATGTCGATGAGAGAGAAACATCGACCAGCTGCCTCCTGCACACCCCCTACCGGGAATGTGCCTGCAACAAATGTACATGCCCTTGTCCGGAATCGAACCTGGGACCTGTCAGTCCACAGACCGACACTCTACCACTGAGCCAAACCAGTTTCAGCGCATCACACTTTATTAAAAGTCCCAAATAAGGAACACGTTGTGTGTGTGTGTGTGTGTTTTCATTCTTATATAAATATCTTTCCACAATAAACATCTTTGCATATATACTTTGGCAAAAAGAAATTATTTGTATGTCCATCGGTTAAATTCCTAAAGGTGATAATCGATTTAGGGTGTTTTTTTTTTTTTTTTTTCGAGGAGGTGGGGTTTTGAGAACAATGTTCTAAGATTAGACTGTATTGAAGTTGTACAAGTTTATGAGTATCCTACAAATCATCGAATTGTACACTTTAAATGAGTGAATTTTATGGTTTGTGAATTATATCTCAGTAAAGCTGTTAAAAAAAATTCCTAGCAGTGAAAGTGATAGGTTTGAGTATATGTGTGGCAACATGTTTACAGGTGCTAAGGGCCTCCCCTTTGAGTTTTTCGTGGATCAGGAGGTGGGAGGGTGTTACTATGAGTCTTTCATGGATCAGGAGGTGGGAGGGTGTTAGACTAAGCTGGTACAGTCTGTGTGGGCCACATCTCTTATCTGGCCTTGGAAAGAGAGGAATTACTGGCCTTGGTCATGAGAGTATATGGCCCTACCCTTTAACCACCAACTGCCCCAGGACTGAAACACCCTGTGTTACCTTACCGATTTGGATAAAATGTAGTCCCTTATGTAAGAATTACTTTGTACTTTATATTTCCCACACTGTCTAATACACTTTATAACTTAAAAATGCTTTCACATGTGTTATCTTGTTTAATCCTAATGACAATTCTGTGAGATTTATTATAATACTAGAAGCCTGGTGCATGGATTTGTGCACATTGAAAGGAGGCCAGCAGGGTACTACTGGGTGATATGGGCCAGACACGCCCTGGAACAGTCCCTTCCCAGCCGACCCCACCTGGGGCAGAACCAGGGCTCAAAGGGAATCCACAGAGTAAGTGGGATCCCTCTGTCAGGTGGGCTGGCCTGCAGAGATTGGGCTGAAACCAGCAGTCCAACATCCCTAGAGGGGTCCCGTAGTGCAAGGGGGCACTCTGCAAAGTTGCTGTTGCTTGGCAGCTTCTGTGTTGAGTACTGCCTCCTGGTGGTCAGTGCACATCATAGCACCTGGTTGACCAGTCAACCAGTCGCTTAGGGTTTTATATATATATATATATATATATATATATATATATATATATATATATATATATGGATTCCCTTTTTGCACATGAGAAAACTGAGATGAGACTTGGACACTTGTCAGGGTCACATAGACATTAAATGTACAAAACCAGTATGCAAACTCAGACCTTTCAACAGCAAGTCCCTTGTTTGTGGTCCCAATTCTTGATGATGTCATTGGTCAGTCCCACAGTATAAGCCTGGTAAAGCCTGACTGGCCATGGGTTTTATCTTTCTTGACAGAGAGATGACTGAGGTGTCTAGAGAGAGAATGTGTTAAATGGCATCTAAGGGAGACAGACAGGCTTTACAATTCCACTCCCAATCCCCTACCTTATTACAGTTCCCTTGAAACTACTACTTTTTCACCCAAATTAATGCTAATTTGATTTTAATTTGGTGAATAATGACAGTAAGTGGTAGATGAGAGGAACATTTAAAAAAATATATGTTTCCATTGATCCCAGAGAGAGGGGAAGGAAGAGGGAGAAAGAGAAACACTGATGGGAGAGAGACATGGATCTGTTGGCTGCCTCCTGCATACACCCTCCACTAGGGATCGAGCTGGAAACCCAGGCATGTGATCAGACTGGGAATCAAACCAGCCACCTCTCAGTGCATGGGGTGGCACTTAACCAACTGGCCAGAGTAAGAGGAACATTCTTAAACAACAACATTAAGGTACTGTGCACTGAAACTCCATGTATATGCATGAATGTTTACTTATGCATATATGAACATGGGGAAAGAAATGGAATAATGCACACCAGACATAGGTTACCTGGGGGTGGGGAAGGCAATAATCCCTGCACCACTGAGACAAAGCAAAACGACAAAGGAAAAGCCTTCTAAAGTGTGTCTACAACTAAATGAAGCAAGTACAAAGAGACCCCATGGGTGTAAAGTTATATGGACATGTATATATACAGAGAAAAATATAGAAAATTCCATTAATATATTAAGTTTTTTAAACAATAACTATTAGTATATATTACTTATATAATCACAAAAAAGCAATAAAGTTATTTTCATTGGGACAAAATATTGGAGATATATATATATATATATATATATATATATATATATATATATATATATATATATTTTTTTTTTTTTAAAGGAGGTACACTAAATAGCCATCTATGAATGTGGTCAGGTATATAAAAGTCCCCTTATCTAAGCAGGTCCTATGGGGCGCTGAGTGGTGTCCCAGGTTCCTGAAACTGGAAAACACGGATATTCAGGAATGCTTCATTAAAATGTTTATTTTACCAGGTAGGCGATACTCATTAATAGATAATTCAGGTTACCTTTTCTCAAGAGCAGGGGGGAGAATGTCTTGGGGAAGTAGAATTCTAATCAGGTAAATTTTGTGAGGGTAGAGAAAAACATTCCAGAAGATGGATGTGACTAAAGGGTAGTCGGAGTTAGACAACTTTGTGCATGTTAATAAATACACGTAACAGGGTGGGGCCAAGGTAGGTTTACAGTTGCTCTCATGGAAAAGAATACAATAGTTAATAATATGACAAGAATAAACTCTAGCCAAAACCGGTTTGGCTCAGTGGATAGAGCATCGGTCTGCAGACTCAAAGGTCCCAGGTTTGATTCCGGTCGAGGGCATGTACATTGGTTGCAGGCACATTCCCGGTAGGGGTGTGCAGGAGGCAGTTGGTCGATGTTTCTCTCTCATCGATGTTTCTAGCTCTCTATCCCTTTCCCTTCTTTTCTGTAGAAAAATCAATAAAATTATATTAAAAAATAAGAATAAATTCTGTGTTTCATGTACTCGCAATTGTAACCCTTCTTTTTTCCTACCCTGTATATCAATTTGAAAAAAACACACCAAACACCTGAAGTAGTCATTGTCTTCCAGAGCTTAATGGTTACTTTCAACCACCGTTTTGGATGTGGGTAGTTAAACTTCTGAAGGAATTATCTGTGTAAAGTTAGGATTAGGTTCCCAAATCACCGAGTGGCAAAGGGCAACAGCTGGAACAGACACACAGCCCGTTTGAGCACTTTAATCCCACTTCTCCCAAGCTCAAGGCCATCGTGGGAATGTCGCTGAACTCCAGGGCATGGCTGCTTGGCGTGCTCTCTTCAAATATGAGATGTGGTTGTCATTAAGCCATTTTCTTTCCTTGCAACAAGTAGAGATGGGATTCGCACCCAAAGCTCTGTTTGGGGAGGCTTAGCCATTACTTTTATGTGCTATGGTTAATTACATGTTGATTTCTTCCCGGTAGTGAGTTAAACTTATCAGTCAAGCTCATTAGCTTATCGTTGCATCTGCCAGATACTGTGCTATATTTATTAAGAACACCAAGAGGGACGCAGGTGGAGAAGAGATGGGTGTGGGCATTCCCAACCTTCTGTGGAGTTCACGCAAATGACTGCTTGCTGGGTGTCAGTACAGACCCTCCTCTTCCAAGGTGCTAGCGCACATATTTGTTATTTAAAACCGAATACATCTGTTTTGAAAATTAAAAGAAATAGCTGTGTGTCAGAAAACCTTGGGCGAGGGTCCTGAACATTCCACCTGTGAGTGGAGTGGGCTGCGGGCTCCATCCTGGGCTCCTTAGGAAGCAAAGATAACAGGTGGGGCTTCCTCTAATGAGATGAGCAGGCAGAAAAAAAAGATGAGTTCAGAAGCTTCTAGAATAGACAGAGCCAGGGCCAGTGGGGGAAAGTCAAACAGGCCAGTGATGTCCTCAGAGCTACTGTCAGGAGATTAGATAGTGAATGAAAGAGTGACTCAATATGATTTTGAAACATGAAATGCTGCAAGGCACTGGGCAGGAGAGGAGATGCTGGGAAGTGGGCAGGGACAGGCTCAAACCTCCGCCTCCTCCCAGACACCAAGAGGGTCCTTCTCTGATCTCTGCTGGCTTTGCCTAGCTCTCTATCCCTTTCCCTTCTTTTCTGTAAAAAAAAATCAATAAAATTTTATTAAAAAAAAAGAATAAACTCTGTGTTTCATGTACTCGCAATTGTAACCCTTCTTTTTTCCTACCCTGTATATCAATTTGAAAAAAACACACCAAACACCTGAAGTAGTCATTGTCTTCCAGAGCTTAATGGTTACTTTAAGTAACTTTTGAGTTGGAAGGGAAGAGAGAAAGAGTGATTAAAGTCTGTAGACGTTCTTTATTTTTAAAAAATGTGTTTTTTTTAAGTTTTTTTTTTAATTGATTTCAGAGAGGAAGGGAGAGAAATTATGAGAGAGAATCATTGATCAGCTACCTCCTGCATGCCCCCTACTGCAGGATCAAGCCCACAACCTGGGCCTGTTCCCTGATTGGAATTAAACTCAGGACCCTTCAGTCTGCACTGAGCCAAACCGGCTAGGACATGTAGACGTTCTTTTTGGGGGAACCCAAGGCATTTGTCAAAGGGCAAATTTGTCCATGACTAGAGAGTAGCAAAGGGCAAGTGAGGGCTGGGTTGCCCTCAGAGCAGCAGAGTGGCTCAGCTGGTCCTCCTGCCTCACCAGTAGAGGGTGGTGGTGACCGGAGGCCATTTGAGTCACCCCTGATCACTGCTGACATGCAGAGTGGGAGAGGGCTGTTACCCAAACTGGGCCTTTTGAGCCTGCACTCTAGGAAACCAACCTTGCAGCTATCACCGCAAAGCATCAGAAGCAGCTGTTTTTGTAGTCAGAAGCCAGTTCAGAATCATCTGATGTGCGGCCTCCGTGGGTGTGACATTCAGTGGCTGCTGCGCTGAGTTTCCCATCGCTCATGAAGCCAGCCCTAGGGAAACAATAAACAAGATCCTGAGTCAGGGGCAAGGCTGAGCACCGGAGCCCATGTGCTGTGAAGATAAGCCCGGGTCCCAGGTTGACGTGGGAAGATGGGGGCAGGAGCGGGAGGTGGTGGGGGAGGGAGGCTGGAAACAGCCCAGGGCGGCAGGTGAAAGGTGGTGATGGCACCGGGAGAGAAACTGGAAAGCAAGGAGTTGCCTTTTCTTTCTATGTGTGCTCAGCCCAGGGTCCGTGTTTCACTGAAACATCAATCGGGACATGACTCCTGTCATTTCCCTGGGCAGGCTGGGGGCGGCCAGACAGGATGCTGCAGCTGAGTCGCATGTGGATCAGGGACTGAGGCAGGGAGAGCTGGAGGTGCTCCTCGCAGTGAGGGGTGGTGGAAGCAGCTTCTGTGGAGACACGATGATAGAGGGTGCCTATGAGAGGTGAGAATAATCTAGGCAGAGCAGAAGGGTCCTGAGTCAGGCATGATGTCTGCCGAGCTGTGTGTGTAATAAACACCAGAAACAGATATGTATGGTGTTGTCTGAGCACCGTCGGGCAGAAGGTGGATTCTTGAGTAACGCTAGAGGAGAGAGGCCTAGGAGAACAGCCACACTGCACTTTGCCCGATCAAGAAATTGAGCCTGGCCCTAGATGGTTTTTCTCAGTGGTTGAGTGTCGACCTATGAACTAGGAGGTCACAGTTTAATTCCTGCACAGGGCACATGTCTGGGTTGTGGGCTCAGTCCCCAGTTGGGGGCATGTAGGCGGCAACTCATCAATTATTTTCTTTTCTTTTCTTTTTTAATTAAATAAGTCTTTATTATTCAGATTATTACACTTATTCATCTTTATTCCCTCATAGCTCCCCTCCACCCAGTTGCCACCCCACCCTCTGCCCTTACCACCCCATTACTGTCCTCATCCATAGGTGTACAATTTTTGTCCAGTCTCTTCCCACAACCCCTACACCCCTTTCCCCCTGAGAATTTTCAGTCCAGTTCCTTTCTCTGCCCCTGATTCTATTATATTCACCAGTTTATTCTGCTCATCAGATTTTTAATTCACTTGATTTTTATATTCACTTGTTGATAGATATGTATTTGTTGTTCATAATTTTTATCTTTACTTTTTTTTCTTCTTCTTCTTAAAGAATACCTTTCAGCATTTCATATAATACTGGTTTGGTGGTGTTGAACTCCTTTAGCTTTTTCTTATCTGTGAAGCTCTTTTTATGACCTTCAATTCTGAATGATAGCTTTGCTGGGTAGAGTAATCTTGGTTATAGGTTCTTGCTGTTCATCACTTTGAATATTTCTTGCCACTTCCATCTGGCCTGCATAGTTTCTGTTGAGAAATCAGCTGTCAATAGCATGTGTGCTCCCTTGTAGGTAATTAACTGTTTTTCTCTTGCTGCTTTTAAGATTCTCTCTTTGTCTTTAGCCTTTGGCATTTTAATTATGATGTGTCTTGGTGTGGTCCTCTTTGGGTTCCTCTTGTTTGGGACTCTCTGAACTTCCTGGACAAGTAAGTCTATTTCATTCACCAGGTGGGAGAAGTTTTCAGTCATTATTTCTTCAAATAGGTTTTCATTATTTTGCTCTCTCTCTTCTGGAACCTCCTATTATTCTGATGTTGGTACCCTTGAAGTTGTCCCAGAGGCTTCTTACACTGTCTTCAAATTTTGGGATTCTTTTTGCTTTTTGCTTTTTGATTTGAGTGTTTTTTTGCTTCTTTGTATTTCAAATCTTTCACTTGATTCTTGTGATCCTCTAGTCTGCTGTTGGATCTCTGTGTAATATTTTTTATTTCAGTCAGTGTATGTTTAATTTCTAGTTGGTCCTTTTTCATATCCTTGAGGGTCTCACAAAATTTATTGTCCTTTTCTAGGAAATTCTTGAAAAACCTATAATCATGATTTTGAACTCTATATCCAGTCATTTGTTTTCCTCCATTTCTTTAATTTGTGATCTGTTACTTTGTCTCCACATTTTTGCTGCTTCCCTGAGTTGGTAGGGTAGCTCTGTGTGCTAGGTTTCCTATAGGCTTGGCCTCCCCAGTTACCTGAGGAGGACACTCTTGGTGCACCCCTTTGTGAACTGTGTGTACATCCTTGTTGTAGTTAAGTCAAAAGGTGTAGACTTGATTGCTGTTGGTATCACTGGGAGGAATTGACCTCCAGGCCAATTGGCTGTGAGGATCAGCTGTGTCTACACTGGGAGAACTTCTGTACTAGACACAGCCTTATGAGATAAGATATGCAAAATTACAAAAGCATCAGTGCTCAGCTTGGATGGGACGGAGTCTCAGGTCTGAGCAGACAGTCTTGGCTTCCTGTCAGCCCTGCCTTATAAGGCCCCTGGGCCTCAGTGTCTCTCAGTAATCGCTGCAAGCAACTCTAAGACTAAGCAGTCCTCGAGTTTTGCCTGCTGCCAGTTTCTCTCCCAATGAATCTGGATTCCCAGATTCTCACCCGGAACGAAAGTTCAGCACAGTGGGAAGCTTCCGTTTCCTACCTGCTAGAGAAAGCCAGTGGTGCACTCAGCAATCAGTCCTCTCTTCGTGCACTGGTGCACATGCCTCCAGAACTCTGCCTTTCACGGCTCCCCTGTGCTTCCGCCTGATAGTCCAGATTGCCCCCTGGATAAGCCTGGGTCCCCAGTGTCTCGCCCAGAACTGGGGTTCAGTGTAGTCAGAACTGGGGTTCAGTGCAGTCAGGAGCTTTTGTCTCCTCCCCACTAGAAAAAGCCAGCCAGGCACTCAGCCGCCCACACATGTCTTCGAACCTCAGCCTTTTGCAGCTCCTCTGATTCTCTGTTTGCTTTCCTCTTTCCTTCTATTGTAGAATTTTCACTCAGCCAGCTTTCCTGTGGTTCTGGGTGATGTTCACTTTGCCTTTAGTTGTAGTTTTGAAATTGTGCAAATCAGCAATTTAGGTGTTTACCTATGTTGCCATCTTGGTTTCTCTCCAATGATTTTCCTTCATCATTAATGTTTCTATCTCTCCCTTCCTCTCCCTTCCTCTCTGAAATCAGTAAAATTATATTTAAAAAAAGAGAAAGAAATTGACCCTGGTTGTGCTAATCTGCTAAGATTTCAGGGTTGTTTGTGGCAGCTGGTAGTATGGTTTATAGAGGATATGTGCCCTTTTTATCTCGAAGAAGGGACCACACCTTTTGACTCTCAAAGGGGTCTGGGTTCCCAACAGAATAATAGAACCAGGCAGAGATGGAGGCACCCAGAGAGGAAGTGAAGAAGGTGCAAGAGGCATAAGGAGAAACTTGAGAGCAGTATCAGGGGCCAGGGTAGTTGAGCTGCAAGGGCCAAGTCGTCTGCGGTGTGGACGGCAGCAGGGTCATCCAGAAAGAGCAGAAAAGTGTCTTTCAGATTGGAGAACCAGAGGTCACTTTGGCAGAAGCAGTCAGTTGAGGCATAAATGGGAAGTAAGGAAGTAGAGAGGGTGGCAATTATAAATACTTGTCTCAGAGGGTAAAGAGGGGAGAAGCAACAGCTAGAGGAGGAAGCAGAACCCAGGGAGAGTCTCTTGTTATGGGTGGGACAGACTTGAATTTATGGACTGATCAGAATGAGGATGTAAAGAGATGTAAGTTAAAGGTGCAGAGCACAGCAGGGACACTTGCAGAGAGCAAGTGGAACCAAAGGAGCAGGTGCAAAGACTGGCCCTGGCAGGGAGGGGAATCCTCACCTTCTGAAATTGTACATGTGGTGGGGTGAGGGGTAGAGATGATGTTTGGAGCAATTAATAACGGATGGCCTCAATTATTATTAATATTAATATTAATATTTATGAAATAGGAGGCAGCCATCATCTGAGAGGAAGGGGAGGGGACACCTTTGGAGAATATTAGTAAAGACTGGGATGTGGCTATGCCTCTATCTTCTAAAAATACATATGTTACGTATTTTAAAGAAAGGAAGAAAGAGGGATAGAGAGTTAGAAACATCAATGAGAAAGAAACATGGATCAGCTGCCTCCTCCACACTCCCTACTTGGGATCAAGCCCACAACCAAGTTACCTGCCCTTGACCTGCACCTCTATCTTGATGTTCAACCTTTGACAAAACATTCTCTCTCATATCTGGGTTCCAAAGCTGTTAAAATAAAAACACATGCCCATTTCATTTAGAAATGCATCAACATGTACCAAAGTCAGGACTGGAAAGGAATCACCTGTGTAAACACTGCCTCTTGGCTTGACAGATACAGTATATGCCCATTTTTGTCATCCTTTGCCTGGAGTTTCCCCTTAATCTTTCTGTTCTCCAAAGCGCACTTCCCTGTTAAGCACGGCAAGCAGGCAAGGGTCTTCTTTTTAGAGGAACTTAATTTAAATATATTCAAAACAGAATGTATCAGCGTTTTACCAGGTGTCAACAGTATTTCCTTCCAGATCATGGGGGTACTGAGTTTCAAGAAGCATGATAACGTGACACATTTTCCACAGGTGGATACTGCTGCCCACATGATAACTAATTGCATGCAAGAAAGATAAATCTCTGCCCCATTTCCCTATCTGGCCACACTCCCAAGAACAGGATTCTGGTTATCACCAACTTAGCTGCAACTCTGTCAGATATGAGCAAAGCATGAGTGTTCTTACCTGAGAGCTAATCTGT
This sequence comes from Pipistrellus hanaki, assembly GCF_964339955.1. Taxonomy (NCBI): domain Eukaryota; kingdom Metazoa; phylum Chordata; class Mammalia; order Chiroptera; family Vespertilionidae; genus Pipistrellus; species Pipistrellus hanaki. The sequence goes on along the minus strand of NC_140510.1, from coordinate 73,419,969 downwards.
TTCTGTGATGAAACCTCCTGAGGCCAGGGCTAGCTTTGCAGAGCACCTGGAAGCATGCGTTTCAGCTGTGACCCTGGCAGACTGTAATGACCTCCAACATATTTCAGGGGACACTCTCTTCCCACTTCAATCCAAACTGCACCGCCAGGTTCACCCGAGGGAGCTTGTGCTCATCTCACCTTCCTGTTCACACTCTCAAATGTCTCCTTAGTCCACAGTGGTGATTTCCAACCCGTGGGGCAGGGACAGCAGTTGGAAGTCACTGGCCGATGGCACTAGGACTTATTTTTTTGGCCAAGGAATCAAGGACCTTTGTAAAATCCTCTCCTCCTCTCTGAGTCTGAAGTTCTGGATGGTCTATCCCTTCACTAATTTGTATGATGAGAATGAAGATAAGTAGATTGCACCCAAGTTCTACAGAAGTCTCACCATCAACCAAAATTGCTTCCATGTGTTAAAAAAATCTCATGATGAAAAGGGACTTTAGAAATCCCCTTCGGTCCAGTGGGCGTAGCTCAGGGGTTGAGTGTCGAACTGTGAACCAGGAGGTCACGGTTTGATTCCTGGTCAGGGCACATGCCCGGGCTCGTTCCCCAATGGGGGACGTGTAGGAGGCAGCTGATCAACGATTGTCTTTCATTGTTGATGTTTCCATCTCCTCTCCCTCTCTGAAATCAATAAAAAAATATTTTTTAAAAGAAGAAAGAGAGAAAAAATCCAGATGTGGGCGCCAGTGCTTTAAATGCCAGCTTCTTGTGGAGTGATTTGCCCAATTCAGTAACCACCTGGGAACAGAGGTCTGCCTCCCACTGGGCTCTCCTGGGTGGCAAAGCAAGAATCCTGCCCTGTGGGATGCGGGGTGGGGGGGTCTGGCCTGGAGAGAAGGCCCAGAGGTACCACTTCACCAGCCAACCCTCATGCCTCATTGTGACCAAGGAGATGGCCAGCACGGAGAACACATCTGTCTGCCTGGAGCCCTCTGAGACCTGGAAACTGGTCAGAGAAAAAGCAGCCTTCTTGAAACTGGAGCATAAACTACATGAAGGCGGGACAGAAGTCCTCTGCTGCCCCCTGCTGGTGGGCTCCCGCTAACCCTAAACATTTTATTTAGAAATCTTAAGAATGTTATTTGAGCCAAAACCGGTTTGGCTCAGTGGATAGAGCCTCTGCCTGAGGACTGAAAGGTCCCAGGTTCGATTCCGGTCAAGGGCATGTACCTTGGTTGCAGGCACATCCCCAGTAGGGGTGGTGCAAGAGGCAGCTAATCGATGACTCTCTTTCATTGATGTTTCTGACTCTCTATCCCTCTCTCTTCCTCTCTGTAAAAAATCAATAAAATATATTTTTTAAAAAAAGAATATTATTCGATTTCAGGATTTTTATCCAGTTTCCAGCAGCGAAGGGGTGTCGTTCAGGCACTGTCCCTCAGCTCCCACTAAAGCAGTCAGTCCTACACCAGCTCAGCTGAAGGTGGGAATGGATTTTATCAAATTTAACCTGTGCTCATTCAGCCTCACAGATTCGTTTTCAGGGAAGACCACACCTTTTTCTTTTCTTCTTTTAATATCTTTATTGTACTGACGAGAGAGAGAGAGAGAGAGAGAGAGGAAGAGAGAGAGAGAGAGAGAAAGAGAGAGAGAGAGAGAAAGCGAGAGAGAGAGAGAGAGAGAGAGAGAGAGAGAGAGAGAGAGAGGAAGAGAGAGAGAGAGAGAGAGAGAGAGAGAGAGAGAGAGAGAGGAAGAGAGAGAGAGAGAGAGAGAGAGAGAGAGAGAGAGGAAGAGAGAGAGAGAGAGAGAAAGAGAGAGAGAGAGAGAAAGCGAGAGAGAGAGAGAGAGAGGAGAGAGAGAGAGAGAGAGAGAGAGAGAGAGAGAGAGAGAGAGAGAGAAACATCAAGGATGAGGGAATTGTTATCTGCTGCCTACTGCACGCCCTACACAGGGCGTTAAGCCTGCAACCCCGGCATGTGCCCTGAGCTGGAATCGAACTTGTGACCTCCTGGTTCATAGGGCCATACTTAGCCATGGTGCCGCCGCAGCTGGGCGAGCATCACAGCTTTTCCCCTATGTCCTGTGGAGTTTGGGTCCTGGCTCTGCCACCCATTCACTTAGGAAACCATATTGAAAGAATTACATTTCTTGGGCCTCATTTTCCTTGCTTGTACAATTAGTATTAGTCTTTTTCAGTGATATGATTTATGATTCCAAGGATCCCGGGTTTTTTGGGTGCTTGAAGAAGGCTAAGGAAATAAAGCCCTGTCCTAGAGTTCTCTGACACGGCAGGTCAGCATTGACTCTGCCATTGATGTTTTCGCCCAGGCATGTGTAAAATATTTGCTGCACATGCTATTTTTATGACGTTCAATTTAACACAGATAAAAATAAAGCATTAAAGTCTAGTGGGTAAGAGTGGACATCATGGTTTCATAATCTCGTTCCTTTCTGGAGACTGGAATGGAAACAGAAACTGGGATTCATTCTGGCTTAAGGTTTGCATTTGTTGCTCCCACAAGAAATGACCATTTAAAGGAATTTGCACGAAGGGAGAGAAGGCTAGTGCAGGCACAACATGGCACCTTTCTCCTTCCTAAGTGGTGGTTAAAGGAACACACTTATTGGAGACCACCTTGTAAGTGCAGAGAAGTAGGGAAAAGAGAGTCAAGATAACTTTGAATCCTTGGGAAACCATCCGGAACATGTTATTGCATCTGGGACAAAGACAGCGCTCACCCCCCCTCCTCACCCCCAGGTGCTGTGTGTGTGGTCCACCTGCCTTCCCCCCTCACTCTCCAGCCTCCACGCTGTTTTTGGTCTCCACGTGGCCTGCACCGTGCCCACTACCCACGGCCATTTCCCGGTTACCCCACTGATCCTGTGGTCTCAGCTGGGAGAAGCCTGCTCTGCCCTCCACCAGAGTCCGTCCTGCCACCTGCTCCCCTAACATTGTTTGGGATCTGTCACCACCACCAGACTGTGGGCTCCATGAGGGCAGGGTCCTTGCCTTTTCTTAAGCAGACAAAGAGAGATTGCATCCCCCCCGTGTTTAGCACAAAGCTTGTTCTTTTGGGGAGAGGCCTCTAACGTGACTAAACCCTCCCCATCTTCAAGGCTGAGCTGGAACGCCGCACCCCTCCCACCGCGCTTTCATTCATTCTCTCCTTTCCTACGGAATGGGTATTCTGTTCCCTAAGATGACAACGATAATTACAGGGTGATCTGGTATGTGATATATGACATTAATGTTTTAATTTGTTCTTTAATGGAACCATCATCCTAGGTGACGCTGTAAGTAAATGCGGACCTGCCCACCCGCCTCCCTTGCCCCTACTGTGTGCCAGGCACCGGTCCTGAGGCTGAGAGCACAGGCTAGGCCTCCTCTATCAGAGCGCCAACACATTCCAGCAGCAGAAGGCAGTGTAGCCAGATCAAGGAGTAAATAAGTAATGTCACTTCAGGGATAAGTGCTATGCTGAACCGAAGCCAGGCAGAAGGGTAGGTATAAGAACAGGGGCTTGAAAACACATCCTGGAAATTACGTCGATAGCGGTTACAGAAGCGTTGCCGTGCCAGGAGTCAGTGCTTCAGAAAAAGACTCAACGAATGGATTTCTACATTTTGGTCTTTTTATTTGTTTGTTTGCAGCCAAGAGAGGAAGGGTTTATAAGTTGAGGAAATCGTGTCAATCCTGGAGTCCCTGGTGAGCTGGTGCTCAAAGACCTCCCTCTCTTTGGCTTACAGGGGTGAGTTATATGGGGGGTGGGTGGGTGTTATTCCTCATGGTGGCTACAGGAATTGGGGTCCTGGGCTCTCCTGATGGTTTGGGGCCAGGCTAGGGAGCAGTTCCTCATTGTGTAAGGTCTTTTTTTTTTTTTTTTTTTTTTTTAAATATATTTTATTGATTTTTTACAGAGAGGAAGGGAGAGAGAGAGAGAGCTAGAAACGTCGATGAGAGAGAAACATCAACCAGCTGCCTCCTGCACACCCCCACCGGGGATGTGCCCGCAACCAATGTACGTGCCCTTGACCGGAATCGAACCCGGGACCTTTCAGTCAGCAGACCAACGCTCTACCACTGAGCCAAACCGGTTTCGGCATCATTGTGTCAGGTCTTGAGGTAGGCCATGGTGCTGTCCTGTCTGGTTTCTTGAGGGTGTGGTCCCAAGATCTATCTGAGGCTGAAATAACTGGAAAGACTTTTGTGAACCATCTATTTAAATGAACTTTAAAAAAAAATTATATTTGAGTTGAATCTTATTTTTATAACAATCTTTACCTTATAAATTATTTTTTATCTACTTTTCCATTCCACCCCATTTATAGTTATGAGTTGTTAAAAAAGAAAGTACTTTTTGTAGTTCATAATTGTTTACATTTCTAAGAACACAATGGCCGAATAATCAACGTACAATGTTTTGGATTCTGTGCCATCGAGACACATGAATTCACTCAGCAGAGGGAGCTCATGCTTTAATTTTGAGAAGTTGGGCAGAAAATGAAGGCTCTTGTGAAAAGAATCTGAAATAAACTATGCAATTCTCATTTTAAATAAGGTTTCCTTTCAGTACTTTTTGGAAGTAAAACAGTTTGACTAGGTTTATTGTGATATGCTTAAATAGATGTGCGTAATGAATTCAATTTGGGGCAGAATTTTCTTCAATAAGGTTCTGCTTTGCTCACCAAATAGGCGAATTTAGAACAGGTATCCCAGCTCAGGAGTCTACGGATTTATCTATAAAGAAGGTAACAGTCTACACATCCACTTCCAGTGGCTTTTTACACTGTACTGTGAACTTGGAACATAAACATGTAGGACTTGTTTTAATACAACTATGATTTGACATTGAACACTTGGGTATAGAGGTCTCTGTCCTTGGAGCTTATGAAACAGATATTTATGTAAGATTTCAAAGGATGTTTACTATGACATAATCTAAGTTCAAAGGCAAAGTAAATAAAGATTGAAAGAATTAATTAATCTCTCAGACAAAGATCCAGAACCATGAAGTTGAATGCGCAGCACTGAAATCATAAGCGAGTCAGAGAAAGACAAAAAAAATCACATGATCTCACTTACATGTGGAATCCAATGAACAAAATAAATTGACAAATAAAATAGAACCAGAGGCATGGGAACATGGAACAGAGGGAAGTTGGTGGTGGGGGAGAGATTAACCAAAGAATTTACATGCAATTTTTGAGTTACCTGAAGGGCTATTGGAATGACAGAAGAAGCAGACATTGCTCATGCTCTTATCAAACAACATTACAAAACCATTATTTTCATATCATTAAAGTCAAGCAGACTTGTATAAAGAAGATACAGGGAAATAATGTTATAAAAGAATAGAAGTAACATTTATTTTACTCAGCGTTTACAACTTCACAGTTAGCTTGAAAATTAACATGGGCAGCATCCTAAATGGGTAGTGTTGTCTTTTCCTTCCTTAAAAACCCCCAAATCTTCAATAGGGAAAAAAAAGGCAGAAGGATTTTGTGTTGCAAATAACAGGATGCCTGGGAGTGATTATTATAGGCCTAATAAGCACCGTGAAATAAAACTATGACAAGTGAGGCTTATTGTCAACTTCATTCTAGAGTTGGAATAAGAGGCTACGTGGGTCTTCAGGGAGCCAGAGATATGAATTATATAACAAGCTGGCGGTGAGTTGGGCAAAGGATGAGTTTGAATCACCAGGTATGTACTTTGATTTGTGAGTGTGTGCTATGATGTCTTCTTTCACGGATTTCCATTTACAATGTAGAAGTAGGAACTGTGACCTTTTTTGCTGTCACCAACACAAGTGCTCCCCACCACAAGATGGGCTTTGGGGATCCTTTATTTTCAGTCCCAGAGGTCATTTGGGGTTCTTAGGGTGATCCTGGTAGTTCTCTCTCTACGAAAAATCAGAAATTTGTTTTGGGGATCTCCTACCATTCTCCCCACTAGATAAATGCAAACTTAAAACTGAAGTCAGTGACAAAACATGTGGGCTTCATTAAAGCTCACAGACTGAATGGTGTTGAATGGAACCCACCATGGATAACAAAACAAAGAGAGATACTGGTAGAATAGTGGCCTCATCAATTCACAATTAAATTCACTGCCTGGCACAGTTATTTTTCCTTCTCTTCTAACTTAAAAACAGATTTTTAAAAATATATTTTTTTATTGATTTTTTAGAGAGGAAAGAGAGGGATAGAGAGTTAGAAACATCGATGAGAGAGAATCATTGATCAGTTGCCTCTTGCACACCCCTACTGGGGATGTACCCGCAACCAAGGTACATGCCCTTTGACCGGAATTGAACCCGGGACCTTCCAGTCCGCAGGCCGACACTCTATCCACTGAGCCAAACCGATTTTGGCTAAAAACGGATTTTTAATTAAATTTTAAGTTGCAAACAAACAAGATCTTAGATGCCAGTGATGAAATTTCTCAAGTGAAGAAATAATTGTTGGATAAGTTACAAATGATGATAGAACATTGACAGAGAATTAACTATATGTGCACTGGGGTGTGAGTGCTATTAATATTTATCGCCAGGCAAGGTTACAGAGCAGAAAAACACTGAGTTAGTCCACCAGGGAGCAAGAGGCCCAGCTGCCAGGCCCCGTCTGATCACTGAGAAGCCAGGTGTATTTAGGAAAACTTAGAACCTCTCTAGGCCTGACTTTATCTGCAAATTAGGGGTTTAAACAGAAGCTCCTTTGGCCCTAAGGCCATATTTCTCTGAGGTGAGGCTGGCTGTTTTACTGAACCACAGAAATATAATGAAAGCATAGAATGTGAGACCTTTAAAAGCCAGTGGAGACCCCCCTCTCACAGACCATTATTGTTTCTCAAGCAAGGTTGAGGGGTTCCACAGTTTGAAAATTGAACTTTTCTCCCTAGCAGAAGTAGTTAATGGGCAGAATTTCATTAAAGTTTTTCTCCCATCATTTGCTTAAAACTATTAGCACAAGGGATGGCCGACCATAAGATGGAATGAACAAGTAGTAAGTACAGATTTATGAGGTTAATTTGCAAGTAGTTGGCTATGCTGAATTTGGTTCCCTTTCTCTTCTTTTTCCTGGACTTCTGTGCTCCCATTTTTAACCTCGTGCAGGGAACATATAATGTAGTCATATTGTTGCTATCTCTTTCATTCTAATTAAATTTGCCACTATTCTATAGTGTTCCCCAAAGAATATGGTATTTCTGACTATTGACTTCTCATTGCTTCTTCACATGAGTAAATCTGAGAACCACTGGTCTAGTTTTTAATATGTTTTTATTGATTTTAGAGAGAGAGGAAGGGAGAAGGAGAAAGAGTAACATTGATTAGCTGACTTCTGCACACCCCCCACTGGGGATTTACCCTGCAAACTGGGCATGTTGTCCTGACTTAGAATTGATCCGGTGACCTCTTGGTGCAGGGCACAGTCTTGCTTTATAGAAGAAAATAATAAGGCCCAAAGCGGGGAAGTGACCTGGTTATGATGATACAGATAGTTAATGTAAATAGGACCATGGACCTGGGGACATCAGGCTCCCTTCCCAGAGTCCTCTCAACCCAAAATGGTCCTTGCACTGGGAAAGCATGGTTTAAGCAGCTTCTGCTGGTTAATAAGAAATTAGGGAACCAGTTCTCAAAGAAACCGAATTGTTTAATTTGTTTGATAAATTTTATGATGCCCTTGTAAAAATATTTTATGAAACACTGTTTTGTTTTTTATGGGAGCCATCCAAAGGGCAGAACTTTTGGTGAAATTTCCAATAAATCGTTTCACATTGTGTAACCACAGAACCAGCTCACAATGGACCTGTCCTGTTTAATTAGAGACTGAGTTACTTCTTGGAGACAACAGACTGAAACAGGATGTCATACAGCCCCAGCATACGCAGAGGACAGAAGTTTGACCTCCAGTTGCTCTTGGAATGGAACCAAAGTCACACACACAAACACACACACAATCTGCTTCCACCCCCCCCTCCCAACTAAAGGACTGAAACATAACCAGAAGTGAAGGGCCTATTGTCCAGGAAGATCCTATGCTGACACCCCTTACCATAAATGCCCAAGTTCCAAGGTCCTCCAATTAAAACTCACTCTGCCAGCATTTCCAAATACATGCATCCCAACCACTCAAAACCCTTAACCTAATACAGTGAGCAAGACGGATTCAGATTCGAGGCACCATTAGGTCTCCCATCTTGGTTGATGCCTTCTGGGAAATTGGGGAACCCTGCCATGGTTGGGTTGTATGGGGAGGTGTTAGAGGAAAAAGACCTTGTTGCCAACATCTCAGTGTGAAAGAAGATGGACTAGACCATTGCAGTGTGAGTGCAGAGGAAAAGCAGTTGATGAGCGTGAGGGCTGGTGCATGTTACAATCCTCAGGCCCTGGTTATGGGGGAGGAAAAACAGAAGGTTTTTACCCATACCATACATATGGAAGTCTGGAGAGAGACTGGTTCAGCGGAGTAAGTGTGGGGTTACAGTGAACTCAGGATCAGGTGTGCAAAGGAAGAAAGGGCTGAGAGAGAACAGAAGCAAAACAGGTTTGGGCATCATTGATGGAGAGCTTACTTGGGACCTTGGGAAGGAATAAGACATGAAGTGAAGAACACTCATGAGAATAACTTAGAAAGGAGGGTGAGTTGGGTTGAGAGATGGCTGCACCTGTAAGAAGGGCTGTCTCATCAATGAGGCATGACTTGCCCAGTATTAGCCCATATATATATGAGAATTACAGGAAAGCAGATCAATAAAACATAGCTATGACAGAGCTAGCCCAAAGAACTGCCGAATCCAACTCTCTCTATTGGCTGTTATAGTTCTAGGGAGATTCACCACTGAGTTTCTAGTTCTAACATGAACTAAACTTGATTATTTGGCACTCTGCAGGGAGGAGATGCAGGGAAAACTATGGCCGAAGAACGAGTAATGGTTAGATGGAGCATTTTATTAGATCTTCCAGAACGTTATTTTTTATGCATTCAAACTGCCATCCTAGAGCTGATTCTTGGTTATATTTCTGCTGATGTCAGAAGCATCAAATGTGGTTTGCAGGCATCCACTCCCAACTCTGTCTTAGGCCTCAGATCACTGGGACTCTGCTCTAGGTCCCAACTCTGCTGATCAGGTCCATCAGAACAATCAACAGGATGCAAATATGCAAAGCTGCAGATAAGAAAAGAGAGAAAGGAAGAGTTGAACTCATTTGGAAGTCAGGCTTGTTTTCTTCTCGATCCAAGCAATGTTTTCCTGCCCTATTCACTTGGCAACAAGATGGACTCTAAGGGAGAGTATAAGATGGCAAAATTAGGGCATTCTGGAGTTGTAAAATGCCGTGAGAGGTAATAATAACTATAATGATAATATTAATAGTGACGGCCGCAGTGGTGTACACCAGGGGCAGTGGCTGTGGTAACTGCAGTAGAGGGTTCATTGAGCACTCAGTGGATGTTTTCTACTTTATAAAAGTGGCCTAATTTAATCCTCATGATCATATATTCTTTTAGAGATAAGGAAACGGAAGCTTAGAAAGGTTAAGTACTTTATCCAATTATATAGCTAAAGAAGAGCAGAGTCAGAATCTGAAGCCATGCACTCTGATAGTGGAGGTCGTGCTTGTAAAGCATAGCTTTGCATGGCCTCTAATTATTAACCACAACTCCAGTTCCCTGATTGTCCACCACAATCCAGCGCTTCCCATTCATCAAGGCACTTAATCTTCCAAACAACCCTCCAGAGAGAGGAGTGGAGAGCAGGCTGCCCAGGACTGGAATGCCTGGGGGCCCTGGAGGCCCTGGAGCCTCCTGAGTTAGAGCAATACCCACCAGGCTGGCCCTGAGACCCAGGGATTGGCTGCCCAGAAGGATTCTCCCTCCTGTTGAATCTGTGACCTTCTCCTTCCCCTCCTATCCCTCTTCCCCCAGCTCCTGTTCATCACAGTCTGGGAATCTGGCTCAGGCCTTTTCTTGGTGCTTGTTTGACCTGGTGTTCTAGCTGATTACTTAGCCTTTAAACCCATGAGGAAACTGAAAATGAATTGTAGGTAACAATTGACAGTACCTAGATTCTATAACACATGTTTTTGAATAAATAATGAATGAATTTAAAAGTAAATGAGCAAATAAATAAGCAAATCTCATTGCAATTTATCTTATTCTCCAGCTCAGGTAAATAGTAATACTAATATTTATAACTGCGAGGTACTAAAGCAAATGTTTTACATGGATTATTCATGTCAATTTTATTTACAGAGTTCTCTGGTCTCCATTCTTTAATCTTTCTTTTAGAAATATTTTTGAAATCATTTAAACTCTTTTTTTCACTTTTCCACATTCTTGTAAATAACTTAGGAATCCAAACATCTCTGGGTATGTAACTTCAGCAGTTCATAAGTCATATCTCTGCAGGAAAAAGATTGTGTTTTTTGGAATCAATGACTCCATATATTCTTTCTTACCTACTCACCATAGGAGACTTGGATGTTTTGTATGTGCATATATGTATGTGTATATATATATAATGTATTCATGTGTGTATGTATGTATATGTATACATGCATGTGTGTGTGTATGCATGTGTTAATGAAGGATCCTGGAGGAAAGAAAGCTGGGCAGGAAGAGTTTCTATGCTGGTTCCTCTGAGTTTCTATTCCACTCCTCCCAGTGGGGAGTCCATTTAGTAACATCAGGGATCTTAAGAGTTGGTGGCAGAAAGGGGAGGCAGAAAAGGCTGTTGTCATCAGGAGAGGCCCCAGGGCATTCCACTGTGGTGAGTGGTGATGGTGAGTCTTGTGGCCCCAGCACAGGACCCCAGGTGGCTTTGGTGGAACCCTAGCATCTCTCCCTCCCTCACCTTAAAAAGTGGGGGATTTCGCTGAAACCGGTTTGGCTCAGTGGATAGAGCATTTGCCTGTGCACTCAAAGGTCCCAGGTTCCATTCCAGTCAAGAGCATGTACCTTGGTTGCAGGCACATCCCCAGTAGGGGGCATGCAAGAGGCAGCTGATCGATGACTCTCTCTCATGGATGTTTCTAACTCTCTATCTCTCTCCCTACCTGTCTGTAAAAAAATCAATAAAATATATTTTTTAAAAAGTGGGGGATTTCTCCCTAAAAGTCATGGAGGAAACTTGTTTGGTGCTTCTCTCTCATTTACTTATTTGGGGATATTTCCTCTGACTGTCCTGCAAACACCTCCAGCCATTCCCTTGCCTCAGAGGAAAGACAGGTACAGCTAATCATGTTAGGATCTTCCCTTCTCCCTGGAAGAAAAACACAACCCAGTGTAGACCTCTAGGAATTAAAAGAGTACAGGAAGATGCTTCCAAGTGGAGATATTAAAATTCACCTGCTTTCGTGCCCTAGCTGGTTTGGCTCAGTGGACAGAGCACTGGCCTGCGGACTGAAGGGTCAAGGGCACATGCCTGGCTTGCAGGCCCAACGCCCAGTGGGGAGCATGCAGAAGGTTGCCGATCAATTATTCTCTCTCATCATTGATGTTGCTGTTTCCTTCTCCCTCTCCTTTACTCTCTGAAATCAATATAAATAAAATAAAATTCATCTGCTTTCTGGAGCTCTAGGGAGATCGTGGTCACCAAAAGAAGAAGCCCTCTTCTGCACTTTCCTCCCACCCCAGGGCCCTCAAAAATATCTACTGGGAATGTGGTTGGATAATGTTTTTATTTTCAAGCTGACTCCAACCCTCACCACACACATCTATATTTTCTCCAACTCTCAACTTATTCCCTGTTCTAGTTGTAACCACTTTGGGGCTCATGACTCACAGAGGATGTGGAACAGAAAATAGAGGAGGGAGCCTCTGAAGTCCAGGGCAGCGGAATGAGGGAGTAAGGACTCGGCTCATAAGTGATAGTTTTGGAAGAATGTCTGGTGTTTGCTGGCTGGGGAGATTGGATACAGGATGGAGAGAGAGTTAGAAGGGAAATGATGAAAACTTAGAGTTTCCATGTTCTGACTCTTTTCTTGATCCAAGCCCTGGGCTGGGCAACATGGCCGAATCCCAGTTAGGTTTATGGGTATAGAGAGCTGAGGGGCCCAAAAGGACAGGTGGTGAGACCCAAGAGAAGTCACCTGCCTTGGGAGGTGGCTTAATGGTGCCATTAAGGATCAGAGAGGGACTCAGGAGAGGAAGGGGGCTGGGCACTGAGGGTTGACTGTGTGGATGGATGGTGAGGACTGGAGGGAAGAATGCTAGGGAGACTGACAAAGGGAGACCCTCTCTCCTTGTCATATAGGTTCTCCCTGGAACTTAGGTACAGCTCAGGGAAAGAAGAGACCCAATATGGACTGCAATTACATTTTACCCAATTCTGTATAATGGAGACTCAACAGAAAAATTAAATTGATAAAGAGAAAAAGGAAGCTCTGTTTCTCCTCCTGAGTTTGAGGATCAACAAATCCTACTAGATAAAGAGCTTCTGGTGTATCGGGCTCAGTGCTCAGTGATTTACAAGTTCGAGGGGAGTCCTAATCAGTGAAAGAAGCACCTCTCTTTTAATCTTGACAACTGCCGCAGGAAGTGGCTTCTGAGAAGGGTACTCCCAGGCCCAGAGAGGAGAAGTAACTTGCATAAGTTTATACAGTAAATGGCAGAGCTGGATTGGAACCAAATACTGATACTGAGGCACATGCGATTAATCCCAATGCTTTACTGTCGCCCCTACATGCCAGAGGCAGAGCCGTGACTGAATGGGGATCAGGCCAAATTAGTATGGGTTGCAGTCCCTGGCTTCCTGACCCTGTCTGGAGGGGTCTCAACCCAAATGGGCCACAAAGGATCCCCTCCAGCTAGTAGTTTCCTGCTATCTCAAGCCCTGGTCCTAACAAACAGCACTTACCTTCCTCCCGTTCACAAAGAAAACCAACTCATCAGATCGCGACAGGCCAAACATCCCACCTGTAAACAGATTTCACCTTATGGTTGGTTATGCTGTTTGGCACCACGCTGGGGACTGAGCACAAAGGATTCAGATCAAAGCACTGAAATCCTTCCTTGTGTGGAAGCTGGCAGCTGGAGTCCAGAGAGCAGACTCCTTGGCTTTGTGGCCCTTTAATTCTAGAACACCTGTGTGGTCTCGCCTCTTACCTTGTGCCTCACTCTGCCTTCCACCAATCCTGGCTTCAAAGCTTGCTCCGTGCATGGCCCACACCTCTTCTTGCTTACTCTGGGGTTGGAGGGCCTCAGTGTGAAAACCATCCACAATCATTTAAGCTTAAACCCACTTTGTACACTGCCTCAGCCCCTGGATGGGTTCCTTCTTCTCAAAGAGAAAGAAGTGGATCTCTAATCTCATTCTTATTGCAGAAATGTCTCCTTGTAGGAAGTCATATGGACAATTCCAATCTGTGCCCTAAAGTGGAGGTGTTGGGTGCTGCGTCCACCCAGCCCCTCTTTACCATTTCTACTTCCTCCCCACCCACAGGATTGGTCCACTGGAAAATAGTGATGTAGTCAAGGCAACCACTTTACAGATGAGTAAACAGAGGCTCACGTAAGTAAGATCAGTAGCTCAGGACCATGCAGAACATAAGTGGCAAAGTGGGAACTATAACCAAGGTCTTCTGGATTTATATACCTGGGGGTGTATAGACAGATTCCTTGATCAAAAGAACAATATCATTTTGATCTTTCTGAATGTCTCCAGTTATATGTCTGGAGCTCAACTCAAACAATTCTTATTCTTTCAACTGAAGAAATACCCAGAACTTGGCCTCACATGTGGGCGATGCAGGTAGCTGCTCAAGTAGTTTCAGGAGAGGAGGCAAGACCTCTCTGTCCCGCAGCTCACTTCCTTCATGAGTGTGTGGAGCCCTGACATGCCATGGTGAGAGTTAATCCTTTGTCTTAAGGCAAACTCACTGTGTGACAGTGCTCCAGGCCAGAGACAACAAACATCTGGTATCCTCTAGACCTGGCTAACTAAGGAAGATCTACCTTCCCACTTGGTCGAGATGTAGCTTCAGAATCCTTCCCACCGCAGAGCTAGTCCAGAAACATTCCTAACCAAATGCACTTGGAAGCTGCCAACTTTCTTTGTAACTCAATGTCTAGGTCCAAGGCCTTCTCCACTTTGTGCATCTGTGGAGATGAGTGTTTACGTACATGTGCACGTGTGTGTGTGTGTGTGTGTGTGTGTGTTTCACATGTGTTATACAGTTGCTAAATAAATCCACAACAAGGTTATGAGAGAAGTTGGAGATGATAATGCGAATAAGGTAGAGCCTTGGATCAAATTTTTTCGATCATTCTACTTCTGCTGCAAATTGCCCAGTAAATCTCTGAGACCTGGAACATGAGGACCACATTCCTAGGCCCAGTGTGCAAAGCCTTCCAAGATCTGTCCCTATTTCTGGCTTTAAGCCCTTTTGCTCTTCAAAAACCAGTACTCTTCTCATCATTCTTCTGCCTCAACGATTATTCTCCTTGAAACCTTCCACTGACCTCCCAACACACATCACAACCCCCTAAACTTTCCATGGAGGCTCCTCGGGACTGGCCTTACCCCTTTCTGTGAGCACATCTCCAACCACTGTCTCTCTTGTCTATAATTTCAGCCACACTGGTCTTTTCCCTGCTTCCTGAATGTGCTCATTTCTTTCATGTCCCAAGGCCTTGGTGCAAGTTATATATTCTGCCTTGAGTTCTGTTTCACAGACTTTGGCATGACTGGTGCCTTCTTCTTATGTAGGTCTGAGCTCTTCCTTGATTACCCAGTCAGAAGTTGCACCTCCATCATGCTCTCTTCTACCACCCATTTCATTTTCTCCAGCGCTTTAATCTGACCTGACGTGGAGTTTTGTTCACCTCATTTTCCTTCTCTACTAGAATGGAAGCAGGGATGTCACTGTATCCCTGGGCCTATGATTGTGCCGACCACAGAGCAAATGCCCAATAAGTATTTGTTGAGTGACTGAAGAGGCTCTTCCGTGGCTGCAAAGAGTTAGACTGATTATCTAAAAATACTTTAAATGAAGAAGGCATCCTTCATTCACTCATTCATTTACCCAATAGATACTGGGCATCCAGCTTGCGCCATGCCATATGCTAAGTAGTAGAGGCACAGTGGAAAACAAGATCATGCCGGAAGCCGAAAAAAAAATTAGTGACTACATCTTAAAAGACACCTCCATCTTAGACACTGAGTTTCTCACTTACCAGAACTCATGTGACAAGCTGCGCTGCGCTGTGGCAGTTAACTAGAAACAATCTAAATGCCTATCAGCATATCTGGCCATTGAGCAAGGCACACCTGTTGTGATAACTCGCCCCACCCAGGAGAATCTCTGCTGTATCCTCCCCTGCAGACACATCCTGCTGATACACAACCCACCCCGCCCTGGAATGTCTCCACCGGAACTTCCCCCTACAACCTGTGTACATATATTGTGGCTGCAACAAATAAAATTTGAGGCTTGATCAGAACCCTGTCTTGCCTCCATTTCTCCGTGTCTCCTTTCCTCCCTCATTCCCTTCCAGGTGTCTCCTCGCTCCCACGTTGCTGTCCTGCTGGCCAGGGCAAGATCAACCAGTGTTCTTCCTCCAAGGAGTTGGTCCATAAGAGAGAAAATCAACCTGAGGTAGAATATTTACCATTGTGAGAACACAGAACAGGGAGAGGAGCTTTGTTTTGGGGGAAGGGACCACTGGGCCTGAAAGATGAGTAGGAGTTGATTCTTTTGAGAATTGGGAATGGAGGCGGTGCAGGCTGGGGAAGGAGAGAGTGGAGGCAAACGCCCTTCTGTGGCTGCTTGCACTCCTGGGAGAAGTGATCCAGGCATTGTTTTTAAGGGTCCACGGTCTCTTCACCATCTCACTCTGCCCCTTAAAAGAGGGAAGCAGTGAACATACAGAGCACACGTTTCCCATTTACAGGATTGGGATGCTGCCAACAAAACCACAGATCATGGTGTGTCCCAATATTTATAGGAAGGAATCCTCCAGTGCCAACAGAAAATGCAAGCGGAACGTTTTCAGTCTCAGGGCTCTAAAGTCAGATGATGTCATTAGAGTTATCAAGTATGAAAGCACTTCGGATTAAGGGAACCAGATATGTTAATTTCTGGGAAATGAAAACTGACATTGAACTATTTATCAAGGGTGTTCTCAAACTTGATCCAACCAGAGAAACTTTTGTTTGCATGAAACCTTATATGGTGTGAATTAATTCAACAGGAAGGCTAGTTGGGTGGGCTAGGGGTGGGGCCTGAAGTCCTGTAGTTTTCTCTTCTTCAGACACCCCAGGGCTTTGGGAGGCCTAAAAAGTGCTCAGGGCACAGCGAACCACCACGAACCATCACGAACCACCACGGGCTGACCGAAGCCAAAGGCAGGCTGCTGTCTCCCCCAAGGACTCCTCTCTGATCTTGTTTCAGACAATGGAAAAAAACAACCACTGATTTTTTTTTTTTTTTTTTCCTTTAATGAAAAGGCAAGACTGAATGTCTTCACTTTTAAATGGATTATTCTGGTGGGTGAGAGAAACTCCCACCTCCTGACTCAGGGATTTGTATATTTGCTGTAAGAAAGGTGTCATGAATTAGTTACATCAAAGAACCCTTGTACCCAATGACGGAATTAATATTGGAAATGACACTGCCCTCCCCCGCAACCAAAAAAAACCTATTTCTGCGGGGAAAAAACACTACACGGTAACAAATCCTGCTTGCTAATGTCAATGGAAAAGTACTGGTCCCGCTCCCGTGTCCTTGGTGCGCTGCCCTCTGCTGTGAGCTCTTCAAAAGCCAAAGATGGAGCACAGGTGAGCAGACCAGGAGTGAGTGGGCACTTTTTAGGACCTTGATGGTTCATTAAGTGCCCATGGTCCAGACCCTCCATTCTCAACCTTATGGACTACGAGGCCTTTTCCCTCCCCTCCCAGCTCCAACCGTTTCGTCTCTGCTGAACCAGGTGGCAGCTGGGCTTATGGGAGGCTGGGGACCAGTGAGGCCTCGGGCTGTGTGTAGGGGGGTCCCCTCTAGTGCCTGTAGGAGAGGTTGGTCCTTCGGAATGTGACTGGGGAATGGAGAACGTTTGACATTGGTGTGCAGAGCACAGAAGTGCCACACCAGTCACCTAATTCCTTCCTGCCCTGAGTCTGGGGACCAGGCCTGGAAGGTAGACCATCTGGCCCAAGGAGAGTATTTTCAAGCCTTCAGAAGTGGAACATCCATGGCGCCTGCCATCCCTTTCCTCTCTCCCATTTCTCCTTGGAATGGGACAGTGTCTCCTATATCTGTCCCACCACACATTTGGGAAACACATAACACGTTTGATAGCACAGGTTCACAGTTGGAGAGCAATTTGCCTGCATAACCCGAGAGAACATGAATTTGGGGGTGTGGGAGGGTGGGTAGGCATGTGTTAACGAAAAAAACCCCTTTGAAACCTGTAAAGAATTTTTGTGAGTTTATTTGAGTCAAACTGTTGACATATGTCGGGAAGCAGAATCTCAATGAATTGAGATAATGCTTCGAAGAATGGCGGGGTTACATTTCTATTTATACACTGAAATCAAAGGAGGGACATAGGTGGGTTACATGAAATTCATTGGTGATGGAGTAAGGAGGCGGGAGAAAGCAAAGTGGTGGGAAACTCCTGGGATTGGATAAAAAGTAAAATGATGGACTGGTACTCAGGTAAGTGCAGGAACAATTAACATGATAATGAAGAAATTTGTGATATTTATTCTGGCACCCACCATATTTGGTTGTGCCCCAGGGGCTCTGGAAAAAGGGAACTTACAAGTTACCCTGACATCTCATAGATATGTTATCTTAGAGGCAAAGAAAAGGCAAATGGGCTGATTAAAAAGATCGAAGTTGTTCTTTGGGAAATTATCAGCCTAGAACATGACTACCCACTATAACCTGTTTGTAGTTAAATACTTAATTTTCAAACCATCTTTTGTGGTTATTTTAGGTTTCTAAGTTTGCAAGACTGCCATGCAGGCCTCCCCTGAGCTTGTCAGGTTAGCATGTGGCTCTTTTCTTTCACACATGGAATGCTGTGGACTGAATGTTTGTGTCCTCCCCAAATTCATCTGTTAACGCCTAACCCCCAAGGTGATGGTATTAGGAGGGGGGGCCTTTAGGAGGCAACTAGCTATTGAGGACAAAGCCCTCATCTATGGGATTAGCACCCTTTTATAAAGGAGACCCCAGAGAGCTCAGCAACCTTTCCTCCAAATCTGGACACAATGAGAAGATAGCAGTCTGTGAACCAGGAAGCAGGGCTCACCAGACACTAAAGCCGCTGGCACCTTGATCTTGAACTTCCTGGTCTTTAGAACCGTAAGAAATAAATATTTGTGTGTGTGTGTGTGTGTGTGTGTGTGTGTGTGTGTGTGTGCTTGCGCACGCTTTAAATAAATCTCCCAGTCTATGGTATTCTATTAAGATAAGACATGGACTAAGACAAAAACCCCTGAAGATACTGTAGATCTTCAGGATAACGCAAATGAAAAGAAGAATTTTGATTTTCTATTATATCTTTTAGTGAAAATTTGTATCCTAAAACATGATCATGCAGTGACCAAAACTACAGAGAATGATTTAAAAATGCTAAAATTGCCCTGACTGGGTGGCTAAGCTGACTGAAGCATTGTCCCATACATCAGAAGACAGTGGATTCAATACCCGGTTGGGGCACACATGGGAGGAAACTGTTCCATGTTTCTTTCTCACACCGATGTTCCTCTCTTTCTCTCTACCCTTTGCCCTTCTCTCTAAATATCAATAAAACATGTCCTTGGGTGAGGATTAAGAAATAAAAAAGCTAAAATTATCATTGACATTTGGGAAATACCTCATTTATTGCTCTGATTTGAGAGTTTTAAGGGCAATCATAAACTTTTTCATTTCCTAAAGAAAAGACAAGATTAAGACACCCGGATGGACCAAGGTGTAAATGTTGAAGGATCATCTCTGGGAATCTGAAAAAAACAAAAGAAAGGCAGATGGTTAGTAATGCAGTGTTGTTATACTGAACAAACAAAACAGAAACAGAGAACAAACTGATGACTGTCAGGTGGAAGGAGGCTTGGGGGCTGGGTGAAAAAGGTGAAGGGATTAAGAAGCATATATTGGCAGTTACAAAAGAGTTATGGGGGTGTAAAGTACAATAGAGGGAGTACAGTGAATAATATTGTAAGAACTGATGTATGGCATCAGCTGGGTATGAGAGGTATGGGGGGGGGGGGATCCCTTCATAAGTTATATAAATGTACACCTGAAACTAATATAATACCGAATGTCAACTGTAACTGAAAAATAAAAAAGAAAACAAAAAAAGTATTAAATGGGTCAATCAAGAAAATCTGAAAATCACTGCAGTAAAATAAAAGCTGAGATTCAGAGCTGCAAAAATAAAAAAATTGTCCGAATTCTGCTGGCATGTTCAGCTCTGTCCCTCTACCATGCCTCCTGGGGAGCAGCCAGCATCCGTGACCAGGAGACCGAAACCCCCCCTCTCGGACCCAGAGGGGGCAAGACCCGGGAAGCAGCCTGGGTCCTGATGGCATCACTGGACTGCCCTGAGCTCCAGAACTTCCTTTTGTTTCAGAAAAGCAAATCTCTTTTCTGTTTGTTATATGAAAAATGTAATTCGGAAGAAAAGTTATTTGTTTTTTAAAAAGAACAAGTCAGTATCCATTTTATTCTTACCAAAATCTAATTAATTTTCACATTTCTTGAGTCATAAATCTCCTCATTCTCATTATGTTTGGGGATAAAATGCATCTTAAACTCAGAAGCCCTGTAATGTCTAATGCTATACCAGACTCAATTACGGCTGCAGTAAGCAGTTGAATATAGAAGTAGTCTCTGATTGTTCTAGAAGTGTTTTCAGCAGCTGAAAAATGAAACTGTGTTCTGTGAACATGTGCCCAGTGACTTAATATTTTTATTAAAAATTTTTTTATTAGTTTGCTTGAAAGATACTTTCCAAATAATTGAGTAGATCAGATATATAATTAATCTAATTTGGTTATTCAGGTAATTCAAATACCACATCAACTCCATTTTGACCAAATATTTAAAGAAATAACCTACCATGGCCATTTGCTATTTTTTTAAAATTTATCTTTATTGCTCAAAGTATTACAGATGTCCTCCCCCACCCCACCTTTTTTTTTTTGAAATCAAGGAAGAAATAAAAACCTCCTGGAAACAAACGAAAATATATACCATTTGCTATCAGCACTGACTCAGTTGAGTGCACTTTTTTTTGCAGCTGGAAACAATGAAATATCATTTTAAGAAGTTCACTCACTTTACAGGCAGCTGCTTTAGAGCATCTAGGAAGTAGCAAGTGGAGGATAAAAGAGAATTTCCGTTGAAAAAGACGAACATGCCCTAGAATTCGGTCACAGATACCAAATTCATACCGATAACCTGGAAGCCATGGAAAAGGGATCCCAGCAGGGGCCTCTCCTCGCCATCCTTACCATGTCGGTGAACTGATCCACACAAGCCATCCGAATCTCCTCAGGCGTCGCCGGGCTGTTCAGGAGGAAGGTGTTGGCCAACCCCCTCTCTCTGCGGGCAGCAGCCACTGCATCGTAGATGGCGAATAACACGGAGTTTCCCATGAACATTCCAGCCTCACCCAATCCCTGAGAAGGAGGGCAGAAGGCAGTCAGGAAGGCATGGCTCCTTCAGGACTTGTCATTTGTGTTGACACACATGTGCACTCGCACACTCTCATGCATACTCACCTCCTCCGGCTTTATAACTCTCAGAGTGGGGTGCATCTGAATTGCCGGGCACCCCCCCCACCCCCAATGCCGATTGGTGTGTGTGGGGAGTAGTTAATGAAAATGCCCCAGAACATCAGGGTGGCAGGGCAGCTAACAACATCTGTTCCCCTGTCCAGGTCCAGAAGACCAGAGCCCTTGGTGCCCTCTAGAGTGCTTCAATTTGGCCTCTGGACCAGCGATATCTACCTGGTGTGTTGTGGCTGAAAACCACTGCTCTAGGCCATTTGTGTTTAACTCAAACCCTCAACAAAAGAACCACAATCTTTGTAGCTGAGCTTGAAAGACAGTGAGGTGTTTGTTGCCTTTCTTTGTGCTCACTTCTCTGGTGAATGCTGGATGCTTTTGAATGAACAGTGTGAGGGCATTATATTTTAAAGAACCCTCCCTGCTTCTTGTACTGATTTTCCTTCTTTCTTCCTTCAAAGGAGTCTGGTTCTTGTTCCGTGTCCAGGGCCTTAGTAGAAAGATGAAACAAAAAGGGCCCAAAGCAGATAAAGACTACCCTGGGCTGTGGCTTTTACTCTGAGGCAAATGTGGAGGAAAAGGTGGAGCTGGCAAAAGAAGGGATTTCCTGTGAGGTGAGGAGAGGAGGAAGGGGAGCGAGTGTAGAGAGGTCCTGTGCCCTATTTGGAGCACAACTGACCCCAACAGGCAAGGTTGTGTCAGAATAGTCTTTAGAGATATCCCTGGCCAGAGTCTGTGCAGAGGTGGAGAGAGTACCTATTCATATAGAAAGTCTCATCTTCCTCCCAACTCTGACTACTGGGAAACAGAGGTAGTCTCCTGAAAACCTGAGGTTAAAGTTGCCATGTGTCTGGCCAGATGTGGGCTCAGAATGGCACTGCGGGTGGAGAAGTTGTGCTTTTGTACATGTGTTGGAGAATCTTTGCTGCAAGTCTACATGGGCCAGTTAGACCCTAGGGCCATGGAGCGTGTGCGTCCATGGCTATTTTTTATCAATGGCTATTCACACCTCAGAGCAAATCATCCTCAGTGAGAAATTTGTTTGAAGCCCTTTCTAACTTGGGGAGAGAGTGGGCAGAGGCAATAGGAGCAAGAAAGGACTGAGTTTGGAGGACATGTGGGAAGGGTGCAGAAAAGAAGGCTCTGGGCTGGGGAAATTGGCCTACAACTTCAGCTTTACCTCCCAGTGGCACTTAGCTTCATGAGTCAAGATGTTTGACTTCTTATTTTATGTAAATATACTGAGTGGCCAAATTATTATGATCTCTGAATGCATAATAATCTGGCCACTTAGTATATATCCTATATAATAAAAGGTTAATATGCAAATTGTCCCCTCAACCAGGATTTCGACCAGCAGGCAGGCTAGCCAACCGCCTATGTCCCCTCCCTCTGGCCCAACCCATGAATGAATGCATACATCGAGACTCTAACACACACACACACACACACACACACACACACACACACTGACACACTGAGTGGCCAGATTATTATGCCTTCAGAGATCATCATAATCTGACCACTCAGTGTATATTTCATGATCTCTCTCAAGAGTGAGGACTCCACTTGGGGTTTTGAAGGCAGTGAGTACCACTCTGCCACGAGTTTGCTCTCCCCTCCCCCATCTCTCTCTGGGCCCTGCAATTCCAAGGAGAAAGCAAATTTAGGGGACTGTCTCATTATTTCTTGAAGGAACAGGTTATTATGGGATGAACTGTGCTCCCCTCCAATTTACATGTTGAAGTCCTAGCCCCTAGTACTCAGTATGTGACTATAACTGGAGATAAGGTCTTTCGAGAGGTAATTTAGTTGAAATGAGGTCTTTAGGATGTGCTTTTAAGAAAAAGAATTTAAGCCGAGAAAGAGAGAAAGAAAAAGAGAGAGAAGAGAGATAGAGATGAGAGAGAGAGAGAGAGAAAAAAAGAGAGCAAGAGAGAGAGAGAGAGAGAGAGAGGGAGAGGGAGAGAGAGAGAGATCCGACCCATGTGCCATATAGAAAGGTGATCATGCGAAGACACAATGAGAATGGCCATCCTCAAGCCAAAGAGAAATCTCCGAATAAATCAAGCCTTGATCTCATATTTCCAGCCTCCAGATCTGTCAGTAAATATCTCTGTTGCCTAAGCCATGCTAACTGGTATTTTGTTATGGGAGCGCTAGCAAACGAATAGAGGTGTTGCGTTCTTACCTTGGATGAGTAGATGGCTATGGGATTTCGGGACCACATCAAAGTAACATAGAACTCTTGCGGTATTTCTGTGACGGTGGGGATTTTGTAGTCTTCAGGACCCCGAGAATAAAGCACACCTTCCGGGGAGTATTTCAGTTCTTCTATGGTATATAATCCCATGCCTTGGATAAATGCTCCTTCAATCTACAGGCAAAAATGGCACAGTTTATAAACATATGATGTTTGTTGAAAATGTATCCCAATGAGATTGCAAATGGAGCTCTGAACCATACATAGTAAGTCATTCTTGAAAGCATTGCAGAGAACTTACACAGGATCTTTCAGCATCTGGTGCTTGCCATCCTGCCTGGCCCTCTAGACTTAGCGCTTCTTGCCCAGGTACCTCACATTCCAGGGACTCAGCACTCGTCAAGTTCTGGGGGATTCTCCAAGCCCACCAGATTCCTTCAACCCTCCAGTTCTTTGTAAAGACAATTTCTCTCTTTACTGCTCCCAACCTCAGCTTCTCCACTTGGCAAACTACTCTCTCTCTCTCTCTCTCTCTCTCTCTCTCTCTCTCTCTCTCTCTCTTGTTTCACTCTGCCTCTCAGTGACTTATAAATATTATGAGGTCTGGCTTTAATTAAAATAAATACGTTTTATTAAAAGCCATGTGAGTTCTATTACCTACAAACTATTACGCTGTGAGAAAAAAGGTTCACAGTCCCCTATAAAGGGGTTATCTGCCTCAAGGTTAAAAAACTGAAGGAGAGTTACATGTTTCATTCTATTGTATTGTAAAATTACAGAATAAAGTAAACATCTAAATGCTAAATGTGGATACTTCCAAATGCTTGTCCCTAAAGGAAAAGATTCAAGTCCAAGAGTTCCAGTCTAACACATTGCTGGTTTTTTCTGATGATAACATTTCCCTTTTGGCCTTTGCTTAAGCAACAAAGAAGCAGGAATAAGCTGGTAAGAGCAGATAGGAAGGCGAAGGAGAGGTGGGGCCTGAGGCCAGCTGTGCGTGTCAAACTTTACAGAATCTCAGGTGCAGGTTAAATGCGCAAATTACACATTCCTGCCCAGCAAGCTTTTGATGGAGAAGCGGGCCTGGGTGGGCACAGGGACCCACATTTCCAAGAAGCACGGTAGGTGCTTTCCTTGCTGAGTCGGAGGACCGCACTTTGAGAAACACTGAGGGACCAATGAAACGGCCCCTCAAAAAGCCCATAGGCCAACCTCGGCCAAACATCTCCTTAGGACTCAGGAAGGCAGGAAGCTGTTGGCAGATGAAACCACATGTCTGTCTGTTGGGTTTCAAGCCAAGTGCTCAACCTGTCCAGCTACTCAGGCCTAGGCTGGGGCCTGGTTGGCAGGTTCCGGAAGCACTTATGTGGCTGGCTTTATTTTGAGTAACAAGGCTACCGGGGGAATAATGCAAAGCTACAACAACAGCAGGAAAGGCTTTCACTTAAAGCTGAAAAAGGCTTTGGGTGTGTTAATTTACTTGTGAGATCTAAATCAGAAATTCAGCCAGAGAGAAATTGTTTTTTTAAGCATTTCTTTCCCCCTTTTATTTCTCTAAATTGTTTAGTCTACTTTAATTCAATGTGCCTATGAATATGAATGGGGCTTTATTATTATGCTTTTATATAATATCCCCTAATTATAAACATCAATGTTTGTTGAAGAACATTAGAAGGCAGGGAGAATTATAAGGCAGGATAAATTACACATATTTCTGCCACATAAAGACAACCACTGCTAACTTTTTCTTGAAATTTCTTTCAATTCTTTATCTATTTGTGTGTGTGTGCAATATATGACATATACTGCAGAGTACCTGTAGCAGGTATAAGCATTTGGAGAACTCTGGGAAATAATGTTCTGAATGGAATTGACCCAAAGTCCCCTCGGGGCGGTCTGGAGCCACGCACCTGCCCGATGTCCAGGGCCGGGTTGATGCTGTAAGCGGAGTCCATGAAGATGTTGGTTCTGAGGAGCTGCGACAAGAGAACACTCAGGATGGAAAAGAGGATTTAAAAACAGATCTTCACTGCATCTGTCTACCACCCCCGGGTACCCATGGGCAGTCAGGGTGATTATTATCCACATAGAAAACGCGCCCATAGAAACACTCACTCGGTGACAGTGGAGAACACCCACCCCCTCTTTACCTTGTGAGCCCCAGTCAGACAGTCGACTTCCACCTCAGAACAGCCTGCTCCATAAACAAAGTATGGCCAAGGCTCCCCTTCCCCCTTCTCCCAGTCCATGTAGGTCTGGTAGTCTCTGCGAAGAGAAACCCGAGGGAGAGAGAGGCTCCTTCCCGCCTCGAGGCCTGATCCCGGGGGGCCCTCTGGGTCCTGGAGATGAACAGAGTGCTCACCCAGCACCAAAGGCCTCTCTGATCGCCCTCCCCACAAGGGTCCCAGCCCAGACACTGAAGAAGGCCCATTGGTGTCTGAGCCCTACTCTCCATCATGCAGCTACAGTGCTAGGCCATGGGGGTGTCCCTCCTTGGCCTCCCCGAGCTCTCCTCCCTCACCCCTGCCCATGACTGAAGGGCTGACACGGGGTACTGCTGAGCACCAGCAACCAGCAGGTATCTGTGCACCAGGAGCCCCGCCATCCCTGCCTAAGTGTAATCTAAACCAACGCAAAAGCATCCTTTACCTGAAATACCCCGTAGAGGACAGGCTGATGGATTCCTTGTAGGCTTTTTCAATCTGAAAGAGATGGTTGATATGAAGACATGTAAGTGCGGGGACATTAGTGGAATTCCGTGCTGGGCTCCCCTCCTCTGTGTGCAGCACCCTCTGCCCTTCACCCCGAGCGAGACTGAGGCTGCCTATAGGCACAGGCCGTGCTTCCCCAGGGCGGCGCCCTGGGACCCTCCAGAGCTGCACAGGGTTAAGTTTATTATTTTTTTCTCCCTTTTTGGCTTTTTAAATTAGAGAGAGGGAGAGACTAGGCCATATTCATATGCAATAGGCGTATACACAGGTAGGTGTATATATACATACACATATACAAACACATATATGAGTAAGTGCCTATGTGTGCATGCATGCATGCATGTAACCTGTTTCCCTGAAAATAAGACAGTGTCTTATATTAATTTTTTCTCCCAAAGTTGTGCTAGGTATTATTTTCAGGGGATGTCTTATCTTTCTATGTGCTAGGTCTTATTTTCGGAGGATGTCTTATTTTCAGGGAAACATGGTAGTATGTATGTATTTTCACCCTGCTTTTTTCCATGTCATTTGGTTGGCTGTCTCAGTATATTACATCAGCTTCCCTGCTGGAGTACACTGGGTAGAGCTGGAGATAATAATAATGATGAGAATTGAGATAATTATTATTGAAAGCAGAGTAACCTTTTGGCATTTGGTATTTGCCGTGATCTCCATTGCTCTGGAGATCAGGCCCTGTGGCTGGGAGGAGCCTGTGCTCAGAGGGCAGTGACTGTGAAGGGTGTTCTGCCAGGTGTGTTCTAGGGCAGAACGAGGCTGCTGTCACGCAGTGAGAAACAAGGCTCCTCAGTGCAGCCACGGGATGAACACAGACTCCCTCTCCCTCTCAGAAAAGCAGAAGCGAGTGCTAGTAAATGCTTTGCTTCTTGTGTGGGCACTGCCAACCAGCCACATTGAGGGCATTACCTACCCATCCAGATGCATTTGCCTTCTTGGGCAGGCTAAGGCGGACCACTCACCCAGTCCTCCCACTTTCCCTCCGGGTTTTTCTTGATGACTGGCTTGAGTCGGGCCATGAGAATTTGGCAAGCGTTCTAAAAATAAGAATTTGAAATGACATGGGAAATGAAAGTCAGAAGGAATAGCACAATATTCAATATTCAAATCAATTCAAACGTAGATGCCAGTTTGTAAACCTGCTTCCTAGGCCTCTAGGCAGAGTTTCTCAAACTTGAACAATGTATGGAACCCCTTTGAAAGAAACAAATATTCTGTGGATCCTGCAGTGTTAAAATTATTTTTTATTATAATGATGTTTAAATACATGCTAACATAAAGCTAGGCAGAGCCGCCTTAGGGTTATAGCTCTTTTATGTCTACAAAGCAAAAACCCAAATGACAAAGCGTGCAGACTAATCTATTATTATATACCAATAAAATTTGAAATAACATTAATTTAGTTGATGGATAATGTTTTCCTGAAGCTGAATGGCTGCTTGGAAGGTGGAAAAAGTCTCAACTGCTACAACACAGGTACTTCGCCGGCCATGAGTTTGACATGCTTGGTCTAGTTCACAGATCGATGATCAACCACTGAACCACATGGACTGGGCTTTAGCTTCCTCTCTTAATTCAAATACAAATCTGCTTTAACATACTCTTCTCAGACTCAGAATACCCCTCCAGCCATCTATTGGTTTCCATTTCTTATGTTCTATCATCCCCTCTCTGGGAATGTTCTCTGGCTTCTTATGCATTCAGGAAATCCCTGCACTCATAAATCTATCTTTGCTGTTTCATTCCGTCTTCAATCACTGTCCTCATTACAAATGCATGCCTTCCAAAAGAGTAACATAACCAAGGCAAACGCAAGTCGCACAGTTCCTGCCAGTCCAAATATCAGATGGCCTTCCTCTTGTGATCTGACCATATACTCTGGCACATAACTTTAGGCTCAACAATCTAATGCTACACTCAGGTAAGTTTTCCCTTCAACAGAGTGAGGTATAGCAGAGACCGTTTGTCATTCTTTTGTGACATCTGAACTCCTTTTTGTGTGTGGAGAATTTTTTCACAGTATATTTCTTAGTAGAGTCACCTCCTCCTATTGGAGCTCCAAGTGCCAGTTACAAATTTTTCTGTCTTTCTTTGCATTAGAGAAGATTTCAAAATGCACAAAAGTGGAGAGAATAGAACAATATTTCCTCTTACACCACTTACCCAGTTTTAACAATGAGCATTTATATCCCAACCTCACCCCAGCAAGCTACCATTTTCCTCCCTCCCCTTGGCTCCCTCTGCTCCAACCATCATGACCCTCACAGCTCCTCAAGCACAGTAAGGGAGCTCCCTCTGCTCCAATTCCCTACACGGAGGGCTCCTGTCCCTGCTGCCTTCAGACCAGGTTCAAGGGTCACCAACCAGTGCCTAGCCTGGTTTCCTGGCTTCTCAAGGTCACCCTGACACTTTTAATTTCTCGTTCCATAATTTCCTTTATTTTGATTCATAGCACCTGCCATTATGCTTCCTTCTTTTTCTTCTTTATTTATAATTACCTAATAATTTATTATTCATTACCTGACTAATTGTAGGCTAAGGACTCTAAAGGACGAGACTGGCACAATAGCTGACAAATAGCCCCTTCACCCAAATGGGGTGCTTCTCTCTCCCCGAAGCAGGCCTTGCAGAAAAAGTGGCCACAGACTGCTCCTCACCAGCCTCAGTGGTGTCAAAGGGTTGGAGCTGAAGAGGCTGGGAGGTTGGAGTGAGGGACAGGATTGCACTGCGACAGGTTGGTGTGCTGGCATCTCCATCTTCTCAGGATGGAGTGGCAGGAAGGGCTTTCTCCATCACAATCCCAGCTAGAGACACTCCACAGACACTCAGAGAGCTTAGTGTGTGCCCTCTAGTGGTGGGGGCCTACAGATCCCTATCTGCTGCTACTCACAAGCCTGTGGGTGAAAGGCAGCCCTCAGCAGCCCTGGAAGTCCTGGGCCATCTCTGGGGGAGATGTTGTACTCCGTCGGGATGGAACGTGTGGTGTGCGTGTTGCCTGGGGTATATTTTTTCTATTTTATTGAATTCTCTCTATTTAACCATTCCAGTTTAAGAAGACACGATGAAGACAAAACCAAAATGGAATCAATTTTCCCTACTTGCTGCTTTCTTTGCTTTGTGGCATTTAAGAGGCAGCTTATGTCTATTTTGGTAGACATCAATGTACTAATGCTTATTGATTTACTTAATCCATTAAGTGTTGCATTTAACTTGGAGTTATTCAAGATTTTTTTCCCCCCAAGTCATTTTTCTTTTCTGTACGCTGTATTCCCGTAGAAATGACCTGGGATTTAAGAAGGATTCTGGGGTTCTGAAATGAGCAGATTCACCTTCCTCACGGATGGCAGTCAATTTACATCTACATTGGAGCCTCTGTTATTATTGCAGCCAATGAGGCCTCAGCTTTTGCCATATGTTCCCTCCGAAAGTCTAATGTGATCGCTGATAGAGGGCCTGGAGCCTCAAGAAGCCTTAGTGAGCCTCCAAAAATCTTGGTAATCAACCCCACAGGGAGCCCTTTGAAGAGCTGCAGGCAGTGTGAAGGGCGGCCAGGTGACATGTTGCCACTCCTTTCCTTCTAAGGAGCGCTCTCCCCATTTGCTGGACAGAGCTCTGCCCAGACTAGCCGATGGAAGCCAGTGTGTGGAAAGGCTCCCTTCTGAGACTTCCTATATTTTTAGTCTTCAGATAAAGAACTTTATTTTGTCTCCAGTGTGGCTGGAAATATTTACAGAGCCCTAGAAGAAGGTTTCTGTTGTCAGCTGAACTTTACCCATGGACTTTAAAACAATATTATTCTTATATGTATTTTTTTGGTGTGTGCAACTATCACTACTATTTCCAATATGTTTTTTTTTATCACTCCAAATAGAAACTCTATAACCATGAAGCAATAACTTCCCACTTGCCCTTCCCCCTCTTCCCCCCCCCCCACCCGCCCGACTCCTGGCACCCTCTAATCACCACTTTTTAAAAGGACCCCATCTGTAAGGGCTTCCTGCAAGGGATGAGGTGCCTCAGCAGAAAGAGGCCGGAGGAGGCCTGGTCTTTGGGTGGGGCTGGAGCAGGTCACAAGTGGCTAAAGCCATGGGAGAGGCACTGACCTTGCTATCCTTGTTCAGAAGGGACTCTCTAAGGAGCTCACCATGGTGTCCAACAGGGAAGGAGTCAGGTATAGCAAGGCCAGGCCACACCAATGCCAGCCTAGAGTGTTCTGCCTCTTTCCTCTGTGCCCTCTCTTTCTTGGACTTTACAAGGGTCTGGAATGTAGGCTAGGAAGCTTATGGGGGGCAGGAGTGCAGGGAGGGAAATCAGGGGAGCCAGCCCCACCCCCTTTCCACCTGTAGGCCCAAGCTGTTAAGTAGTAGAGACACTGCAATTGGAAGTACATTTTGGAATTTTGGACTGAACATTTTAATTATTGAATGAGATGGTTTACGCAAATAAAAGTGATTAATGAGTGTTTAATGATCTTAGGTTGATTAGAAAAATTGAAGATAGATTTCCCTCAAGGGGAGGGAAAAAGAGGCCCACAGGGGAAGCTTCAACCACTCGAAGTCTCGCAACCTCTTAGCGAAGCGCCTAAAACCAGCTGCCTGACCTTTCTAGGCTTCAATTTCAGTTCCCATATGAGAGGGGGTGGGGCAAGGTTATTTCCAGCACCGTGACTGGGTGACTGAGAAATGAAAGAAAAGTCACCTGCACCGCTCTCCCGTTGATGTCTGTCCCCATGGACCCTGCTGTGGGGGAGGGATTTGGCACGGTGACTGTGCTTGTTTCCGACAGGTGGATATAGGAGACGGGGATGTTCAGTTCACGGCTAGCCACCTGCCAGAAGCAAATGAAAACCACCATTGATATCATTGACTCTAAGCCTCCCTCCCCTAAGAGCTTTGAAATTTTACATATATATATATATGAGAGAGGAAAGGAGAGGGAGAGAGAGAAAGAGAGAGAGAGAGAAATATCAATGATGAGAGGGAATCACTGATTGATTGCCTCCTGCATGCTCTGCACTTTTAAAAAGGGGATTTTTTATTTTTAAAATGGGAAATTTCTTATCGCAAATAATCTCTTGCTCTTTCAATAACAGTATTAGGAAGATTGTTTTGAATTAGCACACATAATGGCCCACCATTGGTGTTGCTAAGTAGATTGTGAATAATAAGAACATAATTTCTCATCCTATTAAACACATTCATTTCTAATGAAGATTTGCATGAACACAATGTAGCTTTGAGCAGTTGCCATAAAGCCAAAAAATACTTTATCTTTGAAAACTGGAATCGCATTTTTCAGAAGACTTTGATGAGACTTGGTTCTTTAGTATGCAGGAAAAAGAATATAAGATATTTTCTCAATTCTAATATCCATTTCCATCAGTCTTTGGCATTTATGTGTTCCTGATATCAAAATGAATGTGATAACTGACCTGTGCACTTAGTGTGATGGTATTTCTCCTGCTCAACAAGAAAGGAGTTGTTAAACTGACTGTACGGTGTGATAGTCTTCCACAGTGGAAAAAAAAAAATAGATACTTATCTCACCTGGATCATTTTTGTGTAGAGGCCTTGTCCAATTTCACAGCCACCATGAGCCACCAAGACAGAGCCATCGGTGTAGATGTGGACGAGAGCGGCGGCCTGCCAGGGAATAATTATAATACCAGTTTGAAAAACCAAATGTTGCCTGAGTTTAGCTGAGGTTACCAAATGAACAGTTTGCTCCACTGAGTCAATCTCTCATTGTTTATACTGGAGACAAAAGCTATTATTGGTGGCTACAGACAACCCTTTAACACTCTGCAAACTTAGGAACCGCCCCTGTAAAGCAATCATGTCAAACTTGCGGCCCACGGGCCACATGTGGCCCACAACAAATTTTTTTGTGGCCCAGCCAATATAACGGTATGTAAGGAACATTTTAATAACAATTTTGTAATTTAATTTTCACAATATCCTATTATACATAATTATTAATAACGAACTACAACGTCCGCTAATGACTGATTACTATCATTGTGTTGCATTCATTTTCCTTATGCATTTTCTATGCAGGCACACCATTTCTCTCCACTAATACTAGCAGCAATGGCCACGTCCTTAGCCTTGTATTGATTTGTTTGGTGTGTGCAACAGGAAATATTTTGCTTTTGGAAAACAAGAAAAATAGGTTTATTTGAGTTATGCTTATTAATTTGGACAGTTATTCAGTGTCTGGTAAATTAATATTCAAGAAAATATTAATTTTTATTAAAATGTTCTATTATTTTATGTTAACGGTTACTCATTTATATCAGCACTCTGTATTCAACACATCTCAATCAAAACAAACCTATGAAAATTGAAGCTTTTTTTTTTTTTTTTTGCGGCCACATAAACCTTGCTTATTTGGCTTGTGTAAGCCTTTGAGTTTGACATGCTTGCTGTAGAGCAGTGTTTCCAAACTTCTCTCATGATGAGAATCACCTGGTGGAGTTGTTAAACTACATATTCCTGAATCCCAACTAAGAAGTGCTAAACTAGAATTTTGGGAACATATAGGTAAAATTGTACACTTAACTAGTGCTTTCAGACAGTAGTATCAGGACTATCAAAGTCTCTACAGGAACTTTTAAACTTTGTATTTTCACTTCATGACCATCTAACAAGAGTAATGATGACCATATTCAATGGTATTGCCACATGCTTTCAGAGCCCATTTTAGATTTTATGTTGATGATTGTATAAGCACCAAGCAGGATGACTGTAATTGATTTGGCATATTTGAGACAAGAGGTGAGATGGTGAGTCATCACACCTTACACAGACATTTAGGATTAAAACTTCAAAATGACTTGAAATGTAGCAGCAGCCAGAACTGCATGAGGATTTAGTTTTGGAAAAGCAACATCACCCACCATGTTAAGTTAATGTAACTATTTTGAATATTACTGGCATTTACAATACTACTTTCATTTAATTCCCAAATTCACTTGTGTTCTGTACAGACATCAGAACTATAAGAAGCTTGTTCTTTGTCATCATACACAGTTAAGTAACATTAAAATAGATAATTTAAGCAACTGTTGAGAGTCCAATGAATTTTTCCCTTCAAAGATGGTCTGTGTGTTATTCTGGATTCAGAAATATTTGCTGGGGAGAAGGATTGATCACCTGATGCCCTCCTTCCTTCTCATCTTGCTTTCTACCTTGTGAGTGGACTCTGAGGAAGGGAGTGGACAGAGGGGATTGGGGCATCGTTCACTGAAACCATACAGGGACCTGTATTCTTTTCTTTGTATGCATTTGGTTATGGGGATATTTCAGAGATTAATTGGGATAGAAACAAGTAAAAAACCAAATACATAAATAAATAAGAAAATAAATAAATAACAGAAACAGAAATAGAACCTCACAAAAAACTATCTAAGGTAAAACAAAAAAGAAGGCACAGTAGTCATAGATCCCAGTATGCTGACCCTGTGTAGTCATGGAGCCCAGTATGGTGATCCTGTGTAGTCATGGAGCCCATTATGGTGACTCTGTAAGACAGGGAGCCCAGTATGGTGGTGACTCTGTGAGTCATGGAGCCCAGTATGGTGACTCTGTGAGTCACGGAGCACAGTATGGTGACTCTGTATAGTTATGGAGTATGCTCCATGGTATGGTGACCCTGTTTAGTCATGCAGCCCAGTATGGTGACTCTGGATTTCTGTGAGAATGGAGCACTTCTGTCTGTTTTCAGTGTTTGGAAGCTCTGTCTTCAAATGACCCTATTGCTGTCACTAAGAAGTTAGGCAAGAGGGAAAGGGATCTTCTTGTTCCCTCCAATTCTTACATGGACTTGAAATTTGACCCCATACCTCAAGACTCATTTCTCCCAACCTCACCTGATTGTAAAAGGCCTCAGGGAGGGCAATGCAATATTTCATGGGGACCACAGCAAGCCCCCTTTTCTTCCAATAATTATTCTTGTTAAATTCCTCAGCATCCCTTTTCCTAGCATAAAATGAAGATTTCTCCAGACACTCTTTCCAGCATCTTCGCAAGGGCTCTGGATTAAATGTCTGCTTATAGGCTGTTTTGCTAATTTTCTTAGCCATGTTTATTTCTCTAACCTGAAAGACAAGAAAAAAGCATTTTAAGCATACATGCTATTCCATTTGTGAAACATGTGTTTTTTGTTATATACCTAACATGAAGAAAGTCTTTCTAAAAAAAGAAACAATTATTTAAATGGATATAAATATGTAAGTACAAATGTAAACATATAAACATAATGACAACAATAATGATAATAACAATAGAAACTACTGTTGAACACATCATATCTTCCAGGCTGCAGACTAAGTATATGATCTCAACAACTTTACAATAATACTGAGAAATAGTAGGTGTATTATGAGTCCTATGACAAGTTTCGTTACTGGTAAGACAAATTTCTTCTGACTCAAAATTCTTTTACTTCTACACAATGTTTTTTTATTCTTAACTGTTCTCATGGTAGCTCCTCAAAATCTGAACTATGGTAGGATGTTTGCACAAATGGCTGTAATGATGCCAATCTCCCTAGTCATGACCTTGAGTGGTTTCGCATGGACTATGGGACTGGCCATATGACTAGCTTTGGACACCACCACAACACATATGTAATCCAGGCAGAGACTTGAAAAGTGCTTGCATCATGTTCTTACTTCTGGAAAATCTATGAACTAGAATGAGACTGGACTCAGTGAATATTTAATCCACTACGTTTTGATTGACTTGCTGCACAGTAAAAGCTTACTATTGATACATAGACTATCTACTTTAATTGAATCTTACAAGCTAATGTAGTGTTGTCTGTAGGTGCTCAATATTCACTGAGTGGCCAGATTAAGATGATCTCTGAATGCATAATAATCTTGCCACTCAGTGTATATCCTTGAAATACTATTTTCATGTCTATCTCAGTTTCCTTTCCTTCTGGAACCCCTATTATTCGAATATTATTTTGTTTTGTGTTGTCCCAAAGCTCCCGTAGGCTCTTCTCCTGCTTTTTAATTTTTTTTTTTTTTTCTAGAAGCTGCTCTAATTGGGTATTTTTTTTTTCCATCTTGTCTTCTAGCTCACTGATGCGGTCCTCTGCTTCATCTAGTCTTCTCTTGATGCTTTCTATTGAGTTCTTCATGGTAGCGATGTCATTTTTCATTTCTTCTTGGTTCTTCTTCAATTCCTCTTGGTTCTTCTTCAGTTCCTCATGGTTCTTCCTCATTTCTTCTTGGTTATTGTCAAATTTCTCTTCCATTCTTTTTAGCCATCCTATGATCATTACTCTGAATTCTTGCTCTGGTAGGTTGCTTGCCTCTAACTCGTTTACTTCTTTTTCTGGTGATGCCTGCTTTTCTTTCATGTGCGGGCTATTTCTTTGTCTCCCCATGGTCTCTCTTTTCAGGATGTCTGGTTATGTGGTGTTCCTTCTCCTTTCCTTGGGTGATCGAAGAACTCCCTTGAATCCACTGTTTGCGCCGATTGGGGTGTCACAGCTGTTAGTTGGTCTCCTCTGCTAGGGGTTTTCCAGGCCTCAGAGAAGATCCTCCTTTCCTGGTAAGATGGCGCAGCCTTCCCTCTGAACCCGTAGCACAGGGCGAGGTCTCTGCCGCCACAGTGCTGGTTCCTTGGTCAGGAAATCCTGTCCAGTGGACCCTTCCTTACCATCCTTTAGAGTTCTGCTGCCCCTTAGGTGCCAATCAATATTCCCCAAGCAACTTAGATGCTGCTTTTATCTGTTCTGGGACCAGGGTCAGAACAAGTCTATCTGTTCGGTCGCCATCTTGTCCTCTCTCAGTGTATATCCTATATAATAAAAGGCTAATATGCAAATTGCCCCCTTGACCAGGAGTTCGACCAGCAGGCAGGCCCGCCAATCGCCCATGTCCCCTCCCCCACTGGTCAGGGTGGCCAGACCCCACCCATGCACGAGTTCATGCACAGGGCCTCAGAGATCATAATAATCTGACCATTCAGGGTATATTTGAACCATTGATGGCAGAGTTTTGTATGCGGATTCTGACTTATTACCTACCTCTTCAGGGAGTAATTTACATTGATATGCCACAGCAGTTGTATAAGCTTCAACTACCACTGAAACCTGGGGAAAGCCAAATCCTCGAAAGGCAGTGTTGGATGGCAAGTTTGTTTTGCAAGGCCTACCCCGGCACCGGTAGTTAGGAACATGATACGCATTTTCAGATTTCAGCACGACGAAATCTATCACCTGAATGAAAACAAAACGGAACTTCACATCTATCCATCTTTCAAAATCAGTTATCCAAATTCTATCTCTGACACAAACCCTTCACAGTATTTTGTCTAATTTATATAAGAAATATCCATGCAAATAAAGTGCAGCACATACAAATCAACAGGTAACCTATGGGAAGGGCATGGTTCTTATTTACCAACTCAGACTCATCAGGGGTGCATCCACCATTGATATAATATTCAACGTCGACAGCTTTGATCACACCGTTGTTCATGAATCCAACCTGCAAAGTCACATGGCAAAACCATTTTCTCAGCAGTTCGTTACAACCAGATCCTGCTGTACACAAACACATCCGATCACACAAGACAGTCCATACCCAGCTTATGAACATGATTTGATGTGACAGTCATCGGAGGAACATCCCAGGGGGACCATGGGATCCCAATAGAAAGTTTTGATTGGTTTTGGGTAGCATCCAAATAACCCTTGCAGTCGGTATGGAGTTTAGTAGTTGTTTTATGACTGATTGGTTGTCCCTGGACAATATTTTCAGCAGTCTCCTACAATTTTTGCTCTCACTCACTTTGTATTTTCCGAGGAGTGGGTGGCGGCCAGCAGTTATCAGCATGTCATCACCACGTTCTAGAACAAACCGGATTGGGCGGCCAGTTCTGTAGGAAGTGACTCTGTTAATACGCTGGGTGCTTCATAAAGGTGTAGAAACTTGGAGCTGGTGAAAGGGGACTGGAAATAACCTAACTTAGTGGTTTTCTATGGGGGTAGCAACATACCTTAAACAACATTTTGAAAATTTGTGGGGATATTAATATGTAACAAACAAACAAATACAAACACAAAAACCCCTATTAATGTTATCCTGATTTAGTCATGTCTGAGAATTTTGATGTTGAAATAATACATTATTTAGTTAGGTTACTTTATTTTTATTTCTCTTTTCTTTTTTTCTTTTTTTTTTTTTTGTATGACATTAAGGCACTGTATGAGGATTTTGCAACTGTGTGAATTAGTAGGTTATATTATGATGAT
The DNA here is from genome assembly GCF_964339955.1 of Pipistrellus hanaki. Taxonomy (NCBI): domain Eukaryota; kingdom Metazoa; phylum Chordata; class Mammalia; order Chiroptera; family Vespertilionidae; genus Pipistrellus; species Pipistrellus hanaki. Next base: position 73,383,036 of record NC_140510.1, on the reverse strand, counting down.
GTTCATGTTGGATATTAAAAGGGGCATTAAAACACGTGCCAAAGGGGAATGCTGAGAATGAAAGGATTGAGAACCAATCAATACTCCGATGAGTTCTGTCCCACCTTGCATTCAGACTCCCCATCATAAAGTGCCCGTGGGGGACCCCACTGGCTCCCGAGGGGACGCTCCCCGGGCCCGCCCCTCTGCTCACAGGACAGACTTTGCTATGTTTGGAAAGTGCCAGTGAGCTGTGATGTTCACAGTGTTTCTTTCCGCAGCGATAATCTGTGATAAGTTACGTTTGTCCTGAACATACTTAGTGAACTCTGGTGCGTAAGAGTTTCACAAAAAGTCACGGCTATTCCCGCTCTTACTGTGTCGGGTTCTTCCATCAGGATGATGTGGAGGTTAAGTGAACATTCCCAGGCGGCAGCCGACCCTGCTGTGTTTCATCACAGAATGTGTCCCTTGTAAGGTTGGGACTTTGACCTGCCCACCATTCAACCACGTTAGTTTGATTTATGTTAACTATTTATTTATTTAGTGATTTTAAAATTCTTACCTGAGGATATTTTCCCATTGATTTTTTTTTTTTTTTTTTGAGAGAGAGAGAGAGGAAGAGAGAAGGAAAGACAGAGAGAAATATTGATGTGAGAGAAGCACATCGATCAGTTGCCTCCTGCACATGCCAGAACCATGGCCTGGGGCCAGGGAAGAGCCTGCAACCAAGGTACATGCCCTTGATCAGAACTGAACCCAGGACCCTTCAGTCTGCAGGCTGACACTCTATCCCCTGAGCCAAATTGGTTAGGGCAAAATGTTTGTTTTAAATTTTTAAAATAACCCTAACCAGTTCGGTTCAGTGGATAGAGCATCAGCCTGCAGACACAAAGGTCCCAGGTTTCATTCCGGTCAAGGGCACGTATATTAGCTGCAGGCACATACCCAGTAAGGAGGTGTACAGGAGGCAACTGATGGATGTTGAGAGTTTCTCTCTCATCGATGTTTCTAGCTCTCTATCCTTCTCCCTTCCTCTCTGTAAAAAATGAATAAAATATATTTAAAAAATAAAACAAACATTTTAAAGATTGAAAGTCAATGCAGTTCATGAAGAAGTAATATATAGTTATGTCTGGGCACCAGTCAACATCTATAGCCACTGCATTTATTCCGCACAACTATCTAGTGAACCAGGTAGATATTACTTTCTCCATTTTCCCGGGGAGGACACTGAGGCGCCTTGCCTACGGTGACCCTGACGGTTGGAGAATAGGTAGATCAGTGCCCCTTTACCCTCATGCTAACCACAGGGGAAGTGACAGCATGTGACCAATGGAATGAACCCCAGGGTGGGCGCAGGGCTGGAAGGACATGGGGGCACCTGTCCCGCTAGGACTTCTGACATAGTAGCTGGCACTGTGACTCTTACTTGATGGCGGCCACAGCACTGACAGCTCCCAGCAGGGCGGGCTTGGTTACTTTCCCCCCAAATGCTCCTCCAGCTCTTTTCATGTTGCAGGCGACTCTATTCTCTGGGATGTTAAGTGCTGCAGCCACAAATTCCTGCAAGAGATAAGCTCGCAAAGTCACAAAGTCCATTTTAATAGGCTATTTCCTCATCCATGTTCTTCCCCTCTGCATAGTAAAAGACAGTCAGTACAGTATTTAGAGAACTTTGAAAGCCTCATCACAACCCAATTTTAGAAGATTTTAAGTATCCCCAAAGAAACCTCATATCTATTAAGCAGCCACTTCTGAGCTCCCCCTAACCTCAACTCCCTCTTAATGCCCCACCACTAGGCAACTACTAATCTGCTTTCCATCTCTACAGATTTGCCTGTTTAGAACATTTCATATATGTGGAATAATACAATGGTGGCCTTTTGTGACTGGCTTCTTTTGCTTAACATTGTTTCCAAGGTTCATCCATGTACCAGTACTCCATTTTTTTTAAATTTCACCCAAGGATGTGCTTTTATATTGATTTTAGAGAAAGAGAGAGAGAAAAATTGATGAGATAGAGAAAAACATAGATCAGGTGCCTCCCATATGTGCCAAAACCGGAATTGAACTGGCAATCTTTTTAGTATACAGAATAATGCTCTAACCAACTGCCCTCTCCTGCCAGCCCGATCACCCCCAACTGCTCCCCTCTGCTGGTCTGGTTGTCCTTCATTGCCCTTCCTACCAGCCTGGTTGCCGCCAACTGTGCCCCCTGCCAGCTGGTCACCCCTCACTGCCCCCCTCTGCCAACCTGGTCACCCCACACAGCCTGCTGCTCAGTCATTTGGTTGTCCCTCCCTCATGATCCCCCTGCTGGCTTCGTTGACTCACTCAGCCTGATCAGTTGTCCGTTTGGTTGTTTCTGATGTGATGGCTCTGGCTCTTTATATATATATAGAAATTCCCCTGTGCCTAGCACTGTTCTAGGACCTACAACTCCTCATTTCAGAAGATGGGAATGTCGGGGATTTTCTTTGCTTGCTTGGGGGTGGGGTGTGGGCAGGTACAATGCTTTATAACTCAGCCACTAGAGCAGGACTGGCATTCACACACTACTGTGCTGGGCTGAAATGCCTTGGACATGCAACCATGTACATGTGCAACACAAGATGCAAAAACATGTATAGAGAGAGAACCAACACTCATCCACCACAAAAAAAATTTAAATGCACATGTACTACTAATTCAGATAGAGAAGCAATGCAATAGATCCATAGAAGGAACTGTAATTACTATGATTAAATTTTACACCATCAATTGCCTTAAGGGAAAGAGGAACTTTGCCTTATATTTTAGAAGGGAGAAAACATTTCTGATCTCCTTAAAAGGTCTGCCCATGTAGGGAAATATTTGCCCACTTCCTCCATTACGGACGGTAGCCAGCATCAAGTGTGCAGGGAATTTGAGATGGAGAGTGGGAACAATCAAAGCTCCTCTAAAGAGGAATGCCTGGTGTATGGGCCTCACACCACAGTCATCTGGAGCCTCAATTTCAAAAAATATCCGGTTACCTGCACCTGGAGGGGAAACTGTGTTCCCACGTGTAACACCATTTCCTTATCTTCTTCTTTTGGGATAGCCAGGATGGTTTGTGTTTCCAGGTAAAAATGTTCCTGCCCTTCCACGTGCATCTCACCTGTGAAGCATGAACACAGGACAATGTTTGACTGAAAGTTCCACACTGGAGGCTCTCAGTGGGGTTTGGTTTATCAAGGGCAAGTTGCTTCGGTTTATGGAGAACTGGACTTTATGTCATTTGGCTAAACCACTTTTCCTCATTGATCTTCACTGTGCCCAGCCAGCTGGGTGACCATGGCTAATTCAGTCCCCTTCTCTTGGGCTCGGTTTCCTCATCTGTCTAGTGCAGTGGTTCTCAACCTTTCTAATGCCGCAACCCTTTAATAGTTGCTCATGTGGTGGTGACCCCCAAATGTAAAATTATTTTTGTTGCTACTTCATAACTGTAATTTTGCTACTGTTAATGAATCGTAACGTAAATATCCGTGTTTTCCGATGGTCTTAGGTTCTACAGCAGCAGTTCTCAACCCACAGGGACACAAAGGTTTAAAATGGTAGAACTAGATCTAGCTGGTTTGGCTAGTGGATAGAATGTCGGTCGGCCTGTGGACATAAAGGTCCCAGATTTGATTCTAATCAAGCGCACATGCCCAAGTTGAGGGCTTGATCCCCAGTAGCGGGTATGCAAGAGGCAGCTAATGAATGAGTCTCTCTTATCATTGATTTTTTTTTTCTCTCTCTCCCTTCCTCTCTGAAATCAATAAAAATATATGAAAAAATAAATAAATAAGTATGTAAATATATAATAATAAAAGTGTACTATGCTAATTAGACTGGACATCCTTCTGGATAAAGCAGGGGCTGCTGCCTTGGCCCTCGGAGCCCCTTGCATGAATTTCATGCATGGGGCCTCTAATAAATAAATAAATAAAATGACAGACTTATTCCCACCAGTTTTACAGCCTGTTCTTACTGGTTTGTCTGAGATTTTTGGCTTGGTTAAGACATTCTTAAAATTTTGTAGGCTCTGCCAAGAGAGGCATTTGGCTCTAGTTTAAAACTTACTTTAAAACTTGCCGAAACCGGTTTGGCTCAATGGATAGAGCGTCGGCTTGGGGACTGAAGGGACCCGGGTTCGATTCCGGTCAAGGGCATGTACCTTGGTTGCGGGCATATCCCCGGTAGGGGGTGTGCAAGAGGCAGCTGTTCAATGACTCTCTCTCATCGATGTTTCTAGCTCTCTACCTCTCTCCCTTCCTCTCTGTACAAAATCAATAAAATATATTAAAAAAAAAAAAAAAAAAAACTAGCCAAAAGATTCCTATATAGTTAAAATAAGTGAATTGCTTTTCCAGGAGTCAAAGAATTTTTTGAAATTATTTTTTGGGACAATAGAAAAAAACTCTCCCAAAAAACTCTTTCCCAAAACCCTTGTTTTTAGCATACCATATACTGACTTTAATCTAAATTCAAACAACGACATCATTTTTTACAATATGCTAGGTTTTGTTCTCAGGCATATCAAATTACAGAGAATGAATTAATTTAATCACCATACCAATCCTTTGAGGCAGGTATTATTAGGAAACAGATATGAAAAAGGTAAGTAAGCTGTCCAAGGCTACACAGACTGGAGATAACAGAGGCGGGATTCAAGCCCAGGCAATCTGACTCCCGGATCCACACTCTAACTACACCATTTCTCTATGTTGGCATTCTCTGTAATTCTTAGTCATTTCTGCCCAAATTTCAAATTCCCTTCATATTTCAAATTTTCCATTTGTGCTAAAATTTTGAACTCCCATAATGGCCAAAATCCTAGATGACAAAGAGCTAGCACCTTGTGACTCTGTTGCTCTTAGGGTGAATGTAAAAATGAAAAGAAAATATATTACTGTGATTAAGAGAAAGGGCCTTTGGGTCATCTAGTCAAGAGCTCCAGTCCTGGCTGTATTATAAATTGAATATGAGATCTCAGTCAAGTACATAACTTTCCTAAGTCTCAGTTTCTTCACCTGTGAAATGGAGCTACCGATATATGTTCCTTCTCAGAATTGATCTGCTTGAATATTAAATAGTAAGCACTAAATACATAGGAGCTTAAAATAGGTTTCATAATACTCATTTCTCAGGGATTTTATTTTTGTCATTAAATAATACATGTAATATGCTCAGCATGGTGGTGCTATAGTTTGTGTTTATCTGGATTCAAAGAAACAAAGGATAGGGCTGTTAAGGCAAAGATAACACTTTTTACTAGGGAAATTATATGCCTGGGGTAACTATGCACCATACTAGAAATTCATGATCAGTTCACCATGTGAGTTACTTTTGGTTACATTAGTTATGGCGCCCCCTTTTGGACCACAATCGTGTGCTTAAAAACATCATTCATAATAGTCCCAAGTTGAAACCAACAGAACTGTCCATGAACAGTAGAAAAGAAATATAAGTTGTGGAATATTTATACAATAGAATGCTCTTGAACAATGAAATAGAAGTACTGATTTATGCACCAACACGGGTGAATCTCCCACACATAATGTTGATGAAAATAAGTAAACACAGAAGAAGTTACACTCTAGTTTCCATTCATATGAAGTGCAAAACTGGTAAACTCATCTACAGTGACCCCAGTTAGAATAAGACCTTTCAGGAGGTTGCTGACCTAGAGGTGGGGGCACAGGGGGTGGGGGAAGACAAGGAAGCTTTCTGGGGAGCTGGAAATGTTTTATATCTCCATGTGGGTAGTATTCACACAGACTGCTGCCTATGAACAACTTCATCAGACTAAAATTATTTGTGCATTTTACTTATTTTAAAGACATTTTTATTGATTTCAGAGAGGAAGTCAGAGGGAGAGAGGAATAGAAACATCAGTGATGAGAGAATCATTGAAGGGCTGCCTCCTGCACACCCTACACTGGGGATTGAGCCTGCAACTGGGGCATGTGCTCTGACTGGGAACTGAACCATAACCTCCTGGTTCATAGGTCGACGCTCAACCACTGAGCAACACCACCCGGGCTTTATTTGTGCATTTTAATTGCGGTTTAAGTATCCCATTAGGGTTGAGAAGCTCTGCCTTAGAATTTCAATATTCCTCAAACCAATGGGATGATTTAGTCTTTATCTTCAGAAGCTTCACTTTTCTGGCCAAGACCACTTACCTTCAATGATTTGATCCACATGTTTAAAGGCTTGCTCTACATCTCCTTGCTCAATCTTCCTCTCCTCAGAAAGAAATGAATTGTGCTCTAGGGCTTGCTGCAGGGGAAAAAGAAACAACAACAACAAAAAATAAGATTCTTGTTTTTATTTATTTATTTGTTCACATTCTAGTAAGCCATTCAAACATCAGTAGAATCCAATGCTCCTATTCTATCAGATCTTCACACACCAAGACAAGCTGAGCAATTTGGAGAGTCACAGAAATTGGGTTACAATGGATCACAGGCATTGGTGATTACTTAGTTCTGTTCAGCTCTGGGAGGAAGAGCAGGGAGTGCGGTGAGAGGGTGGGGGGGGTGGGGAGGACAAGGATATGTAAAACACAATCCTCTGGTTTGCTGAAGGTAGCAGTTTGGTGTTAGGGGCCAACTTTGTCTGGGGGCAGATAATAGTCAAAGAGAGGCCAAGAGGAGGAGCCTGCTGGGTTGAGGCTGCTCAGGGATGGCCTGTGTAGGTGACGTCAGTTGCTGAATTGGATAGGATTAGGACAGTCAGAGAAGAGGCTGAAAGTCATTTGAAGTCAAGAGCAACTCATAAAGTTACAGAGGTAAAAACCCAGCTGAGGGGCCAAAATGAGAACAAGGCTAGATTGGCAGTGGAGTTTTCTATCAAGAAGCAGTTGAGCCCTGGTCAGTGTGGCTCAGATGGTTGAGTGTCCAGTGTCCAGTGCACTGGTAGGTTCTGGTTTAATTCCCCGTCAGAGCAAATGCTGGGTTGCAGGCTTAATCTCCAGTAGGGAGCATGTAGGAGGCAGCTAATAGATGTTTCTCTCTCTCTGCCTTCATCTCTCTCTAAAACCAATAAAAACATATTTCTTTAAAAAAAAAAAAAAAAATGAAGCAGTTCTGTCATGGCCAGGTAGCTCAGTTGGTTAGAGCATTGGTTTCGGGTTCGATCCCCATGCAGGGCACATACAAGAATCAACCAATGAATGCATAAATAAGTGCAACAACAAATCAATGTCTCTTTGTTAGTTCCCTCTCTCTCTCCCTTCCTCTTTCTAAAAATAAACAAATAGATAGATAAATAACAGTTGGATGAGCTTGAGAGATGGAGTGAGGGGGATTATGAAAGATCTTGAGTTTTATACTAAGAACCTTATCTATAATAAGAAGACATTGTGTTTTTATTGTTGTTATTTGTTTGTTTTTGTAAAGAAAAGTGATCTGGTGAACTATGTGGCTTAGAAAATGAACATGGTAGGTATACATTTTGAGATAAGATTGTTATTGTAGTAAATCTGACAATAAGGTGATGCGGACTGGGCTGGAGGGTGGGAAGGGGTGTAAGTGAAAATAGAAAAAAGGAGCACATTTAAGAGGCATTTAAAAGATAACTGGAAAATACTTGAACTTGGCATCGGTTTGGAAAAGCAGGGGAGAATCAAAGAGGATGATGAAAACTGTACCTACTAGGCCAGGCTTCATATTGCTTACGCATCTATCCCTCCATCACACACATTTGTTGAGTACCTACTATGGGTGTAGTGCTTGGATGGGCAACAGGGAAATAAGCGTCAGGAACCATGTTCTTGACCTCATTAATAACCACAATTTTAAAAAAATCACAGCTAATACGTGTTCAAAGCACTCATGTCCCAGGTGCTTTTTTAAAGCACTTTATTTGGATTCTCTCACTTAAACTTCATGATGACCTTTTGATGTAGGAACTTTCATAGTTCCCATTTCACAGATGCATTAAGGAACTTGTCAAAACTTTCATTTAACAGCCTGTTAAATGGCAGAGTCAGAATCTGAATCGGAGTACTCTATCTCCAGAACTTGTCTTAAAGTAGGAAGTAGGCACAGAGATCGAGAAGACCCACGCTGTCACTCTGTCAATGGTAACCTGCCTCAGAGTGTCATAGTGCTCTGCACTTTCTCACGGACTCATCTTTTATGTAAAGCTGTAAGGACCTTCCTTTGATGTTGCTTATCTATATCCTTAAGGCAGGCATTGGCAAGAGGCTATTTGAGGAGTCGTGGACAAAGGAAGGAACTGAGCTCCAGGCAGGAGAATTCTCAGTATCATGCCTCAACTTGGAGAGGACACTGAATAAGGCATAGATGAAGCTCAAGTTATACTATTTTGTGACTGTAAGGGTTGGATTCTGCCAAAAGTACTTCACCCTAGTCACTCTTGAAGATACCTCTATTGTGATAATCCGAGGTTCTATGTCTTCATAAGCAATCTTCACTTTCTTAGCGGCCTCTTTCGCATGGGCGTAGGTATCAGCAGCCACAGTACAGACGATCTGACCCACGCAAATAACCTGCAGAAAAGTCACATGTTGGATGTGATTAGTTGAAACACAGAATCACTAAAAAGGATTTACTCTTCCCAAATTCTTACATTTACCTCCTGGGTTCTTGTGAACACAAGAATGGTTACTTCCTGCCTATGAGAATACATTTAAAACAGTGGCTTGAATGGGACTTAGGGGCTTCAGAATTGGACACAGAACTTGATTATGTCTGGCCTAGGATTGTCTTCAGCTGCAATCCTCACTGTTCCGAAATCACTCACGGGGATCTAGCCATCCTGAAATTTCTGAAGTCTGTTGGTTATTTTTATGGCCGATACTTTTATTGCTTCTGGGATTTCTTTAAAATTTTTTTTTTTTTTTTTAGAAATCTTCCTTGGTAGTGCTTATGGTTTTTATGAGCATCTCAAAAGAGTCCCCAATTCAAAATGAGGTGGAGTTCTTGGTTCTCTAAAAGTCTTTGTGACATGGCATTTTTCAACAAAGTATTTGAATCCTAAGCCACATACAAATCACACACCTTGTTCTGTGCATACAAAACCTCTCCATTATAGTTATTATCTCCGGGAACATCCTCTGCTGTTATCACATCAACAACACCGGGAAGTGCCAGGGCTTCTGAAACATCAATTTCTCTAGGAGAGAACACGTAAAAGTACACATTAAAGTTGCAGGTGTAAGTGCAGGGTACACTATACTAGTACATGACTCTGCCAACACTGGGAAAAAGTGCAATGGACTTCATAACTACATCATGGGCAATTCTCTGCGTTGGTATTCTGACTCTTGGCCATACATTTTTTCATAACTATTCTTTAAAAATGAATGATTCCCATCCAGAAGAGGAAATACTTTTAATTGACTTACATATACAGTAGGTTCTCAGTTTAAGTATAAAGTTCTTAATGCATTTTAGTAACTTTTATAAGGACAGCTTTTGTTTCCTTACATGATCTTTGCATGAGCTCTGGTGCTGGTAACTACTGCCAGAAAGAGTTCTTGGGCGACCGGGGATATGTCATCAACATACACGGCTTCTCCAGTGGCATGTTTAATGGCTGACTGGTGCATCATGGGGTGGCCGACTGGATCTTGAGGAGGTTGGTGGGGATTCACACACTGTTCATGAAAAAAGCCCGTTATTTTATTGCCAGACATTCTCATGCCCTAACAATTGGGTCTGTTATATTTGGATTACTTACAAGAAAAACTATGGGCAACTGGATATCTCTAGCTATGAGTCAGAGTTAATAAATATCCATTGAGTATTATGGTAAGGAATATATTCTTGGTTATAGGCTCTAACCGCCTCCTCAGACATCCCCTCACAACCCCAAGATGACATTGTTCCTACCTCAAGGATTCTACAACCTTGTTGAGAAATCAGAACACATACATTAAAATAATGTGATCAATTTCATAGCGTAATAGAGAACAACATACACAGCTAATATGGTACAAGGAAAACTCACAGTTTCCTGGGAGAGTCAGGGTGGCTAGTATAAAGGAGGGAAGACTTTCTAGAAGCAGTAAATGTTGAGTGAGGTTTTAAAAAAAAGGACCAACAGTGGCTAAGAAAAGAAGGACATTTTAAGTAAAACAGCTGGAAATAGTGAAGAGGAGAGATTCAAAATCAAATTCCTTGTATAGTCTTGAGTAAAAACAAAACCAAAAACCCTAAACCAAGCAAATTGTGTGTGGGTGACAATGGGTTACATCAGCTGGTTTCAGTAGACTTTTATCTTTACATGTAACACAAAATATGGCTATTGAAAAGGGGGAAATACATGATGTGTAATGCGTACATCTGAGTGAATAAACCTATTAGAAAGCAGAGACCCTACCCACCAACCTGGAACATCTGAAGTCCTCGGGGTGTTCCTATGGGGAAATTGTCTACAGCACTCATGAAATTTTCTGGGATATCAGGAAACTTCTGGGGATCCTAAAAAGAAGATTATTTGACATTTAATTTTACAATCTGAGTGACTAGCTTGGAAAAACATGTGGAAATATTTCAGATATTAGATGCCAGTTCTGCGGGGAGAGCCCTGAACTTCAAGTTCCCTAGGCTGGTAGTAGTTATTTGAAGAAAAACTACATCTACTTTTGTGCACAGAAAAGTGAATGCTATTTCTAGGAAGTGAAGAATTCCCTCATGACCAGGTCTCCTTTTTGAATGAGTGGAAGTATGTACATACTTCTAAATGGATCTGTGCTGTCAAATCCAAGCCAACCCCCTGACATAACTGAGGGAGTAGGAAAGATGACTTGTGAGTTATCTACAAGATGTCCAATTACGGACTGTTCATGCTAGTGAAGAAACTAGAATTAAACTAAACTCCCCAGAACAAGGCAATGGTTACACAAATTATGGGATATCCATGAGATACAATATTATATAGTCATTAAAAATAATTTTGTAGAAGTATGCTTATTGACATTGAAAAATGCTCATGTAACACAATTAAGTGAAAAAAATGTGTAGAGTATGATCCTATTTTTTCAATTTAAAAATATTTTAAAAATGTATTCATATGTTAATTGTAGGATTACTGGATTAGAGTTGATTTTTTAAAATTTACTTCTTTGCATTTTGAATTCTTCTATAATGATAGAATATATGACATAATAAAATGTAACATTTTAGAGAATATATGATAATATGTAAGAGATATAAAATAAAATGTATATTTAATAAGTTATATATATAATATATTAGATATAAACAGATTACATATTAATATACTGAAGATATTATGTAACACACTAGAGGCCTGGTGCACAAAATTCAAGATGGGTACGGTCCCTAGGCCCTGTGTGCAATTTTCCCCAGCTGCTGGCAGCTGGCCCCACTCCCCTCACTGTGCAACATGCTTGTTCCCCTTTTGTCATCAGCTTATTGGAGCCTGCTGACAGGAGGTGGTGGTGGAGGTGGGTGGGTGGGTGGCCGGGGGACCAAGAGGTCAGCCATTTCTGCCCACTTGCTGGCTCTGCCCATACTGTAGGTTGTCCTTTGTGTTTGGGGAAACTGGGTGAGGCCTTGGCCTGGCATCACTCATATCCCCCACCACCAACCCCGGTACCCTGTTTGTCATCGGGTGATCAGAGCCTGCCAGCCAGCCAGCAGAAAGAACCGAGAGGTGGTCAGTGCATCTCACAGTGACTGGTTGAGTGGTCTTTCTTGTGGTTCCCACGTTAGGGTCAATTTGTATACTATCCTTTTATTATATAGGATAATAGGTTATATAATAAAACATTATAGAATATATTATAATAATACTAATAATAAGTAGTGTTAATAACATAATAATAAAAGGGCTAGCTGAACTAAGAAAGTAAAATTCTCAGGCACAAAAAAAATGTGGGTATAGCAATTTATACTACCATTTTTAAGTCAGTAAATGAGTTATTAAGAGGACACTCGGTTATGGGCCATATTTTGAGAAACAGCTATGAAAGTCATTTTAAACTAGGCTAGAAAAGAAAAAAATAATTAATAAAAAATTAGACAATCTAAATGTCTAAAAATAAGGAATAGACCAAATAGTGGTATATCTTTCCATAAACATGACATACAAACTTATGTCATAATGTCACTGAAAAATATTTAATGACATTGAGAGATGTTTATATTATAAATTGAAATAAGCAACGAGTTCTATGTGACATTTATACATACACATCTATAAAGAAGGTCTTAGAAGGATATATACCAAAATATTAATAGTGGCTAGCTATGGTGATATGATTACAAATAAATTTTTCCTCCTTTCTGGCTTATTCACATTTTCTAAATATTAAAGTTGGGCTATTAAAATTTTTTTTCCTTAAAATAAAGAAAGATGTTATGATTTACTTACTGAAGGTTTTTTGGTGACTGAAGGTCAACTAGCATGCATGTTAATACTAGTTATGCAAATTACAGGGCAAATAGAATAAGATTGTCCCCTTCTCAGCCCAATAGTGAAGGAGAAGAGAAGGAGAGGAACAAAGAAGGGTGAGGAGGGCCCCAAACTCAGTACCCTTGATGGATATCGAAAGCAGGCAGGGAAAGCTCTTTCATGTGCAGACTCCCACTCAGAATGTCAAGGGACCCAGAGACTCAGAAAGGTCGTTTACCATTTTATTCAGTCCTCGCCTCACTTTGAGGTAGAATTTGAAGAGTAAGCTGATGATGAGGGTTCGCTTATATTCTACCATGCCACCCTCAGCTCCTGGCGGAATGTAAATCTCATCCAGGACCAGCCGGCACGCATCGCTCAGCATTTGGTCATCCCATTGCCTAGTAGGAAAGAATGCAAACATTTCACAAAAGAGGCACTAAACTGATAGAACAAGGGAAGATGGAGAGCAATCTGTATCCATCTTTGAAATCAACACAAAATGCCCTTAAATATTGCATCTGCTTTATTTAGAATATGATGCAGTGAGAGAAACATCAATGTGAGGGAGAAACATCAATCTATTGCCTCCTGAATGTGCCCTGACTGGGGATCAAACCCATAACCTAGGTATGTACCCTGACGGGGAATTGAGCCACAACCTTTTGGTGTATGGGATGAGGCTTCAACCAACCACGCCACCAGTCAGAGTGTGATGGGAATTGTTAAGATCTACTCTCTTAACAACTTTTAAATATATAATACAGTATTATTAACTACTAGAGGCCTAGTGCATGAATTCGTGGGGTCCCTTGGCCTGGCCTGTGGGATCAGGCTGAAACCGGCTCTCCGACTTCCCCTGAGGGATCCCAGATTGTGAGAGGGTGCAGGCCAGGCTGAGGGACCCCAGGGGTGCATGATAGGGACCAGGGAGGGACTTGGGAGGTTGGCCAGCTGGGTAGGAACTGTAGGAGGGCTCTAGGGTATGTCCGGCCCATCTCACTCAGTCCCAATCCTCTAGACCCCAGCAGCAAGCCAACCTACCAGTCAGAGCGTCTGCTTCTTGGTGGTCAGCGCATGTCATAGAGAACAGTTCAGCGATCTTAGTATATCATTAGCATATTACGCTTTGATTAGTTGAACGGACGACCAGACGACTAGACACTTAGCATATTAGGCTTTTATTATATAGGATAGGCACTATGCTATACACTAAATACCCATAAATTATTCATGTTATAGCTGGGAGTTTGTACTTTTAACCCCCTTCTTCCATTTGTGCCCTTCTTTCCCTCCCTGACCCCACCAGGTGCAACCACCCATCTGTTCTCTGTATTGAGAGTGATGAAAGGAAGGACATTTAACCTTTTGGAATATTTCATCTTCTTTATGTGGTTTAAAGAAATTTTTAGGTATCTTAGGACATAGCATTAGAAATGTTTACTTACTTTCTAGGTTAATTAAGAGTGAAAATTTTCAGGTTATGCTTACTTTTATTAATTTGTGCAGTAATCTTATTACAGACATTACTGTACCTTGAAATATGTTGGTTTGGGGTGGCTTTTATTTTCTTTATCTTTTGTTTGCAGCAATTAAAAAAATTAAATGAATATATAGCTATATTTTATAATCAGAAAAAAAATCTCTAAGTGCTATTTTCATTAAAATATTAAAATAGGAAGGCCTGGGTTCTATGCTCCAGACATACTGTGACCTACCTCCCGATGAGCTGCTTGCAGGTTTGGTTTGCAGAGACCACAGTGGGGCCAACACGCCCATAGAATATTTTAAGGTCCTTGATTGTGTCTGTGCCATCTTCAAACTTCACACTCATCCCAGCATTGACAATGGCGAAGGCATTCTCCTGGCGTTGGGCGAGCCGCAGGCCTGACACAAAGTGCCACTGGAGGGATAAAGACACATATGAAATACCTTACTCAATGAAGAGAAAATAAATAAACACACTCAGAAAGGTTCGTGCTTGTCTCTACTGTGTGACAAACAGGGCACTTAGGTGATTATTAATAATAAAAAGGACCCTGGGAATGGACTGGAATTCTCTGTTATTAACTGTAGTGCTGACGGCATGTGAGCACTGGCCGGTGTGTTTTACATATGTTAATATTTGATCCTCACAGTAACTGTACTCATTTCCAATTTACTGATGAGGAAATAGAGGTTCAGTAACTTACACAAGGTCACACAGTAAGTGGCAGAGCTGAGGTTCAAACCTAAGCCGTCTGGCTACAGAATCTATGCTGATCTACTTTCAAATCCACTCTTGACTTCGGGAAAATGACTAAAACTGGGTCTTAATTTTCTATGAAATGAGAAGGTTGGGTTTGATCAGAAAGGGCCTCAAGGATGAGGGGGAGAATCAAGAGGTGGAGTCCCTTGCTCTGAGAGATACTTAATGAAAGAGTTTATCTTGATCTTTAATGAAAGAATTTACGTTGCTTGAAAGTCTTCTGTGGTGGTTGCCTGCTAGAACATGCACAAACTCGCTAATGAAGCAATAGATATGGGGCTCGAGCTCCCATCCAGTCTTATTTTATTGGGCTTCTCCAGCTGCCATTCACCCCAACTGAATGACCAGTCCCTTCTCTCCACTGACCTATGCTTTCCTTTCCTTTTGGAAGGCAGCTATGCTCACCACTATACCACCAATGTGTCCTTTTGAACAACGCTAGGGAAGGGAAGTTAGGCCTAAGAGAAAAGCAAATGAAATGGTCATTGAGAATCTGGCCCTTCCTGAACATAGCCAATCATCTCCCTGCAGCTGCTGGTTGGAAAAAGAGATGGCACCAGCCCGGGGAGTATGTCTGTGGCTCCTGAACAGGGCTCAGGATGAGCAGTGTGTCCCTGGGTGGGCAGCGGGTCAGGAGTCCTTACCTGTATAGAGTGGGGAATGTAAACAGATGACACAATCTCTTCTGACTTCAGGTCCGCTTCAGGCAATCTCTCAAGGAAATGGCCGTCTAAAGGAATCTGCCGTTCTCCTTCTAGCAGAGAAATGACCTTGATTAGAATGCACGTGTCCAGTTGGAGAATACCCAGCCTGGGGCAGAGGTGATGTATCCGGTGAAAAGAGGGAGTGCAGGCTGGAGGTCAGACGATGTGGGGTCTAGCTCCAGGTACCAGGCTGTGTCACCTTAGGCAAGTCGCAGATCGTCTGGGGCTTCTGGCTCCTCATCATCGGAATGAAAGGTTGGGCCAGATAAGCTGGAAAGACTATCCGGAAACAACCCAGTTCCACAAGTGGGAAATGGGTAGAATGGATTTCACGTGTGGGAAACCTGAGGTCGGGAGAGGTTAGATGACCTGTCCAAAGTGCTTAAGGCAGGACTAGTGACAAGGTGGGGTGCCTAAGATATAGCTTCTTTTCTTTAAGCAGTTTGCCCTGCTTTCTTATTTGATCCACCATATTTTTTAAATGTGATTTTAACCAAAGAAAGGGTTACAACAGTAGTTCTATGAATAATATGCATTGCTTTTATTTCCTTAACTACAATCTTTTCCTTTGGCAAGGAGGAAACTGGCTGTGAATAAAGAGAGAAGTAATGCATCATGTGCCCATGAAGTTGATTTCGTTTAAAATGAAAAGTCCTAGAAGAAAAATTCCACCTTCAGGAAACTCTGAAATTGAATATGCCATAAAACTTGAGATGTACCTCAGACATTTTTTGATAACTGCTTTTGGACTGTGCATGAATGTGACCAAACAGCTGAGAAAAATTACATGGTGCAGTAACTTATCTATGAGATATAGAATATCTAAAGAACAGGATAATTGATCACAGCTTCATCCTTATGTCTGAGGGAATGTAGCTATCACCTATACATATCTGGTAAGTCAAAGTTGGATATGCTTGGGTTCCCACGTCATAGTTCATGAAAGGTGCTACTTGACAGTGATAATTATAAAAGAAAATGCTTAAACGTTGGTCTCTTACCTTTAGATATCAGATTGATGGTAGCATTTCCTGCTGCTAAAATTGGATTTAGGTCAGAAAAATTCGGCCTGCTCACCACATGTCCTCCTAAAGTCTAAATAAATAAAGGTGGCATTATTTATTTATGTTTTTTAGTAACACTTAGCTATTTAACAGGTAAGCAATTATCTATGCAGGGATCTTGTGTTAGCTTTTAACTTCCTTCTTTGCTTCATGGAAAGATCTGGCAGAGCCCTGGGGCAGTGAAGTAGATTCGGGCAACATATGGGGCAAGATTCCCACCCCTGACTCCACTCAAACTCATTGCCTGAGAAAATAATCCTTTCCCATGTGTTACCAGCAGAAAGCTCTCTTTGGGAACTGACCCTAGAGTGAGCGTCTGTAACACAGGGGAAGGTGGAGACTGCAGCCTGAGGAAACGCTAGAGACCCGGGAAATGGAACTCATTTTCTAAATGTTTGCGGTGCTGCTGTGCAATAGAATTCTCCCCTCTTGCCCAAACCGTCACTAATGAGGACCTCTGAAGGGAGCTAAGAAGGCAAGATGATGAGAGGAAGCCATGGTCCAGAAAAAGGGATAGAATATGCCTACAGTGAAAACATATGGTGGATTTTGAGAATCAACAGAAATGGAGTCAGAGACAACTGGGAAAAATGTGCTCTTCTCCCAGCCCCACTGAAGTACTCACCATGTGCGGCACATGTGTCAAACACAAGGCCCGAGAGCCAAATCCAGCCCTCCAGGCCTTGCAATGTGACCCGCACCGCGCTGTCATCACTGCACTCCGCTGTCAGTTTATGACATTGTCAGTTTATGACTGTTCAGTAAACCATTCGGCCTGCGATTTAGGCTGGATTTTAGATTTTAGCCCCTTCTCTGATTGAGTTCGACACCCCTAAATTGTGCGGAATGGGTAGTGGTTTGAATCAATTTTCTTTTAAATCTTAGATAATAAGGAAACCTCGGAAGCTAGATAACTGGGAGATGTCTAAGAATTGACATTTGGGATACACATGTTTGGAAACTGACCTCATTGCAAAGCTCCAAGAGGAGAACCATCCATAAAAGAGTATTTCAGGAAGGCAGGCCCTTGTTTACTAAACCTTGTATAAGACACCTTCCTCAGACTGTCAGAACCAGGCAGGATCTTAGAGACAGTCCATTGGGTTGAACCTTAGTGTTTTTTTTTTTTGTTTGTTTGTGTTTTTAAATATATTTTATTGATTTTTACAGAGATGAAGGGAGAGAGCCAGAAAGCCAGAATCGTCGATGAGAGAGAAACATCGACCAGCCGCCTCCTGCACATCCCCCACCGGGGATGTGCCCGCAGCCAACGTACATGCCCTTGACTGGAATCGAACCCTGTACCTTTCAGTCCGCAGACCGACACTCTACCACTGAGCCAAACCGGTTTCGGCTGAACCTTAGTTTTAATTTTTAATTTCAGAGAGGAAGTGAGAGGGGGAAAGGGTTAGAAACATCAATGATGAGAAAAAATCATTGATCAGCTGCCTTCTACATGCCTCCTTCGGGTGGATTAAGCCCGAAACCCGGACAAGTGCTCTGACCAGGAATTGAACTGTGACCTCCTGGTTCATAGGTTGGCGCTCAACCACGGAGCAACACTGGACAGGCTTAATTTTTCCAATGGAGAAACAGTGGCTTACAGTGTTTTCTCTAGGATCTTGCCACTCATAGGTGATAGGCTAAGATTAGAATTTGGACACCTTCAGATTCCAGGAGCATAATCTTGTTATATAATATGCTGCTTCTCACTTTGGGCACACACACACACACACACACACACACACACACACACATACTCATGTTGCGGAGAATTATTAAACACTGACTTGTGGGATTTCCTCTTCAGAGTGATGTTTGCTCAACTGACCAGACTATATGGCTGTCTGTAACTATGGCTCACTTACTATGACACTAGAGAACTTACCGCCATACTCCTGATCTGGACTCCGGCAAGCGTCCTCAGATGCGTCAGGAGGGCACGGTAGGTTTTAGTCTTCTCCTTTGGTTGATCCGAAACAATAAAATGTAAGGCATCCTTCAGCTGGGCAAGGCTGTAGCCCGCGCCGATGGTCACCCCTGAAAGTAAACCACTGGGATGAAACCTTTAAGTAATAAGACACCTGGGCTGCATGGAAGCCACCTTTCAAATAGATCTTCTCTTTTCACATGAACTTAGAATGAATCAACCAAGATTAAGATTACTTCTGGCAATGTGCATTATTCCCAAATGCTAGGTACCAAATTCTTTTCTCTCAGTCCTATACACAGTCATATATGCCACATATGCTAATATATGTCCATCACAGATATTTGAAATTTATTAGTTTATTTCCAATTTAGAGTTTTCCTGAATGTATTGATCAAATATAAAACTTGCAGCCAAGACTTTATAAGATTTTTAAAAGCTCAGTGAACCCATGTGGGGATTGAGCTGCACATTTGCGTGGTCCACTGGTCTTCCTTCCACAGCCATCACTTCCTACTGTTCCCTTGTCAGAATGAGAATAGACACCATCTGTGCCTCGGGCCAGCTCCATGCAGGTGAGCCCACAGGGGATGCTTTGAGTAGGATGCCATCCAGTTTAGATATTCTTAAGGGGGCAATACTGCCCCTAGGGGGTGAAAAAAAAAAACTTTCTTTTTATGTATAAAGCTCTGATCTACATCTATACTAATAAAATTAGACCGGGAGACCTTCCGGATGTCCTTCTGGAAAAAGGTGAAAAGAATTAATGGGCAGACTGACTTCAGATTAGCAGGTCAGAGGAGAAGCAGTCAATTTTCCTTTTGATTGATGTTTACTCACTGGAAAGCACCCTAGTTTACGTAGCAGTTTTAGCCTCTATAACGTGTCCTCCATTCAGATGCTGAGTTTTGGTAGTGGACGGTGGGATATGTTTCTCAGACAGCCTTATTTGGTGCCATGTAGAAGGAGTACTTGACGAAGAGTAAGAAGAGATGGGATTTAGTCTTGACTTAACCAAGTGATAGCTGTGCAAAGTTGGGAAGTTATTTCAGCCTTTAACTCTACAAATCCTTTAGGATAACAGAGATGCCAAGGCTACCTGCTCTGTATACCTCCCAGGGTTGTTGTGAAGATAAAGAGAAATGAGATATGAAAGCACTTCCTAAATTTTGAAAAGAACGTGAAATAACTTGGAAATTTTGTAGTCTAGGTTTTGTGTGTGTGTGTGTGTGTGTGTGTGTGTGTGTGTGGGTGTGGGTGTGGGTGTAGATGAGCCTTAAATTTGTGAGTCAGGAAGTAATGTCTAGCGGGCTCAGTTGGTTAGAGCATTGTCCCGTGCAACAATAGGTTGTGGTTTCAAATCCTAGTCAGGGCACATAGCTGAGTTTTGGATTAGATCCCCTGTCTGGGCATGTGTTCCACCCACCCCCCTCTCTCTCTCCCTCTCTCTCTCATAAATCAAAACATCATGGTTTGATTTGCATGCTCAGATTGCAGGCTCGATCTCCAGTAGGGGCATGCAGGAGGCAGCTAATTAATGATCCAGTCTGATTGATGTTTCTATATCTCCCTCTCCCTTTCTCTCTCTGAAATCAATAAAAACATATAAGAATGTTTAAAACATAAAATAAAAACATAACCTCGGGTGAAGGAAAAAAAGAAAAGAAGGATGTCTAGCAAGATGCTTTCCTACCTAGAGGCCAGCCAATGTCTTAAGTCTTCTTATTCAGTCAGCCTTCCCGTACCTGGCTGAACTACGTGGCATCTTCCTGCCCTTATGGCTCCTATGACAATGCAGTCCTCAGTGACACAGCTCAGTGGAGTGCGTTAGCTTGATAAAGCTCACAAATACACAAAGTACATGCTCAATAAACATTTCTGAATGAATCAATGAGGTCAGCAGAAATCCTAGGAAGTGCTCAAATCAGCCCATTGTATATAATGAACAGTCCGCCAACAGCCAATCATTACATCTTATTTGAAAAAAGAAGGTGCATACCGTTGTCTGTGCTGTCCACAAAATACAGTTCTGGAAGCCCAATTGGAGATATGAAAACTGGATGGAACTCATCTTTGAATTTAATGCCGGGTCCTTAAGGAGGAAAGCATTTAAAGCAATTAGGAAGGGAAATCAATGGGTGCTACTAGATGTTGCTTACAGATAAAACAAGAGGGAAAATGGTGACAAAAATGACATTTGCAAAAGAAAGCAACAAGACATTTTAAAGGCAGAGGCATCCTTTAGTAAAGATGAATTGCATTTAGGAGGAGTTTAAAGAGACACGGGTGTTTGGGTTACCTAGAGAACATACTTCAAAACACCCACCCACTGTGGTGTTCCCCATGACAAGGGGGGCCTTGGGGTAATTGGCTTTCAGCTCCAGGAGGTCGTTGAGGGTCACAGCGGTCATCCAGGTGGTCCTTTCCCCTTGAAACGTCAGCCTTCTCTTGTTTGGATCTTCCGCCATCCTCTGCAGAGAAGCATAGCCCACAGACTCTTAGGTGAGGCTGCCTGGCTGCATGCCGTGAGGATATACACTGCTCTGGGTGTCCAAATGGCCCACTGGCCAATTTTAACTTTCTGATGAGATGTAACTTCTAGGGAACAGGAAAGGATGGCTTTGTCTGAGACTAGATTTCTAAGTTTTGTGTGGGCACCATTGCATTAAACATCATAATGGGTGTCTGCCCGTCAATGCCTGCATAAAGAGTAGAGTAGACGCTGTTTGTGAAGTAAGGGTGTGAAGAGGAGGCCGCATGGTATGATGAGTGTCTAAAGGGCCCGGCTTCTCCCTCTAGTTCTGTGCCAAGAATGACTCATAGGGGCCTCATCTTTGGGATTAGGTGATTTTTATTTTATTTTTTTTTTTTTTTAGGATAAAAATTGCTTATAGGCCAAGTTACCCTTGAAAAACATCCCTTAAATCCGTGGTTGGCAAACTGCGGCTCCCAAGCCACACGCGTGGCTCTTTGGCCGGTTGAGTGTGGCTCTTCCACAAAGTACCACGGCCTGGGTGAGTTTATTTTGGAGAAGTGGTGTTCGAAGAAGTTTAAGTATAAAAAATTTGGCTCTTAAAAGAAATGTCAATTGTTGTACTGTTGATTTTTGGCTCTGTTGACTTATTAGTTTGCCAACCACTGCCTTAAATTATCCAACAGGTATAGTATATGTGGATGTTTTTATAACTCTGTATTTATACACATGTGTATCTATATCAACATGTATGCATATAATTACAAAATACTAGGAGTGTCCAAGTTCTCACACTCTGAGGGGTGTGCAGGGACTGAGACTCTGAAAAGCCAGTAGAATCATACCCCTCATCTCATGCTCTCTCCAGGGCATAGTCATGGAATAGAACGATGGGCCTATCGCACTGTTTATATTATATATATATATATATCTCCCACCTGAGTTGAAATCACAGAGTTAATTGTAAGAATAATTTAATTCCATCATAATAACTATCATTTGAATCTTACTTTACCAGTTTTACAAAACGCCTTAAACGTATCTTACAGAGTCTCTGTGTGACATTGGACATCACCTGCCAGCTCTGAGCTCAGACCCTTCAATGGAGGGGGTGGGACCAAAGTACTTCTGAGGTCCTGGCAGCCTCACGCCTCAGTCTAAACTATCTGCTTCAAATTATTTACAGTGGAGCTGAACAAGTTCCTGAAAAGGGGTTGTTATAATGGGCACAATTCCAACTTCTAACATCTAATGCTCAGTAATGCCACAAATTACCGGGTAATTCAAAAGTTTTGTAACACATTATGTTATGAAATAACAAAAGTAAAGTGTCTTACTATCAGTTCTGGAGGGAATATAGGTTCCTGGGATGGATCCAAGGGCTGGAATTCGTCTTCATTATACAGTTTGGTACATATCTCGACACAACAAAATAAAAGACAAGTGCAACTTCAGAGTTACTGGGAGATGTACGGGAGCTTCTAACTGTGGGACTTCAGAGTTAGGGCCTGACCCTCTGATACCTCAGGCACAAAAGGTGGGTGCCAGAGCCCACGGTGTCCCCATGGGATTCTCCCCACCTTCGGAGGACCATGACAGAGGCCCTGGCAGCTTTACTGAGCTCAGGCTGGCTCTTTGGGTGTCAGGAGTTGGGTTTTCAGCTTGTGTGCTGGGTCTCAAGTGTTATTTGCAGATACGTATTTGCCATGAGCATAAAGAGGCACCCCTGTGTATGTCCCATGATTGGGGGTGAGGTGATGGGTAAATCCAGATTAGCACAGAAAGTTGCAATGCTTCTGACGGAAGAAGACAGCTTTCTGTGGTGACTGGCCTCATGAGAGTCAAAGAGTTGCCTATTTAGGGGACTTTTGAAGGCTGTTTATGCCCTGAATTTACTGAAAAGAGTAGAAAATGTGAATACATTTGGATTTATTGGGTATTTTTCCAGTCAAACCCAAATGCAGCGGAACACCAATACTTACCTTTTCCTGTCCCTTCACAGAAGACCTTTCTTCATCCTGATCCATGCAACATTTTCCCGATCCTTTCATCTGACAGACAGTTGATGCCTTTGGAAGGAACGCAGTTTAAAACAAAATCATTGGTTGATTCTTTAAATTCTGACCAGGCAGCACCCAGGCCCCACAGGAGGAGATCATAGAGTGTGTCCTTGCCCTCAAGGACTCTGTAATGGGCTGGGGTGGGGAGCAAGGCATTCAGTCACTGAACAGCTAGAGAAACGGTAGGAACGTGCACCACACTTGTTAATGGTCTCTCTCAAGTCTTGGGGGGGGGGGGGATGAAGAGAGTTAGAGGAGTCCTGGAAAAACACCTAACTGAGACCTTGCCTGTTGAAAGTATGTCTCCTCTTTAGAATCATAGGATACTGCGCTGTCCAGTTACTGTAACTCCATGCACTCATTCCCATCCTGTCTTTCCAGGCTTATTCTTCTTAAGGCTCCTCTGTGTCTTCCCTTCCTGCTCACAAATTCTCTTTCACACATCTTCCTTCAAAGCTTGTAGACATGGCATAGAGCAGTGTTTCCCAAACTTCTCTCATGATGAGAATCACCTGGTGGAGTTGTTAAAATACAGATTCCTGAATCCCCACTAAGAAGTGCTAAGCTAGGATTTTTGGGAACATATAGGTAAAATTGTATATTTAACTTAGTGCTCTGTCTTAGGGCAAGTTTGTTAACCAAAACTTGACAGCAATTTTGCCTATATGTTCCCAAAAATTCTACAATAGTTTAGCACTTCTTAGTTGGGATTCAGGAATCTGTATTTTAACAACTCCACCAGGTGATTCTCATCTTGAGAGAAGTTTGGGAAACACTGGCATAGAGGATATACTGAGATTTTAATAATTTTGCTATTTAATAGCTGCAAACTCCATTGAAGAAAATGAAATATAGATTAAGAAAAAATTAAATCGGTTGAAAATTTTTCTCTATATATTCTTTATGTTAACTTACCACGCAGAAAGTATTTCCACTTTCTATAATTGGTCGGTATCCAGTACAGCGACACAAATTACCTGATTAAGAAGAGATCAATTTTTAACAAATGATATAGAAATATATTGCATATTTGTCCTTCATGTTTTCAGTTATAATAGCAAGTTATAATAGCAATTAAATTCTTTTTTTTTCTTCCCAAACCAGCAAAATTGCTCTTTGAAACAGAGATGTTCTTTAAAAAATAGATCTTGTGCCAGATTTTACAACATAATCTCATAATGGTTGCTATGTGAATTACAGGCATAGAATCTGAGAGGAAATAGTCCATTGCTATAAGACTGTGTATATAAAAAAAAAAAAAAAGCAAGAAAAATCACAATATATCTGATTTTTCAAAACTCCATATACTTCACTAGTGTGGGTTATTTCATTGAACAAAGATTATCTATTGTTCAAATCTATTCAGGTTTGGTTAAAATTATAATTGAAGCATAGGCCAAAGTTTTAGTACTTAGTGAGAAACTGAAAAAATTTGAGTAAAGAAGTTGTTGAGAGATAAGGAAAACTATTAGAGAATATTTCCATATCAGTTACCATAAAATTTATGTTGAATTTTTACTTTGTTTTAGTCTACATCTTTTCATTATAAAACTGAATTTTTGTCTAGGTCCTTTAATTGAAAGGGACCAAGAGCTTTCTTATGATATTCAGATATTTGCTCCTACAGCTTTCGCCTAAGAACTAATGACCAGTTACTTAAAAATTAGGTATGTTTGTTACAGAAGACTACATTTCATAACATGACATGCTCTCTTTTTTTGTAGAAAATTGTGTTTGTTCACCAAAACTTGACAGCTATTTGTTATAGAAAATTGAATTCATGCCCTAACCAGTTTGGCTCAGTGGATAGAGCATCGGCCTGTGGACTGAAGGGTCCCAGGTTCGATTCCAGTCAAGGACATGAACCTTGCTTGCGGGCACATCCCAGGAGGGACTGTGCAGGAGGCAGCTGATCAATGTTTCTCTCTCATCGATGTTTCTGACTCTTTATAAAATATCAATAAAATATATTTTAAAAAAGAAAATAGAATTCATCACCAAGCTTATTATGATAAGTAATTGCTTCTATGACCTCTTTGATCTTACAATATAATAAACCCAACCAGAACATAAAACTGTAAAGTATCTGAAAGCCTATTCTCTTTGTAAAATTACTATAAGTAAGTAGAATTCATCAATGATCTTAACACATTAATTTAAAAATAAACAACAAAATCTTGTTCTTCCATACTGCCCAAATTTCCACTTTTAGGAAAGATTCTATTGAAAGTGTTATCAATAGCCCATCTGAATGGCTTTGCAGAAGGACAATAGGCTATATGAAGGGAGAAAGTTTTGTGATAAAACCAATATAGCCCCAATTCTTGGTCTCTCTACTGACAAAATGAAGGCAGCACTTCCTGGAAAGGACTTGGGTGAAGCGAGGTAGTAAAGAGGAAGCCCAAAGCTCTGCCACAACTTCTCTCCATGGCGGAGACCTCCTTCTCCAATTGCTTGGTCCATTCCTATCTTAGGTCTTGCCTGCAGAAGGCCAAGAAGGCTCACCTCCAAGAGCTTCCATTATTTGCTCAGGGGTCGGCTCTGGGTGGTTCCTCAGCAGCGTGTAGATGGACATCGCCATCCCTGGGCTGCAGAAGCCACACTGTGTGCCGTGGCACTTGGCAAGTCTTTCCTGGGAGGAAAGGGTACATTATTTATGCACTAAACCTTTGGGTTCCTTATACTGGACAGGAAATAAAAGAGAGTGATAAATAACAATTAACTTCATCCATTCTATACAAAGAATCTATGCCATGAAGATGCAGATGTGAGACATGACTCTGGGTTCCTCGGTGTGACTCTGTCCCATGTGTCTCTTGCATGGTGCTCACCCAGATGGTTCAAACATTTTTCAAACAGCACTACCCCTGAGAAGAAAGCCACATAGTTCAACTATGGCTAAACTTAAAGGACAGATATTCCATAATATTTTAATAACTATATATAGTGTCAGGTGGGTACTAGACTTATTGAGGAGAAGTCAAGCATAATATTTACTTACTCCATCATCTTGGGGGGAACCTTGGAAGTTAAATAAATGTCTAACCAATATGATTTACACCTGAAACTAATATATTATTGAATATCAAGTGTAATTGAAAAAATATGTTAATGCAACAATGGCATATGTAACCATTAAAAAAAAAAAAAAAAAAAAGGACAGACATTGTTCTAATGCTAAAGGGAAATGTGGCTGTGAGGTTTCAGATGTGGCATAGAAACTAGCTGTAAATGTGGTGGTCAATCTTAACAACTGGGTCTCTGGGGGAAAAGGTCCTGATTTGTAGTTTCTACAAATTTCAGCTGTGCAAATATTTCCAATAGGGCTGGTGTCAGGCTTCCAGTGTGATGTCTTTGAATGCGGATCTGGGGAGAGATGTACAGTGGAATACCATTCTATGGAATTTCCACCAAGTAGATATAATAGACAAATAATCTTAAGGGTATAAACAAGAGTAAATGTAGTAAAATAATTAGCAGATGATGAATGATGATATTTATTAACTTTGTTTTTGTCATTACTTATTTAATTTTAAGTTTGTGTAGTTTCATTGTTAATAATGGCTGTATTTAAAGAATGGCTCACAAAGATTCCGAAAGTTTAAGAATCAGCTCTCACAAGCCAGTATAAGCCTATTCCAGGGCACTACTGAACAAATCAATATTTGAGAGAGACTTCTGGTCAAGGAGGTAAATGCTGTGCTTGACATCTCCTATGACCATATCAAAATTACAATCAAATTATAAACCAACCATCACTGAAAACCACCTGAAGACCAGCTGAATGGAATTCTTACGACTAAGGATTTAAAGAAGAGTCCACATAGTGACTGGTAGGAGAGGCAAAGACACAAAACAGGCTGATCCCACACCCACCCATGATGGTTAAGAACAGGGTGGGCTACCTTGGCTGTGGAGGGAGCAAAGGATCCTAGCCTCATATCCAGAGTACCAGTTGCCAGGAAGAGGAGTCTTTACAATACTTGGCTGTGAAAATCAGCAGGGGTTCTGTCTGAGTGAGAAGGAGAAGTGCTGGAGACCCAGGCATCCTCTTAAAGTGCCTGAGCACAGATTTACTTAGCCACAAACATCTGCCCCAAGTTACAGCAAAGGGACAGCAGCTTGAAAAAAGCCAGGGACATGAGGGCACCCGAATCATCTGGCTTCAGGTGAGGGCTGGAGGGGCGGCTCTCCCTTGGACAGAAAATACTAAAGCGCACACCATTGTTGTTTGGTTGAGCTCTCCTCCCACATAGCCATCTGGTGGATACCATTGTTCCTATGTTGAGCCCTTCTCCTGCGTGGCCTGCTGGTGCAGGTAGTGCCAAATCTGATTTTCCAATTAATTACACCTTTCACCGCACCTAGTGATTCATTAAGAACCTGCCCTACCCAACTATGCACAAACCTGAAACCTCTTTAAAGTGACAGGTCTCAGCCTACCCCGTTAACTTCCCTAACATATCTCAGAGACACACGAACTCTAGACAAGTAGCATCTGGCCCCAGCATGCCTCATACCTCTGACACAAGTGGCAGCTGTCCTCAGTTTGCAGCTTAGCCTCTCCAAGGCACCTCCAAGTTTAGCACAGATGGCAACCATCTGCAGATCACTTTGTAGCTTCTACCTGGTGGCCTTGGGCCAGGCATAGCAAGTGACTTGGTCTGCCCCAGAGATCCTCCCAAGAGCTCCCAGAACCATCATACCTGGTTTTAGGCCACACCAGAACACCAACCAATTAGCCACACAAACAACAGACCCAAAGGATGGCCAGCGCAGGCACCGGAATCTTGATAAAGCAAAACCACTCCATGGAATCAGCCCCTGAAAAACAGCTTGTCTGCTGTAGTTACAGACATTCCTCACAGCCAGTTAGCCTGGGGTCAATTTGTCCCACTGACATTGCCACAGCAATGAAAACTCAGCAATAATAAGAGGGCACAGACAATCCACTCGTGTGATGGAGGAGAATGCCTCACTGGGCCCTACAGGACACCTATTATATAAGGCAACTCTGCCAAGACTAGAAGATATAACAGATTCACCTAAAGCAGGGAAAAAAAAGAAAAAAAAATTAAAAAATACCCACAGAGAATCAGCCAACATGGCTGGGGAAACAAAGAAAAATTTCCCAAATGTAAGAATGGGACAAAATTTCAGAAAAAGGGCTCAGCCCAACCTGGTTTGGCTCAGTGGATAGAGCGTTGGTCTGCAGACTGAAAGGTCCCAGGTTTGATTCTGTCAAGAGAATGTACATTGGTTGCAGGCACATTCCCAGTAGGGGGTGTGCAGGAGGCAGCTGGTCGACGTTTCTCTCTCATCAACATTTCTAGCTGTCTATCCCTCTCCCTTTCTCTCTATGGAAAATTAATAAAATATATTATAAAAAAAAAAAAAAGAAAAAGAAAAAGAGCTCAACAAATGGAGACAAGTTATTTACCAGATGCAGAGTTTAAAACACTGCTTACAAGGATGTTCTATGAACTTAGGGGAAGAGTGGATGAATTTAGTGAGAACTTCAACAAAGAGAGAAGAAACATAAGAATGACAGTCAGAAAACATAAAAAAAGAATCAGTTAAGGATACAATTACTAAAATGAAGCCTGCATTTTTAACATGATATGCTAATTTGAAAAAATATATGCAGCCTTATATTCATTGCAGCAATATTTACAATAGCTAAGATATGGAAACAACGTAAGTGTCCGTCAATGGACTAGTGGATAAAAAATTGTGGTACAGAATCAATATATGCAAAGTAGGAAGATAGTGGCCTTAGGTAAACGCCTGTAATCATCACCGCCTCCCACAACCACATCAAAATTACAGAGACACGAAAATGGAAGAGACTGACGATTCTCAGAGGGAAGAGAAGTGGGGAAGGGGCGGGAAGTGATTAAACAAAGATCTTATATGCATATATGCATTATCTATTGACACAGACAATAGGAAGATGAAGGCCTGTGGCAGGTGGGAACCAGGTGAAATGGAACTAGTGGGGTTGGGGGGGGAGATAATCTCAACAATAAAGATTAAAAAAAATATTTTAAAGCCATGGTACATATATACTGTGAAATATTTCTTGGCCGAGTTACCTAAGGAGGTTCCAAGATGGCTGACAGGTAAACACCTAGCTGCAGCCGCACACAACAATTTCAATAAAATACAACTAAAATATAAAATGGACATTACCCAGAACTACAGGAAAGTCGACTGACTGGAAATTCTACAATGAGAAGCAAGGAGAAAACCAGAAGAAAGCGTGGAGGAGCTGGAAAAGCCCAAGGTGCGGAGATATGTGGCGCAAGTGGACAGGACGGAGCCGGAGAGGAGGGAGGCTGAGTGCCTGGCTGGAGTTCCCTAGCAGGAAGGAGATAAAACTCCGACTGTGTTGGGCCCCAGTTCCGACTGCTCTGAACCCCAGTTCTAGGCCAGACCTCGGGGACCCAGGCTCACACAGAGCGAGCTGTGCTGTGAGGCGGAACCCCGGGGAAGCAGCGAAAGGAGGTCTGGGCGAAAGGAGGTCCAGGCGGCGCACACATTGTGCGTAGAGAAGGGACGATTGGCTGTGCCGTGGGATTGCCCTGGCGGGAAGGAGACTGGGGCTCCGGACTGCTCTGAACACCACCTCCAACTCCATTTCCAACTGAACTGAACCCCAATACCGGGCTCATTGGGGGAGAGCATAGACTGTTTGGCAGCAGGCGAAAATCGAGGGCACCTTTCTCTCAGAGGCGCTTGCAACTAGTACTGAAGGACCCGCATAGGGCGGGGCTGACGGAAGCCAAAGCTGCAGGCTCCACCCTGAAACCCCGCCCCATCCAAGCAGAACCCAGAGACTTTTAAGGCTACCAACTCAGGAAAGCTGCGAAAATGCCAAGACGAAATAGATCACAAACCAAAGAAATGGAGGACAAAAAGCGAATGGATATAGAGTTCAAATCTATGCTCATAAGGTTTTTCAAGAATTTCCTAGAAAAGATGGATAAGACCTATGAGGATATTAAAAGGGATCAACTAGAATTAATAAGGAATCAACAAGAAATGATAAGGGATCAACAAGAAATGATGAGGGATCAACAAGAAATAAAGAATACATTGACTGAAATAAAAAATATTATACAGAGTCCTAAAAACAGAATGGAAGATGGCAAGAATCAAGTCAAAGAGTTGGAACATAAAGAGCCAGAAGACACTCCTCCGCAGAAGCTAGAAGGCAAGAGAATCCAGAAAATTGAAGATAATGTAAGAAACCTCTGGGACAACTTCAAGCAAACCAACATCAGAATTATGGGGGTCCCAGAAGATGAGAGAGAGCAAGATATCGAAAACATACTGAAAGAAATAGTGACAGAAAACTTCCCCCGCCTGGTGAAAGAATTAGACTTACAAGTCCAGGAAGCGCACAGAACTCCAAACAAAAGGAATCCAAAGAGGACCACACCAAGACAAATCATAATTAAAATTCCAAGAGCAAAAGACAAAGAGAGAATATTAAAAGAAGCAAGAGCAAAGCAGGTAGTTACCTATAAAGGAGCACCTATACGATTGTCAGCTGATTTCTCAACAGAAACCATGCAGGCCAGACGGGAATGGCAAGAAATATTCAAGGGGATGAATAGTAAGAACCTACAGCCAAAGATAATCTATCCAGCAAAGCTATCACTCAGAATCGAAGGTCAGATAAAGACCTTCACTAATAAAAAAAGGCTAAAGGAGTTCATCAACACCAAACCAGAATTATATGAATTGCTGAAGATGGTTCTTTCAGAAGAGAAGTAAATAAAGATAAAAATTATGAACAAAAAATACGTAACTATCAACAAGTGAATCTAAAAACCAATGGAATTAAAAAAAAATCTGATGAACAATATTAACTGTTGAATAAAATAAATCAGAGATATGGAAGGGGAATGAACTGACGATTCTTGGGGAAAAGGGGTGAGGGGGATGTGGGAAGAGACCGAACATAAACTGTGCACTGAGGGATAAGGACAATGAGGAGTGGGGAAAGGGCAGAGGGTGGGGTGGGAACCTGGTGGAGGAGAGCAATGGTAGGCGGGAGGGGGGGAAAAATGAACATTTGTAATAATATGAACAATAAAAATTTATTTAAAAAAATAACTCAGAGACTCTGCATATGAGGAAACATCACAAAATCCAAACTGAGGAACATTATATCTGTTACCTGGCCTATACTCATCAATAATGTCAATGTCATGAACTACTATAGATGAAAGAAGACAGAAGAGATATAACAACTGAATACAATGTGTAATCCAGGACAGTGTGAGACAGAATGAAATGTGTGTGTGTAGAAAGAAAGAAATAATAAAGCATCTATATATTAAAAAAAAAAAAGAAAAGAAATATTACTTGGCCTTAAAAGAGAATAAAATTTTACCATTTGGACAACAGATGAACATATAGAGTATTATGTAAGTGAAGTAAGTCAGACAAAGACAAATACCATGTGAAATCTAAAGAAAAAAACAAACAAAGCAGAATCTGACTCATGGATACAGAGAACAAACTGATAGTTGCCAGATGGGAGGGTGGGGGTTAGAGGACTGGGTGAAAAGGGTGAAGGAATCAAGAAGTACAAACTGGAAGATACAAAACAGTCATGGGGATGTAAAGTGCATCATAGGGAATATAGTCAATAATATTGTAATAACTGTATGGTGCCAGCTGGTACTAGACTTACCAGGGGGATCACTTCATAAGTTACACTAATGTCAAACCACTATGTTTTACACCTGAAACTAACATAATATTGAATGTCAAATGTGATTTTGAAAGGTGACTGGAGAGAAAGAAATCTGATAGGCTGCGGCATGAGGTGCTTCCGTAACTGTGAAGGTGGTGAGGCAGGTATGCCATGCACTGTAACCAAATACTCATCAATGGGAACACACTGTCAGAGGACGCTCTTGGCTTCTATGCTCCAACCACAGTTTTCGAGGGGAAAGAATGTCAAGGGGAAATATGGCTATTTACCATTTTTCTTTTTATACACTGCTTTTTAAACAACTTTTGCAGCAGTTCCTATGCTAGTATATGCAAATAGCATCGCCATTTCTTCAGAAAGTCCAGCAAACTTTGCTAAACACGTTGTCATTTTAGCTGTGTTTTATTGCCACTGGGATGCTCAGTTTCTCCTGAGACATTTGGTGAGCATGGGGCTTATTTGTACATACAATTAACCTCTCATTTAGAGGTCAGTATTTTGAATGTGGTAGACAACCAGTTATCTTCCATAAACACCTGCTTTTCTATCTCATTTTCTTTTCTCATAAGACTGAACTGTTCTTGTTTTGTTTAGGGCAAAGACAAGGCTGAGAAACTAACTGAGAAACTAACTGACCTCTTGACTCCTGGGTAATTTTAATTAATTTATTAAAATTAATAAAGAAAACTTTATTTATACACCAATCTTTGAAAAGATTCCTAGCTACAAAGCATGGAATCTAACCAAATGGGAATTTAAAAGCACAAAGGATCTCACAGTTGGCAACCTATTTAGAGTACATGGGACCATGAGGGATACCTATACCAACACCTGGTCCCAATCAGAATACACGCTTACCTGCACGGGGTGGATCCTGGTTTTGATGCTTCCGATACCTTCCACCGTGGTGACAGCAGCCCCATACAGAGAACAGATGGGCACCAGGCATGCGGTGACTGGATAATGACTGTGAGAGAATTGTGTCAAGAGAACACCTGGGAATCATAGGGAGTGGTAACATAATTCCGGGAGTAATGTCGGTCCGGGAGAATCACTGGACTGTATTTCTGTGAGAAGACAGAGAACTCTAGATATAAAACCATAAATTTCTGGAAGTGTTCAAGAAAGGACTTACTTATGGCTGGTGTAGGATATGAAAAAGAAATGGAAAAATAGAATAAGAAAGTGTTTTGTGTAGGGCCTCACAGAGACCCTCAATTCTCTATTTTTTCCCCTCATTCTAGGGAAATAAATGTTTACTGAGCATAAGATGACTTATATAAATCACCATGGGTTAGTTATACCCAGTGACTCCCAGCCATGAAAACCTTTTAAAAATACAAATACTCTGGTTGCACACTACACAATTAAATATAAGCTGATGGGAAGAAAGTCCATGGGAAAGATCTAGAACTTGGGAAGCTGCAGGGAGAGCAGGCCCAGAGCTGTGTGAGTGCCATGGGCACCTGGGGAGAGGGAGAGGGGTGAATATGGACAGAAAAGTGAGAGGGTCCACAACCTTCCCAAATGTGCCCAAGCAGGGCCATGGCCAACACAAAGGATACCGGATCTTCTTGGTCTTGGGGTCATATCTTGACACCATGACAGTGCAGGCACCACAGCCTCCACTCCCACAGCCGTACTTGGTGCCTGTGAGGTGGACTGGAAAGGAGCAAGTCAAGGAAAAAAAAGGACCCAGGCTCCTTTCTTTCATTTTTTTAAATATTTTAAAATTGATTTCAGAGAGAGGAAGGGAGAGGAAGTGAGAGATAGAAGCATCAACAATGAGAGAAAATTATCCATCCTCCTACATGCCCTCTACTGGAGATTGAGCCTGAAATCCCGGCATGTGCCTTGCCTGGGAATCAACAGTAACCTCCTGGTTGATGGGGCAACACTCAACCACTGAGCCACACCGGCTGGGCCCCTTTGCGTTTTACACTCTTTTTCCTTGGATGCCGACAAGTAACATGTTCTCTTGAGTTCCTTGCTCAAGAGTTCTCCTCTGTTCATTCTTCCTGGTGCCCAAAGGCATAAAGAAGTCGTTCTAAGTAAATGTGGCTCACCTGAGAGGCCTCAACCTCTGATTACAGAGTCAACAGTACTGGGATGGAGTCAGAGGCTTATTATTTTTAAAATATGTTTTTATTGATTTTTAGACAGAGAGGAAGGGAGAGGGAGAGAGAAAAAGAAACATCAGTGATGAAAATCATTAATCAGATGCCTCCTGCACTCCCCCTACTGGGGATTGAGCTTCCAAATGGGCATGTGCCCTGACTCGGAATCTACAGGTGACCTCTTGACTCCTGGGTAGATGCTCAACCACTGAGCCACACCCATTGGACCAGAGGCTTATTTTTAACTTGTTCTCAAGTGGGTGATGCACAAATATTGGCTTTTCTGTCTGAGCCATAGCATACACCAGCACTGACCTACTGCACTTTTCACAGGACTCCCATGGCCCCTTCCAGGGCCCTGTACCTAATTTACATAGCTAATTTTATATTTTCCCCCCCCCTGAAGGCAAGTTTCCAATATTATAAAAACTTCAGGCTCCACAAAACCCCAATCTGCTGCTGACATGGGGCCTGACTCAGGCGTCATTGCCAGAATGGGACCCAGTCACACAAGATACCAAATATAAGGAAGCCATCCCATCTGTCTTTCACTATTGCACTCCTTCCCAAGGTCACAGCCTCCTACGGAGTCACCCCATCCATCCCAGCTGCCCAGTGATAGTTCAGTAACACGTACAGTTCCCAGAATAGTGAGTGGAATAGGGGCAGATATATTGATGAAAGGAGTAAAATTATGGGGTAGGAAACTATATATTGCAACGGTTTCATTGAACAGGCAGCATCCGGCACACGTAATTTATTAGACATGCTTCCCTGAGCAATTGGCCAGGCGTTTTCACCTTCACACGCCTGAACATGAAGCCGCCATCCAGGTGACCGTGGGCCACAAAAGTCATGAAGTTATTTCCCAAAGCTTTTTCCAGTGGACCCTCGTGGTTCCCTGGAAGGGTCTTTTGGGTGTATGCTCAGGTGGAAAACTACAACAAATAAAGTACATATCTGTCACTTCTGGAGGCATTCTCTGAACTCCAATGGGACACTAAACATTGGACACCAGGCTATTGACCCAGAACAAATACAGGGTGGCTTTCTTCAGAAGTCTTAGCGTGTTCACTGTCTACCACCCAACTCAGATGGATTACAGCAAAACGTAAGGATACGGACTTTCCGCAGGTAGAACAGCAGGGTCATTTCAGGATCAGCTCTCTTCTCTACGACCTGCATTGTGGAGAGAGAGGAGGGCTTCAGGAAGAGAACACCAGAACATGTGGCAACTCTACCTGTGGCTCACTGTTTGGGTATCGACCTATGAACCAGGAGGTCACGGTTCTATTCCGGTCAGAGCACATGCCTAGGTTGTAGGCTAAATCCCCAGTAGGGGGAATGCAGGAACCAGCCAATCAATGATTTTTTTCTCATCATTGAAATCTCCTTCTTGCTCTCTCTCTCTCTCTCTCTCTCTCTCTCTCTCTCTCTCTCTCTCTCTCTTCCTCCCTCTCTGAAATCTATAAAAATATATTTTAAAAATAACTATGTATTTTAGTAATCATATGAAAAATTCTGGTCATACCATAAGTTGCACTCACAAAATTGTACTCATACCTTCTGTTTCCTCTGGTACTTTACAGACACTTAGGAAATGATTTCTTTTTACTATGTATATGAAGAAAGAGATAAGCAAGGGAGACCCACAATGAGAGAACATTTTACACCCATCAGATTAGCACAGTTTAGCAAGTCTGATTGTATCAAGTGTTGATAAGAAGGCAGCACTTGTCATGCAATCACAGTGGGAAAATGTATCTTGTGCAGGATTCAGAAAGCCACCTGGCAGGACCTGAGACATTGGCATGCCATAATCTCACTGAGTGATTTTCTTGCCTGCGCTGGTAAGGAAATACAGGGTTGGGGGTACACTGCATGTAGTGGGGAATTGGAAGCATCCCATGTGTGTATCACTGGGGGACTGCATAAGCAGAGTGAAGGACGTACACAGCCCGGAGAGCTCTACATGTAGACATAATGAGTCAGGGGTTCAGAGAGCAACATGGATAGATCTCAAAAACAGCGGTGAGTCACAAAAGACATGAAGGGATGTATACGTCTTTGTAAAGTAAATCACAATTTCACTCAGGTGAAATATAATAAGAATATAAGCACATGCATGAAAAGCCAAGCACTGAATAGTTGAACCTTGAACAATGTGGAATTAGGGGGGCTGGTCCCCCTGCACAGTTGAAAATTCGTGTATAACTTCTGACTCCCCTGAAACTTAACTATTAATAGACCACTGTTGACTGGAAGCCTTACCAATAACATAAGCAGTCAATAACACATAGTTTGTATGTTATATAAATATATATATATATATATATATATATATATATATATATATATATATATATATATTATATTCTTGCAATAAAGTATGCTAGTGAAAATGTGATTAAGAAAATCATAAGGAAAATACATTGGGAAAAAACACACACACCACACACAAAACCACATATAAGTGGACCAGCACATTTCAAACCTGTATTGTTCAAGGATCAGCTGCATATATTTCAAGGCTACATCTATCTTTCTAAATGACTATATTGAAAGTATATGACAAGGATGTATGAAAGTATATGATAAGGACAAAGTATATGCACAAGAGTGGATGCATCTGGGAGAAGGAAATAAAGAGAAAATAAGAAATGAAAAGAAAACAATATAAAGCAGAAGAAGAGCCTTGTTGATGAAGACATGTCATTGGTAGAGGAATGTGCTTCACTCAACTCTGTGCTCCTGGGTCTAAAGGAAAGAAGACCAACCACAAAAATAGCAGCAAACCCGATTTCTCCAAAGAGCTGCATATATTTCCCCCCTTTTATTTGCCATCTACAACTTGTCTTAGAAATTTGTAAAATGGAGAAAGGGAAAAATACCAAAATATCAGCTATGAATTCAAAAGATTGGGAGACGTGGAGAGGGAACAATCATTCGAAAGTGTTATTAAAGGATAAATGGTTTTATTTGCCAGCAACAGCAAAGCAACAAAGCCCCGTTTTCCCTGCGCTCAGAAAAGCTCTTAGCTTTTGAATTCCTGTGAACTGTCTACTCAGCAATTATTCTTCAGACTTGCCAGTTGGCTCCAGGTCATGCAAGATCCTGAACAATGGGTAAGCAGTATTACTAAACCCAGATTATTTGTTGTTGTTGTTCTTTTCTTTCTCTTTCACGTTTCGTTCTTTAGTTCATAGGTTTCCTAAAAATGTTGTTTCCCTGCTATTTGACAGGCAACGCTCCCAAGAATTTTTGCCATGATAAAAGTTGAGTCTCCTCTTTTAAGGGAAGAACATCAGTAATGCAGTGCAATTGAGGCTTGGGAAGCAAAATCATTAACACCAAATTTTAATATGTTATAAGTTTTTCCCCACCTAATTGTCTCAAAGCACCTCAAACATTTTACTTATTCATTTTGCTCATTCAAGCACAGGCATGAGGACAATTGAGCATTTGAGTTGCCTCACCTCTTCCCCAGTGGACACAGCCGCCTCCCTGTCCCATGGCTCGGCAGAGCCGCTTCAGTTTCTGGGCTAATTGACCAGCCTGAGTGGATGTATGACAGCAAAACAAAATCATTCCTTGCTATTAACATCCTTAATGTCACATGTGCCTTCTGTTGAAATAACATCTGTGAACTCCAGTAGAGCTAATATAGTTTTTCATAACCTGGGTCAGAATTCACTCCCATTGTAATCCATTGGAGCTCCTTACTGTCCAAAAGAAAAGTTAAGGCAAGAAACAGCCCCCATGCTTTCATCATTTTGCACTAAATCTTGAATGAATGATGCATTTTCAAGTTCAGACCAATATATACTAGTATGACTTGAAAAAGACAGAAGGCAGAGGTTAATAAGGACTGGCATTGTAGTGAAAAGAAATTAGCTTGGCTTTTGTCTCTGGTGTGCAAAAGGTCATATTAATTTATTGTGTAAACTTACCTTTCTTCCATTCACAAAGAAAATCAGCTCATCAGAACTGGGGAGAGAAGGCATCGTGCCAGAAAACAGTGCCTCCACCCCAGTAGGAGGTTTTCCTTCCGATAGAGCAGGTTGGTGAGAGCAAACACCTAGATAGATGCCTACCAGTCTTGGAAAAGCCCAAGCATCAGCGGGTGATTTATAGCCACATCTGAGACCCGCCCTGCCGGGACCTCAAACACTTCAAAGGGCTCTTGGCAGCACCTGTCTCCTCCTTTGCCAGGAGTGACCCAAATCATTGCCCGTCCCCTTTGAAGACCAGAATGGCTCGCTAGTGAAATGTGTAGAAAGCCAGGACTAATAAATACAAATCTAGTTTTGCTCACTGTCATGGCTCAGTGGTTGAGTATCGATCTATGAAATCAGGAGTTCATGGTTCAATTCCCAATCAGGGCACATGCCGGGGTTCTGGGCTCCATTCCAGTGTGGGGCATGCAGGAGGCAGCCCTTCAGTGAATCTCATCATTGATGTTTCAATCTTGCCCTTCCTCTTCCTTGCTCTCTGAAATCAATAAAAATAGATATTTTTTAAAAATGGAGTTTTAAATAGGCTATTGTTATTTTTAAACTAACCAAACCATCAGTCAAATATAATACTATTAGTGACCTCGTGCATGAAATTTGTGCATATTAAAAGGGGATTAACTAAAGGAAATAACTTAATATTGCTATTTGCCCTTTCTCTATAATAGAGGTGTCAGAGATGAAAGAAAATTAGTAAAATGTATAGGAAAACCTTCCTCCTGTCAGAGTCTGGGTCACACCACAGGACCCAGAGTCAAGTCCCCGCCCACCCACATGCACCTCAAAATCGAGTGAGACCCAGACCCGGCTGTCTTCCCCCCCTTCCCCCCCTTCCCCCCCTCACCCGACATTGGGCTAGATCCAGACCTGGCCAGTCCCATCCTTGTCAAGCCCTGCTGGGCAGGGGGCATAGTCTCAGGTCCCCTGGCCTGGTGCTGGGGTGGGAGGCATAGCCTGAAGTCCCCTGTCAAGCTCCACCTGGTGGGGGACAAAACCTGAAGTCCCCCAACCTGGTGCTGGGGTGAAAGGAGCAGCCTGAGGTTCCCTAGCCCAGCACCAGGATGGGAAGCGCACCTTGAGGTCCCCCATCAAGCCCTGCTGGGCAGGGGCCATGGCCTCAGGTCCTCTGGCCTGGAACTGGGGCAGTGGTGTGCGGCCTGAGGTCCCCCAGCCTGACTCCAGTGTGGGGTGTGTGGCCTGAGGTCCCCTGTCTAGCCCCACAGGGCAGGGAGGATGCAGCCTCAGGTCCTTGCAGATTGCTCGTTAGGGCTCCTGATGGGAACTTGGCCTCAGCTGTGGGTGCAGCCATCTTTGTGATGGAGTGATGGTCAGTTAGCATATCTCCTCTTTATTAGATTGGATACTATTGAAACTCATGAAACTTTTCCCAGCGTCCTTAAAGATTTATTGGAACCCAACCACAAACATTCATTTATCTGTGGATTCTGGCTGGTTTCTAGCTGCAACAGCAGGCTGAGCGGTCGCAGTCGAGATCTTAGGGTCTGCAAAGCCTTAAAATATTTACTCTCTGGGTCTCTTACAGAGAAAGTTTGCTGACCCGTACTGGAGAAAGAAGGCATCCATGTTTTTGATTGGCCTTTTAATGATGGTGCAGCACCATCCAACCAGGTTGTTGGTGACTGGTTACATCTGGTAAAAAGTAAGTGTAGAACCTGGTGGCTGTATTGCCACACGTTGGGTTGCAGGCCTTGGGAGAGTGCTGGGGCTTATTGCCCCAGCATTAATCGAAGATAGAATGAAATATGAAGATGCAGTACAGTTCATAAGACAAAGCAGCATGGAGCTTTGAACAACAAGCAACTTTTCTAGTTGGAGAAATACTGCCCTAAAAGGTAGCTGCACATATTTGTTCTTTAAAACCGAATACATCTGTTTTGAGAATTAAAAGAAATAGCTGTGTGTCAGAAAACCTTGGACAAGGGTCCTGAACATTCCACCTGTGAGTGGAGTGGGCTGCGGGCTCCATCCTGGGCTCCTTAGGAAGCAAAGACAACAGGTGGGGCTTCCTCTAATGAGATGAGCAGGCAGAAAAAAAAGATGAGTTCAGAAGCTTCTAGAATAGGCAGAGCCAAGGCCAGTGGGGGAAAGTCAAACAAGTCAGTGATGTCCTCAGAGCTTAGAC
The DNA here is from genome assembly GCF_964339955.1 of Pipistrellus hanaki. Classification (NCBI taxonomy): domain Eukaryota; kingdom Metazoa; phylum Chordata; class Mammalia; order Chiroptera; family Vespertilionidae; genus Pipistrellus; species Pipistrellus hanaki. The sequence goes on along the minus strand of NC_140510.1, from coordinate 73,343,172 downwards.
GGTCAGGAGACGGTCAGGAGATTAGACGGCGAATTAAAGGGGATGTGGGAGTGACTCCATATGATTTTGAAACATGAAACGCTGCAAGGCACTGGGCAGGAGAGGAGATGCTGGGAAGTGGGCAGGGACAGGCTCAAACCTCGCCTCCTCCCAGACACGAAGGGGGTCCTTCTCCGATCTCTGCTGGCCTTGCCTAGGGTGAGAGAGTTGGAAGGGAAGAGAGAAAGCATGATTAAAGTCTGTAGATGTTCTTTATTTAAAAAAATTTTTTTTTTTTTTATTGATTTCAGAGAGGAAGGGAGAGAGAGAAATTGTGAGAGAGAATCATTGATCAGCTACCTCCTGCATGCTCCCTACTGCAGGATCAAGCCCACAACCTGGGCCTGTTCCCTGATCGGAATTAAACCCAGGACCCTTCAGTCTGCACTGAGCCAAACCGGCTAGGACATGTAGAAGTTCTTTTTGGGGGAACCCAAGGCATTTGTCAAAGGGGCCCTCCATGACTAGAGAGTAGCAAAAGGCAAGTGAGGGCTGGGTTGCCTTCAGAGCAGCAGAGTGGCTCAGCTGGCCCTCCTGCCTCACCAGTAGAGGGTGGTGGCGACCGGAGGCCATTTGAGTCACCCCTGATCACTGCTGACATGCAGAGTGGGAGAGGGCTGTTACCCAAAATGGGCCTTCTGAGCCTGCAATCAAAGAAATCAACCTTGCAGCTATCACCGCAAAGCATCAGAAGCAGCTGTTTTTGTAGTCAGAAGCCAGTTCAGAATCATCTGATGTGCGTCCTCCGTGGGTGTGACATTCAGTGGCTGCTGCGCTGAGTTTCCCATCGCTCATGAAGCCAGCCCTAGGGAAACAATAAACAAGATCCTGAGTCAGGGGCAAGGCTGAGCACCGGAGCCCATGCGCTGTGAAGATAAGCCCGGGTCCCATGTTGACGTGGGAAGGTGAGGGCAGGAGCGGGAGGGAGGCTGGAAACAGCTCAGGGCGGGAGGTGAGAGGTGGCGATGGCACCAGGAGAGAAACTGGAAAGCAAGGAGTTGCCTTTTCTTTCTATGTTGTCTATTTCTGCTCAGCCCAGGGTCTGTGTTTCATGGAGACATTAGTCGGGACACGACTCCTGTCATTTCCCTGGGCAGGCTGGGGGCGGTCAGCCAGGATGCTACAGCTGAGTCGCATGTGGATCAGAGACTGAGGCAGGGAGAGCTGGAGGTGTTCCTCGCAGTGAGGGGTGATGGAAGCAGCTTCTGTGGAGACACGATGGTAGACGGTGCCTATGAGAGGTGAGAGTAATCAAGGCAGAGCAGAAGGGTCCTGAGTCAGGCATGATGTCTGCCGAGCTGTGTGTGTAATAAACACCAGAAACAGATATGTATGGTGTTGTCTGAGCACCGTCGGGCAGAAGGTGGATTCTTATGTAATGCTAGAGGAGAGAGACCTAGGAGAACAGCCACATTGCACTTTGCCCGATCAAGAAATTGAGCCTGTCCCTAGATGGTTTGGCTCAGTGGTTGAGTGTCGACCTATGAACTAGGAGGTCACAGTTTAATCCCTGCACAGGGCACATGTCTGGGTTGTGGGCTCAGTCCCCAGTAGGGGGCATGTAGGCGGCAACTCATCAATTATATTCTTTTCTTTTCTTTTTTAATTTAATAAGTCTTTATTGTTCAGATTATTACAATTATTCATCTTTATTCCCTCATAGCTCCCCCCCACCCAGTTGCCACCCCACCCTCTGCCCTTACCACCCCATTACTGTCCTAATCCATAGGTGTACAATTTTTGTCCAGTTTCTTCCCGCAACCCCTACACACCTTTCCCCCTGAGAATTTTCAGTCCACTCCCTTTCTCTGTCCCTGATTCTATTATATTCACCAGTTTATTCTGCTCATCAGATTTTTAATTCACTTGATTTTTATATTCACTTGTTGATAGATTTATATTTGTTGTTCATAATTTTTATCTTTACTTTTTTTTCAAGAATACCTTTCAGCATTTCATATAATACTGGTTTGGTGGTGTTGAACTCCTTTAGCTTTTTCTTATCTGTGAAGCTCTTTATCTGACCTTCAATTCTGAATGAGAGCTTTGCTGGGTAGAGTAATCTTGGTTATAGTTACTTGCTGTTCATCACTTTGAATAATTCTTGCCACTTCCATCTGGACTGCATAGTTTCTGTTGAGAAATCAGCTGTCAATAGTATGTGTGCTCCCTTGTAGGTAATTAACTGTTTTTCTCTTGCTGCTTTTAAGATTCTCTCTTTGTCTTTAGCCTTTGGCATTTTAATTATGATGTGTCTTGGTGTGGTCCTCTTTGGGTTCCTCTTGTTTTGGACTCTCTGAACTTCCTGGACTTGTAAGTTTATTTCATTCACCACTTGGGAGAAGTTTTCAGTCATTATTTCTTCAAATAGGTTTTCATTATTTTGCTCTCTCTCTTCTGGCACCCCCTATTATTCTGATGTTGGCACCTTTGAAGTTGTCCCAGAGGCTTCTTACACTATCTTCAAATTTTGGGATTCTTTTTGGTTTTTGCTTTTTGATTTGAGTGTTTTTTTGCTTCTTTGTATTTCAAATCTTTCACTTGATTCTTGTGATACTCTAGTCTGCTGTTGGATATCTGTGTAATATTTTTTATTTCAGTCAGTGTATAATTTCTAGTTGGTCCTTTTTCATATCCTTGAGGGTCTCACAAAATTTATTGTCCTTTTCTAGGAAATTCTTGAAAAACATATAATCATGGTTTTGAACTCTATATCCAGTCATTTGTTTTCCTCCATTTCTTTCATGTGTGATCTGTTACTTTGTCTCCACATTTTTGCTGCTTCCCTGAGTTAGTAGGGTAGCTTTGTGTGCTAGGTTTCCTATAGGCTTGGCCTCCCCAGTTACCTGAGGTGGACACTCTTGGTGCACCCCTTTGTGGACTGTGTAAACAGCCTTGTTGTAGTTAAGTCAAAAGGTGTAGACTTGATTGCTGTTGGTATCACTGGGAGGAATTGACCTCCAGGCCAATTGGCTGTGAGGATCAACTGTGTCTACACTGGGAGAACTTCTGTGCTAGAGACAGCCTTATGAGACAAGACTTGCAAAATTACAAAAGCATCAGTGCTCAGTTTGGATGGGACGGAGTCTCAGGTCTGAGCAGACAGTCTTGGCTTCCTGTCAGCCCTGCCCTATAAGGTCCCTGGGTCTCAGTGTCTCTCGGTAATTGCTGCAAGCACCTCTAAGAGTAAGCAGTCCTCGAGTTTTGCCTGCTGCCAGTTTCTCTCTCAATGAATCTGGATTCCCAGATTCTCGCCCGGAACTAAAGTTCAGCACAGTGGGGAGCTTCCATTTCCCACCTGCTAGAGAAAGCCAGTGGTGCACTCAGCAATCAGTCCTCTCTTTGTGCACTGGTGCACATGCCTCCAGAACTCTGCCTTTCACGGCTCCCCTGTGCTTACGCCTGATAGTCCAGATTGTCCCCTGGATAAGCCTGAGTTCCTAGTGTCTCGCCCAGAACTGGGGTTCAGTGTAGTCAGAACTGGGGTTCAGTGCAGTCAGGAGCTTTTGTCTCCTCCCCGCTAGAAAAAGCCAGCCAGGTACTCAGTCGCCCACACATGTCTTCGAACCTCAGCATTTTGCAGCTACTCTGATTCTCTGTTTGCTTTCCTCTTTCCTTCTATTGTAGAATTTTCACTCAGCCAGCTTTCCTGTGGTTCTGGGTGATGTTCACTTTGCCTTTAGTTGTAGTTTTGAAATTGTTGTGCAAATCAGCAATTTAGGTGTTTACCTATGTTGCCATCTTGGTTTCTCTCCAATGATTTTCCTTCATCATTAATGTTTCTATCTCTCCCTTCCTCTCCCTTCCTCTCTGAAATCAGTAAAATTATATTTAAAAAAAGAGAAAGAAATTGACCGTGGTTGTGCTAATCTGCTAAGATTTCAGGGTTGTTTGTGGCAGCTGGTAGTATGGTTTATACAGGATATGTGACCTTTTTATCTGGAAGAAGGGACCACACCTTTTGACTCTCAAAGGGGTCTGGGTTCCCAAAAGAATAATAGAACCAGGCAGAGATGGAGGCACCCAGAGAGGAAGTGAAGAAGGTGCAAGGAGGCATAAGGAGATACTCGAGAGCAGTATCAGGGGCCAGGGGAGTTGAGCTGCAAGGGCCAAGTCGTCTGCGGTGTGGACGGCAGCAGGGTCGTCCAGAAAGAGCAGAAAAGTGTCTCCCAGATTGGAGAACCAGAGGCCACTGGTCATTTGGGCAGAAGCAGTCAGTTGAGGCATAAATGAGAAGTAAGGAAGCAGAGAGGGTGGCAATTATAAAGACTTGTCTCAGAGGGTAAAGAGGGGAGAAGCAACAGCTAGAGGAGGAAGGAGAACCCAGGGAGGGTCTCTTGTTATGGGTGGGACAGACTTGAATTTATGGACTGATCAGAATGAGGATGTAAAGAGATGTAAGTTAAAGGTGCAGAGCACAGCAGGGACACTTGCAGAGAGCAAGTGGAACCAAAGGAGCAGGTGCAAAGACTGGCCCTTGCAGGGAGGGGAATCCTCACCTTCTGAAATTGTACATGTGGTGGGGTGAGGGGTAGAGATGATGTTTGGAGCAATTAATAACGGATGGCCTCAATTATTATTAATATTAATATTAATATTTATGAAATAAGAGGCAGCCATCATCTGAGAGGAAGGGGGGGGACCTTTGGAGAATAATAGTAAAGACTGGGATGTGGCTATGCCTCTATCTTCTAAAAATACATATGTTACTTATTTTAAAGAAAGGAAGAATGAGGGATATAGAGTTAGAAACATCAATGAGAAAGAAACATGGATCAGCTGCCTCCTCCACACTCCCTACTTAGTATCAAGCCCACAACCAAGTTACATGCCCTTGACCTGTGCCTCTATCTTGATGTTCAACCTTTGACAAAACATTCTCTCTCATACCTGGGTTCCACAGCTGTTAAAATAAAAACACATACCCATCTCATTTAGAAATGCATCAACATGTACCAAAGTCAGGACTGGAAAGGAATCACCTGTGTAAACACTGCCTCTTGGCTTGACACATACAGTATATGCCCATTTTTGTCATCCTTTGCCTGGAGTTTCCCCTTAATCTTTCTGTTCTCCAAAGTGCACTTCCCTGTTAAGCACAGCAAGCAGGCAAGGGTCTTCTTTTTAGAGGAACTTAATTTAAATATATTCAAAACAGAATGTATCAGCGTTTTACCAGGTGTCAACAGTATTTCCTTCCAGATCATGCGGATAGTGAGTTTCAAGAAGCATGATAACGTGACACATTTTCCACAAGTGGATACTGCTGCCCACATGATAACTAATTGCATGCAAGAAAGAAACATCTCTGCCCCATTTCCCTATCTGGCCACACTCCCAAAAACAGGTTATCACCGACTTAGCTGCAACTCCGTCAGATAAGAGCAAAGCCTAAGAGCTAATCTGTTTCTGTGATCAAACCACCTGGGGCCAGGGCTGACTTTGCAGACCACCTGGAAGCATGTGCTTCAGCTGTGACCCTGGCAGACTGTAATGACCTCCAACATATTTCAGGGGACACTCTCTTCCCACTTCAATCCAAACTACACCGCCAGGTTCACCCGAGGGAGCTTGTGCTCATTTCACCTTCCTGTTCAGACTCTCAAATGTCTCCTTAGTCCACAGTGGCGATTTCCAACCCGTGGGGCAGGGACAGCGGTTTGGAAGTGACTGGCCGATGGCACTAGGACTTATTTTTTTGGCCAAGGAATCAAGGTCCTTTGTAAAACCCTCTCCTCCTCTCTGAGTCTGAAGTTCTGGATGGTCTATCCCTTCACTAATTTGCATGATGAGAATGAAGATAAGTAGATTGCACCCAGGTTCTACAGGAGTCTCACCATCAACCAAAATTGCCTCCGTGTGTTAAAAAGTTTCATGATGAAAAGGGACTTTAGAAATCCCCTTCGGTCCAGTGGGCGTAGCTCAGGGGTTGAGTGTCGAACTGTGAACCAGGAAGTCACGGTTTGATTCCTGGTCAGGGCACATGCCTGGGCTCGTTTCCCGATGGGGGACGTGTAGGAGGCAGCTGATCAATGATTCTCTTTCATTGTTGATGTTTCTATCTCCTCTCCCTCTCTGAAATCAATAAAAAAATATTTTTTAAAAGAAGAAAGAGAGAAAAAATCCAGATGTGGGCGCCAGTGATTTAAATGCCAGCTTCTTGTGGAGTGGTTTGCCCAACTCAGTAACCACCTGGGAACACAGGTCTGCCTCCCACTGGGCTCTCCTGGGTGGCACAGCAAGAATCCTGCCCTGTGGGATGCGGGGTGGGGGGTCTGGCCTGGAGAGACGGCCCAGAGGTACCACTTCACCAGCCAACCCTCATGCCTCATTGTGACCAAGGAGATGGCCAGCACGGAGAACATATCTGTCTGCCTGGTGCCCTCTGAGACCTGGAAACTGGTCAGAGAAAAAGCCGCCTTCCTAAAACTGGAGCATAAACTACATGGAGGCGGGACAGAAGTCCTCTGCTGCCCCCTGCTGGTGGGCTCCCGCCTACCCTAAACATTTTATTTAGAAATCTTAAGAATGTTATTCGATTTCAGGATTTTTATCCAGTTTCCAGCAGTGAAGGGGGCGTCGTTCAGGCACTGTCCCTCAGCTCCCACTAAAGCAGTCCTTCCTACGCCAGCTCAGCTGAAGGTGGGAGTGGATTTTATCAAATTTAACCTGTGCTCATTCAGCCTCACAGATTCGTTTTCAGGGAGGACCACACCTTTTTCTTTTCTTCTTTTAATATCTTTATTGTATTGACTTCAGAGAGAGAGAGAGAGAGAGAGAGAGAGAGAGAGAGAGAGAGAGAGAGAAACATCAAGGATGAAAGAGAATTGCTATCTGCTGCCTCCTGCAAGCCCCACACAGGGGGTTAAGCCTGCAACCCTAGCATGTGCCCTGACCTGGAATCGAACTTGTGACCTCCTGGTTCATAGGGCGATACCTAACCATGGTGCCGCCGCAGCTGGGCGAGCATCACAGCTTTTTCCCTATGTCCTGTGGAGTTTGGGTCCTGGCTCTGCCACCCATTCGCTGTGGAAACCATATTGAAAGAATTACATTTCTTGGGCCTCATTCTCCTTGCTTGTATAATTAGTATTAGTCGTTTTCAGTGATATGTTTTATGATCCCAAGGATCCCGGGTTTTTTGGGTGCTTGAAGAAGGCTAAGGAAATAACGCCCTGTCCTAGAGTTCTCTGACACGGCAGGTCAGCATTGACTCTGCCGTTGCTGTTTTCGCCCAGGCATGTGTAAAATATTTGCTGCACATGCTATTTTTATGACGTTCAATTTAACACAGATAAAAGTAAAGCATTAAAGTCTAGTGGGTAAGAGTGGACATCATGCTTTCACAATCTCGTTCCTTTCTGGAGACTGGAATGGAAACAGAAACTGGGACTCGTTCTGGCTTAAGGTTTGCATTTGTTGCTCCCACAAGAAATGACCATTTAAAGGAATTTGCATGTAGGGAGAGAAGGCTAGTGCGGGCACAACATGGCACCTTTCTCCTTCCTAAGTGGTGGTTAAAGGAACACACTTATTGGAGACCACCTTCTAAGTGCAGAGAAGTAGGGAAAAGAGAGTCAAGATAACTTCGAATCCTTGGGAAACCATTCGGAACATGTTTTTGTGACTGGGACAAAGACAGTGCTCCCCCCACCCCCTGGGTGCTTTGTGTGTGGTCCACCTGCCTCCCCCTCACCCCCAGCCTCCTTGCTGTTTTCTCTCTGCACGTGGCCTGCACTGTGCCCACCACCCACTCCCATTACCCGATTACTCCCATGATCCTGTGGTCTCAGCTGGGAGAAGCCTGCTCTGCCCTCCACCAGAGTCCGTCCTGCCACCAGCTCCTCTCCTCTGCAGCACTTGTCCCAGTTGCAGCTTTACAGTTTATTTGGGTGATTATTTGTTTGGGATCTGTCTCCACCACCAGACTGTGAGCTCCATGAGGGCAGGCTCCGTGCCTTTTCTTAAGCAGACAAAGAGAGATTGCATCCCCCCGTGTTTAGCACAAAGCTTGTGCTTTTGGGGAGAGGCCTCTAACATGACTAAACCCTCCCCATCTTCAAGGCTGAGCTGGAACGTCGCACCCCTCCCACCGCGCTTTCATTCATTCTCTCCTTTCCTACGGAATGGGTATCCTGCTCCCTAAGATTGCAATGATAATTACAGGGTGATCTGGTATGTGATATATGACATTATTGTTTTAATTTGTTCTTTAACGGAACCATCATCCTAGGTGACGCTGTAAGTAAATGCGGACCTGCCCACCCGCCTCCCTTGCCCCTACTGTGTGCCAGGCACCGGTCCTGAGGCTGAGAGCACAGGCTAGGCCTCCTCTATCAGAGCATCAACACATTCCAGCGGCAGAAGGCAGCATAGCTAGATCAAGGAGTAAATAAGTAATGTCATTTCAGGGATAAGTGCTATGCTGAACCGAAGCCAGGCAGAAGGGTAGGTATAAGAACAGGGGCTTGAAAATACTTCCTGAAAATTACATCGATAGCGGTTACAGAAGCGTTGCCGTGCCAGGAGTCAGTGCTTTGGAAAAAAACTCAACGAATGGATTTCTACATTTTGGTCTTGTTATTTGTTTGCAGCCAATAAAGGAAGGGTTTATAAATTGAGGAAATTGTGTCAATCCTGGAGTTGCTGGTGAGCTGGTGCTCAAAGACCTCTCTTTCTTTGGCTTCCAGGGGTGGGTTATATGGGGGCGGGGGTTAATTCATTCTGGTGGCTACAGGAGTTGGGGTCCTGGGCTCTCCTGATGGTTTGGGGCCAGGCTAGGGAGCAGTTCCTCATTGTGTCAGGTCCTTAGGTTGGCAGTGGTGCTATCCTGTCTGGTTTCTTTAGGGTGTGGTCCGTAGGTCTGTCTGAGGCTGAAACAACTGGATAGACTTTTGTGAACCATGTAAGTAAATGAACTTTTAAAAAATTATATGTGAGTTGAATCTTATTTTTATAACAATCTTTACCTTATAAATTATTTTTTTATCTACTTTTCCATTCCACACCATTTATAGTCATGAGTTGTTAAAATAGAAAGTACTTTTTGTAGTTCACAATTGTTTACATTTCTAAGAACACAATGGACGAATAATCAACATACAAATGTTTTGGATTCTGTGCCATCGAGACACATGAATTCACTCAGCAGAGGGAGCTCATGCTTTAATTTTGAGAAGTTGGGCAGAAAATGAAGGCTCTTGTGAAAAGAATCTGAAATAAACTATGCAATTCTCATTTTAAATAAGGTTTCCTTTCAGTACTTCTTGGAAGTAAAACAGGTTTATTGTGATCTGCTTAAATAGATGTGACTGATGAATTCAATTTGGGGCAGAATTTTCTTCAATAAGGTTCTGCTTTGCTCACCAAATAGGCGAGTTTAGAACAGGTATCCCAGCTCAGGAGTCTACGGATTTATCTGTAAAGAAGGTAACTGTCTACACATCCATTCCAGTGGATTTTTACACTGTACTGTGAACTTGGAACATAAACATGTAGGACTTGTTTTAATACAACTATGATTTGACATTGAACACTTGGGTATAGAGGTCTCTGTCCTTGGAGCTTATGAAACGGATATTTATGTAAGATTTCAAAGGATGTTTACTATGACATAGTCTAAGTTCAAAGGCAAATTAAATAAAGATTGAAAGAATTAATTAATCTCTCAGACAAAGATCCAGAACCATGAAGTTGAATGCGCAGCACTGAAATCATAAGCGAGTCAGAGAAAGACAAAAAAAATCACATGATCTCACTTACATGTGGAATCCAATGAACAAAATAAATTGACAAATAAAATAGAACCAGAGGCATGGGAACATGGAACAGAGGGAAGTTGGGGGTGGGGGAGAGATTAACCAAAGAATTTACATGCAATTTTTGAGTTACCTGAAGGGCTATTGGAATGACAGAAGAAGCAGACATTGCTCATGCTCTTATCAAACAACATTATAAAACCATTATTTTCATATCATTAAAGTCAAGCAGACTTGTATAAAGAAGATACAGGGAAATAATGTTATAAAAGAATAGAAGTAACATTTATTTTACTCAGCGTTTACAACTTCACAGTTAGCTTGAAAATTAACATGGGCAGCATCCTAAATGGGTAGTGTTGTCTTTTCCTTCCTTAAAAACCCCCAAATCTTCAATAGGGCAAAAAAGGCAGAATGATTTTGTGTTGCAAATAACAGGATGCCTGGGAGTGATTATTATAGGCCTAATAAGCACCGTGAAATAAAACTATGACAAGTGAGGCTTGTTGCCAACTTCATTCTAGAGTTGGAATAAGAGGCTACGTGGGTCTTTAGGGAGCCAGAGATATTAATTATATAACAAGCTGGTGGTGAATTGGGCAAAAGATGAGTTTGAATCACCAGGTATGTACTTTGATTTGTGAGTGTGTGCTATGGTATCTTCTTTCACGAATTTCCATTTACAATATAGGAAGTAGGAACTGTGACCTTTTTGCTGTCACCAACACAAGTGCTCCCCACCACAAGATGGGCTTTGGGGATCCTTTATTTTCAGTCCCAGAGGTCATTTGGGGTTCTTAGGGTGATCCCGGTAGTTCTCTCTCTATGAAAAATCAGAAATTTGTTTTGGGGATCTCCTACCATTCTCCCCACTAGATAAATGCAAACTTAAAACTGAAGTCAGTGACAAAACATGTGGGCTTCATTAAAGCTCACAAACTGAATGGTGTTGAATGGAACTCACCATGGATAACAAAACAAAGAGAGATACTGGTAGAATAGTGGCCTCATCAATTCACAAGTAAATTGACTGCCTGGCAAAGTTATTTTTCCTTCTCTTCTAACTTAAAAACAGATTTTTAAAAATATATTTTTTATTGATTTTTTAGAGAGGAAGAGAGAGGGATAGAGTGTTAGAAACATCGATGAGAGAGAATCATCGATCAGTTGCCTCTTGCACACCCCTACTGGGGATGTGCCCGCAACCAAGGTACATGCCCTTTGACCGGAATTGAACCCAGGACCTTCCAGTCCGCAGGCCGACGCTCTATCCATTGAGCCAAACCGGTTTCGGCTAAAAACAGATTTTTAATTAAATTTTAACTTGCAAACAAACAAGATCTTAGATGCCAGGGATGAAATTTCTCAAGTGAAGAAATAATTGTTGGCTAAGTTACAAATGATGATAGAACATTGACAGAGAATTAACTATATGTGCACTGGGGTGTGTGTGCTATTTATCATCGGGCAAGATTACAGAGCAGAAAAACACTCAGTCCACCAGGGAGCAAGAGGCCCAGGTGACAGGCCTCGTCTGATCACTGAGAAGCCAGGTGTATTTAGGAAAACTTAGAACCTCTCTAGGCCTGACTTTATCTGCAAATTAGAGGTTTAACCAGAAGCTCCTTTGGCCCTAAGGCCATATTTCTGTGAGGTGAGGCTGGCTGTTTTACTGAACCACAGAAATATGATGAAAGCATAGAATGTGAGACCTTTATAAGCCAGTGGAGACCCCCCTCTCACAGACCATCATTGTTTCTCAAGCAAGGTTGAGGGGTTCCACAGTTTGAAAATTGGACTTTTCTCCCTAGCAGAAGTAGTTAATGGGCAGAATTTCATTAAAGTTATTCTCCCATCATTTGCTTAAAACTAGTAGCACAAGGGATGGCCGACCATAAGATGGAATGAACAAGTAGTAAGTACAGATTTATGAGGGTAATTTGCAAATAGTTGGCTATGCTGAATTTGGTGACCTTTCTCTTCTTTTTCCTGGACTTCTGTGCTCCCATTTTTAACTTCGTGCAGGGAACTTATAATGTAGTCATATTGTTGCTATTTCTTTCATTCTAATTCAATTTGCCACTATTCTATAGTGTTCCCCAAAGAATATGGTATTTCTCACTATTGACTTCTCATTGCTTCTTCATATGAGTAAATCTGAGAACCACTGGTCTTGTTTTTAATACGTTTTTATTGATTTGAGAGAGAGAGGAAGGGAGAAGGAGAAAGAGGAACATTGATTAGCTGACTTCTGCACACCCGTCACTGGGGATTTAGCCTGGAACTCGGGCATGTTGTCCTGACTTGGAATCGAACTGGTGACCTCTTGGTGCAGGGCACGGTCTTGCTTTATAGAAGAAAATAATAAGGCCCAAAGCAGGGAAGTGACCTGGTCATGATGATACAGATAGTTAATGTAAATAGGACCATGGACCTGGGGACATCAGGCTCCCTTCCCAGAGTCCTCTCAACCCGAAATGGTCCGTGCACTGGGAAAGCATGGTTTAAGCAGCTTCTGCTGGTTAATAATAAATAAGGGAACCAGTTCTCAAAGAAACCAAATTTTTAAATTTGTTTGATAAATTTTATGATGCCCTTGTAAAAATATTTTATGAAACACTGTTTTGTTTTCTGTGGAAGCCATCCAAAGGGAAAAACTTTTGGTGAAATTTCCAATAAATCGTTTCACATTGTGTAACCACAGAACCAACTCACAATGGACCTGTCCTGTTTAATAAGAGACTGAGTTACTTCTTGGAGACAACAGACCGAAACAGGATGTCATACAGCCCCAGCATATGCAGAGGTCAGAACTTTGACCTCCAGTTGCTCTTGGAATGGAACCAAAGTCACACACACAAACACACACACACACACACACACACACACACACACACACACACAATCTGCTTCTTCTCCCCCCCATCCCCCCATGCCCCAACTAAAGGACTGAAACATAACTGGAAGTGAAGGGCCTATTGTCCAGGAAGATCCAATGCTGAAACCCCTTACCATAAATGCCCAAGTTCCAAGATCCTCCATTTAAAACTCACCCTGCCAGCATTTCCAAATGCATGCATCCCAACCACTCAAAACCCTTAACCTAATACAGTGAGCAAGACGTATTCAGATTCGAGGCACCATTAGGTCTCCCATCTTGGTTGATGCCTTCTGGGAAATTGGGGAACCCTACTATGGTTGGGTTGTATGGGGAGGTTTTATAGGAAAAAGACCTTATTGCCAACATCTCAGTGTGAAAGAAGATGGACTAGACCATTGCAGTGTGAGTGCAGAGGAAAAGCAGTTGATGAGCGTGAGGGCTGGTGCATGTTACAATCCTCAGACCCTGGTTATGGGGGAGGAAAAACAGAAGGTGGTGCTACCCATACTATACATATGGGAGTCTGGAGAGACTGGTTCAGCGGAGTAAGAGTGGGGTTACAGTGAACTCAGGATCAGGTGTGCAAAGGAAGAAAGGGCTGAGAGAGAACAGAAGCAAAACAGGTTTGGGCATCATTGATGGAGAGCTTACTTGGGACCTTGGGAAGGAATAAGACATGAAGTGAAGAACACTCATGAGAATAACTTAGAAAGGAGGGTGAGTGGGGTTGAGAGATGGCTGTACCTGTAAGAAGGACTGTCTCATCAATGAGGCATGACTTGCCCAGTATTAGCCCATATATATATGAGAATTACAGGAAAGCAGATCAATAAAACATGGCTAAGACAGAGCTAGCCCAAAGAACTGCCGATTCCAACTCTATTGGCTGTTATAGATCCAGGGAGATTCACCACTGAGTTTCTAGTTCTAACACGAACTAAACTTGATTATTTGGCACTCTGCAGGGAGGAGATGCAGGGAAAACTATGGCCGAAGAACGAGTAATGGTTAGATGGAGCATTTTATTATATCTTCCAGAACGTTATTCTTTATGCATTCAAACTGCCATCCAAGAGCTCATTCTTGGTTATATTTCTGCTGATGTCAGAAGCATCAAATGTGGTTTGCAGGCGTCCACTCCCAACTCTGTCTTAGGCCTCAGATCACTGGGACTCTGCTCTGGGTCCCAACTCTGCTGATCAGGTCCATCAGAACAATCAACAGGATGCAAATATGCAAAACTGTAGATAAGAGAAGAGAGAAAGGAAGACTTGAACTCATTTGGAAGTCAGGCTTGTTTTCTTCTTGATCCAAGCAATGCTTTCCTGCCTTATTCACTTGGCAACAAGATGGACTCTAAGGGAGAGTATAAGATGGCAAAATTAGGGCATTCTGGAGTTGTAAAATGCCATGAGAGGTAATAATAACTATAATGATAATATTAATAGTGACAGCCGCAGTGGTGTACACCAGGGGTAGTGGCTGTGGTAACTGCAGTAGAGGGTTCATTGAGCACTCAGTGGATGTTTTCTACTTTATAAAAGTGGCCTAATTTAATCCTCATGATCATAATATTCTTTTAGAGATAAGGAAACGCAAGCTTAGAAAGGTTAAGTACTTTATCTAATTATATAGCTAAAGAAGAGCAGAATCAGAATCTGAAGCCATGCACTCTGATAGTGGAGGTCGTACTTGTAAAGCACAGCTTTGCATGGCCTCTTATTATTAACCACAACTCCAGTTCCCTGATTGTCCACCACAATCCAGCCCTTCCCATTCATCAAGGCACTTAATCCCCCAAACAACCCTCCAGAGAGAGGAATGGAGAGCAGGCTGCCCAGGACTGGAAGGCCTGGGGGCCCTGGAGGCCCTGGAGCCTCCTGAGTTAGAGCAATACCCACCAGGCTGGCCCTGAGACCCAGGGATTGGCTGCCCAGAAGGATTCTCCCTCCTGTTGAATCTGTGACCTTCCCCTTCCCCTCCTATCCCTCTTCCCCCAGCTCCCATTCATCACAGTCTGGGAATCTGGCTCAGGCCTTTTCTTGGTGCTTGTTTGACCCGATGTTCTAGCTGATTACTTAGCCTTTAAACCCATGAGGAAACTGAAAATGAATTATAGGTGACAATGGACGGTACCTAGATTCTATAACACATGTTTTTGAATAAATAATGAATGAATTTAAAAGTGAATGAGCAAATAAATAAGCAAATCTCATTGCAATTTATCTTACTTCTCCAGCTCAGGTAAATAGTAATACTAATATTTATAACTGCGAGGTACTAAAACAAATTTTTTACATGGATTATTCATGTCGATTTTATTTACAAAGTTCTCTGGTCTCCATTCTTTAATCTTTTTCTAGACATATTTTTGAAACCATCTAAACCTTTTTCACTTTTCCACATTCTTGTAAATAACTTAGGAATCCAAACATCTCTGCATATGTAACTTCAGCAGTTCATAAGTCATATCTTTGCAGGAAAAAGGTTGTGTTTTTTGGAATCAATGACTCCATATATTCTTTCTTACCTACTCACCATAGAAGACTTGGATGTTGTGTATGTGCATATATGTATGTGTATATATATGTATATATAAAATGTATTCATGTGTGTATGTATGCATATGTGTGTGTATGCATGTGTTAATGAAGGATCCTGGAGGAAAGAAAGCTGGGCAGGAAGAGTTTCTGTGCTGGTTCCTCTGAGTTCCTATTCCACTCCTCCCAGTGGGCAGTCCATTTAGTAACATCAGGGATCTTAAGAGTTGGTGGCAGGAAGGGGAAGCAGAAAAGGCTGTTGTCATCAGGAGAGGCCCCAGGGCATTCCACTGTGGTGAGTGGTGATGGTGAGTCTTGTGGCCCCAGCACAGGACCCCAGGTGGCTTTGGTGGAACCCTAGCATCTCTCCCTCCCTCACCTTAAAAAGGGGGGATTTCGCTGAAACCGGTTTGGCTCAGTGGATAGAGCGTTTGCCTGCGGACTCAAAGGTCCCAGGTTCCATTCCAGTCAAGGGCATGTACCTTGGTTGCAGGCACATCCCCAGTAGGGGGCGTGCAAGAGGCAGCTGATCGATGACATTGTCTCTCATCGATGTTTCTAACTCTATCTCTCTCCCTACCTCTCTGTAAAAAAATCAATAAAATATATATTTTTAAAAAAGTGGGGGATTTCTCCCTAAAAGTCATGGAGGAAACTTGTTTGGTGCTTCTCTCTCATTTGCTTATTTGGGGATATTTCCTCTGACTGTCCTGCAAACACCTCCAGCCATTCCCTTGCCTCAGAGGAAAGACAGGTACAGCTAATCATGTTAGGATCTTCCCTTCTCCCTGGAAGAAAAACACAACCCAGTGTAGACCTCTAGGAATTAAAAGAGTACAGGAAGATGCTTCCAAGTGGAGATATTAAAATTCACCTGCTTTCGTGCCCTAGCTGGTTTGGCTCAGTGGACAGAGCACTGGCCTGCGGACTGAAGGGTCAAGGGCACATGCCTGGGTTGCAGGCCCAACGCCCAGTGGGGAGCATGCAGAAGGTGGCCGATCAATTTTCTCTCTCATCATTGATGTTTCTGTTTCCTTCTCCCTCTCCTTTCCTCTCTGAAATCAATATATATAAAATAAAATTCATCTGCTTTCTGGAGCTCTAGGGAGATCCTGGTCAACAAAAGAAGAAGCCCTCTTCTGCACTTTCCTCCCACCCCAGGGCTTTCAAAAATATCTACTGGGAATGTGGTTGGATAACGTTTTTATTTTCTAGCTGACTCCAACCCCCACCACACATCTATATTTTCTCCAACTCTTAGCTTATTCCCTGTTCTAGTTGTAACCACTTTGGGGCTCATGACTCACAGAGGATGTGGAACATAAAATAGAGGAAGGAGCCTCTGAAGTCCAGGGCAGTGGAACGAGCGAGTAAGGACTCGGCTCATAAGTGATAGTTTTGGAAGAATGTCTGGTGGTTGCTGGCTGGGGAGATTGGATACAGGATGGAGAGAGAGTTAGAAGGGAAATGATGAAAATTTAGAGTTTCCATGTTCTGACTCTTTTCTTGATCCAAGCCCTGGGCTGGGCAATGGGTGAACATGGCCGAATCCCAGTTAGGTTTATGGGTATAGAGAGCTGAGGGGCCCAAAAGGACAGGTGGTGAGACCCAAGAGAAGTCACCTGCCATGGGAGGTGGCTTAATGGTCCCATTAAGGATCAGAGAGGGACTCAGGAGAGGAAGGGGGCTGGGCACTGAGGGTTGACTGTGTGGATGGATGGTGAGGACTGGAAGGAATGCCAGGGAGACTGACAAAGGGAGACCCTCTCTCCTTGTCATATAGGTTCTCCCTGGAACTTAGGTACAGCTCAGGGAAAGAAGAGACCCAATATGGACTGCAATTATATTTTACCCAATTCTGTATAATGGAGACTCAACAGAAAAATTAAATTGATAAAGAGAAAAAGGAAGCTCTGTTTCTCCTCCTGAGTTTGAGGATCAACAAATCCTACTAGATAAAGAGCTTCTGGTGTATCGGGCTCAGTGCTCAGTGATTTACAAGTTCGAGGGGAGTCCTAATCAGTGAAAGAAGCACCTCTCTTTAATCTTGACAACAGCCGCAGGAAGTGGCTTCTGAGAAGGGTACTCCCAGGCCCAGAGAGGAAAAGTAACTTGCATAAGTTTATACAGTAAATGGCAGAGCTGGATTGGAACCAAATACTGATACTGAGGCACATGTGATTAATCCCAATGCTTTACTGTCGCCCCTACATGCCAGAGGCAGAGCCGTGACTGAATGGGGATCAGGCCAAATTAGTATGGGTTGCAGTCCCTGGCTTCCTGACCCTGTCTGGAGGGGTCTCAACCCAAATGGGCCACAAAGGATCCCCTCCAGCTAGTAGTTTCCTGCTATCTCAAGCCCTGGTCGTAACACACAACACTTACCTTCCTCCCGTTCACAAAGAAAACCAACTCATCAGATCGCGACAGGCCAAGCATCCCACCTGTAAACAGATTTCACCTTACGGGTGGTTATGCTGTTTGGCACCACGCCGGGGACTGAGCACAAAGTATTCAGGTCAAAGCACTGAAATCCTTCCTTGTGTGGAAGCTGGCAGCTGGAGTCCAGAGAGCAGACTCCTTGGCTTCGTGGCCCTTTAAGTCTAGAACACCTGTGTGGTCCCGCCTCTTACCTTGTGCCTCACTCTGCCTCCCACCAATCCTGGCTTCAAAGCTTGCTCTGTGCATGGCCCACACTTCTTCTTGCTTACTCTGGGGTTGGAGGGCCTCAGTGTGAAAACCATACACAACCATTTAAGCTTTAACCCACTTTGTACATTGCCTCAGCCCCTGGATGGGTTTCTTCTTCTCAAAGAGAGAGAAGTGGACCTCTAATCTCATTCTGATTATAGAAATGTCTCCTTGTAGGAAGTCATATGGACAATTCCAATCTGTGTCCTAAAGTGGAGGTGTTGGGTGCTGCGTTCACCCAGCCCCTCTTTACCCTTTCTACTTCCTCCCCACCCACAGGATTGGTCCACTGGAAAATAGTGATGTAGTCAAGGCAACCACTTTACAGATGAGTAAACAGAGGCTCACGTAAGTAAGATCAGTAGCTCAGGACCATGCAGAACATAAGTGGCACAGTGGGAACTATAACCAAGGTCTTCTGGATTTAAACACCTGGGGGTGTATAGACAGATTCCTTGATCAAAAGAACAATATCATTTTGATCTTTCTGAATGTCTCCAGTTATATGTCTGGAGCTCAACTCAAGCAATTCTTATTCTATCAACTGAAGCAACACCCAGAACTTGGCCTCACATGTGGGCTATGCAGGTAGCTGCTCAAGTAGTTTCAGGAGAGGAGGCAAGACCTCTCTGTCCCCCAGCTCACTTCCTTCATGAGTGTGTGGAGCCCTGACATGCCATGGTGAGAGTTAATCCTTTGTCTTAAGGCAAACTCACTGTGTGACAGTGCTTCAGGCCAGAGACAACAAACATCTGGTATCCTCTAGACCTGGCTAACTAAGGAAGATCTACCTTCCCTCTTGGTCGAGATGTAGCTTCAGAATCCTTCCCACCTCAGAGCTAGTCCAGAAACATTCCTAACCAAATGCACTTGGAAGCTGCCAACTTTCTTTGTAACTCAATGTCTAGGTCCAAGGCCTTCTCCTCTTCGTCCATCTGTGGAGATGAGTGTTTACGTACATGTGCACGTGTGTGTGTGTGTGTGTGTGTGTGTTTCACATGTGTTATACAGTTGCTGAATAAATCCACAAGAGGGTTATGAGAGACTTGAGATGACAATGCGAATAAGGTAGGGCCTTGGATCAGATTTTTTCAATCTTTCTACTTCTGCTGCAAATCGCCCAGTAACTCTCTGAGGCCTGGCACATGAGGACAAAATTCCTAGGCCCAGAGGCAAAGGTTTCCAAGATTTGTCCCTATTTCTGGATTTAAGCCCTTTTGCTCTTCAAAAACTACTACTCTTCTCATCGTTCTTCTGCCTCAACGATTATTCTCCTTAAAACCTTCTACTGACCTCCCAACACACCTAACAAACGCCATAAGCTTTCCATGGAGGCCCCTCGGGACTGGCCCTACCCCTTTCTGTGAGCACATCTCCAACCACTGTCTCTTTTGTTCATAATTTCAGCCACCCTGGTTTTCTCCCTGCTTCCTGAATGTGCTCATTTCTTTCATGTCCCAAGGCCTTGGTGCAAGTTATATATTCTGCCTTGCGTTCTGTTTTCTCATTCTTTGGCATGACTGGTGCCTTCTTCTTATGTAGGTCTGAGCTCTTCCTTGATCACCCAGTCAGAAGTCGCACCTCCATCATGTTCTCTTCTACCACCCATTTCATTTTCTCCAGAGCTCTCATCATGACCTGATGTGGAGTTTTGTTCACCTCATTTGCCTTCTCTACTAAAATGGAAGCAGGGATGTCACTGTATCCCTGGGCCTAGGATTGTACCGACCACAGAGCAAATGCCTAGTAAGTATTTGTTGAGTGACTGAAAAGGCTCTTCCGTGGCTGCAAAGAGTTAGACTGATTATCTAAAAATACTTTAAATGAAGAAGGCATCCTTCATTCACTCATTCATTTACCCAATAGATACTGGGCATCCAGCTTGCGCCATGCCATATGCTAAGTAGTAGAGGCACAGTGGAAAACAAGATCAACCAGTGTTCTTCCTTCAAGGAGTTGGTTCATAAGAGAGAAAATTAACCTGAGGTAGAATATTTACCATTGTGAGAACACAGAACAGGGAGAGGAGCTTTGTTTTTGGGGAAGGGACCACTGGGCCTGAAAGATGAGTAGGAGTTGATTCTTTTGAGAATTGGGAATGGAGGCTGGGCAGGCTGGGGAAGGAGAGAGTGGAGGCAAATGCCCTTCTATGGCTGCTTGCACTCCTGGGAGAAGGTGATCCAGGCATTGTTTTTAAGGGTCCAGGGTCTCTCCACCATCTCACTCTGGCCCTTAAAAGAGGGAAGCAGTGAACATACAGAGCACACGTTTCCCATTTACAGGATTGGGATGCTGCCAACAAAACCACAGATCATGGTGTGTCCCAATATTTATAGGAAGGAATCCTCCAGCGCCAACAGAAAATGCAAGCTGAACATTTTCAGCCTCAGGGCTCTAAAGTCAGATGATGGCATTAGAGTTATCAAGTATGAAAGTACTTCGGATTAAGGGAACCAGATATGTTAATTTCTGGGAAATGAAAACTGACCTTGAACAATTTATCAAGAGTTTTCTCAAACTTGATCCAACCAGAGAAACTTTTGTTTGCATGAAACCTTATGTGATGTGAACAAATTTAACAGGAAGGCTAGTTGGGTGGGCTGGGGGTGGGGCCCGAAGTCCTGTGGTTTTCTCACCTTCAGAAACCCCAGGGCTCTGGGAGGCCTAAAAATCACTCAGGGCACAACGAAACACCAGGAACCACCACAGGCTGACCGCAGCCGAAGGCAGGCTGCTGTCTCCCCCAAGGACTCCTCTCTGATCTTGTTTCAGACAATGGAAAAAAACAACCACTGATTTTTTTTTTTTTTCCTTTAATGAAAAGAGAAGACTGAATGTCTTCACTTTTAAATGGATTGTTCTGGTGGGTGAGAGAAACTCCCACCTCCTGACTCAGGGATTTGTATATTTGTTGTAAGAAAGGTCTCATGAATTAGTTACATCAAAGAACCCTTGTACCCAATGACGGAATTAATATTGGAAATGACATTGCCCTCCCCCGCAACCAAAACAAACCTATTTCTAAAGGGAAAAAAACACCACATGGTAACAAATCCTGCTTGCTAATGTCAATGGAAAAGTACTGGTCCCGCTCCCGTGTCCTTGGTGTGCTGCCCTCTGCTGTGAGCTCTTCAAAATCCAAAGATGGAGCACAGGTGAGCAGACCAGGAGTGAGTGGGCACTTTTTAGGACCTTGATGGTTCATTAAGTGCCCATGGTCCAGACCCTCCATTCTCAACCTTATGGACTACGAGGCCTCTTCCCTTCCCTCCCAGCTCCAACCGTTTCGTCTCTGCTGAGCCAGGTGGCAGCTGGGCTTATGGGAGGCTGGGGACCAGTGAGGCCTCGGGCTGTGTGTAGGGGGGTCCCCTCTAGTGCCTGTAGGAGAGGTTGGTCCTTCAGAATGTGACTGGGGAATGGAGAACTTTTGACATTAGTGTGCAGAGGGCAGAAGTGCCACACGAGTCACCTAATTCCTTCCTGCCCTGAGTCTGGGGACCAGGCCTGGAGGGTAGACCATCTGGCCAAAAGGAGAGTATTTTCAAGCCTTCAGAAGTGGGACATCCGTGGTTCCTGCCATCCCTTTCCTCTCTCCCATTTCTCCTTGGAATGGGACAGTGTATCTTATATCTGTCCCACCACGCATTTTGGAAACACATAACATATTTGATATCACAGGTTAACAGTTGGAGAGCAATTTGCCTGCATAACCTGAGAGAACATGAATTTGGGGGTGTGGGAGGGTGGGTAGGCATGTGTTAACGAAAAAAAACCCATTGAAACCTGTAAAGAATTTTTGTGAGTTTATTTGAGCCAAACTATTGACATATGTCGGGAAGCAGAACCTCAACAGATTGAGATAATGCTTCGAAGAATGGCGGGGTTACATTTCTATTGATACAATGAAATCAAAGGAGGGACATAGGTGGGTTACATGAAATTCATTGGTGATGGAGTAAGGAGGAGGGAGAAAGCAAAGCGGTGGGAAACTCCTGAGATTGGATAAAAAGTAAAATGATGGACAGGTACTCAGATGAGTGCTGGAACAATTAACATGATAATGAAGGAATTTGTGATATCTGTTCTGGCACCCACCATATTTGGTTGTGCCCCAGGGGCTCCGGAAAAAGGGAAGTTACAAGTTACCCAGACATCTCATAGATATGTTATCTTAGAGGCAAAAAAACAAACAAACAAACAAAAAAGGCAAATGGGCTCAGTAAAAAGATCGAAGTTGATCTTTGGGAAAATATCAGCCTAGAACATGACTACCCACTATAACCTGTTTGTAGTTAAATACTTAATTTTCAAACCATCTTTTGTGGTTATTTTAGGTTTCTAAGTTTGCAAGACTGCCATGCAGGCCTCCCCTGAGCTTGTCAGTTTAGCATGTGGCTCTTTTCTTTCACACATGGAATGCTGTGGACTGAATGTTTGTGTCCTCCCCAAATTCATCTGTTAACGCCTAACCCCCAAGGTGATGGTATTAGGAGGGGGGGCCTTTAGGAGGCGACTAGCTAATGAGGACAAAGCCCTCATCTATGGGGTTAGCACCCTTTTATAAAGGAGACCCCAGAGAGCTCAGCAACCTTTCCTCCAAATCCAGACACAGTGAGAAGATAGCAGTCTGTGAACCAGGAAGCAGGGCTCACCAGACACCAAAGCCGCTGGCACCTTGATCTTGAACTTCCTGGTCTTTAGAACCCTGAGAAATAAATATTTGTGTGTGTGTGTGTGTGTGTGTGTGTGTGTGTGTGCTTTAAATAAATCTCCCAGTCTATGGTATTCTATTAAGATAAGACATGGACTAAGACAAAACCCCTGAAGATGCTGTAGATCTTCAGGATAACGCAAATGAAAAGAAGAATTTTGATTTTCTATTATACCTTTTAGTGAAAATTTGTATCCTAAAACATGATCATGCAGTGACCAAAACTACAGAGAGTGATTAAAAAATGCTAAAATTGCCCTGACTGGGTGGCTAAGCTGGTTGAAGCGTTGTCCAATACACAAAAACACAGTGGGTTCAATTCCTGGTTGGGGCACACATGGGAGGAAACTATTCCATGTTTCTTTCTCACACCGAAGTTCCTCTCTTTCTCTCTACCTTTTCCCCTTCTCTCTAAACATCAACAAAACATGTCCTTGGGTGAGGATTAAGAAATAAAAAAGCTAGAATTATCATTGACATTTGGGAAATACCTCATTTATTGCTCTGATTTGAGAGTTTTAAGGGCAATCATAAACTCTTTCATTTCCTAAAGGAAAGACAAGATTAAGACACCCGGATGGACCAAGGTGTAAATGTTGAAAGATCATCTCTGGGAATCTGAAAAAAACAAAAGAAAGGCAGATGGTTAGTAATACAGTGTTGTTATACTGAACAAACAAAACAGAAACAGAGAACAAACTGATGACTTCAAGGTGGAAGGAGGCTTGGGGGCTGGGTGAAAAAGGTGAAGGGATTAAAAAGTATAAATTGGCAGTTACAAAAGAGTTATGGGGGTGTAAAGTACAACAGAGGGAGTACAGTGAATAATATTGTAAGAACTGATGTATGGCATCAGCTGGGTATGAGAGGTATGGGGGGGGGGGATCCCTTCATAAGTTATATATATGTACACCTGAAACTAATATAATACCGAATGTCAACTGTAACTGAAAAATAAAAAACAAAACAAAAAAAATATTAAGTAGGTCAAACAAGAAAATCTGAAAATCACTGCAGTAAAATAAAAGCTGAAATTCAGAGCTGCAAAAATAAAAAAATTGTCCGAATTCTCCTGGCATGTTCAGCTCTGTCCCTCTACCATGCCTCCTGGGGAGCAGCCAGCATCCGTGACCAGGAGACCGAAACCCCCCCTCTCGGACCCGGAGCAGGCAAGACCAGGGAAGCAGCCTGGGTCCTGATGGCATCACTGGACTGCCCTGAGCTCCAGAACTTCCTTTTGTTTCAGAAAAACAAATCTCTTTTCTGTTTGTTATATGAAAAATGTAATTCGGAAGAAAAATTATTTGTTTTTTAAAAATAACGTCAGTATCCATTTTATTCTTACCAAAATCTAATTAATTTTCACATTTCTTGAGTCATAAATCTCCTCATTCTCATTATGTTTGGGGATAAAATGCATCTTAAACCCAGAAGCCCTGTAATATCAAAGGCCTACACTGCGGTCTAATGCTATACCAGACTCAATTACGGCTGCAGTAAGCAGTTGAATATAGAAGTAGTCTCTGATCGTTCTAGAAGTGTTTTCAGCAGCTGAAAAATGAAACTGTGTTCTGTGAACATGTGCCCAGTGACTTAATATTTTCATAAAAATTTTTTTATTAGTTTGCTTGAAAGATACTTTCCAAATAATTGAATAGATCAGATATATATTTAATCTAATTTGGTTATTGAAGAAATTCAAATACCACATCAACTCCATTTTGACCAAATATTTAAAGAAATAACCTACCATGCCCATTTGCTATTTTTTAAAAATTTATCTTTATTGCTCAAAGTATTACAGATGTCCTCCCTCCACCCCCTTTTTTTAAATCAAGGAAGAAATAAAAACCTCCTGGAAACAAATGAAAATATATACCATTTGCTATCAGCACTGACTCAGTAGAGTGTGCTTTTTTTTGCAGCTGGAAACAATGAAATATCATTTTAAGAAGTTCACTCACTTTACAGGCAGCTGCTTTAGAGCATCTAGGAAGTAGCAAGTGGAGGAAAAAAGAGAATTTCCGTTGAAAAAGACAAACATGCCCTAGAATTCGGTCACAGATACCAAATTCATACTGATAACCTGGAAGCCATGGAAAAGGGATCCCAGCAGGGGCCTCTCCTCGCCATCCTTACCATGTCGGTGAACTGATCCACACAAGCCATCCGAATCTCCTCAGGCGTCGCCGGGCTGTTCAGGAGGAAGGTGTTGGCCAACCCCCTCTCTCTGCGGGCAGCAGCCACTGCATCGTGGATGGCGAATAACACGGAGTTTCCCATGAACATTCCAGTCTCACTCAATCCCTGAGAAGGAGGGCAGAAGGCAGTCAGGAAGGCATGGCTCCTTCAGGACTTGTCATTTGTGTTGACACACATGTGCACTCGCACACTCTCATGCACACTCACCTCCTCCGGCTTTATAACTCTCAGAGTGGGGTGCATCTGAATTGCCAGACACCGCCCCCCCCCCCCCCCCCCCCCCCGCCCCCAATGCCGATTGGTGTGTGTGGGGAGTAGTTAATGAAAATGCCCCAGAACATCAGGGTGGCAGGGCAGCTAACAACACCTGTTTCCCTGTCCAGGTCCAGAAGACCAGAGCCCTTTGTGCCCTCTAGAGTGCTTCAATTTGGTCTCTGGACCAACGATATCTATCTGGTGTCTTGTGGCTGAAAACCGCTGCTCTAGGCCATTTGTGTTTAACTCAAACCCTCAGCAAAAGAACCACAATCTTTGTAGCTGAGCTTGAAAGATAGTGAGGTGTTTGTTGCTTTTCTTTGTGCTCACTTCTCTTGTGAATGCTGGATGCTTTTGAATGAACAGTGTGAGGGCATTATATTTTAAAGAACCCTCCCGTGCTTCTTGTACTGATTTTCCTTCTTTCTTCCTTCAAAGGAGTCTGGTTCTTGTTCTGTGTCCAGGGCCTTAGTAGAAAGATGGAACAAAAAGGGCCCAAAGCAGATAAAGACTACCCTGGGCTGTGGCTTTTACTCTGAGGCAAATGTGGAGGAAAAGGTGGAGCTGGCAAAAGAAGGGATTTCCTGTGAGGTGAGGAGGGGAGGGAGGGGAGCAAGAGCAGAGAGGTCCTGTGCCCTATTTGGAGCACAACTGACCCCAACAGGCGGGGTTGTGTCAGGACAGTCTTTAGAGATATCCCTGACCAGAGTCTGTGCAGAGGTGGAGAGAGGACCTATTCATATAGAAAGTCTCATCTTCCTCCCAACTCTGACTACTAGGAAACAGAGGTAGTCTCCTGAAAACCTGAGGTTAAAGTTGCCATGTGTCTGGCCAGAGGTGGGCTCAGAATGGCACTGCGGGTGGAGAAGTTGTGCTTTTGTACATGTGTTGGAGAATCTTTGCTGCAAGTCTACATGGGCCAGTTATACCCCAGGGCCATGGAGCGTGTGCGTCCATGGCTATTTTTTATCAATGGCTATTCACACCTCAGAGCAAATCATCCTCAGTGAGAAATTTGTTTGAAGCCCTTTCTAACTTGGGGAGAGAGTGGGCAGAGGCAATAGGAGCAAGAAAGGACTGAGTCTGGAGGACATGTGGGAAGGGTGCAGAAAAGAAGGCTCTGGGCTGGGGAAATTGGCCTACAACTTCAGCTTTACCTCCCAGTGGCACTTAGCTTCATGAGTCAAGATGTTTGACTTCTTGTTTTATTTATATATACTGAGTGGCCAGATTATTATGATCTCTGAATGCATAATAATCTGGCCACTTAGTATATATCCTATATACTGTAATAAAACGTTAATATGCAAGTTGTCCCCTTAACCAGGATTTCGACCAGCAGGCAGGCTAGCCAACCGCCCATGTCCCCTCCCCCTGGTCCAACCCATGAATGAATTCATACATCGGGACTCTAACACACACACACACACACACACACACACACACACACACTGACACACTGAGTTGCCAGATTATTATGCCTTCAGAGATCATCATAATCTGACCACTCAGTGTATATTTCATGGTCTTTCTCAAGAGTGAAGACTCCACTTGGGGTTCTGAAGGCAGTGAGTACCGCTCTGCCATGAGTTTGCTCTCCCCTCCCCTATCTCCCTCTTGGCCCTGCAATTCCAAGGAGAAAGCAAATTCAGGGGACTGTTTCATTATTTCTTGAAGGAACAGGTTATTATGGGATGAACTGTGCTCCCCTCCAATTTACATGTTGAAGTCCTAGCCCCTAGTACTCAGTATGTGACTATAATTGGAGATAAGGTCTTTAGAGAGGTAATTTAGTTGAAATGAGGTCTTTAGGATGTGCTTTTAAGAAAAAGAAATTAAGCCGAGAAAGAGAGAAAGAAAAAGAGAGAGAAGAGAGATAGAGAGATAGAGATGAGAGAGAGAGAGAGAGAGAGAGAGAGAGAGAGAGAGAGAGAGAAAGAGAGAGAGAGAGAGAGAGAGAGAGAGAGAGAGAGAGAGAGAGAGAGAGAAAGAGGGAGAGGGAGAGAGGGAGAGTGAGAGTGAGAGGGATAAGGAGAGAGGGAGAGGGAGAGAGGGAGAGAGGGAGAGAGGGAGAGAGGGAGAGAGGGAGAGAGGGAGAGAGGGAGAGAGGGAGAGAGGGAGATCCGACCCATGTGCCATATATAAAGATGATCATGCGAGGACACAATGAGAATGGCCATCCTCAAGCCAAAGAGAAATCTCCGAATAAATCAAGCCTTGATCTCATACTTCCAGCCTCCAGATCTGTGAGTAAATACTGTATATCTGTGTTGCTTAAGCCACCCCAACTGGCATTTTGTTATGGGAGCGCTAGCAAACGAATAGAGGTGTTGCGTTCTTACCTTGGATGAGTAGATGCCTTTGGGATTTCGAGACCACACCAAAGTAACATAGAACTCTTCTGGTATTTCTGTGACAGTGGGGATTTTGTAGTCATCAGGACCCCGAGAATAAAGCACACCTTCCGGGGAGTATTTCAGTTCTTCTGTAGTATATAATCCCATGCCTTGGATAAATGCTCCTTCAATCTACAAGCAAAAATGGCACAGTTTATAAACATATGATGTTGGTTGAAAATGTATCCCAATGTGATTGCAAATGGAGTTCTGAACCATACATAGTAAGTCATTCTTGAAAGCATTGCAGAGAACTTACACAGGATCTTTCAGCATCTGGTGCTTGCCATCCTGCCTGGCCCTCTAGACTTAGCTCTTCTTGCCCAGGTACCTCACATTCCAGAGACTCAGCACTCATCAAGTTCTGGGGGATTCTCCAAGCCCACCAGATTCCTTCAACCCTCCAGTTCTTTGTAAAGACAATTTCTCTCTTTACTGCTCCCCACCTCGGCTTCTCCACTTGGCAAACTACTCTCTCTCTCTCTCTCTCTCTCGTTTCACTCTGCCTCTCAGTGGCTTATAAATATTATGAGGTCTGGCTTTAATTAAAATAAATATGTTTTATTAAAAGCCATGTGATTTCTATTACCTACAAGCTATTATGCTCTGAGATAAAACGTTCACAGTCCCCTATAAAGGGGTTATCTGCCTCAAGGTTAAAAAACTGAAGGAGAGTTACATGTTTCATTCTATTGAATTGTAAAATTACACAATAAAGTAAACAAATCTAAATGCTAAATGTGGATACTTCCAAATGTTTGTCCCTAAAGGAAAAGATTCAAGTCCAAGAGTTCCAGTCTAACACATTGCTGGTTTTTTCTTTCCTTTCCCAATGGGACAAATGTAGGGTTTTTCTGATGATAACATTTCCCTTTTGGCCTTTGCTTAAGCAACAAAGAAGCAGGAATAAGCTGGTAAGAGCAGATAGGAAGGTGAAGGAGAGGTGGGGCCTGAGGCCAGCTGTGCGTGTCAAACTTTACAGAATCTCAGGAGCAGGTTAAATGGGCAGATTACATGTTCCCGCCCAGCAAGCTTCTGATGGAGAAGTTGGCCTGGGTGGGCACAGAGACCCACATTTCCAAGAAGCACAGTAGGTGCTTTCCTTGCTGAGTCGGAGAACCGCACTTTGAGAAACACTGAGGGACCAATGAAACGGCCCCTCAAAAAGCCCATTGGGCAACCTCAGTCAGCCAGCTCCTTAGGACTCAGGAAGGCAGGAAGCTGTTGGCAGATGAAACCACATGTCTGTCTGTTGGGTTTAAAGCCAAGTGCTCAACCTGTCCAGCTCCTCAGGTGTAGGCTGGGGCCTGGTTGGCAGGTTTGGGAAGCACTGATGCGGCTGGCTTTATTTTGAGTAACAAGGTTACCGGGAGAATAATGCAAAGCCACAACAACAGCAGGAAAGGCTTTCACTTAAAGCTGAAAAAGGCTTTGGGTGTGTTAATTTACTTGTGAGATCTAAATCAGAAATTCAGCCAGAGAGAAATTGTTTTTTTAAGCATTTCTTTCCCCCTTTTATTTCTCTAAATTGTTCAGTCTACTTAAATTCAATGTGCCTATGAATATCAATGGAGCTTTATTATTATGCATTTATATAATATCCCCTAATTATAAACATCAATGTGAAGAACATTAGAAGGCAGGGAGAATTATAAGGCAGGATAAATGACACATATTTCTGCCACGTAAAGACAACCACTGCTAACTTTTTCTTGAATTTTCTTTCAATTTTTTATCTATTTGTGTGTGTGTGCAATATATGACATATACTGCAGAGTACCTGTAGCAGGTATAAGCATTTGGAGAACTCTGGGAAATAATGTTCTGAATGGAATTGACCCAAAGTCCCCTCGGGGCGGTCTGGAGCCACGCACCTGCCCGATGTCCAGGGCCGGGTTTATGCTGCAAGCGGAGTCCATGAAGATGTCGGTTCTGAGGAGCTGCGACAAGAGAACACGCAGGATGGAAAAGATCATTTAAAAACAGATCTTCACGGCATCTGTCTACCGGCCCCCGGGTCCCCATGGGCAGTCAGGGTGATTATTATCCACATAGAAAACGCGCCCATAGAAACACTCACTCGGTGACAGTGGAGAACACCCACCCCCTCTTTACCTTGTGAGCCCCAGTCAGACAGTCGACTTCCACTTCAGAACAGCCTGCTCCATAAACAAAGTATGGCCAAGGCTCCCCTTCCCCCTTCTCCCAGTCCATATAGGTCTGGTAGTCTCTGCGAAAAGAAACCCGAGGGAGAGAGAGGCTCCTTCCCGCCTCGAGGCCTGATCCCGGGGGGCGCTCTGGGTCCTGGAGATGAACAGAGTGCTCACCCAGCCCCGAAGGCCTCTCTGACCACCCTCCCAACAAGGGTCTCAGCCCAGACACTGAAGAAGGCCCATTGGTGTCTGAGCCCTACTCTCCATCACGCAGCTACTGTGCTAGGCCATGGGGGTGTCCCTCCTTGGCCTCCCCGAGCTCTCCTCCTGCACCCCTGCCCATGACTGAAGGGCTGACAGGGGGCACTGCTGAGCACCAGCAACCAGCAGGTATCTGTGCACCAGGAGCCCCACCATCCCTGCCTAAGTGTAATCTAAACCAACGCAAAAGCATCCTTTACCTGAAATACCCCGTAGAGGACAGGCTGATGGATTCCTTGTAGGCTTTTTCAATCTGAAAGAGATGGTTGATATGAAGACATGTTAGTGTGGGGACAGCAGTGTAATTCCGTGCTGGGCTCCCCTCCTCTGTGTGCAGCACCCTCTGCCCTTCACCCCGAGCGAGACTGAGGCTGCCTATAGGCACAGGCCATGCTTCCCCAGGGCGGCGCCCTGGGACCCTCCAGAGCCGCACGGGGTCAAGTTTATTATTTTTTCTCCTCCCTTTTTGGCTTTTTAAATTAGAGAGAGGGAGAGACTAGGTCATATTCATTTGCAATAGGCGTGTACACAGGTAGGTGTATATATACATACACATATACAAACACATATATGCATAAGTGCCTATGTGTGCATGCATGCATGCATGTACCCTGTTTCCCCGAAAATAAGACAGTGTCTTATGTTAATTTTTTCTCCCAAAGTTGTGCTAGGTCTTATTTTCAGGGGATGTCTTATCTTTCTATGCGCTAGGTCTTATTTTCGGAGGATGTCTTATTTTCGGGGAAACATGGTAGTATGTATGTATTTTCACCCTGCTTTTTTCCATGTCCTTTGGTTGGCTGTCTCAGTATATTACATCAGCTTCCCTGCTGGAGTACACTGGGTAGAGCTGGAGATAATAATGATGATGAGAATTGAGATAATTATTATTAAAAATAGAGTAACCTTTTGGTATTTGGTATTTGCCGTGATCTCCATTACTCTGGTGGGAAGCCCAGGCCCTGTGGTTGGCAGGAACCTGTGCTCAAAGCGCAGTGACAGTGAAGGGTGTTCTGCCAGGTGTGTTCTAGGGCAGAACGAGCCGCTGTCACCCAGTTAGAAACGAGGCTCTTCAGTGCAGCCACGGGATGAACACAGACTCCCTCTCCCTCTCAGAAAAGCAGAAGCGAGTGGTAGTAAATGCTTTGCTTCTTGCGTGGGTACCGCCAACCAGCCACACTGAGGGCTTTACCTACCCATCCAGATGCATTTGCCTTCTTGGGCAGGCTAAGGCGGACCACTCACCCAGTCCTCCCACTTTCCCTCCGGGTTTTTCTTGATGACTGGCTTGAGTCGGGCCATGAGAATTTGGCAAGCGTTCTAAAAATAGGAATTTGAAGTGACATGAGAAATGAAAGGCACAGGGAGTAGCACAATATTCAATATTCAAATCAATTCAAACATAGATGCCAGTTTGTAAACCTGCTTCCTAGGCCTCTAGGCAGAGTTTCTCAAACTTGAACAATGTATGGAACCCCTTTGAAAGAAACAAATATTCTGTGGATCCTGCAGTGTTAAAATTATTTTTTATTATAATGATGTTTAAATACATGCTAACATAAAGCTAGGCAGAGCCGCCTTAGGGTTATAGCTCTTTTATGTCTACAAAGCAAAAACCCAAATGACAAAGCGTGCAGACTAATCTATTATTATATACCAATAAAATTTGAAATAACATTAATTTAGTTGATGGATAATGTTTTCCTGAAGCTGAATGGCTGCTTGGAAGGTGGAAAAAGTCTCAACTGCTACAACACACGTACTTAGCCGGCCATGAGTTTGACATGCTTGGTCTAGTTAACAGATCGATGATCAACCACTGAGCCACATGGACTGGGCTTTAGCTTCCTCTCTTAATTCAAATACAAATCTGCTTTAACATACTCTTCTCAGACTCAGAATAGCCCTCCAACCCTCTATTGGTTTCTGTTCCTTCTGTTCTATCATCCCCTCTCTGGGAACGGTCTCTGGCTTCTTATGCATTCAGGAGATCCCTGCATTCATAAATCTATCTTTGCTGGTTCATTCAGTCTTCAATCACTGACCTCATTACAAATGCATGCCTTCCAAAAGAGTAACATACCCAAGGCAAACACAAGTCGCACAGTTCCTGCCAGTCCAAATATCAGATGGCCTTCCTCTTGTGACCTGACCATATACTCTGGCGCGTAACTTTAGGCTCAACAATCTAATGCTACACTAAGGTAAGTTTTCCCTTGAACAGAGTGAGGTATAGCAGAGACTGCTTGTCATTCTTCTGTGACATCTGAACTCCGTTTTGTGTGTGGAGAATTTTTTCACAGTATATTTCTTAGTAGAGTCACCTCCTCCTATTGGAGCTCCAAGTGCCAGTTACAAATTTTTCTGGCTTTCTTTGCATTAGAGAAGATTTCAAAATGCACAAAAGTGGAGAGAATAGAACAATATTTCCTCTTACACCACTTACCCAGTTTTAACAATGAGCATTTATATCCCAACCTCACCCCAGCGAGCTAACATTTTCCTCCCTCCCCTTGGCTCCCTCTCCTCCAACCATCATGACCCTCGCAGCTCCTCAAGCACAGTAAGGGAGCTGCTCCAATTCCCTACACGGAGGGCTCCTGTCCCTGCTGCCTTCAGACCAGGTTCAAGGGTCACCAACCAGTGCCTAGCCTGGTTTCCTGGCTGCCCAAGGTCACCCTAACACTTGTACTTTCTCTTTCCATAACTTCCTTTATTTTGATTCATAGCACCTGCCATTATGCTTCCTTCTTTTTCTTCTTTATTTATAATTACCTAATAATTTATTATTCATTATCTGACTAATTTTAGGCTAAGGACTCTAAAGGACAAGACTGGCACAATAGCTGACAAATAGCCCCTTCACCCAAATGGGGTGCTTCTCTCTCCCCGAAGCAGGCCTTGCAGAAAAAGTGGCCACAGACTGCTCCTCACCAGCCTCAGTGGTGTCAAAGGGTTGGAGCTGAAGAGGCTGGGAGGTTGGAGTGAGGGACAGGATTGCACTGCGACAGGTTGGTGTGCTGGCATCTCCATCTTCTCAGGATGGAGTGGCAGGAAGGGCTTTCTCCATCGCAAACCCAGCGAGAGACACTCCACAGACACTCAGAGAGCTTAGTGTGTGCCCTCTAGAGGTGGGGGCCTACAGATCGGTGTCTGCTACTGTTCACAAGCCTGTTAGCTCATTGGGGGAAAGGCAGCCCTCAGCAGTCCTGGAAGTCCTGGGCCATCTCTGGGGGAGAAGTTGTACTCTGTCGGGATGGAACATGTGGTGTGGGTGCTGCCTGGGGTATATTTTTTCTATTTTATTGAATTCTCTATATTTAACCATTCCAGTTTAAGAAGACTCGATGAAGACAAAACCAAAATGGAATCAATTTTCCCTACTCGCTGCTTTCTTTGCTTTGTGGCATTTAAGAGGCAGCTTATCTCTATTTCGGTAGACATCAATGTACTAATGCTTATTGATTTACTTAATCCATTAAGTGTTGCATTTAACTTGGAGTTATTCAAGATTTTTTACCCCAAAGTCATTTTTCTTTTCTGTACATTGTACTCCCATAGAAATGACCTGGGATTTAAGAAGGATTCTGGGGTTCTGAAATGAGCAGATTCACCTTCCTCATGGACGGGCAGTCTATTTACATCTACGTTGCAGGCTTTGTTATCTTTGCAGCCAATGAAGCCTCAGCTTTTGCCATATGTTCCCTCTGAAAGTCTAATGTGATCGCTGATAGAGGGCCTGGAGCCTCAAGAAGCCTTAGTGAGCCTCCAAAACTCTTGGTAATCAAGCCCCCAGGGAGCCCTTTGAAGAGCTGCAGGCAGTGTGAAGGGCAGGCAGGTGACATGTTGCCACTCCTTTCCTTCTAAGGAGCGCTCTCCCCATTTGCTGGACAGAGCTCTGCCCAGAATAGCCGATGGAAGCCAGTGTGTGGAAAGGCTCCCTTCTGAGACTTCCTATATTTTTAGTCTTCAGATAAAGAACTTCATTTTGTCTCCAGTTTGGCTGGCAATATTTACAGAGCCCTAGAAGAAGGTTTCTGTTGTCAGCTGAACTTTACCCATGGACTTTAAAACAATATTATTCTTATATGTATTTTTTTGGTGTGTGCAACTATCACTACTATTTCCAATATTTTTTCATTACTCCAAATAGAAACTCTATAACCATGAAGCAATAACTTCCCACTTGCCCTTCCCCCTCTTCCCCCCCCCCCCCCGCCCGACTCCTGGCACCCTCTAATCACCACTTTTTAAAAGGACCCCATCTGTAAGGGCTTCCTGCAAGGGATGAGGTGCCTCAGCAGAAAGAGGCCGGAGGAGGCCTGGGTTTAGGGTGGGGCTGGAGCAGGTCACAAGTGGCTAAAGCCAGAGGAGAGGCACTGACCTTGCTATCCTTGTTCAGAAGGGACTCTCTAAGGAGCTCACCATGGTGTCCAACAGGGAAGGAGTCAGGTATAGCAAGGCCAGGCCACACCAATGCCAGCCTAGTGTTCTGCCTCTTTCTTCTGTGCCCTCTCTTTCTTGGACTTTACAAGGGTCTGGAATGTAGGCTAGGAAGCTTATGGGGGGCAGGGGTGCAGGGAGGGAAATCAGGGGAGCCAGCCCCACCCCCTTTCCACCTGTAGGCCCAAGCTGTTAAGTAGTAGAGACACTGCAATTGGAAGTACATTTTGGAATTTTGGACTGAACATTTTAATTATTGAATGAGATGGTTTACTCAAATAAAAGTGATTAATGAGTGTTTAATGATCTTAGGTTGATTAGAAAAATTGAAGATAGATTTCCCTCAAGGGGAGGGAAAAAGAGGCCCACAGGGGAAGCTTCAACCACTCGAAGTCTCGCAACCTCTTAGAGGAGCGCCTAAAACCAGCTGCCTGACCTCTCTAGGCTTCAATTTCAGTTCCCATAAGAGAGGGGGTGGGGCAAGGTTATTTCCAGCACTGTGACTGGGTGACTGAGAAATGAAAGAAAAGTCACCTGCACCGCTCTCCCGTTGATGTCTGTCCCCATGGACCCTGCTGTGAGGGAGGCATTTGGCACGGTGACTGTGCTTGTTTCCGACAGGTGGATATAGGAGACGGGGATGTTCAGTTCACGGCTAGCCACCTGCCAGAAGCAAATGAAAACCACCATTGATATCATTGACTCTAAGCTTCCCTCCCCCCACATTAAGAGCTTTGATATTTATATATATATATATATATATATATATATATATATATATATATATATATATATATATATATGTATGAGAGAGGAAAGAAGAGGGAGAGGGAGAGGGAGAGGGAGAGGGAGAGGGAGAGGGGGGGAGAGAGAGAGAGAGAGAGAGAGAGAGAGAGAGAGAGAGAGAGAGAGAGAGAAACATCAGTGATGAGAGGGAATCACTGATTGATTGCCTCCTGCATGCCCTACACTTTTAAAAAGGGATTTCTTATTTTAAAAAGTGGAAATTTCTTATTGCAAATAATCTCTTGCTCTTTCAACAACAGTATTAGGAAGATTGCTTTGAATTAGCACACATAATGGCCCACCATTGGTGTTGCTAAGTAGGTTGTGCATAATAAGAACATAATTTCTCATCCTATTAAACACATTCATTTCTAATGAAGATTTGCATGAACACAATGTAGCTTTGAGCAGTTGCCATAAAGCCGAAAAATACTTTATCTTTGAAAACTGGAATCACATTTTTCAGCAGACCTTGATGAAACTTGGCTCTTTAGTATGCAGGAAGAAGAATATAACATATTTTCTCAATTCTAATACCCACTTCCATCAGTCTTCGGCATTTATGTGTTCCTGATATCAAAATGAATGTGATAACTGACCTGTGCACTTAGTGTGATGGTATTTCTCCTGCTCAACAAGAAAGGAGTTTGTTAAACTGACTGTACATTGTGATAGTCTTCCACAGTGGAAAAAAAAAAAATGGATACTTATCTCACCTGGATCATTTTCGTGTGGAGGCCTTGTCCAATTTCAGAGCCACCATGAGCCACCAAGACAGAACCATCGGTGTAGATGTGGACAAGAGCGGCGGCCTGCCAGGGAATAATTATTATACCAGTTTGAAAAACCAAATGTTGCCCGAGTTTAGCTGAGGTTACCAAATTAACAGTTTGCTCCACTGAGTCAATCTCTCATTGTTTATACTGGAGACAAAAGCTATTATTGGTGGCTACAGACAACCCTTTAACACCCTCCAAACTTAGGAACTGCCCCTGTAGAGAAAACATGTCAAACTTGCAGCCCATGGGCCACATGTGGCCCACAACGAATTTTTTTGTGGCCCAGCCAATATAACGGTATGTTAGGAACATTTTAATAACAATTTCGTAATTTAAGTTTTACAATATCCTATTATACATAATTATTAATAACGAACTACAATGTCTGCTAATGACTGATTACTATCATTGTGTTGCATTCATTTCCCTTATGCATTTTCTATGCAGGCACACCATTTCTCTCCACTAATACTAGCAGCAATGGCCACGTCCTTAGCCTTGTATTGATTTGTTTGGTGTGTGCAACAGAAAATATTTTGCTTTTGGAAAACAAGAAAAATAAGTTTACTTGAGTTATGCTTATTAATTTGGACAGTTATTCAGTGTCTGATAAATTAATATTCAAGAAAATACTAATTTTTATTAAAATGTTCTATTATTTTATGTTAACGGTTACTCATTTATATCAGCACTCTGTATTCAACACATCTCAATCAAAACAAACCTATGAAAATTGAAGCTTTTTTTTTTTTTTTTTTTTTTGCAGCCATATAAACCTTGCTTATTTGGCCTGTGTAACATGCTTTGAGTTTGATGTGCTTGCTGTAAAGCAGTGTTTCCCAAACTTCTCTCATGATGAGAATCACTTGGTGGAGTTGTTAAAATACAGATTCCTGAATCCCAACTAAGAAGAGCTAAACTAGAATTTTGGGAACATATAGGTAAAATTGTACACATAACTAGTGCTTTCAGACAGTAGTATCAGGACTATCAAAGTCTCTACAGGAACTTTTAAACTTTGTATTTTCACTTCATGACCATCTAACATGAGTAATGATGACCATATTCAATGGCATTGCCACATGCTTTCAGAGCCCATTTTAGATTTTATGTTGTTGATTGTATAAGCACCAAGCAGGATGATTGTAATTGATGGGGCATATTTGAGATAAGAGGTAAATGGTGAGTCATCACACCCTATACAGACATTTAGGATTAAGACTTCAAAATGACTTGAAATGTAGCAGCAGCCAGAACTGCATGAGGATTTAGTTTTGGAAAAGCAACATCACCCACCATGTTAAGTTAATGTAACTATTTTGAATATTACTGGCATTTACAATACTACTTTCATTTAATTCCCAAATTCACTTGTGTTCTGTACAGGCATCAGAACTATAAGAAGCTTGTTCTTTGTTGTCATACACAGTTAAGTAACATTAAAATAGATAATTTAAGCAACTGTTGAGAGTCCACTGAATTTTTCCTTAAAAGGTGGTCTGTGTGTTTTTCTGGATTCAGAAATATTTGCTGGGGAGAAGGATTGATCACCTGATCCCTCCTTCCTTCTCATCTTACTTTCTACCTTGTGAGTGGACTCTAAGGAGGGGAGTGGACAGAGGGGATTGGGGCATCCTTCATTGAAACCATACAGGGACCTGTATTCTTTTCTTTGTGTGCATTTGGTTATGGGATATTTCAGAGATTAATGGGGATAGAAACAAGTAAAAAAAAATACATAAATAAATAAGAAAATAAATAATAACAGAAACAGAAATAGAACCTCACAAAAAACTATCTAAGGTAAAATGAAAAAGAAGGCACAGTAGTCATAGATCCCAGTATGGTGACCCTGTGTAGTCATGGAGCCCAGGATGGTGGTGACTCTGTGAGTCATGGAGCCCAGTATGGTGACCCTGGGTAGTCATGGAGCCCAGTATGGTGACTCTGTGAGTCATGGAGCCCAGTATGGTGACTCTGGATTTCTGTGAGAATGGAACACTTCTGTCTGTTTTCAGTGTTTTGAAAGCTCGGTCTTCAAATGACCCTATTGCTGTCACTAAGAAGTTAGGCAAGAAGGAAAGGGATCTTCTTGTTCCCTCCAATTCCTACATGGACTTGAAATTTGACCCCATACCTCAAGACTCATTTCTTCCAACCTCACCTGATTGTAAAAGGCCTCAGGGAGGGCAATGCAATATTTCATGGGGACCACAGCAAGCCCCCTTTTCTTCCAATAATTATTCTTGTTAAATTCCTCAGCATCCCTTTTCCTAGCATAAAATGAAGATTTCTCCAGACACTCTTTCCAGCATCTTCGCAGGGGCTCTGGATTAAATGTCTGCTTATAGGCTGTTTTGCTAATTTTCTTAGGCATGTTTATTTCTCTAACCTGAAAGACAAGAAAAAAGCATTTTAAGCATACATGCTATTCCATTTGTGAAACATGTGTTTTTTGTTATATACCTAACATGAAGAAAATCTTTCTAAAAAAAGAAACAATTATTTAAATGGATATAAATATGTAAGTACAAATGTAAACATATAAACATAATGACAACCATAATGATAATAACAATAGAAACTACTGTTGAACACATCATATCTTCCAGGCTGCAGACTAAGTATATGATCTCAACAACTTTACAATAATACTGAGAAATAGTAGGTGTATTATAGTCCTATGACAAGTTTTGTTACTGGTGAGACAAATTTCTCCTGACTCAAAATTCTTTTACTTATACCCAATGTTTTTTTATTCTTAACTGTTCTCATGTTAGCTCCTCAAAATCTGAACTATGGTAGGATGTTTGCACAAATGGCTGTAATGATGCCAATCTCCCTAGTCATGATCTTGAGTGGTTTCACACGGACTATGGGACTGGCCATATGACTAGCTTTGGACACCAGGACAACACATATGTAATCCAAGCAAAGACTTGAAAAGTGCTTGCATCATGTTCTTACTTCTGGAAAGTCTATGAACTAGAATGAGACTAGACTCAGTGTATATTTAATCCACTAAGTTTTGATTGACTTGTTGCACAGTAAAAGCTTACTATTGATACATAGACTATCTACTTTAATTGAATCTTACAAGCTAATGTAGTGTTGTCTGTAGGTGCTCAATATACACTGAGTGGCCAGATTACGATGATCTCTGAATGCATAATAATCTTGCCACTCAGTGTATATCCTTGAAATACTTTTTCCATGTCTACCTCTGTTTCCTTTCCTTCTGGAACCCCTATTATTCAAATATTATTTTGTTTTGTATTGTACCAAAGCTCCCGTAGACTCTTCTCCTGCTTTTTAATTTTTTTTTTTTTCTGGAAGCTGCTCTAATTTGGTATTTTTTTCCATCTTGTCTTCTAGTTCACTGATTCGCTCCTCTGCTTCATCTAGTCTACTCTTGATGCTTTCTATTGAGTTTTTCATGGTAGCGATGTCATTTTTCATTTCTTCTTGGTTCTTCTTCAATTTCTCTTGGTTCTTCTTCAATTCCTCATGGTTCTTCCTCATTTCTTCTTGGTTATTGTCAAATTTCTCTTCCATTCTTTTTAGCCATTCTATGATCATTACTGTGAATTGATGCTCTGGTAGGTTGCTTGCCTCTAACTCGTTTACTTCCTTTTCTGGTGATGCCTGCTTTTCTTTCATGTGCGGGATATTTCTTTGTCTCCCCATGGTCTCTCTTTTCAGGATGTCTGGTTATGTGATGTTCCTTCTCCTTTCCTTGGGTGATCGAAGAACTCCCTTGAATCCACTTGTTTGTGCTGATTGGGTGTCACAGCTGTTCGTTGGTCTCCTCTGCTGGGGGTTTTCCAGGCCTCAGAGAAGATCCTCCTTTCCTGGTAAGATGGCGCAGCCTTTCCTCTGAGCCCATAGCTCAGGGTGAGGTCTCTGCTGCCACAGTGCTGGTTGCTTGGTCATTATATCCTGTCCAGCGGGCCCTTCCTTACCTTCCTTTAGAGTTCTGCCGCCCCTTAGCTGCCAATCAATATTCCCCGAGCAACTTAGACGCTGCTTTTATCTGTTCTGGGACCAGGGTCAGAACAAGTCCGTCTGTTCAGTTGCCATCTTGTCCTCTCTCAGTGTATATCCTATATAATAAAAGGCTAATATGCAAATTGCCCCCTTGACCAGGAGTTCGACCAGCAGGCACGCCCGCCAATCGCCCATGTCCCCTCCCCCACTGGTCAGGCTGGCCAGACCCCACCCATGAATGAGTTCATACACAGGGCCTCAGAGGTCATAATAATCTGACCATTCAGGGTATATTTGAACCATTGATGGCAGAGTTTTTTCCGGGGATTCTGA
This sequence comes from Pipistrellus hanaki, assembly GCF_964339955.1. Classification (NCBI taxonomy): domain Eukaryota; kingdom Metazoa; phylum Chordata; class Mammalia; order Chiroptera; family Vespertilionidae; genus Pipistrellus; species Pipistrellus hanaki. Next base: position 73,302,957 of record NC_140510.1, on the reverse strand, counting down.
CTTATTACCTACCTCTTCAGGGAGTAAGTTACATTGATATGCCACAGCAGTTATATAAGCTTCAACTACCAGTGCAACCTGGGGAAAGCCAAATCCTCGAAAGGCAGTGTTGGATGGCAAGTTTGTTTTGCAAGGCCTACCCCGGCACCGGTAGTTAGGAACATGATACGCACTTTCAGATTTCAGCACGACGAACTCTATCACCTGAATGAAAACAAAACGGAACTTCACATCTATCCATCTTTCAAAATCAGTTATCCAAATTCTATCTCTTACACAAACCCTTCACAGAATTTTGTCTAATTTGTATAAGAGATATCCATGCAAATAAAGTGCAGCACATACAAATCAATGGGTAACCTATGGGAAGGGCATGGTTCTTATTTACCAACTCAGACTCATCAGGGGTGCATCCACCATTGATATAATATTCAATGTCGACAGCTTTGATCACACCATTGTTCATGAATCCAATCTGCAAAGTCACATGACAAAACCATTTTCTCAGCAGTTCGTTACAACCAGATCCTGCTGTACACAAACACATCTGATCACACGTGCCAGTCCATACCCAGCTTATGAACATGATTTGATGTGACAGTCATCGGAGGAACATCCCAGGGGGACCATGGGATCCCAATAGAATGTTTTGATTGGTTTTGGGTAGCATCCAAATAACCCTTGCAGTCAGTATGGAGTTTAGTAGTTGTTTTATGACTGATTGGTTGTCCCTGGACAATATTTTCAGCAGTCTCCTACAATTTTTGCTCTCACTCACTTTGTATTTTCCGAGGAGTGGGTGGCGGCCAGCAGTTATCAGCATGTCATCACCACGTTCTAGAACAAACCGGATTGGGCGGCCAGTTCTGTAGGAAGTGACTCTGTTAATACGCTGGGTGCTTCATAAAGGTGTAGAAATTTGGAGATGGTGAAAGGGGACTGGAAATAACCTAACTTAGTGGTTTTCTATGGGGGTAGCAACATACCTTAAACAACATTTTGAAAATTTGTGGGGATATTAATATGTAACAAACAAATAAATACAAACACAAAAACCCCTATTAATGTTATCCTGATTTAGTCATGTCTGAGAATTTACATTATTTAGTTAGGTTACTTTATTTTTATTTCTTTTTTTTTTTTTTTTTTTTTTGTATGACAATAAGGCACTGTATGAGAATTTTGCAACTGAGTGAATTAGTAGGTTATATGATGATGATGTTCACGTTGGATATTAAAAGGGGCATTAAAACACGTGCCAAAGGGGAATGCTGAGAATGAAAGGATTGAGAACCAATCAATAATCCATTGAGTTCTGTCCCCCCTTGCATGCAGACTCCCCGTCATAAAGTGCCCGTGGGGGACCCCGCTGGCTCCGGAGCGGATGCTCCACGGGCCCACCCCTCTGCTCACAGGACAGGCTTTGCTATGGTTGGAAAGTGCCAGTGAGCTGTGATGTTCACAGTGTTTCTTTCCGCAGCGATAATCTGGGATAAGTTACGTTTGTCCTGAACATACTTAGTGAACTCTGGTGCGTAAGGGGTTCACAAAAAGTCACGGCTATTCCCACTCCTACTGTGTCGGTTTCTTCCATCAGGATGATGTGGAGGTTAAGTGAACATTCCCAGGCGGCAGCCAACCCTGCTGTGTTTCATCACAGAATGTGTCCCTTGTAAGGTTGGGGCTTTGACCTGCCGTCCATTCAGCCACCTTATTTTGATTTATGTTAACTATTTATTTATTTAGTTATTTTAAAATTCTCACCTGAGGATATTTTCCCATTGATTTTTTTTTTTTTTTTTTTTTTTGAGAGAGAGAGAGAGAGAGGAAGAGAGAAGGAAAGACAGAGAGAAATATTGATGTGAGAGAAGCACATCGATTAGTTGCCTCCTGCACATGCCAGAACCATGGCCTGGGGCCAGGGAAGAGCCTGCAACCAAGGTACATGCCCTTGATCAGAACTGAACCTAGGACCCTTCAGTCTGCAGGCTGACACTCTATCCCCTGAGCCAAATTGTTTAGGGAAAAATGTTTGTTTTAAATTGTTAAAATAACCCCAACCAGTTCAGTTCAGTGGATAAAGCATCAGCCTGCAGACTCAAAGGTCCCAGGTTTCATTCCCATCAAGGGCACGTATGTTAGCTGCAGGCACATACCCAGTAAGGAGGTGTACAGGAGGCAACTGATGGATGTTGAGAGTTTCTCTCTCATCGATGTTTCTAGCTCTCTATCCTTCTCCCTTCCTCTCTGTAAAAAATGAATAAAATATATTTAAAAAATAAAACAAACATTTTAAAAATTGAAAGTCAATGTAGTTCATGAAGAAGTAATATATAGTTATGTCTGGGCACCAGTCAACATCTATAGTGATTGCATTTATTCCACACAACTATCTAGTGAACCAGGTAGATATTACTTTCTTCATTTTCCCGGGGAGGACACTGAGGCGCCTTGCCTACGGTGACCCTGACGGTTGGAGAGTAGGTAGATCAGTGCCCCTTTACCCTCATGCTAACCACACGGGAAGTGACAGCATGTGACCAATGGAATGAACCCCAGGGTGGGCGCAGGGCTGGAAGGACATGGGGGCACCTGTCCCGCTAGGACTTCTGACATAGTAGCTGGCACTGTGACTCTTACTTGTTGGCGGCCACAGCACTGACAGCTCCCAGCAGGGCAGGCTTGGTTATTTTCCCCCCAAATGCTCCTCCAGCTCTTTTTATGTGGCAGGCGACTCTATTCTCTGGGATGTTAAGTGCTGCAGCCACAAATTCCTGCAAGAGATAAGCTCGCAAAGTCACAAAGTCCAATTTAATAGGCTATTTCCTCATCCATGTTCTTCCCCTCTGCATAGTAAAAGACAGTCAGTACTTTAGAGAATACAGTACTTAGACAACTTTGAAACCATCATCACAACCCAATTTTAGGATATTTTAAGTATCCCCAAAGAAACCTCGTATCTATTAAGCAGCCACTTCTGAGCTCCCCCTAACCTCAACTCCCTGTAATGCCCCCCCACTAAGCAACTACTAATCTGCCTTCTGTCTCTACAGATTTGCCTGTTTAGAACATTTCATATATGTGGAATAATACAATGGTGGCCTTTTGTGACTGGCTTCTTTTGCTTAACATTGTTTCCAAGGTTCATCCATGTTGTAGCATGTACCAGTACTCCATTTTTTATTTTTAAATTTCACCCAAGGATGTGCTTTTATATTGATTTTAGAAAAAAAAGAGAGAGAAAAATTGATGAGAGAGGGAAACATAGATCAGGTGCCTCCCATATGTGCCAAAACCGGAATTGAACTGGCAATCTTTTTAATATACAGAATAATGCTCTAAGCAACTGCCCTCTCCTGCCAGCCCAATCACCCCCAATTCCCCCCTCTGATGGCCTGGTTGTTCGTCATTGCCCTCCTACCAGCCTGGTTGCCGCCAACTGTGCCCCCTGCCAGCCTGGTTGCCCCTCACTGCCCCCTTCTGCCATCCTGGTCACCCCTCTCTGCCCCCCTCTGCCAACCTGGTCACCCCACACAGCCTGCTGCTCAGTCATTTGGTTGTCCCTCCCTCATGATCCCCCTGCTGGCTTCGTTGCTTCACTCAGCCTGTTCAGTTGTCCGTTTGGTTGTTTCTGATGTGATGGCCTCTGGCTCTTTATATATATATATATAGAAATTCCCCTGTTCCTAGCACTGTTCTAGGACCTACAACTCCTCATTTCAGAAGAAGGAAATATCGGGGATTTTCTTTGCTTGCTTGGGGGTGGGGTGCGGTCAGGCTTTATAACTCAGCCACTAGAGCAGGACTGGAATTCACACACTACTGTGCTGGGCTGAAATGCCTTGGACATGCAACCATGCACATGTGCAACACAAGATGCAAAAACATGTATAGAGAGAGAACCAACACTCATCCACCACAAAAAAATTTGAATGCACATGTACTACTAATTCAGGTAGAGAAGCAATGCAATAGATCCATAGAAGGAAATGTAATTACTACGATTAAATTTTACACCATCAATTGCCATAAGGGAAAGAGGAACTTTGCCCTATATTTTAGAAGGGAGAAAACATTTCTGATCTCCTTAAAAGGTCTGCCCATTTAGGGAAATACTTGCCCACTTCCTCCATTACAGATGGTAGCCAGCGTCAAGTGTGCAGGGAGTTTGAGATGGAGAGTGGGAACAATCAAAGCTCCTCTAAAGAGGAATGCCTGGTGTATGGGCCTCACACCACAGTCATCTGGAGCCTCAATTTCAAAAAATATCCGGTTACCTGCACTTGGAGGGGAAACTGTGCTCCCACGTGTAACACCATTTCCTTATCTTCTTCTTTTGGGATAGCCAGGATGGTTTGTGTTTCCATGTAAAAATGTTCCTGCCCTTCCACGTGCATCTCACCTGTGAAGCGTGAACACAGGACAATGTTTGTCTGAAAGTCCCACACTGGGGGCTCTCAGTGGGGTTTGGTTTATCAAGGGCAAGTTGCTTCGGCTTATGGAGAAGTGGACTTTATGTCATTTGGTTAAACCAGTGTTTTTCAACCTTTTTTGGGCAAAGGCACACTTGTTTCATGAAAAAAATCACGAGGCACACCACCATTAGAAAATGTTAAAAAATTTAACTCTGTGCCTATATTGACTATATATAAAGTAATTCTCTTGAATAGGAATCAAATAAACACAAAGAAAGTATTTTATAATTACTTTATTATGAAATATTAAGTAAACAAAATAGTGAAAAATTATAAAATTCTTGTCTTGTCTGCACTTATGGCACACCAGGCAACATCTCGTGGCACACTAGTGTGCCGCGGAACAGCGGTTGAAAAACGCTGGGCTAAACCACTTTTCCTCATTGATCTTCACTGTGCCCAGCCAGCTGGGTGACCATGGCTAATTCAGTCCCCTTCTCTTGGGCTCGGTTTCCTCATCTGTCTAGTGCAGTGGTTCTCAACCTTTCTAATGCTGCGACCCTTTAATAACAGTTGCTCATGTGGTGGTGACCCCCAACCGTAAAATTATTTTTGTTGCTACTTCATAACTGTAATTTTGCTACTGTTAATGAATCGTTAATGTAAATATCCATGTTTTCCAATGGTCTTAGGCTCTACAGCAGCAGTTCTCAACCCACAGGGACACAAAGGTTTAAAATGGTAGAACTAGCTCTAGCTGGTTTGGCTAGTGGATAGAATGTTGGTCGGCCTGTGGACTGAAGGTCCCAGATTTGATTATAATCAAGGGCACATGCCCAAGTTGAGGCCTTGATCCCCAGTAGTGGGTATGCAGAAGGCAGCTGATCAATGAGTCTCTCTTATCATTGATTTTTTTTTCTCTCTCTCTCCCTTCCTCTCTGAACTCAATAAAAATATATTTAAAAATAAATAAATAAGTATGTAAATATATAATAATAAAAGTGTACTATGCTAATTAGACTGGACATCCTTCCAGATAAAGCTGGGGCTGCTGCCTCAACCCTCGGAGCCCCTTGCATGAATTTCGTGCATGGGGCCTCTAGTAAATAAATAAATAAAATGGCAGACTTGTTCCCACCAGTTTTACAGCCTGTTCTTACTGGTTTATCTGAGATTTTTGGCTTGGTTAAAACATTCTTAAAATTTTGTAGGCTGTGCCAAGAGAGGCATTTGGCTCTAGTTTAAAACTTACTTTAAAACTAGCCAAAAGATTCCTATATAGTTAAAATAAGTGAATTGCTTTTCCAGGAGTCAAAGAATTTTTTGAAATTATTTTTTGGGACAATAGAAAAAAACTCTCCCAAAAAACTCTTTCCCAAAACCCTTGTTTTTAGCATACCATATACTGACTTTAATCTAAATTCAAACAACGACATCATTTTTTACAATATGCTAGGTTTTGTTCTCAGGCATATCAAATTACAGATAATGAATTAATTTAATCACCATACCAATCCTTTGAGGCAGGTATTATTAGGAAACAGATATGAAAAAGGTAAATAAGCTGTCCAAGGCTACACAGACTGGAGATAACAGAGGCGGGATTCAAGCCCAGGCAATCTGACTCCCGGATCCACACTCTAACTACACCATTTCTCTATGTTGGCATTCTCTGTAATTCTTAGTCATTTCTGCCCAAATTTCAAATTCCCTTCATATTTCAAATTTTCCATTTGTGCTAAAATTTGAACTCCCATAATGGCCAAAATCCTAGATGACAAAGAGCTAGCAGCTTGTGACTCTGTTGCTCTTAGGGTGAATGTAAAAATGAAAAGAAAATATATTACTGTGTTTAAGAGAAAGGGCTTTTGGGTCATCTAGTCAAGAGCTCCAGTCCTGGCTGTATTATAAATTGAATATGAGATCTCGGTCAACTACATAACTTTCCTAAGTCTCAGTTTCTTCATCTGTGAAATGGAGCTACCGATATATGTTCCTTCTCAGAATTGATCTGCTTGAATATTAAATAGTAAGCACTAAATACATAGGAGCTTAAAATAGTTTTCATAATACTCATTTCTCAGGGGTTTTATTTTTGTCATTAAATAATACATGTAATATGCTCAGCATGGTGTTGCTATAGTTTGTGTTTATCTGGATTCAGAGAAACAAGGGATAGGGCTGTTTAAGGCAAAGATAACACTTTTTACTAAGGAAATTATATGCTTGGGGTAACTATGCACCATACTAGAAATTTATGATCAGATCACACTGTGAGGTTACTTTTGGTTACATTAGTTATGGCGCCCCCTTTTGGACCACAATCGTGTGCTTAAAAACATCATTCATAATAGTCCCAAGTTGAAACCAACAGAACTGTCCATGAACAGTAGAAAGGAAACATAAGTTGTGGAATATTTATACAATAGAATGCTCTTGAACAATGAAATAGAAGTACTGATTTATGCACCAACACGGGTGAATCTCCCACACATAATGTTGATGAAAATAAGTAAACACAGAAGTTACACTCTAGTTTCCATTTATATGAAGTGCAAAACTGGTAAACTCATCTACAGTGACCCCAGTTAGAATAAGACCTTTCAGGAGGTTGCTGACCTAGAGGTGGGGGGACAAGGGGTGGGGGAAGACAAGGAAGCTTTCTGGGGAGCTGGAAATGTTTTATATCTCCATGTGGGTAGTATTCACACAGACTGCTGCCTATGAACATCTTCATCAGACTAAAATTATTTGGGCATTTTACTTATTTTAAAGACATTTTTATTGATTTCAGAGAGGAAGGCAGAGGGAGAGAGGAATAGAAACATCAGTGATGAGAGAATCATTGAAGGCCTGCCTCCTGCACACCCTACACTGGGGATTGAGCCTGCAACTGGGGCATGTGCTCTGACTGGGAACTGAACCATAACCTCCTGGTTCATAGGTCGACGCTCAACCACTGAGCAACACCACCCGGGCTTTATTTGTACATTTTAATTGCGGTTTAAGTATCCCATTAGGGTTGAGAAGCTCTGCCTTAGAATTTCAGTATTCCTCAAACCAATGGGATGATTTAGTCTTTATCTTCAGAAGCTTCACTTTTCTGGCCAAGACCACGTACCTTCAATGATTTGATCCACATGTTTAAAGGCTTGCTCTACATCTCCTTGCTCAATCTTCCTCTCCTCAGAAAGAAATGAATTGTGCTCTAGGGCTTGCTGCAGGGGAAAAAGAAACAACAACAACAAAAAATAAGATTCTTGTTTTTATTTATTTATTTGTTCACATTATAGTAAGCCATTCAAACCTCAGCAAAATCCCATGCTCTTATTCTATCAGATCTTCACACACCAAGACGAGTTGAGCAATTTGGAGAGTCACAGAAATTGGGTTACAATGGATCACAGGCATTGGTGATTACTTAGTTCTGTTCAGCTCTGGGAAGAAGAGCAGGGAGTGGGGTGAGGGGGTGGGGGGGGTGCGGAGGACAAGGATATGTAAAACACAATCCTCCGGTTTGTTGAAGATAGCAGTTTGGTGTTAGGGGGCAACTTTGTGATGAAGGGGCAGATAATAGTCAAAGAGAGGCCAGGAGGAGGAGCCTGCTGGGTCTGGGGCTGCACAGGGATGGCCTGTGTAGGTGACCTCAGGTGCTGAATTGGATAGAATTAAGACAGTCAGAGAAGAGGCTGAAAATCATTTTAAGTCAAGAGCAACTCATAAGGTTACAGAGGTAAAAACCCAGCTGAGGGGCCAAAATGAGAACAAGGCTAGATTGGCAGTGGAGTTTTCTATCAAGAAGCAGTTGAGCCCTGGTCAGTGTGGCTCAGTTGGTTGAGTGTCCAGTGCACTGGTAGGTTCTGGTTTAATTCCCCGTCAGAGCACATGCTGGGTTGCAGGATTAATCTCCAGTAGGGAGCATGTTGGAGGCAGCTAATAGATGTTTCTCTCTCTCTGCCTTCCTCTCTCTCTAAAACCAATAAAAACATATTTCTTAAAATAAATAAATAAATAAAAAGGAAGCAGTTCTGCCATGGCCAGGTAGCTCAGTTGGTTAGAACTTTGGTTTCGGGTTCGATCCCCATGCAGGGCACATACAAGAATCAACAAATGAATGCATAAATAGGTGCAACAACAAATCAATGTCTCTTTGTTAGTTCCCTCTCTCTCTCCCTTCCTCTTTCTAAAAATAAACAAATAGATAGATAAATAAGCAGTTGGATGAGCTTGAGAGATGGAGTGAGGGGGATTATGAAAGATCTTGAGTTTTATACTAAGAACCTTATCTAAGAAGACATTGTGTTTTTATTGTTGTTATTTGTTTGTTTTTGTAAAGAAAAGTGATCTGGTGAACTATGTGGCTTAGAAAATGAACATGGTAGGTATACATTTTGAGATAAGATTGTTATTGTAGTAAATCTGACAATAAGGTGATGAGGACTGGGCTGGAGGGTGGGAAGGGGTGTAAGTGAAAATAGAAAAAAGGAGCACATTTAAGAGGCATTTAAAAGATAACTGGAAAATACTTGAACTTGGCATCGGTTTGGAAAAGCAGGGGAGAATCAAAGAGGATGATGAAAACTGTACCTACTAGGCCGGGCTTCATATTGCTTATGCATCTATCCCTCCATCACACACATTTGTTGAGTACCTACTATGGGTGTAGGGCTTGGATGGGCAACAGGGAAATAAGCATCAAGAACCATGTTCTTGACCTCATTCATAACCACAATTAAAAAAAAAATCACAGCTAACATGTGTTCAAAGCACTCATGTCCCAGGTGCTTTTTTAAAGCACTTTATTTGGATTCTCTCACTTAAACTTCATGATGACCTTTTGATGTAGGAACTTTCATAGTTCCCATTTCACAGATGCATTAAGGAACTTGTCAAAACTTTCATTTAACAGCGTGTTAAATGGCAGAGTCAGAATCTGAATCGGAGTAGTCTATCTCCAGAACTTGTCTTAAAGTAGGAAGTAGGCACGGAGATCGAGAGGACCCACGCTGTCACTCAGTCAATGGTAACCTGCCTCTGAGTGTCACAGTGCTCTGCACTTTCTCACGGACTCGTCTTGTATGTAAAGCTGTAAGGACCTTCCTCTGATGTTGCTTATCTATATCCTTAAGGCAGGCATTGGCAAGAGGCCATTTGAGGAGTCGTGGACAAAGGAAGGAACTGGGCTCCAGGCAGGAGAATTCTCAGTATCATGTCTCAACTTGGAGATGACACTGAATAAGGCATAGATGAAGCTCAAGTTATACTATTTTGTGACTGTAAGGGTTGGATTCTGCCAAAAGTGCATCACTCTAGTCATTCTTGAGGATACAAAGCAGCTCCGATACCTCTATTGTGATAATCCGAGGTTCTATGTCTTCATAAGCAATCTTCACTTTCTTAGCGGCCTCTTTCGCATGGGCGTAGGTATCAGCAGCCACAGTACAGACGATCTGACCCACGCAAATAACCTGCAGAAAAGTCACATGTAGGATGTGATTAGTTGAAACACAGAATCATTAAAAAGGATTTACTGTTCCCAAATTCTTACATTTACTTCCTGGGTTCTTGTGAACACAAGAATGGTTACTTCCTGCCTATGAGAATACATTTAAAACAGTGGCTTGAATGGGACTTAGGGGCTTCAGAATTGGACACAGAACTTGATTATGTCTGGCCTAGGATTGTCTTCAGCTGCAATCCTCACTGTTCCGAAATCACTCACGGGGATCTAGCCATCCTGAAATTTCTGAAGTCTGTTGGTTATTTTTATGGCCGATACTTTTATTGCTTCTGGGAGTTCTTTAAAATTTTTTTTTTTTTTTTTAGAAATCTTCCTTGAGAGTGCTTATGGTTTTTATGAGCATCTCAAAAGAGTCCTCACTTCAAAATGAGGTGGAGTTCTTGGTTCTCTGAAAGTCTTTGTGACATGGCATTTTTCAACAAAGTATTTCAATCCTAAGCAACATACAAATCACACACCTCGTTCTGTGCATACAAAACCTCTCCATTATGGTTATTATCTCCGGGAACATCCTCTGCTGTTATCACATCAACAACACCGGGAAGTGCCAGGGCTTCTGAAACATCAATTTCTCTAGGAGAAAACATGTAAAAGTACACATTAAAGTTGCAGGTGTAAGTGCAGGGTACACTATACTAGTACATGACTCTGCCAACACTGGGAAAAAGTGCAATGAACTTCATAACTACATCATGGGCAATTCTCTGCGTTGGTATTCTGACTCTTGGCCATACATTTTTTCATAACTATTCTTTAAAAATGAATGATTCCCATCCAAAAGAGGAAATACTTTTAATTGACTTACATATACAGTAGGTTCTCAGTTTAAGTATAAAGTTCTTAATGCATTTTAGTAACTTTTATAAGGACAGCTTTTGTTTCCTTACATGATCTTTGCATGAGCTCTGCTGCTGGTAACTACTGCCAGAAAGAGTTCTTGGGTGACCGGGGGTATGTCATCAACATACACGGCTTCTCCAGTGGCATGTTTAATGGCTGACTGGTGCATCATGGGGTGGCCGACTGGATCTTGAGGAGGTTGGTGGGGATTCACACACTGTTCATGAAAAAAGCCCGTTATTTTATTGCCAGACATTCTCATGCCCTAACAATTGGGTCTGTTATATTTGGATTACTTACAAGAAAAACTATGGGCAACTGGATATCTCTAGCTATGAGTCAGAGTTAATAAATATCCATTGAGTATTATGGTAAGGAATATATTCTTGGTTACAGGCTCTAACCACCTCCTCAGACATCCCCCCACAACCCCAAGATGACATTGTTCCTACCTCAAGGATTCTACAACCTTGTTGAGAAATCAGAACACATACATTAAAATAATGTGATCAATTTCATAGCGTAATAGAGAACAACATACACAGCTAATATGGTATAAGGAAAACTCACAGTTTCCTGGGAGATTCAGGGTGGCTCTTATTAAGGAGGGAAGACTTTCTAGAAGCAGTAAATGTTGAGTGAGGTTTTAAAAAAAAGGACCAACAGTGGCTAAGAAAAGAAGGACATTTTAAGTAAAACAGCTGGAAATAGTGCAGAGGAGAGATTCAAAATCAAATTCCTTGTGTAGTCTTGAGTAAAAACAAAACCAAAAACCCTAAACCAAGCAAATTGTGTGTGGGTGACAATGGGTCACATCAGCTGGTTTCAGTAGACTTTTATCTTTACATGTAACCCAAAAAAATGGCTATTGAAAAGGGGGAAATACATGATGTGTAATGCGTACATCTGAGTGAATAAACCTATTAGAAAGCAGAGACCCTACCCACCAACCTGGAACATCTGAAGTCCTCGGGGTGTTCCTATGGGGAAATTGTCTACAGCACTCATGAAATTTTCTGGGATATCAGGAAACTTCTGGGGATCCTAAAAAGAAGATTATTTGACATTTAATTTTACAATCTGAGTGACTAGCTTGGAAAAACATGTAGAAATATTTCAGATATTAGATGCCAGTTCTGCGGGGAGAGCCCTGAACTTCAAGTTCCCTAGGCTGGTAGTAGTTATTTGAAGAAAAACTACATCTACTTTTGTGCACAGAAAAGTGAATGCTATTTCCAGGAAGTGAAGAATTCCCTCATGACCAGGTCTCCTTTTTGAACGAGTGGAAGTATGTACATACTTCTAAATGGATCTGTGCTTTTAAGTCCAAGCCAACCCCCTGACACAACTGAGGGAGTAGGAAAGATGACTTGTGAGTTATCTACAAGATGTCCAATTACGGACTGTTCATGCTAGTGAAGAAACTAGAATTAAACTAAACTCCCCAGAACAAGGCAATGGCTACACAAATTATGGGATATCCATAAGATACAATATTATATAGTCATTAAAAATAATTTTGTAGAAGTATGCTTATTGACATTGAAAAATGCTCATGTAACACAATTAAGTGAAAAAAAATGTGTACAGTATGATCCTATTTTTTCAATTTAAAAATATTTAAAAAATGTATTCATATGTTAATTGTAGGATTTCTGGATTAGAGTTGATTTTTTAAAATTTTGCTTCTTTGCATTTTGAATTCTTCTGTAATGATAGAATATATGACATAATAAAGTGTAACATTTTAGAGAATATATGATAATATGTAAGAGATATAAAATAAAATGTATATTTAATAGGTTATATATATAATATATTAGATATAAACAGATTACATATTAATATACTGAAGATATTATGTAACACACTAGAGGCCTGGTGCACAAAATTCAAGCATGGGTACGGTCCCTAGGCCTTGTCTGCAATTTTCCCCAGCTGCTGGCAGCTGGCCCCACTCCCCTCACTGCGAAACACGCTTGTTCCCCTTTTGTCATCAGCTTATCGGAGCCTGCTGACAGGAGGTGGTGGTGGAGGTGGGTGGGTGGGTGGCGGGGGAACCAAGAGGTAGCCATTTCTGCCCGCTTGCTGGCTCTGCCCATACTGTAGGTTGTCCTTTGTGTTTGGGGAAACTGGGGGAGGCCTTGGCCTGGCATCACTCATATCCCTCACCACCCACCCCAGTACCCTGTTTGTCATCGGGTGATTAGAGCCTGCCAGCCAGCCAGCAGAAAGAACCGAGAGGTGGTCAGTGCATCTCACAGTGACTGGTTGAGTGGTCTTTCTTGTGGTTCCAACGTTAGGGTCAATTTGTATACTATCCTTTTATTATATAGGATAATAGGTTATATAATAAAACATTATAGAATATATTATAATAATACTAATAATAAGTAATGTTAATAACATAATAATAAAAGGGCTAGCTGAACTAAGAAAGTAAAATTCTCAGGCACAAAAAAAAATGTGGGTATAGTAATTTATACTACCATTTTTAAGTCAGTGCATGAGTTATTAAGAGGACACTCGGTTATGGGCCATATTTTGAGAAACAGCTATGAAAGTCATTTTAAACTAGGCTAGAAAAGAAAAAAAATAATTAATAAAAAATTAGACAATCTAAATGTCTAAAAATAAGGAATAGACCAAATAGTGGTACATCTTACCATAAACATGACGTACAAACTTATCTCATAATGTCACTGAAAAATATTTAATGACATTGAGAGATGTTTATATTATAAATTGAAATAAGCAACGAGTTCTATGTGACATATATACATACACATCTATAAAGAAGGTCTTAGAAGGATACATATCAAAATATTAATAGTGGCTAGCTATTGTGATAGGATTACAAATAAATTTTTCCTCTTTTCTGGCTTATTCACATTTTCTAAATATTAAAGTTGGGTTATTAAAAAATTTTTTCCTTAAAATAAAGGAAGATGTTATGATTTACTTACTGAAGGTTTTTTGGTGACTGAAGGTCAACTTGCATGCATGTTAGTACTAGTTATGCAAATTACAGGGCAAATAGAATAAGATTGTCCCCTTCTCAGCCCAATAGTGAAGGAGAAGAGAAGGAGAGGAACAAAGAAGGGTGAGGAGGGCCCCAAACTCAGTACCCTTGATGGATATCGAAAGCAGGCAGGGAAAGCTCTTTCATGTGCAGACTCCCACTCAGAATGTCAAGGGACCCAGAGACTCAGAAAGGTCGTTTACCATTTTATTCAGTCCTCGCCTCACTTTGAGGTAGAATTTGAAGAGTAAGCTGATGATGAGGGTTCGCTTATATTCTACCATGCCACCCTCAGCTCCTGGCGGAATGTAAATCTCATCCAGGACCAGCCGGCACGCATCGCTCAGCATTTGGTCATCCCATTGCCTAGTAGGAAAGAATGCAAACATTTCACAAAAGAGGCACTAAACTGATAGAACAAGGGAAGATGGAGAGCAATCTGTATCCATCTTTGAAATCAACACAAAATGTCCTTAAATATTGCATCTGCTTTATTTAGAATATGATGCAGTGAGAGGAACATCAATGTGAGGGAGAAACATCAATCTATTGCCTCCTGAATGTGCCCCGACTGGGGATCAAACCCATAACCTAGGTATGTACCTGACGGGGAATTGAGCCACAACCTTTTGGTGTATAAGATGAGGCTTCAACCAACCACGCCACCAGTCAGAGTGTGATGGGAATTGTTAAGATCTACTCTCTTAACAACTTTTAAATATATTGGGTCGGCAACTAAGTAATTGCGGGTTTCACACACATATGGCTTCAGTTGAATTTTTAGGTTTGCAGACGTAGTACAAATGTAAAACACATTTTGTATTTGATAGTTGGCTATTCAGCTGTTAATCAGTAAAAAAAGTTTTTTGATCTGTTTTGTAGTTTTTGTTTGGCGTTCGTTGAAAAATGGAAAATCAAAAGGAACATTTTCGTCATATTTTGCTTTTTTATTTCCGCAAGGGAAAAACGCATCACAAGCTCATAAAAAGTTATGTGCTGTTTATGGTGACAAAGCCTTAAAAGAACGGCAGTGTCAAAATTGGTTTGCCAAATTTCGTTCTGGTGATTTTTCACTCAAAGATGAAAGACGCTCTGGTCGTCCAGTTGAAGTTGATGACGCCCTAATCAAAGCAATAATCAATTCGGACTGTCACAGTACAACACGTGAGATTGCAGAGAAGCTTCATGTATCACATACATGCATTGAAAATCACTTAAAACAACTTGGCTATGTTCAAAAACTCGATACATGGGTTCCTCACGAACTGAAAGAATCACAGTTAACGCAACGCATTAGCAGCTGCGATTTGCTAAAGAAACGTAATGAAAATGATCCATTTTTAAAACGACTGATAACTGGCGATGAAAAATGGGTTGTTTACAACAATATCAAGCAGAAAAGATCGTGGAGCAGGCCAGGTGAACCAACTCAAACAACATCAAAAGCTGAGATTCATCAAAAGAAGGTTTTGTTATCAGTTTGGTGGGATTACAAAGGAATTGTCTACTTTGAACTCTTACCACCCAACCGAACGATCAATTCTGATGTCTACATTGAACAACTAACAAAATTAAATAATGCAGTTGAAGAAAAGTGGCCCGAATTGACAAATAGAAAAGGTGTTGTGTTCCATCATGACAATGCAAGGCCACACACATCTTTGGTCACTCGGCAAAAATTAATGGAGCTTGGTTGGGATGTTTTGCCACATCCACCATATAGTCCTGACCTTGCACCATCTGATTACTTTTTGTTTCGATCTTTACAAAACTCCTTGAATGGTAAAAATTTCAATAATGATGATGATGTCAAATCGTACCTGATTCAGTTTTTTGCTAATAAAAAACAGAAGTTTTTTGAACGTGGGATTATGATGCTGCCTGAAAGATGGCAAAAGGTCATTGATCAAAATGGGCAATACATTAAAGAATAAAGTTATTTAGTTCCATGAAAAAATTGTCTTTGATTTTCTTTAAAAAATCCGCAATTACTTAGCTGCCGACCCAATATAATACAGTATTATTAACTACTAGAGGCCTAGTGCATGAATTCGTGGGGTCCCTTGGCCTGGCCTGTGGGATCAGGCTGAAACCGGCTCTCCGACTTCCCCTGAGGGATCCCAGATTGTGAGAAGTGCAGGCCAGGCTGAGGGACCCCAGGGGTGCATGATAGGGGCCAGGGAGGGACTTGGGAGGTTGGCCAGCTGGGTAGGAACTGCAAGAGGGCTCTAGGGTATGTCTGGCCCATCTCACTCAGTCCCCATCGTCTAGACCCCAGCAGGAAGCCAACCTACCAGTCAGAGCGTCTGCTTCTTGGTGGTCAGCGCATGTCATAGAGAACAGTTGAGCGATCTTAGTATATCATTAGCATATTACGCTTTGATTAGTTGAATGGATGACCAGTCGACTAGACACTTAGCATATTAGGCTTTTATTATATAGGATAGGCACTATGCTATACACTAAATACCCATGAATTATTCATGTTATTGCTGGAAGTTTGTACTTTTAACCCCCTTCTTCCATTTGTGCCCTCCTTTCCCTCCCTGACCCCACCAAGTGCAATCACCCATCTGTTCTCTGTATTGAGAGTGATGAAAGGAGGCCATTTAACCTTTTGGAATATTTCATCTTCTTTATGTGGTTTAAAGAAATTTTTAGGTATCTTAGGACATAGCATTAGAAATGTTTACTTACGTTCTAGGTTAATTAAGAGTGAAAATTTTCAGGTTATGCCTACTTTTATTAATTTGTGCAGTAATCTCATTACAGACATGACAATGAAAGAATTACTGTACCTTGAAATATGTTGGTTTGGGGTGGCTTTTATTTTCTTTATCTTTTGTTTGCAACAATTAAAAATTTTAAACGAATATATAGCTATATTTTATAATCAGAAAAAAAATCTCTAAGTGCTATTTTCATTAAAATATTAAAATAGGAAGGCCTGGGTTCTATGCTCCAGACATACTGTGACCTACCTCCCGATGAGCTGCTTGCAGGTTTGGTTTGCAGGGACCACAGTGGGGCCAACACGCCCATAGAATATTTTAAGGTCCTTGATTGTGTCTGTGCCATCTTCAAACTTCACACTCATCCCAGCATTGACAATGGCGAAGGCATTCTCCTGGCATTGGGCGAGCCGCAGGCCTGACACAAAGTGCCACTGGAGGGATAAGGACACATATGGAATACCTTACTCAATGAAGAGAAAATAAATAAACACACTCAGAAAGGTTCGTGCTTGTCTCTACTGTGTGACAAACAGGGCACTTAGGTGATTATTAATAATAAAAAGGACCCTGGGAATGGACTGGAATTCTCTGTTATTAACTGTAGTGCTGACGGTATGTGAGCACTGGCCGGTGTGCTTTACATATGTTAATATTTGATCCTCACAGTAACTGTACTCATTTCCAATTTACTGATGAGGAAATAGAGGTTCAGTAACTTACACAAGGTCACACAGTAAGTGGCAGAGCTGAGGTTCAAACCTACGCCGTCTGGCTACAGAATCTATGCTGATCTACTTTCAACTCCACTCTTGACTTCGGGAAAATGACTAAAACTGGGTCTTAATTTTCTATGAAATGAGAAGGTTGGGTTTGATCAGAAAGTGCCTCAAGGATGAGGGGGAGAATCAAGAGGTGGAGTCCCTTGCTCTGAGAGATACTTAATGAAAGAGTTTATCTTGATCTTTAATGAAAGAATTTACGTTGCTTGAAAGTCTTCTGAGGTGGTTGCCTGCTAGAACATGCACAAACTCGCTAAAGAAGCAATAGATATGGGGCTTGAGCTCCCATCCAGTCTTATTTTATGGGGCTTCTCCAGCGGCCATTCACCCCAACCGAATGACCAGTCCCTTCTCTCCACTGACCTATGCTTTCCTTTCCTTTTGGAAGGCAGCTATGCTCACCACTATACCACCAATGTGTCCTTTTGAACAACACTAGGGAAGGGAAGTTAGGCCTGACAGGAAAGCAAATGAAATGGTCATTGAGAATCTGGCCCTTCCTGAACATAGCCAATCATCTCCCTGCAGCTGCTCCTTGGAAAAGGAGATGGCACCAGCCCTGGGAATCTGTTTGTGGCTCCTGCACAGGGCTCAGGATGAGCAGTGTGTCCCTGGGTGGGCAGCGGGTCAGGAGTCCTTACCTGTGTAGAGTGGGGAATGTAAACAGATGACACAATCTCTTCTGACTTCAGGTCCGCTTCAGGCAATCTCTCAAGGAAATGGCCATCTAAAGGAATCTGCCGTTCTCCTTCTATCAGAGAAATGACCTTGATTAGAATGCACGTGTCCAATTGGAGAATACCCAGCCTGGGGCAGAGGTGATGTATCCGGTGAAAAGAGGGAGTGCAGGCTGGGGGTCAGACGATGTGGCTTCTAGCTCCAGGTTCCAGGCTGTGTCACCTTAGGCAAGTCGCAGATCGTCTGGGGCTTCTGGCTCCTCATCATCGGAATGAAAGGTTGGGCCAGATAAGCTGGAAAGGCTATCCGGAAACAACCCAGTTCCACAAGTGGGAAATGGGTAGAATGGATTTCACGTGTGGGAAACCTGAGGTCCGGAGAGGTTAGATGACCTGTCTAAAGTGCTTAAGGCAGGACTAGTGACAAGGTGGGGTGCCTAAGATATAGCTTCTTTTCTTTAAATGGTTTGTCCTGCTTTCTTATTTGATCCACCATATTTTTTAAATGTGATTTTAACCAAAGAAAGGGTTACAACAGTAGTTCTATGAATAATATGCATTGCTTTTATTTCCTTAACTACAATCTTTTCCTTTGGCAAGGAGGAAACGGGCTGTGAATAAAGAGAGAAGTAATGCATCATGTGCCCACGAAGTCGATTTCGTTTAAAATGAAAAGTCCTAGAAGAAAAATTCCACCTTCAGGAAACTCTGAAATTGAATATGCCATAAAACTTGAGATGTACCTCAGACATTTTTTGATAACTGCTTTTGGATTGTGCATGAATGTGACCAAACAGCTGAGAAAAATTATCTGGTGCAGTAAGTTATCTATGAGATATAGAATATCTAAAGAACAGGATAATTGATCACAGCTTCATCCTTATGTCTGCGGGAATGTAGCTATCACCTATATGTATCTGGTAAGTCAAAGTTGGATATGCTTGGGTTCCCACGTCATAGTTCATGAAAGGAGCTACTTGACAGTGATAATTATAAAAGAAAATGCTTAAACGTTGGTCTCTTACCTTTAGATATCAGATTGATGGTAGCATTTCCTGCTGCTAAAATTGGATTTAGGTCAGAAAAATCCGGCCTGCTCACCACATGTCCTCCTAAAGTCTAAATAAATAAAGGTGGCATTATTTATTTATATTTTTTAGTAACCTTTAGCTATTTAACAGGTAAGCAATTATCTATGCAGGGATCTTGTGTTAGCTTTTAACTTTCTTCTTTGCTTCATGGAAAGATCTGGCAGAGCTCTGGGGCAGTGAAGTAGATTCGGGCAACATATGGGGCAAGATTCCCACCCCTGACTCCACTCCAACTCATTGCCTGAGAAAATAATCCTTTCCCATGTGTTACCAGCAGACAGCTCTCTTTGGGAACTGACCCTAGGGTGAGCGTCTGTAACACAGGGGAAGGTGGAGACTGCAGCCTGAGGAAACGCTAGAGACCCGGGAAATGGAACTCATTTTCTAAATGTTTGCGGTGCTGCTGTGCAATAGAATTCTCCCCTCTTGCCCAAACCGTCACTAATGAGGACCTCTGAAGGGAGCTAAGAAGGCAAGATGATGAGAGGAAGCCATGGTCCAGAAAAAGGGATAGAATATGCCTACAGTGAAAACATATGGTGGATTTTGAGAATCAACAGAAATGGAGTCAGAGGCAACTGGGAAAAATGTGCCCGTCTCCCAGACCGACTGAACTACTCACCATGTGCGGAATGGGTAGTGGTTTGAATCAATTTTCTCTTAAATCTTAGATAATAAGGAAACCTCGGAAGCTAGATAACTGGGAGATGTCCAAGAATTGACATTTGGGATACACATGTTTGGAAACTGACTTCATTGCAAAGCTCCAAGAGGAGAACCATCCATAAAAGAGTATTTCAGAAAGGCAGGCCCTTGTTTACTAAACCTTGTATAAGACACCTTCCTCAGACTGTCAGAACCAGGCAGGATCTTAGAGACAGTCCATTGGGCTGAACCTTAGTTTTTATTTTTAATTTCAGAGAGGAAGGGAGAGGGGGAAAGGGTTAGAAACATCAATGATGAGAAAAAATCATTGATCAGCTGCCTTCTGCATGCCTCCTACTGGGGATCAAGCCCGAAACCCGTACATGTGCTCTGACCAGGAATTGAACTGTGACCTCCTGGTTCATAAGCTGGCGCTCAACCACTGAGCCACACTGGGCAGGCTTAATTTTTACAATGGAGAATCAGTGGCTTAAAGTGGTTTCTCTATGATCATGCCACTCATAGGTGATAGGCTAAGATTAGAATTTGGACACCTTCAGATTCCAGGAGCATAATATTGTTATATAATATGCTGCTTCTCACTTTGGGCACACACATACACACACACACACACACACACACACACACACACACACACTCACACTCATGTTGTGGAGATTTATTAAACACTGACTTGTTGGATATCCTCTTCAGAGTAATGTTTGCTCAACTGACCAGACTATATGGCTGTCTGTAACTATGGCTCACTTACTATGACACTAGAGAACTTACCGCCATACTCCTGATCTGGACTCCGGCAAGCGTCCTCAGATGCGTCAGGAGGGCACAGTAGGTCTTAGTCTTCTCCTTTGGTTGCTCCGAAACAATAAAATGTAAGGCATCCTTCAGCTGGGCGAGGCTGTAGCCCGCGCCGATGGTCACCCCTGAAAGTAAACCACTGGGATGAAACCTTTTAGTAATAAGACACCTGGGCTGCATGGAAGCCACCTTTCAAATAGATCTTCTCTTTTCACATGAACTTAGAATGACATCAACCAAGATTAAGATTACTTCTGTCAATGTGCATTATTCCCAAATGCTAGGTACCAAATTCTTTTTTCTCAGTCCTATACACAGTCATATATGCCACATATGCTAATATATGTCCATCACAGATATTTGAAATTTATTAGTTTATTTCTAATTTTCCTGAATGTATTGATCAAATATAAAACTTTCAGCCAAGACTTTATAAGATTTTTAAAAGCTCAGTGAGCCCATGTGGGGATTGAGCTGCACATTTGCGTGGTCCACTGGTCTTCCTTCCACAGCCATCACTTTCTACTGTTCCCTTGTCAGAATGAGAATAGACACCACCTGTGCCTCTGGCCAGTTCCATGCAGGTGAACCCACAGGGGATGCTTTGAGTAGCAATGCCATCTGGTTTAGATATTCTTAAGGGGGCAATACAGCCCCTAGGGGGTGAAAAAAAACTTTCTTTTTATGTATAAAGCTCTGATCTACATCTATACTAATGAAAGGGTAATATGCTAATTAGACCGGGGGACCTTTGGACATCCTTCTGGACAAAGGTGAAAAGAATTAATGGGCAGACTGACTTTAGATTAGCAGGTCAGAGGAGAAGCAGTCAATTTTCCTTTTGATTGCTGTTTACTCACGGGAAAGAACCCTATTTTACATAGCATTTTTAGCTCCTATAACATGTCCTCCATGCAGATGCTGAGTTTTGGTAGTGGACGGTGGGATATGTTTCTCAGACAGCCTTATTTGGTGCCATGTAGAAGGAGTACTTGACTAAGAGTAAAAAGAGATGGGATTTAGTCTTGATTTAACCAAGTGATAGCTGTGCAAAGTTGGGAAGTTATTTCAGCCTTTAACTCTACAAATCCTTTAGGATAACAGAGATGCCAAGGCTACCTGCTCTGTATACCTCCCACGGTTGTTGTGAAGATAAAGAGAAATGAGATATGAAAGCACTTGCTAAATTGTGAAAAGAACGTGAAATAACTTGGAAATTTTGTAGTCTAGGTTTTGTGTGTGTGTGTGTGTGTGTGTGTAGATGAGCCTTAAATTTGTGAGTCAGGAAGTAATGTCTAGCGGGCTCAGTTGGTTATAGCATTGTCCCGTGCAACAACAGGTTGTGATTTCAAATCCTGGTCAGGGCACATAGCTGAGTTTTGGATTAGATCCCTTGTCTGGGCATGTGTTTCTCTCTCTCTCTGTCTCTCTCTCTCTGTCTCTCTCTCTCTGTCTCTCTCTCTCTCTCTCTCTCTCTCTCTCTATCTCTCTCTCTCTCGTAAATCAAAACTTCATGGTTTGATTTTCATGCTCAGATTGCAGGCTCGAGGCAGCTAATTAATGATCCAGTCTGATTGATGTTTCTATATCTCCCTCTCCCTTTCTCTCTCTGAAATCAATAAAAACATATAAGAATGTTTAAAAAATAAAATAAAAACATATCCTCGGGTGAAGGAAAAAAAGGAAATAAGAAGGTCTAGCAAGACGCTTTCCTACCTAGCGGCCAGCCAATGTCTTAAGTCTTCTTATTCAGTCAGCCTTCCCGTACCTGGCTGAACTACGTGGCATCTTCCTGCCCTTATGGCCCCTATGACAATGCAGTCCTCAGTGACACAGCTGAGTGGAGTGCGTTAGCTTGATATAGCTCACAAATACACAAAGTACATGCTCAATAAACATTTCTGAATGAATCAATGAGGTCAGCAGAAATCCTAGGAAGTGCTCAAATCAGCCCATTGTATATAATGAACAGTCCGCCAACAGCCAATCATTACATCTTATTTGAAAAAAGAAGGTGCATACCGTTGTCTGTGCTGTCCACAAAATACAGTTCTGGAAGCCCAATTGGAGATATGAAAACTGGATGGAACTCATCTTTGAATTTAATGCCGGGTCCTTAAGGAGGAAAGCATTTAAAGCAATTAGGAAGGGAAATCAATGGGTGCTACTAGATGTTGCTTACAGATAAAACAAGAGGGAAAATGGTGACAAAAATGACATTTGCAAAAGAAAGCAACAAAGCATTTTAAAGGCAGAGGCATCCTTTAGTAAAGATGAATTGCATTTAGGAGGAGTTTAAAGAGACACGGGTGTTTGGGTTACCTAGAGAACATACTTCAAAACACCCACCCACTGTGGTGTTCCCCATGACAAGGGGGGCCTTGGGGTAATTGGCTTTCAGCTCCAGGAGGTCGTTGAGGGTCACAGCGGTCATCCAGGCGGTCCTTTCCCCTTGAAATGTCAGCCTTCTCTTGTTTGGATCTTCCGCCATCCTCTGCAGAGAAGCATAGCCCACAGACTCTTAGGTGAGGCTGCTGGGCTGCATGCTGTGAGGATATACTCTGGGTGTCCAAAAGGCCTGCTGGCCAATTTTAACTTTCTGATGAGACCTAACTTCTAGGGAACAGGAAAGGATGGCTTTGCTGAGACTAGATTTCTAAGTTTTGTGTGGGCACCATTGCATTAAGCATCATAATGGGTGTCTGCCCGTCAATGCCTGCATAAAGAGTAGAGTAGACGGTTTGTGAAGTAAGGGTGTGAAGAGGAGGCCGCATGGTATGATGAGTGTCTAAAGGGCCCGGCTTCTCCCTCTAGTTCTGTGCCAAGAATGACTCAGAGGGGTCTCATCTTTGGGATTAGGTGATTTTTATTTTATTTATTTATTTTTTAGGATAAAAATTGCTTATAGGCCAAGTTACCCTTGAAAAACATCCCTTAAATCCGTGGTTGGCAAACTGCGGCTCCCAAGCCACACGCGTGGCTGTTTGGCCCCTTGAGTGTGGCTCTTCCACAAAGTACCACGGCCTGGGTGAGTTTATTTTGGAGAAGTGGTGTTAGAAGAAGTTTAAGTATAAAAAATTTGGCTCCCAAAAGAAATGTTAATCGTTGTACTGTTGATATTTGGCTCTGTTGACTTATTAGTTTGCCAACCACTGCCTTAAATCATCCAACAGGTATAGTATATGTGGATGTTTTTATAACTCTATATTTATACACATGTGTATATACATCAACATGTATGCATATAATTGCAAAATACTAGGAGTGTCCAAGTTCTCACACTCTGAGGGGTGTGCAGGGACTGAGACTCTGAAAAGCCAGTAGAATCATACCCCTCATCTCATGCTCTCTCCAGGGCATAGTCATGGAATAGAACGATGGGCCTATCGCACTGTTTATATTCTCTCTCTCTCCCACCTGAGTTGAAATCACAGAGTTAATTGTAAGAATAATTTAATTCCATCATAATAACTATCATTTGAATCTTACTTTACCAGTTTTACAAAACGCCTTAAACGTATCTCACAGAGTCTCTGTGTGATATTGGACATCACCTGCCAGCTCTGAGCTCAGACCCTTCAATGGAGGTGGTGGGACCAAAGTACTTCTGAGGTCCTGGCAGCCTCATGCCTCAGTCTAAACTATCTGCTTCAAATTATTCACAGTGGAGCTGAACAAGTTCCTGAAAAGGGGTTGTTATCGTGGGCACAATTCCAATTTCTAACATCTAATGCTCGGTAATGCCACAAGTTACCGGGTAATTCAAAAGTTTTGTAACACATTATGTTATGAAATAACAAAAGTAAAGTGTCTTACTATCAGTTCTGGAGGGAATATAGGTTCCTGGGATGGATCCAAGGGCTGGAATTCGTCTTCATTATACAGTTTGGTACATATCTCGACAAAACAAAATAAAAGACAAGTGCAACTTCAGAGTTACTGGGAGATGTACGGGAGCCTCTAACTGTGGGACTTCAGAGTTAGGGCCTGACCCTCTGATACCTCAGGCACAAAAGTTGGGTGCCAGAGCCCATGGTGTCCCCATGGGATTCTCCCCACCTTCGGAGGACCATGACGGAGGCCCTGGCAGCTTTACTGAGCTCAGGCTGGCTCTTTGGGTGTCAGGAGTTGGGTTTTCAGCTTCTGTGCTGGGTCTCAAGTGTTATTTGCAGATACGTATTTGCCATGAGCATAAAGAGGCACCCCTGCGTATGTCCCATGATTGGGGGTGAGGGGATGGGTAAATCCAGATTAGCACAGAAAGTTGCAATGCTTCTGACAGAAGAAGACAGCCTTCTGTGGTGACTGGCCTCATGAAAGTCAAAGAGCTGCCTATTTAGGGGACTTTTGAAGGCTGTTTATGCCCTGAATTTACTGATAAGAGTAGAAAACGTGAATACATTTGGATCTATTGGGTATTTTTCCAGTCAAACCCAAATGCAGCGGAACACCAATACTTACCTTTTCCTGTCCCTTCACAGAAGACCTTTCTTCATCCTGATCCATGCAACATTTTCCCGATCCTTTCAGCTGACAGACAGTTGATGCCTTTGGAAGGAACGCCGTTTAAAACAAAATCATTGGTTGATTCTTTAAATTCTGACCTGAGTACCAGGCAGCGCCCAGGCCCCACAGGAGGAGATCATAGAGTGTGTCCTTGCCCTCAAGGACCCTGTAATGGGCTGGGGTGGGGAGCAAGGCATTCAGTCACTGAACAGCTAGAGAAATGGCAGGAACGTGCACCACACTTGTTAATGGTCTCTCTCAAGTCTTGGGGGGGGGGGGGGGATGAAGAGAGTTAGAGGAGTGCTGGAAAAACACCTAACTGAGACCTTGCCTGTTGAAAGTTTGTCTCCTCTTTAGAATCATAGGATACTGCACTGTCCAGTTACTGTAACTCCATGCACTCATTCCCATCCTGTCTTTCCAGGCTTATTCTTCTTAAGGCTCCTCTGTGTCTTCCCTTCCTGCTCACTAATTCTCTTTCACACATCTTCCTTCAAAGCTTATAGACATGGCATAGAGGATATACTGAGATTTTACTAATTTTGCTATTCAATAGATGCAAACTCTATTGAAGAAAATAAAATATAGATTAAGAAATAATTAAATCGGTTAAAAAATTTTCTCTATATATTCTTTATGTTAACTTACCGCACAGAAAGTATTTCCACTTTCTATAATTGGTCGGTATCCAGTACAGCGACACAAATTACCTGATTAAGAAGAGATCAATTTTTAACAAATGATATAGAAATATATTGCATGTTTTTCCTTCATGTTTTCAGTGGAAAGTTATAATAGCAATTAATTTTTTTTTTCCTTCCCAAACCAGCAAATTTGCTCTTTGAAACAGAGATGTTCTTCAAAAAATAGATCTTGTGCCAGATTTTACAATGTAATTTCATAATGCTTGCTATGGGAATTACAGGCATAGAATCTGGGAGGAAATAGTCCATTGCTATAAGACTGTGTTTATTAAAAAAAAAAAAAAAAAAAAAAAAAAAAAGCAAGAAAAATCACAATATATCTGATTTTTCAAAACTCCATATACTTCACAAGTGTGGGTTATTTCATTGAACAAAGATTATCTATTGTTCAAATCTATTCAGGTTTGGTTAAAATTATAATTGAAACCATAGGCCAAAGTTTTAGTACTTAGTGAGAAACTGAAAAAATTTGAGTAAAGAAGTTGTTGAGAGATAAGGAAAACTATTAGAGAATATTTCCATATCAGTTACCATAAAATTTATGTTGAATTTTTACTTTGTTTTAGTCTACATTTTTTCATTATAAAACTGAATTTTTGTCTAGGTCTTTTAATTGAAAGGGACCAAGAGCTTTCTTACGATATTCAGATATTTGCTCCTAAAAACTAATATTTTTGCTCCTAAAAACTAATATTCAGCTTTCGCCTAAAAACTAATCACCAGTTACTTTAAAACTAGGTATGTTTGTTACAGAAGACTACATTTCATAACATGACATGCTCTCTTTTTTTGTAGAAAATTATGTTTGTTCACCAAAACTTGACAGCTATTTGTTATAGAAAATTGAATTCATGCCCTAACCAATTTGGCTCAGTGGAGAGAGTGTCGGCCTGTGGAATGAAGGGTCCCAGGTTCGATTCCAGTCAAGGACATGAAACTTGCTTCCGGGCACATCCCAGTAGGGAGTGTGCAGGAGGCAGCTGATCAATGTTTCTCTCTCACTGATGTTTCTGACTCTCTATCTCTCTCCCTTCCACTCTGTAAAATATCAATAAAATACATTTTAAAAAAGAAAATAGAATTCATCACCAAGCTTATTATGATAAGTAATTGCTTCTATGACCTCTTTTATCTTATAATAAACCCAACCAGAACATAAAATTGTAAAGTATCTGAAAGCCTATTCTCTTTGTAAAATTACTATAAGTAAGTAGAATTCATGAATGATCTTAACACATTAATTTAAAAATAAACAACAAAATCTTGTTCTTCCATACTGCCCAAATTTCCACTTTTAGGAAAGATTCTATTGAAAGTGTTATCAATAGCCCATCTGAATGGCTTTGCAGAAGGACAATGGGCTCTATGAAGGGAGAAAGTTTTGTGATAAAACCAATATAGCCCCAATTCTTGGCCTCTCTACTGACAAAATGAAGGCAGCACTTCCTGGAAAAGACTTGGGTGAAGCGAGGGAGTAAAGAGGAAGCCCAAAGCTCTGCCACAACTTCTCTGCATGGCGGAGACCTCCTTCTCTAGTTGCTTGGTCCATTCCTATCTTAGGTCTTGCCTGCAGAAGGCCAAGAAGGCTCACCTCCAAGAGCTTCCATTATTTGCTCAGGGGTCGGCTCTGGGTGGTTCCTCAGCAGCGTGTAGATGGACATCGCCATTCCTGGGCTGCAGAAGCCACACTGTGTGCCGTGGCACTTGGCAAGTCTTTCCTGGGAGGAAAGGGTACATTATTTATGCACTAAACCTTTGGGTTCCTTATACTGGACAGGAAATAAAAGAGAGTGAGAAATAACAATTTACTTCATCCATTCTATACAAAGAATCTATGCCATGAAGATGCAGATGTGAGACATGACTCTGGGTTCCTCTGTGTGACTCTGTCCCATGTGTCTCTTGCATGGTGCTCACCCAGATGGCTCAAACATTTTTCAAACAGCACTACCCCTGAGATGAAAGCCACATAGTTCAACTTAAAGGACAGATATTCCATAATATTTTAATAAATATATATGGTGTCATGTGGGTACTAGACTTATTGAGGAGAAGTCAAGCATAATATTTACTTACTCCATCATCTTGGGGGGAACCTTGGAGTTAAATAAATGTCTAACCAATATGCTGTACACCTGAAACTAATATATTATTGAATATCAAGTGTAACTGAAAAAATATGTTAATGCAACAAAGGCATATGTAACCATTAAAAAAAAAAAAAAAAAAAAAAAAAAAAAAAAAAAAAAAAGGATTGCCGAAACTGGTTTGACTCAGTTGTAGAGCGTCGGTCTGCTGACTGAGGGGTGCCAGATTTGATTCTGGTCAGGGGCATGTACATTGGTTGAGGGCACATCCCCAGTGGGTGTGTGTGTGTGTGTGTGTGTGTGTGTGTGCAGGAGGCAGCTGGTCGATGTTTCTCTCTCATCAACGTTTCTAGCTCTCTATCTCTCTCTCTTCCTCTCTGTAAAAAATCAATAATAATAAAAAAGGATAGACATTGTTCTAATGCTAAAGGGAAATGCGGCTGTGTGGCTTCAGATGTGGCATAGAAACTGGCTGTAAATGTGGTGGTCAATCTTAAGAACTGGGTCTCTGGGGGAAAAGGCTCTGATTTGTATTATAGTTTCTACCAATTTCAGCTGTGCAAATATTTCCAATAGGGCTGGTGTCAGGCTTCCAATGTGATGTCCTTGAATGCGGATCTGGGGAGAGATGTGTAGTGGAATACCATTCTATGGAATTTCCACCAAGTAGATATAATAGACAAATAATCTTAAGGGTATAAACAAGAGTAAATGTAGTAAAATAATTAGCAGATGATGAATGATGATATTTATTAACTTTGTTTTTGTCATTACTTATTTAATTTTAAGTTTGTGTAGTTTCATTGTTAATAATGGCTGTATTTAAAGAATGGCTCACAAAGATTCCGAAAGTTTAAGAATCAGCTCTCACAAGCCAGTATAAGCCTATTCCAGGGCACTACTGAACAAATCAATATTTGAGAGAGACTTCTGGTCAAGGAGGTAAATGCTGTGCTTGACTTCTCCCATGACCACATCAAAATTACAATCAAATTATAAACCAACCATCACTGAAAACCAACTGAAGACTAGCTGAATGGAATTCTTAAGACTAAGGATTTAAAGAAGAGGCCACATAGTGACTGGTAGGAGAGGCAAAGACACAAAACAGGCTGATCCCACACCCACCCATGATGGTTAAGAACAGAGTGGGTTATCTTGGCTGTGGAGGGAGCAAAGGATCCTGGCCTCATATCCAGAGTACCAGTTGCCAGGAAGAGGAGTCTTTACAATACTTGGCTGTGAAAATCAGCAGGGGTTCTATCTGAGTGAGAAGGAGAAGTGCTGGAGACCCAGGCATCCTCTTAAAGTGCCTGAGCACAGATTTACTTACCCACAAACATCTGCCCCAAGTTACAGCAAAGGGACAGCAGCTTGAAAAAAGCCAGGGACATGAGGGCACCTGAATCATCTGGCTTCAGGTGAGGGCTGGAGGGGCAGCTCTCTCTTGGACAGAAAATACTAGAGTGCACATCATTGTTCTTTGGTTGAGCTCTCCTCCCACATAGCCATCTGGTAGACACCATTGTTCCCATGTTGAGCCCTTCTCCTGCCTGGCCTGCTGGTGCAGGTAGTGCCAAATCTGATTTTCCAATTAATTACACTGTTCACCCCACCCTAGTGATTCATTAAGAACCTGCCCTACCCAACTATGCACAAACCTGAAACCTCTTCAAAGTGACAGGTCTCAGCCTACCCAGTTGACTTCCCTAAAATATCTCAGAAACACACGAACTCTAGACAAGTAACATCTGGCCCCAGCATGCCTCATACCTCTGACACAAGTGGCAGCTGGCCTCAGTTTGCAGCTTAGCCTCTCCCAGGCACCTCCAAGTTTAGCACAGATGGCAACCATCTGCAGTTCACTTTGTAGCTTCTACCTGGTGGCCTTGGGCAAGGCATAGCAAGTGACTTGGTCTGCCCCAGAGATCCTCCCAAGAGCTGCCAGAATCATCATACCCGGTTTTAGGCCACACCAGAACACCAACCAATTAGCCACACAAACAACAGACCCAAAGGAGGGCCATCGCAGGCACCGGAACCTTGACAAAGCAAAACCACTCCATGGAATCAGCTCCTGAAAAACAGCTTGTCTGCTGTAGTCACAGACATTCCTCACAGCCAGTTAGCCTGGGGTCAATTTATCCCACTGACATTGCCACAGCAATGAAAGCTCAGCAGTAATAAGAGGGCACAGACAATCCACTCGGGTGATGAAGGAGAATGCCTCACTGGGCCCTACAGGACACCTATTATATAAGGCAACTCTGCGAAGACTAGAAGATGTAACAGATTCACTTAAAGCAGAAAAAAGAAAACAAAACAAAACACAAAACACAGAGAATCAGCCAACATGGCTGGGGAAACAAAAAAATGTCCCAAATGTAAGAATGGGACAAAATTTCAGAAAAAGGGCTCAGCTAAAACTGGTTTGGCTCAGTGGATAGAGCGTTGGTCTGCAGACTGAAAGGTCCCAGGTTTGATTCCGTCAAGGGCATGTACATTGGTTGCGGGCACATCCCCAGTAGGGGGTGTGCAGGAGGCAGCTGGTCGACGTTTCTCTCTCATCGACATTTCTAGCTGTCTATCCCTCTCCCTTTCTCTCTATGGAAAATCAATAAAATATATTAAAAAAGAAAAGAAAAAGAAAAAGAGCTCAACAAATGGAGACAAGTGGTCTACCAGATGCAGAATTTAAACTGCTTACAAGGATGTTATATGAACTTAGGGGAAGAGTGGATGAATTTAGTGAGAACTTCAACAACGAGAGAAGAAACATAAGAATGACAGTCAGAAAACATAAAAAAAGAATCAGTTAAGGATACAATTACTAAAATGAAGACTGCATTTTTAACATGATATGTTAATTTGAAAAAATATATGCAACCTTATATTCATTGCAGCAATAGCCAAGATATGGAAACAACGTAAGTGTCCGTCAATGGACTAGTGGATAAAAAATTGTGGTACAGAATCAATATATGCAAAGTAGGAAGATAGTGGCCTTAGGTTTGCCTGTAATCACTGCCTCCCACAACCACATCAAAATTACAGAGGCACGAAAATGGAAGAGACTGACGATTCTCAGAGGGAAGAGAAGTGGGGAAGGGTCGGGAAGTGATTAAACAAAGATCTTATATGCATATATGCATTCTAAAGACACAGACAATAGGAAGATGAAGGCCTGTGGCAGGTGGGAACCAGGTGAAGGGGAACAAGGGGGCGGGGGGGGGGAAATAATCTCAACAATAAAGATTTTTAAAAATTTTAAAGCCATGGTACATATATACAGTGAAACATTACTTGGCCTTAAGAAAGAATAAAATTTTACCATTTGGACAACAGATGAACATATAGAGTATTATGTGAGTGCAGTAAGTGAGACAAAGACAAATACCATATGATTTCACATGTGAAATCTAAAGAACAAAACAAACAAACAAAGCAGAAGCTGACTCATGGATACAGAGAACAAACTGATAGTTGCCAGATGGGAGGGCGGGGGTTAGAGGACTGGGTGAAAAGGGGGAAGGAATCAAGAAGTACAAACTGGAAGATACAAAACAGTCATGGGGATGTAAAGTGCATCATAGGGAATATAGTCAATAATATTGTAATAACCGTATGGTGCCAGCTGGTACTAGACTTACCAGGGGGATCACTTCATAAGTTACACTAATGTCAAACCACTATGTTTTACACCTGAAACTAACATAACATTGAATGTCAAATGTGATTTTGAAAGGTGACTGGAGAGAAAGAAATCTGATAGGCTGCGGCATGAAGTGCTTCCATAACTTGTAAAGATGGTGAGGCAGGTATGCCATGCACTGTAACCAAATACTCATCAATGGGAACACACTGTCAGAGGATGCTCTTGGCTTCTATGCTCCAACCACAGTTTTCGAGGGGAAAGAATGTCAAGGGGAAATATAGCTATTTACCATTTTTCTTTTTATACACTGCTTTTAAAACAACTTTTACAGCAGTTCCTATACTAGTATATGCTGTTGTTTTTTATATTTTATTGATTTTTCACGGAGAGGAAGAGAGAGGGATAGAGATTAGAAACATAGATGAGAGAGAATCATCGATCAGCTGCCTCTTGCACAGCCCCCACTGGGGATGTGCCTGCAACCAAGGTATATGCCCCTGCCCGGAATCAAACCCGGGACCTTTCAGTCCGCAGGCCGACGCTCTATCCACTGAGCCAAACTGGTCCCGGTGTTATGCTAGTATATGCAAATAGCATCACCATTTCTTCAGAAAGTCCAGCAAACTTTGCTAAACACGTTGTCATTTTAGCTGTGTTTTAATGCCACCGGGATGCTCAGTTTCTCCTGAGACATTTGGTGAGCATGGGGCTTATTTGTACACACAATTAGCCTCTCATTTAGAGGTCAGTATTTTGAATGTGGTAGACAACCTGTTATCTTCCATAAACACCTGCTTTTCTATCTCATTTTCTTTTCTCATAAGAATGAACTGTTCTTGATTTGTTTAGGGCAAAGACAAGGCTGAGAAGCTAAATGAGATATATTAAAATTAATAAAGAAAACTTTATTTATACACCAATCTTTGAAAAGATTCCTAGCTACAAAGCATGGAATCTAACCAAATGGGAATTTAAAAGCACAAAGGATCTCATAGTTGGCAACCTATTTAGAGTACATGGGACCACGAGGGATACCTATACCAACACCTGGTCCCAATCAGAATACACGCTTACCTGCACGGGGTGAATCCTGGTTTTGATGCTTCCGATACCTTCCACCGTGGTGACAGCAGCCCCATACAGAGAACAGATGGGCACCAGGCATGCGGTGACTGGATAATGACTGTGAGAGAATTGTGTCAAGAGAACACCTGGGAATCATAGGGAGTGGGTAACATAATTCCGGGAGTAATGTCGGTCCGGGAGAATCACTGGACTGTATTTCTGTGAGAATACAGAGAACTCTAGATATAAAACCATAAAGGGAGAGGAGGCCCAGAGCTGTGTGAGTGCCATGGGCACCTGGGGAGAGGGAGAGGAGTGAATATGGACAGCAAAATGAGAGGGTCTTCAACCTTCCCAGATGTGCCCAAGCAGGGCCATGCCCAACACAAAGGATACCGGATCTTCTTGGTCTTGGGGTCATATCTTGAAACCATGACAGTGCAGGCGCCACAGCCTCCACTCCCACAGCCGTACTTGGTGCCTGTGAGGTGGACTGGAAAGAAGCAAGTCAAGGAAAAAAAGGACCCAGGCTCCTTTGCTTTTATTTTTTAAAATATTTTTAAATTGATTTCAGAGAGAGGAAGGGAGAGGAAGAGAGAGATAGAAGCATCAACAATGAGAGAAAATTATCCATCCTCCTACATGCCCTCTACTGGAGATTGAGCCTGAAATCCCGGCATGTGCCTTGCCTGGGAATCAATAGTAACCTCCTGGTTGATGGGGCAACACTCAACCACTGAGCCACACAGGCTGGGCCCCTTTGCGTTTTACATTCTTTTTCCTTGGATGCCGACAAGTAACATGTTCTCTTGAGTTCCTTGCTCAAGAGTTCTCCTCTGTTCATTCTTTCTGGTGCCAAAAGGCATAAAGAAGTCGTTCTAAGTAAATGTGGCTCACCTGAGAGGCCTCAACCTCTGATTACAGAGTCAACAGTACTGGGATGGAGTCAGAGGCTTATTATTTTTAAAATATGTTTTTATTGATTTTTAGACAGAGAGGAAGGGAGAGGGAGAGAGAAAAAGAAACATCAGTGATGAAAATCATTAATCAGATGCCTCCTGCATGCTCCCCCTACTGGGGATTGAGCCCCCAAATGGGCATGTGCCCTGACCCGGAATCTACAAGTGACCTCTTGACTCCTGGGTAGATGCTCAACCACTGAGCCACCCCCATTGGACCAGAGGCTTATTTTCAACTTGTTCTCAAGTGGGTGATGCACAAATATTGGCTTTTCTGTCTGAGCCATGGTATACACCAGCACTGACCTACTGCACTTTTCACAGGACTCCCATGGCCCCTTCCAGGGCCCTGTACCTAATTTACATAGCTAATTTTATATTTTTTCCCCCTGAAGGCAAGTCTCCAATATTATAAAAACTTCAGGCTCCACAAAACCCCAATCTGCTGCTGACATGGGGCCTGACTCAGGCGTCATTGCCAGAATGGGACCCAGTCACACAAGAAACCAAATATAAGGAAGCCACCCATCTTTCTTTGACTATCTCACTCCTTCGCAAGGTCACAGCCTCCTACGGAGTCACCCCATCCATCCCAGCTGCCCGGTGATAGTTCAGACACACGAACAGTTCCCAGAATAGTGAGTAGAATAGGGGCAGATATATTGATGAAAGGAGTAAAATGATAGGGTTGAAACTATATTGCAAGGGATTTCATTGAACAGGCGGCATCCGGCAACATAATTTATTAGACATGCTTCCCTGAGCAATTGGCCAGGCGTTTTCACCTTCACATGCCTGAATATGAAGCTGCCATCCAGGTGACCGCGGGCCTCAAAAGTCATGAAGTTATTTCCCAAAGCTATTCCCAGTGGACCCTCGTGGTTCCCTGGAAGGGTCTTTTGGGTGAATGCTCAGGTGGAAAACTACAACAAATAAAGTCCACATCTGTCACTTCTGGAGGCATTCTCTGAACTCCAACAGGACACTACACATTGGACACCAGGCTATGGACCCAGAACAAATACAGGGTGGCTTTCTTCAGAAGTCTTAGCGTGTTCACTGTCTACCACCCAACTCAGATGGAT
The DNA here is from genome assembly GCF_964339955.1 of Pipistrellus hanaki. Classification (NCBI taxonomy): domain Eukaryota; kingdom Metazoa; phylum Chordata; class Mammalia; order Chiroptera; family Vespertilionidae; genus Pipistrellus; species Pipistrellus hanaki. The sequence goes on along the minus strand of NC_140510.1, from coordinate 73,268,352 downwards.
TACAGCAAAACGTAAGGATACGGACTTTCCGTAGGTAGAACAGCAGGGTCATTTCAGGATCAGCGCTCTTCTCTACGACCTACATTGTGGAGCGAGAGGAGGGATTCAGGAAGAGAACACCAGAACGTGTGGCAACTCTACCTGTTGTTTAGGGGCATGTTTTTGGTAGGTGATGGCGTCCAAAGACAAAACAACAGCAAAGGAAACACAACACTTGGAGTCAGAATTTTGAAAAAAATGAGCATTATCTTAACGCCTCTGCATTTTGTAACACATATGACAAGTGTAAATTCTGGATTGTTTTTCCTTACAGTCATCTAGGGAAATGGATACACAGGTTCCAAAATTGATCAAGATAACTAGTGGCTACAGAAAGCCACAAAACAGATTAATTGCAAAAGATTTTTTAACAAGTCATAAGATCAAAACGGAGTGGGTTTAAGGGAGACACCCTGTCTTCTCCATCCTTCCTCAATGAAATGCAGGTGCCAGTAGATGAGGGAAGTGCAGAAGGGAGCATCAATCACTGCCTGTCTCTCATGGTGCATGCCAGGCTGTTGGCACCAATAAATCAAAGATGACACCTGTGATGAAAGCCGTCTGCCCTCCCTGCCCAAGCAGCTCCCTGGCAGGGTACAGTTAGGCAGGATTAGAGAGAACTGAAGAGAAAATCACCTGGAAGAGTAGCACTGAGCAACAACAAAAAAGAGAACATTATTCTTCTAAAAGTGTGTGTATTTTTATCTCCCCAGGAAAAAAAAAAAACAACAGCAAACCACAATATTTTTAATAAATGCCTCATATTTCCAAGCTTCCTTCTGCGTCCTCAGAGGATCTGAAGAGCCAGAGAAAAGCTCAGGACCCATTAGACATGGAAGGATCAAGGCCCAAACAAAGAAGGAGAAAACAAGATAGGGCTTTGGGAACTTAATGAAAGGATGCTACCTGCAATTCTGACATCTCATGTATATAGCACTCCCAGCCATTTAAAATAAACATTTCAGCCCTGCCATAGTGGCTCAGTGGTTGCGTATCGACCTATGAACCAGGAGGTCATGGTTCCATTCTGGTCAGGGCACATGCCTAAGTTGTAGGCTTAATCCCCAGTAGGGGGAATGCAGGAAGCAGCCAATCAATGATTTTTTTCTCATCATTGAAATCTCTCTCTCTCTCTCTCTCTCTCTCTCTCTCTCTCTCTCTGTCTCTCTCTCTTCCTTCCTCTCTGAAATCTATAAAAATATATTTTAAAAATAACTATGTATTTTAGTAATCATATGAAAAATTCTGGTCATACCATAAGTTGCACTCACAAAATTGTACTCATACCTTCTGTTTCCTCTGGTACTTTACAGACAGGTAGGAAATGATTTCTTTTTACTATGTATATGAAGAAAGAGATAAGCAAGGGAGACCCACAATGAGAGAACATTTTACACCCATCAGATTAGCACAGTTTAGCAAGTCTGATTGTATCAAGTGTTGATAAGAAGGCAGCACTTGTCATGCAATCACAGTGGGAAAATGTATCTTGTGTAGGATTCAGAAAGCCACCTGGCAGGACCTAAGACATTGGCATGCCATAATCTCACTGAGTGATTTTCTTGCCAGCATTGGTAAGGAAACACACAGTTGGGGGTTCACTGCATGTAGTGGGGAATTGGAAGCATCCCATGTGTGTATCACTGGGGGACTGCATAAGCAGAGTGAAGGACGTACACAGCCCGGAGAGCTCTACATGCAGACATAATGAGCCAGGGGTTCAGAGAGCAACATGGATAGATCTCAAAAACAGCGGTGAGTCACAAAAGACATGAAGGGATGTATAAGTCTTTGTAAAGTAAATCACAATTTCACTCAGGTGAAATATAATAAGAATATAAGCACATGCATGCAAAGCCAAGCACTGTACAGTTGAACCTTGAACAATGTGGAATTAGGGGGGCTGGTCCCCCTGCACAGTTGAAAATTCATGTATAACTTCTGACTCCCCTGAAACTTAACTATTAATAGACCACTCTTGACTGGAAGCCTTACCAATAACATAAGCAGTCAATAACACATAGTTTGTATGTTATATAAACATATATATTTTTTTTTTCTTGCAATAAAGTAAGCTAGTGAAAATGTGATTCAGAAAATCATAAGGAAAATACATTGGAAAAAAATGCACACACCACACACAAAATCACACATAAGTGGACCAGCACATTTCAAACCTGTATTGTTCAAGGGTCAGCTGCATATATTTCAAGGCTACATCTATCTTTCTAAATGACTATATTGAAAATATATGATAAGGATGTATGAAAGTATATGACAAGGACAAAGTATATACACAAGAGTGGTGGATGCATCTCGGAGAAGGAAATAAAGAGAAAATAAGAAATAAAAAGAAAACAATATAAAGCAGAAGAAGAGCCTTGTTGATGAAGACGTGCCATTGGTGGAGGAATGTGCTTCGCTCAACTCTGTGCTCCTGGGTCTAAAGGAAAGAAGACCAACCACAAAAATAACAGCAAACCCGATTTCTCCAAAGAGCTGCATATATTTCCATCCTTCTATTTGCCATCTACAACTTGTCTTAGAAATTTGTAAAATGGAGAAAGGGAAAAATACCAAAATATCAGCTATGAATTCAAAAGATTGGGAGACCTGGAGAGGGGATAATCATTCGAAAGTGTTATTAAAGGATAAATGGTTTTATTTCCCAGCAACAGCAAAGCAACAAAGCCCCATTTTCCCTGCTCTCAGAAAAGCTCTTAGCTTTTGAATTCCTGTGAACTATCTACTCAGCAGTTATTCTTCCGACTTGCCAGTTGGCTCCAGGTCATGCAAGATCCTGAACAATGGGTAAGCAGTATTACTAAATCCAGATTTTTGTTGTTGTTGTTCTTTTCTTTCTCTTTCATGTTTCGTTCTTTAGTTCATGGGTTTCCTAAAAATGTTGTTTCCCTGCTATTTGATAGGCAACGCTCTCAAGAATTTTTGCCATGATTAAAGTTGAGTCTCCTCTTTTAAGGGAAGAACATCAGTAATGCAGTGCAATTGAGGCTTGGAAAGCAAAATCATTAACACCAAATTTTAATATGTTATCAGTTTTCCCCCCACCTAATTGTCTCAAAGCACCTCAAACATTTTACTTATTCATTTTGCTCATCAAGCACAGGCCTGAGGACAACTGAGCATTTGAGTTGCCTCACCTCTTCCCCAGTGGACACAGCCGCCTCCCTGTCCCATGGCTCAGTTTCTGGGCTAATTGACCAGCCTGAGTGGATGTATGAAGACAAAACAAAATCATTCCTTGCTATTAGCATCCTTAATGTCACATGTGCTTCTGTTGAAATAACATCGGTGAACTCCAGTAGAGCTAATAATAGTTTTTCATAACCTGGGTCAGAATTCACTCCCATTGTAATCCATTGGAGCTCCTTACTGTCCAAAAGAAAAGTTAAGGCAAGAAACAGCCCCCATGCTTTCATCATTTTGCACTAAATCTTGAATGAATGATGCATTTTCAAATTCAGACCAATATATACTAGTATGACTTGAAAAAGACAGAAGGCAGAGGTTAATAAGGACTGGCATTGCAGTGAAAAGAAATTAGCTTGGCTTTTGTTTCTGGTGTGCAAAAGTTCATATTAATTTATTGTGTAAACTTACCTTTCTTCCATTCACAAAGAAAATCAGCTCATCAGAACTGGGGAGAGAAGGCATCGTGCCAGAAAACAGTGCCTCCACCCCAGTAGGAGGTTTTCCTTCCGATAGAGCAGGTCAGTGAGAGCAAAAACCTAGATAGATGCCTACCAGTCTTGGAAAGCCCAAGCATCAGCGGGTGATTTATAGCCTCATCTGAGAGGCGCCCCTCCCCGCCCGCAAGCACTTCAAAGGGCTCTTGGCAGCACCTGTCTCCTCCTGTGCCAGGAGTGACCCAAATCATTGCCCGTCCCCTTTGAAGACCAGAATGGCTCGCTAGTGAAATGTGTAGAAAGCCAGGACTAATAAATAAAAATCGAGTTTTGCCCACTGTCCTGGCTCAGTGATTGAGCATTGACCTATGAAATCAGGAGGTCATGGTTCAATTCCCAATCAGGGCACATTCCGGGATTGTGGGCTCGATCCCAGTGTGGGGCATGCAGGAGGCAGCCCTTCAGTGAATCTCATCATTGATGTTTCTATCTGGCTCTCCCTATACCGTCCTCTCTGAAATCAATAAAAATATATATATTTTTTAAATGGAGTTTTAAATAGGCTATTGTTATTTTTAAACTAACCAAACCATCAGTCAAATATAATACTACTAGTGACCCGGTACATGAAATTTGTGCACATTAAAAGGGGATTAACTAGAGGAAATAACTTAATATTGCTATTTGCCATTTCTCTATAATAGAGGTGTCAGAGATGAAAGAAAATTAGTAAAATGTATAGGAAAACCTTCCTCCTGTTAGAGTCTGGGTCACACCACAGGACCCAGAGTCAAGTCCCCGCCCACCCACATGCACCTCAAAATCGAGTGAGACCCAGACCCACCCCCCAACATTGGGCTAGATCCAGACCTGGCCAGTCCCATCCTTGTCAAGCCCTGCTGGGCAGGGGGCATTGCCTCAGGTCCCCTGGCCTGGTGCTGGGGTGGGGGGCATGGCCTGAAGTCCCCTGTCAAGCTCCACCTAGTGGGAGGCGAAATCTGAAGTCCCCTGACCTGGTGCTGGGGTGAAAGGAGCAGCCTGAGGTTCCCTAGCCCAGCACCAGGATGGGAAAAGCACCTTGAGGTCCCCCATCAAACCTCACTGGGCAGGGGCCATGGCCTCAGGTCCTCTGGCCTGGAACTGGGGCAGTGGTGTGTGGCCTGAGATCCCCCAGCATGACTCCACGGTGGGGTGTGTGGCCTGAGGTCCCCTATCTAGCTCCATGGGGCAGGGAGGGCGCAGCCTCAGGTCCTTGCAGATTGCTCGTTAGGGCTCCTGATGGGAACTTGGCCTCAGCTGTGGGTGCAGCCATCTTTGTGATGGAGTGATGGTCAGTTAGCATATCCCCTCTTTATTAGATTGGATACTATTGAAACTCATGAAACTTTTCCCAGTGTCCTTAAAGATTTATTGGAACCCAACCACAAACATTCATTTATCTGTGGATTCTGGCTGGTTTCTAGCTGCAACAGCAGGCTGAGCGGTCGCAGTCGAGATCTTAGGGTCTGCAAAGCCTTAAAATATTTACTCACTGGGTCTCTTACAGAGAAAGTTTGCTGACCCCATGTTTTTGATTGGCCTTTTGATGATGGTGCAGCACTATCCAACCAGGTTGTTGGTGACTGGTTACGTCTTATAAAAAGTAAGTTTCCTGTAGAACCTGGTGGCTGTATTGCCACACATTGTCTTGCAGGCCTTGGGAGAGTGCTGGGGCTTATTGCCCCAGCATTAATCGAAGGTGGAATGAAATATGAAGATGCAGTACAGTTCATAAGACAAAGCAGCATGGAGCTTTGAACAACAAGCAACTTTTCTAGTTGGAGAAATACCGCCCTGAAAGGTAGCTGCATTCCAAAGACTCCAGTGGTTATAGAAACCGCTGTAGCATTCGGTGATGCTATTGCTTTGGGAGTGGAATTGAAATAGGATCTAATTCATAATACCCATTAGCCAACATGTTGGGTTGGTGAATATATCTGATGAGGCTTCCATAGGAGTGTTAAAAGGTGTAGAGAGCGCTTGGGAAGGCACATTGAGCATTTCTTGACATTATTGTTGGCAGAGCCATGTTCTGGAAATGCACTATGCCAGAGGCAGGTATATTATCAGCCTGACCCTCAGCTCAGGTGCCAGGGGGTGGGTTTCATTATCTAAGTTCAGCTAGGCACAAGAAATGGATGCAATTATCCGGGCTTAGCCAGGAGTGATAATTACAAAGAAGCCACAAGAGTGAAACATTATAGCTTGATCTTTGACCATGATTTCTCTTAATTTCCTTTGTTTTAAACAAAGGAATCATGCTGTATATAATAAATGCGCTGCACCGGCTCTGGGTCACTATCTCTCCATCAGAGGACAGCTGTTCCACCGTTCCTATCTTTCCCTACTGTGTCTGTCTCTCATTTTCTCAATCCCCCATCTCCCCTACTTAGGACTCATGTCCTCCCTCTAGCCTCGCTGGTCATAGTAAAGAGAGAAATATTTATAGAAAATTAGTTTTACCAGGCCATAAGCTTGACAAAATTGCAACCTCTATGTTTGATTATGATCAACCTATTTTTTGCTTTTAGCAAAAGTTTCTTACTGTTTAGCATTTAAAATGTGCTTATCATTTGTACCAAGTGACTTTTCCTGAAATCGTGCAGTATTGAGTTATGTCTTTAAATCTGTCCCCACGCCAGAATCTTATCAATATACTAGAGGCCTGGTGCACAACAGTTATGTGCTGGGGGGCTGGGGTGGTGGTGTCCCTCATCCTGACCTGCGCTCTTCACAGTTTGGACATCCTTAACGCTACTGTGGAGCTGGAAGAGGCTCTCGCTACCACTGCTGCGCTAGCCAGCTCTCAGTCAGCCTATTGGCTGAGCAGTGCTCCTGCTGTGGGAGCTCACTGACCACCAGGGGGCAGCTCCTGCATTGAACATCTGCCCCCTGGTGGTCAGTGTGCATCACATGTACTGGCTGGTTGGATGGTTGGATGGTCGGACAGTCACTTAGCCTTTTATATATATAGATAAGAGATTTAGAAAGATTATGTGCCAAAATACCCAGCACAATACTTGTGTATTTTTAGTTTCATACTAAAATCCCAGGAACTATGAACACTCTGGACCTTATGTGGTTCATCCCTGCAGTCATTTCAAACACAGAAAAAGTAGGGCCTATGTAGTTATTTGCCTGCTCAATATATGTTTACATCTCTCACACTCATACAACTATATATCAGGTGAGCTCAACATTTTGATTTTTAAGTCTTAGTTATTATTTAATGTCTTTCTATAAACCTCACTTTGTGCTGTTACAGAAAGCCTCCACTAATCTAGATCTTACCCATTAGCTGGATGTCACCTTTTTTCTGGTTGGCAGGTGGCAAATATATAATTTAGTTATTTGTGTCATTATTTGCTGGACTATGGGAGAAGCCCAACACCTGAGACAGGTGATGAAGTCCTGTGTAATGGCACATATGAAAGAAGAGTCCCAAGAGATCGAGAACTCCCAGAGAATAGATACAATGCCCCCAGGGCAAAAGGCAGGGGCTACAGGACAAGTCGATAATCCTAAATCTCCAAAGAGGTTCCTTCCACTCCACTCTGTTTTATGGCCTAATTGGGTATGGTGTTGGGTGAGGAGGAGGAGAGAACTGGGGGAGAATGGTATGTTGTGCTGGGTCAAGAGGTTCTTGTAACCTATATAAGTCTTAATTGCCAAATGCATACCTTAAAGAAGCAAGCCAGTGAAAGAGAATCAGGGTGTATTAGTATGGCCTTTTCCCTGTGCGGCTCTGAAACTGTACAAGGGAACAGGTTCCCAAGTTTCTGGCAACTGATAAGCCCAGAACTTCAAAAGGTAAGAATCATTGGAAAGGAAATTATTCTACCACTTATACTCTTATTTCTAGGATCAGAAGTAGGTACCTCGCTGTTCCTCTTATAAACTTTTAGAGAAGGTAGAGGAAGAGCATAGATTACCTTCACAGGCCTGCAGAATATCTGGCAGTCCTGCCTTGCGATGTGTTGCTACAATTCTATAGGGTTTTATTTAGTCTAGAGCTCCTGTGACCTACTTCACATAGAACTATGCAATTTCTAATATTTTTCCATGTCACATATATAGATATACCTCATTCATTTTAATATCTGTCTAGTAGTCCATCATATAGGTGCATCGCACTTTATTAAAAGTCCCAAATAAGGAACACCTTGTGTGTGTGTGTGTGTGTGTGTGTGTGTGTGTGTGTGTTTTCATTCTTATATAAATATCTTTCCACAATAAACATCTTTGCATATATACTTTGGCAAAAAGAAATTATTTATATGTCCATCGGTTAAATTCCTAAAGGTGATAATGGATTTAGGGTGTTTTTTGTTTGTTTTTGTTTTTTGGGGGGAGTTTGAGAAAAATGTTCTAAGATTAGACTGTACTGAAGTTGTACAAGTTTTTGAGCATCCTACAAACAATTGAATTGTACATTTTAAATGAGTGAATTTTATGGTTTGTGAATTATATCTCAGTAAAGCTGTTAAAAAAAATTCCTAGCAGTGATAGTGATAGGTTTGAGTATATGTGTAGTAACATGTTTACAGGTGCTAAGGGCCTCCCCTTTGAGTCTTTCATGGATCAGGAGGTGGGAGGGTGTTACTTTGAGTCTTTCACGGATCAGGAGGTGGGAGGGTATTAGACTAAGCTGGTACAGTCTGTGTGGGCCACATCTCTTATCTGGCCTTGGAAAGAGAGGCATTACTGGCCTTGGTCATGAGAGTATATGGCCCTACCCTGTAACCACCATCTGCCCCAGGACTGAAACACCCTTTGTTAACCTTACTGATTTGGATAAAATTTAGTCCCGTACATAAGAATTACTTTGTACTTTATATTTCCCACACTGTCTAATACACTTTATAACTTAAAAATGCTTTCACATGTATTATCTTGTTTAATCCTCATGACAATTCTGTGAGATTTATTATAATACTAGAGGCCTGGTGTGTGGATTTGTGCACATTGAAAGGAGGCCAGCAGGGTACTACTGGGTGATATGGGCCAGACATGCCCTAGAGCAGTCCCTCCCCAGCTGACCACACCTGGGGCAGTACCAGGGCTCAAAGGGAATCCACAGAGTAAGTGGGATCCCTCTGGCAGGTGGGCTGGCCTGCAGAGATTGGGCTGAAACCAGCAGTCCAACATCCCTAGAGGGGTCCCGGAGTGCAAGAGGGCACTCTGCAAAGTTGCTGTTGCTTAGCAGCTTCTGTGTTGAGCGTCTGTCCTCTGGTGGTCAGTGCACATCATAGCACCTGGTCAAGCAGTCAACCAGTCGCATATATATATGGATTCCCTTTTTGCAGATGAGAAAACTGAGATGAGACTTGGACACTTGTCAGGGTCACATAGACATTAAATGTACAAACCCAGTATGCAAACTCAGACCTTTCAACAGCAAGTCCCTTGTTTGTGGTCCCAATGCTTGATGATGTCTTTGGTCAGTCCCACAGTATAAGCCTGGTAAAGCCTTACTGGCCATGGGTTTTATCTTTCTTGACAGAGAGATGACTGAGGTGTCTAGAGAGAGAATGTGTTAAATGGCATCCAAGGGAGACAGACAGGCTTTACAATTCCACTCCCAATCCCCTACCTCATTACAGTTCCCTTGAAACTACTACTTTTTCACCCAAATTAATGCTAATTTGATTTCAATTTGGTGAATAATGACAGTAAGTGGTAGATGAGAGGAACATTTATAAAATATATATATATGTTTCCATTGATCCCAGAGAGAGGGGAAGGAAGAAGGAGAAAGAGAAACACTGATGGCCAGGACCGGTTTGGCTCAATGGATAGAGCGTCGACTTGGGGACTGAAGGGTCCCGGGTTCGATTCCGGTCAAGGGCATGTACCTTGGTTGCGGGCATATCCCCAGTAGGGGGTGTGCAAGAGGCAGCTGATCGATGACTCTCTCTCATCGATGTTTCTAACTCTCTATCTCTCTCCCTTCCTCTCTGTATAAAATCAATAAAATATATTTAAAAAAAAAAAAAAAGAGAGAGAAACACTGATGGGACAGAGACATGGATCTGTTGGCTGCCTTCTGCATACACCCTCCACTCGGGATCGAGCTGGAAACCCAGGCATGTGCTCAGACTGGGAACCAAACCAGCCACTTCTCAGTGCTTGGGGTGGCACTTAACCAAATGGCCAGAGTAAGAGGAACATTCTTAAACAACAACATTAAGATACTGTGCACCGAAACTCCATGTATATGCATGAATGTTTACTTATGCATATATGAACATGGGGAAAGAAATGGAAGGATGCACACCAGACATTGGTTACCTGGGGGTGGGGAAGGCAATATTCCCTCCTCCACTGAAACAAAGCAAAATGACAAAGGAAAAGCCTTCTAAAGTGTGTCTACAACTAAATGAAGCAAGTACAAAGAGACCCCATGGGTGTAAAGTTATATGGACATGTACATATGCAGAGAAAAATATAGAAAATTATATTAATATATTAAGTTTTTTAAACAATAACTATTAGTATATATTACTTATATAATCACAAAAAAAGCAATAAAGTTATTTTCATTGGGAAAAATATTGGCTATATATATATATATATATATATATATGATATATATATATATATATATATATATTTTTTTTTTTTTTTTTTTTTTTTTTTTTGAAAGGAGGTACACTAAATAGCCGTCTATGAATGTGGTCAGGTATAAAAAAGTCCCCTTATCTAAGCAGGTCCTATGGGGCGCTGAGTGGTGTCACAGGTTCCTGAAACTGGAAAACACGGATATTCAGGAACCCTCCATTAAAATGTTTATTTTACGAGGTAGGCGATACTCATTAATACATAATTTCAGGTTACCTTTTCTCAAGAGCAGGGGGGAGAATGTCTTGAGGAAGTAGAATTCTAATCAGGTAAATTTTGTGAGGGTAGAGAAAAACATTGCAGAAGATGGGTGTGACTAAAGGGCAGATCAGAGTTAGGCAACTTTGGGCATGTTAATAAATACACGTACACAGGGTGGGGCCAAGGTAGGTTTGCAGTTGCTCTCATGGAAAAGAATACAATAGTTAATAATAAGGCAAGAATAAACTCTAGCCGAAACCGGTTTGGCTCAGTGGATAGAGCATCAGTCTGCAGACTCAAAGGTCCCAGGTTTGATTCCGGTCGAGGGCATGTACATTGGTTGCAGGCACATTCCCGATAGGGGTGTGCAGGAGGCAGTTGGTCGATGTTTCTCTCTCATTGATGTTTCTAGCTCTCTATTCCTTTCCCTCCTTTTCTGTAAAAAAAATCAATAAAATTACATTTTTTTTAAAAAAAAGAATAAACTCTGTGTTTCATTTACTCGCGATTGTAACCCTTCTTTTATCCTACCCTGTATATCAATTTGAAAAAACACACCAAACACCTGAAGTAGTCATTGTCTTCCAGAGCTTAATGGTTACTTTCAACCACCATTTTGGGTGTGGGTAGTTAAACTTCTGAAGGAATTATCTGTGTAAAGTTAGGATTAGGTTCCCAAATCACTGAGTGGCAAAGTGCAACAGCTGGAACAGACACACAGCCCGTTTGAGCACTTTAATCCCACTTTTCCCAAGCTCAAGGCCATCGTGGGAATGTTGCTGAACTCCAGGGCATGGCTGCTTGGCATGCTCTCTTCAAATATGAGATGTGTCATTAAGCCATTTTCTTTCCTTGCAACAAGTAGAGATGGGATTCACACCCAAAGCTCTGTTTGGGGAGGCTGAGTCATTGCTTTTACGTGCTATTTGGTTAATTACATGTTGATTTCTTCCTGGTAGAGGGTTAAACTTATCAGTCAAGCTCGTTAGCTTATCGCTGCATCTGCCAGATACTGTGCTATATTTATTAAGAACACCGAGAGGGACGCGGGTGGAGAAGAGATGGGTGTGGGCATTCCCAACCTTCTGTGGAGTTCACGCAAATGACTGCTTGCTGGGTGTCAGCACAGACTCTCCTCTTCCAAGGTGCTAGCGCACATATTTGTTCTTTAAAACCGAATACATCTGTTTTGAGAATTAAAAGAAATAGCTGTGTGTCAGAAAACCTTGGGCGAAGGTCCTGAACATTCCACCTGTGAGTGGAGTGGGCTGCGGGCTCCATCCTGGGCTCCTTAGGAAGCAAAGATAACAGGTGGGGCTTCCTCTAATGAGAAGAGCAGGCAGAAAAAAAAGATGAGTTCAGAAGCTTCTAGAATAGACAGAGCCAGGGCCAGTGGGGGAAAGTCAAACAGGCCAGTGATGTCCTCATAGTTACTGTCAGGAGATAAGACGGTAAATGAAAGGGGATGTGGGAGTGACTCAATATGATTTTGAAACATGAAACGCTGCAAGGCACTGGGCAGGAGAGGAGATGCTGGGAAGTGGGCAGGGACAGGCTCAAACCTCCGCCACCTCCCAGACACCAAGGGGGTCCTTCTCCGATCTCTGCTGGCCTTGCCTAGGGTGAGAGAGTCGGAAGGGAAGAGAGAAAGAGTGATTAAAGTCTGTAGACGTTCTTTATTTTTAAAAAAATGTATTTTTTTTAATTGATTTCAGAGAGGAAGGGAGAGAGAGAAACTATGAGAGAGAATCATTGATCAGCTGCCTCCTGCCTGCCCCATACTGCAGGATCAAGCCCACAACCTGGGCCTGTTCCCTGATCAGAACTAAACTCAGGACCCTTCAGTCTGCACTGAGCCAAACCAGCTAGGACATGTAGAAGTTCTTTTTGGGGGAACCCAAGGCATTTGTCAAAGGGCAAATTTGTCCATGACTAGAGAGTAGCAAAGGGCAAGTGAGGGCTGGGTTGCCCTCAGAGCAGCAGAGTGGCTCAGCTGGTCCTCCTGCCTCACCAGTAGAGGGTGGTGGCGACCGGAGGCCATTTGTGTCACCCCTGATCACTGCTGACATGCAGAGTGGGAGAGGGCTGTTACCCAAACTGGGCCTTCTGAGCCTGCAATCAAAGAAATCAACCTTGCAGCTATCACCGCAAAGCGTCAGAAGCAGCTGTTTTTGTAGTCAGAAGCCAGTTCAGAATCATCTGATGTGCGGCCTCCGTGGGTGTGACATTCAGTGGCTGCTGCGCTGAGTTTCCCATCGGTCATGGAGCCAGCCCTAGGGAAACAATAAACAAGATCCTGAGTCAGGGGCAAGGCTGAGCACTGCAGCCCATGTGCTGTGAAGATAAGCCCGGGTCCCAGGTTGACGTGGGAAGGTGAGGGCAGGAGCGGGAGGGAGGCTGGAAACAGCTCAGGGCGGGAGGTGAGAGGTGGCGATGGCATCGGGAGAGAAACTGGAAAGCAAGGAGTTGCCTTTTCTTTCTATGTTGTCTATTTCTGCTCAGCCCAGGGTCCATGTTTCACTGAGACATCAATCAGGACACGACTCCTGCCATTTCCCTGGGAGGCTGGGGCAGCCAGCCAGGATGCTGCAGCTGAGTCATGTGGATCAGGGACTGAGGCAGGGAGAGCTGGAGGTGTTCCTCGCAGTGAGGGGTGGTGGAAGCAGCTTCTGTGGAGACACGATGGTAGACGGTGCCTATGAGAGGTGAGAGTAATCTAGGCAGAGCAGAAGGGTCCTGAGTCAGGCATGATGTCTGCCGAGCTGTGTGTGTAATAAACACCAGAAACAGATATGTATGGTGTTGTCTGAGCACCGTCGGGCAGAAGGTGGATTCCTGAGTAACGCTAGCGGAGAAAGGCCTAGGAGAACAGCCACACTGCACTTTGCCCAATCAAGAAATTGAGCCTGGCCATAGATGGTTTTGCTCAGTGGTTGAGTGTCGACCTATGAACTAGGAGGTCACAGTTTAATTCCTGCACAGGGCACATGTCTGGGTTGTGGGATCAGTCCCCAGTAGGGGGCATGTAAGAGGCAACTCATCAATGATTTTCTTTTCTTTTTTAATTTAATAAATCTTTATTGTTCAGATTATTACAATTGTTCCTCTTTATTCCCCTATAGCTCCCCTCCACCCAGTTCCCACCCCACCCTCTGCCGTTACTGCCCCACCACTGTCCTCATCCATAGGTGTACGATTTTTGTCCAGTCTCTTCCTGCACCCCCCACAGAATTTTCAGTCCATTCCCTTTCTCTGTCCCTGATTCTATTATATTCACCAGTTTATTCTGCTCATCAGATTTTTAATTCACTTGATTTTTATATACACTTGTTTATAGATATGTACTTATTGTTCATAATTTTTATCTTTACCTTTTTCTTCTTCCTCTTCTTAAAGAATACCTTTCAGCATTTCATATAATACTGGTTTGATGGTGATGAACTCCTTTAGCTTTTTTTTATCTGTGAAGCTCTTTATATAACCATCAATTCTGAATGATAGCTTTGCTGGGTAGAGTAATCTTGATTATAGGTTCTTGCTGTTCATCCCTTTGAATATTTCTTGCCACTCCCATCTGGCCTGTATAGTTTATGTTGAGAAATCAGCTGTCAATAATATGTGTGCTCCCTTGTAGGTAATTAACTGTTTTTCTCTTGCTGCTTTTAAGATTCTCTCTTTGTCGTTAGCCTTTGGCATTTTAATTATGATGTGTCTTGGTGTGGTCCTCTTTGGGTTCCTCTTGTTTGGGACTCTCTGAACTTTCTGGACTTGTAAGTCTATTTCTTTCACCAGGTGGGGGGAGTTTTCAGTCATTATTTCTTCAAATAGGTTTTCATTATTTTGCTCTCTCTCTTCTTCTGATGTTCCCCATTATTCTGATGTTGGTATGCTTGAAGTTGTCCCAGAGGCTTCTTACACTATCTTCAAATTTTGGGATTCCTTTTTCTTTTTGCTTTTCTGTTTCAGTGTTTTTTGCTTCTTGGTATTTCAAATCTTTGACTTGATTCTTGTGACCCTCTAGTCTCCTGTTGGATCTCTGTATAATATTTTTTATTTCAGGCAGTGTATGTTTAATTTCTAGTTGGTCCTTTTTCATATCCTTGAGGGTCTCACTAAATTTATCATCCTTTTCTAGGAAATTCTTGAAAAACCTATAATCATGGTTTTGAACTCTATATCAAATCATTTGTTTTCCTCCATTTCTTTAATTTGTGATCTGTTACTTTGTCTCCACATTTTTGCTGTTTCCCTGAGTTGGTCGGGTAGCTTTGTGTGCTAGGTTTCCTATAGGCCCAGTGTCTTGGCCTCCCCAGTTACCTGAGGTGGACACTTTTGGTGCACCACTTTGTGGACTGTGTGTACAGCCTTGTTGTACTTAAGTCAAAAGGTGTAGACTTGATTGTTGTTGGTATCACTGGGAGGAATTGACCTCCAGGCCAGTTGGCTGTGAAGATCAGCTGTGTATACACTGGGAGAACTTCTGTGCTAGAGACAGCCTTATGAGACAAGACTTGCAAAATTACAAAAGCATCAGTGCTCAGTGTGGATGGGATGGAGTCTCAGGTCTGAGCAGACAGTCTTGGCTTCCTGTCAGCCCTGCCCTATAAGGCCCCTGGGTCTCAGTGTCTCTCGGTAATCGCTGCAAGCACCTCTGAGAGTAAGTAGTCCTCAAGTTTTGCCTGCTGCCAGTTTCTCTCTCAATGAATCTGGATTCCCAGATTCTCGCCCGGAACTAAAGTTCAGCACAGTGGGAAGCTTCCGTTTCCTACCTGCTAGAGAAAGCCAGTGGTGCACTCAGCAATCAGTCCTCTCTTCGTGCACTGGTGCACATGCCTCCAGAACTCTGCCTTTCACAGCTCCCCTGTGCTTCCGCCTGATAGTCCAGATTGCCCCCTGGATAAGCCTGGGTCCCCAGTGTCTCGCCCAGAACTGGGGTTCAGTGTAGTCAGAACTGGGGTTCAGTGCAGTCAGGAGCTTTTGTCTCCTCCCCACTAGAAAAAGCCAGCCAGGCACTCAGCCGCCCACACATGTCTTCGAACCTCAGCCTTTTGCAGCTCCTCTGATTCTCTGTTTGCTTTCCTCTTTCCTTCTATTGTAGAATTTTCACTCAGCCAGCTTTCCTGTGGTTCTTGGTGATGTTTGCTTGGTGATGTTGTAGTTTTGAAATTGTTGTTCAAGGTAGCAATTTAGGTATTTACCTATGTTGCCATCTTGGTTTCTCTCCAATGATTTTCTTTCATCATTAATGTTTCTATCTCTCTCTTCTTCTCCCTTCCTCTCTGAAATCAGTATAATTATATTTAAAAAAAAAAAAGAGAGAAAGAAATTGACCCTGGTTGTGCTAATCTGCTAAGATTTCAGGGTTGTTTGTGGCAGCTGGTAGTATGGTTTATACAGGATATGTGCCCTTTTTATCTGGAAGAAGGGTCCGCACCTTTTGACTCTCAAAGTGGTCTGGGTTTCCAAAAGAATAATAGAACCAGGCAGAGACGGAGGCACCCAGAGAGGAAGTGAAGAAGGTGCAAGGAGGCATAAGGAGAAACTCGAGAGCAGTATCAGGGGCCAGGGGAGTTGAGCTGCAAGGGCCAAGTCGTCTGCGGTGTGGACGGCAGCAGGGTCGTCCAGAAAGAGCAGAAAAGTGTCTCCCAGATTGGAGAACCAGAGGCCACTGGTCATTTGGGCAGAAGCAGTCAGTTGAGGCATAAATGGGAAGTAAGGAAGCAGAGAGGGTGGCAATTATAAAAACTTGTCTCAGAGGGTAAAGGGGGGAGAAGCAACAGCTAAAGGAGGAAGCAGAACCCAGGGAGGGTCTCTTGTTATTAGTGGGACAGACTTGAATTTATGGACTGATCAGAATGAGGATGTAAAGAGATGTAAGTTAAAGGTGCAGAGCACAGCAGGGACACTTGCAGAGAACAAATGGAACCAAAGGAGCAGGTGCAAAGACTGGCCCTTGCAGGGAGGGGAAAGCTCACTTTCTGAAATTGTACATGTGGTGGGGGTGAGTGGTAGAGATGATGTTTGGAGCAATTAATAACGGATGGCCTCAATTATTATTAATATTAATATTAATATTTATGAAATAGGAGGCAGCCATCATCTGAGAGGAAGGGGGAGGACCTTTGGAGAATACTAGTAAAGACTGAGATGTGGCTATGCCTCTATCTTTTAAAAATATATATGTTACTTATTTTAAAGAAAAGAAGAAAGAGGGATAGAGAGTTAGAAACATCAGTGAGAAAGAAACATTGATCAGCTGCCTCCTGCACACTCCCTACTGGGGATAAAGCCCACAACCAAGTTACATGCCCTTGACCTGCACCTCTATCTTGATGTTCAACCTTTGACAAAACATTCTCTCTCATACCTGGGTTCCACAGCTGTTAAAATAAAAGCACAAGCCCATCTCATTTAGAAATGCATCAACATGTACCAAAGTCAGGACTGGAAAGGAATCACCTGTGTAAACACTGCCTCTTGGCTTGACACATACAGTATATGCCCATTTTTGTCATCCTTTGCCTGGAGTTTCCCCTTAATGTTTCTGTTTTCCAAAGTGCACTTCCCTGTTAAGCACAGCAAGCAGGCAAGGGTCTTCTTTTTAGAGGAACTTAATTTAAATATATTCAAAACAGAATGTATCAGCATTTTACCAGGTGTCAGCAGTATTTCCTTCCAGATCATGGCGATAGTGAGTTTCAAGAAGCATGATAACGTGACACATTTTCCACAGGTGAATACTGCTGCCCACATGATAACTAATTGCATGCAAGAAAGATAAATCTCTGCCCCATTTCCCTATCTGGCCACACTCCCAAGAACAGGATTCTGGTTATCACCAACTTAGCTGCAACTCTGTCAGATAAGAGCAAAGCATGAGATGTTCTTACCTGAGAGCTAACCTGTTTCTGTGATGAAACCTCTTGAGGCCAGGGCTAGCTTTGCAGACCACCTGGAAGCATGTGCTTCAGCTGTGACCCTGGCAGACTGTAATGACCTCCAACATATTTCCAGGGGACACTCTCTTCCCACTTCAATCCAAATTGCACCGCCAGGTTCACCCGAGGGAGCTTGTGCTCATCTCACCTTCCTATTCAGACTCTCAAATGTCTCCTTAGTCCACAGTGGTGATTTCCAACCCGTGGGGCAGGGACAGCGGTTGGAAGTCACTGGCCGATGGTACTAGGACTTATTTTTTTGGCCAAGGAATCAAGGTCCTTTGTAAAACCCTCTCCTCCTCTCTGAGTCTGAAGTTCTGGATGGTCTATCCCTTCACTAATTTCCATGACGAGAATGAAGATAAGTAGATTGCACCCAGGTTCTACAGGAGTCTCACCATCAACCAAAATTGCCTCTGTGTGGTAAAAAGTCTCATGATGAAAAGGGACTTTAGAAATCCCCTTCGGTCCAGCCGTCGTAGCTTAGTAGTGAGTGTCGAACTGTGAACCAGGAGGTCACGGTTTGATTCCTCAGGGCACATGCCTGGGCTCGTTTCCCGATGGGGGACGTGTAGGAGGCAGCTGATCAATGATTCTCTTTCATTGTTGATGTTTCCATCTCCTCTCCCTCTCTGAAATCAATAAAAAAACATTTTTCAAAAGAAGAAAGAGAGAAAAAATCCAGATGTGGGCGTTAGTGCTTTAAATGCCAGCTTCTCGTGGAGCAGTCTGCCCACCTCAGTAACCACCTGGGAATGGAGGTCTGCCTCCCACTGGGCTCTCCTGGGTGGCAAAGCAAGAATCCTGCCCTGTGGGATGCAGGGTGGGGGGGTCTGGCCTGGAGAGAAGGCCCAGAGGTACCACTTCACCAGCCAACCCTCATGCCTCATTGTTACCAAGGAGATGGCCAGCACGGAGAACACATCTGTCTGCCTGGTGCCCTCTGAGACCTGGAAACATCAGAGAAAAAGCCGCCTTCATAAAACTGGAGCATAAACTACATGAAGGCGGGACAGAAGGCCTCTGCTTCCCCCTGCTGGTGGGCTTCCGCTAACCCTAAACATTTTATTTAGAAATCTTAAGAATGTTATTCGATTTCAGGATTTTTATCCAGTTTCCAGCAGTGAAGGGGGTGTCGTTCAGGCACTGTCCCTCAGCTCCCACTAAAGCAGTCAGTCCTACGCCGGCTCAGCTGAAGGTGGGAGTGGATTTTATCAAATTTAACCTGTGCTCATTCAGCCTCACAGATTCGTTTTCAGGGAGGACCACACCTTTTTCTTTTCTTCTTTTAATATCTTTATTGTATTGACTTCAGAGAGAGAGAGAGAGAGAGAGAGAGAGAGAGAGAGAGAGAGAGAGAGAAACATCAAGGATGAGGGAATTGTTATCTGCTGCCTCCTGCAAGCCCCACACAGGGGGTTAAGCCTGCAACCCCGGCATGTGCCCTGAGCTGGAATCGAACTTGTGACCTCCTGGTTCATAGGGCGATACCTAACCATGGTGCCGCCGCAGCTGGTCGAGCATCACAGCTTTTTCCCTATGTCCTGTGGAGTTTGGGTCCTGGCTCTGCCACCCATTCGCTGTGGAAACCATATTGAAAGAATTACATTTCTTGGGCCTCATTCTCCTTGCTTGTACAATAACCGTTTTTGTCTTTTTAGTGACATTTTTTATGATTCCAAGGATCCCGGGTTTTTTGGGTGCTTGAAGAAGGCTAAGGAAATAACGCCCTGTCCTAGAGTTCTCTGACCCGGCAGGTCAGCATTGACTCTGCCGTTGATGTTTTCGCCCAGGCATGTGTAAAATATTTACTGCACATTCTATTTTTATGACGTTCAATTTAACACAGATAAAAATAAAGCATTAAAGTCTAACGGGTAAGAGTGGACATCATGCTTTCACAATCTCGTTCCTTTCTGGAGACTGGAATGGAAACAGAAACTGGGAATCGTTCTGGCTTAAGGTTTGCATTTGTTGCTCCCACAAGAAATGACCATTTAAAGGAATTTGCATGTAGGGAGAGAAGGCTAGTGCGGGCATATCCTGGTACCTTTCTCCTTCCTAAGTGGTGGTTAAAGGAACACACTTATTGGAGACCACCTTGTAAGTGCAGAGAAGTAGGGAAAAGAGAGTCAAGATAACTTCGAATCCTTGGGAAACCATTCAGAACATGTTGTTGTGTCTGGGACAAAGACAGTGCTCCCCCCACCCCCTGGGTGCTTTGTGTGTGGTCCACCTGCCTTTCCCCTCACCCCCCAGCCTCTTTGCTGTTTTCTCTCTGCACGTGGCCTGCACTGTGCCCACCACCCACTGCCGTTACCTGATTACTTCCATGATCCTGTGGTCTCAGCTGGGAGAAGCCTGCTCTGCCCTCCACCAGAGTCCGTCCTGCCACCTGCTCCCCTAACACACGCTCCTCTCCTCGGCAGCACTTGTCCCAGTTGCAGCTTTATAGTTTATTTGGGTGATTATTTGTTTGGGATCTGCCTCCACCACCAGACTGTGGGCTCCATGAGGGCAGGCTTCGTGCCTTTTCTTAAGCAGACAAAGAGAGATTGCATCCCCCCGTGTTTAGCACAAAGCTTGTGCTTTTGGGGAGAGGCCTCTAACGTGACTAAACCCTCCCCATCTTCAAGGCTGAGCTGGAACGCCGCACCCCTCCCACCATGCTTTCATTCATTCTCTCCTTTCCTACCAAATGGGTATCCTGCTCCCTAAGATTGCAATGATAATTACAGGGTGATGTGGTATGTGCTGTGTGACATTAATGTTTTAATTTGTTCTTTAACGAAACCATCATCCTAGGCGACGCTGTAAGTAAATGCCCCCCAGCCTCCCTTGCCGCTACTGTGTGCCAGGCACCGGTCCTGAGGCTGAGAGCACAGGCTAGGCCTCCTCTATCAGAGCATCAACACATTCCAGCGGCAGAAGGCAGCATAGCTAGATTAGGAGTAAATAAGTAATGTCACTTCAGGGGTAAGTGCTATGCTGAACCGAAGCCAGGCAGAAGGGTAGGTATAAGAACAGGGGCTTGAAAACACTTCCTGGAAATTACGTCGATAGCGGTTACAGAAGCATTGCCGTGCCAGGAGTCAGTGCTTCGGAAAAAAACTCAACTAATGGATTTCTATATTTTGGTCTTGTTATTTGTTTGCAGCCAAGAAAGGAAGGGTTTAAAAGTTGAGGAAATTGTGTCAATCCTGGAGTTGCTGGTGAGCTGGTGCTCAAAGATCTCCCTCTCTTTGGCTTCCAGGGGTGAGTTATATGGGGGTGTTATTCCTCATGGTGGCTACAGGAGTTGGGGTCCTGGGCTCTCCTGATGGTTTGGGGCCAGGGTAGGGAGCAGTTCCTCATTGTGTCAGGTCCTGAGGTTGCTCATGGTGCTGTCCTGTCTGGTTTCTTGAGGGTGTGGTCCGTAGGTCTGTCTGAGGCTGAAACAATTGGAAAGACTTTTGTGAACCATGTAAGTAAATGAACTTTAAAAAAAATCATATGTGAGAAGAATCTTATTTTTATAAGAATCTTTACCTTATAAATTATTTTTTATCTACTTTTCCATTCCACCCCATTTATAGTCATGAGTTATTAAAATAGAAAGTACTTTTTGTAGTTCACAATTGTTTACATTTCTAAGAACACAATGGCCGAATAATCAACGTACAAATGTTTTGGATTCTGTGCCATTGAGACACATGAATTCACTCAGCAGAGGGAGCTCATGCTTTAATTTTGAGAATTTGGGCAGAAAATGAAGGCTCTTGTGAAAAGAATCTGAAATAAACTATGCAATTCTCATTGTAAATAAGGTTTCCTTTCAGTACTTCTTGGAAGTAAAACAGTTTGACTAGGTTTATTGTGATCTGTTTAAATAGATGTGACTGATGAATTCAATTTGGGGCAGAATTTTCTTCAATAAGGTTCTGCTTTGCTCACCAAATAGGCGAATTTAGAACAGGTATCCCAGCTCAGGAGTCTACGGATTTATCTATAAAGAAGGTAACAGTCTACACATCCACTTCCAGTGGCTTTTTACACTGTACTGTGAACTTGGAACATAAACATGTAGGACTTGTTTTAATACAACTATGATTTGACATTGAACACTTGGGTATAGAGGTCTCTGTCCTTGGAGCTTATGAAACAGATATTTATGTAAGATTTCAAAGGATGTTTACTATGACATAATCTAAGTTCAAAGGCAAAGTAAATAAAGATTGAAAGAATTAATTAATCTCTCAGACAAAGATCCAGCACCATGAAGTTGAATGCGCAGCACTGAAATCGTAAGCGAGTCAAAGACAAAAAAAAAGAAAAAAAAAAAAAAAAGAAAAAAGAAATCACATGATCTTACTTACATGTGGAATCCAATGAACAAAATAAACTGACAAATAAAATAGAACCAGAGGCAAGGGAACATGGAACAAAGGGAAGTTGGGGGTGGGGGAGAGATTAACCAAAAAATGTACATGCATATATGCATTGCCCCCATGGACACAGACAATACTAATAGAGTGGTAAAGGCCTAGGGTGAGGTGGGAACTGGTAGAGGGGGCAATGGGGAAAATGGGGAGAGACAGCAGTAATACTCTCAACAATAAAGATTTTAAAAAACAAATAGAAAAGAAAGAAATCTTAGGTGAAATCAGCAACACTAACAGATGAGTGAACTGCAATTTTTGAGTTACCTGAAGGGCTATTGGAATGACAGAAGAAGCAGACATTGCTCATGCTCTTATCAAACAACATTACAAAACCATTTTTTTCTTATCATTAAAGTCAAGCAGACTTGTATATAGAAGATACAGGGAAATAATGTTAAAAAAGAACATAAGTAACATTTATTTTACTCAGTGTTTACAACTTCACAGTTAGCTTTAAAATTAACATGGGCAGCATCCTAAATGGGTAGTGTTGTCTTTTCCTTCCTTAAAAACCCCCAAATCCTCTTTAATTACAATGTAAATGTTGTTAGCTTTGATAGGGCAATTGAATCAATAGCCCTCCCCCAGGAACTGGCTTTTCATTTGCTGAGACCACATTTCACTTGTGTTGACTACATTCCGTGATCTATTCGGGTATCAAAAAGAAGTCTCCACCTAGAGAAAAGGCCGCCGAAAGTCCTTTAAAAGCCGCTGACTCCTGTCACTGGGTGCTGGAGTCATCCAGGCTCAACCGCATGGTGAGTGGATGATCGAATAAATTCATAATCCCTCACTACTCTGGCCTCAGTCCTCCTTCGGTGACCTAGCAAATATCACTGTAACTGGAATAATCCAAAAACAGTATAATTTTGAAATACCTTAGATTGTTCCACTGATAAAGGAAAATATTAATGTCATATAGCACATACCATATCACCCTGTAATTATCTTTGTATACAACTACATTTCCCACAATGCAGTTCCTAGGGAAAAATCATGTATTTTTCAGCAGGCTTGATTTAACAGCATATATTATAGCTCAGTACTTGACACAGGATCAAGGTTTAACGACTATCAAATGAATAAACAAATGGGTGTTTTAAATGATTTTATTTCACCCATCCTTTTCAGAGTAATGTTGATAGAAAAGATTGGGGGCGGGGGGCAGGGGAAAGTCACGCCTCTCCGTGGATGCCTTTGGGACCGCCTCTGCAATCCCTTCTACTGGATTGAAGAAAAGAAAGCTGAAGAAATGCTCTGGCCTGTGAAAATGCCACGAGCTATTTGACAGAATGTGGGAGCTGCTCTCATTGGATGCTGGAGGCAAGAAACAGACCAAGTCCTCCTGGAATGATGGTGTTTAGAGATAGATGAATAAATTTCCAGAGGAATCAACAAACATTTGTTGAGTCCCAGCTATGTGCAAAAAAACTGAGTCTCAAGAAAGGATGTACAATCTTTACCAGGATTTTCTGAACTGATAAAATATCTTTTCAGAAGATCAGATGGGTTCACGTGACATTGCAAAAATAGATTTCCTCCATCCTCACAATCCAGGGATTTGCTTAGGGCCAGAGAGTCTTAATTTTCTTTAGCAGAACCACCTGCAACATAAGGACCTTGTCATAATAAAGGAGAAAAGGCCTTCTTTTATCTTAGTCACTGTAAATAATTCCAAAATCCTTGCAGGAGAGATAAGTAATTGGGTAGAAAACTTCTTCAAACTTTGGAATTATTTATAAGAATGATCATCAATAGGGAGGAAAAAAGGCAGCTAGATTTTGTGTTGCAAATAACAGGATGCCTGGGAGTGATTATTATAGGCCTAATAAACACCATGAAATAAAACTATGACAAGTGAGGCTTGTTGTCAACTTCATTCTAGAGTTGGAATAAGAGGCTACGTGGGTCTTCAGGGAGCCAGAGATATTAATTATATAACAAGCTGGCGGTGAGTAGGGCAAAGGATGAGTTTGAATCACCAGGTATGTACTTTGATTTGTGAGTGTGTGCTATGATGTCTTCTTTCACGGATTTCCATTTATAATGTAGGAAGTAGGAACTGTGACCTTTTTTGCTGTCACCAACACAAGTGCTCCCCACCACAAGATGGGCTTTGGGGATCCTTTATTTTCAGTCCCAGAGGTCATTTGGGGTTCTTAGGGTGATCCCGGTAGTTCTCTCTCTATGAAAAATCAGAAATTTGTTTTGGGGATCTCCTACCATTCTCCCCACTAGATAAATGCAAACTTAAAACTGAAGTCAGTGACAAAACATGTGGGCTTCATTAAAGCTCACAAACTGAATGGTGTTGAATGGAACCCACCATGGATAACAAAACAAAGAGAGATACTGGTAGAATAGTGGCCTCATTAATTCACAAGTAAATTCACTGCCTGGCAAAGTTATTTTTCCTTCTCTTCTAACTTAAAAATAGATTTTTAATTAAATCTTAACTTGCAAACAAACAAGATCTTAGATGCCAGGGATGAAATTTCTCAAGTGAAGAAATAATTGTTGGCTAAGTTACAAATGATGATAGAACATTGACAGAGAATTAACTATATGTGCACTGGGGTGTGTGTGCTATTTATCATCGGGCAAGGTTACAGAGCAGAAAAACACTGAGTTAGTCCACCAGGGAGCAAGAGGCCCAGGTGACAGGCCTCGTATGATCACTGAGAAGCCAGGTGTATTTAGGAAAACTTAGAACCTCTCTAGGCCTGACTTTATCTGCAAATTAGAGGTTTAACCAGAAGCTCCTTTGGCCCTAAGGCCATATTTCTGTGAGGTGAGGCTGGCTGTTTTACTGAACCACAGAAATATGATGAAAGCATAGAATGTGAGACCTTTAAAAGCCAGTGGAGACTTCCCTCTCACAGACCATCATTGTTTCTCAAGCAAAGTTGAGGAGTTCCACAGTTGAAAATTGGACTTTTCTCCCTAACAGAAGTAGTTAATGGGCAGAATTTCATTAAAGTTTTCCTCCCATCCATTTGCCTAAAACTAGTGGCACAAGGGATGGCTGACCATAAGATGGAATGAACAAGTCGTAAGTACAGATTTATGAGGGTAATTTGGCTATGCTGAATTTGGTGACCTTTTCTCTTCTTTTTCATGGACTTCTGTGCTCCCATTTTTAACCTCGTGCAGGGAACATATAATGTAGTCATATTGTTCCTATTTCTTTCATTCTAATTAAATTTGCCACTATTCTATAGTGTTCCCCAAAGAATATGGTATTTCTGACAATTGACTTCTCATTGCTTCATCACATGAGTAAATCTGAGAACCACTGGTCTTGTTTTTAATATGTTTTTATTGATTTTAGAGAAAGAGAGAGAGAGAGAGAGAGAGAGAGAGAGAGAGAGAAGAAGGGAGATGAAGAAAGAGGAACATTGATTGGCTGACTTCCACACGCCCCCACTGGGGATTTACCCTGCAAACTGGGCATGTTGTCCTGACTTAGAATCGATCCGGTGACCTCTTGGTGCAGGGCACGGCCTTGCTTTATATTTTTTATTTTTTTTTATTTTATTTTATTGATTTCTTACAGAGAGGAAGGGAGAGAGATGGAGAGCTAGAAACGTCGATGAGAGAGAAACATCGACCAGCTGCTTCTTGCACACCCCCTACCGGGGATGTGCCCGCAACTGATGTACATGCCCTTGACCGGAATCGAACCTGGGACCCTTCAGTCCGCAAACCGACGCTCTACCACTGAGCCAAACCGACCTCGGCATGGTCTTGCTTTATAGAAGAAAATAATAAGGCCCAAAGCGGGGAAGTGACCTGGTCATGATGATACAGATAGTTAATGTAAATAGGACCATGGACCTGGGGACATCAGGCTCCCTTCCCAGAGTCCTCTCAACCCGAAATGGTCCGTGCATTGGGAAAGCATGGTTTAAGCAGCTTCTGCTGGTTAATAATAAAGAAGGGAACCAGTTCTCAAAGAAACAGAATTGTTTAATTTGTTTGAAAAATTTTATGATGCCCTTGTAAAAATATTTTATGAAACACTGTTTTGTTTTCTGTGGGAGCCATTCAAAGGGAAGAACTTTTGGTGAAATTTCCAATAAATTGTTTCATATTGTGTAACCACAGAACCAGCTCACAATGGAGACTGAGTTACTCCTTGGAGACAACAGACTGAAACAGAATGTCATACAGCCCCAGCATATGCAGAGGACAGAACTTTGACCTCCAGTTGCTCTTGGAATGGAA
The DNA here is from genome assembly GCF_964339955.1 of Pipistrellus hanaki. Classification (NCBI taxonomy): domain Eukaryota; kingdom Metazoa; phylum Chordata; class Mammalia; order Chiroptera; family Vespertilionidae; genus Pipistrellus; species Pipistrellus hanaki. The sequence continues at coordinate 73,242,219 of NC_140510.1, read as the reverse complement.
CCAAAATCACACACACACACACACACACACACACACAAAATCTACTCTCTTTCTCCCTCCTTCCTCCCCCCCCTCTCCCCCCCCCCCCCCCCCCCCCCCCCGCAACCACCAACTAAAAGACTGGAACATAACTGGAAGTGAAGGGTCTATTGTTCAGGAAGATCCAATGATGACACCCCTTACCATAAATGCCCAAGTTCCAAGGTCCTCCAATTAAAACTTACTCTGCCAGCATTTCTACATACATGCACCCCAACCACTCAAAACCCTTAACCTAATACAGTGAGCAAGACGGATTCAGATTCGAAGCACCATTAGGTCTTCCATCTTGGTTTGATGCCTTCTGGGAAATTGGGGAACCCTGCCATGGTTGGGTTGTATGGGGAGGTGTTAGAAGAAAAAGACCTTGTTGCCAACATCTCAGTGTGAAAGAAGATAGACTAGACCAGTGCAGTGTGAGTGCAGAGGAAAAGCAGTTGATGAGCATGAGGGCTGATGTATGTTACAATCCTCAGGCCCTGGTTATGGGGGAGGAAAAACAGAAGGTGGTGCTACCCATACCATACATATGGAAGTCTGGAGAGAGACTGGTTCAGCGGAGTAAGAGTGGGGTTACAGTGAACTCAGGATCTGGTGTGCGAAGGAAGAAAGGGTTGAGAGAGAGCAGAAGCAAAAAAGGTTTGGGCATCATTGATGGAGAGTTTACTTGGAACCTTGGGAATGATTAAGACATGAAGTGAAAAATGCTCATGAAAATAACTTAGAAAAGAGGGTGAGTGGGGTTGAGAGATGGCTGCATCTGAGAGAAAGTCTTTCTCATCAATGAGGCATAGACTTGCCCAGTATTAGCCCATATATATGAGAATTACAGGAAAGCAGATCTCAGATCAATAAAACATGGCTATGATAGAGCTAGCCCAAAGAACTGCAGAATCCAACTCTCTCTATTGGCTGTTATAGTTCCAGGGAGATTCACCACTGAGTTTCTAGTTCTAACACGAACTAAACTTGATTAGTTGGCACTCTGCAGGGAGGAGATGCAGGGAAAACCATGGCCGAAGAACGGATAATGGTTAGATGGAGCATTTTATTAGATCTTCTGGAACATTATTTTTTATGCATTCAAACTGCCATCCTAAAGCTCATTCTTGGTTATATTTCTGCTGATGTCAGAAGCATCAAATGTGGTTTGCAGGCATCCATTCCCAACTCTGTCTTAGGCCTCAGATCACTGGGACTCTGCTCTGGGTCCCAACTCTGCCGGTCAGGTCCATCAAGACAATCAACAGGATGCAAATATGCAAAGCTGCAGATAAGAGAAGAGAGAAAGGAAGACTTGAACTATTTGGGAGTCAGGCTTGTTTTCTTCTTGATCCAAGCAATGCTTTCCTGCCTTATTCATTTGGCAACAAGATGGACTCTAAGGGAGAGTATAAGATGGCAAAATTAGGGCATTCTGGAGTTGTAAAATGCCGTGAGAGGTAATAATAACTATAATGATAATATTAATAGTGACGGCCACAGTGGTACACCAGGGGCAGTGGCTGTGGTAACTGCAGTGGAGGTTTGATTGAGCACTCAGTGTATGCTCAGCCTGATGTTTTCTACTTTATAAAGATGGCCTAATTTAATCCTCATGATCATAATATTCTTTTAGAGATAAGGAAACGGAAGCTTAGAAAGGTTAAGTACTTTATCCAATTATATAGCTAAAGAAGAGCAGAGTCAGAATCTGAAGCCATGCACTCTGATAGTGGAGGTCGTGTTTGTAAAGCACAGCTTTGCATGGCCTCTAATTATTAACCACAACTCCAGTTCCCTGATTTTCCACCACAATCCAGCCCTTCCCATTCATCAAGGCACTTAATCCCCCAAACAACCCTCCAGAGAGAGGAGTGGAGAGCAGGCTGCCCAGGACTGGAAGGCCTGGGGGCCCTGGAGGCCCTGGAGCCTCCTGAGTTAGAGCAATACCCACCCAGCTGGCCCTGAGACCCAGGGATTGGCTGCCCAGAAGGATTCTCCCTCCTGTTGAATCTGTGACCTTCCCCTTCCCCTCCTATCCCTCCTCCCCCAGCTCCCATTCATCACAGTCTGGGAATCTGGCTCAGGCCTTTTCTTGGTGCTTGTTTGACCCGGTGTTCTAGCTGATTACTTAGCCTTTAAACCCATGAGGAAACTGAAAATGAATTATAGGTGACAATGGATGGTACCTAGATTCTATAACACATGTTTTTGAATAAATAATGAATGGATTTAAAAGTGAATGAGCAAATAAATAAGCAAATCTCATTGCAATTTATCTTACTTCTCCAGCTCAGGTAAATAGTAATACTAATATTTATAACTGCGAGGTACTAAAACAAATGTTTTACATGGATTATTCATGTCAATTTTATTTACAAAGTTCTCTGGTCTCCATTCTTTAATCTTTTTCTAGACATATTTTTGAAATCATCTAAACTCTTTTTCACTTTTCCACATTCTTGTAAATAACTTAGGAATCCAAACATCTCTGGGTATGTAACTTCAGCAGTTCATAAGTCATATCTTTGCAGGCAAAAGATTGTGTTTTTTGGAATCAATGACTCCATATATTCTTTCTTACCTACTCACCATAGGTTTTATTTGGAAGGTGGTTATTGCAGACAGTGTGAAGAAGAGAGTCTGAAATTAATGCTCTATGGATGTTACAGGTTGCTTAGAAGCTATTGATTCCACACAACATGAAAGATGGAAATGGCTTTCCCTCACTTCCCCATAGACCATTAGTACTGATCAGAGATGGAATCACATTCAGAGAGGACATAGGCATTTGTTTCACAAAATGTTTCACTTTGGCGGTGACTCCGTGAATGTGCTGCTGAAATGACAGTGTGAGAAATAGTCTCTTTGAATTTCCCTACCACAAAGCTCGATGTGAGGAAGATGGCCCAATCCATTCTCACTTGGAATATGCTGTTCTGTAACCTTCACCTTCAAAGAAGCCATTAAGGTGCTACCTGTCTGTATTTCTGAGAAAAATATCTGCTTACCCTCATTGAAATGGGCAAAGCAGTAAACCTCTGAGTCTGTAATGCACAATATTGGGCTTTCCTTGAAAACCAATTGCACATAATGGGTGCCAGGCTTTGCTGTTTAATCCCCAAGTTGCTGGCTCAGCAGCTGTCAGTGGTTTCATATTCCCAGGCCTGAGACTTCCCCTATTCTCCACAATGGGCCTGAACTCAGCATGACTATGTACAGAACCCAGATGGACATACATACACAGTATCTCAACCCAGAGGACCCTTCTGTCCTTGGCATATCTCTCTCCTCTCTCCTCCAAAAAAGAATCTTAGACGAAATCTCAGTTGCTTTTGTAGATTGAACCGGTGTCATGAGAAGACATTTAGAGAACATTTCTGGGGTGCACAGAATTAGAAGTCAGTGCAGAGAAAGGACAAAGGATGGAGGAAACCCTACAGGGGGAACAAGCCATGAGTCGGAAAGGAGCATATCAGTGTTGCTCTGAACACCACTTACAGTATCCTCTACAACCCCAATATGGTCTTCATACCTCCATTTCCATCCTACCAGTTCAACTAACATTCAGTGTCCATGGGGGTTTCAACAACACAGGCCACTTGGTCCCACAACAGGTATGGGTTGGGCTTCCCTAAAGCTAATTATAAATCTGAACAGGAAGGGACATAGCTGGGAAGGGATGCTTTGATTACTTAGGCTTGAGAAATTCTAAAGAACAGGGCCTTAAAAGTTCTTGTATGGCTTACAAGTGAGAGAAATAAATGAGGGGAATGGTTGTCAAGCTTCTGGCATTATTGCCCTCCCAGTCTCTGGCCCAGTGGTCTGCCACCAATCTTAATGGCACACCAATTCCTCTGGTGTGGAGGTATTTTTGGAACAAGACACAATCCTTACCTGAAAAGTGTTTATAACTTAGTATGGAGAATATTCAACATAGATAGTCTTTATTAACATAACATGCCAAAATAGCCACATCACAAAAGTGGTTATTTGTGTGTGTTTTTTTTTTCTGGCTAGAATTAGCAGCATGCCTATTTATACCAAACATTGACAATGCAGCCTTGCTTTTATTATTTTATTATAGGAACCAAGATAAATGTGAATCCTTCCCTTTTCATGTCTTTGTGCCCAGGAGCTAAATCAAAATCTTTGTGATAAAGAGCGATAGAAGAAAAAAGTTATGCAAATGCCAGAAAGATTGCAAGTTTCCAAAATTTCTCATTTGCTTTGCTTTTCCAAACAAACAAAAGGATATGGTTTCCCTGTAGGTAGAACAATAAATATATTCCAGGGCCTGAATTCCTCTCAATGGCTTGTGTGGAGGAAATGATCCTATCGATTGAGGCAGTTTTTCTGTAGCCCGTTCTTTCTGAATAGCTAAAAGTCATTGAATATATGTTTGCTGATCTTGTTTGCAGTTGATCAAACATCACTCTTTGCAATTATAAAATGATGTAATACTGTTTGTACTTTGTTTTATTTCAGCAGGACAAATGTTTGGCTTTGTTTCAGAAGATAAATCAGCAAGAATTTATATTCTAACACAACACTCGTTTTGGGTAAATCATAAAAGATTATGAAATACTGAATAGTTACAAACTTAAAAAATCTTGAGTTCACACAGTTGAATAAAATAGTTTTAATTCTCACTGCTACCTGCAAAACATGTTCTTTGTTCTTTACTCATATTTGCAAAGTTAAGGAAACAAGACATTGGCAGCCATACATAAATGTCATTATTTTAGCACCCACAGGAACACACTGACACAACCCACCCCTCTTCCTGTTCGTGAGAGGATTCTAGAAGACTTGCTACCTCCTTAGGAGAGGAAACATGTCACAGAGGAAAGAATGCAACTTGGGCAGCAGACAGATGAAAAGCAGGGTCTTTCTAATAACTGTCAGCTGAGTGATCTTGGGTACATTATACACGTGCAGCCTCCATTTCTTTGCACAGCCTGGTGGGAGCATGGTTTCAACCTTGACTAACTTCCTCTTCGCTTGTGGTGCTGAAAACACTGATAGAGGGTTGCCCTTCAGGTGCAGCTTCAAGGACAGTGAAAAGCAAAGAGCACATTCCATTCATGATCTCAAAACAAAGGTAGGGCCAGAAAATTATTTTGTCCATCCTGTTAAGTAGTTTAAGAATCTCTGTTTAAAGGAGCAACACATAAACATGTAAACTAATTGTGAAATGTATTCCTAGCTTTCTGGTATGATTTCTTGCTGGTCAAAATTTTATAATTATTTGTGAATAACCTGGAGGTTTTACGCTCATGTGTGTTTGTATGTGGTGCTTCAAGGAGATAGAGGGGAGAAAGGATATGAGGAAGAGAGAGATGAAGAAAATAATAATAAAGAGAAAATGATGCCTAACACTTACCAACGCAATTACAAAATGTAGTCTGAAGGCTCAATGTAACCAAGTGCTTTCCATGAGGAATCCAAGACCATTCACGAGTAGATTCTCTCTCCTGTATCTCTTGCTCTCATTATCAGTCTTTCTTCTCTCTCTCTTTCCCCCCAGAGAACTACAAATACAGATTGATATGGGTTTGTCACAATCAGAGCAAATCCTTAGCTCACACACTGGTCACTTGAACATTTACTTTCTACTATGGTTTCTTTCTCTACATACATGTAGAAATAACATGGAAAATTTACATTCTTTCATTCACAAAGAAAACAACATCATTTGAATCCTTAGACTACACGTTATGCTGCAGCAATTGGCTGACAGTTGTCCTATAAGAAGCACTGTTGCTGTGTCCACCTGAGGGACTTGCTGAGATCTCCCAGGAGGACGGACAGCTGGTTGAGGAAGCTCCCAGGTGGGGGGTGATTTTGGCTTGTTCTCTGAGTGTGTTCCTCCAGTCACATCCTGTCTCTATGCGCTCAACCCTCTCATGTCTCCACCTTCCTCTGCTAACTCCAGTTTCCTCCTCCCTTCAACCAATTTGAAATTTCAACTCAATCTCATTCTTACACAATGCACACTTCTCCCTGCCCTGAAGGTGACCCCCTGGAGTAAAATTTCCTGCAGTCAGCAACAAAGACCTTTAGTCAATGAATTGGAACTAAACCATGTAGATGTAATGAATTCAGATGCTATTTCTATAGGTGTTAAATGGGTTTGTTTATTAATTTGCTCTAAATGACAAAATTCATGCATGTTTTTTAAAACTAAAATATATAAAGCATATAAAGTAAAAAGTGAATATCCTTTTACAGTGCATACTGCTAATAAAATCATTTAGAAAACTTCCTTTCACTAGACAGTGTTATTTCAGTTGGATACAAGCCAGATGTGAATCACATTCAAGTCATCACCTTCTATTCCATTCAACCAGAAGGCTTAAGGGGCAGAGTGATGAGGAATTTCTTCTGGAGGAAGCCAGCTAGTGTTTACACCATTAAAATATGATTTCTAAATTGCTTAAGCATATCTATCAAAATCTAAATGGAACGTTTAAAGTCAGCGTCATATAAAAGCAATACTCTGTGAAATGATTTCTGAATGGTGGAGATTTGTCTTTCAGACCGAGCATCTTAGAGCATAGAAACTGGGTAGATTGCTATATTGGAAGAGTCACCCGATTTTCTTCCGAACTTGGTGTTGATCATATGGGTATATTCCAAGGAACATAGGATCCAGGTTTGTCTCTTGGAATCTAGAATAAAAGGACAAATGTGTACATTTGCATTTGGAAAACATTTGTGACAAGTGAAATACAGCAGAATATAAAATAGGATAAAGACCATCCCAAGGGTAACCAGGACAATGAGAAGTCTGGCAATGGTAGCATGAGAAATGAGGAGGAATCCAGGCGAGGACTCGGTCAGGTGGGACAGAGCAACTATGGGAGTTTTCATCCCATTTTGAAGAGGGACAAATGAAAAGTGGAATTGGTCTGTGTTTCTCCAGAGAGAAGAAGTGTATTATGGGGTTAGGAAGAGCTATACCAGTAAGTAAGGGGTGCCACAAAGAGCCAGCATGTGAGGAGATATGGGGGATCTCCCATCAATACAGAAATAAACAAGGAATAACTTGTTTATAGTTGAGAGGTCACTAGGAATTCCTCCCACAATTAAAAATCCTATCACTGAAATTGACCAAGGAGAGCTCAAATATTTGCCTAGCAGGGCTGTGGATGTAGGCAGGATTCCTGCTACTGAGGGCTGGGAAAGGGCCTGTTGAGTGTGTGCAATTCAGATCAGGAATTGTACGCTCCCAGTGCCTGGGAGGAGTGGACTGAGATAGACTGACTGCTGGAGTGGCCCATAGTCTTGGCCTGCTTTCTGAGGCTCAGGGCACAGCTCCTGAACTTCTATCCTGGACCAATGTGTTATGGAAAAACAAACAAACAAACAAAACAAAACAAAACAAAAAAACAAGGGAGGAATGTAATTGATGATAAAACAGAAACCTCCTTTTTTCAAGAAGTACAGAACTGAGCTTCAAGACTCGTGATGTGAAATCTTTCCTGCACGAAGTCAAGAACTCACACACCAGCAGCTGGCCCCAGGCAGTCCCGCTCAAGCCTGGGTCCCCTTCCTGGTAACAGGGCCAGGCTGACGGAAAATGCACTTCAAGGCCATGCTGCTCTTCTGCTCAAGTGCCCTTGGGATTCTTGTCACCTTTTCTTCCACGAAAAACCGCCATGGTGGGCTAATAACATTTGACCACAGGACAGGGGACAAAAATTCAGAATTTAATGAGCAGAGCATACCATTTTTGTGAACTTATCTTCACAGGCCATTCGAATCTTCTCTGGGGTCAGTGGGCTATTGAGCCTCAGCGGTTCACGCAGGCCTCTCTCCTGTCGTGCTGCACTCACTGCGTCATGGATGGCGAAGAACACTGAGCAGCCCAGGAAGATGCTAGACTCTCCCAGGCCCTGCAAGGGGACAAGTAAACCAGATTCATTCTCTCTCTCTCTCTCTCTCTCTCTCTCTCTCTCTCTCTCTCTATCTCTATCTCTATCTCTATCTCTATCTCTTTCCCTATCTCCCTCCCTCCCTTCTCTCTCTCCAGGTACATGTGTGCACGTATAAGATATAAAATATTAAATATGTAACTTTTCCCTTTAAAAAAAGCAATTTACTATTTAATCCTACTATTCCCATTCTTAGGATTCCAGTCTAAGGAAATGATCCCAAGTGGAGTAAGGAGATAGAGGCATGAAAATGAGTATTGCAAGGTGACAATTCAGATGCAACCTAATGGCAATAGTAGTTTGCATTAGGCTCCAAGATTTGGAGTATTAAAAAAAAATTATAATGTTAAATGATTTTATAATTTAAATGTTTAATAAGGCCTTTTCTCTGCAATCTTGGTAAGAACTCCAAATAACCAAAAGATGAATGCAGCCCTTTCCTCCCTGCACGAGTATCTCATCAACATGCATTTATTCATGGAGCATAACTTACCTTAGATGAATACAGGGTATTTGAGTATTGAGATGGAGGCAAAAAAGAAACGTGAAACTCTGTGGGGATGTCACAGATGGTGGGGATTTTGTATTGGTCCGGACCACGAGTGTACAGGACACCCTGAGGAGAATAATTCAATTCCTCGATTGTGTAGAGTCCCATGCCTTGAATAAATGCACCTTCAATCTGAGGCCAAAAAAAATAAAAGATTAGAATTTCCATGTATGAGAAAATACAGTCAACAGTAGCATTTCAGCTTCATGCTGTTTGCCTGAATTTTAAAAATACAGTGCAAGAGGGGGTATTCAGTATGTCTTGGAAAATGTCTATAAAGTTTATGTAAAAATTTGCCTAAAAGCCTTTTAAACACCGTATGAGCGCTAAGTTCAATGTCAAAGGCCTTGAGTTCAAATCTCAGCCTGACCTTAGCATGTCACGGGCCCTGGAAGAGGCTTCCGGAAGCCTGGAGCTCCAACACCCTCGTGTTTTCTTCCAGATGAAATTCTGACTGACGGGTCCTCAGGTCCCAGCCCAGTAGGGAAGGCTCTCGGGCCCCTGGAACCAAATCACCCCTCCTAATGTCCTCGCTCATGAGCTGGCCGGCCTCACACCTCTGGACTCAGTTTCCCCACTTGTACCATCGAAGGTTTTAACTGTGTTCTTCAAGCTTCCCAAACAGCTTTGCAATGCTCAAGCTCTTAGCTGGGCTAGAGATTTCAATATTGATGGAAAACAGCTTGTGATTTTTCAATCTTGTCAGTTACTGCAAATTTAAATAAAAATCATCTGGGGGCAACATAGGCTGCCTCTCCATCACTACTGCTGCAGTTATGTGACATTTGTTATCCTGGCTCAGCTTCAAACTCCTCGAAGCTTAAGCCTGTTGTAGGCCGAGGCTCAGCACTGAGCACCCTACTTTACCTCCACCCCCAATGTGGGGCTTGTTCTGTCCCCTCTAAGCTTAGCACTTCCTCGTCCCAGGCTGCTTGTTTCTTCAAACATGACCTTAAACACCTTTGTTTTTTTCCCTTTTTAAACAGTAGGAGATGTGAGTTGTGTGGCCTGTCTGAATAGAAAGATTCTGACTCCGGGGTAGAAAAGGGAGATGATGAATAAGTTAGGAGGATGAATGAATATGTTTCCCCTGAAGATCCCCATAGCAACCTTAGCTTGTACATACAGGAAGTGAGGCAAGTCAGGCAAACATACCTGGCCTATGTCAATGGCAGGATTTATACTACAGCCAACATCCATGACGATGTCTGTCCTGATGTTCTAGTAATTAAAAAAAAAAGTTAGAATGTTTACTGTGATGAACACCACAGTATACTTCAGGAGAAAGAAGCAACATTGTATGTCACCACGTGTATTATGTATGAATTTCAGAGTTCTATAAATACTCTTACCCCGCTTAACCACCGATTGTTTTTATTGGAAACAACAGGAGAGGGAAATGCTGACTTGGCTTTGGTTCCAGCTGAGTGATGTAACATACCGAGTTCAAGCCAGTGCATGACACGAGACACGACACAGAAAACAGAAAACCCTCTATGGCCCTCAGGGTCCTCGTTGCGAAACTTTGTGATGACTGTACAACCCAACACCCAGCTGGCTGCTTGCTGTGTCCCGGATCACAGAACTCAGGTTGCATCAGCAAAAAAAGAAGTCTGCCATTGAGTGAAGCTCTTCTAGATTTTTCAGTTTTAGAGCTGAAGAGACAGTAAATCTAACATTGAAACTTGGTGACTAAAAATTCTCCAGTAACCTACCAATGAGGAGCCGGGCTGCTGGCACACCTTGGCTCTCCGGCGAGCCTGCACCGCCTCTGATGGGACATGGTGGTTTCATAATGGCTAACAGATTCTGCTCATAACTATTAACTGGATGAAGGAAACCCAAGAGTGTCCTTATTTGAAGAGGGACTTTCAGCTGACATTTTTCTTATGAAAATCAGAGTGATCTGGAATGTCCCGCTATAATAAAACATCAGGCCCTCATCTCTCTTATATAAAGACAGAATGAAGTGTCAAGTTCTCTTGACATCAGTCAGTAAGGCTGGCCATCCATGAGACCCGTGGCCCACATTGGAGGGGAGGTGGGTACTCTCAAGTCTGCCGTGTGAGTGAAGCTTTATTTTCAAAGCTGTGAACTTATTTTCAAAGCTTTATTTTCAAAGAGTGGCTTTAGGTTGTGGTTGCCAGCCTCCAAGATGGCCCTAAATGACCCCCACACCTTGGCATCATAAGGATGAAGCCTTCTGTGGTTCCTTCTGACATTTTACCAGGATGGGTTTACGTGACCAATAGGATATGGCAGAAGGAATCGTATGCCACCCCAATATTTGGCTATAAAAGACTGTGGCTTCTGTCTTGTCAGCAGATTAGGGGTGTTTATGAAATCCTTCAAGAATGTCATATGATGTCATTTCACCAACGTGGCCACCATTGCCAGCTGTCCTCACAGTCTACATGGAAGTCCCTTGAAGTGGCTTCTTTCCTTAGTCCAGTAAAAAGGCCAGAGAAGTAAAGAAGAGAGGCCACTGGTTGTTTTCCATGGGAGCAATCATAGCACCAAGGGAAATGCTGAGCTTCTAATTTCCTCTGATAATACAGAGAATTGTCTTCAGGCCAAATTCCTGGTGCTTTTTGGTGCTTGGAAGAGGGGTATGTGGGACTGAGGTGCATCCAGCTTGCAGCCCTGAGACGCTCCCCATCGGTACTGACCTTATAAGCACCTGTCAGGCAGTCTATTTCAACCTCGGAGCAGGCGGCTCCGTAAACGAAGTATTCGAAGGGATGGCCTTCGCCTGTCTCCCAGTTTATGTCGGATTCATAACCCCTGAAGGAAAGAGAATGCTTGAGGAATGTTGTAATTAGAGCTGAGCTCGATTTGTATGCCCAACCAGATGAATAGCATGTGCAATGATGTGCCCACACATACATGCAATAAATATGTTGAATAAATCAATATTTACTTCCTCCTAATTAAATTTGTTTTGCCAATTTTTCCCTACCAATGACTCCAAATTTGAAACATACAATTTTTCCCTACCAATGACTCCGAAGGCCTGGAAGTTAACTGCTGAAGTATGATTATCCACCCCATTGCTTTGTGCTAATATTGGCTCAGATAATCCTACTGTCATCAGATTGGAGAATTCTACCTGCTTCTTACACAACACACTACTTCAAAGGTTCACACTGACCTGTTTATTTGTCTTTCTGGCCCCAGGAATTAGCCTCCTGTGTGAAGGATAAGGCACCTCGGCTATCTCTCTCTTGCTTTGAGACTACTCCCATCTCCCACCATCAACCCATCTTCTAGGACACCAAATACATGTCCACCTTCAACCCATCTTCTAGGACACCAAGTGAATGGCTGGTGGAAGAGAGGAAGAGCCAGCAGCTTTCCAGGACTTCCTACCCCTTTCTCCTGCTTCCCCAACCTGGAGGTGGCCATTACAGATGCTTCCATGCTCAGCCTCCATAGCCAGACAGGGCCTGGGACTCCCTGGAAAACTGGCCAGGCGTCCAAATCAGGCCAGCCTGCTCTCTGATGGCTTCCACTTTCCATTTGAATAATCAGATAAATTGTTTTTCCAAAGCATGTGAGTTCCACTTTCCCCACATCTTGATAACACAAAGTTATTATCACATCTGATCTTTTGCCAAGCTGGAAAGCATCAATGCTGTTTATCTTATTGTGGCTTTGATTTGCACTTTTTTCACTTTTGTTTTTGAACTTAAGGAATACACTGAGATTTCAACAAAAGGTCAGCCACTGCTGTAGGTTCCTGTCAGTGCCCTTCATTACCCCCAGAGAACCCTAGAGCATGGTTCTCAACCTTCCTAATGCCACGACCCTTTAATATAGCTCCTCATGTTGTGGTGACCCCCAACCATACAATTATTTTTGTTGCTTCTTCATAACTGTAATTTTGCTATTGTTATGAATCGTAATGTAAATATCTGTGTTTTCCGATGGTCTTAGGTGACCCTGCTAGCAACCCACAGGTTGAGAACCACTGCTATAGAGCCTAAGACCATCAGAAAACACAAATATTCACATTATGATTCATTACAGTGCAAAATTACAATTATGAAGTAGCAACGAAAATAATTTTATGGTTGGGGGTTACCACAACATGAGGAGCTGTATTAAAGGGTCTCGGCATTAGGAAGGTTGAGAACCGCTGCTCTAGAACTACCCAGTAGGATCCGAATCATTGATTCAGCTATATTTTATTTCCAGGCCTATTTTCCCCAACAACAGCCTTTCTGGGCATTTGGAAGAAGTGGCAGCTAAACATTCTTTATTACAGTGGGCCACTAGGAGATACAGTTGGTGCCACAGCTGCAAACAGAAGCGAACTGCTTCCTCCAGATGCCCCTGCTGCTTTCCAGAGCCGAGACAGAAAGGACGGTTACCTGAAGTATCCGGTGGCCGAGAGGCTGATGCTTTCGTTGAAAGCCGCCTGTGCCTGGGGAAGAAGAGTGTTGGGACACAATGAGGTTTTTTCAATCAGAATCACTGGAAACTCCCATGTTACCTTCAGTATGTTAAATAAAGCTCTCACTGGTAATAACTAGGAAGAACCAACATCAATTTATTCCCATCGGCATCCTCCATCTACACCAGCACGTGTGGTTCACTGGTTGTGGTCCAACACCTGTTCAATGTATGTCACTGTCATCAATGATTCCAGGCAGGCTACACGTATAGCCTGGACTGTGCTGGGCAGCACATAGTCTGCTCATAAAGACTTTTGCTCAGTCAGCTGGAAAGACTAAGCCTATTAACACGGAACATTTCAGGAAACAATGGGTGGTTGCATGTTTCATTTTAAAATCATGTATCCATAATAGTCCTAGGAGAGAGACAATATTGTGCTAAGTTGTATCATTTGATGCAAACATACTCCTGACTTTGCAGCGCACACAGGTGACTAATAGATGGAAAAATGGGGGTTAGATCCAAGTCTGAGAAAGAAAATAGGAGAAGTGCAACCATCCAGCAGAAAGTGGGCTGACTGGCAGAAAGTGAGCCTCTTGCCCTGCATCTCACCACAGTGCGATGACGTTTCTCCAACCAGCCTTCCAGGCCCAGGCAGCACAGGCAAGAGGGCAGAATAAATGTTCCCCAAAGGGACCGAGCGCTCCCATAAATGTGAATTATAGAGCGAGTCCTAACTTGATGGAATAGAAGAAGCCATTTCAAAGTAGGACTTCCCAAATGTTATTTCCTCCAGACCTATGCTTCTAATGTGACATGCTAGAGCTGTCATCATGGCACACACTCCAGGTCTTTGTTGATAGCCATTCCACGTCACCTGGTGCTTTACAACCTATTCCTCAGGAAAATTTGCTGGTTGACTTTAAATGGGTGTTTTCTCTTCCAACTACCTCATACATAGATCAAAGGAAGCAGTCAAATATTTCCACTCCATATCAACTATTGATTGAGTATATAGCCAATGGCTTGCTTTCCTATTTTTAAATAAGTGTTCACATGGTGTTTAGCTTTATAGAAGGAGAACTGGGAAGTGTTTTCTTCCTGTTTTAGGAACAGCGGAACCCAAAGAAGGGGAACAAACAGATTTACAGCTATTATCTAGAAAACACCTTAATTCTTGCTTAAAGTAGGAGTTCTGATATGGAGTAGAGTCAGTAGTATTGTAATTACTATGAATGATGTCAGATGAATACTAAATTTATCAGGATAATCACTTTGTAAGTTATAGAAATGTCAAATCACTATGCTGTAAAAGGTTTAGAGTATATGATTTCATTTTTATAAAACTGTACACAAATCAAATTGATCTCCAATGACAAAAAGCAGATCGATATGTTTGGGGAAGGGGGGGGGGCTGGGCATGGGAGGAAAGGATTAGTGGGAATGGAGCACAAAGGAACACGGCCCATCTTTTGGGGGTGATGGGTATGTTCACTCTCTCACTGATGGCAATGGTTACATATACGTACCCATCTGTCAAACTTAACAAATTGTACACTTTAAATGTGTGCAGTTTATTGTATGTCAATCATACATCAATCAGTAAAGATATTTAAAATAAAAATAATAAACATATTAAAACATCTTAAAAAGAGTTCTAGGTAGAAAACCATCTTTTTCTCTGATAGAGGATTTTCCCAGATGTAGGTCCTTCCATCATCCTATGTTACGATTCCACGTGCCAGGAGCCCACGGGCCTCTGCTGACCCTACGTAACTACAGCACCTGCTATATGCTCTTCCTACTGCTATGTAGTTCATACATGTCTCCTTCATGCCCCCTCTTTCATTCTAACAAAAAATGCAAAGTGCTTCTCACCCAGTCCTTCCAAGTGCCTCGAGGATTCTTGCTGATGATGGGCTCCAGGCGCTTTAGGAGAGTTTGGCAGGCGTCCTAGGGATTATTTTTTAGTTAAAATTATAATCATAATTTCACGCACATACCAACATCAACACCTCATGGCATTGTATAAAAACAAGCTATTTGAGAGGCCCAAGGATCACAGAGAAGGAAGAGACTCATCCTGTAAGAGGTGATGTGACAGGCCTCACAGGAGTGGGCTGGCGTGTGACAGCCTAGGCTGGGGCCACGTGAAGAAGTCAGGGCTTCACAGGAAAACTGCTGCCAGGCCACCAGCTACTGTTTTCAAGCCCAGCCTGGTCAGGTTTACTCTGTGGCAGCATGAACCCAGGTGGAAGGCATGTAACTGGGGCCAGGAGGAGCCCTAAGTGGCCATGGCAGGGGCAGTAGTCTGAACCCAGCAGCTATGGTAGCAGATCAGGGTGGTGGAGATGTCTGTGTCATCAGACCAGCGCGGTTTTTGTGTGGAATTGAAATGACCTGAACACCAGTGAGATGACAGGAGTGAGCGAGGAGAAAAGGCGGCATTTCCAGCTCAGAGCGCCCGGAGCTTCACCACGGAGACGGGAAAGAACTTTCCACCAAGAGGGTGTGGGGAGCGGATCAGAGTTGGATTAATTATTCCCAGCATCTTCCGAGTGCCACCCGCGTATTGTTCCTGATGGAGCTAACGATCTGGATGGCACAGCAACAACCCTTACCTTTACTGCCATCCCGTTGAGATCTGCTGTAACGGAGCCCCCGGAGATATTCGTATTGGGGATGGTTTCCGTGCTGGTCCCCCGCAGGTGGATATTGGACAGTGGCATCCTTAACTCACGACTGGCCACCTGGATTTTAGAAGAGAGTGGTTTTGTTTTTCCCAAATACTTTGGTGAGTCACATACCCTTGCAAGTGCCCACAGGGTAGCCCTGGCGGGAAGCCCTGATTTGCCCACTGGGGACCAGCGGGCAGAAACACAAATCCTTCCAGCCGCATGAACTTCCTCTGTATAAAAACCCATGGCGAGTCTGGACCCCAAGTCCTGTGCACATGTTCTTTGTCTCTGACTGTCTCGTGTGCAATAGCATCAGGAAGCGAAAGCAATGCCCGGTAGGAAGAAGTGCTTTATGTCTTTGTCATCATGAAATCAGCACCGTTGAGGCCTCTCCGATGCTGCACTTTGCAAAACTGAAGAAGAGCCAACCTTCTCAGAGGGGAGCTGCCCTCCCCCCAGTTTCCGGAGAAGCTGCAGGAAGGAGCACTTCTGAGAAAGAACAGTGGAGGCTTGTTAAAGCAGCAGCACCAACGTGATCTCAAAGGAGACGGTGCCAGGGTCGCTGACCTGCACAGGACTTAGCTGGCTGCTGTGTTCTTCCTTTGTTTCTAGTGCTGGGAGGCAAAATCATATTGCTAGCTGCAGCTCATCCAAAATTCTCCTCTTTCCTGCAAACAGTATAGCTTCATAGAATTCGCTCATAGCTGTGATAAGGCCATGGCTACAGGGAGTTCTGCTATACCACTGACTTTCAGAAGATCGTCTACATGAAATGCATCAGCTCAGACATAAAGGTCTGGTGGCCCATTGAAGGAAACAAAACAACCCCCAAATGAGCAAAGATATGACCAGACAATTCTCAAGTGACTGATCACATGAAAGAAAATGTATAGTCAATATTTCTCTACTCAGAAAATGCAAATTAAAGCAATAATGAGGTACTATCATTCACCTATCAGTTTATCTACAATTTTAAAACAACCCATAGCATATAACGTTGGTTAGTGGTGTAATGAGATGGCTACTTTCTAGAAAACAAGTTAGTAATATGTGTCAAATGATTTAAGGCACACCCTGTGACCAGTAATTCCTTTTCTGAGAATCTAAGAAAACATTCATTGATTTGATCACAAAATATGTAAAAATATTCACTGAAATGTTCAACAATTGGGGAAGGTTAAATAAATTATATAGACAACCCCATGCAGCCATTATAAGTCGTGAGGCAAAGGATTCAAATACCAGGAGGCAGGGCTCACTCTGTGGAAAGAAAGGTGAAAAACCAGGGTTCAAAAGTCTATACACAGCATGTTGGCAATTATCGGAAAAAGAAATAGGTCAAGCCCAGTCAATGTGACTCAGTGGTTGAGCGTCGAGCTATGAACCAGGAGGTCACAGTTCAATTCTCGGTCAGGGCACATACCCAAGTTGAGGGCTGAAGCCCCAGCGTGGGGCATGCAGGAAGCAGCCGATCAATTATTTTCTCTCATCATTGATGTTTCTATCTCTCTCTCCCTCTCCCTTCCTTTCTGAAATCAATAAAAAAATATTACTTTAAAAAAAAGTCAAGATGGGAAAGAACCCAAAACAGTAATTACTGCTAAATGATGGAATTGTGTAAGATCTTCTAAAAAGAATTATTTGCCTCTTACAAATGTTTTATAACCTCTATTATTGCTGGTCTGATTAGCGAAATAGAAACAGTACCTAAAAATTAATCTAAAGTAAATGAGCCATGAGAAAACTGGTAAAGTTTGATTAGAAATATCACATGTGATTTATAGTATCCATTTTTTAAGAGTCCTTACTGTGAAAGAGCCAGAAATCATGTGGCACATCAGAATTTACACATCTTCCTATTTTTTCCAGCAAAGGTTTAAAAAAGACAACTCACTTGTTCTTATGTCCAAAGGACAGTGGCCAATTACCACACAGCCTTGCTCAGCAATGAGACAACTCAGGACCCTTCTGCCACCTCTTTTTAAGAGGGCCCGTTACAAACTGGATGGTTAACCCAGTTTCTGCTCAGAGCTTCACCGTGGAAATGGATGGAGCTACAGCCCCCTCTCCTTTTGACTTTGGAACCGAGAATGTGTATGCACAGTTTCTCTCGCAGGCACATCCCACTTCACCCAGCGATCTGCGTCCTTACCTGAATCATTTTCGTGTGGACCCCCTGCCCCATTTCAATTCCTCCATGAGTCACCAGCACAGACCCGTCCAGATAAATGTGGACCAGGGCAGCAGCCTAAGCAAAAAAAGATACAAACAGCTCCCATGATCCTCTGACTAACATTATCGTATGTCTTATCAATGAAAACATTTTCTCTGGAAATGATCCCTTCCTTTCTATCGCCTGCCAAAAATATACATAGACACTTTTCCTGGACACTTTTCACGTCACACCGAGAGCACTGCGCAAAGCCAGGGCAATGCTGGGCCCCCTCCGGATCACCCACGAGAGGCCAGAGTGTTGCTGGGTAGCTTTGAGTCTGGGGCAGGACCCTGCTCCTTGAGCGACTATGTCCTTAGTGGGACAATTGAGGTTACAGGCTGGTGCCTTTCAAGGATTCCCCCAATGTGGGTAGAGTGATGATATAGGTTTGGGGAGGGGGCTTGTCAGTTCTAACAAGCAAAGTTAAAAGTAGATAGTTAGAGGAACCGGGAGAGGAATTATTTATGTGAACACATAGTCCCACAGGTGTAGGTTTCTATAGAGAAGCCAAAATGAAGATCCAAGTAAGATGAAACGGGTAATTTTTTCACTGCAAAGTGAGCTAAGCCCACTCTAACTCGTCTTGACACAGAATTCCGGAGCTTCAGTTGAAAGGCAACTTGGAAGTGAACTTATCTAGCTGTACTGCTCCCCACGGCGATCCAGAAGGAAGCAAACTGCTAACAGAATGAAAGGCGGCTGCAGTCAGAAACATCCAAACTCTATGCTAAACGTGTTTTACAATCAACAGGAATATGCTGTCTTGCAAGTCCGCTCGTGCTAACCCAGGGAGCATGGAGACAGCACAGGAGACAAGACAGCATTCTTGGGTTTCATCTCCAGTGTAAGAGCAATATTAATGCGAATCATTTTTATGAAAGGCCCCTAGCGCTGTGCTCAGCAAGGCCTGCAAGGCACCCCGTGCCGCGGCTCCTCGGGTGCAGGCTGGAGGGCCAGAGTCACATAGAGCTCTATCGGCCAGTGTCTTAGCATCTAAGCTTTGGTCAGAGGGGTGCAATTACCTAGCATTTTAAAGGTGGGGCCTTCAGGAAATTCTGTAACAAGCTCTTTCCCATCTACTAAAGCTGTAATCTGAGGAAGGCTTTATGACTCACTGAGATGACTTATAAACAACCCTGGTCCTACCCAAAGTCGATGGACTCATGTGTCCATCACCAGATCCCTCCCAAGGAGAGGACTGCATTCCTGACAGTGGGAATGGGCCATCCCCTGGTCCCAGTGTAAACTAGGGAAGCATGGGGACAAAGGGACACGGTTACCCTTTCTCTGGGGACAAAGGCACCTACATTCCCAGCCCAGGGGAGAATTCCGGAGCCTTAAGGAAGGCATGGTGCCATAACAACCAGCCCAGGGCCTCGGGGAGGTACAGCAGAGTGTGGTTTACTGTCTGTTGACACACCGTTCCTGGGAATGCTGTCTTCTGCTCCTGGCCATTTATTCTCCAAATAATAAAGACAAGGTGTGGCTTGCTCTATGGAGAGCCCAGAGCTGGCTGCCCTGGGGGCGTGCATTGGATGCCAGCTGGTGCCCGACATTGGCTGCTCCGGGGCTCCATCCTATGGCACCTCACTGTGCTCTGCTGGAACGTGAGCTCTGAAAGAAGAACCGGGGTCCTGGGGCAGCCCTTGGAATGCAATACAGCCTCTCACGCCCCACCAGCAATCGATAAAGGTTTGATAAGTGAATTTGCAACAGCATGGCCTGCGGTAGGCATGGCAGCTGTCTCTGCTTAATGGTTGCCGTCACTATCTGTTTCTTGAGCTTGTGGGTTCTGTGTTTGGTGTCCTTGGCTCCGCTGGGCATGTCAGACATGGCGAGAGAAGTTTGCAGCTGGCGCCTGAGGCTGAGGAGTGGGTGGTGCCTCTCTCACACTGTGTGGCCTGCTGGCAGCTGCGCTCTGCCCGTGGGCCCAGGGCAGCGTTCCTATCAGGGACTGCCGAATTACCGGTTCCACGTGCTACTGCAGGCTCCTAGAGCCTTTTCAAATGTCAAATTTGGTTTCGTGAAATGGCACCACCGGATGGTTCACTGTGAGCCGGCAAAAGATAATTCCATGGAGCTTCACCCACGCAATCGGCACACCTGGAGAGCTAGGACAGACGGCTCTGCAGGATAAACGGGGCTGTGTGGTGACATTTAAATCTTCAAGCTGTGACTGCCGGTGTTGGTGAGACGCTTGCTTTGGTCCCACAGATCCCCAGATGTCTGAGCCATTCAAACATGTGAGTTTGAGTTCCTGCTCTGCGCCAGGCTCCATCCCAGGACACAGGGAAGACAGAGGTCACTTAGCTTCCCTGTGTCCTTCGTGATGAAATATAATGCAGGTGAGGTATGCTTGAACTCTCTGCTGAGGAGAGCACAAACTAATTCTGTTCAGGGATGAATGATAAAGGCATTCCTGTTCTCTCCCCACCCCTCCAATCCTGAAGTCTGATCCCTGCTCTGTCACTCACTGGCTGGATGTCCTCGGGCCAGAGAGCGAACCTCTATGGACGCTGTTTATAAAATATGATCACACCTGCCCAGCAGACAGGGGCTCAGTCAAGTGGGAAATTACAGATCATTCAGCCTCAGGCCTGACACACAGAAGGGGCTGGAACATCACTTCTAGCTCCCTCCTGCTTGGCTGGTAGCCCTCCAGCATCTGGCGCTGGGAAGCAGCCAGCTGATCCTGATGCTGTGAGTGAGCCCTGAGCTGATGTTTTAAACATGGGCGCTGGTTAGTTTCCGGGGGCTGGGGAGGGCCTGGTGGCTGGGCCTTCTTGGTGGCCTCTGAGAATGAAGTTGTACTGGTGGCTGCTGTCTGGTTTCTTCCCAGCTGAGCCGAATCCCACCTCAGTTTCCACGGAAAGGCTGAGAAAGCCCTGCTTCTGGCCTCGAGCCCTCCTCCCAGCAGCTGTGGGACTCAGGCAATTCATTTAAGCTCTGGGCCTCCGTTTCTCATCACCGAGATAAGGCTACAAATCCCACAGGTTGACCTGAGGGTTGAATGGGATAAAATCTAAAAGCACTTATTTATGGTTGACAGTAGTGGGTGCTTAGCCATCCTCATTATTTTTCAAACCTAATTTTTTGAGAAATTCCTGATGAGGGAAATGAGACAGACCTGGTCCACCAGAGGCCAGATGTTAAGTGATGACAGCCATTAAGCAGAGACAGCTGCTGTGCCTACCACAGCCTATAGCCCACGGATCTTCCTACAACCCACAAACGAGGCGGCTGTTGTCCTGGGATCCCAGCCAGCCTGCACCAGGACAGCAGTCCAGACTGGCTGCCAGCTACTGGAGAATCAGTTTCCCCAAAACTGTACCAAGACTTCCTGTTTGCTACTCCTTTTCTAGTGGCAATTTCCCTGCCCCCCTTTCGAATAATCTTGGTATTGTCTTTATTCCTCCATCTCAGCCTCTTGACTGTCCCCCCTCATCTGGGTAAGTTGGATGCAGATGAGTAAACGACTCTGTTGTTTTTGTCATCACAGACAGACAAGTGATGGTTCAGCTGTGATAAGATCACCCCTTGTCGTGCCACATTGCTCCTCTGGGCGAATCCAGCTACAATCAAAACTGCATGAGACGTTCTAATGATTACACCGAATCTGAACCAGGATGGGCAGGTGAACTGGTGGCTATGGGGATGAGGGAAGGACCTTCCCACACACTTCTCTTAGCCTCCTCTACTCCCTCAACTCCCAGCCTACACACTAGTGCCCCTCACAGACCCACCCCCATTTATCAGTCTTCTGTCATCACTCAGCACACCTGCCACATCTTCATCAGGCCTCAGCCAAAGGTTAACAACCGCAAAGGGGAGTGACAATCATACTGAGGGCTCTGCCATCTTATTCATATATATACTAGTGTATTATCTATATGAATATTGATAATAGGGTCCCAGATCACATCTATAGAATGAGCATGGAGAGACCAGTCCTTCTTCAGTTCTTAAGGGTAAGTTGCATTCAAGAAGGAAGAGATGGCAATAGTAAGTGAGATCTAGCAACCAAGCAGGGAGTTTATATAGTAATGAAAGAAATTATAAGAATAGATTTTCAGTCTTCCTCTACACACTTTCAATGGCTATGAAGTGAATAAATTGCTAAAATTGTGTTCTAAAAATTATTTAAATGATCTGCTTATCATTTAGTTTACCCCAACCCACCAAAACAAATGCCTTGCAGCTGCCTGTTTCTATGTCACAGCCCAGAGACACCGAATCGCAGAGGAGTTGAAAGAAGAGTCTTGGCAGTCACTGGTCTTGGCACCTTTGGGGCTGAATGAGTTGACTCAGCTGCTTCCTACTAGGGCCAGGAGTAGAAACTGGGTCTCCCAATTTCCCAGGAGGGATGCTTGTCACTAACCCTAGGGATGTGGGCAAAGAGGCTCTGGTCTCCTCTAGAGAAAAGCCAGTTTGATTGAGCACAACTTTGGTGACATTTAGCGAGCAGATAGTGCAGCCATATGGCTAATTCACCTCCACGGAAAGTTTCCCAAACACCTTTTCATCTGTCTGTTTGGAGAACTGACCTGACCAGCAGCCTTGGAGCCAAGGCCGACAGGAAACTTCACGGGGACCATGGCCAGCCCCTTCTTCTTCCAGGAATTCTCCGAGTTGAATTTGTCCACAGCCGCTTTCCTCAGGGAGTAGGAAGACATAGCCATACATTCTTTCCAGCACTGGATCAGGACCTTGGCATTAATCTCTTGTTTGTAGTGTGTTTGATCAATTTCCTTGTACATGTTTATCGTTCGGACCTATAAAAGGGAAGGAGATGAAAACGATGAGGGTGAGGGGACTTGGCAGACACTCTTCCATCCACTGTCCTTTTAGTCAAAATCTGCTCATCCCGTAAGGCCCAGACTGAGTTCAATGTATGCCTCATTGAAGCCTTTCCCAACATATAACAGTCTCTTCTACTCGGAGCCTCTGTCAAATGTTAGCGCTTCCATGCTGCCCATGTTGCTCTTATATAACTTAAGGGAAAGCATCCTTTCCTTGTGCTTCCCAAAGAACTAACCCAGGGCAGGTGCACTGTGGACTCTTGATACTGGATGAATAATTGCTGAAGGGTAATCCCGAATGATCTATACGATTCAGATGATAGAGATGCTGTGGCAAGATAAGTTCATTTCCTTCCAAAAGGAAAATGTGAAAGTTTGTTTACATATAACCCACAACTAGGGTGAAAAACCAGTGAAAAGGTTCAACCCCAGGAAATCTGAAGCACCGAGTAGAATTCTTCCCGAATTCCCAGAGTTGGAGACTAAGACCCACAGCTGAGAATGAAAGGTCAAGTACTTCATGTTCTCAGTGGAGAAAACTCGGCAGCTGAGGCCTCAAGCTAACAAGGCCATTACACACATCTAGTCTCCCCATACTCCTAAAAAATTCCTGGATCATTATAAAGAGATCACTGGAAGTTAGTGAGCTGTGCCATTTTGGGTAAGGCAGTTTAAAAAAAAAAAAAAGTATATTTTTTATTGATTTCAGAGAGGAAGGGAGAGGGAAAGAGAGATAGAAACATCAATGATGAGAGAGAACATTGATTGGCTGCCTCCTATGGGCCCCCTACTGGGGACCGAGCCCAAAACCCATATATATGCCCTTGACAGGAATCAAACCCAGGATCCTCCAGTCTGCAGGCTGACACCCTGTCCACTGAGCCCAACAGGCTAGGGCTAAGGCAGTATTTTTAAGAGTAGCTATTCTTTCCTTCAACTTCCCCTGGAGATGAAAGGCAGTCATTATCTGATGTTCTTCCCTAGCACTGCCAAGTGTGACAGAGCATCGGGGAAAAAGGCTGTTGTCCGATGGCCAGGAAGGGTCCCCCACAAGTTCAAGAGACATGAAGATGACTCCTGCCTGTGGTCACAGGTTCTCATGCTGTGCGGGAGAGAAGTTATGGGCTTTCTAAGGATGGCTGCAGCATGGGGCACAGGGACATGGGCACCAGGGGATGCCACATGAGGGGGCAGTTAAAGGGCAGGTGAGATTGAACTCCCCCTCACCGAGGACTGTCGATTTTCAAGAGGAGCCCAGATACAAGATGCTTGAGAAGTGGCTGCATCTAACCAAGGAGAAGACAGAGAGCTTGCAGGGAGCAGTCCCACGTGCAGATGCTGCCTGTTTCCCTGGCTCTCCCTTCCTCCTGCCACAACATTGCAGCATAAGACACAGGGAGAAGGGGCAGAGAGCACCAAGTCCCCCATCTCACTCTACTCTAGGACCCTGGGTGGGGGAGTTGCAGGGAAGGGCACAGAGCTGGAATGAGGAGTTGAGACTGAGACTGGGAGAACTGAGGAGACCATGGTGAATGAAGGACTGGGACTTGCCTGAAGCGCTGAAGGAGCAAGGAAAGAAGGGGTGACAGAACTTGTCGGTAACAATTACACCCCAACCAGCGGAGACTTCTCACTAAATGAGTTAGAATCCAATGCTCACTTTTCAATATCTCCTAGGCCCCAGGATTTATTTATTAGTTAGAAAATGGTTGCAATAATACATCGGAAATATGATACGTTTTAAAGGAGATTTCCTTGTTGTATTAAAACTTCTAATAGAATTTTGGGCTTTATGCCTGGAAGACACAGTAATGATTAGCCTTCTGGATTCCCCATTTTATAACCAAGAGAAATGGATAGAGGATTTTTATAATTTTTTAAATAAATCTTTTTTTATAAATTTTTTATTTATGGTTGACAGTATTATGGATGTCTCCCATTCTCTACCCACTTTGTCCTGTCCCCAGGATTTTTGAGAAGCACCCTGAGTGGAACAAGGATCACTGAACTGGGGGTCCCTGGTGAGTTGGGTTACCCAGGGCAAATCACTTAGCACCAACAGGCCTCGTCCTCCTCAGCATGAATGACCCCCAATGGCCCTCCTACCTTGAAAAGTCGGTATCTTCTGTGTGTGGGACTGACTTAGTCTTACCTCCTCAGGGGACAAGCCACACTTGGCTGCCACATCCGTGATGCAGGCTTCGGTGATCAGCCCTGCCTGCGGGAAGCCGAACCCACGCAAAGCCGTGTTGGACGGCAGGTTGGTTCTGCACGCCCACCCTCGGCAGCGCAGGTTGGGGAACTTGTAAGCATTATCCAGCTTCAGGAGTCCCGTTTCCACCACCTGGGGAAACACAGAGCTGGTGTGAGGAGACTTCGCCCTCTGTCCCTGTTGTACCATCCTGAGAGCTCAGAAATGTCCAGCCCCCTCTCCATCACATCAAATATGCTCAAACAGATCCAGAGCTCAGCTTCAATGCATCTTTGCTGTAAAATAATATTTAGGGATTTGGATAATTTTTCTTCTGAAATCATTTTTTATTTTCATATTTTAGAGCAAATGCATTTTTTTTCCAGGTTTCAAACACTTCCAAAAGTCTGTGAAGCATGCATAGGCCCAAACCACTGAACCCCTAGAATGTACTGAACATGAATCGTATCCTAGGAAACAGGGAAAAATGTTTGGGCCTTTGGATGAACGCATTGGTTCTCAATGAAGGGCAAGTTGGCCCTCTTTCCCCCTGGGAATGTGGCAGTGTCTGGAGACATCTTTGGTTGCTTAAAAGGGTAGCTGTGCCACAGAAATCTGCTGGGTAGAGGCCAAAATACCACCAAACACCCCACAATACACAGGACAGCCCCCACCATAAAGAACTATCCAGTCCCACGTGTCAGGAGGGCTGAGGTCTAATGCTCGCATCTGGGGAAAGAGCTGGGAGTTCCGGAAACATGGAGATAGCAGCACACAGGTGCAGACTTAGCCAATATCTCTGGGCTCACAGTGGGGCACCAATATCATCTGGCTATCCCTGCAAGGAGGGTCTTTATGCTTTCAGATTGAAATACAGGTGGCTACTGGAAAATTTCTAGATCAAACCGCTTTATATAACACTTCACAGAAGGTGAGCTTGCTCCTTAAAACACTTACAAGGAGTGACTCGTCCAGGGTGGCGCCTCCGTTGCCATAGTGCTCCATGTCCAGGGCCAGGATCCTGCCGTCCTTCGTGAACCCCGCCTGCGGAGAGAGAACTGGCCTCTGACACCCCAACCTCGGCGTGTGGAAGACCAGGTCTAAGTGTCCTCGGTCACTTGTGAAAAGCCTCATCACATTGGATTCAGTAGTGATTTCTTGGATATGACGCCAAAAGCAGAGGCAGCAAAAGAAAAGATGGGTAAACTGGACGACATCAAAATTTAAAAATTCTATGTATCAAAGGACACAATCAACAGGGTGAAAAGACAACCCAGAAGGAGGAATAAAATATTTGTCAATCGTATATGAGTTAAAGGGTTAACATTCAGGGTGTATACAGAACTAATTCAACACAACAGCAAAACAACAAACAACCCGATTAAAAAATGGACAAACTTGTTTCTTACAAAGCAAAATAATAATTATTTTCTGCTATGGAAAATTTTCTGGGACAGTTCTACGAAATTACCCTGATATGCCTAAAAATGAAGAACCTGTTGGCAAATCATTATAATTTCACATAGCCCTCTTGTTATAGGAATCATTCTATTTTTAGCTCTTTTTATGGGTGGGAATAGTATGCTTATCAGATCTACTTTCATGGACTTATACACTCATATTTTTTCCCAGTTATTCCCTCTGGACCAGCCAGCACTTTTCACAAATTGTCATCTATGAGCAAAGCAGCAAAGCTCCAGTCCTACCAGCCAGTAACCAAGCAATTAGCACAAGAAAAAATTAAACAGAAGCCCAGTGAGTTGGTTTGCTCACTGTTATTCCCCATTACAGAGTAGCCATGTGCTGCCTTCCGCACTTAGGGAAAGTTACGACGTGAGTAAACATACAATACGCTCGTCCCTCCCTCCTTCTACTCACTTTGTACTTCCCAAGGTAAGGGTGGCGGCCCGCCGTTATTAACATGTCTTCTCCCCGCTCCAGGACACAGCGGACGGCACGGCCATGTCTAACACAGAAAAAAGCCAGGGATGTTGATGCCACGTAGGTATCCTCCAGGGTTTATGGAACCCCTTGTGACGGCTTGAGTGGCATGCACACACATGACAGAGCAGAACTGCTCCCTGAGCCCAGGCTGTGTCCATCTCAAGTGCACACAGCCGGTCAGGGCGCCGTGGCTGGCATGCACTGCTTATGGGAGGCGGGTTCAGGGGTGCTCCATAGTATTGCTCTGCGGGTACTTCCCCCGTGCCCACAACCTCCAACAGAGGCAAAGCGTCCAAAGACCAGTTCCCAGTGGAGGCGCTCCGGAAGAGGACAGGCCTGGAATCAAGCCCTTTTTGTGTCACGGGATAAAGGACCTGACCTATACTCGCAGCACAGAAAGGGAGCCTTTAGGAGGACCTGCTCAAAGCCAATTCCTATGGAAATAGGTGAGCTTCTTGAAGACAAATGGTAATTTAGACAAAGGTAAGCAAAACAAAAGCAGAATCTCCAGTTAAATCAAGGGAACACACATGCATGCACGCATGCACGCACACACACACACGTGTCCTCAGCCTAAGTAAGCTCCACCATTTTAGGACCTGTTTCTAACTGCTCTCCAGGTAAACACTTCAGAATTTTCACTGTGGTTTTTATTATTTTCAGTAATTGATTCTCATTTTGGTTCTTTTAGTATGTAAGATATAAGATTAAAAAAAATTGCCGAAACCAGTTTGGCTCAGTGGTAGAGCATCGGTCTGCGGACTGAAAGGTCCCAGGTTCGATTACAGTCAAGGGCATGTACATTGGTTGCGGGCACATCCCTGGTAGGGGGTGTGCAAGAGGCAGCTGGTCGATGTTTCTCTCTCATTGACGTTTCTAGCTCTCTATCCCTCTCTCCTCCTCCTCTCTGTAAAAAAATCAATTAAATATATATTTTTTTTAAAATTGTATTAACTGGTATAGAGTCTGTGATTTTAAATAATCTTCACCCTGGTTCTTTCTCTATAATTCTGATATTGCTTATATTCAGCACACCCTCATTTAATTTTTAGTCTATTTTGCAGATTTTCTCCACTTACTTGTTGGCTGCAAACGCGGTGATGGCTGCCAAGACTCCAGTCTTAAACGCCTTCCCCCCGAATGATCCCCCAACACGCTTCACATGACACATGACCTTGTTCACTGGGCGCTTTAAGACCGAAGCAACGATGTCCTGGGAATGATAACAGCTCTCATTAATCTAGCCTATCAGTAGCAAGGGGGGAGGGAAAGCCTTCCACGTGTTGATTCTATAATGTACATGGTACACTTAGTATAACTGCGGTTATACTGAGTAACAGGACACTTTCCAATGACCCAGGCATGCATCCATGCTCATCTTAGTGGGATTTGGCCACAGTGACATTGCCATTAATATTGAGTAGTCTGTTCTGTAGCAATGAGATATTTCTGTGCTAATAATTTTTTACAAATTTTCCCCGTGAACCATACTCCAAATATCCTTTCACACTGAATTCTGGGGATATGCTTCCCTTAGCAGTGAGGTTTTGCAGCCTTCCAAACCTCATTCAGGTCGGGTCTTCCCCTGCACCCTACCCCTCTCCTCTGGGAAATGCTCTTTCTCGTCTCCTGTTTGGATTACTGCCGTAGTTGGCCAGTAGGTCTTCCCTGGATGCAGGTTTGCTCTTTTCTACATCCTAATGTTTAGAGGTCGTGTAATCTTCACAGCGAGGGAGCCCAAAAGGGATGAAGTGAGGGGACCCAGGAAGTGGGAAGCAGAACAGGACAGGAATGGAGTTTGCTTGACCCTTCTTAGTGTTCCACCTTCTACAGGCCCCCTTCTCCACATTCCCACATTCCCACTTGCTCCATAACAATACTGCTCTGGTAACAACACACCTGAATCAGGACCCCTCTGCTTTGTCCCCCTTACTCTCACCATGATGCTTAAACTATTCACTTCTAAGGTATATCCTTCATCTCAACTTGGGCGGTCCTTATATTATCCCTTCTGTTTTATATTCATGCTGCCTGATATATAGGCAATAAGTGTTTGCAGAAGGGGTAGGTGAGTGAGTGGATGGATGAATGGATGGATGGATGGATGGATGGATGAGTGGTATTTGATTTTGGTGTGAAATTGCCTGGAAATGGCATATCTTCTCACCATCTAGACCAAGAATGGGGAATGTGCGGCCCACAGGCCCTATGAGGCCCCAGAAATCATTTGGTCTGGTCCTGCCAAGGCATTAGAGATGAGTTAATGAGATGTTTGACTAAATACAGCAGGCTAATTTTTAAGTTGGTAATTTTGTATGGCCTGAGAATGATGTTATAAATATCCAAATGGCCCTGGGCAGAAAAAAAAAGGTTCCCCACCTGGATCTAGACAAACCTCATCCTCAGTATAAATCCAAACTTAACACTTCACCTCCAGGGGACTTCCTAGATGATTCTAGTTTTTTGCAGACCTTGTTCTCTTAGTTCTTCCATATACTAGTATGTAAATTAGCAGATTTATATCAGGTTGCATTCTCATCAACACGTTTTCCTAACTGATCCATGTGACTTTGCAGGCAGGCCTTCCTCTTTTTACTTTTTTATAGGATTATTGAGAAATAATTAACATATGTCACCATATAAGTTTAAGGCAGAAAGCCTGATGGCTTGATTTACATATACTGTAAAATGATTACCAACTAGGTTTAGTTAACATTCATCATCTCATAGATACAATAGAAAAAAAATTCCCCTCAGGAGGATAACTCTTGGGATTTACTTTCTTAACAACTTTCCTGTATTATCTTTCAACAATTTAAGTGATAGTCATCACTTCTTTTATATTCTTAACAGTGTCAAGAATATAGCAAAAAAGCCCTAGCCAGTTTGGCTCAGTGGATAGAGCGTCAGCCTTTGGACCAAAGGTCCGTTTGATTCCTGTCAAGGGTCAAGGGTGCCTACCTCGGTTACAGGCTCCTCCTCAGGGTCAAGGGCACCTACCCCAGTTGCTGGGGCCTTGTAGGGACATGTGCAGGAGGCAACCAATCAATATGTTTCTCTCACATCGATATTTCTCTGTCTTTTCCTCTCTTCCACTCTCTGAATATCAATGAAAAAATATCCTTGGGTGAGGATTAAAAAAATAATAATAAGAGTATAGCAAAAGAGACCTGCAGATTCCCTATCATTTTACAGTTACAGGTCCACAATAGAAGTCCTCTACTCTTAAAAAAAAACAACAAAAAAAAAACAACCACATATATTTTTAAATTAATTTCAGAAAGGAAGGAAGAGGGATAGAGAGATAGAAACATCAGAGACATTAATAATGAGAGAGAATCATTGATCGGCTGCCTCCTGTACACCCCACACTAGGGATTGAGCCTGCAACCTAGACATGTGCCCTGACTGGGAATCTAACTGTGACCTCCTGGTTCATAGCTGGAGGCTCAACCCCTGAGTCACACTGGGCAATCAGAAGGCCTCTACTCTTATAATACTAACTTTGATTTAAAATCATATGGTTATTAATATGCAAATGGATATTCAGTTTCTGAAATGACATTTTTATTTGTAGTTGCTCTTGGTATACTTTGCTGGTAGAAACCATTTAACTACATCCTCTCATAATGGCCCTATGTTACCTGTATGCCTTTGGGATATTGTGTGGACACGTAGACATCCATTTCTTGATCCTCTCCTTTGGGAACAACAAGCATGCTTTGGGTTTCCATATAAAAATGTTCTTGACCTCCCAAATGTATTTCACCTGTAAGAGGAAAAGACACCAGAATCAAGAAGGCTGTCAGATCAGATAGATAGCATCCCCCAGCTGTTTTCTCATTACAGAGACAGTCTACTGGCAGTGCTTCTGTTGACAGGGCGACAGACAATAATCTTTAGCTGTCATTATACCTGCAGATCTGAAGTACAATTCTGTAGAGGAATCTGTCATATCTGCCAATACTACTGTAGTCCTAAGGAAAGGTGTCTCAAGTAGAAATACTATGACAAGGAGCCTTCTAGTTCTAAAACAAGATGGTGTAGATCTTCTTCTGTTCCTTCTGCTAACAGCCTGGACATCCTATGTAATGTCTACTATGCAAATCGACCAAATAGCGGCATGACAGGTCGCTATGACAAGCACTGACCACCAGGGGGCAAATGCTCAACTCAGTAGCTGCCCTCTGATGGTCAGTGCACTCCTATAGAGGGAGCACCTCTCAACCAGAAGCTGGCTCATGGCTGGTGATTGCAGTGGAGGTGGCGGGATC
Source organism: Pipistrellus hanaki (assembly GCF_964339955.1). Classification (NCBI taxonomy): domain Eukaryota; kingdom Metazoa; phylum Chordata; class Mammalia; order Chiroptera; family Vespertilionidae; genus Pipistrellus; species Pipistrellus hanaki. The sequence goes on along the minus strand of NC_140510.1, from coordinate 73,211,209 downwards.
CTCTCTTGCCTCCACAGCAGCACTAAGGTCCCTTCAGGGGATGTCCAATTGCTACAGGGAGCGGGCCTAAGCTGGCAGACATCCCCCTAGGGGTCCCAGACTGCGAGAGGGTGCAGGTCAGGCTGAGGGATGCCCCTCTGGTGCATGAATATCATGCACTGGGCCAGAGGAGTTCTGATAAAACAAAAGGTTTAAATAAGATCCAGAGTCTTACAACATAATATCCCAAATGACCAGGGTACAATAAAAAATCACTCATCCTAACAAGAATTCAACTTGAATGAGAGAAGACCATCAACAGATGCTACCTCTGAGAGGACACAGGAGTTGAAATGTTCTGACAAGGATTTTAAAGTAGCCATCATTAAAAAAAAAAAAAAAATGCTTCAATGAGTATTGACATGAACACTTAAAGAAAATTTCAACAAAGGAACAAAAGATATAAAATATACAACTGGAAATTTTAGAACTGCAACAACCAAAATATAAGAGTCTCAATGGCTGAGCTCAATAACAGAACAGAGGAAATTATCAATGAACAAAAAAATATAGAACAACAGAAATTTTCCAACCTGAACCACTGAGAGAAGATGGACTGAAAAGAAAATGAACAGAGCCTAAGAAACCTCTGTAACTAAAATAAAAGATAAAAGGTTTGTGTCATTGAAGTCAAGCAGGTGAAGAAGTAATAGCTGAACATTTCCCAAACTTGGTAAAAAGACACAAACCTACAGGTTCCAGAAGCAGAGTAAATCCCAAAGGGGTAAACCAAAGAAATCCATGCCAAAACATCATAGTCAAACTTCTGAAAACTAAACACAAAGAAAATACCCTGAGAGCAGAGAGAAAAAAACATTCCCTCATCTATTAGAGAAAGATACTTCAAAAGACAGCAGGTCAGTAACCATGAAGGCCAGAGGAACTGGTAACACATTTTTCTTCATGAGCTAAAAGATCTGTCAGTTTTGAATTCTATATCCAGAGAAAATAGACTTCAAGAATAAAAAAGAAATAAAGACATTCTCAGATGAAGGAAAACTAAGAGAGTTTGTCTTCAACAGACCTATCCTAAAATAAGAAATGGCTAAGGTAAGTTCTTAAAACAGACAGAAAGTGATTAAAAAAGATCTTGGAACATCAGGAAGGCAAGAGAGCAATGGAAAGACTAAAGGTACAGGTAAACACAATAGACTTTCCTTTCCTCTTGAATTTTTTAAATGGTATTTGACACAGAATTACCACGTTGTCTCTTGTTATTCTTAATGTATGTAGAGAACATTTTACAGACAATTATGTTGAAAATGAGGGAGAACATATCTGGGCCAAAGGAATAAGGACTGTCCCATACCATGTCTAAGTGTGGTTGTCCAGTAAATGTAATGAAAATGAAGATTCACCACTTCATCCCATATATTAGTAACCTGTGTACTTGTCATCACTTCCAAAAATCTATAAACAGTTAACATGGATGAGAACTGATCGCTGATTGTCCAATAAAGTTATAAAACAAAAATAACATTAGTGATAAATCAAAATGGAATTCTAAAAAGTGTTTAAGAAACTCATTGGAGGGCATGGAAAAAATTAAAAACAGAGGTTTAAAAAAATACTCATAAAAAATTTAAAAAAAAAAAAAAACAGAGCACAACTATGACAGTCATCATGGTCGGGGGAGGCAGACCTTTTTTTTTCCCCCCCCTCTAATCCTCACCCTGAGAAGGCTAACTCCTATTTTGTAAAAGTACTGTTTGAAATTCTCTGCTATTTAGATAGTCCCTTATTCTGTAAAGTCAAGTCTGCAATTTTTAGACAGCCCTTTATTCTGAAAAAATAACTTTGCCTTCTAGCCTGCTTGAATAATGAGGAAGATAAACTTAGCTGTCAGACCTTGCAGGCAGAGACTTGATACCCCCATGCTCTGCCAGATGTATTTTTTTTTAATTGAATAGAACTGTGTTGTTTTCAAGGCCACAAGCTTCCAGAGAGATAACCACTAAGTACACATAGTGCTGGCTCTTTAATAAAAAGAAACATCTGCTTGTTGCTCTGCTCAGAATTTGAAAGACATTTTCTCTGGGCCCACTGATGTATAATAAAGTGGGAATCCAATCTCTCTAAGTGTTGCTTGGTTCTTCCAAGCTTCTGCAACAACTCAAGGATATTTTTTCCACCATTGATTTTTTTGAGAGAATGAAAGGGGGAAGAGACAGAGAGAGAGAGAAACATCGGTGTGAAAGAGGCACATCGATTGGCTGCCTCCCGCAGGCACCCTAATCAGGACCAGGGATCGAGCCTGAAACTGAGGAACCTGCCCTTAACGGGAATTGAACCCACAACCCTTTAGTCCAAGGGCCAATGCTTCACCCACTGAGCCAAACCAGCTACAGCCGACAGGATTTTTAAAAATTAAAAATATACCCAAATAATAGTGATTTGTAAATTGTTTGAGGAAGATTCCCAAGAAAATCTTTGGTATTAGAGTCTGTACTTCCTAGCTCATCCACAATCTGAGTAAAGAAAGACTAAAAAAGAATGGACAGGTTCTGCTTCATTTATAAAACGCAAAAACTTAAGTGTCAAGAACTCAGGCCTTGGTTGCAATGTAAGCTTTTATCAGGTCCTGTGCATTGAAAACCCCACTTGTCAGCAGGGTCCAGTTCATGGTTTGCAATATTAATGATTACACCTATCCACTCAAAATTAATCTTGTTAAATATGCGCTTCATTTAAAAATATGCAGAGCTAAAATAAATACTAGACAAGAGCCAGTTCTAGGGCGCTGCTCTGCTGCCACCCCTCTAGCCCCACACCCTCCTCCATCCTAGGCATTGCTCTCAACGCTCTAGTCTGGAAACCAATTTGTTCAACTAATCCCTGCGATAAAATTTCATTCCAGTATGGGTTTAGGAGTGATTCCTCCAGGCACATTTACATTTTAATACCGGCCCTTAAAGAAGGCAAAGCCATCCAGATAGGAAGTTTATCTGGGCTGTGCCCAGCAGGACGAGAGGGAGGTAATCTCGGTCCCGGGGCTTGAGGCCTCTCACAAATCTAGCTACAGAGATTGCCATCTCTCTCTCCAGTGGAAAGCCCGGAAAATGGGAAGAGATAAACGAGAATCTGCTTCATGCAGACGAGAGAACGTGCTAACTTCAGAATTGGAGAATTTAGGTTTGATTCCTGCTCGATCACACGCCTCTCTGGCCGCGGCTGGCTCATTTGTGCGCGGTGCTCTTTAATGCCTGTGACCCCAGGGGTTAAGGAGGGCTGAAATCTATCTCCACAGCCGGCAAAGGCAAACAATAATATCACCCCCTTCCAGAACACAGTGTAAGACCCGATATAACCCTGCCTGCATTTTATCTTGTAAAAATACTCTTTGTTCTTGGAGCACCAATTTTCCCAAGGGGCAGATCAAGGGCTGTCATGACAATCACTTCTAATGATCTCACATTGAAACAAGTAGTCCAAATATCTTCACCCAAATGACGGTTGCAGAGTGAGGAAAAACAAACAAACCGGGTGAGTTAAGAGAATGAAAACTTAAAAGTCCCTTTTTGACCTTCCTGTATCATTTGTGTACCAATTTACAGGGTGTGGGGCAGGTAGCAAATTAAAATTCAAGTAAGAGACAGAATGAGCACATTACCTAACTGAAATAAACAGTTAAATAAGATGCCTGGATCTTCCACAAAAACATATTGTGGCACCAGTGGAAGAAACCCCTAAATATGGGTATTTCCAAGAGGTTCACACCATGGACTCCCTATGCTAAATGCTCCCTCTTCTCCCCCAAAACAGACTCAGCCTCCAAGTGTTTGCCTCTTTATTAACCCTAAGAATCACCCGAGCACTGAAAAGACTGGTCAGAAAACAGACTCCTGGGGTCCCCTGGATTCTCCAACTCTAGAATCTCGAGAAAGAGGCACAGGAATCTCCAGGCTGGTTTCATGAGTGTCTTCTAGTGAGGAAAACTGGGGAGCAAATGGGTTTGATAAATGCACGTCGGCTAGGCCAGCGTGTGAGCTCAACCACAGACAACCTTTTCTAGAGAAGAGCAAAAACATCTTAACTAATAGTGATTGTCGCTCACAGTTACCGTCTCTTACTCTGTGCCAAGCACACATGTATTCTCTCTTACAATCTTCACAATGGATCTTTGAAATCAGTATTATTTTATCCATATAGAGGCATATTTCATTTTTATTGCATTTTGCTTTTTTGCTTTTAACAGATGTTTCTTCTTCTTCGTCTTCGTCTTCGTCTTCTTCTTCTTTTTGTAAAGAAGAGACCTCCCACCAGCCAAAAGATTACAACTCACTTTATTGCAGTGGTCTGGAACTAAACTCACAATATCCCTGAGGCCTGTGTATGCACTGGGAGGAAGGGAAGGAAGGAGAAAGGAAGGGAAAGAGCAGGAAGAAGGGGTGGCAAACTCAGAGAAAGGGTGAAAGAGAAAGAACCGGGGGTTGGGAAGTCAAAAAAAGGGGGAAAAAGCTATCAATCCCAGACCACCTTTATCACTTAGTAGCTGTTGTATGAGGTCATGCCCCTTAACCACTCTGAGCTTCAATTCCCAGCCTGCAAGGTGTTTGTGAAAAGAAATGTAACAACTATGGCCACAAGGCTGCCCCTTTATCATTTTTTCCCCAGGTAGTTTTACTGTATGGAATTTGATCAACCACTTTATTTTTTTTAAATATTTTTATAGATTTCAGAGAGGAAGGGAGAGGGATAGAGAGATAGAAACTTCAATGATGAGAAAGAATCATTAATCAGCTGCCTCCTGCAAGCCCCACCCTGGGGATCGAGCCTGCAACCCAGGCATGTGCTCTGACCCGGAATTGAACTGTGACCTTCTGGAGACCTTCTGGTTCATAGGTCACTGCTCATCCACTGAGCCACACCAGCAATCGGATCTACCACTTTAAATGCTTCATCAATATTTCCATATTCCAATTTCCTTTCAGAGTAAGTGAGCACTGCATGGGGCTGAATGGCCAAGGCCTCCCACTGTGCCACCCTGCTGTGCTACACACACACACACACACACACACACACACACACACACACACACCACAGAGGGGACCGCGTTTCTGAGTGAGGTGCCTGTCCCCAGGAGCAATGTTAAAAGAGACACGCTTGGAAGGTTTTCGGGGTAGCTTCCCCTTCTCATCATTTCCCCCCAGATAGTTTTACCTTCAACAATGTCATCAACCACTTTAAAAGCTTCATCGACGTTTCCATATTCCAGTTTCCTTTCTGGCTCAAAGAAGGACTTGTGTTGTATAGCTTCCTAGGAAGAGAACAGAAAAGTGAGGCCGCCAGGTTGTGCTATCCAGCCCCACTCAGAAGCCAAAGCAGGGTGTGGCCCGAGTCTGCAGAGCTGAGCTTGAGAACCGGGCTCCAGAGAGCTCCCCACAGAGCAAAAACAAAGGTCCTCGTTTCGTGAAAAGAAAGACAGCATGCTCAGAAAAATCCTGGCACCCACTTGGTCCCAGAATGGAACTAATAATTCCCAGGCAGAATATTCTCTTCGTTCCACAACCCACAGCCAAGGCCACACAGAGCATGGGCCCTAGGCCCAGTCAAATTATGTCTGGTTTTTCCATTTATTAGCTGTTTGACTGTGGTCTATTACTAAACCTCTCTGAACCTCATCTGTCAAAAGGGAGGTGCAGTTGTGCACACAGCTCCAGGGCAGTGGAGAGGAGTAAGTGCAATGAGGCACCTACAGAGCTCGCATGGCATAGTGAGCTCTCAGCCGTGAAGACACGCTAATACTAAGGATCCGGGAGCCCTGCCTGCCAGCCCCATGGCTCCTCCTTTGGGGAGATGAGCTCGGATTTGCACAGGGCAGTAGGGCACCTGGGACCTCCAGTCCCAGAGGTAAGGTTGCATTACCAGCCCAGCATGGGAACCACAAAGTATGCACTGGTTCTTACTGGCTTCCCCGGGGGCCCAATGAAGGGGAACAGTAGTGGGGACATGTAACCAGCGATGCAGCCATAATAATCTAGGTTGGTTTTCTTACCTATCCTTAGGACTGTATCTCACTGTGACCCCTGGGCCAACTGGGCAGTGCCACACACCAGCTCCTGCAGCATCATCTCCCACGATGACTGCCCATCCATGGGATTCCCGCCTGCTAGGCAGCTGGGTTTCTCCTAACGCTGGTTCCCCTTTAGCCACACCAGCAGGTGTCTATCAATACCTTACAGGGCTGTCCTATTGGGATCCCGCCATTTCCTACACTGGAAAGGGGATTGATTTGTTTTTACTTCTGTGGGGCACAGATTCTTTGATAGAATGTTTATTGACTGTTTCTATGACTGACCAGCCGTGTGTCCTGGGGGGCAACCCTGTCATTTAGTTTCCTCACCTAAATGGGACTCACAGTTTTTAATATCATAGGATTGTTGAGAGAATGTAGTGAGCAAATGTAGGAAAGCAGCTTAGCACTATATAACTGCATAGTGGGCTCTGTGTGGGAATTAGCTAGTGTTGTTGATCATGATGACTGATGGGAGATTCTGGTCAAGAACATATATTTTTCTCACCAGGGTTATTGGCCTGACCCTTTGAGCCAAGAGCTTGCCCATTCAAACTATTAAAAACTCTAAAAAGCACAAGCTAGGTGAAACCTTAGAGATTACTGACAGACACACAGTTTTTTAATCCTATTTTAACTGATACCACACTTTTCTACTGGAATCAATTCACATGATTTTCTTATTAATCTAAGACTCAGCTATTTCAGGTTGGAAACGGAAGTTCCATAAATCCTATTTTTAAAAATTTAATCTCTTTCCACTTCACTTGCTGCTTGTTCTTTGAGCAACGTTGAGCCAATTTCCTGAAAAATTTCTGGTCAGGAAAGTGATAAAAATAACTTTAATATGTAGGGAGCTGGGTATATTTCCCTGCTATAAATGACTTTGATTAAATCTACTCTAATCTACTTGATTGACCTTGGAGAGCGTAATCCCTGATAAAAACACAAGATGGCTCTACTCCACAATGTCCAAGTTTCTTATTTGATGCTGGTGTTCTCTGGCAGGCAACAGAGGTCTGCTGACTGGAGTTGGGGAGGACAGAAAGAGAGTCTTATCTAATTGCTTATTTAGAATTGAATTTAGCTGGAAGGTAGGGGGAAGCAAGAGAAGATAGCCACTGGTATTGGGCAAAGGATTACAAACAAAACTTTGGATGAAGTATTATGTAAACAATTTCTTATGGAGAAGTAATTCTAATTCTAAAATAGAATGTTGGGGTGTGGGGGAATCGAGTAAAGTAAGGAAGCAGAGCAGGCAAGAAATGATTGAAAAGGGTCTGAGAAGGGAACAACATGTTTGAACTTGAAACTGGCCAGGAAAATTTAGAAAAACTAATCAATCTTTGATTCCAATTAAAAATTTGTTTTCTTCATATGATCTTATTTTAATTTTAAAACACAGACGACACTACCTAGAAACAAACTCTTGAGCTCCTAGACATAAAGCAGCCCGAGAGGCCAACTTTTCCTGGAGACACTAATCTTGGCCAAGTCACGTCCCCATTTTCTGCCTCAGAGCGTGAGAGTGCCTGGAGAGCAAGGTGTCCATTATGCTGGGAAGATAATGTTGCATTCCCAGAGCATAGGAGTCTGTATGTGCTGAATCTAATCTGTTCACGCTGCTTTTCCAACTTTCACGTTTTGATTACCCAATAAATTATAAGAACCAATGAATTTATCATTTATCATTACATGGAGATGAGTTTTAAAATCTTTTTTTAAAAATAAATTTTATAAAATATTTTTATTGATTTTGTACAGAGAGGAAGAGAGATAAAGAGCCAGAAACATCAATGAGAGAGAGTCATCGATCAGCTGCCTCTTACACACCCCCCACTGGGGATATGCAACCAAGGTACATGCCCCTGACCGGAATCGAACCTGGGACCCTACAGTCCGCAGGCTGACGCTCTATCCACTGAGCCAAACCGGTTTCGGCAAGTTTTAAAATCTTTATAAATTTCAAACTCCTTTCTAAAATATAGGATAGGAAATGCAATTTATGTTGCCAAAATGCTTGTAGGCATCATAGGATATGTTTCTCATACTCATTTAAGTTAGATATGAAAAGATCTAAAAATAGTGTCTCCAACGTTTGCTCCCTAGAGCATATTGTTGGTTCTCACTGTGCCTGGGTGGAGAGTGTCTGGGTGAGTCTGGTTAAGGTGAATAAAGCAAGTCCTCACTCAATATCTATAGGCTCTCATGCTGGGGCAACACTGTTCTCTCTTGCTTCTGGGAGCTCCTGGCTGCCATCCTGTGACCACAAGGGATAAAGCTCCTACTATGGGCAGCAGAGAGAAGAGTTGGAAGGTCAGGCTTCTTACTAACACTGATATAGTTGGGGCCAATGAAGCCCCCATTTCTAATCAAATGTTGTTTTCTGTTACTGTAACCAACATGTTTACTGATACACCACTAAAATCCGCTCTTCTGGCCCCGCCCTTGAACTCATTACCTCAATGGTAAAGATCACTGGCTCCAAATCCTGGTAGACAATCTTCACTCGCTTCGCAGCTCTCCTTGCCTGAATCTCAGAATCCGCAATCACGGCACAGATAAGCTGACCCACACAAAACACCTGCAACACAGAAAAGACCTTTGTGTTCCAGAAGGGCAGGCACCAGGCCCTCTCCTCTGGCTCATTCTTCTCTTCCCTCCTGGCACAGAGCTAGACACACCGTCATGAGCCCCTTCACTAGTCAAACACTGCGCCATGTGAAATGACTTTGGTAGGTCAGTGCACTGGTCAGAGAGAGTCTGCTGCCCCGGGCACTGGGGAAGTTCAGGTCTTTTTGCTGCATCATCGGCAGTGGTGGCCGAAGAGGTTGAGAGTGATGCTGCCTCCCATACAGCAGACTCAGGCTCCATCCAAGCCAAGCCCACAGAGCTGCCCTAGGGCCAGCTGGCCTAGGAGAGCCAGGCTCAGGGCCTGGCCTCTGGTTGCCATCTCATGAGCAGGGCCGTTCTGAGAGGTAGCTTTTGGCTTCCCAGACAGGGAGGACCAGGAGGCTATAGCCCATCTCATCCAGCGAGGAAGGAGACGGGGGGATGAGGTGACACTGCTGGGGAGCGAATCTCTGCCCCCAACTGTGGGGGAGCATAGGGTTTTCATGAACAGACATGAGATTGGACCAGCCATGGAGTGACCAAGCACAGAGCACTGATCATGGCACCGCAGGTGGGTAGGCGGGGAGTTGACACAGGGACCAGGCACAAAGTTGATGGAAAACAAAACAAAACCAAGCCTCCAGAAAGGTAAAATTCTCAGAACTGAAAAAGTCACCAGGACCTTTTGTTCTTTCTCCCATCTTATACCGTGATCACAACAAAAACTTATTCATTTATTTTTAAAACCTACGTTAGACTATTAGGTCTTTTCTACAGGGAACATATAGTAGCTTTATCATCAGGAATAAAATGGTAGCAAAGCAAGTTAAATCCAGAACACACACACACACACACACACACACACACACACAGCATGTTTGTTGGATTTGGGTAGGTGGGGGTAGTGGGGTGATAAATGAAACAAGAATGGCAAAACATTGACAAATGTTGAATCTCTATTTTTGTGCATGTTTACATTTTCTGCAATGAAAGAATGTTATTTTTTTATTATTTTTAAAATATATGTTATTGATTTTTTACAGAGAGGAAGGGAGAGGGATAGAGAGTTAGAAACATTGATCAGTTGCCTCCTGCACACCTCCTACTGGGGATGTGCCCGCAACCAAGGTACATGCCCTTGAGCAGAATCGAACCTGAGACCTTTCAGTCTGCAGGCCAATGCTCTATCCACTGAATCAAGCCGGTTAGGGCCTGCAATGAAAAATTTTTAAAGGCATAACAAATGTTGGAAAAGGAGTTGAACTAACAAAGGCAGTCCTTTACAATGGCTTTGCTCCCTGCTCTCCGCAGACACGTGGTTTTGCCTCTGTGACCTGCACACAAACCTGGCCCCGAGAGGCTCACAATCAGCACAGCCACAGCTCGGAGAGCAGGAACTGTTGTGCAGACAGGAATGGCTTTGCTTGTTTGGTTAGCGTCGATGCAAAGGCCACAATTCTCATTTTCTTCTGCCAAAGCCACACTCCTGGGGGAGTTTCCACCTTGACCTGAAACTCTAAGTCATCACACTTTCGTCTTTATTAACCGAATCTGCCAGCAAGAGCCAGAGGCAGGGGCTGCCCCTAATGATGAAGCTCTTTTGGGTGAACACTGGATTGAGAAGCCTGAGTCCTGCATAAAACCTGTTGAAATGCGTTTACTGCGTTTTCTGACGACTGGAGATACGGTAGGCAAAGTTTTAATCATTTGAAACTTTCAAACAGCGTTATTTCTCTACTCATTGACGCTGCTACATGGAAAGGGGTGTGCGAAATATACAGATGAATCAGACATACAGCCTCATTCAAGGACTTTCACCAGGCTAGGGGAAAGCATAGGGTGCCCTCCCAAAATGTACACACACACACACTTTGAATAATTATCAAGGCAGTGTTTATTAAAGTACATTTCACGTTCAATTCTGAGCTATCAGCAGTTAAAGTGTGTATACATTTTGAGGGCACACCCTGTATCTAAGGCATGGGAATATATAAATAAGCTTAATCCAAGGTAGAAGGTTCATGAAACATCTGCTTTTCCTTCTCCTCCAGACTTTAAGCTCTATGAGAGCAAGGAACACGCAGGTCTTGTTCAGCTACAGTGAGCAGCCACGGTAGGTGCTCAGTTAAAAAGTGCCTGTTGACCTTGAACTTAAACTTGAAGGAGGAATCAATGGCTAAGTAAATGAGCAAAGGAAAGCTGGACTCAAGTCGCATGCAATCCTCCTGCTCTCCAGACCTGAGGCTGTGTGGGTGCATTGCCCACTGTGGACAAAAGGGTTTGGAGGCCCCTGAACAGGAGACCAGATCAGTTTCCTGTGTCTGCCAGAGCAAACCGGAGAAAAGTCAGGCTCAGTGATTTCAGAGTGGTATCTTATTGCTTGTGCCACAGAATGGATCTATTCTCCCACCTCCGCTCCCCAAAATGAGAATTAGAGAGCCAAGACAGAGCTAGTAAAGGTCGGTGGGAAATAACTGAAGGTCACCCCAGGATGCAGAGAGTGAGGAAAAAACACAGTTACTGCAAAGTTCCCTGCACATAAGAGTAAGGGCACCAGGCACGCCAAGATGGTTACAGAATGTCACCTGACTTTAGACCAACAATCAATAACTACAAGGCATGTGAGCACCAACTGTTCTGGGGTCTCCAAGGAACCCGTCTGTTTTATTTTATTTTATTTATTTTTTAATCCTCACCAAAGGATATTTTTCTAATGATTTTTAGAGGGAGTGGAAGAGAGAGGGAAAGACAGAAACATCGATGTGAGAGAAACACATTGACTGGTTGCCTCCTGCAAGTGTGCTGACCAGGGTCCAGGTCAAGGAAGAGCCTGCAAGTGAGTTACATGCCCTTGGCCAGAATCAAACCCAGGACCCTTCAGTCCACAGGCTGATGCTCTATCCATTGAACCAAACCAGCTAGGGTGTGTCTCTATTCTTTTAAAATATAACTATTAGTTATAACAATATACAGATATACTTAGCTCAATGTTTTCTCAAGAGATTTTATATATGATAAATCTATTATAGCGACCAATACATTTGCTTACCAGGGTTACTGATTAAGGCTCTATTGACTTTCAACTACTACTAAGTCCCCACTTAGATGTCAGTGAGCCCCATCATGAAAATTGTTAACTGTAATGCTTACGTGTCTTGTAAATATTTAATCAACGTGTTCTATGTTTGTGCTTTGCCAACATGTGGATTCTGGGAAAGTGTGTATATCTGTTTCTTTTCATATGTGTGCATTTCTGAGGGCATATTTGTTTAACTTATTTTTCACAGTGTTAGGTCCACACACAAGGGCATATATAACCAATCCAATGTACAAAGGAACAAGAGCTTGTCCAATACATGGCAGTGTGAGTGGATGAGTCAAGGTGAGTTCAGACAGGGAGAGAGCACTTCTGGATTAAAGGCCAATGAAAGGCTTCAATGGAGGCGACACCACTTGAACTTGGACATGGACATTGGACACACTGACTGGGGTCATGGCAAGAGATTCTCAGGAGAGAAATTAGCAAATGAAAATGACCATTCCTCTCCTCAATTGTTCTTCTATATTTTTTAGCAGCACACTGTCTCACCACTAGAAAATGTCGAACAATCACGTACCTTTTACATAATGACTCAGCTTTAAAAAAATTTTTTTTAATATACATATATTATATATATTTAAATATATTTTTAATTATTTAAAAAATATATTTTATTGATTTTTTACAGAGAGAAAGAGAGAGGGATAAAGAGTTAGAAACATCGATGAGAAACATCAATCAGCTGCCTCTTGCACACCCCCTACTGGGTGGGGATGTGCCTGCAACCAAGGTACATGCCCTTGACTGGAATCAAACCTGGGACCTTTCAATCCACAGGCCAATGCTCTATCCACTGAGCCAAATCAGTTTCGGCTCAGCTTCTTTTCTTATGTGGAAAATGAATATATGTGAAGTCATTCAGCATTAGAATATAGTGTTTTATAATAAACATTAAAATATATGGGAATCCTTTGCCTTGTGCCAAATGCAATGTTATCTTTGAGAAAATCGATGTGCCACGGTGGAGGAAGTTATTATTAAAACAGAAAGCAAAATGTTCAGTACCGTCTCTGAGTCCAGCAGTTTCTCAGGTTGGCCCAGAAAGCAGAAGGAGTTCACGCCTTGAAAGTGCTCCTCGGTTAGGACGTCCACCACACCTGGCAGGCTGAGGGCTTCCGACAGATCAATGGACCTGGATGAGGACACAGAGCAGGCTCCTCAGAGAGCCCCCCAAACCGGGGACTAAAGGGGTCGGGCTCAATTGAGGAGCAAGATATGAGAGAGGCAAGATAAGCCAAAACCACTGTTCTCTGCCAGATGATCAGGGAAATCCCTGAAACAAGGAAGCTAACCAATGGAGGGACAAACTAGTAAGTCCTACATTTGGATCCCACCTCACCTGTAATCTTCATTGAATATCACCCACAAGTAGGTTGCCCTCCTCACACCCTTACTTGTCACTCATGTGACTTAGGTGAGAAGGGAATCGTTCATGTCTACCGAGTAAGAACTTGATCACTTACACAATCTTAGCATGAGCTCTTGAACTTGTTACAAAAGCCAAGAAAAGTTCCCTGTCCACAGCAGGCATATCATCAAGGTAGATGGCTTCGCCCGTGGCATGCTTAATACCAGACTGGTGCATGATGGGATGGCCGATTGGGTCTTGAGAAGGCTGCTTTGGGTCTACCTCCTGTTTAATCAACAATCAGTATATCAGTTTAATAATCATATTATACACACCTCCCATAAGATGGTAGCTATATAATTAACATCTAAACCAGAACACTTTTGAAAACGAAAACGACCACTATTAATAATAATACCAGGAAAAGAAGCCCATTTTAATAGTTCAATCAGGAACCTGGGATGGATGCCTAGCCATAATGTTGTTCTTATCTTTTTTCCCCCATTTTTTTTAAAAATGTAGACCACAAACATCTCTAATACAAATCCCATTTGTATAAGTAAATGAATATAACCCTTCTTGGTGATATAAAATTATGTCTTTTTGCTAATGCTCATGGATTTCTTTAAATTTTACTATCAAAATATTTTTACTGTGTGTATCTAAGCACAGCACACACATTCTGCAGAAGAGCACAATGACATCGTGACTATGTTTATTAGAAATGCAGAGGACATGTCTATTTTGAGTAAAGAAGCCTGCCAAGAGATTAAAGAAAAGCCTCAAAGGCTATCTTCATCCTATTCTATAATCAAATACGAACTGGATTATTTTATTTTTAAAAAATATATTTTATTGATTTTTTGCTGAGAGGAAGGGAGAGGGATAGAGAGTTAGAAACATCGATCAGCTGCCTCCTACACACTCCCTACTGGGGATGTGCCCATAACCAAGATACATGCTCTTGACCAGACTCGAACCTGTGACCCTTCAGTCTGCAGGCCGATGCTCTATCCACTGAGCCAAACCAGCAAGGGCTGAACTGGATTATTTTAGCTGAAGGCATTTGATGTTTGGTAGTCAGCTGTGATGAAAGAGGTTATGTTTGATGCTTGCTTCTATTTATTCTGTGCCTAACGATCTGATGGAAGAAAGACTGCTGTCCTGCAAACTGCTGGTCTCTGGAAGCTGTGACAAATGCTTTCAAAGCAAAAGAACCGGCAGGGAGACAAGGCTCATTATGAGCACAGGAGCTCTCTAGCAAAGTGGACAGCTCTGTGCGGGAAAACCCACAGTGTGGAGCAGCCGAAACAACACTCATCTGCGGGAGGTGCACTGCTTCCAAACCCTGGCCTGCGATCCTTGATAGCAAACTCCCTTTTAAGGTTGTCAACTCCATGAGGATGACCACTTTTCTCGAGTGATTGGAATACCCATTAATTTGTTGTGGATTCTTCCTAAAGTTTACTTCCTGGTCAAGGTTAGGCATTTAGAAGCTAAAGGTTGTAGCTGTCAGATTTTGTGGACTACAAGGGAAGGTGGCAGCTGCTTTCTTTTTTAATCCTACCCAAAGACATGTTTTTATTGATTTAAGAGGAAGAGAGAAAGAGAGAGAGAGAAGCACTGATGTGAGAGAGAAACATTAATCAGTTGCCTCCCATACTTTCCCCCACCAGCAATCAAACCTTCCCGTAGGTATGTGCCCTGATTGGGAATTGAACCTGAAACCTTTTGGTATAGGAGATGATGCTCCAACCAACTGAGCCACCCAGCCGGGCTAGCAGCTATCTTTCTTTCTTTCTTTTCTTTTCTTTCTTTTTTTTTTCCAGCTGTTTTTAACAGTCAAAATAATCATTTTAAATGGAGTATAGTGTATCTGAATTTTTAAACATATTAAACTTAAACCCTGAAGGATATACACCAACTTCAATATTCATTGCAACATACTATAAGATTTTATAACTAAATCCAACAACATATTCAATGCTCTTGACTTAATAACACCCTCCAGGTGAAGTTTCTTAATAATAATTTCAAGGAAAAACACATGGAGTCTTATCCAGCTTACCAATGGGATGACTGCGGGTGATATTTTTATGATGTTGTGGCAGAAAATGCCATTTGAAATGTCTGAGGGACTCTGTTCTCCCTGATAGTCAGCTTTCACTGGGGGAGCTCGAAGTAGCCCTTAGAACTTACGTTTGATCCAACTCTAAAACATATCTCGCAGAAACCCCTGGGTGAGTGGGGGTGAGGAGCAAAGTGGATTCACATCCAAACAAAATAAATGAGCAGCTCTTTTACAAATCATTATGTCACGTCATCAAGGACGAGGGCCTGTATTTTCTGGAAATAAAAGCAAAGTGGCCCCAGGGCCCTGACACAGAATGAGACTGAGGGGCTCCAACTTCCACGCTGCCAAAGGCAGAAGCACGTGGCAAGCCAGCAGCTCACGCACATGAAGGCACAAGGCCGCAGGGCCAAACACACTGCCTTCAAGATCAAAGGAGACAATTTTTTTAAAATGGCCATTGGTAGCTTGGTCTTCAGTCACAATTCTTTGTTGATTTTGAAACTGTACTGACTGGTAAATAGGACTGTGAATTCACCAGAGGGAGCTCAGCTTACTGGGCTTGAGAATCACTGAGGGTGAGTGAGTCTGCGTGAAGGAATTACAGCCAGGCCCTTAGAATTTAAACAAACAAACAAACAAACAAACAAAAAAGCCACATACCTGGTACTTCAGTGCACTCTGGCGAGGCCTAGAATGAAGGTCTTCTAGAGCACTCTCATGCTTGTCTGCAAGGCAAGGATAGTGAACAGGGTCCTGAAAAGTAGAACCAGCGTGGAAATGTAAAATGTGCCGAGTGGCCTCGGAAGGGAGGCTAGCGTGGTCCTTAACCAGCAGCTCTAATCTGAAGTCTAACATTTACAGAGGCCTTTCATCTGAGCCCTGGAAATACAGCATCTCCGGCCTCCGGGCCACATGCGCTGGAAGGTCACACTGAAGAGCCAAGTAGGCCACTGCCTTCCAACAGCTCTGTCTCCTATGGCTCTCTCACATGCACCAGGCCCCAAAAACTCAGGAAGATAAAAGCTAAGTAAATACAATGGAAAGGGGTAGAATGCCTAAGCCAGGAGAAAGAGTCGAAGCACACCACAACAATGTGCATAAAATTCTGCCCTGCCAGCCAGCTCGCCAACTCTCCGAGAGAAAGGGCAACACAGAGGCCCACCCAGCTGCAGCCCCACCGAGGAAGCATTCCAGGGTCCCAGGAGGAAGGCTCCTTAAAACCAAGGGAAATGGGCCATTTGGGTCATTATCCAAGGCTTTGACAATACACCTAATGGTTATTTTTCACATTCATTTTTTAAATTGTAGGCTATTAGTTTTAATAGTAGAGGAATACTAAATAGAGGAAGTTGAATTGAAAGGATGAGACTATAGGCAGAAGATTTAAATTATATTGCTCAGTTCACCCAAGGAATTGCATTAGATTGCTGTTGATTGGAGTAGTCTACAATTGGCTTTATTTTTTTTCTCTTGTGATTACTTGGTGATAATATGTCACTGATCTATGATTTCAAGCTTTTGTTCTAAAAAATTTGATGCAACTGTTATGGTTCTTAGTTGTTCCTCTATATGATGAGAAGAAACCCCCAGAAACAAAGAGAAGAGAGAATGTTGTGCCTCTCACTTAACATGCTCATACTAATTTCTATATCACAGAAAGGATGTGCTTGGCTTCTGCTCAGTTGGTTGTAGCGTGGGATTAATGAGGCCAATATGGCTCCAGTTCCCTTTGGGCCCCCCAAATTCATTCAGAGAAATTCTTTTAGTTGTGCCCTCCCTTGCCAACAATCTTTTAACTGAAAGTCTGTCAAAAGGGAGACCAAGCAGAAGAATGCCTGGATGATTACTGCTCTTATTGTGGCTAGTACTAGTCTTCATCATATTCCTCTAAAGCCCTGGGCTGCACAGGGACCACAGTCAGCCCTGTTCCCATGAGGGTCCATGTCACAATGACCTTGTGGAGTGGCTGCCATCATCAGCTTACAGGTGAGGGAAATGATGGTGAACCAGAGAAAAAAGCCAAACTCATGAAGGTAACTCCCAACCGGAGGAAGAAGTGCTTTCCTGAGGGAAAGTATATTTAAATCATAAACAAGTTTTCTGCACCCCACCTAAACAAACAAGGGGTCGGAAACAAAATAACTGGGTGGTATTAAACACAATCCTGCACAACTCCATGCTCTCCTTGCAACTCTTACCCAAACCACAATCCATCAATAGACAGCCTCAAGTAGGCCCAGCAAGCCCACGGGTTTCTAATCTGGGTTTTCTTTTCTGTTCTACAGCCATTGGGCAAGGGGTTGTTGCCTCCACTGTGGGTATCCTCACGGCCCCTAAAGCTGGGAAATACATGGTCAGTTCATTTACCATTCTCCTTAAAAGCTGTGACACTTCCAGGTAGAACTTGAAGAGGAAGCTGATGATGAGAGTCCTCTTGAACTCCACCTTCCCGCCCGGAGCTGAGCCTGGGAGGGAGACTTCATCCAGGACCAGCCTACAAGCCGCATCCAGCATCTCTTCATTCCAGGGCCTGTGAGGATCAAAAAGAGGACTCCTTGCTGACAGGACTCCTTATCTCACAGGCTCAGCCATCGTGCGAGACAAATAGCCACAATCTAGTGCAAGCTTCGAAGTCAGGCAACCCACATTCAAACCACAGCACACCCCTCTCAAGACGTCCGGCCCAGGCCCCCTCTTCGTCATCTGTAAGGGAAATAAATAATGGTAGGATCCACCTCGGGAAATGTCATGAAGGAGAAATGACAACCTGTGTTAAGTCCTCAGCCCAGGAGCAATTCACTCCTCTAGTGCTAGAATGTTGACTGCAAGACAGGTTTGGGGTTTAAGCATCTTATATGTAGTCATGCATTTAATCCCCTCAATTTTCCTGCACGGTGGGGGTGACTGTTGCCTTTTGACATAGGGAAATTGAGGTATTGTAATGTTAAGCAAACTGACTGAGATCACATAATTAATAGGGCGTGAACTGAGATTCGGACCTAGGCAATTTGGCTCAATCGAGCTCATGTTTTTAACTGTCTATTAGGAAATGGTAACTGATACCTGGAAGTATTCAAGAAATATTGGCTACCAGTATCACCTAAAGATATAAAAGGTCAGGTAAGCAAATGCATTTAGCAATTTATGATAAAACAAACTGCAACAATCTGTTTTTCATCATAGTAAATTATTTTCTCAATAAAGAATAATGTATTCATTTTGCTTATTGAATCTATGTGCTATTGGAATATGGTCTCTCTCTCTCTCTCTCTCTCTCTCTCTCTCTCTCACACACACACACACACACACACACACACACACTATATGATTCTCACTTTAGAACTGACTAAAATCAAGAGCTATGGAAACAATTATAAAATCATATTGGAATTCCATGCTATTAAGTAAAAATGTAGTCAGCATGCTGCTTCTTACAATTTCATGTCATAAAAAAGAAAAAAAAAAAAAGAGCTGCCCTGATACTTGGGGTCTGGGGCCATGATGCTGTACCTTCCAATGAGTTTCCGGCAGGAATTCTGTGCACAGACGGTGGTTGGGCCGACGCCTCCATATGAGATGGACAACTCCCTGATGATGCCGTCCCCTTCTCCAAAACAGACTCTCATCCCAGAGTTGACTATCGCGAGAGCGTTCTGTTGCCGCTGGGCTTGTCGGAAGGCTGACACAAATTCCCACTGGAAGCCAAAGTGAAGTGGTGCATGTGGAAACACACTGAATTTCTAGACAGTTTTGGTAATGGCCTCACACATCCTCGCCACTCTGTTAGACTGAATTGTGTCCTCCCTGAGTTGGAAACTGGATCTTTAAAGAGGCACCTCGGTTAAAATGGGGCAATTAAGGTGAACACTAACCCAACAGGGTGGTGTCCTCATCAGAAAAGAAAATTTGGACGCAGACATGACAAAGGAAAGACCATGTCAAGACACAGGAGGAGATGGCCAGCTACAAGCCAAGGAGAGAGTCCTCAGAAGAAACTAGCCCTGCTGACACTTTGATCTCAGACTTCTAGCCTCCAGCACCCTGTGAGAGTAAATGTCTGCTGTTTAAAGCAGCCCGTCTGTGATGCTAGGTGATGGCAGCCCTACAGACTAACGCACCCTCTGGGGCAGGTTCAATTATTCCCTTTTTATAGGGAAACTGAGGCTCGGAGTAGGTCAGTAATCAGTTCAGGGTCACAGTAGGTTGTAAATAGGATTCAACTTGAGTCTAACTCCAAAGACCCTTTCCTCCTGTGTTCTATCGCAAGTGTAATTTTTAAGCCTCTTTCAAACCTCCAGATTTTGGTAGAGATATATTTTCAAGCTTTATTGAGGGAAAGCACTCATGAAACAAATATGTATTTTTTTAATTAATAAGAAAGTAATTTTAGAGTTTGGGGTAGTGGGAAAGTTAGAGAGGGACAGAGACAAAGGTTTCCTGATTCTAGGAGTGACAGAAGATTGCATAGCACAGATAAAAAGCAACTTCAGTACTCGTCATCGATTTTAGCTACCTCAAAAATAGCTACCTTATTTTTCTTCCCTTCAGTCAAGAACTTCTACCTTTTCAATTAAAAGAAGCACTGCCTGACTTCTTTGGCATATCCACAGTGCCAGCATCCCCACTCTTGGGCTTTGGGGCTGTTATAAAGTAAAATAGGGGCGACTCGAACACAAGCACTGTGATACCACAACAGACAATCAGATAACCTAGAGCAGTAGTCAGCAAACTCATTAGTCAACAGAGCCAAATATCAACAGGACAACTAAAATTTTTTTTGAGAGCCAAATTTTTTAAACTTAAACTTCTTCTAATGCCACTTCTTCAAAATAGACTCGCCCAGGCCGTGGTATTTTGTGGAAGAGCCACTCAAGGGGCCAAAGAGTCTCATGTGGCTCGAGAGCCGCAGTTTGCAGACCACTGACCTAGACAGCCGCTAAGTGACTAACAGGACCCTATCCAATGTGAAGACGCTGGACTAAGGGCTGACTCACCACCAAAGCAGGACAGAGTGAGATGGCTCAAGATTTCATCACGTTACTCAGAACGACATGCAATTTACAACTTGCGGTTGTTCATTTCTGGAATTTTCTATTTAATATTTTCAGACCACGGTTGACTATCGGTAACTAAAACTGCGAAGGGAACCCGTAGGTAAGAGGAACTAATGTGTGCACAAGTCCTCCTAATCTCTCCTGTAAACACTGTGCACCTTCCCGTAAAGGTGAGGGCCTAACCCACTGCATGCTGGAACTCCCAGCTGCAGCTCGCAGGAAGACCCGGGAGCGGAGAGGGCAGTCTCACCTTCCTGGAGTAGGGGATGCTCACTGAGAGCAAGATCTCTTCAGGCTTGAGGTCCGCACTCGGGCACTTCCTCAGAAACTGCTCGTTTAAAGGAATCTGTCGTGCCCCTTCTGTGAAAAGAAACAACACTGCCCCTGGAATCTGTACTATTAAACAATCAAACTCCCAAAACGTGGGCGACAATTCTACCAGTATCTGAGGGAACTGGGAAAAGAAGTGATCTGCCGAAACCGGTGTGGCTCAGTGGATAGAGCGTCGGCCTGCGGACTGAAAGGTCCCAGGTTCGATTCCGGTCAAGGGCATGTACCTTGGTTGCGAGCACATCCCCGGTAGGGGGTGTGCAAGAGGCAGCTGGTCGATGTTTCTCTCTCATCGATGTTTCCAGCTCTCTATCTCTCTCCCTTTCTCTCTGTAAAAAAATCAATAAAATATATTAAAAAAAATAAGTGATCTTCTTACCATTAATAAATCTTTCACCCTATAATGGCATTTTGCAATGTTTCTTTGCATCTAGGTTCTACCTTTTCTCTTTCCTTCCTTCCTTCCTTCCTTCCTTCCTTCCTTCCTTCCTTCCTTCCTTCCTTCTTTCCTTCTTTCCTTCTTTCCTTCCTTCCTTCTTTCCTTCCTTCCTTCCTTCCTTCCTTCCTTCCTTCCTTCCTTCCTTCCTTCCTTCTTTCCTAGCAGAGAAGGCCAGAGGTCAGGAAGAACAGGACCTTAGTCCCCTTGCTGAACAGCATAATTCATTCTGGGCTTTGTGAATAGAAAATAGATATCAATGCCCCTTTTGATATTCTAATCAAGTCATTCAACAAACATTTATTGTTTATCATTGGGACCCCAAGTAGATTCAGTAGTAAATAAGTAAATTACCTTCAATGAATTTTTATATTAGTGATCTGGTATCTTTTTTTTATATATATCTTTTTCCAGCACCTAAAGGAACTCATGTTCTTTAATCAATATATTTAAAACTATAATGAAACATGATGCAGGGATGAAAGCTAAGAAGCTTATGATTTTTATATTCACATCACAAGTCTCTTTCTCATTATATGATTTTTCTAAAAGGGATGTTACACAAATTGATAATTTTGAATGAAAATCTTCCTCCTTAGAATAATTTTGTGGTTTCGGTGATATAAAGAGTAGTTCTTTGATAATGCAGATAATAGAAAGCTAGTCCATATTTTTAAATTTTTAAAATGAGGTTTATAGAGGACCAGTTGGAATTTCCCAGTAGCTGTTGACTATGTTAGCATAAGAGAAATAAATTAAAAGTCCTGAACTTAGTTTCAAAAACAAAACTCAAGTAAATAAATACAGAACTTAGCCAAACCATTGTTCAACAGAAAAAGGTCAGGAGGCTTCCATTCACGACGAATTAGGTATGAGCCCACAGCGTGATGTGGGAGCCACCCCCTCCTGAACCCCTGGGGACAGCCTTCGGCAGGGGCCCAGCCGTTCTCACGGCTGCCTGCGTCACATCCGGACGCCACCACGTGTGGCCAGTACAGGGTGAATATCTAGCACTAGACCCCCCCAAAAAAAGGAGGCAGATACAGGAAGTGAACAGAATGAGGACCAGACTGGTCACCTTTCCAGCTTCCAGAAAGGCAGAGAGAGTTATTAATAGTATAAAGGAAGATCACTTTCAAAACTGGGCTTCCATCGCCCCCAGAGAAATGAAGGGCAGGAGGAGCCGATTCCATCAGCCTCCGAAGGAGCGGCCACTCACCTTTCGATAGCAGGTTGAGGGTGCAGTCGCCCACAGCCAGGAGGGGATTCAGGTCAGAATCAAAATGCCTGCTCACAACGTGGCCTCCTAAGGACTTTTTTAAAACAGTGAGTTAGTCTCACGCCAGTTGTACAATCATCGAAACACAAGGGATCAAATAAGAATCAAGCAAGGCTTTGGAGAACGATCCTTTCGGCCTGTCCCATAGAGTGAAAATGTTCTGATTTGTGGGGACAGCCATGAAAAAGGCACACGCCAGTTTACTGTCACTGCATACATACAGCCACGTTCCGGATCTGGGCCCCGGCCAGCGTTCCCAGCTGCTTCAGGAGGGCGCGGAGCGTCTGCGTCCGCTCCTCCGGGAGCTTCTGCACTGCAGCGGCCAGCGTGTCCTTCACCTGAGCCAGGCTGAGGCCGGCACCTAAGGTCAGCCCTGAAATGAAATCACGTGTGGATCATGTGGTGTGATCGTTGCCGGCTGGAGATGTCCATTCAGTTTCAGGTTACAGATACTGCGTCCTGCTGCCCTGCCCGTGGGTGGTGATGGAGATAGAAGTGGTGTTGGTGATGATGGCTGTGATGGCGGCTAAACGTTTTGAACACTGGCCGTGTCAAGCACTCTATTGAATGTTCCACAGAATCACCTTGCACGCTAAAAAGGCTTTGAGATGTTATTAACCCTATTTCACAGGTCAAGAAACTGAGACTCAGTTAAGAACTTGACTAGTATTTTACAGCTACTATACAACACTAGAAGCCTGATGCACAAATTTCGTGCAAGAATAGGCCTTTGCAGCCACAGCGGCTGCCTCGACCGCTGCAGCCTGGCTTCTTCCAGAAGGTTGCCCGGAAGGACATCCGGGTGGCCATTTGGCCGATTTGCATATTATGCTTTTATTATTATAGATATAGATAGTCAAGAATTAGACTCCAGAGCCAGACTTCAACCTCCCATTTATATCACTTCTCATCCTTGCCATGAAATCAACTTCCTTTATCAGAATGAAAAGAATCTGTAAGCTGCTTGATGCATAAACTTGCTCTGCTTACTCCTGTGCTTCTGGAGGTAAAGATTGTGTTCACTCGTCTCTGTCTTCCGCCCAGCACTTACACAGTGCCCTTTGTGGAAGAGTTCTTACATTTCTCTGATTTGGCACACACAGAAAGTTCCCCAGTGAAAAGCTGACTATTCGGACTGTTAGTATCTCATAAAATTACAGAGAATTCCCTGAGCCTCCTCCAGGATATTATCCTTCTTATAAGAAGGGAATCTCTCTGTCTGTTATAATTTGGAGTAATTCTTCTCATTATCTGAGGGGCAAAGAAAATCAATTGATGGATTCATTTTAACCAAGAAAGCAGGGACCTTTAGAACTTACCATTATTTGCATAGTTTACAACATTCAGCTCTTCAATTCTATCGGGAGAAATGATAATGGGGTGGAAGACACCTTTAAACTTCACTTCGGGCCCTAAAGGATTGAAAGAAGAAGAAGAACTGCCTTGTTAATTGTGAAATTGGGATTCAAACTGATGTCTTTAAATATATAAAAACCACATATTCTCCTACTGGTCTGTGCATGGCACAGAGGACAGCTAGCTGAATCTCCACTGCATAGGGGACCCTTTGCATTGTCAGCCTGAAAACTTGGCTGATGAATCCAAGACAATGTGTGGCAACTCAAAATTCCCTTTGGGCCCAGCCAGTGTTGCTCAGTGCTTGAGCATTGACCTATGGATCAGAAGGTCATTTTTTTTTTTCTGGTTAGAACACATGACAGGGTTGTGGGCTCGATCCCCAGTGTGGGGTGTGCTGGAGGCAGAAGATCAATGATTCTCTCTCATCATTGATGTTTCTTTTCTTAAGATATATATTTTTATTTATTTCAGTGAGGAAAAGATAAGAAAGAGAAAAAGAACCATTAGTGATGAGAGGGAACCATTTATCTGCTGCCTCCTGCATGCCCCCTTACTGGGGATTGAGCCTGCAACCCAGACATGTGCTCTGACCGGAAACAAACCATGACCTCCAGGTTCATAGGTCAATGCTCAACCACTGAGCCATATCAGCCAGGCTCATCATTGATGTTTCTATCTCTCACTCTCCCTTCCTTTCTGAAATCAATAAAAGTATATTTTTAAAAATCCCTTTGGAAGGACCCTGGGAGCCTTCTCAAAGAAGCAGGCGGTCAAACTGAGTTTACAGAGCAGACAGTAGGAGGACCCGTAACTGCAGCATATACCTACGGAGACACCTTTCAGAGGAAACAGAGCCTTTCCAGACACGAGCCCCAGATCAGCCTCCACGGGGAACAAGGACAGGACTGCCATCCCTGGAACTGCTGCTCACCCCCCTTAACCCCCCCCCCCCCACACACACACACACACAAAACCTGGTGCAGCTCTGTGCACCGCTCCCAACAGAGACAGCAGGAATCACTTACGTCAGGAAGCTCTGAGATTCTTGTGAGCAATGCCAAGGAAGCCAAGACTCACTCCCCCTGATGCTCCTGAGACACGCATATTTGAGGTTCTTTTCCCCAAAGCACTCCTCCTAGGTTTCCCCTTAAGCAGTCCCAGGGTTCTGCCTACCCGTAGAGGTGTTCCCCATGACGACAGGGGCCTGGGGGTACTTGGCTTTAGCCTCCAGAAGTTCCTTCAGGGTCACCGGGGAAACCCACGTCATTCTCTCGCCAGCAAAAACTCTGGTCGTTGGTGGTTGTTTCTCAGCCAGGATCTGTGGCAGAACCAGCAGGGATCTGAGATTACTTTATGACCATATTTCCACCTGGGTTTGCTCTGTCTCCGTATAAATAGGGGAAGGAAATGGAGATTTAAAAAACAAATAAATAAAAATGACCTAAAGGTACAGCCTCACTAGGAATCGGAATAAAAATGGGCAATATTTCACTCCTTCTGGAATTTGTTCCAGTGCCTCCTCTTGGTGCTTTTATATTTCAAAGGAATTCATTTCAATGTTTACAGAGGTTTCATCATGCTTCATTTTGTTACAACTTTCTACGTAAGAATTAACTAGGGTTTCTGCTAGAAGTAGAAAACATGTCTAAGTCTACAAATGTGATATCATTTTGTAGCATTTTTTATGGACACTAACTGCTGCTTCTTACAGTCACTGTCTCCTCTAGGCAATATGCCCCCCACCTTCGTTCCACGCCCCCCTCTGCATCGGTCCCACACTCTTTAGACCTTGAGTGGAGGACAACAGATGGATATTACCTGGTTGCAATCGGCCTTTGAGAGGATTCGTCAGCAAACACCCTTCCTGCCATTTCCCCATGAACTCCTCTAGGACAACCCCAGCGTTGCATTCACTTACCATTAGCTCGGGAGGAAAAATCAATTCCTGAGTTGGATCCAGTGGCAGAAACTCCTCTTCTGAGAAGAGTTTTGAACTTGTCTTAAAAAGAGAAAATACAATAAGTAACTCATCCATCAACTTGAACTACGGTACTTTAAATCCTGTGTGGAATGAGCTCAGAAGAAGACAGACACACACACACACACACACACACACACACACACACACACACACACCAGAAAGCAGCTGGCCAGCCACAGTCCCTGGGTTCTGAGTCAAGGGCTCTGACACAGACCTGGTCCTTAACAATCAGCGTGGTTGGTGGGAGCCCCCAGGCCCTGCACCCCTGCATGTTCACCTGGAGTCTGGGGAAGCAGAGGACCCAGCTGAGACCAAGAACATCTCTCTGAATCACCACCTGTTCTTTCATCACCCTGACACTCCACTGTGCTTCTCACTCTTGAAAAAAGACTTGAAGGAGGCTTTTTTTAAGACTACAAAAGAGCCTGGCTGGTATGGGGGTCACAGCTTGATTCCCAGTCAGGGCACATGTCCGGGTTTTGGGCTCAGTCCCCAGTGGGGAACCTGCAAGAGGCAGCCGATCAATGATTCTTATCATTGACGTTTCTATCCCTCTACCTATCTCCCTTCTTCTCTGAAATCAATAAAATACCTTAAAAAAAAAAGAAGGCTAAGAAACACTGAGATATCAATGTGCTTTCTCTCCTACAGACCGCTGTGATTTGAATGAGACTAACATCTATATGAGGAATGCATTGTTAGGATAGATTTGTGTGTGCGCGTGACAGAGATGGAGTGAGCATGGGAGAGGGGGACATGCTGATAGACCTCCAGTTAATTTAACTCACACAGCCATTTATTCTTCCTAGAAGTCAGCTGGCCTCTGACAATCTCCTGGGAAACCCTTATAAAAAGTGCACATGTCACTGACCTTATTTCCTTCCTCAGGCTCTGGGAATCCGTTTATCCCTTGATTCAAACAGCAAACCCCATTCTCCTTACTTTGGCAGCAGCCAGAAGTCTAGGGGGTGAAAAACAAATAATGGAGAATTTATTCCTGATTTTACTAAGAATTTTTTCAGCTTTCTTGATGTATAATTAATAAATAAAATGTATGCATTTAAAGTGTACAATGTGATGATTTGATATATATATATATTATGTTAAATGATTATCACAGTCAGTTCATTAACACACTTATTATCACACATAATTACCATTGTGTGTGTGTGTGTTTGTGTGTGTGGTGAGAACACTTAAGGTCAAGTCTCTTAGCAATTCTCAAACACACAACACAGTGTTATTAACTATTGTCACCGTAATTTAAAGAACATATAACAAAGTCTGGCACATAGCAATAAATATTAACAATGGTTTTAATATTAATATTTTATTAATAAAATACAGAGCATTATTATCACTCTGTCCTTATTTATCATGTACTGATGTCATAGTTTAACTTCCAAAGGGCAATCTTATGTCCTTCATTCAAAGGTTGTTTGTTCACTTATTCACTCAACAAACATTGATTGAGTGTTTACTCTCTGGGTGAATGGTGTCCAGTCTGGAGGCACATGGCCTCTACTGTCAGGCAGACCAAAGTCTGATGAACAGACCAAAAAGCAAACGGGCAACTGCCGCATCATGTGACCAACGCTGTGACAGGGGCACGCATGCACAAGGGGCTACAGGAGCACCATGGCAGGGTATCTGACTCAGGCAAACAGCTCAGGGACAATGACCCTCAGCCAACATCAAAGTGCTTAGTGCTCATTACATGAGTAGCAGGGCCAGGCCGGTGAACGAGCGTAAGCACCGTGTCCAAGATCAGATAACAAACACCGGTACAGGCTTTGAGGTAAAAAATAGCCCTGAACCTACAAATGGCAATTCCCCCATAGCCCCTACTGTTCTGTTTCATTGGGAAAAATACACCTACTAACATGTTCCTTTCTACTCACGTTACAGAAGGTCTTGCATGCATCAACGATGGGCCTGTATCCAGTGCAACGGCACAGGTTACCTAGAGGAGAAAAACCCCGCTCTGTCAATCAGGGAACCTAGAGAGAGGCACAGACAGCCAATCATGATGGCCATAAGGCCTCCATCCTAGAAGGAAGTCCTATTTGACATTTCAGTGCATCTACTCTACAAAGTCAGATTTCTTTTTTCTTTTTAATATATTTTACTGATTTTCTTACAGAGAGGAAGGGAGAGAGATAGAGAGCTAGAAACATCGATGAGAGAGAAACATCAACCAGCTGCCTCTTGCACACCCCCTATCAGGGATGTGCCCACAACCAATGTACATGCCTCTGGCCGGAATCGAACCTGGGACCTTTCAGTCCACAGACCGACATTCTACCACTGAGCCAAACCGGTTTCGGCAAGTCAGATTTCTTTATCAGCAACTTGGGATATTTGGTTGATATATAAAGTTACTACAAAGAGCAAAGGAGATCACTGTAATAGCATTTAATACTGCGTGTGGTACATGGCAGATGTCCACCATTAGTGTTCATCATCATCATCATCATCATTCAAAAACGAAAGCACACACACTCACATAACCTACCTCCAAGGGCATCAGTTAACTGGTCCAGGGTGGGATCCGGGTGGTTCCTCAGCAGCGAGTACATGGACATCACCATCCCAGGGGTGCAGAAGCCACACTGTGTGCCGTGGCACCTGGCGATCCTCTCCTGGAGGCACAGGAGGCACAGACATGCAGAATCTGGGGCCCCACCCCAGGCCTACTGAGTCACACCTGCCTGTTGGCAAGAGCCCCAAGCGAACTGTGTGCACATTGAGGTTGGAGAAGAGGCCCCAGAAGATCCTTCTCAGCCTGGGGGGTCGCCCTTTCTTGGGCTGAGTGGCCAGGAATACTGGTCCCCACCAGCTTTAAAAAAAAAAAAAAATATATATATATATATATATATATATATATATATATATATATATATAATTGATTTTTTTACAGAGAGAAAGGGAGAGGGATAGAGAGCTAGAAACATTGATGAGAGAGAAACATCAACCAGCTGCCTCCTGCACACCCCCTACCGGGGATGTGCCCACAACCAAGGTACATGCCCTTGACTGGAATCAAACCTGGGACCTTTCAGTCCGCAGACCAACGCTCTATCCACTGAGCCAAACCAGTTTCGGCCCTCACCAGCTTTTGAGCTTCATTCAAGGTTCTCAGCTTTCAGAATCAACAAGGGAGTTTAAAAATGTCCAAAAGCAGCACCCAAGATCAATTAACTGAGAATCCCCAGGGGTGTGACACAGACATATAAAGATTCCCAGGTTGCCCGCCCGGCTGGTGTAGCTCAATAGTTGAGTATCAACTGACAAACCAGGAGATCATAGTTTGATTCCCACTCAGGGCACATGCCCAGGTTGTGGGCTCCGACCCCAGTAGGGGTCGTGCAAGAGGTAGTCGATCAATGATTCTCTCTAATCATTAATGTTTCTATCTCTCTCTTCCTCTCCTTTTCTCTCTGAAATCAATAAGAATATATTTAATAATAATAATAATAATAATAGTAAAGATTCCCAGGTGGTTTCAATTTGTAGTCCTGAATGGGAATCACTGAGATAAAGTGTTCCCAAGGTTATTCCTTGGAAGCCTTTCAGGGAAATGAATTATATTCAAGTTGAGGGTGAAAAACAAACAACAACAAACAAACTTCCAACCGTTTCCTGTACCTGCCCACTACTGCCCTAATGCTGTGGCACCCAGAAGTTTGTTTAGAAAGTACTATTATTGGTCCTGAAAGCGATCAAGAAGAAAGCATTGCCTTTATTTTCCTTCCAACCCTTTCCTGCCCCCAGCACGTTCTCCTTGGAATCTAACTTCAAAGTTGCAAGCTCCTTTTGGAAGCTGTCTTCCGGCTGCATTGCAGCCAGGAGAGGAACAGCGGTGGCTAAATGAAAGTGTTGTCATGCCTGTGAATAGGGAAGTCTCCCCAGGGTATCCGGGCAGAATTCACTCCCTCTAGGTATTGGGGTTTCATAGACCATAAACAGAACCCACGAATCCTTCACGTCCAGAGAATTTGAAGTTTGGCCATTTTATTTGTCACTTCAATAGTTCCCCTCTTCAGCCCTCTCCCCATAAGTGACACTTATCAACTTAGAGGAAACCATGTAGTAACAGGATTTTTATGGCAAATGCATAAATAACCAAAAGAGTCAGGGGTCAGAGGTGCCCTTTCACTTGAGGCAAAGTTCTAAGAAGGTGCTGCCTTAGGAGGAAAAACCCTCAAAATTCATCAACCATTCCTAGAACCTGTCTTCTGAACAAGTCCTAAATTTAACAAATCCTTTTGGTAGCTGAGATTTTCATTCCGCTTTAAAATCATGTTGTTTTCCATTTTATAAAAAACACAATGAAATTATATTCCTCAATGCACAGAGCTCTTGTGTCTTTGTAAGGTTGGAAGATGCAAAGCGGACAGTGGATAGGTGCCATTTAATTAGAACATAGAAAACAGACTGATGAGTCTCAGAGGGAAGTGGGGGGAAAACAATTAACCAAAGAACTTGTATGCATAACCCATGGACACAGACAATAGGGTGGTGAAGGGGGGAGGGGGGGGGGGGCAGCAGGATGTGGGCTAGAAGGTGTCAATGGGAGGAAAAGGAAGGATATCTGTAATACTTTCAACAATAAAGATAATTTAAACATTAAAAAAATCTATCTATCTATCTATCTATATCTTAAAAACAAAATTCAGTGAGGTCAGTGTTGGTTTGTTTGTTTGTTTTTAACCAAGTCCTCTAGTCTTCAGAAAGCATCTTTCCAGGAAGTCAGTCACAAAACATCCATGTGGCTCAGTTCCCCTCCTAGTCCCCAGCTTGATTTCATCTGTCAGCTGACCAAGCAGGAGGACCCAGGCTGCTCAATAGCATTAATCTCAGGGGCTCATCATGGCATTAATGGTTTCAAAGCCCAGAAACCCCCTGAAGAGGCCCATCCTCACCTGAACAGGGTGAATCCTAGTCCTGGTGCTGCCTATGCCTTCCACTGTGGTGACGGCAGCGCCGTACACAGAACAGATGGGCATCAGACAGGCGTTGGCTGGGTAATGTCTTCAGAAAGCAGAAGAAAAGCACAGATTAGTCGTAGCCAATGGGAACGGGGACTTGACATTCACTGAGCTCCCCCAATGGGCAAAGTTTGGGAGACTGTTCCAGGCTTTGTTTGCATATACGTTTTACCCTTAGCTCACGTTCATTTTACAAAAGTAGAATCTGCTTAGGGACACAGCTCGAGTGCCAAAGACAGGATTCAACTAGACCTCCAAATTCTGACTCCAGAATAGGTCCCACTAACTTTTGTTGTTTTTCTTATGGATAAGGGGCTGACATTCTCCTCTGTAGTCACCTGTGATTAATCAGCTAGAGCATAGTCCATCTTCTGGGCAGGTGCTGAGCCACAGGTGGGTTGGGGAATAGAGTGAATTTGAAATTGTGCTTCAGAAGAAATAGGGTGTGGGATACAGAACTCCTCAGTCCCATAAAACCTACTGCTTGAACATGTCCGACTCAAAAATGACAACTAAAATGTTCTCATTTACCAAACAGAACTACAAATGGCGAATAAGCACATGGAATATATGTTCAAAATAACCAAGAGAAATTCAAATTAAGCAATGAGAAACACCATTTTTTTTAAATCAAGGAAAATTACAAAGATTTTAAAAGAGTGTAATATGCACCATTAGCAAAAATTTGGAAAAAAGAAACTCATGTACTGTTGGATAACAATGTAAATTGATAGAGCTCTTCCTGAGACATTTCACTGGGTGGCATAAAAACCTTTCAGATACATGCACATTCTTTTACTCTGAAATTCCATGTCACAGATATATGTCTATATCACTGACACATTGCTTATAACAATGAAGAACTGAAAACAATCTAAGTGATTAGTATTTGAGGATTGATTTTGGTGTACTCAAGCAATGGAATATACACAACCATTAAAATTATATTTATTACTTTCAAAAGATACTCATGAGAAGTTAAACAAAATATACAGTTCCCTGAACAGTATATGCAGTATGCTTCTGCATGTGCACTCATGAAAGATCAGAAGGATATTATTCATTTATAAATAAATATAAATATTCATTGAGTGCCTATCATGTGTCAGGCAGTACCAAATACAAGGATTCATTAGATAAAACCCCTTCCCTTGTAGAGTGTATAGTTTAGTGGAGGGAAGGTAGACAATACCTATGTATACAGACAAGATGGCTTGGCTGTGGAACACAGACAGATCTCTGAAGTCTGACCAGTGCTCAGATCCTCTGCCCTCATCTGAGATCTATGGAATGATGTAAAACGGTGTAATATGTGCATAATTGGAGATGGGGGGATAGGGGAGGGAGAATAAATAAACATTTGAAGAGATAACTTGAGAAGTTTCCACAACTGATAGAAGACATCAACCCATAAATCCAAAAAACTTGGCAAACATGAAAGGGAAGATGTTAAATGTCATGGGAAGCCATTGGTGATTTTGAAGTATGATTGTTGCAATATGATTTATACTTGAAACAGATCTCTCTGAGTGATGTATAAAAAAGATACTGTAGCCGAAGCCGGTTTGGCTCAGTGGTAGAGTGTGGGTCTGCGGACTGAAAGGTCCCAGGTTCGATTCCGGTCAAGGGCATGTACATTGGTTGCTGACACATCCCCGGTAGGGGATGTGCAAGAGGCAGCTGGTCGATGTTTCTCTCTCATCGATGTTTCTAGCTCTCTATCTCACTCCCTTTCTCTCTGTAAAAAAATCAATAAAATATATATTTTAAAAAAAAGATACTGTATTGGGGACAAGGGTGGGAGCAAGGGAACCATTGGTAGGCTGCAGTAGTGATATAAGAGTGTGATGATGGCATTATTCTCCCCTGCCATTTGAGCCCTTCCTTTCCTCCCAGACATCACAGGGTGTCAGACAGCCTTTTAACTTTCAATGGAGGATTCTTTGTTATCCTCATTGATGGCACGTTTTTAATAATGCATTCATATTTCTGGGATATGTCACAGTGTCTCCAGTATCTAACATAGTTGTTTCTCAATGCATATTTACTAATTAAAGGAATAAAACAAAGTTCAGAACTACAAAATAATCAACCATATCTGCACTTGGTTGCCAGGTACCTTATCTTCTTGGTAACGGGGTTATATCGCGATATCATCACTGTGCAGGCACCACAGCCTCCCCCTCCACAGCCATACTTAGTTCCTGTGAGTCGAACTGGGAAAAGCACAGTTAAGGATAATGTATTTTTCATAATTCTCTGTCCAGAATAGCACTTGTTTTAGGAGACAACACTACCAAAGACTTAAATATATAGTTAAGTTAGTACATAATTACCAAACGATGGATGTGTGGATGCTATTATTTAAAATGATGTGAATTCTTAATTTTCATTTGTGTGTTATATCTAGTCTCCTCCCTTTCAAAACAACCGGGCCTCAGGTTGCCGAAAATTGGGCCAAACTAAGAAAAGGAAGAGTCTATACACATAAGGGCTTAAATATTTGAAAGTATCAGTACATTGTACATTTGTTCTCCACCTTACCTGTGTCTTTGATGACATACAAAGTAAAATGTCAATGTGTAAATAATTCTTGGAATATTTCTATCACATTATCCACGTTGGCCATATTTCTTTGCTTCTTGGTAGCAGAAACTACTGATTGTTCCCCAATATCTTTCTTCCCTGGTAATAAAATACTCAATTCTTAGCTTCACACATGGTTTCCTAGGATTAAAAATATATACATTTTGCAAGCCTTTTCTGCAGCTAGATGGAGTTATCAATAATAGTGGCCAGTGGGATGTAAGCATAAGTGTGTATGACTTCCGGGAGGGAAACATCCTCAAAAAGAGAAGGGTGCCTGTTTCCTCATCCCTTGCTTCTTCCCATTTGCTGGAATTCAGATATGATGGCTGGACCGCAACCTTCATCTCTGACCAGGAGGAGAAAGCTGCATGCTGAGGTGGGGGAGGGGGAGCAGCAAGGTATAAGGAGCTTGGTTCCCTGACTACGTCATGACACTGCTTTACTAGCCCTGACCTACCTACATGTGGGACCCCTCAATGGGAGTGTGGTAGCCATGAGAATGTGCCTCACACCCCTACTTCAACAGGGAGGGTTCGGACCAAGAGACCCCGCAGCTGCACTCTGAAATCTACCCCTCCAGTTGTCACTGGCTCCCTCCCTATTTCCTTTCACTCTGGCATTTCATTCAATAAGACTCTTGCACACTTAATCCCATTTTTTCAGTCACTGCTTCCTAGAGGACCTGAACTAATACAAAGAGAAAGGAATAAACCTCTATTTTTCTATCTTGTTTATTGCTATTGGGGATTTTCTGTCATTCTTAATTCTCACAAATGAACTGAATATGAACTATTACAGATTAATGCCATGCGTAACCAGGAAGTCAGTGTTCATTGTTTTTATATCCAAAGATCTTAAATGACTTCCAGAAGATAGTTACTGATGCTTTTTGAGTTGCGTACACTTTAGGGAAATAAAGAAATATACCAACTTCCATTGTCACACGATTTTGTATATAATTTAATGAGGTCTACAGAACTCTGGGAGCCCACTGGAGTTCATGCCTGCCAGGCTGAGAATCCATTCCTTGGATAATTAATTTAGAAAGTTTTTCTAAGGTACCATTTTCAGGCATAATTTCTCCATTGTTCTTTTACTTTAGTTTCAGGAGATTTCTGTGCTCTTTTTCTGATGGGCATGATGATTAGTCCTCAAAGACAGAATGTCAATATTGTGACTCTTGATTCCAAAGGATGCTTAATTAAGCCTTTCAACATCCATTGTTTTCATTCCCACCACTAGCTTCTCCATCTATACAATATATTAAGTGCCAAGACAGAAACTGGAAAGAAGCTGGTTCTTCTGACCGTCTCAACCGTGCACTGCCTACAAAACTACAATGTAAGACTTTCTCTAAGAACATAAAAACACAATAGTAGAGAATATATAACTCAGTCTAACTTTAAAAAAATATTTGAGCCCAGCCAGAATGGCTCAGTGGTTAAACATGCCCAGGTTGCAGGCTCAGTCCCCAGAAGGGGGCGTGCAGGAGGTGGCCAATCAATGCTTCTCATTGGTGTTTCTGTCTCCCTCTGTCTTCTTCTCTGAAGTCAATAAAAATATTTTTTATAAAAGATATTTGAAATATCACCTAATGAGGCTTTCAGAACCCTCCCACCCCCTCCTACCCCACCTCTAAACACACTCAAGCACAAAGCAAAGGAAAGGATACGCTTCTTTCTCAGATATGGTAACAGCATTGTTTCAGGATCAACATTTTTTTCTATCACCTGCACCGGAAGGAAAATAAGA
Source organism: Pipistrellus hanaki (assembly GCF_964339955.1). Lineage (NCBI taxonomy): Eukaryota > Metazoa > Chordata > Mammalia > Chiroptera > Vespertilionidae > Pipistrellus > Pipistrellus hanaki. Next base: position 73,176,251 of record NC_140510.1, on the reverse strand, counting down.
GTTAGGCACACATATTTGAGAGAGCTTGTGTCATTTTATAGCAGGCATATGTTAATTTGACAGAAATAACTCTCTTAAGTGTACTAGTAAAGGCTGAATCCTGGGCCTCATCACCACTTTGCTACTGTCCTTGGTCCTGAATCATCCTGTACACTGTTCTCCAAGGTAGTGGTTGGTTCTACCGTTTCCCCGAAAATAAGACAGTGTCTTATATTAATTTTTGCTCCCAAAGATGCGCTAGGTCTTATTTTCAGGGGATGTCTTATTTTTCCATGAAGAAGAATACGGTATACATTTATTGTTAAATAAAAATAAAGGAAATTTATTACCTGTATACGGTACGGTAGTACGGTAGTTGTCAACACAAACCAGACAAACTGTGAATCCTACAGTATCAAGAATTTACTCATTTATTCAATGACAATCATGTCATCATATTCTGGAACATCATCATAACAATCCAATTCCTGAATTTCCTGGTGAATTTCTTGTAACTCCATTTCTTTCAGAATCAGTGGACCAAATCTCTCATGTTTAGCCTAGGGGGGCCTTATTTTCAGGGGGATGCCTTATATTTCACTCAGAAGGAAACCTGTAAGTAGGTCTTATTTTCTGAGGATATCTTATTTTCGGGGAAACACGGTATTAGCAGGAACACTAGTGACTTCTGACCAGCTTTTGCTAGAAAGTCTAAAAAAGGACAATATATTATTATAAAAAATGGAGAGGGGGGGGGCTAGAGGGAGAGATAGATGAGAGAGGAAGAGAAAGAGAGAGAGAGAGGGAGGGAGAGGGAGAAAGAGAGAGAGAGAAAGAGAGACACGCTGGGCTGGAATAGAATAGCGTCTGAGAAATTGCTATAGTTTTTTTTAAGACTCATTTGCTTATCACGTTCAAAGAACAAGTTTCCAAAAGAAGATCACAACCAACCATTGCCCCAAAATACAACAAAAACAAAGGAGGTAAAATGTGTGTGCCAAGTAATACAAGAAGGGGAAGCAAGGGCACCCTGGGAAGCAGGTCTGAGTGGCTATTGAGTGATTTACATTCCAGAGAACCTGGATATGCCTGGCTGGCATGGCTCAGTGGTTGAGCATCAACCTATAATCCAGGAGGTCACAGTTCGATTTCCAATCAGGGCACCTGCCTGGGTTTCGGGCTTGATCCCCAGTGTGGCGTATGCAGGAGGCAGCCGATCAATGATTCTCTCTCCTCACTGATGTTTCTATCTCTCTCTTCCTCTCCCTTCCTCTCTTAAGTCAATAAAAGTATATTTTTAAAAAAAAAATACCTGGAATACAAGAAGAGATAGGATGGCAAATCCACAGAATCCCAATTTTATTTTTAATATTTTAAATTTTTTTTTAGCATCAGAATTACCCAGAGGTCTTTTTTCCCCCATTTTTTAAATTAAGGTATTATATGTGTACATATCTTACCATAGCCCTCTACCCCTCCCATACATGCCCTCACCCCCCACTGTTTTGCATCCATTGGTTATGCTTATATGCATGCATACAAGTCCTTCGGTTGACCTCTTATCTCCCCCACCTCTCCCTAACCCTCCCGCTGTAATTGGACAGTCTGTTTGATGCTTTACTGCCTCTGTGTCTATTTTTTTGTTCATCAGTTTATAATGAAGAGGCCCAGTTTTAATGGAGAGACAGGCTGTGGGGAACCCAGAGAGCAAAGAATGGTATTTGAGGCTGGAGACACATTGTGTTTTTTGGAAGGAGTTAATGGAAGCAGCAGGCCTTGTTTGTTCCGGATGTTTCAAGAGATTAGAGTTTGGCTCCGAGTCTGCTGGCTTTCAACAGGTTTCTTTTCCTTGATTTGGTAGACGGCATGTTTGGAGGAGGAAGTGGGAGGAAGGATGCAGCGAACACCCTGTCCTGGCGGGTCTTGGAGTGAAACAGGGAGGTCAGGACCAAGATACTGGCTAGGGGAGGGAATGAGGCTCAGTTGTCCTCGCTGACGGGGTCAGGGTCATTGCATATTCCCATCTCAGGACAGCCTTGGGTGTTGCAAGAACAGAGTGTATCCCTCATTTTTTTTCCACCAGCCCTCTGGGAGATTTCAAGTTCACGTTGCACAAATACGAGAAACCACGTTCCTCTGGGCCGGGCTGAGGGCCCTTGCCAGGTCCAAGACAGAGGCAGAAAGAAGAAAGAGAAGGGAGATCAGGGGGAGAGAGGAAGGAGGTGAAAGAGTGAAATACGAAAGGGAGAGGGGCACCTGTGAGAGGACCAGGCGGACAGGTAGAAGAGGGAGAACGAGGTATGTATTGAGGGACACTGTGGAGAAGAACAATAATGCCCACAGCAGCATGAGGGCAGGGGTTCGAGGGGACAGCCAGGGAGGACACTTCTGCCTGAGCTTCAGGTTGCTCTAAAGTTCATTTTACTTTGTGGTTCTTCCGGCCATAGACTCTTCCAGCCTCTCCGATTTTCTTTGAATTATCACAGCCATCCCAGCAGCCCCAAACTGTCCTCTCCCAGCCCTGTGAACCGAAACCCCAGGACAGCTCTGTCCAGATTCTTATCTTGACATCAAGGCCAAGTACATTTTGTTGAGCAAATCATGCTCGACTCCCTTTCGGCGCCCTTGGTACTTCTGGGCAGGTTCCGGCTCTCTGTGTGAAACAAACGATTTTCCAGCTCAGGTCTTAGAAATCATTATGGAATGCTTACTCTGCGCCAAGTACCTTGCTAACCACTCTCCATGGAATTTAATCTTCATTCCAATTCCAAGGAAGACTGTATTGCAATTAGGTTCATTTTGGAGAGAGGAAAACGGAGGCTCAGAGATATTTAACAGCTTTTTGAGGCTCCCGAGCCGCGGAGTGGCAGAGCAGAGAGGGCAGGATTCAAACCCATGGCCAGCTGGTTTCAAAGCCCACACCTGTGATGGCTACCCCTCACTGCCACGCAGAGGGCCGTGCTTTGGTTCCAGAGTTGTGTTAGAGACTGGCATCCGGGGTGTGATCCACTCGGGGGCTCTTGCCCCTTGAACTCCATGTTAACTGGGATGCCTGTTCTGGGGGCCCCTGGTAGAGTAAGGCGGTCTCCAGACATCTCTCTGCAACTAAACCTCAGACCAGTGGTCAATGGTCTCAGCCCCTGCGCAGCCACACCTTTTGGAATCCTGGAGGGATTACTCAAAAACCACAGGCCACAGGCCAATTACACCACTGAGTCTGCTCATTGGCTTCTAAGCTTCCTTTCAAGGGCAAGTTTGTTTTTGTTTTTAAATATTTTTTTTATTGATGTCAGAGAGGAAGGGAGAGAGAGAGAGAGAGAGAGAGAGAGAGAGAGAGAGAGAGAGAGAGAGAGAGAGAGAGAGAGAAACACCAATGATGAGAGAGAATCATTAGCTGCCTCCTGCACGCCTCTTACTGGGGATCAAGCCAGCAACCCAGGCATGTGCCCTTGACCAGAATCAAACCTGGGGGGGAGGGGGGGCCCCTTCCGTCCGAAGGCCGATGCTCTATTCACTGAGCCAAACCAGCCAGGGCGAACCCTTATCTGTTGAATATACCATTCAGTTATGCCAAAGAAGAAAGTGACATAACACTTGCTCCCATTGTCACGTGTTCCTCTGCAGATGGGGAACAAGCAGCTCGACTCACCCAGTGGGAAGCCAGACAGCAGGGGCAGAGGCTTTATGTGAGCTACAACCTGTGCCCTTTGCGCGTGGGGAGCAGTCCCCTTTAAGGAGAGTAACACAGAACCCCAGAGGCGCAGGGCCCTGGTGCCAGACCTCCCTCCGCTTCCTGGGGAGTCCCATGTGGGAATGCAAGTAGCACGGCTTGGTGATCAGCTCTTCAGGAAGCCCCTTACCTTCCTGCCTCAGTTTCCCCCTTGCAAAATGAGGCCAATACACTGGGATAACAGTAAGAGTGACGGGCTATGGCTTGTGTGCTGGAGTTCAAGGAAAAATGTCTTAAAGGGTGCCCTGGGGCCTCGACACTGCCTGGAACGGCCCGGGGTTCTGCACATTCAAACCCATGACCAGCTAGTTTCAAACGCCACAGATGCCAGATGAGCTGATGTATATTTACAATCACATTGAAGTCTTTATCATTGTTACTTTGTTGAATACTTAAAAAAAAAAAAAAATCATGAATAATTGCTGAATTTTGTCAAGTGACTCTTGGCCCTGATGGAGATTGTATTAGTTGGGGTCCATCCAAGGGAAGAAATCACAATCGTTTTATAAATTGTTAACCAAATACTAGAGAACTGACAAGAACTGAAGAGGCAGAGGGACCAGTAGGATATGGAGGAACAAGAGAAGCGGATGGGATGGAAACGGAAAGGCTCAGAGGCAGAGTTCCAGGACTCGGGAAGGTGTGCCCCTGGCTGGCCAATGCCACCGGGGACAGATGCCACACCAGCTGTGAACCCCCTGAAGACCAACCCCCAGCAGGGCCTCAGCTCTGCCAGGAATGGTCTGTGACTTAGAATGTCCTTATCTGAGGAACGACGGGAGGAGGCTGAACTAGTTCAACTCCATGGCCCCGTCCCAACTCTAAATTGCTCCCTGCTCATCCACCTTCTCTCCCTCTCCCCCCAACTCCCCAGCTAGGCTCAGCCCTGAGAGATGTTTCCAGTCTATTGAAAGACATTTTTCCAGGGGGGTGAGGGAGGGAAGAGCTGGGGGTGCTGGCCTTGATGAGTACGAATAGCGACTTCTCTCCTTGTTTATGGGGGGAGGTGGGGTGGTCAGAGCCTGTGCTTTCCCTGCCCCTGGGGCAAACCCGCCGGCAGACCGCAGGCTGGGCCATGCCAGGGCTCCTGCGGGCAGGATGGGTGCCCTGAGCCCTCCCTGCGGGTCCCAGGCCCCGCGCTCACCTTGCGGCCGTTCACGTAGAAGAGCAGCTCGGCTGCCCTGTCCATGGCGCAGGCTCGAGTCTGGGGCTCCGAAGGAGGAAGGGGGGGGGGGGTCGCTGGCCCCTGGGACCCTGAGACGCCGACCCGGAGAGTGAGCCGGGACAGCTGCAGCGGGAAGTCCGGCCAAGACGGATGCACAAAGTCCCGACTCAGATCCAGAAGTTGTGTGAGCGCCTTCCAGACAAACGTCCCGAGGTGCTGGGGCAGCACAGAGCGGCTCTCCGGCCGGAACTGATGGGCGGAGCTGGTCCCTCCTCGCCCCTCCTGCTCCCTCCTGCAGGACAGTCCCAGGGGCCGCCAGCCTCCAGCCCAGGTTTTCTCTGGCTTCCCCTCCCACCTGCCAGGCAGCCTGTACCCTCCTGTTAATCAACAATCACATTGTTCCAGCCCTACAGGAAAGTTACTGAAGGACAACCAATGGTTTTGCAACTTTATCTCCGTTTTATAAATCAGTATCCAAGTTTATTTTCAAAATCAAGGGCGACCTTAATATGGAGACAAACTTTAAAAAAAAAAAAAAAAAGTGTTATCACTATTCATGGTTTATCTAGTTACTAAATAACCACAAAGTTCATCCAGTAAATATCAAGAGGTGCCAAACACCTTGGAAAACGTTTTTTAAAAAACGTGCCAAGTGCTGAAAAGCATAAAAATAAAAATCACCGATAGGCCTGCCTACAACTTAAGAGTTTACCGGTTACCTTTGTGGGTCTATCTCCAGCAATGCGGCAGGAACAGGGAGCCACGGGGGTTGGAAATTTCTCCCTCCTCCAGCTTCCAGGGTGCAGGACGTAACGCTAGCCTGGAAAATACCCAGTTTTGCTTGACTTGAATTTTTAAGAGGTGTTATAGCACAGATTTCAAAAACGTAGAGAATGGCTATCATAAACAAAGGACAAGTGCTGGCGAAGATGTAGAGAAAAAGGAACCCTCATGCCCTGCTGGTGGGAATGCGGACTGTGCAGCCAACTGTGGAAAACAATACGGAGTTTCCTCAAAAAACTTAAAAATGAAGCTCCCATTTGACCTGGTGATCCCACTTCTAGGAATATATCCCAAGAAATGAGAAAGGATATATGCACCCCTATGTTCATAGCAGCACACTTCACCATAGCTAAGATTTGGAGATAAGTGCCCATCGGCAGATGAGTAGATTAGAAAATGGTGGCACATCTACACAATGGAATACTACGCTGCTGTCACAAGAAAGAACTCTTACCATTTGCAACAGCATAGATGAATATGGAGAGCATATGCTAAGTGAAATAAGACAGTCAGAAAAAGATAAATATCACACGATCTCACTCATTTGTAGAATATAATCAACAACATAAACTGATAAACAAAAATAGAACTAAAGCCGAAACCGGTTTGGCTCAGTGGATAGAGTGTCGGCTTGGGGACTGAAGGGTCCCGGGTTCGATTCCGGTCAAGGGCATGTACCTTGGTTGCGGGCATATCCCCAGTAGGGGGTGTGCAAGAGGCAGCTGATCGATGACTCTCTCACATCGATGTTTCTAACTCAGTATCTCTCTCCCTTCCTCTCTGTACAAAAATCAATAAAATATATATTAAAAAAAAAAAAATAGAACTAGAGACATAGAAGCATCGTACAGACTGTCCAACCTATGAGGGAAGGCAGGGGGTGAGAGATCAACCAAAGGACTTGTATGCATGCATATGAGCATAACCCATGGACAGACAGTGGTGGTGGTGTTGGGGAGGGGGAGGCCGTATGCTGGTGGGGTGGGAATGGCTGGGGAGAGGTCAATGAGGGAAAAAGGAGACATATGTAATAATACTTTAAACAACAATAATTTTCTTAAAAAAAGAAATAGGCTCAAAAATATAATCCCCGAAAATGACTGTGAGATCCAAAGACTGAGTAATGAGTAACAGGAGTACAGGAAAGGGAACAAAGATTGCCAGGGTACCAGCTCTTAACCACTGTGCCAACGGTTCCTTAAAAAAAGCCTCTGGTCCCCATTCAACCCACACTATTGACATAATGAGTACGTTCTGGGGGACTCTGCACTCCTACAGCAGTTTTTCTCAGTTTGATACTAGGAAATCTGCCCCCGAGTTACCTAAAACATTTGTTAAAAATACAGACTTCTGGGCCTACCCTGTCAGTTGTCAGATACTCTGCTTTCCCATCTAGGCAGACTAGAATTGGACATGTGATTTGAATATACAATAAGCTATGTTCATTGGTCTCAAATGAGTAAGAATTCTTACTCTTACTACACTGGTAAGTGATCTTTAAAAATACAGTTATAAAAACCAAATTCAAGAGAGCCTGAAAGGTTAACCTAACCTCTCAGCCAAGTTATCAGGTTACACAAAACAGAAGTAATACAGAACCTGACACCTAAGTAATTACAGACCAAGTATTCTGAAAGTATGAAAGAATGAAGGGTGAGAAAACTGGCCAGCGCAGGAGACTTTTACAATCTTAAAGGTGTTCACATATATTAAATAATTTGAAAACAAAACTAAACAAGTTAGCTTGATATACAACAGGATAACCACTGCAAAAGTATTTATTATACATTTTATTGGTTAAAAGGTTAACAACTATTGTTTAGTTAAATCTATTACATTGAAAAAGTTGTATGAACAGGAATATAAGTTATAGAATAACAAAAAAGATTTTAAATTTTATAGTACAATGTAATATTACAAAATAGCTATATTATGCACATATATAAACATAAAATGGATAAATCAATACTCCATGAAAAGGCAGAAAATGAAAAGAAAAAAAAACTCCATGCATTTCCTCTTCTAATTATATCCCTGTTTTGACTCATTAAGGTTTCAGAATTTAGAAAAACCAGAATTCATAAATTCACCTTATCTTCTCATTTTGCTGCAAAGAAAAGAAAAAAAAAAAGAAAATTAATAACAACACAAAACAAATGCTTTTGCTGTGAAGCATGGAGAAAATTGCTATATCATACTAGTGGCATGTGAAGAATTAACATATATCTGAAACTCTCTGTGAGAGAATTATAAATAAAATGTAAGAAATATTAATTAACAGATTTTATACATTACATGTTTTACCATTAAGTTCCTTTTAACAAACTTGAGCATATATGAAAAAGTATGACTTTAAAACAATTAAATACATGCTGATGAACGTACCACCTGCTAAATATTACCACACCCAGACTCCTTCAGCGTATCCCTTTCTGACCACAGCCCGCTAATCCCAGTCACTGCTATCCTACATTGTGTTAGTCACTCCCTTGCTTTTCTTTACACTGTCTCTTACACTCCTAAAATGTATATTGTTTGGCTTTAATCTATGTGTGATCTTTATGCCATTCTGTAGGTGCTTTTCTATAACCTTTATCACTAAATACGTTGACTTATTTTCAAGCATCTCTTTTATTGAAGCATTAAACATGCTTATTGTATGTTCTCTGATTCCGCTACCAGTTGCTTTTGCTAGTCTCTTGTTCCCTTGTGAGTGCAGTGTTCTATTCTGTGAGCTGCTGCTTCATTTCCCTAGCAGCTTTATCTGTGGAAAAATGTCCTGTGGACTGAGATGAAGGAAGGCTCCTCTAAAAAATGTTTGCATTTGTTTCTAACAGACAACAGGGGGCACTACAAGCCAGTGGCTGATACTAAATCCTCAGCTTGATGGTTTTGTGTGACTTCCAGAAATTGTGAATTACAGCTGCTAGACATTAGGGTTTGGTTTTGGTTACGAATTCTTAGAACAGTTTTTGCTCATCAATTCAGTACCAGAGTTATTTCCTGGAGCTTAAAAAAAGCTGGTGGGAAGGTTATTTTTAGTTTGTTCTTTTATTTGAAAGTAGCTCAACTTTACTAAGGGAGATCCACTATTAGACTCTTAATTTTAGCTAAATCCTAGAATCTGCCTTCTGTCACCAGCCCCATAAGGCTCTGAATCCAATGCTTAGGCAAAACGCCTTTAGGCAAAAGCCATTTTCTGGCTCCACTTACATTTCTCGCTTGTCTCTAATCCGAGCTTTCTCACTTCTTTATCTAATGGATACATTCAAGGAGTATTTTGTTTTGTCTGTTTTGTTTTAATATTTTGTCCAGTGATTCTACTTTAGAGGGTTGATCTATTAACCTAGTATATAATGTTGTAAGAAATGGAGTTATATTTATTTATATGTTTTTTGGATTAAATATGTAACACATGGTCCCAAATTAGAAGGTTTAATGGGTAGAAGGTTTCTTTCCCTTCTCTGTACTCCTCTTCAGAGCCAATAAGATACCCGTATTTTGGGTAATTAGATAGAACCTAATTAATTTTTTCAAAAGAACTGCCATGGGGATGTTCTATTGACCACGTGCTGGTTACTGTTTTAAAATACCTGTCAAAGCCATCATGTGTTTTATTTCATAAAAGAAGCAAGCACTAAGAGTGTAAAGAGCCTGGCCGAATGGCTCAGTGGTTGAGCGTCAACCTATGAACCAGGAGGTCAGGGTTCAATTCCCAGTCAGGGCACAGGCCCAAGTTGTAGGTTTGATCCCCAGTGTGGGGAGGCAGCCAATCAATGATTCTCTCTCATTGTTGATGTTTCTATCACTCTCTCCCTCTCCCTTTCTCTCTGAAATAAATAAGAACAAATACATAAAAATAAAACAGTGAAAAGAAAAATTAAGGATATATCCTTAATATCATCAGGTTCTATAAAACAGGCTACTTCATTAATCTTTTTAAAAAAATGAAATTCTGAATAAAACACATATTAAAGGCATTTGAACCTTTTTGAGATAATCAAGAAAATCTGAATAAAAATTGGCTCTTAGATAACAGGGATTATTGATAATTTTGTTAGATGTGATCATTTTTGTCTGGTTTTGTTAAAAACTTCAAGAAGTTCTTACTTTTTAGAGATATACACAGAAGTGTATATATCTTTATTTGCTTGAAAAATACAGTAACAAAAAAAGACAGATGAAGTAAATATGGGAAAGTATTAATAACTGGTGAATCTCAGGGATGGGCAAATGGGGGAAGAACTATTTTTCTTCACTGAAATATGTTTGAAGTTTAAAAAAAAGTATTATTTTTTGAGGCCAAAGGACGCATAAATCACTTTGAAAACCACTTTTAGGAAAGAAGGTAGAAAATAAATTAAGGGGAGTAACAAATATGTAAATAGTAGTTTGTAAATTATAGGCAACATTTTATAAAAACTGTTCAAAGAATAAAAGAAGACATTTCTCCAAATCTTACTCAGATTATACTGTGATTGCTACATGTCAATAATATATACTTTTCTGATATTCAGAAGTGTTCAAACACTAATTCAGGAAGGGATGTTTGAAAGAGGATAACAGTGTCACACTGAAATCGCTTTAACTTCACTGAAACACTTACTCTCTGAGACTTGGCTCTTTCAAACTGAGAGGAGTGCACCTTCTTCGTTTTGGCAGCTCTGAAATAAGATCTTCTGACTTGTTTTCAGAGGTAGCAGTGTTATTTGAAACAAAATTGGTATTTGTCAAGTCCTGTAGTGTTCTAGCACCTGAAAAGAATATTATTTTCACAAATATTTATAAATATTCAGGAATATGAAAATACAGATGGACTACTTAGTGGTTTGCAAAAAATCAGATAGCAATTTTTTTAACTTAACAATAATCAAGTTGTAATTTTAATTATAATAGTAGCACCACAATTATTCATAAATCAGTTTTAATTCAGAAATCACTTATAGGCTGAGAAAAATTCTTCATGGTTCAACTCTTTCACAGCATCACACAAATTACTACATTCATTCACATTTGTCTTTCCTTGGCCACTCTGTGAAAGGCACCATGGAGAAGAGAGATGAAAGATGGCTCACACCTCTGACATGTATGTCCTGTAATTTGTACCTATGCTTCAGTGTTCCTTTAACCTGGAATAGCCTCATCCATCAAATCCTGCATCCTCACCCTCCTAACAGCATTATTTACAATAGCCATGGAAACAACCTCAGTGTCCATGGATAGATGGATAGAATTGTGGTCCATAAATAAAATGGAATATTTTCAGCCAGATTAAAAAATAGAAAATCCTACCATTTGTGCCACACAGATTGGCCTTAAAGACATAATGCTAAGTGGAATAAGTCAAACAGAGAAAAACAAACATTGTATGATCTCACTTATGTGGAATCTTAAAAACAAAACCCAGACTCATAGGAAGAGGTCGGACTTGTGGTTAGGAGCCAGCGGAGAGGTAGGGAGGATGGGAAATGGGCAGTAGATAGTCAAACTTCTAGTTATTAGATAAGTTAGTACTAAGGATGTAATGTACAATATGATATAGTTAACACTGCTGTATGATATGTAAGAAAGTTGTTAAGTGAGTAAACCCTTGAGTTCTCATAACACAGAGAAAAATTCTTTTTCTCTTCTTTCTTTTCAATGTATCTCTATGAGAAGATGGATGTTAGTTGTATCTGTGGTAATTATTTCACAGTATGTATAAATCAAACCATCGTGCTGTACACTTTAAACTTATACAGTGATATATGTCAATTATTTCTTAGTAAAACTGGAAAAAATCCCTGGCTCCACACACATGAAGTAAAATGTTAGGCTCCCACTAGAAAATTTTAATTGATATGGGAATGTCTAATGTTATAAAGTTCTAATAAAGGAACATCCATAGAATTAAATGTTAAGGGAGAAATGTGAGGTAAGTAATGTAGAGTATGATTTTAAGAAAAACAAAAACAAAATAAAAACCATAGATTCAAGTCTGCATGCATATGTCAGAATGTTGACTGCAGTTCTGGATGATTGTTTTTCCTACTATTTTCTGATTCTCTACTTTCAATTTTCTGCAATAACTGTTACTTTAATAACTGGTAGAAAATTAAAAGTAAACCTTAAGGTAAAAATCCAACCTATTAGGGCCTCAAATGCTACCTATTTCATGCCTTTGCCAATTCCTTTAGTCAAAAGTACTCCCCATTATAACCCTTAGCATCTGTGTGCTTCTAGTAAAGCATTTACTACTGCATTTGTAACTTTTACATATGTGTATTCTGAGGAAAGGGAGTTGGTACTATTAATTTTTATTTCTCTAAAATACAATACATAAAATAATGCTTTAATCACATTAAATATATAGTGTTATCAAAATCCCATCCTAAACCAACTTGCAATTCCAGCACAATTCCTTATAATATATATGCTAAACACACAATTTCCGTCAAACGTATGAAACAGGAAATTATCTGCCTAATGGTATTACCAGACAACGCTGTGGGAAAGCCCAATCTGTTTTTCAGGTCATAAATGTCCAAGACATTCTCACCAAAATCTTTTCAAAGTACTAAGTTTTCTTTAAATTCTTGGAGAAGGCAAATTTCTTAATTCCATAAAAATACTTTACCAGTTAAGTGGGGGGAAAATACACTTTAAAACCTGGTCATTTCAGCGCTAACCTACCTGCTCCTGATTTGTGTGCTCTCCGGGGGCCCTGAATCGCTGTCCCTGTCACCTCCTCCTGCACATCAGCACTCACTGCCGAGACTGGTGAGCTCTCCGGGACATTTTCTTTAATCAAAATTTTACTGGAAGAAATATGCAAAGGTCTCGAACCCTCATGAACACTGTTATGGGAAGGATTTTGTATGTTAGGTGAATAGATCTGAGATAAAGAATTAAATATCTTTGTATAAAAGTCTGGCTTAGTTTTCTCATTTTCCAAATTTTGTTCATCTACTTGTTCAGACCCAACTGGCAGTCTGTGACTGATGTCAGATATTGTGTGCATTGCTTCATGGCTCTCTGGAGAAGGATCTATGAAGGTCTTCCTTTTCTTTGATTTGGATGTCATTTTACTTCGTCTTTTAACCTGGCACTCTCCTTTCATCACTTCTGCAAAGGGGATATCATTTTTATTAAAAGTTGTGCTTTGCTTTGGATTCTTATGTGATCCCATTTGGTTACCAGAATCAGAATCTGCTTCATTAGCGACATGTTTTAAATCTGATTCTAAGGAGAGAGATGTCTGTGAAGAATCTGTTAACTGAAAAATAGATTTGTTTTTACTTTTTGCCAAAATGTTTTTTGTCTTGCCTGACGATTCTTTCCCGTGCTTTTTAACTTGTTTGTAAGGATTGGAGATTTGCTCACAATTTTCCTTTTCATTACTATTGATTTCCATACAATATCCACTGATAATGCTTTGGCATTCAAGTCTCTGTTTAGATTCACTTACTTTAAAATTGAGGTCTTTTGTATAGCTTTGTTGGCCATGCACATCTTTATCATTATCCATATATATCTGGTGCACTTCTGAAATGATTTCTGTCTTCCGATTCACTTTCTGCCTATTTATTTTTGAGACATTCTGTTGAGCAGGTTGTATATCAGTTACATACCTTTTCAAATCCAACATATTTAGGGTGTCATAGTCATATAAATTTCCATTATCTTTGGTAGAAAGATACGCTGTTTGAAATTCATTTGTGACTTCTGGGTTTACAGAAATAGTTTCTTTATCCTTTTGGGTTGGAGAAAATAAGTTACCATTTTCTGGGTCATGCACACCTTTATTAAACTCACTTATTTGGTTCGTTTCTGAAATTATTTCTGTCTTCCTACTTCCTTTATCTTTAAGCCTCTTATTTATTTTGGATCCATTTGGCTTTGCAGGTGGCATCTTAGTAGCCTGCTTTTTCTCCCAGGAAAGGTTTCCAGTCTCATAACAGAGGTTCTGATTACCTGTGGGAGAAGCATTAACTATCTGAAAATCATTTGAGTCCTCCAGGTTTTCAGGTATGATTTTATCTTTTTGGGCTAGAGAAAATAGGTTACCCTTTTCTGGGTCATGCGTATCTTTGTTATCATTCTCATGGACTAGGTTTTCTGAAATCATTTCTGTCTTCCGACATACCTTTTTCCTAAGCTTGTCTATTTTTGATTCATTTTGACAAGCAGTTTGCATATCATTGGCATGCTTTTTCACCTCCAAAATATTCTGAGTCTCATAATTAGACAGGTTTCTATCAACTTTGGTAGAAAGGGCAGGTGTTTGAAAATCACTTGGGTCATCTAGGTTTTCAGGGATGATTTCTTTATCCTTCTGGGTTAGGCAAAAAGGGTTACCATTTTCTGTGCAATACACATTTTTGTCCTTACATAAATGATGCACTTCAGATATTATTTCTGTCTTCCGATTTACTCTCTGCCTAAGATTACTAGCTTTTGATTTATTTTGCTGGACAGGAAATGCTTCGGTAACCAACTTTTGAAAATCCAACACATTCTGGGGTTCACAAACACTTAGATTCCCATTATTGTTGGGGTGAAGAGCAGGTTTTTGAAACTCATTTGAAACATCTAGGTTTCCAGAGATGATTTCTTTATCTGGTTGGGTGTGGATGGAAAAGTTACCCTTTTCTAGGCCATGCACATCTTGGTTATTATCCCCATATATTTGGTTCATTTCAGAAATTATTTCTGTTTTCCGATTTGCTTTCTGTCTATGCTTCTTAATTATTTTTGATTCATGTTGCTGAACAGATTGTGAATCAGTCACATGCTTTTTCAAATCCAACATATTTTGTGTCTCATAATCACATAAATTTCCATTATGTTGGGTGGCAAGGTCAGCTGTTTGAAATTCATTTGTGAATCCTATATTTTCAGAAATGGTTTCTTGATCCTTTTGATTTAGGAATAACTGACCTTTTTCTAACTTATGAATCACAAATGTCTGTCTAGATGCTTTATTTTTATCATAAGCTAGAGTTGTCAGACATATGTCAAGTTCACTCTCCTGCTGGAATTTATCTGAATTTTGGGAGGAATATGTTTCTTCTTCCTCATTTGTAACACGTATTCTTTTCTTCTTCTTCTTCTTTCCATTCTCTGTACTTTCTCTGTCATCTTGATCGAAGTCATTTTGAAGAGTTATTGTCTTCCGTTTGTTCAACTGAGTCTGCTGTTTGGTACTGAAGATAGAATTTGGATCTTCTGAATTCCCATTGTTATTTAGGCCAACAGCTCTTTTTTCTGGTTCATTTTCAATCTTTTCCTCAACATTCATTTCTGAACTATTTTTAATTTGTCTCTTTGATCTTTCTCTCTTTTTTTCAGAGCTTGAATCTTTCACTTTCCTGAAAGTTTTGGTTCCACAGTCATTTGGTTTATTATTTCTTTTATTTTTAGTGCCTTTTGAAACTGTAACTATTTGGCTTACTACTTCACTAGCAGTTAAATCCATGTCAGTATCATACACAGTTTTCTGCCCCTGAGTGTCATCATTATCCTGAACTTGATTCATGCACTCTGCAGTAGGTTCACTTGCAGACTCAGATGAGCCAGGAAGGCACTGTATGTTTCTTTGCATTTTAATATTGTTTTCATTAGTCTGATCACTTATGTTATTATTCCCATTTAATTCTGGGCTTGAAATCCTTTCTTGATTTAAATCTGTCACACAAGGATCGTCTGGACAAGGATTATTTGATTCCAGAAATGATGAACGCTTTTTCCTTTTAGTTACATTATTAAAAGATGGTATCTCCTTTTTGTGACTGATAGGCTGGGAATTTTCCATCTCACTCATTAGAGAACTCTTGGAACTTTGTTCATAGTGGGAATAGTTTTCTATAGAATAAAGAGAAACAAAATTCAGAAATAAATAGTCGCAGGTTTATAATTTAAAACAAATTAGATTAGAAATAAAGCTGTTTTACAGAGAGGATTTCTAACCATGTGTTCTGTTCAACTACTTATACAGTATCTATGCTGATAAAAAAATAAAGTAGAAATGATGAGAGTAGTCCTAACTCACATTTTACATATGTAGCAATGGAGAATATATACTGAGAATTCACTCTGCCTTGGCTCCAACAGTTGAGTGCAGTATAGCCAACAGTAGAGTCATTAATATATATTTCTAAAGTAGAGGGGGCCAGCAAATGACCCCAAATAACAGTGATAACTCTAGTAAGAAATACTATCAGAAGGCTAGCAGCAGACAGCTAGTTCCTATAAATTATATATGGAATGTACACATATAAATTTTTAGAAAGGAAAAATAATTCTAAGGTTTAAATTCAATATATCAATTGGAAAATCTATGGCAAATACATAAGCCAGATTACACCACACAATTATTTTGAAATATCATTTAAATAAAATATGTCATCATTTTCTCTTGTTCAACTATTATGCACGCTCAAATTTTTGCTTTATTATTAATGGGTTATGGTCTTGTAAAAGTCACTATACCCATCCAGGCTCCCAATTTTCATATTTATGAACAGGAGAAAATGAAAATAATATGTAAAATTAATATGGTATCTTTCTATTCATAAACTAAGATGTCAAGGAAAGCTCTTAGGCTGGCTCATTTCTAAATACTGCTTCCAGAGTAACAGTATCAGGTCACTGTGGAGCTGACATTTGTCAGCATACTGACTTTTAAATGAAAATTTTCATCAGCATTTTAAAATAGAAGTGAGCAAATCTGTAACATAAGATTTAACTTAACAATTTATATACCATGAATATCAAGAAGAAAATGTGATAAGTATAACTATTTAATACTCAAAATTAATTTTTTAAAAATCTCACCTTTAGGAAGCATATCAATAATAGGAGAAATCTGTTCTGAGTCATCTAAACCACACACATTTTGATTTTCTTTAAGACATAACTCCAAATTATACTGAGCTGATAAAGATTGTCTTGTTGATACCGAAGTAGGAACATCAGATGATGTCTTTGATATAAAATCGTTGTCACATTGTGTTTTCTCTTTATCTTCATCATCATCGTCATCATTTGAAGTTAATGGAACCCTAAAGGCAGGTGGGAATGATTGAAAAATTTTGCATTTTACAAAAATTAGAAAATTACATGGAAAGTCCTTTCTATAATCTATTTAAGAACCAACCACAACTTCTCCCACCCCTCTGGGCACCTTTTTGTGTTCAATGAAGACAAGTATAGGTAGGAAGTAGGTAGTATCTAATAGTATAGAACTTGGAGTAAAACAAGAATGCTTATCTTTATAACCCTAGCGGCACCAAAAGGAGATAGCTGATATAATCACTGGTTGGGCTATTAGGGTAATAATAATGAAATAAAGTCCAGACATACTTTTAAACATCTGTATATAATATTTATAGTATTCCTTAAATTCATTATGAGGAATACCCAAAACTCTTCCTCTGGTTTCAGACAAGTACAATTGTATAAAAAGTTATGTGTGAGATGAAGTTGGGCTATTTCCAAAAACATCCATGTAAACTGAAGCCATATTCCTACAGTACTTAAATCTATGGCAGTGGGAGGGACACAGAAATCCACAGAAATGAATTGTTAAACTGACCTTTTTGAATTCAAAGAATGAAGAGTAACATCAAAGAAAGTGGGAGGGGGCCAGCAAATTACTCAAGTTAGTGATATTACCTACTTTTGGTCTATTATAAATAGTGCTGCTATTTATATGCCTTTTGAAATGTATATACACATTTCTATTGGGTATGTACCTAGTAGAAGCCCTGGATTTAAATATAGTTTGTGGCTTTGGGAGAAAGTTACAACATTCTTATTGTATCCCCATTATTTAACATGCTTGCTCTTGAGTTTTGTAGATTTTCCTTATCAGATTAAAGAAGTTCCCTTATACTCCTAGTTTGCTGAAAGGTTTTTCATAAATGGCTGTTGAATTTTATCAAATGTCTTTCCGTCACTATTGAAAAGATAGTATTCTCTCTTTTCCCCTATTAATGTGTTGAACTTTTTAATCCAAATCAAATACGTGTGTGTACACATGCATTATGTAAATACACAAGTTGACTCTAAAATGCACATGGAAATGAAAAGGGCCAAGAACAGCCAAGAGAATATTCATGATCAAAAACATAAATAAATGAAATGGAGATTCACACTTTCAAATAACCAAGACAGAATAGTCAGATCAGAAAAAGATGCATACATATCAGGTCACCTGACTTATGAAACAGATGATAAACTGCAATGAGGTGGGAAAAAGATGGTGTTTTCTAAATAAATGGTGCAGGTTAGTATAATTTCCATATGAAAAAAATAAATCTTGAGTCTTCCTTCATTACACCCCAAATTCTAGGTAGACTGAAGATCGAAATGTGAAAGGGAAAATGATAGAGCTTAAAAAACAACACACCATGAGCTTCCAATTAGTAAAGAGTTTCTTAAAAGGACACAGAAAGTAATAACCATAGGGGAAGGGGGATTAATAAATACAACTTAGTTATTGAATGAGGGTAAGTTTCTTCAGAGCCCTTAAGATATAATCTGAGCAAGACTCTACAAACATTAGTAGGCAACTATAGATTGATAAAACCCAAGCATTATATAACACATAAAAATTATTGTGTTATATACAAATCTAAGTACTCTGAATCAATGTAATTTAAACTCATGTAATAAAGGTCCATCTGTGCCTCTTTCTTCTCTAGAATCTATGGAAAAGCTGAGTTATTATTTCAAAATATAAAACTAAATTTTACTATATTATGTCTTCTATTTCTTTTGCTGGTACAATTTTAATAAGTATTTCATTATTAATTTTTAAAATGCTTTCTATGTTTAAAGGAAGTGAACCAAATAAAAACTTTCAGTCCACTTAGAGGTGTGCAGGCTAATATTTAACCAAGTTTTGAAGCAATTACCTTGCAAATGGAAGACGCATCGACATGCACTGTTTACTAACCCGTTTATTCTTGCTGGCTGGGAGTGGAAAGGGACTCTGGTGGAACTATTTTGGGGAAAAAATACAGAAAATAAAAAAGAACAAAATTTCTAATCTCATTAAATCAAGTTCGAGTTATTAAAGTACCAAATTATACAAGAATACCAATAGTAATGGAACAACTCTTGCATTAATCTTTAATTGTTCAATGAGAATAATGTGATAAGTTTAAACATAGTTCATCCTTAATCATGTCATCCAAAGAGAATCACTACTAACATTTTGGCATATAACTTCCCAAACTTTCTTCTATGCATACGAATAGATACACAGTGTATAGCCACACATATATAATATCTCTACATATACAGTGTTTTAGATTCATGATTGGATAAAGAGCCAACTTAACTGATATGTGGATTTTGGCTGTGTGGGGGTAAACACTCTTAACTCCACATTTTTCAGAGGTCAACTATATATGAAATATGCTTATGTCTACATTGTCTACATATTGGATTTTATAATATACTAGAGGCCCGGTGCACAAAATTCATGCATGGGCAGGGGGTGGGGGGCATGCAGGCTCACAAATCCCAAACTGATTCATTTGCCAACTCAAAAACCCTGCTATCTTATTTTAATCCTCCTGAGTATTTACATATTTTCTTCTCTCATCCCTCCCAAAACTAATCCTAGAGTTTTGAGAATCTGGGAACTTGGGCAAAGGAGAAAACAACCAAGAAATCTGAAATCTCAGTTTATTACCTCAACCAAAACCAACAGTGCCTTTTTGTTTGTATTGGCCCAACTCAAATGACCAGGTCATGTGAATCATAAAGCACAAAATACCAGTGTCCTTACTGACTGTGAAAAGTCCAAAGTGTAATTAAGTGTGCTCTTTCTTGGTGGCAGTGTCATTTACTTTACGCTTAAACGTTTGCCTTTCCTTAAGCCTCTCTCTGTCATATAGGCACACACTGTTACATCATACTCAGATTTGACAGCTGAGACTGGGGAGTGTGTGTTTTTCCTATCAGTCCTCAGCGTTAGCTGTCAGATGCACTAACCATTGCTTCCTTGCCGCATCTACCGCAATGGAATGCAAGTTCCTGGCAAGAACAATACCCAGAGAGCATTCCTGACAGATGCAAGGTTTGCTTTAGCCAGGCATTAGGCTGGAAGTATCCTCTAACCACATAAGAGATGAAGGGAGAGGGATAGACAGCTAGAAACATCGATGAGAGAGAAACATCAAATAGCTGCCTCCTGCACACCCCCTCCCATGGGTGCACCTGCAACCAATGTACATGCCCTTGACCGGAATTGAACCTGGGACTTTTCAGTCCACCTACGCTCCATCCACTGAGCCAAACCAGTTTTGGCTCCTGTGTTACTTTTATTCAAAATTAAATTTTACGTAAAAATTACAATAATCAATTATACCAAATGATGTTCTATTAGCCCATTAAAATGAATATTATCATTCCTTTGCACAAAGTTAAAATATGAATCTCTAATCTTGAGGCTACTTAACTAACCTCAACTATTCTCAGTAATGCTAAAAAACTGCACTACTTACACACAATTCTACTTACCTCAGAAAAATTGCTCATTTCAACTGCAGTTAGCAAACTATTGTTCAATTGTGCTTTTATTTCTGTAAGCTTCTTATTCTGTATAAGTAAAAAAAAGAAAGAAAAAAGACCCCTTTTAAACAATTAAGATTTGGAGTTTATGAAATCATACATTTATGAATATAATGAGCTGAGAAGACTTAAAAAAATAACAGAGACAACAATGGATTAAAAATTGAGATTACATTGAGCTAGAAAGGTTAGTATACTGTATAGTTCAAATAGGCACACATTTTGAATGCTTTTGAATTATCAGTCATAAATTTTTCTACAAACATTTTTTTATCTTCTTATGATAATACATTATATGGCAAGTAAACATAGTTTGTCAGCCACAGGAATTTAACCTTCAATTGTAGTAGGTCATTTTTCCATTTTTAAATTAATTGCTACTTATTTTATAGTTAGATCTATAGTTGCAGCCTAGCTAATCATTAGAACTTACTACCCTGTCTATGGACAGAGTTGCAAATTGGAAGGAAAAGCAACGTCTACAATATTCATTCCATTTGGCGTAAAGTCAGTGAAACACGGGGGCTAGAGGATAATACCAGTACTCTAGGCACTCCTTCCCATTCACTGAAGAATGGAGTAATGCACAAAGCTTTGCTTATAAGCAATCAAAGGTTAATCAAGTTGTTATGCTAGTGTGCAGTAAATATTTTTTATTTTTTTTTAGTATATTTTATTAATATTTTACAGAGGGGAAGGGAGAGAGATAGAGAGCTAGAAACGTCGATGAGAGAGAAACATCGACCAGCTGCCGCCCGCAACCAATGTACATGCCCTTGACCGGAATCGAACCTGGGACCTTTCAGTCCCCAGACCGATGCTCTACCGCTGAGCCAAATCGGTTTCGGCATAGTGTGCAGTAAATATTTAGAATGTAGACTTAAGACACCTATTTTATTACAGTTTGCCCATGAGCAATGCATGCTCTTTCAATAATTTCTCATAATTGGAGGTTTGAAAAACATATCTAGAGCTTCTATAATAATATAGTTAAGATTTTTAGTTATAACTTAGAATTCAAACATAATATAGTTTTCATACCAAGTTATTTAGCTTTAGGCGAAGAAATGTGTTCTCAAAATTCAACTTTTCCACTTCTTTTTGCAATAAGATCTTTTCACTTGCCATTCTTCGAGAATTCTCTTTTTCTCTACTAAGAGCCTGAGCTAATGCCCTGTTGTTGTGCTTTAAAGATATTTTGAAAATAGAAGAATTATCTGTAAAAAAAAAATTTAATAATTAATATTGAGCATATACCTTAACAAAATTTCCTATTCCTTAGTAAAACTTTTAGATAAAAATGCATTTCACTTCTTAAGTTTTAACTGAAGGTTGGAAAAGAAGAGAATGGCAATACAGACATAGTTTTGAAAAAAGTGTACTTAGAGTTTGGGACTGAAGAAATAAAAGCCATCTAGGTGATGAATAAAAGGCATAACGAGAAAGGCGCAATGTCTGTGGATACAGAGTTAGGAAACAGAGGACTCATCTACAGACACAGCATTCTAGACAATTAGATCAGCCACTAACAGAATCTTGATCTCTGCTGCCCTATCTTCCTTTTTGCCTTTGACTAGGAGGTGGAATGGAGAAGCTGATCCTGCAGCTCTAACTGGAGATGCCCCATAGACATTAGGGTGGCCAGTCTGCAAAAACTGTAAAGCCAGTTCCCAGGGCTCCAGAATGAATTGCATTAGTTAATGCTCCCAGAGTCCATTTCTCAAAACCTCGAGTGAAAGAGAGCATACCTACTGCAACGTTGGATAATCACCTACACCCTGTGGGATACTCACTACAACGTGGATAGATCACCTAAACCCTGGGATATTCTACCTCCAACCCAAATATCCTCCCTCGTGTATGAGGGCATCTGCTACAATCTAATCCAGACCCCCTCTTTACAAGCACTGTGTAAACATAATTTATGTTAGAAATGCTTTCCGTTGTTAGGAAGGAAATTTAATTGTGAATTCCTTGGTAAATCTCACCTTAAATATAGTATGTTCCCTGTGTACACTTAGAGCATACTCATGTCTTCATAATTTTGATTTACATGCCACTGAATAAAAGTGTATATATGTAAAAATGTTTATTAAAAAATAATATTTTTTAAAATACTCAGGGAAAGTCTGGGAATGTAAAAAACAAGAGTCCAAATGTACTTTCTCTTTGGCACTGAGAAAGCAGTTTCCAACAGCCACCTCTGACATAGCAGACGGAAACACACCAGTACCAGCAGGACTCCACAGCGAAAGGAGAATAGCTTTTTCCTGTGGCAGGCCTCAAAGTCAGCACACTCCTTCCTAGCAGCGGGTGTGCATGGTCCTGGGGAGGACAGGAGATAACCTCTGCAGGAGGTGGTCTGGCACAGCCCACGGCCCAGGACACCAGGGCAGGAGCCACATTATGACTTAAAAACACTCAGAAGGTTTGGCTGTTTCCCAGGCACACCGTTACCCTTGGCAGGCGCCTTCCCCACTCCTGCTAAGGTGGCTGTGACCCACTGAGACAATTTTCAAAAGCATTAAAAACTTATCTTGGGGAGTTTTCCCCATTTCTTTCTTTTTCTTCTTTACCTTCTGACATCCTAATTCCAGAATCCATGAGACCATCTCCAAAGGGCTCAGTGCCTCCTAATGACCTTTGGCTATAAGATCACCCACTACAGCAGCCTACGTGGGCCAACCCCTCCAGATTACCCATCAGCCAATGGCTACAGCATACCACAACCATCTACCACTTTTTAAAATATTTTCCGGGAATGGCACACTGGTATTTTCCTTGCCATGTAGGAGGAAGCTGCCTTAGGCTGCACCAAGCTCACTGGTGAGAATTCAGCTGTCACCACTGGGGGAAAACCATCATAACCATTCAACTAGTAGGAGTTAAAGGAAATAGAAAGGAATGAAAGGGGAGGGGAGTGGAAGCATCAGTTTACAAAAATAGTCATTTTCTATACTTGATAAAATATAAAAAACTCATCAATGCTCCAGGGAAAAGTAAAATGTGAGTATATGTAAAACCAATGGCACTTACTTATTATTTTTGTTTTGATTTTGGAGGCAAGAGAAACATTCAACTTAGCGGCCTTTGACATTCTTTTGTCTTTCACATGCCTCTTAATTCCTGAGGGGAAAAGTGATCCCATTTCTGTTACTTGATAATCCATCTCTGGAAAAAAAAAAAAAAAAAAAAAAAAAAAAAGAAGAAGGAAATCATAGTATTGATTAATAACAGAAAAAAAAGAGTAACTGATACATTCTAAAAAGTAACAATCATGACAAATGATATAATTTGTCTGTACATACATATCTATAAAACCCCTTATATAAAACCAGAGATTATGAATGTAATTAAAAATGGTTTAAAATAGAATCAAAAAAAAAAAAGATAAGTGACTGTTTTTCATTTAAACCTGTATTATTTTATCTTCATGCCAGGAGCTAGGCTAAGCTGGAGACAGAAAACAGGATATGGCTGTATAAGAATATGGAATGCACAATCTCATGTGGGTATGGGCACTTTTTGATACAATATACGAAGATATTTTGATACAATATACAATAACCTTAGAGATGTGCACAGAAGAGAGGGATGTTGGAGGAGGTGTTGGGGGAGGGGTATTGGAGGAGTAGGCAGGGAATTTAAGCTTGGCTATTTGTCTATCAGAGTTATGGTCTATTGGATTAACTAGAAGACATTCACATCATGCCAGGAATGATAGACATAACACGCAATGGCCCAGAAAGTGATGAACTCTGCCTGGTCCAAGGGAAAAGGACCTGAAAAGGTTTTATTTAGAAAATGCAGTTGATGTCGAGCCACCTATTTGGACAAGACCAACCTCCCAAGCCCCCCTCCCCTTCCCCAAGCCTCCTTGTCTCCACCTGCAGAGATCTAGCTAACCCCCGATACTTGGCCTCTCCCACTGCCTACCTGTGGAGTCCACAGGACGAGTCTCACGATGCTCTGTAGGTCAATCACACAAGAATCCCCAGACTCCCGGGTCACTCGCAGCACCCTCACCCCAGTCCCCCTCCAGTTCTGCACATCCCCCATTTGGCCCTTCAACAGGGTGAAAAATTATCTCCCAAGATAAGCTATGTCATTGTAAACATAACGTGGGTAAGGGGTCTTTACCGTTGTGATTGAGGATCTTGTGATGGGAGATCACCCTGGATAATCCAGGTAGCGCGTCGTCCCTCCCTCCCCCCCCCTCCCCCCGCCCCAATGTGGCCAGAAGCCAAGGCTGGCAGACACACACCAGACTAGAAAACGGTGAGGGATGAACGCTCCCTTGGGGGCGCCCAAGGAGAGCAGCCCTGCAGACAGCTTGATTTCAGCTCCATGACACTCGGTTTGGCCTTCTGGCTTCCGGATTGGTGAGGACATACATTCCTGTTGTTTTAAGCCACCCAGTGGGTGGTCCTGTTTTACCGCAGTCCGGGGAGTGAATAACCGTCTCCCTGTCTCACCCTAGTCCAACTCGCAGAGTCCTCTGGAACTCACAGCCCATCAAAACCTCTAGCCTCGCCGAAACCGGTGTGGCTCAGTGGATAGAGCATCGGCCTGCAGACTGAAGGGTCCCAGGTTCGATTCCGATCAAGGGCATGTACCTTGGTTGCTGGCACATCCCCAGTAGAGGGTGTGCAGGAGGCAGCTGATCGATGTTTCCCTCTCATGGACGTTTCTAACTCTCTATTCCCCTCTCTTCCGCTCTGTAAAAAAATCAATCAATCAATAAATAAATAAATAAAAACACCCAACAACCTCTAACCTCAATCTCTTCCCTGAACATTTCCTAAGTATTTTTTCTCTGTGGCTCCTGTCTGGCCTGCATCTCAGCTGATCTCTAAATCAGAAACACTCCTCTCTACACTCAATGTTTCTCAATGGGATCCCTTACCCACAGATTCCATGGTCCATGTTCCAGGCCGAAACACTCCCTGCACCTCAAGCCCCAGTTCAAGTTCTAGGTCCTCCCAGGCTCCACCCCTCCTCCCGCAGCTAGCCTCCCTTCTGCACCAGCGCCCCAAGGAGGGGGCTCCTTGGAGGACTCAGGTGAGCAGCCCCTACGCTCCCTCGGCAGATAGCTCATCGCTCCACGGGCTGCTCATCGCTCCACGGGCTGCACACTCCCACCATCACGGAGCAGAGCAGTGACCAGAGAGAAACCCCTCCCTGCAGGGAGCTGACCTTCCACCCGGCGGCTCGCCCCCCGCCCCAGCCGGGCGTTCAAATCCCGGGGACTAGAGACAGCGATTTAGATGCCAACTAGTCCTCCCGAACCGCCAGCCGGACGGACGGAGGGGTGCCAGGCGGATGGTGGGCGCGGGGCTGGGCGGACCGAAGACGCCGGAGGACGCCGCCGCAGGGAGGTTCCGCCCGGGAAAGTCGCGGATCCCGCTGCCTTCGGGGACGGCCGTGCCGAAAGCCGGTGGCCCTTAACTTACCGCTTCTCCCGAGAGAGGGGCGCCACCCCGTCCCGGAGCTGCGCGCCGAAGCCCAGGCTCCGGTTTAAACGCCGCGGCCGTTGGCGGCTGCCACATCAGCCAACCAGGTCCCGAGAAGCCGACGCGAAAGCGCGCCGGACCCGGAAGTGGGAGGCGGAAGGGGCGGGGCCTCGCGCGGGCCGGGAGGGGGCGTGGTCTGAGCGCCTGAGGACCCAGCCTGGGTGAAGGGTCGCCGCGCGGGCTGGATTCGGGGTCCTGGCGCTGGCATCAGGCGGGGGAAGAAGGAGTAATCCTGGGACAGAATTACCGCCATCAGCAGGATGCCTGAAAGGCTTGACCGCCGCCTCCAGTCCGCCCGCCGGGAAATTTTTGTGTCTCTGACGCTGCTGGGAGCCTGCCCGCCCATCCACATCTTAGCATTGCTTGGGCTGCTCTGCCCTGTGGTGCTGGCACTGTTCCTTTTCAGTGAAAAGCCTTCCCCCCCCCCCCCCGCCCCAGCCCCATTTTCCTTTTAACCTTCTGAGGAAAAGTGGCAGTGACATTTCGTTGTAAATTCTGGATCTCATCAATATTTATGTCTTGTACTAATGGTCTGTTTTAGCTAAATGTACAAGAATGGCATTTGCCATTATACACAAACTACATATATATGTAATACATGTCACATATGTTATATATGCATAATATATGTATATGACATTCTATCTGTTACATATTGCATATGTTATATATGTTTTATATATATATATATATACTAGAGGCCCGGTGCATAAAAATTCATGCACTGGAGGGGGGTTGGGATCCCTCAGCCAGGCCTTCCCCCTCACAATCCAGGAGCTCTCAGGGGCAGGAGGTGACCCAGCAATCAGGGGAAGTCAACGTCCCATCACACCTCTGCTGCTGCCACTGCCGGCAGCGCAAGCCTCGGCAGGCCCTGGTTACTTGAGCCTTGGGTGGCCGTGGGTGCCTGGGAAGCCTCCATTCAGGGCTTGCCTGCACCTCAGGCCGGCCCTGAGTGGCTGGGGGCTGAGGGGACTGGGCACCACCATCTTGTGGCTGTGGACACCACCATCTTTGAGGGCGTGACAGTCAATTAGCATATTCCATCCTTATTGGCTGTGGGCATTGCCATCTTTGCAACAGTGTGAGGGTCAATTAGCATATTCCCTCTTTATTAGATAGGATGAGGTTTCCTCATCTGTAAAATGGAAATTAATAACAGCACCTAATATATTTTTATGATGGTTCTAATCAACAGATCCTTTTAAAAAATAAATATTTTTATTGATTTCAGAGAGGAAGGGAGAGGGAGATAGAAACATCAATGATGAGAAAGAGTCATTGATCAGCTGCCTCCTGCACTCCCCCTACTGGGGACCCAGAATGGGAATTGAACCTTGACCCCCTGGTTCATAGGTTGATGGTCAACCACCAAGCCACAGCAGCCTGGCCAACAGACCCTTCTGTTCAAATATATTAATATTGCTTTCTTCCTGACTCATTTTGTAGCTACAATTTCATTAGCAAAACAAATAGAAAGTGAGACAGGGCAGTCAGAGGTAGAAGAGTTGTTAAAATTTTCATCAAGACAAAATATGAACATCTCTTTTTTAAAAAGTGCTGATTATCACCTGGCTGCTGTGGCTCAGTGGTTGAGTATTGACTTGCGAACCAGGAGGTCATGGTTTGATTCCTGGTCAGGGCACAAGCCTGTGTTGTGGGCTGGATCCCCAGCAGGGGACATGCGGCAGGCAGCCCATCAATGATTCTCTCCCATCATTCATGTTTTTCTCCCTCTCCCCTCCCCTATGAAATCAATAAAAAAATAAATTTTTTAAAGTGCTGATTATCTTATCTCAAAGAAGTTGAGAGAATTTCATGAACCAAGGGCTTTTTAAATTACAAAAACTCTTGGAAATGTAAATTCTTATCGTATATAATCATAAAAGTATACTTAATTGGGCTACTTAATTTAACCTGATTCAGCTTGCTTTCAGGTCATTTGGGTCTTATGATGGATAGAGCCCTTGACTAGGTGTGAAGATGCAGTCATTTGTATCTTGAATACACATTATCGATATGTTCTTAGTTGCAAACTCCTTACCTATAAAATAAACCAATTAAATTAAATGAACTCACAGTTCTGTTGTGATACTCTCTGACACAAAGAACTGATTTTGCTTTTCTCCCTTCGTTTTCCTTTATTCTTACACTCATTAGTTGCCTGATTTCCTCTATCTAAAGGTAGAGTCTGGTGTATTAAAATTTGATTATCCTGACCCACACTCCCCACACTAATAAAGGAGTAGAGGGAAGGAAAGAGGAAGGCTAACGGCCAAACAGCACAACAGCAAAAATCTCCTTTAACATCTCAGCATTACTAAAACAAAAATCCTCCAAGAAATGTCCTCCCTGAATAGGAGCCAAATATTGTAGAAGACACACTGCAAATCAATAAACTAATAGAACAAAGTAGAAATAGTGGACTTACATTTCAGGAAACCATCTGTTCTGATCATTTGTATGGGTCTGGCAGGTTGAATTTCACCGAGTAACCCAGGCTGATAGACACAGGGGGGGACAATGGGTAGTTTAAAGCATTGCTGGAGAGGATAGAAATATAGGCTTTAAAACAAGTGAGAATGAGGGGCCTTGGCAACTGAGAAGGACTGAGCCACAGTCATGCTACCAGTACGGCCTGTGTATAGAACAAGCGTGGAGCAGACTTTTCCAACACTTGTGACAATCCAATATGGAGTCGCCATCAGCCATGACATTCACCAGAGTGCTAAGTGGCAATATGCCGAAGGCTGAGCTGATGAGTGTAATGGGAATGCCCTTGGGAGGGGCCCGGAATGCCCAAAACCACAAGACTGGGCACCCACGAGAGTGGGGCCGCTGTCTGTTTTGGGACATAAGAACTCAGAGATTGGACAGTTGGACCCTGCAGCATGATTGTTATCCTGGGTCATGCGCAGAGTCCAACGGGACCTCCACTCCATCCAACTCAGGCTGCCCCTGGCGCTGCCTGGCTTGAAACTGATACCACCTCCCCATCCCCAGATGCACCAGTGACAGATACCCCCTGCTGGTCATTTAAAAAATACCTTAGGAATCATTTTACATTAATCCACAGAAAATGACCTCTTTCTTTTTTACAGATTCATGATACTCCATTGTGTGTATGTGTCCCAGTTTATTCACATACTCTCCTATTTATAGAAATTTATTTTTCTCCCTCTGATATTTTGCAATTGCAAACAAGACTACATTTTGCAATTGCAATACAATACTCCCTCCTCTGGGACCTGTCCTTTAAACCACTTCACAAAAGACATTCCCTTTCGCTTGGACCACATACCACTTGCTAAGACTATTCATTATCCTTCCCCTCTGGACCTTCCCAGGATCCGGACCCGCCCAAAGAATTCTCAGGCCAGAAAAAGCCTACCCAGAGTCCTTTAAAACCTCTGCCTCCCCATTCCTGGGTGCTGGCGCCCATTTGGTTTCCCAGATTACCTAATAAATGTATCATCCTGTACCCCTTTTGGCCTCATGTGTTCCTCCTACTGCGACCCTAACCGTTATCGTGGCAATTAGCTAGTTTATCAACATTCACAATAGGAAGAGAGCAGAGGGGAGGCCAGACATTATAAGCATGGCCATCGGGGCAGCTTCACCAGGAAGACACAGCTCCCACTCCAGGGAACTAGCGGCCCCCTCCATACAGCTCACTGGGGAAGGGATGGCACCCAGGGGAGATGGACACATGAGCAGCAAAGCTGGGGGATGTAAGGATGGCGCTTGGCTGTCAGTCTAGCCTGGGAAAAGATCATTGCCAAGAGCATGAGATCTTGGAAAGTTAAAATCTCCAAGAGTTCAGTCTGTCTTGCCTGCCTGCATGCTCTTAAGCTCTCTTACTCCATGACCTGCACCTGCCCGCCATGTGGCCTTAAGCACTGTGTGGGCCACGGCCCTTGCGGACTCCACGGGCAGGATGCTGGACTGGATGATACCGTAAAATGGAGCAGAAACTCTGGATACTGGTTTTTATTTTTTTTAAATATTTTTTTATTGGTTTCATAGAGGAAGGGAGAGGCAGAGAGAGATAGAAACATAAATGATGAGAGAGAATGATTGATTGGCTGCCTCCTGCATGCCCCCTGCTGGGGATCGAGCCTATAATCCAGGCTTGTGCCCTTGGCCCAAATGGAGCCTGGGACCCTTCAGTCCACAGGCCGAGGCTCTATGTGAGCCAAACCGGCGAGAGCTGGATATTGGTTTTTATTTTGGCCCTGCTGCAGACAATATTGGGCTTTTTCCCTGGCGGGATGGACAGAGATGGGACCTTAAAGGGGAACCCCCTTAATTTTACATAATCAGTAAAGCTTTCCACAAAAACACGTCCACCCGTGGGGACCTCAGGAAACTGTTTTCCCGGCTGCACCCCAAGAACTCCACTTCCACCGGTGACACAATGTCTAACTTTGTCATACCTTTGGAGGTGTATTCTCAGAGTAGATTTAATGTGAATTTCACTTGTTAGTGAATTTGAACATCTTTTCATATTTTTGAGAAATGTGTGTGTGTGAAGGGGAGAATATTTTCTGATTAGTAATTGGTCTTTGCTTATTTTTTGTTGTTCAAAAGGTTTTTTTTAAGACATAGTCAAATTCAGCAAATTTATTGCTTATTGGATCTGAATTTTCAGTCATAGTTAGAAAGTCTTTTCAAATATCGGATGAAAGAAAAAATTATACATACTTTCTTCTAGTACTTACATGGTTTCATCTTTGACATGTATAGCTATGGCCCATTTGGAGTTTATTCCTGATTATAGCATGGAACTTGGTTCTAATTTTATCTTTCTCCAAATATAAGCCAGTTGCCTTACCAATACTTATTAAATTTTCCATCTTTTCCCTAGTAATTTGAGATACTATGTTTATCACATATTATATTTTCATATGCATTTAGACATATTTCTGGGACTTTCTATTTTATTCCACTGGTCTATTGGTCTATTCACTCACCAGTTGCCATGAGTAGATAAACAAACCCGATTTATAGTGTATTTTAATGACGGGTAGGACTAGCTCATAAACTTTTCTTTTTCCTGTTTACCTGGCTATTTTTGCATTTTATTTTTCCATATGAATTTTAATGTCAACTTGTCTAGCTTCATAAAAATCTTGGTATTTTTATTGGTATTTGTTAAATTTAGAAATCACTTTAGAGAAAATGGATGTATTTATGTTATGGAATATTTTTCCATTTGTTCAAGCCTATTTTTGTACTTTTAAGAGTGCTTTCAAGTTTTCCTCATATAAGGTTTGCACATTTCTTGAAAACTTCAATCTGAAACAACATTTTATCTTCGTTGTTACTGTTGTATTCTCTATTTTCAGGGTATAAAGTATGTATATCCATAAGATCTATCTTATTGACCAGTCTGTTGTACTAATCGTGACATATCAAACTTTCCTACTACTAGTGTATTTCTATCAATGTGTCTTTAAATATCCTATGATTTTTTTTTTTTGCTTTAAACACGTGTTGCTGAATTATTTGGTGTATAGAATTTATAACTATTATATAATCATTGTGAACTGTAATAATAAAAAAAACAAACACCCATATCATGGGTCAGGGACATTGTCATATTCAGTCCTTCACTCCCAGTACTTAGTCCATAGCTAGTGGTCAATAATTATAGGTTGGATAAACCTGCCTTTTCTCACCCAACTATTAATATCTGAAGGGGAATTAGGAACCAATTATTATGGATTCGGGGAAAGAACCTTGAAAACAGGACTGTGTTTTATTCTTCTTGAAATACCTAGCAGTCTTTTGCATAATGAAAGAGAAAATGAAATAGTACACACAGAGGCTTGGAAGAATGTTAGGTGTACAGAAATGCTCAATAAACGTTGCTCCTGCCTCAATTTTGCTTGCTCTGACGGGAATAAAAATACCGGGCCGCCTCACATATGAAACAAGCATGCTCCGTGTGAAAAAGCTTTGCAAACTCCAAATATTATCCGAATGGGCGCATCTAAGTGCAATATGTTAATCAATTTTTGGCGTTGAGCAGCCGGGTTTAAAGAGAAGGGCCCTCCCCCAGGGGTGCGAAAACCTAATGCATTGTAACTATTAACACTTTCGGTGTTTTCTTCCTATTGAAAAGCAGCGGCCGCCGACGTCCAGCCCGTGTCTCCGCCGGCCCTTCCTTTCCCTGAAGGATGTAACTCACAGGGCTGAGGCCTGAAGACCCCTGACTCACGCCTTCCCTCGCCCCCAGCCAGCGGCCAGACCAGGCCCGGCGCGGGGCGCTGGCTGGGCGGGTCCAATCGGGGGCGGGTGCTGGCTGTGCGGGACCAATACGGGGGCGGGTGCTAGCTGGGCGGGACCAATCCGGGGGTGGGGCGCTGTCTGGGCGGGACCAATCCGGGGGCGGGCGTTGTCTGGGTGGGACCAACTCGGGGGCGGGGCGAAGTCTCAGTAGGACCAATCCGGGGACGGGGCGCTATCTGGGCGGGACCAATCCGGGGGCGGGGCGCTGTCTAGGCGGGACCAGTCCGGGGGCGGGACGGGGAGGGGTGGGAGTGTCCCGGGCGCCGCTGCCGGGCGGGGCCGCACGGGGGCGCCACTAGGGCCGCGCTGCTCCCGGAGTTGCCGAGCATCGCAGGAGGCTCTCCCTTCCGAGTGGGGCCCCGCAGTGTCCCGCGGCCGCGCCGAGGGCCGCGCGGGCCGCAGGTCAGTCGGGGAGGCCGCCTACGCGGCCTCGCCCGTGCGGAGGATCTGGGCTCCGGGTGGGCCGCGGGCCCGGGAGGCGGCGGGGCGCCCCGAGAAAGGGCCCGGTCCGCGTTGATCACCCGGGAGGCCTGGGCCGTGGGCTCGGGCTTGGAGTTGAATCCGTGAGAGCCGGGCCGCGGGGAGACTCCGCCGGGCCTCCTGGCGCCCCGGCCCCTTCCATCCTCCCCACCTGGCGGGAGAAGTGCGAACCCCTCGAGCGAGCGGCGCTCCGCCGAGTGGGTCCGCGGGCGGACTCCCACCCCTCCTCCGACTTTCCGATCCGCACTCCGGGCCGCGGCCCGGGAGCCCGCCTTTCGGCAGGCGGTGCGGATGGTTTGATACAGGTGGTCCCGGCCCGCTCTTGGGGACACTTCTTGGGAGGGCAGGGCGCTCCCGCCACAGCAGGGAGCCCAGCGGGTGCATTTGAGGGCGGGCCCGTGACTGGCCTGAAATGGTGCCGGCCCGGCCCTCTGCCCTAGGGGAGCCTGTCTGAGGCCAGGGATCTCCTCCTGGCTCTCAGGGTACACAGAGCGCAGGGCCTGGGCCGGCAGCCTTGGGGCGAAGCTGTGCTGAGCAGGCAGTGTGGGTGCAGCAGGCAGACCTGGGGGGCTGGTCCTGTGACCTGGATGGGGGCTGTCCCCACCCCTTAATCACACACAGGGCAGCCTTCGCGTGGACCCTGCACACATCCCTCCACTGCTTTCCTTGGGGTCCTCGTCTGTCCATAGGCGCAGTGAGCCCCATCCACAGGTCTCTCCTGTGAACGAGGGAAGGCCTGCCAGGTGTCTCCCGCCGTGGCCAGCACCCAGGAAGCACCCAGTAAATGGGAATTATTAAGAGTGACACAGGCCCTGCTTCTTAGGGGCGTATAGTCCGCCAAACTAGGGATCAAGCAAGTGAGGTAGAATGTAGATGGGGTGCAAAGGTTATTTGGAGAACGGTGCCCGGCTCTAACTCGGGGTGATTGGGAAGGTTGTGTAGGCACAGTGAGGTTTGCCTGGGGCTTTGGAGAACAGATGGGCTTCCAAGGAGCTGGTAACGGGCAGTGTGAACCAGCGCCATCCCAGGCCTCCGAGGTGGCTCCTATGGACCACTGGGGGCTGCCCCCAGGACCTCCAGGCAGTGCAAGAAGTCACACCCACGGTGGTTTTTGGTCCATGATGGTTTCTGTCCACTGACCGCGTTTGACACACTCGCCCGCGTTTGACACACGCGTTTGCCCCCCTTTCATTGGAAAGTGGATACATGGGAATATCTACGAAAGGATCGTCATTGGTCACGTGGTAAAGTGAATTGACATGGATGTAGTCAAGCCTTTTGGCAGCCACGTTACCCTGGCTATGGCATGTGCATAAAGCTTCAGCATTTCAGAGTGCAGAAGTTAGGTGATTTATTTTTATTTTTTTAAGTACATTTTTTTTTATTGATTTCAGAGAGGAAGGACGAGGGAAAGATAGAAACATCAGTGATGAGAGAGAATCACTGATTAGTTGCCTCCTGCATGCCCCAAATGGGGGATCGAACCATGACCTCCTGTTTCATAGGTGGATGCTCAACCACTGAGCCATGCCAGCCAGGCAGAAGTCAGGTGATTTAGAGATGCTATCTGTTCTTCTGGACCAGTCTAGCTACTGGCAGACATGGAATTCTGATCCCCGTTGATAAATTATTTCTTCCTTAGTTACACAATTTAGGAATTACAATTACTATTGTTAGTCATTTCTGTCCTATTGTGTCCTTATATCTGCAGAGCCAATATCAAGTCCCTAGTATACACCTTACAGTAAAATGTATATCACTAACGGTAACATTTACCATTTATTAAGTACTAACATTGAGCCAGAGACTGTTCTATGTGCTTTTCACATGCTTGTCACTTATTCCTCTGCTAATCCTTGGAGGGAGGCACCGTCCCTACCTCCGTTCTATGGATGAGGACACAGGCAGGGAGGGCAGAATTGCCTGAGGCCTGAGTTAGTGCATGGAAGAGCCTCACAGCCCTCTTTCATGTCCACTGTGACCTCTGTGGTCTAGACAGCCCCCTCAGTCTTACTGTATTTTATTTTATTTTAATATATTTTTATTGATTTCAGAGAGGAAGGGAGAAGGAGAGAGAGAAACATCAATGATAAGAGGAAATCATTGATCAGCTGCCTCCTGCACGCCCCACACTGGGGATGGAGCCCTCAACCTGGGTGTGTGCCCTGACTGGGAATTGAACCCTTCAGTCCACAGGCCAACACTCTATCCACTGAGCCAAACTAGCTATGGCCAGACTTACTGTATTTTAAAAAGATATGCCAGACTTACTGTATTTTAAAAAGATACGGGAATATTGAGGATCAGAAGCATACCTCACCCTTGCTTTTTATATGACAGACAATACACTATGTTGTTTAATTATTTAAGCAGTCACCTCCACAGCTATGATTTTATTGGTACTGTAATAGTTTATTATTATTTACACGTCCTCTGAGCCAGAGTTTTCCAGGTTCTCAGCATATCTCAGACTTCTTTCATATTGTATAGAGCCCTTCAATTCAGTATTGCCAATGCTGAGGGATTTATTTGAAATCGCAGTAAAATGTATTTAGTTTATTATCTGTTGTTGAAGATGTCAGTGTGATTGTCCTTTGTTTTTATAGAGGGGTCCAGGACCACTGTTGTTTGCAGTTTCTGAAAGCATTTCAAGGCACCAGTCGGGTGTCGAGGGAGCAATGGAAGAGCACAAGGAGGAAGAGATGCTAGATATCCTGCGACTGAACGTGGGTGGCTGTGTTTACACCGCCAGGCGCGAGTCCCTGTGCCGATTTAAAGACTCCATGTTGGCTTCCATGTTCAGTGGTCGTTTTCCTCTAAAAACAGATGAGTCAGGTAAATATATACCATCTGTAAGTGTGATCATGCATATTCACTAAAGTAGAAGTCTAGTTTAAATTCCCTTTGATTTTCCTAATTACAATGACATTGATTAGATTAGCTTGCTAATTAGTGAGATCATCAGTACTGTATGGAGATTTATTAAAATTAATAAATTTTAATTAATACACGAAGAAATTACACACCAGTTCCTAGAATCTGTGATGCTTTCGCTGAAAGTTGACAAAACAGTGAGAGTGTGTGAAGGCCAATCATGCCTTCATTTATGGGGATTATATTTTGAAAATTGTTATGTTCATGAAACTCCATGGGTAAAGGTATTGAGGCCAATTAAAAATATTAGCTTCTCTCTGTGTTTTTCAAGTTAA
Organism: Pipistrellus hanaki; assembly: GCF_964339955.1. Lineage (NCBI taxonomy): Eukaryota > Metazoa > Chordata > Mammalia > Chiroptera > Vespertilionidae > Pipistrellus > Pipistrellus hanaki. The sequence continues at coordinate 73,140,533 of NC_140510.1, read as the reverse complement.
AAAATATATATTTCTGGAAAAGCAGATGCCCTCAGAGCTGACAGGGCCGTCATTGTGAGTGTAGAGTCAGTGTTAAACTTGTCACCTGGTGCAGCTGGAATTTGCATGTCCTAGAGGTCCCGGGGCTCCTGGTACCATTCTTGCTTCTGAGCTAGAAGAGAGGGCTTGCACAGCCCTGGTCGGAGAGATAGCTTTGCCAGCGGAATGGCAGCGGAAAGCATGGAGAGTCACCGATGGCTGGGGCCCAGGGTCCATCTGGACAGGAAGGTTGCTGGTGGAAGATGATAACCAGAGATTGGGGTGTTTTTTCTGTCCCCAAGTTTTACCTTCTTAATCCCTTCTTTTCTAAACTAATCAAGGGAGAAAAGGAATTACTGAGTAACTCACATAGAACTGTTGTTTTTTTTTTTAAAAATTCTGCTATATTGCCCGAGAAAAGCCTTTTATCATCAAGTAGTACCAGCAGAGCATTTAAAAAGTTTTTATTTTATTTTATTGATTTCAGAGAGGAAGGGAGAGGGAGAGAGAGCATCAGCGATAGAAGCATCAATGATAAGAATCGTTGATCTGCTGCCTCCTACACTCACCCTACTGGGGATTGAGCCTGCAACCTGGGCATGTGCCCTGATGGGGAATCGAACTGTGACCTCCTGGTTCATAGGTTGACGTTCAACTCCTGAGCCACACCAGCATTTGCTTTTTGAAGTTTAGACTTTCACAGTACAAAGGGACTAATCTGATAAATCCAAACACTGGACATAGTAACAGGCCCCTGCAAGCCCTCATTAGAGAGAAACTCACAGGCCTTTCCGGCCTGAAGTTAGGGGTAACTTTCCATCTCTGCCAGCAGTCTGAGGTCTCTGCAGCTTTTGCAGGGGCTTTAGTGGCATTATGGTCATTGCACCCAAAATTCCAAATGGAGCTCAGAGCATGCATTTTCCTATATGGAGGGTGGGAGTGCAGAGGATCACCACATTTGGCTAAACCTATTTGAATCTAGATGCGAACTTTCTTGTGAGAGATATTCCTACCCTGTTTTCCCGAAAATAAGACAGTGTCTTATATTAATTTTTTCTCCCAAAGTTGCGCTAGGTCTTATTTTCAGGGGATGTCTTATCTTTCCATCCGCTAGGTCTTATTTTCAGAGGATGTCTTATTTTCGGGGAAACACGGTACCTCTATCTGGCCTTAGTTTGACATGCGGAAATGTTGTCAGTGGTCATATGTGTCTGTGCAATGACTTTGGAACTGAATCTCTTCTAGGGGCTTGTGTTATTGACCGTGATGGACACCTGTTTAAGTACCTTTTGGATTATCTCCACGGAGAAGTTCACATTCCCACGGAGGAGCAAACCCGAGTCGCTCTGCAGGAAGAGGCTGATTACTTTGGCATCCCTTATCCGTACAGCCTGTCTGACCACTTGGCCAATGAAATGGAGACATATTCTTTAAGGTCAAATATAGAACTTAAAAAGGTCTTGGCATTTTCTTAAGTTTTAAAATATATATATGTACACACATATATATACATATATTTATTTATTCTGTACAAAGCAATGTGTGTTATTTTGCATAGCCTGTGCTGTCACATAAACCCAACACGAGGCAGTTTTACTTTTTTATAATTTTGAAGAAGACACATTTTTAAATGACTACTAGTCATTTTTTAAGGCCAAAATTCTATTTTGGGAAAATGCATTACATCAATTGAAAGTTTATGGAGCTTTTATTTTTCATTAAAGATTTAACACTTTAATGGCTATTTTATAGAACTCTTCTTCTCTTGAAGGTCTTTTTGAATTAAGAGCAATACTGTAGTAGTGAGGGATGGTGGTATTACTTTGTTTACTGAAATGTTGTTGTTTTTAAAGAAAGGTCATAGTATATAAAAGATTTTATAAAATTTCTTACCCGAATTAGTGAGTATAAAGCTTGTTACTAAGTTAGAACATCAGCTTGATTAATTCACTTTGAGATCAGTAAATTTTTTAAAAGATGCTTCTATTTTAAATCACATTTTAAAGGTCTTTGTTACTTAATTATCTGCTTTTGTTTTATTGATAAATATTATGTTTCTATTAATTAGCACATTTGGATATCTAGATAATTGTTGATAGTGAAAACGGACCTGAATTAATATGAATTCTTTGATTTGGATATCAGTGTTTAGGACAGCAATCTGAGGCATGGGAGAGCAGCATAGAGAAAGCTCACTTGGTTCCAGATCCCCTTCAGGATTTTGCATGATTGTATGTGTTCTGCTACTGAAGTTCTTTTTAAACCGAGTTGTTAGATAGTTTTTTGGTGCTTTTTTGCCACATTTGCAGAATGAGCCTAAAAAAAAACTTGATTAGAAGGTTGGGTGGGTTAACATTCATCTTTTGAAGTCCCAACTCTGTAGTCTTCTGTTCCTGGTTTATAAGCAAAAAGGACATAGCACGCACACACTCATTCTGCTCACCAACACATTTACTTCAGATGTTTTAGGCATAGGGAGCACCGTTCTAGAGATTGTGTGGGACAGAAAGAAATACAACATAGGGTTCTTGCCCTTGAACAGTTTATAATATAGTTGGGAATTCTCATAGATGTGCAAGTAACGTTAAAAACCAATACAGGAGTTGGATAGCGGTATAAAATGGCCATGCAAGATATGGCAGGGCCTGTTTTCACTCACTGAGTTAATACATATCCAGCCTCTCCTTTGTGTCAGGCGGTGTCTCAGGCACTCTGCAGGCACTTGGGCTGTAGCAGATAAAAGTGCTGTCCTCAGGCTCACAGCAATAATGATGCCATTTCTCCCCGGCTTGGCCCTTGCCACCCCGCTGGGCAAAGCCTTCCTGCTCTGTGCCCCTCAGCCCTGCCAAGGCCCACCTAGTGGCTCTTGCCACATTGTGTGCTGCTGGCTTACTTAACGTCTGTCTTCTGCATCAGCCGTAAATCCTGGAGGGCCGGGACCCTGTCTTGCTCAACATTATGTCTCCAGAACTTTAGACAGTGCTCAGCGCATAGTAGCTACTTAATATTCAAGTGAATGAATGAATGAACAGGGGGGTAAGTGCCAAGTGAGTTCAGACAGTCTATATTGAGTTCATATATTCATACCTTTCAGTGCAAAAGAGCAAGTTAAAAATCCGCTTAATCCATGATTGGATTTGGGCTTAAAAATAAGCATCAATCATGGCGGGGTGGGGGGGGTGGGGGGGTGGGATGGGGGGTTGGGGAGGGGGGGGTTAGTAGGAGATAAAAGGAAGATTGAGTCAAGTGGGAAATTTGGGGGAAATTAAAGGGAGAAGTAAAAAGGTCTACTTTAAGTTATTATGTGAAGATTTAAAAATTAAAAGTGATGCTGATACTGAGGTTAAAGAAGGAGAAATAAAATGGAATTTCTACCAAGAAAAGGGTTCTCTCGGTGAAATGCTGTTGGGTTTTTGGGTGATGCTTTTTTTGTGATTTGCCCCTCACTCCAAGTTCAACACATGCATGTTTGGTTCTTAAAGGCATAAAGATTAGGAATAATCTTTTTTTGTATATTTGTTTGTTTTTTGTGTTATGACCAACTGAAATTGCAGCTTTCCTTGAAAGTAACAGCAAATTAATTTTTTAATTAAAAAATTACTCTTCAGAATTAAATTCACATTGATGTATATATATTTTTTTGCTCCAGGCTTTAACAGACTTCTGTGATTCGTATGGTTTAGTTTGCACCAAACCAACAGTTTGGGTTCTTCACTATCTTAACACATCCGGTGCAAGCTGTGAGAGTAGAATTATTGGAGTATATGCCACAAAAACGGATGGAACAGATGCTATTGATAAGCAGCTAGGAGGAAGAATTCACAGTAAAAGTATTTTTAAAAGGTATGTCCATATTTAAAAAAAAAAAGGAACAAAATTAAGTCTTGATCTTTTCAAAGAGGTGTTACTGAATGGTGTAGAGGTGTTTCTCTCTTTTCCAAGTCCAGCACAGGAAAGGAATGAGTCCGGTTCCTGAGTGGAGGAGCTGGGGATTAAGAAATAAAAGAAAGAAAACAAGCAAGACACAGAAATAGAAATAAGCTGGGAGCCAGGTGGGATGCTGCCACGATGGAGGGACAGGACCCTGAGCCCACACAGCACATTTATTTTATACCCCAAATACCAGGAAGTATCACCAAAACTTAGGATCAAAGGAGCTTATTTGCATTCTTGAGTAGGCCCCAGCATTCCTGGTGCTTGCCTGGATTTACATATCTAGACCCCCTCCAGACACCTGGACAAAGGTAAAAGCCAGTACTGAATAACACTTTCCACCTTCTTGGGGAATGTGTATCTGAGATGGGGCTCTGCCAGTCGCCTTGGACTCAGCTGAACAACAATTTAAAGAATGTTCATATGCCTTCCTAGGAGGCCCTAAACAGAATGGAATATGTGATTGACCAGAAAAGACCATCAGCAGCTCTCAACACACAGAGTGAGCGTTCTGGGCTGTCGAGACAGAAGTTATAATTAAGATAATTTCACAAATAAGCTGTGGGCTATCTATATGGTCTAGTACTGTGCTTCTCAGCTGGATATGGACAGCAGAATTCCCTGTGTGACTTTATAAAAAAAGAAAAGGAAGAAAGAAAAGCAAAGCCAGATGCCTGGGTATCTCAGCCATAGCCTTAGGGCAGAAGCCCTGGCCAAGGAGCCAGTAGGTCCACTGAGTGACCCCCGACTGGCCTGTGCATTGGTGTCTTGCTCTGAGAAATGATTGGAGACTTTCCTGGACCCTTCCAGCCTTAAAATTCTATGACTTGAACATGTTCAGTTCTTACGGGTTATTCTCTTAATATTTTCCCTGTAATCTCATTTACACTGGTCAACTCACTTAGCCATTAAAAAAAAAAAGCTCTCTGGGATATTGAATTAGGGCACATATTAGTGACAAATGCATGACCACATGAGTTTGTTTTTAGATTGTTAAATATGTCACCATTTTCTGAGTTCTTTACGGCAGAGATGTTTCTATATGAGATATATAACTGCCTGGCATAGTGCTAGGAAAGTCCAAAGCGTGCAACTGCTTTTAACTTTTTAGAAAGCTGTAGTGGAACTTCATTGTTATTTAATAAAGTTTTAGTCAGAGTTGAGTTTTTTTCTAACATTATTGGAGTTAGGTGATTTTTAGAAAAGTTATTTTAAAGACTTGTTGATTTGACTGCACGGTCTATATATAGTAAAATTACCAAGTATTTTACTACTGTAAAAAGAGATCAAATGTGGGTTAGTATATTCATATACTACATAACACTCATATAGTATGTAGAATTATATATATGCTTAACTGTCACAGAACAAACTTTTCCCTTAATGAATAAGCACTTACTGTCTGTTAGCTGTATACACACACACACACACACACACACACACACACACATTCATACCTACGTGGTATATTTTCATTATCTTTTTCAATCTTCCTAGAGAGGCGGGAAATAATGTTCAGTACATTTGGAGCTATTATTCAGCAGCAGAACTGAAGAAAATGATGGATGCCTTTGATGCCTGGGAAGGAAAAGGTACAGTTGAGTTCTTTTATTTTATGGCAGAAGGAGACGGATCCTTAGTAAGACAAAGTAAGCTTAGATATGCATTTCTTTTTTTGAGAAAATATTTTTTATATGGGTCTAGGTCTTTGTCATTTCATGGTAACAATGAGATAATTTACTTACAAATCTTTAAACCTTGTGAGTTGCTAGATATGGTTAATAATTTATAATTCAGTAACTGAAAATATGCTTCTATTAATTATGCTTATTTAGTTCAATTAAACAAGAGGTTGCTTAGCACCTACTATGTGTACCTAGCACTGTCCTAGGAAGTGTATTTCTAAGTTAAGCATAAAATGTATAAGCATAAAAAAAAAAAAAAAAGAGACAGAGGAATAAAAATAACGCTGGTAAGATTCCTAAAGGACCCTTATAAAAAATTAAAATAATCTTTAAATACACACTTTGAAATGTGGCCATTTTTTCCAAGCTGCTGATAGGAGAATTGATAATAATAATGCTATTTAATCCTAAAACAACTTCCTATGCTCTTTACCACTTTATTGGTGAGAAACTGAGTCTCAGAGAGGCCATACCACTTGCTTAAGGATCATAGATGGTTAACTGTTCCATGCCCAAGATGCATCCCCCCCCCCCCCCCCAATTAGTAAGCATTTTGGAGTGTGAAGTGCAGCCATTATACTAAATCCTAAAAATGGGCCCAAAGATAAATAGCACACATCTTAGTCCTCAAATAATCTTGAAAGCGGATAGAAACAGAGATTGCAAGTCATTATAAAATGGAATAAAAAGAGTGGAAGAGGCTTTTAAAAACTACATCAGCTGTTCCTCCTTTAGACAGATGCCAGTACCAACCTCTTCCTTCCTCATCTTTGCTTCCCTCACTTTTCCTCCTTTTTCTTTTCTTCTCATACCCCTCTCGCAGACAGGATCAAATAGAATGAAAGGAATGCTATTAGCTTATTCTTTCAGATTTCACTGACTTGGAGACACTTGGGCTTAAAGCTGAGGAACAAACCCTTGGTGTCCTGCCTCCTTCTGTGCCCCTGCCTGGTGGGCTGCCCTGCTCCGGAGGGCCTGGCGGGCTTCTCTCTCTGCTGACTTAGGAAGCTGGAGCAGAGAGCTGTGACCCCCGACTGTAACAAAGTGTGCAGCTGCCTTTAACTTTTTAGAGAGCGAGTAGTGGAGCATCACTGTTACTGAATAAAGTTCAGGAAGGTCTGTGGAAAGCTCTAAGTCAAGAAGCAGAAGTAAGAGAAAGGCCAGTGGGAAGGAAGAAGACATTTATTGTGATTTGTGAACAATATGTATTTCTAGAAAACTCAGAAGAATCTACTAATGGTATTTTAAGTGATGCGTTTAGTAGACTAGCTGTATACAATATATGTAAACAAAGAGCAACTTGTTTATGATACATTAATTAGAAAGTATAGGGGAAACAAAAATAACTAGGATTGCCTACCAAGAAATGCTTGAGTGTTTTGTGAAGAAAACTGCTAGAATGTATTTAGCCACCCATCCATCCATATAAAATGAAGACATGAATGCTACGGTGAGACATGCCATGGTCCTGAAAGGAAAATCTGAATATTATAAAGATGTCAGTTCTTCTGAGATTATATTGTAAGTTTAACACAATTCCTACCAAAATATCAACAGGACTCTTTGGGAATCTTGAAATGATTCTAAAATTCCTTTGAGAGATTAAACGAAAAATAACCAAGAACATTTTGGGAAGTAGAGGTTATTAGAGGGATGAGTCTAACTGTTTGATAATAAATAAGCTGTAGCCCGGCCAGTGTGGCTCAGGAGTTTAATGTTGACCCATGAAACAAGAGGTCCCCAGTTTGATTCCGGGTTGTGGGCTCAATCCCTAGTGGGGCAGCCAATCGATGATTCTCATCATTGATGTTTCTATCTATCCCTTTCCCTTCTCTCAGAAATCAATAAAAACATATTAAAAAAAACAACAAAAACAAAACATGATGTAGATAATAATAACAACCATGTGTTCCTGGTGTAAGAATAGATGCAGAGAACAAGAGAAAACCCCAATAAAGTTATAAGAATAAAATTAGGAAGTAACAAGAAAGTCACAGAGTTGATTGACTATCAGTGAAAAAAATGACAGGCTATTTAATATGTAATTGAGAAGTATGTTTGAGATAAAAACATCTTTGACCTCACATCATTTATCAAAATTAGCCCAGGTAGATTTATGAATGAATAATGGAACTATAGTAAACTAAAAGGAAATTTAAGCCAATAATTGATTTCTTAGGAGGGAAAGAGATGAGGCATGAAGCTCGGACGCTCTCCCTGGCTCCTCTTCTAGGAGACTGTGTCCCTGCACCGGGGACAGAGGCTCTCTCAACGATGCCTTTCTCTTCCAGGCGTCAGCTACTGGCGGGTGCCGCACGAGCTGATCGAGTGCTGGACCCTGGAGGAGCGGCCTCTGCTGGGGAGCCTGCGCCACATGGCCCCCCTTCGGAAGAGGTTTGTTAATCTGTGACCCATATTTTTTCTGACTTTATTGGGGAAATGAATAACGGTTCTTGACCTTACTAAAAGCCTATTAATCAATCACATAGATGACTATTCTGCCTTACCACCGAAATGTAAATCTCGATAAATGCAAATTTACCAAAACTATGTAAAAGGCACAAATAATTCTCTAAAACGGAGTTAGAGTATGCTCTTTTGGGGAGAGTGATTTTAATAACACCAGTGGAGATAGGGAATGCTGTGGTAAGTAGTTTTGAAATCCAGGCTTTATTGGTAATAGTCAAAAAATGTATTTGTTAAATTTAACATTTGAAATTTCCTGTGACTTATTCTGAATTCCTTTCTCCTTCCCAATGTCACAAATAGCATTTTAAGTTAATGGTATTGTCTTGTGTTCTTTAAAATTATTAGCATTAAACTCAGTCCACATCTGTTCCCTGTGCTTTAAATACATTTAAATATCATCTTTGTTATCGTCTGGGAATTATTCATGGCTTGCAGGTGTTCTGATTTCTGGATTTCTGCTCTAGAACTTGATTCAAAGCCTCTGTGGAATTCTAGAATGCTCTCTTACACGTACCCTCTGGATCTTTCTCAGAAATGCCGCATTTATTCAGGGTTTAGTAATCATCTCTTGTTAAAACAGATTATTTTCCTAACGGTTCTCGTTTCGTTATCATTATTTATTTTGCCCATTGAACCTCCTGGGGTGTTAAGTGGGGTGTGGAGACCTTTGGGTTATCACACTGTGGAGCCGGGTAGAAGCCGGGATTGCCATTAAATGTTCTAGAATGCAGGGGGCGGCCCCCATAGCAAAGCACTAGCTAATCCGAAGTGACAGTAGTGCCAAGACGAGAAACCTAGGTCTGGAGTCTGCTGGGCTGGGAACGCTCTTCTGCAGGAAGCCTGGGAAAACACTCGGGATGGCAGGTGCCTGGCCGTCCCTGGATTGGCCAGGGTTCTTGGGAACAGAGTGATATGTTGTGTAATTCTCACATAACATCTCATGTCCACATTGTAACTTGTTCGTATTATATGGGATTTTAAAGGGTTCCTGTGCAAGTTGAAACAATCTCCTATAAACTGGCCGATGTACTTACTGCCCATGAGAAAGGAGGCAGATTGGTAGCATCCACCTCTTAGCTCACATTCTTGACGGAAACCTTTTTGTTCGCCTTAGAGGCGAGTTTGGGAGCCGGTTTCTCATCATTGATGTTTGATCGGGCATGTTCTGTGTTTGCAGGAGGCTGATGGCGCTGGACGAAGGGGAGGAAGGCGTGAACTGTAAGGCTGGTCCTAAACCTGTCAGGTTTTCGGGCCCTTCCACCAGCACCCAAATCAAGGTCAAGAACTCGGCTTCAGTCCGGGTGTCCCCGTCTCCAAGCGGAGTGCCCGCTCAGCACTCTGCACTGTCTAAGGCCCTGTCCCTGGTGGGCACTGAGGGTCCTGAAAATGGGGCCACACACCCCCCTCCAGCCAAGGTCCTGCTGTGCGACAAGAAGGCCACCCCACCCCGGGTGATAAAGCTGAAGCGGACTCCACTGTGTGCCACGGGGCCTCCCCCGCCCGCCTGCCCAGCTGCCAGCCCCGAGGGGGCCCCGCCACCACCCCAAGCGCCCACCTTGGATGTGCGGACTGAGAACAGGCAGGGCAAGACCGATTGAAGGGAGCGCTGGGCGCCAGACACCTGTTGGCCTCCCAGGGCTGCCGACCGGTGATGCACAAGTGACACTGTCGATGCTCTAGAGGCGACAGCGTCATGCTGGCATTCAGGATAATTCCGGGGGAAAGAACCTGGGACGTAAGAGTGGAGGAGGGGAGACTTTATGTGGTTGGGACTACAGTTACTTCTCATTTTCCCAACTTTTAATGATTACTTGTCTACAGACAGTTTGAATTTCCGGTTTTTAATTTTTTTAATGGTTGGTTGGTATTAGGGCGACAAACCAGTACAGCAACATCATCACCAGAGAAGTTGACGTTGTTGCTGAAATAATTGTGGGCTGGAGGCACTTTGTAATGTGTCATAGCAGCCCTGGGGGGGGAGTGGGTCCGGCTGAGATCCTCCTGCTTGGACCAGCCGCGGTGCTGCAGGGCTCTGGGTGGTGGCACAGCCCAGAGGGGCGGAGGGAACGCAGATCTGGGGAGCTCCCCCAAACTTACTCTCAGTCTCCAAGGCAACAGGAGGAGAAAGATGGGGAGGGGCAAGAGATAGAGACCACACTTTGATGTTCACTTAATTAAACTGTTTTCTTTTCCAGACTGGCTTTTCTTTTTATTTCCTTTTTCAAATTTAGACACACACACACACACACACACACACACACACGCACAGATGTCCATTTGTTGTTCCACTTATCTATGCTTTCATTAGTGATCCTGTATGTGCCCTGATGGGATCAGACCAGCAACCTTGGTGTATAGGACAACGCTCTAACCAATCTAGCTACCCAGCCAGGACCTAGATTGGCTTTTTTTACTTTTTCCATTAGCAGGTGTATTTGTATATCACAACAAGGCTTCTTGGAATAAGAACTATAGAGCATATTTTTTTGAAAATGCTTTGAAAAGGAGAACTTAACTTTCTAACTAGAGTTAAGTTTTGTTTTCTAGAACTGACCTTTGAAGAGTCATTCTGATGATACAATATGATCTTTATGCATATAAGATCCACATAACTTGAATTTAATGTTTTTAAGCAGAATCTTTGGGTTAATCCTCTTGTTCACAGCTGTTCAGTCGTGTGTGTTTACTCATCCATGTTGTGTTTTGCAGTTGGGTTGCATATGGCTGCTTCTGTGAGCAGCATGCCTGCATCCGTGTGTTAACAAGTTCACAAAGCGGGTGCTCTCTCCTCAGTGCTTCTCCTTGTAGTTGCATTGTTTTGAGAGAGTAAAGTAACTATTCAAAATGTTACTTTTTACAAAATAAAGTGAAACTTTTCCATAAGAAGTGACATTTTCTATTTCTATACTTATTCTTAAGCCTTGGTGCCCTTTAGTATTTGAAAGCTTGCCAGTTTGTGTGGGTTATCTATTTCTGCTTACAAAATTGCTTTCCTGTGTAGGTAATGTATGAAATAATGAAGCCAATTACAGACAGCCTTTTAAAATAGGGGCTTATTTGGCTGAAAATGGAATATTTAACTGAAGAGGCATGGGTGACATTCCCTTGTAGAATATATAAAATGCGCAGTTCCTTTTAAAAAATACTGTTATAGAGGATCCAGGCATCCCGAAAACCAAAGACCACAGTGAACTTTTGAGAACTTCCAATGAGGGCGTTGTTAGTACTGCTTGAGCTAGGACATACTGAATCGCTGATTCATATAAGAAAATATGATACTACTAATAAACGTGTGATGCTTACTTTATACCTAATAAACATTTATATGGAAAGGAAACATCTTAAAGATTAATCATGGGTGATTCAGTCAATGGCCTTCATTTCTTGGTATCAGGTGGCTTCAGGGATAGGCTACTTAGCACATTAGTCTTTCTAGGAAGAGAGGTTTTGGAATAACTTCTGGGCTGTGGTGTAGCTGATTTTTAAGTGTTTTTTTGATATCGCTTTATGTTGCAGTTTATAAAGTATTTTCATATTTTTTATTTCATCCTGTTCATCAGGAGTCAAAGTCAAATTCAGACTGTTGGAAAAACATGAACAATACGTTATTTGGATGTGGTTCCCTGGAGTGTAGGGTAATTTCACAGAAAAACACATTTTTCCTAACAACCCTACAAACACGAAAGGATTGGTAACTCATCATAACCCATTGTTCTTCCTGGAAAAAATAAAGATTAATAATAGGAAAGCATGCTTTATAAAGAATAATTCAGTATCATTACTTTTCGATGGGGGGGGGGTTTAAGTTTATATAGTAGTTGAATCAGGGGACACAATAGAAATTCTTAATGGTAAGTAGGATAGTAGGGATTGCTCATATAAAAAAAGATCATTGATGATGCTCTTCCAGGTAATCTCTGTTGAACACTGGTTTGCCCCACTTAAAACTGGTTAGTTATATCATGGAGAGCCTACAGCTGGCCATAGGGACCTACCTACTGAAGGATTCGTTTTGTGTATATTTTTAAGCTGTTTTGTTTCAGTATTGCCTTACATTGCCGTTTGTAAAGTAGTGTCATATATTTCATTTCCTCGTGTTCATTATGCTTTTTAGTTTCAGACAACAACATACTACAGCTCTCCTTTCAAGTCCTTAAAGATCAAGACGACGAGCTTTAGCAAAGTTAAGGCTGTAAAATAACGAGAGCCTCCACCCTCCCCCTGGGCTCCCCCTTCCCCACATTTTAGCCCCATAATCTGATTTCTGCAGGATGACACAGCGTCACTGACAATAGGATAAGCTAGAGGGAGATAAAATGTGAATTTGTTTAATATTTAAAGTTTTTGAGCAAAAAATATTAAGAATTGAATGACATGTCTGTCTCTAACTCGACAGGGACCCTGTCTCCCTGTCCCTCTGCTACAAACCAGGCCTTCAGTAAACTTCTGAGCAGTTAGCCCCCCACCCCCACCCGGTTATTGTAGGAAATGTCTCTGGTAGCAGTCAGTCTTCAGGGCGTGGAAACTGACTTCCCACCTGGCAGAGTTTATACCCTCAGAACCAAGTGGGCCTCCTTAATACTGTGGTCATGGCTCATGACCACGTCACTGTTAGTAGTGGCTACAGCCGTTACATGGCTTGTGAAGCTATTTAAGTCAGAGTGGATCACCAGATCCCAGAGGTCGATGGCGGATACTCCCTGGCTTCCGAGAAGGAAGAAGCAGGCTGGCCTCTCCCCGCCATAGACTCCCGCCAGGATTGCTGACGCAAATTTATTTATTTTTTCTCATTCACAGACTGAAACCTATTGCTTTCTCAGCAATCGCTAACATTGAAAAAATGTTGGTTCACTTTCCAGTCTCTGGTTCAACACAATACAATTATTACCAGCTCTACCTTGGCTGTGAACATACAGTCCCATTAGGCTTTACCGGAGAAATTGTTCATAGAACACATTTTGATTTAAATACTGTGTTGGGTATGCAGATTGTCCTGCAAAGGGAAGAACGCTGGCATTCATATGACTGTGAGGTTGCCTGACAAAGGATGGAAGTGCCTGCAATCCCTTTGAGTGACCTTAGTCTGCCTTTGGTGGGAGGCTGGTTAGAGACCAAGTAGAAAGTAGGAACCTAACAATGAAGGGAAAGCTTCTCCTACGGCAAATGGAAAGTTTTTCCAAACGATTCACATGTGTGTTTTCCCACGTTAACGAGGGACTTTCTGACTGTGGACAACAAGGTCATTTCTCCGGGTGCCAGCACTCTCCCTGAAAACTCAGCAAGCTGCTGAGTGGTCAGTGAAGGGTGGCTGAGTGGTCTCTGTGGAGGGCCCAGTGAGTGCAGGCTCTGAGGCGTGTAGCGCAGCCCCAAAAGGAAGCGTCACCAAGAGCAGGCAGAGAGGAACTGGTGTCCAGCTGTTCTCGGAGTTTCGTCTTCACGCGATCTGGTTGGCAGGGCGGCTCAGCGGGCCGGTTCCACCTGAGTCTCGCCAGGGTCCTGAGGGAGACACGTGGTTCGCTTTGTTACAGAAAAACCGCTTTCCCACTGTTTGCATGTTGTGGCCCCAGATAGCCGTGCACTTAAAAAAAATAAAGATAATACTAAAAACAACATGATCGTACTAAATGCACAACTTCGGTTCAACCAAGAAGTGAAACACACAGCAAAATAACACAAGGATGGCATTTCATTTGCAGCGCATGGAAAATGGTTAACAAGCCACGCGCACCCTGTCTGCTGGCTGCATGCTGGCTGCTGGCTGTGGCTAAGACAAATGGAGTCGTGGCAGCATTCTGCCCTACGTGTTTACTCAACAACATTTCATCTCACGTTGCTGCTCAGACTTTTCCTTCTTTCACCCCAAAGCCCTCCTTCCCTTATACAGGGGTCTTCAAACTTTTTAAAGTGGGGGCCAGATCACGGTCCCTCAGAGAGCTGGAGGGCCGGACTATATGAACTACTAATTCCTACTGTAACACCTTGGCTGCGCTCACTGCCCAAAAAACCTGGCGGGCAGGATCAGACTCCCCTGGGGGCTGCATGTGGCCCGCGGGCCGTAGTTTGAAGACCCCTGCACATGTTGCTCCGTTACGGGAATGAGTTTGGGGGCCTGACGCTTAGAAGAGGAACTCCTTTTAAACAGAGAGCTCATTATGGGAAGGAAAAGGTGGTGCATTTGCTTGTGTGGGAAAAAGGCACACAGTGCTTCCTTCTGCCCAGATTTCTTTTTTTAAATATATTTTTTATTTATTTTTTTTACAGAGAGGAAGAGAGAGGGATAGAGAGCTAGAAACATCGACGAGAAAGAAACATCGATCAGCTGCCTCCTGCACACCCCCTACTGGGGATGTGCCCGCAACCAAGGTTACATGCCCTTGACCTGAATCAAACCTGGGACTTTTCAGTCCACAGGCCGATGCTCTATCCACTGAGCCAAACCGGTTTCAGCTGCCCAGATTTGTTAAAACGTTGGACATTCTGTTTCCAGAGCAGCCCTTTCAGGAACTCGGCCCCTAGTTCCCCAGGTTGGAAGGTGTGGGGACTCGGCTTCTATGGGGGCGGTACAAAGAGCCCAAGGACAGGAGAGACTGTCCCTTAGAGCAGCTGTGGGGACCGTCCTGCCCACGGGCTTTTCGAGGCCTGAGAAGCCACGGGTCCGGGTCTGCCAGGGCATTGGGGTGAGTGAATGAAATGTTTAACCAAACACAGCAGGCTGATTTCTAAGCTGATAATTCTGTACGGCCCGAAAATGGTGTTATACTAGCATATATCCCAATGGCCCCGGCAGGAAAAGGTTCCCCACCGTGGTTTAGACTCTCATTGCGGGTTGGACTGTCTGGATCTGGTAACCTGAGCTGAACCCACCAAGAAGCCAGCATCGTGGGGGAAAGGCCACGTGTCCTCGTTCATCCACCCTCTGCTCCCTTTCTCCATTCCCCTGGCTCCCCGCGGCCACTGTTTTCAGCGGAGACACCACTGACATTTGGGCCTGGAAAGTTTCTTATTTGGGGCGGCTGTGCTGTGCACTGGAGGAGGTTGAGCGGCACCTCTGGCTAGTACCCCCCGCCCCAGCTGTCATAATCAAAATGTTTCCAGACTTTTCCAAATGTCAGGGGGGTGGGGGGTAAGGGGTGGGCACAAAATCTATTCCCCCCGAGCCGAGAACCATCGCTGTATTGGGTGATTTAATCTGAGCAACACCACTGCTTCTCCGAATTGGGGTGGTGGCTGAAGAATGGAGCCCGGGAATGGACGGGAGGTAGTGAGAATCCCTGGGGTTTAGTGACTTCATATTTTCTTCTCATAAGATTAGAGCCATTAAATCAGCTCAGGACTTTCAGAAAAATGCTGGGGCAATGTATTAGTCAATCAAGTTATTGTTATTATTAATCATTGTCTTTGCTATTTCGTTGTTTTCTTAGGAAATCTGGGAGCCAGCAACCGGCTCTTCCTCTTTTGCTTCGTTTTTGGCACCTGAGAGCAATCTGGACACCCAGCCCACCAGTGCCCGAATTTTAGGTACAGCCTCTGAAGCAAGTGTGGTACAAAAGTGCCATCAGGCATTTCCTGGACCCTGTCAGAGAATGTCTGCTGGGAAATGAGTCTTACCCTCTGCGGACACAAGAGGGCACTCCACACTGGCAGTGCTGTGAACCAGCAGGAGGGAAGGTGGGAAAGGGGGAAGCACAGGGGGTGTTGCGTTCAGGCACCTCCCCAACTAGCTGCTCTCTCCCTTCTGCTCCCCTTCTCCTCAGTGGCCCTATGAAAAGAATTTTCCAGACCTTTTTTTCTCCCCTGCGGTTAAATCAAGGTTGAGGCTCAAATCTAAGCTCTTAGAGTCAAAATTCCCAAATCTCTTTCTTTGGCAAAAATACGTAAGTCAGTTGTAGTCTGGCAACTTCTCCCAGTCGCCTGGTTGGATGTCGCTTCCCAAAGAATGTTTAATCAGAGCCTCTTTTTACGACGCTGGCAGGACTGAGCTGTTCATGGACTGCGCTTTAAGGCAGATATGGTGTGTTTCTGGTTTCTTCCCCCAAACTCTTGTTTGGCCTTGACTGAGGCTCAGCTGTGTTCTGATCAGTGTTTAACTGTCTGAGCCCAGTAGCATTCAGCCCCGTAGGAGTCTGCACAGCACAGAGCTGGGGGACGCAGGCTCTCATGGGAAATGTAAACGTGGAATGTAACTGGGAACCCAGCAGGGAGTGTTGGCATTCACACATGGAGTCCTGGTACAGCACAGGTGAATTGTGAAGTTATCCCGTATCCCTGGGAATGAAATGTCTTGATCTCTGCTAGGAAATATGTTCAAGAGAGAGGAGTGGGTTCTTCTGGCTATTGTGCATTAAGGAGAGAGATTAGAGTGTGCATAGCCTGTGGATTTTTTTTTTTTTTAAAAGGGGTTTAAAACATTTAAAAATAGTTGTTTTTTTTTTTTTTAATATTGATTTTAGAGAGGAAGGGAGAGAGATAAACATCAGTGAGAGAAACATCTATCAGCTGCCCCTGCACGCTCCCTACTGGGGATTAAGCCTGAAACTCAGGCATGGGCTCTGAATGGGAATTGAACTGTGACCTCCTGGTCAGTTCTCAACCATGGAGGCACGCCAGCCGGGCTGGACTAAATCATTAAAAAAAATATTTTATTGATTTTTTACAGAGAGGAAGAGAGAGAGATAGAGAGTTAGAAACATTGATGAGAGAGAAACATCAATCAGCTGCCTCCTGCACATCCCCTACTGGGGATGTGCCCGCAACCAACATATGTGCCCCTGATCAGAATCGAACCTGGGACTTTTCAGTCCGCAGGTTGACGCTCTATCCACTGAGCCAAACTGTTTCGGCAGGACTAAAACATTTTAAAAGAATGGCAGCCTTGACCCAGATCTCAAGGGTCACACCAATGATTCCACCAGAACAGATGACTACTTAGTAATATAGTATTTCCATGGCTGGCATTGGAACCAAATAATCGAAACCACTGTTTCAAAATGCGAACTAGTAAATGTTCACAAGGTCTACGAGAAAGGCAAAATGCAGAAGAAAACATCGGTCTGAGTGCTCTTTGCATTGTTGATGTTGTTGCTCCTTTGCGGTGAGCTGGGAGCATTCGCTATGTGTTTAGGAATGTGTCTGAACTTTCTTAACCCCGAGGGTAACCTGTGCGAGTGAGTCAGGGCTGGGGGTGGCTGGGTCGGACCCTGCCCAAGGCAGGTGTGCACTCCTGACCTGGCAAATCCCCTTGTTTTTCTGCTGCGAGAATGACTTGACTCATCCTTAGAGCTGGTGCATGTACACTGACACGTGTCAGCGACGAGCCGAGTCCCGCTACACAAAATTGGTGCAAAGCCCTTCCGTCTTGTAACATTTAAACTCAGGGCCTCCGATGGAATAAACGGGAAGGCAGCCCTGGACATTTATCTTTCTTATTTGAACGAACAGCTCTTCCTTCCTTCCTGCAATGTGACTTAACATTTAAAATCCCTATTAAATCTCTGGGTACACCCAGACCTCAGCAAGCCCTCTACAGAGAGCGCAAACATGCTCCCGCACTTGGCAGAGGAAGAGACGGATGCTTGCGTGGTGTGCAGGCCCAACTGATCAGTGGAAGAGAACCAGAAAATGTTAGAGCTCAAAAACAAACATTTGCACTTGAAAGAGGCCAACAAATCTGTGGGCCACGTGCAAGTTTGCTGGGAAGCACTTCCAACTGAGCTGCCCTGCAAAGACAGGGACTTGGGGTTTGGGTCTACCCGCTCCTCTCCCCGCTCCACTCCCTTCTCCCCTCCCCCGCCCTGAATCCATTCTCCCTGCTTGGGGTCTCAGTAGCCCTTCCCTACACAGCCCCATATGCTTCTGGGGAGCTGGCTACACCCCAGCTCCAGGAGGGGAGGCTGAACAGCCTGTGCCAATGAGCACATCTCATTGCTGCCCTCTCCCCTGCTCCCTCCCCCTGGGTGACTGGCTTAGGGACAAGCCTACCAGCCATCTAGGCCCATGAGAGGCAAGGCCTTTGCGGTGACTCCTGTGGAAGACACTTGCTCCACGTGGACGCTGTGGATGGACTGGAGTCTTAGGAGTGAAGTGGCCATTGGCTGCCACTCTGAATACAATGTCAGCCGCAGGTGGTAAGGAGGCCTGAGATCCAGAGCGAGCCCTGGTCAAACTGGACTCCAAACCGACTTGGAACCTGGACATCTCAGCCACTGGACCAGTGTTTATGGAGCTGGGCTCAGCTGAGGTTTACGTGACTGGCATCTAAGGTTCCAACTGGCCTCCCAGAACCTCAGGCGATGGAGTCAGCGCCGTCTCGGTGCCTGCAAGGTGCTGGCAGGGGCCACTGCCGGGCATTGTGCTTCCTTCAGGACACGTGTCCCAAGAGGAGCAGCATGGTCCCGAGCTCTGTGCCACAGCCTCCCGCCTCCCAGGTTTTCTCGAAAGCACTGCACGCACATTCCAGAAGAACTTGGGCCTCAAGAACAGAAACAAGCCAGGGGTCAAATGCAGCATAGTTTAATTTGTTTCAAATAAAGCAATATATGTATATATATATATATAATATAATATATATTTCAGAAAAACACCAGATGTTAAATTCTACAAAAGCGCACGTGTCCTCAGCAGATCATGTTTGTCTGATCGGTAAGACTGGTTTCAACAGCAAACTCTCTAACCACGACCAACCAACGGACGGATGACACCACTGCTACGGCGCCGGCTGTCGGCTGGGCCCTGACCGCTCGCGAGCCACGAGCCACGAGCCACGAGCCACGCAGCCACGTGCCCACCTTCCTAACCGAGGAGCGGGCGCGCCCGGCCAGGCTGCCGCAGCGTCTCCATGAGAAAAAGCATCAACGGGGCAAGCAAAGCCATGGGAGGGATGAAGCAAGCTAGAGCTGATTATGAGGATTTTAGTAAAAACGATTACGAGAGGATGGCGACACGGCCCCGCGGGGCTGGTCTGTTCGGACTGATTCTCTTTTGGCAGCTAACTGGGTCAGCACCTCGAGGCCGGGAGCCAGAACGGAGGGAGGAGGGATCTCCCGTCTCCCCGCTCAGGCCACCAAGGTCACGGCGGGGACCGAGAGGACCGCGGCCTCCGTGGACACTTCTATTCTCGTGGGGCAGAGGTTGCACTGGGACCCCCGGGGGACACTGCCCCGGAACGGCCGGGCCTCGGCGCCGTCGGCCGCGTGCTGCCTCCGCCGGGGCTTGTCCGGATGGGCCGGGGCCTCCGGGGCCTTGGTCCCCAGAGGGGCGTCGGGGTTCTTGGCGCCGCCTTTGTTCTTGGGGCGGAAGCCGTTGTGCGGGGGCCTCCTGTGTTCGTGGCGGCTGTTGCCCTTCACGGTCGGGTCGGCTTCGTGGCCGCCGCCCTGCGACTTGGCGGACGCGTTGAGCCGGTTGTGGTACTGTGGGTTAAACCGTCGTCTTTGGCTGTTGTACGTATTCTACAGGGAAAGGAAAGGAAAGGAGAGGAGAGAGAGGTAGGCGTTAGAGGCTAGCCAACAACGGAGGGCGGCAGCTGACACCGGGGAAACACGTCTCTAAGCCCCAGGATGGCTGATTTACACCCAGAACAGGACAGCATGCCTCTGAGTCAAGCTGATAAAACCCTCGAGTGGGGCGGGAACTGTAAGAGATCAATGGAAGGACTTGTATGCATGCATATAAACATAACCAATGGATATAAGACACTGGGGGGGGGCAGGTGAAGGCATATGCTGGGGGGGGTAGGGGAGGCTGTGGGGAGGTCAAAGGGAGAAAAAGGAGACATATGTACTACTATTTGTAATGCCTCAAAGAATAAAAAAAAACAAAACAAAAAATCAACACAACAATAACCCTTGAGCGTAAGAGAACACCGACTGTTTGTAAATGGAACCCCAAGGAAATGACTGATGTAGAGAGAGAGGTTACAGAAGTACAAGATGGGCAATTTAAGAACCGGGCCAAACAAAGGAAGCTTAAATTAGGGCAGAAGCACAGGCCACATGGGAAGCAGGGCAATTATGACCCTTGATGATGGAAATTTAAGCACAGATTGTATAGACTACATGTATTAATTTTCACTACATTTATGAAGAAAAATGAAAAATTCTATTTGTATTTTTTCTGCTCTAGAACAGTTTTTTTTTTAAAAAAATTTTATTTCAAAATAAATACCCCAGTTCAGAAATGTTATCTTGGATGAACACAAGGATGAAGTGTATCTGATAGTCTTGCTGGGATGGTAATGTGCATTTTTACAGAGGCCATTAGTTCTTTTCCTAAACACTGCCGTTGTCAGCCAACAAGTTTTCAAGGACCGCAGTGCAAAATGCCACACTCAGCTAACGGGCAGACAAGAACACAGGGATGAGCAGAGAGGAAGCAGGGGCCAGCATGTCTGTGGCTGTTGAACAGAAAGAGACTGGAGCTCCTGGAGGCCAGTGAGAGCTCAGGGTGCCGGTCCTTCCCATTGGTCCTCACAGTCACCCTGTACGGTAGTTGCTGGTACTTGTCCACTTCACAGAGGAGGGAGGTACATGTAAGGGGGCTTGCCCGGGCCTTCGGTTAGAAAATGGCGAAGCCATTCCCACTTCCCGTACTCTCTCCTGACAAGGGTCACAGATAGGCTGTTATGTGAATGCAGACTTTTACTGAAAATCAAACTTCTATTCGTGTGCCTGTATGAGTTACAAAGGTACCCCAAGTTCTTAACTGGTGCCGTGTGACTGGGTGGTAGAGGTTTAGGGCAGACCCAGCCCCGATAATTCTGGGCTCAGGGCAAAGGCACAAAGACAGCCCAGCCCCACCTGCCTGGACGATGGGTCTTCTCACCTTTGGTAGGGAGGCACAGAGTTTGGGTAGGCACATCTCCTTGGCCTCGCTCTGTAGGGAGCACCATGGCTGGGGGAGGACCAGGAAGGATTACTATAAAACATGGGACCTTGTTGCTCCGTGGACAGTGTTCTAGCTTAGATATGTAAGTACGTTTCAACTTAAACGAGCCATCGCCTGCAGTGTTTTATTGAAAACAATAAGGACAGTGAGCTGAAAAGTATCTATGTGGACAGCGTTTAACCTGGCCTCTTTCTAAAGAAACCGTGAAAGGGGAATGAAACTATCTCTTAGACCTCTCACCGGGGGTTTCATAATGAGCAGAGAACACAAGCTGGGCAGGTGTATTAGACAACAACGAGGAAAACAGTTCTGATCGTGGCCGCACAGCCGTGCACATGTGAGAGGATCCCTGTTCCAGCCCCATGTTCAAGTTCACGAAGACATTCAGGGCCAGAGAAACGCCCGTCAGTGTCATTGATGAGAATTCTGAAAGACTGAGACCACGAAACCCAACAGGGCACCTGTCGGAAAACCAGCATTCCGGAAATCTTAAATGTCTTTAGAGCAGGCCTGGCTTCTGTGCCATCCAGTCCTCTTTCTTTCTTTCTTTCTTTCTTTCTTTTTAAAAATATATTTCATTGATTTTTTTACAGAGAGGAAGGGAGAGAGATAGTTAGAAACATCGATCAGCTGCCTTTTGCACACCCCCTACTGGGGATGTGCCTGCAACCACGATACATGCCCTTGACCAGTATCAAACCTGGGACCTTTCAGTCTGCAGGCCGATGCTCTATCCACTAAGCCAAACTGGTCAGGACCAGTCCTATTTCTTGTTCCTTCTCTGGTGATAAGAGGCAATCGCTTCTCAAGGACAGTGCAGAAGCAGAAGGAAGACTACCCTTTGGACTCAGTATTTCTGGGGGAAATACTAGATAAGAGTCAATGATGCCATTCTGAAATGCCTTCTCTTTACTGAAGGCCCAAGAGAAGAGAGAGAAGTTTGAACTAACTTTGGCCTCTTACTGATAAACTAAACACAAGCAGGAATTAAAGACTCTGAAGAAACAAATGCCGGATTTCCTCCCTCATTTCCTCCCAAACTGCGCGTCTTGTCCCCACGTCTGCGCGAGTCCCTTCCACCTGAGGGCCAGTCCTGGGGACGGGGGTGGAGGCACTCAGTGAGGGGAGCCGACTCTGGAGGCTCTTTGCTGGTGTGTCAGGCGTGAACAGGCACTTCCCCACACGGAAGGGCCTGTGGCACGCAGACTGGATGCTCCAGGGGAGGCCCTGGGGCCAGCCAGGTGCGGGGAGGCCCAGCTGCTGGGGGTGGGAGGGCCGGGTGGGGCCCCAGGAAGCTCTGAGTCCAGCAGTTGCTGTTTTGTTCCTCTAAGGACCAGTGGTTTCTTCCTGGCCCCGAGGACCAGGGTCTATGGGATCTGAGGCCCACACCGCGCCCCGCTCCAGCCTGTACCTGCTTGCTGGGCTGTGTGGCCTGGTGAGCGCTGTCCGCGGTGCTGGGCAGGCTGCCGGCCGTTTTGGGGTTTGCGGCTTTGCCCTCGGAGGGCTTGTGAGCGGACTTCCTGGCGAAGTTGCTCTGTTTCCCAGAGGCCGCGGTCAGCAGCGGCAGCAGGGAGCTGCAGGGGGCTCTGGACGAATAGTTGTTCTTTGGATGTGTAACTGCAACGAGAAAGCGCGGCGTTATCAGGAGGACACTCCCTGGGACCAGGTCTCCACCTCGGAGCAGGCTGTTCGGATGGGAGAGGCAGTGTATCTGGCTCTGCTTAAGGGAAGTCTGCAAAAGGTCTACACTCATTGACCTTTCCCGTTCTGCTCAGTAAATCTGGAGGATCTACGGATGGGCAGTGGAATCGGGAGACTCCGACTTCAGATCTTGACATTCCCTGTGACTTCTGTCATGTCCTTCCATCATTAAAGCTCCTTGGACCTCACTGTCGCCCCCTGGGGACCGTGCCTGACATGGCAACTCCAGGTTCAAGGGGTACAGGGTGGGTTGGCCAGGGCACACAACTCACTTTCCCCGCAGAGCATGATTTGGGCCTTGAGCTGTTCAATGTCGCAGGAGAAGCGGGCAGCCTTCCCGAGCTCTTCATCATATTTACGCTCGCTGACGAAGTGCTGGAGGCGAGAGAGGAGAGCAGGGGTTAGCGCCACACGACGGGCATGACAGGGGCTCACCGGGCGTCTTTCTGCTCCTGCGCAGCCGCAGCTGGTGTTGGCTGCGAGGACTCCAAGTCATGCTGGCTTGGACCTGCCTGGAGCACGACCACCTTCCTGTCCTGGGACACCTGTGGGCCCCGTCTTCCCCCTGCCTGGCTTGGACAACACGGCGATCCAGGCAAAGTGAGTCTGGAAACTCACCCTTCACTCTCTTGCAGCGTTTTATGTCCCGTTGTAAGTTTTTGGGTCAAGCTCATCTTCCTGATGTGGCCGATGGCCTGCTCAGGTGTTACTATGCCTCAAGAGAAAATATGTGATGCTTTCCTAGACACTCTTCTCTGTTTTCTTGTTTGTTTGTTTGTTTTTTATATTTTTATTGATTTTCAGAGAGAAAGGGAAAGGGAGAGAGAGAGATAGAAACATCCATGATGAGAGAGAATCGTGGATGGGCTGCTTCTGGTACGCCCTTCCTGGGGATCAAGCCCACAACCCAGGCATGTGTCCTGACCCGGAATCGAACCAGTGACCTTCTGGTTCATAGGTCGATGTTCAACCCCTGAGTCTTGCCAGTCGGGCCACCCTTCTCTGTGTTCCTAGGGGACCAGGAAGTCTGAGTAGCTTCCAGTAACTGTCTTGGTAGAATTCCAAGGGCTGTTAGAGGAAGTGGGAAAAAGATTATTTTTCAATTCATTTGAAATGAAGATTTATGTGCAGACGACAGAGTGAGAAATGCAGAAATAGCTACGACTCAGTTCCTCCTGGAGTTTACCAAAGAGTTTACCACGTGGCAAGGGAAACAGACACCACCAACTTCAACATCGGGTGACTGTGGATGTGCTTCAGGAATATAAAAGCGGAAGAAGAAGAAGAAAATAAATAAAAGGAAGAAATTATTTCCCACTGAGGGGAGGGGGAGTTATGTAAGGGAAGCATTTGAGCTGGAACATTAAAAAAAAATGGGCCAAATTCTTAACAGATAATCTCATTTTCAACTGATCACAGTGCTATGAAGTCAGTACTACTATTATCCCTATTTTACATAGAGGGGACTTGAGGCTCTAAGAATCTGTAACTTATCCGAGGTTGCAGGAGTTAGTCTGTTTCAGCCCAAAGCCTGTGTTATTAACCATGTTATGTTCAGGGGGATTCTGACGGGCAGAAACAAAACTCGAGAGATGAATAATTTCAACAGACGAGGAAGCTGGTGACTTCATAGTCCTCACTTCATCCTATATAATAAGAGGCTAATATGCAATTTGTCCCCTCAAGGGGGAATTTAACCAGGAGGCAGGGCCAGCTGTATCCCACTTGTGCATGAATTCGTGCACCTGACCTCTAGTGCTCTAATAAGAGGGAGAGAGAAGTTGGATGTGTAGACACCGGAGCCCAGCTGTGGAGTTGGCTCTGAGGGAAGATCAGACCTGCTCTGGGGCTGTACCTCCCGTGTGAGGGTGGACGGCTAGGCTGGAGGGAGACAGTGGAAGCACAAAGATGAATTTAGGAAGCCATGGCAACTGAGTAGGTGGAGAGCAACCTAGGTCAGAAGAGAAGCTGAGAAAGAAAGACCGACAGCCTCCCAGGACTCTTAGGGTCCTTCTCCTGCTCCTTTTCATGCCCAACCAAAGTAAGGAGACTGGGGGTCACTTGCCTAACCAGTTGCATGCCCAGACGGGCAGACAATCCTACTTATAAAGCCTGTAGCTTCAAAGTACTCTAGTTTCCAAGAAGTAGGTCAGAGGCTGGTATATTTGTGTGTGAGAAGAGAATAAGGGGAAACTTGTAAGTTGTAAATTCCTATTTTATTGTAGATACTTGTGTTTGCCTTTCTGGTAACCATTTCTTCTTCTGGCAACTGTACCCCAATATGGTTTCAAAGACCCACAGTCTTGGAGGGGGGTGGTCTGTCAATCAGACCTCCTGGGCTCAATGGTGGTTGTGACCCACTAGAGGCCGGTCAGCGTCTCTCTCTGGGACTTGAATCGAATGGGGCACAATGGCTGATGGGGCCTCAAGGGGTGTCTGGTGATCACTGCTGCCTAGTTACCCAAACTGCCCAGGCTTCTGCCTCACTGCAGGGAGAGTCTTCAGATCCCACTCTGCGTTGGTGAGCTACACTCACGCTCGTTCCCATTTCACGTGTTCTGGAGGTTAGCCAGGGTTGGGTTCTGCTGCGAACCCCTCAAAGCGAGTGAACACGTACCTGGGGGTGGTGCCCTTAACGAAAGGGCAACTAAGCTAGGCAAGGCCATAGGGGAGAGGTCTCCACACACTGTGTATTCTCTAGAATCCTTACTGCTCCACTGAGTTCACGCTTAGTGTGTTCACATGGTGTATTTATGTACACACACACACACACGTTACATAAGGTGAAGATAACACGCCGTCCCAGCTGTAATTCACATTTGAACACATTGTCTTTAGGCCGGTCCCCACCAGCTGAGAAAACAGCTCCTAACGCCCTCTCTATCAATACCCATTCAACCATATAGTGATTAGAAGGCTCTTCCGCCTCCTGTTCTCGACTTCAGCCCCGCGAAAGGGAGCTGGGTGTGAGACGCCGGGTCCTCAGACAGCAGCTCTACAGGGGCCACACACACACAAACACACACACACACACACACACACACGCACACACACGTGATGGGGTCGGGTCTCGGGCTCAGAGCTCGGGGCCCAGGCTGCGGTCGCTGGGAACTGACCTTGATCTCCGCCCTGAGTTCGGCCAGCTGCATCTCTGCCATCTGACTGGCCAGATCAGTAAGCCGCTTCAGTTCTTCCGCCTTCTTCTGACGAGCAGTCAGGATTTCCACTGCCAAGTGAGAGGGAATGCGTTAGGGCCAGCGATGAAGACACAGGACATGACCCGAGTTCTTGGAGTCCATTCTCCTTCTGCAGAGGGGTCACCGACGTGGGTTTGCGCTGGTGCTCACCACCAACCACCCCGTCCTGGATGTCCTGGCCCACCCACCCCAAACCAACACGATCCCTCTGACTCACTGCACACCCACAGTCTTCTCCATTTCCCTCACTGGCATCTGGTCTCCCTGACTTAATTTGGGCTTTTCAATGTGTGCGTTACTCAGAACAGCTATTTAAAAAAAAAAAAAAAAAAAAAAAAGGACACTTATTGAAATCCTTTATGAATGGCATTACAGAGATAGGAGTCCAGTAAGCCAAACCCGTGCTTCTGGGTGCTGTCCTGTCACAGTCTAACAGCCCCAGCCTTCCTGAACCTTCACACACCCCCGGGGCACCCAGCTGTGTGACTGGAGGATGACATAAAGGGCTCACTCGACTGGATTTCTGGGAGCTACAGATGCCTTTTCTTTTGACGCTCTGCAGACATGTTTCCATTCTGCAATCAGAGGGAAGGTCCAGACCAGAGTGTCCTGTCTTTGTTTTTGGTATCCCCATGGAAACATCTCAAGGGCGAGTCAAAGCCCCTTTGAGCTGGATTGGTGGGCACTCCGAAGCTTCTGCACACGCAGAGGAGACACCGGGGCCTCGCTGGCACCACATTCACACATCTGTCAGATGGACTACGGCTCCAGTAGATGTAGTAACCCACAAGATAACCTGTGTGTGTGTGTGTGTGTGTGTGTGTGTGTGTGTGTGTTTCCCAAAAGATCATGAAACTCAAAAGCAATGAGCACAAACCTACGGGGTGAGATTTAATATGAAGTCTGATCTTTCAACAAGTAGACTTGAAGCTCTCTAATTCAAGCCTCATAAGATATGCCCTCCCTCCTTTGGACAAACATTTTGAGTTGTAAGAAAGGAGAGGCCCATCTAACCAAGATCCTCTGCACACGTCATATCCCATTCCAGGTGGGACGAAGGTCAGCTGCTTCCTTAGCCCCGATTCACAGCACACACGCAGAGCTAAACAAGGTGGCTTCTCACTGTGAGAGTTCTCACTCCGTAAATGTCAAAAAAAAACCTTCAAACCTCCCAGAAGCTCAGAGGCAGTCCAGAGTTAAGAAGACTTCCTGCACATCAGAAGCCGTTCTTCAGACAGAGAAACATTATCTCTTTATGCCGAGATGGCAATAACATAAGAAATCTACAACTAAAGCCTTACCATCTGCCAAACCACTTTAATCATGCGCTAGCTGTTCACGGGGACTCCCCCGCCTCCCGCTTACACCAGGTAGCTGGGCCGAGCGGGTCTAGGCCTGGCGGCCTTTAGGAATACAGGGGATTTCCGTCTGACCATAGACAGCGTATCCCCGCACCATGTCCCAGGTTCCCCAGCCAGGCCAGAGGACACGAAAAGGTGGCCCACTTTCACTTTTGGCTACAGAGCCACACATGTTTGGTTTGGTCAGCACATGACAAGTTAGTTTTTCAAATTTACTGCCCACATTGGAAAACGAGGGGAGCCCGTGTGAGAGCTGATTGCTGGCTTCTCCTCAGTTAACTGGAATTTCTGGCTGCAGCTGAGAGCTTGCTGCCCTTTTCAGGTGGAGCTCGGCGCTCACCGGGCTTGGCCCATCCCTGCCCTGTCGGCCAATGGATGTCACCTGCCCGCCTCTGCCACAGGCATCTTCCGTCACAGCGGAGACTGCACGTGGGGTTATCTGCACCCATAACACCTCGGGGCTGGCACACATGTTGGCTGAATGGACTGAATGAATGAGTCCGTTACTTAAAAGGAATATGCAGAGAGGACAGAGGTTCCTTTTCCACAGGGGCCACCCAACAATGCCTAGGATTCATACCTTTGGTTATGTGTTTGCCAGTATAATTCAACCTACGGACGGGACACGGGGGAATTTATTTTTGAGTGAGAAGATGAAACAAAGTCCTTTCTTCATGCAAAGTCTTAAAAAACTCTGAAGGCCCAGACTTGACAAGCAGCTAGCACAGAATCAGCGGACCCTGAGTGATGACAGTTAAGCAGATCCACATTTCTTCATGAATCGTTTGTGGGACTGGTGACAATTAGGGGCAATTGTTCTTTCTGATTAGGTAGAGCTTGGGCATCCACACCAAACAAAAGATTTTGCAGAAATAGACATAAATGGGCCCTAAAACAGGAATGCAGGTGCAAGGTCACCAAGAGAGTCTTTGTTGACCCTCTTGTAGATGTGCAAGGGAAGGCAAGTTTTGCATCAGCACTTGTTGCGATGAGTTTCACATACAGCCTCATTAACATTTCAAAGCCTTCCATGAGGAGAAAGCCTTAAAACTTGAGATCTAAAGCTAAATGCTTTGCGGGGAGGCGTTTATTTCACCTCAAAAACTTCAATCACACAAGTAAAAAGCAAAAAAACAAAATCAGATCGGATCCTAAAATTCATTGATCCTAAAAATTTAAAATAGAATTACAAGTGTGTTTTGAAAGCACCCTCCTTTGATACGTGTGCGGAGGGGACGGTTCCCACAGCGTTAGGTTTTCCCCGCACGCAGGGCTCGGCTCGGATTGCTTAGGCACCTTTGTGAGCAGCTTCCGGTGTGCTGAAAGCCGTTTTCTCAACAGGATTTACACATTCCTTCAGGGTCCTGACACACACTGGAAGCTTGCTCCTGTTGCCTGGGCCTCGGAACATGCTGAGGGCTTCTTAAATAAAACCCCAAATCGGGGGGAGTGTCCTTGAAACCCTGGGACGCGGGGAGCTGGGGCAGAAGTAGCTCTTCAGGCACAAAGATTCTTTGAAATCCTTTTGTATTTCTGAAAAAATTCTTGTGAATTTTGCATCTCATTTCACGATGTGTCTGTGTTCCTATTAATAGAACATTTTCTTCCCACATCTCTGGCCGACTTGGCCCTCCAGGAGCCTGCCCCTGTGGGCCTTCCGCCCCCTGGTACACGGGCACAGCCTGGGGCCCCCGCCCTGCAGCAGCCTGGTCCCCGCGTCTGCACAGTGTGATACCCCCACACCTCGGGAGGCCACTGGGAAGCCACACGCAGTAACCCTGAGAAGTGGTTAGTACCGCACCTTTAAGAACAGCTCACGACGAATATTATTAATAAAGCGAGATGTATTCATCTAGAAGACACTTGCTCTGCTTGTAATTACCTCAGTGTTCACTGATACTGGGTCCCGCAGCCTACAGACACTGAATGAATTGCAATGGTTTGTTTAACAAATATTAGGAAGTGCCTACAGCCTTCTCATATTGTGTTAGGTGCCATGAGGGATATTAGGAGCTTGTGTTATAATTGAGGGAATATGGTTTCTGCCGTGTGCAGGAACTGAGAAGTACTTGCGAGGCCACAGACAAGCAAGCTCAAGGTGGTGGCTGTGAAGACGGTTCGGTACCCTGAGGGGAGAAGTCTCCCAGCTTCCGTGTGTGGAGAAGACACAGCTGACCCAGGCTTATCACCCGAAGTGCCGCCTGGCCCCTGACCTGCACCGTGCAACCGTCCAGGAGGGGCCGGGCTGCCCTTTGCTAACAGAGCTAAGCGCTTGGCACGGATTTTCTCATTTCACTTTTACAATAGCTATTTGAGATAGATACTATTCTTTTTAATATGTTTTTATTGATTTCAGAGAGGAAGGGAGAGGGAGAGAGAGAGAGAGAGAGAGAGAGAGAGAGAGAGAGAGAGAGAGAGAGAGAGAGAGAGAGAGAGAGAGAGAGAGAGAGATCAATGATGAGAGAATCATTGATGGGCCACTTGCTGCATGCCAGAGAGAGAGAAAGAGAGGGAGGGAGAGAGAGAGATCAATGATGAGAGAATCATTGATCGGCCACTTGCTGCATGCCAGAGAGAGAGAGAGAGAGAGAGAGAGAGAGAGAGAGAGAGAGAGAGAAAGAGAGGGAGGGAGAGAGAGAGATCAATGATGAGAGAATCATTGATCGGCCGCTTGCTGCATGCCAGAGAGAGAGAGAGAGAGAGAGAGAGAGAGAGAGAGAGAAAGAGAGGGAGGGAGAGAGAGAGATCAATGATGAGAGAATCATTGATCGGCTGCTTGCTGCATGCCAGAAAGAGAGAGAGAGAGAGAGAGAGAGAGAGAGAGAGAGAGAGAGAGAGAAGGAGAGAGAAAGAGATCAAGATCAATGATGAGAGAATCATTGATCGGCTGCTTCCTGCATGCCCCGCACTGGAGGTTGAGCCAACAACCTGGGCATGTGCCCTGACTGTGACCTCCTGGTTCGTAGACTCACGCTCAACCGCTGAGCCACCCCAGTTGGGCCTCGATACTAATCTTATTCCTCCCTTTCTAATGTGTAACCACAGAGTTTGAGACATTAACAAAATGGTTCAAGGTCACGCAGCGAGAAATGGTAGAACTGCCTCTGGTGCCTGGGAACCGGCTCCCCCAGCTCTGAGCAGTGGCCTGAGAGCTCCCACAAGCCTCACATGCTCGCACTCGGGGCAGCACGCTGCAAACGTTTCCCGACCGAGTGAGCTGTGAAAATGGGGTGCTCTCCAGAGAGGCTCCCAGTTCCTCAGGTCCGGCACTTCACGTGGTCCCGAGAAGAGGAAGAAGCACATGAAATCGGGGGTACTTTGCTAGCCTCTCAGAGAGTGATGTGCCAGCAGCTTTGTGTTTGGGTTCCAGAGGAGCATCTGTGTCTGTGGCGGCTCTTAGAGTTGTGACCAATTGGGCATGAAACGGAAAAGGGAGGACCAGCTCTACCTGAGACCCAGGAGACATCCCCTCATGTGGAAACCTACTTTTACCGAGGAAACCAACCGGTTGAGGGAGCATAAAACAATGTCTCAGTCAAAGGGATTGTGTGACGACCTGACTATCCCACAGCCTGACCCTGGACCACACTTAGCTTTATTTCATCAAACCTGCTCTCCTTTAGATCCTGGAAGTTTGCTTGTAATTATTTAGGAAAGCTGGGTAAGAAAACTAACGACAGCTATTTTCCATAAAGAGACTACGGACTGATGGACACGGGCCAGGCGAGAAACATGTAAGAAGAATGCAGGATCCGGCCTGATCCTTCATGCTGGTAAAAGAAACGCATTGCCGTCAGAGGTAAAGGCATTTAGCCGAAACTCGGCTGGGGGAGGCAGACTGCCATCTATCTAATTCACGAGATGAAATTTCAGTGAAGATGAAGAAGTTAAAATGCTCAGGAGACAGGCATTGTGAAAGTAAATCCCAGCTTAAAAACATGGCCTCAGGATTCCCTTGAGTGGAGCAGGCTGCAGTCAATGCTAAGGGAAGCTCCTCCCTCCCCCCACCCTGGGTCCACTTGGGCTTGTGTTGGATCTGAAGGTGCAATCTTGTCTCGGCTGGAATTTCCAACCCACGAGCCTAGGCCCATTTGAGACGGCAAGTCTGCCCTCCGGGCTGTCCCGGGACCTCACCGCAGTGGAAAGGTTTAGAAAAGAGTAAGAAGAGAACAAAATAAATCAAACCCAGGGAACAAATATTTTGTGTTAATACTAGGCAAAGTTTTGCAATGATGAAGATTGTCTGAGTGTGTTCATTGTTTAGTGTCTGGCCCATTGGGCAATCTCACTTGTGATTTCAATTTAAAACAAGCAATTCATCTTCTTTGGAGGTGTCACGTAGGCAGGTGTCAGCCAACTGGACTACGTTTGTGAACAGGGCTGGAGCGGGTCAAGAAAAGTTCACTGAGTGCATCTCTGAGTCTGAGCTGCTAATCTTACAAGAGTTGCTGACAAGCTTGGGGCGCTTTGCCCATTAGGTTTGTGAGTTTCCTGGTCAGATGCCTGATGTGCTAAAAAAAAAATAATAAACCAGATATATTAAATTCATAAGTGTTCTTTAAAATAAAGAGGAATTTCAGTTTCAAATGGGACTTGTTTTTTTAGGGAAATTAAATTTGTTGGACTTAGGTTAGTTGAACCTAAAGAAAAAAAAAAAAAATGACCAAGTGAAGAGGACTGTGCGAGTTGTAGAGCAAGATTTGTAAGTTGGGAAGGCTTAAAAGTCATGTTTTAAAGTTTAAGACGAACATTGATGTCATTTTAAATCCAACAACTAGGAGTAGCCCATTATATGCACCAAAGTCCCCCTGGACTTGAAATGGCTCTGCCCACACTTGGTACTTGCCCAGCGCCTATTCTGCACCCGCACAGTGGGTGCTGCCACGCCCCTTCGCACAGGAGGCTCGGAGGTTCCCAGGGGCTAGGTGATGTACTGCCCAAGGTTACGGAGCTCCAGAGCCAGAAAACCGTGTGGATTTCAGGACCCAGCTTGGAATCCCTATCACAGGCAGTCCGTCCTACAGAGAGCTTCCGACTGGGGTGTACTTACTGGCTTCTTCTTTGACTTGGTCCATTTCTGCCATCAAGGAGACTTCCTTGTCAATGATGCTGGGGAGAAAGAAAACAAAAACAAAAGCAAAGAATGCTTAATCAAAGACGAACTTTTAATAAGCACTGGAAGTAAAAGAAAGATTATTTTCATTAACTATTTCCCTGTGACAACGCCAGCGGCACACTCTGCTTTTCTGAGATGAGGCAACGTGGAAGGGACGTGCCCGAGGATGACGCGGGGACATCTGCTGATTTAGTCATTGTCAGCAAGACTAGAAAAAGGCCTTTCAGACTTACAGATGGCGCAGCTTTGAATTTGAATTGGGGAGTATTTTTGCCCCACGAATTACCAAATTCCACAACAATCCTAATATATAAAAAGCCAGGGGTTGCCACGACCCAAACAACCAGATGGACAAACAAACAACAGGCTGAGGACAGTTGGGGGTGACCAGGCCAGAAGGCAGAGGTGGTTAGGGGTGATCAGGCTGGTGGGGGGGGGGGAGCAGTTAGGGGCAATCAGGCAGGCAGGCAGGCAGGCAGGTGAGCAGTTAGGAGCCAGCGGTCCTGGATTATAAGAGGGATGAATGACTGCTGGCTTAGGCCCAATCCCCAAGGGGTCCCAGATTGGAGAGGGTGCAGGCTGGGGTGAGGGGACACTCCCCACCCCCCATGCACCAGGCCTCTAGTATAACACATATTTTAAAATCTGGTGCATGGGTCATGTAGGCTTGTAAGTTCTCAAGGGTCTCTTTGCTTCACTCTCCCAGACTATGGCAGTGGAGGGTGAGGGGAGGGCCATGCACATTGAGAAATTCGGGCTGGGTCAATCCACCCACATGCTCGATCACATGAGTCTATGCCTTCTCATGCCCCCGAGAAAGCGTTTCAAGCATCTTCACAATAACATTGCTCCACTGGGCACGGAAAGGAGTCCTGGACACCGCTTGGGCCTTCAGGAGCGGGAAGAGGCCAGCGGACTACTGGCTGGCGGGTCACGGGAGACTTGCAGGTAACCTGTCCTCCCTCCTCTTCCTCAGTGGTGTGCAGCGGGTGGCCTGGGTTTGGGACGGCTGCACAGGAATATGCCACAGACAGCACTAGAAACAGGGTGAGTCTAGCAAAACCTTCATCCACGTAACAAATATTTGCCGAGTGCCTGCCATGTACCAGGCAAGGGTATGAGTACTGCTGTGAATGAAAATAAAATTACTGCCATCCTTGGGGAGACTACGTTCTTTTGGGAGAGCTGAGAGGAAGAGGCGAGAGGACCTGCTAAAGTTACTGGGAAAGAGTGAGAAACAGAAGAGGAAAGAAAATGCTGATGGCAAGAAGGGGATATTAGGGCTCCCCGACCCTCAACCAAACACAAGGCTTCTGACTGGTCTCCAGGTTTTGAGAGCCCGCAGAGTACACCACGTAAGGAAACGCATGCACGAGGTACAAGACTGGGTGTATCCAGACAGCCTCACAAAGTCCCCACCCCCTGACCCCCTGAGGCCACAGACCATGCAGCCTGCATGTGTTGGGTGAGAAGAGTGTAGGAAAAGCCTCTGCAAATTCTTGGCCAGCTACAGTCATAGCCAGTTTTGTTGATAAAATCTGTTAATATCATTATGCGCGCCCAGAGGGTTTAGGAGATGGACCTCATTAAGCCTGGGGCACAGGACCTCCCCCCAGGTCTGACGCATAGGACACAAAGCTGGGCCCTCACACAACGGTGAGCTCCAGCCTCCGGGCCAGCCACTGGAGGAATGGAGGCTGCACACAAAACACTCTGAATCTGCCTCATGCCCACATGAGGATGTGCAAAAGCCTGTGGAGCTGCCACCAAACCACGCTTCTGTTCCTCTGAGTATTTCACCAAAACATTGTCCTCGGTGTCTTAGTCATTCAAGCACTGCTCTGTGCGACTGCGTCCAGCACTCCCGTGGATACAGGCAGCCAGGAATCTGTGAGTCAGGCCCCTCGTCCGAACCCAGGATCTGAAGGCAAACCAGGGTCGGCTGCTGGCCGGAGAGCTCCCGCTGGCCCTCCCTCAGGCACCGCAAGAGGGGCGCCCGGTCCTTTTCTTGGGCTCTGCTTTCAAGGCCGCAGGCCTGGAGGGAAGAACAGCCGTGGGAGGTGGATTCGGGGCCAGGCCGTGGAGGCCAGCCTGTCCTCTGGTGGCTGCTGCACCAAGCTGAGCGCCAGACCACAGGAAGGGCCAAGAGGAAGACTGTCTGAGCCTCCAGGTGCCCACAGGGCCCGGTGGTGTGGCATCTGGCCGCACCTAAAATTTCACCACTGCCGTTCGCACGTCCTATTCAATCTTACAGACACCGGACAGAGAGACGCTGCAGGGCCGCCTGGTGACAGACAGCTCCGAGGGCGGAACCAGGCCAGATGCTGGGCAAAACCCTAGGAACGAGGAGTTACCAGATGTGAAGGCCGGAGGGAGGGAAGGAGGGAGGGGGAGAGCCTTTGAGAGGAAGGCCATCTGAGAGCCGGTGAATCACAGGAAAGTCACAGACAGTGTCACCAACCACGTGCCCACAGGGAGGCACCAAGGCCACCTGCCTGCTTTCGGGGTACACCTGTGCAGCCATGTCCGCCCTCAGTGACCTCAGAATGAGGGCTGGTCTTGGCCAGCACATCCCGGCGGTGTGCTAGTCCCAGGCCCGTCGAACAGAGCACCAAGGCCTTGCTGGGCGATCTCATGTAAGCGTCCTCGAGGGCAGGTGCCCTGCTCGCTGCTCCCCCTGGGGCCCGGGCACAGGGCCTCGCCCCGGCTGGATGGCATGGTTCTCCCAGCCCTGCCCGCTCCCTCTCATTAAGCCCGAGCACCCCGTCAGGCCTCTGTTTAATCATCGCATCTTCGGGCAAACTCCGCGTGTTTAAGAGCCGTAGGATCTCAGACTATTGTGAGCTGCTCGACAAACACTGCTTGATAGTGATGAATGTAAGGGAAGAAGGCATATTCATTTTCCTGTGGCATCAATAATGAAACTTCTCCTTAATTGGTATATTGTAGCGCTTGCCCATAAATCACGCGTATGCAACGATTTATATAATTTTTGTCTCTGCCGGAATCTAATCATTGGAGACACAAACTTATGAATAAAAAGCGCACCGATATCCACCAAACCACACAGGGTTTGGCTCCGAATCGGAGCAGGTAGTTAATGATTCTGTTCCCAAATTGAGACGGCAATACATTATTGAAATCTGTGCTCTCCCTCTCCACTCATCACCCGAGACTCTGAATGCTGCACATTTCTGCTTTCCGCAGGGGTCGCCGGAGCCGGGCGGACGCACAGAACCTCCCTCTGCTGTCCGGGGGTGGGTACAGTCCCTGAGGTCCCCGACGTCAGCCACGTGGCCGCGTGCTGCCTGCACCGAGCTCCCCTAATGTAAGGTGACCCGACGTTCCGCTTTTGGCGGGGCAGTCCCGATTTTTAACAAATTGTCCCACATCCTGCGGCGTTTTAAAAAAGTCCCAAAAGCTGGACGTCTGGTCACCTTACCCTAAAGCCACGCCGGCCTCCCGGGCTTCCGATGCACCCTTTACCTTCCAAAACACGCCTCCTCGCTTTCCCTAAGCCCTCCGGACAGTAACGTTCTATTCCCTCGCCATAAAAAAGCTTTTATTATCAAAGCAATAAGGTGCGAGGAGAATGAGATTCCCAGGGCGGGGCCTGTGCTGTTACCGGTACAGTTAATCGAGGAGATAAAGTGTCATTTTGTAAGAAAGCCCGCCGTCCCGACTCCTTTCTGTAGAGGGCTCCCCACAACAATAATGAGAAGGGCCGGACAGGCACTGCAGCAGGAGGGAGCGACCCTCTCCTGCCCCGCGGAGGGCGCTTCTAGAACCCGGACGGAGCCCCGGCGGACAGCTGCTTGGGCTGGCAGCTGGGGTGGCCGTGGCAGGCCTCGGCTCTTCCCGGAGGAAGGCGCTGGGACAGGAGCAGCCACATCTGCTGAGCTGGTGGGCAGAACCAGCTGGGAACACCGAGGCACAAACTCGGAATCTCAGAGGGCATGTGAAGACATCCGTGTGCAGCCGCAGCCGAGTTAAATGCTGGGGTTCAGAGGGGCCCCTCCCAACTTGGGGCGTGGGCCGAGGGGTGTCTGCCGAGGGGCTGCAGCGGAGAAATGGCCTGGCCCATCTCATCTCATCTCATCCCACCCCACCCCATCCCCTCCCCTCCCCTCCCATCCCCTCCCCTCCCCTCCCCTCCCTTCCCTCCCCTCCCCTCCCATCCCATCTCCTCTCCCGTTTTGCTTCAGAACCTCCTTGTGAAGGAAGTGCTTCGGGCTGGAGCTTCCTGAACCCGCAGCCAACAAGCAGAGCAGAGCCAGCAGAGCTCCTGGAAGGAGACAGGGAGGAGCCAGAGCCCCGCAGGCTGAGGAAGGCCTGTCCGCCCCCCCCCTCCCCTCCGCCATCGAGGGAAGAGGCTGTGTTCGTTGCTGGGCGAGGGGCTGGGGAACGCTGATGCTGCCTCCGCCTTCTGGCCCCCACCATCTACACACAGCACGCAGGTGGGCGATACTCCACCGCAAGGATCCCTATTGTGTAAAGAACTCCTGTTTCCCTCTCGCTGCACCCTCCTCCTCCCACGGGGCTCCTCCTCACCACTGGGCCAGCGGTGAGCACACCCCGTGTATGTGTGTGAGGAGGAGTGGTGGGGGGTAGGGGAGGAGGGAGCACTGCTCACAGGTTCAGGCACCTACTCCTCTCCCTGAAGCGACAGGACTTCCCCTCCAGGTGTGGGGGGGGAGGGGGTAGAGGGGCAGACAACCCCCCCCCCCGTACACATTGGGGGTGCCCAGGGCCAGGGTGCCCTGTCCAGGCCGTCTCCTCAGGTATTGCCACACGTTCTAGGGCCCAGGGCCAAGCCAGCGAGGGTTCCGCTGACCCATTCCCCGGGCACAGGCGCAGCAGCCCGGGCCAGGTCTCCATTCCCAGGGCAGGACGACGGCAGCCCGGCACGGACAACAGGTGCCTGCACACGGCGCTCTCAAACGCACGCCCTGCCAACCAGGCGGCCTGTCTGGTTTCCGTTATTTTTATCGGAGGCAATAGGACCTGTTCACGTGAGCGCCCCCCAGTCCGCATGCTTTCCTTGGAGGCCCACGATGGCCGGCAGCACAGCCCATGGACATGTCGTCACGCTGTCTGAGGTGCGCTTCCGGGAGGAGACACACGCCGATGTCCCACCAGGACCAACTCCCGACACGCAGGACACACGGAGCCCCTCCGCACAGACACGCCGACTGGGAAACACACACAGGGATCCCCTTTTCTCCTTACAGTTTCTGGGAGTTGCAAAACCACCCTGTGAACTCTGTGAATTCCACACGTTCAGCAGGAAAACCTGTAGTCCTTTACGCACCTCCCTGTAGAATTTTACACGTGATTTTGCTTAGCAGGATTTCTTAGCTTTGCTAATTACTTCTTAGTTTTGCTTCTTTCCACGGTGATCCCTATTCAAGGGAAGCCACTTTCTGGTCTCGGTTTCCATAGCTACAAAAATGGTACGCGTTACCACCATCCCCTTCAGAAAAAACAAAAAACAAAACAAAACAAAACAAAACAAAAAACCCCTAAAACTACTTCCGTGGGAGAGAAAGCAGACTTCTCTCTGCAGGGGTCTCTCGGCACCTGGCCACTCAGGGCCCGAGGGAACAGCCGTGGCTGCTTGGCCCTCCCCCACGCACGCTCCAGGACAGCTTTGCCACACACGCTACACATCCTGTCTGTCCGCTCCCACAGGGCCTGGTACGTGTTTTAGGAAAGAGATCTCCCCCATCCCTCTATCGTGAGTAATGTTCTCCCGGTGACGGTCCCCACTGAATGCATATCCCCGGGCCCCGCACCCGCAGGCTGGGGACTCTGGGAATGAATGGGGCTCTGAGACCCCCTGTGATTCCAACATCTGAGAGGCACCAGCTGGTCACACATTCATCTATCTACTGGAAGGATGAAGGAAGGAAGGGGAGGAGGAGGAGGGAGAGAGAAGGCATGGGAGACAGGCCAGGGGAAGGAGAGCTGGGCTGGTGGCAGCAGTGGCCACTCAGAACCCGGGTCCCTTTGCCTTACTTCTCTCAACACTGAGCAGTAAACTGCAAAAAGTGAAGACACATCCGTATCTCCAGGTTCCCACAGCACGCTCAATAGACAGAGAGAGGAGAAGGAGACAGCCTTCCGAGTGTCCTGGGTTAGGCGGAAAGAAATTTGCCAAATGCTCATCTGGAAGTGAAGAAACCGACTCAGATGGGACTTGTCTCACGTGCAGGCTGGAGGTTTTCTGGAATAATCTAAGAAATGCGTGTCTCGTACCCGAATCTTCACAAACGCCCTAGAAAGTGACAGCAACACTCCTGTTGTGTAGTTGAGTAGATGTGAAGAAACTCAACCATCTTCAGAGCGAGAATATGTGGGGATGGGACTGAAATGCTGTTCTAACTCCACACCTCATGCCTCCAGGTTAAGTTGTTGATAAGCCTTGAACATGTGACTTTTGTGAGAGTCCACTGGCTTACTGAGGACCAAAGGTTTACAGCCACTGGAAAAATAACGTAACATACTCACAAGGAATGTTATTAGAGTAACTTCGGGTGTTTTATATAGTCTTACGATTTGCTGCTGGCCTAGCTACAAACTGCCCAAAACGAGGCCTTGGCCTCACTTCTGTACCCCCATCGAATAAACAGAAATAAACTCCAAGGTCCATTCAGACATTGTGACATGAATAATGTATTTTGCATTTATACTAATATAGAAGAACACATTTGTCTTATTTCCCAGTGACAATGGATTATACTACAAGATTAAAAATAAGACGTACTCTGGGATTGTGAAGATAGAACCATTAGCTCAGTTCCCCTTTTATATTTCCATTCTATAGTGAAACGAACAATTCTTACTCAAGGAGCTTGTTACCAAGCTATGCGATTGGTAGCCTTCATGTGCTGAAAAGGGTCAGAAATCTTTTCAGATTTCAAGCTGAAATTAGGACTAACCGCTTGCTCTCCGGCTCTGAGGGGTGTGTGCGCGCGTGTGTGTCTATTATTCTGAAGGAAGAATAAAAGGAAGAATCCACCCCTGTGGGGTGTGTGTGTGTGTGTGTCTATTATTCTAAAGGAAGGCTGCGCTGAACGGGAAGCCACTTCCCAGCTAAGGGTGTAGCCGGCAGGACGTCTGGCGGTGACTCCCCGTGAGGCTCAGAAAGGCTCCGAGTACGAGGTGCTCTTCCGGCTGGTTTCCTGGGGACGAGGCCGAGGCTGAACAGGCTGGTTCCGGAGTTTTTGTGTTTGTCAATCTGCTCTTCCTTCACGCTGGGCGATTCCCTGAGTCCTCGCAGGGCCCCGGGGGAACATCCAACCCCGAGAGAAAAACCTCGGGGAGGAAAGGAAATAGGAAAAGCGAGCAGCACCTGTTTAGAACGACACGCTCACAAATGGGGCAAGATTGGAAACACGCGGCACCTCGGTGGCTCGCCTAGACGCAGAGGCCCAGGCGCCTGCAGCTCCTCCGTGGCGTGTGATTCTCCTTCCCGCGGCGTCAGCGTGGTCCTGGAGCCGGCTTCTGCTTATGGGGCTGGTGCAGAGTGAGGCAATGCAGCCATGTGGGCATAACTATACTTATTAGCCTCCTTTGCCCCTGCCTCTCGGTATCCTTTGCAGGTGTGTGTTCATTTCTGTCTGGTGTGTTCTTCTGAGATGCGGGCAGGTCAAGAATGCTGGTGTGGGGAAAAGGCATGGGCAGTGCTTTGTACAGGTCACAGGCAGGTGTGCACTTAGGAAGATCACAGGACGAGAAGGAAAGTCCGGTTCATACAGGTTTTGATCGATGGTAAGATTGTATTCATGTCCAGGGCAAAAGGACATAGAGACCTTTTATTAAATGTCTTAAAAAAATACCATAAAAATATAATGCAAAATCTTGATTTTTGTCTTCATGACATGCTTGGCTTAAGGTGTGGGCAATCGCACAGCCATCATCTAACACACGGCTGATGTCAAATGATCCCATAACACTGCCCAGCGGCTGGAAAGGTTCCTGCCCTCAGCTCTTCGGCGGCAATCCCATGACCAACATCCTTGTGGGAGAGGGCGGAGGAAAGCTTTCTTGCTGGACACACACCACTCTGGTCCTGGTGGGGACACTAGCAATACTTACTATTTAGTCACATGGTTTTATGTTTTTGTTTTTTTTAAACTTTTTAAAAAAAATATTATTTTATTGATCTTTTTACAGAGAGGAAGGGAGAGAGATAGAGAGTTAGAAACATCGATGAGGGAGAAACATCGATCAGCTGCCTCCTGCACACCCCCTACTGGGGATGTGCCCGCAACCAAGGTACATGCCCTTGACCGGAATTGAACCTGGGACCTTTCAGTCCACTGAGCCAAACCGGTTAGGGCTCTCTTTTTTTTTAAATGTTTTGTTTTTTTTTTTAATTGATTTCAGAGAGAGAAAGGGAGGGAGAGAGCAAGACAAAAAACATCAACGATGAGAGAAGAATCACTGAGTGGCTGCCTCCTGCATACCCCCTTTTGGGGATTGAGCCTGAAACCCGGACATGTGCCCTGACTGGGAATTGAACAGTGACCTCCTGGTTCATAGGTCTACCGTCAACCACTGGGCCACACCAGCAGGGCTCAGCCACACAGTTTTATGCGGAGTCTCTACTCATCATCCATGCTTCCGTCAACACTCGCCACCTTCGCTGATGATCACCACATCTTTCCTGGGACACAGGACCTGTTCCACCCAATACTCACGTCCCCTCCGTGCACCCACCGCAGTATGCACAGCGCCACCATCCACGCCTCTCCCAGTGAAGGGAGGCGATTAAACGGAGGGCAAGTGTGTGTTCCACATCCGCCGAAGCCTAAGACACACAGAAAGGCCTGCTTCCGTTCGCGTAGGGGAGCACCGGGGCCGGCACCGAGGCTGCCCCGGTCGCTGGCGTGAGAGGAGCTGGACAGATGCCACGTGTGCCCAGGAGCACCGGGCAACCCTGCTGCCTGGCCGGGCAGAGGCCGCAGGGAAGAGCCACGCCCGGACAGAGGCGTTCCCTGCTGTATTCACCGTCACCCGCTTCCGACCCTCACCCGTCCCGGCCCCACTGCGGTGGCCGCGTGGTCTTCCTGCGGAACGAGAAAAAGACTCCAGAGGAGACAGGACGGCCGATGGAAGTGACTGCCTGTCATTAGCCACAGGCGTCCGTTCTCAACGTCTCCCCTTCCTCCTAAGGATGGAGCTGAATTCTATAATGAAAA
This sequence comes from Pipistrellus hanaki, assembly GCF_964339955.1. Classification (NCBI taxonomy): domain Eukaryota; kingdom Metazoa; phylum Chordata; class Mammalia; order Chiroptera; family Vespertilionidae; genus Pipistrellus; species Pipistrellus hanaki. Next base: position 73,098,968 of record NC_140510.1, on the reverse strand, counting down.
ACAGACCAAAGAGCAAAGCCCTCAGTCTTCTCCACTTCCATACAACTGGTTTTCTGGCCTTACGACGACAAAAATGTAATTTGACCTTTACAATGCGTAGCGAGGAGGTTTACATTTAGGGCGATATGGAAAATGAAATCCCTCTTTTGCTGATCCGAGCAGATGTGGTGCCGTGTTACGCTGGGCTTGTACCTGACCAGAGAGGACCGTCCTCCCTCTGGTCTGCAGCGGAGCACAGCGGAGCACTGGGAGGGCAGCTGGGGGCGGGGCGGGCGGGGACTCAGGGTGTGCAGAGGGAGTAACCTGGGCCTCCAGGCCTCCAGCCAGGGCAGAACCGGCAGCAGGGCAGGGCCGAGGGGAAGGTGCCAGAAGACACTTTCCAGGGCGCAGGCTTCCTCGGCATTGTGGATGTCGAGGGAGGGATCATCCTTTGTAATACTGGGGGGAGGGGGGCTGTCCTGTGCATTCTGGAACACCTACAGCGTGCTTCACCTCTGCCTACTAGCGGCCCATGGTGACAATCCCAAGTATCCCCAGACACGCTGTCTCCTGGGAGAATCCACCCGCGGAGAACACTGCTGGGCCCCAGATACACTCGCCCCTTTGCTGGACTCTCAGCCGGAGTTCAGCCACAGACGCACAAGAGAGTCCCCTGGAGCGCTCTCTCTCTCTCTCTCTCTCTCTCTCTCTCTCTCTCTCTCTCTCTCACACACACACACACACACACACGCCCACTGCTGGGTGGACTTCAGACCAGCGACGTCAGCGTCTCGGAGCCCAGGATGGCCGAAGCACCAGGAGTTTTAATCACAGAGCGCACACAGACTTCGGGGTGGAGAGAAGTCCCTGTTAATTTATAGGCACCGTCTCCCAGGCTCTGTTTAGTCACAAAGAGAGAAAAGAAAATCCCCCGGGGCACAGGAAAGCCCCGGCTGGGCTCCCAGCACTGAGTGGGAAGCCGCCAGGGCATTCTCCAAGGAGCAGCTAGAAGTTTGGGGAACCTGGGGGGAAAGCAACCAACGAGGAAGGAGTCTGCGATGTGCTAAACCGGCAGAGAAAAAGGGTGTTATCTGGACTCAGACGGAAGTCGTTCCCAGGCTGTGTCCGCCAAGGGTCTGACCGTATTTGGGGACCAGGAGCAGGGCCCCGGGAATGCAGGTCAGTGGGCTGCAGAGCTGTTCCCTTGGGGTGGGGGTGGGGGTGAGGACTCCCCAAGCTCCCAGCCCAGGAAGAGGACATAGGTGTCACCGTGGAGACACTGGTCAGTGGACCACCAGGGCGGGCTGTGTGTGTGTGCTGGGCTCCGGCCAGAGCTGCCGGCAGACGAGAGGACCCTGTGCAGGGGGATGTGGGGAGGCCCAAGAAGATGGACGGAGCGGAATATGGCCTTTCCCGCCCCGGAGTTTTCACACTCAGAGCTATCCGTCTGCTGGGCGAGTCTCCGTAGATTTGGATAACACTTGTTAACATGCAAATAAGTCACTTTGGAGGGATGACACCTGGGCATCGGAAGGATGACGTTACCAGGGACACAAAAAAGAGAGAGTTCAGGGTGAAAAAGAGAAGGGAAGGGGGATGGGCCCAATGGGAGTTCCACCCTGGAGTTGGTGTGGGGGCAGGAGCCCTGGCCTGCAGGGGCAGTGGGAGGTCCGTGTCCCCCCCCCCCCCCCTCCCCCCCCCCCCCCGCACCTCGCCGAGGGAGGAAGCTCCAAGGTGGAGAAAAGGGGGAGTGGGCAGGGCCCGGGGCCAGCAGAGTGGGGACTCCGGATCCACTTCCCCTTCTCCTTGAGCAGACCTGGCGCTGCTTCAGGAAAAAGTCAATGTGAGTGCAGAGGGGGTCCTGGCCCCTGTGCTCCGGCCTGCTGCGAGGGACCCCCTTCCCATCGGGGCCCGAGCAGCCTCAGCTGCAGTCCCCCCAGCTCCCACTCTCCACCTTCCCCATCCCAGCACACACTCCCCCCCCCTTGCTGTTCATCAGAGTCCCTACAGCTCTGCCGTGGAATGCTGCCTCCCCCAGCACATGGCCGACTATCAGCATCACTCTCCTTCCTCAGCGCTTCACTGCTCATTTTAAGGCTTCACCATCCACATGGACACACACACACACACACACACACACAGGGAGATTTGCGACGGGAAGCTGGACTCGTTCGCACACAGAGCGATTAAATCTGGCAGCTATAATCCCAAGGAATGAATATTTTCCAGTTGTGGTAGGGGGCCAAGCGTGCAGACAAGAAGCCAACTGCTTCATGTTAGTTCCCGATGGGACTTCTCACACAGATGCTCTTGCTGCAACATTCACTTCCTGTCAAGACGCGTGGTGAGAGCGCTAGCCATCCCTGTTCCCCTCTCCAGTTTCCAGTTCCTCCTGGGGGAGCAGCAGGGATCCCTGCAAGGCCCCTGAGCCTGGACAACTGTGTCCAGTCCAAGGCCAACTCTGCCATCAGAATTCAGCAACGCAATGGATTCCTCCCCCCGACGGCATCCAAGGAAGACTGCTCACACGCAGGCTGGGAAAGACAAGCGTGTGGTTCCTCACACTCATACTGTGGGCCCCGCGGTCCTGAGCAGGTGCCAATAGGTGGCTTCTCCCCGCCGCACAGCAGCGCCGTTCCCGTGGCTTCCCGCAGAATTCGGGGGGGATTCAGGCAGGCAGAATGCACCCCCTGAGGCTGGCACGTGGGTAACAGAGTAAACGTCTAGAGTTTGTTTCTAAACTAGACCCAGCGAGCACAGGGGCTGGATCCACGTCGCCCAGGCACCCGGTGAGCTGCCCTCTGTCTCAGAAACAGCACTCTCCAGAACCCTCCAGAGGCCCTGCCCCACAGCAATCCTGAGGTTCCGACCCTGTGACACGGATGGTGCTGCCTCCCAAGTTCTCGCTCGTGTCTATTGTTCACCATTTCATCGCCAACAGCAAAGCTTAATTAAAAAAGCACACACATGTATACTGCCTTCTTCAGTTCTGTGGCCTACTGTTTCCCCAAAGCACCACCGCCCCTAAACCCCTTCTCTCAGACAACGAGGGGGAGGCCCCGTTCAGGCCTGGACCAGAGCCAGCGCCTTTCCGCTTGGCAGAAATGCATGGAAGTGGCTGATTAAAAACCACTTTGGTTTTATGTTTAATTAACATTTACGTTACATTTTGGAGTCATTTTTTTTTTTTTTTTTAAAGGTTAGATCAGAAAACAAGCGGGCGCTTACTCACTGGGTAGCGAGAACATGCAGAACATGGTTGGTGTACACTTTCCCTCTCCGGCTCGGAGGAAAAGGGCTGCTTTGTCCCGAAGGTCACTGTGAAAGGGCAGCGCTGCCTGGCAGAGCTCACTCAGAAGGGAGCTCCCCCCACCCCCCGAGTTTAAAACACAATATGAGTTACAAGCAGAGAAAAGATATACAACTTCCCCCCGGCGCTGGCGCTGACTTCCTGGCCCCAAGCTTTTAGCTCGTCAGGAGTGAAACACTCCGAGAATCTGTTATAAATCTCAAGATGTCCCGTGACCCATGTGATGTTCATTTTACTAAGGAAATAAAGTAAAACAATAAAAAATAAAAGTCCGCCGGGCAGCTGGAGGGGAGAGGTAATCCGAGGTCATGGCTACACTTTGTCAATTAGTGTGTGAGTCACTCCGACGGAAGGTAGAACACGGGCCTCGGAGGAAGGGTTTACTCTAGAATGCCGCACAGAAGGAGAAGACAGAGGGCTTCTCAGAGCAGCCGGCCAATGCCCCCGGACAGTGGGGGGCCAGCTCCGAGCTCCCTCCCCCGCCCACCCGGCCCACAGCCTTTATGCATCCCCTCCGGCTGCTTCATGCCACAACACGGAGACCTTACGGCCCATAAAGCTTACAACGCTGACTCGCTGGCCCTTCACAGGTAGAGTCTGCTGACTTGGGCTCAAGAGAACAGGACTGGAGGTTGAGTGCACTTTAAATATCAGGGTAATGCAGAAACCGGTTTGGCTCAGTGGATAGAGTGTCGGCCTGCGGACTGAAAGGTCCCAGGTTCGATTCTAGTCGGGGGCATATACCTTGGTTGCGGCACATCCCCAGTGGGGGGTGTGCAGGAGGCAGCTGATCGATGATTCTCTCTCATTGATGTTTCTAGCTCTCTATCCCTCTCTCTTCCTCTCTGTAAAAAAATCAATAAAATATATTAGAAAACAAATATTGGGGTAACATAAGGATAGACTGGAAAATGTGAAAGCCAACAAGAATAAGTGTAACATCTTTCGCCTGTGAGCACCTATCCTCTCTAATGGTTTCGGCATATCCTTGGAGTTTGCCTTGAACAAGTAGGTCGAGATCTGATCAAACAGAGGAGTGATCCATGAGGGGCCAGGTGCCGAGACTGGGGGAGCGGAATGGGCTTCTTACTGAAGGGAGACCGACCCGAGGGTTCTCACATTCCCTCAGTTTCTTGTATTATATGTAGCCGATGGTTTACAATTCAAGAATTTACTAGGTTAAGTGTTAAGTGTAACCCTTAGTTTTACACAACTCAACCATTAGCTAAAAAGCACATCGGAGGCCAAAAAAAGGACTTGGAATAGAAAAAATATGCAGAAGACGTGACCAAATTCTAGAACGGTGGGAGGCTGAGGAGATGTGGGTTATGCAAATCGGGGTGCTGAGGGTGTGTTCTCCTTGGCCTGTGTATTTCCGTTCAGGACCCTGCTTTTCCTCTGGGGACCACAGGTCCTCACCTCCCAGTTCATGGGATTCTGGGGGAGCTCGCCCCCCCCCCTCACTGTGGCAGACACGGTCTCCGCCTGGCTGGTGGGGAGACGGTCGCTCTAGCCACAGCGGCTGGTTCAGGGACAGGTACATGACCCCACTAACCCTGCCAATGGGAACGAGCCCCTGGACTTTGGTTCGAACTCCCGGGGACCAGCCCTTGTGGGGTCCGTGAGCCGGAGCTGCCAGGGGCTCTGCTCGGCTGCTCCTCGGAGAGGTCACGCCTGAGAAGGAAGCCAAGAATAAGCAGAACCAGGAGCCTGTGGGAGACAGCGGGAGAGGAAAGGGGAGACAGAGCGAGGAGAAAAGGGAGGGAGCAGTGCAGAGAGAAACAACATGATCTGGGCTTAGGACCAGATTTGCCTGGAGGAGTCTCCTGGTGTTTTCATGCACATCGGCCAGTGAGCTCTGTTTGTCTTTAACCAGTGTGACTTGGGTTTCTCTCACCCAAAACTAAAAGGGTTCCGGCTGATCCCCTGAGAACATTTTCTTCCCGATAAAAACCCCCACCTTTCCTAGCAGGTCCTTCCTCCCGGCCGTGGACACGAGCCACGGAGCAGGACTCAGAGGAGTGCCGCCCGTCGAGCCAGCTACCGAGCCCGGCGGGGCCAGCACCACTCAGCGCCCCATTCAATTCCCATCCTGAGACCTCCCGGTGGGCCCCTCGCTACGTCTGCACGGGATGCTTCTGAGTTTTGTTAAGGGAGCTGTCCTTTTATAAGGACGAGGCTGGAAAGGTCTTCTCTTAGCAGCACGTGTGCTTCTGGCTTCCCCGAGATTTTACAGAAATGCCGCTGGCTGAGGTTTCGCTCTTTGCTGCGCTCCGCCTCATCCACGCACTTTTGGTGCCAACCTCCGACGCCAGTGAACTCCGTGCATCGGGCTTATTTTTACTCAAACACGTTCTCTCCTTTTTCATTCCCAAGATCCAGGCCTCCGCCTGCAGGGCTTCCAAAAAAAAAAAAAAAATCTGCGGAAGAACTGCCCCGCACGCTTCATATACGAAATAAAGAGCGTTCTCCCGCGGGGCTTTTCCCTGCAGAGACGACGGAGCGCCCCGCGCCCCTGCCCCGGCCGCCCGCTCACCAGTTGTGCAGCTCGGCGAAGGCGGCCTTGATCTTCTTCACCGAGCTGTCCACCTCCTCCTTGATCATGACGCGGTACCTGGTCAGGGACACGGTGCAGCGCTGCAGGTCCTTCACCGACTTCTCGATATTCGGGCCTAACGGGAATGTCAAGGGGAAACAAAAAAGTTTGTTTTTTGTTTTTTGATTTGAGCACTTGATCTTTGTGAGCCGAACAATACCAACAAAATCCAACTAACTCACCACCAACACCCCTCCTCCCCGACGCCAAACAGAGATTTTTTTTTTTCCAATGAAAAAAATAAATAAATAAATAGAAAAGTTCTGCATAGAGGTTGCTTGTAACCCAGGGGTTTTTAACATGCAGAGCGGGTGGTTGGTAGGGAGACTGCTGGGATTTCATTGGAATTAACAGGAGAAGTTTTGCATGAGGCTTGCTAGTGGGGCCTCCGGCTGGGCCATTCTGGGCACTCGTGTCTCCTCAGCTCTTGGGAAAAGGTCCTGATCATGTATGTTCCACCACACGGGGCAGTTTCTTGGAGTGGGATGTGTCTAAAGACTGCCTGTGTCTGAACACCGCTCTGCGTGCCGACGCCTGCGGGCTTTCGCAGGAGGAAAGGCCTTAGAGGTGGGGAGAGGTACAAACAGCGAGCGAGGCCGGAGCGGCGGGGCCAGGGACACTGGCCCGGGGCCCATCGGGCCGGGCCGGGCCTGTAATTACAGCAGCCCGTAAGCGGCTCTGTGGGTGCCAATGTCGCCCGATTTCCTGAAACCGTCCCCGGGGCTGACAGATAGTGCAAAGCAAATCGGCAAATTGTGGGTCTCCCAACGAGGGCATGCGTCTTGGAAGAAAGCAATCTCCCTCCAGAAAAGCGACAAAGCGTATCAAACCAGAGCCAAGGAAATCAGATAGAACCGAGGCTGGATGAGAAGAATATTATTTAATCTTCTGGGGATCGGAAAGGAAGTGACGGAGGCCCTTTCACGTGGAGGACCAGCTCTGGGTAAAGGATCTGGCACTAACATTCGCTTCCTGAGACGGGAGGGTAGAAAGCACCTGCAAATGCATCCCTAACCACCAAGAGAAGAATGGTCCCGGGGAGGCAGAGGAGAGGGAGGTGATTCCATTTACACCCTGTGACTGACACGGGCGGAACCACATCTGCCTCTCGGCGTGTGTGGGCCACAGAAAGGAACGCCGTCTCCTGCGCGTCTCCCTTCCTCAAAGCGGCATCTCTGGGCGCGCCCTGCCATCCTGGCCCTTTCCTGGGTGTGACAGAGACGTTGAACCATTTGTGCAAAAGAAACCACTTTACCTCTTTTCTTTGCCAGCTCATCTGGCTTTATTTCGGGATGAGCTGCGGGGACATTGGAATTAACAGGAGAAGTTTTTGCATGAGGCTTGCTTGGGTTACAAGGCTGCTCAGCCGACCACTGCAGGCCCTCTGACCTCTCGGGTGGTCCGTGTATAGGTTTGGGGTTCCCATCTAAGGACAGTTTCTGGTGCAGTGGTCTGTTGCCTTCTGTAAGAAAACACCAAATAATGACGGTGACGGGATCAGCTAGAAACATGGGTGATAAGGTGAGGGGGATGCCACTTTTTTTGTTGTTGTTTGTTTGTTTGTTTCCGCATGGACAATAATGCCTTTCATTGCAAACAGTCGAGAAACTGTTTTAGCAGAGTCCCCAGAAGATTAGAGAATAAATGAGAAACAGGAAGAACTTTGCACTGGGAGTCAGGAGACTTGGGGGGTGTTTGGCTCTGGCAATCCCTCGCAGGGTGACCATCTCGGAGCCTCAGTTTCCTCACGCAGGAAAGCCATGAGGAGGCTCCCATGGGTGCCCCGGGAAGGTTAGGGTGGGCTGTGTGTGTGTGTTTTTCTCACTCAGTAAAGGCTGAGAGGTCTCTGAGCATGATTTCGTATCTAGGCTATAAAATGCAGTCCTCCTGTCTCTAAGATCTACATCAATGTCGCGTGGCATTTTGTTCTGAATTCATGAAGGCGGGAGAGTGATTGGAGGGAGGGCAAGAATGAAGTGACAACAGGTATTACAATCATCTCCTCTAATGTATGGGGGATTAAATCAGGGAGCATCATCATAATATCTCAACCGAATTTAAAAGCCAGGCCGTCAGAGGCTCTCCGGAGCTCCGGTAGCTGCTGTCATAAATTAGCAGCACGTTGCTTTCGGCGTGTTTTAAAGGTAGGCTCCCATTTAGTTATAGCCGGAGTGAATTAAACGGCACCTCCGTGGCCTGGAAAGGAAATGGATCACCCTTAACATCTCACAACCAGAGAGCGCTCCGGGGTGGGAAGAGGGGCAGCGGGTGTGTTTTGGAAGGCCAGGTTCCTGGGGAGAGCTGGGTGTCATGGGGAGGGTGTAGGCTTGGGTCCCTGAGACCCGTGTTCTGATCTTCCCTGGGGAAGATCACAATCCGACGCTGTAGGAAGGACCTCACTTTTCCGGCCGACTGGATTCATACTCATACAGAGAACAGCAGCATCTCGATCCATCCCAGCCCCCTTTCAGACAGCCACCCGCCTCCCTTCTCCACGCCCACAGGGCCTCGTAAAAACGTAGTGTGCGAGGTTTGAGCACAATATTTATGTGTCTGCCCCTTGCCTTGGCCTTGAAGAGGCTGTGACTTCCTTGAAGGCAAATATTAAAATATGACACATTTTGGAAGCCCCAATACTTGTGTCTGGCTCAATAGCTATTAGTAAAATTGTGACTGAATTAAATGATTTCCTAGGAAAGAAAATCACACAAACAATGAAACAAACAAAGCACACACACACACACACCAAAAAACAAAACCAAGTTTCCTGACACCGTCACACACATGATAGAGACCGCATTGGAAAGCGCCAAAGAGTATGGTCTGGGTCCTAGTCGGCTTGGCCTTAGACATCGGCCCATCTGTGAGACGTGTGAATTTGAATCCATCATTCATAACCTACATAGCGAGAAAGCACAGCATATGCCTGACGGGTGGAATAGCGAGTCCTCGTTAACATTTATCTAAAGGGAAACTACAGTTCACAAGGAAACGTGCACAAAGCTAGTAAACAAAGTAAGTACCGAAAACAGCATTTCCTCCAGGAACAGAAACATCTATCAGCACCCCCAGAAGATCAGGATGGACTAGGAATGGAAAGAAGCTCGTACTTCAGAAGGACCTGGGTGGGTGTTTTGCTCTGGGAATCACTTTCAGGGTGACCCTGGGCGAGACACTGAATCTCAGCCAGTCACCTGCCGTAGTGTGCTCACCCGGAAGGGCTCTTAGGGGGCTTCAGTTACACCGAAGTGGAAGCTCACTGTGGGCAGTGGTTGTCAAACTTGCGTGTTCATGGGAACCCCAGAGGTTCCGATTTAGTGGGGGCCCGGGATTCTACCGGCAGGTGATTCCTTTGGGGTGAGGATGGGTGGCACCGCCCACCTGGAGGAAATCTGCTCTGAGAGATGAAAAACTAATTTTTTTTTTAAAAAAGCTAATTTTTTGATGAGCCTATAACTGTTTCGTTAACACTGTGATTAAGTACAGGCTGGTTCCAACTCCCTCCCTCTCTTAAATCATAGTGAAGATTCAGCCTCGATGAAATATTATAAGTTGAGGATCTAATATATATCCAAGTTTGGATAGTGTAGTAAACTAGTCTTATTCTTAAAAATAAGGGGGTCTATAGGATACCTTGATGGAAATAATGACCGGAGGGGAAAAATTATTCTGTTGAATGCAAACGATTTTAAGCTGAAGACGAGATTGCAAATGAGCACAGGCTCATTAACCTAGAGCTGAAAATATTATGTTTGTGTATCAGAGAACTGGTAAGTGGACAATGGCTCGTTTCACCATTCACCCAATGAACATTTATTGAGAAATTTGAGTAGCAGTATTTTATTTATTTTTTTTAGAAGGTCCCAGGAAACTGTCTCAGTTCTGGTGGGATCATTGAACACTGGGATGATCTGAAGTTCTCAGGAACTACCCCTTGCCTTTGCTTTGAAGAGACTGTGACTTCCTCGAGGGCAAATATTAAAATATGACGCGTTTTTGAAGCCCCAGGACTGGTGCTTGTGTCTGGCTCAATAGCTATCTGTAAAATTGTGACTGAATTAAATGATTTCAGATGGGAAAAAAATCATTTTGCGCTGTTTGGTCATTGGCTATACAGATCTGTCTCCAAATGTAGTAGCGAAGTTCTTTCAGATGAAAACTGGTAGAGACTTATTCAGCTATTACAGAATTGGGTTCATCTTGACCGCAAGTTCTGGTATTTCTAACAATTAGGATAAATGGGAGGTCTCCTCTAACATTACAGGCCAGAAATAGCACCAATTCAATTCTCTGACTTTCTGGAATCTACTTGCAAACTTCAATGGACTGTAGCTGATTCAGAGCTGATTCATAACAGTGTCTAATAAGGTAGCCACTGGCACAGGTTGGACACATAAAATGTGGCTGGTCTGAACTGAGATGTGCTATTAAGTATAAAATGTGCACTAAAACTTGAGGACTCAGTACAGAAAAATATCTTTGATAATTTGAAAAAGAATTGATCACACGTCAAAATAACATTCTGGGTATATTAAGTTAGACAAAATATGTTATCCAATTTAATTCGCCTGTTTCTTTTTATTTTTTAAGTGTAGCTACTAGTATTTCTATTTTATGTATTTGTCTTAACAATTTTCTAGATAGGCAACAATGACATCTGAAAATGAAGTCTGACTTCTTTCTTCCAAATCTTGTCCTATTGGACTGGTTAAAAATGCTAGTACAATGTAAAATCACAATCCTCACATTGATTTTGATCTTAGGGAAATTGCATTCAATATTTTATTATTAAGTATGATATTAGCTATAGATTTTTCATGTTTATCAGGAAGTTCCCTTACATGTCTAATTTGCCGGGAGTTTTTATTTTGTCAAGTGATTTTATTTTGTTTCACTTTGAGATAATCCTTTTGTTGTTCTCCTCTGTTTTGTTAATATAGTAAGACACATTGACTCATTTTAAAATGTTAAGCCAATGTTACATCCTTGAGAAAAAGCACACTTGGTCATGATGGACTATAAATATAAATATTATAAATATAAATGCAAAATCATGCTAATATGTTGTTGAGAATTTTGCTTCTTTATTCATGACCAATATCATTCTATAAATTTTTCTTGTGATGACTTTGTCGGATTTTGATAAGGTTATGTTGGCCTCATTAAATGAGTTGAGAAGTGTTCCATTCTTCCCGGGCCTCTTTTTTAAAAATCTTTTCTCTCTGTTCTTCAGTTTGGATAATTTCTTTTGATCTGTCCTAAAGTTCACTGATCCTTTCTTCTTGTCTAAATTGTTGTCAAGTACATCTGATGACTTAAAAAATATTTTTTTTTCAGATACTGTACTTTTAAAAAAATATATCATTATTGATTTCAGAGCAGAAGGGAGAGGAAGAGATAGAAACATCAATGATAAGGGAGAATCATTGATTGGGTGCCTCCTGCATGCCTCCCTCCCCCCCCCCCTCTTACTGGGGATCGAACCCACATCCTGGGCATGTGCCCTTGACCAGAATCAAACCCAGGACCCTTCAGTCCGCAGGCTGACACTCTATTCACTGAGCCAAACCAGCTAGGGCCCAATATTGTAGTTTTTAGTTCTAGAATTTCCATTTCTATATTTCTTTCTGAAAGCCTCCTTCTCTTCACCGTTTATATACATCTCTTTTCCCCCCCTGTATATATATATTTTTAGCATATTTATAAAACTTGTCTGCTGACTAAAATACCTGGGTTATCTATGGGTCTGCTTTTATGATTAATTTTTCTCTTCATTATAGGTCACATTTTCTTGATTCTTCCCATGTACAGTAATTTTTTAAAAGAAAGTATTGATTTTGAGCAAGAGAAAGGGAGAGAAACATTGATGTGAGAGGAAAATCAATTGGTGGCTTCCGAGTGCACCCTGCCTGGGGATCAAACCTCCCACCTTTTGGTGTACAGGATGACACTCTAACCAGCTAAGCCACACTGGCCAGGACCCATGAATAGTAATTTTTAAAATTGGGTATTGAACATTGTAGACAACACATTAAGAAATGTTGGAATTTTTTATTTTCTTCAAAATAGTTTGATTTTGTCCTAATAGGTCATTAAAATACTAGGTCATGTTCCATTCTCTTCATCTGATTTTTTTTTTTTTTTGCCTTGAAGGTAAATATTAGGCATTTTATAGAACAAGTTGGAGAAGAAGAGATTATATGGGGATAGTGGATTGTTTTTTAAAATACCTTCAATTGCCCTGTTTTATACCTCTTCTCAAGTTTGTCCTCCATCTATCTACTGACCCTCAATCTAGAGCTTCTCTGTTTTCTGCTGGGCAGTCATACTCCTCCCTGCCCAAGCTCCCTCGTAATTCTGTGCTGTAGCTTCATCTGTCAATCCTCTTCCACCTCCTTGTCCTTTTCTATTAAGTCAAGTCATCCTTCCCTTTTTATTCACTATTGTAGACTAGAGGCCTGGTACACAAAATTCGTGCACTCAAAGGGGTGGCCTTTGAGCTCAGTCTGCACCCTCTCGCAGTCCGGGAGCCCTCGGGGGATGGCCAACTGATCGTTTAGGCCCGCTCCCCTAAGTTGGACATTCTTAGTGCTGCTGCAGAGGCAGGAGAGGGTCCCGCCACCACTGCTACACTTGCCAGTCATGAGTCCAGCTTCTTGCTGAGCAGTGCTCCCCCTGTGGGAGCACACTGACCACCAGGGGGCATCTCCTGTATTGAGCGTCTGGCCCCTGGTGGCCAGTGCATGTCATAGCAACTGGTCCTTCCACCGTTTGGTCCATTTGCACATTAGCCTTTTATTACATAGGCTTTCTACATCCAAAAAGTCAGTGGAGTTTGTGATCAAGAAGATATAAATTCATGCTTTTATTTTCTTTAAAAAGTTATTGATAGGCATTGCTGAATTATTTTCCCATCAATTGGTGCCCATTTACACTCAGCTGTAAATGCATGCAACTGTTCTCAGAGTTACTTCTTCAATACTGAGGACTTTCAATTTTCCAGTTACTAAAACTTACATAATTTAATTTGTTCTTAACTTGATTTGTTTTACACAGCAAAACATAAAATGGTGGTTGTCATTTTTTGTTAACAGCACCAAAGAAAACAAATGTTCCTGTTGGGAGAAATATATGAACTTGGATTCAAAGATTTTCATGATATATGTACAGCTATGTATGTGCTCAGATTTCCAAGTTTCTGTAAACACTTTATCTTTAGTTTTTACTTTTTAATGAAAGCTTTATGTACTTGTAAGCAAACTGAAATAAGTATACATAAAATTTGAATCTAACCTTAAGAAATGTATTGAATACAGAGTACTTCTAAAGTAAGTACTTTAACCAATTGAGTTAAAATGGTTTTGTAGTCTCCCGTACACATAATTTCAGTAAATCACTTTGTTTGATAATGATTAACTCAGTATATAAATCAAACCACCCCACAAACAAGTGTAGCATCTAAGCCTTAAGGAAAATAGACCAGGAAGAACATTTGGGAAAATTGGACCCTAACATCATCATGTGCTTTAAATGGGGCCTTAGAAATAAAAACCATCCTTGGCATTGCTTTCGACAAGAATAAATCTTGATCTGCCCTTTGTCCGACTTTGGATGCAGGATGAATCTTGATTGCATTATGTAAAAGAGCTCAGTAGCACTATTATTAAAAATTCTGAAGCCCAGAAAAAAAATACTCCAAGGCTTAAAGCCATTCTGTACTAAGTTTAAACCAAACTCCCAAACGACAGAGCTGTCTGCGGATGGGCAGCACTGCCCCACTCGACAGCGCTATATTTACAGCCTGAACATGCTCTGGGTGGCATTTTTCACGGAGGAAGTCACACCAACACCCTCAGCCACCTGTATATCTCTTAAAGCTGACTCCGCCTCCCGGAAAACAATTCTGTTGAAAGCTTTTAAAAAGAGAGATCTTGAATGTCAAGGTGTTATAAAAAGATAAAACACCTGCTGTGCATGTTCACAGCCTGCTGCCCAGCTGGGCGCTCGGGGCAGTTGTGCTTGAGCCAGTTTCATTAACGGATAGCCTGAGAAATGCTTCCCGCTAGCAGAATGGAGAGTTCTTTCAGGCTTCTACTTCGAAACCACGCAAGTACAGAATATCATTATTCGGCGTTGTTATGATTACTTTCCCCCTGGTTGTTCTTTCTTTTTTTAAAATTTATATACTAGAGGCCCGGTGCACGAAATTTGTGCATGGGGGGTGGGTCCCCTCAGCCTAGCCTGCACCCTCTCCAATCCAGGACCCCTCAGGGCATGTCTGACTGCTGGTTTAGGCTTGGGAATTGGAACTAAACTGGCAGTTGGACATTCCTCTCACAATCTGGAGCTGCTAGCTCCTAACTGTTCACTTGCCTGCCTGTCTGATCACCCATAACTGCCTCCCCACCCCCCCCCCCACCCCCATCAGCCTGATCACCCCTAACCACCTCAGCTTGCTGACCTGGTCGCCCCCAACTGCCTCCCCTGCACTGGCCTGGTTGCCCCTCACTGCCCCCCTCTGCCAGCCTGGTCACACCTCACTGCCCCTGCTACTGGCCTGGTCACCCTATGCAGCCTGCTGTTTGGTCATTTGGTTGCCCCTCACCACCCCATCTGCCAGCCCGGTTGCCTCACACAGCCTGCTGTTCAGTCGTTTGGTCGCCCCATTGCCCCCTCCACTGGTCTGGTGACACCATGCAGCCTGCAGTGCGGTGGTCCATCTGGTTGTTTTGGTTGTTAGGGGCCCTGGCTTTTCATATATAGGGACTAGAGGCCCGGTGCACAAAATTTGTGCACTTGGGGGGGGGTGTCTCTCAGCCCGGCCTGTGCCCTCTTGTAGTCTGGGAGCCCTCAGGGGATATCTGACTGCCAGCGTAGGTCCATGCCCCATGGGGAGTGGGCCTAAGCCCACAGGTGGATATCCTTAGCGCTGCTGTGGAGGCAGGAGAGGCTCCTATCACCGCTGTGGGGCTCACCAGTCATGAGCCCGGCTTCTGGTTGAGCAAGGCTCCCTCTGAGGAAGTGCACTGACCACCAGGGGGCAGCTACTGCGTTGAGTGTCTTCCCTGATGGTCAGTGTGTGTCATAGCGACCAGTTGCTCTAGTGTTTGGTCAATTTGCATATTAGCCTTTTATTATACAGGAGAATTTGTTGATTGAATTTATTGGGGTGACATCAGTTAATAACACTGCATAGGTTTCAGGTGTATCATTCTATAACACATCATCTGTGTGCTGTGTGTTCACCACCCCCGCAGGCTTATAGAGACGCTTGGACAGAGAACTCCAGCGGGCACTTAACTTTCAAGGCAGCTCTCCACAGTGAACGGAGGCATTTGCTCTGACGTCGTATACTTGATAGAGTTACCGAAATTGTTTTAGGGAGAAGGTATAAATTATCCGTAAATGAACAAATATACGTGCTAGGCTTTTAGTCTATGATTGATATCAAAGCAGCAACGTGAGTAATTAGATTTTGAAAGTAATTCATGTGAAAGCAATAACAAGCAAAGTTGGGAATCTGCCACTCGATTATTTAATTTCTTTCTCCTGCCCTGACTATAAATCAAAACATTCTCAAAAGAGTAGGCATCGTTAAAGACGGAATTTAAAGAATTCCTGGAAAATCGAGATTCTAGATAGAAACAGGTTGTCGTTGCTGTTTCGCTGGCTTTGAGAAACCACTGTGTGGTCGGGATTACCCCACCTCCAGCCCTAGGAGCAGAGTTGCGAGGCGATGTGTTTAAGTGAGACAAGGAGAGCTCTGTGACCATTGGAACACTTGCTCGTGTGCTGCAGAGTGTGTTGGCTGCTTCAAGCTGCCTCACTGCACCCCTGACGTTGCACGTGGCTCTTCTGCCAGGCTGAGTGCTTCCTGGGCAGGGCCCCTGTCCAGTTCATCTTGGATTTACCAGAGGATAGTGCAGCATCGTATATAGCAGGTGCATGGTGAGTCAAGTTCCCCTACTGTTTCCTGACCCTCCGAGTCCTCTCCGCCGCCTCACATCTATGCACCCACTGCTCCCATGACATCCCTGCATCACTCAGTCGGATGCAGCTCTTCTCTTCCCCAACCATCACATCCTCAGTGTTCCCGCGATCTTCTCTTTAAAGAGACCAGAGTGGGTTCCCGGGAGCCTGGACCACATCACACCCTTCCCAGCACACTTCTTTGCATGTAAGAGGAGCTTTAAAAGTTGCTGATGCACTAGACTCATGGTTTTATAACTAGAAGGACTTTGGGAATAAGTTAGTGTCCTGGATCTCACCGAGGGAACTACCACCACTTAGGAGGCATTTTGAAAAAGTGACAGGACATCTTTAAAACTTATCAAAATAATGTCTGGGGGAGGGGGATACAGGCTGACTTACAATCACAAGAGTCTTGCACAACCAAGAATTGCTTTGTGTCCTAAACTTTCCTTCATCCTTCTAGTCCTTTACACATAAACCCAAGGTTTTTTGGTGTTTTTTTGTTTTTGTTTTTTTTTGCACTGTTTTACTTGGATTTCCAGGACTCAGCTGCCGTGTAAATTAAGAAAAGATTGTACTTTATGGTGTTCAGAACTTTACCAAAAGAATCTCACCATTTAGAAAATCACATGGCCAACCACACCAACAGCCACAGTATTTGAACTGACAACTGCATTTACAGCAGCTGCATTCACTTCCAGATCTGCATATAAAAAAATACTTACTTAGCTCTCAATTCGCATGCCAAAAACAGAGAACCGGTGTCTACAATATCCAGGCATGTCTCACTTCTTGTAGTGCAAAGTGATTCATTATAAGCAGGCGTGAACACCTGGCCATTGTCTTAGGCCTCTATTTTATTGAAATTCTAGGTAGATTATATTACCTATGAAGTTTGGTTTAGGATTTGTTGTAAAAATGAAGCAGGTAGTATTGAGAACCACTGATCCAGTACATTCTAGTACAGATAGAAAGGAAATGGGAGAGTGGAGGTGAAAGGTGTACCCAAGGCCATGCAGCTGACTGAGAAGTGGCCTTTGTAGCTTAGTTAACATCTAGCTTCAGCCCAAATGTTTAACATTCCAGATGCTAGCTAACACCCTGATAGATTACTACGTTTCGTCACATCATAGAAAATACTGCCTTTAAATAACATTTTCTCTTGTCACCAGTTATCCCTCCCTTATCCCAGCAAAGGTGTCTAGAAAGGAAAGGTCTTTTAACTTGGAATGTCCACGTTCCTAATGATCCTAACATTGACCAGACCGGGGTTTCTGACTCAGTGAGGGCTGGACTGAGCATGTGTTCTTTGGCCCGTGGCAGTCCTCTCTTCCCCGTCTTTCCCAAGAAGCCTGACCCGCATGCCCCGAGACCAGCCTCTCCCCTCCATCACCGTCAACAGCAGCCCCGAAGAGGCCAGCAGGTTCCCTCCGCACCTCCTCCTCCGTCTCCCTAAGCGACCTGACTGAACCGTGACTGACCTGAGACCCCCCGGGGAGCCTTGGGAGGCTCCTCCAGTATCGAGATCTTCTTCTCCCGAGGGAGGAGGGCTGGCTTCTCGCCGGCGGAGTCGGTGGACGAGCTATCCTTCTCGCAGCCCCCGCTGGGGCCGTTCTGGGCCTGCAGTGGGGGTGGCGGCCCTGCTTCAGGCTTCTCGGCCTTGTCTTTAGCTTCTTTGTTGCCTTGATGCTGCTTGGACTTGCTTCTTTTTCGTTTATTGTTCTAGAATGAGAAGCGAATGAGAAGATACTATTATTGTAGCTCAGACCCTTGAATTATAAGATGAACCCGACAGACCAAAATAAGGCATCTATAACAATAAAAGGGTAATGTGCTAAGTAGACTGGGAGACCTTCTGGAAATCCTTCCAGACAAAGCCATGGGGTTGGGCTGAAGCAAAGGCAGTTAGGGGTGATCAGGCCAGGAAGGGAGGGCAGGTGGGGTGATCAGGCGGGGAGGGGCAGTTGGGAGTGAGTAGGCTGGTGGGGGGGGGCAGTTGGGGGCAATCAGGCTGCCAAGGGGGGTCATTTGGGGGTGAGCAGGTCAGCAGGCAGAGTGGTTAGGGGCAATTAGGCAGGCAGGCAGGTGAGCAGTTAGGAGCCAGCAGTTCCAGATTGTGAGAGGGATGTCCAACTGCCAGTTTAGGCCCAACCCCACAGTCGGACATCCCCCGAGGGGTCCCAGACTAGAGAGGGTGCAGGCCAGGCTGAGGGAAACCCCTCCCCCACTATGCCACAGTGGGCGGGGACCAAGGCAGAGGCCTGAAGTTCGTGCATCGGGCCTCTAGTTTTATATAAGATGATATATACATACAGTCACAAATATATATACAGACACACATAAACACAGGGTGGGGCAAAAGTAGGTTTACAGTTGTATGTGAAACACACAGAGTTTATTCTTGTCTTGTTATGTATTAAATATATATAATTTCCTGGCTCTTCTAATAGAATGGGTGAAAACACAGCTTTATTTATTTATTTTATTTATTTTTTCACAGAGAGTAAGAGAGAGGGATAGAGAGTTAGAAACATCGATGAGAGAGAATCATCCATCAGCTGCCTCTTGCACACCCCCTACTGGGGAGGTGCCCACAACCAAGGTACATGCCCTTGACCGGAATATAACCTGGGACCTTTCAGTCCGCAGGCCGACGCTCTACCACTGAGCCAAACCGGTTTTGGCGAAAGCACATCTTTATTTACCACCCAACTTAATCGAAGTAAATATCTTGTTTCTTACAATAAGTTGTATCACCTTTCATTTCATAAACATAGTAAACGAAAAGCTTCCTCTGAAAGGGGAACATGGCAGCGATGGCATACTGAGCGAATCAAGAAACCACGTGATTTAACAGTGACCCTGTGACCACGCCCAGAAAGAACTGGAATCAGCCTCGGCGCCCTGGAGAATGGCTCTCCTTTCTTACACAGGCGATGAGGGTGGGGAGGCAAGGAGGACACTGAGGTTTGGTCCTCTGGGGAGGAGAGGAGATGGAGGGAAGGATGGGCAGGAAAAAGGCAGGCAAGTCCTAGCAAGATGAGGATGTGGACGGCAGATCCCCAAAGTCCACGTGGGGTCTGTACGAGGAGCTTTATGAGCCACCATCTTTGTGAACCTAGCTGGTGAAATAGGCACCAGCCCACCAGAGATCCTGTTTGCTACTACGGCCAGGAGGTGCCACACAGCCCCAGGACCCCAAGTCATCCCGCAGGGAGGTGTGTGGCTTACATGCACATGGTAAGCTGGAGCAGACAATGGCTACAGGGTAAGGCCAAATGGACCCGGTCCATCTGGGTTTGGCCTGAGCAGCGGCCCCCAGCCTCTCAGCTGTAGCTGATGGGCTTTACGAGGCTTCCCTACCCTGCACTTCAGACCACCGAAATCCTTCAGACCTGGGTTGTTACAATATGGCGGAGTCTTCCTGCCTCTCCCTAACATGTCCTAATGGTCAACGTACGAAGATGACGCACCTAAGTATGTTGTATGCTTCACTGCTTTGGTTTTGTACTGAGGAACGCCCACTGTTCTTAGCCTTTAGTGTGGCCCAGGCCTCGGCCAATCAGAATGGATGCTGGCCCATCAGGGCCCGGCCTGCCTGCCTGCTGCATCAGTGGGTGCCCACCAAACCTCAGCGGGCTTTGTTCTTTACACACTCAGAAAAGGAATGAGAAGAACAGCCTTCTCTCCTGGATCCTCCCTTTCTCTTTCCCTTTCCCTTTCCCTTTCCCTTTCCCTTTCCCTTTCCTTTCCTTTCCTTTGACCATGCCCCCGAGAAAGCGCTCCCCTAGAGAAGGGAGCTCGCTTGCTCATTCATTCATTCACTGGGTGGCGGCCAAGGCCAGCGGCACCAGGTCCCAGTTCCCGTGGGAGCCCCACAGCGAGGAGGCCGGCCGTGCAGACCCTTTTCCCACGGGCCCACCAGCCGCTAAGGGAAGCTCGGTAATGAGTTGGGTCTGCAGCTGCTGTCTGCTCCTTTTCTCACATCAGAGGCATTCATAGCCAAACCACACTTCTGAAAATTTCCATGGCAGAGTAAATACCGCCTTTCGGTTGCTGGTGAGTCATCTTCATCTCCCACAAACGCTCGGGGAGCTATGATTAAAGATAAGCGGAGACTGTCAAAGATGGTGGCTCCCACAGGCCAGGAAAAAAGCTTGTAATTCCTCCTGTTCTGCATGAAACTAGGGAGAGGAAAAGGGACCAGGGTCACTGCCGTGGTCTCAGGGTTGAATGAGAGCAGTACTGCTTGCTTGTTTGCTTTGGTAAGAACCTGGCTCGCAGGCCTGGGACCGTCCATCCCTCAGGGAGCAGGGCAGTCTGGGCTTTATCTCTGGGGATGCCCAAGACTCAGGCCCTGCTGGCAAACAGTGGCAATGGCAGGGCAGTGACTTTGAAAAGAGCAGACTTGTGATTCACCAAAGAACTTGTCTGCATATATGCATAACCTAGGAACACAGACAATAGGGTGCTGAATGCCTGGAGTGAGGCCGGGGGCAGGAGGAGCAGGCTAGAAGGGATCAACAGAGGAAAAAGGGGGATAGATGTAATACTTTCAACAATAAAGATTTATTTATTATTATTTTTTTTAAAATATATTTTATTGATTTTTTACAGAGAGGAAGGGAGAGGGATAGAGATCTAGAAACATTGATGAGAGAGAAACATCGACCAGCTGCCTCCTGCACACCTCCTACTGGGAATGTGCCCGCAACCAAGGTACATGCCCTTGACTGGTATTGAACCTGGGACCCTTCAGTTGGCAGGCCGATGCTCTATCCACTGAGCCAAACCAATTAGGGCTAAAGATTTATTTATTTATTTATTTATTTTTAAAATATATTTTTATTGATTTTTTTAACAAAGAGAAAGGGAGAGGGATAGAGAGACAGAAACATCGATGAGAGAGCAACATCGACCAGCTGCCTCCTGCACAGCCCCCACTGGGGATGTGCCCGCAACCAAGGTACATGCCCTCGACTGGAATCGAACCTGGGACCTTTCAGTCCGCAGGCCGACGCTCTATCCACCGAGCCAAACTGGTTTCGGCAAAAGATTTATTTTTTAAAAAGAAAAGAGCAGACTTCTTGTGAAGGCTGTGAAGCAGGTTACAGGCGCAGAACCAGGAGCGAGTGAGCATGCTCACAAGATGAGGAGGGCGAGGTGGAGCCAGAGACCAGTGTGTGCACGCATGCCTCCGCGTGTCCACAGTCACTCTTGCTGACTAGACAAGAAGGCAAAGCCATGTCCTAGTGAAAGGGGCCGACTAAAACCTCCCCTCTGTTTTCCAGGAGGAGTCTGCTCGAGTTCTCAAAAAAAAAAAAAAAATGTCCCTTACTATGATTTTAAAGTATTTTCTCTTTTCTCTTAAAGAAGAAAACCTAGCTTAGAACTCAGCAAAAAGGTATCTCAGCGCAGCTTTGAACAGATTCTTTCAGTTGGAAAAACATGTGAAAATAGATTTAGAGCATTTCCAAGCGTCTTTGAAACACTCCTAATCCTCTCGGTGCCACAGGATCTGCTCAGGCAAGTTAATGTCTTAAATCCTTTGAATTCTCAGGCGAGGCTCCCCCTAATACTTAAAAAGAAAACCTGGAGCTTGTGAAGCACAGGCTGGCGGCTAGAACACCGGACAGAAAACAGCGGCCTTGGAGGGCAGGGTGGCTGGGAAGGGAGGGGAGTCATGGATGTGCAAGCTTTCTGGTTGAAAGAAGCATTATCATATTTGAAAGAAGCATAAAATTGGCAGCCTTGTGAAAATGATAACAACCATAAAAGTTTTGATTGAAGATGTTACTAATTTACAATCAATATTAATCTTACCTTCTTTTTTCCTGTCATATTCCATTCTTTTAGAACTTGGATTGCGCTGCCTAGACAAAGACAAAGGGCCTTTAATGCGTATTCACATAATAAAACATCGCACAAAATTCATCTCGGTCTTTTCATCTCGGTAGCAATTCCCCCCCCCCTTCCCCCCCCCCAGCTTTTTCATTTGTTTTGATACGTCCTACCTTAATAAAAATGCCAGTTTCGTGTTTTACTTCCAGATTTTCATTTAATTCACCGCATGATCTTGGTTTTATCAAAACATTAAGCCCTACTACATGAAGCTTATTTTTCTTGGTCATTATGCTGTCTTAGGGAAAATGAAATACATCTTGAGAATTTTCTGCTAGCTGTGTTGCCGTAAGTAGAATTAAAATTATTCTGTTGGATAGATGTGTCGAAAGGCCTCTAACCTTCCGGGCCAAAGGTGGGGTTTTGAGTGTTATTGACCATGTGAATCACGGGTTTTTGTTTGGCCATTCCTGCTCTTTTCCCTGCCTTGACTGTGTTCACGGTTTGCAGGGTGACAGGCCAGACCAGCTGATGTGAGCTTTGCGCTCATCCGGGGGAAAGGTAGGGGGTGATCTTTGCCAGGCGCCCACTTTGAAACAGAAGTTCATCAAATGACAACAGTGCCAGGCTCTGTCAATGCCACTCACACATGTGGAACCACTCAGGCTCAGAGGAAAAGCCTACCCTGGTATGTTACACAACCTTGTTGTTTGTATGTATATATGTATGTATGTATGTATGTATGCATGTATTAATCTTTTGCTCAAGTAAATGCTTCCACCTATTCTAGCAAAGTTCTTCCCCTCATTCCAGCTGAGCTGGGGGGTAATTTCAACAATAACTTATTGGTAATGAGTGCATTAGCTTTCTTCATATTAAGCAGTTACTTCTCCAAGAGTAAGCATTCTCATACAATCTCATTTCACTGTAGTAGTTCTCTGCAAGGAGTGTGTTGGCCAAACAAAGATAAACTTGAGCTTGGGCTTTGTAAGAAATTTCAAATTAGCCGGGTCCCAGTTATGGAGTCTGCTGGCACTGTTGGGTAAGCAGAGGCGGCGTTGCTTTGACTAATGTTCAGACGGGCTAATTAGTCCTGTCTACTCAATGTTTCTGACTCAGCGGCCCTCACAGGCTTTTTTGAGTTACTTGTACTTGAAATAATAACGCTGCACTTAAAAGTGCACCACAGTTCAGACTTTCTGTTAACTGGCCTGGCCTTCCTCCGATTTTCCCGAAGAACTAATGCTTCACAGATTTCCCTCTTGAAGAACTTGAGGAAGACCCTTTCATTGGGTTTCTGGGTAAGTCTCACCAGCGGTGGCCCTCACTCCTAGATAAGCTTCAGGTTTTTAAATAACATTTTTTAAAATGTCAAAAGACTGCCCTTTTTAAGCAGAGGAAGGAAGTAAATTGCTTCCTGCTTTTTCAATGGCAATACTCAATCCTTCCTCTGGTTTTCATATTTTGACATAAATTCTACTCGCCGTATTTAAAAAAAAAAAAAAAAAAAAAAAAGAGCTTCTGGAGGGTAATTCTGAAGAAGAAGTAACCATGTTTGCAGGGGATTGTGAAACTGTCACTGTTAAAGTTTAATTACACTGAAAATGCTTGGGGTTTCCTGGGCCACTCGGAAGGAGCGCTGTTAATATGCCACGTAAGTGGTTGCTGACACGTAGTTTTGATTCCCCGTGGCTTTTAAACAAGCTGTGTGATGGGTCCCCAGCCACAGCGGCACGGGCTCCTCAGCCATCGGTGAGGGTTTTATTTAATGAGACCGCGACCCGGACAAGGAGAGCATTCCAGGAAGGACCAGCAAGGTGCTCTCTGTCAACACCCCGGGCTCCGGCCGTGACTAGTCACCAGCGTCCGCGCGCTTCCTCGGGGTCACTCTAGTGAAACCTTCACTGTGGGCCACAAGCCCGTGGGGGAGGGGACAGTCGCCCTAACCCTTTCCCGAGGCTCCGGTTCCATTCGAGCGATGCTGCCAGGGGAAACCCGAACAGTGTGTCTGAGCCAGGATGTGTGTGGCTCCAACATTTTCTTTTTAATAAATTTAAAACACACACACACACACACACACACACACACGTAATTATTGATTTCAGAGAGAAAGGGAGAGGGAGAGAGAGATAGAAACATCAATGATGGGAGAGCATCATTGAAGGCTGCCTACTGGGAATTGAGCCTGGCAACCTGGGCATGTGCCCTTGACCAGAACAGAACCCAGGACCCTTCATTCCTCCGGCCGATGCTCTATCCACTGAGCTACACTGGCTAGGGCCCAACGTTTTCTTTTTGAAGACACATTGGCCTGGAAGCCACAACGCCTGGTTAATATGGCGCTCTCTACTATTTGTTGTTGGTGGTTACAGATTCCCTATCTGCTGGTCCCTGAATCAGGGAAAAGCAGGAAAGCTGTGCACTGTGGGTCTGCCTGCAGGTCTATTTTGAATGATAATCATTTTTAAATTCAATTAGGACCTTAGACCTTGGCTGCCTACATCAGAGTGCGAGCCTGTTGCCTGGTTCCAAGACCTTGTCTGAAAGGCAATTCTACTGGTCGGAACTTCGGACAATTATTCTATTCTGAGGAAAATGAGCAGGTCACAGTATCCTAAACAAGCAGTGCAAATAGGATGTGGTTGAGAGGCGCACTAAGTCTTCCCTGACCTCATCCTTCAGATTACGGTGAGCCAGTCCGTATTGACAAAACAGAGGCTGACACGGGACCAGAGGCCTGTGACAGCCAAGGGCGGGCCTGCGATCTCTGTTCATCTGGGAAACGTATTTCCTGTGATTAGGAGAAGAGCGTGTCCTAGTCTGCAGATCTAACGCAGTAGGCGATACACTTACAGGAAAAAACATCCCGAGACTTGAGATTCTATAACATCACTGGCAATGGGCTTTCTAAAAGACAATTAAAAAAAAAAAAAAAGGCAAAAAGGTTCTAGAAATAGAGGAGATGAACTGATATTCCAATTAATTAGGCAAATTCAAAATAAAAAAGTAAGGCGATCAAAGAATAAACCAGTCCCCTCGGATCCTAAAGCATCACCCTCAAGGATTCCAGTCGTAGAGCCAAGGAGAAAGACAACGCCCCAGGTCGGAGCGAGTCCTTCCCCTCCAGGCACAGGACACCGTCAGATGAAGCGCGTGTTCAGTAACAAACACGAATGACTGGCAGCAGTGGCATTACAGCAGCACTACAGGAATCCTTTAGGAAACACTTAGAAAACATCTGTAGTGTTTTCCCACTGGTAACGATGGAAGAAACGCTAAGTTGTGTTCTTGTTGGGTATGTCTGTGTGTCTCCCAACATGCCTGTTCTCATGAGAAAGCATCAGTGACGAGTGGGTATTCAGGGCACTTAGGAGCCCGTGTGGAAGCCCCGGGCACACAGCTCTGACGTCCCCGGCCCGGCCGCACTCACCGTCCACGAAGGCCTGCACGGCCTTGTCCACGTTGAAGTCAAACTGCTGCAGCACCAGCACGATCTCGTTGTTGCTCTTGTTGGGAACCACAGAGCGGACCGCATAGATCTGGGAGGGGAGGAGGGGGGAGGAAGGGAAGCGATTTAAACATCTCCCACTCGGGGATCTCTCATCGGACGCAATGGCAGGTGTGGGAAAGGCCTGGGCCCTCAGCCTGTGCAGGCGTTCCGGCCAGCGGGAGCGCACCCTGCAACCACCCGGACACCCGGTGCTGTGCCCACATGTCTTACAACGGTCCCTTTGTTGGGACTCCAACGGCGAGTGTGAAAAGCCAGCTACCCTCCCCGGGGCTCCAGATGCACACCGATGTGTGTGCGGGGGGATATGGATGTGCTCTGTCCGGGCTCTCCCTTCCCTGGCTCCAGGGGGTCTCTGGGCCTCGTGGACTCAGGGTCTCCACTCCGCACAGTGGAAACTGTCACCCCGAGGCCACCGGTGTGCTGGGAACTCCACCGCGGTTTACAGAGACGGAGAAACGTGGGCATTGCGTTGTTCGAAATGGCAGTCTTAGCCACAGGGCAGAAAATGCTCCCAAACACACGTGTGAAAACCAAGCATTTCCAACACAGCAAATACATACGTGAGAGCAAAGGAGTGCATGAGATTAGGCTGACAGTCAATTTTTAATGGCCTGTATGTATTTCTTAGTCAAAAATAGTCTGGCTTAGCAGGACTGATCTCTACCTCCCCGGCAATTGCCATGGGGTGCTCTATCCACGTTAGCAAAGCCTGGCTCCCCAGCTTCCTGTCAAGGAGATTACTGCAGCTGCTACGGACAAATACGAGGGTGCTGCCTGGTGCCAAGGTAAGTGGCATCAAAGGGGTGACCGAGGCACAATCTTCAGTGTTTACATCCATGGTGTGACCAGTTGAGTCTGTGAGTTGCCTGCAGTTCACTGTAATCAGATTCATGGCTTATGGGTTGTATGGGTATGGAGGTAATGTGGCTCCATTGACTAGAACATTTAGTTATTATGTTAGGAAACAGGTAGCCTTCTCCGTACAGAGCTGTACATATGAGAATTTAGATTATAGAGGCTCTGACACTACAGATCAGAAAGCTGGATTTGAATCTTAACACTCAAAACCGCTGACTCTGTGGTGTTTACTGAGGACTCCTACAACATATGTATTTGCATATGTGATTCAAGATTTCTCTGTGGTTTTTTTTTCTATTCTCACACTTTATGGTTCTTAGTTTTTCTAGCCTCTGTATTGAAAAACAGTAACTGCTTCAAATCTAAGTTGTTTTTTTTCTCTCTTTTAAAAAATCCATTCAGTGACTATTTTTTGAATGTCTGTTGTGTGACAAGGCATCAAACTTCCTGGAACTTACAGTCTAGAGAGAAATGTACACACTCATCAGATGATCACACAAACATATGCCAGCACACGGTGATAAAATCCATAAAATCTTATGACAGGAAGACATGCATGCCTTTATGCAGGTATGCAGAGATGTGAAGTGAGAAGAGATGATGGGAGGTAAGGGGAAAGGCATTTTAGGCAGAGGGGCCAGCATGAATGAGAAGTAAGGTGCAGATGAGGAGAGTGGCTGGAGGTAACTTAGGAGGGAGGCAAAGGGTGGGGCTTTTAGAGGGTAAGATAGGCCAGAGATGGCAGGGACCAGACCATGTAGGGCCCACGGGGCTGTGCAAAGGATGCAGGTCTTCTGAGCATCCCTCAAGGATGCTGACAGGACCTTCTATTAAGTTGTTCTTACTCATTGATTGTGTTAAAAAAAAGATAACTCTCTCTCTCTCTCTCTCTATATATATATATATATATATATATATATATATATATCTGTGTGTGTGTGTGTGTGTTATGTTCTGCCGTCTCTCCTCTGCAGAACATAATACACTGTGTTTGTTGGGTTAAAGCAAAACACAATATCAACCATGGCTCATAGACACTTCCTTTTCAGATGTTTATACAACAACCATGGTCACATATAGAAAATTTATATGTAAATGCAAGTTAAGGTGTTGATTTTATATACTTATATATTGCAAAAACGATTACCACTACAGCATTAGCTAGCATCTCCATCTCATCACATAATTACCATTTATTTTTGTGGTGAGAACATTTAAGATCTACTTTCAACTTTCAAATACAAGATACAGTATTATTAGATACAATCACCATGTTGTACATGAGATCCCCAGACCTTGTTAAATCTTATAACTGGAAGTTTGTACCCCTTGGCCAATATCTTCCCATTTCCCCCTCTTTTTAAAAGAAGTTAAGATGAGGAGAAAAACAAGAACAAACCTACATCCAATCCAGGGAAGTCATTATCAGCGTGTGCCCAACTAGAACTACAGTGGCCCCGTATTTACCAGAGCCTTGGATATCTAAACATTACATGCGACCCTTCTAACGTAGTTCTTTAAAATAAAATTCCAGCATTTCAACCCACTCTAGTTGGTTAGCATTACACAGAATTTCTTAATAATCACCATTATTATTACCACTTCAGCCATGCTCTTCTAAATAATACAATGCTTAGTTATTAATGACATTAACTACATTATACCTGGGTTTGAACTTAGATTTGGATTTTTCTAAATAAATATTGTAAAGTTATTTTTTCTTTCATTTGATTTTCTCCATACCACTTTCTTTTCTCTAGCTTACTTTAGTGTATGAATACAGAATAATACATGTAACATACAAAGATGTGTTAAGTGTGTACATTATTGGCTTTCGGTCAGCAGTAGGCTTATTAGTAGTTACATTTTTGGGGAGTCAAACGTTACCCTCCAATTCTTGACTGTGCGGGGAAGAGGGAGGGGCATGCCAGTAACCCACTACCCTTGCGTTGTTCCAGGGTCATCAGTAGTATCATTAGACCAGAGTTCTCAACCCCCCTACACAGCTGTGTGATCAGTAAAGACCCACAATCCTTTATAATAAAAGCCTAATATGCAAATTGACCAAACGGCAGAGCAACCACTTGCTATGACATGCACTGACCACCAGGGGGCAGATGCTCAATGTAAGAGCTGCCCCTAGACCGCAGGCCCCAGACCAGCCAAGGTGGGTACCAGCGGGGGGTGGGGAGGGAGGATGGGGGGGGCATTGTCCCACTGATCGCTGGCGAGGCCTAGGGACCCTACCCATGTACGAATTCCATGCGCCAGGCCTCTAGCTATGGAATAAGTATAACTAACGGTTCTACCTGTTTCCAGTCTCTCCCCTACAGAACATAATACACTGTGTCAGGTTAAAGCAAAACACAGTATCACCCATGGCTCATAGACACTTCCTTTTTAGATGTTTATACAACAACCACCATAGTTGGATATAGAAAACATCCATCTGGTCATCTTACACATCCTAGCTCTGAACGTATCCTTAGAACATTATCAACAACGGAATTCTGACAGCAAATCTAACTGTGAATATTGCATATGAATCCCAGAGGAAGACACTTCACCTCGGCGGGAATATCAAGTTTTTTAAAAAGTAAGAGAAAGAGGGAAACAATAGCTTCTGCTTATTCTTGGATATCCTGTGGTGACATCGAATTCCAGTGAGATTCTGGGCCACACCGTTTCTGCTTTCATCACTGAACTCTGTGGATGTGAAGGGCGTGGTGTCGTCCCACCACCTTCTTATTCATAGTCACTACCCTTACTTTCCTGAGAAAACAATGGTGAGAAAGATGGTGAAACCGTGTGCACACACACGTGCGCATAAAAACACAGGAACCCCACAGCATCACTAAGAGGCAGTCCCATCCTAAGGCTCTAAACGGGCAGCGGCTGATGTGCCTGCTGCTGCAGCTTCACACCCAAGCCCACTGCTCGGAGCTGCACTCCTCTGCATCCCTCTGGGGTACTGATGCCATAAATCAGTGGGCCCGGCGGGGCCGCCAGGCACCCGGCCAGCCAGGCAGCCAGCGGGCGCAGGCTGACAATCAGGAGCCCTTATTAGCAATTGGCTTAGCAACCGCCTTGCCTTTCCCAAATCACGTTCCCCTGCTTTAGAAACTGGCCCTTTGCACCTCAAAAGTGGTTATGGTTTCGCCTTCAGCGTGTTAAGCTCCCCTTCCCTCCTCTCTCTGGGGCTTCCTATCTGGCCGGGCAGGTTTTGGCCCGTTCTGCCTCAGGCCCGCCTGCTGGCATCGCGCCCTCACCAAGCAGAGGCTGGGCTTCCATAGCCTTTCCACTGCAGCTTCCTACCTTCCCCTCCCTCCTCTGGACCCCGTGGTCCGGTGTTAGAGCTGCTAGCAGCTTCCTCCTTCACACTGTGCACTTTGTGAGCCTGTCTGGGATGGCTCCTTAGAAATCCTTCCGCCTCGCCCATGAGTCATTGAGACTGTGCCTGGGTTTCAGAGATGGGTCAGACCCGTGTTCAGTCTACCCGCACAGCGGTGTGATCAGTAAAGACCCAGCATGATCACATAAACATAAACCCCACTCCCTCTGCTCCAGGCTCTCCCCACAAATCCACCCCCTCCCCCCTCGCTGCCAGACGGCTCTGCCCAGAGCAGAACGGCGGCCCTTCACCACCTTCCTTCCTGAGAACGAAGCCAGTCTCTACCACCTGGCACTCGGGGCCATGAGCAGCGGGGCTCCAACCTGCTCTCCCAGCGCCCCTCCTGCTCTGCCCTTTACGGACAAGCACAGCCCAGTGCTGGCCTCCCACCCCCACTGCTGTGCATTCTGCCTCTGACCTGAGCTGTGTGTGTTTGTCTGAACCTTACATTCCAGCTGAAATGCCATGTGTCCCATGAAGTCCTCCTCCCCATCCCTTTCAGAGGTCATCCCTGCTGCCTTTCAATTCCCACAGCCCTGAGCAGTAGGTCTCTCTCTCTCTCTCTCTCTCTCTCTCTCTCTCTCTCTCTCATTGTTTTAAAGGGAGAGACAGATACATCAATGATGAGAGAGAATCATGGATCAGCTGCCTTCTGCATGCCCCCTAGTGAGGATTGAGCACACAACCCAGGCATGTGTCCTGATGAAAATCAAACCGTGACCTCTTGGTTCACAGGTGGACATCAACCACTGAGCACAGGGCTGGGAAGCAGGAGGTCTCTCTTAACACTTAGCACCTGTTACTCTATATCCACATGTTTGGTACACACTGTCTCCCAGGCAGAGAGCGCAGACTCCTCCTCTCAGACACTTGGTGCAGGATCACCATGCCCACTTGGAGGAGAGCATGCCAATGTGTAGGTACACCAGGCGGCTGCCTTGAGTCACCAGCGTTTTTACCTTCCACAGTAACAGACTCCGCTGACTGCGATGTAACTAAACATTACATGGGCAGGAAGAATACACATATGTTCCTTCAATTTCAGTAACAGAGAGGGAAAAATATTTGTAAGACTCGATAATTTTGCTCTCTTTAGAACATACTCATGGTGTTTTGTGGCGTTTTAAAAGTATAAAGTGAGCCTGGCCGGCATGGCTCAGGGGTTGAGCGTCAACCTATGAGCCAGGAGGTCACAATTTGATTCCCGGTCAGGGCACATGCCCGGGTTGCAGGCTCCATCCCCAGTGTGGGGCATGCAGGAGGCAGCTGATCCATGATTTTCTCTCATCATTGATGTTTCTATCTCTCTCCCTCTCCCTTCCTCTCTCTGAAATCAATAAAAATATATTTTAAAAATATGAAATGGCATAGTAACTACCTATCCTTCCGCAGCTCAGCCCAGCAGACAGATAGTGGGTGAGCTCCCAGTGAGTGACAGGTGCGGAGGACAGGGAGGGGAAGCAGATGCAGCCCCTTTCTTCACCACCACCACCCCCCCTCTCCCCCCGGGGAGGGACAGGGAGGCGAGGAGCCTGGCCGTCTATGCCGGGAAGTATGTGCTCATGCTGTGTGTCTAGGAACAAGGCGCGGTGGTTCTCAGAGAAGCCTCAGGCCAGTCCGCCGGGGAGGCGAGGATCCTTTCTCGAGGAGCAGCCAAATGGCAAGGAAGGAGCTTTGGGATTCAACACATCCGGGTCCTATTCCTGGCTCTGCCACGGGCCAGCTCTATGACCTTGGATGAACTGCTTAACTAATTGAGATCTGGTGGTTCTGGGGCAGTAAAAACGAGAATCTTACTTGCTAGAGTCTCTGTGACAATGAAGACATGATACATGAAAGTGTCTGAGAAAGGACTGGGCATACATTAGCTGCTCAACACATTTTAAAAAGAAAAAGGTGGGGGCATTCACACTGGGCCACGAAGGAGAAGGGTCTCTCGGGTGCGAAGGCTGGCGTGTCTGTGCAATTGGAAGAACACGTGGCGAGTATGTTGGCCAAGACTCATTTGGGGAGACGGCCCTGTACACCTCCCTCCACAGGTCGGTGGGTGACAGGGGACCGAGGCTCTCCTCGATCCCGCTCCCCTTGCTGCAAGCCGACGGGGACACAGAAAGCCCCTCTCGGGGGTCACTAACAACACTTAGTTTTTCTCCCTCTCATTCTCTCTTTATTTATCCAAGGCTGGATAGAGCAGTCACAAAACAGCTACAGTCATTACACACCTAGAGAGGAAACCAGATGTAATCATGTAAATTTAAATATACACGGAGTGTCCAGATGATTATAATCTCTGAACGCATAATAATCTGGCCACTTAGTGTGTATCCTATATAATAAAAGGCTAATATGCAAATTGTCCCCTCGACCAGGAGTTTGACCAGCAGGCAGGCCCATGTCCCCTCTCCCTGGCCAGGCTGGCTGGACCCCACCCATGCACGAATTCATGCACCTGGCCTCTAATAGAGTAAATACACACACACACACACACACACACACACACACAATGAGTGGCCAGATTATTATGCGTTAAGAGATCATAACAATCTGGCCACTCAGTGTTTATGTAATTGCAATTTATGCAAAGCGAGTGACAGGAAGGCGGCTATCAGAACACAGGAATGATGTCACAGTGTCAGGAAGCAGCCTGGCCGAAGAGAAGAGTGGCCCAGTCAGATCCTCTGCAGTGGGGGCTGCTCTACCCCACACGAAGGGGCGAGCAGGGGCCTTTGGAGCTGCCTTGCTCCCTGCCTTTCCTGCTTCCTGGACTTTTCCTGAAGCCCCCTCGAGGCCCCACCAGACCTTGGTAATAACCCTCTTTCTACCTGCACTAGTTTGAGAGGGTTTCACTTTCTAGAACAAGCAGCAAAGAGCCTAGAGGCGACAGTAGCAGCTAGGGATGACAACACAACAATAAAGCCCAATAATGAGTCCAGCTGGCAAAGGGGAGAAAGGGGCCATGCCAAAGATAAATTCCACTAACCGGCAATGACGTGGGAGATGAGAGATGCCTGACCTGCTCACATACCTCTGCCGGCCCTCGCGCTGCCATCATTATTCACGGATGTGACCCTTTGCCTCCCTGGGATGTGAGTTCCTGAGTGACAGGGACCGTATCTTTATAGCCACAGGGCCGGGAACAATGGATGGCCTTCAGCAGATGATCCATAAATGTTTGTTGAACAAACAGATGAAGGAATAAATGAACAAAAGGAAGTAGAGAGTCTAATACGATGGCCGCGGAAACATTCCAGTTTACTCATTCACTTTTCTTTCACTGCATCTCTGGATTCAGCACAAAGCATCACTCGGTATTAGAAAGCGCTCAAGCCCAAGATGTAAGGCGAGCGCCCAGGTCCCAGGAGCAGCCTCTGCCTGGTCCTAGCCTCCTCCAGCAGCCTGTGGTCTGGGAGGGGAGCTCAATCCTATCCCTGCCGGAAGGACAGCAGTCACCCAGACAGCAGCCGCCTTTCCCACCAGTGAAAACCAGCGTGATTCACGGGTTTGCCGTTCCTGAAACTTTGAAAGGAATTTTATAATCAGCTCTGGTCACATTTCTCAAAGGCTGAGCCACTCGGAGACACCCTAGGAACAGCTCGCTCTGCTTCACTGGCCGGGCCACTAACACTGTCTTCACACTAATGAAGGCAGGTCTCCCGCGAGTCTTCTCGGGGAAGAAAATACTCTTCGCAGACCAGTACCTCCGCATCATGGATAATTCCATAATTTAATTGCCTTTCCCAGCATCTACTGTCTGCCAGCAAAAATATATGCATGAGTTGTTGTCGTGTTCTAGTTGGCTGACTTCTGGGGAATTAACACCAAGGGTACAAATCAAAATTAACTTTTTTCTTTTTTTTTTTTTTTGGCAGGAAACCAGGATAAGAAGGAAAAAAATGAAGATTGGAAGGTGGAGGAAATGCGGTTTTCACAGAATCATGGGAAGTTTAAAGCGAGGCTTTGCGATCATCTAGCTGTGGCTTCTCAAACTTGAAAGCACCTTCCTGGGGACTGATTAGAATGCTGAGTCTGCGTCAGAAGCTTGGGTGGGGCCCAGGATCCTGCATCTCTAACAAGCTCCCAGGCGATGCAGATGCTGTTTGTTCAAGGAGGTGGCGGGCAGAGGCCTCCCCGAAGGCCTCTATGCCCTGACCGCCCGGAACCTGTGGGCATGTTAGGTCACATGGCAGGTTAGGGCTGCGGACAGCATTGAGGAGGCTGTTAGTCAGCTGACCCGGAGATGGGGAGGTTATCCGGGAAGCTCTCAGTGGGCCTGATATAACCACAAGGGGCCTTATACATGGAAGGAGGAAGGAGGAAGGAGGAAGAAGGAAGGAGAGAGGGTTCCAGAGATGCCATGTGACAAAGACTTGACCCGCCATTGCTGTGTCTGGAGATGAAAGGTGATCATGAGCTGAGGAATGCAGACAGCTCATGGAAGCTGGAAAAGGCAAGGGAACAGTTCTCCCTGAGAGCCAGAAAGGAATGCAGCCTACCCACCCCGGAGTTCAGCCCAGTAAGACCCACCCAGAACTCCAAAGCTGTCAGAGAGAAAATGTGTGTTGTTTGAATGCACTATGTTGTGGCCATTGGCTGCAGCGACAGGAACCTAACACCATGGACCACGTGCTGAGGAACGGAAGTTGACTCCTTTGGTCCTCCGACAGGAAGATGTCTTTCTCTTTCCCACCAACGCTCCTGTGTTTAAAAATTACCCCTTCCGGAGAGCTGTTCTCTTTCCCCAAACCCACACGTTTTGAAGGAATTCTGTTCATTCAAGCCAGGTATTTCTGCCGGAAAGTGAGATAAACCTGACAGCCTCTGCCCCAAGGAGCTGACAGAACAGTAGGAGAAGAAGGCAGAGTCGTAAATAACAACTAACTCAGGAGTCACTCTGACAACGAAATCCCTCTGAACCTCACCTGTTCTCCATCCTTTCATTCCCCTTGCCCTTCACCGGGGCAAAGCCTTCCTGCAACCATCTCAATCACAATCCCCCGAAGCACTGGGCTGCTTCACTAACCAGGGAAGGCGCCAGCCACTAGGAAGAATGTGAAGAAAGGGAGGCAAGACAGGAGATAAATTATGCAACAAAGTCTCAGAGGAAATGCAAAGTGAAGGGAAGGGAAGGGAAGAAAAGAAAAAAGATACCAAAATCCACGTGGAAAGCAAGCTTTGGAAAGGAGGAGGAGATGGGGGATGGTTCTCAGAATTCTGAGAAAGGAGGAGAAGAGAAAACGGAGAGTGAATATACAATAACACTTTGAGATTGTGGAGAGGACCTTTAAGCCAACCATTTCCTCTGGGTGAGCATTTGTAGGTTCCGCTTAGGGCTAAAACAGTGGGACGAGGTTGAGAGCGGCTCTCTGGGGCTGGGGAGGAAATGGCCTGGATGAATGGAAGGACACTGAGCGGGACGAAGGCCCACGAGCGCTGACAGCACAGTGCTGTCACGGGGCCAGCTGGCATGGCTTTCCCTAGCGACTCTCAGTAAGCGAGGAGCAGGCGCAGAGCAAAGGAAGGCCCCACGGTCACAGCAGGAGCATCACAGCTGAGACTCATCCAGCCGCAGACTCAAGGCACCTGTGGTCTGTGATGGGGAGGACGGTGGGCGGGCGGCCAGGGACGAGAGGTTCTTCGGAGAACAAACAGCAGATGTTAGAGAGAGCGAGGGGCGGAGGGAGGGAGATGACAAGAGGATGTGGCCAGAAAGGGGATGCGAGATGCTGCCAATCCTTGGTTCTGGTTCCGCCCCTGGTGAACATCAAACAGACAAGCTCAGCCTTTCGCTTTCTCCACGGAAACGGGGTGTGCCCCAGGACTCCATGTTGTATGTGTAGACACGGGCTCTGCGGCAGTTTTTCACAAGCTGCGCTTCCCAGGCTTGCCAGGGTGCAGCCCCTCTGCGTGGTCCTGCTGAAGCAGCAGAGGTGGCCGATCGGAGCCGAGGGCCGTGGGGCCGCCTGCCTGGGCTGGAACCCGCACATCCACGAGAGGAGTCTGAGCTGGCACGGGAACTTCTGGGAGCCACATCCGTGCCTGCCTCCCAGGGAGCTTACTTTCAGGCTGACGCACCCCGAATTGTTCTGTGACAAGAGTACCCCGTCTCCCACTTGTGCAGTGACTAGAATGTGCAGACTCTGCTCGAAGCAGCCCACGTCTGCAGCCATCGTCCCACCCAGTGAAGAGGAAGCCGAGTCATCTGGCTTCACACAGGGCCGCCGCCTTCCTGCTGTCCTGGCCACTGAGTTCCAAAAGCCCACTCAGCTCCCGATCGAGGGAGGGGCCTAACCCACCTGCGGATGGGGACCCGCTGTGGCCACGGGAGAACACAATCTGCCTCAAAGGGTCAAACACAACCGCCACCCAGATTTCTTCCCATCAGCTCTGGGGCTAGACTTTGTCAATTCGCTAAAGTTTTGGGAGAGGAAAATAATTGAACAGTTGTTATAACACTAAACGAAAATCAATAGCATCAAGAAGTCATATAACGTCTTTTAATTCCTAATAACCTAACGTGTAAAGCAAGAGATACATACTCAAGTGGACTTTTCTCTTATCTAAGAACATCATGAAATTAAAGTCTGATGACCAAAGTTATCTTAAATCTGATAATTTAAGATTTGTCTATGATACATTTTTCATAGCAGAATTCTTACCTTTAATCCAACACTTGCAGGACACACACACACACACACACACACACACACATGCACGCACGCACGCACATGCACATGCACACACACACGTGTATATATTTCAAAAGGTTGCTATTTGTAGCAGCTGCCCCTCTAATCTCTATTGAAACAAGCCACGGACTTCATACACATTTCATCTCACCCATCTGGCACGCACGCACGCAATCCTGCTTGTTTTCTATAATTGTGTTTGATTCTTCCTGGTTCCCCAGAACTACTAGCTAGACGTGCACATAATTTAGGGCAGTGTGAGCGCCTGAGGCCACTGGAGGTCTGTTTCCCGCCAGCCTGTCACACCCACACAGCTCAGGGCCTTGGTAAATACCTTCTCTGATGAAATCCATGTTTGGATTTATTCGTCAAGACACAAAAGGCGACATTATTTTCACAAGACATTTGTTTTTGGTATTTTAATCAGAATGGAAAAGTAAGAGAGTTTTAATTTATCTTCTGCTTCTAGCTTAAGACTATTCTGTGAAAACCTCTTCTTTGGGATTTAAGGCCTCTGCTTGGCTGGGGGTGGGGAGGGTAATTACCGACATCCACCCTCCCTGTGGCTGCCTTCCCTCGTTCATTCACAGGACTTTCCAGATAAACAGTCCCATAAAAGTGTAAGTCGCTAATAACTGCTGATCAATGCAAGAGTAAAGGAGTTAATTACCCTTTGGTCGATGCCAGAATGAAGGAGTTAAGTTAATCTCCCAATTACATCAGCCCTGGCTATTCCTCACCGTGGCATGCAGGAAGGGGGCCATTTGAATACAACGGAAACAGGCACAGAACTCCTTTTTTGGAGGAAGTGTTCACCCACAAATGTTCACCCACATGCCTTTTTATTTTTTATTTTAATAGGATTTACCAATTTAAGAAGAGGCATGCTAGCCCGCCGGCATGGCTCAGTGGTTGAGTGTCCACCTAGGAACCAGGAGGTTACAGTTCGATTCCCGGTCAGAAGACTCCCCTCTCTCAGTGGCACATGGCTCAGCTGGTTCAGGGAAAGGAAGGTCTCAAGTTTGTATTTAATTTACTAATTACTTCAGAACAGCGGTTCTCAAACTTTTTTATTAACGCCTTTCAATAAACATATAAATCACTTATGTGTTTGAATTCCCAAATAGGTATTTCCTTTCTAAAGCAAACCTCTCGTTTCTCCTTCATGCTGTGTGGCTACGGAAACCTCCCTCTAGGGAAAGCTCAGGCAACCGGCAGCCCCACCATCACCAGTGGGTCCGCCGCTGCCTCGGGACCCACGCCACCCGCCCTCAAGGACGCCCCAGCCAACACCTGGGGCGATGCGGTGCTGGGGAAAGCTCCCGTCTGGAGGATGCAGGCAGCTCCGGCCCAAGGACTCCCCAGCAGCCTGCAGAGACTTTCCTAGAACCACGCTGCCAGTTGACACCGCCTCCCCCACTTTCTTTTCTTCTCCCGCTTCCTGCAAAGATGCAAGGCCCGCATGGAGGTCTGTAGACTCGCCCTACCTGCTCGTGCTTCCTTCCCCTCATTTTTTCTTCTGTTAGCTCCCTCTGCCCCCCAAATCGGTCCCTCATCTAGCCCGATCTTGGCGTCTCGGACCTTTCTTCAAATGAACACACACATGCTTCTCCCACCAATATGCTTATCCCAAGCCGTCCTAATGCATGCCCCGCTCCCTCTTCCTGTGGCCCTAACAGCTGAGAGTCACCAGTATAAAATCCTGGCTCAGTCATTTGCCTACATATTAATTCATACGTATTTGGGGACGTGAAGTCTATGCTATTACTGTCACAGGAGCTATGGAGTACACAAATAAATTAAGAAGTCCGTTTCTTTTGTAAGCGGCTTGTAACGGAGTTGTAGAGAAACCGCTCACAGAGAAGAAGCGGTTTCAATAATAACCCCGCAGGCAGGCCACTTCCAAGTGCCGCCTCCATCCGTTTGGCTATCTGCCCATCCCATCCACCTGGACAGGTTTTTAGTGCTCAAGGTCCGGAGAGAAGAAACCACGGCGGTGTTCTCATACTTTCATCTGCGAAAATGGGATAATGGAATGTGAAGGACCGTCATGGGAGGTAACCAGAAAGTTGGTGAAATACCCATAAACCCCAAGGGCTGGCCAACAGAGATAACTTCTCCTGCCGGCCACCAAGGTTTCAGGTTTGGATGTGCTCTTGTATTCCTGAGCGTTAATCATCTGTGTGACATGTACATCTCAGCCACAGAGCGGACGGGCTGCAGTGAGAGGCTGGCAGGGGAGGGGGCGGGGGGGGGGGGGGGGGGGGGAGAAGCAGGACAGAAACCCGGTGAATTCTCCCCGCCTGGCTGCGAGAAAGCGAGGCGATGCTAATCCCGCAGTAGTGGATCTCTTCTCATCCCCTGAAACGGAAGCTGACATTTCCACTCATTCATTCAGTGCCTCAGACTCCCTGTCAAGTCTCTTTCTCTCCCAGTTGCCAAGCAACAAAAACAGCAAGCTCTGTGCATAAGCATCAGGCAATGACTGTTGTCAAACGTCTCTCTTGTCTTAGGAAGGGGAGCCTAACAGTCCTTTTCTAAGAGAAGCTGGCGACAAGAACCTGCCCGCCGGGAAACAGGAAGCTGTGGTTTGGTGGTCTTGTGTGTGGCTTGGTGGTCTTGCTGTTGGAACTTCAGGGTTGGGCTGCATTGACGTAAACACCCCTAAACACTCCTGAAGTTAAAATGTGCCCCCAACGCTTGCCCATCGAGTCTTTTGAAACATCTGCGTGTCATTAACGCTTGTCCCATGTCCCGGGAAGCCAGCTCTCTCTGTTCAGTGGAGTTAGTATTTCAAAGGGTGGCGGGTCTCTTCTGCACGCTCTCAGCCGCTGCTGAAATCTCTTCAATCAGAGGCCTGGGTTTTTCTGGCCAGACCCGGCCCTCAGGAGGAAGGAAGACGGGAACCACATTGAGGTGCTTTGTGAGACTGACCGAGGCCGGTCCGGGAGGGGAGTGGAAGGGGACCCAGGCTCACCTGCTGTGGACGGAGGAGGACACAGCCTGTCCCTGTCATCGGGGACCCCTCCCTGTTCCCGCCGTGGACAAGAGGCCCTCCCCTCCTCTGCGATTCCTCCTCCACTATTTTAATGACTCCGCGTGATTTCTGTTTACAGCCCCATTCACCTCTGCAGCGAGGGGTACAGCTCTGCCGGGCTATTCTACACCGAGCTGTTCCTCATCCCCACAGCGTTCCTTCTCGCCCGAGGCTCAGCAATCCTTTGAGAGAATTTGAGAGAGTTGAGTCCAGTTTCATGTGTTTTTTTTCTGTTTGCTTCACCTCCCTGCCCCTCTCCCCTGGCACTCACCCCACCCCATGCTAAGCCTCCACTATACTGTTGTCTGTGTTCATGGTTCTTTTTCTCACTGGGTTTTTTTTTTGTTGTTGTTTTCTTTGTTTTCTTTCTAATCTCAGTTCCATGGGAATATGTATTTTGAGTTCCACACAAAAATGCTAACGAGAGCTCCTTTTCCATTTTTAAATTGTAAAATAAACAGATGAGTTCCTGCATAGTTAATAGGATAAGGAGCTCATAAAGCAGCTCCACATTTATCACTGCATTTGATGAGTTGGTGGAGTGGGTGTTATTATTATTATACCCAGTCTACAGAGGGGAAAACTGAGGCCTGCACAAGGGAAGATAGTTGCTCTGGGCCGCTCAACTAATAATCGGGAGCTGATATCTCTGCTTCTGCCTCCACACTGCACACTTTCCCCACGACTTGCCCTCCCCGGAGCTAACTTCCCAAGAGCTCTGGGTTCTCCAGGGTGGTTTAGGGTTTAGTTCTCAGTCCATCGCTGGACACTCAGGAATATTAACCCCACCTTTACCTTCCATCACCAAATCTTATTGCTGGATTGTGTTCTATGTAAACTGACTTATACTAACGCTTGAAAATACCTAACTAAAAGTTTTATTTTGTCCATGCTAGTTCCAGTAATCCTTTCATACTCATTTGAGAATTACATCTACGATTTTATAAATCAGTTTGGCTTGGTACCCTCGTGTTTCATATGAGAAGTAATGAAATAGTGACTAAGTCCTATTCTTGGCTTCTCTATGATTTTCCAATGTTAAATTTCATTAAAAAAAAAATATGTCATTGAGAAAAGAGCTGTAAAAGCGAGTATGCCCGAAATATAAGATCCCTCATTAGCCCAAATATTTGGTTCTGGTATCTCTCCTTAACAAAACGACACACAGGGATTCCTTCCTTCCTTCCTTCCTTCCTTCCTTCCTTCCTTCCTTCCTTCCTTCCTTCCTTCCTTCCCTCCCTCCCTCCCTCCCTCCCTCCTTCCCTCCCAGGTTTTTCTTCAAACTTTTTGTCATGGTGGGATATTAGTTACACACCAAAAGACATCACTTGTTAGCATGAAACCTACGTGAGAACAACATGCTGCCTTTTTGACAGAATCACCTAGGTAACCCTCGTTTCTGTTTCTAGAACCAATTCAGACAGAACTTGCTTTACTTAATAGCAAGGAGAGGACTGAAATGAGATGACACTGCTGTTAACCTGTATCTCCATTTTCAGGAAGGCTTGCGATTTGGCAAATAGCGTGAGTGAGAAATGCCTCTCTAAAGAACTTAGCTATGCAAGCAGGCATGTCCGTTCACTTGTTACCCACTCATCTCTGCTTCTAGCTGGGGCCGCCTGGGTGGAAGGCCCAGCTCCTGCCCGGAGCACAGCACCTTCCCGGAGGAGACAGACAGCGAACATTCACAGCGAGGAGTGCTGTCTGCAGGCGGAACGCAGAAACGCCACGGAAGCAAAGGGAAGGGCGGAGGCCAGGTAATTCAGGTAAGGCAGAAGGAAGCAGAAGGAAGGAGAAAGGATGTATAGGGAAGGAAGGGGAGGAGGGGTGAGCCCGTGAGGAGGATACCAGAGAGAGAAAACTGCCTTTGCTAGGTCCTGGAGGTCAGGAGGTCACGCAGGAGACTGGTCACCCACATCACACCAAGGAGACTGAACTCTGACCCCAACAATACTTCCCACTTAAATCCTTACGGTTTCCATCCAATGATATTAAGATATTTTAAAATAAAACAGTCACAGAGTATCGATTGTAAATGCCAGCTGTCTTGGATATTAAACCTTGCATTATTAGTTTCTCCTTTGAATTAAAAGCTGCCTGAGGACAGAAATTATTTCCTCATCAAAGCACCTTCTCCTTTGCAACTCATCCGACAGTGGGCCCACTGGGGACAACGGATGGGCTCATTCCACGGCAAGGTGGGAGAATTTCATCTCCCACCACGCTCAACGGTACATTGTGTAAGAACTCGACATGGGTCTCTCAGATCTCACAAAGCTTATACTTTAGGACTTGAGACATCACAGTTGTTATTGTTCTTAATTTTCAGAACTAAAATGTCACTGCTCTGCGTGACAGATTGAGAAACAAAGTAATCATAAAAAGGCCATAAAAGCTAGTAACGAAAGGAAACAAACGTACTGAAAATAAATCAATGTAAAATTATAAATGATCAGTATCTTCAATTGTTTATTATGATTTATTTTATCGAGCCGAGAAATCTATTAGCCTTTTGACCCCGGAAGATGGAATTCACTAATCGAGCTAGAGGGGCTCTGCAGCCCTTGTCACGTGGATTGATAGAAGATAATATTTACAAATTAAAGATCACCCTCTTTCAAAGTAACGCCAGCTCTCCCGTCAGCTTCTGAAGTGGGACGGCAGGAACACCACCGGCTGCTCGTCCTCCTGTGCGTCTGTGCCATGGGGCACGACAGGAAGGTAACGGGGTGCCGAAAGCCACGCACGCGTGTTTACACCGAGCCTGGGAGGCGCGTGCACAGACCCGCCATCCTCCCCTCACTGGCTCGATGCCACCTTTGTTCTGAGCAAGACTCTCTCTGGCTGCCGAGACGACCATCCTGGTCTGCCCGGTGGTTGTAATTTGCAGGGAATCGATTGCTGAAACACTGATGTTTAAAGCCCTTTTCCTCCCCGCAGCCTGCCCGCAGAAGCCGCTCCGCCCACAGGTCAGCAGGCGTTAGGAAAAGGGGGTCTTCGGTCAGCGCTTGGTGCTGGGACCAGTGTTTCAAACTGGGGGCACCATTGTCTCCCTCGAGTACAGGACTGTTGGTCCGGGGGACTCTGAAGCCGTGATATAAAAGGGGTGCATCCTTCTGCCACTGCGCACTCAGTGGCCCACAAGCAAACACGTGGAGCATGCTACGGAATACAGTGGGCAAACATGTGGAGCATGTTACGGAATACAATGGGCAAACATGTGGAGCAAAGACACACATCCACGTTTAAGGGAACACATCCAACTCCAAAGAATGGTATGTTGGTACAAGTTGGGTTTGACCATGTCCGCCGAGATTTGGGGCGACAAGTGTGTTCTGACTTTGAGGTTCACCTCAAGCCTCTGTGACCTCACCAAACAGGAAACCCACTGATTGTGAAGATTTGGAAAACATGTCGCGTAGCCACCGACAGAGCTTTCCGCTGAGCCAGCCTGGGCTTTTAGGAAACCTCA
Source organism: Pipistrellus hanaki (assembly GCF_964339955.1). NCBI lineage: Eukaryota > Metazoa > Chordata > Mammalia > Chiroptera > Vespertilionidae > Pipistrellus > Pipistrellus hanaki. The sequence goes on along the minus strand of NC_140510.1, from coordinate 73,056,315 downwards.
CTCCGAGTCATGCTTCTACTTGCAGCCTTCCAACAGCTGCCTCTGCCCTTCGAATAAAGCCCTTCCCGTCTGTGTCTCAGGCCCTGAACTCAGGGAAGCCTGCGGGGTCCTTCTAAGAATACCGCCTTAGAATTCACCAAATAAAGTACATCCAGTTACAAAGGAAACCCCTCCTGCTGCAGTAAAGTTAAAGGAGAAAGATGAATTAATATGCTTACCAAAAATTCAGTAAATGGGACTTAAGATTCTGTTGGTTTCCTAGTGTGTCGAACTTATTAAATATTTCCCCCAAACCATTTTTCCCTTCCTCCATTGCAATTGAAGTTGCACCAGCTAGGGACTACATCATCCAGTGTGGAGCTTCTGCAACTTGATCTTACCTTCTCCTTGACATTCACATGAGGATTGAGTTCAGCCATCTTGGTTCTATTTGAATGAGCCCTGTAAAGAAAGAGAAAAAAAGATTAACTTGAAAGTTTTAAAATTGATTTCCCAATGTGATACTTTTATGCTTTCTTCCAACCTAGTAAACAACTTCACTGACATAATCATAAATACCATTTTGGAATGTGAAAATACTTTCCAGCGAAGCACTTGTCTTATATATGTTCTAAAAGCATGTTACGATAACTCTAGCAGACAACGCACAATATTTTATTCATGCCGTATTGACGTGAAAAATGACAAAGATGGGTGGCTATACGCCCAAACTGAGTTTTTTCTTATTATGCAAAAGAAAGGTGGTCAGAGCAGTGAGAGGAGGAAACAAGTACCTACATTAACTATGCACTGTCATTACAACCCTTACTGCCCCAAAGCTTTTATCAGCGTACAGGTAATAAAACAAACATTTACCGAGTCTTTCCTGCATGTATTTACCTCATGCACTCGAGGAAGAAACAGGAGAAATGATTCCAGATTTAAATATAAGAAATGCTGCCTAGAATAGATTTAAAACTTGCTTTTTTCACTTACCAACGTATCATGAACATCCATACCTTTACCATATTTTAAAAAATATATATATTTTTTTATTGATTTCAGAGAGGGAAAGAGAGATAGAAACATCAATGATGAGAGAGAATCATTGATGGACTGCCTCCTGCATGCCCTCCACTGGGGATCGAGCCTTCAACCCAAGCATGTGCTCTTGGCCGGAATCAACCCTGGGACCCTTCAGTCTTCAGGTCAACACTCTACCCCCTGAGCCAAACTGGCTAGGACTACTATTGAGTTTCAAATGGACCCTTACAACTGTCCATAATCCTTCTGTTTCCTTAACACTTGGTTTCCTGCCTTGGGTGACCAATCTGTTCTGGGAAGTGGCCTGTGCTGAGAAGTCTATTCTTAACACTGAGCTAGTTCTTAAGTCTTTAATAGTTTCAATCTCTTTTTGAAACAGAATATAAATGACTTAAAATGAGTGAACATATTGGTTCAGATTAGCAGCTAGACAGGCTAAGATATCAATATACCACCTACTTGCATATATATGCTTTTTGTAAATCAAGAACCACTGAAACGTTTTCCTACATCCTTTTTGACTTTTGACAAAGAGTGTATCTAGAGTTGGCTATGTTTTAGGGATAACTTGCAAAAATTCTTGGATTTCTCCCTATTCCTTCCCTCCTTTTTAATCCTCACCAGAGGACATATTTATTGATTTTAGAGAGCAGAAAGGAGAGAGAGAAACATCCATGTAAAAGAGAAACATCAATCGGTTGCACCCCACCCGCAGACTGAACCCACAACCTGGGCATGTACACCGACCAGGGCCTCATAATTTTCTTCTAAAACAGGATCTTAAACAAACTATAAATTCCGACTCATTACCTTTTGTTGATTTTAGGATGAAAGCTTCGCAATACCTAATCCTAACACTAGTAACACTCAAATAGGAATCCTTATAGGTATACTATTGTATATTACCAACTATTAGAAGCAGTAAGATTTTCTTTTTATTTTTTTATTTATATTTATTTATTTATTTATTTATTTATTTATTAAAAATATATTTTATTGATTTTGTACAGAGAGGAAGGGAGAGAGATAGAGAGTTAGAAACATCAATGAGAGAGAGTCATCGATCAGCCACCTCTTGCACACCCCCTACTGGGGATATGCCCGCAACCAAGTACGTGCCCTTGACCGGAATCGAACCCGTGACCCTTCAGTCCCCAAGCCGACGTTCTATCCATTGAGCCAAACCGGTCTCGGCAAGATTTTCTTTTTATAATGTCCCACACGATAGAGCCACTGACAGACACACACGTGGGCACGGGGGCAGGAGAGACCTGCATGCTCGGTCCGCATTCAGGAAGCTCCTTCCCATAGGCTCTGCTGAGGGTGCCCGTCCCGTCACACACCCCTCCCATGCAAACAGCTCCCGCATGGCGCATCTCATATCCTCCGACCTGACATATGGGAGGAAGTAAATAACACGAGCTGGCAAGGAATAGTGGAATTTCATCCTCATTTATTCCTGCCCCTGGGAGTTACTAGGAAAAGTCAACAGGATTATTTTCTGATTATCTGTGCCAGTGAGCAGAGAGGATGTGAGGCGCAGGGACAAATAACCAGGTGTTTCTGTGTATGAGCCACACATGAAAGGCGAGACCTCTGGTCAGTCATCACAGGGCCCACAAGCCGGCCTCCAGCCGCGCTGTGTGATGGTGTCTGGGTGGCTGCTTTTCTTCTTCACGTGCGAGTTGAGCATCATGTATACTAGTACGCTTTAGATTTTGGGTGTCTTTCTGTGTATTGTAGTGTATGTGGGTGTAAAAGAATAGAGATGGGGGAGGAAAGGAGAGAGGGATGGGAGGACGAAGGGAGCAAATGGAAGAGAGGTACCGATGAACTACAAAGGTTCGGAGGTGGTGGCTGGATTTGGCGCTATCTCTTAGGATGGATCTGTGAGCCACATTCCGCTCATTAGACTGGACTGGCTAAATCTCCTGGAGACATCGAATCTTGCCGTTATCGGTCTGTGAAAACCGAGAGAAGTTTTGTGGTTTTCGGTCTGTTTGTTTTTTGCTTTGATGTCTAGGGTTTGGGTGTGCAGCGTTTTCTAAAGCTAGAGTGTTTTAATCCACAGAGGAATCCGGGAGGAATTTCTGAGATCTGAGGAAGTGGAGGGTCTGAATAGTGATCTATAGTCATAGGGCAAGACAAAATAATATACGCATGTACACATATATTGTTCATAGGAATATACATATATTCCCTTGGCTATTCTCTTTCTCTTTAACCTCAAAGTCTGACTCAGGGAAAGCTCTTTTTTTGGCACTGATACCAGTAGGATTAATTACAACATTATTTTTTTGTGCATGGAAGGAAAATGCTGGCTATGAGGGTAGGGTGAGGCTATTACAGGGGAGATAAGATAAAAAAAAATTACAGGGAGCTGTTCTCTGCTCATTTTACTCCCTGAAATGTTCTTCTCCCGCGCGGAGGACAGCTTCCCCACCTCCCCGTGACCTCCAATGCCCTCTGCGGTCCAGCTTCCCGCAGGCGGGGACACAGAGGCCTGGGAAATACTCCAGCTGTGGACACGAGATGAAGGATTTCAACGTAAACAAAGCATATGTCGGATTTGCCTTAAAGAATTAGGATTTTAAGTGACCGGACAGTCCAATTGGGGACAGGACAAATGCCAGGGAAACCACGGCACAGGCGAGGCTGGCCTGCCCTGTGCTGAAGGGGCTCGCTGGGCTCTGTGGCCCTGTGTGGGCGCCAGCCCCTCAAGAATACTCCGAAGCGCCCCTCACACCGGCTCAGCGCTGCACGCTCCTTCCGTCTGCTGAGCCCCTCCTCGTGACAAAGAACCTGTGTGAACTGTGCTGTGGCTCTGCTCTTGGGTTTCTGTCGTCTACTATGAGCTATATCGGGATAGTCAGATCAGCTCCGTCTGAGTCTCAGCTGTTAGACAGTGAAGGAACTCTGCCTCTAGGAAACATATTGTCACCCCTTCCCACCTGACAGGCCCGAAGATCAGCAACTTGAAAGCCCGTCCTCAGGCGCAGAAACCTGTTAACCCAAGAAGCCTGTAACGCCGTGAGTGACAGCGGTTCGAGCCCAACAGACTCCTATTTCCTTCCCCCCATGCTTGGTCACCACAGGTGACAGCGTCACTCCGGGACGTGCGTGATGCCCACATCCCCGCAGAGCTCGATCGCAAGGGCTGCACACCCACAAGAAGGGACTTCTGGCTTCTTGGGAAAGAACGTGGTTTCTCATTCCCATTGTCACTTAAAACTGTTCTTGGAACCAGCCAGTTACTGAGGCCTGACTATTCAAATCTGTGATATATGTTCCAGGCAAATAAAAAAAAAATCAATATACAATTAAATAACCAGAAATGTAAGTCCTGATACTCATGCAACATTTCAGTAGCTTAGGTATTATTTGAAATATTTTCCCTCTAAATTATACTTTATTTTTCAGTAATAACATTACCAACATATATAGCTGTCATCTAAGAGATATATATATATATATATATATATATATATATATATATATATATATCTCCTAGAGAAAAATAAAGATCAAGAAAATTGTTGGCTGAAATTTTATTTATGAAATAACAAATTAATCTCTTCTCTCTAGATATATATCTTCCATCATCAAAACCTTATTAGGAAAAAAAAAATCAATTCCAAAGAAAAGAATTTCACCATTTATCACCGATATATCATCTATACGCTCCTCCAGTGGAAAATTAATACACCACAAATATGGGTGCCACCAATCACTTCATGCTCAAAGTTATGCAAACTGAGCTACTTACTACGCAAAGATCTTACTTAATATGCATTAATGCCAGTCATAAAATCTATTAGTCTATGACAGAGACAAATATTCTTTAGAAAAACTAAAACTGAATATTACCAATTCTGGCGAATATGTTTGTTTCAGCATTTCTAATGAAGACAATTCAGTGAAGGGTTATATATGTGACAAGCTGATTAACAGCTTAAAATATATATATAAATTGATATTTCTCATGCAATCATTTAAATATAAAGAAGTTAAAACAATGTGCTGAAATGCCAAATTGCTTGATGACCTCCCAATGGACTGTTTTTCCTCGTGTTTTATTATGCAGGTAGTGACAAAGTTTCACTTTTATTTTCCTGGAACCTCTGACTGCTCTTAGATTCACTTTCGTGTTCCCAGGCATTATGTCACTTTTCTTTTCATTGAATTACGAAACCAGAGGAAATGCACAAGAATGCATCTTAAAATAATGATTTAAAATAACAATTGCCACACGTATGGAGCACATAATTATAATGTGCCAGGCAACTAGGTAGCAAACAGCTGAAAATTCAACTTAAAAAAATAAAAGGTGTGGGTGTTGTCTCCAATGCCCTAGGCTATTTCTCTGTGTGGACGAAAAAGAGACCACATGCTAAACCTGACAGGCTCGTGTGGGAGCGGGGGATGAGGGTGGGAGGATTGGGGGAAGGGGGCGGGGAGAGGTGGGCAGCCTGGTGAGCCTTACAAACTCGGAGGCCAAAGGTTACCGCATAGGCTGGCCTGTACATAACATTTCTAACCAAAAGCTGCCACGTCCTAGGCCTGTAGCTTCCCTGACAAAGACCAAGCTTTACAGGAAGTGAGCCAGCTAGTGGGATCCAGGCATCAAAGATAACATGGCCTTTGGAATGCCCTAGTAATCCCCTGTTCCAGACCCTCAGGGCACACCTACTGCACCCAGAGCCAGGGACCTCACCGTTATCTTGTTCCGGAATTCCACCTCCGTGTGCTGTAAACGTTAATTGCCAACTACCCTGCAGCCACCCACGTAAAGGACTGTCTACGTGTCTGCCGGTGCCTCTCCGACCACTCCTGGAGAGTCCCACGCGTGGCTTCCTCCCCCCTCCCTGATCCACCACCAATGGATTCCACGTCACCCTCCCTCCTCTGCCTCTTCCTTTGATTCTAACGTAGAACGGAAGCAGCAAGGCTGCCATTTGCTGGACGGAGCGTTTTTTCAAGCCCTGGAGATTTTGCTTCCCGGCAATTGTTGTTAGCTTGGCTCAGATTAACTCATACTGATTCTCTTCAGGTTTGGCTGTTTTTTTTGTTTTGTTTTGTTTTTGTTTTCGTTTTTATGGTGACGTCAGTACAATCACCTTGAAACTGGCCAAGGACTAAATGTCCTGTCACCTCCCACCACCAGCTGAAAGGGAAAGGGTCCTATAAAACGGGGGCTTTGTCTGAGTTTAACATGATGTTAATAGTTGTTCTGGTGCTCACCTTGTTCATTGCCTAATCTCTCTCCTGTCTGACCCCCTCTTCCCTTCCCCTCTTCCCTCTGCTGTTCCTCGCCTGGTCTTTTTAGTACTGAAGCCTCACGTGCCTAGAGCCCCAACTCTCTCTTCCGGGGCCGAGGTCCCCAGTTTAATAAAAGTTCCCGTGCAGTGCCTGCTCCTTAGAGGGAAGCTGCTTTCATTATTAGGAATGAGGACACACAAACAATGAAACACAGCTTGGTGACTGAAATACCACTTTCACACAAAGATATTTACCTAAACTTTTCTGCTTATTTGGGGAGGGAAGGAAAGGGAGAATCTCAAGGTTGCATATTTATTCAAAAACACTTCAATGCACCAAACCCACTGCTAGAACAACTTCACTGAAAAGCGTTTCAAGGGCCCACGGCAGACAAAAATCTCACATCTGAAAGCCCTGGCTCTGCCTCTTTAGAAGAAAAGCAGGGTTAGCTTCTGGATTGGAAATGTCACTGCCTACCAAGTCCTCTGTGGCGGGGAGAAGGAAAATGGAATGTTTTATTCAAACAGGTCATTAACAGTCACTACCTGTTTGAAAAGGCCTGCTTGCAGGGCCAGATAAAAGCTCCCCATCACCGAGACTATCACCGGAGCACGTCCAGGGCAGGCTGTGCTGATGCGGCTCCAGACCTTTCTGGGAGCAGGTCCTCAGGCCCGGCCCTGAGTGGGTGCGGGAGGCACGGCCCTCGGGCTGCCCGCCCTGTGGGTGCCGCACACGGAGGCCCAGGGCAGCTCCGAGCGCACCAGGGCAGACCCCCTTTGAATTTTCTGTCTTCGTGCTGCCAAGTGCACATGAATGAAGATTAGCCGTTTTTGCATAAAGTGACAAACCGCTCCCCACAGCGGCAGAATGCAAATGGGAGCGAAAGAGCAAAGGACAGCGAAAATAAATGCACGGATCGCACACCGCGTGCGGGAGGGGGGGAGGGGGATTGGGGGGGAGTGTGTGTGTGTGTGTGTGTGTGTGTGTGTGTGTGTGTGTTCCGGGAGACTCCCTTGGCATTCTTCCAGAGCATGGCTTTTCTATTTAATTTGAAATTATTTTACTTGTTAGGTCTCTGACGGTTTGAGAATATAAATAAATGTCTTTTTTTTTTAAGTGACCCGACGCTGACTCTGCTTCTGATGGCCGGGCTTTCCACCAAACATGTGTTTCCATAGAGATGGGGGGCGACCTGGGCCGGGGGCAAGTAGCCACTTGTATCAGCAATTCAATTACGCGCAGTTCTTTCAAGATGCTATGATGTCAGCTCCATCTCTAAAGCATAGCTGTGCTTAGACACGTCTCGGGGACGGTGAAGTGGCCACGTGGTGAGGGTCAGGAGAATAAATCCCACCCTCTCCCAGCACCCCCACCCCCACCCTGTCCACGGACCTCCACCTGCCGAGCAAATCCCAAATCCCATGGGGGTTCAGACAAAAGACCAAGCACAGTTCTCCTTGCCTCTCCCGACACCAAAAAGGGAATATCGTGCCTGTCCCTTCCTTTTAGCCCTCCCCCAGCTCCCAGCTGGCTCCGGGCCGCCCTACAGAAAGGGCAGTCAGTGCTTTCCCTCCGACGTGACATTCAGTGACTGAACACCCACCACGGGCCCGGTCCCCGGGGAGTTCTGGCGGTGGTTACAGAATAACGCGCACTGAGCTCTGACTGCACCCGCCCTGCTCCAAGCACTTCCCATGGGATAACTCAGGATCTGATTCTCCTCAGCACCCTGGGAAGCTCGTTATCCTCATGTTATAGAAAAAGAAATGGGAGCACAGGGAGCTGAGTGCTTACCCACGTCCCACGGCCAGAAAGATGCTTAGCTGCGGACTGAGCTGGCCCTCCCGGTCCAGAGCTCTGGCCCCCAGAGGCGCTCCCGTCCTTGGGCAGAGACAGACGTGTACAGAGAAGCACGGAAGGGACTGAGGAAACGGGAGTTGGAATTGCCCCGGCTCAAGGTTCTGGGCAGAGCAACACCGGGGCTGCGATCCGCCCAACTTGCAAGTCTCCTCACAGAGCCTGGCTCAGCCCGGGGCTAGAGGCAGGCTGGCAGTGGGCACGGGAGGGAGGGGGGTGGAGGGAGAGAGCTGTCTGCTTTACAAAAAACGTTCTGTAGCCTCTTTTCATGGATAACGCTGCACACTCATCTCCCAAGAAAACATGCATTGTGGTTCTGCATGTGTCCCTGGCCTGGCCAGGAGCGATCCTGAGAAAACCTGGCAAGCAGAGGTGACAGGTTCGAGCCAGCGCCTGGGAGGGTGGCTGTGGGATAAACACGTGCTGGGGGACGCCCTCCTCTCTTCAGAGCATATCCTGGCGTCCACAAGCTCCCCGCAAGCCCGATTCATTCAGCCAGGAGTCTCCTGGTAAGCACTTAATGATTTCCTCAAAGCGGCAGCGGCCCGGCTCTTCCTGCTTCCCTGAAATGCCACAGGCGCTGCTGACTGCAAACAGCGTGTGATGTACTAATCCACCCGGTGGAAGGAACACCAGGGGAGGAGGCAGAGCCCGGCGCCCGCACAGAGAACTCGGCAGCCGGCCCCCGCCCGCCTCTCGCCCACCCCTCACTGTGCCGCCCAAGATCTTCCAACAAAATCCACCTCCACTCACGGTGTAAGGCTTCCTGAAGCTCCAACTCAGGGTTTCCCAGGGCCCGGCCCTGCTACCGGCTTTCCCAACAGGCAAACAAGCCTCGCTCCCCGCCTGGCCCCCTTTATCAGCCCGCTCTGACGGTGACGGGTAAGTCAGCTCAAAAGTGACACAGGCGGGGCCGGGCACCTGGATCGGTGGCAGGATCCTGGGTGTGGCTGAGCGAGCAGCTGCTGGCCGCAGCCACCGGAGGCTCAGGGGCTCACCTGCAGGAAAAGCACTTCCTCTTTGTAAAGCTGCCAGCGCTCCTGTCTGCAGGCCCGTCCGCAAAGGCCCAGTTCTCCTCCTTCTTCCCTTGGGAAAGCCACGGGGTTAGGAATGAGTTTGCAGCCTCTCCATGGGCTGCCCCGGAGGCTGGGACAGTGCAGGCCGGGCCTGCAGTCACCCTTCCAAAGGTCACTTTCCGAGTGTGGTCCTGGCCGAGGGCCTGTAATCTTCCGGTGACACCAGCACAGGCATCGCGATCAATCAGTAAACATTCCGAGCATGGCACCCCGGCGCTCGCTCTCCCGAAACCTGTTCCTGCCTGGACTCCGCCGGAAGTATCCGCTGGCTGACTTTAATGCCCTCCCATGCCCAGGGCTGTGTACATTGTGTGAGGGGTCATGCTCTCGCTCCAAGGGATGAAGTTCTCATGGTGCAATGTCCAGTGTCTGCCACTCAACAGCTAGTGTGAGGAGCATGGGGGTGGGATAACCATTGAGGGGCAGCATGGAGGAGGTTTTCTTATCGGTTGCGCCTGCTCTACCGGTCGGCAAGTTAGACCTATATATATGTCACTTGTGTCCTGGTTTGATGTTTTGAAAACTAACACGTAAGTTCAACCTGTTCTTAGGCGGCCTTTCTCTGCGGGGCTAGGCCTCCCTGGGTCCCCATCTCACTGACCACTCATGGGCAGTCAGCCAGGAAGTCCCTAGCATCCGTTTTAATTAAGGTGCCTCTTTCAGAAGTCGTAGTATCTTGGGCCCTTAAATGATGGCAAAAAGAAAACACCTGCCTGTTTTCTGCCATTTAGATTCTCCCTTATCTCACCGGATAGGAAATAAGGAATGACAATCCAACCAACTTTAAATCCCAACGTGGCCTCTTGCTGCTGTCGGGATTTGAGCAAGTTTACCCAGCCTTCCCGGGCCTCCGTTTCCTCATCAGCAAATGCAGAGCAATTGCAGCTCACCACTGCCTAGGGTGGCAATGAGGACAGCGTGCGTTCACGTCTGTAAAGCGATGAACTCAGCGCTTGACACGCAGAAAGTGCTACAACGGAAACATAACCATTCTCCTTAGAGTCTCCACAGCCTGTGGGGCTGCGTGCCCCCTTCCCCCATGTTGTAGATGGGAAACTGAGCCTTGAGACTTGTGGTCCTGCCTCTGGGCAGTGATGGAGGTGGCCTTGGACATATAGCTCTGAGCACAGGTAACCCTCCGATGGCTGTGCTCTTCCCTCCCCACCGCCACACCCCACTGCACACTTCCAGGAGGGTAGACACCCTCAGGGCCCTATGTCCACAGGGTCATTGGTTTCCCATGGTCTTAACACTTATCAGGCACAAGCTAAGCCCATGCAGAGCTATGACCCCTCTTCCCTGCATCCTGGCCCGGAAACCCACGCCAGGTCACGGGTTCCCAGATGGGATCAGTCCTTCGTGACCAACTTCATAGCGAAGGTGCCCGCCTTTGGAAGACAATAAACAGTTGTCACACAGAAAGGGCAAAGTTCACATGATGTTTTGCAGCTACTAAGAGAGCCACCTGAACAGGACTAAGTCTCTTTGCACGTTCTGATTTCAGGCACTGGTATCAGGATGGGTAAAGAGAGAATTAATATGACTTTCATGTCCTTGAGTTTATTCTAATGCAATCACAGATAATAAAAACTCATTTCGACTATTTTATGACATGTTCAAAATTCGAGAGGTCATATTTACTATCTAAAGTGAATTTCATTTCAATTTCTGACTGTAATACAAAATGAAATTTGCCACCAGAAATATGCTGTTTGGGGGAGATGCAGAAATACTCTAAAATGCTTCAAATATACAAGATATTAATAGATTTACTAAAATACAAAAATAATTCATTTCTTTCCAAAAGCCTGTCTCTGGTAAATTCCACTTCTTCTTTCTCTTTTCCAAAGTGCCCAGTAGAATCCCTTTGACAATTAAATGTTCAATAAAGACATGTGGGAAAAGAGGAATAAATGTCATATCATTGTATTTCTCCTTTCTTGGTTGCAACATGTCTTTAATAATTTATTCTCCTGTTTTCAACACCTACTAGTACTGGGTTACCATTCTAAATGCCACCATTTAAAACCAGCACTGTCAAAGGCTGTCCTAGCCAGGGGTCTACACCCCCTCCAACCTTTCCCTCTCCTCCTCCGCTGTGTCTCCAGCCCTGAAAGTTTTAGTTCTTCTCAGAGTCAAGGTCTAATCATGAGCCCCAAAGCTCCCACACCTTCCTGGCCTATGAGCCTTAGCAATATGCAGTTTAATCTCCTCCAAAGCTTGAATAAATCCAAACTATTTTCGTACAACTACTGTACAGGCCTCTCAAATAAATATAACATCACACATTACTTCCCTTTGGAAGACTTTCTGGTTAAAGGTAAATGTCTTTACCTTTAACCAGGTAACTTCCCCAACCTCTTCTACTTATTTTATTTCTAAATGCAGAGCCTTCATTGCATTAAGGAGAACCCAACCACTAGATTAGCCTATGCTCTGTTCAAAACAGAAAGACTGAAATTTTACCTTTTCCACGGAGCATGAGAAAACAAATAACTGGTTTCCACCCCAATGCTAAACATACTTAACCACTCATCGCACTTTTACATGCACCTTTATTGTTGTGGACAGCATGTGCGTGCGATGGGCTCTCAGCCTGGCCGCCTTGTCCTTTGGTTTACGGCAGAAAAGGCCCAGGAGCAGATGCCTCAGCCTCTACTTTGCACTGAGCTCCAACCCAACCTGCCACAGAAATATGCTGGACATCCGGAAAAGTATCAGATGCTCAGAATGGCCTATGAGCCTTAGCAATATGCAGTTTAATCTCCTCCAAAGCTTGAATAAATCCAAACTATTTTCGTACAACTACTGTACAGGCCTCTCAAATAAATATAACATCACACATTACTTCCCTTTGGAAGACTTTCTGGTTAGCTGTCCAATCTACCTGGAAGCAGTTCTGAGGTGTGAACGTATTAGGTTTTGGTCACTTGTTGACATAAAAGATCCATCTCTCATAGCCTTGATCCCATGAATACCCGTTCTTGGCAGGCTGAGACGAGACAAGTAAGCAGTGCTGCCTGACTGAACACCTCGTCATCCCACTACAGAACACGTCTGTGAGGGAGTGTGCTCCCCGTGAGCCGGACACTGTGTGGAAGGGCATCGTGTATGTGTCCCTATGTAAAATAAGACTCGATGCCTAGTCTTTCTTCCTTTTAATTAACTTCTTTAATAATTAAAAAGAAATTTTCTGTGCGTGCATAGAAGCATAACCAATGAACGCAAAACTCTGGGGATTGAGGGCATGTATGGGAGTGGAGTACAAGGGGCAATGGTAAGATATGTATGCATATAATACCTTAATAAAAAATGAAAAATAAATTAAAATTTTTTTTTCAATTAAAGTTGACATACTATATTATGTTAGTTTCCGTGTACCACATAGGGTGTAGACATTAATGTTACTTGAGAAGTGATTTCCCATGATTAAGTCTCGTGCCCACGCACAGGACTGCCATGTTATTGAGTGTATTCCCTATGCTGTCCTTCACATCCTCATTGTACTCTTCATCCCTCCCCTTTTCCCCTCCAGCCCTTCCCCCTTTCCCGCCCCCCCCCCCCCCCCCCGACTCCTCTCCCCTCTGGCTACCATCAGAATGTTCCCTGGACATTGAGCCATATGGCAGGCTGGGGTTTGTTTGCTTTGCTTGTCCGTTCCTTTTGTTTTTTAGATTCCAGGTGTAAGCGAAATTATATGCTACTTGTCTCTGCCTGGCTTATTTCACTTGGCACAATACCCTCTAGGTTCACCCATGCTGTCCCCAATGGTAAGATTCCATTCCTTTTTATGGCCGAGTAACCTTCCATTGGATACATGCCTATTCTTGGGAGTGTATATGGTGGGCACGGGGTGTGTCAGAGCCAAGAGAAATAAGAATGCCAGTGGCTGAATCTTAAACAAATCCTGATGAAATGACGCCAACCATGTCTGTAAAAGGAGCTTCTAGAGAGGGCTTTAGTGTAGATAGGTTAAATCAGGGTGGGGTTCTGAGAGGCAGTGAATGGAATGGCATTCCAGGGAAGAGGAAGAGCAAGGCTGAAACCTCTCGGGCAGAAACAAGTCACGAGTGAGGCCGGGAAGAAAACCTGCCTGCCTCGTGCACAGTCAGTCAGTAAATATGTATGGGGGTGCGCTGGGTGTCCTGGCGCCACGCAGTGTGTGTAGCTAATTATAACGCAGTATCAGATCGACAGGAGATAAGATGGGCAGGCAGTGAGCAGTTAGCTGACATCAGAAGGCAGTATGTGAAAGGTGCTACATGTGTGGTTTCAATTACACGCCTGTCCTGCTCGTAATGAAGCAAAGAGATAACGCCCTTGTTTCGTTTTCCTTTTAGCAAACGGGAGAGTTCCTTCTCACCCCCACCCCACCCAGTTTTTTGCGTTAGCCACTGTCATGGTTGCCTACAGGTTCTGAAACTAGACCTTACTTGCTCTGTTATTTTCGAAATACTAAATCGAAAACTAGATCTTTTTTTTTTTTTTTTAAACCATTTCAACTTGATTCTTTGTCCTTTTAGTTTTGCAAAAGCATGCTATAATCTAACTGCTATCAGAGGCTCCAAAACAAATAAAACCAAGTACCCGAGTTTCACTGTGCTCTAGGAAAGCAACTACTAGTAAATCACACAGGATTTCATGTGGTTTCATTTTCACCTTGTTTTACATCCTGGGCATTGACCAGCAGCTAATATTATACAATTACCAAACTCAGTCTTGAAATAGAGACAACCAGAAACTGAAAAGATACTCTTGTTATTTTACTAAATGCTCCTTTAAAAAAAAATATGAGGAAGTATTAGTGAGGGAAAATGTCTTTGAAAATTAATCTACCTAAAAAAATCTATTTCTGAATGTCTAACTTGTTTTTTTTGTTTTGTTGTTGTTGTTGTTTTTAACTTATCTATATTGTTGAAAATATTACAGATGTCCCCTTTGATTGTGGATTTTTTTCCCATTGACCCCTTTACCCCGTAACCATCCACCCCTCCCAGGCCTTCACCAGTCTATGGCCTGTGTCCATGGGTTATGAACGTATGCACATAAGTTCTCTGATTAATCACTCCCCTCCCACTCCTCCACTCCCGCCTCCCCTCAGATTCCACAGTCTGTTCCAAGCTTCTGTGTCTCTGGTTCTATTTTATTCATCAGTTTATTTTGTTCATTAGATTCCATATGTGAGTGAGATCGTGTGGTACTTTCTTTTCTCTGACTGGTTTATTTCACTATTTTTCATTTCAAACTTTTCAAACAATACAGCTAGACAAAACGAGACCATGCTAGATACCTCATGGGAAATACAGGGTAAGAACTGAAGAAACAATACAAAGACTACATAATGGTCACAATTTTAGTTCAGCTTTTTAAAAATCCTAAAGCTATGCTACATGATGACAGGGGGTGGGGGTGGATGGGGATGTACCGGTAGCTAGGACAAAATATTCTCCTTCTTGAAGCCTCTGAATAATCAGCCTATTGTTTTACAAAGACTCTCATGTCTGATAACACTACCATCCTTTTAGCAAGAGCTATTAAATACTGAGCATATTCATTCATTCATTCATTCATCCATTTGTTCATTCATTCAGTGCTAATTTAACCAACATTTAAAGCAGCTCCACTGTTCTAGGCTTTGGAGATATAACAGTAAGCAAAACAAAATCCCCCCAGGACTATGCTGGGTGATTGTATCCCTGTCTGTCTGAGTCACTGCATCCTCACAAGGTTGTATCACCATCTCTATCGTAGACAGGGAACTAGGAGGACAGAAGTTGAGGCTAAGGCCAGGGCCCCAGAGCCAGACAACAGCAAGGCAGGGGCTCTGACCTCTGAAGCTGAATCCCAGGCGATGCCATTCCACTAGTCTGCTGCCACCGTTTAGGTTCAATGCTAATAAAGGGAATCGCCTAAAAACTACTTAGTGGGTTCATTCCAACTGAGCAATCTTAGCGCTCATGAGGATTAGCATCAGAAATGGAAAGATGGCTTGGCAAAGAGCCACATGGGGCAGGGGAATTATTAATGGGAAGAAAAAGGTTATGTCAGTGTTTTAAATGTTCCTCTCATCTTCCCACGGAGGACAGTCACTGTGGAATACATATTCCCAAACCATTTCCATAGTCTTGCTCACCCTTCCCTTTGCCTGCGATCCCATGCTCCCCTCCCTTGCTTCCCATTACATCTGGTGTCTCTGGACAGCAGGCGCTGTCTGAGGAGGTAGTGAGTCACAGAACTGGTTCAAGCGGAGACTGGATGGGGAGCTGGAGCGGGGACTCACTCACAATCCTCCTAACTCATTCTGTGGCCTAAGGCTTCGTTTTGTTGACAACCAGATCACACTGTACATTAGCCATAATAAGCCTATGGTAAAGGAGCTCCTTAACACTTCCTCATTTGACCTATAAGTAAGTCCTATTTCCCCAGGCTTCCCTTTTACAACTGTTACTTAAGTGCATGAGTTTATATCTGCCTCAATTAATTTTGCTTCATTAATTTGGCTGAATTTTCCAGTCTATTAGTTCTCTTAATACCAAATCTATAACTTTCCACTTTAGCTGTACATTTCACTTGGTCATTCACAAATCGATGGATATCATTCATATAACTACACCATTAAGTGAACAGTCTGGGCTTGAGTCTCAGCTCTGCACCTAAGAACTGTGATCTTGAGGAAGTTATTTAAACCCTCTCCAGCAGTTTATTCATTTATAAAGTAGAGATAGAAGTGTCAACTGTATAGAATGGCTGTAAGAATTAAATACATACTATAGAGAAATACAAGTGTTTGACACACTTTAGCATTCTGGGTTTGGTTATGCAAACCTAGTTGTGAGCCCACTGAACTCTTCAGTTATCCAATCCCTATTTTCCCATCAAATCCACAATGAAATCTTGAGATAGTATGAAAACTGCCTTGATGAAACTCATATGCCATCATCTCTACCACATTTCTGCCTTCCATTTCAGTTCCTTTATTGAACAGGAAAACCATCTAGTCCTACTTGACTTCTTGTTGTTGCCTAATGATTATCACTTTTTTATTTCTAAGTGTTCTCAAAAGTTTCCAAATAAATTCTAGAGCGTTACTGGGATTCCATGGTTTTTCTTTTTTGTCGGGTTTGGGGGATTTCTCCGTTTGCTGAAATCCCCAGACGGCTGGCTGAGTTGGGAGAGTGACAGGTGTGAGGTTTTCAGGCCTGTGGCTGTAGTCTGGGCCAGGAAGCCCAACCCATGACAAAGGGCCAAGGATCCAGCATCGTGCCTCTGTGGGCCACAATTCCTTAATATTCACATTGTGTTCTATGCTTCCCAGGTGGGACATCATGGTCCTTGATTACAAGGCGAGACTAAGAAGAGATGAACAGTCCTTTATTTTTTCCCATCACAGGTCCTATCCCTTTCCTATTTCTTATTTCCTACAAAAGTAAGTAAATAAATAAATAAATTCTACAATAAAAAACATGATAAAAATAGTATTTCAGTCCTGACAAAAACTATAACTATGTCATTATCCAAAAAAATGGGACACATACGCTTGGCCTCAGGAGCTTTCCAGTTTTTTCCATCTGGCTTATTCATTCCTGCAGAATTTCATTTTCTGGAGGGTTGTTCCTTGCCAGCTTTTAAGTCCCTGCTTGTTGTTTTCAGCATTTTTTACATACCTCAGCTCACTCTGGACTCCAGGCTTCCGGACATCGTTCTAATGGGATTATCTCTTTCTCTGCTATGTGTTCTTAGTCATGGGCCTCTCCTTGCATTCCTCTTTCAACGGTCTTTGATATTTTCAGTTAATTTGAACATGCCCTTTGTAACTACAACCCTCTGTCTTGTTTTTTAGAACTTTCAGACCTTTAATTCGAATCATTCAAAAAATTGTGGACTGTTAGACGTGTGTGTGTGTGTGTGTGTGTGTGTGTGTGTGTAATTTATTGCATAAATCAGTTATGAGCTAAGTATTGTTTTATTTGCTGGGACACAAAGATAAACAGGATAGATGCAGCACTGCCCTCTTGAAGCTTACTGTTTCAGTATAAATTAAGATGAGTACTAAGGCACTTGTGATCCCATATGACATAGAATTTGAGAAGGGAGGTTGAGGAGCTCTGGGGCACATAGGAACGGTCCTAATCTGAACGAAAGGGCTGGGCTTCTCATTTATTTAGTCATCTTCCTTTAGAGCCTCAGTCTATAGAATCACCTCTACTTCTCTGAACAGCTGGAATTTCCCTCCAGAAGATGGTAATACCTTTCTGGCTGTATCCATCATCTGTTCCTTGAGCATCACAAAAGCTATGATGACATGGCACAATCTTCCAAGTGCTTGGCACATAGCAGACATTCAAAAATACTTATTGAATAAAAGGACACATCTCCTTCCACTTCTATTTCACTAACCAGTCTCTTTGTGGTTAAAATTAGATCCAAAATCACAGTTCCCTTAATTTCCTTTAGCTTCTTAGAGATGAATATGTCAGTAAGGTAGACTGGTATCTGAGACCCTATTTAAATATGAACAAAACATCTAGCAGAGGCCCACAAAGCTTAAGCGTCTCATAAGACCTACGACTTCATGTCACTTGGTATGCTACATCAGAAGCAAATTATATCAATGCTTGATATGATGGGTGGTCTGAGTTCATTTACTCACTCCAAACTATCTATTGAATACCTACTATGTGCAAGGAACTATTCTGGGCACTGTATTTTTTTCTTCCTCCTTTTAACATCACCCAGTGTGCCCTCTCTCAGGTTTTTGGATACCCACCCTTCTGCATCCTGGAATGTCTTGATTCCTGCTTTACCAGAATAACCCATTTTCTTCACTGGCAAAAATTCTGCCACTGACCAACCTTTTCTGTAACTGCAGATTAGCTGAAACAGCGTTTCTCAGCCTTTTGGTAATAAAAACTTTATTTTCCTATACTGCTTTTTGAAATGTCAAATTAAGTCCAGTAACTTAAAAAATCATAGCTATGAAATAAAGCATTATATTGTTATAAACTACATCCCTTTCCACCTACCACTAAGAATCACTGATCTTGATGGAAATAATTAACATTTTAAAAGAATATAACCAAGTTTATAGCATTATTCAATTGGTCATCAACATGAAGAGTTGATGATCAAACGAATAGGATTTGGACTTTAATTTCGATGTCTATAAACCCCATATGTAGCATGAAAATTAGAATGCACTTTCAATACTAAGACATATGTAAATATAAGCATTCCTTTCCTAATTTCTTTAATCTACTTTCTGCAAAGTAATTTAAGTAATCTATAATCAAATGCAAAAGCTGTCCCCAATAAACCATAATTTATTTTCTATATGAAAGAGATTCTCTTATTTTCTTGAAAAGTATAGATTTTTATCAAAATTTCTGTAGCAATTATTTGAATCATCAAATCATTTTCACTGGCTGTGATTTGAGCTCATAGTAACTTGCCAGAAGAGAGACAACACATCTATTTGTCTTTGGTGTTTTCCTTATGTGCTGTTAACAGACTATGCTCTGTCCACACAAGGTCATGGCCATCTGACCTAGAAGTGAGCTTTGCTGAGTCAGGAGGTCAGAGATCATCATGGATTACTAAGTAAGCAATAACACATGAAAATGATGAAGAAAAAAACACCAAACCAAAAACCCTAATGCTAATTAGCCTGTAAACTAGGCCAAATACAGTTTTGTCCAAAGATAAAAGGAATTTGGCATTGGCCACAAAACCTTCATTTAAGAAGTGGGAATGAAAATCATTTGTAGTGAGTTTACTTCCAATACTGATATTTTTCCCCATTAGGGACATAACTTCAATAATATTGATCAAGACTTTGCAGTAAGGTTAAGAAGTAATTGGTGAACATTTTTTAGTCTATCTTCAAATTTTGAATTAGTCACAATTACCAGGAAATGTAGAGCAAATTTTGGAAGAAATTAACAACACCTATAGGATGTCTTGGTAAATTACTACGTTAGATTATTACATATGTTAATGAAATATCTAAACATGTTTCATTTATTAGCAAGAGTACTTGAGACATGGTCAAGAGTGTATGATTCCCATGATAATAAGCCTTAGGAATAAGTAGAAGGAAGCAACTTCCATAATGTAGGCGCTCAAATACAGCCTTGCAGTTTGGCATGGATTCCTTCTCCATGGAGTTAGCCTAGTGGACATACTGTGTGAGCTACTGCAGTGGTTACATGTGACATTCACACACGCTGGCATGTTAGTGGTTTTCTTTTTCCTTTTATTTTCATATCCAATATTCCACACAGTTAATATAGGAAAGGGGATGCCCTGGCCCTTGGGAAGTCAGAATCAATAAATAAACTTTCTGATTTATCCACCAGCCACATAAAAACATGGTTCGCTGAATATAGTACTGCAAGGTGTGAGCTCACAGGAAAAGCCCAATGCACGGGCCTCAGGGACTGAAAGTTTTGTATGGATTGCTGCCTCAAACGAGAAGTCCTGCCTGCCTAGGCAACCAGCTCAGCAGCCCAGTCATCGGCCACCCCGGTGTCCCCCAGCCAACCCAGTGCGGCTGCCACACTCCCTGAGCCGGGGACCCGCGCTGTAAGTGGGGGTAATGATCTCTCTTAATCTATTCATAGAGATATTGTGAGGGCACTCCCCTGCCTCAGCAGGAAATGAGAGTAATCATATCTGTCTCACAGCCATGCTGGGAGGATTAAAAGGTAACATATGTACGCACACATATTTTAGCGCTTGGGTAGTCGGAATACGATTCTGTCGGTTTCCTTTCCTGTGACAATGCAGAAGCTGTTCTCTGGGAAAATAACTGACAACAAGGAAGAGAGAGACTGGCAGCGCTCACTTCATTTACACCAGGCCCCACCCAACTGACTCCACGGAGAAAGTCATCAATGGGACACTGTGCGATTCTCATGTTTGGAGACATTTTCTGTCACTTAAGTAAACAAGAACAGAAACACACACACACACACACACACACAACATTTTCTGTCACTTAAGAAAACAAGAACAGGAACATACACACACACACACACACACACACACTTTGCCTAAGTTAAAAATAAAACAACACCCGGAGCTCCTTCTTCCCAGCCCAGGGCGTCTCTAATGGGCAATGCCTAATGGGCAATGCCTCTAAATGGAAGGGGGGCCCCACAGGGGCTCCCACTCCCTCACTGGGGTGTTGGCAGCTGGCCCTTCTCTCCTCTCTGCTCCCTGGATCCCCACTTCCACTGCCAGGGGATTGCACCCTCCCCCCCCCCCCCGCCCTCCTGCTCCCCCACAAAGGCTACAGGCATTTCTCAGACGGAGCAGAAGATAGGCAAGACCCTAAGGGGAGAATAGATCTGGGGGAGGAACTAAGAGTTGGTGGTACGTGGAAGGCACTAAAAGGAACCCCCCCCAACTGAAATGTAAAATCAACACCTGATGAACCTGAGGGGAAATTGACAAAGTCCCCTTAACGTGACAGCATAAAACGTGACTGCTCTCACTACTGACATAAAGGAGTCTACCAGCAACTTCAACTGGGCAAGGTACACTCCGAGTGCCCACCTTGTCAGCCTGAACACTGCCAAGGCAGGACCAGTCCCTGTGCCCCCTCCGTTCTCCTCCCAGGTTATTTAGGGCAACGCTTACAAACCACCCGGGCTGTAGACCGTTCTGTTCTTCTCCTTATAGAGGAGGGGTAACTGAGCGCGTTCCTTTCCTCTTGCTGCCTTCGAAGAATCCGACGTGGAGCTCACGGGGTACCATCACAGTGCTGGGGGCCGAGTTCCTCTCTGAAAGCTCCAGAGGACGGTCTGTGTCCTGCCTTTTTCAGATTCGGGAGTCTGTCTGCATCCCTCAGATCTGGAGTCTGTCCACATCCCTTCGCTGCTGCTCCTCCCTCCGCCTTCAAAGCCAGCAATGCAGCATCCCCCTGCCAGTCTCCCACAGTCACATCTCCCTCTCCCTCGGACATCAACCAGAAGATAGGATTTTTTTTTTCGCTCTCCAAAAACCAATTTTCAATCCAGGTGCAATATATACCCTGTTGAGAATGCACATTCTATTCAAATGGGAATAACATACCGAAGCAGAACCTATCGTTTATCTTCCACAATTTCCCTTTCTCTGCCGTGCCACAACCTTCCAGGGAGGGTGGGACTGAGTGGAGGGGAAGCTCTGACCACAGAAATCAGTGCAAGAAAGATACGTACTGACCACTCCACAAATGAGTTTTCATCATTGTTATATTAATGTTTCCACAACAGGCAATAGAAATGTTAAATTTGTCTATGAGATAAATGATCAGCTGAGAAATAAATTTCAAACACATTTTTTTCTGCATCCCCTGTATACTTAAATTAATTCAATATTCAGGTAGAGCTATATATTTATTTATTTTGTTCCTGGTTAAAATAAAGGATGTCCCTGATCTCATTCTGCCGTGGTTTTTTATTACTTTTTTTTTTTCCCCCCAATAACAAAAGCCAGGCATAAAATCAGATTTTGCTCCCAGCAGTTTAAATAGATAAACATCAGTGTGACTGTCAAAATCCAGGTTGGTTTTGTCAGGTTGAGATGAAAACCAGGATTACAGTTGAAAAAGATGAATGCGGACACTCACAGGAAAACACGCCTGGCTAATCAAGTAAACAAATACAGCATGCGCGTCCCCAGCGGAGTATGGGTAATGTTGGAATCAGCAACGTGTTTTTTTATGGTTATTTTCCCAGAACATTCTTAAAGTAATGCAGATCTTGCAAGATAGCAGAAGTACAATGTTATTAAACTTAAAATTTCATTCACTAGCATTTAAAAAGTTTTATTTTTATCATTATGAGCTCCAAATGTACACCATTGCCTCTTTCAGAAAAGTGTAGCAAACCTTAGACTAATAGGATGACATAGATCAAGGGGCGACGAGGGAGCATGACTTCAGTATCCTGAAATACCAGCAAAGTTGTGATTTTGTGTGTGTGTGTTTTAATATATTTTTATTGATTTCAGAGAAGAAGGAAGAGGGAGTGAGAAATCCAAACATCAGTGATGAGAGAGAATCATTGATTGGCTGCTTCCAGGAATCAAACCATGATCTCCTGGTTCATATGTTGACGCTCAACCATTGAACCACTCCAGTCAGGCGTGATCTTGGTTTATTGTGAACCTACTTAGTCTGGAAATCTCACCTAGAAACCTATTTTAACTCAGCTGTACGGCAGCAAAAGACATTCTTGTGGTCAAGCTTCTACTTCAACAGTATGGGATTTGTAAACAAGTTACCAATGAAAATCAGTTAAATAATGCATAGACTGGCTGCATCTGTTTGCTGACCTACAACCCTGATGAAATTGTTCTGAATTTGAGGCTGCCTATATTTTTCAATCATTCACTCCATTAGTAAAAATGCTTGCACATGGACATCCCATACATGTATATTATGTATTTGTAAATGTTAAACATGTACTTTTGTCTTAATATATTATACACTTTATAAAAATACTCTAAGATAAATTTGAAGACATTACAAAAGTTGTAAATAGAAAATCCAATAGAAATTCCATTAGTAAAAATGCTTGCACATGGATATCCCATACATGTATATTATGTATTTGTAAATGTTAAACATGTACTTTTGTACTAATATATTATACACTTTATAAAAATACTCTAAGATAAATTTGAAGACATTACAAAAGTTGTAAATAGAAATGCCAATATGTTCCTCCTGCACCCAGTGTGTTATTCTGAGCACTCTGCTCTGTAACCCATTGGTCTAGGCTTTAAGTGCTGTAGACACTTAGACGAAAAGGACCTGGAGGTCCAGAACAAGCCAGACAACTCAGCACTAGAGCAGGGACCCTGTTTCACAAAAATTTACACTCCTCACCACACCCTGGAAGGTGACTTTCAATGCAATGGCAGGTGCTCAGTGTGTTGAATCGATTGGAAAGAGAAGGTGAGAACTGAGTCAACCGTGGATGAAGGAGTGTTTATCGAACTAGAAGGAGAAGGGAGAGGGACTCCAAGTGAGCCTTATCGGGGAATATATTATCCCAAGGACAGACATCACAGAACTGGGGGAGAGGGGGGCTCTCATCAGACACCGACTTGAGCACCAACATACTGCAGAGCGGCGGGAAATGAAGTTGGCTATATATTGGAGGAGAGAGGAAAGAGAGAAGGTGGCAGGTTTCTCTGGGCCATGAAATCTAGGTGGAGGTTATCTGGATCTGATTTGCTGTAGGACAAAATATGGAACCATCAAAAGTTTTAAGATATAAATACCATCGTGATATCGATGCTTGATGAAGATTAGACTGGGAGTAGGATGCGTATTGGATGGAATGATATTTCAATTGGGTTTGAGCAGCTCTGAAGAGTCTGGGATTCTGACTAGCGTGATGGAGATGGTAATGAAGGAGAAAGCATGAAACGAAAAGTCAACTAGATATGGAGGGAGAAGGAGAAGAAATCAAATATACCCATAGATGGTCCCACCACTTGGGAAATGAACAACCTTAATTGACTTCTTAGAATGACCCCTCTCTCCTGATTTGCCAGGGTAAGTGACCTCACTTACCCTGTGTGAGGTGGTGTTTCTCTGCTCTCATTTAAAAGCTTGGGGTTCACCCTCTCACTTCAAAGTAAAATTCTTAAACATGAGTGCGGACTAACTAACTCTTCAGGAGTCCATGCTATGACTGCCTTACTTTCCTGGAAGATGCAACTTAGAAGTGGCAGTGCTTTGGGAAGAAAGGAAACATCGTGTTTCTGTGTAGGCAGGTCACAATTTCTGGTTTCCTGCAGGTGAACAATCTAGTCAACCACAAGTTGAGGACTGGCTATAAGTTCATGACCTTTTCAGTCACGTTTTTCCTATATGTGAATTTCATGGTCCTATAAGCTATGAAGGTTAGCTCTGGGATAATTGAGTCAGCTGCAAAATAATAAAGATAGACTAGAGGAGTAGGTTATAACTACGCTGGAAGAAAAATAAACCCAAGCATTTTCATCATATAACTATACTGTAATTCCGTGGGCAGGACATATGATGTATCTATGTCTGTGCCGTTCATTTTTTGAAACCTGTGTGCTCAATGACTTATTCTGAAAACTGTCTCCCAAGATGGTAAGAAATGGCCAAAAATTACATAAAGCTCACTTTCCAAATGGTGTTGTGCAGAAAACGCAGCTGCCATCTGGCCTTCTGGCTAACTTCACTTCCTTCCTTCAGGCAGATTTTATTTAATCCGGACCACACAGTTTGTCCATCTAGCTGGTTCATGAAAACACCAGAACATGAACCTGTAGCAGAAATGTCTGGCAAGTGACAGAACATTAGCTGCTGACATGAGGGCAGTTTCCCGGTCTCAGTGGCTAAGCAGGTTTCTCCTAGAGTCTGCGTGCTTGAGTGCTCTCAGCTATGAAGTCAAACCAATTATCCTTGTCATCTCTCAAAGATGACATCTGCAATGCACTTGGGACGAGGACTGCTGTTGTACCTATACCGATGCTCTAAAATTAACTACAAAAACTTTAAAACCCAGTGCTAGCTCACGGTTGACATTATCTTGGTCTACTTGAATGTTAAATGGACCTACGCCGAGTCCCATGCAAAATGGGAATAAAATTTCTATTCTCATTATATAAAACTAGAGGCCCGGTAAATTTGTGCATGGGGAAGGGGTCCCCTCATCCCAGCCTGCACCCTCTCCAATCCGGGACCCCTTGGGGGATGTCCGACTGATGGTTTAGGCCCTTACATCTCTTACAATCCTGGACTGCTGGCTCCTAATCACTCACCTGCCTGGTTGCCCCTAACTGCCTCCTCTTGCCAGCCTGATTGCCCCTCACTTCCCCCCACTGCCATCCAGGTCACCCCCAACTGTCCCCTTCCTGCTGGCCTGGTTGCCTCTCACTGCCCCCTCTGCCAGCCTAATCGCCCCCTAACTGCCCCCCCTGCCAGCCTGGTCACCCCCAACTGCACCTCCCTGCCAGCCTGGCTACCTTACTGCCCCCTCTGCTGGCCTGGTCACCTTCCTGACCCCTCTGCCAAACTGGTTGCTCCTCACAGCCCCCTCGCCAGTCTGGTCACCCCATGTAGTCTGCTTATTTCATCATTTGGTTGTCCCTCATTAACTCCCCTGCCAGCCTGGTGGTAGGCAGGCATCTTGTGAGGATATGATGGTCAATTTGCATATCACCTATTTATTATATAGATACATACTATGCTTTAAAATTTAGCCAGGGTGATGATGATGTTTATTTCTTCTTTTTCTATTTTGCTGTTTTTATTATGAGAGATGCTGACTTTTGTCAAATGTGTTTTTCCATTATCTACTGAAATAACCATGTAATTTTATCCTTTGTTAAATTAATGTAGTGTATCATATTGACGTATTTGTATATCTTGAAAATAAGTCATCCTTGCATTCTTGGGATAAGTAAAATTAAATAAAAAATAAAATAAAATTTAGCCAGGGTGTACTAAAGTGTGGAAAAAGTAACGTGGCATGGATTGGCTTTTCACATCCTTTTTAAACTAAGAAAATAAGCATTTAATGAAAAAAAAAAAAAGTCACATCAGTTCACAGTTGCTTTTCCCCCTTTCCTAGTTTCTCCAAATCAGGAATTGCTGGTCTCTGTAACTGCCTACCTGTCCCTACCAGTCCTTCACCTTCCAGAATCAAGGGTCTTGACTAGCAGGATACTGAAGTCAGAGACGGTCTGAGACCCTCTGAATTACACTGTTTGCCAATCATCTGCAAATGTTTTTGCTTCACTGTTTAAAGCGGCAGAGATGTGAAAGGCTGAGCTGAGTGTTGGAATCTGTGAACGGTGGGTTTGGCTTCCTTTCTAAGGGGCCTCACTTAGCCAGTAATGCTAAAGGCTGCAGCAGTACCCAAAGCATCGTTCCACAGACACTGCCAATGAGATGGCCCTCAGGAACAGTGCTGGCCCATCCCAAGGAGGCAGATTAGCAGGGGACACACATGTCCGAAAACTCTGGCCGTAAGATAAACGTGAATGGAACAACATTCAACATCTGTGGAGAAGGTTGGAAGATGAAGTTATTGTTTTTGAGAACATCTGCAGATAGAACTTGATACAATTTTAACCATAAACAAGATTCTAGCAAACAAATAAATTCTATGCTCCTTAAGGCATTATTAAATATTTACCAACTTGTTTCAAATTTTAAATTGCTATTAAGTCTAATTGGTACCAAGTTTATCATTCATTTGCAATAATTCCATTTCCTTCACCATTTCTTATCCAGAGCATGACATCATGGGATCAGAGGATGGAAACTGTTTCTATACTTTGGGAGGAAAAAAAAGCAATGCTTGTGATAATCCAATTCCACCCCCCCTACTTTTTAAGCTAAACACTTATAATTCTTAACACGTGTTTTTTTCTTGGTACCATTTTAACTTTAGGCTTTATGTAAAATGTGAGAATTTCCTATCTCAGAAAATGGCAGCAGTTCGTCTTGTATGACGTTCCCATGGTGTGTTCACTGCCAGTGAGCAATCTGCCTACAGCCATCAATATTATTGCTATAAATAGAGCTGTACAATGTGCTTATGTGCATGTTTATCACGTTCACTTTCAGAATTGTGTTATTTAGGCTTTGATCCAAAAGGTCAACACATGAAAAGATCGAAAGATATTAAATAGGGTTTTTGATGAGATTCAAATGTACTTTGTAGATACAGATAATACCCATTTATCAAGAATGAAATGACTACTAGTAGTCAGTCCAAAGCACAGATGGAAATATGCTACTGGTGTTGGGATTAGGCCTATGAACAGAAATATAGTTCATGAATTTTACTAATGATTTAATCAACCACTACATAGATGTTTCTCAGCCAAGGTGTAATATCTTACCATTCGGGTTTCTAAGTGTGTTACTTAGGTGCACACACAGGACCCTCAATCGCTAAAGCAATAAGGTCCAGTCATCTAATCTTCACCTTCCAGACTCAAGGGTCTTGAAGAGCAGGATACTGAAGTCAGAGATGGTCTGAGACCCTCTGAATTACGCTGTTTGTCAATCATCTGCAAATGTTTTTGCTTCACTGTCTAAAGCGGTGGAGATTGAGCATTTGTGTGTACATACAAAAACACTCACGCGTATAAAAATATGCACGCACAATGTACTGTGGAGTAACAGGAGAACCCAATCCAGAATGAAATGCTGAGTTTCTAGTCCTGCTTCCAGCAGCTCAGAAATGTCATGTTCTCTGAGTCCCCGATGCACCACCGGTGAAGAGCGTGTGTGAACACCTATGTAACACTGAGACATAAAGACTAAACAACCAGGAGGGTTGTGTGTGTGCATGTGGTCACCACAGCTCAACCCATTCACATGCACGTGTAAATGAACAAGGGCTGTTTTCCTCATCTCTCTCACAGACAAGGGTTTTTTTATTTTATTTTATTTTTTTTAAGGATACTGTTAAGTCTAAGTGAATAAAAGTAAACGAAGTTGAAAAGAATCACGTTGATTGGGAGTCCAGCTGGGCCTGTTCAGGAGCCGTCTCTGGGGTCAGGGCCAAGTGCGCCTGCCGGACACAGTGTCCTCCCTGCCTTGGAAACCAGCTTTCCCAGGGAGCCCAGGTTTTCCACGGGCAGTTTCCATGGCGCTGCCCAGCCGCTCTGGCACGGCGGGGGACGGGAGGGGGGACGAAGGCCCAGGAGGAGACATGAAAGGGACCCTGGAAAGGACGGATGGAGGGAGGGCGGCCTTTTATGTCCACCGAAGACTTGTTTGTCAAGTTCTTGTAAGCCGGGGGTTGTACGCATACCCGACCATACGTTATTACGATTTTCTAAAAAGTCATTCACAGCTGACATTTCCTAAATGTCATGTTTAGCTACAAAACACAGCCCTGGCAGGACGTCAAGGTACTGCCTTTGTTGCTAAAACCGGGTTTGTTTGGGCACAGCAAATAGCTAACAAACTCGCGGCTGTTTTCCCGTAAATTGAAAAGCATTTTCTCGCGTATCCCAGATAGCACTTTAAAATGCATCCACGGACAGTCAAAGGCGACTTGTATTTTCTGCAAACAGCCCAAACTGGAAAGGAAGGACCGTAACCAGAGTCCTTGGCAATGACTGGCCTCCTCCATTGGCCAGGGCCTCCCAGGCACAGGACTGAAGCAGGTGGAGATGGACCAACGGGGACTTTTAAATTTTAACCCATTTATTTATTTTTTTTATGGATTATTTTTTAAAGTTATCTTTATTGCTGAGAATTTTACAGATGTCCCCCTTTTCTGCCGGAGCTGGTGACAACCGCACAAGACCCGTGGCTCCATTTCCGGGCTCACGGACGCGGAGGCTGAAGCCATCTCAGCACACAAAGATCATCAACAGCCTTTCCTCTTAAGAACCAAGGGCCTTCCCTCCCGTTCCTGGCCTCGGCCGATGGATCTTGTCCAATGTGGGATCAAAGAGAGGGTCTGAGCTAATAATTCACATTGTTAAAATTATGGACACGGGCAAATAATTACTCATGGTTAGCTAAGCAAAGGTTTGCTCCGACCTGCCTTCCCTGAAGCGACTCCTCTCAAAAACAAACTCCCGGGCAAATGATTAACGCCAGCGAGCCCGCCTGCCATCGAGAGGGTGGCTCGGCCACGGAGTGTGGACCAGGGTCTCTGCCCAAGGCCCGCTTCGACATCTGTGGCATGTTCTCTTCTGGCTAGAAAGAAAGCCAGACTTTGGCCAAGAAAACGTCAAAGCGGTAGTTCCCTACCACAGGGCGGCAATTTTCTTTTTCAGACTGCAGCACCGAACTTGTAGAAGTCACTGTTTCAGCGAGAGATGATTATGTGTTTATTTCTCAAGAACAACGTGTCCCAGTGGGAAACACCTTCAGAATTGTTTTTTTTAGGGTTTAGCTAAAAAGGGGGTGTGGCAAGACAAGGGATGTTGAGATGCCAAGTCTGGGAGTCCGGGTGGCGCAGCCATGGGCTGAGGGTGGTGAGGGTGGTGAGAAGGCGATGGGATGCAGGGACCACCTCCATGTGCTCTCTTTCTCCCCCGGGGAGGGCAGTGACTCTGCAGAGGGAGAGGTGATTTTCCCAACAGGCAGAGCTCAGCAGATGTGTGTGGGTTGGTTCTGGCCCTTGACGAGCAGCCAGGAATGAGACTGCCTTTACGTCTCACCAAATATATCCACCCAAGCACAGAGGGGCCTCCACTGGAGTTGCGCAATCAAGATCCCACATTTCGACGCGGGGCTCGTGCTGTTTCGGGAAAGTTTAAAGGGAGCCAAATTTCTATTTGCAGAACTGTTCTCAGATGTGGCTGACAAATCACCATGGGCTTTTTCATCCCCTCTTCTTTGCAACGTCTGAGATCCAGGGATTCCGAAAATGATGCTGGGTCTCCATCCGGAAGTCCGTGACCGCGGCCAGATGGCATCTTCCCCGCGGGGCACCGGCCACAGCCCAACTGCCCTTCCCCTGAGGCCGCCCCTGCCACGCTCGGCACGCAGAGGCTCTGGTCCAGCTAAGAGCACACGCTCAGAAGCTCCCCGTGGGCTCTGTGTGTGTCTATGTGGGTGTTCCCCCATCCCCCGCTTTTTCGGTGCTTCTCTTTCCTTCCAGAAGCAGGTCTTTCTGTGCTGTTAATCCTCTTGGAATGCGGCTCTTATCACCACCCCGAAGAATTCATTACCCTTCTGCCCTCCCCGTCCCCAGGCCCCGGAGACCAGGAACAAGGGCGTGATTGTCCGGGAGCTGCCCCCTGAGTTCAGGTGCGCTGGCGCCCAATTCCTGCGCAGCCGGCTTTCCCACAATCAAAAGGGAAGGCGGGGGGGGGGGGGGGGGGGGGGGGGGGGAGGGGGGGGCACTAATCCTGCCTCCCTCTGCAAGGGGGCGGAGGGAAAGGCCCTGGGGACAGAGGCTGAGCCCCCTGCCATGGAATGCAGCCCCGGGCTTAGGGAAGAAAAGAAAGGCACAGGTTTGCAGAGCATTCAGTGCAGCCTGAGACCAGTCCCACCAGCCCCCTGGAGCGAAGTGGGAGAGGAAGACGGCCCCTTCGCCTTTATTTTCTCAGCTTCTGCTGCTTCCACAGTGGCTTCAGAGCGAAGTGTTTTCTGCTTCATGGAGGGCTGGCCAAACGCAGTTTATGTCTTCCAGAGCACGCCCTCTCCTACGGCCCTTAAAACCATCAGCTTGGCTTCCAGGAGAAGGCCGGCTCGGAACACACAGGCAGCACGCAGTGGGCTGTAAACCACGGAGCATCATCACGTGGTCTGGCCATTAACAGAAAGTGTGGGGCCCAGAACCGCTCCGGTCTCTGGCTCTTTCTTCAAGCACGCAAACACGAAACCGAGATGGGCCCTGGAATGGGAAACTCCCCAAAGCAGAACGGGAGCCAAACAGACGGGGGAAGAGATGTAACAGCACTCCCAGAATCCATTAAAGGCAGCAGAAGGCAACCATTAGAAGGATGGCACTGAATTAGGCCCACCCCCCATTCAAGAACTATGTCCAGGGGCAGGTCTTTATAACCAATCCATCCCCCCCCCCCCCCCCCAGCTATTTCTAGGACCCGCTACTTCCTGAATAAAGGCCACAGGACCACCTTCCGCTCAGGGATGCATTACCGTTAGCTGCGCGTTCACAAGGCTCAACTGGAGCTGCATCACAGTGAAAGCTCAGCTCCTAATCCCTCACTGGAGGGACTGGGGGAGGCGAGGACAAAACTTTTAACGCGCCGTCCCTCATCCTAAGGCTGTGTACGTCAGCCATCAATCCTGAAAACAGTGCCGGGGAATCCCTTTGGTAACAATTATGCCCGTCAGCACCGGGAGCAATGCAGTATTAACGAAAATATGTCAGGGGTTGGAGGAAAGTTACTGATGGGCTAATATATTTACTTCTTTTAGGGGAAATTTTAGTCTTGAGAAAATAAAATATGGGCCATTCACTGAATTTTTATTTCTCGGGATTTTGACAAGCATCTCGCCTTCCGATGTTTGTAGGGCAAACACACTGCTGCAGTCGGAAACCCCCCACCATGCGTTAGGTTTATTTACTTAGCAAACATTCATTCCTCCGCGTCCCGCACGCAGGCACGGGAAGGACAGTGTCTGCTGCTCAGCGCATCCAGGAACACACACACACAGGGGGATGCTCGGCACCTCCTCCCGGAAGTGCTCTGCTGCTGCAGAGACATGCTCCCTGCCTGCCCCTGGGAGCCCTCGTGGATTTCCACCCCTGACTTCACGTTTAAGGCCCTCTCACCCGCGTGAGTGTGATCCACGCCCGAGGCTGACTCTTGGAGATAACGCAGACCTGAGACTGGCCTCTCAGAAGGTTCTGGGCAGACACTGGGCACATGGTGTGTTCTTCGCGGAGGGTCACTCCTCACCCGTGAGAACTGAGATGTCCGGGGCCCATTCTCCGTGTGACTCCAGGCCAGGGTCCTCCAGACTCCCCCGCCCCCCATAATTAAATAAATAAGTGAAATTAACTGTGCTCAGCCCTGGGCAGACAGGACTCCTTATACTGGGGTCCATGAGGGCCTTGTATGAAGAGAATGAAGGTGGGGGGAAAGGCTGTTGACCTTCTGGAGGGAGGAACAGTGGTGAACAGATAAACTAATCTCCGTTTCCTTCCCAAACCCACGAGGATGGGGAGAAAGAAAGAAGAAGGTATAAGCCCGAAAGACAGCACATGGGGGAGGGGACAAAAAGGGCTGAGACACGGCCCAACAATTCTTTTTTTAAAATATATATATTTTATTGATTTTTTACAGAGAGGAAGGGAGAGAGATAGAGAGCTAGAAATGTCGATGAGAGAGAAACATCGACCAGCTGCCTCTTGCACACCCTTTACCGGGGATGTGCCCACAACCAATGTACATGCCCCTGACCGGAATCGAACCTGGGACCTTTCAGTCCGCAGACCAATGCTCTACCACTGAGCCAAACCGGTTTCGGCATGGCCCAACAATTCTTAAAGAGTGAAAGCAAACAGACGGAGACTTGGGGCGCACCGACAAGAATACAAAGGAGCAGCCAGTGGGTTGGCCCACCCCAAACTCTGGGAAGATCAGGAGGTGACAGATCCCCCCCTTCCTAGCAGCCAGGCCTAGGGGATGTGGGCGGCTTATTCTCTAGAAAAGCCGACCCCGAGAGGCTGGAGACTTAGGCCGAGGGAACAGTGTGGGTGCCAGGCTGGACACAGGGGCATAGCAGGGAGCCTGGGCACAGGCAGGGAGGCCTCCAGCCCTTCCCCCATCGACAGCTTAGCTGGTGCCACGCAGGAGACGTGGGTTCAGTCCATGGGGGACGTGAAGGCACCACTGGGAAGGCCTGCGTGTGCTGACATTTGGAGATAACAAGGATGGTAAATTTGATTTGCTCACAGGAACGACTTCCTTTCTGTCAGTGGCTGATGTGACTGGCGATGATCAGACCAGAGGAGAGGTTGGAGGATAACCGGCAGGCCAGCGGCTGCCGTCATTGCTTCCCTGACCTGGGCACCAGGAACCTGGGTGTGGGTCCTGCTGGTGTCACTGACCCTTCACCAGGCCTAGGAGTTACTTTTCCTTCCTAGGTTCCAGTCTCCGCATTTGTAAAATGAAGGGTAAGGGTCCTAGGGTCATGGTCCTCGGGGTCATGTTATTCTGTGATGCTCCCTCTTCCCAGCAGGTCTCAAACGACAGACAGAGGGCCAGGGGTCTTCGACATGGTACCACCCGCGGCCTGAGGCTTTGCTGACCACTTGCGGGTCTGGCCACGTCCACAGCAGGTGGCTGCTGTGCTTAGATGTGATGCAAGGACGCCATTCTTCCACAAAGGCTGTTCGCAACAGCCCTCCACCCCGAGCACAGGACAGCACCCCGAGCACCTACGATACACCCGTCAACTCTCCATTTCCCCACATAACAAAGCAGAGGCACTGCCAGAGGGAGCCAACCCAAGGTCTTACTTTCACACATTATTACTGTCTTAATGAAACTCGGGAGGAAAAGAAAAGCGTGAAAAACTCAACACCCTTCTCTCTTTTTAAGGTCAACGTTGAAAACGGAATAATCGTTAACATTTACCGAACACTTAAGGTAGGTCTGAGGCACTGGGGCCGGAAGTTCTACCTGTCTTTCTTCATCAGATTCTCACATACCCCCATGTCACAAATGAGGAAATGGGGCTCCAAGAGCTTAAGTGATCTCCTGGTACCCATGGAGGGGCCAGCGGCAGACCTAGGTCTGAGCTCAGCCAGCCAGTGCCCCCGCTTCAGCCAAAAAGTTTTCCCGCAGTCCATCCTCCAATGCCCTTTCCCGTGGCTCCCAAGGGCTGACACGATTGGCCCTTCTGCTGGCAAGCGAGGAGGCAATCTCAGAAATCAATACTGGCTCCTGCGAGGAGCAGCCTTGCCCAAAGCTAATTGAAAGCCATCTGAACATTTTCAGAGCTGTGACCATTATCATCTATCTTGTTGCATACCATGTCCCAACATGCCTCTGTAGTAAATCACTTCCAAATCACTTCTCCATGCTCCCCATACTGAACAGAATGCCACACAATCTTTTTTTTTTTTTTTTTTTTGGTCATGGCCGGGTAGCTCGGAGTCTAAGCTCAGGGCACTTGGCACTGTGACTACCTAACAGGTGGCTTGCTGACATTACTGTTTGAAAGTACCACTTTTCCAGGGTTTACTGCAAATCATCCTAAATTCCATCCAGCTCTAACTTGTTACACAACTTAATGCTTAGAAACAATATCCTCTGCAGCTAGTCAACAAGCTGGACTGGAGAATACAGTTGGTTGGGGTTTAAAAAAATTGTTGGCAAAGCTTCATTCTACCCTTTCCGACAGCCATGGACAGTGTGGTAATGGGGAAGAGAAGTTGTATGGCTTATTACGAGAACTAGTTTGGAAAACTGAAAGATATATATATGTTGATATCTAACCTGGGTCAATGGTGTGGGCTTGGGACTTCGATTTCACTTACCATAAATGAACCCAATGACCAAATCATTGATCAGTATAACTTTGCAAACCAAACGATCCTTTACCTGGTTACTAGGGAGTATAATAACTTGGAGAATACACTGGTAAACTTGGTGGGGTGATGGGTGATGGTGGTTTGATCATCCAGTATTGTCCACCTACTTCTCTTGGCCACAAAAGCTCTATTTTGCTTTGGGGGGCCGAGAGAAGACACCTCCAGGAGGGGCCTCAGGGTGGGAGAGCGACCAGGAGGCACCACCAGCACATCATTCCGTGCGTCTCTGGTATGGGTTTGCTGTACTCAAAACGGGCAGGCAGGCCAAGGAGAAGCAAGTCTTTGTCTGACCATAAGGAAACTGGACTTTCTCTTTGCGAGGCTTGAATGAAGAGGATGGAGGGACTACCGTGGCCTCAGACATCTCGTGAACATGTGGAGCTCGGAAAGGGCCAACCTAGAGGAACCGGAGGGAGTGGTCACGAAATGCACAACCTATTCTACTCCCACCGGGGAGGGCTCCTGGAAGTCCCAACCACTAACCATTTCTTTGTTGGCCCCTCGCTGCAAGGGAGGGTGGGAAATGCAGTCTTTTGGCTGGGCATGTTGCCTCCCTGAATAAAATCAGTGTGTGTTAGGAAGGAACAGGAAAGAATGGGTATTGGATGGGCAATTAATAGTCTCTTTTGTGACCTGTTTGGGTTAGGTTCTGTAAGAGAGTTGTTACATATTTTAGGATCTATAAGTAGAGTATGAGACCAAGCTAACATACACAAGTATTTGATTTGTAAAATCTTTCATTAAGGTAGTCTGATTTTTCTTTTATAATAAATTCATTTGAAATTATTATTCAATTTTAAAATATGGTATTTACAATTAAAAACGCGGGATTGGCAAGTACCTGCAGCAGCCCAATTTGGCATACTCAATGTAGAAACTGAGAAAAGTGCTGCTAAAAATGTTAAATATCCTAATTTCTTCCTAAATTATAGAGATAAATCACACTCCATATTTATGAGTCCACTGTCTCAGGGCAGGAGTTTTTCTGCTTCGAATTATGCCTTCGGCTTCTCCAGGTTAGGTTAGAAACGGTTATAAATGTAGGTACCTTCAAATTGACATTTACTTCCCAGGGGATAGCTTTAAAGTTGGAGATTAATGGAAATAGCTGCTTTTAAGAATTTTTTTTACTAGTCACAAAGACACATCATTCGTTAGAGGATATAGAGAATGCCAAAATGAGATTCTCTCTGAAATTACTTAGTGTGGCATGAGAAGAGGAAGATACCCAAGAAAACAGCCGTTTGCTGGACCAGGAGAGATAAGCAGGGCGACACCGGATTGGACTGTTCACAGGGTTCTGCCTCCAGCCCCGAGTTACGTAGGCAACAAGAAAATTATCCTTTGTGGGTCCTTTCACACAATTTCAGAGCTGGAAGGAAGCTTGAAAATCACCAAATTTGACTCTTTCCCTTTGCAAGAGGAGAATTTCAGACCTAAAAGATGTGTCACCTCTCTAAAGTTCTACAAGTTCATGGCAGAATCAGACTCAAAAGACAGGTTTCCTAACTCGTGACGCAATACTCTGTCCACTAATTTCCATCCCAAAGTTACAGAATGAGGAAGTTGGTCTACCAGATGTGTTTTGTGATTTACTTCTATGTTTACTGTAAGTTCATCCTGAAATTATATTTTCAAAGGTAGGAGAAATTTACTATAATACCATGATATGTGCCAAGAGTGATTAATGAGGAAAAACATACACTGAGTGGCCAGGTTACTATGATCTCTGAACACATAATAATCTGGCCACTCAGTGCATATCCTATATAATAAAAGGCTAATATACAAATTGTCCCCTAGACCAGAAGTTCAACCAGCAGGCAGGCCGGCTAACCACCCATGTCCCCTCCCCCTGGCCAGGCTGGCCGGACCCCACCCATGCACGAATTCATGCACCAGGCCTCTAATAATACGCGCGCGCACACACACACACACACACACACACACACACACACTCGAGTGGCCAGATTATTATGAGTTCAGAGATCAGAATAATCTGGCCACTCAGTGTATATCTTGCTCCACTGAACTAAACCGGGACCAGGGTGTGTGGACAGACATGGTCCTCCTTGGTACCTGAGGAAAGGGCTAAGAGGTTGCCAGGGTTTAGCAGCTGGTGGGACCTTTCCTTCGAATGGAAGTGAATTCCTTGTCACTGTTTCAACTGCTTCCCCCCTACTGCTGACCTTCCCCTGAAACACAGACTTCTCAAAGTTCAAAACGAGGGTACCCGGCAAGTGATGGAAAAACTCGGTCATACAAAGGCCTCTCTTAGAAGTGGCAGAAGACAGAAACAAGGACAAGCTTGCGGGGTGGCTAGTGTGAGTGCACTACAAATAATAAGGTGGGTTCTTCTTCATATACATGCATCACTCGGCAGCTTGTGCATACGAGACATGCAGGACATACCCCACTCAGCAGGTTTGTGGTCGGCAAACTGTGGCTCACAAGCCACAGGCGGCTCTTTGGCCCCTTGAGTGTGGCTCTTCCACAAAATACCACGGCCTGGGTGAGTCTATTTTGAAGAAGTGGCGTTAGAAGAAGTTTAAAAATTTGGCTCTCAAAAGAAATTTCAATTGTTGTACTGTTGATATTTGGCTCTGTTGACTAATGAGTTTGCCGACCACGGCTCTAGGTAAATCCAGAAAGTGTGGGCCTGGGGTTTGGGAGTAGGAAGAAACCCCATGGAGGGTCTGATGAGTGGCGCGTTCCTGCATCTTGCAGAGATTAGGAAGAAAGCGAGTAATCTCTGCCACATCAGGGATGAAAGAGCAGTCACTGCTCTGAAGTCAGGGCACTCCAGCTGAAATCTGTTTACAAATGTGCCCAGCCGGGAAGCATCACGTGAGGCCATCCAGACTCACTCACATTCAGATGGCTTGTTTTCCTTTTCCAAGACAAAGAAACTTGGTTCTTTGTTACATATAAGAGCAGTATCTGTTTAGAGTAGGAAAAGTAAGGACAGAGTTTTATAAACAAAGAAAGGAGAGCATTTTAAATAGCCACAATTTTACAAGCCAGGAAGGGAACCACTTTACAAACCAGGTCACTTTCCAGGAATACACCGATAGGTAAACAAAAATGTGAGCGTACTGTGCACACTTGTGTGTGTTTTAAACATGATTTTTTTTCCCCCATTTAACAATATATAGTGAGCATCTTTTCATTATCCATGTGCATCCACATCACCTGTAATAGCTGGGACAGTGTTTCATATTTGACTGCAACGTAATATAGTTCACCCAGCTGCCATTGTACATGTAAGCACTTTCCTCGTTACCCCTTTATAAACAGTGATGTGATTAATAGCTTTAGGACTAAAACCTCTGACACGTCCTTAATTACTTCCTTAACATAAGCTCCTATAAATAAAAGTCCTGTGACAGAACGGTGAACTCATTTTAAGGGATTAAAAAAAAAAAAAAGCACATTGCCAAACGACCCTCTGCGTGGGGATCATAGAGTTCAATTTGCTTGAGTTACATGTACATCGCTCGCATTGCTCAGTTCAGCCCTCCGTGAAGAGAAAGCCCTGGGGCTCACTGGGGTTGGCCGAGTGTGACAGACATGCTTACATCTGTACTTCTTTTTCTTTTTTTAAATTTTTTTAATTGATTTTTCACAGAGAGAAGAGAGAGGGATAGAGAGTTAGAAACTTCAATGAGAGAGAATCATCCATCAGCTGCCTCCTGCACACCCCCCACTGGGGATGTGCCCCCAACCAAGGTACATGCCCTTGCCTAGAATCGAACCTGGGACCCTTCAGTCCGCAGACCGATGCTCTATCCACTGAGCCAAACCGGTCCCAGCATCTGTACTTCTGATGAATGGTAACTATAGGTGCCTTAATCAACTAAATGGGTTTAAACTAGTGAAAGGAGTTTTAGGGGTAAAATAGGCAGGAGTAGGGAGTTTTAGGAATAAAGAGGGTCCATGGGGGAGGAAGGCAGAGGTGAGGGCTTCGAGCTGCCAAAAGGCATTTGTTCACTGAGGAAAACAAAGCTGCCACAGGAGAAGGGGAGAGGAAGACACCTGTTCACAGAAGACAGGGAAAAGCCCAGGGTGTGGGGAGCAAGAGGAAGCAAACTTTCACAGAGGACAGAGAAATGCCCACGAATGGGGGGCGGAAGAGGAAAACAGATCTTCACAGGAGGTAGAGAGTTCTATCCCTGAAGTTGGGATGGAAAGAGGGGAACACCACATGGGCTGTGGGCTTTGAAGCTGATGTTCTACCAATCAGAAGGCAGCATGAAGAAACAGAGACCTGCAGCCTTTACAAACCTCAGCAAAAGAGAGCTTGGGGGGTTACCCCCTGAGACCCCCTTCCGCTGCTGCGGAGTCTGTACTTGCTTCCAATAAATTTCCCCCCTTTCCATGGACCACCTTTTGTCCATGGCTTCATCCTTCGCATCCATTTGGACAAGAACTGGGGGAAGAAATTGCCCTTGCATCCGCTCAGGGAACAAACCTGCTCACAAGGAGCTCCCTGATTACTGCCAGCCATAACCGACATACTTGTCCCAGCCAGACTCTTTCTTTGGGATTGGATGCTTTCTTGCCCCCCCCCCCTCCCCCTACCTCCATATTATGCAGTCTTACTCAACAATATTTTCAAATAGTCTAGATGGCCAGTCCCTGGTAACATGCTCCCCGTGCTCTGATTACAGGCACCAGCTAGAAAACCCAGCATGCGGATCAAGCTCCCGATTAGATGCCAGAGCCAGCCTGCAGTTTGACATTTTAGTGAAATGACAGAAACAGCACCTGAAGTTCAGGCAAAACCAACAGGGACCCCTGCAAGACTGGGGACCCGAAGTGGACTGTGCTGTCAGACCACAAGCTGCCTTTTTTGAGCGTGGTATTCATTCCACCTGACTCCAAAATGGGACTTAAAGGAGCTTTTCTTCTTAAATGTTTTTTCTAAATTGGACATTTTCACATCACCGAGGCTGCCAACTTCTTTCCGAACATAAGGATATTCTTCTATCATAACTGCCTGCTATATTTGGACACTGAATGGCAGGATATTGTTCTCATCCAGAAAAGAGGGGAAAATGGCTCATTATGATCACGAATCCTGCCTGGAAGACACCCCCCCAACAGAGCGTCCCTGGGATGCAACACCAGCCCCATAAAAAACCCAGCAAGAACTCCATTTCCAGGCCACATTCAAGAAGCTCCAGAGAATCCCAAAAAGTCAGCCTTCGGGCTATTCACCTCCCGGAGGGAGGAGAGGAAGTCAGGTCTCCCAGGAGCTGACTTGAGAGCCTGTGAGACGTGAAGGGCCGGGACCCGGGAGCAGGGAAAGCAGGCCCAGCCTCAGAGCAGGAGGCCCAGCTGCTAACTAGATCCGGCCTTCCCTCCGGCCCACGGGGCTCCTCAGCCTCCTCTGCTCCTCCTTCCCAGGCCTCCTGCCCGCATCGCCCACCGCACTCAGGGGCC
This sequence comes from Pipistrellus hanaki, assembly GCF_964339955.1. Taxonomy (NCBI): domain Eukaryota; kingdom Metazoa; phylum Chordata; class Mammalia; order Chiroptera; family Vespertilionidae; genus Pipistrellus; species Pipistrellus hanaki. The sequence goes on along the minus strand of NC_140510.1, from coordinate 73,016,630 downwards.
GGCTCTGGTCTCCTCTCCACATTCTTTTTAGTGCGTGGCCCTTCCAAATCCTCACCTTAGGACTCCTCTCCACCTCCATTCCATTGCTCAAAACCCCGAATCGTTTCTGTTTCGGGGTCGCATGCTGAAAAGACATGGTCCCAGACCCCATATTCCACACTAAAGGCACTTCAAGCCAAGTCCCCAAGGAGCAGACACATGGCAGAAAGCTACCTTTTGTGATTTAGAGAAAAAAGGAAGGGGGTGTTAAGCGCTACATTGATGGGGGTGAACGTCATTAAAGCGCTTGGCACATGACGAGTTCGATGCTGAGACCTGCCCATGTTCTACAGACTCACACATGCCTGTTTCCATCTGACCCGGCAGGGTATCCAAGGAGCCAGGGCCATGCCAGCAGGAAGGCCCACCTGGCCAACAGGAAACAGCATGTGGACAGGTCGCCCAATGTTTCTGTTTCCCAGTCCACCGAGCCCTTCCGAATAAGGATGTTATTGGATCCTCACCACAACGTAGTGAGGCCGACGCTCCCCGAGGGTCCATGGCGCACCGGGGTCATTCAGGCAGCTTGCTGGGGGGTGAGCATGTGGGCATGGAAGCGGACACCGAGGTTCAAGGCTAGGCCCTGACCACCGGCCATTCGGTGACCGCGGGCCGGTGACTTCACTCTGCCTCAGTGTATCTACGTCAGAAAGCAAGATGTAGGTACGTCCCACCTCCCAGGGCTGCGGCGAGGACCCGTGAAGACATTAAGTCAGTTGAAGGATCAGGATGTCAGTCAGCCGGAGCCTGGCATACAGTAAGCTTTTCAGGAACGTTGGCCAGACTCAGTTCCCAGAGCTAAGTGCTTGAAGGCCGGTGAGGCATCCTTATCATGAACAAGTACAGCGCTCCTGTGATTCATCATTTTATCAGCAGAGAAATTAGCTATTTCTCACAAAAGGAAACCTTGAACTGGATATAATGACTCAAAAAGTCAGAAAAGGGCAAAAGTTCAAGTGTGGCTTCTTAAAAGAACCTCATTTCTTCTTGCTTCCAGAAAAATACTGCACGTGATGTAAGCGTTTCCAGTCATTTCGGAGCACAATGGAAGGTCAAGCTACATGGCAGTAATATTTGCCCAGCGCATGGTGACTCATGGGGGGGTGAAGGGGAGTCCCTGGTCCTCCATGCAGACAGCGAAGCACTTCTCTGGGCCAGCAACCACCCCTCCCCCCAAGCTCTCCCACACCCTCCACGTGCCCCTCCTCTGAGGAGAGGAGAGGAAAGATGGGGCCCCCGGGGAGTGCTGTGGGAAGATCAGTGTCTCCCAGCGGAGAGGACGGTGGGAAACCCGCAGAGGAATGAAACTGAGCGCTTGTTAAAACGTCTAGTTGGTGTGTGTGGCTGTGGCAGCAAAGAGGAGGCTGATGTGCAGAGAGTGGTGTGGGAGGTTGGGGAGGAACAGAGGGACCAACGGGGTGGGCTGGAGTAACGGCCCCAAAAGAACCAGCCCTTGCCTCGGAAGATACCAGAGGCGCCGCGGGCCGGCAGGTGGCACAGAGGACCACACACGAGAAGCAGGACACGCGGGGCCTGACAGCTGGCCTGGCTGAGGCTCCTGACGCATCCACAGAGCTCAGATGTGATGGGGGCCGAGGTTCCTTCTAGAAACAAAACCTCCTTCTAGCATCATGGACACTGCTTCCAGTGGCACTGTGGGGGCGGGGGAGTTCAAGTCGGGGGCAGTGGGAAGGAACTCACATGGGGAACTCGGGGTAGGACACAGGAGTTACATGGGAAAGAGGAAATTTCCCTTGAAACAGGAACATGCTCGCCACTGACAAGTTACAGACTGCTGTCAGCCCCGCTCTGCAGGCCACGGGTGTGGACACAACTAACTGATTACACCCGTGTCACACTTTGAAAGTGGGAAAGAATTTTTATAACAGGGATCTTCTGTCCGGTGAATGTTTTTCAGGCCCCAACAAGACATGCTGTTCATATTATGATGAGTCCCTAAGAACCGACTTTATGTTACTGCAAACTGCTTTGTTTTTTTTTCATCTATAATTACTACTCCTACAAGTTTATCTATAAATACTATACATAAATGCAAAAATGGTGGGTTTTCGGCTCTGAATCTATTCTAAAATATCTACTGCTTTTCCAGAATGGCTGATGAAATACAATCTGCGTGCACTGAACTAGGTGTGAGGTTGAGGATACTCTTGCCTAGACCATTAGGCATCTCTCTTTAGGAAGTTCCTATATTCCTAGACTCTCAGACAATCTCAGTGGGAACCACAGAGGAGCAATTATTTTTAAAAAAGTGTATTAAAGGATATCCCTTAAGGGGTCTTTAAAAACAGCTCTGAATAGCATAAACAGGAGGCATGCGAGAAGGTGATGAGGAGAGTGAAGCCGGAATGGCCGTGGCCCATTTCCAGCCGGCACAGAGGAAATGAGCTAACGCCGCTGCCAGCTCGCCGAGCTGAACGAACTGCTGTGTCATCAGGCAAGTGCGTGTCTTACTGGCTCCTTGCCCCGAATACAGTAACACCATGTGCTGTTGAGAGTCGGGAGTTCACATTCGCAGTCTTTCATTTAGGAAAAAGGGGACTTGTGAGCCCCAAGGAACAGCCTTCCTTCCGGTGGACACGGCTCCGCAGGCCGGGAGTGGGAGGCGCACTTGGTACCAAATCTTCACTAAACGCTGTGTCCTTGAGACACACACACATCACCCTGAGCCACAGTCAGCGGGCGCTCCCGTGGAGACTCTTTCTCCCATTTCAGGTTTGACAGCAGATTTGTGCCGAGTGCCTCCCTCGGGGCCCCGGTCCTCTGGGGCGGACAGCATGCCTAGGGAGACAGCTGCCTGGCTTGGGGAGAGGAGCAGAAAGCTCACCCTGGGCCTTGGCACGAGGCACCAGCCAACTGATGTGCTAAAAGCAAAATCCTATAAAGTCGGAACTGGTGCTGTCGGTGTGGTCAGAACTCTGCCAGCCTATGTGCGTGAAGAAAAGCTGGACATCGCCACTGGATACGCTAACGTCTGGGTAAATGAAGCCTCCTGGGAGGTTCTATCAACTCCTTCTGCACCGCTGAGTTCCCACGCTGCTCCAGGTTGTGGTTTCTCCGATCCTGTGGTCCCCATCCCAGCACGCAGCCCGCGAAGGGCTTCTGGCGCCCTTGTCACCGGCTATACTTACTGGGTCCACTCACTTGTTACCAGAGCAGTGGCTCCTGTATTGGAAGATCCTAGAGTCTGATGCTGATTCTTTCATCAGAGTTAGTCTGGCACAGAGTATATCTGGTACGATATATAATTCACTAACGTATAGATCACAGAAAGATCAGCCTGAATACATCCCTTCATTCAGCAGGTCCTCACTGAACATCTCTTCCACACCAGACAATGGACACAACACGGGGTGGTGGAGAGGATTACTGGGGAGCAGAGCTTACATTCAGACAGCCAGTGGTCTGTTACGGGCTGGCAGAATATATCACGTATCTATCTTGCTAAGTGTTTGGGCGGGCCTTAAAGAAAGAAGAAAAGAGGGCATCAGCTCATTAGTCGGAAATCAAACTCGCAGAGTACAAAGCCCCCTCTCTCCTGCTCCTTTGATTCATCTCCCTCACACTCTGCTGCTCTAGGTAAGCAACACATGCCTCTTAATTGGCCGCTGGAGCCCTCTTCACGCTCTCTTTTCAGAATGCTTTGCAGAAATCTTGTAAACAGTTTTGCTATTCCAGAAAATGTTAATGCTCAAGGTACCCCTTGAAATAAAGGGAAAATTCTTTTGAGATTCTTTTTTTTCTCGGTAACAAGGAATGCAATTAAGCCTATACTTGGCATTGTGTCAGATTTCAGAGCCAACAGAGCTCAGGATTAGCACAAAGCTACCAAGATGCTTTTGCTATTGACTACGTTCGGCCCAAAGGTCAAGGGTTAAAGCCTGAAAAGATTTTTACCCCTTTGCTTGAATTTTCTACGTGAAGCAACTTCCAAATACCAAGGCTTACACGACCCAGAACACAAAATCCTTTCCATTACTTTATTGAAAAGTTATGCATGCAGTGATTTATTGCTAACGCTGGTCTTTCAAAGTCGGGACATCTGCAAACCTTTGGACAACAGCTGCCAATATAAGCTTAGTAGCCCATGAGTCAGCACTTAACGTCTTAACAAATGATAAATCATCCTTGTAACCAGGGTGAGGCGCCGGGCTGGTAATGTATTGAGAGTTGGTACAAAACTGTGAGCCGTAGATGATGTGGTAACTCAGCACTTTGGAAAACGGAGGCTAAGCAAAATAACGACTGCTATTACCGCGCCTCTTTCTTCCGGAGTACACCTGCGCTAAGCCATTTCCTCTTTTTACTAACTATATAGATTAATGTGGTGACTTCTTATGTGTTCGTGCTGGAAAAACAAAGGATCCCTGCACTCTTTATAGCTTTATAGTGACTAATCCAAAGGGGACAACACTCTATTTAGGACTTACTATCTCCTACTCGCCAGCTCCAACTCAGCGGCTAGGAAAAGTTTTAATACAGTGCAACGTGCATATTACTGCCCTCATGTTGATGTTTGCTAATAAAAGAAATTAGGACTGAGAGGTGCCCTCCTTTAGCTATGAAGAGAAGCTCACCAGCTTCTGCACACTTTTAGCAGGGAGTGGCCTTTGACCTGCATGCCCGGGGTGCCCCGAAATGTTTCCATCTTTCATGTCTTGAGCATGTATCCTCAAATATGCTTATTTTTGTTTTTTTGTTCATAATTCATATACATGTTTTTAGACCTTTAAAAAACATGAACAAAATGGAAAAGAGTAAAGGCATTGATGTAATGTTTTGCTAATCACGATTATCTCAAGGCAAATACACACGGGATGAGGTTCATGATTAATTGACCACAGCGGCTATAAATCCATATGTCATCCAGATAATTTAGATCTGGCCAGCTTCTTGCCAGATCTGATTTACTGGTCACTGTCATTACCTCATAATGTGGCTGACAAAGCGTTCACACTAAATTTTTGCCATTTCCTTGTGGTTTGCAATATTCAAGTTATCTTGAATTTATGGGGATTCTTTGCAGAATCTTTGTAAGCAACTGCTCGTTAGAGAGGGTTTGCTAAGACTGAAATCTAGAATCTGTAAATCCGGTTACCCAGGCGTGATCTAGTCCACACCAAAGCAGAGGAAGCAGAGGGGAAGTTGGGATGAAAGGCAGGCCTGACCTCCCTCCTTCCAGGTGACGCCACCCGACCGACCACCTGGCATGGGGAACCCGGGACGCTGCCAGTGTCAGGGGTCACTGTTGGCTATCATGAAAACACCAGTTACCAGAACACTTCCTGATAAACGATGGAAATGCAAGTTCTAATCCATTTCTTTCCCCCACGTCAGTCTCAGGAGCTCCTAGGGGTCACATGCCTTGTTGGAGGCCTCTCTGCCATGCAGCAGGCAGTAGCTCAGTTCCGGAGCCAATTACAACCACAGGAATCTCCAGGCCTGCAACTATGCGGGACAAAAACAAACCAGCCCTGGCTGAAAAGACAGCGGCCGTGCATTTTTAAACAAAAAGTTAAAAATTTTAAACAACAACTCACAACCAGAAAAAACACATAAAACATTCATGTTGGATGCAATAGAGCAGTGTTTCCCAAAGTGTGGTACGCGTACCCCCAGCGGTACGGGAAGTGTTTGGTGGGGGTACACGTTGCACCGGAGTTTGGTGGGGATATGCACTGCACCGTGCTTAGCTGCACCTAATCCTACATTCTCGTGAGTACAAGGGGTACTCAGCGTTACGAAAATTATAGAAGGGGTACACATATGTCAAAAGTTTGGGAAACACCGCTAGAGTATATTGCCCATGTAACTAGCAGCCCCGTCAGAACACGGAACAGTGCCGGCTCCCTCAGGAGCCCTCCAGGCCGTTTCTCTGTCCCTGCACACCCTCCCCTAAGAGGTAGCCATCACCTTCATCCCTCCGGGAATAGAAGTCTTGCTTTCCTTTGTAGTTTTAGCCACTTATACATGCACCCCTCAGCAACAGAGTTTAGTTTTGAATGTTTTCGCACTTTATATAAATAGAAAAATTTTGTCATGCATTCTTTTGTATCTTCTTCCTTTCAACGTTACATCTCTAGGATACATCTGTGTTACAGGGAGCTTTCGTGTATTCTTTTTTCATCACTGTATGGTATTCCATCCTATGATAAACCCCACCCCACCCCATTTATTCAGCCATTCTACTACTGAAAGGTATTCTGGATGTTTCTAATTTGAGGCGAATGCAAACAATGCTGCTCAGAACACTGCACACCTGTTAATGGATGCATATGAGTATACGTTTCTCTAAAATGTACACATGTACACATACACACACACACACACACACACACACACGTGAGTGTGGGCAAATGGAATTGTCGGGTCCCATCTAACTTAGTTTGACTCTCGGCAGTCAATTTTAACATGAACTAACTCTTATGTAGCCATGAGCTCATTAAATTACTAGATTTATCTTTCCCCAGACTTCCACGCCTGGCACATTCATTAAATTTGAACTATGATATTAACGATGTTAAAAAATACTTTGAGCATTTCCAATGAATTTATTGAAGCCGGTTGCCCCAAATCTCCTCCCCCACATATTTATTCTTTTACATAGTGAGAACAGTTTTTCCTTTTAATGAGGGCCAATGCAGGTTCCCCGAGAGAATAAAATGTCCATTCAGAATTTAAAGCCACTTTGCGGCAAAAAGTTTCCAGTTAATGCTCCTATGGCTCAAGCATGAAAAGCCCAACATGCTAACCCTGCAGCCAAACTGAGGAGTACAGACACAAATGGCAAAGGTCATTCCAACTTCAGAGTTCCCGCTGTTTCACCACAGCCATGAGTGCTGTGCACAGGGACTACACACATGGGACATGCTTAGGCGACAATATGGTGGCCGCGGGGAAACCCACTCAGTGGGCACCCATTGCCTCGTTGATAGGGAACTTCGTAACTAACATTTATCATAGAGCTTTCTGCGTATTAGTGCGTGTTAGAATGCTGTCTCAATCCTCAGAACAGCCTTAGGAGCAGGGGTCCTCAAACTTTTTAAAGTGGGGGCCAGATCACGGTCCCTCAGAGAGCTGGAGGGCTGGACTATATGAACTACTAATTCCTACTGTAACACCTTGGCTGCGCTCACTGCCCAAAAAACCTGGCGGGCAGGATCAGACTCCCCTGGGGGCTGCATGTGGCCCGAGGGCCGTAGTTTGAAGACCCCTGCTTAGGAGGGAGGTCTGAGTACTTTCCCCATTTTCAAAAGGAAACCGAGGCATAGGTAGGGACCGTAACTGGGCCGAGACCCCCATGGCTGTAGGAGTTGTGCTGGAAATCGGAACCAAACTTCCTGGTGTCTCAGGTCAGACTCCACTGCATTGCCTGGCAGCCCAGCCCGATCATCTTTCACCTTTGTCATTGTTATTATTTTGATAACAGTAAGAAAAGCTCTTTAAGACCAGAGCAGAAGATGAGAGCCACGGTGCGGGGCGGGGGGGGGGGGGGGGGGGGGGGGGGGGAATCTCTGCACATTTGCTTTCACTTATGAACATTTTGTGGAAATGACTGTCACCAAGCAGCTCTCACTCTGAGAGAACTAATTAAGAAATGAATGAAGGGATTCAATGGATACCCAAATTAGTCATTAGGGCTCCAAGATGGGGAGTCCTGGTCTAAATCCAGCTCCGGCACTGGCATCCAAAATAAACACGACCAGATAAGCACCACAGCTCACAATTAAAACGGATTTATATGGGTTAGGCGTCCACACGGGAGCAGCCTCCTCCTAATTGAACTCGGACACCTCTTCGGTGATGGTGAGTTTCATCTGCCATCTCCTCGCTCTTTTGTAAGCGCTGGCACCGGGGCTATGCTGAGGGAGCGATCGCCGCAGTCAGGGATGTCTGCGGAGCGAGTATAAAAATATAAAAGAGAAGCCTTTGAACTGTAATTAGGAGATTCCTTAAGAGTGCTCACAGGACATACGTTGGAGGCCACCACCCGCTGGCAGGAGGAGTCGCAGAGCGGCCGTCCCCGTCCCCGCTCCGGGAGAAGCCGTGTTCCCACGCGCGATCAGAGCAATCTGTTGCAGGCCACAGCATTCCTGCCTCCCGCCTCTAATGTGGTTAGTGACAGACAGCTGGAGGCCTCGCGTTCTCCAGGCAGAAATATGATCAGAATTGGTTTCAATTGGTACATCTTTCCATCAAGCTGTTTGCTCACGCCTTCCAGCAGAATAATCAGAGATTCTGATTATTTGGTACATTCCGAGAAAACAGGAATTGATTGTGCCCTTGCGTGTCTCATGGGCAGAGGGCTGCCAGAATGTACATAGTAACTCTTCAGTTGCCTAACAGAAAGGAAAACGAAGCAGTGTATGTGCATGTGTGTGTGCACGTGCAGAGAGGTGCAGAGAGAGAGAGAGATAGAGAGAGAGAGAGAGAGAGAGAATAGGGGTTGACCAGGAGTTTCTGTAATAATGCTCTTTGAACAACAATAAAGAGTTTTCATGGTGACTCAGAATTCAGATATGAGGAAGTAAAATATTCTGTTCCATCCATGGAAAAAAAAAAAACAGCTCCCACCAACATGAATGGTTTCAAAGTTAGTCATCGTACCAGTAAAATTTCAGGGTTATGGGGAGATCAAGTTTAGATGAAATATCCTGGATATGGAAATATCCAGGTGCCATGAGACCCCATTAATTTGGACTACCTCCATTAGGATTTATAATCATTTGACAAGGTCTGAGCCAGAGATGATTTTTTCACAATAAATATACGGCTCACTAAGCCAATTAAACAAGCAAAATGACGGGGGGTACAAATAGTGTAGTTCAGGGAAAATGTGATGAGTGGGAAAGATCATGCTTTCTGCCCAGCAAATACTTCTGCTGAGCCCCTTCAAACACTAGTAACTGGTAACAGCGAATACCCTTTAACTGAGAGTCCATGTCGTACAGGCCCCTCTACGCACCTGAGCTAGAAACATCCCAGCAACTCCACAAGATGGGTGTGATTACCCCCATCTTAGAAGGAAACGGGGTCCAGAGAAGCAGGTGGCCTGGAAGACCGCACAATTTCTCAGCAGCAGAAGCAGGAATCAGCAACCAGCCGTGGGCATCTTGCTCAAATGACTACGTCCTTCCACTCCCACCCAACGCCCAGGGAGCCCCGAAGACTGCAAGTCCTACTCCTGGAGTCACTGGAGCAAGACTTTGGACATTGTCAACAACAGCAAACATGGCGGTCCCTGAGGAGGGAGAGCCAGGCAGTCCAGCTCCAGTGCCCGCCACTCTTCACAGAATTCCTTTCTACAGCCCAGGGACATTGTAAAATGCTTTCTTTCGGAACTTTGAAGGATTTGATGTGCATAACGCTACCCTAGAAAACCCACAGAAATGTTACTGTGGGTGGAGAAGGGGAATGTAAATGAGGCAGACGATGCCTTGGGTCCACTGCCCCTCCCCCATACTCCACTACAAGTGACTTCAGGCTACACACCCCTAAACAGACACTCTGGCGCGGAGACCCTGAAAGGCTGGCCAGGCTGTGACGAGGCCTCGGGAGTCAGCTGCAGGTACAAGGGCAGCTGGCCATGTGCGCGGGAGGAGGGTGTGGAGAGGGGAGGGACCGTGGCTACTCACCTGGGAATCCACAGAGGTGCTCCTGAACGCAGCCTGGGCTCTGGAGTGCTCTAGGAAATAGGAAATTTGGGAGGTCAGATCTCACATCTAGCAGCCACACCACCCACTTCCACCCTACCCACACCCAGCTGCAGGCTCTGGGGCCAGATGTGGAATTTGCCTTTACTCGCGACAATAGCTGTGTGGGCCGGGCAGCCTCTCTGTGACTCAGTTTACTCAGTAGTACAGTGGGAGACAATGCTACGTCCCTAGCAGAGTTGTTACGAAGACTGGATAATAAAGAGGTCGTGCAATGCATTGAGCACACGATAATCACAGTTTAATCACAGCGATAGCGAACATCTGTGGCTTGCTCAGAAAGTGCCTAGCATTATTCTAGAGCACATGTGTCAAACACAAGGCCCGCGGGCCAAATCCAGCCCGCCAGGCCTTGCAATGTGGCCCGCACCGCGCTGTCATCACTGCACTCCGCTGTCAGTTTATGACATTGTCAGTTTATGACTGTTCAGCAAACCATTCGGCCCGCGATTTAGGCTGGATTTTAGATTTTGGCCCCTTCTCTGATTGAGTTCGACACCCCTATTCTAGAGCTTCAAATAGGCCGACTCGCCAACACTCTGAGGTAGGCACGATTACGCTGGCATTCCGCAGATGGAGAGAATGAGGCATCAAGGAGTCAAACCACTGTCTCCTCAAACCACACAGGGCAAGTGGTGGATCAGGGATTCTTCCTGTGACCACCTCGCCTCAGAGACCGGATTCTAAAGCACAGTGTTATCCTGCCTAATTCATGACTAGCAAGTGTTAGCCGTTGTTATTGTTGTATTAATATTCCCTTTTCCTAGAATACATAACCACACAGCTCTAATATACAACCACACGGCTCCAGGGAACTCACCATTTGGCTAGTAACCACGTGGGCATAGAGACAGGTGCCAGCATCCTAAGTAAGCCAACCAGTCACTCACTAAATCAGCCACGGCTTCGGGGGTTCCCCGAGGATGCCTGCGGGTCAGGTGCTCTGTGAAGCACTGTGTGGGGCTTCACACGCTCTGGTCACTAACCCCGCAGACTCACATCAACCTCCCCAGAGCAACGGGAAAACAACAGCGGGGAGGGAGCACGGAAAGGCTGGGACAGGACCCAGGACTCTGGATGCCATGCTTGCCTCTGGCACCAGCTCTCCTGGTGACCTTCTCTAATCAACTGACTTCTGGATTTCAGAATTCAATGTGAACAACAAAGTGGCAACAAATACATATCTATCATCAACTGAATCTAAAAAAAATCAAACAAATAAAAAAAAATCCAATGAACAGAATAAACTGGTGAATGGAATAGAATCAGAGGCATAGAAATGGAACACACTGATGATTCGCAGAGGGAAGGGGTGTGGGGAGGGTCGGGAAGAGACTAGACAAAGATCTAATATGCACGCATGCATTACCTATGGGCACAGACAATAAGGTAGGGAGGGCCTGAGGATGGGCAGGAACAGGGTGGAGGGGAGCTATGGTGGGAAAAAAGAGGGACTTCTGTAATAATCTCAACAATGAAGATAAAGAAAGAAAGAAAGAAAGAAAGAAAGAAAGAAAGAAAGAAAGTCAGTCAGTCTGTGGAAAACAAGCCAGAAACAGACAACCAGTGAGATGCTTGGGTAGAGGGTTGGATTTGTTTTCTAAAGGAACAGTGTTGTATGCAACAGCTCAGAGATGAGAACTCAGCTGGCAGATAATTAGTTGACTTTCTCGACTTAATGAAGTATGCCACTGGCTGTTTTGATAGCAATCTTTCTTCGTGTGTGTGTGAGTACACACCTACTGCCCCTTGGAGAAACGTTTACCTCAACACAAGATGCTGCTAACTTTACTTAAAGATCAGTTCATCACAGTAGATATATTCTCCTTCACAGAAACTCCTTAGAGGAGACTAATTCAGTGAGTTATAATACTTCCATTAACAGGAAATTGATTTTAAAATATGCCTTTCAAAATTTAGAAAAACAACATTTTCTGATACTATGAACTACAAACGGCAAATATTGTGTTGGCAGTGTCATGAATAACACACGAGTTGTCAGATGAGATATTAAACATGTACAGATTTAGTTTTTAATGAAGACTTTACAACATACCCCAAAATGTCCATCAATCTTTGACATGGGAGAAAGTAGCATCTTAATAAATTCCATCTCCTACCACAATAAAAGTTAGTACAAGATGTTTATGTCCTTAGAGAGGCAATGATGATATTCTTTATAGATGGTTAAATATTGGCAGCATATAACTTTAGAAGGCACAAAGTGGTAGAAGATATAAAAATCTATTATCTTTTTAAAAAAAAAAAAAAATATATATATATATATATATATATATATATATATTATAGATTTTTTTACAGAGAGGAAGAGAAAAGGATAGAAAGCCGGAAACATCGATGAGAGAGAAACATCAATAAGCTGCCTCCTGCACACCCCCCACGGGGAATGTGCCCACAACCAAGGCACATGCCCTTGACCGGAATAGAACCTGGGACCCTTCGGTCCGCAGGCCGACACTCCATCCTCTGAGCCAAACCGGTTTCGGCAAAATCTATTATCTTGATAGATAGGCAATCAGGTAATGGACATACTGTCTCTGTCCAAGCACCCTGTACATGGGAGTCTATAGAGAATTTGGTTCCTAAATTACTCTGAAAGGAATTCTAAAAATGTTTTAAGCAATGACAACATTATTGGAGCACATGCATGAACTTCGAAGATGACCAATGTGAGGAACAACACTCCTTGGACATATGAATCATAGATTGCTTACACCTGGAAAGAAAATCAAAATTTTAACAGTGATTATCTTTGGGTTGAAAAATTATGGGTGATCCTTTTCTTCTTTATAATTTTATCTGCTTCCCAAGCTTCCTATAATAAGCATGTGTGACTTTAACGATTTGAAGCAATTGGTTTTGTTTTGTTTTTTCAATCTTATGATATATTATGGAAGACTGCCTGATGTAAAAAGTGAAAAGACATTGGAATCAGACAAGCTTGGGCTCAAACCCCAGCTTGTACCCTTTCTAGCATGGTGCCTTCACATAAGTTGCTCAGCAGCCTTGAGGTGCACATGAAAGGGAAATAATAACGCATTCCTGGAAGCAACATTTCACTTATCACAGAGGAGATACTGTTAGTGCTTAGCACAGAGTAGGGGCCCAATAAATAAGTCACTCTTCTATTCACAGTACACGGGGAAGAGAAGTTAGGCTTCTCTGATAACAGTAAATAAATTCATTGGTGTTTATAAATTGATTAGAAGCCTGGTGCATGGAATTCGTGCACTAGTGAGGTCCCTCAGCTTGCCCTGAGCCTTCTCACAATCAGAGATCCCCTCAGGGGATGTCAGACTGCCGCTCCTGCCTGCCCCTCCTGCTCATCACAGCCCTGCTGCACCTGCTGTGGGCTCACGCCCAGTCAGTCCGGATCGTGAGAGGCTCACACTAACAGCCGTGAGCCCTGCATCTGGTGCCCATTGGTCAGCTGAGCAGCGCTCCCCGCTTGGGAGTGCACCGACCACCAATTGGGGGCAGCTCTTGCATTGAGCATCTGCTCCCTGGTGGTCAGTGCACGTCATAGCAACCGGTTGAACAGTCTTTCAGTCACTTAGGCTTTTATATACAGAGATGCTTCAGGCCATTTGTTTATAGAAGTGAATGAGTCTTTAACAGTTAAAAGTTCAGAAAAAGAGTAAGAAGGAATAGATTCCACCCAATTCTCCTACTCATCACAATTATTAGATTCATATAGTCTGAGACACTTGGATTCACTGGTACCTGCTACTATGCTGCTCTATATTCAGACGTCCTCTGGTTGGATGGGAGTTTGGAGGAGGGTTAAAGCAGACCCACAAGCTACCGCAATCAAGATCTTTTCCACAGCGCCATTCCTCGTGATTAAAGTGGACAGAATAAATTAAGATATTGCTTAAATGGGGGGTGAGGGTGGGGGGAGCACTAGATTATAGATTCGCTGGCTTTTCTTTTTTTGTGGTGGCTATATTGATATTTTCATCCTATTCACCCAAGAGTGGTTCAATCAGTGAGGTTTGTGATAAATCTCTGTACTCAACAGAATATGGCTGTGGGGGATATGCTGCCCTTGGATATGGGTTGCTGTGCCTTGATTACTGCAAGAAATATTGATTTACCTGGCTTTAATATCAAGCCAGGTATTTGTTGACACGTGGAAATGAAAAATATCAAAACCACGAAAAGCTTGATATATAGGTCAAATCTCATTTTAGCTCACTCCAAGGGAATGTCCAGCCTTCTGTATTGGAATTGTGTCCTAATGATGTTGCCCAAATCACAGATTAACAGGAATGTTCTTTATAAAGGGATTTGCTACACAAATGAATATTGGTATAGACTTTTATGTAGTACAATTTACTGTAAAATGTGCAGCAAAAACCCCAAAATCACTTCGTACTGAACCTCTCCCTTCTCCCAACTCTGCAGACATACCTTGCTTTCTAACAAAGGTGTGTGCTCAAAGGAAACACCTGTTGGCGCCTCCTTCCCTCCTCAGAGGAACAGCCACGGGCGTGACCTTTGAGAAACTCCAGGCCCACAGGGGCTGCTGGGCAGACAGTCCTCTTATTACTGTACACCGGGAAGCAAAGAGTTAGCAGGGTCCGGTGAGCGTAGCCCTGGGAGTGGTGTGTGTGTGTGTGTGTGTTTACAAATATCCCCATTATTCATTTAAAAATATTTTAAATGATAAATAGCTTCTCCTCAAGAAGGATGACCAGTGACCATAATAATTGGGAAACTAATCATAAGAGCACTTCTGAGTCAGCCACGTGGTTTGCTCACTACATGTAACCCCCCACATGACCTTGGACGGCAGGTGTCATTGTTTCCACGCGAGGGCTGCGGGATAGCACGGCACTGCTCAGCGTTACACTAAGCCTCGGAGCCACGTCTCAAATCCAGCCTGCAGATCCGTATCCAGGTCTCTGCTCACAGGTCTAGCCACGCACGCGTGGCGCAGACAGCCGGGATGGAGCTGGTGTGCCCTTCCCACCTGCAATGGTTGGCAGGCCATCCCCTCCACAGGCCCGGGTGGCGCTCAGGTTCTGTCAGGGCCCCACGCCTTCTCAGGAAGGCTTGAAGGACACCGTCCCTCCCTTGCAAGAACTAAAACGACGGGAGAAAACGAGAACAATTCCAAGACCAAAATGGGTAAGCTCAAGGGCTATAAAAATTCAAGAACTCAAAAGCCAAAGATAGCTTTCTTGATGAGACAGCAGTTGGTTGGGAAATGCAACAGAGTACCTCTTGGATACGAAATAGTACACATTGAGGTTTTTTTTTTTTTTTTTTTTTTTTTTTTTTTTCCTCTCTCTTTTATTTGTACTAAGAACTGAGACCTACAAAATGACAAGCCAGGATTACCCTATTAAAAGACACCTTCAATTGTTCCTTTGTCCTGAGAAACTAGGTTAGCTACTGACTGGCAATACCTACACCATCGTCTTCACGGTAATTATGCATTTTTCCTACAAAATTGATTTGCCACATTACCTGCTCTAAGTCAGCCTGGAGAGCTGCCAAGATAAATGTACCAATGGCTGGCTTTTTTAAAGACAACCTGCCAGTTCACCGAGGAATTCTTCAGGGGTTCCTCCAGTACACTTTCTGTCTCCCCTATACCTATACTGAGACCTAGACAATTATCACAGCTCTTCCCTGGCGTATCATCTGATAGCCAAGGCTAAAGACTTTCCCTTTCAACCCTCACCTGCAAGTGGTGAAACTGAAAACTCCTTTTGGCCGCCTTAATGTACTCTGGCTGTTACTACTGTTTAATTCCTGCGTTGATCTATGTGAAATTCTCTATTCCGAGGGAGGTAAGTAATTCTGGCTTAGTCCAGGCAACTAAACAAAGATGACTTTGTATGACGGACTAAATAAATATTTTCTCCTCTGAGGTCTGCTTTCATCATGTTTTATTTCCTTTGGTTCACACCTTATGCTGATGAGGCTGGGTTCCAAAACATATAAGAACATACGCACACCAGAGGTACGGTGCGGGGCCAGCCAGGAGTTCCAGCCAAGTGTCCTATCTTCTACGTGGCACCGAGGGACGTTCTGTAAAGTGCACAATGGTCACCATTCATTCCTCCAGCCTTGGGAAAGATAGGCACGGACCGCATGCCAGCATGGAAACGTAAGCTTTGAAACCAGACAGCTGATCAAACACCGTTTCCACCACCGTTATCTCCGTGACCTTGGCAGGCTGCTGATCTCCCCTCGGAGCTTTACATCTGAAAAAACGGGGGCAACAGGTGCACCTCGGCAGAGCCGTGGAAGAGTTTGGTGAGAATTCTGATATAAGAAACCTGCCACGTTCCCTGGTACATGAGTAGATACTAAAGAATTGTTACTCTTTTTCTGCCTCTCTGTGAAATGCCATCAGTATTTCATTTTGAATCTGTTGTCTATGCACCCAAATAATGTAGAGGATATTAGTGGTGGTGCTCTTTATGTTAGCAAGGAATTGGAAATGGCCTAAGCATAGAGAAATGATTACATTAAGGTATATTCGTATATTGAAATATAGGCAGTCATTCCAAATATTTTTCAAATCATATTTTATGACAAGGGAAATTGCTACCCTAAAATTTAAGTGAGGAAAAAAGACAAGAAAACCTATAGAATAACATCAGCTCACATTTACTGAGCATTTACTATGAGCCGTGCAGCACGCTATATACTTTGCATGCATTATCTTACTAATTCTTACAACAAACTTATTAGATGCATATTATTATCCCCATTTTACAGAAATAGAAACTGAAGTTTTCATCATGGCGATTTACAGTCACTGCATAAGTAGCACAGCCAGGACTGGAATCTCAAAGTGTCTGATTACAGAGCATGTTGAACAGCTACGTGACACTGACTCTTCAGTACAGGCATCTGGATCCACTGCAAGGCTGTTTAAATACACGCACATGTACACATCACACATACCTACAATACACACATTCATATCTGGAAGGAATAACTGGCAGAGGCCAATAATGACAGTCTCTGGGTGGTGAAATTTTCAGTATATTTTCCGAATTCAATGAGTGTGCATTGTTTTCACAACTAGAAAAACATGTTTTTCAAAAAAGGAAATGAGAGAGAGTACTTGTGACAGTTTATCCTTTGACTTATTGGGTTTCTCGGTGCTACTATTCCTTTAAATTATTTTTTCCATTGAGTCCAAAAAAAAAAAAAATACTAATTTGTACATGCATAAGTACAGAAACCACCATATGTATATCTGACAGACATTTGATCTCTCTATATAAAAGCCTAATATGCAAAGTGTCCCCTCAGGAGTTCGACCAACTGGGAGTTCGATAGCTTGCTATGATGTGCGCTGATCACCAGTGGATGGTGTGGAACAATGGAAGGCCCTGGCTGGCAGCCTCTAGGGACCCTACCCATGCACGAATTTTGTGCACTGGGCTTCTAGTATTAACATAAAAAGCCAAAGGGTTTGTGTGAAGGGGCAAAATAACCCTTCTCAAGTAACATATGAGTCTCCAGGTAGAGAAAGCACGCACTGTTGGGGACACTGCCCTCGGAGCATGCTCCGTCATGGCCATGTAGCGATGCTGTCAGAGCTGTTTGCAGAGACCTGCACACTGTCTGGACCTGCCTCAGCTTGATCGCCGTGTCTCCCAGGAGTTTGAAGATAATGATGTGCCGAGTGACACCTGAGGAGTGATCTCCTGTCACAACACCGAGGCATTTCACAGCAATGACTCCACAAGGAGAACAGAATGATCTACCAAAAGGCAATTCCTTCAAACCAAACAAGTTCAGAGGAACTGGAATGATAGGCAGGGTATGAATTTATTTCAGCAGATTATTTTTACATAAGTTGAAAATAAGGTTGTTTGGGTAAGCTTTTTAGTAAATTTGTCAAAAGAAAAATTAATGCTTTCTGACAGTGGCTCCAGATTAATCTCATTTCACTTCATAGGCGAGGGTCTACGATTGGCTATAAGTGGATCAACAATGATAGCTTTACTGAGCATCTGACTCACTCTTCTTTCCCAACTCTGAGACAACCTGGGACGGGAAAATAAGCGCAAGTCAAAGATTACCAAGCTAGTAAAAAAAAAAAACTAACAGAATCCACAGACGATGTCAAGGAGTCCCCAGAAGGTCAAAGGGCTCTCTATCTTTGGCGCACGTTGTGACCAACATTTTATCAATGACAGAGAAAGTGCCATTCTCAAAAGTGTAATTGATAGGTGAAAGAAGCACCACTAACGGATTGGATTTTTAAAGATTAGAATTCAAAAATTCTACAAACAGAGACAAAAATGTAACAAGGATAGGGTTCACAGAGCAACTGCACAAGGACAGGATAAGGAACACGTGGCTTTGCAGCAGTTGGTCGGAAAAAGACTTGGGCGGTTTTATTTGACTTTAGATATGAACTAACGACAGACTGCCGCTGATTTAAATGAAGGCCAACACAGTACTTGACTAGATTAATAAAAGGGGCCCTGAATAAGGCAGTCAACAGCAGCTCTGCTTTTCTACCCTTTGGGGAATGCACTTTTATTTATTTTTTAAAATATATTTTTATTGGTTTCAGTAAGGAAGGGAGAGTGAGAGTGAGAGTGAGAGTGAGCTAGAAACATCAATGATGAGAGCGAATCATTGATAAGCTGTCAACTGCACATCTCCTCCCCAGAATTGAGCCCACAACTCAGGCATGTGCAGTGACCAGAAATTGAACAGTGACCTCCTGGTTCATAGGTGGACGCTCAATCACTGGGCCAGCCACGCTGGCTGGCAAGCTGCCTCGTTTGTAAATGGCACAGGCAGAATGGCAGGTCCCGGAGTAGTGTTAACAGGCTGGGGAACCGGTGGAAAGTCCCGGGACCACATATGGTAGGAAATACCACAGCCATGATCGAGTATGTGAAGAGCCGCCACCTAGAAGGTACACATCTGTTCTGTGGCCCCCCAAAGGGTGACGGGAGTCAAGATGGGAGTTCAGGGAGGCAGGTATCAATAGGATAGTCTTCCTGGGCTTGTTAGTGAGCATTGGCCCAACCACATGCGAAGGGGCTTAAGGTCTAGGAGCCCCACAGGCTCTGCCAGCAGAATGCCTCGGGATTACAAGGTTGTGAGCTCCTCGTCCCTGGCAGGGTTCAAAGGGCACCTGGCTGGGGGGCAAAGGGGAGACGGGGGAGACATTTGTAATACTCTCAACAATAAGATAAAAACAAACAAAAAAAAACACAAATGGAAGCTGGCTGACTTGGACACTGCATTTGGGGGAATCTTAGACGCCAGCACCCGCTACCCTTGCCCAATGCCCACAGTCTATGCTTCTAGCTCCACATCAGAAGCTTCCCTGAAGATACCCCTGGGGCATGTACGTGAGCAATATCTGAATAGGCCTGGCCTCAATAAAGGAGAAGTCACTACATTTAAATGCGATCCAGAGGAGACCGGGAGTCAAATTCTACCAAAGTTTAGAAATGATAAATGCATGTTGTCATGGCAACCGCAGTTGATATCATCCATTACGGCTGAAAGAGTTCTTGCTCCAGGACTGCCAGAACAATAACCGAGTTTATATATTCACTGCCGCAAACCAGCACTAAATAAGCTCCTTCAGTGTTTTTATTTTTAATTCTGGAGGCAGGAGATTCACACTCTCTCCGGGCGTGCTTGCCATTTCAATATGGCACTACGCTAAGGCCATGGTACCACAGTGGGGGAGTCAACCCAGGTACTGAGTCCCGGCCCCACTCACCCTTCCCGGGGGGAGGACTGAGGAGGGACAAAGACGCTCTAGGCTAGGACATGGGCAGCAGTCACGGAGCCAGCATAACAGCCTCCACTTTCCCCGTTACAAATTATAGGACAGCCCCCATTTCCATGGAAAGCCCTCACTGCTCAGCAGCGGCGGAGTGGCAGATCCGACCATCTCGCCGCTGTATGGCACTTCAGCAAATGGGTTTCCTCAGTTATGTATCAGCAATCACTGCGCTATATGAACGTCAGCCCACACTGAGAACAATATTGCCTCCAATCAAAGCCATTCTTCCCCAGCGCACTTCAGCTTTCTCCCCCTTCCTGCAAGCAACAAAAGCTACAACAAAAGAACTTCCCAAACGCCCACAGCTAGAGAAAAGATGGCTCCAGCAAAATAAGTGTGAAGTCTGTCCCCGGTGCCTAATTTGTGCCTGAGTCTTCCTTTCAGGGCGTTTGAGTGCCGTCCTTTATTTGTCATTTGTCAGCAAAGAATAGAAATAAAAGTTTATTTTGTTGGCCAGTGTACCTGACTATTCAGGGATTCAAAAACTTGCTTTGTTTGTTCTTACATTTTCCTGGCAGGAGATGTAAACATGCCTTTTTTCCATGGCTTCATGCGGTATTCATAGTCCCAGGTGAATATTTCAACAAATGCAAACCAGCAGGCAAGGCTGGCCTCCAGCAAAATGTGAAGGCAACTTCCTTCTGGTCCTTTTGTGCCCTTGGATGGGTAAAACCTGGGCCCCTCGACCCAGATTCCTTCCTTTCTTCCTTACCAGTTGCAGGAAAGGGTCTCCATAATTATTCATCCCAAAGACTTAAGTTACCGTTTCTATAGCATTTGCAGTTTAGGCCCTGCTGCTGGTCACTTTCTATCCTGTTTTATTTAGTCATCCTATATAATAAAGAGGCAATATGCAAATTGACCATCATACCATCACAAAGATGGCTGCCTAAGACCAGGCCGGCAAGGGGGTTAGTATGGGTCGACCAAACGACTGAACAGCAGGCTGCATGGGGTAACAAGGCCAGCAGGGTGGGGAGGGTGGGGCGTGAGGGATGACTAAGCCAGCAAGGGGGGGGCAGTTGGGACAACCAGGCCATTGGGGGGGGGGCAGTTAGGGGCAATTAGGTTGGCAGGGGGGACAGTGAGGACTGACTAGGCTAGCAAGGGTGACCAGGCCAGCAGGGGGGCAATTAGGAGCAACTAGGCTGGCAGAGGGGGCAGTTGGTGGCGATCTGGCCAGCAGCAGGGGGCAGTTAGGGGCAATCAGGCAGGCAAGAGGGGGTCAGTTAGGGGCAACAAGGCAGGCAGGCAGGTGAGCGATTAGGAGCCAGCAGCCCAGAATTGTGAGAGGGATGTCCCGGATTGGAGAGGGTGCAGGCTGGGCTTAGGGAACCACCCGCCCCCCCGCATGAACTTTGTGCACTGGGCCTCTAGTAAAATCATAACAAGCATTAGTCCTAAGCCATTTATGAAAAACAAAAACAAAAAAAAACACACAAAAAAAAACACTGAGGTTTCTTAATTAAACAATTTGCTCGAATTCACAGGGCCAGCCTATTACATGAGTCAAAACCAGGGCATTCCAGGGCCAACGTGTCCTCCTTTTCTTCCAAACTGTACTGGTCTTAGGAAAAAGCCCAGCGTTTTTGTAATAAACGCTTTCCGCGTGAGAGAGCAGGCAAGCGGACGCGCTGACATTTGAAGCGCCCTTTCGAGTGGTGCGGATTCTGAAACCGCGTCGCAGGGGCAGCCGCCTTTCTCCCGCACACGGAAGCCCGGCCTTCGCGCAGGAGACGAAGCCGCAGCTGTGCCACAATTCAGAGAAATGCAGCTCTGTATGCGCCTTCCCTTTTCTCCCCAAGCTGCACAGACGGTACAAATGGGGCCTCCGGGCCAGTGGAGCTGCCAATTAGTGCGCAGTGCTTGGTGTTAGGGAGCAGCCAGCAGCCAGGCAGGCTGTGGAACTAATGATGCAGCTAACTGAGTTTCCTCCCGCCGCCGGAGGCCTGGAGCAGCCTCGCAGGGAGCGGCAGGGAGCAGCAGGCCTTGCAGCTCAGGGGCAGGACTACCGTCCAGGGAGGCTTGGAGGTACGTGATGGCACCCTCACCCCACGCAGTTTGGGATTGCTGTGCAAGAACTCAGAGCAGGGGCCTGGGGATGTGGGAGCCGACGTGAAGATCTGGTTGCCCAGGAATGAGGCTGCTGTGGCTTCCTAGGTCCGCTGTCCGGCAAGGCCAGCTGCATGGTCAGCAGGACGGACAGTCCCTAAGGGAGCTGTGAGGGGGCACCTGTGTGAGGTCTACACCGCTCCCAGGTTCTGCAAGTGGGGGAGAAACAATCCCGCCGGGGGGGGCCCCCCTTTCGCAGGCCATACCTATCGATGTGTGACTTTCATCCTTTTTTATTTGGAGCACGGAATCTTTCCCCTTCGCAGAGTCTCTGACAGGTAAAAGCAAAGAAACACAACCGCTCAGGAGCGGAGGGTTCAACGGAACACGGCATGCAAACTCCCGGGAGAGCGCCGAGCAGTGCGGAGTCACGCTGCCCATCAGCCTTCCTGGGAACCTGGTCCTGCCGAGCCTCTCTCCTGACGGCCATGCTTCTTCCCTCACCTCCACGTTCCTGCCCCCTGCTCCAGAGGATAAGCTCCGCTCCCCTGTCACGGTCGGCTTTCCCACTGTGCACACCCAAAGCTGTGTGTCTTGTAGGTACAACACATGTTCAGGGCCTTTGTGACGGCCCGACGCCGGTCCTCAGAGCCTCGGGGCACAGGGCTGCACAGACGGCCACCCTCAAGGTCTGGAGGCATGCCTCGCGTCTGCAGGGCACGAACCGTTGTTGGGCATGGCATTTTGTTTGACACTCAATGGCCACGGGATGTGCGTGTTACTGAGGCTCAAGACCCATCAATTCATTGACTTGCTCAGGATCCTACAGGGAGACGGTGGGGGAGCTGGGACGTAGCCCCTGGGAAGGATCGATGTCCAGGTGGAGGGCTCAGAGACACACATCCCGCCTGGTGCCTCACGGGTGGGGGCTCCCACGGCTGCTACTCCACCTGCCCTTCCTGGCTCCTCCTGTGGGTCTCAGATCCTCCCTCTGGCACACGAGCACCCCTGCTGGCCACGCCTGGCGGTGACGGGGAGACAGACAGGCTCTCCTCGCGGCTTCAGCGCTGTGAGCACTGCATGCAGCTCTCCGGCCTGGTGCTTGCACCGTCTGTCTCTCCGGTTCTGGACCTGATCTGAAGCAGTTTGTGTCTCTGGGTTTAAGAGACGGGGCGACTGCTGATTCTCTGTACCTGCAGGCATGACTTCCTCATTCAGAGAGTTCCTGGGCGTGGCTCTTGCAGGAAGCATCTCCTGGGCGTGAGGAGATGTCCTCTAACAGTGCTGTCCAGGAAGACTTGAATGGGAGCCACACAGGTAATTTAAAATATTCTAGCAGTCACGTCAAAAAAAAGTTTAAAAAAAAGCAAAAACAAAAACAAAAAAACAGGTGAAAATAATTTTAATACATTTCATTTAACTCACTCTGTCCAAGGTATTACTGTTTCCACCCGTAACCTATATTAAAACTTGTTCATGAGATGCTACATTCTCTTTTTCCTATAAAGTCTTTGAAATTTGACATTTGCAGCGTACCTGGATTTGAACTAGACTTACGTCAAGGGCTCACCAGCCAGATCCAGCTGGTGGCTATGGTACTGGTCAGCCCCCTGCTCCCATCCCTCCTCTCATTTCTTCCCTGGAATGACTCCTGCTCTTTAGTGGGGATGGTATAGGCAGGGGCCAACAGTGGGGATCGGGGTCCTTAGAGAGGACTGTAATACACCCCCGAAGCAGAGCCCAGATCACAAGGGGCTTTTGTACCAGGCTGATTTTATCCCGAAGCAGCAGTGGCTCTGCCAGAGGATTCTAAGCAGCAGAGTCGTGATTACATTTGCCTTTTAGAAAGGCAGCGGTGTGGGGCGTGGGCTGGAGGCAGGCCAGGCATTAGGCAGAGACCAGCTTGCAAGCGACTGCAGTGCTTCGCCAGGGGAGTGACGAGGACACCAGCCACGGCAGTGATGGCGGCAATGGCCTAGAGAGGTGAGGGCAGATGCAAGACAGTCAGAGAAGGTAGTTTCCACAGTGTTTGGTGGTCAATGAAACGTAGGGATTGAGGAAGAGCAAGAAATCTAGGGCAACTCCCAGGTTTCAAAACTCGGTGAAGTAGGTCCCATTAATTAAGAGCCCACAAAAGATATGCTGCTGGTGGAAGTGGAGTTTTGAACTCGCTGAGTTTAAGATTCCTGGAGCAGAGGTCAGACGAGTTCATGGTTGATTAAGGAATCGATGGCATATAGGTGGCAGCAGAAAACAGGTGAGGTACCCCAAGGCACATGTGAAGAGTGAGCAGAGGGCTGAAGAGTGAGCTCTAGAGGATGCTGAGATGTGGGAGGAAGAAAGGAATCAATAGTGAATTAATACAGAACACTGGGCAACAGGGAAAAAGAGAGAGAGAGGGATGTCTCGGAAGACAGATGGGCAAAGTTCCAAGGTGCCGAGAGAGGTCATTAGCACCAACACAGGTCAAGAATGAGAGGAGAATCCTGGACAACGGATCTGGCAGTTTGAAAGACAGAAGAGGCCATTAGGAAAGGCAAGGACTGTGGAGGGTTGGAGAGAAGGAGCAGGTGGGAGGGGCTGGTATTGCATGAAGACTTATCTTTCGAGGAGCTGCCATGGAGGCCAGGAAGGAGACAGAACATAACCAGACATTGAGAGGAGGAGACAAGGGGACTTTGTCTGTCTTGTCTTCTGTTTTGATAAAAATGAGAAGGACTTACACATGCTCACGCGCTGAGAGGAAGAGCTGGTTGAGACCAGGAAGAAAAGGAAGATGAAGGAGCAAGATCCCTGAGGAAGCAAGACGGGGTGGTGTCCAGAGAGATTTGCCTCAGGTTGGAAGAAGGTGCAGGAAAGGAAAGGAGTGGGGAAGAGCTGGTCATTTCTAGGGAAGATATAACATGAACATTGAAAAACTAATTTTCCTTGTGTAGAAATGTAAATGAAATAGGATGATACATGAAGGCATGCATTCCCTCTAATACTTCTATGGAAGTCAGTAGACGTGACTGGCTTCATGGAGCTCCAGAGCTGCCATCTTGGAATATAACCAAGCCTTTTGCACACCTTTGAACTGACTTCATCTAAACATCACCCCGGAGAGCCACCGTGGTTGCTTATAGCTGGTGGCCTCTCTGATTGGTTGGTGTCCGTGGCTGAACCGATGGGTCAATATTCTCAGTGTCACCACGCATCACCTCACAGGGTAGGGTAAGAAAAAAGCTGGGGGTGGGGGTCAGGCACCAAATGGATTCACCTGCCGCTTCTCAGCTCCGCTGATTCGATCCAGTCGTCTGACTTCCTTGAGCTTGTGTCCCCTTCCTAAAAGGGCACATAATTCCAACCTTGCAAGATCTGTGAGGTTTAATTGAGAGGACCAGCAAGTGTAAACTATGATGATGATGATGATAATTGTGGTCGTTGTGTTCTGATGTGCAGGCATTGGGCGTGCTGATAATGCATGCGTGCTCTGCAACAGTTAGCACCTGGATCCATAAGGATAACTTCAGAATCAATCCTGTTAGGAAGGGCCCTTGAAAATCCTACCGGCCATTCGATGTTTGCACCCTTTCTTCATCCAGTACATCTTCAGCCCCTGCCCTCAGACTGCCTAGGCTTGGCGCCTGCTCTATAACTTACTCAACCTCCTAGGCTTCAGTATTGCTCTTCGGTAAACTGGGAGTAATTAGCACATAGACTTCAGGAGATAATGCACGTATTTAAAGGAGACATTGCCTGTGGAGACATTGCCTGTGCTTGAAGTCATGGAGGGCTTACCATCTAATGCAGGGGTCCTCAAACTTTTTAAAGTGGGGGCCAGATCACGGTCCCTCAGAGAGCTGGAGGGCCGGACTATATGAACTACTAATTCCTACTGTAACACCTCGGCTGCGCTCACTGCCCAAAAAACCTGGCGGGCCAGATCAGACTCCTCTGCGGGCCGCATGTGGCCCGCGGGCCGTAGTTTGAAGACCCCTGATCTAATGAGATGGTGCAGTCCATCATAGGACTACTTTCCTTCCACTGACACAATCTGTCTCTCTGAAACTCATACCCATGGGTCCTCGTTTCACAATCCATGGGGGTAGTTCTACCGACTCACAACTAGGGTTCTATATGTAACGCCATGTTTGCCCATTTACTGAGCTCTGCGAGGCGCACTGGGCAGTGTCCATATGGCTGTCCACTTGGGACACAATCGGGCAGACACTCCCTCGTTACATCACCGGGAGAGTTCAGCCTTCAGCAGTGCTTCCATGAGGCAAGAGGCCTGTCGGAGCATTTGAAGCCAGTTGGATGCTACCCAGGAATGCACCGGTTACACTGCTTGCAAGACTCATGTTGCGCTTTATGTCAGGGTCAGTTCAGCACTTGGCACCGAAGGTAATTATTGCAGGTGTCATTATACCCTTGAAGTTTCATTACTGGACCCTGCGGACCACCAACACCCAGGAGAGCCCTGGCATCTGACCTAGGGTAGAGTCAAAAACCCTGCATTGCCTGCCTGGCACTGGCCCCGCCCTCCCCCATTCCCGTGCCCTTGTATTTCCAGCAACGGCTACTGAAGTCTTATCCCAATCCTGTTAATAATCAGCTCAAACCATGATCACTTTAGCAGGCCCCTGCCCCCCACCCACCCCCAAAAGGAAATCTTCCCTTTGGAGCTCTCTTAGACCCGTTTCTAGGATACATGGCATTTCTCCTTCTTGACTATAAACCCCTTCCTGGCAGGAACGGTGCCATGTACTGCGTGAGTCCTTTTAAAAGTTTAAAGTTTGGGGTTTTGTCCTCAACACAATAGGAGGGGTGTGGCGTCTCTTCCCTACCTCAGCTTTCATCCCCAGATGGATCCCCCAGATAAGTTTACTTTTAACCTTACAAGGAAGCTTTTAAATGAAAACACTGGGCAACCCAGTGATGAAAGGTCTAGGACGTGAGGGCCGATGAGCTGAACTTTTATACAATTGGTAACTCTAGTCTGAATTGTGGTTTTTTTAAAAATATATTTTATTGATTTTTTTTTTTTTACAGAGAGGAAGGGAGAGGGATAGAGAGTTAAAAACATAGATGAAAATCATCAACCAGCTGCCTCTTGCACACCCCCTACTGGGGATGTGCCTGCAACCAAGGTACATGCCCTTGACCAGAATCGAACCCGGAACCTTTCAGTCTGCAGGCCGACGCTCTATCCACTGAGCCAAACCGGTTTCGGCTGAATTGTTTTATGTATAAAATACTGCCACAACCTGCTTGCCTTTATTTTTGCTCACTAACGGGACCCATCACTCTCAAAATAACAACAACCTCCTTAATTCCAGCTCGCAACTGCCAGCCTCCATCATTATCTCCACTCTGGAAAATGCCAGGCCTCCTAATCCCCACAGCTAACGGGTACAGAGGCTGATTGGGACCAATGAAGAAAAATGGGAAAAACTCCTTGACAAATGCCTCCTTCAAAAGCCTGCCTGTCCCTCTGACCCAATGTCAACATCAATGTCTATGTTAACAAATATGTGTGGAGGTCAGGACTAGGTGTCAAGCTGCAGCCTAGGCTCTGGGGACACAATTGGGAGCAGTACACAATATCAAACCCCATCATAGAAAAAAAAAAAAAGTTTCCTTCTGGTTGTCCAGTGCTTGCTATGCCCAAGGGCCTGTAAATGACTCAAAGATAACATACATGGTACACCAATGCCCTCAAGGAACTTGCAATCTGGTTAGGTAGGAAAGAAAAAATCAAGAACACAAGAGTATAAGAGAGGACTTGATGGTCTAAAGCTGTGGTCGGTGAACTGCGGCTCGTGAGCCACCTGCGGCTCTTTGGCCCCTTGAGTGTGGCTCTTCCACAAAATACCTGGGCGAGACTATTTTTAAGAAGTGGTGTTAGAAGAAGTTTAAAAAATTTGGCTCTCAAAAGAAATTTCAATGGTTGTACTGTTAATATTTGGCTCTGTTGACTAATTAGTTTGCCCACCACTGGTCTAAAGGAATGATGCAGAGAAAAGAGCAGAAGAGAAAGAAACGGATGACGGCAACATGAATGGGCTGATGGACTTGAACTTAAAGACGGTGGTTAGGTCAGAGGAAAAAAGAAAGGCATTCTAAAAGGTAAATCATGGACCATATCAGGTAGATCAGTTGGTTAGGGTGTCATCCCAATGCACCATGGTCTTGGGTTCCATCTCCAGTCAGAGCACATACAAGGATCAACCAATGAATGCACAAATAAGTGGGACAACTAGTTATCTATCTATCTATCTCTATCTTTACCTCTCCCTCCCTCCTCTCTCTCAAATCAATAAATAAAAAAACAAAATGTAGATCATGAATAAAAGGGTACAAAGTCACCTTTGAAGGCCAGTCAGTAGGAATAGAGATTCATGAGGTACACTATAATAGGTTGAGGGGTTAGATTTTATGTTGAAGGCAGCTTGGGGGGCAGGGCATCGGAAGACTTTAACTATAGAAAGAGCACTTTAGAATCAGATAAACCTGACTTCAACACAGCCTTCCTCTGAGACAGTTCCTGGAGAAGAGTTTAGGGAGGTCCATGTGACGGAAGTGAGCAGAAGGGGGCGGACTCCATCACTGGAGAGCACAGGGTGTGAGGGCCTGGCTTTCAGGGGAAAGTGAGAACACAGGGGAAGGGCGGTGGGGGGGAGCTGGCTCCGAGGAAGCATTACAAAAGAAGTGTTCCCAGGACCTGAGTGTCACTGAGGGAACCAGAAAGCGGAGTCAGGGCGGCTCCTAGGCCTCCAGTCTGGGTGATATGAGAATGCTAAGCCTATCAAGAGAAGGCAGGTCTTTTCGCTGTGCAAGGAAAAGGGTTAGCAAAGAACGTGAAAAGTTTGTTTTAGCCTGACAACAGGACATCCACTTGGGAAAAATCTGCTAAATGGGTGCATAAATGAATACAGATAGTCCTAACCGGTTTGGCTCAGTGGATAGAGCATCAGCCTGAGGACTGAAGGGTCCCTGGTTCGATTCCGGTGAAGGGCATGTACCTTGGTTGCGGGCACAACCCCAGTAGGGGGTGTGCAGGAGGCAGCTGATCGATGTTTCTCTCTCATCGATGTTTCTAACTCTCTCTCCCTCTTCCTTCCTCTCTGTAAAAAAACAATAAAATATATATATTTTAGAAGATAAAAAAATGAATACGGATAGTTGTGCCAGCACCAAAGATTCCTATGATGCAAGGGCAGATGATACCATCACAATGAAGAATTTCTTATTAGAAATACTATTAGACAGAGGTCGTGGGAACGCTCTAGAGAGTAGAGAAAAATCGATTATTTTTCTTACATGTGGTACTTAGTGGATCCTGTCCAGCGCCACAACACTGAACGCATGAAGTTCTGTAGAATTCCAACATATGGCCTATTTACATAACAAGCATCGCAACTCCAAAATAGCCACTCTGATGTGTCAAGGCACCAACACCTTCAAAGCAGACTGCTTCCAAAAGGGGGAGAGAAAGAGAGGTTTGTTTTTCTCCTCTCGTTATGTGTGCCGGGTCATTAACTGTTTGTACCATGAAAATCCTATTTGAATTGTGTGATTACACGGCAAGAACAGGGGTGGTATGCATTGATTAGCTGAATTATGCACCATCATGCAGAGATCAATAAACAGACTCCATCACTCTGTCACATTATATTTCTGCCCTCACGTCCTGTGTCATGTTTCTAAAAGCTGCTGCTCTGTGTACAAAAACGATAGCGGTCTCCTGATGCAGTTGTCAGCGTCAAATAATAGTAACAGGTCTGCAGAACAGGACAGAAGTACTACGGAGCAGTGAGCAGGCAGTGTCTGTCTAATGCACACGGAACCCACCCCATTCTTACACGGCGAGGCCGGTGGTGGTAGCTTAGATCTCATCCTGAGCCGTCTCAGAGTCTCCCATTTTATCAAACAAAACCAGAAGTCCCTGCCCTGGCTCACCCCCTAAGATGCTGATTAAAATCGTGCAAAGGTAAGGTAGTAGAATGAAGACAGCCTACGCACCTTCAGCACAAAAACCATAAATGAATATTCACTGCTAATGACAGCACAATTCTATGATCAGAAACGGAGGTACTGATAACACTTAGGACCAAAAAGGAGCCACAGCTCAAGATTTACTCCGGATGGAGAAGTATTGCTGTTTGCAAGGCAAAAGTGACCTCAGAGCTGCCTGTGACCGGCAGTGCTTTAAAGACTGCAACGGTGTGGCCTGAGCTCTCTCTCCCCCTGATCCTTACAGAGCGGCAAAGCCGCACCGGAGACCTGTCCCCACAACGGCAGCAGGACCTTTAGGAAGGGCCTCCCTTCAGCGGAATGAACACAAGAGGAGTCTGGGTCACTCTGCCTGTCCAAAAGAGCATGTGAAACGAAGTGGATTCCTAGGAAATCACTTAATATTCTCCGAGGCAAGGATTACAGAAGGAAAGAAAATTGCCAATTAATACACTCCTTTCCCAGATGTTGGGTTTTTTACTACCCTCTTAAATATTCTCTGCATTCAAGTGATTGTATGTTTTATGCAAATTGTCTTTGGGGCTAGTGTAGTTTGTGTGTGTGTGTGTGTGTGTGTGTGTGTGTGTGTGTGTGTTTAAAGCTGCAAAGATACAGAATTTTATATGCTTTCTGGTCTTTCTGCTCCACAAAATAGGTCTTAACAAAGCTTGAGTTTAGTCCAAAACTCTAATTAGAGACTGCAGCAGTGAATGCCTTATCCAAACAGAAAATCATTCCCAAAGTTGATTCTCCCCCCCGCCAAGTTAAAGATCTAACAAATATGGTCATACACAGGTATTTTCAAACACAACAGTCACTGGATAACACTGCCCCCATCCATCCACACAACACACTGCTTTCTGGTGAAGTAATGCGATTGACGCCAATGAAATACTTTACCCAAAAAGCAACGGAAGCCTTTATTTTCAGTGCCTCTCTCAAAATAACCCAATTTGTTACTTATTCTTTTTATTTTTCTTCATGAAGCAATCTCTGCCTTCCTATCCTTTTTTTTTCTCCCGCCATGGTGCAATCAGCTTTATCTCTAGAAAACATAATCAATCAGAAGGGCGATGAATCATTCCCGCGAGATGAACTCAAAGGATGCCATACAGGTCTCAGGACCTTCCTCTTTCAAACATGGACACCCAGCCTCTCCCTCTGCCTGGGCTCCAAAATTCCAGGGTCTTTTTTTCTTACTTGCAAAGGCACGGGTAAAAGTTTCTAATACACTTTTTTTTTTTTTTTTTTTTTTTTTTTTACACATTTTCAATAAGCAAGGGGAACGGTTCCACAACATGTTATATAGAGATGGGCTGTGTTTGAGGTCCCCTCGTTCTCAAGCCACAGACCCTGCAATCCACTCGAAGGAAAGCACCGCGCACAGAAAATCACTGCAGGCTCAGCTCTCCTAGCCCCGGGCACCCACTGACATCCGGAGTGCGGGGCACGGAAAGCTTATCAAGTTCACGAACACACACAGACCCCCACCCCCAGGAGCAGGAAGCCTCGGCCCTGGAAGATGCGAGGCTTGGGTCGGTCGCGCCCCGGTGCAGGCACAGCTCGGCCCTTCCTCTCCCGCGTGCGGGGAGTTCGAACCCCCCAGCAGGGCGCGCGGGCGGGCGGGAGGGTGCGGAGAGCCGGCGGACCCTCTCGCCCCCGGGAACGGCCGCGGTCCCGGGGCTGCGTCCGCTGCACCGTCCCCAGCTCGGCCCCCGCCGCCCGCGGGCTCTGGTCCAGCCGCCCGGGCACCGCGGCCGGGCGCTCGGCGTCTCCTCCGTCCTCCCGCCCGCAATCGCGGCGGGTCCGCGGGCACCCGGGGAGGCGGAGGGAGGGAAGGGGGGCTGCATCTCGCTCCCTCCGGTGCCCGGGGCCGCGGTCCAGGGCGGGTGGCCCCGCCGGGCGGGCGGCGGGCGGCGGGCGGGGTGGCGCTCCGCTCGGCCGGTGGAAGGGGGCGCTCGCGCCGGGGCGGGCGGAGCGGGGACCGCGGCCGATTCAGATCCGGGGCGGGCGGGTCCACGTCGCCCACCCGCTCCCAGGCGCCCAGGGGTGGGGGCCCCGGCTCCCCTGCCCGCCCGCCAGCTCTATCGCGCCGCGCGGGGCGGAGAGGAAGGACGGCGACCTCCGCGTCCGGTCCGCCGAGCCGGCCACACCCAGCACCCCGGGCGGCGGCGGGGGCTGGGCGGCTCGGGCTGCGGAACGTGCGACCCGGACCGCGTCCCCCAGTCCCGCCGCGCAGGCCCCGCCGCGCCCGCCCCCGTCCCCGTCCCCATCCCCATCCCCGTGTCCGTCCCCGTCCGCACCCGGGCCCGGCGGGCGGGGAAGGAACCCCGGAGCCGGTGGCCAGGGCTCCCGCGCTCACCTCTCTGCCGATCGCCGGGCACTCCGTCCGGGACCCGGGGCCGGGGGCCGGGGGCGCGGTGCGGGGGAGGCTCCGGCGGAGGCGGCCCTGCGGCGGGAGGGCGGCGGGCAGCGGGCGGGCGGGAGGGAGCCGCTGGCCGGGCCGCGCGCCGTCCCGAGCTGCCCAGCTGCCGGGCTCGCGGCGGAGCGGAGCGGAGGGCGCAGCCTGCTCGCCCGCTGGACCTGGACGCCTCCGCGACACCGCTCGGCCGGCCCGCCCGGCGCCCCCGCCCCTCCCGGCGCCCCCGCCCCCGGCCCGGCCCGCCCGTCCGCCCGTGTCACTCACCGCGCCCCCAGCTCCGCTCCGCTCGCACCGGCGCCGCTCACGCCTCCCGGGCTGTGTCCGCTCACCGCGCGTTCCCACACGATCCCTTCCCTCCGCTCCCCTCCCTCCCACCCCTCTTTCTAGAAGGATCGCTCCCGCACTTTGCCCGCCTGCCCCGCACCAGCCACCTCCCCTTTCCCCCCACCCGAGCCCCCGCCTCACCGCCGCGGGGATGGATTTTTGGCGTCTCCGCCGACACGTGTTGCGGGAGCGGCACCCCCCGCGCCCCGCACCGTGCCCGGCGGCGGGGGGCTGCTCCCCGCAGGAGGCGGCAGTGCTCCCGGGTGCGGAGCCAGGCTCTGGACGGACACAAAAGGGAGCGGGTTCCGGAGGGACCCCAAGACCCAGGCGCGGGAAAGTGCAGGGCTGGGGTCCCACCTGAGAAACCCCGCCAACTCGGGGCGACCCGGCCCCTCCCTCTCGCTGCCGGTGCACCCCGAGCTTCTGGAAGGTGGCCGCTCTAAAGGGGTGCGACCACCAAGTCCCAGACTGGCACCTGGGCGGGCAGCGGCCCTGGGCTTCTTTCTGCCTGGGAGTAGGCAGCCTGGAGAGAAAAGGCAGTTTCTCCATCATTATTCATGATGGAAGTGCTTTGGATAGCACGCTCTTCCGAAGGCGGTGGAGTGAGGAGCAGGCAGCTCTCCAACTCAGCTTATTTTATTTTATTTTATTTTATTTTATTTTATTTTATTTTATTTTATTTTATTTTATTTTTTTAAAGGATGACTTCCGGAGTACCAATAACGGTGTCTCGAGGGCTCTTTGGTTGTCAAAGCCCTTCCTTGCAAACATCGGACCAGAGTTGGTTATGCTTCTCACGCTCCAGGCTCCAAGGGGCTCCTGAGCAGTAGGGCGGAATGGTGTATATATCACCCGATGTTCGCGAATCATAATGTGAAATAAAATACAAACACCTTTCTGGCAAAGTTCGGATCTGCTAACATAATGTGCCCCAGTAGGCAGAGCACAGCCATAATCAGAGAGAGAGGGGCTGAAAGGGGAGGAGCGCATTTGCTTATGTGACTTGTGCTGGTGGTTCTTGTGATCCTGGCTGGGTGCACGGGGCCTATGATCCATTTAAGGAGCATTTGTAAGTGCTTTACAAGTGCTAACTTTATTAATACTTCAAGCAATCCTTTTTTTTTTTTTTTTTTTTTTTTTTTTGGTCGGTTTCCACAGTTAAAGAAACGGAGGCATGAAGAGGTTAAATAACGTAGCTAGTAAATGGTAGAGGGAGGATCTGCACCTACATGTCTAGCTCTGCGGAGGCTGCAGATAGGAAAACCTGCTTTCCAGAACTAATGTAACATATACATATAAAGGATAAACATCATCCTATTGCTTATTAAGTTTAGATGGAAAAGATAATTCGTAACAATTTGACTTGGAATTTGATATGCTTTTTTTAGGTTCTCTGGCAAAATAATTTTAGCTTTTTTGGGTTGGCCCTATAGTTAGCATTCCAAAATAAAGAATAAATTATTGCTTTCCTAAGAAGGGTTTTGGAAATAACATTGAACTCAGTCTTCATTTCTTTCTTCTACAACTTCTACAACATCACAATCTCCCCAGGACTCCAAATCTACCGTAACTTGCTTCTTCATGGAGTCTGAGAGCAACATGACCACAAGGAAGAGGGAGTTTTCTGAAACTCAGATGCATGTCTTTTATATCTGAAGGCTATTTCCCAGTTAGTGGGCACTATACATAAGAATAACTGACGTGTGTTGAAAGCAAAAATGTTAAAACATTCCTTTATTTAAGAGAGAGAGAGAGAGAGAGATGCCGAAACCGGTTTGGCTCAGTGGATAGAGCGTTGGCCTGCGGACTGAAAGGTCCCGGGTTCGATTCTGGTCAAGGGCATGTACCTTGGTTGCGGGCATATTCCCAGTGGGGGGTGTGCAAGAGGCAGCTGCTCAACGTTTCTAACTCTCTATCCCTCTCTCTTCCTCTCTGTAAAAAAAAAAAATCAATAAAATATATAAAAGAGAGAGAGAGAGGAGAGATGTAGTAGTAACCATTGTCCCACAAACTAGACTAAAACTAATTCTCTATTGGGAATGGAGGCCTAGCCCATGCAAAGACAATTATGAAGTTACTAAAAGAAATAATTATAGCTTTCAAGAGTTAGTTAAGGGACCTAGCAAAAAGAAAATAAATAAGTCAGACTTGAAAGTTTTATAGAAAGCGAGTTTCAAATCAAACATCTTTTTCTGTTTAATTTACTCTAGAAAAAAAAATGAAAATTTCTGTTTCTGAGGGAGAGGGTTTAAAATGCTTATGTACTGTTGTTGGCACCAGATATTGAACGTTTATTTGAAAAATTACAATACTTGAAATTTTAATCAGGTTATCTGCTTAATGGTAATATGATTCTCTATTGTTCAAAATAATCCTCTATTATTAAAATACACAAATCTCTTTTTACTATTTTTAAAACTAAATAGAAAAGTGAGGATCTTTTTAAGAAAACAAAATATTAATTTATAGATTTTAATATTTCTATATAGGTATTTTTTTATTTATTGACTTTTTTAAGAGAGAGACAAAGGAGAGAGAGAAACATTGATTCATTGTTCCAATTACTTATGCATTCGTTGGTTGATTCTTTTATGTGCCCTGACCAGGGATTGAACTCACAACCTTGGCGTATCAGGAGGACACTTTAGCCAACTGAGCTACCCTGCCAGGGTCTCCATATAGGTATTTTTAATCTGTGTCTGCTGTTTTCCTCTATGTTGTCACCAATACTCTTTATTCATTGTGCTTCATTGTGAGCATGGGGGACAATGACATATCCTCCAATGAGGCTATTTCCCTGCCGTCCCAATCTCAGCAAAATGCCCTTCTCTCTCCTTTCCACCCCTAGATTGTGCCACGCTTCAGATTCCGTAGGTGTGGTCATTCAGAGCAGGCCTCACATCCCTGGGAGTAGCTCAGATCTCAGAAGTCTCTTTTAGACCGTGACCTGAATTAGAACAGCGGTGGGGACAGAAAGCGACTTGTTAGGCTCCAGGCCACTCTCCAGACCTGTGGAGAGTCTCCCTTGGAGAGTTCCTTGGCTTTGGCTAGGTACCCTGATGGTGTGAAATCTGGGTGGTCTTCCTCGGGGAGGAGAGTAATGTGGTCGCTGCGTGTGTAAGGTGTTCCTTAGGGCTGTTCCGAATATTCCAGTTCTGCTTCCTTTGCAGGACAGGATGCCACAGTGTGCGACCTGCTTCAGCCTGCGGAAAGGCACCCCCTTCTCTTTTCTCTCTGCAACTGCAACCCACAGGGTGCACCTAGTGGTGGATGCTCACTGGACACGGGGTCAATGACAACAATGAGTCCCTTGGGAACATGCAGTATGAACAGGAAATGACCCTTTGTTATTCTCACCTTGTGAGACGTAGGGGTTGTTTGTTTCTGCAGCATAATCTAGCCTATTCTAATTAAAAATGGGCAGCACGAAAGAAAGAAATAATTGCAGGGCATACTGTGGCCTAGAAGGGTTAAGATTTCTATAGATCTGTTTCTCTTTTTTCCTGGATGCACAGCGAACCCACATTTCCCAGTCTGTTGTGGGGTGAGGCCAAGTGACAATTCTGACCAACGAAATGCAGACGAAAGCTTTGTGCTCCACTTCCGGTCCCCACCCACTGAAAGCCTCCTATGTGATCTCTCTTCTCCATCAGCCATGTGGAAATTGAGGTCTCTGAGACATCAAACTTTTTATTCAAAGGACTATATATAGGGTAAATATTTTAGGCTTTCTGGGTCATTGGTCTCTATCACAACCACTCAACTGTGCTGTTTTACAGGAAAGCAGTC
Source organism: Pipistrellus hanaki (assembly GCF_964339955.1). NCBI lineage: Eukaryota > Metazoa > Chordata > Mammalia > Chiroptera > Vespertilionidae > Pipistrellus > Pipistrellus hanaki. The sequence continues at coordinate 72,980,458 of NC_140510.1, read as the reverse complement.
ATAGACACTATAAAGGACATAGACAAATGAACATGGTTGTGTTCTAATAAAACGTTATTTACAAAAACAGGTAGTGAGTTTGTTTTCTGAGTGCAGTAATATGTTGACTCCTTACCTAGAGGAGGGTAGAAACACAGGATGGAAGGAGCCTGAGTTTCTTAGTGCCCTCTTGCTGAACACCCACGCTGAAATGTTTTCTTAGTAGGAATACAAACAAACAAACAAAAACTATTGAGCTAAGCATAACTAGTATACTATCTTAGTCCATATTCCAGGAAAAAAAAATCCAGAGGGATTAACAATCTAAACAAAGAAAACTATAAAAGTCTAAAAGAAAATATGAGATTCTAGTATAATATTGGTTATCATTCTAATACTAGTTAGAAATATCACGATTAAAACCCTAGAAACTATAATAGGAAAGATTAAACATATTTGACTAATAAAAAAAACACTACCCAAGACATTTCTATATAGTGAAGTGTATGACAAACAATGTTATTGATATTTAATGGAAGAAAATATATACAACATACATACACAACAGGAAGGGGTTAATATGCAAAATAACAAGTAGCCTCCAGAAATGAAGACAAAAAAAAAAAGAGAGAGAGAAGCAGTAAAATATGAAAATGAACACAGGATAGAATGAGGTAATTCTCAAAAGAAAGAATATATGCTGGTAAGTATATAAAAACACTCTCAACCTCACCCATAATCAGAGTGTAAATAAAAAGATAGCATTTTTTACTTATCGGATTGGGGGGGGAAAAGTTTTAATATCAACTATTTGTGAATGTGTATAAAAATAGCTTTCATACTGAACTGATTGAAGTAAGAATTGATAAACATTTTAGGAAAGTAATTTGCAGTATCTATAAATATTAAGAATGCATATATACGCTGACCATGCATTTCCACTATTAGTCATCTATCCAACTGAAAGACGAAGTGTGCCAAAATATATTTACACATAAGTCAATTGTAGTATTATTTGTAGGAGCCCCCCCAAAAAATTGGACCACAGCTCAGCAGTTATGAATAGAGAAATAACTGTTAAATACATTTGGTAAATATATACTGGAATAACAATAGCTGTTTAAAAATGAGAGAGAGATGTACTTGTTGGCATGGAAGAGTGTTAAAACCTGTTAACCGGGAAGTTCCCTTTTTAATGACGCAACCTGTAACGGGCACGTACTCTTTCACTAGGACGTGTCAGTACGTAACGCCCGGAGGACGTAATTTCATATTATTTTATTTATTTATACTTAATGAAAATAAATGAAATATATATATATATTTTTGTTTATTTATATATATAAAGCACAAAGGAAAATACAAAATTACAAAAAAAATATAGAAAAGAATACCTACCAAAAAAAATGGACACATCGAATTAAAAAATTATAAATTTTACAAACAATGATAAAGATTACAAAAAATAGCCGAAACTGGTTTGGCTCAGTGGATAGAGCGTCAGCCTTCAGACCTAAAGGTTCCAGGTTCCATTCTGGTCAAGGGCATGTACCTTGGTTGCCGGCACATCCCCAGTGGGGGGTGTGCAAGAGGCAGCTGGTCGATGTTTCTCTCTCATCTCATCGATATTTCTAACTCTCTATCCCTCCCCTTTCCTTCCTCTCTGTAAAAAATCAATAAAATATTTTTTAAAAAAAGATTACAAAAAATATATACCGTCCCTCTCGGGGCGCAACATATATTTCAAGGACGTATTCATACATCCTACCCATTCCCGATATTGGTTACGTTTGACATATTTATAGGTCCCTCTAACAGGTTAACGATATATTTTTCAGTGATAAGACCAAGTGAGAATAATATATACAGTATGTGCTCTAAAAGGGGGTGGGCTAGGAGGGCAGAGTCTTTGTGTCTTGAGGGAATGTATTGGAAGTCGCCCATTGTCCTAACTAGCAGAGAGGTGTGGACAAGGAACCCGGAAGGCTGGTCAACCTTGAAGCTTTGAAAGGTCAGAGCCAACCACTCACGGTTTAATTGAGACAATGGTATCTAAAGCAACTTCCGCCTTTTAGATGTTTGTAAATCCTTGCTGATTGGCTATTACTCACTATGGGTGGATCCCAAACCTCAATAAAAGGGATCACAAGGCTGGAGCAAAGCTAAGTCCTCCCCCTGGAGTTGGGCTTCTGCCTGGCCCCCAAATATCGTCAAATTAATATTTTCTAGTCTCTTTCATTTGTGTGCGGCCTCCTCTAGAATCCAAGCCCTGAACCTGAACCCTGAACCACGTGGTTCGTGAAAGGGGTTCACTGTAAACTGGTGATCAAACGTGGGACACTGATAACCTTGGGGTGAGGGACTTCCATTTTTAGCTTGGTACACTTTTCCCCGTGTGTACATCATCTTTCTCATTATAATTTGAAAAGGACAGAAGTCAAGAGAGACTGAAAGAAAAAAGCCCGTGTGGATGCTGGCCAATGCCGGGGGCTGAGGAATGAATGGGCAGCGCAACAAAGACGAGCTGAAGACTTGCTGAGACACATCCAAAGGAATGAGTCACTGTCTCTGTTCCAGTGGCAGCAGATCGAGTTGTCATGAACTGGGACCAGGGTTCTGCTTGGGAATTTTCCAGAAAAGAGGAAGGCTTGGGGTGAGAAGAGAAAGGATAACCTTGCTGGCCTGAGGGCAAACATGTTGGAAACAAAACAAACAAACAAACAATGTCCTTTGGCTGAACTTGCGTGTAGTCTCTACAGGAACTAACTATTACTGCCTCCGATTGTTTTAGGTTACAACCTTGTCCTCTCAGAATCCGGTGCCTTCAATGATCTGTACCTAATGGAAGTTGTTTTTTTTTGTTTTTGTTCTGTTGGTTTTTTTGTTTTGTTTTAAAGATTACATGTCACTGTGTGTTCTAGGAAGATAATTCCAGGTTCATTCGACCTTAGTTGTGCCAACAGGAAGACGAATGGCAGTAGTGTGTGTTTTAGGTGAATAGGGTATCGCGCATTCAGGATGCCTGTGCTCAGCTGTTTGCTGGTGTGAATTAACAACTTCTGTTTATCACAAATCTGATTTCTAGTGAGATTATCTCATGCGTCTATTAACCATTTATTTTAAGTAGTGCCATGTTGATCAGTTACTTAACAGAGAACTTTTGTTTTTATCTATTGGGGATAGCGTGTACTCCAAAACTCCCCATATTATTGTGTATTATTTACCTTTCAAATAAAGGCCTCCTGTGTTGCTTTTGGATACCACACTAGAGAGGATAAAGGAATCTTTGTTCTGTACCCAAACTCACTATTTAAAAACAAAAAACAAAAAAAAACAACCTTAAGATTCCTCTGGGTCATAGCATATGAATGAGTCAAAGGCAGATCCAAGCACTTTTTTCTCATTGGTTGTGCCCAGAGTGCTTTTGCACACATTTTCCCATATGTGGGTGTGATCTTGCCTGGGGTGGAATCAGAGATGGGAGATATGCTTATGACAGTGAAAGAAGTATGTGTTTGTTCGGGCTGTCATAGTGAAGTATGCAGGCTGAGTGGGTGGCTTCAGGAGGAATGTATTGTATCACTGTCCTGGGGCTAGACATCCGAGGCCTAGGGGTCAGGGGTCAGTAGGGTTGGCTCCAGAGGCTGTGAAGGGAGGATCAGTCCCAGCCTCTCTCCTTGCTTTGCAGACAGCTGCCTTCTCCCTGCGTCTCTTCACCGTGCCTTCCGTTTGTATGCATCTGTCTTCATGTCCCAATTTCTCCTGTTTATAAGGATACCAACCACATTGGATTAGGGTCCACCCTACTGAGCTCATTTTGCTGACCTTATCGTAAAATTAGAGTCCTGGTGCATGAAAATTCATGCACTGGAGTGGGGTCCCTCAGCCCGGCCTGCCTTTCTCACAGTCCAGGAGCCCTCAAGGGCGGGAGGTGACTTGGCGATCAGGGGAAGGCAAAGCCCCCATCACACCTCTGCTGCTGCCACTGCTGGCAGCACAAGCCTTGGCGGCCCTGGTTACCTAAACCTTGGGAGGCTCTGGGGGGCTGGGCAGCCGCCATCCGAAGCTGTGCCTTGGGCTGGCGCGAGGTGGCTTAGGGGCTGAGGTAGGGTCTGGCTGCACCATGCGCCTGCCACTGCCCGACAGGGCTGAGGGGACTGGGTGCTGCCATCTTGTGGCTATGGGCACTGCCATCTTTGTGATGGAGTGATGGTCAATTTGCATACCTTCTCTTTATTAGATAGGATAAGGCCATATTCTGAGGTATGGGGGTGTTAGGACTCCAACATATTTTTTTTTGGAGGGGACATAATTCAACCATAATGGCGAAGTTAATAATAATAAAAGTGAGGATAAAGCCTGTGTTTCTGGCTGGCTACCCAGGATGTTTTATCAGACCTTCATTCCAGGGTGCTTTCTCTGACCCCCTCTCCTATGTTCCTGTGATTCCCGAATGTTCCTGTTCCTGTCCTACCACCATGATTAGGTAATTGTGCACTTATCTCCCCGAGGAGACTTCTGTGAGCAGGGACAGTGGCCTTTGTTCTGATGCCTAGTACAGTGCCTGGTCCAGACAAGGGGAATGAATAGATGACAGACAACAATACACGGTTCACCTTTGAAAGGATGTCGGTCCGGACTGCCATTTGTCTTCCAGATTGCACAACCGAACAGACGTGAACCTGGACTCGCCCCTGCGGACAAAATGACACGCACATCTGAAACTGAGCAGTCCTTGTGGGGTTCCTCGTGGCACATTGTGGGCAGCAGCTCCTCCTTGGGAAGGTGGAGTAAGAAAAGTCCAATCGGGAAAAAGCACCCAGATATCCAGCTGCTTTGGAGATGAAGCGAGTTCAGCCAAAGGACCCTGTGCCCTCCTTACATGAATAACGAGCCTTAGATTTAGAGCCAAATTTAAAAGGTGGAGTTAGACCAAGTGGAAATCCATCTGTGGAGCTCATTCTATGGTTAATAAGTCGCATTCATGAGAAGACCTGTGGGAGTCGTGCGAGTTTAAAACCTGGGGAACACACGTCAGAAGGGCAACGTAATAAGAGTCTTCAAGTGGAAACGCAGGCATGCTGATGAGCTTTCCCGTCCGTCGCGGCTGGAGACAGAACAAGGGCAGCTTATGCTGCGGCATGCAAGGGCCGGCTGGCTGCGAAGAAAGGATTTCCCAGTGGAATACCAAATATCGGGGCGGCTTGGTTTCCAGGACAAGCCTTGGTCTTGCATCTTACTCTCAGTGAAATTCAAACTCCCAAACTCGACTGAGCCAAGCTCTTCCACTCACCATCCACAAGGCCTTGGAAAAGTTGCATCGTTTCAGGGAGGGGCTATTTCCTTACCCATAAAGGCTTGATTTTTACCTCATAGGGTCACAGGAGATTGGAAGAGAAGCCTGAAGCACAGTCCCTGGCACTAATAAACACTGCAAAGAGAGCATTAGTAATGAAAATGATGGCAAATATTTCTTTATTGTTTGCTACATGCCAGACACCATTCTAAGCACTGTATGTGTGATTTTATGTTGATTTCATAGCGATCATGTAAGATAGAGGCTTTTATTTCCATTTCACAGGTGGCAAAACGGAGGCATAGAGGGCAAAGCTCTCACACAAACCCACACAGTCTGTCTCCACAGCCTGTGCTTCCAGTCACTGTATTAACAACCTCTACATGTTTCTAAACATTAACTCTTCAAAATAAAAGAAATTGTAATGTTCTTTAAAAATTCATAGACTGGTGATTCTTAGCCTTTCATTATCCTATATAATAAAAGCCTAATATGCAAATTGACCAAATGGGAGAATGACCAGTGGAACGACCAGTCACTATGACATGCACTGACCACCAGGGGGCAGACGCTCAACGTAGGAGCTGCCCCCAGCCCACAGGCCCTAGGCCAGCCAAGGCGGGTGCCAGCAGGGTCCCCCTGATTACCCCACTAGCTGCCTCACAGATCAGTCTGGATTGCCGGCCAGGCCTAGGGACCCTACCTGTGCACTGGGCCTCTAGTCTTTTATATTTTTCCTCCCATGTTTTGAATGATTTTATTTGCTAAAATACAGCAATAAGCAGTAATTCATTTTTCATTTTTCTTAATCTAAGACATGCTCCCAATCGACATAAGGTAACAGCATGATCCGCATTGGAATGATTCTTATCAAAGGCAAAGCAACTTGATAATTTTGGGGGCTCATGCAGCTTCATCACTGCAGTTTGCACCAGGTTTTCTGAGCTATCTATAGTAATTAATTGGCTCTCTTCCTCCAATATTAAGCTCACAGAAGTTAAAGGGTCTAATTAGCAGTTTTCAGAATGTGTGGTCAGCAGTTTCTTGGATACATCTATTTAGGGTCCAGAATGTATTTTCAAATTATCCAATGTTAAAAATGAATGCATTAAGGTAGGAGCCAAAGTGTCAATTCACTGGACACAGGTGAGTGTGAGAGGCTTATCTGCAACCAGAAGCTAAAGTGGGTGGAGAGAGGAGCTCCTGGTGTTGGAATTGTACTGTGCGTGTGCGTTGTGCATGCGTGACCGTGTGTGTGCATGCACACGTGTGCACAGAGGGCAATTATAGGGGGGGGGCAATAGTGTGCTAGTAAACCACCTTTCAGGGGGGAAAAGTCCCTGATTTGTAGCATCTGCCAATTTCCATGCCATAAACACTTTTACCATGCCCAATTTCAAGTTACCAACAGTTCAACAAGAAGTTCTACATTTGTGTTTATTTTGTTTTTAATATATTTTTTATATTTAACAATTGTCTCTTTCAAGCCAGAGTGAGCCTGCTTCAGCACACTGCTGGCAATAAACCAACAAACTGTGTGCCTGCAGTCTCAGGGGAGAGCTAGAGATGTTGTTAGTGAGAATGAGTGTCAGTCTGCACAGGGGAAAGGGAAAGTAGTCAAGAAAACCTAATTTCTAAGATGAAGTCTAAGACGGAAGACTTACAGCCAGAAAAATGATTCTGAGTCAAAGAAGACACAGAGAGAAAATGTCTCAGAAGGAAGCCATTTAGTTACTAACCAGGAATGAGAGCCTTGGATGCAGGGGCATATCCCAGAGATGATGGCTGGTTAGAGGGGGAGAGGAAGGAGAAGGGGGAGATAGTGCCGTTCAGAGCAGGCAGCTGCTGGCCTCAGACCGGATGTGCTTCTCTCCCCCACGGTCATTGGGAACCCTTGCCCCTTGTGCAATGGGCTCATGGTTCTCTCCCTCAGCACCTCCAAGCATGTTGGGCAATATTGGAAAGTACCATTCACCAAGAATTTACAGAGAAGTCCGAACTTAGTGTCAACAGCATGCAAGGCCCACTGGGGTGATCCAGTAATTTAAACAGAGTGTTGACACAGCACAGGAATGGAAACTGTAGAAGCAGGCAATATGTGCAGTCTCGGGTGGGTAATCAGTAGGCAGTTGGGTTCCTAGAAGTCCATTAGCAGATATTAGGGTCAGAGAGATGAGGTGGGATGCTGATACCAGGGAGAGGGAGGATGGAATGTGAATGGCAAACATTTCTAAGCTGAGCAGTTAGCTCAGAGATTGCTAGTCGTCTGCCCAAAATCCACCATGTCCCCTTGGTCTCCAGCTTTCCCTTGAAAAACAGCAATGATGGCTGGTTTCAACAGACAATTTGGGCCGCGTGACAACTTTGAAAACAGAAAAAGTACTAAGGAAACTGTTCCAGAAAGAAATCCAGAATCTTAACCCTCCCCAAAAAAGAGCCATCATAGCCGTCATGGACTGTCTACCTCTGGATGTTTCTCCACGGGAGAAATTTGAGCTTTTATCTTGCTGAAGCCTCTGTTATTCCCTGCTTCGGTACCAACTGAAATTCTCGTTTGATATCACCAACTAATAAGCCAGGTGCTAAGGGATAGGAAATGGAGACGGGAATTTTGTTCCAAGGATTCTAGGACAAGGAAGGGGGGAAATCGAAGAAGAATAGCTAGTAAGACTAGGACATCAGATACAAGCCAAAACAGCAACACTACTCTGAAAGAAAGGACAACTTAAACCCAAACCCCAATGCCTCCCACCAACCATTGCCTTTGCCACTGAGCCACAGGAAGGATAGCAGACGGTCTACAGACAGCAGTTAAGAGCTGGAACAGAAAAGGGCCACCTTAGGGTAGGGACCAGTCATTACACAAAAGAGTGAACAGCCCTGGGACTGAAGGGTTCAGACATGCCAGTATGGTTCTCATCTGGAAAGTCCATCGCATTTGGCGTCTTATAGTCTGGTGGTCAAACTCTCTAGGCAACTCTTTACCTAACATTACAAACCCCCATCATACCAGGACTGGATTCTGGTGCCCAAACGTGGTAGGAGAAGAGGGGGTGTGAGGAAGTGGAGATGGTGGGCATGGATGGCTCCTTCCAGTGGCTTGAAGGAGAGAGATGGAGCTAGAAAGAAATAAGGGCCAAGAGGCTTAAGTGACGGGGAAAAGGAACAATAAAGTGACAATTGCCATGAATTCTGATCAACATTAGATAGGAGAGGAGCATATAAATGGGAGCTAGATGTCCCAATAACAAATGCCATTTTTTGATTGTTCCAGTGTGCTGTGAATCTTGTCTGAGAAGGACTGATTCAAATGTCCAACTGCTTCTTTTCTGCTTCCTTTACAACAGTATTTCCCAAAGTGTGGTATGCGTACCCCCAGGGGTACGGGAAGAGTTCGGTGGGGGCACGCGTTGCACCGGAGTTTGGTGGGGATATGCACTGCACCGTGCTTAGCTGCGCCTAATTCTATGTTCTCATGAGTACGAGGGGTACTCAGGGTTACAAAAATTATAGAAGGGGTACACATATGTCAAAAGTTTGGGAAACGCTGCTTTACTACAATGAAAGTGCAAGGCAAGAATGTGAACACATTGGTGCCTGGCTTCCTCTCTATAATCATGTGCCTACTGCTCCCCCCAAAGTCACTAGAGACCTCTCATTTGCCGCATTCAGTGGACACTCTTCACTCCCTATCTCCCATGGCCTCCTGGAATTATTGGACTCTGCCGTCCTTTTGAAGACGCTCTATTCCTCCATGCTACCCTCTGAGTTCTCATCCAAACCCTTGGATTGCCTCTTTCCAGTCTTCCTTCTCCTGCCTCTTAAATGTTGGTGCTCCCAGTGTCCTGTCCTCCCTCTACACAGCAGCACCCCCTTATCCTTGGGAGACGTGTTCCAAGCCCCCCAGTGGATGCCTGAAATTGTGGATAGTACTGAACCCTATAATACTATATAATATATTTCTTTCCTATACATAAACCTGTAATAAAGTTAATTTACAGATTAGTCACAGTATGAGATTAACAGCAATAAATAATAAAATAGAACAATTATAACAATATACTGTAATGGAAGTTATGTAAATGTATTCTCTACTTAACCAATTTTTGAGGTGTCACGTTAACTTTTTTATTTTTGTAGTAAAGAGATCAACAACATTATCCCTATCTCATGTCCCATTGGTTTCTCAGTTTATAAAGTTTGAGTTCTATAAGCTTGCTTTAAGCCAAAGAGCTCCAGGACCTTACCAAGTGGGAGAGGAATAATGGGAAGCAGGGTAGGTATGAACCAGGGGCAAATATGCTTAATTGATGCCTCATTAAAGTGCTCATAATTCTGAAATGGCACATTAGGGAACTTCCAGTGTTATTGCATGAAGCATCTTTTCTGTGTGGGTTTTGACCCTTGCAAGAATGGAATTTTTAAAAAATATATTTTATTGATTTTTTTTACAGAGAAGAACTGGGGGGGGGGGGAGAGAGAGAGAGAGAGAGAGAGAGAGAGAGAGAGAGAGAGAGAGAAACATTGATGAGAGAGAAATATCAATCAGCAACCTCCTGCACACCTTCTACTGGGGATGTGCCTGCAACCAAAGTACATGCCCTTGACGGAATTGAATCTGAGTCCCTTGAGTCCGCAGGCCGACACTATCTACTGAGCCAAACCGGTTAGAGCAAGAATGGAATATTTTTAACAGTATGTGTGTGTCTGTGTATTTTTAAAGGAGGCAGAAAGGAGATAGTTAATTACAGATCTTGTTTAATTTACTTCAGCAGAGAGCAAAGTCCCACATTCCCCCTTTGGAATGGCCCACCAGAGTTTGATAAAAAAATGTTTCAAATGTCTGCAGTGGCCTGTGAAGTCCTACATGGGCATTCTCAGCCTGTCAGTGCAGCTGAGAGGCATCTAACTGTTGGTATTGGGAAGTATCCTCTCTTTTTTAACCATTAAAAGAGTACCCACTTTTTAAATGAAACACAATTTGTAATGGCATCCTAACTCTTTTCTCCAGTTCCCCTTCTGGTAGTTTCTTCTCCTTTCTAAGTATCCAAAGCTCTTAGGCTTCAATTGCTCTTTCCCTCCCTCAAGCCCAGGATTGCTGATTATGTCTGAATGTATTAAATGTATTAACAGGGATACTTGCCCACGACGGGAGGACCAAGGCTTAACCAAAAAGCTTTATGAGAGTGGAATGTCAGGGCTCAAGAAGTCAATCGCTGTCTTTGAGGGCCATTTTAGGCTAGGTAGTGGACATGTGTAGAAATATGTTGCTTCCTAGCATCCATTTTCTTTCATCCCATTCTCCATAGCCTCCCAAATCTTTGGGAAGTCATGTAGTTTCCTAAAAGCTGAGCCGGCCTCTAACTTCAGGTATGAAAGATGGACAAATAAGCTCTCACTGCCCCTGGCCCTTGAGATTTCTTCAAGAATGGCACTATGATATGAGTTGTTGATTCAGTGAGAGTGAATCTCTATATGAACTCTATGTCAGAAGTTTCTTCTCCAAATGCCAGGTTAAAAAATTATAAAGGCTAAAATTGCTGCCACGGGGAGAAGAAAGCTTCTCTTTGGAACCCGGAAATGTAGCCAACACTGTAGATGGCAGAAGGGCTGGTCAGTGAGAAGGAAAGTCCTTGGTGATGGAACTGAACCGCTAGATCAACTTCCCTTGACGCTTCAAGACTGTTCAATTGTGTACGGCAATGAGTTTCCTCTCCCTTTCATGCCTGTCACTTAACTGGAAGAAAGATGCCACTGGGTATTTGAAGGCTGGGAGGAACTGAGGTCTGTTCAGGTTTCCTCAGGTTTATGAGGATAGAGCACAAAGCCTCACCGAGTCCCTTGAAAATTGGTTCAAATTGAGCTTTCTGAACCCCAATTTTTTAAATTGCCTCAGAAATTGGCATCTAACCCTATTTTAGTGCTCTATATTGGTGGGTTAGCTGCTTTCCACTCCAATTGCTACCAGTTACCTGACTCTCTTCTACTGTCCCTCACGTTCAAATTTTGGTTTGGTCAGTCAGTGACAATTCCAAAATATCTTTCAGTCACCGGCAAACAGACAAATGTGTGCATGGTCCCTTCCACCCTGGCAGATGCTAAGACGGAGTAATAAAAAGCATGGTGTCCAGAGGTAAGGACAGGTTCAGCAGTAGCCTGTCAGTGTGGATGTCACTCTGAGCTCTCTCAGAAGGGGAGTCTCCTAGGCACCAGAGATTGGCTGTCCAAGACAGTGTGCAGTTGACTTGGTTACACTCAGATTTCAAACTCCGATTCTTAGATAGAGGTTTAAATCTCAGTTCAGTTCTTCTAACTTTATCTAGACTTGAGGGGGTCTAGTTGAGATTTGTAGAGTTATTTGGAGCTCCATCTATTTAAATGCTTTCTGGGATAATTATATCATTTTCTTGCAGCTGGGTGCACTACTGGGGAAGTTTGGGCGTGCCCAGAATAGACTCTGAATCAAGGATGTGAGTAAAATAGTTTATTTGGGAGATAATCCTTAGAAGTACAGGTAGGACCTGGGGAAATGAGACAGGAAAGGGCAGGAAGCCCAATAGAGGGTATGGTATCAAGCATATGGCCACTGGACCTTTGGCCTTGACCCTACTGATAAACTCTAGTGTAGGACAGACCTGGAAATTGTTGAACAAGGTAGCTATCCTCCAACTCCTATCAGTTATCGGATGAGTGGTGCTCTCAGAAGCTCCTGTCTGACCCTTTTAGCTGCTCTGTGTGCAGGTCAAGTAGATCCCATTGGCCTGAGAAATCCATGATGCAAAAAGTTACGTGAGCTCCTGGCTAAAAGCCCCCGAGGCTCATTGCTCAGCCCACGCAGCCAGGCAGAGAGCAAACTCAAGCTTCCTTGTCTTTTTGTTCCATTGAGGACCTCACTGGATTGGATGATGGCTTCCACATTGGGGAGCTCTGTCCTGGTTCAATATCTTGAGCTTCTCCTATACTTTGCTCCCATCTTTGTAAACTGTTCCTTTGTAAATATACCCTCCTCAAATATCCTAATATAAATTTATTCCTTTGGGACCCTGATGGGATAAACAGCAGCTGCTTGTAAATGGTTTTGAACTCTGTTACCCACCCAGCTATTACCATACAACATATCTCCTGGGGAGGGCAAACCCCTTCTAAGCAGAGGAGAATTTTTTCCTGAGGACTGGTCATATCAAAAGCAGAAAGAACTGCCCTGGCTGGTTTGGCTCAATGAACAGAGCATTGACCTGCGGACTGAGGGTCCTGAATTCAATTCCAGTCAAGGGCACATGCCCAGGTTGGGGGCTCAATCCCCAGTAGCGGGCATATAGGAGGCAACTGATCAATGATTCTCTCTAATTGTTGATATCTCTCTCTCTCTCTCTCTCTCTCTCTCTCTCTCTCTCTCTCTCTCTCTCTCTCTCTCCTTCCTTCCTCTCTAAAATAAAAAAGAAAAGCAGCACAAAGAACTAAGCTAGGAACAATTCATTTCCTTTCCCCAAGTTCATCAATTATAGACACCACTCTGTCTCCTTGAGGAAGAGGAGTGAAGTGGAATGAGGACAGAGTCTCCCCATCACTACCAAAGAGGTGGACTTTATGGGCCGAGGAGGATGTGCTTGGAGGAGGGAAAAATGGCCCCTATAACTCAGTGAACCTGAGCTCAGCAAAACCCGCTCACCTGATGGGTTTCCATCGGAGGCCCACACCTGTAACAAGTGTTGGTTGAAGTGGCCGTTTGCAAGCAGCCGAGATCAATTAGAATTACTTATGGTGTGTGACTAACGGTAAAACAACAAAGTTATTCCCATCACAAGATGGAGTGCTTGCAATCTGTATTCTTAAGATTGCTGTCATTTAAAAGAAATTTTTTCCCTTTGAACACCCTCAGTATTGACCAGCCTGTGAGCATGAAGAGGTTATGTTTATTAATAACATTTGGCAAGATTTCTATCCCCACCTATACTGCTCCCAGACTTCAGCCCCATTCCCCATTGAAATGGCCCTGAGTTTTCTTCTTCTCCGCCCCCCTCCTCTGGAAATTTTTGGAAGTCCTCAGGTGGTATCTCAAGGTGGCTCCGTTTTTAGGATATTGTCTTTCTGAGGTTGTGAGAAAAGCAGTTATTTGCCAACCCCTTGGAGAAGGCAGCTTTTCAGGGCCTCTGCTGCTGATGTCCTTGGGGATGGCGCCTTCAGACTGTCCCAGAGCTTTCAGGGGCCTGTGCCAGCAAAGTCATGAGTGTCCTGGGCAGAAAGGGGTTGGACGATCTCCCCAACTAGGTGATGCCCCTGTTCTCTGGATCCCCAATGGTACTACATGAACTTCCATTCCCCCCAGGTCCCAGGTGTGTTTGGGCTGCTGTAACAGAACCCCATAGACTGGGGCAGGTTGAAAACAACGGAAAGGTACTACTGAAGGTTCTGGAGGCTGGAAGTCCAACCTCAAAGTGCAAGCAGATGGGATGTCTGGTGAGAGCCTGCTCTCTGGTTCACAGCGGGCCATCTTTTTGCGTGCTTTCTCTGGTCTCTTCTAATTCCATGACCAGGGCTCCACTCTTATGACTTAAGCACCTCCCAAAGGCCCCTCCTCCAACTACCATCACTTTGGGAGTTAGGCTTCAACATATGAATGTTGAGGGGGACACAGTCTATGCCAAGCTGATCTCAGATTTTCTCCTTAGCTAACTTTCTGACCTACATCCGCTTGACCAGTCAGGCTACAATAATGTTTCCAGATCTGGGAAATTCCAAAAACTCAATGGTAAAAAACAAAAACAAAAAACCGTGTCTCTCTTCTTTGCCTCTTCTCCTCCCACTCCTTCTCTTGGAACATATATATTTCACACTAAGGATGAAATCAAATCTCCTATCTCGGTGACTATTCATTGGGGATGGCGCCTTCAGACTGTCCCAGAGCTTTCAGGATAAAAGAGGGTTTTATTTATCCAATAATTTCTATTTCACAATAACATGTTAGGACAATTTTCAATATACTTTAGAGCAGGGGTCCTCAAACTTTTTAAAGTGGGGGCCAGATCACGGTCCCTCAGAGAGCTGGAGGGCCGGACTATATGAACTACTAATTCCTACTGTAACACCTCGGCTGCGCTCACTGCCCAAAAAACCTGGCGGGCCGGATCAGACTCCTCTGCGGGCCGCATGTGGCCCGCGGGCCGTAGTTTGAAGACCCCTGCTTTAGAGGTACCAATGGGTCTATTTAAGTGCTATTTTTTTAATTGCTATTTTTGCTAAGGACTCATGAGCAATCCAAAACTTGAATTAGAGGTAACCTAAAAATGTCTTACTTTAATTTATGTCAATGAAGTCTCTTAGCTACAAATGAAATCCCAAGGAAGACCCTACCACACCTAATGCAAATCTGTTCTCAGACTTCTTAGAAAATAAGCTGAATAAAGAGGGACTAAGTAAAATGTAATTTTAATATTACACTAACCTGACAGAATAGGAGAAACAGAAGGGTCAAATTGCTGAACACATTTTTAGTTATCAAGATGAGCGAGCCCAGAAGGTTTCATTTTAATTATACACTAGAGATGATATTCTAAGGTAGTTCAAATAGTCATTATTCAACTTGAACTTAAAGTAGACATTGAAAAAATCCTCACGAATTCAGTAACATCATCATAAGTTTATTTATACTTTTCCTTTGTTTTACTATAAGCTTTTTGTCTATAATTAAATGAGAGGGTATATATATATATATATATATATATATATATATATGAACCTAGCATACGAATTAGAACATATGCACATAATAAATGTTAGTTTCCTTTCTTTCCCTGTTGTATAATAAACTTAAGGAGACATTAAATTTCCAGTCACATATTTATGTAGGGCTTTTTGTTTTTGTTTTTTTTAGCCATTTTAAAAACAGTGTGTAACTATGCTTGAAAATGAAATTAAAACTCCAGGGGGAAATTAGAGATATATGAAGTAAAAAAAAAAAAATTTAAGTGCTTAAAATATTTATTAGTATTATTATTTAAAATTGATTTTGAGAGAGAGAGAGGAAGGGAGAGAGAAACATGTACGCCCCCTACCTGGGAATTGAACCAGCAACCTTTCAGTGCATAGGATGACACCAAACCCACTGAGCCACACAGGTGAGGGCTTATGTGCTTAAAATATTACATAATCACATGCATAAAAAGTAAGCATTTTAACTTGATCATAGTTGCATGTATGTTGTTGATGCTTATATTTTCAACTACTATTTCCAGGCATTACAAATTCACACAGAATTCAATTCAGATTAAAACCAGGGGCCACAGGTAATCAAGTCAAAAGGAATTCATATCCTATATAATAAAGAGATAATATGCTAATTAGACTGGATGGCGGAAGGACCTTCCGGAATGACCCATGGGCAGGGGGTGGGGCCGAGAGGCAGCCAGGGCTGTGAGGATCTATGCTTGCATGGATTGTGTGCATTGGGCCTCTAGTTTAAAATCAAATCAAAAGGGCTTCTTTAACAATTTTTAGATCACTGGCAGAAATTTGAAACCAAAAGAATATTATTGAAATGATTGATCTTTTTGTCCTATTAAAACCTTCAACTGATAGAATGAGGCCCACCCTCACTATGAAGGACAATCTGCTTCACACAAAGTTTAGTGATCCAAAAGCACCCTCCCAGAAACATCCAGAATAACATTTGACCACATATCTGGGCACCGTGACCCAGCCCAGGTGACACATAAAATTAATCATCACCAGGGTCCTGGAGTCCAGAACTTGTTCAAGCCTATGGAGTCCATTTAGTCACTGGTTCGTTTCTAAAATTCTGGGCTTCCGATCTGAGTCCCCATGAGAGATTGACTGAGCACTAGGATTTGGTGACGTGTTTTTATAAATTCTAACGTGAGGAACAAGAATGGAAAGGAGCTGGCTGGTCGTCAGAAATGTTAGCCATCGTTCAGCAAACGCTGAAAGCGAGAATCAGGCCCCAAGTCGCCAGGAATCGTGGAAAACCTCAGTCCTCCCTAGATAACGTTATGTGTACTAGTAACTACATAAAAACCACAACGTCAGAAACAAACTCAAAATGAGAGAAAAGAAACCGAACCATCAGCATAACTGCGGAGACATCTGGAGAGACCCTCGAGTTTAGGCGGAGCCAGGGTTTCACTACAAAGTCCAGTGCAGATGTGATTGCCCACCGCATGGGGGCTGGAGGGGAGGGGGGTTGGCAGGAACTAGGCTCAGCGGGGAGGCTAGTGTGTTCCAGGAAGACTGAGCTGCGCTGGGGCAGGTGTAGCGTTCAGACTCACAGAAAAGCTGAGAAAGCAGCCTATGGAGTAGCAGGTAGCTCCTTCCCATCCAGGTGTTGTTCCCCACCCTCCTCACCCTCGCAGCGTTTTCTGCATCTCACTCAGCTGGTCCAAAGCAGCTCCCCATCACGGGGAGGGTGTGATCCATGGCAAAAATTCATATTCAAAGCCCAGAAATCCGTGCATTCACGATTGTGGAGTTTCCTGCCACAGTGCCGGGCAGTAAATTCCCAAGCACTGCACAGCCTCTCCAACCAGGGAGAAGGACGAATACAAATCATATGCATATTGAAAGGACTCCCATAATCCCCAAACCCAATTTCAATGTAAAAGCTTCGAAAATGTCAACTTCCTGCCTCCTGAAACAGCTGTTCTTTTGGCCTATTCTTCCTCTCGCCTTCCCTTTGCAAACCCTGATAGAGGCAGACCGGCAAGCACACATGTGGGCCCTGCCTCTTGCCCATTGAAAGTGTCCCTGAAAAGCTGCATGTACATTGTGCATTTTAAATGCCCCCTGAGAGAGGGGACTTTCCGTTTAAAACCCCTGTGAGGCCAAGGAATCCTTTCATCTTAGGGTTTTTGTGTTCTAGTTTAGTTGCCTTATAGATCTGAGTTTGACAGATTGCATTTGCCTTACGTGGGCATTCCTGGAAAGGTGGGCAAGAAATACAAACTATGAAGCGCCTACTAAGTGCCAGGAAGCACGCTGGACACACCGCAGAGGACCCCGTGAGAACAAGGCGGAGTGGCCTCTCAGCTTCTTGGTGGGTATTTGGTAGCTCGGCACTGTTCTAAGGACAGGCGCTGCGTGTCTGATAACAGGCAGGCTCCAGTATGCAGCCCAGTTAGGGAACCATAAACAGGCAGCTGCTTAGGACAGACAATGCATCATGTTCGGTCTTCCTGCCCGAACTGGAGAAGCGCCCCTCGGTCCTGCCTTTCCCTCATGCTCGGCGATTCCGGCTCCCCCAAGAGAAGGCGTTCTTTGTGAGCAGTGCCCTCGGCGTCCTTGGGCATTGGATGGCAGCTTCTGCAGGCAGATGCTGAGGGAACCTTTCTGCGGCTGTTTACAGAGTAGCCGTCTCTGGAGCACGTTTATTTTTAGCGGTAAATGGTAAATGATCAGGGCTTGTGAGGCTGAAACCTCAGCTCCTTCTTGCATGTGATGGTTTCAGCAGCCAAATCTCAGACCAGGGCACTATAGACCCAATATCCATCTCCAGACCTCATCCTCCCGTCATGCCAGGGAACTGAAATTGATGAATGACTTACCCATTGAACAGTGCCCACCGAGGGCCCACAGAATGCCTGTTTTCCGGTTACTCGTAATTGGGAGCCCATGTGTTCACTGGGAGGAAGGCGCTGAACGGTTTCTCTTTGTGGAGGTTGAGACCTTAGATCAGGGATCTCAGGTCAGAGTCAGAGCATCTGCAGAGTCAGAGCGAAGGAGGGTCAAGACCCACGACCTGAGGACTGGGTGAAGGCTGCCTTGGATACTTAGGATTCAAGATGCTGCTTTCGGCAACATCCTTGATACTGACGAGAGTGACAGATCGCTCCAGAGCCTTCTGGAAGAGGCCTCGCGAACACAGTGAGCTCACGCCCCGGGGGAGCTGTGCGTGGGGCACAGCTGGAGAAAAGCAGGCCCTTGACTTCACGCCTCATTACCCTCAGAGATGTAAGGAGGCAGCTCCACGGATGCCAGGTTTCAGGGAATTATGAGTCATGTTTTTTTTTTCTTTTTAAAGTCAGGATTCCTGGTTCTAGGCAACAGGTACTCAATCGAACTTCTTATACCCTCAACCTAACTTCTCATACTGCTTCTTAAACGTTCAGTGAGATCCAACAAACTAACACCCCATCCCAAATGGACACAGACAAAATGTTTTGCGTGTGTGTGTGTGTGTGTGTGTGTGTGTTTTATACACCTGGAAGTCTAAGAAACATATCTAAGAGTTAAAATGATGTCACCAGGAGCCTGAGACTCTCCATCTCTTGGCTTTATTCCAGCTGCAGTCTCTATCCACAGGATGGGCGAGTTTCACACAGTCCATGGTTAGAAATCACAGTGGAAAAAAGAGCTCCTTCTTGTGTCCATATAGGAATCTCCAAAGATAATTCTGATTGGCTCTACTAGAAGCACATGTACACCTCTGGGCCAATCACAATGCCTTAAGGGACACCATTGAATAATCTGAGGAGTCATGTGCCCACTCCTATGGCCAATGGAGACAGGGCTGTGTGATTAATAGCTCTGTCACGATCTAACCATGCACAGAAGAGGTAGATTTTTCCAAGGAAGGGATGATGATAAATAGAAGGATGCACACTGCAACCTATAAATGGCCCATAAAACGCTTACAGTGTTGAACATAAGAAGGAGATTAACAACGGGTCCTCCTTTCCATTCATACTTGCGGGGGCCTGAAGCTGCAGGGATCTCCCTTTTCCATGTCCAGCATGGAAAGAGAGATGAACGAACCAGTTCTAAGTGGAGGTGCCCAGGGATTGAGAAATATTAGAAATAAAGAGAGAAGACATAGAAATAGATTTCAAGCTGGGAGCTGGGAGGGCCGCTGACCTCCTCCTCTGCTGGAGAGACAGACTGACAACCTCCTAAGCCATGCAGCACATCTATTTATACTCTAATCCAACAAGAGGTTTCACAGGAAAACAAGGAGCCTGGGAGAGCCCAGGTTCCACCCACTCCTTCCTCCTGAACAAACACAAGCCAGGAACTAAGAACATCTCAGCACTCCCAGGGTGGGAGTGCAACTGACATGATTCTGTCAATATCCGGGGCCCAGTCAGCAACAGTCTAAAGAATGTCCAGGTGTCTTCCCATTTGGCCCTCTACACATACTCTTTCTCTGTTACTCAATGTGTTCCTTGATACGTACTATGTGGGACTTGGGATGGGTCCAGATAAATCCTGGGCTATGTACTAATCCACATCTGATAAATTTAGGTTGTTGCTGCCTGGATTAGGACAAATTCTGTGAGAACAGCATGCCATCCAGTGATGCTTGGTAGACAAAGATGGAGAGAAACACAAGCTTCCTGGGAGGTAGCACTTGGCTTCATTTGTCTTTGTTTCTGCTATAACACTGAGCACTTACTAGCACACAGAGGCCTTGAATCAGTTTTGGTTGAATTGAATCAAGTAGGCCACGATGTCATCTGGGGCTCAGTAGGAAAACAGCTAAAAAAAATAAATAAAAAAATAAAAAAATCTCCATCCTCTGAGATCTTCCAGTTCCCCTAAACTCTTCCATACCGGAAATTCCGCTAAAGATCTTGGAAGAGCCAGACAGACAACATATGAGGTGAGCTAGCAAAATTTCTGAGGTTTTAAAGTTAGGCCTGGTTTAAAATTTTCCAGTGTTTAATAAAATTACCAATATGTTGGGTTATCTCAGGCAAATTATTTAATAGCTTGGATCCATAGTTTCTCCTGGTCTTATTATACTCAGTGAAAGAACAATAGTAATTCCTACTCACAGATTGACATGAGGAATAACGGACCTACTATTTGAAAAGCTTGACACCTAATAAATAGACACATCTTGGGGTTGCCGTTGAAAGCAGAGACAGGTACTGACACTGGGCAAGCAGTTGGAAGAAACACCTGGGCTAGGAAAGGGATGGAAGAGAAGTTGAGGTTTCAGAAAACAAACTAATTCGCTTAAGACTTGCTCCTGACAATGTGTTTGTACTATTGTGGCTACAAAAGCTAAAATCATGGGTGGAAAAGAGGTGTCCATTAACCCTTAAGTTGCCTGCCCTTCTTGCATCGTTGGGGTCCAGCCTGTACAGTTTGATCTCAGTATATTTTCTATCACCCTCTGGTGGCATCTTAACAAAATTGAAGAAATAGCTCTCAAAGTGAGACAACAACCATCCTGAGGGTAGATTCCAAACATCTAGTCCCAGAGGTGAGGGGGTCGCACCACTCAGTGGCATTGTTCTTAAGCCCGAAGACATACTTATAAACTTCACCAAAATATGAAAAATTCAGAGAAACAGCTTAGTATTTAACCTTTATTTTATAGATACTAGGATATAAAAAAATCTCTCCAGAGATAGAACCCTCCACCCTCACCCCACAGCTTATGTTGAATTAAGTAGTATGATATTTGAGGAAGTTTTACATTTCTCCCAATGCAAATCTATTTAAAGGTCAGCTATGCTGAATTAAAAATAAGAGCCCAAACTGGGTTTGCTGCTAAGGCTTTATATATCCCATTTATAAAAGAACTGGTTAGCTTATTGCTGCATATTGATATTTGGTGGGCCTGTTCTTATATGTCGATTATTTCTGTGTTGTTCCCAAGGGGAATTATGGATACTGTGGTTGTCAGTGTATTGTCATTGTTTTTTGTGTGTGTGTTTTTTTTTCCAACATGTTTTTTCTATCATTCATTTTTAACATGGGCTGTATGTCCCAAACTTATAAAGAATTAAACTTTACACAGTTTCTAAAATGTTTTGTACTGTGATTTTAAAAAGAATAAAATCTAAAGTAATATGGAGAAACACTCAGTTCCATATTAGGCCTCTATGGCCCTGGGTACTGGGATTGGCCCGGGGCTGCTTCTGCGTGGCTGTCTTTTCTTCCTTCCCACAGGTTCAGGAGCTGCATCTGGTTTCCTCTAGGAAAACAGAAAGGCATAACTGACAGCCAAAGACACATACACAGAACACACAGACACAGGCAGCATGTGGTGTTGGCCTGAGGCAAAGGGGAACCAGGGGAGGTGGAGGTGGGCCGAAGTGGGGAAAATGGGGACTGAAAGAGATTTTGCTTGGAGTGATGGGCGCACGATGCAGTGTGCAGATGATGTTTTATTGAGCTGTGCACTTGAAACCTGCATGGTTTTGTGAACCAATGGCACCTCAATAAATTAAATTAAAAAAAAGAAAAGAAAAGACTGAGGTAAATGGCAGAGAAGTTTTTAAAAGAGTTTTAAAAATCTTACAAAGTATTCCTTTGGCAGTTGTACCTGCCTGGTAATCCCTGAGGGCTGTGCCACTATGACAAATAGACCTCTCAAATCAATATGGCTAAAACTTGGGTTAATCCTTTCCTTGCCAAATCTATCAATTCCTGATTACCAAACTGTGCTGATGGCATGATCTCCACCCAGTTCTATCCAATGAGAAACTTGAGTCACCCTTGACTAGCTCTTGCCTTTATCTCAATATCAAATTGAGCACCACGTTCTTCTGTAGGATATATCCCAAAAGTGTCTTGTGGTTCCATTCTTCCTCCCCATTATCACTTCCATTGATTCAGACACTTACGCTTTGTTACCTAGACTTTGGTAAGAGTACTCAGTAGCCACTCACCTGTTTTTTTATACTTTTTTCTCTCCCATTCACTAGTCTAAGAACATCAAGATACATTAAAAAAAAACAAAAAAAAACAAAAAAAAAAACCACACAGATATGATCATTTACTACCTTGCTTAAAAAAAAAAAAAAAAAAAAAAAACAGTCATAACTCTGCTCTGTGCAAAATTATGTCAATATTTAAGGATTCTATCATGCACAGAATTGAGAATCATTACATTAATATTGTAACAAGGTTAATTGAAAGATGAAACTTAATGAGGCAAGGTCAACACAAACAGTTTAGTAGAACTTGACCTAGGAGACTATCCTTTATTACATTGAGAGTGTTATCTCAGAGCCTTGTTAAAACTCTGATTTCTTATAGAGATATATAACCTATACCTCAAAATGGAGACCTAAAGCATAAATTGGTTAAAAGCTAAAACATACTATATTCATTAAAAGTTAAATGAGCTCTTTCTCTATTCAAAATAATTTCCAAGATTAAAACAAAATGTAATGAAGATAATGAACTATCACTATTATTAGTTAAGTCCAACAGATTATACCACATACTTTAAACAGCAAAATAACATGTATTGCTTTAAAGTATTTACAAGCATAGAAGAAAAAATTTAAATGTAGTAATGCTTTTTCATAATTTTCTAATTATAGTAGCAGAAGATGTTGCTGTGCAAGATAAATAATTAATAAACAATTTATTTTTTGCCTTCTAATCTTTAAGAAATATTGGTATATATAGCCAAGAGATTATGTGTAAATTACCAGATAATACAATAAACAATGAGTCTGCCACCCAACTCAAGAACAGGAGCATTAGCTGGTCATTTCCATAAATCCATTTGCTCTTCCCCTTTATCACCCCCATTTCTCCTGCAGAGGTAACCCAATTTGAGACAGTTAGTACAAGGAGTTGCCAGAGGAAATGGGTGGTAAAGATGAGGGAGGATCACATGCCTCCCTTTTGGTAATGAGACCCCCATCACTCTTGGTAGGAGGAGTTCCTGACTGAAGGTGGCACTCCAGTGGTTAAATTTCTCACCAGAAGTATTAGTGGTTGACATAGACAGTTGAGAAGTGTGTGGGAAAATAGAAATTCTAAGGGCAGTGAGATTATATGGCTTTTGCTAAATACTGTTTATGCCCTAAAAAAAAAAAAAAAAAAAAAAAAAAAAAAGATTATAGAAAGTTGTAAGTGATGAACTGGCAATTGAAAAGTGAGGTATGAAAAACAAAGGTCTTCCCTGGTAACTTACAAAGGGGCTCTCATCTCCCATAGCAGAGGGGCAGAGAAAGCTGAAGACTAGCCCCTGCCCCAAGAATTAATCAAGTGACCAAGCCCCAGAGAAGGTTAAACATCCACCAAGACAGGTATGCTATGTCAAGGTCAGGCCTGATTTGGAGAAAAGTGGGGTCTCACTTTTGGCATGAAGGTATCTGGAAGAGTCATCTGTTCACATTTGAGTCAGATTCCTGAACCCTTTGAGTTTTCTCAAGCTCCCATTCCTCCCTATTAAGAGCTAATACATTGTAAGATACATATACATATAATACCTTAATAAAAAAAAATGGAAAAAAAGAAATACACTTCCCTGTCCTTGAAACAATTTAGTGTCTCTCCCCCACATGACAACATGTACCTACTCAGGATCTGTCCCTAAACCTCTCTCATGACCACTTAGCCTATAATTGGGGTGAAGTCATAATATTAACCAACTAGAGAACTTTAGGGGAGCGATCAGGGAAACATTTAGACCAGGCCCTAAAGGAGCCACAAGAGCTAGCAAGCATATGCCAGTCTGAGCAAGGAGCATTTGCCTGGGATGAGAGGAAGCAATTAAAAAGCTTAGTGAAATAAGCATGAAGGTCCAACAAAAGATTATGGGTGAATTTGATAAAGGAGGTAGAAACATAAGATTAGATAAGGTAGAATTTATTGATTTGAGATCATTCTCTCAAGATACAGAATTAACAAGATGGAAGTGACCTCTGGAGACAGTTCAAGCTTGTTATTAATATGGCTCTCAGTAGTATGGGAAAAATTGAAATGCCCAGACTTCCATGTCAGACAATGGAGGAAGCAATTAAAAAGCTTGGTGAAGTAAACATGAAGTTCTAACATGATGTTTCATGTGATGTCCAAAGGATACACTATCAATGGTAATAGGAACTGGGGAACAAGCTGTAGCAAGGGCATATGCCCTGACTGGGAATTGAACTGTGACCTCCTGGTTCATAGGTCAATCACTGAGCCATGCCGTCTGGGCTCCACCACTGTGATTTTAAATTCCTCCGTGTTGGAGATCATTCCTTTCATAGGAATAGCAAAATACTGGTTACTTGTTAGCTGCTCAGTAAGTAATAACTGGCAAATACACATTTTTATTATGTTGATTACATTCATGGCAAACATACCCAAAGCAAAGTACTGTGCTAAGTGTTGTGCAAGGTATAAAGAGGGATCACAGAAAAATTAAGGAGCTTACAACATAGTAGGGAAGACAAAAAATATACCTAAATAATTATACCACAAAAGAGATGTGCAAATATATGCTGAGGGGGAAAAAGGAGAAATTAATTCTAGATTGAGGACTGGCCAACAAGCCAGGGTCTTGTTGGCTATGAGAATGAATCAACTGTCTATTGAAGAGTCAGGGCAGAACTTTCAGTATGTCAAACCAATTTCCACGAAGAGAAATCAGAACAGATTTCCATGGAAAGCGGTTGATTCTCTCCTCCCACATTTACTCACTGTCATGTGGATATGCCCTGGAAAAGTGCACAGTTTTGGCTGGCGAGAAGGTAATGAGTTAGTCGTAAGTCATTATTACAAAGAAGCTATTACTCCAGAATGATACTCACCAAGGATTCCTCATCTGGATTCAAGGCACACCGCTGCCTGATTAAGGCTTGGGGAGAGTTGGTGCACCCGAATATAGGAGAGGGAGGAGCGGCTCGGATATGGTTTTAAGCTGAAATGTAATACTGGTTGCAAAACAAAATGAACTCTGAGAGACAAAGCAAAGCAGAGAAACTGGCTCTTGGGGGCTGACACATGAGTTCAACAACCAGCCAAGAGCTCCCTTTGTTTTCTCTTGGCGTGAACTAGTCTTCCTTTAGCTGTATGTCCCCAAAGGGTGGTCCAGCTCTTAGATCTCTGGTGTGGAGGTGAGAGGTCCGGGAATGTCATACAGGATCCCCTATAGGAGCTAACTGCTCCCAGCCTGCTGCTGACTCTGCATTTGCCATCCATTCACTTCAGCCCATGGGAAGGCTGGTCCTTCTGGAGAGTTGCTCAAAGTAGGGAAAAATCTGTGATGGGATGGGAATCCCTTAACATCAGACAGGCCCTTGGCCAAAACAATGAATTCCTGGCTCCTTCTCAGGCAAAGAAGTAGGGACTATCTCACACTGCATTCCATCTGATAAAAGCATGGTTTCATTTACTTGAATCTTCATTGTTGGAAGTATTACGTATGTCCTCTTTCCCCTGAAAACATGGCTTTATTTACAGTTTAAAAAAACCAGCTGGGATGGTTCATTTTGTCAACTTGACTGGGCTATGAGGTGTCCAGAACCTTGACTAAGATACCAGAATTGTGATTCTATTGTTCATTTTGTTGAAATGTTCAATAGGACACAAATGATAGAGATACACATGATAATCTGATTTATTCTCTTGACTACATTTTTGGGGGAAAGTTATAAAGAGTCAGAGAGGATGACTTATTCAAAGTAAAAAAGAAGTCTGTGGTTTTACCAGAACTGGATAGAAAGACTCACAACACACCTGAATTTCTACTAGAACATACCGCCTGCTGAGAAACACTCACCTCATGTGGAAAACAGAAACGCTTGCTTTCCACATCGTGGTGTGAATCCAAAAGAGTTTCCAGTTGTTGTTTTAAGAATGCTTTTAGGCACATGAGGTAGGTCTCATTACTAAAATCTCACTAGATCTATCACTGAGTTGTCAGTGATAGGTTATTATGCAGACAATATATATGCCATCAAGTGGCTATAGTATCTGAATAAGCACATGAATAAACACCACAGATTCCACATTACTCAATAGATCATCCAAAAAACTCAGCCTAGTACCCACAGGTAATTAAAGAGCCACTCACATCTTTAATTGTGCTTCTGAAAGAACGTTTACCTTCTGGTGATTGTACGGTTTTATTTTACGGTCCAGTTTACAGCCCTTAGAAACCTCCTGAGGGCCTCTCTTCCTCTCTAGCTTCCTCAAGCACCAAGTGTTTGAGAAAGTCATGCTTTCAACTCTTCCTCCTCATGTTCTCAGCAGCTCTCTTCTCCAAGGCCCAGCCCCCATGGCCCTGGCCTTCGGTTCTCCTCTCCACCTCCTCTGACATTTCTGGTCCTGTCAGCCAGGGGTAGGAGCCACGTGAGCTGTTGCCTCAAGCCCTTGGGCTGTTTCTTTCTTTTCACAAATTGATCCATTTTTCTTGTGGGCTGTCTTTCTTTCATCCACAGTTGCCTGCACAGTGCCCTGGACTGCCCATTGGCAGAAAGCTGACCCATCTCCAAGAGTCAGCCAATCTCCATCCAAAGTCTGATATGTGTGTATGCACATCCTTTTCCATGACCCACGACCCTTGTACTCCTCATCCTACGGACAGGTGGTATTGGTATTGAGCCTTGACAGCCAGAGGGTTGAGATCAATAGAAAGAAAAGCCCTGAGCTGCAGCAGGTTGGATCTCTATTGCACATGCTACTGGCTTTTTTTTTTTTTTTTTTTCTTCCAGAACAACCCTGTGGATGGGCAGGGCTAGTCTCATTACAGCCCATCAGATGTGGCATTTCTGTTACATTTTGGCGAGCGCTTCAGAGCAGTAGGGAGAATTGTTCCGCCTAACTGTAATTCTATTAACCACATTGAGTGTCCTGGGTATATGTTTTCTTTTTATACCAAAAAAAAAAAATTGTCTATTTTCAGATACGACATTTTGTCCTTTTTTTTATACTAAAAAAGTCCATTTTCGGACATAAAATAAACATGATTTCCCCTCCACTAAAAATCATGCCCTTCATCTTTTACAAAGCAAATATTAAATTTATAAGCATACTTATACTGTAATCATTTCCTGTGGTTACTTTTCATTTTTATGCTAATATAACAAGAATTTATGTCATGCATTACTTTTTCTTAATACATCTGTTCTGATAAATACAGGAAAAGAAAAACATCCATAAATATGTCTTTTAATATCTTTATTAGCAAAACAGTCTTTAGTCTCTCTCTCTCTCTTTAGGGTTGCCAACCCTCCTTTCTCTGGAAGAACAGTCCTTCATTCCAAGAGTATGTTCTTCCTGCTTTAATTGCTATTTCCATGTTGCTCCTTTTATGAAGATCCGGTGATAGTGGACAATAGGACTTGGTATTGTTGCTTGCATGTCTTACTTGACCAAATAAAAGCTGGTAACTGTCTCTTAGTCCCCCAACTCACTTTTGCCATCTTGCTGGTCCAGGAAACCCAACTGCCTGGGAACCAGGGCGTGAGGCCAGGCCACTCACTCCTCTCTTTCAGCTGGTCCTCCAAGTACTTCCTCCCCATTCTCTGTGATTTAAAACAGACAACTAAAACAACAAAGACTTTGGAATGCAGCTCAGTAATAATTGTGTAAACATGGCTTTTCCTCCCAGGAGGGCTTTTGTAGTCATTAGCAATATGCACTTTCCCATGAAGGGAGGGGAGAGAGGGGGGAGAGCCCAGGAGGAGTGAAACCAGGGCCACCCTCACCTCCCCTCTCCTCCTGTATCCTAGGCCCAGAAGACTCCCTACAGGGGTGGGTAAGAGAGAATCTCTCTCCCTTTTGCTACCCTTACAATCCCACCAAGAATTCATAGGCCCATCCTTTTCAATGAGCATATACCCATATGTGAGTGTACATGCTTATGTTATATATGTGTGTGGCAGGGGAAGCAGCCGCTATGGGCAGGGAGCCTAATTGTGATGGGAGTCCAGTTAGTTACATCTGAGGATGAGAAGTTACTCAGTCTATCTATGCCTGCTCCTGTTCAAAGAAATAAGTTGCATCACCTTAATATACTTCCCACGGACAAATTCTTAAGAGCTGAAAGGTTTTTCCCCCCTCTACCAAGAATGACTGAGTTTTCCATTTGGATAAAGCTTCATGCGTTTCTCATCTGCCAGCTGAAAATTGCAAACAAGAAAATTCTGCTCACTGGAGCAGTTCCTGGAGCAGAGGAGTAGTTCCAGCTGATCAAAAGAGTTTATAGTGCCTGATGGGTTTCACTTTGAACTTTAAGAATCAAAGCTTTATTTGTGTAAAGGAATATGGCTGACGATTCTGTTCAGTTGTATACTCCTAACGCTGGAAAAATGTGAGACAATAGCTATTCCAATAGTATCCTTTTTACGAGTAGCAATTAATATTGCTATTTTTACTTCAGATGATCTTGTAAGAAATTTTATTTTAAAATTATAGTTTTTGATACAAGTATATATCTAATATTTATTTAAGTGAATTTTTATATTCAACTAATATTTACTTTGTACCACGTATGTGCCAGGCACGGTTCTAGGTGATGGGCTTCAGCAATCAACAGAATTATTAAAGCTGTCCTGTAGTAATTCCCAGAGATAAACTAGCATTTCCTGTGATATTGCCTTTGAAGTAAAGTATTTCCATGGGGGCAATATAATGTTATATGATGCAGAAATGGAAAGTTATCAACAGATACAGAATGGCTATTATTTTGTCCCCAGAATCCAGAGCCCAGAAATAAACCCAAGCATATCCTATCAATTAATATTTGACCAGGGAGCCAAGCATACCCAGTGGAGAAAAGACAGTCTCGTCAATAAATGGTGCTGGGATCACTGGATATTCACATGTGAAAAAGGGAAACTCTATACCACTCAAAACACTGACACAAAACGGATAAGATATTTAAATATTTGACCTGAAGCCATGAAACTCCTAGAAGAAAACATAGGAATAAGTCTCCTGGACATGGGTCTTGGCAGTGAGTTTTTAGAAATGACACCTAAAACACAAGTAACAAAATAAACAAATAAACAAGCATTTTCTTCCTCCTCAACCCCCTTTCTTTTTATTGTTTCCATAAGAGAAGATGCATGTAGCTAAACCTATTGTGGAATAATGTCACAATATATGTAAATCAAACCATCATGCTGTATACTTTAAACTTTTTTTTTTGTATATGCTCTTTCAGATTTTATTCTGTGAATATTTTTCTTACATGGTGAGGATCACATGCACATACATTTTAAAAAAGATCTTTACTGTTGAAAGCATTACTACATAGGTCCTCTTTTTCCTCCATAAACCTCTTCCAATCTGCTCCCATCCTCACTCCCTCCCCATCCCCCAGGGCCATCACCATCCCATTGTCTGTGTCCACGGGTTATGCATATATGCGTACAAGTTTATTGGTTGATCTCTTCCCACCCACCCTCCCCTGCTTTCCCTCTGAGGTTCAACAGTGTGTTTATGCTTCTATGTCTCTGAGTCTATTTTTGACCATCAGTTTATTTGGTTCATTAGATTCCACATATGAGTGAGATCATGTGATACTTATCTTTCTCTGACTGGCTTATTTTGCTCAGCATAATACTCTCCAGGTCCATCCATGCTATTGCAAATGGTAAGAGTTCTTTATTTTTTATTGCTGCATAATATTCCATTGTGTAAATGTACCATCATGTATAGCTTAAACTTATACAGTAATGTATGTCAATTATTTTTCAGTAAAACTGGAAAACAGAAATTTTCCCAAAGGCAGAAGGACCACAATTAATGACAGGTGTGCAAAATATGAAATCTCTAAAATAAGTAATGCATTTAAGTAGAAAATAATTTTTGAATTTCACAAATTCCTAAGTCTTTAAGACTTAAATGGCTGACGAGTCAGGAAAAAAACCTAGATTTCACCTGCCAGGCAATGACAAGGACATCATGATGAGAATTGCCATGATTCCTTCCCGGAGACAGTGTGATTGTAAATTACCTAGATAATGGTCTCAATCAGAGAATAAAGAGAACCTGAGAGATACGTTACCATACATGAAACTTATGAAATGCTGTTTACTTCTCTGGATTCTTCAACAAAGTAGAGAGGCCCACCTTTAACTGTAGCAAATCACCAGCCCAGGGACTGTGAGTCTGTTGAAGTGTGTGGCTCAGATACCAAGTTAAGCCACGGAGAGTGTTTCTCATGATGGATTCCGGGCGAGCAAATGATCAACGGAGAGCAGCAGGAGGCTTGTTTGGGTGAATGGCACTCTGGAATGTGACCTACATCGGATTGATGATACATCTTTTTCTCTCTAGTTATTAATCTGCCATATTATTTGACCACATACTGCCAGTTAAGAGCCTTTCCACTAAGTTTCAGACAGAAACACATTCGGCCTATGGAGGCCTTTCTACATAAACCTGGATTTTTATAACAATTAATAATACTTGCCTAATCCAAAGGGATCTGCTTATGAGTGATTTAAAAAAAAAAAAAATTAAGCCTCATAGTTACTTGTGAAGCACCTATAAGTCTTCAAATTTAATTTAATCATAGCATGCCTTGTAGTGTTCCGAAGGCCAGACATTTCCCCAAGCACTTTACATGCCTTCCCTCTCATTTAATCCTCCTCATAAAATCCTGTAACACGGGTACTCCTGTTTTACAGAACCCATTTAGAATTTGGAGAGGCTAAGCAAATTGCCCAAACTCACCTACCTAAGAAAGAGAAAAGTCAGGACTTGAAACCAGTTTGAGCCAAAAGCTCACACTCCTACTCCTGGATACCACACTGAAGCCACCAGAAGGCGAAGTCGAACTCCTGGCTCCTGAGCCAATCCCTGGTAACTGGGGGGAAAAATAATGGGAATATTTCCTCCTAGAGGACTTTCCCCCAGCGCCTCCCCCATGCCACCCAGGGAGCATAATGATGCCATTGTGCCTGCAGTGTGGATTTCTCGGTTGAGTAAACACTCACCTAGCCAGCTGGAACCCGCAGCCAGCAGCTTCCTCGCAGAAATAAACACTCACTATTTATAACGTTAATTACCCTGTGCGGTACAGTTCTCTCACGAAAATGTATGATGTGTGCTCCAAAAAGCATTTTTCCCCTTACAGTCTTGCTAATCAAAAGAGTTGGCGAGCGATCACAAGGCCAT
The DNA here is from genome assembly GCF_964339955.1 of Pipistrellus hanaki. Classification (NCBI taxonomy): domain Eukaryota; kingdom Metazoa; phylum Chordata; class Mammalia; order Chiroptera; family Vespertilionidae; genus Pipistrellus; species Pipistrellus hanaki. Next base: position 72,949,362 of record NC_140510.1, on the reverse strand, counting down.
CGTAAGCCCTGCATGGAATGTAAGAAAAAGAAAAAAGACAATTGAATGGAGAGAGGATGTGCTCATTTCAGAGATGTTTTTGCTTCTTAATGATCGGCCTTTCTTCACGGCCAGATGGCCATGTTTCTGATGGGGATGGTGTAATAGTCTGTTTCCAAGTTCCTCTCTGACTCCACAATAACATTGTGAGAAAGGAAAGAGGCATGCACGTCATTGTAAAGTTTTGCATATCTGTATGTGTGTAGAACGTTTTCTTTAAGGTTAAAGATGCAAAAGTAAATTTAGAATTTCTGAGGCAAGAAGTTTATAGAACTTAAATCTTTTGAAATAGAATTTTGAGTTTAGTATGAAGACAATTAGGTGCGGTAATGGGGAGAATTTAAATCTTTGTCTCCCAACTTATTCAAGATTCAAACACCCTGCATATTTATAGCTTGCACTTGGTATTTCTCTTTAAATTTCAAAAATACATAGAGGTAGAGAATAATATATTATTCAATAATCATGCATAGGTCAGCACTTGCCTACATCAAATACATTTCAAATTTTTCAGCAAAGATACTTGTTTCTGAAGTTTAAACCAGAAGATCTATATTGTTTTTTAAAAACATTCTTGGCTGATGGCTGTGGTCATAGTTGTGGGTCCAAAGCTGGTGTCAATGATTCGTGGCCTCAGGTATTGGTGCCTCGTATGGGCCGTTTCTAAAGTGATGAGCTAAGCCTAGTGAGTCACAACCCAGCAGTAAGCTGTGGAATAAACTAGCGATAAAAATAACGGATTCAATAGAATGGGGTTAAAGAGTGAAAAATACCCGTGCATCATACACCAGAGGGAAAAAGAAATAGTATTTCACGTAACTGGTTTCACACACATGTGCAGTGTACTGGGTTAGGATGTAAAATTCACTCTGTGGGTCACAGTCAAACAGTCTGAGAAATGCCAAGAGGGCTTTCAGGTGCCCTCCAGCTGTGATATCTTTAATCTGCTTGTTGTGCAAATGACTTTGTGGCAGAGACTGCAAACCAACTGTCAATCAAGACGAAAGCTCCTCTTCCACGTCACCAAGTCGTGCTGTGCACCCAGAAACTGTCCTGCCCAGCTCCTGGCCTAAGGAGGTGGGCCCACGTGACTGGCTCCTGCCCGTGGAGCATAGCAACGTGGTTTGTATGTGTCACTTCCCAGTTGATGTGGTTAAGGGGCCTGGGAGTTTTCTCACTCTCTTCCTCCCTTTCTGCGGGATCGATACAGACAAATACATTGACCTTGGGAACGCTGTGTTGAGGATGGTGGAGCCAGAAGATGGAAACAGCCTGGCGCTTCAAAGCTGCCTGGAGTGCAGGCCTCACCTGCCTGGGACACCTGTTTTGGTCTTCACATGAGCCAGACGCAAACTTAGGTGTGTCAGGGCCTTTATAATGTATTATACATGTTGGGGGTCTGCTTGTCACCACAGAGCTACCCTCACTGATCCCGCGACACCCCGCAGCCGGAGGCAGGGGATTACCGGTGCAGTTCCATGTGCTTGGCATGTATGGAAGGGATGAGAGAGCATTTGTTCCACAGTTTTGACGTTTAATTCTTTTGACCCAAACTTTCTGGACTCTGATTAATTTCCTTGCCTAACTGTCCAAACGATGGGAGATAGACAGAAGAGCCCTCTTTGCTGCGACAGCTTCTTAACAGCAACTAGGAAGATAAAAGACAACCTTTTATTATCTAAAGGAAATCTTAGTAGCTTTAGATTTAAAAAATATATATTTTTATTGACTTCAAAGAGGAAGGGAGAGGAAGAGAGCGATAGAAACATCAATGATGAAGGAGAATCATTGATGGGGACTGAGCCTGCAGCTCGGGCATGAGTCCTGACCCGGAATCCAAACCGGACCTCCTGGTTCATAGGTCGATGCTCAACCCCTGAGCCACGCAGGGTGGGCGTGGGTTTAGTTTTAAAGTAGCTTACTTTATTTCTCTCTTTCAAAGTGATATTTTGTGTTTCTGGGACCCTTCATTGTTTACAATTAATCTACATCTTTTGGTTCTGCCAACAAGAATGGGCTGCTCCGTTTTACAGATGAGAAAATGAAGGCTTTGTGAAACTGAGTCAAGTTTGTACCCAGAGTAGCAGATCCAGCATGTCAATGCCACAGCCGCAAAGCTCACATCCTTTTCTCCGCGGAGGCCGTGAGAGGCTAGGTGTGCTTTGCGGCTGTATTTCCAGCGTCAACCTGGGACATAATGAGAGGCTGCTGCTTGCCCTGGGTGGGCTCACACCCCTGCCGCCTTGGCTGCTGGAAGATGCTTTCATTTTTATTTCATTTTTTCCACCCAGCCTTGGAGCAGGCACAGCAGACCTGGGACCTGCGTCAATTAAGGTTGTGTTAGAAAGTGAAGAATGGAGTGGTGCCCATTCTGCTGAGCAAATAGAGTGATTTGGGGTTATTTAATGAGATTTGAGCATTTTGCAAGGTTTTTCAGGGAATTCAAAACTCTCTCAGACTTTACAGCATGTTTTGAGCTGAATAATGACATCATACCAGTACTCAGCACTGTGAGGCATCAAATGAAATCAAAACTATCCCCTGCCGTTTTTGCATGTTTAAATACAGAACAAGATAACACAGGACAAGATGCACCCATGCTATCTGGGATGGGGGGTTGTTCTTACCGTGAAGCATCCAGGGAGGCGGGCCTTGGTGCCGCTTCCAGAGGAGGCTGCTGCGGGAACAGGGGAGCTTTTGAACATTCTGGCCGAGAGGACTTTTCCAGAAGTCACCCAAAGATTCAGGACGGCCCCCACCTAACCGTTTCAGAAGTGGTGTTTTTGTAGCTGTGTGTAAACAGAACCATTTCCAAAGCAGCGGTCTCTGCAGGAAACTTCAGAGCAGCATTTCCATGATTAAATACGTGTACGGGCTGAAACGCTTCCTAGACCCGAGCCTGGCCTGCCCAGTTGCTTTTGGACGCAGCCAGACGCCAGGCTCTTAGGAAAAGTCTGCGGCTCTCTGCTGGGTCCCCGGCCACTGGAGCACAACCCAGAGACGGGCCTCTTCGGAAGGAGCTGGAGCCGGCTGGGCCCGACTGCCTGTCCGGCCCCATGTGGCCGGGAAGAACAGGAATAGTCAGTGGATCCATCCTTGGGCGCATGACCTGGAGCTCGGCTGAAACTTGGGGTGGGACACAGACAGCCACAGCTAGAAGCTGTTGGCACATGTATGTAACCGGGACATCTCCCTTACGCTGGCTCCCAGAGAAACATGCCTTTCACTGTAGAGCTAATTTAGGTTTGTGATCAGCCCAAGACATGCAAACACCGAAAGAGTTCTGCTCTGGGTTTGGATGAACTCAACTGATGAAATGGTCTGCACATCATTGCATACGTGCGTGCGTGCATGCGTGTGTGTGTGTGTGTGTGTGTGTGTGTGTGTACAGACTAAAAGTTTCTTCCCAGCATTGGGGAAGGAGAGGAGCATTCTCTGATTTAATGACTGGAATGGCCATAACATTCCCATTTTGGAGACCGTGAGTCCACGTGGGCAGAGCATCCTACTTGAATGGGGAGTGAATTTAAAGAAATCGCCAATCCAATCAGAAGAGTGGATTCCCTTCACATTGACTGATTGAAGAGGTGGACAATACTGCGACTCTGAAACCATCTCACACGCGCTGGCCAGAGGTTCAGACCCCTTGCCCCCACACAGGCTGATACAGCCCCGGCACCAAGACCCCGAGGCCTGGGAGCCGCCCGCACTGGGAGGGCTCCCAGCAGACAGTGTGCACAGAGCTCACTCCACATCCACTGCGATGATGAGACCAAATGGCTTTCCTGACATGTGACATCTCCAGGAACAGAAGTGCCAGCATATACCCTTTCCCCCCGGTATCAGGCTTTATAACTTTCCATAAATGTGAGCAGGAAAAAAATCTTAATAGAAAAAACATATCCCATTCAACAAGGATGCTGAATGCGAGAGCACTGTTTTGGATCTGGCATGCAGTCTGGTGGCTTATTCATTCTCAAAATCCAGCTGTGGAATGCCTCCTGGGTCAAAGGCAACATGGGCGAGGCTAAAGGGATACCAACAGAAGCTTCTAAATTCCTGGCCTGAAAGAACTGACAAATTAGAAAGTGAAGCAAAAGAGACCACAAGTATCTATAAAGTCAGGAGAAATATTGGATGGTGTAGGCACAAGAACAGGAGTGGGGGTGGGAGGGTTGGGGGTAATTCTGGGGATGAGGGCGGTTTTAAGAAGGAGGTAACATCTGGGGTGGCTAGAGGCTGAGTGGGACTCATTCAGGAACTGCAGGGAGGGGAGAAGGATTCCCCACAGAGGGAGGAACAGGACAGGGCAGGGAGAATTAGGGGTGCTTCGGGGAACAGTGGGGAACACGCACGAGTGGAATCTGCACAGAGGCCTGGCGGAGAACAGGAACAATTATAAAATTCCTTCAGAAGTGTTTCACAGAAAGAGGGCGTTCCCGTTTCCTCCAGGGAAATTGCATTCCTCACCTTGCACACCAGCTGAATGGAGGACATAATTGGTTGTTTTAAGTCCAATTATATTTAATTCAGTTGAAGGTAAGGCTTATGGATTTTGATATTACTGATGATGGGGTATGCATAATGAGGCCTTTGATAGAGGTTAAAACAATGGTATACAGCACGGTGGCCTGCCCCTGGGCCAGGAAACAAGAGAGAGATGACAAAAAATGAGAAATGAGCCAATTAAGTCACGTAAAAACATCATGCTTGCAGAGAGGCACACACACAGAACCAGTCTTTGGGGCTGTACTTCAAAGTCTAATTTTCCTTCCTCTTTAGCTAGAACGCTTACTTCATTAAGATTTCTCCTAAACCATTTAGTAATCGGATTACTTTCAGGGAAAAAAAAGGGGGGGAAATGAATCTAATGACGAATTTTAAGAAGGACTTGGAGGGACAGATTTGAGTGAGAGTTTGTTATTTCTGATATCTTGCGTTTCTTCACTGGGGGAGAGTGATTCTGTGTTCTTCCTTCCTAACAGCTAATTCTATAGATTACATTCTATTTCTGGTAAATAAAGTTAGTTAGTGAAAATAGAGCCAACCAGAGGTAGCCAATGTGAAAGAAGAGAGGGATAGTATCTGATATTTTTAAGGGCTGTAGATAAGTGTCTTAAGAGATTTCATTTCAGCTGAAACCGGTTTGGCTTAGTGGTGGAGCGACTGGGGGGGTCCTGGGTTCGATTCCGGTCAAGGGCATGTACCTTGGTTGCGGGCACATCCCCAGTGGGAGACGTGCAGGAGGCAGCTGATCAATGATTCTCTCTCATTGATGTTTCTAGCTCTCTATCCTTCTCTTCCTCTCTGTAAATAATCAATAATAAAAAAAAAAAGAGATTTTGTTTCAAACAATACTTCTTTTTATAGGCAGGGTAATTTAACAAGAGGAAGTAACCCTAGACCCATTGGTTCAAACTTGACACAAGACTCAGTTCTGTAAATATTACTTTCCCCATTTTTATAATAAAACACCCAGTTTCCTTCATAGCACTTATCACACCATTACTATCTTGCGTGTTTGTGGTGTATTTTCTGTCTTGCCCAGGCAGAAAGGGGCAGGGACCATATCTTTTTTGTTTGTAAATCTGTGTCTTGCAGTTAGCACAGTGCTTGGAAAATATCATCATCCTGAGGACTGTCTTCATCATGTAATAAACGTTTGTCGAGCAGTTAACCTACTGTGTGTGCTTTGTATGTTACCTCTTTGACTATGACACTGAAGGTGAGGGATACGTGTTTGTTGAATAAATGAACAGATTTTCTTGAAGAAATGTCATAGCATTTGAACAAGTTATTTAAATGACTTGCAAAAGATTAATTGGATCTCACTTATTGCATAGAAATGGGAGGCCTTGGGGAGATCTTAAAAAAGGAAAGAAATATCAAATAAAAAGGAAAGGGTGGTTATAGTTCAGACCAAAAGTTTTACCCATTTTTAGTCATTCTTCTCAAGGTAGCCTTATCATTTATTTTCCTCGTTATTAAGCTCAGGCAAGCCTTCCGAAGAGTTCATTAGATTCTAGAAGCATTTCACCCGCCCCCGGGCATGCACGTCTTCCCCCCACTTTGCAGAAGGAAAATGCTTAATGACAGGTCCTCATAGTCACTCAGTATATTCACTTATGGTGAACTTAAAGCTGCCGCACAGAGAGAGCTAATTTTTTATTGAACAAAATTTCAAATCTATATAATAAAATTCTCTTTTAAGAACCACATGGATTGAAAATGAAAGGACAAACTAAAAGCTCACTATTGGGCTAACAGGGATCTTGTAGCTCTGTTGCCCCCATCCAATATCATGCCAGGTACATCAGTAAACATGCTCATCACTGATTGTAAGTAAATTCTCTGAAGGGAATCATCTTGTCTCTTCTTCTTGAGTTACACCATATTAAAGGAATGCCACATTTTTATAAAAACAATCCTTTGTTTCCCTTAATATAGCATAACATATATACAGTATAGATCGCATGAAAACAAGCAAAAAATCACAGGAAACAGAAGTAGAATCAAGTATTTTATTTAAATCTTGTTGGTGTTCTTAACCTATAGACTAATGCTCCTCCCTCCCTCCCCCTGACTTCTCTAATTTATCTTTACTGCAGAGTTAAGCTGATGGCATCCTAGAGTTCAAGATAAAGATCAGAAAATTAAGTTTCTCAGTTTATGATCTATCGCCATCCAAATTTCTAGCAGCTGCTTCTAGTTTATCATTACTTCTTTATGGGGTTTACGAGATAATATTTGTTAAACAAAAATACAAGAAACTGGCTGTCACTGGTAACAATATACACACTTTTGTACATAATGCATTCATGCTTGCCTCGTGTAATATTGTGTTTACTCTGCCTATGTATGATCTGAATATGTGGGCTGTAAGGGGTATCTGCCTCTTATCTGAGTTTCTTCACTGAAGCGATGGTGCGCTTGTAAAATACACATGTCACGATATCAATCTCATTGGTAAAACTCTTCGAGGACACTCTTCAGGTGAAATTCAAAAGCAATCCAAAATTTAAAGTGCTAAATTGTCCGGCAAACACATAGGAACAAAGGATGGGAGGGCATAGAGGGAAGTAAATGTATTCTAAAGGTCACATTTGACTGAGGCAGGACAGACACAGGAGGAAAAGAGTCAACAACGAGAAACAGTGTATGATATTGGTAAAATAGTATTTTCCCCCCAAATAGCAAAGAAGTAGGTAAGTAATAACCAGAAGAGGGTAAAGGGACTAGTAGTTTAATAGAATAAAAAATATTGTGAACTCACCAGGGGAAAAAATGGGATAAAAAGCAATTTTATCACATCAATAAAAACAGGAGAAAAAATAAAATAAATGAAAACATAGGGTGTCCCCCCAAAATAGTATGTGCTCACTAGAGGGTTGAGAATGTCCTCAGAGGCATCAGAGAGCTCCAGAAAGTTTCTCTGCACCGTGAGGGGCATGCAAACGGCGGGCAGCAGGCGTGTAATACCTGGATGGAGAGGAAACACAGAGTGTGGACTGAAGACAGGACTTGACTTAGTAATGCCAAATGCAGAGGTGGCCATGAGAACCCAAGCAATTGATGAGTCACCTTGGCAGATCCCAGCACAGGCAGAGAGTGGCTGCCAATCAAATCCCTCCTCTTCTTCCCACTACTACTTACTTTAAAAAAAAAAATGTATTTTTATTGATTCCAGAGAGGAAGGGAGAGGGAGAGAGAGAGATAGAAATATAAATGATGAGAGAGAATCATTGATTGGCTACCTCCTGCACGTCTCCTGAACACTGGGGATGGAGCCCACAACCCAGGCATGTGCCCTGACTGGGAATCGAACCATGACCTCCTACTTCATAGTTTGACGCTCAACCACCGAGACATGCCAGCCAGCCAGCCCCACCACTACTTCTCTGTTAACCCACAGAACTCAGCACCCCATAATCTGGAGGAAAAAAAAGAGGGAGAGAAAAAAATCTGAAAGTGGACCTTAAAACATCTGATTTTTATTTGGAAAAACTAAATTAAGGACTAGGCATTAGGCAGACAAAGCTGATTCCAATTAGAAAATAATAACTTGTATTTGTGCTCATTGGAGTTAATGACTTGAAAATATCATACCTGCACACACGTTTATATCCCTTATCCCTGGCATAGTCAAATGACTCTTCATTTGAATCAAAGATCAAATAAAAATTAAATAATTAAAATCTAAAGTTTCTTATTTGTTACTGGAATTTGGCTAAATCATTTCTCATTTCGGACTTCAGAGATTTGCTTTTATTTATTTTTTGCTTTTCTCTTTAAAGAGAATGGCCTTAGACATTGATGTTCATTTAGATGTTTGATGTGGTTGAGATGTGGCAATTTTAAAACTAACACATGTCAAAGAGAGGCCATCTATGAGAGTCTGCTTCTCTGTGAAAGCCAGGTCTGTCCATGACCGTCTGGGCTCTGTTCTCAGGACTTATTCTTTGGTTTCATGTCAGAGCCTTTGCACCTTGGAACCCATTTTTTTCTTCTCTATGAAATTCAGAATAAAGTAAAATAGAAATAGTAAAAGAAGGTTTACCGCATCTTCAAAGACTTGGTTATACACAAGAGCAAACACAGAAACACTCACTTATCTTTGAAGTTGAACTACATTTTTTAACTTTATGATGATTAATGAGGTTAAACACCATTTCGTATGTTTATTGGCCATTTGGACATCTTCGTAGAGTGTCAAATCAATAGCCAGTTTTTCTATTGAGTTTTCTCCTTTTAATTTTTTTTTTCTCTTTAAAATGTGATAGATTCAAGTCCTTTGTCTTAATAATATAACCCTCCAGTTTTAGGGGGTACATTTTCACTGCATGGTTGGTATCTTATAATAATATTTGTAAAAAGAAATTCTGAATTTTAATATAGTCTAATTTACACGTCTTTCTTTTATGGTCAGCACTACTCTTTGTGTCCTGGTTAAGAAATGTTGCCTACTCCACAAACACAAAGACCTTCTCCCATGTTTTTGTTCTCTCTTTTGAAAGTTAGTTTTCAAATACTTACTTTCCCACCCGGTTCTGCTCTCACCTTTGCTTTTCTTTTTCTTGTCCTCTTGTGGCACAAGGAAGATTACTGTGCTACATTTCCAGTTTTACATCCTGGGATCTGTGTCTACTCTAAATCATCACTGTCATTAAATATTGAATCTGTGTGCAGCGCATCCCACAAGAGTGACATCTGAGTTTAAATTCTGATGTGTGAAAAAAGGAGTGTTTGAGAAAAACCCTCGAATTCTTAGCAATTCTCCTCCCTCCTAGTTTGCTGAGATTTTTATGTGTTTTCATAGTTTATTGCCCCTGCAGAATGCCTATCCAAATCCAAACCCCACGAAACCACGCTGAGCGGAAGCTGTGTTTTCCTTAAGGTAACAGAGGATGTGGAAGGCATTAACGCCAGCCAGGGAGACCAGGCTGCAGGCCAGCATTAGCCCTGCACTTGCCTTTCCTCATAACCACCTGAAACAAAAAACTAAGGCTTGATTTCAAGGACTTAAAGTGTCATCTCCACTTCAACTTGATGGTTTTAGATGTATGCTACATCTCAGTTTTATACTTGGGAGGAAATCTTATGAATGTTGGTCTCTGGGATGATGATACCTTATAAGGCACAAAAATAATGGGGACAAAAAAGAATTTCTTGTGAAATTCTTCCAGAATTTTATTTTGTTTCATCAATTTGACAAAAATTTTTTTTCCAGAAAAATGAAGCCATTATTTAAGCATCCCTTGAAGTTGCTGTAAGGTTAATGAACACATGTATGCCCCATGCCAAAATTCAAGTTCTCTGCAAAATAGAAACCACTAGCATAGGACTGTTAAGAGGACTGTCCCGGCATTGAGCTCCGGAACACCTGGACATCCAGGCCAGTGCGTGGACTGCGTCACTCCGTCATTCTGGTCTGTCATTCTGGCAGCCAGACCGTAGTTCCACAAGTAGTGTCACAGCTCCAGGGCACTAAATGGCCATAACTATGAAATACATCCACTTAAAAGGAAAACACAGCTAATGTCTTCTTTCAACTGCAACTTTCTGCTTGTGAAGAGAATTTCGTTGCTTGAGGTCTAGGAACAGGAAAAGCCAGCTTCTCTTTTCAGACTTAACATGTCACTTCTGTCCATCAATTACTCATCCTCTGCACATGAGCACCTTGTTTGTGTTAGGAACTATGTTAGGTGTTGAGAATATTAAGATGAATAAGCGATAGTCTCTGGGTTTTATAGGGGGAGGGACGAATAAGTAAAGAGCAACTATGGTATATGGCCGTGGTCAGCAAACTGCAGCTTGCAAGCCACATGCGGCTCTTTGGCCTCTTGAGTGTGGCTCTTCCACAAAATACCACGTTCTGGGCATTAGAAGAAGTTTAAGTTTAAAAAATTTGAAGAAGTGGCATTAGAAGAAGTTTAAGTTTAAAAAATTTGGCTCTCAAAAGAAATTTCAATCATACTGTTGATGTTTGGCTCTGTTGACTAATGAATTTGCCAAGCACTGGTATATAGTGCTAAGTGCTATAGAGAGGAATGGCAGGGTATAAGTCAATACATTCAATGCAATATGCAGGTAAAGTATTATAGAATTGTACACCTGAAACCTATATAATTTTATTAATAAATATCATTCAAATTCAATAAATTCAATAAAAATTATAACGTAAAATAAGTGTAAGTGCACTATGTATCCTGAGATCCAACATTAAAACCATTTATATATATATAAAAGGCTAATATGCTAAGTGTCCCCTTGGGAGTTTGACCGGGAGACCTGGAGTTTAATTGCTCACTATGATGTGCGTCGACCACCAGGGGGAGACATGGAATGGAGGGAGGCCCAGACTGGTGGCCGGAGTCGGCAGCTGGGGAAGGGAGGCCTGGCCAGCAGCTGGAAGGTCCCGATTGGTCCTGATCGCTGGCCAGGCCTACGGACCCTATCTGTGTACAAATTTTGTGCACCAGGCCTCTAGTCAACGATAAGTAGAAACAGAAAATCTTGGATATATATTTTACTGGTTTAGGGGAACTGGCATTAAATCACTTGGGCTCCAAGATCTTTATAATGATTGGAAAGGTTTTGAAAATGGTGAAGGCTTCATGTGTAGTTTTTAATTGAAGTGATTTCAACCCTCTTATGCAATATAGATACTTTTGAAGCTGCTCTATGTAGTATTTTTTTCCATAACCAGACGCAATAATTTTGTAAACACACAGGTGGAAGAGATTACTAATTTTCCCTTTCCCCTGGTAACCTACGCTTATTATGCCAATTTTAATTACCATGTGATCTAATGGATTTAAGGCTTATATTTTCCACATCACTAGACATCACAAACATGACAGCTCTTATACTGTCATTATACATCAAGCTTTGTACTTGATTATGCATATATGCAGAAATTATTGACACATCTTAACCTTGCTACTTCCTCCTTTCAAACCAACCTAATTTTACCATGAAAGCAGCTTTTTAATAAATGGTATAAGAAATACAGCAAGGCACACTTATAAAAAACAAAAAAACTTTTTCTCATTACCACCTCAAGAAGCATACAAATAAACACACTGCACATAATTTAATAGAATGTCACCAGTTTGTAATATACATACTATAGTTGTTTCTTAAAGTGCTGCATAGATTATTTATTAAATAAAATGGCGCATTAAAAAGTTGCTTAATTTGGAAAGAAAGACCCGTGCTTTTTCTCTGTGCTCAAATAAAACCAAATGCTGCCCTTTTAGGTAAAAGTCGTTCAATAAACATGGGCATCCTACCATTACAAAAAAATCCATACTGTGACATAAAACTGGTAAGTACTGGCAAGGGCTGTTCCCAGGCAGGTGAATCTAATGGCCATCAATCTGCGGAGCTGCAGAACCTTGAAGAGCAGAGGGGAGGAGGCACGAGGAAAGTCTTGCTGGGGAGGTGGGGCTGGGAGAGGTAGCTTGGGACAGGAACCCACGGGACACACAGCTTTGCTGAACCTCAGAGGCAGTCGCCAATGGAGAACCAGGGTGCACACCCAGATCACAGACCACGTGGACAACCCGCATTGGGAGGGAAGAGTCCTCTCGGGGGAGGTGAGTGTAGCAGGGCAGTGGCAGTGGCAGTGGCAGTGGCAGTGGCAGTGGCAGTAGCAGTGGCAGTGGCAGTGGAGTGAGGGAGCAGAGGCCAGCCCAGGAGGGCATATGCAGCCATCCGAGTCACAACCAGACTTATGGACAAGGAACAAAAAAGTGACAAAAAAAAAATAAATAAAAAAAAAGGTTTCAGTAATATCTGTTTCATTTGTAAAACCCAGATCTTGGAGGATCCATTCAAAACTGCAGTTTTGAAACTACCTGCTAATGTTCTGAAATGAAAGGACATATGAAATATAAAGTGATGTTAATAGCAAAAAACAAACAAAAACCCACACTAAACTATTGGCATGCCATTCAGAGCAGCTTCTCAAAGGAGGTGATGTATAAGCTGCCACTTGGTGGGTGAGTTTGACTTTGGAGTGACCTGAGGAAAAGGAAGGCACGAGAGGAGTCCCACACAAATAGCACTACGCTGCAAATAGCAGTAAGAGGACCCTCGTCGGGAATGCTGGAGAGGGAAGCTACAAAGAGAGGAGAGCGAGAGGTCTCATACACACTGTGCTCACGCTGAAGGATTTGAACTTCATAAACAAAGTGAAGACAGTGCCACATGCTATGGAGACGGACAGTAGGGGAGAACAGAAAAATCTCACTGGCTTTGGCAGTGCCCAGGTCCCTGGAGAATAATCAGGATCATTGCAGTTGGGTAATGGATGAGAGGAATGGATGGCGGTGGGTGAGAGTCCAGGAGGAGTGTGGAGACGGGCAGATGTCTCCGGAGACCTTATCTGGAGGAAGAGGAATCAAAGGAAGCTTGATGGACTTGTTCCGTTTTTTAAATCTTACATTTTGACAGGATTTTGGACTTTAGAGGATTTCCAATAATGCAAATAATTCCTATATACCTCTTATCTGTGTTTCCTAAATGTTAACATTTTATTACATTTTCCACGTTTGCTTTATTTCTCTTTCTCTCCAACAGCCTCCTTCCCCCACCATTATTTTTTTTCATGAACTGGTTGGAAGTAAGTCTGTTTTACATGTCACATTTCAGTGTATTTCCTAAAAGAAAAAAGAAAAAAGATATTCTCTTATATCTATAACACAGTGATCAAAATCAGAAAATTAATGCTGATACAGCACTATTACCTAATCTACAGATCTTATTTAGGTTTCACCAATAATGTCTTGTATTACAAAAGAAAATCCCAGGTCAGTTGTCCAGTTCAATTGTCATATCAGCTAGTCTCCTTTAATCTGGGATAGTTCAGTTTTTTTTCATTCATACTTCATGAAGTATTAGCATACTAGAAGAGAATAGGCCAATTATTATTTTTAAAATATATTTTATTTACTTTTTACAGAGAGAAAGGGAAAGGGAGAGAGAGTTAGAAACATTGATGAGAGAGAAACATTGATCAGCCGCCTCCTGTACACCTCCTACTGGGGATGTGCCTGCAACTAAGGTACATGCCCTTGATTGGAATTGAACCTGCGTCTCTTCAGTCTGTAGGCCAACGCTCTGCCACTGAGCCAAACCAGTTAGGACTAGGCCGATTATTTTGTAGGATATCCCTTGATTTTGGATATCAAACTACCGGTAGTTTGATGTTTCCTTCTGATTACATTCTGGCAATACATTTATGGCAGGAATAATACAAAAGTGATGTTGTGTCTTTTTTTTTTTTTAATATATTTTATTGATTTTTTTACAGAGAGGAGGAGAGAGGGATAGAGAGCTAGAAACGTTGATGAGAGAGAAACATCCACCAGCTGCCTCTTGCACACCCCCTACCGCGGATGTGCCCGCAACCAATATACATGCCCTTGACCAGAATCGAACCTGGGACCTTTCAGTCCGCAGACTAATGGTCTACCACTGAGCCAAACCGGTTTTGGCTGTTGTGTCTTTCTTAAGCATCGTATCAGGAGGCACATGATGTTGATCTGTCCCAGTGCTAGTCATTAAAAAATTTTTTTAATTGATTTTAAAGAGATAGAGGAAGGGAAAGAGAGAAATATTGATTTGTTTGTCACATTTCTTTATGCTTTCATGGGTTGAGTCCTGGTATATGCTTTCACTGGGGATTAAACCTGCAATCTTGATGTATTGGGATGGCACTCTAACCAACTGAGCCATCTGGTCAGGGGCCAAGTGCTAGTCATTTTAATAATTTGGTCAATGTGATAGATTTCAGCACTGTAACTACTATTTTTCTCATTGCAACTAGTAAGAATCTTATGGGAGGTATTTTGAGACTATGTAAATGGCCCATTTCTCTTCAAATTGTCACCCCTTGCTATTGCATCTGTTGATGATTCTTGCTTGAGTCCCTTAGCATTACACTGGTTGCAAAATGGTAATTTTCTGAATCCATTATTCTTTCTATAGTTATTCATTTGCTTCGCAGTATAAGAAAGGGCTTTCCCTCCTCCACTCATTTAATTGTTTCTTCATTCATGTCATTGTGAACTCATGGATTCTTATGCTCAAAGAGCTAATTCTTATGGATTCAAAGAGCTAAAATCATTTGCCGTGGCTAGTGTTTAGAGGTACTTGAGCACATTTACAGGCAGGGGGGAGAGCCAGGTGGGCTACAGGAGAAAGAATACATGATTGATGCAGCAAAGCAACGAACTCACCTTTATTTCCCATCTCTGTCCAACTGGCTGGTCTAGCTGCTGAGAATGTAAGGACCAGGGAAATAGGGCCACATCCTGAAGGAAGTGTATATATTGGAAAAGGGGGTGGGGAGGGACAGTCCATTGGGAAAGGGGACAGAATTCTTTACCAGCGTGATGTGCAAGAGCTGAGATATGACAGCAGAGCTGTGGGCAGCACTGAAGAGAGAAGGATTTGTTTTGGTGGGTTGGTAATGATTTCCAAAGAAATGACCTCTGAGACACCCTCTCCCCTGAGTTGGATGGAGGGGCCGGGAAAGGATAATAAAGGAGAGTAGGGAAAACCTTCCAGACAGAAGTGAAAGCCATGGAAATGTGGAAGTTGCTTGTTTATTTCCCCGAGAAATTTGGGAAAATAAAAGGTTTCCAGTGAGTTGACATCCAGGCCATGTGGTTGCTTGGGGCTTAGGCTGCCTTCGCCCCATCTGGGGATTGAGAGTCAGAATGTGTGGACGCTGCAGTTCAGAAAAGAGCTTGTTTTTTTAAGGGAAATCCCTCCCTGACCAGGCCTCTGAGAAAGACATCTTCCCACCCCCCACCATGGTTACCACAGTCACCAAAACCAACGAACCACTTGAAGGAGCCAGTTGCTAGATCTGAGGTGGCTTGCCCAGGAAATCCTGTGGGAAGGCGCTGACCACTTAAAACGCTTGCTCCTGACTTCTGCAAGTGCACTCATGCTATTTGCATGAAGAGAAAATGAATCCGGCTGCACGTTAAACATGTCGTTCTTTTTCTTATAACCACACCAACAAGAAGCAAATGTAACCAGACTGAAAAGGTTCTGTTTCAGATTTTACCTTAATACCAAAGATGAAGGAATGTGGTTAATTAAACTTTCAATAGGTTCATATTTTATACCTGGAAAAAGCCCTCCTCCGAAGGGAAAATTTTGGTGATTTTTGTTTGCATTGTTTTGATTTTCTTAAAGACTGGAGAGTCAGGTTAATATGGTTTTAAATACCTGGGAGCAATAAAAAAGAATGCATCAGTTACCCCATTATCCAGTCCACATGATACTCCCAAAGAAATGTAAACGAAAGGATTCCGAGTCTTAGATTTCATTTTAGCAAATTCCGTCTAGCTGCGAATGTAGGTCACGTAGTTTTGGCATCCTGTGCGGGTTTCCAGCTGTCTGCCGAGCACAGGCAGCAGGAGACTACGTGTCCCCTTGCACAGCACACTTCAGAGTGAATTTCATGTTAAAGCCTTAAGCTAGTCACTTATTTAAACTTACTTTTTGTTCTCCAGTCTCACTCCTGGCTTTTGCTTTTCTCTTCAGTCCGGATTTTTAGATGGTGAAGAAAATACAGCATTTTACTCTCTCTCTCTCCCTCTCTCTCTCTCTCTCTCTCTCCCTCTCTCTCTCTCTCTCTCTCTCTCTCTCTCCCTCTATCTCTCTCTCTCTTCCCATCTGTGAACTTTAGTTTTCTAAGAAATTGAGTTACAAATAAACTCAATCTTGAATTAATCTAATTAGGAACCACCATTGGCCTGTGATAGTCTGGGTTACTGCCAGTGTAAATACGTTGGGAACAAACTAACAGACCGATGGATTTATTGAGCTTTTGGGGACAGGAGGACATGTGAGATGGAAACACGCTCCTTGTAGTTTAAGAGTTAGGGTGGACGGTG
Organism: Pipistrellus hanaki; assembly: GCF_964339955.1. Classification (NCBI taxonomy): domain Eukaryota; kingdom Metazoa; phylum Chordata; class Mammalia; order Chiroptera; family Vespertilionidae; genus Pipistrellus; species Pipistrellus hanaki. Next base: position 72,932,905 of record NC_140510.1, on the reverse strand, counting down.
ACCAAATGAGGGGGTGACGGGTAAATGCTTTATGAGTGTCACAGATGACAAATGCCACAGAAGCAAATGTAAGCCAGGCTGTAAAACATCCCCTTCCAGATGACACTTTGACTCTAAAGATGAAGAACTATGACCCGTTAAACTTCCAATAAATTAAAAGGAGAAAGAAAAAGAAGGTGTGACATTCCTGACCCCTGTGGCTCTTCACCCAAATGGAAACAGCCAAAGGGCTCCCTTTCTCTGCCCCTGAACAGCCTGTGACCCTCCAGCAGGCCAGTGGAATAAAATTCCACAGATACACATTGACCTTTTGATTTTGAGTCACAAACACTCGCTAGAATGAGCTTCTATGAAAGGTGGACACTTACAAGAAGATGAATCAAAGGTGTCTCGTAGAACCCAAGTGCAGGCCCACTTCCTGACCTTGAGAACAATTGGGCTGAGGAGCTGGGAGTCAGCAGAACCTCTCTCCTTCTCGTACCCTTTGTTCTCCCACTACAGACTGACTTTCACCACTCCTCCAGCCCTCAAGCTCCCCACAGCTCTCCGGTTTCTATGCCGCCTCAGAAGTCTGCATTCATTTCTCAGAGGAGAGCGCCTGAGCAGGTCAGCTGGCAAAAGGTGTCCCAGTCAGCCCAGGCCATGGCAGCCATTTAGTGAAACATGGTGGGGGTGGGGGTGGGTGTGCGGCAGTGGCACTTCCCAAAGAAAGGAGAGTCTCTGTGAGCTGGACAACACCCAAAAAGTGTCTCAATGGACACTTGCTACCCATGAGCCACAGCGTGGCTGTCTGCCCTCACAGAGAAGAGAGAGCGTTGGGGTAAAATTAGTTCAGAGATGACGAGTGAGAGAGAAGATATAGAAAAGGGGATTGAAAGAGCTAGAGTAATCTAAGGAGTGGGAGAACCCAGTGATTGGAAGACCAGAAAGGGCATTATAGAGAAGACATTGAGATGGGGCTTGACAATGGGTAGACTGCTAAGATATGCATAACAGAAGGAAATGGGGACAAAAAGGGTGGTATAGTGGGCAGAGAGAACACTGTATACAGAGAGAGCCTGGGGCAAGAATGCCATGTTCTGGGGAAAATGAGGCATAACCCCCCACTCCCCAAGCCTTGGCATCACTCACTATTAAGTGATAAATTCAAAAGAACAAGCAATTTTTTTTTTTTAAATTAGTTTTAGAAAGATCAAAGGTTATTTTTCTGCCACGTTAAGGAGTCCTGAGGTTGAGCGTTCAGGGTCGGTAGGATGGTTCTGAGCATCAAGGCACCAGGCCCATTCTGTTGTGTTGTGCTGCCATCCTCAGTGTATGACTTCCAAGTTCAAGGTGATGGCCCAAGTCCCAGCCATCATATCTACATTTTGCCTAACTGGATGGAGGGAATAAAAAGGGGCAACCCTCTACTGTTTAAAGATACTTTCAAAAAGTTGTACCCATTTCTGTTTACATCTTATTTGTCAGAGCTTGGCCAAAGGGCCATTCCTAACTGCCAGGCAAGCTGGGAAGTGTAGTGGGCCAGTATGCATATAAAAATCGAGCATGCTATGCCTAAGAAAGAAATGCAAAAATAAATACTGGGACACAACGCTCCCACTCCCATGTTGCCAAAAATGGAGGCGCGAAATGAGACTAGAGAGCGTTAAAAGCCCTTGAATGCTACAGCATCAAGGAGGTTGTTCAATTTGTTTGGCAATGAACAACCAGCCAAGGTTTTGGAGCAGGCAAGGAATATGGTTAGATTTCTACTTTAAAAATTTGCCACTCAAGGCAATCGCTATTATGTCTCATTTGAGAGTTATTTCTGGTTTAGAATCTACACTGAGTGGCCAGATTATTATGACTTCTGAATGTATAATAATCTGCAATATACACTCAGTCTATATTTTATATAATAAATAATATGCAATATACATTCAGTGTATTAATATATTGTATATAATAAAAGGCTAATATGCAAATTGTACCCTCCACCAGGAGTTTGACCAGCAGGCATGCTGGCCAACTACCCATGACCCCTCCCCCTGGCCAGGCTGGCCAGACCCCCACCCATGCATGAATTCATGCACTGAGCCTCTAATATATATCTATATATATATACTGAGTGGCCAGGTTATTATGCATTCAGAGATCATAATAATCTGGCCACTCAGTATATAGGCTGTGTTGGAGGAGGGAGAGAAAAAAAAGGTGGTGGTGAGGAGAGTATGATTAAGAGGTTGCCATTAGACTAGCGTATAAGCAAAAATTAATAGGATCTAAACTGGGCCTGCAGCAATGAGAAGATGGAATAATGAGAAAAGGGAGAGGAAAAAAGGCAATTCCAAAGTTTTAAGCCTCAGGAATTGAGGATAGATGGTGCCCTTCATAGAAACAAGGAAGTCAGGAGAAGGAGGAGCTGGTTGGAATGCATAAAGGAAAGACCCTGGGTTTGGCACCAGGTCTTATGGTTGGGGCATCCGGGTCAGCGATGCCCAGCAGCATGGCTGGAGATGAGGGGGTGTGACCCAGCGTTTCCAGGACAACTGAGGTCACATTGCTGGCACTAGAATAGCAATGTGTGGCTCAGGAGTGGTGATGCCCCTGATTCATGGCCTGTGCTTGTGTCTCTGAGAAGCCGAGGAAGCAATGAGCCTCCATCACTCTTAGTATTGAAATCTCAGATTACTCAAGATACTCTGGGCTCATTTAGCACGGGAGAGTGAGACTTGGGTATTGTAATACTGCTATATTTCCAGAAAAATGTCAATAAACCTGCAAATGTAATTTTTTGACCTCGGTTTTAAGTGGAGGGGATTGATGTCTAGTCGAGCAGTAAAGCCTTTGCAGAGTAATTTTTATTTCAGGGTTTTATAATTTGTTTACAAATCAACTAAGCATTCGCCCAATAAATGTATTAAGCACAGCTATGATGTACGAAATACAGGGCTTTTAATAGAGTGGCGAAAGCTGACAGCGTCCAGTCCCTGCCTTTGTCTAGACCTGGGCTTGGCAAATGGTAGCCCATGAGCCAAATCTAGTCTGTTGCCTCCTTCTATTCTGTCTTCAAGCTAAGGATGAATTTATATTTGTAAATGCTTGAAAAATAATCAAAAGAAATACAATCTTATTTTATTTTTTAAAAAATATATATTTTATTGATTTTTTACAGAGAGGAAGGGAGAGGGATAGAGAGTTAGAAACATCAATGAGAGAGAAACACAGATCAGCTGCCTCCTGCACACCTCCTACTGGGGATGTGCCCGCAACCAAGGTACATGCCCTTGACTGGAAGTGAACTGGGACTCTTCAGTCCGCAGGCCGATGCTCTATTCACTGAGCCAAACCGGCTAGGGCAAAAATAATCAAAAGAAATACAATATCACGTGATACATGAAAATGATCAGAAATTCAAATTCAGCATGCATGAATAAAGTTTTACTTTGCACAGCCACACCGAGTCAATCACATGCTATTTATGGCTGCTTTCCCCTCGGGAAGAACAGAGCTGAGTAAACGTGACAGAAACCGCATGGATCGCAAAGTCTCAAATATTTACTATCTGGCTTTTCACAGAAAAAGTTTACCCCCCCACCCCGACCTTGTCAGAATGAATCAAACACATGGTCACACACATGAGTATATATTTAAGCAAAGTGGGTGGGTTTTGTCTGGTCTCACCACATACCTTTCCCATTGCCACTCACCCACTGACATCAAAGCCCGTGGTGGCTGTCTCCGAAAGATCCCCACTGCCAATGGATTGTGGTTCCCAAGGTTCCTCTTGTGGTCATTCCCTTGCCTTAAATGTGGCTAACCTGTCACTTGCTTGTAACCAGGAGGATAGACAGGACAGAAGTTACACTGTGTGACTTCTAAACGTAGCCAGAGGGTACTGATCTAACCACAGTTACCAGGTAACTATTTGGAGAAGACAAGGGGATGGGAAGGGTGGTGATGGGGGAGGGGCTGGCCAGCAGAGTAAAAGAACTCATTCTCATCTTCCCTAGGGAGCCCTCAATAGAATGTGCTTAGAACAAAAGTAAAAGGACCCTGAAAAGCATGGTGTCTAGAGATGTGGGGGCAAAATCCCGAAGAATCAGCGGAAATGGTTGCAAGCAGTTGCCCTTGGGGAAATGGAAGCTGGATGGGTTGGGTGAGTGGGTGGGTTGTGACATGTCCTCAGTTGGGGCTAGAACGGCATTTTTTACTTTTCTCTCTAAGGGTTTTATAACCCGGATGGGAAACAAACACCGATCAGTGGCAAGTGTACGGGGAGGGAGCGGCGAGTGGTGTGAGTAGGGTCTGGAGTCATAAGCAGGGCGCTGGGAGACCACAGAAAGGATTTTATTTTATTTTTAAAATATATTTTATTAATTTTTTACAGAGAGGAAGGGAGAGGGGTAGAGAGTTAGAAACATCGATGACAGAGAAACATTGATCAGCTGCCTCCTGCACACTCCACAATGCCCACAACCAAGGTGCATGCCCTTGACCGGAATCGAACCTGGGACCTTTTAGTCTGCAGGCTGAGCCAAACTGGTTAGGGCTACGCAGAAAGGATTTTAAAGGCAATGGCAGGAAGCACATCCAGGGAAGACTTTTCCAAGGGGAAGGGTGAGATCAGATTTACATTTGGGGACGCTTCCTCTCTCTGTTTTCTCTCTGTATGGAGCCCAGATAGAAAGAGGAGGCCTCCGTGGCTACAGGGAGACCAGATGGTCACGTGAGAGAGCCGGTGGCTTGGACGAGGGTGGGAGAGTGGTGGAGAGAAGTAGAAAAATTCACGGTGTGCTTTGGGAATAGAACCAAATAAATAACTCTAAAGGAGCCTCACAGGAGGGACGAGAGATGCCCCCCCCCTCCCCTTTATTAAAAACCACTGCAAGCAACTTCAAAATCCCAGCTAGGAACGCTAGAATTATTCCATTGAAAAACCACTCAGAGTCACGTTGACTGTAACATTGCAAATTGCCAAGGACGTTCATTTCACTTCGGGCTGAGTGCCTCGGGGGGAATGCTGGCCAGCCCTCCGTGGCCTTGCATCCCACAGCCCTATTCTCTTCAGCGGAGCAGCTGTTTTGAAGACGTGTCATCTGCTTACCATCCACAGGGTCCGTGCTCATGCAGCCACCCACAGCTCAGCCGCAAAGGTGGGGTTAGATTTGCAGGCTTTTATATGCTTTTTCATATGCAGGGACGTGTCAATTCCAAATCACCCTCTTCAGAGCAAAGCAGCAAGTGAAAATAGAGGGCAATTTAACACTGCTGGGGGGAAAACCTGATATTACTCAGAAGTCAATGCTCTCTCTCTCTGGCTCCTGCTTGATTCCCCTGTTTAACGTGAAGAGCTTTGCAGTCAGCCAGCCAGCCCACCTCCCAACCTCCACACCCTCACCCTCTGTCCTTCCAGGCCATCTGGCAGTTCTTGCCGTGACTTAAAATTTCCCTAATATTTGCTAACCAAATTGGGGTGTCATGTTCTTTCCAGAAGAGACCTTTTCCTTCCCCTGGGGATGGAGGGGGACTCTGAGGTGTGCTGATAAAAGTCGGGTTGCAAAGAAAAATTAAAAAAAGGAGTGAGCTCATTCCCTCCGAGCTCCGGCCTCCCCACAAAGGCACCTGGGCGCTGCGGCCGAGCAGCTGGATTGGCTGGGCTCCGGAGCAGCCAGACATGTCGGGGAAACAGGCAGCATCTCTGTGTCTGCGCTTTCGAACCAAAGCTCACACCAGAGATTGGGATGCGATGAATGCAGTGTGCTCGCTCTGCTAATTTTTTGGTCTAATTTGCTTTGCATCCCTTTTACATCTGGAGCAGCTTGGAAACGCTGGCAGGGAGAGAGGCAGCGGGGAGACGGGCGGACTCTCCTGGTGCCCTGTGGCAGGCGCTTTTCTCTTCCAGGGCCCTAAAGGCATTTGCTTGGGCTCTTTGTAACCCTCTCCTCGCCAGACTGCCAGACTAGTTCATATAAGAAACATCCTATCAGCCCAGCCACTGTGGCTCAGCCGTTGAGTGTTGACCCAGGAACCAAGAGGTCACCAGTTTGAGGCCTGATCAGGGCGTATCGCCCACCGAGCAATGGCGATGGTCCTCTCTCATCCGTGTTTCTCTCTCTCTATGCCTCTCCCCTCCTCTCTCTCTCTCCAAATGTTTTTAAATAAAAACATTTGAAAAAGAAAGAAACATATCATTCAACACTCAGAATTAACAGATGCTAATATTTCCCCATGTTTGCTTTATATCTTTTGTATGAGAAGAACAAAGTCACAGATATGGCGGAAGCCCGCTTTCTCTCCCTCCTGACCCCGTTTTCTCTCTCCCCCCCGGAGGTGATTACTCTCTTGAGGCTGGGGTATTTTGTTCTTACCCATGTTTCACACTTTCACTATGTGGTTGTGTCCATAAAAATGTGTGTTGTAGTCTGGGACATTTTAAGAGCTGTCATACTTCATTCTGCAACTTGCTTTTTTTTTTTTTTTTTTTTACAATCAACAGTTGGTGTTTTCGATGTTACTGCATGCTGATGCAGTAGCCCTCATTGCTAGGGAGAGCTCTGATGGAGGAAACACCACGGTGTACTTTACCCACTCTCCTTCTAGACAAACATTTGGGCTCTTTGTGTTACTACAAACCATTTTGCAGGGAATGTGGTCGATCGCATTCATAGACCCAAAGCTTCCCGGGTTCCTGTGATCATACCCCTTGTCGGGGGACTTTGCAGTTACTCCCATTTGAGTATATTATTCTGTTTGGCCACGTGACTTGCTTTGGCCAGTAGAATGTTAGCAGGCATAAGCTTACCAAATAAAGGTATAAACACCAAAGACTGGGAAAGTAACTGTGTAATTGGATTGGCGCTCTTGTGTTCCTGCCATTACTGTGAGCAGAGCATGCCTGGGCTACTCACTAACCTAGGATGTGGGCAACGCACATGGGTCAGAGCCGGGCCACCTGGCCGAGACCAGCCTGTGTTCAGCTGGCTCCCAGATGGGGTGAATGACCCCGGCTACCACCAACAGAGCCACCTACGTCCAGCCAACGTACGGGTGCAGTAGGTCAGTAAAGGTTTCTTCTGGAATGCCATTGGGATGTGGAGTTTGTTATGCAACAACATCTGATAACACAATCAAGATCCTTGACAATGAAAGAAAAGTTCTAAGACTTTTACCTAAAAATGAAATTGCTGGGTTACAGGGGATGCACATTTTCAATTGCACTAGATAGATTCCAAAATTCCTAAATTCCAAGGGTTTGGAAAAATGTACTCTTTCACCCGTGGTATATTCCATTTTCCTATCTCCTTACTAATACTTTTATTTCGCAAACCTTTTCTTATTTCTTTGGGTTGCCCGCCTTTCTAGTGAGGTGTAGAGTCCCAGCTAAGCCCGTCTTACTGTCACCGAGGGCCAGGCTCCAGACATGCGAGTCAAGAAGTCACCTTGGAAATAGATTCTCCAGCCCCAGCTCCCCTCCACCGCCATTCCCTGTCCCAGGAGTTGTCCCAGCCCAGCTGAGGCCCCGGATGCTGTGGAGCCAAAAGAGCTGCCTCAGCCCTTCCTGATGCCCCGCCCACAGAGCCCATGGGCAGATAGAATGGTCCCTGCTGTCACCACTAAGGTTTGGGCTGGCTTTTTAGGCTGCAATACCTGAAATGAACCCTAGCTCTCTGCCTCTGGGTCCCATTTAACCCCATTACAGTGCCGGGGAGGACCCCTGGCTGCCTCTGGCTGGTTGGGCACCCACAGCTTGGCTCCTGACTTACTGCTTTGAATTACTGTTTCATTTTCTTTAATCAAGAAGATTTTTGTTTTTTGTTTCAAGCTACATCTTTTAAATATTCTCCTGATATATTACCTCTCATTGCTGTACGCCTGGAGTAGAGGTGATAGGCCACAAACCAAACTGACAGCGCTGTCTTGCCCGCCTTACATTTTTTGTTTTTGTTTAAATTTCTTTATTGAGTAAGGTATCACATATTTGTCCTCATCCCCCCATTCCCATCCCACTCCCCTCCCCACTGGCTTACATTTTGAGTAAAAGACCTCACCACACATGTAGCCAAGTCACTTAGCTCATTCATGTATTCAAAACGCTAGTTAGCACCTTCTGTGTGCTCTTTTCTAGGCACACTGGCGGATACCAACAAAGTTAGACACATACTTGCTCTCAAAGCACTTGCAGTCCGGTAGGGAGGACAAGATGGACACAAGTGACTATAATATCAGCTGTGTGAGAAGATATTGGAGATTTTTAACTGTGTCTGACAAGCAGTGGTGGGTGATGGAAAGAGTGTTGTTTGGGAGAGAAGAGTGTCCTCTATGGCCCCTTTGAAGGAGGAAACTCTGTGACTCCCAGTGTGTTGTAAATAGGTGTTGCTATGACCTTGCTCTGTGAGGCAGGTAAGGGCAGGAAGAGGCATAGGAGCTATTGTTTATTTTATAAGTATTACAGGTGGCATCCCGAGAGATTTACATTTTCATTTAATTACAACAGAAACCCAGTGGAATAGGTGTTTTTTTGTTTTTTTTTTTATCACTTTGCCAAGTTTGCAAAATAAAATAAAATAAAATAAAATAAAAATAAAATGTAAGGTTAAGAGAGACTAATGAATTTTCCCTAGACCACAACTGATCAGTGGAGAAAATGGGATTCAAGCCAAATAGAGGGAGGGAGGAAAGTGAGGTCGGGATTTATTTCATTAGCTCCCTCAGGTGAGGTCTCCAAGGCTGGCTGCTTCTCTGGACCAAGAGGTCCTGACAGGCACCCTTCCCAAGGATCAAATAAATAGATGAAGAAAAAAAATACATTGACAATTAAGCCAATGTATTAGCAGGTTGGAATCATATTGCTTTTGATCATGAGCAAAATAGATAGATGATAGGTAGGTAGGTAGATAGATAGATAATAGATAGATATTTGTGTTGAAGAGCCAGCAGCTCATCTTCCTTGGAGTTATTGTAGACCAGATAGCTCTTAAATTACTTTGAAGAAACTCTGGTTCGAGCACAGATGTGTGGAAGAATAGAGATAATGTCAAGCGTCTGCTCTTCAGTGTCTCCGTGCATTTACGTTCCCTTGTCTGGAGCGTCCACTGGTGTCTGCCTTCCGGCAGGGGCTGCTTTGGCTGCGGGGCGCTGGGCGGTGCTTGAGCAACCATGATTACTTTTCCACTTGGAAAAAGGGACTCCAATGCAGCCAGCCCTGAGGGACGTGGTGTTTTGATTGAAAATCCGCTCATCTAAGAGGATGCATGTTTGAAAAAATAAAAGCAAAAAAACACACGAACCATGTGTGACTTGAAGTGATTTTGTGCTCAGAACAACTTCTTGTGGTTGTCTGGCTGGATGGCACCAGTGGATGGTTTTCCTAGGAAACCTGAAGGGGCGGAAATTCACTGTGGCCAGAGGAGAGTGAGAGGCAGGGCCCAGCATCTGCCCACGTGGTGGAACTGGAGCAGGAAGAGAGGCGGCCAGGGCAAAAAAAAAAAAAAAGCAAGCAATATGTTCTTTATGGTTTATGAGTTTGAATTCCTTGCATCGTCCCAGATTCAAGCCCCCGTTACATAAGGAGGGTAAGCGGCTCTGGATGAATTTCAGCACAAAGTGGATTCTGTGGTTAACTTCTAAGAGAACCAACATTTCAGCCTGGCTTCTGACCGAGGATTTCAGTTTCCACTCTTTTAGTGTAGGCTCCAGCAACCGTGTGTGTGTGTGTGTGTGTGTGTGTGTGTGTGTGTGTGTGTGTGAGAGAGAGAGAGAGAGAGAGAGAGAGAGAGAGTATGTGTGTGTGTGTGTGTGTGTGTGTGTGTGAGAGAGAGAGAGAGAGAGAGAGAGAGAGAGAGTATGTGTGTGTGTGTGTGTGTGTGTGTGTGAGAGAGAGAGAGAGAGAGAGAGAGAGAGAGAGAGAGAGAGAGAGAGTGTGTGTGTGTGTGTGTGTGTGTGAGAGAGATAGAGAGATAGAGAGAGAGAGAGAGAGAGAGAGAGAGAGAGAGAGAGTTTGTGTGAGTGTGTGTAAAAGCACACTCTAGATATTGGAAATGTCTGATTGCCCTTCACATCCATCCTCAGCGCCTCAGTCTAACCTGTCCCTTTGCCCTCTGGCTTCCAGCTGGGCTCGGTCAGTAGGAAGGGCTGGAAGGAGTCTGGGGGATACAGGTATTTAGTCTGCTGGCTTCCTCCTTGAGGGGCCCCGAAAAATGGATGGGAGGCCTGAGCTCCTGGCAGGAGGCCCTCTCCACACAGTCCACCTGTCTCACTAATTTTTTGCACCCCCCCCCCCCCCACACACACACACAGGCCCGGGGGCGTGAGTCCTGCCTGCACCCTGCTTGCTGTCCTACCTCTTGTGCTTTTGCTACTCCTTTACCAGCCACTTTATTAAACTCTTTGCAAAGTGTCTTCTTTCCCCCTTATATTTCTTCTGTGTCCTGCATTGTTTTGGCCCTTGAACCATCAAAATGAAGGGAAAGGAGGGAGGAGGGGGAAGGAAGGAAGGGAGGAAAGAAGGAAGGAAGGAAGGAAGGAAGAAAGGAAGGAAGGAAGGAAGGAAGGAAGGAAGGAAGGAAGGAAGGAAGGAAGGAAGGAAGGAGAAGGCTGGGCTTTGTGGAGTCTTTGTGAGCGATGTCTGAATGTTGGTGCCTCTGCCAATTGCAGAGGGCACAGTCGAAGGCTCTGGGTGAGCCAGAGGGAGCCGCAGGGGTCTCAGAGGTGCCTTTGAACTTGATCACACTAAAGAATGGAGAGGCAAGTGCTGGTCACCTGATGGTCATCCGCCTCTGAGACCAGCGTTCTGGAGGTGGGAGCTCTCTACTGCCTTTCTCTCAGGCTCTGTGCTTGTTCCATACCTGTTTGTCAGACTGTTTGCAGGGTCATTGGGCAATTGGGGCCTGGCCTTTTTTGTTTGCATGTTTGTTTGTTCTTTTAACTATTGAGACAGTAGATTTCACTCTTGGCTAAACTGGGTGTTCAGGGTTTGAATCCACCAAACTAGATATTTACTGAGTGATTCTGGAGGTGGTACATCCTCAGGAAGATCTGACTTAAGGGGAAATCTATTTTTGTTTATTTCCTGTTGGAACAGAAGATCTGGGAAGTAAATATGGATGAAGCTGGGGCGGGGGGTTGGGGGGAGATCCATTGGATAAAACTACTTACTTAGGTTTCTATTCTTAGTGGTAACATATTTAAAATATGTTTTTGGCGAGCATCCTATAAAGTTGGCATTTTATAGAATGGTTTAAGCTATGTAATTTGGCGAGTAAAGCGCTGAAAAATCAATTAGAGCCCAACTGGCACCAGGCCTGTATCAGACCGAAGAGACTCTGTGTTGAACAAGACAGACAGGGGTCCTCCCTCAGGGGGCTTCCCTGCCCCGGCACCCAGGTAGCCGCGCAAAACCCACTGCCCCCAGTCACGGCAGAAACTCTGATCGCATCTTAGCCTCAAGTTCAACAGGCCAGACGGGGTTTATCAAAGACATGTCATTGTTCTTCTTCATGAGTAGTTTTAACATTTCTCTTTTTGCTTCCTGAACTTTATATCTTTTGCCATTAAGCATCTTGTATTTTATTTTTTAAATGTATTTATATTGATTTTTTTTACAGAGAGGAAGGGAGAAGGACAGTTAGAAACATTGATGAGAAACACTGATCAGCTGCTTCCTGCACGCCCCCTACTGGGGATAGAGCACACAGCCAAGGTACATGCCCTTGACCATATTGAACCCGGGACCCTTCAGTCTGCAAGCCTATGCTCTACCAGGGGTCCTCAAACTTTTTAAAGTGGGGGCCAGATCACGGTCCCTCAGAGAGCTGGAGGGCCGGACTATATGAACTACTAATTCCTACTGTAACACCTCGGCTGCGCTCACTGCCCAAAAAACCTGGCTGGCCGGATCAGACTCCTCTGCCGGCCGCATGTGGCCCGCGGGCTATAGTTTGAAGACCCCTGCCAGTGAGCCAGATCGGTTAGGGCAGCACTTCCATCCTCTGTGGTTGTGTCAACAGCAACTTCAAGGACAGACACCCAGCTCTCCAGTTTGCATTCAATCCTTCTCTACACGGCACGCTCAGGGCACTGGAACATGAGCCCTTGTTTTCTTTGCGTGAGTACTTCCTGAGCATATCACCAGGCGGCAAGTGTCCAGGAAAGGCAACAGCCTTCCAGCGCAACAAACAACGTGAGCCTCCAGCCCTGTGGTCGGAACCCTCCCATAGAGCTTTCTTCTACAACTTTCTTTGACCAGCGAGGCATTCTGCTCTGCCTTCAAAAGGACTTTTATGAGCCAGATGTTCAACTCACATCATATTTTGTGATTTTGGGAGGAAATTCAAGCACCTGCAGAAATGCAGGGAGGAGGGAGATGCTTAGAGAAGGGGAACAAAACACCCAGACTGCACAGGCCTCTGTAAGCAGCCAGGCGCCGGTGCCGGTGCGGGAGAATCCTCCATTGTCTGAGTCAACAGAGCAGGAACAGCTTGCTTTGTTTTCATCACTGAAGAGATATTTCTTTTCAGCTGGAGTCCTTTAAGAGATCTCAAAGAAACCACCCTTTATGAAAAATGCTGTAGTACCGGCAATCTCCGTACTTATTTTAAAACACAAGCAACATTCTATTATCTTAAAGACATTTGTTGTGAAGATCTGTTCTAATTCAGGAGTGAGCCACAGTCCAGATTATGTCCTGGAGCCTGCATAGTTCCATCCGACTGTTCTGTAAACACAAACTAACCCTACGGTCTCCATCAGCAGGCAAAGCATTACGTCTGCTTTTACCTCTCTCTTCTCTCCCCCTGTTATCTGTAACTCTAGCCACGAGTCACCGAGTTCAGACAAAGCTCTCACGCTGAAGGGTAACTGACTGCGGGGACGGGAAGAGTTCGTAGTCTGTGCACATCAACGGGATGCTAAGAGGCAAATCTGCACCAGGATGTAGAGCACCAGGGAGCAGAGGAGGAAGTGGGGGACGGTGGTCCTTTCTCGCCATCTGGCAGCCACGCGAGATGGATGGGTGCTGTACCCACCAGCACCACCCACGTGTATGTGTGGGGTGGCAATGGTGGCAACGGTGGGGTAACTCGCTGTAATTGCCATATATGCTAGTTTTTAAAGATGTGTGTTTCCCAGTCCTGCTGGGATAAAATACCAAGTTTTATGTCTGATCCAGGTATTTTAGACTAAAGAGAAGGGGAGTTGAGAACTTCCCAACTCTGCTTGCTATTTCAAGGCTGTGTCTGCAGAGGTGCATATCATAAGGCAGCAAGTCTGGTTCACTTGTTTCCTGTCATACCAGCAGCTCCGATAGGCATTGAGTTTGCCACACCCGGTAAGGGTTTGTCCTCAGCCATGTTTGGGGAGTCCTCAAACATGCATAGGATTTCTGTGCCGGGGTGGTTCACAGAGAATGGGGTTGACATTGTCATTATTGCCCTCCTCAGCATGGGTCCTCTGCTACTTATGTGCCCAGCTGCCATCCCATGTGTGTGTCTGTGTGTGTGTATATGGAGGGAGGGGGAGTGCAGAGATGTGCCTCTTGGGGCCCTCTCCATGGACTAAAAACTCAGACACAGAGACCCTGGCCACAGCACTTAGATTTCCAGTTTCCATGAGCAGGTCACAGCCATCTCACCTGTAGACTATCACTCCCTCCAGGGGCCTATATGCACTAGAGGCCTGGTGCATAAAATTCATGCATGGGGGAATATGTCCCTCAGCCCAGCCTGCACCCTCGTCAATCTGGGACATCCCTCTCACAATCCAGGACTGCTGGCTTCTAACTGCTTGCCTGCCTTCCTTCCTGATTGCCCCTAACTACTTCTGCCTGACATCCTGATCACCTCCTAACCACTCCCCTCCAAGCCTGATTAATGCCTAGCTGCTCCCCTGCCAGTCCAATTGCCCCTAACTGCCCTCCCCTGCAGGCTTGGGTCCACCCCAACTGCCCTTCTCTGCAGGCCCGGTCGACTCCCACTTCCGTTCTCTGACACCCTGGTCACCCTTAACTGCCCTCCTTTGCAAGTCTGGTCCCTCCCAACTGCCCTCCCTTGCTGGCCATCTTGTTGCAGCCATCTTGTGTCCACAGGGGGGCAGCCATCTTTGACCACATGGGAGCAGCCATCTTGTGTATTGGAATGACAGTCAATTTGCATATTACTCTTTTATTAGATAGGATAAGCAGGGGATATCTCTGCCTCCCCTGAGACATCCAAGCCACCATCCCGTTTTAGCTCTGGGGAAGCTGCCTCCTGGGGTTAAGCCATGCTCCCATGTCAACTCAGAACACCAGCCCCAACTCTTCCACAGCTGGCATAATCTGGTGTAACACCTTTGCTTTGTGCCAGGAACAGGAAAGATTGTATTCCCCTACAGAAGGGAAATCCTATCCGTTTGGAGACATAACACAGACAATGTGCTCATAAATACTTCAGTCTTGCCTCCTGAACCTATTGTAGCACAACAGTTACAAAATAAGACCCCGTCAGCATTTTTGTCAATGCCTCAGCCTGTTATGTCAATTATTTCCATTTCCTTGTGTTATCTTCCACACTGGACTGCACCTTTCTCAAGGACGAGGCTTCCGTTATTCATTGTTTTACCCCCAATACTCAGCATAGGTTCTGCCATATACTATTTGCTCAATAAATATTATTTCAATAAATGACTGAGAGGCAGTATTCTGAGCCTCTTATGCCAACATTTAGGGGAACACAAACCCTCATGCAGTTATTGTCAAAGACCACCTTCCAAAAATAGCACAGCTCTGTAAAAATCCGAGGATCTATAGCGACAGGCAATTCAATTCATCCCATTAAAGTAAATCCCTCCTTCAAACATGTATTGGTGGTAACTAGAGATTCCATTTCTGAGTAATTTCTTTTTTCCCATTTTTTTCTTCAGTGAGTCAAGGTCAGGAGATTGTCAAAGCTATCATCCTGATTTAGCCACCCTAATCTCTGTCATTTAAGATGATCCGTGAAGGAGTGGCTGCACATTTCTTACATTGGGGTTACAATTATTTTATCATCTAGACAGTCTTTGTTTGCTCTGGATGAAGGTCCCCATTTCTCTATAACACAAGTTACATGAACAGGTAAATTAAAACAAGTTTTGCACTGTGATTTCCCATTAATCATGATTATCAATTCATGAATTCCCGAGAAGCCTGTTTGTCAGAAACATGATCTTTCACCTCCATGTTTGGAAGTTGAATTAAAGATAATTGCATGCATTATGCCACTTGTGACAGTCTTTGAGCTGATTAGTTCGTAGAGGACTGATTAGGCGAAGGCTATCGTGGGATAAAAATGTGCATTATAATGGGCTATGTAGATGAGCTTGTAGTGATATTGTAGATGACAGGAAACTAAAAAGGACAGATTTCGAACCAAATTAGAGGTTCTCTTAATTACACACCGCAGGCATCAGGAGCATGACAGTCCCTGAAAGACTATGTAAATTCAGCCCCACATTTTTATCAACTGCCCATCACGACTGTCCTGCTCTTTGCTGAAATAAAAAGAGGAAGTGCAAATAGAATGTTCTGGCAGGTGGGATAAAGATGCACAACCAAGGACACAACACAAAGCCCTCTCCTGTGCGTGTCCCCATAACCAGGCACACATTGCAGCCCTCCGTCCGTTCCACCTGTAGCCAAGCCTTCGGAGACACCGTCTGTCCTGCTAACAGTCTTAGAGAGACACACCCCCTCCCAGACTGTCCCACAACATATAAAGCTTCTTGTCTCGTTCTTCAGACGACCCCTCCCATCCCCATGTGCTTTCCTGCTTATTAGCTTTTGATGTGATGAGCTCTCCTTCAGCTCTGGTGTCCCAGTTTGCTTTCTGTTTTTTTTCTTTTGATTTGTTCATCGCTGATCATTTAATCACAGTTGTTTCTGGCAGCGTCTGTGTGTGTATCCTGCTTGGTTTCTGCATGTTGCAATTATGATATAATCTGGGTTTCTAATTTTCCTGGAGAGCATAAAGCATCAGCAGTAGTGACTCTGAATAGTAAGAATAAACTCAGATGTGCCCTACTCCACTTCCTCTTGACAAGCCTCCCATTTAGCTGTATATTTTAAGACATCTTGTCTTCAGCAGCTTCAGCAGAGAAAATAACACAAAACTGTGATTTTGGTGTGATGGTGACTGGGGAATTCTGAATTATCTTGACCTAGACAACTCAGGACATATAGCAAGGATGTTGTAGGGAAAATGTGATTTTTCTTGGAAAACCATTGGGTGAAGAACTTTTAGAAAAACATCACCAAATTGTACAGAAAAGTGGCCTCATAAAAATAGTAAATAAGCTTTCTTTTTGTTTAACCACAGATACTTTAAGTTGTTTTTTTCTAAGACTATACATTTTCTAATGTATATTTTTTCCTTACACTATAATTGAAAAAATTATAAATATATGCAGCTTGATAAAAATATTTGGGGGACATGTCAACCAAAGTAGTTATATGACTTTCAAAGGTGGTTATTTGATTTCCCTATAAGGACATGTAGGGGTTAAGGATATAGGCAAGGTCAAGAGGTATATGATCGAGGTTAACAAACCTTGGTTCTGCTTATGGTACAGTGGGACTTCCAGTTCAATACAATGTCTTGTGACCTCAGATTTTCCACCTATAAATAACAATGAAATTTACTACACATGGGAGGCAGGATACCATCCCCTAAAAATGTCCATGCCCTAATCCCAGGAACCAGCGGATACATGGATTTATGTGACCAAAGGGACTTTGTAGGTGTGATTAAGAGTGTGGACCTGGAGAAGGGGAGGGGGGCATCCTGGATTATGTGGTGGCCCAATCTAATCACAGGGGTCCTTAAAGGCAGGGAAACTTCGATGGATGGGTTGAAGGGATGAGATGTAAGAAGAAGGAAGGATTCGTAGCATGAAAGGGTCTCAACCTACCAGTTGCTAACTTTGAAGATGGAAGATAGGGACCACAAGCTAAGAAATGTGGGGGGCTTAGAAGTTGGGAACAATATTCCACCAACAGCCAGCAAGAAAATGGTCCTTATTTCTGAGTCCCCATTTCTGGGTTCTGCCCATAACACAAATGAGCAAGGAGATAAATTCTCCTCCGGAGCCTCCCCAAAGGACTGCAGCCTTTTGACGCTTTGATTTCAGCCCAGTGAAGTCCATGGTGGACTTCTGACCTGTAGAGCGGTAAGAAAATACATCTTGTTGTAAATCACTCACTGTGCGGTAATTGTTACAGCAGCAATAAGAAACCAGCATACCATGTGATAGGCAAAGAACATTCATATGAGGGATTAGGAAGGCCACAGCCTTTTAATATTTTTCTTTCCCATACTGTTTCCCAAAGATGGAGAATTCTTGGGTTGCCCACGTAGCTGCTACTCATTACTTTTCTGGAGAGCGCCCTGGGTCAGTTTGGTTTTTTGGACCTTTGTGAGGAGGAAGTGAATGAGAGGAAAGAAGGGGAGTTAAAGGGACCGAAGCCTCCGAGAAAGTTCTTGCCAAAAGGCTGTTATAAAGAAAGAGGCACTAAGTTCACCTTGAGGCTGGGTAGGGTAAGTGTCAGCCGTGGCTGGGGACCAGGGTGGAAAAGTGGAGAGAGTAGAGATTGTCTAGGGGGTGGCAGGGCCCAGGCCTCACAAGCTGAGAAGGAGAGGGTTGGGAGAAAAGGAGAGAGATAATTTTTGTGGGGTTGTACTCATATCTCAGATGGTATTTTTCAGAAACATGGGTAAGATTGGAATTCTTATTTAGATTATGCTTCCTCAAAAACAACTTCATTCTGGACTGAGCCAAAGATCCATGACCAACATGTCATAAGGACATAGAAATTAACTAAAGTGAAAATGAATTAAATGTTCAAACTGGCATTTTCTGGTAACTTTTTGATAGATTTCAATAGATAGGTAGATCATAGATAGATAGATAGATAGATAGATAGATAGATAGATAGATAGAAAAAGGTTAACTGAGACCACCTTATCATAAGATTATTTTTCTATGCCGGTAGCTAAATCTTTATGGATTGCACATTTTTATTTCAACAACAAAAACTCCAGCTTAAAATTATGTTTGCTCACCATTAAGATTATTGTTAGACCTGGGTTCAAATTTCAGCTCCTCCCCTTACTAGCTATGTGATTTCTTTTTTATTGGTGAAGTTAATCTTTCTGAGTTATAGTTACCTTGCATCTAAAATGGGGATAATAATCCTTGTCTTTCACGTTTATTGTGAGAATTAGGTTTAACATTTGAAAAGTGCCTACCAGAATTCTTGGTACATGGTAATAAGCAGTTAGTAAACAGCAGCCACTGTTATGATTGGGAGACCCGATGATATTATGGTAATAATTTAACCCAGGATATTAAAGAGGACAAGTGGATGACAGTTGGTAAGACTTAATAGCAATTTTCTTTGGAATTATTGACATAAATAAATGCAAGTGCCCTTGATACATTTTTTCCCAGTAACTTCAGTTAATTGTAGTTTCATTTCTGAGACTCTGTTTTCAACTCCTAGACTCGAACAAGTGAAAATTATGTAGCATAAAATTTAGAGTAAACAACATAGAATCTCCATGTTTGCTCCTTAGGGTGTTACAGCCTTAACTAATAGAATGCCCTTGGCTTGTAATCAAACTTTCTTTCCTTGAGTTCCCCCCTATTTATGAGAATTCCGATTAAAGCCTTGGGTATAACACAGACCTTGGTCAAAATTGAGAAGTGTTAAATTTGATATTTATCATTTTCCCCCTCTAGTGTAATACTCAATCAACTACCCAAGGCTGTCTTCAAGCTCCAGTCCACTGCGGGGAGTGCTGGCTGTCACTGTTGCATTCTGCCCATACCTCTTCTCTTCTCAGACTCTGGCAACCTCAGCAGTTGAAGTCTGTCCAGTAAGACTCCATTTCTTTTGGCCACTGCTTGGACATACACTGTCTACTTTTCAGTTGCTCTCCCTTATTCATGGTTTACATGACATACTAGTTATAGCCACAGTAATGCTATGTAGCAAGCAACTTCCAACCCCCCATGGTTTACAACAAAAATCATTATTCTCAATAAAAAAAATAATAAATAAATAAAAACAATTATTCTTACATGCACAGGAGTCTACAAGTAGATTGTGGTTCAGTTGCTCTTGGCTGGAAAGCTCTGCTCCAGCTGTAAGTCTCCCGGGCTCAGCCCCAGGCTGGGGGTTGACTCCAGGTCTGCCTTTTCTGTATCTCATCCACCTTGGACCAGTGACTACCCATGGAATGTTCCTCTGCTGGTGGAGAGTTGTTGGACAAAGTTAACACATTTAAAGTCTCTGTTCACAAACATTTCACTAACCAAAGCAAGTCACAGGGCCAAACCCAACATCAGTTGGATGATGCAGGATTATGTTACCCCTCATTGGTGTAGACTGAAAATTACTTGGCAAAAGGCATGGTTAAACCACATGAAATTGCTGATATTAATTACACCATTTTGTACTTTGCCAAAAATGGCAAATATATATAAATATATATATCTAAAATATACATATACATATATATAAATATATAGTTCTACCTTACATTATTGTTATCCAAGGAAATGAAAAATTAGCACATATAATACAATCTACCACAGATGGCTAATCAATAGATTTTTCTGATTAACATGCTGACTTTCATAACTGATACATTCATTAGCTAAATATGTTAAAACTTTAACACGTTCAATTGGATTGCAGTGTATTTACTTAAAAACTTTTGGTCTCTCCTTTTCTTTTCTTTTCTTTTCTTTTTTTCAATCAAGAGTCTTTTTAAATATTCAGAAAGTCATGCAACCATCAATAAATCTAATTTCAGAACAATATCATCGCTCCAAAAGAAACCCAATACGCATTAGCTGTCACTCTGCATTTCCCTTTTCCCTTTCTGTCTCTATGGACTTGCCTCTTCTGGACATTTCATGACAGAGAATCATACAATATGTGATCTTTTATGACAGGTTTCTTTCAATTAGTAACATGTTTTCAAGGTTCATTCATGTAGCATGGTCAGCACTTAGTCCAAGGTCATGAAGATTTCCAACTATGATTCTGCTAAGAGTTTTAGTTTTGGCTCATATATTCGGGTCTATGACCCATTTTGAGTAATTTTTATATATGTTGTGAAGTAGGGTTCCAATCATTCTTTTGTATGTGGATTTCCAGTTGTCCCCTACACCATTTGTTGAAAAGAGTATTCTTTCCCTACTGACCTATATGTTTATTGTTATGATAATGCCATACTGTTTTGAGTACTATAGCTTTATGGAAAGTTTTGAGGTCAGGTAGAATAAGTCTTTCAATGTTAGTCTTCTTTATCAAGGTAATTTTGACTATTCTGGGTCTTTTTTATTTGCCATGTTAGCTTCAGAATCAGCTTAATTTCTGCTAAAAATAAATAAATAAATAAATAAATAAATAAATAAATAAATCTAAAAAAAAAAAAAAAAAGCCAACTGGGGTGTTAATAGGGATTACATTGAATCTGAAGACCAGATTGGAGAAAATTGCCATTCAAAGACTATTATGTCTTCTTATCTATGAACATGGAATGTATGTCCATACATTTGTCTTTAATTTCTTTTAAAAATGGCTTTTAGTCTTCAGAGCATAAGCCTTGCACTGCTTTTAATAAATTTATGCCTAAGCATTTTATTGGTTTTTTTTTATTCTATTGTAAATAAAATTATTTTCTTAACTTCATTTTAGGTTTGTTTGTTGCCATTGTATAGAAATACAATCGAGTTTTCTATATATCAATCTTATATACTACCATTGGCTAAACTCATTTATTGGCTCCAGGAGAATGTGTGTGTGTGTGTGTGTGTGTGTGTGTGTGTTTATGTGAATTATGATTTTCAGATTATTTGTGAATAGAAATATCTTTGCATTTTCCTTTTCAATCAGGATGATTTTTGTTTCTTTTTCTGACTTATTGGTCTAGTCAGAACCTCTGACACAAAGTTAAATTAAATAAGAGTGGAAAGATAGGACACCATTGTTTTGTTCTTAGGGAAAAAGCTCTCAGTCTTTCACATTAAGTATGAGGTTACCTTTGCTTCATAGCTGACTGATCAGTTTGGGAAGTTTCTAGCTATTGAGTGTTTTGATCACAAATGATGTTTTTGGTCTCTTTAATATTATTTTGCATACTCAAATGAGTAATTAGTGTTATGCTTCAGTTCTTGATGAAAGATTTTCTCCCCTTTAATCCTAATTTTGTGGGTATCACTTTTGCCTAAAAGAGCAATTATAGCTAAAATACTCCATTCTAAAATATATTTGTGAACTCTGTTTTTTTTAACTTTTAGAAAATATCATGTTAAGATGGATTAAAAATTTAATTGACTGTTAGCCAGTCTGCTCACAGCCAGCTATGTTAATGATCCTCTCCATCAAAAGCCCCTAACCTGAAACACTCTGCAATGTTCCCATTTTAATTAACTTTCTTTAGATCTAATATTAACCGAGGAAATTTCAAATGAGTTCATTAGTCCAAATATTCAACATCCTTTCCTCTCAACAACTGAAAAAGAAAATTTAAAACAATAATCCAAAAAAAAAATAAACAAGAATCCACACATTCTCTATTTTATGTGTTTTGTCTGAGTCTGAATTGCAATTGTGAAATGAGAAAATGCAAGTTTTATAAATCTTCACCCCATCCTCTTTCACCTTCTGATTCAGCATCTGTTGTCTAGTTTCCTTGTGTTTCCTTTGTGGTCTGTTCTCAGTTCAAGTTATTTCACAGATAGAATTAGTCTCCCCACCTCCTAATCCCCAGTGATGAAAAGTGCACTCACTATGATTGAGCAAACCACCTAAACAGCCAATACCTTATTGCAGTGAATGTTAACATTGTGGGCCATGGACACTTTAAAGAAACTGAAGGTTGCTATGGAGTCTCTCCCTAGAAAAATGCACACATGCACAGGTAAATAAAATGTTGATGCAATTTTAGGAAGTCCTCAAATGCATACAGATGATATAAAAATCCAGTGGGTCTTTGAGCCTGTATATGCAGTTTCATAAGCAAGGGTACTAGAAAAATTCCAAGGAGTGTGAAAGCTGAGTCTTTTTTTCACCATGGGCTGACATTTTTATGTCCAGTTTAGCCTCTGATGTTCAGCTACCTATCACCTTGGACATGGCTGGTGCTTCAGAGACTCCCGTCTTTGGCAGGCAAATCTTAGCAACGAGGCTGCTTCCCGGTGCAGCAGAGAAGTGGTTAACGCTCTGGCGGATTGCAGAGAAAGAAAGCAATACAGACAGGGAGACAATATTTCATTTCGCCTTGGATCTCTTTTTTATTGAATTCCTTGCCCCTTTGTTCCCTTCCCTAGAGCTGAGAGCTTCCGGCATTGTCTTGAGGAGGGGAAAACACACGTTGTGGGGGAAGGAGGAGGCTAATTTTTCAGCGCGGCTCCTCAATGCCAGTGACATGACAGATGGATGTGGAGGTTCACACAATCGCCTTTTCCCTCGCCATGCTGGCTGCCACGACGTGCACTGGAAATGAAGGCTCGTCCGGGAGGGAGGTTTTAAAGTGCATGATCCATGCACCAGCCATGGAAAGTGCAGACAGTTTGCACAGCTATAGAGCAGCCTTGCATCCTAGGTCTAGAGCCCAGCTCTGAAATGCTACAGTGTGTGTGCGCGCGTGCACACACACACACACACACACACACACACTCACTTCTACTCAAGCAATTGTCTTATAAAGATCTCTCGAAAGGAAAACACATCTTTATCTGAAATATACCACAAAGAGAGGAAGACGCATGCCTCCATCAATCTCTGTTGACTGACATTCTGCTCACAGATAGACTCCCCTCTTTTAATTTTTTCAACCACCTTATCAATCAAAGCCCCACATTGTTCTCAGTCTCATTTGAGCTGCTCCGAGTTGATCCAATCTACTTGTCTTCTACTTTCCTCTTGAATCGTCTCCTATTGTCTGGGTCTCATAGAAATCATTCAGAAGCTTCTGAGACACACGCTTCAAAGAAGGTATTCATTCCTCTGAATAAACACGTGCATTTCTTTGGGAAGCTGTTTGTGTTATCTCAGTCAAGTTCAGGCCACCAATCTCCAACTTTGCGCCATTGTGATATAGGAGGAAGGAGCTGGCACTGAACCACAGCCAAAGAAGAGAGCTCAAGCTGAAGCTGCAAGAAACAAAACCTAAGAGGCTGTTCCCGTAGCCCTGGTGCCTGGAGGACTATGTGTGTCCTGGGAAATGGTACTTGATGGTGGCTCTGCCTTCATAAATCCTGGAGGGAATTACACAGAAGAACTTCCAGTGGAACATCTTGGCCCTACTCCTGACGCCAGCTGAACCACTTCCCATACTGCTTACTTCAGAGTTTTCCATGGTTGAGCTGTGTAGCTCTGGTGTCAGTCTATTGGGAAGAAAAACAAGGTATAATTATTCTGTTTGGCGGCGTTAGACAGTAGACCCTGCACTACTGGTAGAATGGAGCACTTGCCCTTTGACCTGTGAGAGCAACTGTCTTTCTTACACTTTTGAGGGCAGGGGAAGAGGAAAAGTTATTGGTGCTTTCTTTTTTTCATCTAAAATTGTTTCACTTGAGGTAATATTTTGATTACTTTTTGTGAGCTGCATTGTCCTTTCTAATGGAGAAACCAGATATCAACACTACAGTAAAAAATAAATCTTTGACATATTTAGGAAAGCAAGAGAAAGGCTGGGGGAGTGAGTAATCCCCAAAGATGGCAGAGCTTGGGTCTTGGGGACTGTATAGTGACATTTTAGCTCTCCTACAACACATGAAACAGTACTCCGGTGACCTGCAGCAGCTAGCCCCTCTCTGATGGTATCAAACTCACTCTCAAGAAGCAACCATATAGAAGGAATAGTATTTAGAAATTACACTGTATTTAAAAAAGGAACTAAGGTATTCCTAATGCTATGTGTGCTCGTACATCCATTTCATTTTATAGGATGCAGAAAAACAGGCAAAACGATTTGCATCTCTTATGCTCAAAACCCTATTTGAATTTATTCATGTTAATTTAGTATGTGTTGAGGTTCTACTAGGCCACTGTAGATAGGTGCTAAAGAGGATGCAACTTAAAATTAGAATTCCTGCTTTCAAGGAACTTAAAATTTTATATATAATTTTTAGTTAGTCTCTTTAACCAAGACATATATTTCTTGAAGGCAGAAATCACATTTCTTTGTCATTCTTTGTACAGTATACATTACTAAGGAAATGGTTGTTCTATAGATTTTCAATGACTGACTAAATAAACATGTTACCAAACTTGCTCTCTTTAATTAAAAAAATTGTTCAAAAAAGTAACAAATAACTAGTACTGGTGAGGATGTGGGGAAAAGAGAACTCTTGTACACTGTTAGTGGGATTGTGAATGGTGAAGTCATTATGGAATACAGTGTCAAGATTCCTCAAAAATTAAAAATAGAGCTGCCATAGAACCCAGTAATACCACTTCTAGGCATTTATCTGAAGAAAACAGAAACAATAATTCGAAAACATATATGCATACCTATGTTCATTGTAGCATTAATTATAGCAGTCAAGATATGGAAGCAATCTTGATACCCACTGATAGATGAATAGATTAAGATGTAAGATTATACTGGAATCTTACTCGGTAATAAAAAAGTATAAGGGGAGGGAGGGCATGTATAGAAGGGGGGGCAATGGTATATGTACAAAGATAATAATTTAATAAATTTTTTTTAAAGTATGAAATCTTGCCATTTGTAACAATATGGGTGGATCTAGAGGGTATTGTGCTAAATGAAATAAGTCAGACAGAGAGAGACAAATACCATATGATTTCACTTATATGTGAAAATTAAAAAAACACACACAAAAAATCCTCAAATGATTAAACAAAATAGAAACAGACTTATAGATACAGAGAAAGAGCTGATGGTGGCCAGAGGGGAAGCAGATAGGGGATGGGTAAAGAAAAGAATCTCGTATATAGTTTTAATAATATTTGTGATCAAGTTCATTAGGGAATCCCTATATTTGCATATTTAAATTTGGAAATTAAAAAATTTAAATGTCACTTTGAGGATAGGTATATATGTACCTGTTTCTTGAAATAAAACCTTGTGTGCATCATGTTCACTCTGCTCTGATACAAGCACCACAATAACTCTCTAGGGAAATGTGCATCCGTCATGCTATCTTATTGTTCTCTCTTTGTTCATTGTCCACAACTCCAGCTGGGGAAGGCTGAATAGCAAACGTGTGGTTACAGAAAAGTTCAGGTGGGCAACAACGATTCCTTCCCATCTGCTCTTTCTACCTGGTATTCTCACTTGGTCTGGACAGCACACAGTCCACAGCCCGAGTTGCACCTGTAGTTCTTAGCATCCTTGAATATGCGTGCTTGAATATTTAATAGAAACGGCGTGTGTTCAGGCTGGAGTGAATGGCTTCTTACCTGGTGGGTGCAGCGAATTGCCAACTGCATATGCACTACAGGAAAAGACTTTCCTCCTCAAGTACCCATCATCCTTTTGTCCCTATGTCGTGAGGAGCCCAGACAATTCCAGTCTCCTTAGCACAGGGCTCAGAGAAAGTCCTCTGAGGTTTTTATTTATTCTCTACTCCTTCCAAGAGTCAACCTTGGTGTTTCTGTAACTCAACACTAGCCCTTGTGCTGTGTTCACTGGGACCCAACTGAGTGAGAACTCCATCAGCATGAGATCAGATTCCCCCAGTGGCCCCTAGCTGCCGAGGATGGGGGAGGAAGGTTGGGGGGGGGGTGTGTATTCACATGACACTCATCACGTGATGCCTTGCTGGCCGCTTTGAAAACATCTACCGAGCACCTAGTTCAGTGCCTGGCATTGGCCTACAGATGTCTATGCACCTTGTCCCATTTAATTCTTATTTCAGTCCGGGAAAGTAACTATGATGCCCCTATTTTATAGATGGGGATGAGGGGAAGTGAGTTCCAGGGAAATGAAATGACTTGACCATATTGGCACTTAAATTCAGGGCTCCAGAGCCATTTAAAATATATACCTCAACGTTCTCTTCCATTTACAACCTAAGAACAAAGTTGAGCTCGAAATGGGAAAAATCAGTCAGCTGCACGCTATATCTGAGTCTGTAATAGGAAGTGAGCCAGGGCTGCATTTCCCCCCGGAGTTTTCTAAACAGTATTTTTTAAAAAACTCATTTATTTCCTCCTGAATGCTGCGACATAACATTTCAGCATTTTTCCATTAAAACCAAGAAATTATCACAAGCCAAGTAAACGGAAGAACACTATAATTGTTCATGTTTCAGAAACATCACTGGCTGTGTTAGCAAAGAGGCTTGTTATTCTACATGCCATAAATATGACTGTTTAAGTGGGTAACATGCACGGTCCTTACATTCCTAATCAGTGTTTTCAAGCCCCCATATAGGCCTTTGTGGTAGCAGTTTCTCTGGGTATTTGGTTGTTTCTTTGGTCATCAAAGAAGCCAGCACATTTGGGTTTCTCTGGGGACTTAGTACCACCTCCCTGAGCCCCCAGGGTCCCGATTTCCGCGTGTCCTTCCACATTACGTTCAAACATGTTCCTGGCTTTGTGTTTGCAGGAAGAGGCTTCACTATATAACACGTCTGCTCTCTCCCCTGAGCCCCTTCTCACTTTCCCGAAGGAGAGGGGTGGTGGTGGTTATGTGATCTATCGGACTTGCAATGAATTAGCATCTATTGGTCACACTCCAGGAACTCCTTACACATGGCAAACACTGGGGGGGCTTCCTCCTTCTGCTGTGAAGGGAGGCAGCAACCTTAATGAGCGGTTGGCTCTGCAGACCCAAATTCTCCCTTTGGGGCCCCAGCTTGGGCACCCAATTAAAGTCATGTCTTCCCATTGGTGCTCACTATAATGACTCTAACGTTTGAATATTAATGCTTTCATCTTGTGTCTCAGCTCTCAGCTGACAGGAAGAAGATGTTACTTATTGTCTCCCAAGCCTGAAAGCAATCAACATTTCAGCTCGCACACGTGCCTGCACCAACCATCAACCACCGAGAGCACCTGAGAGCTATAAGCAGGACTTGAGATTGCTGTTGGGGGGCTGCACCAAGGGGAGGTCATGATAGCCTTATGGTCATCCATTGGTTTGGCTCATTTACGTTACCATCTATGGCCTAAGTGTCCTACAGAGTGATGGGGAGATAAGGATGGTTAGGCCAGAGGTCGACAAACTCACTAGTCAACAGAGCCAATGATCAACAGGACAACGATTGAAATTTCTTTGGAGACCCAAACTTTTTATTTATTTATTTATTTATTTATTTATTTATTTATTTATTTATTTAAATATATTTTATTGATTTTTAGAGAGAGGAAGGGAGAGGGATAGAAAGCTAGAAACGTCGATGAGAGAGAAACATTGACCAGCTGTCTCTTGCACACTCCCTTCTGGGAATGTGCCCGCAGCCAAGGTACATGCCCCTGACTGGAATCGAACCCGGGACCCTTCAGTCCGCAGGCCAACGCTCTATCCACTGAGCCAAACCAGTTTCAGCGGAGAGCCAAACTTTTTAAACTTAAACTTCTTCTAACGCCACTTCTTCAACATAGACTCACCCAGGCCGTAGTATTTTGTGGAAGAGCCACATTCAAGGGGCCAAACAGCCACATGTGGCTTGCAAGCTGCAGTTTGCCCACCATGGGGTTAGCTGTGCTGCCTGCCTAGTCCACTTGGCTCCTCCAGGTGGCCTGTCCATCAGGGTGGCCAGATTTCTTGGTGGATCGGATGTGTAAGTACAAAGCTGGAAGCTGCTAGGCTTCCTCAGAACGGTCACGGTGTCATTTCTGCCACATGCGATGGGTGAAGCCCCCAGACTCCAGGGGGAGGACCTCCCATGTGCATGAAGACGGGAGGAGTGGTTCCTGGGCAGCCTCATCTACATACCAGTCACGGGGTGCAGACTTTTCTTTCTGTATAACACATGCCTGCAACCTCTTATTCAAACGCTTGGAGTCAGCTGTTTCATAATTCAGATTTTTTAAAAGACTCTAAGGATTTAATATAATGCATGGATTGTATATCATATCACATCTCCAGCCGGGTTTGGGGCAGCACCCGATAATCAAGCACCCGGATAATTCTGGGATAAAATGTATGACTCGGGTGGAGTAACTGCAGATTGCAAGTAGCCTCACAGAAGGTCAGATTAAGTTTTGGCATTTTCGGAGAATTTTTGGTTTTTAAATTGTGAATAAAATATTATGGTCCTGTGTTTTGAGACCAAATAACCTTTTGAAGATAAATTACATTTCTCCCGGCTGGGGCATTTACCTGCGGTCAGTGAGGTCCTCTGGGAAGTGGACATCAAAACAGAATCAGAAGTGGGAGTGACTCTGGGGAAAGGCCTGTAGAGAGAGAAAGGGAAGTGGGAGGGAGGAGGGGGAGGAGAGGGAGGACTGTGGGGAAGGGCCTGGCTGCAGTGGGAAAGTCTGGCTGGCCCAGCGGGGAGGAGGCTGGCCTTGGGCCATGGTGACTGCCCTGGTCTCACTGCGGCTCAGTCAGAGGCGTCAGCTCCCAGCATGCCTGGCAGGGTTGTCAGTGGGAGGGGAATCTGAGCCCGGGCCTCCTTCAGGTCCGCACAGGTGGTTCCTCCAGGAACTAGTTTCCAGTTACCAGGTCGCTTTTTAGGAAGCGTCCTCTGTGCGACAGGTGTTCTATGCCCACTGGCCACCCCAGGACTATCTAACCCAGTGGTTGGCAAACCCTGGCTCTTTTGGCCTCTTGAGTGTGGCTCTTCCACAAAATACCATGGCCTGGGCGAGTCTATTTGGAAGAAGTGGCCTACCCACCCCGAAGCGATGTCACAAGTGCTCCCCCCCACTCCGCCCCGGGACACCCCGAGATGCCAGAGGGCAGCACAGACCCAGAAGGGGTCACTTGGAGAGAGGACGGGGAAGGCCCTCATGAACTGCGGGGAGCAGGGCAGGCGACACTGCTTGGCAAACACGTGGGGCGAACTTCAGATCAGAGACTGTTCCCTGGGCTTGTGGGCTGGGCCGCACCTCGCCCTCCTCTGCAAACCCCTGCCCCGCACCCAGTGGGCCTGCTTCAGCGGACACTAATGCCGGGCCAGCGCCCTGCCCGCCCAGCGCCTCTGGCCTCTAAGGGGGCATTCACATCCACGTGGGTCCGCTGCTCTCCGGGGAGACAGGCAGCTCGGGGCTCACAGAGCGGAAGCCCCGAGGGAACGTGCCCCAAATCCCGGCGGTGACAGAACTGGGGCTGCCTGCCATCTCCTCTCTCCTCCCAGTCCCCCCCTCCCCTCCCCCCTGCCCTTCAGCTCTGCATAGTGAAAGCTGGCTCCAGGTGAAACTTGTTCCCACCTGAGACCCGAGCTGCTGATGGCAGGGTTGTTAGCTTAGCGGCATCTGGAAGGTCAAAGGTCAAAGGTAGCAGCATTAAAAGCACATTTCTCTTCAGGGGATTTGTTCCGAAGTCCCCTGTACAAATGCCTTGGAGCATCCTGACAGACTAGAAGTCGGGGGTGGGGGGGGTGGGGGGGAGGTCTTGCAAAGCTCACCACCTCTTTGACCATTTTTTCTAAGATGTGAGTGGATCACTGTCCCCCACACACAGTCAGCCAGCGGAGGGGACAGACCTGCCTACGTGGACCGGGAGCCTCTGCAGAGCGGAATGTTAATCCAATAAAATGCACAGCACACAGCGGTGTGTGTAATCGCTATTGTACTACATGGCAATTAGGCATAAATGGAAGCCGTTCCCATAAATGCCTATAATTAGATTTGGAGTTCCTCCATGGTGGAGGGAATGGACAGAGAATCTGGAAAATGCCATTGCATGTTTACGATCGTGCAGCTTTTTTTCTTAAAGAAGAAGTAGCCTCGGCGAGCTGCTCAATGCCCACGTGGCGACCGAGGCCTTCTTCTAACGCCACTTCTTCAAAATAGACTCGCCTAGGCCATGGTATTTTGTGGAAGAGCCACTCTCAAGGGGCCAAAGAGCCACATGTGGCTCTCGAGCCTTGGTTTGCCGACCACAACCTTAAGGGATGTTTACTGAGCACCTGCCCTGTGCCAGCACAGGCTCGGCTGGAGGTCAGAGCTCAGCAGGCCACGTCCTGCTCCCATGCAGCTCCCATCCTGGAGGAGAAACGCGCCATGGAAAATAGGTGGCATGCCATGGCCATGTGAAAGGGCAGGGCAGGGCATGCACGCTGTGAGCACATGGGGCACAGGCTGAGAGGCTACACAAAGAAGGGTGACAGAGACGGGTCTCTGAGGAGACTATGCCCGTGTTTTCAGCGCTGGAAGGAAAGAGAGGCCTTCTGACCCAGGAGCCTGAGACCAGGAGGCTGCCCAGGAGATGGTAAGAGCCACTGGGGAGGTGGGGGGAGGGGGGGGGGAGCTGAGCAGCAGCTATACTGGGGGGGGGGGGGGGGGGGCTCTGGACTCCGGGAAAGGGGTTTAGTTTAGAGGACCCTCTGTAGGCACCAGGGCGTGGGGCCCATGCCCGGCCCCAGAGCTGGTTCCCCCTCATGAGGCCCAAGTGCTCAGATCTTGGAACTGCCTCTCCTGTGGGATCCTTGCGAGCGCCCAGCTGCTCCGGGCCCTCCCTCCTCTGGCCTCCACCTGTTCCCCACCGGACTTCGTGGCCAGCTGGAGGGTGCGGGGATGAGTGCACACAGCCTCGGTGCCAACGTCTCAGCTTCTGCACCACTGGCTCCTGGGCAAGGACCTCCAGCAGCTGCCCCCCGTCCCCAGGGAGCCACACAGTTGTCGTTTCTGGCTTGCAGCGAAGGGAGCTGGTGGAGGGTTGCCAGGCCTCGGATTCGGGCTTACCTAGCCCTCTGGCTTCCTAGGAAAAGACTCAGTAGACGCCGGAACTGACTTTGAGGAGGTTTGAGTTCAGAATCAGAGAACCCTGCCACTCATCTGCACCCCAGATGCTTGGGGTCCTTTCTAGGCTATTCGGGGCCTTCCAGAGTCAGGGATCAAAGGCTGAACCCCACGGAGGCTGGGGGGTGGGCATCATACATATTGGTGAACTCCAGCCTCACCAAATCATTTCCTTCATGTGGAGGGAGGATGACGTTTGAAAGCACAGGGCGGGGAAGTTGAAGGGAAGAGACCATTGCCAATATGTGTGAGGAATGTGCTTGGTGGGTCCCATAAATCACATAACTAATTCCCACCAGTGATGTGGGCATGACTGTTTCCATTTTATAAAAGAAGGCATTACTGCCCAGAGAATCTAGATCACTTGTCCAAGGAGGCCGGGGGTTCTAGACTGGTCTGCCTGCATGATTCTGGGAGGGAAAAGAAGAGGGTGGGATTGCTGGGGACAAACGTCTCCATCTTGGCTGTGTGGCATGAAGGCAGGTTGTCCAAGGAGCTCGGGAGAACCAGCGTCCTGCTCACAGTCCAGCTGGGCACGGGTGCCACTGTAAGGTGACCAGATCGTCCCACTTTTGGCGCGACAGTCCAGATTTCTAACAATTTTTCCCGTGTCCCGTGGCGTTTTAAAAAAATCCCAATTTTTTGGAAGAATCTTTCCAATCTTTCCAAAAATCGTAAGTTTTTTTTAAAAACACCGAGGGACATGGGAAAAATTGTTAGAAATCTGGACTGTCCTGCCAAAAGCGGGACGATCTGTCACCTTACACTAAGGACACCTGGCATTAAGCACAAAACAGTCAAGAAGTAATTGGAGGACCAGAGGATTTGTCTTACAAATTATGCCATCCAATCCCCATTTCACTGAGAGGGAAACCAAGGCCAAGAGGATGGCAGCAACTTGCCAGGTTTGTGAAGGCGCTGGCTCCGGAGCCTGGGCCTGCCTTGGCATGGGAGCGTGTCACTGCCTCCTCGATGGGCAAACCGCTCCGTTGTACAAACATGTGCAGCGCCTCTTGCTGCTGCCAGTAAAGCTGCTGGCAGGTGCTAGCGTGGCTCGGTGGGGGGCGGGGGGGAGGAAGGGGAGAAGGAGAGGAGGCGGGGGCGCCTGTGGGAGAGGTGGCTGGATCTCGGGTGCCTGGCAAGGTCAGGAGAGAGGGAGGAACAGGAGCAAGGAACGTCGTCTATGCTTTTACCTCAGCTTCAGTCCCAGTCATGGCATTTACAACAAATAAATGCTCTCCGGGAACTTTGCTCCTTTGAAAAGTATTTAGCATTAACAACATAATTTTAAAAATATATTTTATTGATTTTTTACAGAGAGGAAGGGAGAGAGATAGAGTTAGAAACATTGTTGGAAGAGAAGCATTGATCAGCTGCCTCCTGCACACCTCCCACTGGGGATGTGCCTGCAACCAAGGTATGCCCCTGACCGGAATCAAACCCAGGACCTTTCAGTCTGCAGGCTGACACTCTATCCACTGAGCCAAACCAGTTTTGGCAACAACATAATTTCAATATCCAATCAAGGTCAATACAAAGAGCTTTTGTCTATGCTTGTGATATCTCTGAGGCCTGATGACTCTGTCGGGTATTCAGAGGCAGTCGTGGGCTGTGCACTGAGACCAAAACATGACGCATGTCCCTAAGTCTGGTTCTCACAGGAGTGACGTAGAATTGTGGAGCAGGAGGCGTGGTTCTCCTGGCTGCCAGTTGTCTCGGGTTGTTCCTCTCTACTCCTGGGGACATTTCTCAGAACAGGACATAAAACTCACTCATTCTAACGTGTAAATAGCTAACGATGCTCAAAGTAATATTTCTCCCAGGAGTATTCTTGTTTTAACACTTTAAGTCAGACAACTGAGCTTTGTTAGAGAAGCAGCATGCTTCATTTAATGGTGGAAGAGAGCCTTCTAAGGGTAAGCAGAACATTCTTAGTGCTTCTGAAGTCACGCTATGCTTATGGCTCCTTCGGTCTTCCAACTAGAAGAGTCATTTCTCCCTCCAGAAATAATAACTACCCATTCATTAACGTAAAATCAAATGTCTAGACTTTACTTAATGCTACGAGTAGGTACAAAGAGTGGGTTAAATTTTATTGAATGTTTACTGAGCATGAGGGGTTACAAGAAACATTTTGGATGTAAAATGAACTTCAACCTCCCAACTCCCTGTAAGGTATTTTTATGATCATCTCGATTTTATAGAAGAATTCAAGTTTATAGAGGTCTAGTCTAGTAAGTTGTCAAGGAAACTTTTAATGTTCCCATTTCACAGCTGAGAAAACTGAGCCTTAAAGAGAAACTGAAGCTCTTAACTATTCTTTGCTCCCTTCCCCCTGTGTTCTGTAACTCTAGTTAACACAGAGAAAAGTATTTACTTCTTTTTCTTTTATTTTGTTTTCAGTTCTGCTCCTAATGTGATGTTTAGTAGCAGGCTAAGCTATTATGTTTGAAGTGAATATAAATAAGTCAAATTTGGGCCATGTTCCAAAACCAAATTGATAAGGACAGTTCATTTGTGGACATATGTGATTACATTGTTTCTTAAGTGGACATGGAAACCATGATGATTATGATCCTTTGAAAAATTCATGGTTGAAACAGATCCAACTTAATTATGAGATATGCTTTTTGAGGTTGTATATACAAATCATCAAGTAAAAGAAAGAACAGAAGGTCACAGAATTCACATCTGGGCAAGCATATGGATCAGTGTGTAAGAGTGCACACACACACACACACACACTTCCATACATCTGGCTTGAAAGAATCAGGAACTTCGACCTTTAAAGACAAACCATCTTTACTTGTGTGCTGTCTGGAGAAACAGCGTGGGATGCTATGGAAACAGAACTTTTAAGCATGGCTGTGGGATAGTTCAATTAAACGCTAAATGAATAGCAGTGTCCAAACCCGGTGTGGCTCATTAAAACCCAGGGTCTGAATCTCCCTCTATCCCCTGTGTCTTCTCTCTGTATCAAAACACAAGAAAAAGGACCCTGGAAGTACTCTGAAGCAGGGCAAGCATCAGCTAAGTACATTCAGATGTTGTCAAGCTGAGCGCTAGACCCAACGACATTCCAAGGGTTCAGAGCCTACAGGAGGTGAGGCTAGAGTGAAAATGACCAAGTCCTAAGCAAGACTAAGTCATATCTTTTGCTTACTGACAATTACAGAAGTCTCAAACTTCCTTCCAAAGTGAAGCTAACTTTAGCCCCCTGCTTGGAATGCAGCCTCTGGAATTCCTCTGCCTATATTTGAATCTTGATGTCACCAGTTAGTAGCTGACTGCGTGGCTTGTTTAAGTATCAAATCCCTCATCTGTGAAATGGAGCAAATCATGATATCTACCACATAGGGTGGTGTAAGGATTGGATTATATTGAACCTGCACAGTGCCTGATTCACAGTAAGCTTTCAATGAATGTTAGCTGTGATCACTATTTTGAAAAATATATATTTTATTGATTTTTTACAGAGAGGAAGGGAGAGGGATAGAGAATTAGAAACATCGATGAGAGAGAAACATTGATCAGCTGCCTCCTACACACCCCCTACTGAGGATGCGTCCGCTACCAAGGAACATGCCCTTGACCGGAATCAAAACTTAGACCCTTCAGTCCTCAGGCCAACACACTATCCACTGAGCCAAACCAATTAGGGCAGCTGTGATCACTATTAATCAATATCTGGGGAAAAGAGAAGGCTTCTATACTGGCCCAAGGTAAATCCATGTTAGACAAGAGCATAATAAGCTGATCTTCATTGAGAGTAAGTTTAGCTTACTATCAATAGAGTGAATGAAAAATCCTTTAGATGGCTAGAAAGGAAAACTCAGAACTCAAAAACATTCCTTAGAACAATCTAGAAAGTATGCGTTGTTTTTAATTAATATCCCTAACATATCCATGTGGTGTTATCCTGGCCAACATGAAAGCATCCACGCTCTAATGAAATAATGGAAAGGGCATGTCAAACACAGGGGACAGAGAATCCTAACTCAACTTTCACACTTGGGAACAGTTGCTTAAACTATGGAAAAACCTGGCAATACCACATTGGCCTCATTTATTCATTTGAGAACCAAATAATAAATCACAGAAAAGTCACCTGTGTGTGCCAGTTTTATTGCTTTTACATCCCTAAATTACTATTTGCCTGGTGTTGTATTTGGATTAAAAAATGATACCCGCCCCCCCCCCCAAAAAAAAAAAAAAAAAAACCAACAAAAAACAAATTTGGGTTCTAACTCCAAAGTAAAGCATAAGACCATTATCTCAGTAATTCAAATTAGTCCTTTAAATTCTGGCTTGTTCCCCCCCACACACACATACTTTTTAAAGGGAAGCCTTTCGTAGTTGACAGAAGAATAAGAAGTATGGAAGAAGAAGCTGAATGGCATTCACCATCACAGAAGGAGAACTGTATGAACCCCATTATGCCAGTCCTTAGTCTACACAGCAGAGGAGGCTTGGGAAGCACTGTCCGCGAAGCCCTTGCTACTCAGAGCTTAGATAATGGACCATATGCATCCGAATCACTTGGGGGCGTGCCAGAAATGCAGACTTTCAGGTTGTGCCCCAGACCTTCAGAATCAGACCCTGTATTTTAACTTCTCCCCAAAGGATCTGCTTGCATGCTGAAGTCTGAGAAGCCCTCTCTGAGGCACTCTCCCCACTAGAGGCTGAGAAGTGCCTCCAAACTGCTTGTTCAGCTTGCTGTGATCCTTCGTTGGCAAAACCAGCCTCAGAGCCCTGCCCGTGACTGACAGCTCTGAGGACAAGGGTACAGGAAGTCCCATATCACTATGCATAGATGTTCCTCCTTACCCATTAAAAAGGTTCAAAAGATACTGAGCTACAGATACTCTACATAATGACCTTCCCAATTTCTTGGCACCAATCATCTTTTAAGAGACTCCTGTGCCTTGCACATATTAAATTAAACCTCCTCTTTTCACAAACTGTCACTTCTTGGCTGCTGACTTTCAAGCCATGTCCCACAAATGAGGCTATTGAAGAAAATATATCAGGAGGAGCATAGACAAACTATAGACAGGCACTTAAGGAAATGAGAAGATGAAAGCACCTTCGAGAAACAGGCTGTTATTAACTGAGGTATCGTTTCTGAGTTCATTGAAATTCTGGTTTTCGTATGTTCTGACAGTGTAAGGAGGAGAGCAAAACAAGATATGCTTTGAGACCACACACACAGACACACACACACACACACAGCTGTTGCCTTAACTGTAGGGTCATTCCTACCGTAGTTTCATTTGCCATGTCTTCCGGGTGTTTTTGGAGGATGCATTAAGAGTTCTACCCAGTGTATAAATTAAACTTAAAGCTTCACAAAGCAAGTTTGAGCCAAATTGCCCTCCCCTGCTTATTGGAGGCGGTTACTAAAGAACCCATGGAAATGACACTTCCTCAGCCAGGCTCTCATAAATCAGGTGTTTCCACACTTTGTGAAGTGACAATAGAAAGCCAATTGGAAAGCATAATAGCAAAAGACACTGCTCCCAAACTGTCGTCAGGCTTTGGAGTGAGGAAAATGTTTGACAGGAGAGATTGTGTGTGAACGTTATTCATTGC
This sequence comes from Pipistrellus hanaki, assembly GCF_964339955.1. Classification (NCBI taxonomy): domain Eukaryota; kingdom Metazoa; phylum Chordata; class Mammalia; order Chiroptera; family Vespertilionidae; genus Pipistrellus; species Pipistrellus hanaki. The sequence goes on along the minus strand of NC_140510.1, from coordinate 72,896,421 downwards.
ACCAAGAGCCATTCAAAGGCACCTTCGAAGCAGAGATTAATGAAAGAGAATTCTCAGGAAGTAATATAATACCGAACTTCCTCCTCTCGTCCACCTCCTCCTTTGGGGGGATCCAGATTTAGCTAGGGACAAGATTTATGATTCTAAAGGTGTGATGAAAGGCAAGTCATAGTTTACAGTGCTATTCCAGTGTAAGGTTCTCACCTCCGGACATGTTGTTTGACATTTCTGAACCCAATTTTAATATCCCTTTAGCGTTTGGAGGCCAAGGAACAGCATTGATGAGTGAGAAGCCAGCTATCCAATGTCACAGCTGCATAGGAAACCAACACCCAACTTTAATGGCCCCTTTGATACCCTGGTGGTACCATTTTCAATCTATCAAATTGTCAGACCCACCCTCTCATTAATATTCTCTGTCCATCGGAATGGACCATGGACTCTTTGAAGAGTCACACGGAGTCATTGCTTAAGAAAAACTCATGAGGAAAAAGATGGATTCCCTTTGATGGTGTATATTAACAAACCACTTAGATTTTCCTCTGAAATGTAGAACATAAAAAAAAAAAAATCTAAATTCTGTGGTTGAAGCACCATGTCCCTAGGTATTCTAGAGACCCACCTCATTAAAAAATTGATGACCTGAAAATGGAAGGCTCCAAATTTTCATAACTGAATGCCACCCAACTGTCTGCTAGCTATATAGTGTGGGCCACTTTCGAATCAATAGGGAAAACCGTCATCTCTTCAGTCACTTTTCAGAATTTAACCATATATTTGCTGTTATCTCACCTCCAATAGCATGCCATTGGGAGTATATATATTCACTACTTATTCTTTCAGGTGTGTGGTCCCCAACATTTTTAAGATTAGGACTCTTTTTTTTTTATTAGTTCACAGTTATTCTAAAGAGATTTCCTATATACCTACTTGTTCCCACACATGAATAGCCTCCCTCTTATCAACACCCCATCCAGAGTCGTTCATTTGTTATAATTGATGAACCTGTATTGATGCACCATTATCAGTCCATAGTTTACCATAGGACTTACTCTTGATGTCTACGGGTTTGAAAAGATTTATAATGATGTATATACACCACCATGGCATCATACAGATAGGACTTTTTTAAAAGAATTTAAAAAATATTTTTTAAAAATATTTTTAAGCACAGAAAATTTGCAGAATAAAAAAAAATGAACTATGCAGCAGATCCTCCAATAACGTGGTTTTGTTATGATGCTGATGAAATGCTGTGGGAACTTAGGTCTCGTTTATATCACTCAGCCTAAGGTAAAAGTTGGATTTGTTACATGTCATTTTGCTGCAGCTCCAAGAACCTACTGATGACATTAAGTGAAGACTTACTGTACTTGTTACTCAAATTCATTTATTATGAATATTTTTATCTCATTTACTCTATCATTTGTTCTCTTTTGCTTTCTCAATATAATATTTTGTGAACCATTAAATATAAATTATGTACAGCATGACCCTTCATTCTTAAATATTTAGTGTGTGTTTTCTAAGAATAGTGGAGATTCTCTTACATTACCACAATACAATGATCAACTTCAGAATATTTAACATAAATGCAATACTTTTGTCTAATCTATATCCATATTCGAGTTTTGTCTATACCCATACTTAATTGACCCAATAATGTTTTTTTTTAGCTCATTTCCCCCTTCCAATATAGGGTCCTGGTTAGCGTAAGGAATTATATTTAGTTGTTATATCTTTTAGCCTTCTTTACTTTTGGAAATTGTACAGCCTTTATTTGTATTTTATGACATTAACACTTCTGAAGAATAGAGTCCCTAATCCATTTTTCATAGAATGCTCCCTTTCTTTTAGTTTGTCTAATTGGACTCAGGTTATGCATTCTTGGCTGGACAGGAATACTATATCCATGATATTGTGCTGGAATTTCTTTCTTAAAGTGGAAAAACAATTTGCTGACTCCACATGATCTACATTTTCATTTTATTCATTTGAGACATAGACAGCGCTTAGTGCGCATATAGGTTTGTGAACACTTTGAAATTTCCACATGTTAGAGGCCCATTGAGTGTTGAACCTTCTGTATTTTATCTTATTATTATTTCAAAAAATCAGAAAGTGATATATTCGGATCATCTTATCTTAGTTCCTCATGTTGTCTTTTTAAAGGATCCATGCAGGAAATGTTCTTCTGCAGAATGCCTCTGCAGACTTTGCAAAACTCTAATTGACAACTTTTCCTACCATGCTCCTCAAAACCCTTAATAGGATCCAGTAATACGTATTTCTAGTCTAAAACTTACCTCTATAAAATAACGATTTCTTTGTGTTGAATAATTAGGAGGTGAAGATTTCAATGACATTTTCTACTATTCCCTTTGGCTTTCAGAAAGTTCAGGGCTAAGTTTAGTGCTTAATTATTTTAATTCGATGAGAATATATGTAATGTTTTTTAAAAATTGTTTCTGAATTTTAATACTTTAATATTAAAATGTAGGGATAGGCCAGTCTCATGAGACTTGCCGCATGGAGAGGAGGGTGGGCTGGCTTCTGTCTCACTGGCGCCTCCATCTGGCACCTCTGTGTAGGGCACACCCCCTCACAACCCTGGCTCCACTTCCCACTTCACCTCTGGGGCTACTTCCCATCGTGCATCCCTTCAGGTGTGGGGCAGGCCTTGTACTCGGTCTGCCCAAAGCACCCACTGGCCCCCTGTCTATCACAGGGTCAGAGATGTGGACTTAGGCTCTGCCCTCAGGAGGCCTGATGTTCTCCTTCTGATGCCACTCACCTCCTAGCCGGTGAGTGACACGTTGTTGCCTTTACACAGTCAGGCCAGGGGCTCCTGGGTCACGGTCCCCACCTGACTCCCCTTTGGTTGCCTTCTAGTCCCTTTGTCAATTCACACAAACATACATCTGTGGACTGTGCATACTGCTTTTAACTGACCTTTCCTGGACTTGAGATGGTGTTGATTACAGCAGCCAGAACAACAGGAGTCTAGGCAAGATTTTACTGAGGACTTGACTTGCGTTTTGTTTTTGCTTCTAAGAGATTCAGCAAGAACGAGTGCCATTGGGGTTTTATATACTTTCTTTTCCTCATCTCTTTCCTGGAAGGGGTCAAGGCTTTTGTACTGCTTGCCTCAGGGGTATTTGGAGAGCGGAAAATAGCCAGTGCTGCAAACAATCTCTCTTTCTGGCTTTCCTGAAAGTCTTGAGAATTCTAAGTGAGAATGTCCCCCCACAGGGAAGCGAATGAAGAGGAGTAGGTCGAAAAATGTCAGAGAGAGGATCAACAATTTGTCAAGCCAGGAAGTGCCCACATCTCTCTTACAATTCCCAGGGGAAGGCTGCAAATTCTTCAAGGGGGAGGTTCTCTGGGCTAGGGAGACTGGACTCCAGGCACTGGAGCCCCAGGATCTGTAGAATGTTGCACCCAAACATGGCACGGGAGGAACAAAGCCTTTGGACTGATTCTCTAGAAATTGTGCTATTAAAACCATCATGCAGTGAAATTCGCTTTTTCTTTCGTGGTACAGATTTATTAATTCCAGCACAGGTATAGATGCATGTCATCAGAATATAGAGCAGTTGCACCACCCCAAAACTTCACTGTGTTTCTCCCCCCTCCCCCTCCCAGGCCCTGGAAACCATGGAGTTGTTCCCCATTGCCTAGTTTTGTCTTTCTGACATTGCCAAATAAGAGGAATTATACAGTCTGCATCCTTCTGAGACTGGCTTCTCTCACTCAGCACAGTCTCTTTGGGATTCATCCTTGCTTTGGTGTGTATCAGTGGTTTATTTCATTGTGCTGCTGAGCAGTATTCCATAAGATTGATGGACCACAGTCTGTTAATACTTTCAAAACGTTGGAGAACATTTGGGTTGTGTTCAGCTTCTGGCTACCACACATAAAGAAGCTATGAACATTCATGTACAGATTTTTTTTTATTGAAACATACGATTTCCTCTCTCCAAGGTAACTTACCCAGGAGTGGGATTTCTGGGTCCTATGGTGAGACTATGCTTAACCTTATAAGAAACAGCTGCACTGTTTCCCAGAGTAACGGTACCACGTAACATTTCCACAAACACTGCATGAGGCCCAGTGGTTCTGCATCTTCATCAGCATCAGGGGGTGTCAGCACTTTTCCTTATGGCCATTGTAACAGGTATGTGGTGCATGTCTTAGTGGTTTTAATTTGCGTTCCCCTAAAAAAGCCCCAGGATTGAAGGGCTCCCGTGGCCCCTGACAGTGTCCTTATCCACAGGACTAGTAAGGAGCAGAGATGGGACGACTCCCCAGATATTTTGCTGTAATGACCCTGGGGCTGAGGAGTGAGGAAAAGCCCATGAATAACCAAGAATGAAATTCTCTATGAGTTAGCAGATGGGATTGCTGAGTCAGAGTTGAGTCAGTAGATGGGATTGCTGAGTCAGAGTTGAGTCAGTAAATGGGATTGCTGAATCAGAGTTGACATGACTTAACTACAGTGACAGTTTTCGTGAGCAGGTCCTTGGCTCTCACCCGGGACCTCTGCTGTCCTCCCTCCTCTGCCATAGACACCGCCCCTGGCTGTTATCACTGGATCCTGCCTCTCCCCCGGGGCCTGAGCCAGACAGTGCTCTCCCTCATGTTCTAGTAACAGAAATGCCCCAGCCACTCTGCTGACCCCTAGGAAAAGGCGAGTGTAAACCTCTTGGTTTTTCCCTTTCCATGGCCTCTGAGTTTAGTGAAGGGGTTCAGAACAGATGTGCCACTTGGGTATATGAATTATTTTGAGTTGGAGGCGATGAAGACCGCATGGCTCATGAGACACATTTACCTCTCCCTTAAAAAATGTAAATTAGGTGTCTTGCCCATAATAAGAGTTTATCACCAGAGATAACTTTTTGTGGGCCAGCTATAGGGCAGGGCAAACTTCTCATTACGAAACATCTGCTCTTCCCATCCTCCTACGAAGGCCCTTCCTCCCCTCTGAAGTCTCAAGACGCGGCACCTCACCCTTAGCTCAGCATGTCTTATCTACCCTGTTTTCCCTTTCTGTCTCCGAGCCTCTTGCGTATGCTGGATCTCTGACTCTCTTGTGCAGGTGGGGTTCCTGTACATCTGTTTGTAATGAAATTTGCTCACTTCCCCTTGCTAATGTAACCTAGCTCAGGTAGACCTCACTATTGGACCAGCCAAAGAACCTGCCCGGGGAAAGGGGGCCCCCCTCTCCCACATGCACATCAGACTTGGGGGGAGGGCGTCCTCCATTGGGGCTTGTGCTCTGCTCTCTCTCTACCAATGTCTCAGCCGAATTCGCTACCACATTTGCCTTCCTTGGGCCTCTGGGAAAATGAGTGCCGAGTGCTGATGTCTCCACGCGGACACTTGTATGCTCTTCAGAGTGAGCCCGAATGGGTCCGGTGGGCCTGTGGCTCTCAGTCCCCGGGTCCATCAAAAGCTGGTGGCTTTTGCCGAAGCTGGTTTGGCTCAGTGGTAAAGTGTCGATCTGCGGACTGAAGGGTCCCAAGTTCGATTCTGGTCAAGGGCATGTACATTTGTTGCGGGCACATCCCCAGTAGGGGTTGTGCAAGAGGCAGCTGGTCCATGTTTCTCTCTCATCAACGTTTCTAGCTCTCTTTCTCTCTGTTAAAAATCAATAAAATATATTTAAAAAAAAAAAAAAAAGCTGGTGGCTTTTATTTATTTTTTTAATAGGTTTCTATTGATTTTTAGAGAGAGGCAGGGAGAGGCATACAGAAATGGAAACGTCGATGAAAGAGAGGAACGTCGTCACCCATACTCTGCTTCCTGTATGCCCCACGATAGGGGGTCAAGCTTACAGCCCTGGCTGACGCCCTGACAGGGAATCGAACCAGAGACCTCTTGGTTCCGGGTTATACTCTGCCGCTGAGCTGCATTGGCCGAGCAAAGCCTGTGGCTTTGACAAGGGAGTTCACTGACCCTGTGTTCTCTCCCCCACTTTTTAACCGGCTCTTCCCTGTCCCTGGGCAGTCTTCCCCGGCAGGGTGGCACGGACACTGCATCTTTAAGAGAAGGCGACAGGGTGTTCACTGCAAACCGTCTAATAAGTTGCACGCCCTCTGAAAGGTCACGGGTTTCTGAGTATGAGAAGCACAGCACAGCAGAGGCCTCCTGCATGAGCAAAGCTTCTCATCGCATCCAGAGTCATTTAAACGGCTGAGAACTCATCTCTATGATGAAGGCGGCGCCTTTTCATGTATGTTAAACCCGAGGAAGGGCTCACGTGCTCTCTGGCATTTGCCTTGCAGAGCGCTGTGGGGTAATGGGCCATGCCAGGCCTGGAGCTGCTAGGGAGGAACGGTGCGGCGCAAATGTAAATTATTGCCATTAGAAGGGTGATCTGGGGAGCGAGGAGAGAGAGGGCCGTCGGGGGCTGGGTGGGGAGGAATTAAATGCTAAAGATAAAGTCACTGAAATCTATAAGGGAAATATACAACTGGGCCCGTGAAGTTCCATACTCCAATTAAGTTAAATGACCACATAATGCTACATTCTAAGCCTGCGTGCATAAATTAACATAAAAACAAAACGACACAAAACTGCCTGTCTCAGCAGGAAGTTGAGGGGCCATTCATCATTAGCCTCTCTAAGCCCCTCCATTGTTATTCTTCCCTGAACTTGACCAGCACAAGGTGCTCAGCAGTTCTTCGCAGGTAAAGACACTTCCCCTAAGCTGAGGCTCTCCTCTAGCCATGGCCCAGACGCCCCTCACGTGTGCCTGATGGAGCGGGAGCTGGAGCTGGAGAGTGGCGGGCCTTCCAGCCTCTTCCCTGGAGAAGCTACACATCCCCAGGCCTCAGGGCATTTCAGGAGCAGAGAACACCAGGACTCCAAGGACAAGCCATCTGGTATAGAGGCGAGTCCTGGCCGGTGCCTGCCTGGCCACCCGTTCCCAAGGCCTGATGAGAGAGAGGCTCAGCCCTTCGGTCCTGGTGCCAAGCTGGTGCAGGAACTGGGTCTGCTTTGTCTGCGAACTCCTCGAAGGGGCTCTGAAACCAGGGCCTCGGACAGTCCCCGGAGGCCTGTGACAGGTGATGTGTTTCAGACTTCGGGCTGTGGCTGTGCTGTGCTGTGCTGTGTGGAGCTGAGCCCTTCACAGACAGCCTCCTAAAGGGAAGCCAACTCTCCTTGGGGCAGCTATCACTGTGGGAAGCAAACAGTACACGAATGAGCCCTTTGTTGGAAGTCTGGGTGGTCATCGCAGACAAAGGGAACACGTTGATTTTCCGACCAGCATGTAGCTCCGTGGCAGGAGTAGCAACTGGAGTCAATGTTGGGACCTTGCCGGAGTCCAGCTGTGGCCCAGCCTGTCTCGTGAGCCCAGGATTGACTCCAGCAACGCCTATTCCCCTGAGGCCCAGCTGGAGATGATGCCTCCTCAAGAGGAGGGAGCCAGGCTGTAGATCTGGTGTGCAGAGCCTTGCCCAGAGGCAGGCTGATTGCGACACGGCCTGGTGCTGTCTCTCCTCCGCCCTGTGCCCATCCCCAGAGCCGCAGGCCTGTGCCCATTACATTGGTTCCAGGCGGTATTGTTCGGGAGCCCTGTAGCGGATTTTATACCAAACGGAGAGAAATGCCCTGATAAGGTTTTGCTGTCCACTCCCATGCTTGGTCCCTTCAGGCTCCGGCACATCACCTGGGGGCAGGGGAGGAGCTCCTGGACCCAGGTTCTTTCCATGCGTGTCTGAGACTAACCTGCAGACTCACAGACAAGCTCAAGAAGCATATGTCAGGAGACCAGGGAGCTATGTGAACATCCAGCAAATAGGATGATTTTGTATCTGTAGACTGGTGGGGGCACAAGGAATCTAGAGTTGAATCTTACCTACAAATTCTTTCAGTAAATAATTACTGAGTACCTGCTAGGCCTGCCACTGTACTAGCTCCTGAAGTTACAGATAAGAAAGTGCTATAAATAACTAACTCCAGGAGGAGAAAGAGGAGGAAGAGGAGGAGGTTAACTGCCCTTTGCTGTGTAATACTGTGGCACTGTGTTGGGTATTTAATACATATTATGATTAGTCTTCGATAAAGGTAGTGCTTGCCAAGTCATTATAAAGATAAGGAAAATCGAGCAGACAGATCGTAGGGCTAGTAAATGTCAGAGATAGAATTGCTGAGAATTGGAGAGCAGGATTCAGGTAGACGCTTCTATGTTCGATCAGATGGTAGATGTGAACAGAGTGTAAGATTTTGCACATAAATGTGTTCCATATAGTTTTCCCTTATTATTTTTTCAAACAGAAAGGAAGCAGAATCATACAAAGTATCAGACTATTGAGCTTTTCTTAGTAGCCGGAACTAGCAATTCTTACCGAGTGTTGGTGGCTGAGAGATGCCTGGGACTTTACCTTGACTCTCTGAGAGGGCCCTGGGCCTGTTGCCCTCAGATCCATTCTTTGGGGTGGGCTGTGTGTGTGTGTGTGTGTGTGTGAAAGAGAGAGAGAATGTGTGTGTGAGTGTGTGTGGGGAGGGTGTGTGAGTGTGTGTGTGTAAATGGGTGTGTGAGGGTGTGTTTGTGTGAGTTTGTGTATATGAGTGTGTGTGGGGAGGGTGTGAGTGTGTGTATGTGTGTGAATATGTGTGTGAATGTTTGTGTGTATGAGTGTGTGTGTGGGGAGGGTGTGAGTGTGTATGTATGTGTATGTGAGTGTGTGTGTATGTGTGTGTGTGAGTGTGTTTATGGGGGTGTATGTGTGACAATCCAGCCACAACCAGCACAGCCAACGTTGTATGTTCAATACACATTCACAAGATTTCATTTCACCAATAAGTGGTAAACATGTTTATCATTTTCAAGAATGCCTTTCTTCAAGCAAAAAATAAATAAATAAATAAATAAAAAGGGTAATTATTTATTCAAATAAAATCATCCTCCAAGTTGTGAAGTTTCCTGCATATGTTTATGTTTTTAAGATGATCAAGATTAATATGAAACACTTTTTAGAAAGAGTGCAGGAATAAGGAGAAGCTGAAACTTAAAGTGTTAGAAGTTCATTGGTGTTCACTCTGGGAGACATAATGTCTTTGACAAGATAATATAAGCCAATAGGAGAATGGCTAACTCATATACAACCTTTCAGAAATGCAGTTATTTTATTGCATGAGGCACATCTGTGTGTGCATACTAGACTGACTGGATCTTGTTAGGGGAAAAAGAAAATGTGCCTTTACCAATAGGCACTACTCTATTATTTCCCACAAAGATAAGATAAACGAAGTCGATGACCTTAAAGTAAGATGTGTAAATATTTCACTTAAAATTTGAGATTGTGAAGAAAATATGCCACCGCGCTAAATAAGCTGAAGCTCAGTAACGTCTAATCCTAAAAAAGAGACAAGACACGTCCTGGCACTAGCTTATTGCGGCAATGATAGACTGGGTATGAACTCTGCCTCCAAATTATTTGCTCTTCAAGAAAAATCCATCCCTCTAATGCTATTATTAGAATGCGCTAGACAAATACATGCAATTTCATGTAATTTTGTCTAGGCAAATCAGCCGAATTCTATGCTGTCATTTTCCCCAGGCAGGGCTGATGCCATTACCATATGACTGCAGCTAGCAAACAGTTCTGCAGGCATCTCCTGTCTTCACAGAATCTCTCCCCCACAGGCCAGCACTGTCCCAATGCATTCCAGAGGAGCAACATTCAAAGGAACGGCTCTGTACTACCGACACCCACTTCCTCCCCCTCCCAAAAATTCAGGCTTACAAGGGAAATGCAGGGCTTTCTGGCAAGAACTTAAAGATATCTGATTTAAGTGCTCAATTCCAGGATGTGGAACAGAGCAGAGCAGAGCACTCGGGCTATGAAAGACAGCCACGTGTTTTTATTGTACACCCCACTCTACCATGCTATTAATTCATGCTTGATTATGCACCAGGCCCCAAATTCCATTTCTCAGCACAATGGCAGCCCCCAACAAAAGCCCAGCGAGGGATCCATTCCTCTCCCCTCAACACATACCCTCAGCTCCTATTAATGATAATGTAACATTGTGATAGGGATAATATTCACAAATTCAAAGGACAACCGCTGCCACTTCCAGAGCTTTTCCATTTCCAAACATTAGTTTTATACAAAGTATGGTCATTTGGGCAAAAGGAAAAATTATTCTCTCTCTAACTCTCTGCCTACACAGACAAGGGAAAAAATGTATTATAATTATAATCTGAATAATATTAAGCTCAGCTTCTCTTATAGATACATTTGGGTTTTATATCTTTATAAAATGACACCATTGATTTACTTATCCTTCTTGTCTTCGCTGGGCTGCTCTAATGAAATATGGACTGAGTGGCTTGTCAACAGCAGACATTTAATCCTCACAGTTCTGGAGGCTGGAAGGCTGCCATCTGGCTACCAGCATGGTCCGGTTCCAGGGAGAGCCTCTTCCGGGATACAGAAAGCCAACTTCTTGTTATACCCTCAGGTGACAGAAAGAGGGCAGGTAAGCTCCCTGGCCTCTCCTTCTAAGGGTGAAAGCACAGTCACGAGGGCCCACCTCATTACCTAATTACCCATAAGGCCTCATCTTCAAATACCATCATCACATTGGAGATTAGATGGCAACATACAAAATGTAGAGGCACACACATATTTGGTGCATAACACTCCTCTAGAGAGCACAAGGCCCGATGGAGCCCACCACTCTACAGGATTCCTAGGCTCCATACAATCCATTTGCTACTGTAAGGTTAAAGAAGGCAGGGCCCATGTCTGTCTCAGTCACCATAGTAATGTGGTTGACCCTTTAAGAAGGCCCTGTGTCTGTATGCCCTCAGATCCATTCTTTGGTGTGTGTGTGTGTGTGTGTGTGTGTGTGTGTGTGTGTGTGCCTGCATATGTAAGAAGGGTATGAGGTGGGTCCAGATACCAGGTTGTGCCTCGATGGCACTGCCATGGGTGAAACTAAGAGGGGGAAGTGAAGGATGGAGAAAAGACAGACAAGAGAATAAAGCTAGGTGCTAAGTGGGACGTTGCCCTCTCTGATGGAGAGACAGCACCACAGCCTGCAAGCTGAGTCTTTATTATATAACCATATTCCATGAAGCAAAGTAAGGGCATGGTCAAGATGTTTACAACTTTCTCGCAGGTTTTGAACCTACTCAATTATATGCACCTGATCAAGCTTTGTTTACTAGCTGCACCTCCCGCAGCCTGTATCACTTAGCCACGTGGGACCACAGGTTTGGACCATAGGTTCAAGCTTACAAATGTAGCCTTTGGCTATAATTGTGCTGAGACTTGCACGTGGCTTTTGGACTTTGCCATGAGAGGATCTCATTAGTCCCAGGCTTGAACTTGCCCAAATGCTGGGGCCACTCTCCAAACCAGGGGGTTCTAGCCATCCTCTACCTGCCCAGAGCAACACCTGTGTCAGTGACTGACTCTCTTCCATGGCTCCAGCTCCACCAGACAGAGCCCCTGGGTTTAATGTAGAGGAAGGGATTCCAAGGTTTAGGGAGGCCACACTGTTGCTGTGAATTTATAATTTAAGATCTGCTCACCCACCTTGGGAGGATCCAAAAGACACACTTTCTACCAGGACTGTGGGAAATAAAAGCTCTGTGATTGCCCTTCTCTGTAGTCCAGACCAGACCTTGCAGTCACTGAATGGGGACACCTAGATGAATGGGAGTAATTGGATGCCAGCGTGGCAGGGGCCACGTGGCCTCATTTAGCTTCCAAGGGCCAGGTGGGACGCTGATTGTAATGGAAAGGGCGGCAATCAGAATATGCTGAGTCGCATAGACCTCTGTCATGGGCTAGTTGATTGTGATGTTCCTAGAACTGAAACAGATAAGAAACTAACTGAATTCTGAATTAATCTGTATAAGCAGGAAAGTTCTAGGAGACGGGAACAAAATTGAACTTGAATCATAAAATCTGAGTCAAAGCCCCTCGATGAACTCGCAGACTTGAGCCAGTTTATAAACTCAGGACCTGTGAGTAAAGAGGAGGCCGAATCCCCTTGAGGAAGACCCCCAGTCGCTACAAACATTTTGAGCAGGAATTTAAGATGGCCACAGCCACTTTGGGCTCCTCATGACTCTCATCAAAAGGCAAAGATGGGAGCTATAGTGTTGGCTGGAGTGACTGATTCTGACAGCAAGGGGAAATCAGACTGCTACTCCACGTGGAGATAAGGAAAAGTGTGTCTGGAATATAGGAGATTCTTAGAGTATCTCTAGTATTATTCAGCCCTGTGATTTAGGTTAATGGAAAACTACAACAACCCAATCCAGACAGAACTACTTATGGCCCACACCTTTTAGTGATGAAGGGTTGGGTCATACACACACACATCCCCTCACTCCCCAGGTAAAGATCCAAGACCGGCTGAGCTCTTGCTTTAGGCAAAGAGAATACAAAATGAATAGTGGAAATTTCAAATAGCAGATATGACCTCATGACCAGTTATAGAAAAATGATGGAATGATGACAGCAATTCATGTAATTGTCATGAATATTTTCTCCATATTGTTATGAATACATCTCTGTGTATACCTTTTTCTTTCTTTTTTCATTTCCTTATCATGCAACATAAGATGTGCTGATTTTATATCATATTTAAGCATTGCTAACTTTACATTATAGTATTTAAGCTATGGGCTATCAAGGAGAAGCATAAACATCACTCATGGTTTCTATCTGCAGGATAGTTGTTTCATGTCAGGTGACATTATTATCATCTGTATTTGGAGATTAAATATGGTTTAAGGAGATGTTTATGGTTGACAAAGGATAGATTTGTGGTGGTTAATTTATGAGTTCACTTGACTAGGCAAAGGGTGCCCAGATACCTGGCTAAACATTGCTTCTGGGTTTGCCTGTGACAGGTTTTCCAGAAGAGATTAGCATTTGAATAAAGTAGCTTGTCCTCCCCAAAGTGGGTGGGCCTCATCCAATCCACTGAAGATCTGAATAGAACAAAAAGGAGGAGGAAGGGAGCATGCTTCTTCTCTGCCTGGCTATTGAACTAGGACATTGGTCTCCTGCCCTAGGACTTACACCATCACCCCTCTCGCTCTCAGGCCTTCAGACTTGGACTACAACTTCCACCATCAGTTCTCCTAAAGATCTCAGGCCTTTGGCCTTGAGCTGGAACTAAGTCCTGTCTTAGGTCTCCAGCTTGCAGACAGCAGAGGGTGGGACTTCTCAGCCTCCATAACTTATGTATCTCCTATGGGTTCTGTTTCTCTGGAGAAATCCTGATTCAGAAATTCAGGAGTAATCTGAATCTTAGAAAGCCCTCCATGTGGCATAGGTGCAAGCTGAGTTTGAGAACTATGTCCTATAGGCCTCAGGGCCCTCACTCCCATGCTGAAGAGCTCTAAGCCCCAGACCTATTGGTGCACTTGCAGGAGGTCCCAATGTTCCTTAAATGAAACCACCCAGTTTCTTATCCATACCAATTAATAAGGCAAAGAAAATACTATACCATATTGATGAAACTTATTAAGTAAGAATTCTCCTTTACAAACTCCAATTAATTCTTCCCAACTATCAGCTGAACTTCAATTGAATAGCTTTTCATTTTGACCTGAAATTATCTTTTCAGACAGGCTAATTTAGCTATGTTGACGATATTTAGAATTTAGGATCCTTCACTTAGATTAAAGTATATTCCCACATCCTAAATTCATAATTAACAGTAGAAATTTTTAATGGGGTTGCATTCATGAATCTAACATGTTCATTGAGCTCCCTACTGGAGTCTTGGCCTTGAGTGTACAGTGGTGAATATGGCATTTTTTCAAGTTCCTGAGCTTGTTAGACTCTATCAGGTCACAAAGAATAAGAGATAGGTTCTTTTAGATAAAAATCAGGTTTGTTAAGTTACTCTGTGTTTATCATGAAGATGCAGAAAATTTTAGAAAACATGGAAAAATCAAAAGCCATGGAGAGCTGTCTCGTTGAGAAATTAAACAACGGTACCTCATCATTGAGAATCCTCTTCCCTAGATGTAGAAGTTGTCTGAAGATAATCAAATTAGCAGTTTTACAGGTTAAAAAAAATTGAGGGTGTCTTCCTAGATACTCATTATTTATGATTGATCTTGGCTAAGCTACTGGCCGGCAAACTCGTTAGTCAACAGAGCCAAATATCAACAGTAGAATGATTGAAATTTCTATTGAGAGCCAAATTTTTAAAACTTAAACTTCTTCTAACGCCACTTCTTCAAAATAGACTTGCCCAGGCCGTGGTATTTTGTGGAAGAGCCACACTCAAGGGGCCAAAGAGCCGCATGTGGCTCGAGAGTCACAGTTTGCCGACCACTGCTCTAGCCCAACCAGCTTTAGACAAGAAATCGGGGTCAAATAACATGTGCTTGGCAACTCAGGGAGGAATAGCTGTCTCGGAGCTCGGAGTGGGACAGGTACAGAACACTCTCAACGGCAAGCACTATCTCAGTCCAATGTCATCTGCTCTGAAAGCAGAAGGATTCCTCTGGTAATGTTTCATTTGGCTTTATCAAAAGCCTTGCCTGCCCTAGGGCAGCACACCTGTGCACGGATAGAGATTTAGGCAGTAGGAAGGCCGAGGAGGAAGGGTTACATGGGATGGGAGAGAAAAATGTTGGCATGTTGGGGGTTGGCTGGCCTGAATAGTTCCATTAGACAGGACTTTTCACACGCTACACACATCAAATTATTCCTCCTGCTTTCGCCATGCTGGTCCAGGCTTGCACCACCTTACAGATCAGCCTAAGGGCCTATCAACCCCGAAAATCCTATTATAGATCTCATGTCCACTGAAATAAAAGGACACAGAAAAGAACTTGCACTGTCCAGGAGGAAAGGTAATTCTCAAGTCCTCATTTTGACTGGATCACAGTATTTGCTCTAGGGGCAACAGGAAATCTCTTAGAGACCTAATAAGCAAGGGGGATTTTGATGAAGAATTTTCTGAGTCACAACAGTGGTATGCAGAAGCCCCACTCTGGCCTTTCTGGAGGCATTATTGAACAGCTGCTCTTTATTCCATAGCTCAACAATACTCTATCTGCCATGAATTTCATGGGGCTTTAGGCAAAATCCTACAGCTATTCGTAATCTGCGCGCTGGAAGTTACCATGACACGCTCACTCTCCCATTCAGGCACCACAGTTCCCGCTCTAGGGTTCTCTACTCTTGAAACACCAAAGCTCTGCTATTAGGTAAACAAGGAGCAGCTGCGGTAATCAGGCCGTAATTAAAACAAAGTCATAAAGCTAGCTACCATGCTCTGCCACCCTCATTTTGGTTTGCTGCGTAAAACTGCCTTATCTTGAGAGCATTCATTTAGCATAATCACTTCCTGTTTCTGAGATGAAATTTGCACTCAGAAAAGTTTATAGCAGTGCTCTCTCTCTCTTCCATTTACCAGGTGACATCACAGTCCGATGCTATTTCCAGAAAGAAGCATTCAATAAAGTGGAATGTTTCACATCGTCACGAAAATATCTTAAGGGCTTTCTTCATGGGCTGCCCATTAACATCCCTGAGTCTGTTCTTTACAACCCTGAAAACTAAAAGCTAAGTATAGAATTACTACAATTTTTGCCCCAGTGGTCAGAGTTTCCTGGTAAACAGAATGTGTGTGCTACTTTTCCAGTACCAAGGGGGCAGGGGGAGGGGGGGGGGGGTGCGGAATCTAAGTGCCTCCAGATCCAATTTCAGCAAATTCCAATTCTCACTCTCCAAAGTGAAAGAAAACATCTCTATTGATTTCTGACATAAACAACCGGATCAAAAGAGCTTGCTGTTTTTGTCTGAGATCCCACTCTCTCTTTATGCTATGCTTCCTTTGTTTTACTTGCCTTTGATTGATTTGTTATAGGATGAAATCACCCTTCCACCGTTTGTTCTGAACAAATTTTCCCCCTGTAGGATTTGTGGGCCATAAGGAAGTGTAATCATGTGATCAGATGATGTGTGGGTGAAGTCTGAATTGGCAATGACATTGTCCAGATGTTCTCATGAGTTCTTGGCACTGGCTGCTGACTTAGTGGCCAGAGCACTGGTTTTGGTTCATTGCTTCAATTTTTGATGGGCTGGATTCTGTGTTTGGTGATGATGCAGCTGGCAGCCTAGTCATCAATTGCAGGAAAAACTGTGGGAACCACACAGTAGAATTCTCCTATTTCACGGTGAATAAAGCTTTCAGAGAACTTTTTACAAGCCTGAGTTGTCTCCTAGGTATTTATTTGTACATTCCTTCATTCACTCATTCATTCTTTTTATAAATTAAGATGAAATTTGCACACTAACATTTTTACTCTTTTAAAGTATACAATCCAGTGATTTTTAGTTTATTCACAAAGTTGCACAACTATCAGCACTATCTAATTCCAGAATATTTAAATCACCCCAATAAGAAACCCACACCCATTGGCAGTCACTCCCCATTCCCCCACCTCCAAATTCCTGGCAATTGTTTATCTACATTCCATCTGTATGGACTTGCCTATTCCAGACTTTTCTTATAAATAGAATCATACAATATTTCTTTTGTGTATAGATTCTTTCAGTTAACCATAATGTTTTTAAGGCTCATCCTTGTTGTAGCGTGTATCAATACTTTATTCTTTTTTATTATTGAATAATATTTGATTATATGTTGATACCACATTTTCTTTATCCATTCATTAATTGATAGACATTTGGGTTGTTTCCTCTTTTGGAATATTCATGTGCAAATTTTATGTGAGTTGATGTTTTCAAATCTCTTGGGCATCAATCTAGGAGTGGAATTGTTGGTTATATGGTAACCCCCATCTAACACTCTGAGAAACTACAAAACTACTTTCCAAAATAGCTGTACCATTTTACATTTTTATCAGAAATGTACGACAGTTACAACTTCTCCACATTCTTGTCAACACTTGTTATTATCTGTCATTTTTACTGTAGCCATTCTAGAGAGTGGTAAGTGATATTTCATTAGGATTTTGTTTTTCATCTTCTTAATGACCAATGCGTCTTTTCATGTGCTTATTGGTCTTTTCCATATCTTCTTTAGAGAAATGTATATTTATATCCTTTATTCATTTTAATTGGATTATTTGTCTTTTATTGCTAAGTTGTAGGAGTCCTCTAAATATCCTAAGTATATAGGTATGTTCTAGATACCTTACAATAAATATTATTTGTAATTATCTATCCTATGGATTTCCTTTCCACTTTCTTGATTGTCCTTTGAAATACAAAAGCTCAAAATTCTAATTAAGTTCAGTTTATCTATAGTTCCTTTTGTTGCTTGTGCCATTTATTTTTTTTCTACTCCCCCCGCCACACTGATCCAAAATAAAAAGGTGAAATAAGTTACTGTTTCTGCCTTCTAGTCAATCAGATTCTTTCATGAAGAAAAGAGACACATAAACAGACTCATTGAGGAGTTTCATACTCTGCAGGGACTCACCCTCTAATTCCTTCAGGTGTCAACCATAAACAAAAAGCCTACCAGATATTCCGTCAGCAAAAAGTATTTATACAGGAAAAAGAAAAGATTTCATCTGGTACTTGCAGCCATGGCGAGCCATGTGCAAGTTGCCCGAGACAAAGAGAAGAAATGAGGGGAAGAGAAATGAAAGGAAGGGGCTGTCATAACCTCAGACTTCTTCCTGTGAGGATTTTGTGACCAACACAGGGTGTGAGAGCTCCTCCTTCAGGCCTCTCCCCCCACTACCCCCAATTTCTATTTTGGTTAAGGTCTCTGGCATACATTTTGACACAGGTTTTTGCTCAAATGACACCTCATCAAAGAAATACTTACTGACAAGCTGGTTTACAGAGCACTTTCTGTTACAGTCTCCCAACCCTATACTTTATGGCCTCTTATCATTTCCTGGTTTTATTCCTCTCCCACCAGAATGTTAGTTCCATAGAAACAGGAAGTTTGTCTTTAACTGCTGAGTCCCAAGAATATGCAACAGTACCTTGCACCTAATAGATGCCCAATAAGTACTGATAAAAAACAAACAAACAAACAAAAAACAACCACCAACAACAAAACAGATGTTACTATCATAGATACAGAGAGGGATCAATTCTACTAAGAAAAGGGTTACAGAAAACCCTTTACAAAGTGAGGGAGCTTGAGCAGAGTCTTTAGAGAGAAGTTGGTAGAGATGTGGTAGAAAATAAACAAATTAAGGAAGAGAATTCAAGTAGAGGAGATGCATAGACAAAGTTCCACAGACATTTTGTTAGGACATAGGGATTGACTAAAGAGCCCACTTGGGTGCCAGCCTCATTCTCCTGGGTGCTCTAGGGGAATGAAGTGAGGGAAAGACCCCTGGAGGGTCATCAGGAGTCTGGCAGCCTGATCCTTACTTTGTCACTAGTTGGTTATCGGCCGTGGGCAAGGCCCTATAAGGTTCAGGCCTCCGGAGTGGCTAAAATTAAAAAGACTGACAGTAACAGCTTTGGAGAGGCTGTGCGACAATTGGAACTCTCATATATTATGTATAGGAATGTAAGTTGGCAGGGCCACCTTGGAAAATATTTGACGGTACACATGTCTAAAGCTAAACCTGTGTCTGTACTGTGAATCAACAATTCCGCTCCTAGGTGCAAGCCCAAGGGGAAAAATGCATGAAAATGTCTACAAAAAGTCAAGCATAGGTATACCAATAGCAGCTTTACTCGTAATAGCTAAAAATTCTAACAACCTAAGGTTCTTCAATGTGAGAATGGATAAATGAATTGGGATATAGTCATTATGATGATCTTTTCTCATGCCTATTAGCTATTTGGACATTCTTTTTTGGGGGTGGGAGGAGAAATGCATATTCAACTCACTTTCCCACTTTAAATTGAGTTGTTTGTTTTTGCTTTTTATTACGGATTTGTAAAAGATTTTTATTCTGGATGAGAATCTTTGTCATTAATATATGCTAATTTGTATTGATTATGTATAACTGTATATATTATATATGCCTATATGTATATAGTTAAATATGTATATCAATATAACATATATTTGTTATATATTTATAAATCACAAATATCATGAATAGTAGCTATTAATTTTACTAAAGTCCAATTTATTTCTTTTTTTAATCATTGGTGTTTTCTGTGTCCTATTTGAGAAACCTTGGATTATTTCAAGTTTATAAACATATTCCTCCTATCTCTCTTCTAAAACCTTGATTATTTTAATTTTCACAATTAGGTTTATGATGCATCTTGAATTAATTTTAGCATGTGGTGTGAGGTAGAGGTCCAACTTCACTTTTTTTCCATATGGATATCCAGTTTCTCCAGCACCATTTATTAAAATGTACATTCTTTCTTCATGGGACTTCTATGTTGTCCTTGTCATTAATCAGGTTACTGTACATATGTGGATTTATTTCTGATTTCTTTTCTGTCCCATTGGTCTCTTTGTCTATCCTTATACCAATACCATCGTGTCTTATAATCTTGTAGTACAAGACTTCCAACTTTTTCTTCTTCAAATTGTCTTGTCTTTTCTAGGCTTTTTACATTTTCATATACATTATAGAATCAACCTATCAATTTACATTTATATGCACACACATACACACACACACACATGAAGGATTATAATTGTGATTGCAGTGAATCTATAGATCAGTTTGGGGGAGAATTGATATTTTAACAATCTTGAGCTGTCCAAACTATAAACTTAGAAAACCTCTCCACTTATTTGTCTTCTTTAATTTTTGTCTCAATATTTTGTAGTTTTTAGCAATAATTGGAAGATGAAATAAGAAATACAATTTAGAGTAGCATCAGAAAACCCAACACCAATGATTTATTATGTGTCACCCCAGCAGATACTGCCTTCCCTATGCACCTCTGTTTTGGTAGGATTTGTGGACCTCATCTGTCAATGCATCGTGTATAGATATGTTAATTTTTGATTATTTTATTGATAAACATTATATCTGATTTACAGTTATTTGCTCTTCTTTGGAGTATTGGCACCTTATGTAAATCTAGTTTAAAAGAGCATCTCTTCTTAGAAAATTAAAAGAGGGTGAGAAATAATGGAATTGTTGCTCTGTTTATGATTTCTTTTTCTACTAGGAATTTTAAGTTCTTGGATCTGGGCCCCTTTACTCTTCCACATAGTAACTTTAATATTGCCAGATTTCTGGGTTACTATTATTTATTATTCATTTGTTTCTTATTATATATAATGTTTTAAACACATATTATTGTTAAAGTACTCTTACTTTAAGTATTATTATCCCAATACCTAAAACAATTCTGTGACAATGATAGGGCAAATAGTATGCCTATTTTTCAGAAGATGAAACTGAGAGGTTTAGTACTTGTCCACACTGAACCAGCTGACTAGTGAAATACTTAGAGCTTGTCACCAGTTCTCCTGGTAGCAGTAGATTCTGGTAAAAGTGCCTTTTTTGTTTGTTTGTTTTTAGAATACAGCAGAGAGAAGAAGGCTAATTGCCTCAACACTAGCTTCACTTTAAAACCCACAGCCTCATTTAGAACTGACGACACAAGTGCAGAAAATTCCATCTTGAAAGGAAACTGCTATTATGGAGGAGTCCAACTCCTTCTTATTGGTATAAATTAATGAGATAAAGCTACTTTAAAACTGCTTTGCGATTCAGTGCAAGTAGGTCCACTTTGAAATTCCTTTTTATCCTTAAAAGAGTGGCACAGAAAATCCGGTGCTGACAAAGTCATAGAGAAACGGGTCCACTCACAGCCAGCAGCTGGCATCTTCGCTGTTGTCCTCATGGGATGTAGTCTGGCGGTAATAACCCAAGGAGCCCTAAAGGCATTCCTATCTTTTAAATAATACTTCAGAATATTTATCCTGAAGCCATGATCCCATTAATACTGACTGATATATATATATATATATATATATATATATATATATATATATATATATATATATATCAGTCAGTATTAATGGGATCATATATATACATAGTTTCAGAGAGGAAGGGAGAGGAGGGAGGGATAGAAACAGCAGTGATGAGAGAGTATCATTGATCAGCTGCATCCTGCATGCCCCACACCGGGGTTCAAGCCCTCAGCTGGGCATGTGGCCAGATAGGGAATCAAACCGTGACTTCCTGGTTCATAGGTCGACGCTCAACCACTGAGCCACGTCGGCTGGGAAATAATGATTTTTAAAAGTCAAAACTGAGTCCTTTATTAAAAATATTACAACTAACTGCAATAGTGAGACATCAACAAATGTATATTCAGCGTCAAGAAACAATAAATGTACAGGCTCAAGGGCCTCTCTTCTGTAGACTTCAAAAGTAACCAATCCTTCCATGTTGCCTACTGGTTTCACTTCCTGAGCTCAAACCTGAATGCACCGAGGCTCCGCTGTGGGCCGGAAGCTCTCGGGGTCTGCACCCGGGCCGGCCCAGGAAGTGATGAAGCATCGTGATGCGGCTGGAGCCCTGGGCCTGGACATGCTGCTCCGCCCCTTCACAGGCCCAACTCTCTAACTTTCTGCTTCCTCTAGTCTGCTGCCCTCTTTCCCCCAGTTATCCGTGGCTCTTGTATATTGTAAATTCTCCCCTCTCTTGCTTTCCGGCCCGATCGCCAGGGTCCCAGGCTGCCACGAGAGAGGGAACCCCTCAATGTTTTGGCCAGAGCCTCTTTGGAACACCACTCGGAGAACAGCCTGCCCAGCTGCCTGGGAGCTCTCAGCAGCACAAGGGGAGGGAGAATTATCCCAGGCCTTCCCTAGCTCCGGCCTGACTTATAGAATGTCTTACACAGGAAAAGAAAGCAGCATTAGAGAGAATAAACTGGTGAATATAATAGAATCAGGGGTATAGAATGGGAGTGGATTGATACTTCTCAAGGGGAAAGGGGTGTCTCTGTGGGGGGTATGGGAAGAAACTGGACAAAAATCATACACCTATGGATGAGGACAGCGGGGGGATGGAGGAAGGTAAGGACAGAAGGAGGATGGAAACTGGGTGGAGGGGAGCTCTGGGGGGGGAAAAGGAGAAACAATTGTAATAATCTAGACAATAAAGATTTATTTTAAAAAATAAAAAGAGCGGTAAGCGAGGGAGGAAGAGAGCTGACTTGGGTTTCAGGTACGTGCCTGCGTTGGGTTAGGACAGCGTGTGAGTATTTCCCAGGACCTATACACCGAGGGCACTCACACGCAGTTAAGCAAAGAGGTAGCTTGCCCCAAGGTCTCAGGGTTGGGCGATGAGTGCATGGTTGGTTCTCACTTAGCACGTATTTCTCGTGATTCTTCCGTCTCAAAGCTGCATTGTAGTGTTCGCTCTCCCACGGCCTGCTTGTATTTCTCTGCTGATGGCCTCCCTTTACAATCACACTCCTGGAATTCCGTCTGCCTGGGAGGATTAAGCAAAGAAACACATAACCCTGTGCTGAGCTCATTTTACCATATGCTGCCTGAGAGCCGGGAGGCAGGGAGCTTTTGAAAGACTCCACCTGAATTCTGCGGCTACAGAATGCCTCGGAGCCAGAGGTGAGGGGCCCAGCGCCCCGGTTCTAAGCCGCAATCAATCACGTTTCGCTCTCCGGAGGGGCCGGTGCGTTTCACTTGGAGCCACGCGGGCCTCCGGGGGCGCGGCTGCTCCATATACTTTCCGAGAAGCCCATTGTTTCCCGGGGGTTTAATAACCACACGGAGGCAAAAGGCCTTTCACAGGATCCTGTGACCCCTCTTAAAGCCTGGGCTCCATTTCCGAGGTAATGAAAGGGATATGAAAGGGATTTTTCTCCAGGACTAAGCCCTGCGAGAAGCAGGTAGTCTCTTTATTCTTCAAGTCTCACTCCTTTCTGTAGGCACAGGGTATTCTGGGGGTGCTCTGAGCCCCACCACGTTGCATCTGTGTGTCGGTTGCAGTTTGTGGGTAATCTGTGAAGAAAAAACTTTAAGCTCCTGTTCTGCATCTGCTGGGCCTCGGGTGGGAGGCAGGAGGAGGGGAGAGCACCCAGCACTTGGGAGCGTGCCTCACTGACTCTGCAGACGTGTGAGGCACTGGCTGTGCTGTTTGCTCAGGGAACTGGGAAAAATCTAGACACCTGAGATGGGATGCATTCAAATGGGGGCTTGTCCTGGCACTTTTTTCATCGTTAACTTTGCATGTCCAGAGAGAGCTGGGCACCGAGAAGAACACACAACGCATGCTTCCGTCCTCCTCAGACGCTCACCCAGGGAAAAGCAGCGTGGCAGAGGGCTGTGTGTACAACCCATTTATGTACAATACACACTCTGAGCTGGGGAGGGTTACATACAGTTTGTGGAGGAGGAAAGGCAAGGTGGGGGCGAGGGCAGCGGAGACTCGAGGGATAAGGTCCAACACCATCCATCCCTCTGGCTGGCCCACCGTGAATCCACTGAGGGTAGATTTTAGGGAGAGGAAGAGCAGGGAGATGAAGGGTAAGAGAAGCCACAGCGAAGAAGAATGACACAGCGTGTGCCCAGGTGGGTACATGGGCCTGCTCTGACAGAAGCAGACCTGTGTGTCTTTGGTTTGCTGGGCTGGGTGTGTTTGACAAGTTTAGCTTGTGAATGCCTCGAGGCGGGAAGAACTGCCAAGGTCATGACCGTCTCCATCCGTTCAGTTGTCTCCTACAAGTGGTAGGTCACGGGCATCCCCAGCCTGGCCTCGGGTGGCACTGAGTTGGCGGCTCGGTCAGAGGTCCACTTCGCAGGGAGGAAGTCAGGGCCTGCGGGAGGCAAGGGGCAACCTTACCCAGGCCACACAGCTGGTGGTCACAGACCCGTGCTCCCTAGTGCCCAGCTCAAAAAAATAACAGCAGCGCCATTCTGTTTTGAGTCAGTCCACGTGCTGAGAGCTTTCTGTGTGGCAAGCAGCTACGATGTTTGGGCAGGTTCAAGCCTCCAATGAATGAGCGTGCACAGTCTTCTCATGGCAAAGCCACGTGCAAGTCCCAGCGTGGAGAGCAGAGCCCTCCCAGCGCAATGATAGCCAACAGCTAGAGGTCTAAGCTTGAACCTATGGTTGGAACACATGGCCCCCCGTGCCTGAGTGATATAGGCTGCAAGTAAACAAAGCTTGAGTAGGTGCATGTAATTAAGTAGGATCAAAACCCCTGAGAATGTTGTGAACATCTTGACCACGCCCTTCCTTTGGCATCTGCTATAACATTCGCGGCTTGTAGTCCATGGCACTGTCTCCTCAAGAGAGGGCAGCCTCCCACCGAGACCCAGCTTTCTTCTCTTGTCGTCTTTCCTAACCCTTCACCGCCCCCACTCAGGGTCACTGGACCTGGCTGAGCTGGCACGCCACATCCGACTCCCAGTGTGGGGCTGAGTGTGC
Source organism: Pipistrellus hanaki (assembly GCF_964339955.1). Taxonomy (NCBI): domain Eukaryota; kingdom Metazoa; phylum Chordata; class Mammalia; order Chiroptera; family Vespertilionidae; genus Pipistrellus; species Pipistrellus hanaki. The sequence continues at coordinate 72,872,093 of NC_140510.1, read as the reverse complement.
CCTGGCCATGCCAGGCGCCACATTTCAATAATATGTCATTTTAGCTCATTCTCCCGACAGCCTTAGGAGGTAGGCCCTGACAATGATCTCCCTCTGGTAGACGGGGGAGCTGGATCCAGAGGCCGAAGGAAAGCCATCCCTCGGTGATGCAATCTGCGGAAGGCCTTTCGCCTCTGATTCCTTCTGCTTGGGGTGTAGGCGGGGATGCCGCTGGCTTTGCTGCTGGTTTGGGGGGGTGGGGGGGGGATATTTCTGAAGGAGCCGGATTAAACAACGTAGCTCAGATGAAAACCTCGGTGGAATCATTGCTCAAATTGAAAAGTTGAGTAAACTTTGCTGTCTTTGTTCAAATGGACTGTCAGAGCTATAAAATAGCCGGAATCTGTCTGATACTTTAAGCAGGTTATAAGCTTAAAGTATAAACTTACTTGCTATAACTTAGAAAAGTGTTCCTTTTAACCTGTTGCTCTAGCCCTGGTTCTCACTTTGATTGCAATTAAGAAGTCTAGTTTGAATTTGACCTCTTGAAAAGCCGGAGGAGATTTGCATGACTACGGGGTTGGCCATCTTTTTTTTTTTTTTTTTTTTTTTTTTTTTTTGTGATAGCACAAGCTGGTTTTAAATTTCACAGTGGAAACTGATGGGATAGTTTCAGGGTAATTTTTTAAAAGGGCTTTGTTGAATCAGTCATCAAATGAGTGTATAAATGGTTCTCACACTGTGCAACAGATGGGTCCTAAAAGGTTGTGATCGATTCCTGTTTTAGGGGCACAGAACCCAGTTACACAATGCAGTGCGAGAGCTGAGAGAAAGATTGTGTGCGATCAATGGCTTTTCTTTTTCTTTTTTTTTTGTAGAACAACCATTTTGAAACAAATGTCCATCCACCAATGCCCCTATATTACCGGCTACAATTTGAGCAAAGTTCATTCCTTAAAGCACAATACAAAGACATTTTAAATAGTATGTTTCTTGGATGATGTTATCATACACAGAAACTTGGCCCGCGCCTTGCTATTGTAGTGTGTGATATTTACAAGCGACTGCAGCAGTGAGAGAAATGTGCATTTGGGATGGTTTCCTGGGTGGATAGATAATAGCTGAGCGGTATTGATTTCTGCTTGTCCCTTCCTTTTCCATTCCTTGCTCCATGCTTCCAAGGGGTCAGCCCCGAATCACTGAAGCCCTGGAGAATCTCGCACTTTCTCCCCTTTCCTGTGGGACAAGACAGTGCAGGGCAAGCACCTTGCAAGCCCCAGAATGCTTTGTTCCTTCAGTGCTTTGTAAAATGAAGAAAGCGTGTGCATTTCATGTGCAGAAGAGAAAGCTCCACCGAGATAGCTGGACTCACTCAGAAACTGGGGAATCAGTATTTGGGATGAATTCCATCCTTTTGCCAGTTAGTGCTTTAACATGGGGTTAATGGAACCTCCCCCCCCCCCCCCGCCCCCGCAGCATCTCTGGCCCTTCCGTGGCCCTCACCTGTGTCCAGAGCCACGTAAGCCTGGGGTGTGCGCTCTCGGAGGGCGAGGCCACGCCCCATTCCCCACGTCTCTCAGCTCCCCTGTGCTAGCAGGACCTGTCTCCGAGTGGGCACTGGAGAGCTATTGGTTGAATGTCACAAGTGGAATGACTCATAAGATACTCAAATGTTTACATTCTCGGTGGGCCTGAAGCTGGGTTTCAACTGAAATGCAAATGCACCGTATAGAGTCGGAGAATCTGAGCCCTAACGATCTATGCGTACCTCTCACTCACCCCATAGCCCGCTGAAATAGTAGTGGCTTCCACTTCCCTCACACTGAGCTTTGAGCTGGACGGGGTCTAGGAGATCAGGGTGGATGCGTGTCCTTTTACAGAGAAGGAAGCAGAGGCCCAGAGGAGCTGGCATGAGCAAAGGCGGCAGCTGGATGAAGCGGAGGCTGCCTCCCTGTCTCCCCTGGACAGCACAGGAATGGGTGCTATCAGCGGGGAGGAGAAGGGTGGAGTGTGTATGCAGAGAAGTTCAGGGAGCTGTGGCAAGGGAGGTAGGGGTGTGGCTGCCGCTGGCAAATGGCATGAGAACGGGAGCCATAAACTGCAAGGCTCCGAACCCCCGGCGCACCTGCCCCCTGCTGGACGGGAGCCGCTGTCCGAACGTGTCTGTGGGAATGGCGGCTGGGCGCTCCGGGCCAGGCTCTGGGCGCTCCTGGAAGTGGCTCTGGTGTTACCCGGCCATCACAGGTTCCTGTCCGTCTCCGGAGACCCTGCCGCCACTCTGGCTGCTGGAGGGAGGATGGTGGCCCTGGCGAGGCGCCACGCTGAGCCCCCCTGGCTGAGGTGCCCCCTCCGCCGAGCTCCCTAGTGTAACTCTACCTTGCAGGCTGCCTAATTGCATACACACACACCGCACCACATCGCACACTGCACACCACACACACACCACACACACCATACACACACACCACACACACCACACACACACACCACACACATCACACACACACACACACACACACACACACACACACATACACCACACCACACACACACCACACCATACACACATACACCACACCACACACACACCATACCATACACACACATACCACACACACACACACCATACACACACACACACACACACACACCACACACCACACACACCACACCATACACACACACACACACCAAACACATCATACACCACACCACACCATACACACATATACACCACACACACACCATACCATACACACACACATACCACACACACACACACACACACACACACACACCACACCATACACACATACACCACACCACACACACACCATACCATACACACACACATACCACACACACACACACCATACACACACACACACACACACACACACACACACCACACACCACACACATCATACACACACACACCACACCATACACACACACACACACACCAAACACATCATACACCACACCACACCATACACACATATACACCACACACACACCATACCATACACACACACATACCACACACACACACACACACACACACACACCATACACACACACACTATGCACAAGTGTGATGACACAAACTAGGAAAGATCACCCCAGTTGGACACTGTGACCAGGGATGCATGACACAGAACGCTACCTGTCAATGTCTCTGACATGTCCGTCCTTGTCACATCCTTAGAGAGATGTCAGCCAAAAAGAAGACGCTCTCTGAATTATTGAACTGACAGACTCAAGCCCAGCTGAATCCAGTCATGCTCTTTTATGGTCTTACTGCACTTCATGCTGTTTCCAAAGAGGGATGGCCCAGCCGTCTGCTCCCCAGGGAGAGTGACTGAACAGGCACCCAGGGGACGGCCGGCCCGGGCGGTGCCGGGGGCTCTGTGGCTGCCGCAGCAGATCATGCTGAGTGCGTCTGAGCAGTGCGATCGGCCAGACGTGGCTCTGCTGACCTGCCAGCTCTTCCACGTTGTGTGGACTCTTCTGCCAATTACTCCAGTGAGCGCTGCCCAAACGACTCCTCTTTGAGGTGCTGATTTGCAATGTTTCCGGACGGCGTGTCTTCCCGGCCAGTCCCTGCCTCCATCCTGCATCAAGAGGGAAGAAGCCAAAACCAGAAACAGTGAAATGAGATGCACTTCTTGCCCCAAGGGAACCAAAAACTTGGTGTGGACACTCTTTTATTTTTATTTTTTATTTTTTAACAAACTCTATCATACAGATTCATTCTTTGACTCAAGGCATCCTGTTCTAGGAAGTGATCAATACAACCTAATGAGAAACACACCAATGTAGTACTAACAGGCCATTAAATAATAATGTGCGGATTAGGATTCTCATTGAGAATGGATACCAAAAATGCATGAAATGAAATATAACATTGTTGCCTCTCCCAGGTTACATTTTGCACAAGAATTTGGAGTTTTCATATTAAATCTTAATGAGCATGCGTTCCCTCTTCCCTTCTTGGGACTCCTCTTTGCAAAGACAGCACACCGTGGAGTCAAGGGCAGGACACTCCTTGCCAATATTACCCAGTAGCTTTCCTTCGAGGAAAGTAAACACACAGCACAGAGGCCAAAATCCTTTTTCATTGCGAGACGCCCTTCTGATATTACTGCTCCACTGAAATCCTTCCTCCCCCATCGACCTGACCCCCGCGCTCTCGGGATGGCTCCTGGGCTTGCCTGTTCCTCTGCAAGGCGGCTGGAACTGCGCCTGGAAAAAAGACATGTGGGCCGGCGTGAGGTTATAAAACCTGGCATGGAAAATCCACAGCTTCTTAGAAAAGCACTATTTGTTATAAATGTGCCATTTTAAGGAAGATCGTTACCAAGCAACTTGGTTTAAATTATGATGAGAAATGAGAGCAAATTCTTCCATTAGGTCTGTTTTTACTTAGGTCAAAAAGTGTTTTTTGCCTGTGTTGATTCTGAATTTGTTTTTTCTTTCTTTCTTTAAGGTGCCTATGCTGTGCGTCTCACTTTAACGTCGGGTACTGGGCCAGGTGGGCCCTGTGGGGCCAAAGGTGGAGTTGAATTCTCCTGTAGACCGTGACCTTAAGGAGCTCAGTGTGTGTTGGGGGGGTAGAGGGGGGTGAGGAGGAAGGGTGTGTGCCTTAGGTCTCTTGGGGGCAGTAATACACCCACGTTGCTGAACTGGGAAGAGGGGGTTTAATGTGAGTGACCTGTCTAGCCCGCCCGGGTGTCGGAGCCTCGTGAGCCTAATGGAGGTTGAGGCCGGATCTTGAAGGATAGGAGAAACCCTGGCCCCTGCTCCCAGGCTTTATGCTTCTCTCTGCTCCATTGCCCCATCATTCTTTTTTGCGAGGATTGGATTTGTTTTCTGATTCTCTAGGAATATGAAGGGAAAAGTTCCCCTAGGGCTCTGAAAGTCTTTTTTCATTAGTGTGGTAATTTACCCAAAACACAACATTATTGCTTTAATCACGTTAAGATGTACAACTTGGAGGCGTTAATTACATTTGCAATGTTAGGCAACCCATCATCATTGGTGAGGTCCAGACAGAAACACCCCGCCTGTGAAATCAGTCTCTCCCATTCCCCTCTATGAGCCCCTGGCAGCCACAAGTCTCATTTTCTGTGTCCGTGGGTTTCTCTATTTGGGATATTTTACAGAGAGGGAGTCACACAATATTTGGCCCTTTACGTCTGGCTTTTTTCCACGGAGCATAATGACATTCATCCTTGCGTTAACATGAACCAATACTTCATTTTTTATAGCTAAATAATATCTATTGCATGGATATACCACATTTTGTTTATCTACCTGTTGATGGACGTGTGAGTTGTGTCCACTTTTTGCCTATTATTAATAATGTTGCTAGGAATATTCAGGGACAAGTTTTTGATTAAATACCCATCTTGAATTCTTTTGGGTGTGTACCTAGGAGTGGAATTGCTGGTTCATACTTTAATTCCATATTCAACTTGAAGAACTACCAAACGTTTCCCCACAGCACCTGCACCATTTTACATGGCTGCCAGCAACTCCTGGGGGGTCTACTCTCCACATCCTTGCCAACACTTACCATTTTCTTTTTCTTATGATGGCCATTCTAATGGGTGTGAAGTGGTATCTCATTGTGGTTTTGATTTTCATTTTCTAATCACAAATGATGTTTGAGCAACTACACTTGTGTGTGTGTGTGTTTTGTTGTTTTTTTTTTTTTTTTTTTTTTTGGCCATTGGCTTATCTTCTTTGGAGAAATGTCAATACATATTCTTGGCCCAATTTTTAATGGGTTGTTTGTCTTTCTGTTGCTGAATTGTAAGTGTTCTTTACATATTAGGCATTTTTGGTCCTATATGGTTTGCAACCATTTTTTCCCATTCTGTGGGTTAACTTTTCATTTTCTTAATAATGTCCTTTGATTCTAGCTATCTTATTAATTCAGAACCAGCAGAAACTCATTTGCTTCTGATTGCTGGGAAGGAAAGTTGACTTTGCCCCACCAGAGGCTGATGTCCACCTTAGACCCAATCAGCCAGAGTATGGGCTCACGTAGTACAAATAAGGCTTCTGAATCTACCTCTGTTGGTGGCAGAGCTGGCTCTCAGATGCGGCATAGAACAAAGATGCTGAGAGCCAAAGGCGTGATGGCAAATTATTCAGGCTTGGCGTTTTAACAAGTGATGAGGACTGTTCATGGCAGAGATAATGGAGAGATGCTATGAGACTGCGAAGGAGAGACATGGGACATTCAATGAGGGGTCAAGAGAAAGCTCCCTGGAGATGGCATTTAACTGGCTGGGGTGGAGAGAAGAGATTTGCTCACCCTGTATGGAAGGAAAGGCATTGTGCAGGCTGAGAGGACCGTGGGCTTCAGAGCCCAAGTGGAGAGGCGCAGATTTGCTGGGAAATCAGATTTCAGACATGTTGTAATGAACCCACAAGAGTTAGTGAAATTGCAAAGAGGAAACAGAAATGAGAAACAAAGGGAGGCCAGCTGAGGGGAGTCTTGGTGCGGCGTAGATAGATGGCTGTGAGGATGAGAGATGGGTTCGTGGAGGAAGCCTACTTGATGAAGCTCGAATTTGGCCGTGAGGTCTTTCCTCTCTTAATCCGTTCAGTTTATGTCTTTCCTGTTCGAGGAACTCTTCCCACACTTCCCAACCCCCATCAGCTCTCTTCCCTCTCCACCCACGGGATTCCTTTCTTTAAGATTCACCTGATAATTAGTCTTGAATTATTAATGCATCCTTACTCTATATTGCTATTCATTCTGCCATAGTGAGTCTTTCATTCTTGTCCCCCTTGCTGGGCTCTTACGGGGTCCAATGGCAGTTTTATCGCTGACACAGTGTTTGGCATAGAATATATGCTCAATAACATTTTTTTGATTTGGTGTGAATAAAAAATTCTTATGAAGATTGGAATAACTTTATAAGCTGCTCACGGGTATGCTTCTTTAAGCTTTTTTGTTCTGTGCCATTAATTTTTTTTTCCTATGTATGTCTTGTATGAAATAGTCCTTGTGTTAGTATAGACAGGGCATGTTACCCATAGCATAGTATTTTTCAATAAACCTGTTCATTCATTACCATTAATGATTTCTCTCCTAAGAGTATGAAGAGACTGGAGAGATATGACAATGAATGTCAATGCATATTCAAAAACAAAATAACATTTTCAATCTAAAAGATCATTAGCGATACAGTGATAAAAGTAAAACTTGAAACCTGAGACAGTGTATCATTACTGCTCTGAGAGGTCTAAGATAACAAATTGGAAATTTTTTCTAAAATAATTGCAGGAGAATGATTGTTATTACCTGCTTTTGTGGGTGAAACAAAGGAAATTACTATTCTTCTTGAGGTAGGTGTAATTTGTGTTCATCTGGAAATTAATGATATTACAAGATATAATTGCAGAATGTCTTAATTTCACCACGTAATTATCTTCTTTCAGAAATATAGTATAATAGCATGGTGAAAAAAAAATTTAATCTCTGGGGTTCAAAACAAAGGATTTATTAAGATTTTTTTTCCCTTATGAGAAGATGAACAATCCAAGAGCGCAAAACACACACAGAAGATGCTTTTGTTACAGAGCAAACAGCTCAAGAAAACAGAAATCAATCATAAAACGCCAAAACACATTACCGTGTTGCTGCAGCGTTTATCTCGGCTCGTCATCTACCGTTTATATGTTCACTTGGGCTCCGTGACCAGCCTCTAGACTCTAGAGGAATGATGGGAGAGGCAGAAGACAGGAACTAGAGACCAAAAGAATTACGGCCAGGTTTACGTCTCACCTGCGGTACTTACTCCCATCTTTAAATCCAAGCAGGAAGTGAGAGGCACTCTGGGCCTCCAGGGCCTCTGTTTTGGAGTCAGTGCTGGATAATAGCCTTTCCTCAGGCCTCACCTAAAGCATAAATGTTGGGAAGCTCTTAAGTTTCCAAGCCATGTCACTAAAAACAGGCATTTCAAGGCCCTGAGGTAGTTACTAGATAGAGCACTGAGCAAGGAGTTAAAAGATCAAAGTGCCACTTTGAACAATCTACACTAATAAAAGAGAAACAGGCAAATTGACTGTCATTTCACAATGCCCACCAACCAGGAGTAAGTATGCAAATTAACCCAACAAAGATGATGGTGGCCCCACCCCCCAGCCACTCTGGGCCTCTGTGCAGCATGCATGCAGGTGCGGAGCTGCTGGGCTGGGTGGGATGCCTGCTATGAGGGGGCCAAAGGGTGGGGCAGAGGAAGCTACAGGAGCAGCGATCTGGCTGGAGCAAAGACACAAGGCAGCGACCAGAGTGAAGGCCTGGGTCCCGGGTGCCGGAGGAAAACCGGTGCCAGCAGCCAGGGGAAGGAAGACTTATTGCACGAATCTTTGTGCAACAGGCCTCTAGTTTTATAAATAACTGAACGGTATGGAAAACCCAGAGACCATGACTGTCACCATGTCCTCACCTTTGAAATGAGAGGGATGTGTCACGTCAGGATGGCAAGTGAGTTTGATCTCAACTGCCAACCTTCTGGCCTGTGGTGACCTCCTGACTACTGGTTGAGAAGGATTCTGAAGCTGGTCATGGGCTCAGAGGAAGACCTGTGCACACTCGGGGGCGGAGGGGCAATAGCCACATCTGTGTTGCGTACTGGTCAGTTCTGAAACGCTAGTCCTCAGGGGCATGTCTGGGAAGACTACCTTGCATGTTGGCGTTTTAATAGACTAACTTGCTTTCTGACTCACAACTCTGCAGTTGGCAAGAGGTGTACACAACTCTGTTGTGTGACCTCCAGCCCCCCCACATTGTATCTCCTTTTCTGATGGTTGAGATGTTGGCTGCTGCTGTTAACAGGAAGCCTGCAGTTTCAGCGTCTCCTGGGAACATACACTCCGGGGTGTTTTAAATGCAATCCTTCTGCCTGCCTTGTTTGAGTAATTTAGTTTAACAAATTTGCTAGGTGTTAGGCAGCCTGCTAAGAAGCTATGGTTGCCCTACAGCTGTTTGGGGATCCATCCTCTACAAACTGACAGCACCAAAGAGCCCAGGCCTTGGTTCCCGTGCTGGGCAGGGAAGGGCTCCATGGTGTTTGATGGCAAGCAACAGAGGGCGGCTTTCAAGGTCATTCTCAGAAAGGGGCAGCGATGAAAAGACATGCAATGTGCAGTCCTGCAAAGCTCAAGGTGGAAACGGAAAGAGAACTGGGCCTCTCAAGAGTCTAGAATTTGAAGGAATCCAAGTACTCGGCCCTTGGTCCTCACTGCTCCCAGCCCCAAAAATGTGTTGGACAAACCTACCAGCCCCGCTGACATCTCTCCTGACATGGGGTTGGTCACAATTTCGGAGTCAGAGGGACTCAGACCCACACAGACCCACACAGCACGTTTCTCTCTTCCCTCCAGGATGGGCACTATGAGCACCATTTCTTCTGTCCTGACGCTGACCTGGGAAGGTCAAGGTCAGAAAGTTGCATGCATCACAGACACCCTAGACTTCATGCTTTGTTTTGCTCCAATCTTGTGCTTTACACTCATGGGGGTTGCGAGGGATTCAGGTCCCAAGAAACTCGTCCTTGCTCTTGAATGTTCACTTGATGGGCCTGGTTAATGTTTTGAGGGGGAAATATTTTATCCTCTCTATTCTGGACAGGGGAGGAAAAAGAGATCTTAGATAGAGGGAGGATGGGCAAGTACTAAATGGGAAGCACTTAATAGGAAAAAAAAATGTGGGTATCCACATTAATAGTTTGTAAAAATGTACATCTTAAAGGAGAGAGTAGTCCCAGATACCTCTCAGGTATAAAAGAAGTGTGGTTAGCCTTCAACTTGTGTAAATTTGAACTCTTGCCCCACTTGCAGTTACCTACATTGTGTTAAATATTTACAAAGTCCTCTCCTACTTGAGAATCTTCCTTTGCATACGAGAGCCCACAGGAAACCCGTCATGGGGGTGCTACTTGCTGCCCAATATGGGCACCTGGACTACATTTGCCTCATTTGTCTCCTTAGCAGCCATTGTGATGCTGCAGGAATAATTCATCATATTTGTACTTACTATTTAATTAAAATGAGAGGAAATACTGTATAGGCCTGAAAGTGTTGACTCTAATGATAAAAGCAAGACTCTATTCTAACAGAATTGAAATAAAGATAATATTTTTAATTACAATCTATAATATCATTTGGAAATTCACTGGATAAGCCATTCGATTCTACATTCATAGGTAATGGGAAATAGTAAAATTAAGATGTACAAACAATGCAATTAGACAAGCAAAGCAATCGGAAAGGATGGGCTGAAACTCCCTCTATATGTTGATGATGTGATTATATCCCTGGAAAACTCAAAAGAATCAATGAGAAAATTATTACGAACAATAAGGGAATTTAGTAAAGTCACAAATTATAAAAACCAACAAACATAAAACAATATCCCTCATAGACACAAACAATAACTAGTTAAAGGGTATAGAGAGAGATGAGTCCATTTTACAAGAGCAAAAGAAAATAAAACAAAATGCAAACAACCATAGGCATAGATAACAAGGACTGTCCAATACATACCTGAGGAAAACTATAATATATTCCTTAGCGACTGAAATACAGACATAAACAAATAGAAAAGCATAACATATTCTTGGACAGGAAGGTTCAAAATCATAAAGATGTAATTTTCTCTTTATTTAATTTATAAATTGGATTCACTCCATGTAAAAATAACAATGCCATGAGTTTTTTTCTTTTCTGGAACCGGGACCAGTTCGTTATGATGTACATTTGGAAGAAGAACAACAAAATAGTTAGAAAAACCTCCAGAAAGAAAAGCAATGACAAGAGAAGGCCATCTCTACTAAATTAAATAATGTTTGACTTTAAAAAAGATTGCAGTGTCTTCCTGCTTAGATTGTGCAATATTGGCTCGTGGTAGGTAGATATATCAATGAACTGTTAGAGAACCTTGTAATACACTCAAGGGCATATGGAAATTTTGTATGCGATAAAGGCAACATGTAAAATCAGTGAAGAAAAGATAGGAGTGTTAATAAGAGGAGGTGATACATTAAATAATTACACTGAAAAAAAGTAAAATTGGATCCATGCCTCACACTAAACCCAGCACAAATTCCAAATGGATCAGAGATTTATCTAAACAATAAAACTGAAAAGGACTCAATGAAAACACATATAAATTATTTTATAACTTGGGAGTGGAGAAAACTTTTCCTAAGCATAACTCAAAAATTAGAATCAATAAGGAAAAAAGGCCAATGAATTTGACCACATAAAAAAATAGACATATGTAAAAATGCTTTGCATGACAAGATAAAACCAATAATGGAAAAAACCTCACATCACGAGGAAAGTAATAACAAACTTTTAAATATTAGCAATATATGTCTCAAAAGGTGATATATAATACCTAAAAACTAAGGAAAAATGATAATAGCCATATATATATATATATATATATATATATATATATATATATATATATATAATCTATGTTAGATAATTAACCATAGGGGAGGATGATCAACCTCATTCATAATGTGAAAAATACAAATTAAAAGTACAATGAGATACCATTTCTTACCTATCACGTTGGCAATAATCAAAAAGATTGACAAGATATTCTGTGATGAGTCTGTGGATGACTAGGAAAGTATTCTTTGTAAAGTCAGTTCCACTTCTAGGAAGCTCTACTAAAAATATGCTAGCAAAAATATAAAATGATATATGTATAATGCTAGTCATTAAAACACTGTACTATTATGTGGTTAAAGCCTGGGGTGGGGGTCAAGTGTGGGCTAGAAGGAGTCAATGTGGGGAAAAGGAGGACTTATGTAATACTTTCAACAATAAAGATTTTTTTAAAAAGAAAAAAAAAAAACACTGTACTCTTAGAAAAAGACTAAAAACAATCCAAATGTCTAAAGATAAGAAACTGTTTGAAAAAATGATGGTGAGTGCTAACGGAGTACTAGGAAGTTATAGGTTTCTGCATAGTGATAGTCTCCTTCCCAGAACATATCAGTAGTTTCTTAAAAAGTGAGAAAAGCAAAATTTAAAACAGTATGCTCACCATGCCATCTTTCATGGGAAATATATATGATCACATTTGACAGGTGAGTTTTATCGAATATTCAGGGAACAGAGGATTCCAAACTTACAAAAGGTCTTTCAAAGAAAAGAAAATTGAAGAATGTTCTCTCCTCTGTGGTAGACAGAATAACGCCCCCTCTCCACCCCAAAAAAAGATACCCATGTCTTCATGTGATTACATTGAGAATCTTAAAGATATTATTATTCTTGATTGTGTAGAGGAATCCAATGTAACCGTGTGTGTTCTTATAAATGAACACGGAAGGTGGAAAGGCCAAGGGGGATAAGGAGGTGTGACAGCAGAGTAGGGGTCAGAGCGATGTGACTTCTGGCGGGAAGGAGACCATGGGTCAAGGAAAGCAGGTAACTCAGAAGGTGGAAAAGGCAGTCAAACTGATTTTCTCCTGGAGCCTTGAGAATGAATGTGGCCCTTAGTGACATCTTAATCTTGATCCAGGAAAACGTTTTTTGGACTGCTGACCTCTAGACCTGCAAGCTAATATATTTGTATTGTTTTAAGTCACTGAGTTTATAGTAATTTTTTACAGGAGTAAAAGAAAACTAACACAACTCCTCTCTCTCTTAAAAGATTAGCATAATCTTGATACCAATATTCAAGACAGTATGAGAAAGAAAAATATATAGGCTGATTTCCTCCTTGAATATAGGTGCAAACATTCTAAATAAAACATTGCCAAGACAAATAAACCTAGCAAGAATTAAAACAAACAAACAAAAAAAGCCCCATCCTTACCAAGTTGGGTTTATTCTAGGCATATGAGGACATTTTATCATTAGAAAAGTTATTAAAGTAATTCACCACCATAACAAATGGAAGAAAAGCCACAAGACAATCTTGATAGATGGAAAAAAATGCATCCAATAAAATTTAAAACGCATTTATGATTAAAAACTAAAAACTCTTGGGCCGTGACGAAGTAATTAGCACCAGATTAGCTCTTTCGTTTCAAACTAGGTGAACTGTAGAGATTCCCATTTTCAAATATTACAAAAGGATCACATGACTCTGGTTCCCGAGAGAAGAGGAGGAAATGAGATGAGCCCCCTGCTCCCCAGGATGCCTGCCTGGGGGACCTCTGCAGCTGTGACTTAGGAAGCTGGAGCTCAGACAGAGCACAGCCATCTTGCTGAATCAAGGAGGTAGAGATGAGAGCTCAGGGTTCCTGAGGTGGCTGGAATCTGCAGAGCAGAACCCCAAAGAGGAGGCTGCTGCACAGATAAAAGAGGCCCAGATAGGAGGTTCTGTGACTCTTTGGCCAAATACTGAGCTGTGCATATGCAGAGTGAGGCTCCACAAAAGCTGCGCCAAAGAGAATGACCAGGGAAGAGAGAAATGCCAGTGCAGCTATTCTTGTGAGATATATCTCACAAAGGACTTGCATATAGAGATAACCACAACTCGGCAATAAAAACACAAACAACCTAATTGTTTTAAATGGGCAAATGATCTGAACGGGCATTCCACAAGAAAGATACATGGTGGCCAAGAAACAAATGAAAAGTGCTCAGCATGCTTAGGGAATTTCAAATGAAAATACAATAACATGCCACTCAACATCCACTAAAACGGCCGATATTAAAAAGATAGACCACACCAAACATTGAGAAGAATGTGGACCAACTAGAATTCTTACACATTTCTGGCGGGAATATAAACTATTACAACCAATTTGGAAATCCGTCTGGAAGTTTCTAACAAAGTTAAATATACACCTACTTTATCACCTAGAAGTTCCAGTTTAGGTGTTTATCTGTCTTGCTCAGTAGTCTGCTCAACACCCATGCCCTTTATATACATTACGAAACCATGTCGGGGAAAATATTTCTAATGAACATAATGGACATGGGTTACTAGGCAGAATGCACAAAGAAGTCCTAACAATGAATAAGAAAAAGACAAATCCAGAGAAAAGTGGTAAAATATATGAATGAGCAGTGCTCACAAAAGCCTACTTAAAAGGCTCTTTTACCTAGCATATAATCAAGGGAATTAAAACAAGGTGGAAAGAATATTAAAATGAAAATATCTCATACCGAAATATTTAAGACAATAATGTGGGAAATGGGACTCACCTGCTGGGGGGAATGTAAATGAACACAGCCCCGTGGAGAGCAATTTGGCAATGTGTGTCCTACCTGAAGGTAAGCATCGCCTTTGATCCACAACTCTCCTCATGGGCACGGATCCTTGAGAAAGAGGAATGCATGCGTGCGCAGAAACCATGAAGGGATGTTCATAACGACAGTGTCTGTAAAACATCCTGGGAACACCTAAGCGTTCATTGATATTAAAATGGATAATTCTGTACTTCACCCCATGATGTGATAACCAGCAATGAAAGGAAGAATTACCTGCAGCAATGTGGATGAATCTCATAAATATTATATTGAGAAGACAAAAGCAAATTGCAAAAGAATACATGTTGTATAATGCTAGTACTATGATAATGCTGAAATAGAATATTTTGTTTAGTGATAGAGACATAGGTGGATAGATGATGGATAAATAGAAGATAGATAGATAGATAGATAGATAGATAGATGATACATACATAGATAGAAAGAGAGATGATAGATAGATAGATGATAGATAGATAGATAGATAGATAGATAGATAAATAGGATGACATGAAGTAGCATAGGGTGGTAGTTATTAATAGCACAGATTCTAGATCCCAATTCCTGGATTTGTATCTTAGCTCTGTAATTTGGTAGCTGTGAGACTTTGGGAAAGTTATGTAATTCTCTGTGCCACAGATTTGCCATCTATGTTTATAAAAAGCTAAGTGACTTGTTTGACCGTCCGACTGTCTGACCAGCCAGCACATATGACACACACAGACTACCAGGGGGCAGACGCTCAACGCAGGAGCTGCCGAGCTGCAGTGACTTGGCAGTGCCAGTTCTTGGGTGATGCATCTCGGCACCAGAGAAGAGGGAGCCTGATTCCTCCTGGGGCCACAGGATTCCATCTTCAGCTGTGAGTTTCTGGGGCATGTTATGACACAGTCAGTTATATGTTGTTTTCTCTCGAGTTCAAAGAGCATGTCACGTTAAAGTTAAAGTTGTAAGTACTTGATCACAAGGGAAATTAGTCAAGCACTCTGTTTTTATTCTTAATGTGGTATACAGGGAGATATTAGAATAAGCTTAATCAATTTATCAGTCATTGTTTTTATCACTGTTGTTTTATATCATGTCTTTGTTATTATTGTATCATGTTGTTATTGCTTATTTATTAATCAATTTATATATTATTTTCATATACATTTTACTAATTTTCTTTCATCTGTGACACTTACATTATAGAGAAAGGGTGAATAGTGATATCAAAATATTTCTTCTAATTAATTTCCTTTCAATGTGTACAAATCCGAGCACCAGGCCACTAGTTTGTTAAGTAAGGATAATTGTAGTATTCAATGCCTTGGGTTGTTCTGATGATGAAGAATGAGTCAATATTTGTAAAGCACTTAGAACAAGGCCTGTCAGAGAGCCTGCATCTATTAAATAAACACAAATGGTAAACAAATTCCGGAGAGTGGTTTACTCAGCGGGAGAAGAGAGGTACAGCTTCTCTTATATTTCCAATGTCTTGTTTCTTAAGCTGGATGGTAGGTACACAGAGGTTTTTATATTTATGGATGGGTCAAAAATGTTTCAAACATTAAAAGAGAATACACAGATTATTTCAAATATATTTCAAAAAAATTATGTCACACTTGTGGAGAGGAAGACGAGTTATAGAGATTGATATTATATCATATATCAATATGAAGTATATTGTGATATACTTCAGGTATCTAGAAAGAAAACTTCCCTTAAAATACATAAGTCCAATGATTGTACCTTTGATTGGGTAACGTCTTCTGGAAGCACCGGGGCAGAGCGTTGGCCTCGGCATCAGAAAGCCTTCATTCTCTTCACGCTTCTGCGGTTGATTCATTCAGAGTCTCTGGGCTAGTCTGTCTCCAGTTCCATCCTCACACTTCATTCCATTTCTCCTTAGAATGATGTGTTGCCTTCCTCCTTTCACAGGGCAGGAATGGCGCCATCTTTCCTGATCTTCAGCACAGGAGGGGGGTTAGAATCTCCTCCCTTGCCCTCCCCCACTGCCTTTCACTAACCAGCAACGAGGTTTGTTTTGTTGCAGTGAAGTCTGTGAAAAAGGACTCGGGCTTGAAAGCAGCCTTCCCCTTTGCTTGATGGCAGCGTCGGCTTCCGAGTGGAAGCTAAAATGTGGGAAAAGCCCACGTGGCTTCCAGACTGCACATGGGACCCTATGTGTTGGGCCCTCAAGCATGTGTGTTAGGGACTCTACTGTGCACATGATCAAGGGTGACCTCAGAAGGGAGAATCGCCAGAAAAGCCATCTTTCAACTTCCCAGTCGCTCACGTTGGGGAAACTGGCAGCAGCATCGCAACGGTGACAAGCAGAGCCCTCGGTGTGCGCGGAGGCTGCATTTCTGAGAGAGCACGTGTTGTCTTCTCCCAGCTGTGTCCAATGTCATCATTTACTTAAAGGTAAAACAACAACAAACAAAATAGCTGCTCTCCCCATGCCATATCAATGGGGATCATATCCTGGGAACCAGGGGGGTGGGGGGGGGGGGGGGGCTTGCTTTTTTAGGCCTATTTATTTGAAAAATAAAAATGACCCTTAGCCCACATAGTGTACTCATGGCATCGACTCAAGCTCTATCCTCTTACAGGAAAGGAGACAAAGATAAAGGTGTATCCACTCATCTCCCTCTCTGGTTCCCGCAGTCAGCGCCGTGGGCCCCGCACGTGTCCCTGGTAACTGAGCCTGGAGGCTCCTCAAAGCTCAGAGCTTATTTTGACAAGCATGGCCGCTCTGGCTTCTTAAGCCCACATGCGCAAAGGGGAACTTAATCCTTTCCTTTCGGACTGTTTACACTAAAGAGTGTGCTGGGAGAGCGATTGAAGTCTGCGAGACTGTTTGAATATTTTAATAAAGCTTTGGGAGAACCGTTTTCTCTCAAAACAGAAAGGCAGGCTTTGCCATGTCTAAATAAACAGAAATACCAACGGGCTCAGAGCTCCTGACCCGGAGGTTCGCGTGGAGCCCAGGCTTACCCAATCAATGTCTTCACTTTTATTAGCTTAAGAATGAGTACAGAGTCCTGCTACAGGCATGTTATTTCTCCTCACACAGAGGAGGAACACATCTCTAAAGGAAAGTTGGGACTGCGAGACAGTTTTCAGGATTCGATCCTTCTTCATTCATTGAGCAGCTACAAGTGACGATTGGACACAGTGATGCCAATATGAAAAAGACTCAGTTTTATATTCAAGGAACCCGTGGCCTAGGGGCTGGTTTAGAAACATACGTATAAGCCAATTACGATGATACAAAACTGGTAAATGTGATGGTGGTGATGAATTTCAGAAATTGGGCGTTTGAGTCTGACTGAATTAAGTCAGAGAAGCTTCTTGACCTGTAAAAGACGAGAATGATTTGGTCATTCTAGGTAGGAGAGGTCACACACCAGTCTAGAAGTGCCAGGTGTGTGCGTGTGTGCATGTGTGCGTGCGTGCATGCAAGATAAAGTTGTGATTAGCTAGTCTTATATAATAAAGAGGTAATATGCAAATTAACTGTCATGCCATCATGAGATGGCTGCACCCACAGCAGAGGTGGGGTTCCCACAACAAGCAATCAGCAGGAACCTGAGGCTGCATGGAGCCGGGCCAGGACAGGGGACATGAGGCTGCATCCCCTGCCCAGTGGGGCTTGACTGGGGAACTCAGGCCATGCCCCCCACCCCAGCACCAGCCTGGGGTCCTTAGGCTGTGCCCCCACCCACCGTGGCTTGATGGGGGACCTCAAGGTGAGCCCTTCACCCTTGCCCAGGCCCAGGGGACTTGAGGCCATGCCCTTTGCCCTTGGCCAGGGGATCTGAGGGTGTGCCAGGAGACCTGAGGCTGTGCCCCCCACCCAGCGGGGCTTGATGGGGGACCTGAGGCTGCATTCCCCTCCTCCCCCGTCCAGTGGAGCTGGCCAGGTCTGGATCTCACCCAATGGGGGTGGGGCCAACTGGGTCTGGTGGGCAGGGACTTGACTCTGGGTCCTGCAGCGTGCCCCAGACTCTGACAGGAGGAAGATTTTCTTATACATTTTACTAATTTTCTTTCATCTCTGAAACTTCTGTTATAGAGAAAGGGCAAATAGCAATATTAAACTATTTCCTCTAATTAATTCCTTTTTAATGTGCATAAATTTCATGCACCAGGCCAGTAGTTATTAATAATAGGAAAGAAGCAAAGCGAAAGTCAGACATTATAGGCATATCATTTGGGCAGCTTCACCAGGAAGCTGCCATTTCACACTCCACCCTCCCACCTCCTACCCCCCCGGGAACGCAGCCCATTCCCTGAAAAACACAGGGGGAAAAAAACCCAACAAAAGAAAAATAGACACAAGCCCAGTAAAATTCAGGTGACACAGGGAAGGTATTTGCCTGTCAATCAAACCTGGGGCAGAAATGGTTGGCCAGAATGGGTATGGCCACTACAGACCCATGAAAATTTGGGAATACATAATGCCTTAAACCGTGGTCTACAAACTCCTTAGTCAACAGAGCCAAATATCACCAGTACAACAATTGAAATTTCTTCTGAGAGCCAATTTTTTTAAACTTAAACTTCTTCTAATACCACTTCTTCAAAACAGACTCACCCAGGCCGTGGTATTTTATGGAAGAGCCACACTCAAGGGGCCAAAGAGCCGCATGTGGGTCACGAGCTGCAGTTTGCCAACCACGGCCCTAAACAAAAGCTTCTCTCCCTTGGTGTGCTTGACTCTTGGCTTCCGGGGCTCTGTTGTTCCTGCTTCCTTGCATTTGTTCCTGTGGCTTACGGCCATGAGGACCCCACACACAAGGAACTGATGGCTTACGACTAGCCTGCTGCTGGACTGTGCGGTGCACACATGGAAACTCTGCACATGACTGATTTTAGCTCTGCGGACACCCACCCACACTTCAATGACTGGACTGTGACTGTGAGACTTTGAAAACCCAGGGATATAATTCCACAGAAATAAAGCTTTCTACTATACTCATCCTCCCATGGGGGTCTCCGGTAATTCTTATTCCAGTGGTACCTCAAGAGCCCCACCCCCAAGCAGCAACGGGGGGAGACGAGGCCCTCTCCCATCCATTTACACAGGCACAAGCCATGCTCTCCTGCATGGGTGTCTGTGTTCCAGAGATTCGGGAGGAGGAAGGATAAGGAAACCCAGCAGTTCAGCATTGCTAGAAGAATAAACTACAGGACAACTGAGCCCCAAAGGTCATTGGGAACCGACCCAGGTGATTAGCATGGAGAGATTTTATTCTGGGCAATGGATATGGCTTGCTTTTCAGATTGATCACCCTGGCAGCTCTGTGCATGACGGACTGGACAGGAAGACCCTGGAGTTACACTGGAGCTTGTCTTGTCCTTCAGAGTCACTTCAATCTTTTTTCCACTGTGTACCAGATTAACTGTCAGTTTTCAACCTCGTAATCTATGCTGGTACGTTCTCCCCACCCCTTGCTGAATGTCCCTTAACACAGCCTGTGCTTCAATCACACCACAATCACTAGACACACCATTTCTCAAACATGCCCTGTCTTTGATCACTTGGCTCCTCCCATGAGGAATCCCCTGTTTCTCCAATTCATGCCAGAACCATTGACTTGGCCAACTCTTCATCTTTCTTTTGCACTTATTTTACTCTGATTTGGAGTTTTAAAAATACATATCTCATTCCCATTGTCCTCACTCCCTTCCCCAGACTAAATTATAGTCATCGAAGATAGGAATAAAATACATCACTGATCACTGTGGAGACCAAATAACAGATAACAGATTCTCTGTAGATTGCTAGCATGGGGGTTGGCACATGGTAATCACTCCACAAATGTCATCAGGATTTGAAGCACCATCCAGGGGTCAAAGAGGATTAGATTTGAACCTTGACTCCATCATTAACTAGCTTGGTGACCGTGAGGTAATTACTTAATCTCATGGAACCTCTGTTTTCTCATCTGTAAAAAGGAGGAACCATTGTTCCTTCCTCCTGGTGTTATGAGGATAAATTAGATGAGAGGTCAAATTCTCCCACAGTTATAAAAAGAATACTTGGAAATCTCTCCATAAACTTGTGCTCTCATGATGGGGCTGAGAACAGTGCGTTGTGTGCAAAAACCCTTGGGAAAGATTTGGGTTGGAGGTTTCATGCCTCAGATTCAAATCTGAATTCTGGGCAGGGGTCCCAATTCTCCCTCCCACGTCTGCTGCCTTCGTGGGGGAGGGTGTCTCCTCTCTCCACCCCCTCTCAGTGACTTATCTTGATGGATCCGCTGGACGGATCTGCGGGCGCTCACTGGGGGCGGTTGCTGGCCTGCATGAGGAATGTGCTAAGCGGTTCTCTTCTGATGCTCTTTGTTGGTTCTGAGAATGAGGTTGGAGAGTGTTCCATTTTTCGGACTAAGTTGAGTTTCTACCATTTCCAAGGCAACTTTGCATGTGAGGATGCTTGGCATATCTTTATTTTAAATATATGTTTTTTGATGTTTTTATTGATTTTTAGAGAGAGGGGAAGGGAGAGGGATAGATAGATAGGAACATTGATGAGACAGGAACATCATTGATCAGCTGCTTCCTGCACAGCCCCTACTGAAGATCGAGGTACATGCCCTTGCCTGGAATTGAACCCCAAACCCTTCGCTCTGAAGGCCGGTGCTCTATCCACTGAGCCAAACCGACTAGGGTTTAAGTTAACGAGGTATACGTGGAACACTGGATAACATTGCTAATGCTAATAACAAAAAGGAAAGAGGCCTGTCCCGTTGTGCATCGGAGCTTGTCCACGTCACTCAGTGTGCCCAGGGAGACTCTGGAAACGGCCTGGCCAGCTGCTCTGCAGGCTGGTCCTGCCTCCGCAGCCCTGGAACACGGACGCACATTGCCTGTGGGCATTAACCAGCCACCCGATGGATGCTCTCGGTTTCCATCTCTATCCTGTGGCAACAGCACGTAATTCATTGCAGGAAACAGATCAATTATCTGCGACTGAGATACACGATACCATCTCCAGCGCTCCCACCCTCGGCTGAAATCCAATGCCATCAGCTGGCCTGGATTCAGAGAGGAAATGAAAGTCACATTTTGGAAGAGTGGGATCGATTCTGCCTGTGACGAGGAGGCTGATGCAAAATACTAGCTGTAGAGCTCACCCCTGGCGGTCTATTCCTAATGATCATTCCCACTGAATCCCACGTGAACCCATGGGGTCAGTGAATGTTTAGTACATTTTGGTGACTCTCATAGAGCCTCTGTTTTCTTACCCGTTAAGAGATATGCACCTCAGGGGGTTGTTTTAAACATGGAATTAGGTGATGCATGCAGTGGTGAATTACCTTGAAGATAATGGTTACGTCCCTCTTTGCACAGGCCCCTTTCAAGACCTTGTAGCTAACTTTATATTTGTAACTTTGCATCCGTCTTTTATAAAAAAATATTTTATTTTTTTATAGAGAGGAAGGGAAAGGGAGAGTTAGAAACATCGATGAGAGAGAAACATCGATCAGCTGCCTCCTGCACACCCCTAACTGGGGATGTGCCCGCAACCAAGGTATATGCCCTTGACCGGAATCGAACTTGAGACCCTTCAGTCCGCAGGCAGATGCTCTATCCACTGAGTCAAACCAGTTAGGGCTGTATCCATTTTCTTAAAGAGGGTGCAAATTCCTATCCGCACCAAACCGCACAGGCTGGGTCTGCGTGTGGGCGGATGCACAGAGTGGGTGTCAGGTGGTGGGAAGTGTCGGATAAGGGGAGCAGGACAGGGGCGGGGAGGAGGAGGCGGGGCCCTCTCAGAGGCTCTGACTTCGTTTACCAAGTGCCAGAGCACTTGGCCCTCTACCAATTGCTACAAAAATGTGAGCTGATCACAGCTTAAACTGTGACCTCATTAGTGGGACCTGTAAGGGCCGCCGCCGCTCATGGTGGGATTTCAGATGCGGTGACGGGAGGGGAGGAGATGTCCTGGGCAGGTGCCTCTCGGGTCACGTGGGGCGGGCAGCATGCAGGGCCAGCCACAGCTCTGGCTCTGCCGCGCCTGGGAGAGCGGGCCTGGCCTGCAGTGAGGGACACAGTTCATTTCAACCGATAGCCCCCTCTCCACCCCGGAATCTTGCTCACCCCCTACACCCTCCCTCTGCTCCTGCCTCCCTCCCCTCCTCCCCTGCTCCCCGTCCTTCTTACTCTCCCGCTTCTTTCCACCTTCTCCTTTCCATTCCACGAACCACGATACAAATTTCAATTCAAGATAAAAATGTACTTTACTTCACCCTTTTGACTGTGATTAAGTTCTGTCCACAGCAAGGACATTGCCGTTTCCATGGGAACCAGTATGCTCTGAAGCCACGGAGGAGGACCGTGTGGAAAAGTTGAAGGGAGGCAAAGAGGTTTCCTTCGCGGAGGAAACGAGATGATGGACCCCAGGGTCCGCTGAGGAACTTGTGAGGTCACTGAGTCACAGGCCTGCCTCTGCTGAGCTAAGGACGCAATCCTGGAGACACACACATGTCCTTCCTTCAGGAGGGCCAGAGCAGGTTCCACAGTCCCCTCCGAGGAGCATTCGGCTGGTATGTTTAGGGGCAACGACTCAGTGGATAATTGGAGCAATGCCGGGTCCCCGGCCAGACCCCGGAGAGACAGCTGTGCTGGGAATGAGCTGCCCATCCTGCCAGGGCAGAGGCCTGGCCCCTCATCCTCAAAGCCACTGCATTTCACCTCTGCTGTCTTCCCTCCCACTGACCCAGGACCCCCAAAACCAGAGCAAAAATCTCTTCCCCCACTTTGTACAATTTTGTGCTGGGCCGGCACATCCAGGTTTGGTGAGCCTGAGAGGGAGCGGTGAAGGATTAAGAAAAGACAAGAGAAGAAAGCTGGGTCTTGGTGGGACGCTGCCCTCTCTGATGGAGAGACAGTGCCATGGCCTGCAAGCCAACGCTTTATTTTATAGTCAGATCCCATGAGGCAAAGTAAGGGCGTGGTGACAACTTTCTCACAGGTTTCAAATCTACTCAATTACATGCACCTGATCAAGCTTTGCTTACTTGCTGC
Organism: Pipistrellus hanaki; assembly: GCF_964339955.1. NCBI lineage: Eukaryota > Metazoa > Chordata > Mammalia > Chiroptera > Vespertilionidae > Pipistrellus > Pipistrellus hanaki. Next base: position 72,848,849 of record NC_140510.1, on the reverse strand, counting down.
ACCTCCCTCAGCCCATATCACTCAGCCACGTGGGACCACAGGTTTGGACCATAGGTTCCAGCTTACAACCATAGCCTTTGGCTATAATTGTGCTGGGACTTGCACATGGCTTTGCCATGAGAGGATCATGCCCTCTCATTAGTCCCAGTGTTTAACCTGTCCAAACACTGTGGCCGCTATCCACACAATTTATTTAAAAAAAGAACTATTATTCCAGACTTTCTATAATTATTATGCACAATATTTACTTAAAACTAGTTATATACTTAAAATTAGTATGTTTTAAGTATATAAAAATGTTAAAGGAGCCTAAATGACCTGGCTCAGTGGTTGAGCATCGACCTCTGAAACTGGAGGTCATAGTTCAACTTCTGGTCAGGGCACAGGCCCAGGTTGTGGGCTCCATTCCCAGAGTGGGGCATGCAGGAGGCAGCCAATCAATGATTCTCTCCCCTCATTGATGTTCCCAAGATGAAACATCTCTCTCCCTCTCCCTTCCTCTCTGAAATCAATAAAAATATATTTTTTAAATGTTAAAGGAGTGCTCTCAGGAGTGCGTGTGCATGCAATGACCTTAGCAGCAGAAACACACACAGAATAATGAGTCTCTGGCAGGTGACAGTGGATGTGGGGTGGAGGGAGGCCTCAGCCCAGGAGCTGGACAGCACTGGGCACATGCCTGGCCCCCACGTGTGTTCTGGGAAATGAGGAGGAGCAGAGGGTCATGATGCAGGGGGGTAATCATTCAGAGGGCCACAGATAGGGAAAGGAAAAGCAGTCTGCCCTTGCCCTGTGCAGAGGCCTGCCTGCACACGGATTTGCAGGGGTGAGCCCAGGATGCTGAGAGGAAAGTTACTTGTCAGAGGACCCCTGTCTGCTAGCAGCCTTTCCCCAAACGCCTCAGCTATGATGGCCTTCGAGCCCTGGTTTTCCTGGGTCAAGGTTGTACCCAGTGGTGCCAAGGAGCCCCTGAAAATGGGGACGGGGCCCCTGCCCTTGTCAGGTAGCAGGATCTCAGGGGCCCTGAGGGGGAGCCCTGAGACAGGACTCCAAACCAGCCACCTGTGCCAGAGGCAGGGCTGCCCTAAGACTGTGCAGGGCCCAGGTAAATATGTTTGTGGCACCCTGTCTATATAAACAATTTGATTATTAAAATGTTTACAAAACGCATGGTCCCACAGAAGGTACAGTTGTTTAGTGACAAAGGTTTTGAATAATGGATGGAGGAGAGGCAAGTGTGTGTATTTAAGTCCAATCAGATTCTTCTTGATGTCTAGATGCCATCTTTTCTTGGTCAAGTCCAGGAACCATCTTGTCATTTTTTTTTAATGCTCAAAAATCTTTATTAGACTCTTGTCCGCCAAGCACAATATAATTTCTACTACATGTCCTCTAGTAGAGGCAATCCACTTACTGCTACTTAAATGTTAAAGGAGAGAGAGAATATCATGGAGGGATTGCAGTGATTAGTAGCAAACATACTTGGGGTTTAAAATATTAATGGTCATTCAGATATATTCTCAGAATTAATCTCCCGGCTCTTTGAATTGAACCTACTTATCTTACTCCGAGCCATTTGTAAGTTTTTATACTTTCTCCTAAAGAAAACTTACTTGATTGTCAAACGTGCAGGTCTGAGCTCGTTTTCCTATCTCTCACCACAAGTAGGAGACAGCAGCACTGCTATGGGGGCAGGTTTGTACTGAAACAACAGACACCCTTTGGCCTCCGCAGTTTCCCTCCCAGCAGCCACTGGCAGGGGTCACGGGTGTGCCCAGGAGCGGAGTCAGGCATCCTGCGGCCCCTGGGGGCTCGCGTGGGTGGCTCCGTTTCTGTGCTTTGAGGATGAGGACCAACACGACCAACTTCCCCAGAGTGTGTAGAAACCTGTGAACAATGGGTTCATTTTCTGGGCGTGTGAAGTTTTCCTCTCGGGATTTATAGTATAAACGCCGTGTGGTGTTGTTCTTAGGCTGTAATCTCTGCATTTCTAGAATGTGATCTCTTTCGATGTTGCCTGATACCCCATCACTGTGCCATGCCAGCAAGGCCAAGGGTGACCCTGAGTGGGGGCGGCTGAAAGGCTTAGAAAAGACAGACAGGAGAATGAAAGCTGGGTCTCGGTGGGACACTGCTCCCTGAGAGATAACGCCGACACCCACAAGCCGAGTCTTCTAGCAGATGCCACAAGGCAAAGTAAGAGTGTGGTCAGCATGTTTACAACATTCTCGTGGGTTTCCATCCTATTCCATTACATGCACCTGATCGAGCTTTGTTTACCTGCAGCCTATATCACTCAGGCATGTGGGGGCCACGTGTTCGGACTATAGGTTCAAGCTGACAGCTACAGCTGTGGGCTATCATTGTGCTGGGAGGGCTCTGCCCTTCAGTTTGGGACTTGCACGTGACCATGAGAGGATTGTGCCCTCTCAGCAGTCCGAGGCTTGAACCTGCCCAAACACTGTAGCCGCGTCCCACACATCACCAGGGAGGAAGGGAGGCCAGAAGCCTATGGGCTGAGTGGAAAGAGCAGTCCTGGTCCTTCAGGGAGTGATGGTTCCTCGGTGACCCAGTCCTGCTCACGACATGAGCAGGAGAGGTGGGCAGGACCCAAGGACTCGTGCCCTGTGCCTGTCCTGCCTTTGTGGGAAATCAGCCAGCCCACGGTCACAGTGGTCTGCAGCGGTCCCACCTCTCCCAGCAGAGCAGGCCCAGAACATTCCTTTGCACAGCAGCAGCCACGGGACTTGCCTTCCAGATAACATTCCAACGATTTATAGAAATCACTTAGAAGCCGGGACCGGTTTGGCTCAGTGGATAGAGCGTCGGCCTGCGGACTAAAAGGTTCCGGGTTCGATTCCGGGCAAGGGCATGTACCTTGGTTGTGGGCACATCCCCAGTAGGGGGTGTGCAGGAGGCAGCTGATCGCTGATTCTCTCTCATCGATGTTTCTCTCTATCCCTCTCTCTTCCTCTCTGTGAAAAATCAATAAAATATATTTTTTTTAAAAAAAGAAAAAGAAATCACTTAGAAGATGAATGAGCAGTGGCTTCTGGAGCCTCCCTGACCAAGAATGCAGTGGTGACCCCTCTCTAAGCACGAGGCTCCAGTCCTGACTGGATGGCAACCGGGGGGGGGGGGGGGGGGGGGTGACACACCTCTTTCAGGGGTCCTCAAACTTTTTAAAGTGGTAAAGTGGGGGCCAGATCACGGTCCCTCAGAGAGCTGGAGGGCCGGACTATATGAACTACTAATTCCTACTGTAACACCTTGGCTGCGCTCACTGCCCAAAAAACCTGGCGGGCAGGATCAGACTCCCCTGGGGGCTGCATGTGGCCCGCGGGCCGTAGTTTGAAGACCCCTGTATGGAGGGGTTTGTGGAAATGCAAACAGACAAATAAAAAAATGGTGCTAAATATTTTCTTTAAACTGGAAAAAAAACAACAACAAAAAAACAACAACAAACAACCCACCAAGCAAAATTCTGATTTTGATATTTAAAACGGTCTCCATAGGTACATTTATCTTGAATCTTCTTCAATTGTTCAGTAAACATGAGTATGAAAACATGTCTATTGAGAGATAGTTTGCCTGAAGGTTTATCCTCTTAAGTCTCCGTTCTCTAAAAAGCTTAAGCCTGCTTCTATTGACTTCGAATGTAATGTGTTTGGAACTCGCTTTGGCTTTGTTTTCTCTCTGAAAGACTGAGAAAATTGCCACCGTGTCTTCGCCCACTGGCTTTTTCAGACAGTTGTTGGGGGCGGGGCCGCCGGTGCTGCTCTCCATCCGCCTGCAGCAGTGAGAGCGTGGACACACAGGTCTTCCGTGCACAGCTAATCCCCCGACCCGTCTGCAAACTCCGTCAGAGCTGTGCTCTTTCCTTCCCAGGACACTGAACTGAAGGAGCAGACTGTAGAAATCTGAATATTTTTTAAATTTTAGTGCAAAGCTATGAAATGGAATTACCTAAAACGATGGTCCCTGGAGGGGGTGTGTGTCCGGACTGGCTCCCTGCTCACACACCAGGCCTGTGGGGGGTGTAGGGAAAGGCCCCCTCGGCCTGCTGGAGGCATTTCAGGGTCCTGCAAAGCCCTTCACCTGAGCACCTCATCCGTACACAACCAACGCCCTGGATGGGCGACTCTAATCCCGTGGCTCAGGGGTTGAGTGTCAACCTAGGAATCAGAAGGTCACAGTTCGATTCCCAGTCAGGGCACATGGCTGGGTTGTGGGCTCAATCCCCAGGAAGGGGGGGGGGGGTGCAGAAGTCAGCCGATCAATAATTCTCTCTATCCCTCTCCCTTCTTCTCATCACTCTTCCCTTTTCTCCGAAATCAATAATAGATATATTTAACAAGTACTCAGTGCATTTTTTCAAAAGGAGTTGAACTGGGAAAGGCTATGGAAGAAAGACATCTAACTGCCCCAAATATGTTGTGTTTCATCCAAATAGTAGAAAACCTTTTTATTCTTGGGATGCGCTGTCCTTCATGTCACCCCACGGCTGGAGGAGAACGGCCAGACCTAGACAAGGGCATGGGGTGACCTTGACGGTGGTGGCAGGTAGCTAATTTCCACAGGCGGGGGGTGTAGAGGCCCAGAAAACAAGGAGACCGAGACAAGGAGTCTGCTTTGCTGATTTCCTCTTTTCATCTTGTGAGTGGCTGGCACTGTGCTCTGAGAGAGTGTAATTTGGGCTTGGCAGCCATCAATGGCAGGACAGCAGTAAGGTAACATTTCCAGAGGAACTTGCTCTTTAGAATTTCTCAGAAGTCGGTTGGAGCCGACGTGTGGAATTCAAAGCGAGTCTCCGTGGTGTGCATCTCTCCCTCCCTGTTTCTAATTCTATCGCCCAAACACCAGTCTCCTGAGATGTCAACCACAGGACCAATGTGGACTAGACACTGACAAAGAGGCTGCACATAGGAGCCGGGAGGAAGATAAATCAGACGCCTGGACACCCCTGCATCGCTCATTTCCGTGACCCCCTGGGAGCCGGGCCTTTTCCCACGGAGGCAGGGGCAGTGTTCATTCCGGTGAAGGGGCAGCCAATGCTGTCCATGTCGACCAGTGGGCGTCCAGCTCTGGCCACTCCAGCGGCACTCGGCCCCGAGGCCAGCCCAGGCCGGGAGCCGCCCTGATGGCTGGCCACTGAAGCCAGATGCTGGTCTGATTTAAAAGGAGCCTGAGCCATCAAACACTGAGAGCCACCGGATCCAAACCCGCCGTGTCCTCACAGGTCAACCACGGTGTCCCTCTCGGACACCACAGACTCACACGCACGTGACTCGGCAATCGACAGTCACTCCATGTGTTGCAATAATGACTTTACAGAAGCAACCCTGAAACATCCAGATTTTTCTACAAAAACATCAGCTTATCCCCCCCCCCCCCCCCCCCAGGGTAGAAGGTGCATGTCTATCCGCGTTAGGCTGGGTGCGTGCTAAGCCAGGCTCCTGAGAGAATGAAATATCATTAATAAGATTTACCCAAGAGCGACCCACACAGAAAAGCGATGTGTGCGCTGACCCATTCTGAATCACACGTCTGTGAGCCCCCTGCGCCCCCCGCTCCCCTCCCGATGGTCAATGACACCTGAAGCGTTAAAGCTTGGCACGTGCCTCCGCCGATTAGATTCCCGCACAGCTGTCTCACATCAGGTGCCCCTATTGAGTGGGCAACTAGCAATGTCTGACTAAATACCACCTTCTCTGGTGAGCCTTCCCGAGTCACTTTCTTCCTGCCCCCCAGCTCTGAGGCAGACGCACTGTTTCCCTGCGGCACCCAGGCCGGTGTCTGCAGCCATAGGTATCACATCACATCGCCATCCTCTGGTTTGTTGTTTTTCTCCTCCAGGGACTGTGAACTCTCTGATGATAAGCATCACCCTCCTCGTATATGAATTTCCCAGCACAGGGCCTGGGAAATGAGTTTCTAAATAATTAATCCTATTGCACCACCGCTCCGAGCATCTCCCAGACCTGGGGTTTCCACTCCCGCCTTTCTTTTCCGGAACATTGGCATTTTCACAGAGAAAACCCTGAACCCATCTGGAAGGTGATCCCAATGTGCCTACTGCCATCCCCAAAAAGCCTGTGATCAGTTTCAGAGGAAGGAGCACATGGTTTCAAACCAAACCTAAAATAGTAATAATATGCTGACTTCCATTTCCATGCAACTAGGTCATTTATTTGGTATCTGTTACTAAGGAACTGCCCAGGCTGTGGTGGGTGGCAAGGGCATTCTGACCGGCTGGCTGCTACCACTGGAAAGGGCCAGAACATAAGTCTGGACCAATCTCCTTTTAAATTACACTTCCACGTATTTGTTTTATTTTACAAGTGTGAGCTGTTGGGGGGAAATGAGCTGGCTGTTAAGAGTGAGATGGAAACGTGTTCGCCCAGCCCCACTGAAGTAGCCTTTTAATTATACGTCTAAGCCTGGCTCTGTCTTTCTGTGGGAAGAGGAAATAGAGAGAGAACATTTTAGATGAAATATTGAAGGCCAACACACAGGAAAATCATACTAATGTGACATAAAACCTTTACCAATGGTGGGATATGATGCCATCAAACACCACGCATCATCAGTGACTTCCAACCCTTCCTGCTGTCTCTGGCCTTTCTCTCTATAATCTGTTTTCCCTGTCAGCAAGCTGGCTCAGGCCTGGAGCGATCATTTGGATGCAGCAGCAGCCTCCTCTCTCCACTCTCTTTACCCTCACCTCTGCCTTGTCCTTCCCACCCACCCCATATGTCTCAGTGCCTTACATTCATTCTGAGCTTCTTTTCCCTCTGGGAGTGAAAGTCCCCCTCAACCTATCACCCCTGTACATTACATCTTACATGGCTCCTGTCTGCCCGGGGCCCAGCCCAGAGGTCTGCTCTCCATGTGGGATCAATATTTATTTAGGAAGGGGAGCCCGGGATGATGGCCATTGGGCACAGCAAACACAGTCATATGGCCCCCGAACTACTAAGGGGCCATGAATATGGTTTAATTTTCATTTCTTTTAAACTCAAAGGGATCCCTAGCTGGTTTGGCTCAGGGATAGAGCGTCAGGCTGTGGACTAAAGGGTCCCAGGTTTGATTCCAGTCAGGGCACATGCCCGAGTTGTGGGCTTGATCCCCAGCAGGAGGCAGGGGATCAATGATTCATCATCATGGATGTTTCAATCTCTCTCTCCCTCTCCCTTTCTCTATGAAATCAATTATATATATATATATATATATATATATATATATATATATATATATATACCGTGTTTCCCCGAAAATAAGACATCCTCCGAAAATAAGACCTAGCACAACTTTGGGAGAAAAAATTAATAAAGACACTGTCTTATTTTTGGGGAAACAGGATATATATATATATATATATATATATATATATATATATCATCAGAAAGAAAAGAAAACAGAATATAATAATAATGAATATATATTAATGTATTCAGCCTGGATTATATTCATCGCTATACCAACAGTGTCACGAAATGTAATTTTGAATATTTTTTTTATGCAGGAAGGGGGGCTCAAGATGGCAAAGGTGCCTAGAATCCCCATAGCCACAGTGAGGCCCTGGACTAACTTTTTGGAGCCTAAGAAAATGAAGGTAAAAGTGTACACGCTCAAAAAGATTTTTTTGGTGCTTACTTTTGATGTGTATTTTTCTTGAACGCTCTCCATGCCTCAGGTTCTTATGTGGGCCCAGGGCTGTTCACTAGTCCAAGAAGCGCGAAGGCTTCTTCCTGGATTTGACGGATCGATGTACATGGAATGTGACATGTCACTGTGTTATTTTGTTCACACAATCGCCTCTTTGATGGCTCAGTAAAAGGTGGGAGAGAAGAACTTCTCACAAGATCAGTAAAATACACACCGCATTCAGCCTGTGTGTTTAAAGACATAAAGCTCCCTTTCCAGTTTCTAAAAGTCTAATTTCTGTGTGTCAGGACTGAATGGAATGTGTCTGAGCAGGCTCTTGGCTAAACACAGAAATGTAATCTTCCCTCTCTCGGAGCTGAGCCTGCCTCACATGCTGCCTGTGTGTGAGCAGGGTTATTTGAGCATGCAAGGGATCAGGGCTTAAAAATGGTTTGAAAGCCCTGGTGGGTGGTTTTCTTAAAGCATCTAAGTCTAATGATTTGAGAGTTTACAATCGTTTTTCATCTTCATGGGTAATTTTTCCTTCCAGGTAATTTATATTCAACTTGAGTTAGAAATCAGGGCAATAATAACTGTGCTTTCTTTCCCCTTTGCGGGACAGGAGTATTCGAGATGCTTTCTAAAGAATTGACCTTATCTTGCAATTAGGAGTTTCATTTCTTTTTACCTAAACATAATTATCTCCAACTCAAATACAATCCAGAAGATGAGTTGACCTTTTTTCTTTGCACCACAAATTACAATCAAGGCCATCCATTGCTGCTTTGTTCCATTAATTAATTTGTTTTTCTGTCAAAAATGTCACTGGCCCCTTCTGAATATTATAGCTAATTTACATAATTTTAGGCTATTTGTGCAATTACCTACGTGGTCCATTTTGTATCTTCATAAACTCTCCGTGATTTCCTTTGCTGGCCTTTGAGTTTTCCTTCTCATGCCCTAAAGTTACAATGCAGGATAACTGAAATGTCACCTGGCCTACCCCCAGGCTTTTGGGTAGTGGGCGCCCCAAAAACATCCACCTGGAGTGCAGTGCTGGCCCCTCTCCTTCTGAAGGGCAAGGAGGCTGATTTCACGGCTCCCCCCAACGGTGCCTCCTCATTTTCCCTGGGCTGATGGCCACATGATGCCCCCCCTGCAGCTCTCCGTGCCCTTCCTCACTGGCTCCTTGTGACTCTGTCCTCAGCAAACATGGACAAAAACTTCCCAGCATCTTTCTAAATAAATTCTTCTTCAACTGCAAGTCCAAGTACCGCGTGCTTCAGTTTCCTGTTCTCCAGCCATCTCTCGTCTCATCAGATCCGTTCTCAACCCTTAAAAAGATGCTTAACAGGCATGTTCAGATGATGGACTATTCTTCCCCACAGAAAGGAGTGAGGTGTTTGCACATGCCACCACGTGGATGTGCCTCAAACACACTACGCTAAGTGAAAGGAGCCACAAAAGGTCATAGAGCATATGAGCCTATTGACATGAAATATCCAGAATAGGGAAATCCATAGAGACAGGGGCTAGGGGTCGAGGTAATTTATATTCAATTACCTTGGGAGTGGCTGCTTAAGGGGCAAGGGTCTTTTTGAGGAGGATGAACCTTGTGGGATTAGATAGTGGTATCAGTTGCATAATTGTGGATGTATTAAATGCCACCGAATTCTACATTTTTAAATGGTCAGAATTAGGAGTTTTATGTTAGGCATGTTTACACACACACACACACACACACACACACACACACACACCATGTTTAAACAGTTCTCTGAAGCCCTTCCATTTTTACGTGCAACCCGAGTGATTAAGATGATAAACTCCCAGAGTCATGACTGGGGAATTCAATGAAAAGATTACATCTCAGAGAGAGAGCTCTGCGGGTAGAAGACATGATGAAGAATAAGCCACTAGATTTGATCCATTCATCAGTGAATCTCGGTCCAGCATCTCCTGTGTGACACAGGCCAGGGGCTGTGGCTATGGCTGTGGGAACGTTTCAGAGGTGGCCCTGGTCCTCAGGGAGCCTGCAGGCCACCTCCTCCTTAATGACTTTAGAAAAGTCTTTTATTCCCTGACCTTCATTGGACAAACATAAGGGTTGGGAGGGGTGATAATACTTCATCATATTTACCCTTTATCACCCACAGAGTTATTGCAATAATTAAGTGAGGTAATGTATGTGAACATAATTGTATTTTATAAAACATTATACAAAATATTAAGCATTAATACTGTATTATTCCCGCTTAATGTTGACTTTTATTACAACAGCACTGCATTTTCAGTCAATTATGAAACTGGTGTGGTTGTCTCTGTGTAACGTTTATGGGTGCTGGGGGAGCACTCTCCCTATTATGGCTGTGATATATGTCCATTGTAGAGGATTTAGCAGGTCTGGAAAGGTACCTTTTCATCCGCTGTTATCCTCCCCCCACACATACCCACTAGCTTTTTAGTGTAGGTCCTCAGGCAGCGATAGATCATCGCGCTAAGAGCGAGGATGCTGCTGGAGACAGGCCTCTCCCTAACTAGCAACTTTGGGGGTAGCCGCTCACATCTCAGAGCCTCAATTCCTTCTCTGTACAAGGGAGGAAATACCATAGCTACCTCCTAACTGGGAGAATTAGACGAGGCACCCTGATGTGTATCAATTGGCAACGTGCTTAATACTTTCTACACACACATGCATGCATGTATATATACATATACATCTCAGACTTATGTCACACACGCACATGAATATCAGCGTTTCTGTTTGCTTCTATTAGAGAGGCTGCAATAAACACATCGATCTTAATCAGTGCCTTAGCTCGTTAAGTCATTACTTTTAAACGAGCCTCCCAAGTGTATGATAGTAGAACTTCCTCAACATAAACATGTCAACCCACCTAAGAGTAGATCTTTTCATCTGTGTAGAGAAGCTTCCAAATTAGGTGCCGGATTATCATTCTCCTGTCTGTAGTAAGGTGAAATAACTCCTACCTTCACAGATGGCCCTCACCACCTTTTACTAGTAGGTGGAGATATTTGCACATATACCTCCACAAACTCTCTGATGCGCATGGAAGATGGCCTCTTTAGGGTAGCGTGTACAAGGACAGTGAAACAAACCATCTCAACGAACCTCATAAGGAATTCATCGGAACTGGAGGACTGGCAGAAGAGAAGACTGCGGGGAGGAAGGAAAAACGGGGCAGGTAGGAAGAAGCCTGAGGGGGGGAAAGGCATCGAGCAGGATTCTGGATTCTGATAAAAGATTATGAATGAGAAATTTCCAGGGTTGGGTTAACCCAAAGGACGTTTAAGAGCCCAAATTCCTAGTATCCTAACTTGATGCATGTGTTGCTGACATGTGTGCATCATCCATAACTCCCAAACTCCAATAAAGTCTTCCGTGCTCATCAGTACGTCAGGGGATTGGATTGAGGGCACATCTGGAAAGGGGCTGAGCTCTGCAGCGGGGCTGGTGTGCGGCAAAGAGAAATAGTACATGAGATTAAGATTTTAAAATGAGTAGAAATTGAGAGCAGAGACTAACCATGAGACTATTGCAGGTTGACTAGGGTCCCCTCAAAAATTCATGTCCCCGAGAAAGCTCAGAATAGGACATTATTTGGAAACAGGGACTTTTCAGATGTGATTAAGTATCGCCAGAGGAAACCAGCCTGGGTTTAGAGTGAGCTCTAAATTCAATGACGGGTGCCCTAATAAGAAAAAGGGAAGACAGACAGGCACAGAGAGAAGGTGACGTGAAGGTGGAGACAGAGATTGTTGTAAACCAAGGGAGGCCTGGGGCCCCCAGAACCAGAGAGGCGAGAAGGACTCTTCCCTGGAGCCCTCAGAGGGAGGCTGGCCCCGCTGACACCTTGAGTTCTGGCTTCTGGGCTATAAAACTGTGAGGAGATAGATTTCTGTTGTCTTAAAACACCCAGCTCATTAGAAATTTGGTACCACAGTCCTAGGAAACCAGCACTAGCTCTGGGAAAAGTGCCAAAATCTTAGAGTAAGCATTGAACTTCCCAGAGCACCTGAACAGCCTAAGGATGATGCTAAACTCATTTAATGTTCAAAGGTTGGAATGACCTCAGCTGTCAACTCGGTTACTTTATGCGGAGACAGGAGATTCGTCTTTTAACTAAAAACCTTACCATGGCCTTCCTCACCATCTTTCACAACTCTGGTCTGGACATTTTCTGATCAAGTAGGCTTTTGTTTTGTTTCTCATCACCTACAGACTATATGCAGCTACCGGTCTAGCCTCAGTTTCCGAAGTTCTAGCCCTCACCACTTGCATTTTAAGCTTCAAATTTATAAGGTAATAAATTTTGAAAATACTTGTTTACTCCTCTGTGCCTTTGAACACACTGTTCTCTCTGCACTCCCTGTTGGTCTGCACGCCCTGGTAAGTGCCTAGCTGTAACTATAGAGCATAGACATGAATATGGATGTAAATATAGTATAGCTATGGATATGGGTATAGACAGAGATATAGAGGTCCACTGTGTTAGATTTCAAATAGTATTTTACTTTTTGTTTCTATACCTGCTTTCTATCTTCTCGGGGAACTGCAGATTCTTGAGGTCAGGGAATGAGGGTTTTCACCGTTCTCTGTATTTCATCTGGGACAGTGCTAGGTGGTTCTATGTAGTTTTGCGTAGCGGCAAGTGAACAGGCATTGAAGTTATAAGACATAACTTGGATCCAAGCATTGCCACGGCAGTCTGTGTGTCTATGGCAGAGGTTGGTAAGAGTCAGTCTTCCATTTTTCCCTGCTAACAAAATCTCTACTTTGTAGAGGGTGGACCAAGCCACTAGCCCAGGGGTAGACAATATAACTCAGCTCTGGCAATGAGATGTAAGAGGAAGCCTGAGGGGTTTCCAGAAGGCCAGCTTTCCGCCCTGGGAAGAAGGAGGTGTCCTCTCCCCAGTCTGAGTCTGTGGCATGATTTTGACCATGATTCTAGCAAACTGTCCTTTTATGGTTCCTCACTGAGCTATTGTCTCTCTTTATCTTTATCCTCTATATCACATCTGGTTGTAAATGTTTTCATAATAAAGATCCTTTGGCTCCAAGCACCAGACACTTATTCCGGTTTACTAGGCAGGAAAAAAAAATTATTAGAAAGGCACTCACAGCTCACAGAGTTAAAGGGAAGGCTGGAGACCCAGATGGGGAAGGCAGCAGCTTCAATCTGGAGGGTGAGGTAGCGGGAACTAATCTATAGCCTTTAATTAGACTTCAATTCATCAGGGTCTCAGCCTGGGAATGAGTCAGCGCCAGCCAATTTAGTTTCCTATCAGTTAACTTGAAATTTGTCTCACCTACTGCCTGGGCCGTGCTTTGGCTGGAGGAAGGCAGCATGCCCTCCCAAGGGCCCCTAAAAGGAAGAAGGATAACTCACCAAAAGGACAACTGGGTGCTGTTGTCAAAAAAAAAAAAAAAAAAAGGGTCAGGGTGGGGGAATAGAGCCCATGTAGCCAAATAATTAATAATTAAATGCATAGATACAATGCTTTGAAGACATCACACCCATTCCTGGGTACCTATTCTTTTGTTTCCAATGACAGAACTCTCATAGCCCATTTATTTTCATTTTGGTTAAGACAATACATGTGGGAAGATCCAAGATGGCAGCAGATGTGGAGAATAGGGAACCCTTATGCACCTGCTGGTGGGAAGGCAGATTTGGTCCAGCCACAGTATGGAGGTTCCTCGAAAAATCAAAACGGGAACTGCCTTATGTCCCAGCGATTCCACTTCTGGGAATATATCTGAAGAAACAAAAAACACTAATTCAAAAGAACATATGCACCCCTATGTTCATTGCAGTGTTCTGTACAACTAGAGGCCCGGTGCACAGATTCATGCACGGGGGGTGGGGGTCCCTCAGCCTGGCCTGCTGCACCCTCTCACAATCCTGGACCCCTCAGGAGATGTCCGACAGCCCGTTTAAGCACCATCTCCTGCAGGCCAGGTGCTCATGCTCATCCAGGCCACTGCACCTGCCGCCACCACTTGGTAGCACTGCCGCAGAGTCGGGAGAGGCTCCCGCCGCTGCAGCTGCACTCACCAGCCAAGAGCCCTGCTTCTGGCCGAACACCCTAACCATCAGGGGTAAGCTCCTGCCGTGAGCATCTGCCCCCTGGTGGTCAGTGCATGTCATAGTGACTGGTTGACTGGTTTTTCTGGTTTTTTGGTTGTAACAGTCATTTAGGCTTTTATATATATATAGATAGATAGATAGCCAAATTTGGAAGCAGCCCAAATGCCCATCAGTAGATGAGTGGATAAAAAAACTGTGGTACACCTACACAATGGAATACTTCTTGGCCATAAAGAATAAGGACATTTTAACTTCTTTGACAGCATGATCTGGAGAATATTATGCTAAGTGACATAAGCCAGTCAGAGAAAGCAAATTCCCTTTGATTTCACTTGTATGTGGACTCTAATGAACAAAATGAACTATTATAAGAAACAAAATAGAAACAGACCCACAGATACAGAGAATAGGCTGAGGGGAGAAGAGAGGAGGGCTGGGTAAAAAAGATGAAGGAATTAAACCAAACAAAGCAACAAAACAATAACTCATAGACAGACAACAGTATTTTATTTGCCAGAGTTATAAAGGAGAGAGGTAGTAGTAAGCATAAAGGGGGGATAAATGTTGATGGAAGGGGACTTGACTTTAGGTGGTAAATACACAGTACAATATACAGATAATGTATCATAGAATTGCACACTTGAAGCCTATATAACTTTATAAATCAATGTTACCCCGATAAAGTTAATAAAAAATTTTTAAAGGAAAACACATTGTTGGATGAACTTGTAACAAGATGACTGGGCTTATAAAGAGGGAACCGTGACTCCCTCTATGGGACGGGAGGAACGAAAGTCAGGATCACAGATGCCTGGTATGATTGCAAGATGCAGGGCCCCCTGAGTGTATTGCAAGAGTATAACATGCTCTACGCCACATGTGTCAAACACAAGGCCCGCGGGCCAAATCCAGCCCGCCAGGCCTTGCAATGTGGCCCGCACTGCGCTGTCATCACTGCACTCCGCTGTCAGTTTATGACATTGTCAGTTTATGACTGTTCAGTAAACCATTCGGCCCGCGATTTAGGCTGGATTTTAGATTTTGGCCCCTTCTCTGATTGAGTTCGACACCCCTACGTCTACGCTGTGGCTCAGAGAGGAAAACAGAAATTTAGCAGGCAGGTAAGTCCTGCACATTTATTTTGCTTTTTGCCTTCTCACCGAGGGTAGCAGAAATTAAAAATTGCAGTAGTTTACCTGAGGTTATACAGGGATAATTAGTTGTTTTCAAGGAACCGGTAAGAATTTTTAAAGCACTTTGGATCAGAATATTTTGTTCACAGTCCTGGAGCATGGAAATTGATTTGATACCCAAGGGCCGCCGCACTGTTTAATTGTTGTTTATGAAAATGTATTTTTATTGGGTGGGTGACAGGTGTTCAGGGTGGTAGATTATGAGAGGCCCCAGGTGTTCAGCATGATGGATTACAGCAGGGCCCAGGTGGTCAGGGAGGTGGATTAGAGGGGAGCCCCCGGGTGTTCAGAGTGGTGAACTACAGGAGCCCCCAGGTGTTCAGTATGGTAGATTACAGTGGGGACCCACAAGTTCAGCATGGTGTATTATAGGAGAGGCCTCAGGTAGTCAGTGTCATAGAGTACAGGGGAGACCCCAGGTGTTCTGGGTGCTGGATTACAAAGGAGGTTCCAGGTGTTTACGTCTTAGATTACAGGGTGGGGCCAGGTGTTCAGCATCCTGGGTTAGAGGTGAGGCCCCAGGAGTTCAGGGTGGTGGACTCCAGGGGTCCCTAGGTGTTCAGGGTGGTTGAGTACAGGTAGTCCCAGGGTGGTCAGGGTAAAGGAAAAAACGAAAATGTATTTTTATTGATTTCAGAGATGAAGGGAAAGGGATAGAAGCACCAGTGATGAGAGTGAATCACTGATGGGCTGCCTCCCGCACAACTCCTACTGGGGACTGAGTCAGCAACCCTGCCATATGCCTTGGCTGGGGATTGACCTATGACCTCCTGGTCCATAGTTGGATGCTCAGCCCTTGAGCCACACCCGCTGGGCTGCACTGTGCCATGTGGGGGGACGTCACCCCTCATGCTAAGAAGCAGGGGGCCAGATGACCTGCAGCTGAGGCGGCTGTGTGGCTGTGGGCTGCTGGGTAGGCTGTCTGTCCTCCGTTAAGGGCTTGCACTGCATTGAGGAGTTCTGAAATGAGGCTGCAAGACAGCTGTTTCCCGTGAGACTCCTCTGGAAATAAGATATGCACCTCATGGGGCTCTCCCGGCGAAAGCAGTTAAAACACAGAAGTGTCCCATCTGCTGCTCTCCGGCGGAGTCTCTCATCTCTGTAGCTTCCTCTGGGCTCGGAGTGAGGGAATGCCCAGGAGGCCGGGGCACTGGGCGGCCCAGCACGCCTTCTCTGACACAGCACATGTCCCCAGTCCTCTGCCTCCAGTCATTTCCGGTGGCTGGTGTGGCCTCGCCTCTCTTCCGTGTGCTGCTCTGAGCCACGTGTTCAGCACGTGAGCCACGTCGTTGTGACAGCTATTGTTTAAGGGAAGTGACCAGCCTGGGATTCAAAGAGAAAGCTCTGGGAGGAAGCCATGCTTAAAATGGCTGATACAGAACATGTGAGGTTTGCAGGGGAACACGAGGGCCATGGGGATGGAACACGGGAGCACTCTGCAAATGGGGGTTCAGCTTATGGGCTGATGGGCTGTGGGGATATAGGGAAGGAAGAGGGGAGACACCAGTCCCCAGTAGGAGTTGTGCAGGAGGCAGCCCATCAGTGACAGCCAGCATGGGCACTTCTGCCATGTGCCAAGCTGTGTGTGGAGCTGTGTGTGTATATGGGGCGGGGGGGGGGGGGAGAGTGTGCATGTGTGCATGAGTGTTAGTACATATGGAGGGGAGGAGGCAATGTCTAGAAGTCTGAAGGTGGTAAAAGACCGAGAAGGCTAGAAAACCCAACTTGGGTCCTACCTGGTGATGTCTGTGGATTTTGCCCATAGGTTAATCACCCTTCCCACCCCACACCAGCCCTATCCAGGGGACAAATGAGCCATTAGAACTGGTTTCCAATCTAACGCCTTTTCAGGCACCACCTTCCCACCTCTCTTGCCAGCCCTTGTTTTAGAATCAGTCTCTCACTCACTCATTTAGAATCCAAACCCGTGAGCCTCGCAGCTCCTCAGGGAGGCGGTGTGTGTCCGTCCCTGGGACAGTGTCATGTCCTCCTGAATTCTGCCCCCTTTTAACTGACTGCACGAGAAAACTGGAATAGGTTCTACACATTATTGAAGGTCTTTTATTAAAAATTTTCATGTTGACATTTTGCCCACCTCCATCCACACCCACTTCCCCCTCCCTTAGATGTTTTTCCATGTAAGGAATCTGTTTTTAATTTGAAAGAAATATGTAAGTGCCCATCAGTAAATGAATGGATAAAAAAGCTGTGGAACTTTTGCACAATGGAATACAATGCAGCTGGGAACTAAGAATTCCCAAAAAAGAGGGAACTCTTACCCTTTGGGACATCATGGATGGACCTGGAAAATATTATGCTAAGTGTAATAAGCCCCAAACTGAGGAAGACAAATATCGCATGATCTCACTTATTTGTGGAATCTAATGAGCAGAATGAACTGACCAACAAAATAGGACCCAGAGCAGGGAGCCATGGAACAGACTGACCTACTTCCATGTGGGGTGGGGGGTCGAGAAGAGATAAACCAAAGAACATATGCTTATAGGCATAGCCCATGGATATGGGCAATAGGGTGGTGAAGACCTGTGGGGAGAGGGACTGGGAAGATGGGGATATAGGGAAGGAAGAGGGGAGACATCTATAATACTATCAACAACAAAATGTTTATTTAAAGAAATATATAGAATGGTCATATCTATCACTCTCCAAAATTGTGTAAATAATAGCAACGAGTTGAGCTGACTTGGACTTACAAGGAGTCCTTGGTGGAGTCTCGGCTGTGGTCCTCTGAGGCTGGCAGGCCCCCCCCCCCCCCCGCCCACGCTGCAGGTGCGCTCCTTGTCTGCCTCACTCGTGGAGAGAGTGGGGACCCTCCTCCTCTGGGTGTCAGAACATCTGGAACACTGTCCTGGAGCGGGAAGACGTGACTTTAAGGAGTGCCCGGATGTGAGGGCCACGCCTGGATCCCCTTTCTGCCCCCTGTTTGCTTGCTTCTTTTGTTTCCCACATTTTTCTAATTTATGCTGTCTTGCTTTTTTTATGTATCCTTGTAAATCCCCTTAAATCCATTCTGAGACAAGGCAGCGTATAAATTTTTTAAATTAACTAGTATGAAAAAATATAAAATAAATCACCTACCATATATTTAAGAACAACACACTGTGTTTTCGGCCCTGGGAGGGATTTTAGCTCATTTTATGGTTAAGGGGCTCGAGGCTGGGAAAGGAGACTTACTGCTGGGTCTCACGTACGTCAGTCCTGTCTTTCTTCACTAAAAATGTCTGTATACATCCCAAAGCTAGACACCGCAGACAGAAAAGGTTCCCCTCAATTTCACTTCTTCAGGGACCCGTCAGTGCTCCAGCCAGCTTCCCCCCAGACAAGAGAGGGGCGACAGGACACAGCAGCCTCCAAGGAGAGCAAGATCCAGGCCCTCCTGAGGCTCCCACCATGTAGGTTCATAGAGAGAGAGACACAGGGAGGCGCAGGGCTAAGGGTGGTGGGGGAGCAGCCACGAGGAGATGGATGTCATCGGGTTATGAATGGGGCAGGGCTTAGGGGATGAGGCTGAAACACAAATAAAACAATGGTGACACGGGCAGGTTTGAAAACGTATGGGACCATGAGGGGAAAGGTTCTGCTCACTTCAGCGGGCTTCTGTCAGTGTTTCCAAAGTCAATTCCTCTTGGTTTTAAAGGGGGAAATGTTCTCACGGACACTTGAGACCATGTTCAGTGGTGACTGTTTGAAAACACTGGTGCAGATTGTGCTTTCTCTGAGAATCGATGTTATCCTTGGGAAGGGGTGTGTGTGTAGAATATGAACGTGTGTGATGTATGCATGTGTGCATGTATGTGTGTGCATGTGTGTTTGTGTACATGTATGCACGGTATATGCAGGTGTGTGGTATATGTGTGTGTGCGGTATATGCAGGTGTGTGGTATATGCAGGTGTGTATGTTTGTCTGCACATCCCACCACAACTAATTCCCTCCTATGTGGAAAGTTCCTCCCAGCACTCACAGCCCTCCACCAAGGACACTGCAGAGAACACAGCAGCATGTGGGGACCGTGGGGACCACCGCTGCCCCAGCCCTCTTCCACCAGGAAGTGCGAGAGGCCAGCGCTGTGCCAGGAACACACCGGGAAGGAGGGATAAGCAAGCAGATGACTCCATAGCAGACAATGCTTGTCTCCTTCTAATATCCAGCAAGACGACCTTCAAGGAGAGAGGAAAACTGGCCTCGTGCAGCATAAACACGTCCTTTTAGGGCACAAAGCAGGAGAGGGGAAGACCGGGGACTGGGCAGTTGGGGGAGACAGGTCTGCAGGGTGTCCAGCACCAACTGAGTAAGACATGTGACCCGTCGCCTGCTGAGGGCAGCAAAGGGGGTGCCATTGGCTCTCCCTGCAGTGTTTCTACATTGCCTCTTTCACAACATGTGCCTGACAGTTAAGAGAAAGGAACATTTTAACGTTTAATTTTTATAGGTGATATACAGTAAAATTAGACACATCAACAAACCACTCAATATATAATGTGAAGACAAAGGCTGTTGAAAAGCTCGCTCCCAAACAAGATTTAGAAGAGAGCCCGCTGAAGTACATGGGGAGAATCTCCTGGGCGTCTCCTTAAATCAGGTAGGCTAGGCCGGGGGCGGAGATCCTGCATTTCCAATGCACTCCAGGTGAGGCCAATGCTGCTGGCCCATGGACCACACACTTGCAATAGCAAAGTTTTAGTCTATTTTCCAGTCTCCATTTTGGAATTACTAGACCATTCTAACAGACCATTACCTCGTAGATTTAGAATGCCTCCATCTTTAGAACCTTCATTTTTCTGTTTGTGTACAATGTTGTTTAGTATTTGCAATTATTAATGGGAATATAATATCCAACATATATTAAGTGCTCAGCACACGCCAGGAACTGCTCCAAGTACTGCATTTGTATTAACTCATTTAATTCACACAACAACCCGCTGAGTAGGTACCATTACTATCCCCACTTTGCAGATAAGGAATCTGGGGGGCACTGCGAAGAAAGTATATTCCTATTCGTTGTTTGCTAAGTGAGCCGTATTTTAATCTGCTTTTACAATTCAGACAGGATAGATAAGTCTACTGATAATCATTTTGAAAATAATTCAAGACTTTTGTCATTCTGAAGCAGTCCGTTAAGCTATACTTATCTTCATTTTGGAGGTTAAGTAACAACTTTGCCTGATTCATCCAGATAATTGAGGGAGATTATCCAGCCTTCTCACAGCCCACACATGTATCATATAACCTATGAGGTTTCCCAGTGATCATCTGTTATCACTCTTTCTTGCAAGGGAAAAAAAATGCAGAATTAAGGGGTATTTGCCTATATTTAAGCTCCTGTCCCTCTTGGCTTATATGGTGAGTGAAACCAGCCCTGCCATTCTGCTCACAACAATACAGCCTTGGATTGGTGCATGGGCTCTACCGAGAAAGGACAATGGTCTCTGTCCCCATACAGCATAGGGGCAAAACTTTTTTGGGGGTGGGAAATGTAGATGCTGGAAACAAGGCAGGTCAGCTAGCTAGGCCGAATTTCCAGATGGAGCGGAAGCTCCCGGTTGGTGTTGGTGCCTTTTTCTGTTCCGGAGGGTCTGGGACAAGGACAATCTGGCTTGCTGGGAAGAGTTATTCTCTTGTGTCCTTATCATGAACTCTTATTACAGAGAGCAATCGGTGCCTGTCTCTTTCTTCCAGTCTTAAAGAGTCCAACTAATACAACATTCTAATAGAATGTGTTGGGTTGTAGCCAGCGCCTTGCCTAGCACTATCCTTTGGATTTAAATAAGCTAGAAATCACGTCTACTCAATTAATTTCGTTCTGTTTGGAATTGCTTCATGCACATAATTCTCCCCCTATCACTTTTGTGCAAGATAGGCAAGCATTTACTCACCTATTAGCTGCTCAATTTGGTGGAAAATGTAAGGTGCTTTATAAGGTCTCTCAGCCTCTCAGTGGCGTTGCTAGCAAAATGGGAAAGACACACAGGTGTATCCAACACTTGCATTTAATACACGTTGTTTGCCACTAGCAGCTTATTGCAAATATTTTTAGACATAAATCAATGGTTTTTAACTCCTCAGAAATACATTCTAGCTCTATAACTGAATTCAGAAAACTCCTCCAATGTTTATAAGCCTCCATAGTAAGTACTGTAATATATCGACTTAATGCAAAAGATATGAAGAAAAGACGATGCATCGTTCTCAAGTCTTTATTAATTCAGCATCTACAAGTTTCTAAAAGTTTTTAATAGGGTCTGTATAGAACAAGTTATTAGTATATTTTACTTGCCTGTGTGTGTGTTTTTTTTGTTTGTTTGTTTGTGTGTTTTTTTAATTTCCTGTGGGGAAAATGCCATCACTCCTTTGTTAGCATCGAATATGTAAGATCACTCGGTAGCATCAAATTTACAACAAAGGGAGATATTTATGCTAACTAATTTTAATATAGTTTATATGGATCTGTTTTATTTTCTTTCTTTTTGTTCATTCTGTATGGGATAACAGTAAACCCAATGAGGAATAACTTGTCATTGCCTGGGTAGTCAGAGCTAAGCTAAAAGACCAACTTTCACAGTCCTTTACTTTGGATAGAATAGCCACATCAACATTGACTACGCTATGCCTATCAGAAGCTCCAGGGAAGGAAGAAATGTGAACTTAAGTGAAATTTAGTAGACAAAAATGTTTTGAACTCAGTATTTAGGACAGGAAATTTTTTAAAGGTCTTGGTAAGTAGGAAAAAAAGAAATAAATACCACTGGCTAAAGAACCACTCAGATAAACCTAATAAAGCTCTTTATAAAATGACAGTTTTTTAAAAAGAGGAAAGAACCTGAGAAGAAAAAAAGGTCAAAGAAAGAAAAGCTGAGAAGGACAGAAAAACGAGGCCAAGTAAAAGATGGAAGGGAAAATAAAAATGAAGGAAAGCCCTAATAAAAAGGGGGAAGGATCCAGCTTGTCACCCTTCCTCCCAAGCAGGCTTGCAGACATGAGCTCTTACTTCACCATCTTTATCTGAAGCCTCTTTATTGTGGGGAAAACTCGTGTTCTGCAGCACAGAATCAAATGCCGCTCAATCCTTTATCATTTGACTTTGAAGACAGAATGAAAAGCGTGTGGCAGGAACATTACGAGTCTAACTTGAGGCAGCAGATGTGATAATGGTCCCTAGCTCGACTGCAGGAAACAAAGGATGCTTAGTGACTTCCCTTTGTGTTAATAAATAGCAGAGCAGTGGGAAGATGCAAAAAAAAATTTTGTTTTGGTCAATTTAGAAGCAACATGACGATGGACTTCTATGTGGATTATTTTCCTTTATCATGCAGTTTGGATTTACCAAATTTGGATATGGTATTCCCACAGGGATGGATCTGCTTGCTTATAATAGTGAAATGGCATTCTAATACTTTGATGGGTTGAAAGACATTCATGTTAGCCTGTTTGTTTGTGTATGATCATAATAAAGAAAATAAGCAATCATCTTTAGCATATTACAAGTTAATCTTTGAAGGTTAGCCAAATAACTGTCATTCATTCATTCATTCATTCAGCAAATATTTATTAAGTGCCTGCGAGATGCCAGCTGCTGTTCTGAAAAGTGGGAATTTAGTTATCAACAAGACAAACAACGTCCCTGACTATGAAGTATTTGCTCCACAGAAAAGCAATGAAAAGATTGATTGCCTTCTTAGTCTGATACAGAGCTAATTGATTTAGTCTCATATTTACTCATAAAGCCTTTTCACAGAGTGTGGTATTTTGTTTTTTTTAACTCTATTAAATAGGGAAAAATCTTGGGTGAGAAGAGATGACCAAGGGGAGGGTTCATCAAACAAACAAATAAACAAACCTCCCAAACAGAACACTTGATTCTACTGGCCAACTGTAACTAGGAGCATAATTCCTTCCAGGCAAGACTGTACGGCTCTCAACATGGGCAGTTTCCGAGTTAATCAAAATTTCAAAGCACACTGAAGACGATTTAACAGGATTATACCTAGACCTGTTATAGATTCAATTCTCTGGCTTATCTGACACCCTAGTAACTAACCCAGGTTTATATTTACAAAGCGGAGATGAGAAAAATCCCTTTTTGATAGGAAATCCCTTACCTCTCTTCTTCTTGCCTCACCATGAAGGGGGGGAAGACAAGAGAGGGGAAATAAGTGCCACAGAACAGTAGACCCACATCCAGTGAACTGCTGACCAAGCTCAAATACCCCAGGAAAGCATGCCCAGTGAGGTTCCTCATGCCCTCTGATTCAAAATGCCACCGGCCGTTATTTCTAAATGCCCTTCGCCAACATCTAACACTCCTCCCCTAACAACAGGAACTGTAATAAATACCCACCTCTGGATGACACAGATGGTTACGCATTGATGGAATTTGAAATAGAAGTACTAAAAACCTGCCTCCAGGTTGCAGCCACCAATCTCACTGTCCCCTCAGAAGTTGAGGATGGCTGCTACTGACACTAGCAACCCACCAGCAGAAAGATTATGGGAAGAGGGGGAAAAAAGATACAAACTCATGTCTCCGCCTTAAAATGGATGATCTGGGAGGAGATGCGGACCGGATAAAATGAGAAAAAGTAAACATACTGTATCCTTAAAGCGTGACAGAGAACGCCTTTCCATGGGCACGTGCTCACTTCTGAGCTGGTGAAGCTACAGAAGGAGCTCTCATGATATCAGTTCAAGAGACAAAGATGCTCCCCGACAGAACACCGGATGAGTGAGAGTGGAGACGAACAGCTTTTCCTGACAGTTATAAAAAGCCTTACCATCTATTTCTGCTCTGGCTTTGAGCATCTGGGAAGATGTTCTGTCGCTAATAAAGCAGTTTTCCAAATGGTTCTCTAATAAGGCCAAGTCAAGGCTTAATGGGCTGTCTGCAAGGAAGTTGGAGAGTCGTCCTCAGAGTTAATTCACTTTGAGCTCAGATTGCGGGTTCCTTCCAGATGGTTTATATGCATACAAGCTCGGTAGCTGGTCCTCACGTGCCGCATTTCTTGACTTGACGCTTGTACTTATCGTTGGGAGGCTCTGTTCCGTTGACTAATTTACTGCTAAATTGATTGCGAGGGCTGGTACTGCGGGTGTAGATTGTAACGGAGAGCAGAGCTGCCACTGAAATGTCAGATGGCGGCGTGGGTTTAGGTGCTTTACCATGGGGGCCACCCTCACGGGGGCCAGATGGACTGGGTCTGTCACACCAGGGGGTGCTCTGTCACAGGTGTACTGGTTGGTGTGGGTACAGCTCTGCAAGCACAGCTCCCATTGCACAACAAATATCTGCACTTGACAGCATCATGTTTACTGCAGACACAGTCATTATTTATAAACATGAATGCATGCTCACACTTATTCATCTTTATCATAATTTTCACAAGGCAGGCACTACACTGTATTATTTTCCCCAAACCTGAGCCCTGCAAAAATGCATGTGTCCTAAGAAATCACTGTCGCTGCTTCCTTCATGAATGAGTAACGGCACAGGCTCTGAGTCACTCAAAAAGTCTGTCGGTAATGAACCTCTCTAAATCTCGCTTTCATTAGCTGCAACACGAGGACAGTCATAGTCTGCCTATGGAGTTGATAGAACAATTAAGTGAGATACTGCACGTAAAGTGTCTTGGATGATGCCTTGGAAAAATAAGGGCTCAATATGTTAGGTGTTATTATCACCATATTTCATCAGATCTAATATGTTGGTGATTGCAAGATGCACCATTATAGAATATACCACTCCGAAAGAAAAAGAACGGCATTGCCAGTTCAATGACACAGCCATGATGTAATGCTTTTTTGCTTTTTCATTACTTAGGATTTTTATTTTACAATTATTGAGACAATCCTCTTAGGTGGCGGCAGAGGTTTTATTATCTAGCACTCTTGTGCATGTATATTATACTCGTGAAAAAAAAAATTGGTCAAGGTATTTCTAGCCATTTTCACATTCCAAGTCTGACTTCCCTGTCGCTGTTGGATTCGTAATTGCTGACGGCTGTGTTTTTGCAAACGGTACCCTCCGGGCATCAAGCGGGCTAGAGATGCTGGATCATCTTTTGAGCCACTGACCTCTTTCTGCAAGTTTTCATGTGATGAGAATATCACCAAGTGATGAGAACAGATGGTTTTCATTCACCAGCCAGGATGAGTAGTTCTTTCGCAAATGACCATTGAATCATTTGTTCACTGAAACATCAAGGAATTGCCTTTGTTTTGTCACACCATCAGGAATGATAATCCAGTTGGCATAGGCACAGCAATAACACCAAGAATTCCTAAATTGGAACTGATGGAATACAGATTTTTTTTTCTTGGCTGTCTCCCTGCTCACATGAATAAGACAAGATGTGTCAATATGTAGAGTCAAAATAAAATGAAAAGTTAGGCACCTTGGCCCTGCCAAGGGTGGTTCAGTGGTTGAGCATCAACCTATGAACCAGGAGGTTATGATTTGATTCCCAGTAAGGGCACATGCCTGATTGTGGGCTTGATCCTCAGTGTGGGACATACAAGAGGAAGCCAATACATGACTCTCTCATCACTGACATTTCTGTCTCTCTCCCTCTCCCTTCCTCTCTGAAATCAACAAAAATATGTTTTAAAAATAAGTTAGGCACTTTGCTAAAGATTCTAAGAATTAATCCTAACATTGCCCATGACAATGCACCATTTGTTATTTATTCATTACAGAACAGTTATGGAGAGTTTATTCTACAGACACATATTAGGTCAGGCATCAGGAATTCAAGGAGACTAAGTCTTAGTTATTGAGACAAAGTGGTGGGTGCAGCCCTCCGTCGTGAAAGAAAGCAAACCTGTCAGCAAGCACTGAATGCAGTGACTGGGGGTCGAAAGAGATGTGTGCCCAAGGTATACTGGAGGATCAAGGATCCAATCCCGATGGATTCTGCACGGGTCTGAGGCAGGAACATGCAAACAAGTCCCCAGGCAGCAAAGGAACAAAGGGCACTGGGGGCAAAATGGCTTTCCTGGGGAAAGGCTGTGTTTTCTAATGTTTTTCAATGTTATGGTTTATGTACTCTTTGTGTCTCTTGCACTGATATGTTGGAGCCAGGCATTCCGCTTTTTCCTTTTGGAAATTGCCTGTTTATAACTTTTGTCTATTCCCCTCTTGGGTTATGTTCAAGACTGACTTGTGAAACCTTTTTATATGGTATGGATATTAACGCATGATAAATTATGTATTTTGCAAACATATCCTCCATTCTGTCGCTTGTCTTTTAATATAGTTATTAACAACTTTTATATTCCAACAATTTTAAATATCTCCCCAATCAAATCTGTCAGTATTTTTCTTTATGGCTTCTAGGTTTTCCATGTGTGTGTAAAGGCCTTCCCTACCCTAAGATATATTCTAAAATGTATTATATGTTTTCTTCTTAAAGTTTGTTTTTACATTACAGCCTAAAGCTAAAATTTATTTTTTAGTATTGTATGAGGTTAATATAACTTTCCACTCAAAAAAGACGCATGTTGAATTTAAACCTACCCTTAGAATTTCTATTAGTTCTTACTAGATTGTTAATTTAGAAAATTACGAACAGGCACTTTCAATAATCTGCGCCCACAAAAAAAAGTAGTATCATAAATGAAATAAAACCACGTTTATTTCAAGTGTCATAAATTTTTATCAAAATAATTGTGGTAAAACAAGACTTTTTTTTCACTCTCATAAAGAGAGAAGGGGCAGGGATAGATCCATCCTCAGGAATGGGTAGAGCTGGCAATTCGAAAGTCATAAAGACCAAGTCTTCCACTTGTTTCTGCTTCATTCTTTTGTGTTATTTTTTCCTCTCCAACTGCGGAGAGATTTGCCCAGACGGTAGGAGAAATGGGTGCAGAGCGTTCCCAGCACACATTCACCTGTTCAAGAACCAGAAAGGAAAATGTGTCCCCCATCACATCTATAAAACACAAATCTCATGGTAGGAGCCCAATTATACTGCCTTTCAGTCATTGGTTATGTCTTTCTTGGGCAATAACCCCCTCCCAGACCCATCCCTGGGGCAAAGGACTGAGTTCTGTGACTCACCAGGCCTTCGCCACACTCCCACCCCAGTGGCAGGATCTGATAGCAAATGGATGAGGGCGGTCATCGATACAACTGCCAGGAGGACCACTAACAATCAGCCCTCCCGATTAGTGATTTGTTACAATCAATTATCATAAAAGCAGTACAAGCATTTACATTTCCCTATTGACTACAGTAGACTTTTACACATACAAGTTGTCTTTCTCATTTTTTATTGTCTTAGGTTCAATTTAAAATTAATTTCCATAACCGGGAACACACAATCATGGATTTGAAACCTGGGTCTTGCCATGTGATCTAACACAAGCTATTTAACCTCAACTAGCTTAAGATTCTTCATGTGTAAGATGAGATCTTTGGTTTTATGACATAGGGAATGGAAAGCAGACGAGAGAGAGAGAGAGAGAGAGAGAGAGAGAGAGAGAGAGAGAGAGAGAGAGAGAGAGAGGGAGAGAAAGGAGGGTGGGTTTCAGGTTTTGCTACAAGTGATTCCTAAACCTACAAGGGTATAATGAAAGGCGAACTCTGCAACTTAGCTGGTTTGGCTCAGTGGATAGAGCGTCAGCCTGTGGGGAGTCTTCCGACTCTGAATGTGGCTGATGCACAAGGAGGGAGGCCGGAGAGGCAGGGGAGGAGGCTGGGAAGCCATGCGAAGGCGCTGTGACTGGTGAGGAGTCAGCTCCGGTCCCCACAGGGAGAGGCCATGGTCAGGCTGCATTGAGACAAGCACACGGCTTAGAAACCCTGAGGGACAGGGCCAGCGGGGAGTCATCTGACCGAGGTGGTCACATTGTTTCCGCTGAGGGATGCTGAGGGTTCAGTGAAAGCATGGTCAGCAAACTCTTTGGCCCCTTGAGTGTGGCTCTTCCACAAAACACCACGGCCTGGGTGAGTCTATTTTGAAGAAGTGGCATTGAAAGAAGTGTAAGTTTAACAAATCTGGCTCTCAAAAGGAATTTCAATTGTTGTACTGTTGATATTTGGCTCTGTTGACTAATGAGTTTGCCGACCACTGGGTTAGGATAATGAAAGCAGGCCCGGAGGAACAGAGGGCGAAGGAGACATGTTTAGACAGCACTCCATTGTTTTTGTGTTTGTTTGTTTTTAAAATATATTTTATTGATTTTTTACAGAGAGGAAGAGAGAGGGATAGAGAATTAGAAACATCAATGAGAGGGAGAGAATCATCGATCAGCTGCCTCTTGCACACCCCCTACCAGGGATGTGCCCGCAACCAAGGCACATGCCCTTGACCAGAATCAAACCTGGGACAGTCCGCAGGCCAATGCTCTATCCACTGAGCCAAACTGGTTTTGGCAACAGCACTCCATTGTTAAGCCAGCAGCAATTGGTGGCTGATAGTGTCCATGCTTAACTTTGAACTGGTGACATAGCGGTTTCTTCCCCATCAAGAACATAGAAGCAGCACACACACTGAGTATTTGAAAGGCGATGTTCTCATGCTTGCTGAAGATATTTCACAATTAGTAAGTTCATCCTGTTCTCGCCATTTTAATGATGTTTTTAAATGAAACCACTTCTCCTATATCTGCCTTCCTAACATATATCTTTATTTTGAGAGTTACGTGCTCAAGCATGTTTCTACCACAGTGTTGGTGTAAGTGATTTTTGGACAATATGCGTGATCCAAATTTATTATTTTGGTTCACACGATTCCCATTTTGACCTTCCCTCTGATGAAAGCTCAGTGGCAGCACCTTGGATTCTCCCCCGACAACGTGGGGAGCCTGGGCCCAGGGACCTCTCAGGAGCCCTCCCAGCCTGGTGACATCCGTTTCAGTGGCTTGGGAAACCCTAACTGAGCCACAAAAAGATGGTGACCTTTCGCTGAATGTGGCCTCCTGTTACGGGAACAGCCATCTCAGGTGTGGGTTCAGAACCCGGGCTTTGGGAATCTAGCAGACATGGGTTCCTGGTCCTGACACTGCCCATCTTCCTCCCTAAGTCACATACTTGAGGACAGAAATAGCCAGACCTCCCTTTAGTGGGCCCTGTAGAAGGCACGGGAGGAGACAGAGAGGCACTCAGCACAGGGCTCAGCCCTCATCATCCCCCGTGCATGGCAGCCAGCATCACTGTCCCTCACAGGCAGCACTGAGGAGGGAGGTGATTCCAATCATTCATTCCTGGGTACATACATTCAACTGTTCATTCATTCCTGGGCACATACATTCAACTGTTCATTCATTCCTGGGCACATACATTCAACTGTTCATTCATTCCTGGGCACATACATTCAACTGTTCATTCATTCCTGGGCACATACATTCAACTGTTCATTCATTCCTGGGCACATACATTCAACTGTTCATTCATTCCTGGGTAAATACATTCAACTGTTCATTCAAAAAAATACTGCATCTGCCGAATAAATATGTGCATGGCATGCAATAGGCCTGGCCTCTGGCAACATGGCATATTTTTATATTCTCACTTCTGGTTTCTCCCAACAGGCTGCCGATCCAAGAATAAGGAACGTTTTGGAGTTGGTTATCCTTCTGTTATCTTCAAAAGTAACAGACTTTTGGTTTTAATTCATCTTGGCCCTAACTCGTTCATGGAAAGAGGAGGCTGTGAACTGGAGCTGCAGTGTCTGCTTCCAGAGCCCATGAGTGCTGTCATGTGTGTGTGAAACTGCCGGAGGCGGGCCGGGTTACCGGCCTGCGGAACATCTGCAGCCGGTTGCCTCGGCATCGGAGACCTGTGCCAACATGTGCAGGCCTATGTCAGCCTCGGGGTTTTGTTTCCAAATGTGCTGTGGATGAACATCGGCCCAAATGAGCAAAACCATCTAGACAGCAGTGTGGGTGGACAGGAAGGATGGGGATTGCACTGTGTTTCCAAGTCCCCTGGGGCTAAAGATCTGCCCTCCTCATCGCAAAACACTGAAGTTCTTGGAAGCACAACATCACGGGGGCAGGCTTGCGAAGCCAACGCCTTTTGCTTGGAAGCACACAGCCAAGTCTGGCCTGGGAGAGTTACTGGCGAAAGCAGCTTTGTTGCTGAAGTCAGTCCCATGAAAGAACTCGTCTTGATCACAGAGAGCGTCTTCTCCTAATTCCCACCTTAGAAACCAAGGCCAAGTTCCCCTCAGCTGAGCTCATGGCTCTGTCCCAGGGCTCAGTGCCTCGGAGTCAGCCACCAGCAACGAGATCAATTCCATGTGTGCTGCCGTCCCTGGGTGTGCCTCCGTGGTGCTACCTCCTGTCACGGGAGTCATGTGACTCCCTCTTTTGCCTTCAAATGGCAGTTAGAGACGGCCCAGGCGCCGAGGCGGTTATTCTGGACGGTCTCCTAGAACCGAGAGACTCCTTGGCTGCAGGCTGAAACCATGCCTGTCCGGTCATGTGATCTGACTTGACTTAAAAAGGCATCAAATACAAATAGAATTCTGGGAAATAAATCAACTTTAGGCCTTTTATTGCAGAAGGCTTAAAATAATTCCCAAAAAGGCTAATTAGGGCTTCCTTTGCTCAGTAGTTGGGCTTAATAACAAGCACCAAACATATGGCGGAAACCGGGCTGCCGAACACTTCCTAGCCTTCTGTTCAGCGGCAGGGGCATGGTCTTAAAGGAAATCACAGGCAGAAGGCTTGCATTTTTCAATGGTTGCGGTTGTAGTGTCCATTATGGCTGGGCACTGTAAATGCTAACGTGGCTTCGAAAACTTTCTTTCAACTCACTAGTCATCAAAGGAGCACAATGTAAAATAACACTAACAATCTTTTCTTTTCTTTTCTTTTCTTTTTTTACCTATCAGAATAAAGGAGATTTTTAAATGATATAATATTGGGAAGAATTTGATGAAATAAGCACTTTCTTATCTTATGGTGAGAGTATAAATTGGGATAATCTTTCTGGAGAGTGATTTGGCAAACGTACAAGGGCCATAACAATATTCAGACATTTTGATCCCATCATTTCATTACCAGCCATCTATCTTAAGGAAACAGTATAAACCACAGACAAAGATTTAAGTACAAGAATAGTCATTGTCACACTACCATGGACTCTTGACCAACATGTTGCTTAAGGGTGCTGACCTGTGCAGCCAAAAATGCATGCATAATTTTTGACTCCTCAAAAACCTAGCTGTCCCTCAGCATTTTCAGGAGATTAGTTCTAGGACCCCCTGTGGATACCAAGACTCATGGATGCTCTAGTCCCCTATATAAGTAACATAGACCAGTCAGGGGTCAGCAAACAGAGGCTCGCGAGCCACATGCGGCTCTTTGGCCCTTTGAGTGTTGCTCTTCCACAAAATGGCGCGTGAGGGCATGCACATACAGTGAGCTCGAAACTTCATGGCCCACACGCAAAAGTCGGTTTTCAGCCTGGGCGAGTCTATTTTGAAGAAGTGGTGTTAAAACACTCAAGGGGCCAAAGAGCTCCATGTGGCTCATGAGCCGAGGTGTGCCAACCACTGGCATAGACCAATGCATACAATTGGCCCTCCCCATTAGTGGATGCCCAATCGTAGATTGAAGACAATACTGATATATATTGAAAAAAATACATTTATAAGTGGATCCACACAGTTCAAACCCATATTGTTCAAGGACCAACTGGTTTTATAATAGCAACATGTACTGTGAAAGAAGAATGATTAAGAAAATGATGTACACCTACCGCATTCCATGGGACATTATGCAGTTGCTAAAAATCACGCTGACATATACTTTCAAAGGCAGAAGGGGAGTGAAGAAAATATGATACAGAACAATGACCTTGACTCTGTAAAATAATATATTCAACACATTTTGGGGATAAAAATGTTATTTTTAATACGTCAGCAGATTCTCAATTCCAGTAGAGAAGCTGAAATTGGTATTTGTCAGGGATTATGGGGCAGGGAGATGTTCTGTGCTAAGGTCCCTGTCATTGGGGAAGCTCTGAACCAGCAGAGCAAGCCAAATCCAACTGCAAAAGAACAATTCTATTTGCTATCACCAAAGTCTGCCTTCATCATGGGTGGTGGGAATCTCTACGGAGCTCCTTCGTATGTTCACATAGCAAGTTTTACGGAGCCCCCACCATGTGTCAAAGCCCTGTGCTACGTGAAGGGAGACAGTTAGAAAGCAACAGACACATAGCTCCCACCTTCCTAGGATGTACAGTCTGATCAGTCATCATCGTTATGCTGTCTATTGATACTTCTTTCTCCGTAGTATCCAAGTCAGGGTTTAAGAAAGAGATGACCAGTGGGATATGCGTGGTTACCGGATGCTGGACACAGCAATGTCCATACTCAGCTGTAAGTTTCCCGTCCCTGCAGTAGAATTCCCTCGTGTGATCCTCAAGACACTTAAAGTCTGTTAGACATGACTGCCTTGCGCTGCCTGGGCTCTGGGGAATAATGGGAGAGGCTAGTCCGCACTCCTGGCAGCAAAGCAGGCTTACCGGAGCAGCAGAAGCCCCGCAGAGCACTCACAGGCTGAGAGGGAAGCCCGGCCCAGCTGTCAGTCAGAGCAGGAGGTGAGGAGAGCCACCAGGGTGTGTGGTGGGACGTGGTGTCCTTCCCCAGGCAGACACATTTCAGAAGGGGCGGCCCGCCTTCGTTCACCTCGAGTGCAGCTCTCAGCATTACTATTTTAATATTAAAGAAGTCTGAAACACATAGGACATTTCTCTGGGACACGTAGATATAAAATTCTGGAAGGATATATACCGAATATACCCAGAGGCACCAGGGGTTCTGTGCATAATCATTTTTTCCCCTGCAAACTGCAGATATGACCACGCCATGCACAAAATGCCATTTCCCAAACCACTGCTCTTAGCCCACACATGCCATCCGTCTACACATTCCTATTGCTTTTTCTCTCCCTTCCTCATCTCTCCCATTGTTTCCCTTTCCCTCCTTCTCTCCTTTGCCTGCCCACCCATCACAAGCCTGGTCCGCCAGTCACATGGCAAACAGCCTCTTTCTGCCATGACCTATATTTGGTGTTAAAATAGCAGCACTCATCATGCACCGTGTTAAGCATTTCGCATGTATTGATTCCTTTAATCCACTCCACAGCCCTCCCGCGTTGTAAGGCCACTCTCCCAGGTAGCAGGCCAGGATGCTGATGTGCAGAGACATAAACCATCCGGCACCGTCACCCCCAGCAGGGAACAGAGGGACCGAGAGCTGGACCCTGGCACTCAGGCTCTGGACACACACATCCCTCACCACTTCCCTGGACAACGTGACACCAGGAACAATTCTTGTTCCAAGACTGCTGAGCCTATTTGTTAAACCTGGCCCACTGCCTATTTGTGTAAATAAAGTTTTTATGTGAAATGGAGAGTACCATTCTGGGAGTCCTGAGCACAAGTATGTCATAAGTGCCGTGACACAGACCCCAGCTTTGTGCCTTCGAGTACTCACTGCCCCCATCACACCACACCCACACCAACAGAAAGGGAGGCCAGAGGACTCCACCACTCAGCCGGATGACCTTCAATAAGTTCCTTAGCTCCCTGACCTCAGTTTCTCAATCTATAAAATGGGTCGAAACATCCACCTCATTGGACAATGTTTATATACCCTGAGCATAATGCCTGGCACAAAATTAGTTCTCAATAACAGTAGCTATTTCCTGCCATCAATCACCATCCAACTTTGCATACTAAAGGACTCACTGGTCCTGTATAGCTTATATTCTAGGGCAGAGGTCAGCAAACCGCAGCTCGTGAGCCACACTCGGCTCTTTGGCCCCTTGAGTGTGGCTCTTCCACAAAATACCACGTACCCTAATTAAGTTAATAACAATGTACCTACCTATATAGTTTAAGTTTAAAACATTTGGCTCTCAAAAGAAATTTCAGTTGTTGTACTGTTGATATTTGGCTCTGTTGACTAATGAGTTTGCCGACCACTGGTCTAGGGGCCAGCAAACTATAGCCTATTTGTTAAACCTGGCCCACTGCCTATTTGTGTAAATAAAGTTTTATTGGGACACAGTCATGGTCAGTCATTTACATGTTACCCATGCTGCTTTTATGTGACAATGGCAGAGTTGGCTTGTTGCAACAGAAAATAGCCTGAGAAGCCTAAAATACTTATTCTTTGGCCCTTTAAGGAAAAAACAAACGTGTGCCAACCTTCGCTATAGACATGCTTACCGGATGTGATAACAACAACAAACCATCTGCATAATAAGTGTATTTTTGCCGGATTTTAG
Source organism: Pipistrellus hanaki (assembly GCF_964339955.1). Taxonomy (NCBI): domain Eukaryota; kingdom Metazoa; phylum Chordata; class Mammalia; order Chiroptera; family Vespertilionidae; genus Pipistrellus; species Pipistrellus hanaki. Next base: position 72,814,635 of record NC_140510.1, on the reverse strand, counting down.
ATAGATACTTGTTTCTTTTGTTTATTTTATGGGGAGCTAAAGCATGATTTATTTCCTAGGCAAATACCATAGAAAGCACATCACATAGAAATAAAAAATAAAAAAAAAGTTGCACTCTCAAAAAAAATGGCCAACACACAGAGCCATTTGGCAAGATGTGAAATGGCTTGCGCCTCCCCCACATCATTTGTCCTTTCGCGTATCCTTCCCGCCTTGCTGCGGGAGGCTTCTCTTCCAGGCGCTGATATTCTTATCAGGGAGGCGATGATGTATGTGCCAGCCCCCGGGTTCCCTCGTTTGGGGATCATCTGCCTCGCCCCGAGATGAATCAGAATGAAGCATTACCTGGCGGGAGGGGTGGAGGTTATAGCGCTCAGAACATCACAGCAGCCCTGTGATCTATAGAATGTCTCCGAAGGATATTAAATTAATCAGCCACGGATTGCTGTGTGTTTTCCTGAACATCTGTGGGCTTCTACGTTTGGGTGTTTGGATGGCGGCTCTTGATGGGGTGGCAGCAGGGTGCGCTGTGGCTGGCATACAGATGTCAGGTGGAGAGACACTCTGTGGGCACCAGGGCTCAGCGGGCAGCGGCCCAGGGCATTTTCTGGGACAAGGAACCCCCGCTGCCCCGAGGAAAGGAGGCTGGGCTCTACACTTTGTTTACAGAAGGCTCCAATGGGTGGGAATAAAACATCCGTGTTTCCTCCTTGTGTGCTCTTTCTGAATCAGTCAGCAGCTGAAAATCCCAGAAGGAACAACGAGCGCTCTCTTCAGAAAGATAATTGAGGGGGAGGGGGAGGGGGACTGACCCTAATGTATGGCAATCGTCCAGAGTTCCCAAGAACGTGAGGGGTTCCTCCCCAGTTGTAGTTCCCGTTGGGTGGCAAAGACCACAGATCCTAACCGATTGGGGACGTGGGGGAGTGTGGTTTGGAGGCGAAGAGAGGACTGTGGAGAAGAGGAAACAATTTAATTTAATGTGAAAAGCTGTCTTGTCTCGAGCATCCATCAAGTTAATTGTGACAAAATTACTTTTCAAGGAGGGCACTTAACTAAAAAGAAATCATATCAGGGTTTGGTTAGAGCAGACAATGGGGCACGAAGACAAGCCGCCATCGATGGAGTCAGACAAAACACGGGACTCGGATCCGGTGCGCAGCCTGGATCGACCGCTCACAGCTGCAGAAGCTCAGAAGTTCTTGTACCTCTCAGAGCCCTCGCCTCTCTCTCTCCCCGCCGCCACCTGGGAGGGGAGGGGTTGGGGGTAGGGAGGGTTCCCTCTTGCTTCTAAGTCGCCAACTTTTCTGACCTCTTTCCTCCGGGGTGCAGCCCAGCTCCTCTTCCTCCCTTTCAGGCCACCTGGGTGCCTACCCTCCTGCCTCCCTCTCCTCTGGAATCCCGGTCTCTGTGGCTCCTGTCTGTCCCTTCCTACCCCTCCCCCCTCTCCCCTGCAGCTCCCTGATCCTCACTTATCTCCTCATTCTGCAGACACGTGGGGGCCATTCGCTACCCTTTTCTCTGAATATTGTTTTGATTTCAGTAATCTATTCTTTTTAATATAAGAGTTGCTCACCTTATGCTCATATTTATGTCACAGGGTCTTAACCAGAGGCAGAGTATGTGCAAAGCACATCCCACCGCGTACGGGTCGCAGGAACATGAACACCTTACTTGTTCATTTGCATCTGTTAGTTTCCTCGTCTGTGCATTTGAGTTAATAGTACCTGTTCAATTTTTAAGACTAATGAGAAAAAACAGTGCATAGATATATTCCTTCACCTACTATATTGTATCCAAAAAAGGGAGGGGGGAGAAAAAGAAACCTCCGTCTGGTGTGTATATGTTTGTATAGGAAGATACTTTCCGGAGATTATGTCTATAACATACATATAGACTCCCTCCCTTATTGACATGATTTGATGTTTTGTGTGTGAATCTACTCTCTCCCTTCTCCTTTTCCTTGGATGATGGCACCTGATAAATGAAACTGGGTCTCCACCCCAGTAAGGAAGGGAGTAGGCTGGGTGTCCGTATTAGCGTTGTTTGTGTGCCCACACTCGTTCTCAATCTCACTATCAGAAATTCTGATCTGATAGGCCCGGAGTGGAGAAATGTGTGTTTTGAAAAAATCCTCCAGGTGATTCAAATATTTACCCCTTCCACCCCAGCCTGCCTTCCAGATGAAGATCACTGTTTGGAACTCAGGTGGGTGCCCAAGCCAGGCCCGGGGGCCTTGATACACACCTGGAGTCCCGTGGCCTGCCTTGCCAGTTTCTTGGATTAGCTGTGTGCCTCCCTGCAAGTAGATGCATCTATGACAAGGTGTCTCGCCCAGGGACAATCTATTCTTTCTAAGAAGTCAAGAAAACCGTTTTTGGCTGGGCCAAGGTCAGAACTAGAAGTACCCTTTGGGAGGTGCTTTCCAGACTTGTACGCCAATGAAATTAGCATTTGCCAGGAATGACTTTTAGGCCTTCACGCCTTCAAAACCAGTGGAGCGTCTCCACCAGCCGCTCAGACTACAGGGGGAGCCCAGCCAGGTCTTTGCTTTCTCGGGAGACCAGCATTTGACCTCAGATAAGCCCGTCCCAAAGCACCTGCTGATGCTTCCAAATAGATCCAAGCTTAGCATTAGCCCCTGAGCCATTCTCACAGGATAATGTGGTCTTGAGCCAAGACTGTAAGCTGTTTCCATCACCACATACTCCCCTGACAACAGTGGGGTCAGGACACATGCTTGATTGCTTATAATGCAAACATTAGGGACTGTTTTGGATACCTGACAGTTGCTTATCAAATTCTTTTCTGATGGCCTAATGGTATCGCCTTAGAACTTAGTAAGGAGCCATGACCTCACTTGAATCTGTGCTCCACCTCTTTTTGTAGATAACAACACGCAACTTCCTCATGGAACTGTCATCCTGTGGTTCTGTTCACTAAGCCCAACACCTGTCCTGGACCACCGAAGCCCAAACATTTAAGCACTAGCTTTCTGACTATCTCAGCTGAATTATCTGATTTATTTACATTTCCCCAAAAGCTTATTAAACCCCAAGTTATGAAGTTTTGCCTTATTGCTTCCATTGAACTTTACCATTTCTCCCTTTATCTCATAAGAAAACACACATTTTTATTTGGATGTGTGGAATTCTGACTACCCATCACTTCTTTGGAGAGGTGGGGAGTAAAAAGAAAGAGGAAGAGGCAAATAACTGGTGATTGTCAATTGAGTTCTATTTAATAAAAAGCTGTATTCTGAATTAATAGACGCTTTATTAAAAGTCCCAATTAGCAGCACAATGGTTTGGGGGTTTATCCTCAGATGACAAGTTTACTTTCCAAAATCAGGTTAGAAATCAGTTGGGTTCTTTGATTTTTTACCTTTTTCTCTTGCTCATTGGCATTCTTGCATTTTCTATAGAGAAGACGAATTACTTGTATAACTTAATAAAACTGTTGTAAAAAAGCTAATAATATTGTAAACACTTCACATTAGCATGAAGTTGTTAACCCCAGGGGAGGACTGTCTGAATGCAATTGCTGCCCGGCACTGACTCTGAGGATAGCTTTAGAACTGTTTTGAATGGCGCTATAGTTCATCAAAGCAAGGTCTGCTGGCCTAATATGGTAGCACGGATTCTTCTTTGAAAACTCGCTCTGCTCCAAACATATATATGGATAAATACATGAATAAAATACAGAAATGCAGAAAAACTACCATGAAATTCAACTGACCTGCACGGTGAGATTAATATGTTGCTAGGCAAGTCATGGCCTAGTATTTTTAAACAGTTAATTTTTTTTTTTTTGAGATAATTGTAGATTCGCCTGTAGTTAAGAAATAATATGGAGAGATTCTTTGGGCCCTTTCTACAGTTTCCCCCAATGATAACAAATTGCATAATTCTAGTGCCATGTCACAACTAGACAACTGACCTTGATACAATCCACTGGCCTTCTTCGAATTTCATGAGTTCCACATGCACTTACTTGCACGTGTATTTGATTCTATGCTAGTTTAGAGTGCATGTATGGATTCATGCAATCCCCTCTACTGCCTGGATACAGAAGAGATCCATCACCATAGGATCCTTGTCTTACCTTTTTATGGCCACAGTCCCCATTCTACTCTATCCCCTGGCAACCACTAATCTGTTCTCCATCTCTAAAATTTTGTCATTTCAAGACTGTCCCATAAATGGAAGGATCATACAGTGTGTGGCCTTCTCAGACTGGCTGTTCAAACCCATCCTAGTTCACCTGAGATCCATCCGAGTTGGTGCAGATATCAGCTCCTGTCTATTGCTGAGAAGCATTCCATGGTGTGTGTATGGACCATAGTTTGTTTACCTATTCACCCACTGAAGGATATTTGGGCTGTGTTTAGTGTTTGGCTATGACAAATAAAGCTGCTGTGAACATTTGTGTACATGTTTTTGTGTGGATGTTAAGTTTTCATTTCTCTGGGATAAATGCCCAGATTTTTGTTTTTTTAACCTTCAAAAATGAAAACGTAATCGGATAAAACCATGTATCTGGTATAGTTCTTATAACCAGTCTGTGAGTATAGCTTAAAAGATGGTACTGGTGTTAGAGATGGAGAACCCGGAATTATCAAAATGACCCCCCGGAGTTACTCCAGATGTACACTTGGGAATTGGAATTCTTTTTCAGTTTAATCTCCACAGCAGTCTTTTTGGAAGGGAAGTTTTCCCCATATCTTGAAACATGATATTTATTACCTGCTACTTATGAGATTTTTTCATCTTAGCTCAAGTGCCTATGTCTAAAATTCTGCACAAATTTAGAGGTCTGTGATTTTGGAAGTTAATCTTCATTTCTATTCTCTTAATGTAGAGAGCAGTCCAGCGACCGCAGACAATGCGGAATGCATTAACGACAACTGGGGGAGAGCAGGAAGTCTGCACACACTTCGGCCAAGGCTGGCTTGCAGCCTCGAATTCTTCCTCCCCATAAGCTGGAAAACAGCTGTCCCCGAAAAGCGAAGCATTGTTCCAAAGGAGGAATTACTTACACTCCTCTTTAACTCAAGAGATCAAGGCCTGGACAAACGGAAAGACAAGTCATTGGTCTCTCCATTCACAAAGGGCAGAGTTAGCATCCCCAACCTCTGACTGGCTACTGCTTCAACAAAACTGCAAACCAAGAAGCACCCACCCCTGAGCTTCAGTATATCTTCCTTTACTGCTTCACTTTATTCAAATGAGCCACTCGCTGATTATATTTTTTTGTCAATGTTTATCCATGTAAAAGAAGAGGAAAATGCTAATGACTTAAATCTATGGTCAGCAAAGCTTTTTAAAAAATTTTAATTCTAAATCCATCCATCCCAAAATGTGCATTTAAGAAGATAGGGAGCCAGCCTAATTTAACAATATGCTAAGCAGGTAGCATAATTTATCTTAGAATTAAACTCATCAGCAATGAAACATGCAGCTTCTACTCTCTGCCTGGAAAAGACAAGAAATGTGCGAGCTATGAATTCAGACCAGGGTGGGCAGGGATCCAAACGACCTGAATATGCCACTTTCTACAACGAATTCAGATGAAATGAATCTTCCATCTTTCCTGGATACTGGGTTAGCCTTACGTATGGAAAGAATTGACCATTGCCAGTGAGACAGGATGTCATGTAAATAATAAAAACAATAATGACAATAACAACTAACATTTACTGAGTGTCAGTATGAGTCTAAATTATTTCCTTGAGTCTTCATGATCATTCTGAAGGACTGACCCTATACACTGCGTATGCATTTATACTGTAATTCACTCTATTGACACTTCTAGGAGGCGGCAATGCACCCCCCCTAGACCTCACATATCCTTTTGTCTACTTTGGATCTTATATTCCTCACAGATCCTGTCTTCTTGCCTCTGTTTTTACCTAGTAACCTTTGATGATCAAGAAACCCATTTACAAATGAAAGGAGATGGAAAGGAGTGGAAACTAACAAGAGTGAAGGATCTGTTATTCACTAGGCACCGTGCCAGGAATTGACATATGTGATCTCATTAAGTATTCACAGCAGCTCGCCCTTTCACATACAAGGAAATCCACAGGCAGAGCCTATCTACAGTCTTGCTTAATAAGAAACCAAGCAAGCGTTCAAGCACAGATCTCCCAGACTGCAACCTCCGTTGGTTAGCCACTCTAAGATGAAGTAAATGAACTACAAGATGAATATCTTAGAAATGAAACACTTGTTAAGATTAAAACAGTTTTCAAAGGGGAACAGGAAGGGAACTGATACCTCTCGTGCATCCTAGTAGTCAGTACATAAAATGAGGCTGGACTGGCCTGGAGGTGGGGAAAGCAGTGAATGTTACCATTAGAAAGCCATTTCTTTGGCATAAGACACAGTTATGGGAGGAGGAGATCAGTCACCAAACGCCTTGCTTCATTTTGTGTGGTTGTAGGTGGCACACAATAGTTGTGATCAACAGACAGATGGCCTGGATTTTGAACCCTCATCTCCATGTGTAGGTAGCATTCTAAACAAAGGTAGTTTTCTTATTATGAGGCTAGTTTGGGGTCTCAAAGCCCAATCTGGTCTCCTGGTGAGAGGGTTGGGTCACTGTGAGCCTTGGCTTCCACTTGGCCTTCTAAGAACAGCCACGCAGGAGACAGTCCTGGGTCTTTTCATTCCCCTGTTATAAACGAGACTCTCCTGGCTCTCTGCTGAGAATGAGAGCTTTGAGCTTCTGCTTCTCCCATTGCAGTTGTTGCTCCAATCCTTGGAATTTTTTCCTACATGAAAGAAAGGATGCACAGTGAGTGACTGTGGCCAAAGTGTGTCCTTGTCTCCTACCCAAGTGCATTTCTCTGGGCCTGTGAGAAAAAGTGTTGAGCCCTCTACAGGTAGATGTGGAATCGCCTCCTATTCACCCCATTGGTGAAGGGATTTCTACCTAGATTAGGGAGATGGCCAATCACATGACACCCAACACTGCCCATGAGAGGTTGACAGGAGTTTGTTAGTCATATATTCTCATAGCCCAGGAGAGGGAGAAACCACGTACCACGCTTGGCCACACAGGGGCTGTATGGAACACAGAGCAACCAACCAGGGGCTGTGAGAGACAGGCTTTGTAGTATTAAGAGAGTGAGGTGCCCCCTGACTTCCATGGGAGGCTGTGATTAGCTTGTTTGAGTAATTCCATGGGCTGGCAGAGAACTAAGCCTGCTATTCAAAGATAAGCAGGCACCATGCCTAGTCTTGTAATAAAAAAAAAAGGGGGGGGGGGGAAGAGCACTTATTGGGTTAGAAGACCTTATTCATAGGAATAGAGTCAAGAGGCAAAATTGCGGTTAGACCATTTGAGACTTTCCTGATTTTCCTCAGATGTCAAGGCATAGGCATACATAATATTGGGTCTTAGTTTTAGTCTTTATTCCACAGTAGGACAAGTCACTGATGGAACAAACAAAAGTAGAGAAGGAACTATTTATATATATATGTCCTTCCTCCTCAATTTACATGCTCTAGAAATAAAGAAACATGACTGGTCCTCCCATTCTATGTCCCTCATGAAGGCTTGGAAAATATGCTGTCCTTTTTGAAAAATCACAAAAAATAACTGGACACTTAGTATAATTGCTTGAGAAAGTCCATTTTTATTTGAAAAGACATTGTCATCCAACTTTTTCATTAATTTATCAAATATTTATAGGGGCTCTCAATAGTGAAAATTTTATAGGAGCTGTATCAGTTAGAGTTCTTTGGTTGCAGGCAACAGAAACTGACTCTGGTTGACTTTAGCAAAGAAGGAATTTATTGGACTGGAATTAAGTAGCTTAGGGTGGGGGGTGGGGGTGGAGCTTAAACAACCCAATCAGAAAGGATGATAATTAGGACAGCTCTGGGGATCTTGGTAGCAGAAACAAATGGGTACTACATTAAGGTTAGCATTAGCTCTAATCCTTCAATTATGGCTTAGCATTCAAATTCCAGGAAGACTATGACAAACTTAGCTCTTGGCCAAGAGAAGGGGAACACAATGATTGGAAATAACATCAGATCACCTTAGCTGGTTTGGCTCAGTGAGTAGAGCATCAGCCTACAGACTGAAGGGTTCAGGGTTTAATTCTGATCAAGGTCACATGCCCAGGTTGCAGACTCCATCCCCATCGAAGGGCATTCAGGAGGCAGTCAACCAATGATTCTCTCTCATCATTGATGTTTCTATCTCTCTCTCCCTCCCTTCCTCTCTGAAATCAATATATATATATTCATCAGATCTGCAAGGTGAGGAATGGTTTCTCAAAAAAAAAAAAAAAAATCAAATGACTACCCAAAGAAAGAGGAAAGGATTCTGGGGAGGCAGAAATAAAAACAATAATAATAATAAATAAATAAAAACCAGGAGTTTATTTCTAGAGATATCTCATTACTTTATGTGAATTAGAAAATCAATGATTATTAAACATAAGAGGTAAATCCAATTTTCATCCACTCATTGATTGTGCATTCTACCGTGTATATTTCTATTTGTGTATATATTTTTTCCCATTTCATGAAAATGAATCCTTTTCAATGCCTCAACATCTAGTTGTAGAATAGATTTGTTATGGATTTAATCCTCAAACAGGCTCCTCTGCCTTAAAGTTGTACTTCTTACACTGTCAGAAAGGGAATTTTTTTTTCTTTTTGTTCAGAAAGAATAAGTAGGGGTATGAATGGATCCGTGGAAATTAAATATGTTGAGTGATTTTTAAACTATTAAGCAAAAGCATATAACATGCACACTGCAGTGCTAGACTCCTAATCAGGAAAAAAAAAATTAGCTGCACAGAATAAAAAGTTCAACTTCCTACACCTAAGGAGTTTATCATGAATATATGCACACACAATTAAGTGAAAGTTCATATGATAACTATGTAACCCAGATGTCAGCAGACACTTCACATCCCTTTCCCACCAAGTTTCCTGAAGAATCCCCAGAAGCTTCCATACTGAAGGTCAATTTTGAACCTTAGTATCTGCTACCTCTGGAATCTTCTTTTCACTTTTATTCTTGCTCCCCTTTTTCTGCTCTGTACCAAATCAACAATATCGCCCTTTTAAAGGGGTATATTTGAGTATAACACACTTTATTCAAATTTTGGAGAAAAGAAGGGGACTCAATCAAAGATGAACTGGTAAAGTATTCAATTTCTATAGTTCTAAAAGTCCTTTAGCTATTTCCAATAATTCAGGCCTCAGCATCCTGTTATGAATGTTAGCCTTCTCCTACTCTCAGGCCCTGCCAGTAACTGCCTCATGTTATTCTGCAAAGCAATTCAGCTCTCCTTAATTCAGCCCCAGGCCTCCCTCGACACATCTAAAGACTCTATCCTTGTTAAACAATGGGTCATCTACTTTCTCACTGGTCTCTACTAGAGAACTGGGCCAGTATTGATACCTTTTTCCCAGGAATATTAATCTTGACACCCAACCTCGAGTGCTAAGAATGTGTGCAGAAATGATTATTCTTAGTTTGAATTTTAAACAACATCTTTCTTTCTGTTATAACTGCTCTGTGCTGGCCCATAAAGAAGGGAAGGCTGTGGGACCAAGTGATAAGGAAGGGCTTTTTGGGAAAGACTCTGACTTAAACTCATTACTGTGATTTTAAAATATTAGGGATAAAGTTTAAACTGAAAAGTTTAGATTAAATTTTCCTAACTGATGACATGTATTTATGTCTTTCTTAAATCCCATCAAAATCTCATAAGTAACATCAAAAGAAGAGCAAACCCCCTGTAGTACTGAAACATGGAGAGAGGTACCTTTGGCAAGTAAAGAGTTTCTGGAAGCTATAAAGCAAATGGAAATCCCCCCCCAAAGCTGAAGAACCTGGGATCCCATTGTATTGTAGTTGAGAGAAATACCCTTCCTCATAAGAAAGAAAAAGAGAAAATAGAGAGAAATAAATTTTAGAAAGGAGGAAAAGACAAATGTTATTTTTCCAGAAGAATCCTGGAATCCTAAAATCCAGGACAGTGGGAATTAAAAGAAGGAGCTGGCTGTTGGCTGGTAGCCTGGGTGAATAATTAAAGGCCCATGGAACAGCTGCCCCCATCCCCTGCTTTCTGAATTGCTGGCTCTGATATTTGCCCCAGGATACAGTTTTCCATTGGCCAAATAAGTAAAATAATCTGATATAGAGCATCCCAGAGTGGTTGGAACCAGAAGAGCAGGGAGCTCCCTTGGTAATATGTAATCACTCTGTGATCCCCAGTGGAAAAACAAACAACGTGCAAGCACATCATTCCCATTGCTTCCCTTACCAATTGCCAAAAGAAAGGTTCGTATATTCAGAACTTGCCCCTGCTAGAGAAGCAGGGATTTTTCTCTTGGGCTGAGAAAATGCACTTCAGCTACCAATCCAAGTCAATATAGACCATAAATATAAAAATACATTAAACAATCACCAATCTTTTGAGGTGGGGGAGGAAGAATAGCATGAAAGACCCCTAACTCAAGCAGTGGAAGAACTAATTCCTGAAGAAACAGAGTTAATAGAAGAAAACGAAAGAGAGTCAAGAGCATGTCACATTGAAAAGAACAACAGATGGTTCTGAAAAAATCATCTATCAGAATCCTTGGAAATTAAAAATATGATCACCAAAATAAACAGCAGATGGCCCAAATAACAGAATTTACATAGCAGAAGGTAAACTTCGTAAATTAAAATATCTGGCCAAGGAACTCTCCTGCAAAGCAGTAAAAATAATGGGGTGAAAAGAGGTACAAAATTAAGAGACAGGAAGACAGTTATAGGAGATCCAACATTCATCTAATTGGAGTTCTAGAAGGGGAGAAAACCAAGAGGAATTTATAAAATAATTATGTAAGCACATAAAGATGCTTACCATCATGAATCATTAGGAGTATTGGCAAAAACAGCCCAAAGTACATACATACTTATATTATTGGTAAATCAGTAGTACATTTTCCCATTCTCCATATGGTCTTACACTATCACAAAGAGGTGTTTGAAAATTGAATTCAATAATGTATGTAACATTACTCTGAAAATTGAAGTGCCAAAAATATATAATATTAATATTAATTATTCTCATTTATTTTATAGTATTATCTTTAAATTCTTAAGAGTCTCTAAATTATGATCAATCTAAATTAGTATCCAAAATCCTTATCTGGTAGGTAATTGGGAACTCTGAAGAATTTGATCAAAGTGAATTCTTTCACCAAGAATCCAAGAAAAGCCAGAATGTGAGCAATTACGGAGGCTGTCCAAGCATATCTGCTTTTCCTCGCTTTTCTCTGCCTGATACCCCACTTTACATGCAGGAGAGTTCAGCTAAGATAACTTTGGAAAGATTAGAAGGACATTTTCTCCTGTGGGAGAAGCTTTCTTTTTTAGCATACTAAAGCAGTTTTATAAAGTTAAGACATTTTTTGATACCTATATTTTTAAGGAAATATAATCCTGGACTCTATCGTGGTAAGGATATACACAGAGCAGGCCCCGGAGAACGGGTTCCCTGGTTTCAGGAAATGTTGTCAGAATTGCACTCCCACCAATCATCTGCCTCCGTGGAGATAGTCCCAACAGAAGAAGGTTCCAAAACACCTTGCTCTTTGGTCTGGAAGCACAATCCACTACTTTCTTCCCTTTCAGCCGGGTCTTTCTCATTGCATATCCCCTAGGTTAATGTTCAGAGTCTTTTGCCATCCCTGACCACACACTAATTTATAAAGGGAGGAATGGCCCAGGTCTGCTGGCTGGCGATGGTGCATCAGCCTGGGATTGGCCATTTGCCACAGATAATTACAAATGGGTAATTCACAGCTAGATAATTGAGGATTCTTAAATCCATAATTTTTTGTTAGGAGCCAACTGTGAAATTTCTATGATATCTGTGATTGTGTGTGGCGGCGAGGAGGAGGTGGCGGGGAGCAATTAAGAAGAATTTTATGGTAATCCTCTAGCACTAAAAGGGAATTACTAAGGTCTTGCTTTTAGGAATTAAAGTAATTCTGTAGTCGTTTTCTAATTTTGAAAATGTGAGATTTTTATTCTTAAACAAAAAAAAACTTCAATGATCTTTAAGTAAATGATTTTAATGTTGCATACCAGGAAGAGAACATATATATTAAAAATGAGGCATCCTTTTTCCACTTGGTTTTATTAAGAATTAGAATTTTTATCAAAGCCTCACACATTAGCAATGGCAAAAAAAATAAAAGATAATTATCTTTCTGGTTTCATCAAGTATCATTATGAGGCACTAAGAGCATCTTATTAAGATAAATATAATGCTTGGCTGTCATGGCTCAGTGGTTGAGTGTTGACCTATGATCCAGGAGATCATGGTTCAATTCCCGTTCAGGGCTTGATCCCCAATGTAGGGTATTCTGGAGGCAGCCAATCAAAAATTCTCTCTCATCATTGATGTTTCTATCTTTCTCTCCTTTCCTTTCTGAAATCAATAAAAAAGATATATTTTTAAAAGATGGATATAACTATTATTAGAGGATATGAGTTATTTATACATTTTCCTATAATGTTTATAAAATATAACAATTTAGAAGGAATTATAATTAATGTGTACTAGTATATACAATAACATTTCATTGACAGGTAGAAATAGGTGAGTAGTCAATTCTTTGGTGAACCTGTTCCAGTCTACAAGGCTAAAGATAAGATAGCTATTGATACTTGGTAATAGCAATGAAGAAATTAAATAAATGCCAGCTTGTCAAAACCTTATCTTGGAGATGACTGTCATTCCACCACCTATCACTTTCATGCTGCTCTCTCCCTCTTCCTAGAGAGGATGTCTGGCCATGACGGGAAGGAACACGAGTCTGATCCTCGGATTGTGTGAACTGATTGGACTAAGGTTGGGTTCTCACCAAACCCGAGGCCATCATATTCTCTCCCCTGGTTTCAGACGTGCAGACCAGAATGCTATTTGTAATCAGAGATGGGAACTGCTATTTTAAGGACATAAAGTATGAAATGGGTACGGCAGAGTCTGGGGACATGGAGCCCGAGAGACAGGGAGGGAAGCAGAGTGGGAGGGGGGGAAGAGTCAGAAAATACTGATAACTTTCTGGTTCTATAATATTTGTCTATACTTTCTAAAATTGGGCAACTTGAGAAGCTTCTGTATCCTGACAATAAAATTCTCTTTAATGAGCCCAGCTTAAGTGAGTTCTTCTTGCAACTATGCATAAGAGATTGTTCAACCACTGTGTTAATATTCATGACTTCTAAAGATGGTAATAACTTACATTTTCCTGCCAGGAGTTTAGAGAGAAGCAAGCAAAGCTGACATCAGGAATACAGTTACCTTGCTATTGGTTTGAATCTCAAATCACTTTAGGGAAGCAGTGGGTGAATGTCATTTTTACATGGCCTAGAATTGATCTAGCCTACTCTAAAGTATGACCACAATAGGGAGACAGAAGTGGTCAAGGTATTTTAAATGATTTTCCTTTATTGAGTGTGGAGATGATGTGGATCAACTTGATCTTTCAAACATGGCTAATAGAATGGTTAAAGGATACAATCACTTTGAAAAATGATTTGGCAGGTTTTTATAAAGTTCACAACATACCTAACCTTATGATCCAGTAAATCCACTCTTAGAGATTTACTCCAAAGAAATAAAGACACATGTCCACAAGAAGGTTTAAACATGAATATTCATGACAGCATCAGTATTATAGCATGAAGTTAGAAGTAACCAAATTGTCCATCAACAACATAAAAATGTATAAACCAGTTATGGCATAGTCTTACAATGGAATGATACTTAGCAAAGAAAAGGAAGAAACTACAGACAGACACATTAACAATGTGAATGATCCTCTAAAAGACTCTGTTGTGAAAGAAGCTATATCCTTAAACTACATACTGTATGTTCAATCACAGTCAAAATTAATACATGGAGATAGAAATCAGAGCAGTGGCTGTCTGAGAGGAGGGGTTGTAGACATTGAAGAGAATTTTCTAGGGCGATGACAATGTTTTCTAACTTGATTGGGACATTGGTTTACAAGTATATGCATTCATTTGTCAAAATTCATCAAACTGTACAGTTGAGATCTGGATAGTTTATTGTGAGGAGAAAGTGAAGATATTTGTGTATATATAATTTTTCTACTTGGATATGTTAAAATTTGCACAGTAATGAGTCTATGCATGAGGATTAACTTTAGGGTTCCTTTTTGCTTTTCTAGAAAAGAACCATAGGATTTGAACATTATCAAGCACTTCTCTTAGGTCAACCATTTTTTTAGGAGGGTTGTACTATATATGACCATGGTATGTATGCATGTATGTGTGTATATATATATATGACCATGCAAACAACAGTAGTAAGACAGAGTCAGTAAAACAGGAGAGTAAAGGTGAGGGACATTCAGAGGAAACATGTATGTGCTGGTTTGTTCTTCAATTCCAAGGGTCCTGATGTGTCTGCTTTGCCTGGGGAGCCTGGTAATAGATACTCACCATGAAATTCAGGCATAAAAAGTCCACACCTTTCATGCTTATTGACAGGAACAGTTTGAGGACTAAACCTACTGCTACACTTGGGAGTACAGTCCTCATCTCACATGGAGGGTGCAAGCCCCAGCTCTGCCCCTATTGATGAGACCCTAGGCACGTTAGTTCACCGCTCAGCTGCAGATGGTGATGGTGATACCAGCCTCACTTATGGGACCACTGTCAGGATTCGATGACTTAACACATGAAGCCCTCCTCAAAAAGTGTTTGGCCTCAGAGAAGTGCTTGATAATGTTCAAGTTGTATGGTTCTTTTTTAGAAAAGCAAAAAAAAAAAAGAACCCTAAAGTGAATCCTCATGCATAGACTCATTATTGTGCAAATTTTAGCATATCCAAGAAGAAAAATGATATATAGACCTTTGAAAACCTGAATCTGCCCATGGATTTCTCTGAAAATATCTTGGCACTTTTGTGGGAATCCGGCCGTGATGGTTTCCATTCAGAGAAAACACAGTTCTGAACTTGATGTGTCTGTTGTCAGGGAATCAAAGGCTGTGAATTCCAGTTAAGGTTTTACTATGTTGGGTGGTAAAGAGCTACTGAATTTGAAAGCTTTCCTTCCCACACCAATGATTGTAAGTCGAACCTCCCTTTAAGTGGGGCTGTTACTGTGTTTGCTTGTCTCCAAATTATATGAACTAGCACTAGGTGGACTGCTTGTGGAATATTGAATAGTGCCTTTGCTCTGGTTGGTTCGTCCTTCATTTGATCAAAGACTATGAACATCTTCTTTTTGCTTCCAATTTTACCAACGGCATCCATGAATTAGCCCTCAACATAACTGCATTACTGCAAACCAGATTAACTTCGCTAGCTTATGTCACTGGCGATGGTTTGTCTTTGTTCTGAGATAAATATTCTGTCCTAAAAATCTGATCTAGCCCTCTTGGAAAAAAAAAAATGTGATGCATTCTCTGGGAGTGTACTGTAATCCAGAGACATTATTTACTGAAATGGCTGCCGCCGTGCAATGTATCTTATTGAATCAGAAATATTTCCCAGTTGATTATTGGATGCATAAATCCAATCAGAGTTATCACCTATCGAACTGGAAACATGAAACTTACAAAGCCAAATGGATCACCTGGCACATCATAAATACTGCCGTGGCATCGGGGCTCTGCTGTTTTGAGTCAGGGCCTGTGAGAAACGTTAACTCTTTCCAGGGACTTGGAGTGAGACAGCTGTGTTCTCCTAGCTCCAGATCAACAGGTTTAGGAAGCCACGCCGCCCCTCACATCCCAAAAGGCACCCTTCCAAATGGCACACGCCATGGGGTCTTCTTCAGGGTCCCCGTCCTTCCTCCCCTGGCACTGGTGACCTCCGGAGCTGTGGGTAACTCAGCGCATCTGCTGCATTTAAAACAAACACATCGGGCAGGAAAGTGACCCCTGTGATCGAGGGACTCTTGGGCTGTTCTCCCCGATCATAAGAATGTAAAGTTGAGCTCGCATTAATATGCTGCTCCTGTGTTCCTCCTGAGAGAAACTTGAATGTGGGGTTAGCAGGGCCATCCAAGGGGGAAGCAACGTGGTTTTTAAAACTTAATGTCAGCGTGGCTTGTCAATCCTCCCTTATTCCCCTCCTCCCTGTGCCTTGTTTTTTTCCCCTTTGTCCTGTACGTACATCTAGAGAGTCAGTACTAATCAAGCATTCCACATATTTCTAGACACTTCTGCCTTCACATATTGTGTTCTATTTTCTCCATAAGCACACTCACACCAGCCAGGTCACACTTCCTCCTGTTTAATTTGGAAACCAAGGTGACCATACATTCACAATGAGAATACCGCCCTGTGTTGGACAGGGCGTCCATGTCTATCCTTCTGCGGTCCCCCGTGACTGACATTTGCTACGTTGGCCTTCTCCACTGTAGTCTGAAGGATAGGTACCATTCTCCTGGCTGAGTGAGAGAAACAGTGTCTGGCTAAGGTAGGCCATGTATTGAAAGGATGCTGAGGCAGCTCCCCAAACCCAAGGATGCAGTAAACAGGCAAGCCTGATCGCTGAACCCCGGGCAGCAGGAATCTGTGGGCCTTCTCTCTAGGGACTGCCGTTGACCTGAGTCACCTCCAAGCCCCCATCTCTGAATCCTAAGTTGGAGGTTCTAGAGAGAATCTGATTTGCCGAGCGGAGGCCTAGCGCCTAACTATGGTGTTTGGCAGCTCCAGCCAGAGGGAAAGGCTACTTGGTGTAACATGGCCAACCCCTCCCTGTCTCCCTGGAGCAGTTCCCCTACAGAAAAGGGAAAGTGGCCATGAACCTTCAGGGGAAACCAATAGGCATTTGAAGCTCAGGAACCCCTCTTTGTCTGTTGCTTTGAATAGAACTACTCCTGGCAAGCATTTCTCCAATACATGGCCATGATGCTTTTAAGAGTGGCTGGGAGTATGGTCTCGCAACACCCCCCCACACACACACACACCACCACCATCACCACCACTACCACCAACACCACCATTGCCGAAAGCCAATCATTGTTTCACTAGTAGAGAGGTGTGGATGGAGAATCTGGAAGGCTGGTCAGCCTTGATTGCTCTCAAAGGTCAGGACTAATCACTCATTGGTTGAGACATTGGTAGTAGAAGCAGCCTCCACCTGTTAGTCTTATGATTGGCTATTATTGGAATTTCCTGCCTGAGGGCTATGGGTGTATCCCATAATCATAATAAAAGGGATGGCAAAGCCAGAGTGAGTTAATAGTCCTCTCTTGGGCTTCTGCCTGGCCTCCATTTCCCAAATTAATGCTTTTCTAGTCTCTTTCATTTATGTGTGGCCTTCTCCAGAACCCGAATCCTAAACTGGAACCCTGAACCACGCAGGACATGAAAGGGGTTTACCCAATCCATGGCACATTCGTTAGGCCCAAATGTTTCCATGGCTTGAAAAACATTGTCAGGTCGCCTTGACATGGTATAGAGAGTGCAAAGCTAGCAGCAGATTACAGTATACCAAGTGAGAGCGACAAACCGAGTTTTGAAAAAGAAAACTCCCATGGCCAAGTAAGATGCATCCACCTCCACAAGACGTAATTTAGGGGAGAAGAAAGAAGGGCTCCTTTAAAATGCCAGCCAGCTAGTTTATGGCTTCTATCAGTGCCGCGGAGATGGAACGGGAAGGTGTCAAAAAAAAGTAAAATAGCTGATTTACTGTCGACAAAAGATTAACAGCTTTGCCAGACCTCGGCAAGTCCTGAAGGAGAACAGAATGAAATGTTCCTGTTGGATTTGCACTGATGAAAACGGGTTGGGTAAGCAGATTGACCAACTTTCTGTTTGTGTGGACGGGGCTCGCCATTCATCACGATCAAATCTGGTCCGTCTAGGGACATGTCTGGAAATCCGGGTTGCTTGAGGTTCATGTGCACAAATTGGGGGATGGGGAATGATTCTGGGAATAAGGAATAAATAAGTTTCTACTTTTTGTCTAAATTACAGATAATCACAGACTACAAGTCTCCTCTGTGGGTTTATTCAAGTTTCTGTTTGGGTAGGAGGGGACCCCAGAAGGCCCGGGAGGAGGCTGTAACTTGATGAAGGTTCTCATCAGTCCAGTTGATAGGACCAAAATGTGAGTCAGACCCAGGAAACAAGGTACCGGCCAGGACTGGAGGCCAGCCAGGGTCAGGGCCAGAGGTGCCTTGTCCAGGCACCCAGGTGGCTCATTCTCTATTTGAACGCTATGGGAGATAAGAGCCCAGCTGGGCTCCTCCTGGCCTGGGGCAGCAGCTGCACCAACCCTCAAACCAAGCCTGCAACATCCGGAGGAGGATGGGGAGCTGAGCGTCGGACAGTGGCTGCCCAGCATCTGGGAGCCAAGGCCATTGGCTGAAATACCTAAAGAGGACATAAAGATGGCTAAATTCTGGGGTACACTGACATAAAAATTAATAATAAAATATATTTCTAGACAATAAAAAAGAAAACCACATTATTTACTAGAATGTTAAGAAAACCTGTCAGAGTCTCATCTAGCTTCTACAATACTAAAACCAAGGGATGAGGAGAGGGGACAACTCCAGGGTCCCTCAGATCATTTAAGTGGACATCAGGTAATAATGTTATTAAAATTTTACTTTTTAAAAAATATATATTTTATTGATTTTTTACAGAGAGGAAGAGAGAGGGATAGAGACTTAGAAACATCGATGAGAGAGAATCATCAATCAGCTGCCTCTTGCACTCCCCATACTGGGGATGTGCCCACAACCAAGGTACATGCCATTGACCGGAATCGAACCCGGGACCTTTCAGTCCACAGGCCGACGCTCTATCCACTGAGCCAAACCGGTTTCGGCTAAAAATTTGACTTTTGATCGACAGAACTAATAGCTACATTGTTGGAAATGAAAGTCACACACCAATCTATGCAGGCCGAACCTGCCAGGCTTTAATCAGAAGGCCAGGGCAGAGAATGCCCACTTCTTTAGGTTGCTTCATCCACCTGAGAAATCACTCCCTTGGCATCAGACCCTAATCTGTGCTTCTGCCTTCTAGACCACTTTGCACCTGCAGGTTAAGCCTTCAATATTAACAGTCTGTGACTTGTATAACCTGAGTGCTAAGCCTTTGAGGGCAGGGATCTTTCATAATGCAGCTAGTTTCCACACAGAAACCGGTATAAGACGACAGATTGGTGAGTATTTCTAGGGGGTGGGGGAGAATAACGGACAGGAAAAACCACTCCCAGGAGCAGAACTTGGCCCTCAACAGGAACATTTGCTGTCTCCAGAGAAGGAGACCAAGAAGCATACGCCCAACTGGACTTCGGAATTGCCATGACCAGTGACTGCTGTTCCTCCCATTCTTCCCCTTTAAAAACTGGTGTTTGGTGTGTCCTTTCCCTATCTCACCACTGATGTAGAGTGTGTGTGCGTAGAGGAAGGGGTTGGAGTTAACTGCACTTTTATTTAAAAACAAAACAAAACTTTTATTGATTTCAGAGAGAAGGAAGAGGGAGCTAGAAACATCAATGAGAGAGAATCATTGATCTGCTGCCTCCTGCACACCCCCCACTAGGGATCAAGCACTCAACCTGGGCACATGCCTTGACCACCTGGTTCATAGGTCAACATCAACCATTTGAGCCATCCGGCTGGGCAGATAACTGCATTTTTAATTCCTAACTCTCCAGATCAAGAGGAACTGCACTGAGGAGTATATACGAAGCACCTCATCTGCAGTTGGACCTGATTTCAGTATTGATATCGTAGACTTTGAGTCTGATGGCATGAGAAGTAAGGGGCCTGTGAAGTCTATTAGTAGATTTGCAAAAAAGAGTCATAGTTCTTTGAACTTCCTCCCACTAACACTTGGTCCTGGGACCTGCTTTTGCCAATGGGACATTAGCAATCGTGATGCAAAGAGAAGCTTGCAATGTGCTTGCACATTGGGTTCAGAATTGTTGCATGGAAACGATGTAAGTAAGGTTGAACTCGCCCCCTAAGGGTGAGAAGATCTGAAAACAGGCCACGGCCATCCAGCCCATCCATGAGCCTGGTGACAGCTTCTCATTGGCTGGGCCCTAACCAGGAGCCCAAACCTGCAGGCAACCCCCAGAGGCTCAGGTGTGGATCGGGGTGACTTGCTGGGCAAGGAAAAAGTGCTTCGTCCTGCTGTGGCGTGTCCTCCTGCCTAAGGGCTGGGTGGCTGTGAGAGAGCTCGCCTGCAGGTTCCCGATTCCATTTCAAATGAGGTTCCCTTTATTTATTTTTGAGAACACCGACCTTGCCCTACCTGGTTTGGCTCAGAAATAGAGTGTCAGCCTGAGTGGACTGAAGGGTCCCAGGTTTGATTGTGGTCAAGGGCATGTGCCTGGGTTGTAGGCTTGATCCCCATTAAGGGGCGTGCAGGAGGCAGCCGATCAATGATTCTTTCTCATCATTGCTGTTTCTATCTCTCCCTCTTTCTTCCTGTCTGAGATCAATAAAAATATGTCTCTCTGTATGTGTGTGTATGTGTGTGTGTGTGTGTGTGTGTGTGTGTATGTAATGTATATATATAATGTATATATGTATATATTATGTATATATATATTTTTTATGTATACAGATATACATAAAATGTGTGTGTGTGTGCGCGCGTGTTTTAAAGGACACTGACCTTGAATCAAATCCAGGACACCTCAGCTTTCCCAGAGTTCCTTCCTGGAACATGGGGCCTCCAGGCCCACCCTTCCTCTCCCATCCTGCACTGGGAAGGGCCTCAGGACCCCATGTGTACACCTGGGTCCTCGTGGCCAAGCTCTATCACATTCCCCAGAGACAACAGCCTTTGTGCCCCTGCCAGGCTGAGGAGTCCTGGGAGGGAGCGAGCCGCACTCACACAAACAGACAGGCAGAGGTTTGCACAGGCCACTGGGCGGGACCTTCAGGGTCTGGACACCTGGCAGGTGGACAGGAAGGTGAGGCGTGGACTCTTTGTCTTTGCCTCAGCCTTTCGTTACTGGAATCTCTGAGGCCTTTCGCTCTCACATGCAACACCTCCCTCCTTCCGTCTTCAAAAGACAAGCCATGGCCCGAGGACAAGAGACGGTATTGGCAACCAGGGATGACGTTAAAAGGTGTTTTAAAATGAATATGGCGCGGATACCACCCAATCATCCAACCATTCTACTGGTAACAATAGACGCAGACAATGAGCAATTGCTCTGGCTGTGGATCTGCCTGGAACTAGGATTGTTCTCTATCTGATCACTATCCTTAGTGTTTTCCTCCCTCCCTCCTCGACACTGGCAACGTCCATGCAATGGATGCTCTGCCTCAGTCCGCCTGCTGGACGGGAACCCTCCCCTGACCCCCAGTGTCCTTGACACCCTCCAAGCGTGTCCCTGCTCCTTTCCCCAGGTGCGGGATGCCTCAGGAAATAAAACCACCTGCCCCTCTGGCTGTGGTCAGAACTGCTGCCTGCGTCCACCCACCAGCCTGGGCGCCCCCGAGCTCCTCGGGAGTGATTCTCCTCCTCCACATTTGGGGCGCTGGGCAGCCGTGGGGCCAGCTGTAATGAGACAGACAAGATGCAAACACAGGGCAAGAGGAGCAAGAAGGCTCACGCAGGGTCCCGTGCTCCAGCCCTCGGCCCTCGCCCTCCCTGTTTCCGGCCTTGATATGAGGAGCTCCTTCTCATCTCACCCTCCTACCTCGGATTTCTGAATCCCACCTCTCCTGCTCCTTCCTTTCCGCCTCGGTTGTCTCCTCTGGTTTGCTCTTTCTGCTCCCCGCCTCCAGGAGCAGCTGTCCCTGGCCCCATGCTGCCCTGAGCACGAGAACTCCCTCTTGCTTACCCAGTTGGAACATCTGACCAGTCACTGCCCACCCTGGATCAGTTGGGATTCCTGGGGCAACAAGCCCTGATGTGCCAGGCAGTGTCATCCGGGGTACCCGAGCCCGACCCGAGAGTGCCAATGGAGGTCCATTTACAGTACGGCTAAACATCTTAAGGTTACACATTAGCCAACCAACTGCTAAATTAAACATGCTCTGCTCCCCAAGTTTGGCAAATATACTTTCATAGCGTCCTTGAAGTCCAGACTGGAAATTTAATGTATCGGCCTTCTCACAGTTGGATCCTAAAACATGAAGACAGACGAGGCTCAGTCCCCAGTCCTTGGCTCCGACCTGCCACACACCCCTTTTTGCTTTCTTGCCTGGCTTTGCTGCACGTGGCGAAGGGGGTCTCGCAAGGACATGTGTACACACCTCAGGCTCACGCCCGAATCCCACCCGAATTCACTCCCGAGAATGATGTCCCTTCACCAGGTGCAATGGCCAGCCTGGCCACGCTGCCTGCACAGGCTCCGGAAGCAGGCCTGGTCGCCTGGACACCCAGCTGGATGCAGCCTGCACAGGGGAAGTGGGCTTTACTGGTAGTGAGCTGGGAAGGGGCGGATGCGGCCCCCTGCGGCCTGAGGGCCAGCGTGGGAGCTTCTCTCACCCACATCTGAGGGCTGCTCGGAGAGAGTGAAGAAGTTTGGTTTTAGATGTGTCACGGAGGAGGAGCTGGTAAGAAACCCACGTCCTGCAGGATTTTAAAAATGTGGATGTAGAGTTTGATCAAAGAAATTCAAGCGGAAATTTGAACATCACTAAGGAAAGGAACCTCTGTGGGGTTTCCTCACTGGCTGACAGGTCAGAGGAGGTTGTTGAGGGGGCTTCACGGTGCCCCAGAAGCCATTGCTCCTGGGAGGGTTAGGCTGTTGCTTTCCAGGGGCCATTGGCTGCAATCTTTCTTTCTTTCTTTCTTTCTTTCTTTTTTTTTTTTTTTTTTTTTTTTCCCAGAGAGAGGAAGGGAGAAAGAGAGAGAAACGTCAATGATGAGAGAGCCATCGATCGTTTGCCTCCTGGACACCTCCTACTGGGGATGGAGCCCACAACCCCAGCTATTGAACCGGTGACCTTCTGGTTCATGGGTTGATGTTCAACCCCTGAGCAACACTGGCCAGGCTCAGTCTTTAGGGGCCCAGGTTCCTTCCACCTGTCATTCCGAATAATCGTTTGCACCTCATAGTTCAAGGTGGTTGCTCAAACTCCAGTCATCACAACCATGCTCCAGTCAGCAGGAAAGAAGGCGAGTAAACGATATACCTCTTGCTTTAAGGATATGTCTTAGAAGTTATACAGGGAAGTTCTTCTTTTATCTTGTTGTCCAGACATAGATACCTAGCCACATCCATCGGGCAAAAAGCTAGGAATATAAAACAAATTCCAGTCAAATAGGACCCCCGGCACCCTAAAAGTTTGGGACCCTGTTACTAAAGGAGGTGGGTAATGGAAACTTCGGAACAATTAGCAGCCTCCACCACAGAAGAGATCATGGAAAGAGTTGCCTTAGCAACAGCGGCTCTCTGCTTCTGATAGACTGACAGGCCCTCACAGGGTACCCGCCTTTCCGCCTGGGCATTCCTGCTGCTGTTGGGGAGAGTGGGGTGGCAGAGGCTCCCCAAGTCCCCAGCCCCGTTTCTTGTCAAGTAAAACCGCCAGCAGCAGGCAACTGTCTTGATGCTGGGTGAGAGTCACGTCTTAATTCGCCCTGGCTCTGCTCATCACAGGCTGTTTCTCCCTCTGACGGAGCCGGAGCTGCGGCCATTATCCCGCCCGGGAAGTTGCCACGCATCAGCAGTTTTGGTAGTTGACTCTGCTGATCAGATGTAGAGCAAATCATAAACTATTCAACAAGTAAACACTGCGGATGTGCACAGCATGGGCAGCGCGCGGGGAGTGTGGTTGGAGTAATGGGTCTCGGAGGGCTTTAACCCAGCCTGTGGGGGAGGCGCCGCTCCAAATCTCATCAGCCAGTGTCTGTGCAGAGTTGGGGAGGGAGAGGGGGTTGAAATGCGGAAAGAGGGGCCTGGTCAGTTCGCTCAATGGATAGAGCATCAGCCTGCAGACTGAAGGGTTCTGGTCAAAGGCAGGTAGATAGGTCAGTTGCAGGCTCCTCCCTGGCCCAAACCCTGGTCTGGACTCCTGCAGGAAGGCAACAGGTAATGTGTTTCTCTCACATCGATATTTCTCTCGGTCTTTCCCTCTCTCTTCCACACTCTTTAAAAATCAGTGGGAAAATATCCTCACATGAAGATTTTATTTTTAAATGCAGAAAGAAGAAAATGGTCAGTAGCACAGGATCTAATTAGACCCCCAAAGTCAACACCTTCCTGGGAGCCCATTGAGGGACAGTCTTCCAGATGGTGTCTTAATCGTTAGGTTTCAGCTTAAATGTTACTCTCGAGACTTCATTGACTCCCTAAAGTAGCCCGCCTTGCTATTTTCTATGACAGCCCTCCCATTGTTGACATTGAATAGAAACTATCATTATTTTGACCATTTGTTTGTTTAAGTGTTTATCATCTCGGCCCACCTTTCCCCCCACCCCGCCCACACTGCTGTAAACTTCGTGAAGTCATGGGCCATGTCTGTCCTTACCTTTATGTGGGCTTAGGAAGCTCTTCTCTCTACTGATTGAGTAAGGAGTGAGTCTCTCCAACGGGCTTCGTCCATCCCGTGGAAGATATCTGGTCCTACATTCAAAACCATGTGAATGCTGACTCGGATACCAGCCGAGGGACCCGTTCTTTCAGCTTCATGCAGTGGCGAGAGGAACCCCCTTTCCTGCAGAAGCCCAGTGCCTTCCTCAGGCTGTTTGTGAATTCCTGGTGCCTTATGTTCTCAAGAGCGCTTCTGGTTTTAACGTGCGGCTCCTTGAAAGGCTTCCTCTCACTCATCTCTCTTCTCCTGCGTCTGTTCTTAGCTTTCTGCTCCAACCTGGCCCTGAGGAGAAACTGGGCTTTCTCCTTCTCATTCGCCCCAAATGTAAGGTGACCAGATGTCCCGCTTTTGGTGGGACAGTCCGGATTTCCAACAATTTGTCCCGCATCCCGTGTTGTTTTAAAAAAGTCCCGATTTTTTTTTTTTTAATCAGGACTTTTTTTTAAAACGACGTGGAACAAATTGTTAAAAATCAGGACTGTCCCTCCAAAAGCGGTCTGGTCACCTTACCCAAACACCACCCTCACAGGCATTTGAGGCTGGAGCAGATGTCTGGTCACCTTACCCAAACACCAGATGTCTGGTCACCTTACCCAAACACCACCCTCACAGGCATTTGAGGCTGGAGCAGACTTTCCGGAAGTGTGCTGGTCGGCATGGAGAAGAGGCAGCCAGTGAAGCAACAGCGTGTTTGCACTGCAGCACTAGGAAACAAACCGTGTTCCTTCAATGCTAACCAGCCCTGTCCTCTGCCGTCCTCCCGTCCCCACCACCAGCACCTGCCCTGGGTGACCTTCTCTTGTGACATCTCTCTGCCCCTCTTCTCCTTCCCCTCGCTTCCCCGCTCCCTTCCTTTGGAGAGCAGCATAGTGCTCTCTTCCTGGTCTTTCAACCCAGAGGGATGGTGGGAGGGGACCACATGGCAGGAGAAAAGCAATACTTAGCTTTCAAATAAACACAGAGCCATCTGCTCCCAGGAAAGGGATCTGGTCCCCTAGAAGCAGAGCCGTTTCCGGGTATTGCAGTTTGAAAAAGCACTTTAAAAAAATATATATATTTTATTGACTTTTAACAGAGAAGAAGAGAGAGGGTTAGAGAGTTAGAAACATCAGTGAGAGAGAATCATTGATCAGCTGCCTCTTGCACAGCCCCTACTGGAGATGTGCCCGCAACCAAGGTACATGCCCTTGACCAGAATCAAACCTGGAACCTTTCAGTCCGCAGGCTGACGCTCTATCCACTGAGCCAAACCGTTTTTGGCATTTTTATTTTTTTTTTTACACTCTACATTTCCTACATGTTCTGTGCACCAATGAAGAAAAGCATATGGCCATGCATGCCTACATTATTAGTGATATATAGAAAGATGGAGATAGATAAAGATGGAGCTGTTTGGAGACATAGTTTTGGTTGTTTTCCAAAGAACTCCTGTGGATAAGTGGGTATCCAGTGGAGTTGGTTCTCAAGGAGCCACGACTTTGAAATCTCAGCAGTTTCCTCTTGATTGAGTCTGCAGCCTCCCCACCCCCACCCCTCCACACAGATTCCTATCGCACCTGGGCTCAGGCAGACCGGGTGGCCGAGCTGAGAGCGTGGGCTGCAGAAAGGGTCTACAGACACTTACACATTCAGTGACTATCGGAGCCGAGAGAGAAGCATCCTCCTGTGAGCATGAAGTATGGAGCAACAGTGGGAATGGTCTGGCTTGATTTCCAAAGAGCCACTCTGAGCACAGAGGAGACCTTACACATCTCAGAAACAATAAAGAAGATAATAAAAGGATGAGGTTCCTCTGGAGAAAGAGATTGAAACCATTTTCTCGGGATGAAAACATTTGGAAAGGTCATGTCTAGATGACCACAGGGACATAACAGCGGACTCCCCAGAGCTCAGCTCTGCAATTAAAGTAGGTTCCCTCCCCCCTGCCCCAGTTATTTGTTATTTTTCTTTAAATGTATCTTTATTGTTGACAGTATTACAGATGTCCCCTTTCCACTCCCCTCAGTAACTCCCTCCACCCAACTCCTGAAAATGGCCCAATGTGCTCAGGGGAAAAGTCATTTCATTTGAGAACCACTGCAGGAGTCTTCAAACTTTTTAAAGTGGGGGCCAGATCACGGTCCCTCAGAGAGCTGGAGGGCCGGACTATATGAACTACTAATCCCTACTGTAACACCTTGGCTGCGCTCACTGCCCAAAAAACCTGGCGGGCAGGATCAGACTCCCCTGGGGGCTGCATGTGGCCCAAGGGCCGTAGTTTGAAGACCCCTGATCTAGAGGGACACCTACCACCTTCCCGTGGATGGCAGCTATCTACAAAACCTTGGATCTCAAAAAAGAAAGAAGAAAACCAGCCCAGCTGGTGTGGCTCAGTGTTTGAGCATCAACCTACGAACCAGGAGGTCACGGTTCGATTCCCGGCTTGCCAACTTGATCCCCAGTGGGAAGCATGCGGGAAGCAGCCGATCCATGATTCTCTCTCATCATTGGTGTTTCCATCTCTCTCTCTCCTCCCTTCAATAAAAGCATTAAAAAAAAAAAAAAAAAAGAAAGAAAGAAAGAAAGAAAACTAGATTGGTAACAGATCACTTTTCATGCCTGGCGTGAGGACCAGCACCAAGTACTCGAAGGCCAGAATGTGTCATCTGTCCCGCCCTGGCTTTGGGAACAGTCAAAAGATCCCCAGGATGAGGCCTGCAGCTCCCTGGAGATTTCCAAAAGAAGGGGGTGAGTTAAATACGACCAGATAACAATAATTCATGCCGCAGCGACAGGATTTAAAGACAATGACTGCGGCCTCTGAATGTGAATCCAAACAGTGCCAAAGGCGCGTGGTGCCACGGTGATGGAGATGATCCTCCTCACCTGTGATGGCTGGTGCCAGGGCCCGCTGGGCAGAACAGGGGGAAGAAGCTGCTACCTGAAGAGCCCTCCATCCACAGGCAAGCCCAAGGAGGCCTCTGTGAAGCTGCCACACTGATGCGATCCTTTGCCCAGGGCGGTGGGATGAGAGAGCTTTATAAATCATCCTGACACCCGTCCCCGCTCCAGCAAAGCACCAGAGCCGTCTCAGGGCTCAGGGCTGGCAGGAGGCGGCGTGTGCACAGATACACTGGGGATTGAGAAACGACAGGGATGGGACAGCAGTAAACTGTCTCCTGGCTATCACCGTGCGACAGGAACGCCAGGACTGAGCTGCAGAAATGCACGCAGAGGCCCGGGAGGCATCCACACAGCGGGGAGGCACAGCCTGGCAGGACCGGAAATGGAAAAGCAATCCCGGTGCAGGGCTTCCCAAGGAACCGGGCTGCACGCCGCCCCGGGAGAGCACAGCCCTCCTCCAGCAGGCTGCCCTCCAGCCTGTGGAAATTGAAAGGAGACATGAAAGGTCGAACCCTGGGTTCAAAATAAGACCACTGGAAGCTGATGATTGATTAAAAAAAGCAGGTGATGATTTATTGAACTGGCCAGGACAGCCTCAAGAGCACCACAAGCAGGTGGCCACATTCATGATGCACCATTCCAGGTGTAGGCAGTCCTTTTAAAGGTCCAAACCACAAGTATTTTCCTTTGTTCTAAATTCTAAAGGCTGGGAACAGCCCGCAGGGTCGTTCCCAGCCACATCCTGCTGGGGTTGGAATGTGGCCCTATCTTGTGATAGCAGATAGTACAGAAGCAGAGCTGAGCAGTTAATCTCTAAAGGTTATCTACAGTTTTTACTCCTGAAGCTACTGAGTCAGTGGGAATCAATCTCCTGTGGTCCTGGTCCACAGGCACAGGAAACTGCCTTAGCCTCCAGGTCTCAATCTGGAAGCTGAGGCAACTACCCTATGTTTAAGCAAGTAAGCAAGTGCTGAAGCCAGAATAGCAGGGTTAAAATTCAAACAGCAGTTTTTACCCAAGTATGGTTGCTACCATATTTCAGGAAGATGGCCTCTCTGCCGAGAGAGGCCTTTAGCAAGCACCGGACAGCGCATGGGCTTGATGATTTCCACAGCAGGGGGACGTGCTCTGAGCGTAGAGGCCACAGCTGGAGGGCGAGATCCGCTCAGCACGTCCCGTTAATGACAAAGGGGCTGGCACACGTGTCCCACGGGGAGACCGGCCTGCGCACCTGTGAGGCTCACGGGCAGCGGAGCATGTGAGTGGCTGAGCAGCCTCTCCAAAGCACTTCCCACCTTTCCGGAAGACATCTGGCACCATTCTTCGTAAAAACCCTCACCTGCAAAGATACCTACTCCGGCATGTACCAGGCAAGCCGTTGGGACCATGGTGGAGAAAAGAATCCCCCAAACCCAATCTGAGATGGGCTATCGGGGACAGCCCACATGGCGGCCCAGCAGGGGGACCCGGAGGCCATTGGGAGGCTGTGTGCAGCTCTGATAAGGACATCAACACAGAGGAGGGCGAGCAGAGGGCAGCCAGGTGACGGAGAGGCTCCTGGGAGACATACTTTCCATGAGCACGTATCTTGCAAAATCAGCAGCCGCGCAGCTCTTGGTCAGCAAAGAGGGGATTTATGAGAGAATTCCGTTGAGATATTAAGGAAGCGTCTGAAGGGGCTGCAAAGGGTAAAGCAGCAGGGATGCCTGGCTGGCTTTGAATGGAAGGCCGGGGCCTGCAAGTTCAGGTGAATAAAAAGTAAAGATTTCAGGGGTGTGTGTGTGTGTGTGTGTGTGTTGAAAGAAGGGTTTGGGGGTAGGGGGGTTGAGGTGGGAGAGGGCCTTGAGCAGTGTTGGATGGGAAAGACGGACAATGGACTAATGGCCAGAACTGTGGAAAAGGGATTTGATGGCACCTTGGACGTGATGATAGAGAGCCATCTCAGCCTGTACCAGGAAAGAGGCACTGTCCTTCTTGAGCCATTCCCCAGAGTATATCAAATGAAACTTTTTTCCCAGCCCCCAGGAAAAGCCCACCTAGCGTCCTTTAAAAACCTCGGACTTCCTGCCTTAGGGTGCTGGCACCATTTGGGGGCTCAGCCCATCTGGGTATTTAGATGATCTAACATTCATAATTCTTTGTCCCATTGGCCTGGTGGGCACCTCCCTCGGCAGCCCTGACAGACAGGTATTACCAGAGAGGTGTGTGGATTGCCCTTCTCCTTTGCTGATGAGAGCAGGGTCCCGGGGCGCCGCTGGAGTAAGCATTGCTAGCAGCCCCACTGGGGGAAGAGAGGGGACAGAAGCTTTATTTGTGTGGCATATGTCCCTGGGTTTCCAAGGCCCCATTTCTCTTAAGCCAGTGGTTGGCAGACTCATTCGTCAACAGAGCCAAATATCACCAGGACAACGATTGAAATTTCTTTTGAGAGCCAAATGTCTTTAACTTAAACTTCTTCTAATGCCACTTCTTCAACAAAGACTCACCCAGGCCGTGGTATTTTGTGGAAGAGCAACACTCAAGGGGCCAAAGAGCCACAGGTGGCTCTCAAGCCACAGTTTGCCCACGATGGCCTTAAACCATCCGGGAAGACGTACAGCTGGGGATTCAGCAGAGCTAGAAGCAAAGCCAGTGCCTGCGTTTCTGCCCCATGGAGGAGCTGGTCTGGCCCAGCGGACTAGTTCCAGCACCCCAGGCCATTGTGGGGCGGTCCACAGGCCGTGGTCCTGAGGACAAATGCAGAGTGTTATGCCCAGACTTCGTGATCCCCAAGGACCACCAGGGAGCTGAGTCCGATGCAATAAACAAAAGAGCCTCTTCCATGCTAGCATGGGCTCTGTCCCACTCACGCCGGCAGCATGGCGGAAGAGAGCAAATTTCGCCAAGTCCTGGGTTTTACTCCGGTGGTGATATCACTGCTTTGGCTGACCCTGATTGGGCTAGGGTCCAGTTAATGGAGGATAACTCCACCCTGCCCCATCGTGGAGTCAGGAGTTTTATCCTCGCCCCACCCTGCCCTCTCACAGAGCACCAGAGCACCGAAAGCCGGAAGTCAGATGAGAGGTAAAGCCTTCGTTCTGGAGTTTAAATATAAAGTCTTCCCACACTCGCCGAGGTCATGTCTGTTCTGGTCAATGACCTGTTTCCAGGTGTGACGGACAGACAAGAACCTTCTGAACATCATGCAGATTGTACTGGCATGCGTCCATCCTTCCCCTGTCCAGTCCCGTCCCCCAGTGAGGGGGCAGACCAGTGGCTTAGCAGTACAAACAACATGCCTATAGAATTTGACCTTTCTTAGCTCCTCGCCAGTTAATTAATAACTGGGTTATTACAACGGTTCGCAGGTGTATAGCGTAGGAATTGAGGGGAACAGAACTTGTCACCCAAAACATGTCTCATTGTGAAAGGATTATTTCAGGCTGGCTAATTTTTAAGAAACAGCAGGCATGGGATAAGCTCTGAAAACCAAGTGGAAGTTACCCTTTGTCAAAAACATTTACACTTGTAAGGGAATTCTGCATTTGTCTCCCTCCTTGTACCAGGAAAGGGAAATGACATTTTCTCTAGAAACTCTTATCAATGCCTAAAACAAAGACTGAAATCTGCATAACAACCTCACCCTTGTTTACTGTGCGTTTCCTGATCCCTCTCATAACTGGCTCCTCTCCCCCACCCCTTCCCCCTCCCCCCCATATATTCTTTTGTCTTTAGCTGGCGATGGGATAACTTGAGTCATTTCAAAGCCTTAGTTCCCTGGGTCTCTCCCATGTACACAGAAGGTAGACATTTATTAAACTTTTGTTTGTTTTTCTCCTGTTAATCTGTCTTTTATTACAGGGATGTATCAGCAAAGAACCCAGAAGGGCAGAGGGGAAATTATTTTTCTTCCCCTACAGAACGGTAGACTATGCCATACAGCCTAGGTGAGTCATAGGCCACTACTACGCCACCTAGGTTTGTGTAAGTGCACTCTGTGATGTTCTCACAAGGATGAAATTGCCTAAGGACACATTTCTCATCATGTATCTCTGTCGAGAAATGGCACATGACTGTACTTTAAAACTATCAAAGTCAACAACCAATTAAACTCAATATTACTGAAGAAAAGTTGGAAGGAAGCCGAAATAGCTTTGGCTCAGTAGAGCATTGGGTCTGTGGACTGAAAGGTCCCAGGTAAGATTCCAGTCAAGGGCATGAACCTTGGCTTCGGGCACATCCCCAGTTAGGGGGTGTGCAATAGGCAGCTGGTCGATGTTTCTCTCTCATCAATCTTTCTAGCTCTCTGTCTCTCTCCCTTCCTCTCTGTAAAAAAATCAATTATATATATATATATATATATATATATATATATATATATATATATATATATATATATATTTTTAAATTGGAAGGCAGTGGAGGTTTCTAAAGTCTGGATTCTAATCCCAGGTCCCTCCATTGGCTATGTGAATCTGTGCAAGTACTCATCCTCTTTGAGCCTGGTGAAAGCAAAGGTTTATGACTTTGATTGATTTTAGTTTTAAATCCTAGAAATCATCTCTCTCTATGTATAAACCCCTTAGAGAATCAGCAACCCCTGAGGCAGCTGAAGACAGCAGACCAGACCAGACTCTTGATCACAAGGTCTGGCTTCTGGCAGACTAAAGATAACATATAAATTGCAGCTCCTCTTTTATTAGAAGACATTAAACACAACAAAACAACAACTCAACAGCTGTGCATCTCAGTAACCAAGATTATTGCTTTGTGTTCTTGGGGCTAATAGGTTAATCACCTCACACAGACAATGAACTCTCCAAAGGGGGTTTTGAGGGTGGGGAATGTGATGGGAAAGGGAGTTTGGGTTCCCAGCCTCAGACAGGGAAGGGGGGAAGGGAGAGGGACACAGAGGGGCAAAGGGTGGGCCTCAGCACTGCCACACCACCCAGACCACTAGCTAGTTATTCACAAAACCAGACCCTGAGCCTGTTTCTTTTGAGGGGGCTCAAGGGTGAGGGGCTGCCAAGGGGCTCTGGCCATGGGCAGACACTTCAGTGAGAGAATGTGGGGGTTCCCTGAGAAGCCCTTTGCTTTCCCCTGGGGTCTGCCCCTTCCCAAATGCCCCTGGATGCACACTTGTGGGGGCTCAGAGCAGAAACCATGGAGGCCCCACCTAGGTAGGGGCAGGGGGAGACCTCTGATTGCCATGGCTTTCACCAGTGGGTGCCGCTGAGGTACAGATAACAGTGACCTAAGTTAGGTTTCAGCTCCTGAGCCCTAAGGTGAGGTGACCCCTGCTCCTCTCCCATGAGACCAGATAGAGGGGTAACCTTGGAACTGACCTCAAGGCCTGAAGAAATGGTTCATTGCTATTTTAAAATATATATTTTTATTGATTTCAGAGAGGGAGAGAGAGATAGGAACATCAGTGATGAGAGAGTATCATGGATCAACTGCCTCCTGCAGGTCCCACACTGGGGACTGAGCCCGAAACCCGGGCATGTGCCTTGACCAGGAATCAAACCCTGACCTCCTGGCTCATAGGTCGACGCTCAACAGCTGAGCCATGCCGACCAGCTGGTTTATTACCCTTAACTCACCGTTGACCAATCACCTCCCAGTGTGACCCCAAGCCCCCTCATCCACAGTGCCTTGTGATTTTGCCCTATGTAATCTGTAACCTATACACCATGAGGGCGTTGGGTCCTTAGAGCATTAGCTCTCATTCTCTGGACTGGCCAATTCTATATTAAACTATTTTTCTTTCTTTTCTGCAGCAGCCATCGTGGCATCCACAAGCACCTGTGATTTCTTGCCTGCATTCATAATGGAAGAAAATGCAGCGTGTCCATGGGAGGCTACTGACAATACACAGTTTATTCCCCATCGAGGTTAACAGAACTCTATCCACGGAGTTTGGTGCCCCCCAAATTTAGAAGCCCTGTTCCAAGCAAACTGTTCAGAAGCACCCCGTTTCTGTGGGGCAATGAGGGCCAGCTTGAGCACCAAGTCAGTTTTGTTAGCAAAGGACGCCCCCTGCTGGTCACAACGCTCATGCTTTTCCACCAGCACCTTTAATTGGCTGCCTCAGAAAACCAGAGGCCACACCATTAAAGCTCAGGCTTGTCAACCAGGCCCAGGGACATCCCATCAGCCCAGATTTAAAGCCCCCTGGCTAACGGGGCTGTGCAGAAGGCTTGGGCTGCAGGCATTGGCAGGGACGATGCCAGCCGCAGGCTGTTCCTGTAGGGCCTCTGCCACTCTTCCTCCATCCTGGTCCATGAAACAAACCCTCTGTAGGTGACTCAAAGGTTAGATCCTTCCAGGGCTCCCTGCCCGGGGGTCTGAGGAGCTGCATTGGGAGCTGGGAGCTCGGGGCCATGGAAAAGGAAGGAGAGGAGAAACGAATTAAGGACTGACTGTGTGCCAGAAGCTGGCTACATATTTCCACATGCACCATGGCAGTCAGCTACCCCCCAGCTCTGCCCGGAAGTTATGAGGATTGCTATGATTGTCATCCTCGCATTTACAGAGGTAACAGAGGGCTGGGGAGGGGTTGTCACCGGCCGTGGTCACCCTGAATGAATGATGGGCTGGGATGAGGAGCCCACCCCCCACCCCCCGTGCGCAGTCTCTGCCAGCAGAGGCCTCAGTGAGGCTCTCACCGCAGACCTGGAGCCTGTGGTCCAGTTTGAACCACTTACTGGCAGTGTAATGTTGGGTGAGCTGGTCCAGCATTTTGTGTCTGCAGTTTCCCTACCTGCAAAATGAGGATAACTAGCACCTGTTGTAAGGTTGTTGTAAAGATTCAGTGAAACACCCAACACCGGGCACTCGATAAATGTGGCTACTGTTTCTCCCAGATGCTATTGCCGAGGAGTACCAAAGCTGCAACCAGGCAGCCAGTCTCCTAACCCAGTGGTCGGCAAACTGCGGCGTGAGAGCCACAGGCAGCTCTTTGGCCCTTGAGTGTGGCTCATCCACAAAACACCACATGCAGGCATGCAAGTACAGTGAGATGAAAACTTCCTGGCCCATGCGCAGAGGTCGGTTTTCAGCTCTCAAAAGAAATTTCAATCGTTGTGCTGTGGATATCTGGCTCTGTTGATTCATGAGTTTGCCAACCACTGGCCTAACCCAGTCCTGCAGGGATTTTCCTCCCCAGGGGCATCTGTCAATGTCTGGAGACACTTCTGATGGTCACAACTAGGGGGCATCCAATGGGCAGAGGCCAAAGATATTGTTAGACACCCTAGAGGGCACAGGACAGCGCCTCGCCACAGAGGATTATGTGCCCCAAATGTCAGTAGTGCCAAAGTTGAGAAATTCTAGCCTGAACTAAACACCAGTGAGGGGGAGAATATTTCGCCAGATATGATGAGGTGCCATTTTGAAAGGGCAAGTTTCCCTCCTAATAGAGGGAAGCCAGATAAGCAAGCAAGCAATGAGAAGTTATTAGATACAATAAATGCTGTGATAAAAATAAAACATGGTGGCCCAGCTGGTGTGGCTCAGTGGTTGAGCGTGGACCTATGAACCAGGAGGTCATGGTTTGATTCCCACTTGCAAGCTTGATCCCCTTTGTGTGTGTGTTTGGCGGGACACACACACACACACACACACACACACACACACACACACGTTCAGGAGGTAGCCAATCAATGATCCTTTCTCATCATTGATGTTTCTCTCTCTCCCTTTCCATTCCTCTCTGAAATCAATAAAAACATATTTGAAGTAATAATAATAATAAGTATAAATAAGTAAAACATGGTGGCAGGTAAGAGGTGATGGGGTCCAGCTGCCTCGGATTGGATGACCAGAAGTGTCCTAGAGGAGTTGGATATAAAGTGGAGCCTGAATGCAGGTCAGAGCAAAGAGCCTCACCGAAAAGACAGTTCCTGCAAAAGTGCCAAGGTGAAAGTGCCAAGGTGAAAGTGCCAAGGTGGGGCAACCTTGATGCGACCGATGGGGGGAGCAGAAAGAACGGGAGCTGAGCGATTTGTGGGGGGAGTGGGGATGGGGAATCAAACAAGGCCCCGCAGAATGGCGTCCTTCGGGCAAGGCTACTTGGCTTTACTCCCTGGAAAACAGTCTTGCTCAAAGTGCTTGACATGTGATTTTTGTTGTTGTTGTTGTTGTTGTTGTTGTTTGTTTTGTTTTGTTTTTTCCCTTTAGGAAGCAATATTAGAAAGCCTCTTTTCTAGGAATGAACGACTGCGTTTAAGGAAGTCAGTTATTGGGTTTGGTTACTTCCGGTTGAATAGCCACACTGTGTCTCTGTTCCCTGCAGCGTGGGGCCATCCCTGCTGCACCGGAAAAGGAGGTCCAAAGGCAGGAGGCCAGACCAGGGTTCCCCTTTGCTCCTTGGAGCTTTTCAGTGGCCCTGAGTGGGGTGCAGTATTGCAATGCACATCCCGAGACCCACAGGGCAGGACAGGGGGCGGGGGAGGGGAGGCGGTGTGGGGGAGGGGGGCTCTGCTAAGCTCTCTGGGCTGTGCCCGTAATGACTGCACTCAGGCTGCAGAGGCGAAGGAAGGGCTCATGAAAAGAACTGACCGTCTAATCCTTCCACTGGTCCTGCTGGGTTCCTTTACCCGAAGGCAAAGGTTATCACAGGGTACTTGGTACGAAACGAAGCCAGAATTGTAATTTATGAAGCAGGTAAATGGCGTGAGTTTTGATAGAATGTCCATTAGACTGGCTGGCTGGTCTATGAGAGGGCGCGAAGAGGCAGGAGGAGATTTCTGTGTTTGAGGATGGGATAAACTACAGCAAGCACTCCGGGCAGAAATGCGTGTGGTGTACACAGCGAGGGAGCCTCAGGGGTCTAGCCATGTCATCGGGAGCTTGTTTTAACAGAAATCAGAGGCCTCTTCTAGGTGCTCTATTGCGTTTAGGTTTAGCAAGTGGCTGGGCGATGCTTAGAATGATTACTGACCCCGGGCCCTGAGTGCTAAGCTTTCGGTTAACCTGTTAACCAAGAGGGACCTATAAATACGTCAAACATAAACATTATTGGGAATGGGTAGGACATATGAATACATCCTTGAAATATATGTTGTGCCCTGAGAGGGACGGTATATATTTTTTGTAATCTTTATAATTGTTTGTAAAATTTATAATTTTTTAATTCGATGTTTCCATTTTTTTTGTTGGTATTCTTTTCTATTTGTTTGTAATTTTGTATTTTCCTTTGTGCTTTATATATAAATAAACGAAAAAATATATATTTCATTTATTTTAACTAAGTATAAATAAATAATAATAATAATATAAAATTACATCCGCTGGGCGTGACGTACTGACACGTCCTAGTGAAAGAGTATGCGCCCGTTGTATGTTGCGTAATTAAAAAGGGAACTCCCCGGTTATTAACGAAGCCGGCAAAGCCAGCTGCCAGCTGTTTACCAGAGTCTGTGCTGGCTCGTGATTCAACCCGATTAGGGCAAATTGCTAGCTGCCTCCTCCTCTCCTGAGCCTTAGGACTCCTAGCTATAGTGGGGACAATAAAATGTATCCAGCTAGAAGACTATATTTATATTTCTCTGCCCCGCCAATAATATTTGTGTCCATTTGGCTAATCCCTACCCAATGAAATTAAGTGGGAGGGTTTTGTATGGCCTCTGGGAGGTCATTTTAAGAGACCGCTGATGTATTGCCCTTTGCCTATCTTGTTCCTTCCCTCGGTTCCGCTGCCTGGAATACGGATGTGGTGGCCGGAGCGCTTCCAGCCATTTTGTACCAGGAGGACACAGGCCGTATCCTAAGGGAGGCAGTGGTGACGAGAAAGAGTCTGGTGCCTTCAAGATGTTGTAGAATTGTCACACGAGCCCAGAGACTCCTGTCTCTGGATTTCTGTTATGTGTAAGAGAAATCAACTATTTTTTTTATATTATTTAAGTTCAGATTTTAGAAGTTTTTGCGTCATGCATTCAGAAGGAATCCTAAATGACACACTAACCATTAGCATCATCTATCCACAGTGTGAGACTGAATGACTAAGTAAGATTAAGTACTCCCATAAAGTCTTATCTTTCTTAAGATTACTATTGTATTTTGAAGCCATAAGTAATTTGTAACAGCATTAACAGTGTGTGAGGTCTTAGCTGAGCACGTTGTATTTCATATGGCACCCTCGTTAGTCCCAGGGGTGTTTAGTGCACCTCAGCAGAGCTCATTAAACGAAGGGAATGGGATTCAGGTGCTCTATGGCCTTTTCCATTTAAAAAGGTTTATGGCAGCTGCAGTCACTGGTTCACAGGCAGAGAGACTCTTATCTGCAGGGTCTATGGCAGAGGAGCCTGTCAGTCTCAGCTAGTCACACATCGCCAAAAGATCTCAGAGATCCTCCTTCCCCTGAGCATCCTAGTGGCACTGAGACAGCCATTCCTGGGGTTAGAACTAGAGAAACTGCTCCTGGCTGCGCGTGGCCATCATTGTTGCTGCTCACTGAGTGCTTCGCCCTCTCTGCCTTCCGGCCACATGACCGAACTGGATCCCGGGTCTCTGGCTGAGTAGGGCCATGCTCTGGCCAGGGAGTTGTATCACTCCCGTTGAGCGTGTACTCGCTCATGTGAGACCCTTCAGAGCTGTTTTCATTTGCCACAGGATCAGGGAGTGGCTGCCCAGCAGCTGTGTCTAGGAGGGAGGTGATGACCCACCCACGGAGTCTGCAGGTGCCTCTTATTGGGCATGCTAGGTGAACAAGAGACATACTATCATCCTATTTTAAAATGTACTTATTTTTGCCTAGATCTATTGAGATTTGGAGATTTTTATTGTTGCTGCAGCATAACCTGCATTATCCTAAGTAGCACACACACCATCTAGAAACCGCTTTCTTAGTGTGGGAGGAATCACACGCTTGACAAACTGAATGCTGTACCAGGGGTCTTCAAACTACGGCCCGCAGGCCACATGCGGCCCGCAGAGAAGTCTGATCCGGCCCGCCAGGTTTTTTGGGCAGTGAGCGCAGCCGAGGTGTTACAGTAGGAATTAGTAGTTCATATAGTCCGGCCCTCCAGCTCTCTGAGGGACCGTGATCTGGCCCCCACTTTAAAAAGTTTGAGGACCCTGTGGTTCCAACAATCAGAGAAGAGATGTAGGGAAAAGTTCCCTCTGATTTGACCCAGGCCTTAACCCTTTTAATACCAACTTTTTTTTTTTTTTTTTTTTTTTTTTTTTTTTAGCATTTTCCTATATCTACAGAAATCAGCCCGTAAGCAAAGCAGCCTTCCTCCTATGGCTCATCAGTTTCAGGCCTTAGCAAACTCACCGCTGATTCCAGTATTTAGATTCCTACACAATCAGCGCCACCGTGTGGTGTTTAGGGTAAATGACATTTATTGTATGACCATGAAAGCAAGGCCATGTGTATCACATAACGCTGCATCCCTCTTGAGAGGGGGACTGTCCCTGACAAAAGAAAGCACGTCTAGCTCTGCTAGGGCATCAGGTCACAAGCAAGAAGGAAAAGGATCCTGAAATGTGAGTCAGGACACTAGGAGTGAGAGTCACTCTTTTATGTGTTCATTCAACTAATGTTGACTGAGCTGTACTATGTACCAGATATTGTTCCAGGACTAAGACAGAAGAAGTTGGAAAGCCAATTAACAGAAGAAGTCAACACAGTAATACATATTACAAGTCAGATGTGATAAGTGCTATAAACCAAAATAGATCTGGGTCAGGGCATCGAGAGTGATGGGGGAGGAATGCTTTAAATAAGGTTGACAGACATAAAGGCAAACAGTCCACATTTGGCTCTCCCAATGTTCCTTTAAATGATCCAAAATCTCAAATGTGTATAGATAATGAACATTCTTTGCAAACATAGTGTCAAAACACTTCCGCATGCCCAAATCTTGGTTTCTAAACATCATCCCCATCTTAGTCCATACAGGCTCCTATGGAACAAAATACCATGGACTGGGAAGCTTAAACAACAAACATTTCTACAGCACTAGATGCTGGGAAGTCCACGATCAAGGTGCCAGCAGATTCAATGTCTGGTGAGGGCTCAGATACTTGGTTTTGTTAGCTATCTTCTCACTGGGTCTTCGCTTGGTAGAAGCAGTGAGGAAGCTGTTTTGTTGGTTTTTAAATAGGGCACTAATCCTATTCATGAGGGCTCCACCCTCATCACTCAATACCTCCCAAAGGCTCCACCTCCCATCACTTTGCAGGGTAGGATTTCAACAAATGAATTCGGGGGTCGTTGGGGGGAAGGGAGAAGATGGGCACAAACATTCAGTGTGGGGCAACTGCCCTGGAGTAAAAAAAAATCATGACTCCTTGGAGAAAGCACCAAGTGTTCAGCCGAGGCAGAAAATGGACAAAAGATCCTAGAAAATATTGTTATGTCAGAAAGTGCAAGAAACTCAAAGACTAACAGGGTCATGTTCATCTTTAACCTGTCAAAGGGCTCTGACTGCCAAACGGGGCTATTTGGCATCAAAAAGAATGTTACTGATACTACATTGCATGATTAAAATCCATGCAGTTGCAGTAATATTTTTATTTTATTTTATTTATTTTAAATATATTTTGATTTTACACAGAGAGGAATTGAGAGGGACAGAGTTAGAAACGTCGATGGGAGAGAAACATCCACCAGCTGCCTCTTGCATGCCCCCCCCCCCCCAAATGGGGATGTGCCCGCAACCAAGGTACATGCCCTTGACCAGAATCGAACCCGGGACCCTTCAGTCCGCAGGCCGACGCTCTGTCCACTGAGCCAAACCAGTCCCGGCATATTTTTAAATATCACTCTTTTATAGAATAATGCCAGAAGGTATAATTAGAGGCTCATCATTTTTCCAACTATTATGCAAGCATCATGTTGTATATTGATTTCTTGTTGCTAATGTAAAACATTACTACAAACTTGGTGGCTTAAAACAGCCATATAGGTCTGAAACTTAACTTTCAAGTGGCTTGGATAAAAACTGTGTGCACGTTGTGACTTTTATGTATTTGCTCCTTATCCCAGTCTCCAGCACAGAACTCCTAAAACCCTTGGGACTACCTAAGTGGTAAGAAAACCCTTGGGACTTCCCAAGCGGTAAGAGCAATTAAGGTGTCTTGATATTTGTAACAAACCCCTTTCAACCTCTCCTGAGCTTTGTCACGAGGTGACTTTTGAAAAGCACCTATGGATGGAGGTTGCAATGACCTAAGGATGGGCGGCTAGCCCAGGATGAATCACGTGACTAGAGGGTTGGGACTCTCTCCGGCTGGTGGTTAAATCAACAGCCAAGAGCCAATGATGAAATCACTCACCTGTGTAATGACTCCCCCATAAAACCCCAGAAGGATGAGGTTCAGAGAGCTCCCAGGGCGAACACTTGCAGATGCGGGGTATGGCCTGTTCAGAGGGCATGGCAGCCCCACACCCCTTCCCACACTTTGCTGACGCATCCATTCCGTCTGGCTGTTCCTGAGCTAAACCCTTTTATATAAATGGGTAATCTGTAAGTAAAATGTTTCTCTGAGCTCTATGAGCTGCTCTAGCAAATTAATGGAACCCCAGGAAGGGGTCATTGCAACCTCCAATGTACAGCCAGTTGTCAGGTGGTCAGGTGAGAAGCTGCACTTATGATTGACATCTGAAGGGAGGGGAGAATCTTGTAGGACTGAACCCACAACCAGTGAATCTAATGCCACCTCCAGATATTGAGTTGAATTGTAGGGCACTCAGGTGGTGTCCCAGAATTGCTTGATATTTGGGGGGAACCCCTCCCCAACACTCTCTAGAATTGAGTACCAGATTAGTCTGTGTGTAGAGATGAAACAATATGGAGAACATTAACCTTTGTTGACTCTCAGGGGAGAGTATATAGTCATGTACCGTAGCTATGGCAGTTAATTTTACCTTTCCACTTGACTAGGTCACAGCACTGAGGTATTTAGTCAAACATCACGTTGTTAGATGTTTCTGTGAAGATACTTTGCAGCAGATTTACATTTGAGTCAGCTGACTTTGAGTAAAACAGATTATCCTCCATCTTGTGAGCCAATTCTGAATTCGCTTAAATAACCGATTGCCCAATAAACATGGGTCCATTTCTGAATCAAATCTGCCCACCAATCCTTAACATTTCTTATAAAAACAGGTCTACTAGCAACAAAGTCATCTTTTCCCCAACTGAAAAATTCTTTTCTCATCTTTTCTGAAGGCTGTTTTTGCTGAATATAGAATTGTAGGTCAACAGGTTATTTTCTCTCAGCATTTTAAAGGTTGTCATGCCTAGGTCTCTACCTTACAGTTTAAGAAAAATGCAGTCATTCTCTGTATAGAATATATTTGTCATTTCTCCAGCTGCTCTTATAATTCTTTCTAGTTTTCAACACTTTATGATGTACCCAGTGAAGCTTTCTTTGTGTTATTCTGCTTGTTGATTTTCTTGGATATGTAGATTTATAGGTCTCATCAATTAAGAAAATTTTGACATTATTTGTTATGTATGACTAGAGGCTCAGTGCACGAAAATTCATGTGGGGGCGATGGGTGGGGGGTCCCTCAGCCTGGCCTACCCCCTCTCATAGCCTGGGAGCCCTCAGGGATGTCCTACTGACATCCCATGGGGAGCAGGCCTAAGCCACAGTCTGACCTCCCTCTGGGGGAGGCAACCAAGCTGATCAAGGGAAGGTGCAGCCCCCATCACCCCACTGCTGCTGCCACTGCCAGCCCATGGCTCCCTGAGCCCACAGCTGCCTGAGTCCCAGGCCTCGAAGCCCCTGTGGTTTTGTCCAGATGGACATCTGGAAGACATCCGCCCTAAGTGGCACATTACCCTTTTACTTATCTCCTCTACCCCGACTTCTAGGACTCCAAGTATAAGTATGTTAAAATAGTTGATATTACCTCACAGATGTAATATGTGGGCTTTTTTCTCTTTGTGTTTTCGAAAGCTTCAAGTTCATTGTGCAGTGACCAAGCCATAATCCCATCCATTCCTCATCTAGCTAGTGACCAGAGGTAATCAAATAGCAGCACTGATTTTAAAAAATAAACCTTATACATTCTTGAATTATTGGTTTAAATGTATTAACCACAAATAAAATATTTTAAGAATTAAGTTAGAAATATGTAGTTTTTCAATACCTTCTTTATTATCTAATAAAATTAGTTTGTGCATATATACACATACGTGTAATGTTAGAGATGACAGTGAATGTGACACCAACAACGGGCTGTGGACCTCTTTCACAGAAGGTGACAACGATCAGTGGAAATGCTTTATTGTGTCATACCAGTATACTGCAAGGGGTATTGCAGAATAATACGAAAGTCACCCATACACTTGACTAAGTGAAGATCAACTGATCCAAATTCTTCCTTAGTTTTTCACAGCAATTGCTGAAAGTTCAAATACGCCAATTTTTCCAGGAAAGATTATTCTAGTAACTTGGCGTGATCAATCCGTGCAATGATCCAGTTGGGCTTCACTCCCTGTGTAAACTCCCTCTGGAACCTAGGGAAGAAGTGCAAACACCAGTCCAAATCTTCTCAGGTAACTAATCTGCAAGTGTTAGAGGCAATTTTTAGCAATAAACTAATGGTCAATGGTAAATAAAGGACTTTACCAACTTAATCACAAAAATATCCCCAAAGAATTAGAAGTACATTCTAAACTAAAGTGAGTATTTTTAATGGAAGAATCTATACTCCAACATCTGCCAATCCTGTGAGAAACTGGGGTTTTATTGTTATTAAATACTAGCTATAACATATGCCTAATATGAGGGGAATAAATTGGACTATGCTTATGAACATAGCACGTTATCTGGCTTACATATGTTAGATCAATCTTTAAAATAAACAGTGTTTAATGAGCTGCCCTGTGTCTTAGCAGGAAAGATCAGTAATTATAAATGATATCTCCAAAGAGAAAATTCAGATTTTAATTAAATAAGTGTTCAAATATATAATTATGTCTCCACTGACTTGTTCACTGCTCCAAATGTTATTAGCACAAGAATGCACAATAGTGTCTCTTTCAAGTAATTTGCTAACCTACTAGACAGACAGTGCTCCTTAAGGCAAGAACCCTTTAACTTTGCATGTGAACCCCTATCAGAGACCTGGAGATGGTCAATAAGCGTCTAGAGAGTGGGTAGTCCTTGACCAATTACGGCAGATCTTATTTTCCAACAAGGCCATCACCTTATCTCCCACCCAATAGGCTCCTCTGCAGTGTGGCCTTGCAGGTGCCCCATAAGGAGGTGGTCTCCCAGGTGCTTTTATCTGTGAAGGTCCTGTGACTGCTTTGACAGTGGACTACGGTGCAAATGATGTGGTCCCATCCTGGGCATAGCCCTCTACTGGTTTAGCATCTTCTGATTTCTGCCTCTTGAATCCCAACCACCATAAAACACGTGACTAGCCTGAGACCACCACAAGCCCATGCCAGCAGAAAGGCCTTGGAGAATTCGACATTACGTGGAGAGACTGAGGAGCCCAAGGCGATGCCCATGTCGGTGACAAAGCCATTGCGGAAACAGGTCCTCCAGCCCGTCACCCAGCTGATCCAGGAGAAGCAGAGACTCCCTACTGATCAGCCTTTCCAAATCCTGACCGTGAAACAGCAGCAAAATCCAAGGGCTGTTGGAAGCTACTGCGCTGTGGAGTAGTTTGCAGTGCAGCAATGGACAGCTGAAACACTGTGCAATTACATCCAGAAACACTACCGCCTTTCCTACTTCCGACATTGCCGTGTCATGGCCAGAAGTCATTATGGCTTTTTCTCTTTATAAATAACTGTCAAATTTCAACCCTTTCTTTCTAAAATTCTGTTAGTTTTTTTTTATAGTAGTATGGCATGCGACAGACTTACTCATAGCTTGCACTAAGAAGTTGCTTAGTTTCCACGTTCTGATTCCCCAACTTAACCTGGAACACACCCGCTCCGCTTAAAGTTTCACTGGGGATGTTGGCACTGGTTAGATACCAAAAGCACATCAGG
Organism: Pipistrellus hanaki; assembly: GCF_964339955.1. Taxonomy (NCBI): domain Eukaryota; kingdom Metazoa; phylum Chordata; class Mammalia; order Chiroptera; family Vespertilionidae; genus Pipistrellus; species Pipistrellus hanaki. Next base: position 72,770,267 of record NC_140510.1, on the reverse strand, counting down.
ATGTTAACAAACTTCCTTCCTTAGGGAAAAAACATACACATACACAAATACAAATCATAATAATCTATCATCCATACATCCAAAATGAAATAGAAATTGGCAGTAGTTACACAGTTGTTACAGATCAAATTTTGCACCTCTTACATTGCTACCTTTTTATTTTCTTAGGGTAATGTCGGTTTGGCCCTCTTCTTGCATTGTAATAATTAACAGTTTCTATTTACTGAGCATGTACTGTTTACTAAGTATACTATATAGATAGTTTTCAATTTGTGGCATTATTTATCTAAAACTCTAACAGATATCTGTTGTCAAACCGAAAAAATGAGAGGGGAAAGGGGAAAACACTTTTTGCTACTAAGTAATTAACTTAACCCCAAATGCCAGAAAGAATAAAGACTTCTATTCCGCCCTAATTCACTTGGCTATGACTGTGATTATGACAACGGCTTGTGTAAAAATCAGGTAGTGACTACTGTGCTGAGATGCAATCTGAAATATTAGGGAAGAAAACGTATTTATGAAAAACATGTTAAAGTACCTTTACAAATGTTTCAAATTAGCATGTTTATAAAAATGAAAAAAATTTAAATATTAAGAGTCCAAATCAGAATTGCCTTGGGAAGTGTTTATAAGCAAAGGCTAGATCTCCTATGTGCCTGGCACATAACACATATGCAAGGATTTGTAGCAGGAATAAATAATTCAATACATTTTCAGAAATGCTGTAAGGAAAACGTATGCATTGGACAAGGTGAACCAGATAACCACTAACATTCCTTTCAATGTTTTCCCTTGTCTCCAAATAAGCCCAGTTTGGGAGTTCTACAGTTGACCTTATTTTCAAGACATCTTTAGCTGATATTATTTACTTTTTCTTTTACTCCTTACTCCTTCTACGTAACGTACAACTGGACATTTTAAATTCTCAATTGTTTCCTTCGAGTTAGAAAATCTACATACAGATATTTTAACTGCGATATGGGAGCAGCTTGTCCTAAACTGTTTTCATCAATGTGACGATGCTCTCCCCTGTGAATTAAGTCGTGGTAGGCCAAGTTCAGAAAAAAGGCCTAAGAAGCTACTACCATATCTCGGCTATTCCAGAGCTGGGTCTTTGAAGAATGACACAGTATTTTTCTGAAGAGCCATGAGCATCCATTTGTACCAACAAAGTCCCACTATGTCATGATCTCCCATGGAGGAGTTCGGTTTACCTGGACAACCGTGGATCACTAAAGCCGCCTACGTTCCAGCATTACCTTTGTCATCGTAGTAGATGGAGATGTCTCCTGCGGAGGTGTACACGATCTCCTCTATGTCAGCAGCCAGGGCATCTTTGTGGCTGTCAGGAAGTGAGGTTATCTTTTCTTTCAACACAAGCAGCAGCTAAGTTCGGAAAAAACAAACTGTAATTCACCTCTCAAGTTTTCGAAAGCTTTTTAAGAAGCTCAATAAATTGTTCGTGGGATGAATTTTTCGATTCCTATTTTTAAATTTACTACCATCTTTACTCAGCTTCTAAAGCAAGGCTAAAAAGCATCTAATCATTCAACTAGGTAACTTAGAACAGAACATTCTATATAAGTACAATTGACAGGTCACATTTACTTACTTATGCCTTAGCAGCAAGTCATTCAATGCTTTTATCAAAAGGAATGATACAGGGACTGCTTTGGCTGATAGTACACTATTTTTAAGCATATATAAGGATAATGTACTGTATGTATTACTTGGTTGCAAGGAAATAATACATTTATTTTTAAAGGAAAATTAAAAGTATACTTTACCTCTTTAGTCACAAGTTCTTCCAGCAGATCAAATTTACATTGTGATAGCAATTTGGACACATGAGCAAAAGCCTTAAAAAAAAATAGTGGAGGGAGGGTGGTGATTATTTCAATGCTCAAACTTAAATGGCCAAGTGTGACAGACCGTTTATGATAAAGGTGACAATGTCAAGCACTAATATATCAATGTTAGGCACAACTCCTCCTAGTTGGTTGGCTTTTCTTTTCTCATATGGCCTTCCCACATACACAGTAGTAAGTAGGCAGACTGCTAACTATGTACCCACTCTCGGGACCTGGGAAAAGGCAGTGCGTGGTGTATACACTTGGACCTGAGAAAAAACCCTCTATATATCTCCTTTTAAAATAATGATGGAGTAATCAACCATTCTGAGTGTGATATGACTCCCCACCTCCCACTTAGTCAAACATAAACAGCAGCTGAGAAGCAGTAAAATCTAAACTGTACTGCGGGTCCATTGATCTGGGTTGTAGTCTGAGCCATTAAGCCAGGAAGCAGGCTGGGGAAAGTGGCAGGAAAGATAGAGTTTGCAGTCTGCTACAGTGGATTTCAACTTTGAAGTAGGAGGCCCCGTTTTAAAGGGGCAGAGCAAACTGCAATGCCCCACATTCCTGGCAGAGAGAAGTGAAACGTGCATAAACCTCCACCCGTCTTTAAGTGAGGAGGGAGGCAGCAAACAGACAGGGCAAGCACAATGACGGGGAAGAACTGGACTCTGTGGGAGAACGGAGAGCCGCCTCAGCCACCGGGAGGCCCAGGAGGCTGTCAGCAGGAAGTACCCTCGAAGGTGAAATCTGGAGACTGGAGGAGAGCGGATGCACAGGCACGTCAGAGAGATGAGGGTACCACTGTCGTAACCCATCACATCTATGCAATAGAAGCTCCGTAAAACCCTAAGGGAAGGATTAGGAGCTTCCGGGTAGGTGACCCTCGGAGATGCGAGAAATGGGGTGCACCTGGAGAGGGCATGGACCCGCCACCCCTTCCCACATACTCTGCCGTGAGGTCTCTCATTGGGCGGCTCCTTTCAAATAAACAGGAAGTAGCAAGTGATGGCTTCCCTGAGTTCTGTGAGCCGTTTAGCAAAGTACTGAGCGATGTGGGAAGGCCGATTTAGATTAAAAGTATGGGAGGCCAGGACTTGGGTTGGTGTCTGAAGTGGAGGCCGTCTTGTGGGAACAGTCCCTAACCTGTGGAATCTGCATTAAATCTGGGGAGTTAGAGCCAGAACTGTTGTAAGTGGTCTGATGAGGAACAGCTCACCTGAAGTCTTCAAGGAAACAGCTCTACCCTCTTTTTCACAGAAAAGGCTAAAATGTGCACCAAGATATAGGGGGAAACACAGTATGTGATCAATGTGACTTGATGGCAGTTTTAGGGACGTCATGCATACGTATCAATGCACAACAGAGTCGGTGGAGCTAATAGCTAATAAAGCCATTGACAACTGGATGCTATTAATCAAATTCTCATTGCTTTTTAATTTTTTAACAATCACATAAATCAGTCAAGAGCTGACTGGGGGAAGGAGTTATTTAATATTGTCGCTGATTCAAACATGTAATTTGTAACTGACAGGTCGGAAAAATAATGCAAATGACTGTTTTTATGAAATGATCTGAAGTAAACTAGGGGCAATACATCGATGCCAGCAGACAACCAACTGTAAAATGATGACACGGATGGCATAATTTGCAGGTACAGGAGGTATGACCTGGGAAATAAACTAGGACTTCTACGGTTGAACAATAGTTCTGAAATGTTTGGTGATGACAAACTTTCTAAGAGATACAAGAGGAAGTTACAGATGAAGGTTCATCCTAGAAAAATACATGTATTGGTATACACAAAACCTGCAAATCTCAGGACACAAGATGACCCACACGTGGTGAAGGTAAGGCGGCATAGTATCAGCCACCCAGGAAGGGGGACAGGGCTGTCAGCTGCCCCAGCCAAGTCTCTGCAGGGGAAAGGGCTCCTCTCTGGGTGGTTCCTTAGGAGTGTGATGGGGCGCGGCGGGAGGGAGGGGAAGAGGCCTAAAGGGCAAAGGAGCCCTGGCAGTAGCTGGCAGGAAGTTTCCTCTTTTATCCTCAAATGACATCGCACCGCTTTAGAAACATCACCTCATTTACTTTTCAAAACAACTGTACCTACTAACTCACTTATTCAGCGACTAGGTGCCAGTCATTGCCTTTTTCATTTTGCAGAAAATCACGTTCAGAAAAGAAAGCAACGTGCCTTTCAAGGGGCAGAAATGGGCTTTGAGTCCGTTTCTGATTCAAAACCTGTAGAGAGTGGACGGAGTAATCCGGGGACTTCACCCTCGTGTCTCAATGGGACTCGGCGACCACGCACCAGAGACAACAGCTCCCTGCACAGTCAAGCAGCGGCGGAGGGCTGTGCGCAGGGGTCACCGCCCGCGGCAACCCGGGGCCCAGGGGACCCCTCTGCTCCGCACCGGGACGCGCCCGGGGTGAAGGCACCGAGTGAATGCACGGAGGCGCACAGGTCAGCCCGGGGGAAGTAAACGAACCTGCTTCGCTCCCTCCGAGAATTCCTTGATGCTGAACTCTTTGTCGAAATAAGCCCAGATGAGAAAGGCGAAAATTCGAGTCCGAACCCAGTTGATGGGGTTGGAGAAGCCCAGGATGAGCATCTTGGTCTTCGGGCGCTGCTGGGGCGGCTCCTCGGTGCCGTAGCTGCGCCCGGGGCAGGCGGGGGGCGCCGCGGGGCTGAGCAGGGGGCGCCGCCGGGGGTCCCGGGCGGGCAGCGCCGCGGCCCACGGCGCCGGCGGACACGGGGCCGCGGCCCAGCCCAGGTGGCGGCGGCACAGGCAGCAGAGTCCGGCCCAGGGCGGCCTCCCCGCGGCTCGGCCGGGGGACCGGAGCCTGGCGGCTCCTCCGGGCAGGGACCCAGACAAAAGCCAGCGGGGCCAAAGGCGAGCCGCCAGCGCCATCTTGTGACCTTTCACCCCTGCGCCTGCCGGTGCCACAGCGAAAGCCCTCCGGCGGGAAACCACCCCCTCAACGGGGCTCCTGGGAGCGACTGGCGCGGGGAGCTGGCCCGCTGCTGCACCGCGGGGCAGCCCGCCGCCTCCCCGAACCCCCCTCCCGCACACCCCCCGCAGGGGCCGCAGCCCCGCCGGGGACCCGCCGCTCTCGCGAGCTCCGCGGCCTCGCGGGCCTTTCCTCGCGGGGCCTTTTGTCGCGGGGTCGAGTTTCCGGGGGGAAGAACGTGTTGTGGGCCTAGTCCCCGAGACTCGGAAGAGGACCGACCAGAGCGGTCATGGCCGGGCAGCGCATCCCGGTCCCCCGGGTGGAGGGGGTCTCGCAGGAGCACTTCCTGCAGCACCTGTACCCACAGGTGAGGCCGTCCCTGCCTCTCCGCTGGCTCCCAGCCTCGGAGGGAGCGGGGAGAGGGCGGCGGGCGTCTTAAAGGGCTGGGCGGCCCCGGGAGTGTGGGCGCCTGGGGATGCCGGCCGGCTCATCCATCCCTTCAGGAGAGAACGGCTCCTCGTTCCCTGGGAGCAGCGTGGCGGGGAGAGCTGCGAGCGAGGAACGTTTCCCTAAAGGAAGCTGCCCTCGCTGCGGAGCGCGGCCTGGGGGAGCCCCGCTCGGAAGCCGCCTGCCGTTGCCATGGCAACGGAGGGAGCGTTCTCCGCCGTCACCACCCGCCAGCCTTGCCGTCTTCCTGTGGGCTCCTTACATTGTATTTTTTGATAAGTATAAGTTCGAGGCTCCCTCCCCTGTTGGCGTGGCTGGCGCCTGTCCGTCCACCCGGGTTACTGGATTTCAGGGAGCAGTTTGTTCGCTGTCCTGAGCCAAAGGGGATCCATGGGAATTCCCTCGGGAAGCTTCCGCTGGTCTTGGTCTCGGGTTCTGATTAATCCGGGTTCTAATTCAAACATCGGAATCTCTTCTGTGTGTCATTCGAACCTTCGTTCTTTGAAGAAAACTAAGGGGAAAAAATAATAATGGCTTTGTTCTCAGGAAAATATACTCAGGTTTTTAGAGATAAAGGAGCATGATAGCAGCAGCTTACCCTGAGTAGTTCAGAGAATCATCATCTTGTTCTCTAGACCCAGTTAGTGAGAATGAGAGCAAATGGTGAACCAGAGTAGATGGTATATGGGATGGCAGTTGTTCGAACTTTTCCGTACGTTTGAAATGCTATCAAAATAAAAAGTTACAAACATATTTGACTATAAATACCCATTTTAATCATTTAGTCATAAGTAACACCCCTGAAAACGCTTTAAATAATATTTAGATGATTTAGATTTTTTTTTTTAATCTCTTAGCTATTCATGATGTCACTGTTCTGTTTGTTCTCCTAAGGTTAAAACCTGGGTCTACCGTAAGTATATTGGATGAGTCCTGTTCCTATTTTAGTTACAGCGTGAATTGTCAAAAGGTTTTGAGTTTGAGCATCTTGGGATAAAGAATCATTTCTTTTTATTTCTCTATTGTCAAATACAACTCCTGATATATTGTTGAGTTTTGTTTGTTGTTGTTTTTTGTACTTTTCCCCTTTGTAGAGAAAACCTGTAGTGTTGGAAGGAATTGACTTGGGCACGTGCACAAGCAAATGGACGGTGGATTACCTGAGTCAGATTGGAGCGGGGAGAGAAGTGAAGATTCACGTTGCCGCCGTTGCCCAGATGGACTTCATTAGTAAGAACTTTGTGTATAGGTATTTTCTTCTCAGGTTTACTCTCGGGACACAAATAACTTGTTTTAAGCCTTTAAAATATGTATACAAAATCCACATGGCACATCATCTTTGGCAAGCTTGATATAATCATGGAATAGCTTACTAATTTCTAAAGAATGGCTTTTAAAAGACAAGCATTCTGAGTTTATGTAATTATACAAAGACATTTCCAAACACCATTTCTTGCACAGGGTGTATACCTAATGCCTTCTGGAACCACGGAGGAAACAGAGAATTGCCATAACTGGAGAGGTTACATCTGAATGCTTCATTAATTAATTGATCCTACCACATTGTTAATTATTACCTAGAGTAATAAATTCTGAAGTTGCTTATCATGATCTATTTTGATTTTTAATGCCCCAGTTTTGGGAAATTTTCTAAATAATACTGTTTTTTGATAAGTATAAGTCCATTGTTTTTCTGCCTTCCCCAGAAATGTAGGGCAAGTAGTTGCTATTTTGGTATAAACTTTCATCAACTCAGGAAACTTCAAAAAAATCATACTTAATTTCCTCTTTTTAAAAAATAACCTTAATTTTTTTCCTCATGGTTGTAATTTTATGTTTTATGATCTCTTAGAAGCAAATAGTTAAAAGCTGCTGGGTTTCTAAATTTGAAAGCTTTAAATACCGTAATCTCATTGTTTTGATATACTGTTTAATCCCATGAGTTTTGTTAAAAATGTTACATTAAAAAACAAACAACTTTCACATTCTGAGCATGTGCAGTTCCCAACAAATTCAGTCTATTAAAAACATGTGTAGTTCACAACAGCCTGACTTTTAAAGAGAGTTAGCTGTTTCTCCAGAGTAGAGATGAGTTAAACAGCTTCTAATGTCCAGATCCATTCCTTTCTCAGTTTTCCAAGCTCATATAACAGCTTGCCAAAGCATGTCTCAGGTTTTTTATCCGTTGAATATTCACCATTATAGTTTTGGTTTTTATTTATTTTTCAAATATATTTATTGATTTTTTTTCTTTTTTACGGAGAGGAAGGAAGAGGGATAGAGAGTTAGAAACATTGATGAGAGAGAAACATTGATCAGTTGCTTCCTGCACACCCCCTACTGGGGATGTGCCCGCAACCAATGTACATGCCCCTGACTGAAATCAAGCTCGGGACCCTTCAGTCCCCAGGCCAATGCTCTATCCATTGAGCCAAACCTGTCAGGGCTAGTTTTGGTTTTTAGTAGGCCATGAATTGAATTTAATTGTCATGAGTTTTCCCAAGTCTAAGGACTTTGATTAAGTCAAGAAAGTGGGAGAAAGTGCTGGAAAGATAAGTGTTTTTCAGCCTGCAGTTAATGATGTTTATTTTCCAGAGAGTCCAGTGTCACAGTTGACATTCCACATTTATCTTAACCAGTGTGTTTGTAGGAAAACTTTGGTAGGAGAAAGTAGGCCCAACCCTTTCTCCCCATCTTGCCAGTACAGATTTCAGGGGGAAGTAAAAGTGAAGATTATAACTTTTAACCAGAGGTTTGGAGGCTGGCGTTCATTGCTGGAGGAGGAGAGAGGCTTTTGACCTGGAGTCTTTTGAGGACTGGATTGTCTTAATGTTACTGATAAGGGATCATCTTTCTGTAGGGGCAGTACTTTTAATTGTTGAAGGGATAGGATGGAATATAGAGAAAAAATAATTCGAGGCTCAAGAATGTGAGGTAAAGGAAACACACTTTGCTTTTACAATGTTCAGCCTTTTCAACCAGGTGGAAGAAGCCAAGCGTTTGGTAGAAATATTGAAGAATAAAATATTGTCACTTCATTGGAATTCTTGAGATATTCCTCAGAAGCTTAAAATGATAGAGTGTGGTTCAGGAGGATGAGAGTAGTGTTACAAGCTTCTGTGTTCTGTGCAGGAAGATTAGTCCGGGGGTTGGGGGGTGGGAGGGTAGGTAGGAAGGGAGAGGGAGGGGAGCCCTTGACCTACATCAACCCTTTGCTTGGTCTCTTCCAAAGGAGCATTATTCATAGTTGCCCATCATCACAAGAGCTTGAAAATGTGTATTTCCAAAGGTAACCAAACACCATAGGAACATTTTTCTAACAGAAACTAGGAATAGGAGGTTATTGGCATATGAGAAGGATCTATCTGTACCATAGATTTAAAAATCTTTAATTTTTGAAATAGGAATATCAGACAACCTAGGTCAAATAAGCACAGTGCTAAATGAATTTTGAAAATGTAGAATTCCACATAATAGGTTATAATAAAATTATCGATATTGTAAAACAGGTCATATCCAACTTTAACAAATCCCTATAATATATAATGATTAGAGTATTATTAATTGATTTATTATTAAGTCCAAGGATTCTTTTGTGTTTCAGAACTTTACCTTTTGACAGATTGGTTCAGAGGGCAGCTGAAGAAAAGCATAAAGAATTCTTTATTTCTGAGGTAATTGGTTCTAACATTTTCTTTAGAAAACATGTTTATATACTAAATAAATTTTCTTATAAGAGAATACTTTATATACAAGAGCTGTATCATTCTCTAATAGCCACTCTTACAACTTGGTTGTATATGCCATATATTAGTTCTACCATTTATTAGGTTGCATTATTGGCCAAATTATTTTTCTGTGCCTCAGTGTACTCAGCTATAAAATATGAATCATAACAGCACAATTCACTAAATCTAATACATAGAGTAATTATTAGCACAATGCTGACTAGAACTACTACTAAATGTTAGCTATTAGCTATTAGTATTACTTCCATTGAAAATGCTTTGGTTTGATATACCAAGTTCAAATGCTAATGGAGAACTATTTTATTTTATTTTATTATTAGTTACTATCAGTGTGATTGTTTTAGACATTTGCTTTAACATTTATTCAGAAAAAGCCTACTTATTTACACTATAGTCCATCTTTATTCAGTTTAAATATCATGGCATTCCTGAGCAAGGCCGTTAGAGGAGTCCTTGTGGGTAGCAGTGTCTCGGCTTTACCGTTGTGCTCATCATTAGTTGGGGGAACTCCAAGAAGAGCAGGATGTTGGTTCGGAAAGTGAGGTGGACCTGAAGGAGCTAACAGCTGGCAGCTGTAAGTCAGCCACACTCTTTCTAGAAGGGGGTTCTGATACGTCAGTCTCTGTATCTGCCACATGAATTTATTTAAATTCTGAAATATTAGAACTGGTAGAAAACTCTTAGACTTTTGAAGAACATATTTTGAAACCTGGTAGCCAGTAATAAAATCATAGAATTTACTTGAATGGTACTATCTAAAAATATAAAAACAATGAACCTGAAAGTTTAAATTTCTGATCATCTATAATAAAAAAAATGTAATATGCTAATTAGACCGGATGTCCTTCTGGATGAAGCTAGGGTTGCAAGGGCCGAGCCCCATAAAAGAATTTTATGCATCAGGCCTCTAGTACATTTATAAAAGTAAATAAAGTTTAATGAAGTAAGTGAAGTTTGTGTTACTATTATAACAGTCATTGTAGGTATAAAAACGGCAGAATGCCCCTGTGCTTGACCCAGTATATCTCAGTTATCTAACTCTCATAGGAAATGCAGGCAACAGAAATGTTTTCTAATTCAAACAATTCCTTATTATAGCTACTCGGTGCAGTACAATTGGTGACTTTTTGTATTGTATCAAATTTACTGCTGTAAAGTGACATTTCTAGTTCACATACATGAGCTGACTCTTAAGAATTTGGCTTGAGAATTTATATGATCAGGGATAGGCTTAGCTTCATAAAATACAATTCAAAATTTTAAAAAATTATTAAAAGTATATTTTATTTATCCCCTATTGCACATTTGTATTATATTAAAGAACTTTTTTGTTGGCACTCAGCAATACCTTGAGATCATATGTGTTGTCCAAATGGGAATTCTTTTTTAAGTCTTAAGACATTGTTGAGTCTAAATAATTTGGAGAATGAAGTCTAAATTGAACAACGTGGCTTTAGATGTGGTATATGTATATTGCTTTTAGAATTTCTTTTACTTATATTTTGTGAATTCAATCATTATTACAAGCAGCATGTAAAGATTTTTCTTCCTATGGCCACCAGAGAGCATTAGTAGAAAGGGTAAGAAAACATAACTTTAGGGAAAATGACTTCACTGGGTTAGATTTTTGTTTCCTTTCATTTTTACTCTGTAATATTTCTAAGAGAGTATTGATGTTATTTTTCTTTGGGATGTTTAAGGATGAAAAGTACTACTTAAGGTCACTTGGAGAAGACCCTAGAAAGGTAAGAATTCTGAATGTGAAACAATGGTTTCAAGCTTAAATGGATGTGTATATAAAAACTGGCACTGTAATTTTTATACTTGCTGCCTATCATGTGATCTGTTTGATCCTTTTTCATTATTAATGATTTGAATAAGTATGATTATTAAAAGTTGATAACTTAATTTTTAAAGTAGGACCATAGAATCTTAGTGTTTAAAGTCATCTGCTGGTAATCTGTACACAATTAAGAAATTCTTTCTACTGTATTTTTTACAGATTGCAATTCACCTAATAAAATAGAATGTTAAATAATTATAAAAATTCTGAATAACTCATTAAGCTTTGACATGCATTCAGAGTCTAATTTATATGGCTGTAGTGCTATATAAAGGGCATCCCTAAAACGATTATGTAAGAACCTTCCTTCTCCTTCCTCAGTTAGACCACAGGTTTACATAGTTGACAACATTCAAGTTGATGATTCCTAACATTAAAATACTTAACATTAGATACAACTGTATGAATCTTGCTTAAAGTAGGAAGAACCTATCTATAAATGAAGCATATTAAGCTAAACTGTTAAATCTGCAGTCTTGTTACACTGTGTGTATTACTTAATTGGTGGCTATGGTCATGTCCTAGTATTTTAAAGCAGTGAGCAGAGTTTCACTCCATTTCTCTTTTATATAATATCATGGGTTCTGATGGCAGTCTTAGATAAAATAAGCATTGTGCCAATGTTGTTTTACTAAAATTCTTATTTTGTTCCTCTCAATGCAGGATGTTGCAGATATCAGAAAGCAGTTTCCTTTATTGGAAGGAGATATTAAGTTTCCAAAATTCTTCAAAGAGGAGCAGTTCTTTTCCAGTGTTTTTCGAATTAGCTCACCAGGATTACAACTTTGGACCCACTATGATGTATGCTATTATAGATGTTTAGCATTGATAGATTTAACAGTCACAGTTTTAGCTCTGTGGGCTATCCTAAATATCTTTGATATGTAATTTGCTAAACATGAGGTTGAAAACTTGTGCTTTGCAAGGTGGTGATATGGAAGTTGTTAGCTAACACCAAAGCCTAGTTTATCACATTTGCATTCTCAGTGGTCTTGTTCTTGGTTCATCAACTTTATATATAAAAGGTTAAGTGACCAGTTGACCGGCCGGTGCCTATGATGCGCACTGACCATCAGGGGCAGACACAATGCAGGAGCCGCCTAGTGACAGCAACTTTGCAGAGTGCCCTTGCACTCCCGGACTCCTTTGGGGATGTTGGACTGCTGGTTTCAGCATGATCCCCGCAGGCCAGGCCGAGGGACCCCGTTTACTCTGAAGACTCCCTTCGAGCCCTGGCACTGCCCCAAGTGCAGCCAGCCAGGGAGGGACTGTGGGAGATTAGCTCTAGGGCGTGTCCGGCCTATCTCTCCCCGTCCCTGCCAGCCAACTTCTAATTAATTTCCTTTCAATGTGCACGAATCCGTGCACCAGGCCTCTAGTCATATATAAAATTTTATTAGGTGTTTTTGTTTTGTTAACACATGAGAAATGGCCACCAGCTGAGGAGGAAAATGGTGGAAGTAGAAAAAGTGATAAGGTTATGGTATGAGTAAGAAGTTTATGGACAGCCATTTTCAATCATCAGAAGGTCTTAAGAATATATTTCCTGAGAATGTCAGGTGTCGAGTAGCAAGATGTGTAGATTATTGATTTTAATAATTTATGCTACCCTATATAGTAAAGAGGTAATATGTAAATTAACCCTCACACCCTCATAAGATGGCTGCCTATGACCAGGCTGGCAGGGCTGTTAGTGAGGGACGACTGAACAGGCTGGATGGGGCAACAAGGCCATCAGGGAGGTGGCAGGGGCAACTAGGCAGGAAGGCAGGTAAGTGATTAGGAGCCAGTGGTCCTGGATTGGAGAGGGTGCAGGCTGGGCTAAGGAGACCCCCTCCTATGCATGAATTTCATGCACCAGGCCTCTAGTGGTATTATAATTTTATTTGCTTAATGGATAGAAATATTTTACAAACTTTAAAAATCTGGTATTGTGTATGATTTGGTGTTGAGTGGAGAAATTTAAGAAGCTAAAGCAATACCTAATATGTTTATAAAGAAAAGGAATTATTTTTTTAAAGTTTTGAGTACCAACTATATTAATTTTTATAAGTATGTTTTATATAATTCAGCTGAAGATCTCTTGAGAGGATTTTAACATAATAACTTTATAATTGAGACAGACAAAATCCTAGCATATTGTTTTTTAAAGGCTTTACATAAATGATATGATGAGAAAATGATGTGATAACTCAAATACATTTTAACTGAATTCTCGGATTATATTTTTATTTTTAAGTAGTTATGGAATATCATAAAGCTTTCCTTAAATTAAAAATAAGTCAAAGGAATAATAGTACTATACAGGATGTCCCCCCAAAATTTATACATACTTTGAATCGTTATAAAGTCAGTGTTTATTAACATACAGTTCATTTTTAAAATTATCAGCTGTTAAAGTGTGTATACATTTTTTGGGACACCCTTTGGTTATTATATAGTTAAGGTTTATATATTGGTTAATGGTAAAAGGAAAAATGCTTAGGTAGAAATGATCTAGTCTATATACATTATAAAAAGGCAGGGACCATCAAAACCTAAACAACCAGACAGATGAACAGTCACCAGGAAGTGCATGGACCACCTCTAGGTCCCTTCCCCGAAGCCCACAAGCTCCTATCAAAGCAAGGCTGGGGGGCAGGCGGGCAGGCAGGCAGGCCAGCGGGGGTTGAGTGGGGCAAGGCAGGCATAGCAAGCTCGTTAGTCTCTGGCCCAGGCCAGAGGCCTAACTACCCTAACAGAGGGTAAGAAAAAGGTTCAATTTTTTAATAACCGGGTTGGCAATATAGTGCATATGGCTGGCTATCAGTCCAGATATAGGGATTATGTGTTTTTGTCTGCCAAGAGCATCTTCTGCTAAAAAAACAATTCTATATAATCTGTCTATACTAATAAAAGGGTAATATGCTAATTAGACTGGGTTGACTGGCCATCTTCTGAACATCTGACTTCCTTCTGGACAAAGGTATGGTGGTTGGGGCAGACGCAATTAAGGGCGATCAGGCTGGCAGGAGAGGGCAGTTGGGGGTGAGATCAGGCCAACAGGGGAGGGCAGTTGGGGTAGAGATCAGGCCAGTAGGGGAGGATTATAGGGGGAGAGATCAGGCCGGCAGGGGACAGCAGTTAGGGGTGATCAGGCCAGCAGGGAAGAGCAGTTGGGGGCAATCAGGCCAGCAGGGGAGCAATTAGGGGTAATCAGACATGCAAAGGTGGTTAGGGACAATCAGGCAGGCCAGCAGAGGGCTTAGGGGCTATCAGGCAGGCAGGCAGAGTGGTTAGGTGCAATCAGGCAGGCAGGAAGGTGAGCAGTTAGGATCCAGCAGTCTCAGATTGTGAGAGGGATAGCCAAATGGCCCCAATCGTCAGCCAGGCTGAGGAACACCACCTGTGCACAAATTTGTGCACTGGTCCTCTAGTATGTAAATAATAATGAATACATCTTGTTTGTATTTATTTTAATTCCTTAGTTGAAAATTATGTAGCTCTGGCTTTTAACATTTTTCACAATCTCTACAAACAAAATGCACCCTTGCATACACATGAGTCGTGATTACTCCAGTAATAGTATGCCAAGAAAATGTGCAAGGTTATATAGTTGTATAGAAATAATCCAAAATTAAGATGCCTATAAACCAGCAGTTGCCAACCTTTCGGACCTCACATACCATTGGTTGGTGACAGCTGCTCCACAGGTTTCCTTAAACCAGCAATCACCAACCTTCCAGACTCATGGACCACTAGTGTCCTCGGACTTCCAGTTGACAACTGCTGCTGTAAACAAATTATGGCCATATGTTAAGTTATTGAAAGAGTAGTGGTTGCCTCAGTACCTTGTACTTTTCCAACACCTGATATTTCTAAGTGCTGTTAACAGGTTGTTGAATACTGCCTTATAGCATTCCTGGACAGATAAGTAATAAAACCAACGAGGGGAGCCTCAAATAGGTGGAACTACCCTCACTGTCATAGTGGTGAGGCAAGGGCAAATAATTTGCACTTCAGATTTCCTAATGGCTTGCCAGTCCTTTCCATTTTAAGGCAGTGCTACAGAAATATTTTAATACTAGTAAATGAACAGTGGTGTTTTAATTACCAATGTTTCATTGTTACATTAGAACATTACTCTTAAGATTTTACATAATGTGAGCCAAATCTTTTTAAAGGATAGGACTTATAGTTCACTGTTTGAAATGCCATTGGTTTTGTTTGTGAATTTTAGATTCTGTTTATTCATAAATTCTTACTGCTTTGCAGGTAATGGATAATTTCTTAATACAAGTGACAGGAAAAAAGCGTGTTGTACTGTTCAGTCCTCGAGATGCCCAGTATTTATATTTATCAGGTATTTTCTTTTTTTAGTTTTTAAAGATTGGTTTATTCATTCCTCCTTTTTGAGAAATCTCTGTTCTCATAGGAAAACATTTTAGGGTTTCTTCCTAATTAAAATGTATTGTGTATGTGTATACATGTAATGATAGGCTATATGAAGAATGAGAGTTGTACATTTTCTTAATTGTATTACATGAATGGCAGTGGTCATACATAAGGGACGAGTCACTGGAAAATGTATTAGGTTTCAGAAGAATAGTAATTGTTTTCACAGTTTGGGTATAGAAAGTCATTATACAGAAAAGAATAATTTTCAAATTTATATTTGTAATTACTTTTACAAAAAGGCTAACTTTGCTCAATATGTATTATCCTTTTTTTGGAACATTTCAGGTACTAAATCAGAAGTACTGAATATAGATGACCCAGACTTAGCTAAATATCCACTGTTTTCCAAGGCTAGAAGATATGAATGTTCCCTTAATGCTGGAGATGTATTATTCATTCCTGGTAAGATTTCTGGACCTCATTAATTTACTATTTATAAAATCTGTACTCTATTGATCACCCATTATATGATTTTTTAGTCCAAAAATATATTTTTTATATCTATGCTGGCCTATGCAAGATGATTTTTAAAAAATATATATTATTGATTTTTTACAGAGAGGAAGGGAGAGAGAGTGCCAGAAACGTCGATGAGAGAGAAACATCGACCAGCTGCCTCTTGCACACCCCCCACCGGGGATGTGCCTGCAACCAATGTACATGCCCTTGACTGGAATCGAACCTGGGACCTTTCAGTCCGCAGACCGACGCTCTACCACTGAGCCAAACCAGTTTCAGCTGGAAGATGATTTTTATACACATTTGTGTGTGTTTTAAAGTATGCTTAGGCAAATTCTTATAAAATTAAATCTTATTTTTTGAAGGCAGCCTATAAATATATTATACTTTATTCTATTAAATGACATCAAGAAAGATGACTTATATCTGGGAAAAGATTCCATCTGGTTGTTCTTTTTAATCATTTTAAAAATATTTATGTATTTTAGAACTGTCATTTAAGTATTTATCAAGAAACGGTAAATGTATTTCAAAGCTAAAATAGATTAGAGATTTTATTAGATATCAAAATGTTATAATCTTTAACACCTGTGATATCTTGTGTGTATTATTTTCTAGTTTGAATGTATTACTTAATTTATGAGTAGGCATTAGTTGTTGCTGCTAACCAGTGATGTAATTAACATCTATAATTATTAGATGCCCAGTGCATGAAATCATGCAGTTAGGGTCCCTAGGTCTGGCCGGCGAACAGGGCCGATCTGGCCTGGCTGGGGCCTTCCTTTTTTTCACACTGCTCCCCGGGTGGTCAGCAAGTTATAAAGCAAAATGCAGCTTGAATAGGAAGTCTTTGAGAACAAAAGTGTTGTGCTAAGTCAGAAAAGGTCAAATATACTCCTCAAATAATTGAAATGTTCTGTGTACAAAACATACTTTTGATGTGGTTGTGGGACTCAGGAAGTGTAAACAAATAACACAAAATACAGCTCCAAATTACAGATTTGTAAAGCAAATAAACTTTATTATGTCTTTCAAGTTAAAAAGGAAAAATTGCTGTTTGAAAAGATTTTAAATGTAGGTTTGTGCTATTGACACTTTAAATTGGTTGGCAATTCATAAACGTTAAAATGATTCTGTTAAAGGCTGGGAGTGTGCTAACGAAGGGTTCTGGTTACAAGAATTATTTCTTACATTGGTTATATGCAATTTGTGATATTTCACTGACATTTTGGTGGTGTTTTTTTTAACTGTAGGTTTTATTTTTAACTTTTTAAATTTTTTTCTTCAGCTTTATGGTTCCATAATGTAATTTCTGAAGAGTTTGGAGTGGGAGTAAATGTCTTTTGGAAACACCTTCCGTCTGAATGCTATGATAAAACAGATACCTATGGAAACAAAGATCTCACAGCAGCATCAAGAGCTGCACAGATTTTGGACAGAGCCTTAAAAACACTGGCTGAATTACCAGAGGAATACAGGGACTTCTATGCACGGCGAATGGTCTTACACATTCAAGACAAAGCCTATAGCAAAAACTTTGAGTAAATGATGAAATGAATGCAATGAATATAAATTTTAAATTCAGTTCAGCTCAAATATTAGAAAAATATAACAAGAAAATTATATTTTAGATTTATTAAAAGAGGGAAGGTAAATCAATTTCAGATTTGCATATTAAATAAGTACAAAGGAGTGTTTGTATGGTTTTTATACAGATCGTTACAGTTCAAAGAATGCTGTTATGGGATGCCTCTTGCTTTCAGATTCAAATAACTAAAATTTTAACTTAAAATGACAAAATGTATTGAAACATTGGGCTTTGATATTTTTTTGTAGTTAATCCTCACCCGAGCAAATTTACCGTTGATTTTTAGAGAGAAGGGAAGGGGAGAGACAAAAAAATACCAATTTGAAAGACACATGGATTGGTTGCCTCCTGCATGCTTCCTGAACAGGGCCAGGGATACAGCCTGCAACCTAGGTACCCTACTTTTCTGTCTATAAGATGCCATTTTTTTCTAAAACTGTTAGACTGAAAAACTGGGCATCTTGTACACGGAAGTCAGCTGAGGAAGGAGCCCTGTGAGTGTGTAGCTGCCCACACCTTGTCAAATAGGCTTCCTCCAATCACGAGCTTATTGTTACATTAACTGATGCTGTAATTGGAGGTGGAAGTGGAGAATCCACAGATGCAACAGGGACCAGAGCTTTCTGAGCCCATAAAGAAGTTAAAAAATAAAAAGATAAATACCAGTAAGCGATTGTCTTCCGCAAAATTCAAACTGAATGTAATCAGCTATGCAAAAGAGCATGGAAATAGAGCTGCAAGACAATTTGGACCTCCTCCCACTGAGTATATGATCAGACAGTGGAGAATACAGGAACAACTTAAGATACAAAAAAGAAGGCCTTAAGAATAAAACCAGCAAAATGTTTAAAATACTGATTTTCTTAAATTTGGGTTGAAAAATGAGGGGCACCTTACACACGGAAAAATACAGTATATGCCCTTGATTGGAATCGAACCTAGGATCCTTCGGTCCACAGGCCACTGCTCTATCTACTGAGCCAAACCAGCTAGGGCGGGCTTCAGTGTTTTTGGTCCAGTGATTCAGTAGTGTCGTTAAGAATCGCTTGGGTTTTTCCTCCTGTTTTCACTGCAGCATTGGCATCATCCCGAGGCTGGCTACCTTCATGGAATGATTGCCAATAGCAGTCCAGGCCATGTGCGACACCTTCATTTACATGCAGCAGAGGAGTCAGGCTGTATTCCAGCAGCCCTCTCTTGATATAAGCTTTCCCCAAATTTACCACCAATCCTTGGGTCTTACTGATCTAAAATGACTAAACCCATCCTGAAATGACCCGTAAGCCAGTCTGGTTCACTGAAGCTGCAAGTGGAATACTTGTCCTCTGAGGCACATGTGGGCAGAATGGATAGTTGTCAGGATTCTGTTAAGGGGGAAAAAAAGGTGGGCAACCAACAATGTCTACTACATTAATCTTCAGAGCTTTTTAAAACAGATGCCTGGATCCCAACTTTAGAGTCTTGGAATCAGTGAGTTTGGGATTTGATGCATAGTCAGGATTGAGAACAAGTGTATTAAATAATAATTTGGGTGAATAGTTTTCTGATTCACCCCAAATATTTAATCTGATCCTGGTTTTTCTTAGCACCCAGTGTAAATCAGGCCTGCCCCTTTTCTCAGTTTTTAAGTGTCAAAATAACTCAAATCAGTTTTAATTTAGGCTAAAGTTTCACCTAAAGTTTTCCCCACTAAATTCTTTCCCATCTATCCCTTATTTTAAAAAAGAATTTTTATGAACAAATACATGCAGGATCCCAGTAATGTCCTCATTAGAGACAATGGGCCATTGTATGTAGATCTGTGTCATTCTTTGTTTTGGACCTAGTAATTATTTGCACTGACATTGACAATATACTTACCAAACACAAATGTGCCCATCTAAAGCAATCTGAGTATATAAATTTGGTGTATTTTAATTATGGAGAAAATAATTTCCACTATTGAGAAAATTCATTTACTCATATCCTGTGTTTAGAGTTGGGTTAATTTCAGGTATAAAAAGCAAATTACAATAAATAGTTAAGAAAAAAGTATATAAAAAATTACTCTAAACTTCCTAAGCATCTTTGAGATATTGAAGTTACTTAGATTGTAATTATTAGCTTTTCACGAATATTAACCGTATTTGTCTTGGTACATAATTATACTGGAATTCTATTTATTCAGTAATTGATTTCAAATTTGGTCTCTTCCATGGACAAAATAAGGGAGACTTATTTTGTATCTTTCTGTTCTTTTGATTAGCAGTTATGCGAACATTTGGAAAGAACTTTACTAACAAGGCTTTTCTCTCACCTATCTAAAGTTGCCAACAGATATCAGCTGAATTTGACAAAAAAAAAGAAAAAAAAGAAAAAATTGCTGGAATGCAGGTCTGGATGGAATTGGAACTGTACTGCTTACTCCTCTGCTGAAAAACAGATGTAGTCTGAAAGAACTAACATAGATTGGCAGTCAGCCACAGATACGGTGTTACCTTCAAGTCTTATTTTAAGCATACAGGCCATGAAGTGTTTGGATGTCTCAAATGCACCTAAGTTGTAGTCTACTTTTTAAAGTTCCATTCAGTGTTATCAAATGATCACCTAAATTATGCCTGACTCTACTAAAGCTACTAGATCTTTTGCCTTCTTAAAAAGCAATCTAAATTTACATGAGGTCAATCTACCTATGTTATCTTAACCTGTCTAAAGCATGTTTCTCTTCAAGGCTCTTAAAGTATAATGTAACACAATGGTTATTTTAAGAATACTACCTTTTGTTTCATATTTTACCTCTTAGAGCTTATACACTGCTGCACTCACATGCTAGGACAGTTTTGTCTGTACTATATCCTTAGTGCTTAGACTTTCCTTGTCTTGGTTGGGTGCTTGGATATTACACGAATAAAATAGAAAAAAAAATACCATATTCTAATCAAGTCTCTTGTCAGAGGAATATAGATAACTGAAATAATTAACACAGAAAAGAACTTATTTTTGATTTTGTTCTCTAGGAAATCCAACAGAAGAAATGGAAATTATGCAACTTTTTATAGAGCAATATACAGAAGAGATGTTTTTATAGGAAATGTTCAGAGTTACTCATTTGAAAAAACCATGGGAGTTAATGAAAATACGTACAAACCAAACTGGCAAAGTAGAGAGAAATAATGAAACAAATCTAATAACATAAAGCACATCAAAACAGACTTATGTGGATTAAATTTAATATAATTGTACATTCATGCTGTGGCAGTAACTTTCACATTATTTTTATGACTACTTTTCTCAGTTGACTCATGACACAAACACAAAGGCACAATCCAGAAGAATATACGAACATGTAACAATAGTTTTAAACAGATGTGGAAAGAACAAATTTGAAGTATTAAAATACTTGACTATTGATCTACTTGAATATATTTTAATCCAAAAAATACATTACTTTTCAACACTTTCATTTTAATGTGATGATAGTTCAGGTGTCCAGTGACTTATTTTTAATGTCCATTGAACATGTAACAAACTCATATGACTGGATAGCTAAAGAACCCATATTTTTAAATATCTCAGCTTTTTGTAATGAATCCTGCTGAAAGTCCTTTTTCCACTTTAATCATAGAAATGCCTTTCCTTCCCCTCATTAGAGCATTCAGTAACTTAGCTAGTTTACATCAGATTCACATTAACTTAACCAAGGATTAGGACACATTAAAGGAAGCCAATCAATTATGAGGCTTAAGGTAATAAAATGCTGGAATCAGGCTGACTCATTTCCTTGTTAAAAATTTTTGGTCTCAAAAGAAACAGCAAGTATTTAAAGAAATTGAAGCAATATAAAACTATTTTGTCCTTAAAAAAAAAAAAAGCAACCACCTTGATACTATTTTGTAATTTATAGAATTAAAGATGTTATTTTTACACATTTGGTAAGAACCTTTCTAATAAGTCTCTGAATATTTGGAATGTGTTTATAGTCATTAAAATAAAGTTCTAGGGGAAAAACACAAAATATTAACATTTTCACTATATTGTTTTATGAATTTATTAAGATATTAAGCTTCAGTCTTTTTTTTCCAGTCTGAAAGCAGTGTTACTTCCCTGCTTTATTTCATTCCCTGAAATGCTAATTATAAATAAAGTGACCACTTTATTTTAATCACACAGCTATGTTTTAATATTAACATTAATTAGATCTTGGTTTCTCAAAATGTATTTATCTAGGTCAAGAGAAACAGGAAGAAGGAAACCTCACCCAAATTATGCAGCAGTGTTAAGCGAATTCACTTTTTGAGCCAAAATTAAATCGTGTCTTCAAACTTTCCCTTGTAACTTTTTTACAGTAATATAATTTTTGCATTCTGGCCAGAGAGCTGCTTTCTTTTGGCAGGCAAAATCACACTTCTGGAGAAACACTGACTTAGATCTACAGAACTCATCCCCTTGTCAACTGAACACTAACAAAGAGTGTTATATATTTATTTTACCTAAGTTGAACTCTAAAAAGACTGATGTGAAAAAAATTTCAATCTATATTTTTACCCAATATACAGAATTATGTTCATTTTAAAACAATTTTCCCCAAAGAACTGGTTTGCAGCCAAGATTTAAGAAACTCCAAAATGTCTTAGCCAAAAGTTGTTAATTAAAAATTTAGCCACAATGCTTAAGTGTAATGTTTTTAAAAACCAAACTTTTAACTATTGCACATTCTTGCATATTTGGAAACAAATGTATTTTGAGTCTTGAGAAAAAACACTGGGTGGCACACTAAAGAATGATTCCATGAATTTACAAAACAAAAAGGCAGGGTTGTTACTCCAAAATGATGGAAAATATCCATGGGCTTTGGCTTTGTATGAAGAGAAATGGAGTGTTTCTACTCAAAAGTTTTCAGTGCCAAAATCGCCGGCTACTGTTAAAATGCCACTCAAATCAGTTTTAAACATTACTCAGAAAACAAACTATTTCCAACAATAACAATTTTAATTACCCTTTGATAACGACTAATTGTAACTTCCATCATTGAAGGTCTTATATAGTATATCTTCATAAAATTATCACAAACCACCTTTTAGATTTCAAACTAATCCAGTCCAAATTAAAAACTTCACATTCAGAGGCAAGAAATACTATTGCACATTATATGTATATTTTAGGAATGTGTGTTCCCTCCCCCCTAAAAATGGATGTATTATCTATTAATTACATCTCATTATCAGACTTTCTAAAACTCAAAGTGCTTTTTCTCTTCCACTGAGCAAGTATTACATTAATATTCTCGTAGTCTCAAAATACTTCATGAACCCTGAAGTGATTCTCTAAGGAAGGAGCTTCCTTTACAAAGTGAATTTGACTAGTCACCTGCATACCAAAATCTCCAAGTATCTGAACAAATTTCTTGTGCTCCTTTCCAATCCAAGATCTCATTGGATCACGTACTTGGTAAGGTGTTACATGGGTGTGAACAATAATCCCTGTTTGTGCAAATTCTTTCAAGACTTCTGGGTAAGTAATCCAAGTATTACTTCCTCCAGAATGTCCACCATCCAGCCAGTACATTGTTCTTATGCTGTTGATAAAAGCTTCTATGTTCTTGTCTTTCTTAGCTTCTTTTAATTCAAAAAGCAACTGATTCAAAACAACACAACCTTTGCTGAATCCAATCAAAGTAAAAGAAGCACCATTTAGTGATGGTGGATAAAAACTCAGGGCAGACTCATCATAGTTTTCACAGGGGCTCTCTTTTCCTCCCTGGCAACCATTAGTATGAGAAGAACTGGATCTACAATTGGATGCTTTGGAATCCTTATTCAAGTCTTTCACATTCTTCTTTAATAGCAAACTGTTCTGACATAAGTTAAAAGCATTAACTAATAATGTATAAAGGTGCTTAAAAGCTCCAAAGTCAGTATTGTGTTCTGGAGCACCAAACATATTACTTTTCACAAAATTATCATAGCAGCTGAATTTGTGCAAATGCATTCGGGAACATTTTATTACCCAAATATAACTATTGGGAAATCGGTGGGCTAAAATGGTGGCAACATTTTCTAGACTCCAGTTTTCCCACTGATAATTCTCAGGATGGTGAGTCATAATTTCATGATAATTCTGAAAAGTAAGAAAGATGAAACAAACATTAAATACATATTTATACAAAACTATTTCCACAAAATAGTTCCCTATTTTTATTGTAGAGCAAGTTGAGATGTTATAACCTATGGTTAATATACTATATATGAAACCTATGAATCTGTCATTACTTTCTGGTTATAAAATTTTGAACAAATTATTTCTTCAGTTTAAGCCTCAAATCCCTGAGAAGACAAGTTTATAAGACATAATAGCTAAATAGTATGTAGGAGTTTAAATAATAAACTTCAGAAGGATTATATTTTTAGTAAATTTTATTTTGTTTACATCCAATCTATTATTCCTAACACATTAACTGAAAATAAAGATTTGGTTTATTAAACAGTTTTTGACCACAGGACTTGGAAATATTTTCCTATTAAAGCTACTATCCTGAACCCCTTCCTATTTGGATTACTCTAACAACCTAATGCTATATGTTTGATTTCAATTTTTGTTTTATAAGGTTGCAATGAACATTATAGAAAAATCTTTTTAAACATCTGATTACATCCTTAAAAATAAATTCCTACCTATAGAAAAACTAGATCAAAGAATATTCATAATTTAAGGTTTGTTTGTTTATTAGGCATCTGGATTTCTATCTCTGCAAATTTGTATCTTTTGCCCTTTTAAAATTGGGTCTTGTTTCTTTATAAGCATTCTATATGTATTAATAACTATTTGTTTAGGTTCTAGGACATGCAAGTAAATTTTGTTTTCCTCTAAATTTTCATTCATATTTGTGCATTTTTTAAGGGAAATTCACTCAAATTTATTGATTTATTCTATAAAATTTATTGGGTAGCTAATGATTGGGTCTGGATCAGAACAGACCAAACCCCTGTCCACATGGAGCTCCCATTCTAAGTACGGAGATACATAACACGCAACTCCATTAGTAAGTAGAGCAACACTGCCCAAAACTGTAATATGAGCTACACACAATTTTCTAGTAACCACATTAAAAAGTTAACAAATGAAAATTACTTTTAATAATACATTTTGAGCATGATATATCCAAAATATTACTGTTTCAACATGTAATTCATATAAAAAAACTACTGAGATTATTACATTTATTTTTCTTACTAAATCTTTGCAGTCCAATGTGTATTTTATACACTTATAGCACATCTCAATTTGGATGCTAAATTTTCATTGGAAATACTTAATCTGCATTTAGATTTCATAAAATTTACAGGTAAAAAATAGATTCACATAAGCAGTTGTTCAAATATACTTAAAAATTTTCCAGGAACTAACTTGAGTATCAGTTTTTAGATTTAAAGTTAAATGCAATTAAAAATCTATTTCCTTGATTAGATAACATTTCAAGCAGTCAACAGACACAAGTGGTTAGTGGTTGGCTAGACAGCACAAAACATTAGATGGGCCCAGCAGGTGTGGCTCAGTGATTGAGCACTGTTCCATGCCCAAGAGGTGGCCTGTTCAATACCCAGACAGGGCATATGCTTGGGTTGTAGGCTGGATCCCCAGTGCAGGGAGGGGCATGCAGGAGGCAGCTGATTGATGTTTCTATCTCTCCCTCTCCCTCTCTCTCTAAAAAATAACAATAGAAACATTTAAATAACAAAAATTATATAATGATAAGTGCAAAGGAATATAATAAATGAAGCAAGTAAAAAGGAATATGAGGTTTTGGAGAGTGGAAGGTTATTTTTAAAAAACATTATTATCTCTATATATAAAAGAGTAATATGCAAAGTGTCCCCTTGTGAGTTCAAATAGGTGGCAGCAGCTAGGGACCTACTTGTGCATGAATTTTGTGCACCGGGCCTCTAGTTATTTAATAAGGTGATAGTTGAGAAAGACCTGAAGTGGTGGAAGTCAGATAAAAATTAAAATGAATAACTGATATGTTTGATTATCAAACAAGATGGTCAGAAAAGGCTTCATTGTAAAGGCAACTTTTGAGCAAAGGCTTGAAACAGGTAAGGTAATGAATCCTACAAATATCTGCATGAAGACTGTTCCTCCAAGGCAATACCTTCAAAGCTTTTGAGGTGAAGTTGCCTGCCATGAGCAAGTTGAAGAAGGCTGGTGGGGCTGGAGCAGAGTAAAAGAGAAAAAGGAGACAGGCAGGAAAGCAACACGGTGGAACAGGTGAAGACTCAGAGGAGGCCCTCTGGCTTTCACTCTGAGGAGATGGGAGTTTTGAGCAGACAGGTGTGTCCTGATTTGACTTCCATTTTTCAATGATTATTCTGATCACTTTTAGATACACAAAGAGCGTGAAGCCACTTTGTTGATGGGTTAAGATCAGAGGTGTGAAAGAAGACTAGAGGATAACTGCAAGATATCTAACTTGAGCAACTAAAAATGAAGTTTTCATTAATTGAGATGAGGAAGACAGGAAGAACAGGTTTAGGGTCAAAGATCCAGAGATTTTGGCTTGAGATATCTATTAAATATCCAAAATGAAATTATGCATGTAATTGTTAATTCTGAAGTTT
The DNA here is from genome assembly GCF_964339955.1 of Pipistrellus hanaki. NCBI lineage: Eukaryota > Metazoa > Chordata > Mammalia > Chiroptera > Vespertilionidae > Pipistrellus > Pipistrellus hanaki. Next base: position 72,744,342 of record NC_140510.1, on the reverse strand, counting down.
GCATATATGTCCAGGTTAGATACACAAATGTTGAAGTAGTATGCAAAGCCACAGGTCCGAACGAGAGCACTAAGGGTATAAGGGTACAAAGAGAAAAAGCCCAAGACCTGAGTATAAGGATACCCCCATGCTTTAAGAGGTCATCAGAAAGACGAAAAAACACTGTAATTCATTATGTATTCACATATTTAATTCTCATTGATATCCTATAAATTATTATTTCTATCTTATGGTTGAGGTAGCTGCGATTGGTCAAAGATTTAATAGCTAAAAATTGCAGAATCAGGGTTCAAATCTAGTTAGCCTTTTAATGTTTTATCCTCTATTTCTTCTCTAAAAGACCTGGATTTTCAGAGCACTTCATACTCTGAATAAGTCAGCGGTGTATCTCTGTCCAAAAATCTAATGGAATCTCATGCTAAAATAAATGGATAGTGTCATAGCAAAGGGAGGTTAATTGTATTTAGCATTTTTTTAGACCTCACCTGAAGATTTGTACTGTATTCTGGCTGACACACTTTAAAAAAAACTCCGTAGGTGTTCAATAAAGGTTATATTATCATCATCATCATAATTAGAGGCACACTATAGCTGGTCCACATTCTGGAGGGCTCTGTTAGCAATGTCATGCTTTTTCCCTAAACTGACCAATAGAGCATTGGTTGAGAAAAAATAAACTTCTCTTCAATCTAAATACTAATTTTTTTATAGTGATCTTAGCAGTGATTACTTTGAGAACAAGAAAAAACAAAACAAAACTACAGATTCCTTCATCACCATTTGACTGGAGGCACAAAGTTTGTTACTCTATCATTTTAAAGCATCAATTTCAAAAATGAAATTAATAGTTTTCATGGTATAAGAAACACATCCAGGCATATTCTAGCTTTACCCGTCCACACCTACAGCATCCTGTAGAACTTCCTGTGATGTCTGAGCCCTTCTTCCCTTGGCCTTACTCATTCATTACGCAGCACACACACACACCTTGGCTGCCCCTGAGCACCTGAAATGCAGCTGGGGGACTGCGGAAACGGGTTTCTAACCTATTTAACTTAAATGGCCACATATAGCTAACGGCTACGGTATTAGACAACACGGTTCTAGATTAAGATCTAGGTTTTGACACCCAGCTTTCCAGGACAACATATCCACGGTTATCTGCCTGCAGCTATAAAATTAGCCATAAAGATAAAATCAGAAAAGAAAAGCACAGGATTTAGGTGAGCATCAAAATACGGACACGCTTAGCAATGCGTGTCCCTTTTCTCCACACCCCCCCCCCCTTTCTTAGGGCTACTGAGTGTCATACGCTTGATTAATTTTTGTTGTTGACTAGTCTGCTTTTTAATAACTGCCAGTGGCACCCTCTGGCTAAATTAATGTAAAAGCCATCTCTGTCTCCTGCTCAGCACGCACGTGCACTCACACACTCCACTGAGACACCAAGTCATAGAGTGAATACATATACACTGAGTGGCCAGATTATTATGATCTCTGAACGCATATTAATCTGGCCACTCAGTGAGTGTGTGTGTGTGTGTGTGTGTGTATTAGAGGCCTGGTGCATGAATTCGAGCATGGGTGGGGTCCAGCCAGCCTGGCCAGCGGGAGCGGACATGGGCGGTTGGCCAGCCTGCCTGCTGGTCGAGGGGACCATTTGCATATTAGCCTTTTATTATATAGGATATGCACTGAGTGGCCAGATTATAATGCGTTCAGAGATCGTAATAATCTGGCCACTCTGTATATTATGTCTCACCCTTTCTGTTTCAAATTCTACTCCCTTGAAGCCTGGACTGACTGCCGGCTCTCCGGAGGCCGTAGCTCTCCAAGGACACCTCCCTCCTGGGGCTGCAAGAGGAGGGGGTCGGGGTGTGGAGAGGGTAGGGGATTCCGAAGTAATGTAAATGCAGAGCCACCCCGCCTTCAGGCGAGGCGAGGAGGGCGCCCGGGGGAAGGGGCAGGTGCCCGCAGGCCCGGTTACCTGCACATCCCCGGGGAAGTAGACGACGTGATGCTGGGCCGACGGCTGCGGCTCCTCCTGAGCCCGGTCCCCCGAGAGATCGCGCCGCTCCAGCTCCTCCGCCGCCAGGAGCAGCAGCTCGTTGCTGCGCTGCGGGTCGGAGCCCGGCACCGCGGACAGCTGCAGGCACCGGGGGCGCCCCTCGGCCGCCGGCGAGCTCCGCGCGGAGCCGCAGCCGCCCAAGTCCATGGTTCCGGCCTGCGAGCGGCAGGCAGCGAGCCCGAGCCCGAGCTTCGGCAGCAGGAGCAGCAGCGGCGGCGACCGCAGGAGCCCGAACCCCCACATGAGTCGCCGCCGCAGGGACGGTTGGCGGGAGGGTGGGGGTGAAAGGCTCTGAGGGAGGGGCTTCGGAGGGCCGCCCCACGGTCCGGCCAGAGCCGGCGCGGGGGCGATGACGGCGCCCGCGGCTTACGTGCGCACGCAGCGTGCGTCTGGAAGGCCCGGTGTGTGTGAAATCTGACTCGGGTTCCCCGAGGAGCCGGCGGAGGGGCGTGGCTTGAGGGAGGACGGTTTTGATTGGTTGTCTCTGCCACAGCCGGGAAGTTCGAATGGAAGTCTGGGAAAGAGCTGGAGAGCCGCTCGGAAAGAATGAACCCAGGACACTGCGCAGACGCGGGGCAGTGGTGGCGCATGCGCGGCAGCTGGAGCCGCCGGGAGACCGCTGTGCAGTGAAGGGAGCGGGGGTTTGAGTGCGCCCTGGGCGGGTTTCTGTGCTCGCCTGTGAGGTGAGGGGTTTCCAGACCTTTGAGCTTTCAAAGGGACATAGAACCCAAGATGTAAGTGGAAAAATTCTGCCCTGTAGAGAAGTCTGTGCTAAGTCCTCCACATGCCCTGGGGCAGTGGTCGGCAAACTCCTTAGTCAACAGAGCAATGATTGAAATTTCTTTTGAGAACCAAATTTTTTAAACTTAAACTTCTTCTAATGCCACTTCTTCAAAACAGACTCGCCCAGGCCCTGGTATTTTGTGGAAGAGCCACACTCAAGGGGCCAAAGAGATGCATGTGGCTGGCGAGCTTAAGAATTTAGGGTTTGAGCCAAAACCGGTTTGGCTCAATGGATAGAGCGTTGGTCTGAGGACTGAAAGATCCCGGGTTCGATTCCAGTCAAGGGCATGTACCTTGGTTGCGGGCATATCCCCAGTAGGGAGTGTGCAAGAGGCAGCTGATCGATGATTCTCTCTCATCGATATGTCTAACTCTCTATCCCTCTCTCTTCCTCTCTGTAAAAAATAAATAATATATATATATATAAAAAAAGAATTTAGGGTTTGAGATAAGAGTTTAATGCAGCTGTTATTGGCAGCAGGGAGCAGGGCATGTAGATTGGGACAGGAAAAATGAGGGCAAGACATTACTTACACATTTTCTGTTCTGTGCTATTTTAGGGCTTTCAGAAACCAGTTTGAACAGTGGAAAAATCATAGGTGCCCAGCAGCTCTCTGTGGTTGGTTGTAATCGGTAAGATTTGGCCCAGTATGCTACCAGCAGAAAGAAGCGGGAAGACCAGTATTCTAAACTCAAGTGCGAGGCAATCACTGTAAAGAACCTTGTGGGAGAGGATATTCGTGAGAATTATAAAAATTATGGCAACATGGTGTTGAGGCCTTACTATAGGCCAGGAATCAAACTAAGCATCTATAATCATAAAATCGTAATATGCAAATAGATCAAACAGCTGAACAGCAGAACCTTCTGGACGAAGCCGGGGCTGTGGGAGCCGAGGCAGCCCAGGCTGTGAAGGCCTGCTCTTGCACAAATTTCGTGCATCTGGCCTCTAGTTCTATATTATTAACTGTCCTGAGTCTATATATGTGTGTTTAAGCACTCATACTGTTTTCTTTGTTCCATATATCAAATAGTAACAGTAGCTTTGAAGTAAGAGCACAAATGAGCAAATGGAAAAATGTAATTTAGATATATATTTATATACTAGTGTACTTAGTGACATCATAGAGGCATAAGATGCCACCTGACTCTGGTCTAAATTATTGAATTTCCTCTGGCATCATAATAGTATAACCAATCAGAAATTATTTACCAGTAATTGATATTACTAAGTAGATCTGCTTTCTAAATACAGCTGGTTAAAAAGAAGCATAGGCTAATTATACGGTAATGGGTCCATAACCATATTCAGGCAACCAGCCTTTACTCTTATTTTTCACATCCCATACATGATACTTTCTCTTGTTAGTACAGAATTACTGAAATGTAATCCAAAAGCCCAAATATTGCCAGTATTTCAAATGCAGCTTTTGATTTTTGTAGTCTTGTTTTCAGGTTGACCTTTTAAGTGAATCTATCACCTATTGAATCAGATGGGGAGTTCTTGAATTTTGGAAGGAAAATTAATATAGTAAATATAAGTACTTCAACATTATCTCAGTATCTCTAATAATATTGAGGTGATTGAGAAATACAAATAAAGATTCAAAGGGCAGAGTGGAGCTACAGACTGAAGTAAGTTCCCCCGCCAAATTCAATGCTTGAGATGCAGCAAGTACAAGGAACAGGTTAGGTCACATGCTGTTATAGTAAATGGTGGGAGCAACAGAAGGTCACAGAGTATTCACACTGAGATATTAGAGAGTATTATGAAAAAGATGGAGATGCTAGGCCAACCACTGGTTTTGTAAAATAGTATTAGGGTCTGAACAGCCAAGGAGAAAAGAGAACATATTTGAGAGAGATTCAGGAGGTAGAATTTATAAGACTTGGTGATGGGGTAAAGTAATTCTTTAAGATCTCATTCTCTACACTTTGGGATTCATTTAACAGTAACTTTCTCATGACAATTTAAAGAGATACTCTTTCCTCCCCCACTGTGTACATTTCTGGGATCTATCTCTTTCCTCCTCATCAGCCACCTTGCCAGACAGCCCCTACTACCGAAAGGACTCTTACTGCCAGAGCCGCTGCTGCTACCAGAAGATAAAAGACCCCTGCTCCCACTGCCAAACTTGGGAGAGATGTACTTCTGAAATAAAAATTAGAACTCATTTTTTCTTAGAAATAATGTTAAAAGATAAGGACTTCGGTACATCATGTCCTGAAGTGTGATCTATCCTAGGCCATGAAACTTTGTGGCACTTTGATTACAAGTTCTAAACAACCTGCTCTTTAAAAAAAAAAAAAAAAAACTTGAAAATTAAGTTGACGGCTTCTTATATATACTTGTGTACCAAGATGTGGTGATGTCCCAGCAGGAAGGAATATTTTATTGCTGACATTCTCTAGAATTGCTGTCACATGACAATGGTGAGAATAATAATTGATGACAGTAATTATTACATGATGGACATAGTTTTAATCTGTTTCATTTTTGTCTTTAAATTTTCCTGTAGCTCAGTACCCATCTCTGCCTGCTCCTAGAGCTGTGCTTCCTCTCTCCCCCAACCCCACTGCTTGGCACACCACTGCTCACATTCCAATCAGGGCTCACAAAATGGAAATTTAGACTCACCTTAGCACACAAGGAAGAATTCTGAAGGAAAAAAACAAAAACAAAAAACCTGTTGGATGTGAATCTATGTCCTCCATTTTCCATTTTACCAACAACACAATCTGGGGTGGGAACAATTTATTTGAACCTCAGTTTTTCTATTATTAAAATAGGGTTAAAATCTTCCTTTTGTTGCATATTAAGTAATATCTAAAGTACCTGGCACTTAGCACATGCTCTCAACAAATACTGGTCCTCTCCCGTTGTAAACATTTTCCTACTTTCTGGCTGCCCAGGATGTGAACATTTTGCAAGGTAGAGGGCATTTCCGATCTTAATCTACAGGAAGTGCTGCTTCCCAAGGTGACCTCTGAAAACAAAACCTCCAGACGCACAGCGAGGACACACACGTGACCAGGCTTCCACACTCTGCACACCTGCCTGCGCCATAGGTTTGGAAGTTCCTGGCTTGAGGAAGGAGAGATTCTGCTTGAAAACCAATTTGCTAAGAAAGGCACCTGCCATTTGGGGATGGCAGTGCTTGAAAGCTTAACCTCCGAGTGCAGAAGGGGCCTCGCTGGGCACGGGAGTGGCCCTGGAGACTAATGCATTATTGGGGCTCCCTAACCTCCTCCTCTCCTGATTGTACAAAGGCCACTGCTATGAGGCCCCTCAAGACACCTGGACTTAGGTTATTGGCTCATTCTGCTGACTACTCAAATAGCCAACTCTGTGAGCCCTGACTGATGTATGGTTCCTCATTGGTATTTTGACCTGTCATTAACAGGCCAAGAAGAACGTTAAGGAAGAGGCAGTAATAATGTAATAATTCTAGAAATCAAATCCTGGAAAAGTTTATTGGGCTATCATCGAGTGGAGTTTGAGGACTATAGTTCTGAAGATTATATATAAATACTAGAATGCTTTTGCCAACTTCCTCCTTCTCTGTTACTAGTGGGAATACTTAGGTGAGCTTCGGCTTTCATGCTCCCCAAATAGAAATTATTTCAGAACCAGTTTATAAAAATTGTTGAATCCCTGGATGTTGGTTCTTCAGAGCAGTCCCAAGTGAGTTTATCAATTCAAATCAAAGCCAGAATCAAAATAAATCAGGCATTATATGGTATATTAAATTTCTGGGGCTCAACTCAGTTCCCCTAATCTCCTAGCAGCAGTAACCGAGTGGCAGCTCCCGCTCATTGCGAAGGGGGAATAACACAGCCGGAGTAAAACTGCTGTTGCAAAAGGAAGCACGTCGCCACATTTCCATCTTGCGCATTATAGTTCATGAATCCCCCAGGAGCCAGGAAAACGCAGCCACGTCTTTAAAAGTGAATCCAGATGTCAGTCATCACCATAGCAGTGCTTTAATTATCAAAAAACAAAGAAATAACTCCTTAGGTACATCCTAAGCAGGTGTTTCTTCACAGAAAACTGAATAGGTGAAGAAACAGCTGAGCATTAGATCTGCTTCAGAGCAGGGAACCAAAGCACAACTTAAATAACAGAGACTCCCAGCGGGAGCATAGGCAACTCCCAATTACAGGAGTTTTAGCAAGTATCAAGCTCTACAGTATAATGACTGATTAATATTAATTACTCCGTTTTACAGATGGGAAAACTGAGAGCCTTGGACAGCAGCATTTCTAATTCAAAGTCTCTGTCTTTGACAAGTTCACGCCTAATGAATTTATTTTACAAGCTTTTTTAGGTACACCACATAGCATGGCATAGTATTTTAAAAAACAAAACAAAAACAAAAAACACACATTGATGTATTTTAACACAAATCATCTATTTTCATTCTAGGAGATTTAGAAAATAAAGATAAACAGAAAAGGAAAACTTAAAATTACCTCTAATTACTTTGTGGTCAGCCTCAACCTCTTATCTAAACGGTTCCTTGCATGAACCGGAAGCTGCCTCAGCTGCCATGCCCTCTGACCCTCGAGGGAAGAGTGCACGTGGACATAGCTCCGTTTGGGAGGCAGAGGACAGAAAATGGAGAGTTCCTTGAGAAGAAGGCAACAAGGCCATTAGTTTCAAATGTGAGAGCAGAGGCCTTGAGGATAATGGTAGAAGTATATTCGTAGTTACTGGGATGGTAGGTGGGGTGAGACGGCATCTCACCAAAGGGTAGTGAGTGGATTGGCAAATAGTATTGAAGCTCCAGAGGAGACCAGTGTGAATCTTTGTTCACAAACTCAATCTGGAGAAAATACCACACTATATTGTAAAAGCGAATTTAAATTGACCTCTGAGCTGTCTGTTAATAAAGCTGGAGCCTAATTCATTTTGGGGGCTTTCTAACTTCTTCCTCTCCTAATTGTACAAAGGCCACTACTGTAGAGGCTCCGTGAGACACCTGGACTTAATTTATTGGCTCAGTTGTTATTGGTTATTTTACTACTAAAATAACCGCCCAGCCCATGGCCAGCCCTTTAGACCCAGGCACTCTGCTGCCTGCTGGGGGGATAGGACCTTTCTGCTAGTTAGTCGCTCCTGTGCCTTCAGTCCAGTCTCCTCTCATGCCCTCCCATGTCTGATATGCCTGGTGCTGACACACTGGCATCTGGCAACCTCTGAGCTTTCCCAATAAAGGATGTAATAGAATGACTATAAAATTGTGACTGGAGAGGCAGATAAAAAGCAAAATTTAAATAAGGTGTTACAAGCCAGATTGGGGGAAGTGGTGGAGAAGAACATAAAATTACCTATCACTTAGACTCAGAGAATAGCCTCAAGCTGGGTGAGAAGTTCAGAATCTGATTTTCCCAAGTCAGGCAATTGAATTTTGAAATGGTTTACAGTGAAAAATTGGAAAATGTGGAAGTTGAAAGATGCCTAGGAACATAAGATTGGAAAGCTAAATTAGATCTAGAGGATCCATGTGAATAGGGTTGCCCGTTGACATAGCAAACAGAACTCAGCTGTGGTGGGTGAAAGACAGATGCAGATTCTCTGACATTCCTCTCATCGAGAAGCTGAGTCTAAGTCCTCACTTCTTAAATCTAGACTGTGCTTAATGACTTACTTGGTCAATGGGATATGGTGGAAGTGACACTCTGGAACTTCTGAGGCTGAGTCATAAAAAATCTGGGGGCTTCTGACTGAGCCTCTTGAAGCTCTCTTTTTTGGAGCCCTGAGAAGCTATGCAAGAAGTTTGATTACTTTTCTGGAGAGACTACATGGAGGGGCCTCACCTAAGCCAACCCCATGCACATTCAGACCGATGAGTGAGCTTCACTGTCTTTTACCCTTCATCCCAGGTCATCAGCAGATGACCACCAAATGGCTGCCCAGGTGAAGCCATATGGAGCAGGAGAACCTGCTAGCCATGAATTTATGGTTTACAAAATCATCAGAGGAGAACCTGCTAGCCATGAATTTATGGTTTACAAAATCATCAGATGTAATAAAAATGATAGTTGTTTTAACCACGAAGTTTTGGGGGAACTTTCATACTGCAATAGATAAGCTGAACAGCAACAGAGCAAGCAGAAGTCCTTATCTATTGCTGCATAAAAATCTCCCTAAAACAAAATGAGAACTGAAAATAGCCCAAATGTCCATTGACACAAGGATGGTCATATAAATTATCGTTTATTCAAGTTAAAAACTATTATATAGCAGGGAAAAATGAGTCAACTATAATTTGATGGAATAGCTTAGGAATCCTCAGATATGTAATGTGGAGTAAAATAGGATATTACAGACAAACAAGCATGATCTAAGTTCAAAGATCTTATGTAAAACTGAACAATATGATTTAGAAATACACACTTGTTTGTAGATAAAACTCTTACGGGGAGCAAGGGAACTTAAAGACTACAATAGGCAGTTATTTCTGGAAGAGGTGGTGGTGAGGAGGGTGTGATCATCCCTGGAGGCCTTGAAAGGTCATGTTCATTTTCTTAAACGGGGCAGTGACTACATGGATGTATTATTTTATTATTCTTTGAATGCTATCATTTTTGTGTATCATATATGTGTATACACATCCTATATAATAAAGAGGTAATATGCAAATTGACCATCACTCCAACACACAAGATGGCCACCCCAATGTGGACACAAGATGACTGTCAGGGGAGGGCAGTTGTGGGCAATCAGGCCAGCATGGGAGGGCAGTTGAAAGGGACCAGGCCTACAGGGGAGGGAAATTGGGGGGAACCAGGCCAGCAGGGGAGGGTAGTTGAGGGGTGACCAGGCCAGCAGGGGAGGGCAGTTAGGCATCAATCAGGCTGGTAAGGGAGTGTTTAGGGTAGGGGTGTCGAACTCAATCAGAGAAGGGGCCAAAATCTAAAATCCAGCCTAAATCGCGGGCCGAATGGTTTACTGAACAGTCATAAACTGACAATGTCATAAACTGACAGCGGAGTGCAGTGATGACAGCGCGGTGCAGGCCACATTGCAAGTCCTGGCGGGCTGGATTTGGCCCGCGGGCCTTGTGTTTGACACATGTGGTTTAGGGGGTGATCAGGCTGGCAGGCAGAAGCAGTTAGGGGCAATCAGGCAGGAAGGCAGCTGAGTGGTTGGGAGCCAGCAGTCCTATATTGTGAGAGGGGTCCCAGATTGGAGAAGGTGCAGGCTGGGCTGAGGGACATACCCCACCCCCATGCACAAATTTCATGCACTGGGCCTCTAGTATGTATATATGTGTATATATACATTCTTGTAAGCATGAAGTATTTACTAATTTTAACTATCCACAATAAAGTAAAATAAAGTGAATCTATTAAATTTCCAAGTTGTGTTTCATGGCTTAAGAACAACCAGTTTTTACACAAACAGCTTGAGTAAATTGTTTGCTATTAAAAGCACAGAGTTGTTAAGTACCACTGTCCTTTAGCCCATTAAAGGTAAAATGTGCCTTTAGAACATTTCAACACACAGCTCTCCCAGTGCACGCCTCTCTTCCTGCTTCCTTCTCCCCAGCCAGTGGAATTCCTATCATATATCTTTGGTGAATTTGGGCTTTTACAAAAAATAGCAATAGCTTGAGTATATGCAACTTGTGCTTTTATACTAAAGCAGCTACAAAAGTTCCCTGGCAAAGGGAATCCAGAGTGTGGCTGTCAGCTGGAAGTACAGGGACAGGGGAAGAGAGGGAAATGGGGGAGGAAGGCACAAACTAGAAACGCAAGTGACCTTCCTATAGATGCTTTATCACACTTTTATACTTTCTCTTTCATTTTTTTCAGGAGTTTTACCATTTCTATGATCTCTTCTTATCAGTTTACCAGTATTACAAATAAGATGTTCACTTAAAAATCATAAAAAAACATTGTATCTCCATATATATATGGTTTGAGAGAGAGAGGAAGGGAAAGGTAGAGAAAGAGAGAAACATCGATGAGAGAATCATTGATTGGCTCCCTCCTGCACGCCCCCACTGGGGATCGAGCCCACAGCCTGGACACGTGCACTGACGGGAATTGAACTGTGACCTTCTGGTCCATAGGTTGAAGCTCAACCGCTGAGCCACACCGGCCAGGCCCTTAGTATCTTATTTTAATAGCATTAATAGCCAGATGTTTTTCTCCCCTCACAATTTCCCCCCTGTATTTGTTTTAAATTGATCTATTTCTGAAAATTCAGTCTTTCAACCTGGCATCTGTCAATGAGAGAGCCTTAAATCATCCCCAGTGACTTTATAATCAGATTTCCTTCAATAAGATCCTTGTGTGGGCATTTGCTGACTTAGAAGAAAAATCTTCCAACTGCAAATTGCTCTTTAGGTTCTGTGTTCTGTGCGCTTCCCTTCAGAAATTCTGCTTGGTTCTTTTCCTTCAGCGAATGTTCTTTTCTCATGGATCTTAAGTGAATTGAGCAAGATACAAATCCCAGAACCGATTTGCCTTCCTTTTCTTTCCGTTTTTCCTCAGCCCTGTTTTCGTTCCCTTTCTCCTGGTCCCTTTTACTACTGTTGCTTTTAACCCCTTCCCTTACTTAGCTGAATGTGTCACTGTTCATTCCAGAACTCTCCCAGTGAACATCGCAGTGAGCGCCTGGCGGCTCACTGCCCGGTGTTTCTGCTGCATCTTGGCTTTGCCTCGGTCTCTGTGTCTTCAGTCCCTTTCCACTTGTTGTGCTCATACCCTACCTCATTCCAAACCTAATTTTATGTTTTTTACCAACCATGTTTCCTTTTGGTTTTGTTCCCTTTTCAACGTTAACTCCCCTTTTCTTGGTCGTTTTTTATAAAAGTCTCACTTGGGACAAAAACAATGGGCTTGATTTCTAAATCCTCCTTGAGTATTTTATGATAAGGAAGAAGTGGCTATTACCCACATTTTACAGATGGCTAAGGAGGTGTGAGAAGGAAAACCTTGTGCCTTCAGCCAGATGTTAAATCTCTTGGAGAGGCAAAGCAGACCAGCGGACAACTGCTCCCTCCCCCTGGTGCCCTCGCACCTAGGACACTTTCTCAGAGGGAGCTCTGGGGACTACCCACACAAAAGCCATTCTTGGTGCTTTTCTGTTCCAAGCCCCAGGTTTACAGATATAGGACATAGTCTCCATTTTAATTTTATTTTTTAAATATATTTTACTGATTTTAAGGAGGAAGAGAGAGAGAGGGAGAGAGAGAAACATCAATGACGAGAGAGAATCATTGATTGGCTGCATCCTGCACACCCCCTACTGGGGATGGAGCCTGCAACCCAGGCTATCATTTCTGGTAACCACTAATTTGTTCTCTATATCTTTGAGCTTGATTTAAAAACTTTTTTTTTTTTTAAAGATTCTACATATAAGTGGGGTATTTGTCTTTCTCTTACCTATTTCACTTAGAATAATGCCCTCAAAGTCCATCAATATTGCTGCAAATTGCAGGATTTTCTTCTTATAGCTGAATAATATTCCTGTGTGTGTGTGTGTGTGTGTCCACATTTTCTTTATCCATTCATCTATCTGTAAATACTTACATTGCTTCCCTCTCTTCACTACTGTAAATCATGCTGCACTGAACATGGAATGCAGGTAAGTTTTCAAGATAGTGTTTCCATTTCCTTTGGAGAAATACCCAGAAATGTGGAATTGGGTATTCAGGAACCTCTATATTGTTCTTTATAGGAGTTGCACTGATTTACATTCCCACCAACATGACACAGGCTTCACTTCTCACACATCCTCATCTATTATTTCTTTCTTTTTCTTTTTTTTAATATATTTTTATTGATGTCAGGGAGAGATGGAAACATTAATGATGAGAGAGAATCATTGACCAGCCGCTTCTTGCAAGCCCCACACTGAGGGGTTGAGCCCACAACCCGGGCATGTGCCCTGCGTGAGAATCAAACTGTGACCTCCTGGTTCACAGGTCTAAGCTCAACCACTGAGCCACACTGGACAGGCTATTTGTTATCTCTTTGATAATAGATGTAAGGTGATATTTCATTATGATTTTGATTTACATTTCCCTTATGATCAGTGATGTTGAGCACCTTTTCATGTATACTTTGGCCTTCTATAACAATTTCTTAAATGTCTCTGAAGATCCTCTGTCTGTTTTAAAATTGGATTGTTTGGGGGGTTTTGTTGTTGGTAGTGGTTTATTGTTGTTTTGCTCTTGAGTGGTATGAGTTCTTTACATATTTTTATATTAGCCCTTATTAGACATATGACTTACAAATATTTTCTCTCACTTAGTAAGATGCCTTTCTATTTTCTTGATTTTTTTTTTTTTTGGCTGTACAGAAGTTTTGTAGTTTGATGTTATACCATTTATTTTTTATGTTGTTACCTTTGCTTTGGGTGTCAAGCCTGAAAATCATGATCAACACTGATGTCAAGGAACTGATTACCTTATTACCTTATTTTCTTCTAGGAGTTTTATGGTTCAAGTCTTACATTAAAGTTTTTAATCCATTTTGTGTTAATTTTTATGTTTGGAGTAAGATAGTGATCCAGTTTTATGTGGCTATACAGTTATCCTGACACTATTTATTGAAGAGACTATTTCCATGTTGTACTTTCTTGGTTCCTTTGTCTTAAAATAATTAAAATATGTATTCATGGGTTTATTTCTGAGCTCTCTATCCTGTTCCATTGATCTATGTGTCTGTTTTTATGGTAGTACCATACTACTTTGATTACTGTAGTTTTGTAATATAGTTTGAAATTAGGAAGTTCGATGCCTTCTTTCTCAAAATTGCTTTGGCATGAGAGCCATGATTTTTATCTTTTCCTAATATTATCTTTTAACATAGATAACGTATAAACAGACATTGTGTTAAAAGACAATACTGCCTTGCTGGCATGGCTCAGTGGTTGAGTGTCAACATGTGAATCAGGAAGTGACTATTCAATTCTCATCAGGGCACATGCCCGAGTTGCAGGCTTGATCCCCTGTGTGGGGCATGCAGGAGGCAGCCAATCAATGATTCTATCTCATCATTGATGTTTCTCTCTCTCTCCCCTTCTCCCTTCTTCTCTAAAATTAAATATATATATATATATATATATATATATATATATATATATATATTTTTTTTTTTTTTTATTTTTTTTTAAAGATAATATAAGGACAAAAGAATTGAAAATTATGAAGATTCTATGTCATAGAATCATGGTCACATGTTAGTCATAAAATTACAATGAAGTATTCTGGGTGGGACATGCTCCATTTTTTTCTTTCTGTTACCTGGACTATGAATTCAGCGGTTGGAGGTAGAGTAGCCATCTTAAATCACAAGTTGGAAACTGAACATTGAGGATGGCCAGAAAAGCCTGATTCTGAATGTTATACCCATAATACCAGTCCTGACTCTCTGGATTTTACATGAGAAAAAACTTCTCTCTTATTAAAACACTGTTACTTGGTGTTTTCTGTTTCTCACAGTTGAAATTAATCCTAACAGTAATTACTTCTGTTATATAAAGTTCTATCACGATAAATATTAATCGTTATGAGAGGTATTAAGTCATTTCAAAACCTTAGTCAATAATAAGAATGTTGTACTTGAATACAATTAATACATTGTCATTTTTATAGCTTCTAAGTTACAGTTATTGAAAAAAATTTTTGTTGGCAATCCAACATAAAAATTGTTTGTATCACACTTTAAATTTGAAATAAATTCAAGATTTGAAATAAAATTATGGAAATCTATTGTTAAAATAATTATTTCTGATTCTACAGTAACCTTTTAGAGACAGTTTTGCTAAGTCAAAAATAAAATTTGCATTTTATAGGATGAGTAATACATTGAGACAACAAAGGGACTCTTTTCCCAAAGTTTCCACCCAGGTTTCTAGCTCTGTTGCACCAGGCCAAATGTCCCATGTCGCATAAAGTACTCTAACAGATTTAGGAGTGCAATGCAAACTTTATGCTGTAATATGTATAAAACCGGGACTAATGGTAGGAAATATGAACTTTTGGAGATAGTTCAAGTATCTACTAAATTAATCAAGGAATTACAATTTATCATTCCAGTTAGTACTTAGAAAAATGTCTTCTGATGAGTAAAGGTGAAAAGCCTGTATTCTCTGTTCTAGAAGTTGATCCACTGTAATCATTCTGTGACAGCAGAATTTAGTCCCATGTTCACCTTACCATTCTCAGATGGCCAGCATCAGGTGTAGGAAGTATTGTTTTTCATTAATTTCCATGGTGTGTTTAGGGGCTAGGGAGGTAGAGTAGGGTTGGATTTGAGAACCTATAGAGAACATGAAGAATCAGAGTTTGATTTTAAAAGGGAGGTTTAATGTTTCATAACTAAGGTAACAAATTTTAAGAAATTCCTCTCTTGATATTATTTTTGAATGGATGATGCATTGAATAGGCCCAAGCAGGAAACTGAGAGGTGAACTTGAGGCAGGACTGGATTTCTGCATTTATCATAAGTATTACTACTATTTTCCTAAATGATCTTGGTTTTGAAAAAATAAATATAACTTTATAAACTTAGTAAGTTGGATTTTACCCCTTTTTTGTTTAGCATACGTTCGCTTGGGATTCTAGAGGCACTTTCTTAAGCTGTTAGAGCTACTGCATTCCATCTCACAAGGGTTCCATTTTAAGGTCTCCCCCAGAGGACAATTCCGAGTTTCCTCCTATCTGAGGCCTGAAAACCAGATGATCCCGGGGGCATTTAGTCCTTCAACTCTGTGATTTCCAACCCGATAGCTGGACCGTTTAATAGTGCTTTAAGTACTTTCTCTTACACTGCATTTCTAATCAGGGAAACATAAAACAAGACCTGTCCTTAAGCTGTTTTACTTTACCTTATAACGATCTCCATTTCCTTTCATGAGGCATTATCTTGATAAATTGCTGTTTTTAAAGATCACTTCTTGCCTGAGAAGTGTGCAATGGATCAGGCACTGAAGGCTCTTTCTGGGATTGGGGTTTTGGCCACATGTTGTATAACCTCCTGCATGCTGTATTAATACCCACAATATTCCTGATTTCACTCTTTGTTTCTAATCTGTATACTGGCTGTTTTATTTTTTAAAATATATTTTTATTGATTTCAGAAAAGAAGGGAGAAGGAGAGAGATAGAAACATTAAGGATGAGAATCATTGATTGGCTGCCTCCTGCATGCCCCCTACTGGGATGGAGCCTGCAATCAAGGCATGTGCTCCCTCTTATCCCCCCACCAGGATCAAACCTGGGACCCTTCAGTCCGCAGGCCTACCCTCTCTCCACCAGCCAAATCAGTAGATCTGTAAACTGGCTGTTTTAGCAAATTAGACTGGCTGGATTCTCCCAAAAACAAAGCACACTCTAGCTAAACTGAGGACTAAAAAGTATACAAAAATATCACCATACTTAGAAAGATCCATTGAATACTGAAACTTTAAAAAGAGAGAAAGAAAGAACTGGATTCAAATGTTAATTATTCCCGGTGAAAATTACCTTGGTAATTGATTTCTAGAGGTATGTTAGAATTTGAATCACTTACTTACATTTATCCCTAGAAATCTAGCCTTGGTTTAAAGAAAACTTACATGGTAATTTGTCTGTACTTATTACACTTGGAGGAACACTTAAGAAGCACTGCACATAAACAAAATACAAAGCAGGCACATCGCCGTGGAGTGCAAGTTCCTTCGAGTGACAATAACAATTAGTATAAAAAGAGCAACGTTGGCTCCACTGAGGACTACCATTTCCTAAAAGCAAATGAGCAATTCAGAGGGAAGCTGTTGGAATTGATTGTTAAATAATGCCCTGAACTAACTTTAAAATAACACATGGGTATAGCTATGCTACTAGCAAATGGCAGAGAAAAAAATTCTAAATTCATTTACATTTACCTGACCTTTTTTTTTTTTTTTATCAAGTGTGTTTGTTGTTGTTGTTGTTTATCATCAAGAAGTCAAGAAAACACCTGCCCCTCTATTAACTTTTATGGTATTCAATTTATACCTCTAATAGAGGATTAAAAGGCTACTTTGTAATTATCAAGCATGAATCTCCAATTCATATTTAAAAATAAAGTTAATGTCATACCCAAAGTCATGGAAAATTTTAGAAGTGGTATTTAAAATAGAAATTTAGACTACTGACTTGAAACCCATGCTCTGACCACCAGACCACACGCCTGCCCAAGGATACTTAAATTTTTTACTGAGTTATTCTTCTTTGTAATTAGATGCAGTGATTAGAGTGTCTTTTGCATTACTCTGCATTTTTCTCTTAAGTCAGGGTTGCAAGCCACAGAGGGCACTGTCCCTCACAAACTAAACAAGGGATTTTTAGTCTTGCAATACAATCTCTTGATATTTGTTTATAGGTTTCACACATCAAAAAAACAATGAAATCTGTAATTTTTCAAATTACAATCTTTTCATTCTCTAAGTTATGTGCCTATGAGAATTTGCAAATCTTTTGAAGAGAATGTAATCTTTATGCTTACAAAATGTAGGCTTTCATATTTGGGTACAATTACAAATCAAGGCCTTTCCCCCATAATAATCAGTTTCTCAAAGTTGTGGGTTCTCCTCATTTGAAAATAAATTAATGGGAATTTAAAAATATAATTCATCCCGTTATTAAATCTTTCAATCTTTAAAATTAGAAACCATTTCTATTCTCAATCTCCAAAGCAGCAATGGCAGAAAATGCCTTATATTATAGCTTATTACAATTAAATTTTTGATTGAGGAAATAAAAATAAACAGCTAAAACCAGTTTAAATTTTAAAAGGGAGGAAACTTTTATGTGACTGCTATTGTTATACTTTTTTTTTTTTTCATGAAAGGTATATTTTGTGTGCTTAAATATTGATTTTTTTTCTCCCACCAACTACCTTTCAAGAGAAAAGGTCAATTTTGAAACAGAAAAAGTTCAAAGTACTACAAATGGTTTTCTAAAGGAATTCACATTAGCATTTAATGTTGCAAAAACAATGATAACCTCTATAGCTCTAAACATCAGTTTTTTAAATTAGAGATTGATATAGAAAAGAACTAATTTTGCATAATTATTCTTTCTAGAATAATACAGCATAGTTACTAAATTATACAGCAATTTTGTATAGAAACACATATTTTCTGAATGCTGTTGTGTAATTATTTAGAAATTTTATTCTCAAAACCATGAATTTTGGACACAGATTTCTTTTTTTTTCTATTAGTACCTCATTTTGAGATGAAAATATGGTCATTCATATTTTCCCCAGACTTTCCTGGAGCAGTCTTCAGGGCAGAGGGGAGTGGAGGAGCTGGGGGAGTAGAGTGGCAGTAGACACATGTAGAACTTGTTAATCCTTATCTGTGAACATAGGCCTTTGGTGAGGATCTAACGAATCTCCCAGAGGGAAAATAGAGTGGAATCAGGAACATCAGTGCCATACAAAGAGGTAGTCTTCCAAGTAGTGGTTGCTCTTTGTCAAAATCCAAGAAAATAAGTGTGGAGAGCAGGTTTTCTGTCTAATTTGTCAATATTGTGCTTCTGGTGCCTGGAACAGCAAATATCTGTTGAATGAATAACTGAGTGAATGGATGACTAGTGAATGGACACCTTTTAAATCAAGTTGCCAAACTAACATCCATCATCATAGGTAATCCCACTAATCAGCGAGTGGTATAGGAAGTATACACATGGAAGTTACTTGAGAGAACAGAACCATAGTTAGGATCAGGGATTCTAAAGGGCAAACAGCACTTGGGTAACCAGAACTTTTCCAAAGGTAAGTCGTGGAAAAAACAGCCATCTTAGTCCTTTCAGCTGCTAAAAAAAAAAAAAAAAGAAAGAAAGAAAGAAAGAAAAGCCATAGACTGGGTAACTTATGAATAACAAAAAGTTATTTTTATAGTCCTGGAGGCTGCAAGTCCAAAATCAGAATGCCAGTGTGGATGGGTTCTGGTGAAGGTCCTCTTCTAGGTTACAGGGAAGTGATAAAAGGGACTTTGGGGTCTCTTTCATCACTGCCTCCTAATCACCTTGGGCATTAAGTTTTCAACATATGAATTTTGGGGAGACACAAACATTTGACCATAGCAAAACTTTAATGATTTTCCATTTCTTTTAAAGTCTAATTCCTTAACAATTACATGTACTCAATCCCTGCCTCTTCAGAGGATTTTTTTCAGGTCTTTTCAGCTCAGTGATTTGTAATTTCATAAACAGTATAATATAAAGTAATTAAAGCACAAGTTGGATGTTTCAATTTATCTTTAGGAACCATCGTAAGTAATGTGATGCATTCAGATAAGAGTTGATGAGAGGTGATTGTTCCTGCCCAATCGTCATGCTTTCCTACTCCGAGGATATTTTCTCTAACATAGATTTGTGAATGTTTGGCATGGAAGCTTAAGTTTAAAAATCCATATATTACAAGGCTCTACAGGCCAGGAATTGTCTCTCTACAGTACCTTTTCCATCTTCTCATAGCACCTAACATTGTATAATTATGTACAGTAGACGTCAATTTCTTTTTCTGCAACTATTTCCATCTGTCACCTCACAAGCTGGCATGAAAACAAATGACTCCAATCTTTAATAGTGTTAATCTGAAATGTTTAAAACCAGTCTTGCCACTGAATTAAGGAAGTATATAATGGCATCAGTACCAAGACTGGAAAATCATTACTGTAATAGAACAAGGTCAAAATCAAGTGAGCTGGTCGCTTCAAATTGCACCTTAAATCTGGTGTTCATACATTATATTGCAGTTTCCAGCCAACCCCTCAAATCTACTTACAAGAAGAGACGTTTATAATTCAAATATTATAGGAAGAGAAAGTCTAATTTTGACCTTGAGTCAAATTGATGCTAAATAGAGTTTATGGTTTTCTTTACTTTATAAGCTATAATTGCAAATACAGTTTCCTTCATCTAACAAGCTACTCCACCCTGAAATTTTCAAACAAAAATAGTTTGCAGGAACATTGGCAAAAGACATGTTCAAAAGAAACTAGTTTCAATTAGAAGGAGAGGGAGGAAAGAGATGGTAGATATTTTTAAAGGGGATATGTTTTCAATATTTTGGACATTCGATGTCTAATTCCTGTTGCTTTTTAAAAAAGTATTTCTCATTTAAAATTTAAAAGTATATTCATAGTTTAAATGCGCTTAATTTGTAAATAAGATAAAATAACATGAATGTGTATAGGATAACTTTAAGAGAAAAATGCAATATGAATATCTTTAAATAGCAAATAGACACAAAGTTGTCACCAGAAAATGCCATAAAATACTATGATATGTGAGTCCATATTAAGACATTAAAATATAGAAATTAATGAAATGTATTTAACAAAAATATTTTGAATGATTATTTTAGCAGACTATTTGATAATATATCTTTGTTTAATGCCAATAATTAAATTATATTGGTTATCCTAAACACGATTTTTTATGGTGTGTCTACAGCTTAAATTTAAAACCATGTTTAACTTTGAGATGAACTAACTCATCACCTATGCCACAATGATTGCCTAGTGTCCAACAAAAGACACATCGTGATTTTGGTTTTACCAAGTTAGTGCATTATTTCAGTAGATGAGAGGTTGGTGTGGGATGAAGAAGTTCTCATTAAGTAGAAATGTTATCCCTCTTATTTCTTATTGCTGCAGGTTCCAGGTTCTTATACTGATCTCCTCAGTTCTTATGAATAGATAATGGTGTGTGTGTATAAATTCTCAGACTCAGGTGCTCTGATTCCAGTGAATATTGAACATGGACTTTCAGTACCATGTTTGAATAAGGTCTCACAAAGGAACTCACTAAAGTAGTCATAAATGTTTTTAGTTTACCTTTGAGTTAAACCTATCTCATACTGAAATGATAGGTACAGTAATGAAAAAAGGAGATACCTAAATCACTGAAAAGACCCAATTATTGAACAAGGTAGTTCACTTATCCGTCCAGAGGCCATCCTCATGTTAAAGAGAAAGGTTGGAGGTTCTTATTTCTAGGGAGAAATTAAACACAGTAAAAACAAAAGAGCTGGAAAAGCTCCAGGGAAGCATCACACCTTCCCAGAATGGCTTCTGTGCCGGTCAGTTAAAACGATAAACTTAGAAAGATAAAGCTATTTCCTGAAGTGATATCACCCCATCCCACTCCATCCCCACCCCCCAAAATCCTGCCAGATTAACCAAACCAAAATCTACTCACTTAAAACAAAACAATCAGGAAATAAGATAAAAATGGATTTTGTAATCATTAAAGTTATAATGGCCATTGTGAATATCCAAGAAGACAATAGGAGACCCAAACGTATTTTGATTGTGGAAAACTTAGCACCCCAGGGAGTAAATGTCCCACAGGCCCTCTTCAGAAAAAGGTTCCTTAAAGGACGTAGGACTGTGCTCTGTAAAGCATGAAAGGTTCAGAGACTTACAACCTAGATTTCTGAATATTAGAATTAAAAGCTGTCCTCTGAAACATTTACATGTTAAAACACACACACACACAAAAAAAAAAAACAAACAAAAAAACCCCACAAAAAAACAAACAAACAAACAAAAAAAACAACCCACACCTTTCTGCAGAGGTGTGGTATATATGGAAAGAAGATGGTATTAAGAAAAGTTGAAAAACTTAACAGATAGTACTTCAATCTTTGGTCACTAGGAGGAGAAGTTTGAGATGATCTTGTTAGATTCCTAAACTGGGCAAGGCAACACTCGTCAAATCATCCCTTGAACTATGAGAAGAGAATGTGATGGTTGGGCTGTGGTCCACCTGAAAGGACATTCATAGAAACTTAACCAATGGAGCTGGAAAGGACATTATGGAAGACATTGTCCAGCTCCCTGATGTTACAGACATGGGGGCTGAGATACAGTGTTCCCCACTTGGTGACAGGCCGGAATGAAAGTGTGGCTTCTTGATCTTTAGCCCAATATTCTTCCCATGATGCTATACGGAGCAATCAGGATGTCCCTCTATCCACTCAGAGCCAAAAATGAGTTATTCACGGTATTGATTGCCTTCTTACAGAGATAATGTGGATTAAAGAGAGTTAATTGTCTTTACAATTATTGTTGTCATGGCTGCCAGATTTCACTGCTCTGATCTACCTGCTGGGGCTTTATGGTAAGCTACACAGGTTGGAAAAGTAGTCCACTGTCTTGTAACATAAAATAGTTACTTTGGGGTCAAAACAATTATGTGGTAATTCTTGCCTAGAAGTTCTCTTTATAACAACTTTGTCTTCTTCCATTTTTCAAAGTAATGGCACCTTATCTTAGAAAAGAATTTCACTTGGATTCCCAATTGCCCTAGGCTGAACCTGGTTGGCAATTCTTGGTGTTTCTATTTGAAAAGAAGAACGGAAGAGATGATCAAAGAACAAAATCTTTTAGTATATGGCTATGCTGTTTATCTCATGAAGAAGAAATGGTGATTGTGTATTGGGATGGTAAAAACAAAAACAAAAAATGTTATAGCCAATTAAACACTTTGTCTATAAAATTAGACTTTAATTGCCTCTCTTAGAAAGTCTTTCTCCATATCTATAATCCTTTGTAGGCTCCTGTACTGCCCTTAGCATTTGATGCTTCTGGTAGTTTGTGCTGAATATCTTTCAAGTAACAAACATAACTCATATGGTTGAAAAAGAGAAACTTCAAATCTATTATGTTTACCTCATCTTCTTTCCATTGTATTCTCCATTTAGATTTAGAGGTATATAAATACACTTTTCTGCTGAATGCCAAACAGTGTTATAGTATATCAACAACTTGTAGAGGCTGAAACTAGATATTGTCTTACCTAATAATAGACAAACATGCTAATTGACTGTACCTTCGTGATGCCCACAGCCAATCAGGAGTGAGTAACCAACAAGGATGGTGGTTAATTTGCATATACACCTGCCAAGTGGCCCCTGTCATCACCGGCAGCTCTGGGCCTCTGAGCAGCAAAGGGAGGTAGAAAGTCGGCTCTGGACCAGAGCGAAAGTGGTGTCGGCAGCCCAGGAAAGGAAGGCCCATTCTGGCACAAATCTTCATGCATTGGGCTTCTAGTTATACGATAAATTTCTTGGATGTAAGAAATATGAAATGTATACTTTATTTTCCACTTTTACAATTAAATATCCCAGTAATTAAACATTTTAAAGTTTGATATCATGGTTCAGGAATAAATACTCAGACTGTGGTTAATCCCCCTATTTCTCAATTTAACGACTTAAAGATTCTTGTTTTTTATATAAGATTATCAACTTCCACAAGCTTCCCTAATTTTGCAACACTTTGCTCTTCCAATACTTACAGTACATAAGGAAATTTTAATTCCAAGTTACATCTGTGTGTTCAAATTAAATACTCAAATATTAGCTCATTGGCCTTTCTTGTTGGCATTATGTTCCTGCTTTGCTGACTGTACGTGATGCAGACAACACAATGATAACGTAGGTGTGTGGCTATTTGATTTTCCAAAGGCAAAAGGCACGACTGTAGTTGAAGCCAAATAGAAATCTAGACCACATACTTCAAAGTCAAAGTCAAAGTCAAAAAAAGTCAAACTTCACTAAAGCCCAATTCAGAGAATCATAGAACATTTACTACACTTGATCTTAGCCAAAAGGCCGAGAAGTGATTCATAGAACATTTAAATAAGTAAAGGATATCCTAAATTTTTATGGTTTCTATATTCTCATTTCCTCCTTCTCTGGAAAAATAGACATTTTAAACTGAAATCAATAAATTCCTCTAAAATCCACAAGATGGTGCTATGAAGTGGTGTTTAAAAATTTCTTAAAAGCCATATGCCTTCAAGGATCTATTTTTAGGCAGGGCCAAATAAATACCATTTAATAACACTGACGACAGATAAATTCTATTTAAAAAACAACAATAATGTAAGCCAGATCAGTTGATTTAAGGAAGGCCTGTCTTTATTCCTAGTGTTGCTTTTAAAAAATACTTTATCCCATAAATGACACTTCTATTAACTCTGTTGTTGATATCAGGTGTTAAGGATATTTTCTGAGAAGGCTGGGAATTGAACTTGGGTCTCAGCAGGGCTAAGTCATAATGTAAAAAGTGCTGGACTAAAACAGAGACCCGAGTTCTGATCTCTAAGCTCCACCTAAATTGCCATACCCAGCTGTTCTCAAGGACGATTTTGGCCCGGGGGCCATTAGGCAGTGTCTGAAGACTGTTGATGGTCACAACCGGTAGTGTGGTGGGGGCAATCGTTATTGGCATCTAGTGAGTAGCGCTCAGGGATCCTGCTAATGCACAGGACGATCTCCACATCAAAGAACTCTCCTGCCCAAATGTCAGTGGTGCCGAGGTTGAGAAACTTGGCCTATTTATTCACTCCTTTTCTGGTTTGTCTGCTTATTTATTCATTAGCCCACACATTCTTTTATTTATGTACTATCCATCCATCAGCCAATTAATTCATTCCTTCAACAGATTTTTATAAACTGTTTACTGTGACTCAAGACTGGACTAAACTCTAGGGATTGCAAAGACAAGATTTACTAGTATCCTATTCTTGTTCCATCTAACTGGGGAGTGAGACTCTTATGAAATAATATTGCCATAACGTGTGCTCAGTGTTTCAGGGGTAAGTGTGAGAACGCACAAAGAGTGTGATGAATTCTGGAGAATGTGACAGAATTCAGGAAGGCTTCCTAGAGGTGGAGGTATTTATTGGGTGGGTGGGTGGGTGAAGGGTAGTCATATTGTAGAATGAAATCTTGAGCAAAGCACAAACTGAGCCAGAGACAGAATAGTCTAAAGTGTGTTTGGTGAACAGTGTACTGTTGTGGTATGAGATTAGAGTTAGGAGGAAGGGAAAAGAAAAAGAAAAAATCTTAAAAAAAAAAAAAAGTAGAATGGGGCCACGCATGGTGAGAGCCTTGGACTTTGTTCTCCAGGCATTTAAAATTAAAAATAGAAGAAAGACGTTAGCCTTACAGCATTCATTTAAACTCCTGAGGCCTGAGTTTTACACCATTAAAGTATTTGGTGAGAAACATTTCAGATTTCTTTTTAAAACCTTTATAGCTATAAAATCAACCTATTAGAAATATTAAATATTGTACATTCTTAAATTTATACTACAACTATTAATAATCATAATATCGATAAAACATCTTTTTATACACAAAAATTGTGTTGTCACAGGTATTTACTTTCATCATAATGAATCAATGTAATATATTCCTATTAATATATTTTGTGTCCCTTTTAAGGCTGGAAATACTTAAAAAGATCAAGTTACTCTGCAGAATATACAGTCTTCCTATTGGTTTATTCCTCTGTCAACAAGTACTTTAGCTTAAACCCAGGATAAATTTTTGAAATTCTTTCCTCAACCTTCTCTACTATATGTACTTTTATCAATATGTTTCACATGATCTAAGTGGTTTAACATATGTTTTATAATTTGAATAACTACTTCAAAAATATTGGATTTAAGGAAAATAAAAGAATGAAGTAGTTTATATTTTACATTAATAAAAGAAGAAAACCCAAATATTAACAACTATTAGGATTTTACTTGAATAAAATTAGTAACTATCAAGTGAATATTTGATACTAGTATAATTTGATTGTGATTTATAAAATATAGATATATATTTTAATATATATTTTATTGATTTTTTATAGAGAGGAAGGGAGAGAGATAGAGAGTTAGAAACACATCAATCAGCTGCCTCTTGCATGCCCCCCACTGGGGATGTGCCTGCAACCAAGGTACATGCCCTTGACTGGAATTGAACCCGGGATGCTTCAGTCCGCAGTCTGGTGCTCTATCCACTGAGCCAAACCAGTTTCGGCCCATGGAATTATCTTAATGTAATCCTATAAGTTAAATTTTCAGCCAAGATTCTAAGTTAGTTTTAGGAGTTGCTTTTCATCTGCAATATGATTCACAGCTGTAAAGAACCCAGCTTGGAGAGGGGCGCTCAGAGGCCCTTCCTTCACTGAGTGCTTACGACCAATAGTAAGGGCACCCACACAGTATGACCCCGTGGAAGGCGTGAAAAGTCAAGGAATGGATGAAGGGGTGGGCAGATCATAGACTTTTAACTACTGGCTAGCTACATGAGATATTTTGAGTGCGAATGAATAGTGCATAATAAGTGATTTCCATTTAAGCTACTATCTATACTTACATTTCAGACAACTGGTTTTTCATGATAAAGAGATCAGCTGAGCCCAGAGGAAGAATCCCATTTATGTTGTGTAAAGAGAAAGACATTTCCCAAATGTTAAGGTGAAAAAAAGGTTAATTCTGGAAATTTTGTGCCCTTTCCCCCCCCCCCCCTCCTTCATTAAGACAAAAAATTGCTTGAGATCTCGATTTCCCATAATTCAGCCTGAAATGAATGGGCAATGGAGGTATTTCTATTAGTTGCTGTAACTTTTTATTCGGGCCATCAAGCTTCTTTTCTTCAAAGAAAATGAATCCTATGGCTTCCCACTCCAAACTAAAAATGGCAGCAGGGAAACCCATTTGCTATTTTAGAAAATGACTAATAAGACACATATTTCATAGTATCATGTGATTCAAACAACTTAATACAAGTGATTAAAACCACTTCTGCGGTTCTTCTAAAATGGCAGTCAGAGTTGCTTTTAAAAATCTTTCATTTTCCAGGCCACATTTACATGAAAAAAAAAAAAAAAAAATCCTTTTCATGCTCCGTGAGGAGGGAAGGAAGTAGCATTGACTGACACAGTGCAAGAAGGTAAAAGGGAAATCTTCAGTGAAACAGCCACATCAGGAATTAGACTCTGTCTCTAAGGGGGATTCTCTAGTCGTGTTATCCGGAAACACACGGAGATGTTAGAACATGAACATAGAAAACAGCCATCACGTTAGCTAAAATGTTCTTTAAAACCTTGTTTCCAAATTGCAGAGCGTGATAGAAACCTTCCTAATGACCCCCATTCTGAAATGTTTCAGGTAAATAGGTAATGGAATGTATTAGGTGAGTAGAGTTATTTTGCTTATTTTACTAAGGGCTTGCCTTCTTGTAAGATAAGCTGGCCAATTCGAATAGATCCGAAAGTCTAAGAAACTCTTGAACAGACTATAAATTACATGTATCCACTGGCCTGGAAATTCCACCCTGGACATTTCTGGTTTTGTTGCCCATCTGGGGGCCTGAAGATAGGACGCAGGCAGAGCCGAGTGGCTTGGTGTCCTCTCAACCCTACAATCAGAAACGGGCTGGCACCGAGGGGACCGCAACCACTGAGCAGGGATCAGGGTGAGGCGAGGAGAGGGAGTTGGCAACTGCAGGGTAGGAGCCAGTCTTTATTTAAAATGCTGCTATTGTGTTCACCATGGATTTCTAACTTCGCATTAGAAATGTTGGTTCTTAAGGTATTGCATCCCTGGGTGTTTTGGCCCCCACTGAAATGTGACTCCGCAAATGCATCTCCCTCACTCCCTCACCCTGGTCCCAGCTCTGCTCCCGCACTGGGGCTCCGGGTGCCAGCGGAGCCTGGGCCCCCCTGGGACCCAGCCTCCCCTCCTAGCGCCTCCGCTCTGATGGGCCAGGCAGGGCTCCCCAGGAACCACGGCTCCTGCCTGCACAGACGGAGGGAAGGACACAGACCAGCATCCTCTTGGCCTCCCGGGGACTCCTGGAGCGCCAGGGGGCAGCTCTTAGCTGGTGACACCGGCCGTGGAGCTGTGCTCTCCTCCGGGGCCTCAGTGTGTGGCCAGGAGCCACAATGACACAGGCATTCGTGCCCCCGGCGTGGATTTAGCGGGAGAAACGAGGAGCGTTACACATCACCCCAAAAGCATGAAGAACCCCTGCAAAGCATGCGAAGTCAGATAAAAAGTGAGAGGCTTGGTGTACAGATACTGGAAACCCGACACAGCTCTCCTAAACCACGGAACCGGCAGGGTTACCTGTGGCAGAGCTCAGCTAACCCCGAGGGCACCTTTCTGTTCTTGAAGAGAACAAAATGGCACTTTGATCCTATTGCTGAACTTCTCGTCAGACTTGCTGGTATCTGTCTCCTGACTCCTCCCAAAAGATACGCTGACAGCTGACAGTGTAGGCAGGGCCAGTTGCTGCTCCTCCATGGAGAACCTGGGGCCTTCCTTCTCTCTGCGGGCGTTGGAGGAGAGAGGGGTGGAGGAAGGGCCTGAGGCTGACTAACCCTGGTGTTCATGCTTATTCCTGCCCCCTCTCCTCCCCAGAAGCGGGTGGGGGGAGGGGGCTGAGGGAGAGTTACTCTCACAGGGTTAGGGGGAGTGGGAAGAAGCCTGACTTCCGGCTTTTGCTACAGCTAGAACCATGAGGCCCTGGTGGTCTCCTTTCCTCCGGAGGGATATGCAAAGACCAAATGCAATGGGCCTGCTCTGTCTTTCATTTTAGCAAGTAGTCTCATCATAGGAACGTCTGGAAACACCAAGTGCACAGGCTGCCGCTCCGTCATCCTCCGTGGAAGTCAACTTTGGATACTTTTTGGAAACTGGAAGCTAAAGCTCCAGGTAATAAAAGCTCCGAAAAGGAAAGAAGGGAAATGGTAGGGACATGCATCTGATTAAGAAGCTCTCAAAATTATCTGCTGGCATTGTACTGGTTTTTAGGTATGAATGTGACTATATGTCCACCTTATACATTTCTATGCAGATTCAGTAGGAAAAATGCTTACATATATACTTAATTCCATAGGATCCCAAAGCACTTGAGGATTTAAACTGATAAGCCAACCTCAAAGGGACTGATTCCTGCTACTAAAACACAGACACCTCTGGGGTGAAACGTGGCAACAGTTTGACAGGCATAGCAGTAGCTCAGGCCAGAAAGGATTTATCCAATTAAAATTATGGGATGAATTTTGGCTGGCAGAATGTAATTACCAGCCTTGGACCGGATCCAGGATCCTGAGGTTAACACCCCGCCTCTTGCCAACAACCCTCCTACCTGCCAACACTCGGAGATGGGGAAGGCAGGATCTGACACAATCGCACATAATACTGTTGTGACATCTAAGTACAATGATGATGATGTGAGAAGCATCATGAACCTGGTGTTTTTTTTTTAGCACTCATTATGTTACTTATTTTTATGCCACATTAGGCTAGAAACCAAATGTCCACATAAATGTTAATTTCCTCAAGTCTGTGTTTAAAAAGTATAATTAGAAAATAAAAAATAGATTTAAAAATTAATTTATTCTGTCAAAGTAGTTATTTAGTGATTATTGCAGTTTAGAAACGAAATTGGATCAAAACGGTGACATTTAATCGTTGCTGCATTAAGAAAAGCGCGCACACACACACGCACACACACACACAGGTCCTGAATTTTTGGAAGAGAAATGTGTTCTCCAAGGGCACTGGCCTAGAAAAAGGGAAATGCCTAAGCTTGGTTCATAGCGGCTGAAACTTGGACTAAACGGTCCTGTGCAAGGACTGCTTTGTCCCGGGTCCGTTCCCTTCTCCTAGTGCGCCGGCAGGCGCTAAGGCATTGGACGGGGTGCAGTGTTCCTGGGGGGGGGAGGGGGGGGGGCACTGAGGCATTGGACTGGGGGTGCAGTGTTTCTCGGGGGGCGCTGAGACATTGGATCGGGGGTGCAGTGTTTCTGGGGGGCACTGAGGCATTGGACGGGGGTGCAGTGTTTCTCGGGGGGGGAGCTGAAGCATTGGATCGGGGGTGCAGTGTTCCTGGGGGGGGCCCTGAGGCATTGGACTGGGGGTGCAGTGTTCCTCGGGGGGGGGCATTGAGGCATTGGATCCGGGCTGCAGTGTTCCTGGGGGGGGAGGGGGGGGCTGAGGCATTGGCCCCGGGTGCAGTGTTCCTCGGGGGGCGCTGAGGCATTGGCCCGGGGTGCCTGTGCGCGGGGACCTGAGAGGAGCCCCCGAGGGTCTGGCCAGCGGTCATGGCCTCGCCTTGGACCCCGATGCCCTTTTAGCTGCCAGCCCTTCCCCAGGGGGACCCTGCGGACTCCCCGTGGAGCGGGAGCGGCAGCGGCCGGGGGGCCGTGCCAATGAGGACGCCCCGCTCTCCGGCCGCGGGCGAGGCCGCCGGGGTCACGGTCACGGTCCGGGTCACGGTCCGGTCCCGGCCGGAGCGCGCGCGGGGGCGGGGCTGGCGGCGGAAGCGGCGGCGGCGGCGGCGGCGGCGATCAGGCTCGGGCCGTCCCTCCCGTCGCCTGGCCCTCCGCGCGCAGGTCGGTTCCCCCCAAACCGCGGGGCGGCTTCGCGGCCACGGGTTCAAGCCGGGCCCTGGCGGGGCCGCCCGCCCGCAGACCACACACCGGGCTCCGGGCGGACCCGGCGGGGCGGCCGGGATCGTGCCGAGCCCCTGGGTTCCTCTGGGCCCGCGGGCCCCGGCCGCTCCCCGCAGGACCCGGGGCGGGGTACCAGCCGCCGGCCCACCCCGGGCGCGCGGCCCTCGGCGGCCCTGGAGGTGCTCCGGGCGGGCGGGGTCTGGAAAGGGGGCGGTCTGGACCCTCTCCCTCCGGCGTTGCAGGGCTTGCCCTGGCCCCTGGGCTGGATTGGGGGGGCAGCCTTCCCCTCCCCTCACCAGCCCGTCCGCTCCCCAAAGCCGCCGGCGATCCCGGCGTGTGCGGGGAGGTGGCTTCCCAGCACCGTCCTGTGTGACGGCGTCCGCGGGCAATCAGACGCGGAGGGAGAAGAGGACACTGATCCTCTCCCAGCACTGCTCTGGGCTGCCATAAACACCATTTGTTAAGCAGCGTAATTACGCTGGGAAAGAGCCTGATGAGACAATTAAGCTGCATAAACACACCGACAACAAATGGAAGCCAGCAGACGCCCACGCCCAGGCGGGGAGCAGGTTTCTGTTTGCATGAGAACCAGAGGCCTGAGCGCTTTCATGCCGCCACGCCATTCATGTCTGCAAGAACCTAATGGCCGTATATATATATTTTAAAATGTATTTTCGGTGCGATGATGGTCACCATCAAAGCCTGGGCTACCCATGAGCTCTGTGCTTCCTAGAGACTTGGGTGCTGAGGCCACCAACCCTAGTGTCCGGGCCGCCGGGGGATGGATGGGTGGGTGGGTGCGTGGCGAGCGCGTGGCTGGCACCCAGTGCTTTCAGCTGAAACTCACACGCTCAGTGTTTGTCTCAGAGGCGACCCCCCTTTCCTGACGTGTGCCCCACAAGGAGCGCAGTGCCTGACCCCAGATGACCTCTGCCCAATGGTTGTGGGATGAGATCACGAGGGCTGCATTCATTCTTAGACATGATATGTGAAAAGGCCAGAACAGGATGGTCTGACCTCAAACATGGGGGTTCTTACTATGTTCAGTTATTGAAGTTTCCTCACGTCAGGTCCTCTGAGGTGTGGAAAGATAACGGGCTGAAAAATGCCTTTTTGGAATACTAAGGAGAATCAGAGCAACTTCTAACATGTGAGACATTAACCCATCTTCAACAAAAGGATCAGTCCCTTTCTCGGCATTATTGAGTCACGTGCCAGAGTCCATGTCAGCCTTCACAGTTCAAAGTCCAGAGTCCCTGTAAAGGTTTGCAAGTGATTTAGAAACTTTGGCGATCACGGTGCTGGAGGAACATAGTCAAATAGTTGTCATGGAAAGCTCCTAAGTGAGCCCCTTTATTTCTTTTTGCTAGAGGAATCATTTCTGAAGGAATCAGCATATTAAATGATCTCCTTCATTCCTCTTTTTATTTATTTATTTATTTATTTATTTATTTATTTATTTATTTATTTTTGCTAAGTCTCATTTAACAACAGGATCATGCTTGCTTGTTACACAGAGAAGACCCGGAAAACAGGGGAAAGCTGAGGAAGACCATGCTTACAAGAAAATAACATACTTTCATGGAAGTTTCACTGGCAGGACAGCATTCAGACTGAATAACTTGAAGGGTATATTCTAGTGTTGTTCCTGCGTTCCTCTGTTCGTCTGTGCGCGGCCACACACACAGTCTCCTGAGGAGTCACCCGAGGTCCTATTATCCAGGTGCTCCCTGAGGAGTGAGAGTGGCGTGTTAATGTTATGGCTATCTGGCTTTCAGAGAGCTATGATCTTTTTGATGGTTAATACGCATGAACATATGAATGAACTGCAGAGGCAGAAATGAGGGCTCCCTTTTCTCCCATTCCAGGAAAAGCCAGCATGTCTTCCTCCAGAGTGGGGCGCCGCTTGGCTGCCTGTTTACTCAACGTCTCGGAAGCCAGGAGGAAAGACGTGGTTGAGAACATCGCCAAAGCAGCTCTTCTTGGGGAAAACGGTAGGAACCACAGACAAGGGAAGTGGATGTGCAGTGTTTTGATGATACGGTGATTTTTGTGCTCTGCAGACAGTATCTATACAACAATCTCCATTCTCTGTGGGTCCCCACTCTACCCTCCACCCAACCCCCCATTTCAGGGCTGCATCAGGCCTCCAGGACACTGAGGCAGAGCGGGGAGGCAGATGTGCACATGTGGTCTTCTCCAAACGTGCAGTTATCGACAGTGGAGAGCCAGTGTCTGAAATGTGCGGGATACCGACACGCTCCCGAGGAGGATATAGTTACAGAAAGGTTAAATGTTCCCCTCACAGGCCGTTTATTTGGTCATTAATCGAATGAGCATAATTGGGCATTATGCTTTTTATTCAGCAGGTTACATAAAAAAATAAACTTGCCAAGTACCAGCCACTTTTCAAAGCACTCCCGCCAGCAAAGCCCTCACTGTCATTACGGCACTATTATTCCTATTACATATTCTCCCGGTAAAGAAAGGCTTTTAGGCAATTGCATCTAAGTGATGCGCGTGAGATCACTTAGCGATGCAGGAGACGGGGCCCCAGCCTCCTTGCTCTGGGGGCCAGTGTTGACCTTTTTTACATTTTATTTTTTATTTTTTCACCCTTGTTGAAATGTTCCTGGGATGACAGAGTTCTAGGCATCATTTGTTTTTACACACACACACACACACACACACACACACACACACACACATCCCACAGTGAGTTTACAGAGGTACTATTGTTCAAATAGAAAACTTTGTTATTAAATGAAGATTTTTCAGCCACAGGTGGGCATTAGGATCGCAGCCCTACAGCATTTCAGACAGTGCGTTTTAATGTCTGACCGTCATTTTTCGTTTAGCAACTGCTTTTCATGAGACACAAGTGTTTTCTTCGGCCCATTTTCTACCGATGAGCACAGTTAAATTACTGTCTTGCCGCCGTACAGGAGCTGGAAATGTCTAAGAACGTTCCTGATAATTGCTGATAAGAAAAAACACCTCAGGAGTCAGCCGGCGGTGCTTCTGCATCCTCTTTGTGGGAACAGCCCACCCGGGCCCCTCATTGTCAGACAAGAACATCTAATGGGATCGGGTTACCTGTCCCTGTGATTAAGTGAATGTGCCCAGACATTTGGGGAAGCCACATGCTGATGGATGCCTTGTCTCAGCTCACGGTTTTTATCAGCTTATTAGTGGCAGCCGCTCAAATGGAATTATAGCTATTATACTCCATTACAGACACCAAACAATTTACTTCTGCTGCGATTCAGACCGACAGCTCCTCCTGCCAGCAGCAATTTTTTTTTTTTCCTTTTCTATATGCATTACTTAAGAGATTGCAGGAGAGAGCGTCTCATTCTCTCAGCATTTGATTCAATTGAGTCCTATGAAACTGAGAATAAAAGCTTTTCAGAGGAAGATGTAGGAGGGAAAAATAAAATCACATTTTAAAAAAAAGGAGATTGTAAGGTCTGGTTCTCGCTTCCTCTGTTATAGTTATGAAAATGCAAGGCCCGTAGCACCAGCTTAGAAAATGACCTATTGTTTTACAAGCACTTTCAAGGCATTTATTTTTCAGCACGTGGACTAAACCGTATCACCTACAATTTTCCCCAATTAAGTAATGTTGAAGCATTTAAATGGCCTAACAGGTTTAAGGTAAAGAAATCCGGGTTATAAATGTCAGACCTACACCAGGGCAGGGCTGGACACGAGTCAATGCTCGTTTGGCTAAGAGCAGAGCGAGTGACATTCTGTACGTTTATCTTTTAAAGTTATTAAAGTTAATGGCATGGGGCTGCCGTAAGCTGGGTAGTGCCTGCGTGCAACTTCTTTTTCCTCCCTTCTGAAAAGATTAATTGTTAAGCTGCCAGGGGAGGGGGGACAAAGGGATAATGGCACGGCGAGCGGTTTAATGACCGCCTGAGAACGTTTGTCCTTCTCTTTGAATTGGCTTTTGCAGGCTTCAGGGGGACTTTTAAGGGGCCTGGACCAGCTTGTAAACTTCAGAAATAACCGGGGGGTTGTGTGTGGCTGCCGTGTGGGGCGGGGCAGCTTTCTCCCCCGGGTTCCACGTTCCACGCGAGTCACAGGCCACGGAGGGCTGGAAGCCATTAGCACCGGAGGGCCGTGGCGGCCTCCGAGGAGGTGTTGGAGTCGGAGCGTCTCCGGCAGACAGGTGCATGCACCCCGGGAGCCTCTGCTTCAGGCACTAGTGGGCCCATCCTCATGCTTCCAGAGAGCCGGTGTTTATTCAGACAGGTTGGTTTCTGGGTTTAGGAAGGAAACATGGATAAGGCCTGAAAGATGAGACTGAGAAGGAACCGGATTTGGAGTGACACGGTGTGGCAATTGAAAGAAGAGGCTGCCATTTTTGAGTGGAGACACAGAGACCTCACAGGTCACAGCCCAGAATGTCTCTGTTGGACAAATTTAATTGTATCAGAAGAAGTGAAGGATTAAGGCTTCAGCAGAGAAAACTAATTCTCGCCTTTATATTTTTTCCTTTCCAGGGGATAAACGTCCTGAAGTGTCAGTGCTCAATATATTTTCTGATCAAGACTACAACAGATCAGTCATTACCATAGCAGCTTCTGTTGATGAATTAAGTGAGATTGCAGTTTCTTTCTTCATGTTTATAAGTATATGTATACTTATATGTATATGTATGTGTATGTGCATGTGTATATGCATGTATATGTACATGTATATGTATATATGTCTGTGATGAAGGGTAGCTTCAGGTAGGCCTGCATGCTCTCTACTCATTGATTTCCTGTGCCATAGGAATAGTCCATTACCTGGAGAGTCTACCTCAAAACTGCATTTCGTCATTTTTTCTGAACATACACATCTCAAACATTTCCCATTTCCTCTTCATTACAATGAACCTGGGTCCAAGACTTAATACCCCCCCCCCCCAAAAAAAAAAAAAAAAGATGGCCACATGTCCTTTATGGTTAAGAAAAGCAATCTTCAAGTTTTGACCTGTGGAGTCATAGTGTTGAAATCAGCCTTGATTTCAGTGATAAGTTGACTTAGAAGGAAACATGCTAAGCAGTTGTGTTTTGGGTTGGAAGCCGGAAATCTTGAGTTGGTTCATGGATTGCAATGACATGTCTCATGTTGTAAGTTTTAGTGGGACAAGTTGAATTTGAAGGATCATAGCTGTTTAAACAAAAACTTGTATTATCTTAATATTGCTTAGAAAAGGGCTCAAAATATTTTTAAATAGATTTTATTTCAACTCAGATTGTCTTTTTTCAAAAGGTATGTTTGAAGAACTAATGTTTGGCTGATAGCTCCCGGCAAACAGGACAAATTATCTTGAGTATTAATCATAAAATGTACAATTTGCTTCTTTGTTGTTTATCTTTCTTGTTGAAATGGTCATACTGTACTGCTAATGGAAACTCAGAGTAATATAACTCTTAGGTGTCTATCATATAAAATGATATAAAATTTTAGATGATAAAATTTTAGATGTTAGATGATATAAAATCTTTAGTAGTTAGATGATATAAAATTTTTGAATGCAAAATCTAATTACTGGAGAAAAGAAAAACGAAAATAAATACTTAATGCTTTTAAAACTCTGTATATATTTTAATATAAACTCAAAATTAGAAGTTTTATCAGATTAATTTGATAAAGTTGAAAATATTTAAAGTAATCAGTTGTAAAAACAAACAAACAAACAAACAAACCCACAGAGGTGCCCTAGCCGGTTTGGTTCAGTAGATAGAGCGTTGCCTGCGGATTGAAGGTTCCCAGGTTCGATTCTGGCCAAGGGCACATGCCCTGGTTTCAGGCTCGATCCCCAGTAGGGCATCCAGGAGGCAGCCAATCAATGATTCTCTCTCATCATTGATGTTTCTATCTCTCCCTTTCCCTTCGTCTCTGAAATCAATTAAAAAAACAACCCACAAACAAAGAAAAACACACAGACGTGTTTAAGAATCATAAACTTGCATAACTCCTCTACATTGGAGAATAAATGTGAAAAAATGCAAACCTTTATGATGTTTGGGAGGTAGGGCAAGGGGAGATGTTGGGTCTTTATTTTGGGGTGAAACACATCTTCTATACTGATTACAAAAGAAAAACAACTAGCGGGACAATAAAATACAGCTGCTTCTTTACCCGTGTTGGAAAGTTTAATGATCGTTTTGTACAATTTTGCCTTTTAAGACCATGCTGTCCTGGGCGCCTGTGCGGAGGCCTTCCGGGCCATCGACATGGAGGCTCAGGAGGGGGTCCACCCGTGTCTGGGAGCCGTGGACCTGATCCCCATTTACCCGCTCGCCGGTGTGGGAGTGGAAGAGTGTGGAGCCTTGGCCAGAAGTAAGAGAAAGTTGGGGGCAATGTGTTACTTCTTAACGGAAACCATTTGTACAAATCAGAGCAGCTCCTGACAATGGAATCGCTCCTAGCTCCGGGGAAAGGTCTGCCTTGAGGACGGGTCTGAACAGTGAGCTTTGATGGTCGCAGTGGCCCGTTGTGTCTCCGTGGCATCCTTCCCGTGTCCACGCCGGGGCGCGGGAGCACTGACTGCTGTGGGGATGCATTTGTCCTTTCCGAATTCGGGGTGGATCACGGGGAAGCAACAGTCGTTGCTAATGAGCTCCTTAGACTCTCTGGGGCAGGACGGTGCTGTGCCTGCCCATCTGTGTCTTATTTTCCTGAGCAGGGGTAATGATGAGGTTGCAAAACCACTTAAATGTTAACTCCTACCCCCTCTCGCTCTGCCTTTTTTTCTCTCCCCGTGCACGACTCTCTTTAAGATTTTCTTTAGAACTGAACTGTCACATGCTTGATTTCGGCCCCGGGGGTGAGTTTAATTTGGAAAATGTGAGCTATGTCACTGGAGGTGTTTTGGAATTAGGCAAATTGGGAGAAAAGAAAGACCCTTTGCCTGGACTGTCTAGCTGCGCCACGGTTAATTACTGCACGCAGAGGCTCGTAACCTGTGGGGGAAAGTCCGCCTCCGGATAATTGCATTCTTCTCGGCATGGCCCCAGGAGCCCCTCATTCTTATTTAATCGTGAATCGTCTCACGTTTGGGATGTGGATTTGGACCCTGGCTGAGCTGCATCAGGCACCGGGCATGGGAAATGAGACTCGTTTGTGAAGGAGAACTCACTGCTGGGCTGCACTTTAATATGGCCCGACAGTCAAAGGTTTGCTTCGCAGGGAAATCTTGGCCCGAAATGTGCTTTACTTTTTATCCGAGAAAGAGTTAAGAAATTTAACATGGGGCGGAAAATATGATTCACACACAAAAAAGAAGAGCTCTCAGTGGTCCAGGGCAGAATAATGATTTTAATTGTCTTCAAAACAATTACGTCCAATTACATTAAATCTCAAATTAGCTAGTACACGAAGTTCTTCATTACATCAGGACGAGTCTGCCCAGATGTGTGTCCTGCAAGGGAGACGGTCAGCCATCGGAGGGTCTGGACACACGGTCGCTCCCTTCCCCTGCCCTGTGCTTCATTGGCAGCTACTGTACCTCATGGTTTAAACATGGACATTTCCAATTAAACAAGAGCTCAGCTGCATTCCTGAACTAATTTATAACATTTGATTTGAAATGTAATAGCTTCAATCTTCATCTGATTAAAAACAGTCATATACTGTACATGGTTACTATTTTGATGCTCCAACATGCAGTTTTTATTTTTACATTCCCCTTTCTGCACAGCTGTTCATCTAATATCATCCAATTTTATTTTTTTTAACAACATGCTCAGACATTCTTATAAGGCAAAAGTATTCAAATTCTAAGGACTGGCTGTTCTCCAGACGGTGAAGGGATGTTTTCCACTAGGGTAGCCCTCCTCAGGGAAGCCAACTTGAAGTTAATAATGGAACTAACTTTCTTTGAGAAGGAGGGCAGTGGAGAACAGTCCAGTTTCATAAAAGATAGTTGATATTGGTTATTGATATTGATAATTCATAGATGTTTTCTATGCAAAAACCCACTGAATAATATATTTCAGAACTTTTTGATGTCAGGAAGGGGTTAGAGTGGGGCATGAAATTGGTGTTGAGGAAACTTATGAATACTGTCAGAATCACATGAAGATTTTTATGCCTGTGCTTTTTTGTAGACACATACACTCACACATAACTTCACAAATCATTTTAGTGTAAGGACTTTTAGAATAAAGGGCACAGCAGTGCGGAGGCTCAGGGGTGAGGGCAGCCTGAGCTCCGGGGACTGCGAGGGACTTCCGTGTGTGGCCAGCACGTAAAGGTGGAGGGAGATGGGAAAGCCATTCCTGGAATGTTCAGGTATAAAACCCAAGAGATGCTTAGCGGTCAGATCGTGGAGTATTATATATGTGCCAGATGGAGGAGCTCGAACTTGTATGGGAACCACTGAAGAGTTTTAAGCAAGAACGTGATCTGATTGGCTTTGAGCTCAGGAAGGATCACACTGCCCGCATGACAGAAAATAACAGGATGCAGGAGGATCAGTTTGGAAAGTGGACTGTGGCCAAAGGTAATAGATGATGGAGAGACTCCAGAGGATGTTGGGGGAGGGGGACAAAATGGTGGCATGGAAGTGTCATCACTTAGAAATGATGGAAGGAAGGAGGTTTTGGGGGAGAGGGCATGAGTGTTTTTTACAAGTTGCTATTGACAGTTTAATATACTAGAGTTGACAGCTAGGAGACACATAGGCCTACTCTGTATTTATTTAAGGCTTACTATATTTTTCTAAATGTTTTGGACTTTTATTTTTATCTTATTATTATTTTTAATCTTTGTTGTTGAGATTATTACAAATGTCCCTCTTTTCCCCCCCATTGCACCCCTCTACCCAGTTCCCCCCTAACCATCCTATTGTCTGTGTCCGTAGGTAATGCATATATGCATATAAGATTTTTGTTTAATCTCTTCCCACCCCTCTTCCCTCTGAGAATCATCAGTCTGTTTCACTCCCATGCCTCTGATTCTATTTTACTCACCAGTTTATTCTGTTCATTAGATTTCTTTTTTAAAAAATATTTTATTGATTTTTTACAGAGAGGAAGAGAGAGGGATAGAGAGTTAGAAACATCGATGAGAGAGAATCATTGATCAGATGCCTCTTGCATATCCCCAGTGGGTACATGCCCTTGACCGGAATCGAACCTGGGACCTTCCAGTCCAGTCCAGTGGATAGAGCTGATGCTCTATCCACTGAGCCAAACCGGTTTTGGCTCATTAGATTTCTTATTCATTTATTTTGATTTTGACATTTAGTTGTTGATAAGTATGTATTTGTTGTCATCTTGTTGTTCATATTTCTGATCTTTTTCTTTTTCTTCTTATTCCTCTTCTTAAAGAATATCCTTCAGCATTTCATATAATTCTGGTTTAGTAGCGATGAACTCCTTTAACTTTTACTTGTCTGCGAAGCTCTTTATCTGACCTTCAATTCTAAATGATAGCTTTGCTAGGGAGAGTAATCTTTGTTATAGGTTCTTGCTATTCATCACTTTGAATACTTCTTGCCTGCATAGTTTATGTTGAGAAATCATCTGACAGTCATATGAGCATTCCCTTGTAGGTAATTAAGCTTTTTTCTTGCTGCTTTTAAGATTCTTTCTTTGTCTTTAGCCGTTGGCATTTTAATGACGATGTGTCTTGATGGGATCCTCTTTGGGTTCCTCTTGTTTGGAGTTCTCTGTGCTTCCTGGACTTGTAAATCTATTTCTTTGACCAGGTGAGGGGAAGTTTTCTGTCACTTTTCCTTCAAATAGGTTTTCAATATCGTGTTCTCTCTCTTCTTCTGGCACCCCCATAATGCAAATGTTGGTATACTTGAAGTCGTCCCAGAGGCTCCTTACACTGTCTTCATATTTTTGGATTCTCTTTTGTTTTGCTCATCTGATTGGGTGTTTTTGCTTTCTCATATTTCAACTTGTTGATTTGATTCTTAGAATCTCTACTGTACTGCTGAATCCCTGTATTTTATTTTTTATTTCAGTCAGTGTATGCTTGATTTCTGATTGGTCCTTTTCCATTTTTTTTTTTTTTGGAAGTTTCTAAAGATTATTGAGTAACCTTATAACTGTGGTTTTTGAATTCTATATCCAGTAGTTTGCTTTCTTACATTTCTTTCATTTGTGATATGTTTCTTTGTCTCCACATTTTGCCCGTTTCCTGTGTTTGTTTCTATGTATTGGGTAGAGCTGCTATGTCTTCTGGTAGAGTGGCCTTGTGTAGTAAGTGTTCTGTAGGGCCCAGTGACTCAGCCTCCCCAGGCACCTGAACTGGGAGATCTAGGTGCACCCCTTTGTGGGCTGGGAGCATAGTCTTGTTGTAGCTGATACTTGATTGCTGTTGGTGTCACTGGGAGGAATTTACTTCCAGGCCAATTGGCTGTGAGGACCAGCTGTTTGTGGTGCTGGCCTTTTAAGAGGAACAGCTGGGTCTCCAGTAGCCTCTGTGTCACTGAGCCCCAATCCACACTGTTTTTTACAGCCTGTAGTTCTTACTGCCTATAGGCACTTCTTTTCCCAGCTCTGGGAGCCTGGGCTGGGGTCTGGTGTGGGGTTGGAACCTCTTGCTCCTCCTCGTAGCCACTGCAGAGAGATCTCCCTTGTGATTAAAAAAACAAACCTGCCCATATGGGTGCCAGCCCAGCCCATTCTCCACCTCTGCACCTCCTACCAGTCTCAATGTGCTTTCTTCTTTACTTCTCTAGTTGTAGTACTTTCATTCAGCAGCTTTCCAGAGATTCTGGACCATGGTTGTTCTGTATTTTGGATGTAATTTTGATGTAGTTGTGGGAGGTAGTAAGTATTGGTATTTATAATACCTATGCCACCATCTTCCTTTCTCTCTGATTTTTATTTTCTATAAAAACCACATTTGATCAGGTAGGCCACATCTCATTTTTATCTGTTATGTCTCTAGATTTTTCCTCTTCTTAGTTTTTAAGTTTATTTATGATTGGTATGACCCCAAACTCTGTTAATAATATTTCTCTGTGTATTCAGATACAGCATCCCATGTGTTGAGTGTTCTATTAATTTCATCTTCTTGAAGAAATATCTTCTAGAACTCTCTGACCTCTTCCAATTAGAAGACAGGGGAAGGGCATTACACTGCTATTTAAGCAGACTTTCCACCAGTGTCCCTGTTTTGATATTTGCCTTTACTTCCCAAAGTTAGGTTAACAGTTTCAGGTGCCTGTGGCATAAGTGAGGTCGCTGCTGTTTCTCTTGCTGACTTGAGGCTATTAAGTAACCACCCTTTATCTGCTCTTAATGTTCCAATACTATTACTTTTTCTTATTTTTCTGTTTATTTGAATGAGTCAAAGGTCTAAAAAATACCTCTTTACCATCCTTTTCCTGGGGTTCTTGGGAGGAGGAAAGTAAATGTGGGGATCCACACTCACATCTGCTTAGAAGTCTCCTCTTCTCTAGTTCTTTATGGTTTTTGATTATCTTGGATCCTTCAAGAACAATGAATTCACCTAATTTGATATCAATGGTGAATTTACAGGAACATTATCCTTTTCTGACATCCAACCCAATATTGAAGATATTTAGCCTCATTTCCTGGACTTGTACACGTTTTTTACCGACCACTTTTCTGAAGGATTCCTGAGTTCATAATGCTTCCTATATGTTCTCCACTTCTTCCTTACCAGCGTTTGCCCGGGCAGGAGCCAGTGTCTCTGAACATGACCCTGTTTCCCATTTACATGCAAACCTTCAGGAGAAGGATAGAGTGAAAATGGAGTGGGGAAGAGGCTCAGGGAAGAAGGTGCCTACAAATCTCCCAATGATTTACCCATGAAAATGGGCTTTCCTAACATGGAAGTTCACAGTAGGCAGCTTTAAAAGTCTGGACCATCGCTGTGAATTTTGTCACTAATATGGAAACTTGCTTTTTGTTTTACGTCACTCATCAAGTGAAATAATGTTTGTACAATACTATTTACTTACTTATTTTTGTTAATCCTCACCCAAGGATATTTTTCCGTTGATTTTTAGGGAGAGTGGAAGAGAGGGAGAAAGAGAGAGAAACATCAATGTGAGAGAAACACATCGATTGGTTGCCTCCTGCACAGGCCCCAACTAGGGCCCACACCAGGGGGGAGCCTGCAACCAAGGTACATGTCCTTGACCAGAATCGAACCCAGGACCTTTTGGTCCACAGGCTAACTGAGCCAAACTGGCTAGGGCTATAATACTATTTAAATTGACAATATTTAGAAAGATAAAGTGTTAGCTAAATTAGTTACATGTATGAATAAATAGCTCCTGCATGATTGATTTTTTAAAAATTTTTTATCTTAAAATATATACGAGCATTAATGAATTTGATTAGAATTATCAGCCTTGTTTGATGTTTTCTTGAGTATTTTTATGACTTGGAGGACATGTGCCATGACAGATTCACACAACGTCAACGCTTGTGTGGTAGTCATGAGACCCTTTGATTACTTTATTACAGATTGTCAAAATATGGGCTGATCTGGCAAATCAGTAGCAACTTTTCACTTGAGGAATTTTCTACTCTGATTCTCTCGTTGCCATGGAGATTTTCTCATAAAACAGCCTGGGTGTGGTTGAGATTAGTCAGTTTAGATGCTGGGTTCAGAGAGAGTCGTCTTGACCCTCAGTGCTGCCCTCACTGCCAGAGCATAAACGCAATGGTTGGTTTTGCAAGCACAGGTCACCATGGCTTTAGGACTTAGCATTTAGTTTGAGAATTTTATATTCCTGCCACCATTCACAAAGCTGAAAAAACAAGGGGTGGTGCGCTGGAGAGTACTTAGAATATTAAGATAGCCCAGCCATTGTGGCTTAGTGGTTGAGCGCCAACCTATGAACCAGGAGGTCATGAGTCCATTCCCGGTCAGGGCACATGCCCAGTTGCGGGCTCAATCCCCAGTGTGGGGCATTCAAGAGGCAGCCATTTGATGATTCTCTCTCATCATTGATGTTTCCACCTCTCTCTTCCTTTTCCTTCCTCTCTGAAATCAATAAAAGTATATTTTTAAAATATTAAGATAGATTTCTAGAGACTTTATAGTCCATTTTATCTATGAAGGAGGGTTACCAGGATGTTCATAAGTGCTTGTTGCTTGAGGCTTAATAAACTAACAGGGTTACATCCACCATAGTAAAACAGAGTTACTGGAGGAAGGAAGGGCCCATGGGAGAACTGGAACACACCTGCTATTCTCCTGGCAGTTCCAGTTGAACCCCACTGTCCTTGGGAAGCTACACTCTTCTCTCGTTTGATGGCTCTGCAGCAGCCTGAAGTCCGAGCAGGGCTGGTAGGTAAACGCTCCCATCTTTTGTCCTCGAGATGGGTGATTCTAAGGCCCATTCCAGCAAGATCAAGTCCCAGTTGCTTACAGCAACGACTAGCTTGATAACACACCCTTGTGTTAGCTTCCTCTTCATCCCCTTTTCACTCTTGATGTACGTTGAATAGGGTTTGTTGAAAATATTAAGAATAAATGG
The DNA here is from genome assembly GCF_964339955.1 of Pipistrellus hanaki. NCBI lineage: Eukaryota > Metazoa > Chordata > Mammalia > Chiroptera > Vespertilionidae > Pipistrellus > Pipistrellus hanaki. The sequence goes on along the minus strand of NC_140510.1, from coordinate 72,700,762 downwards.
ACTATAAGGATCTTCTAATTGGAATGAATAAGTGAAGTGCATGGGTCTTGCTGCCTGTTTCCTCCTTGCAATTCTTTCCTAGTTTAGAAGTCACAAGATTTAGAGTTAGAAACTGGGAGGCCCATCTGCCCATGGCCACTTCACCTGGGGGAAGGGCCTCTAGAATCCTTGGGATTATTGGGGAGACATTAATTGACATTCACCCCTTACTAGCAAAGGGAGCCTTGAGGGCACTCAGGGGCTGTAGATTTTCTGATTTTGAGTCATTATCTACAGCCCCAGGAAACTGATCTTGTGTGTTTGCTGATGGTGTTTTAGAGATTTGTAACAGGGGATCGGTACCATGTGCATTTCTCCAGCCCAGGCCCCTGACCTTGGCCATGCTTTCCATGAAGTCCTTTTCTTTTCATCCCTGTTCCTAGTACTTGCTGTGACTTCCAGTGTCAAGGCCACTAGAAAATTCTGAAGAGAGGACATGGTGATGCTAAATGTGTCCGTAAGACTTAGTAAATCAACCCAAGTCTCTCCATACCCTCATTCCCCACCAGCCCATCGACCTAGAGACTTTATAGTCCATTATCTATGAAGGAGGGTTACCAGCTAGAGGCTTAATAAATGAACAGGTTACTCCAACCACAGCAAAACAGAGGTACTGGCAGAAAGAAAGGCCCATGGGAGAATTGGACACACCTGCTATGCTCCTGGTAGTTCCAGTTGAACCCCATGGTCAGGAGACTCAGAGTGTGTGATAACATTAGGAAAAATTTTAAATAGACACACATATGTAAATTAAGTATCAAAATTAGTAAATGCACATAATGTTCCCCAAATTACTATTTACTATATATTTTCATGCATTCCTATATTTCCATGAAAATAGTACATTACATTAAGAACTTAGGCCTGACTAGCCCATTTGGCTCAGTGGATAGAGCATCGGCCTGTGGACCAAAGGGTCCCGGGTTTCATTCCAGTCAAGGGCACATACCTCTGTTGCAGGCTCCTCCCTGGCCTGAGTCCTGGTTGGGTCCTGTGCAGGAGGCAACCAATAGGTGTGTTTCTCTCACATCGATGTTTCTCTCTGTCTTTCCCTCTCTCTCTCTTCCACTCTCCCTAAAAATCAATGGGAAAATAACCTCAGGTGAGGATTAACAATGACCTTTTTGGTGCATATCTGCAAGAATTTCCCTAGAGCCCAAAGAAAGGAATGGGAACATTAGGTACCAGTATTTGAAACTATTTTTTGCAGATTAAATTTTACATGAAAATTAATCTAGTGCTTATCCTCATTTACTCATGACCTTGCTTTCATAACACATAACAGTTTTTTTTTTCTTGGTGTTTTGTTTTTCACCGCCTTGGCGATGATAAACTGACAATTCAGCGACACAAGTGAAATTACTTTCTCTAGCAAGTCCTGTTATTGTGAATCATAGATGCTGTTGTCAGCATATCGTCATTTGTAAGCTTATTTGTCCTGTAGAAGTGAAACGTGGCAGAGTAAACAGTAGCATCCAGCGATGGGCGTGGGGTTTGGTTTCCCCCCTTAAACTGTTTTCTGCTCTCTCAAGAAGGAACAGGCCCCAGAACGTGTCGGTGGAAATGCAATTTAGGAATTGCACTGGGTCTCGTTTTTCAGCCCAGTGTTTCTGTTCTTTCATCATAAAGATCAGCTGCGTTTTCTCCTCCCCCTATTACTCCCTCCTCCCCCCACCCCAGTCCCTTAGGATAACATCCAGCTCTAGTCCGAATGTTGGACGTCCTTCTCCATGTTCTAGCACAATACATTTTCGTATCTCGTGCATGGGTCCATATGGGAAAGATTTCTGCAAGCTGCAGCCACGTGGGGGAGGAAGACTGCGGTCGCCTTGCTAATGCAGTGTTTGTGTTGGAGCGGTTAGGGCCCGCGCTGTAACTCGCAGCGCTGGGCTAATGAGATGGCTTTGATGGTGGCTTGGGAGACTGGTGGGATGGTCACAGCCTCACACTTCAAAGCTGAGCATATGGGGTGAATGCTGGGTAGCATTTCTGCTCTCTGGGGCGGGCAGGGAGACGGTTCTCAGCAGCCCTGTTTAATGAAGACATTGGGAAAGAAAGGCTCTGTCTCTCAAATAATTTTGAATCGCAAAGGGAGGCGTATCCGCTGCCCCCTTCCATAGACTAAACTACGATAACGTTCCCCAGTCTGCACTTCATTAGAGGCAGGGCCGCGCCCCAGCGCTGCGTTTTCAGAGGGCTGGTGCGAGATGAAGAAGCTAGGTGTATTGTAGGGACGCGTGTGAATCTAGGCAAAGACTATTAGGGCTATCTGTTTTACCATCTGAGAGATTTGTGTGGCTTCTGGGAGAGAATCTTTTTCTCCCCCTTCTCATTAAAAAAATACTAAATAAAAAAATCAGCTAAACAAAAAACTTGGCTATATTAAGAGAGCTCTACTAAAATTAGAGGATGTTTGAAAGATTCCAAGTCTAGCACCAGGTTAATTTTTAGATTCCGTGCTTTTTTTTTTACCTCTGCTTGCTGAGGTAACGGGTGGGAAAAGATTCCTTTCATTGCTAGGCGCTTAGGGAAAGATCTGATACTCTTCTGAGTATTATTAGCGTTCTGCTTTAAAATAAAGAAGCCACACATTTATATCGTGTGTGGGCAAGAGGAAAGGGAATTTTTCTGTTCCAGAGGAAAGGGAATGACAGATTTGTTGGTTTTTTCCTAAGTTGTGCATTTTGGCTGCCGTGGAAAAATGTAACAAAAGTTCGCTTCTCCGTTATGTTCCTGGAGCTGCTGAAATGCAGTTCTGTTTAACAGTTAAATTCCAACTCCATTTATACCATTGATCCTACATTGCTCCCGAAAGAACAAAAGCAGAAGGGAAAAGGGTATTATTGTAAATACCACTGCAGACATGAGGTATGTGGCACATGCATTTCACTCAGCAGGTTCTTCAATACTTCTTCACAAACTGCTTTAACTGGTGTATATTCTCAATAAAATCCTACATCCTGGTCACACTTATGTCTGTTATAGACTCAGAGAAAACATTTGTTCACAAAGTGAAGCCTTAAACTTCTTGTCGCATAGAGAAGCATCTCGGTGCATTGATCCTCCTTTTGCAAAGAGGGATAACCAAGCTCATAGAAGTCTCTAAAGATAAGGCAGAAAATGATAAATATACCTGTACAGAAATGGCTAAAAATCATTTTTGAGTCAATAAGGTCAGCCAATCATGAAGGTTAAAATATATATTTAAAATACTATCATCATTCTGGCCGTGTGGCTCAGTCCACAGGTCATGGTTTGTTTCCTGGTCAGGGCACAGGCCCGGGTTGCAGGTTTGATCCCCACTAGGGGGTGTGCAGGAGGCAGCCAATCAATGACTCTCTCCCATCATTGATTTTTCTGTCTCTCCTCCTTCTTTCAAATCAATAAAAATATTTTTTAAAAGTATTGTCATCAAGTCAGCCTTTTTGGAATATGTCTAGTGAAAATAGAAAGATCAGAACTATTAATAATGGTGGTGAGGACAACTTGTCAAGACATGGAAGAAAAACTAAAAAATATTCTCTTAATAAAGAGCCATGTGGGAAGCCGAAGGGTTCCACTCTGCCTGCTTGCAGAGCGCCGGATGGCATCCGGCTCTTCCATCACCAGCCTATCCGGGTGCTTGTCGCGTCTGGCAGTGCTGACGGGCCCAGGGAGCCCCATACAGTGGCTTTGCCGGCCGCGGAGGGGACTTCTGTTCTGAGGACAGCACGTAAGACACAATGCCAACCGTAGATGATTGACCCTAGGGTTTCATTGACTCGCCTGGTGTTAAACCTGGTTCGCATTTTGTTGGCTGACCCCTTCCTCTCATTTGTAGGTTGGGGGCAGAGTGGGGTGAGGGGGACGACACGGCTATTTCAGGTTTGCAGTGCCCAACATCTGCAAAGTGCTCAGGACCCAAATTTCATTCATTCAACTTAGCAAACCTTAATTGTTCAGGGAGCTCGAAACCTAGACGTAGAGGCAAAAGTCCACAATTAACTATGCCGGGCCAGTAGATGAGATCTGACAACAGAAGCTGTAAAATCCTCCAGGAGCACAACGAGGAGAAATGAGTTTCAGTGGAGAGGAGCGGGATCAGGAAGCAGGGATTAGTCCAGTCGTTCTGGCTTCTTGCTGATCGTTGTAAACGCTTCCAGTCCCTGCTCTGGGGGTGCTGGGCTCCCCCGGAGAAAGGGGAGATGGCCTTACAGCAGACACACGCAGGACTGTGGCTTTCAGCAGCAGAGCCGCTGACCCGAAGGCTGAGGGGCTCCGTTGCCCACAGGCCTGAGCTTGGAGTGTTCAGAATGTTTATCCCTTTAGGAAGCCCATTTGTTTGCTTTATGTGAGCATTTGCAATTACATGGGATGATTGTTGCATAGATTAATTGTGAAAATAAAGTGATAACATTGAAACAAGCTCTTCCGAATATGGAACCTATCACAAATAAAATAGCTTGTTGGTGAGTAGTCTGACTCAATTTGAGACATTTCTTTGAGATGCAGGCAATCTACATTTTCCTTTCAGCAAAAGTGCAAACACCTCCTTGCCAGGCCCCCGGGTTGCAGTCAATGGAAACGTAAATGTTCTCTCCTTGAACCTGAAGAGGATCGTGCACTGATTTTGTTACTAAATACCAATTTGGTTTTGGTTGTCTTTTCGTTGCATGAGAGGAATGAAATACTTTATTTTCTGCATTAGAGAACGGAAATGAAGGTTGATTCCTTCCACTGTGAGTTTGTGGAGAAGACAGGGATTTCTAGGCGCAGGAACATGCTGGCCCAGGGAGGTGGCTCCAGCATATCAGAACGCAGGCCAGCGGGGCAGGCTTGCCAGGGGGAGAGGCCGGCATCTACTGAGCATGCACACAGGCCTGCTGGATGCCCTCCTTGGTTTATCTAATCTCAGGCTCTCCATCTATTCTATGGGGCAGTTTCTTCTTTTTTCTTTTTCTTCCTTTATTTTTCCCTCTTTTTATCTTCCTCTATTTTCCTTTGGTTTTACTGAAGTATTCTAAAGCAAGTTCCAAAGATCATATCATCTGGGCATCACAGTTTGTGTTTTAAGCTGTAGCAGCCAAAGTGTGGTTGGAGTGGATGTCATTGATCTGAACAACTAGGAGATTTGGGATGTGGAGGCATCTTAACCTCTGACAACTTTCCAAAACGTTCTCCCCTTTCTTCTGCCCCCTCCCATCCACATGGCCGTCCGCATCAGAAACAAACAAGGTACAGACCCTAACATTGCAGCTGGAGAGGTTTCCTCTGCTTATGTGGCAGGAGGCCCTGCTCTAGCCCCCTGTGTGCCATGATTCACCTCCAGTAAAGAAGGCCCACGTCTCTGCTGTCCAGGCCACCCCCAGAATTCCCTCCACACCTGCATATCACACACCAGACAAGAGTGCCTGCCCTCGTTGTCCTTTGGGATTGTAATGAGCCCCATGCGAACGTGCTGTTGGCTGCAAACAGGCTCTGGGGAGCAGTTCTCTGGAACAGACAGGCTAGTTCTCTAATCTGCCTTGAGAAGGCAAGGCCAGAGACAGGATCTGGGTATAACGAAGGGACAGAGAAGATGCAAAAATATTGTCACTCAGAGTCCCCTCCATAAAGTTATGCTTAAATATTGGGCTTCTTTATGGAACACCTGGCCAGGTCCTGTCCAACAGAACTTCCTGTGACGACGGGAATGTTTGCTGTCTGCGAGGCTCCATGAGGAGACCGCTTGCCATGTGCGGATATGGAGCCTTTGACATGTGGCTAGTGCAGCTGAAAGACTTAATTTTTAATTGTATTTCTTTTTTTACAATGTATTTTTATTGACTTCAGAGAGGAAGGGGGACATCATTGATGAGAGAGAATCATGGATAGGCTTCCTCCCACTGGGGATCAAGCCCTGACCGGGAATCGAACTGTGACCTCCTGGTTCATAGGTCGATGCTCAACCACTGAGCCTTACCGGCCAGGCTAATTATATTTTATTTCAATTGATTAAAATTAAAAGGTAATAGCACACATAGGCAGGGGTTACCATATCGGACAGTGCAGATCTGGCCCTGGTGATCTTTTGATCTCTCCTAACAATTTGAGGCGGTCAGAAAATTGTTCAAGACCTGAAGGCACCAATTTCATTCATCTTAGTGATGAATATTTGTAATGGCTCAGAAATTCTAGCCTCCTTGTACAAAGACAAACTTTTATTACTAGACTCCTCCTTCACGGAAAAATAAATTATCTTCAAGCTTTGATTTTAAAAAATGAGTCTGAATTATAGGCTTTTATGGTGATAGTTACACTGTGATGGAAATGTACTTAATGTCACTGATTTTCACCCTGAGAAATGGTCGCAATGGCAGATGATGTGTTACGTGCGTGTTACCACTCTAAAACAATTGTGTGCTTGATTTCCTTCCATTGGGCCCGATTTTAAATTATTTCTGTTACCACCTCCCGCCGCCACAGGCCTGGCTGAGACCCTCGTCCTGTGCGTCCCAGGCAGCAGCGTGTTTCTCTTCGGCGAGGCCGACCTGCCCCAGAAACGCCCTCTGGTCCAGAGAAGGAAGCAGCTGGGCTGGTTCGCGAGGCGGGACCTCGGTGCCCTTGAACCTGACCTGGGAGCGGCACCTGCCCGAAGATGTGGCTTAACAGGTTCGTAGTTTGGCTTTGTTTGCCGTTGTTTTTAAACTTGACGATCGACTCCTGAGATGCCCTTGACTTGGTCCCTCCCGCATAGTGTCAGTCCCAGGGAGGCCTCTAGTGGACTGGTCAGGGGCTCTCTGCTCTGGCTCTCAGCTGTCTCTCCATAGCCGACCAGAGAGGCTCGCAGCCCTCCTCAGATACGTGATGCAAGTCCCTTAGAGGGCTGTTCGGAGATACGTGATGAGCCCTGCAGCCTGCCCATGGTGACGAGAATGGTGTCACTTCCGACTCTGGGGCAGCGGCCTGGAGGCCTGCTGCTGGGCCCGGGGGTGATGGGGACACAGTGGGTGGGGGCGGGGGGTGGGGGGGAGGAGAGGCAGGGACCTGGTCCAGGTTACTTGCAGCTGGTAGGAAAGTCTGAACTTGACCAGCCAGTGTGGCCAAACTGATGTGTGCGGCTGGAAATCAGTTCTGGGGCAGCTGGGGAGCCTTCTCTAGACACCGGGCTTCTGGAACAGAGCGACCAGCACCCGAGACAGGTATGGCGTTCTCCCTGCCCCAGGGTCTCATGGTTCTCGCCTGTTTGCTGCCCCAGCTCTGCCCCATGTGCAGGGCTTATCTCCCCCCAAATTCCATCCCTGTTCCCTGTACTTCACCATTCTGCTTCCATTTACTTGAGTCTTAATTCTTTTATTCTCAAACTCGAGGCATAGTGTATGAAATTTATGCACGGGGGTGTGTGTCCCTCAACCCAGCCTGCACCCTCTCCAATCTGGGACCCCTCGAGAGATGTCCGACTGCCTGATTAGGCCCAATCCTGGTAGGACATCCTTCTCACAATCCAGGACTGCTGGCTTCCAACTGCTCACCTGCCTGCCTTCCTGATTGCCCTAACTGCTTCTGCCTACCAGCTTAATCATCCCCTAACCACTCCCATGCCAGGCTGATTGATGCCTAATTGCTCCCCTGACAGCCTGATTGCCCCTAACTGCCCTCCCCTACAGGCCTGGTTCCCACTAACTGTCCTCCCCTACAGGCCTGGTCCCCCACAACTGCCCTCCACTGCAGGCCTGGTTCCCCTAACTGCTCTCTCCTGTAGGCTTGATCACCCCCAACTGCCCTCCCTTGCAGGTTTAGTCCCTCCCAACTGCCCTCCCCTGTTGACCATCTTGTGACGGCTATCTTGTGTCCACACGGGGGCAGCCATCTTGTGTGTTGGAGTGATGGTCAATTTGCATATTACTCTTTTATTAGATAGGATATCTTCTGAAGGGGGTCACAAATTCAACCATGTTAGGCAACGTTTTGGTAATCAGTTAATAGCTTAGCTGTTATAAAAATATTGGCTACCCAAGAGGTGGGCAGGCATAAGAAACACATTTCCTCATGACACAGCTCTGCCCAGTCACACAAAGGCCTCTGCTTATGGACCCCTGGTACAGAATTCTGCTCTCAAATGAAGGGTGTCCACAGTTGATGCAGCAGAAAAATCACGGCTTTGAGGCTGCTGGAATCCTGCCCAGCTTTTTACTGGCCGTGTGACCTCTGAGAGTTCCTTAAGCCTCAGTCCCCATAGTTGTGAAATGGACACAATACCTGCACCTCCCTCATAAGACTGTGAAGTTGAAATAATGTCTTCTAAGTACCAAATGCAATACTAAAGGGCCTCTTTCCCCTTCCTGCAGAGGAGGTATATAAAAAAAGTGATTATAAGTGTGGTTCGGTCTGTAGTTATGGGAAAAGGAAGAAACGGATCACTCCCTGCCAATTTGAACCTAACATATTTTCCCACGATTTGTCTCGCAAGTGTAGAAGTGTAAGTTCTGTGACTGAATTCTCAGAAGTCTAGTTCCTGGATTCTAATTCGAGTCTCACTGGAGGCTGAAGGGATTGCACCACACACTAGTCAGCCCATGCCAGATAGTGCGGTTACAGCTAGTGGGCTGGGACTGGAGACAGTTCTGGTATCAGAATACAGCAGAGCTGGCTTGAGCGTTATGTTAGGCAAACACTTGAAAAACCCAGTTCTCATTTTTGCAGTGCTGTGAGAATGCATGGGTTCGTATTTGGGAAGACCTCTAACCTGATTTGAAAAGCATATCTGAGTTAAAGACCAAATGTTCAAAATTGGCACAAAAATGTTTAAAGATGATATTTTGAAGGCAATTTTGATACTAAAGATGTCATCACAGGCACTGGTACTGGTAAAGGTGCTACCGGTTGGTTAAAGCTTTGGAAGTGAGTTCAGGACACACATCAAGAGCACAGTCTTGTTGTAGTTAAGCCTTGTTGTAGTTAGTACACTGGGAGTAATTGACCTCCAGGCCAATTGTCTGTGAGGATGAGCTGTGTCTATAATGGAAGAACTGCTGTGCTGGAGACACCCTTATGGGGCAGGACTTGCTTCAGTGGGGCTTTGGTGCTCACTGAGTCTGCCTCTTGTGTGTGTCACTTATGGATGTGAGGTGTTGAAATCTAACATTGTCTCACACTGACCACTTGGTACACTGTCTCCTAGATCTCCAATGGGGTGCAAATCAGCTACTGTCTGAGGCCACCCAGCAGGTGCTACAGAGACATCTGCAGATTTCTCCTCGTTGCTTGGGGTTTGGAAGTTTTGGAGCTGTCTAACCCAGCTGCAATTTGTTAGGTTAAGCTGTGAAAGGGCAGGCCATTCATTTGCAAAAGCTGCTGTGCACAGTTTGGGTGGGTTTGTAAATTGGGTGGGGTGGGGTCTCAGGGAATCACCAGGGTGTGGCAAACAGCAATGCCTGCCAGTCAGCCATCTCTGCATCTCTGCATTTCCACGTCCCCGAGTTCCACACCCCCGAGCAGTAAACGATTCCTCTGAGCACCTCTGTGAGAAAGCCACCAGTTTCTCCCTGTAAGACTCTGGGTCCCCAGAGTCTCGCCGGAAACTGGAGTTCAGAGCAGTTGAAAGCTTGTATCTCCCTTCCAATTGGAAAAAACAGTGCACCCAGTAGCCAGCCCGATTCACATGTCTCCGTACCTCTGCTTTTCTGCACCTCTGAACCTCCTACCCGGTTTCAATGTGCCTTTTTCTTTCCTTCTAGTTGTAGAGAACTTCTACTCAGCCAACTTCCCCATGGTTCTGGGTGATAGTCGTTTTGTCCTTTAGTTGTAGTTTTGGTGTGGTTGTGAGAGGCAGCACATACAGGTGTTTACCTTATGCCGCCATCTTGGTTTCCTACTCATCTAATTTTTCAGTGCATTTAGTTCTCAACAGTGGTGGTGATTTCCCTTATTTTAAAATATAATGGCTTTATATATTTTTCTAACTTTCTTTAGTTATGTCAGTGTTTCTCAACAAATCTTTCCACTTCTCCCATCAAAACAGAAAAGCCTCAACACATTGTTGCTGTTTATTTCTCTTCCTAAAAAAGAATTAAATAGGATGATTGGTGCTATCAACTGAACACTTACAGTTGACTTTCCAGTGACAAATTAATCTGTGCAGTCCCCCAGAGGAAGCAGATCTATGAGGGAGCAGGTTTCTGTTTTGAAGTTCCCTAAGAATATTATAAACAGGAGAGGAAAAAAGTGAGCTCAGAAATGACTAGCACTCCCAGCCAGTGCCAAACAGACAAAATCTTTTAACCGAATTCCTTTTAAAAGTTTGTAGTTGGCCAGCTCGTGGGGGAACATAAGTTAGGGCAAAGCAGTAATAGTTGATACTTTCAGATCTATAAATAAATACTTTATACATATATATTTAAAAACCCTAAACATTTATGGGATAATTTAAACACTGCTGGCTGATATGTTATATGAATGGCCTGCATATACTATATGCATCATTGTTTAAAAATACAGGGACTATTCTTTGAACTACACAGCTTCATTGCTGTTTTGGGAATCACGGATGGAGGTAATCGGCACATCTCGGAGTCGGGGACTTCTGTTTAGCTATTTAAATGGGTTCCTGAGAGCTGCCCCTGCCTCTTCTCTCCCTGCAGATCAGAAGCGTAGCATCATCAGCCACTTTCCTTGACATTGAATAATGCGATTTACTCCACATCAAAACTTTTACTTAGTCTCTGAAAAATCGCTTTCCTGTTTCAGAAGGAGTCTGTTAAGTTTTAAGGAACCTATTCCCATGATTCTCTGTTTGACTAAACATCCACGCTGGGTGATGGGAGGTGAAAGTCTGAACGTGTAATTGAATGCGGACCTGCGATGGGCACTGGAAGGACTTGGGTGTTGGGTGGATGGAGGACTCCAGTCCACTATGGAAAATTGGGGAACAAGCAGGTCACCTGAGCTGGCCTCACCTGGGCTGGCTTCCTTCCATGACGACGTTCATGTGTACCTACTGCTGTAATTCCCTCTCTGAATTTTCTGAAAGGTTCAAAGCTGAGAAATTGAGGTTCACAATTCCTCGCAGAGTGGGGAAATATGGTAAGCATTTTGCAGAGAAACAGCGGAGCAAAGGCAGTGTCCTGAGGAGGTGGAGCTTGAATCCAGATCCCTGGGGTACCACTCCCAGCTCTGGCCACACGCATCAGAGCCCTGCATGCTTCCAGCCATGGGAGCATGGGACTGAGCAATTATGTGTGAGTTTATGGCTTTCGTCACTAAATGTCTTGTCTCAGCTGTGGCTTCTCATTAGTACCTGTTCCAAAAAAGTTCCAAGTCCCCATATGTAACGGTGCCTCTTCGCTCGGTGTAATGACTGTCTGTATTGTGGAACCCAAGTTCCAGGCAGGGTGCCTGCTCTCTTTGTTACCGTGAAGCAGAGACCACCTCGAGGCTGGATTTTATCTTACTTTCACCCTCTTCATGTTTTTATACCCAGCTGCTCCGGGCTCCAGACACTCAGCAGGTTTTCAGTAAAACATATTTACTGAGGGAATTGCACGTTGGTCCATGAGAATCTCTGTTTATTCACATTGGACAGGAATCCACCAAGGTGAAGTTCTCTCTTCAGGTATGAAGATGCCAGATATCCCAGAACACCACCCAGCTCTCTCCTCGCACACGTGTGACTACCAGCTGCCGAGGAGGAACTCAGTATGATGAGCAGGAAGTCTAAGGCACCCCTAAGCAACTTCTGAGCCGCTGAAACGAAACTCTCCCTGTGGAGGGAAATACAGAGAATCTTTCTACCTTTACATTGGCTGGCGATGATGCCACTGAGAACTATTTTTGAGGATAGTTTTAACCTAAAGGGGAAAAGCAGGACGCGTGTTTTCTCTGAGTGCTGCCTTCTCATTGTTCTAATGGGCTCTTCACTATTGTTTTGTCTGAATGCAGGTTTTTATTTGTGTTATTCCAGACATGGTCCTACCACAAGCATCTTTAAACCAGACATTAATAGCATAGTTCACAGTCATTACTGCCAGTGCTCAAACACAAATATCGCATTTGTGTTTGCAAAAACTACACATCAGATGTTAATTAAGTGCATTTGGGTTTTTTTTTTTTCTTCTTCTTTTTTTTTTTTTTTTCCTGCTTAAACAATCTGGCAGAAAGAGTTTACATCTCTATCAGTTCACCATAAGGTCCCTACAATATCTAAATCACCAGCCATGCAGTACATGATAAATACAGTGTTTCCACACAAGGAAATAGCAGGATTGTCAGGAAAACATCAGGCCTGTTATGTTTCCTTGGGAAATAATAGCAACTGAATCTCAGTTTCTTTTTCTTTTTGATAAAAAAAAGAAAGTACTTAACTAAGAGTGAACACCAATATTTAGAATGACAAATTTTTTATTAAAGAACGGAACACATGGAAAGTGAAATCATAGCAGCGATTCATCCTCGTCGTTAGCCTTCGTGGAGGGCGTTGTGACAGTTGCGTTGGAACAGAACTGGGATTTGAGCTTCGAGTGGGGAGATTCGCAGAGCAGCCTGCCAATCTGTGGAGGCAGGGGCGGGGCGAGCTGCAGACAAACAAGCTCACATCAGCTTTCTAATGTTAGAGCAAAAAGTGGAATCACTTTAATTATATGACGTGTCACTAGAAATATGAATTGCTGGGATTAATTATTTTCTTTTTTTAAAAATTCTTGCTAAGTTTAATGAGCATAAAGCGTCAAATTCAGCATTTGAATAAAGCCACTGGGCCTGCTGGATTCGTTAGAATTCGTGCACCGTGTTAGGATTGGACTTGGAAATGACTGAAAGGAGGAAGCTGGGAAAGCATGCATTTGGGCAGAAAGTGGTTTTCTTTTCCTCTTCCTCTCTCCCCCCTCCTCTCCCTGCACACCCCCCCCCCCCTTTCCTCCCACTTCCAAGGGAGAAATGGGTCATGGCCTCCTAACCCCAATAAAAGGGAACCCCTACCCGATGAGGTCAGAAACTTCTCAGGATTCATCGAATTGTCTTTGTTTATTCACTGCTGATGCTGTAGTGATAAAACTAATTAAATCATTGTGTAATTAAAGTCTAATAGAAGAATTTAAAGTAACACATAACAATGGGATACATGAAAAATGACCATTCTGTGCTAAGTGGTTACCTCTTATTTTATTTAAAAGAGAATATAAAAGTTACTTTTAATGTTTGGTTTTATTTTTCTAAGAAATAATTAACTTTTACATATGCCTTTCTTTTACATGTGCTTTTAAAGGCATTTTTAAAATAGTGGGTTTTTAAAAATTAAGTAAATCAGTGTGGGGACAAGTATATTTTTCATCAAATTCGTGTGCTCTGGGCTTAAGATCTAAACGTTTTCTATCTTCAATAACTTACCTTAAGCAATGAACTCATTTATTAACAAGAATGATTGCCTTTGGAAATGCAACTAGAAAGGGACAGTTCTTGGGCATGTGGTGGTAAAAGGTGCCTTGGAATCTTCTGGATCCTGTAGCCGTAGGAAGGACTGGCCCACGCCACCGCAGTGTGGGCACCAGGGCCCTGGGTCCATATCAAGGACTCCCTCATGCTGACAAATTGCATGTGGATATCTGAGTGCCGATTGGACACATCAAAGTTTAGAAGTAGCCAAGCACAATAGGCCCAGTATGTATTTTGAATAGTTGTGCTTACTGTAGCAGAGTGTATACATAAATACACTCTTCAGCAAAGAATGAGTGAGGTCGTTGGAGCAATGGTGAAGACGAGACCAGTTCTTGAGTCAGAATAGGGAGTGTCTATCAGATTGGAGGGGGTCATCAGTTGGGCGGAGGAGAGAGAAAAGCCATGCTTGGATGTTTTCCATTAACGAATGGCATTAGCACTGACAAAAAAAAAAAAAAAAAAAAAAAAAAAAAGAAAATTCCAATGTGCTCTGTGAAATATTGAAACTGATATACTTCTCAAAGATATTTAGAGTAAGTGATTGGTGCATGAGATTATGAGAGAGAAAGATATATTGACTGTTTGGAAATGTAATTTTTGTGAAATCAGCATTATGGAGAAATACTGTAACCTGATTCATTGCTGCAGAACTCCCAGAAGGAAGAGGCGCAACCTCAGGAGTTGAAATGTTTTATTATGTGCACACGTGTGGGAAAAGACGAAGTGCGGTTTCCATGTGCTGATTTTCTGTGAAGCATCTATTAGTGCGAGCATGCCTAGGCTAAGGCAGCCAAGCCCCCAATCCATGGCCATCCAAGGAGAGTGAGCCCAGAGGATAGCTCTGATGGATACTGACATCCCGAACAATATGTTCGAAAGTAGCAAGAAAGAGCTCTGACAGTAAAATAACGTTGAAATAGTAGCTAAGGAATTGTCATCTGCTGAAGATGAGGTCAGCCTTTTATCCCCCGTCACTCCCTCATCAACCTTGCTTTCAGAAATATCAGGTTCCCCCAAAGTGAAGAAACTGCAAACCTAAGCTTTTTATGCCAATGCTAATTCAACCAAGTTGTCCATCTTAAGATGTAAGTTATAATTAGAGCAGGGTTATTTGTGTAACTTGAGCTGCGCCATTCCTGAGGCAAGAAGAAAAGGGACATTTGCCCCCGGCTCTAAAGTAACAGGGCTCAGAGAGGCCTTGGCTGTCCGCGGTCCTGGGGATGCTGGGGCTGGGACAGGTGCCTCCAACAGGTTGTACCTCAGTGGGTATCCATAGTGCTCCAAACCCTGCCAGACCCACATTCTCATGGGACAAGTGTTTTTTTCTCTTCCCAATTCCAAGGCTTTTTGTCACTTTTTAGTGACCTCCTTCCCTAACCAGGACTGTTGTTGAAGTTCACTGGAATTGGGTGTTCACCTAACTTGGTGGAAGCAGGGGTGTGTGGGGGGAGGAAGGGATGGGTACAGAGTGTGACTTATTCTGGTCTCCCAGGCCCTTAGGCCCGAACCCTTGTGGAGATATCCTCAGAAATGAATGAAGGGAAAGCCAAGACTTTTTGCTGCTGTTGATATTTAATACTAAAGTCCATTTCCCTTTTTTCTGTTGATATTTGGGAAATTCTGGACTCCTAGCCATTCTAGAAAAAAACAACCTTCAGATACTTTGAGAGTAGATAAAATTTCTACTTTCAGCTTAAATAGCTCTCTCTCTCTCTCTCTCTCTCTCTCTCTCTCTCTCTATATATATATATATATATATATATATATATATATATATATGTATATGTATATATATTTATTTTATTTTATTTTTTTACAAAATTCTGGAGTTGATAATGAGAGATATTTGTGTTATTTTAAAGTACAGCTATGTAAAGGAAGCTCCTTAGATTAAAATCGGCTAAAGAATAGAACACTCAGAAGGAGGGTTTTGCTTTGCTTGATTAACATGCTTTTCCAATGACGTAGGCATCGGCGCCAGCCCGTATGTGATGAACTGCAACGTTACCATAGACACCCAGGACTTGGCCCTGGGGAAAGAGATTGCCGGCGCCATTCGGGGCTCAAACGCAAATGGACTGAAGGGCGTCCAAGCGATGGCTTTTCCCCATGAGGGGAAAATTGAGATAGCTTGCAACGTGGAGAGTTTTGGAGACCATGAAGCTGCAGAGACCTCAGAAGAGTCTGGATACATGGCTTATCGTGTTTGTGGGGACCAGTTTTCTTACGTATCCCCTCATTACATAGAAACTCAAGTTAAAAAGTTGGCGGGTGATCGGGGAATTGGTACCATTGGGAGAGCACTAATTGGATTTACTCCCCAAGAGTGCAAGAACTGTGCTGAATATGCTCTAAAGGAGAATATCGGGGAATTCTGGAAGACACGAAGAGGCGTTTTCATGTGATCCAGTGTAAGAATTCATGGACATTTTAAAGAAAAATGTCAGTCATTACAAAGTTTTTTGTTTTTGTTGTTTTGCCAATGAAGATGAGGGGAAGATACAGAGCTTAGAAAATTGGAAGCATTCTTTGTTCAACAGCCAGTCTTTCTGGGTTGTTCATAATTGCCCAGTGATTGTTCTAGTCCTCATTGAAACGCCACGAGAGCCTCTCTGCACCAAGTTTGTGCACTTTATGTGTTGGAAGACCCCCTGAATCAGCGGAGCGGCATGGCCGTGGCTGCCCAACCACCTGTAATTGTTGAGAACAAAACCAGAGATGGATTTGCTTTCCCTGACTCATTATTTCCAAGGTCTGTATTCAATTTTCATTTTTCAAATGATTATTTTTTTTTTAATGTGTATGATAAAAAATCAAGTACTAAGTGACTAAAAAGTGGGGAGAATGATAAAATAAAATTACTCCTTCAAAGCCTGGTTGTTCTTTTTTTTGCCTTCCCATTTTTAGGATAACCTGTTGTTTACTCCAGAGATAAGTCCAAAAACCTGATTTGCCTAATTTTTTAATGTTTATGTAGGGAGATGGCATGGTGGTGTTGGGCATGACTTCAAGGAATTGTGTTTATCCTTTTTGGAATTTAAATGGGAAGTCTGAAGATTTAGGGAATATATTGCTTTTGAGCACAGAGAAGGGTATCAGTCAGGAGGAATTTATTTGAAAGAAATCAAAATATGTAGTCATTTTGTGAACTAAAAGAAGCCACTTGTTGATTCTGGCAATTTTATGTAAATCTTTAGTATTTATATTGCTTTAGCATAGGGTCCTTTCTATCCATAAAGCACATTTTTTGTTGTTGATGATTTTGTTTAACAAGAAAGATTATGGTCTTTCCAAATAAGAGCACATATTATGAATTTATTTTATGGAATTAAAAATAAAAAAGAGATTGAGTTCAACTTTTTCTTTTCTTTCTTTCTTTCTTTCTTTCTTTCTTTCTTTCTTTCTTTCTTTCTTCTTTTTTTAAAACTGACATTTGATTCTTGAATCTGGTTGTTTTAATTTTGTTCCAGAAATTTGCTTCTTTGAGTAGTTTTGCTGTCGATATAAATGCCCAAAAGATGGAAAAATGATGGACTCAGTTTTGTTTTCAGGCATAAAGGACATTTGGTTGCTGTGGTGAAGAGAGCCGAAGCAGTCTGGTTAGACCAGTGGTCGGCAAACTCATTTGTCAACAGAGCCAAATATCAACAGTACGACAATTGAAATTTCTTTTGAGAGCCAATTTTTTTAAACTTAAACTTCTTCTAATGCCACTTCTTCAAAATAGACTTGCCCAGGCCACACTCAAGGGACCAAAGAGCCACATGTGGCTCGAGAGCCGCAGTTTGCCGACCACTGGACCGTTAGATCCAGCGGGTCTGTTTCTCCGATGGTAAGAGCTGAGAAGCAGTAGCACCGAATCCCCCTGTTGCCTTGGCAGAGGCCATGCAGCCTGGTGACCGAGCCCTGGGCAGCGGGGTGGAGGGCGTGGTCTTCCCTCCCGTGGAGCCAGAGTTCCGTCACCTGTAAACGAGGGAGAAGCATTCTCATTTTGACCAAGGGCTGTGTGCTGGGGAGCCAGCTGGAACTTTGTAAGCTGAAGTGTAAAAGTGACACAGACTTCTACTCTTTCCACACCTGTTCTAGAGCTTTGCTGCAGTCCTGGGCATCAGGAGTGAGCAGGGGAGAGGGTAAGAGCACCTGGTGCCACTGAGTTACCAGGCGCTGTAGGAGGATTTGCTGCATCTGCCAGCCCCTGAGTGAACCTCTCCGGTGCCTGCCGCTGCCTCCCAGGCTGCTGGCTTTTGCCGAAGGCCTGTCTCAAACCAGACATCTAGTTCATGGGCACAGTTTCCATTTTGGAAGATAAAAAGCATTCTGGGGATGGATGGTGAAGATGGTTGCACAGCAATGTGAATACTTAAAAGCAGTTAAAATGGTAAATTTATATATATATATATATATATATATATCCACAATTAATTATTAAAAACTATATATTGATTCCACAAAAGTTTAAAAAAACCCCAGACATCTGAATAAGATAATTTCACTAAGCCCATACTTACTAAATAAAGTTATGATGGACTTTGGCACTACATGAGGGTTAGTTAATGGTTTAAAATAAAGTTGATTAAATTTGGCCTTTGATTGAAAAACAATTAATTTATGATTTAAAAAAATACTTTATTGTTTAAAGTATTACATAAGTCTCCTTTCCCCCCATTGACCTCAGCCCAGCTGCCCCTGCCCCCCAGCACATGCCTGCATCCCCTCTACCGTGTGTCCATTAGTTATGCTCATATGCGTGCATACAAGTTCTGTGGTTGATCTCTTAACCCCTCATAGGTTGGACAGTCTGTTTGATGCTATGACTCTGGTTCTATTTTTGCTCATCAGTTTATGTTGTTCATTATATTCCACAAATGAGTGAGATCATGTGATATTTACCTTTCTCTGCCTGGCATATTTTGCTTAGCATAATGCTCTCCATGTCCATCCATGCTGTTGCAAATGGTAAGAATTCCTTCTTATTTACAGCAGCGTAGTATTCCATTGTGCAGATGTACCACAGTTTTCTAATCCATTCACCTGTTGATGGACACTTAGGCAGTTTCCAAATCTTAGCTGTTGTGTGATTTTTTTATAAAGAATTTTTGAATCCAGTACAATTACATCTTCCTTGTTCATATTCTAATCCCCCTATTTTTCCTATTGTCTTTCTCTCCTCCCCTCCTCCCTTGCTCCACCATGGTTCTCTAGAAAATCTGAACCAGCAGTAAGTTGCTATAGATTTAACTGGCAGACAGCTACCGTATCATTAGTATTTTCTTTCCTTTATATATATATTTCAGAGAGGAAGGGAGAGGGAGAGAAAGATAGAAACACCAATGAGAGAGAATCATTGATCTGCCTTCCGCACGCCCCACACTGGGGATTGAGCCTGCAACCCGGGCATGTGCCCTTGACCGGAATCAAACCTGGGACGCTTCAGTCCACATGCTGACGCTCTTTCCACTGAGCCAAACTGGCCAGGGCTCATCAAAATTTTCTAAGCCTTAGCTGGCAGCAATAGCCGGGATAGGTCTGTAGCATCGAAGGATTATCATATTGGGTTGACAACATCTGGCAAAATGCTCTGACAAATATCCTGACTCCTATCAGCCTTTTCTCACACTGGCTTCTTAGAAGCAAGCTGACAGTCTGGGCAAACGCTTCTGCAGCATTTTGTTCTTTGGGACCAGGGAGTGGACTCTGTGTCGAACGTGGCTTCATAGCTCCTTTCACCTCGTCTCCTGCCGGACGGCTGCCCGAGACTTGGGCGGGCTGTGAGTAGGGCAAACTGGATGTGGGCAAGTAGAGTTGACATCTTACCATCAACTTCTCAGTGTTTCTGCTCTCCCCCACTTTACACTTCACCGTCTGGTCCCTTAGAAGAGGGACAAGGAAAGCAAAAAGCTCGGACCTGAGGATGCTGGCGCTCTTGTTGCTTTTCGTGGGGAGGTGGGGAGGGGTATTCTTTACTTCCAACCAGAATCGGGGCTTGACTGGACCATAAATTAAAACGAGTTCCACCTGAGGGAGTGGGGCGGGCTGCGTAAGATAACCCTGCAGAATCAAACAAAACGGGGGGCGGCATTTTCCTCCTTCGACATAATGACAGGCCTCGCTCGGTAATTGGTCTGCACCGTCTCGGAGGTGGTGTCCGCGGCCCACAAAGGACCGCTCTGTGAGAGCGAGATCTGCAAGGAATTTATCATTCCCCCTGGCTGAGCCAACGCAGGCTGGTACACAGTTCTGTTCCGTGTAAATATTCTCGTGTTACTGTTTACTCTGGGGCGATCCGAGGATCTCCCTGACAGGCTACGTGCTCCGCAGCCTTGCGTCTAGGAGGCACAGATCTGACTCTGATGTTTGGACTTGCCCAGAACTTCAGAGCGTGGCCTGGGGACTCGTTTGATAAGCATCCAGACCACGCTCCGGAGCAGGCCGGGGCCGGGAAAGCTTATTGTTTTAAGCGGGCCTGCCCTCAGCCCCGAGGAGCCCATTTTTCATGGGTGAGAGCAGCGCAGACACGGCCCGCGGGCCCCTCGGAGGCTGCTCTGAGCTGGAGGGAGAGGTCCCGCTCGCTGAGTGTGGCCCTGGTGGGGCTCAGCCCGAGGTTGGATGACCGGCCGTTGCCTCTGTCCCCACTGGGAATATTTGGAGTCCAGTTTGTTGTGAATTAAGACGAGAGCCAGAGACCTAAACACGGGGCGAGCTTCCCTTCGTGAATGTGCGGTGCGGGTTGCCCAGCTGCTGCCTCCCAGCTCCGCACCCCCTGCTCCAAGCTGTTTCTGCCCCTGGGACTCTGCATGCCTCTGTGCCAGCTGGTTTCCCACTGGGCTCTGCCCTGCATGCGGGGTGCTGGGTGGGGGCTGCAGGCGGGGGGCGGGGGGGGGGCGGAGGGCTTGCTCCTTCCTGTGGGCTGCCTGCTTCTGGCAGCCTACCCTCAGCCATGGCTCTCAACTTGAATGGGGGTCTTGGTTCCAGGCTCCAGCTTTTCTTTTTCTTTTTCAGATGTTTTTTAAAAAATATATTTTATTGATTTTTTTACAGAGAGAAAGGGAGAACGATAGAGAGCTATAAACATCGATGAGAGAGGAACATCTATCAGCTGCCTCCTGCACACCCCCTACCTGGGATGTGCCCGCAACCAATGTACATGCCCTTGACCGGAATCAAACCTGGGACCTTTCAGTCTGCGGGTCAACGCTCTATCCACTGAGCCAAACCAGTTTTGGCTTTTTAAGATATTTTTTATTGATTTCAGAGAGGAAGGGAGAGGGACAGAGGGAGAACATCAGTGATGAGAGAGAATCATTGATTGGCTGCCTCCTGTACGCCCCACACTGGGGATCAAGCCCGAAATCCGGGCATGTGCCCTTGACTGGAATCAAACCGTGACCTCCTGGTTCATAAGTCAATGCTCAACCACTGAGCCATGCTGGCTGGGCTTTTTTTTTTTTTTTTTTTTTTTTTTTTTTTTTTTTTTGACACCAGCCTCCTTGTGCTCCACAGAAGCATCCATCTTGGCAGGTTCACCGCCTCTGAGGTCTGGGCCCCACACTGCCAGGGACTGGACTTTCTTGGACACCAGGAAGGTGTCCAAGACATGAGAAGTTGTAGATATATGGAGAAAACATGAGAAGTTGTAGATATATAAGAGAGTCTTTATTATAGCTCAAGTAGCCATTGCTTCTAAGGAGCCATTAGAGCAGTCCAGCAAAGCAGTTCTTGCTAATACAGTAGCAAACCCAGGAGAACACCCTAGTAAAGCAGCCTCACATAGCAGGGTTTTATCCATCTCTTCTTTGTCTTGATGGCAAGACTGTAAAGTCGCCTTCTCACTGGCTGGTCAGTAACATACTTTATACTCATTTAGACTAAAGAGGCTTCCCGCTAAATAGTAACCTCAATCTTTCGGGTTATAGGAGGGCATGCTGGTGCAGTGCATACAGTGAAACTGCTGTGTCCCTGTATCTGCTTAATGGCAACTTGGCCTTGAACATCCTGATTAGGATTCCCACACTCAGAGTGGCCTTGAACACCTAGGTGTACGCTGACTGATTAGGGTTCCCACAAGTGTCTTATCTTCCTTCTTGATACCTACTTCAATATTTTACAAGGATAAAAGAAAGATAAAATATAGCAAGATACAAGAAAAGAAGTTTTCCTTGAACCCTTTTCGCATCATTAATTGTAGCTCTTTCTTATTGAATTCCAACCTAGTGTTAGGTACTAGTTAATGATTTTCACAACAACCCTCTGGAGTAGATGACTGTAAAGTAATAAAATTTCCCCAGTTCTGTTAGTCACTGGGTCAACCAGGAGCTTCCTATCATCATATCCCATATCCTGTAGGTTTCTACACTGCCCCAACACTGCATAGCACCCTGGACCCGCATCCTTAGGATTCCAGTCCTCTCCTCTGAGGCCTGTCGGCCTTTGTCTCTAATTTCTTGTGATTCAGTTAGAAATTGTACAGCCACTTGGTCGACCCTCCCTTTCTATGGAGGATGGGCCACCTCAGAATCCTGCAGCTCCTTCCACACCTGAGGCCCCTCCAGTACTTCTGCACTCTTCCCTTAAAACGTCTCCCAGGTCTGTCTTCTACACAGGTTATCATTTACTGAGTTTTTGCCCATTTATTCGTTCATGTACATGGAATATCCATCAGCTTCCAGTGTCATAGCTTCCCACCCTGGACTATGGGCGGTGCTTCCTCTGTGGGACAGTGTATCCTGTGCCGTTAGACACGACCCCGCATCATTAAGCGAGGAGGTGGAGGGTGAACCGCTGCCTCACACCCAGGTTTCTCCCAGATGAATTTTCCTGGGGTGAGCCACAGGACTCGCTGCAACTAATTGGGAGAGTCCTGGAATCACTCCCACTGTCGTGAAAGAGCCAACTCAGCCATCGGACCCAAAATGGCCCCCAAGGGTATTGAAGTCGGCAGGGGAAATTGCCACCAGATGGCGCCAAACTGCAGGCAGGACAGGGAGAGATTTGGGTTGTGCAAGCCAATATCCCAGAACTTCTGGCTGGTGGACCCTGGTAGAGTCCCTTGGGTTATTTCTTTTATTTTTCATTAGCATCCCCACGTTTTATGTAATAATGCTTCTTGGACTTGACTCATTGAGTTGTGGCAGGATTTTATTCATCTCTTCTTTGTCTTGATGGCAAGGCTGTAAAGTCGCCGAAACCGGTTTGGCTCAGTGAACGGGGGATTGGTCTGTGGACTGAAAGGTCCCAGGTTCAATTCCGGTCAAGGGCATGTACCTTGGTTGTGGGCACATCCCCAGTAAGGGGTGTGCAAGAGGCAGCTGATCGATGATTCTCTCTCATCGATGTTTCTAACTCTCTATCCCTCTCTCTTCCTCTCTGTAAAAAATCAATAAAAACAAAAAGACTGTAAAGTCCCTCCGGATAGAGCTTTATTCCTAGTATTTATTGGGCACCTACTGCATTTCAGTGGCACAGGTTACGACGATGCTGATGAATCTTCAGCTGCAGGTGCCCTCACTTGCATGAAACCCTTGTGAGGCCTAGGATTTGTAAAACTTGCAAATGTAAGCTATTTTAGCCACAGTTTGTTGAAACTACTGTCTCTTCCCACTAATACTTGCTCATTACACTTCCCTTCACGATTAGTGCGACCAGAGTGGCCAGGATCAGCCGCCTGGGCTCACAGCCTGGGCCGTAGCACAGGGCCTGTACTTGGTTCAGTGCCCGGCTGTCACCGAAACGCTGGATGCGTTTAAAGAGGCAGATCCCCGTTTTCATTTCCATCGGGCCCCACAGATGATTCTGTAGCTGGTTCTGGGAACGACTAGGGGCGTTTTTGGACATAGTTGAAGGGAGCATTGAGCTGGGGGTAATTAGGATTTAGTGGGACATATGTATGTGGTTCTTAGTCACTCGCATATGCAGTTCGGTTATTGCCTGTTCCTCCAGCATCAGAGGGCTTCTGGGAATGCTCACCTCACTCACGGTGTGCGCCACACAGGGCTGGGCCAGAGCATCACCAGTGGGTGTGTCCCTGCTGCCCGGCACCGGAGGGAGAGAATCCAGGTGCAGGAGGGGTGGAGACTGTGGGAAACCTTCCCAGATATTAATAGCACAACATCTAACACCAAGGGTGTCATTCTTAACAGTGTCCATCCGGACAGAATCTCTGGCCTCGGGAATGTGTGCATTGATGTAGCAGATACAGTTACACACGCACCAGATTATCCCCTTTTGTCATGAAAGTAACATGAAATAGAATTCCCTAACATTCTACCTAACATGTTTTTAGGTAATGAATCTCTGCTAGAGCTACAAAGAGCATGTCTATCTGTGAGTGAAGTTGCATGTTTGGGAAGGTGCATGCTAACCATTAACAATTAAAATGTATATCAACCATTCTAGAAAGAAGAATGATTTAGCTTTGTATTCTCTTTATTTAAAAAAATGACAAATTGTTGTGCAGCCAAAGAAAAGTGGAAAACACATAGAAAAGTATTTCAGAGATGAATAAAAATGTCATGTTATTTTTCAGGAAATTTGCAATAGTGGTACTAGTAGTATTCCTCTACTTTTAAGAAATGTGTTGCGATTTATTTTCTCAATCTGAATTAAATTACAAGCTTATTTGTGAAAATTATTGTTCTAGGTATGTTTGTTTATTTTTAATTGAGGCATAAGGGACCTAACAATATATTCATCTCTGGTGTACAGTATAACGATTCGAGATTTGTACATGTTGCAAAATAATCACCACAGTAAGTCCAGTTAACATTTGTCACTGTATGATTGCTTTTCTTAAAGTTGGCACTGAGGTTCTCACAGGCTGCAGGCCTGGCAGAAGCATGTGCCGAGCACAGGGGAGCACTGGACATGCACATCATTTTATGTGATTCTCCCAGGCTCCTCTGAGCTCGCTGTTATTCCTGCTTTCCTGGGACAGAGGCCGGGGCTCAGCCTAAGTCCCTTCCTCGAGGCCATGCAGCGGGTCAGTTGCAGGTGCAGGCTTCCGTCTGGGCCTGTGCTGTCTGAAGTCCATGCTCTTACCCAGTGGTCGGCACACTGCGGCTCGCGAGCCACGTGCGGCTCTTTGGCCCCTTGAGTGTGGCTCTTCCACAAAACACCATGTGCGGGCCCGCATGTACAGGGCGATTGAAACTTCGTGGCCCATGCGCAGAAGTCGGTTTTCGGCTCTCAAAAGAAATGTCAACCGTTGTGCTGTGGATATCTGGCTCTGTTGACTCATGAGTTTGCCGAACACTGCTCTGACCCTCGGCTCTGTAGTTTCTGGGGCAGCACACCCATTCCTCGGAAGAGCCTTCTAAGACCGCCAGGTTCGGTTGGATACTTCATAACATCTGTCCTTCCTCTCATAGCCCATAGCACAGCGACCGAGCTGCTGAAGTGGATGTTGTCATTGTGCTTCAGCCTCGGTGGAGGAAGCTGTTGTATTGACAGCAGAGGGGTCAGCACATACCGTCCCTGGGTCCCTTCTTTTAGGTCTCCTCATTCTCAGAGGCTCCTCAGAGCAGCAGCTGGCTTCATGCTCTTGACCAGCTTCCCCCCTCCCAGGCAGGAGGAGGATGTGGGGACTGCAAACCATGCTCCGCACGAACACCCCTAGGGGGTTAGGCTTGTGCAGCTGATAACAGAACGACATGACCATCCGTCCATACCCCACACGGGCTTGGTACTTCTTCCAGGGGCCAGGCACCCCCACGCAGGGGATGAAGGCGGTGGCCATTCACGCCATCGAGGTGTGTTTCGTGGTTGCGTATTTCTGTAAACTGAGTCATCTTCAAAGGAGGGAACACCTGCGTCCAATTTTCTCTGGAATGTCCCACCGAGCTCTCTCGCACTCCCCAGCTCAGATGGGGTTTTCTGGACGACACCATCTGGCAAATGTCACCGTGATTAAAGTAAACACGTGGCGTGGCTGACGCCGGGAGCCGATTCGGGTTTCCCTGCGGAGCCACGTGTCCCGGGAGCGGGGCAGGCGCTGGCCGGGCGGGGTGTGTGTGTGTGTGTGTGGGGGGGGGGGAGCAAGTGGGGGGTTGGGGTGGGGAAGGGGACTGGGCGCTCAGCATTCCAGGGCTCGGGGCCTCGAACAGCAGTGTGTGGCCCACCGCGCTTTGAAGGGTTTTGTGTATTTTTCTTTTCTTAACCATTGGGCATTTTTTTTCCTTTTCAGTTTATTTTGACACTAAGAAGAAAATATATAATTAAAAAAACACACAAAACTTGGCTTTATGATTGCCAAGTTTTTCTTCCAAACTAAGAAAAGAAACCAGTTGTTGAAAAATATGATGAATGGTACCCTTTGTTTTATTTTCAGCGCAGCACACGAGGGCAGCGCCACTGGCTCGAGGCCAGGCTCCCTGGGCAGGAGGGGGCGCTGGGCTGCCCGGGGGGCGGGGAGGGGGGTGAGAGGGGGTCAGGTTGGGGTGCCAGGATTTCCTCAGTCGTCGCCACGATCTCCTTCCTTTCTCGCGTTCCCTGCCCTGTGAGCTTCCGGTCTTCCGTCGTGTTTTCAGCACTTGCTACCAGCAAGGACGTCATCTGTCTGGGGGAAGATGCCGTGGGTGCAGCATGGGGCTCGGAGTGGTGGTTTTCCCGACTTCCACAGCGACCGGCTGTGTGGCTGTGGGACCATGGGGCCGTGGGTGGCCGAGGGCAGCAGCTGGCATCGGTGTGTAAGCAAACGGGGGTGTTAGCATCGTTCTTCCTCCCCTGCTGCCTTGTCACCAAGCGGGTTGGGAGGGCCGAGGAGCAGAGCCCACGTTCCTGTTCTGCCAGTCACCCCCGCCCGCCCCGTCTGCACGCCCCCTTTCTCCGCCAGCCGCAGAGGAAGGGACTGGTGGCCAGGGTCACCTTCCCTTTCCAGGGCGGAGGGAAGGGAGGGAAAGGCCTAGGAGGCCTCTAAGGCATGCACGTGTTTCCAGCGACGTCACATCGGAACCTGCTTTGCGGCCCTGGGTGCCCTGTAAGCAGCAGCACCTGCAGCCCTTGCCCCACGGCCAGTCCCTCCTGCAGCTCCGGGCCTGGCCTGGGCACCCGACTCATTTGTCAGCTTCGACTGCAACGGTGCCTTCGCCGCTGGTCTGCGAGCTCACGGAGCACAGAGACTTCCACTCACCTTGGCCATCCCGAGGCCTGCCGGCAGGACCTCTCTACTGAACCCGTTCACGTCCACACAACTGACGTCAGAGCCCTGGGGTTGGGTCAGGACTATGAGGCAGATGGTTTAGTCATTTGTCAACGGACGTGAGGCTGTGCCCATGCCCTGGCGTTCCATCGAGAAGGTGCACTTAGGGCAGTGGTTCTCAACCTTCCTCGTGCTGCAGCCTGTTAATACAGCTCCTCATGTTGGGGTGACCCCCACGCATAAAATTATTGTCCTTGCAACTTCATAACTAATTTTGCTACTGTTATGAATCATAATGTAAATATCTGTGTTTTCCGATGGTCTTTGGCTACCCTGCTAGCAGTTCTCAACCCACAGATTGCGACCCACAGGTTGAGAAACGCTGCTGTAGAGCCTCAGACCCTCGGAAAACACAGATATTTACATTATGATTCTAATAGTAGCAAAATTAGTGATGAAGTAGCAACGACAATAATTTTATGCTTGGGGGTCACCACAACATGAGGAGCTGTATTAAAGGGCCGCGGCATTAGGAAGGCTGAGGACCACTGCTCTAGAGGAAGGGACTGTCTGGAACTCCTAGGGAACAGAAGCTCCGGCTCGGCCTGTGGTGAGGTGGGGGACATGGGACTGAGACACCACAATTCTTCCTTCAGATCGGTAATAGAATGGCTCCAGAAGGCGAAAACCTGACTCCTGACTCCCATGGCAATGTCATGTCAGCAGGGGTCAAAGTCTGAGAGCCTCACCCCCTCCCTGCTGTCTTTTTTTAAAAAAATACATATGTATTGATTTCAGAGAGGAAGGGAGAGGGAGAGAGAGATAGAAATATCAGTAATGAGAGAAAATCATTTATTGGCTGCCTCCTACACGCCTCCTACTGGGGCTTGAGTCCGCAACCCAGATATGTGCCCTTGGCTGGAATTGAACTTGGGACCCTTCAGTCTGCAAGCTGACACTCTATCCTTTGAGCTAAACCAACTCCCCTATTGTCTTTACTCTCAAATTCCAGCTATCTGTTAAATGCTCCGAGATCCACTTGTAAACTTCAAGAAAAATGGTGCCAGGTTCTCTCTGTGGCTACCAGATTGGAGCTTTTCTCCTTTCGTTTTGTTCAGTTAATTGAGCTGTGCTGGGAAGTTCCGTAATTTATTCTGTGGAGTCTTTCTGTACAGATGATCCCAGGCTGAGTCTCTCAGACACTTGAAATGCAGAATTCCTGTTTTGGAAAACACCAGTGAGTCCGTGTCCTCAAATGTCATCAATAAGAGACGGTCTCCGTCATCAGCTTTCAGGAACGGAGCTCAGAGCTGCCTCCTCTTAGTGCTTCTTACATGTTTACAGTGTCTCATTCTTTCCTCGGCTCTGGAGTTTCATGCCATATGGCCACATCTTTAAGTTATTTTTCAGCTGCTCTATTAAGTAGTGAAATGGGATTCAGAACAGATTTCTTTGATTTTTAAAATAGCATTTTGGGTGTGTGACTTTTTTTTGTAAATAAAAAGAGATTAAAGCACTCAAATGCATGTGAATTTCAGGTATTCTTACTCAGATGGTGAAATATGTAGCTTCATACTTATTTCGGGCAAATATGTGCCTGTCTCGTGGAATTTCCCTGCAGTCTTATTGATTCCTTCATTTTGCATACTGCAACTCATTTCTGCGTAAATAAGATTTGGTCTTTGCTGTTGCTAATGAACATAGATTGAAAATGAAATTAAAAGTATGTCTTTTATAATTATTCAATATGATACTTCTCATTAGAAATGATTGCTGTAGTTCATGAGGATACATCCTACATATCAATAATGCTCTGTTGCTACAGTTGTGGTTATGATTCTGATATTTCACAAAATGGAATGTAGGATTCACCTGTTTACCTTTTTCTGGAACTTTCAGTGGTCAACTGTTCTAACACTCAAAAGAGAGAGTGTTCCTGCCAACATTCAGATCCCACCGGGTGGTGCTGGTCAGTGAGAGCTTAAAGCGTATACTCTTGCGATTTAACACAATTTACTTTGTAAAGGATTAGCCATGTAAAAGGCTATTAAATATTTACTGCTTGTTTTCTGAGCCAGAAAAGGCATGTTGGTGTAAGCTGATTTTTTTTTTTTCTTAAAGGACAATACTTAACAAAAGGAAACTGCTGTGTGAACAAATTCTGTGAGTAAATTTGCCATTGATTCAGACTTTAGCAGCAGGGATTGTGTCAATCATAATTAATCAGTTTAGGCTTAGGGGTATGTGATCTGAAATCTTTAATTAGCCATTAAAACCTGGACATCGACATGGAGAAAATGACAGACCTCGAGTGGATTGTTTAAAGTTAAAACCAAGTGCACTCAACATCCAGAAGGTCAATAATTCCTTAATTGTAATTCGATGAAGTCCGTGATAAGGAGTATACAATTCACAAGTGTTATAAATACAGTTTACATATTTTAAATCCAGTGATGGTCCTATTTGCTGTACAGGCCGTCAGTGGAGGATAAGTCCATTGAATGAGTATATTTTGATTCCTCTTGATATTTTAAAGTTTATTATTTAACTAGAGGCCCGATGCATGAAATTCATGCAAGAGCAGGCCTTCCTTCCTCTGACTGCCGGCACTGGTTTCCCTCTGGCACCCGGGACCCAGGCTTCCCTCTGGCCGCCGGAGAACTCCCAGGATCTGGGCTTCCCTCGAAGCCCCAGCTTCGTCCGGAAGGTCGTCTGGAAGGATGTCCGGTCTAATTAGCATATTACATTTATATTATTATAGCTAGATACCTAGGAAGGTAGTAATTTGGAGCAACTGTTCTAAATAATTTAAGTAAAATTCTGCTTTCTCAGAATTATCCTATTATATTCCTAGTTTTTATTGTCACCATGATAAATGTCCACAATATTTTTATAAATGGCAGTAACAAAAAAAGTGAAATATTATTATTATTTTTAATATATTTTATTGATTTTTTTTTTTTTTTTTTTTTTTTACAGAGAGGAAGGGAGAGTGATAGCTAGAAACATCGATGAGAGAGAAACATTGACCAGCTGCCTCCTGCATGCCCCCTACCAGGGATGTGCCCGCAACCAATGTACATGCCCTTGACCAGAATCGAACCTGGGACCTTCCAATCCGCAGACCCACGCTCTATCCACTGAGCCAAACCAGTTTCGGCTGAAATATTATTTTTAATCCAAAAGGAAGAGGGCTCACGTTTTCCACAAAGCACAAGCCAGTACATGAAGGTTAGCCGTGGTGGAAAACTATGTGGACATGGTGCTTTTTCCTAAAAATGTGAAATTAAGGGAGATGACACCCTAACAAGCGAAAGAAGGATGAGTGATAAGGCGAAACAGACAGTCAGCTGACAGATCAGAGGACAAACACTTCTCAGACTCCCTGCTGTGGTTTTCAGCCTGACCCTGAGCACAGAGGTCTCCCCTCTTGAAGGAGACCCAACAGGGACCGGGGAGAGGTCTCCCGCTGCTTCCAGGCAATTGCCTGCAGGGGGCAGCTTCTCCTCAGGAAAGCATTTATTCAGTCACCACTTCTGAGGCCTATTGTGTCCTGCAGTGATCTGAGAAAGGGAGGTGTGAAGGACACAGGCCCTGCCCTCGGGGAGCCTGGTAGTCCACAAACAAGTAGAACAATTATCAGATGCTGCAGCTGCTGCTGTTGTGTAGAATTAGAAAACAGGGTAAAGGAGGGTGTGGGTGCTGGTTTGTTTGCGTTTTTTTGTAAAATGGTCAAGGGAAGCTAGGGGAAGATTTCAGAGGCCTTGAAAGCAGGCGTGTGTTTCCTAAGAAGTTAGATCTTGAGCAGAGAGAGGGCAGAAAGAGCAGGAGTGTGCTGGATGGGAAGAAATCAGGGCCGTAGGACAGCAGCAATAAGCCAGGCACACCCTCCTCTCTGACCCCTTCACATTCAGCAGTCAGGTCCAGCAGAGCAAAGCACGTGGGGAAGACACCTTGCCACGGGTATTCGGGTCAAAGGGTCTCTTGTTCACCAGAAAATGTCATCTTGGAGAAATAATTTCATCACCTACCGTTCATTGAGTGCCTTGTATGGCAGGCGTTGGGTTGGGCATTTTGCAAAAGTCCAAGTTGAAATTTCATGCTCTACTGAAACTGATGCTTAGCCGAAGTGAAGGACTGTCTCAGGCCCACCTAGCTTTGAAGGATGGCATAGCCTGTGACCTAGGGTTGCCTTCAAGAGAGTAAAATGCCGGGGAAAATGGCCACATGAATGTGACACATCTTAATGCTTTTTAACTTATTTAGCAAGAAAGGCTGAATCGTCTACCAGGAAAAGTCAGAACAGCTGCAAGCGGATACCAACCTGTGGTTGGCATCGTAAGGGAAAGCAAGGTTTTCTGCCGCAGAGAAGTAGCAATGTGGCTATTGTCATGTGTGGCTGGACTCTTTGGGCCACTAGTCCACAGAATCCACCACTCCCTTCTCCTCTGAAATGAGAAACATTTGCTTTGGCCACATGCTTACTTTTTAATTTTTTTTCAAACTTGTATGTATTTAATTAGGAAGGTTGGTTCTGTCGTGCAAATATAGCGGCCCGCTATTATGAGTAAAATTCATCCAGTTCCTATGAATAGCCTTGGGAATCTACCTAACAAAAGAGTAGCACGATAATTGATCGTACCTTAGCAACCCCCACCAGCCAATCAGGAGTGAGTATGTAAATTGACCCAACAAAGATGGTGGTGTAATTTGCATGTGCAGGTGCCAGGGGCGGGGTGGGATGCTTGCGTCATTGCCATGGTGATAACGCAGGCGTTCTGCACCACCCCAGCTGCTCGGGGCCTCTGGGCAGTGTGGGAAGGTGGAAAGGTGGCTCTGGCCAGAGCGAAGGCCGTGCTCGGTAGCCAGGGGAAGGAAGGCCTATTCTGCATAAATCTTTGTGCATCGGGCCTCTAGTATATTAATTTTCCAGCTCCCAACTTTTCTATCAGTCTGATAATACTAATAAGGTCAATATTCGTTCCCACTCATCTGGAATTCCACGTTTCTTAGGGCGTCTGTGTTTCCCATGATGAGGCTTAGCGATTGCTGTCCCTCGGGTGGGTCAGCCAGGGCACTGCGTGGGTCGAAGAGCAGTGCGTGGAGGAGTGGTCTCCCGCCGGGTAACCAGAGAAGCAGGTGCTGCTCTTTAGTCGCTCCCCTCCGCAGGGTTTGGGGCCCTCACCCTGCACCAGCCTCGCAGAGGAAGACGTGATAACGAAGCGCCGAGCACGTATAACGAGAATCTGGTAAAACACTCTCTCTGGGCAGAATCCGAAGTCGAATGTGACACAGGAGCTTTTCCTGCCTCTTTCGCGGATGCACTTTGCAGCTGGCGGAGGGTCTTGGCCCGAGGGTGCATGAGCTATTGATGGCAGTGCCATCTGTTCAGGACGGGATATCAGCCCATTAGTCACTGAGGCCCTCCCTTCACTCATGGGTGCTGCACATGCGTTTTAATGGCGGGCTCTACGTTTTTAAAATGAAACTGTCTTTATAGAAAAGTTAGCTTAGAGTTTTAATTGTCTTTTTAGTCAAACCGCGATTAGCTCTGAAGAACGGGTACAGTTTTGTGGGAAAGAGTTTTGTGGAGAAGAGTCACAAGGGCAAATGGCTGGATAAATGCACTGAACCAGACTTCAGAGTACTGCATCCCCTCTGCTCTCTAATTTGTGGTAATTTTATTTATTTATTTATTTAAATATTTTTTATCATGCACCAACTCTCTAGAAAACCAGGGGGTTTCTCTAGAAAACCAGCCTTGAGTTATTTGTCCTTTATTCATTTCCCACCTAAGTTGTTATTTTCACCGTCATATATTATCTCCCTTACTCAATCCATTAAATACAAATCAGAAAATTATTAATTTGAAACATTGGAGGGTACAGTGAGAATCCATGGAGAGAAGACTTGGTCCTTAACTTAACCAGAATTAACAATTACATTACTTACACTTGGTACGAGGAGATTTGAAAATTCAGAAAATAGTCTCCCACCCCCCCCCACCCCCCCCCAGTTCCTCTTTGGGATCTTGCTTTGGATCCGAAGTGTGCGCATATGGAGCGATTAGAGAGCCATTGGCAGCAACGAGTGGACACAGAGGGAGATGCGTGTGCATGCCGGGCATAACGGTCTGCAGAGAGGGGAGCTTCTCAGAGGGGAGCACAGTGAACTATGCAAGAAGCAGAGTGCCCAGAAGGGTGAGATATTTAAGAATGAGATAATCTGAGCCAGAGCGCAGAAGCGGGAAGTGAGCAACACTTAGGTGGCCTGTTGAGAAGAAGTATGTAAGCAACACTGAGGTACAGAAAGGGCCAGGCTTGGTCTTGGCCCCCAGGAGCTCACAGCCAAGTAGGGAAAAGAATATACACCCCACACACCCCATTATAGCGCTGGTGGTAAACATTCCTTGCTGGAGGAAGGCAGGGAAAGCTTTCTGGCAGAGCAGGTCAAAGTTGAAGAGTAAGACAGGGACTTTGAGATTGAAGGATAGGAAAAGTCTCTGGTGGGAAGAAATCTTCAATGCACTTTAAAACCTGGGACCAATTATCCCTAAATTTCCTAAAGGATGTGCTACTTTGTGAGACCTTGTTGCACAATTGCTTTGGAACTTCATAGTTCAAATATTTGTGAGGATTGGTAATAATCATCAAGCATGACAATTATAACTCTTCCCAAATTCCATCTTCCATGATTTTTAGGTTTTTCTTTTTCAACAAAATTCATAGTGAAGTATTTTTTTTTTTAACACATAAAAGTATATCAAGAAAAAGGCAAAATTCATAATGGAAAACACGCGACAATTTTATCTACATATTATTATCTTCATAGCTCACTATTTTAGTACCATTGAAATTAGCTGACATAAATGATAAAAGCTGATAGTACCCTATCTAATAAAAAGGTAATATGCAAATTAACCATCATTCTGTCACAAAGATGGCAGCATCCATAGACACAAGATGGCATCCAGTCCTCTCAGCCCTGCTGGAGTCCCCCAGTGCCAGGGGGTGGGCGGCCACTGAGAGCGGACAGCATGAGCGGTCTGGAGGATATTTGCTTCGTTTCCGCATCCGGCTCGGGCTGGCCCCCCGGAGCTGGAGCGGTCATGGTCAGGGACACGGGGGCCAGCCCGCAGCCTCCGTGGCCTAGTGCAGGCCTAGAGTGGAAACAGTGGGCCTGCCTCCCGTGGAATTGGCACGGGTCCCTCCCAGCTCCCGTGGAAGCAGGTGGCCTACTGTGCACAATACTGTGTGATGGGCTACTATTATATAGTATAACATAGTATATAAAGTAAGTATATGTATGTACATATGTGTACATATTTATTTGAAAAGGACACCTTATATTTGCTAGTAGTCTCTTTCTTCACCTTGTACTATAGCATCAAAATTATTATTTTTTTATATTATTAGTCCTTTGAAAACCATAGTCATCAAAATAAACAAAAGTAGATGGACCTGACCATATAAGAGTATATGGATTTAACATAAACTTCCTATTATGTACAATGGCTCTATGAAATGTGATAATACAATACATAAAGCAACCAATTCCCTCTAAATTTTAGTGTTTAGTGTATGTGTTTTGATGGTACGTGTGGGAGCGGAGAGAATTGCTCTGCAGAAATACTTTGCAGGTTGCCATAGCGACTGGACGGTGGTGCTTTATGATGCCTTTCCCCTGGGTCTCAATTCAGTCGCATGGTTTTTCAATCATAACCTAATGGGTGACGTTTACATTTTCCTCTGTAAAACAGTTGTATACCCACATGTGGTTTCATAACTTTACGTAAATGCACACTTTGGTAATATTACACATTCTAAAAATCTTCTCTTTCCCTTTCTCTCTCTGCTGGGTTCCCACATCCCTTTTCTCCTCTTCTCCCAACCCACCCCAATAAAGTACGTTATCAAATGGTCTGTGGCCTTTCCTTTCCCCCGTTTTCATACAGTTATAGACAGGTTTATCCAGTATATGCATGTACAAGAACAAAGCAGGATTTCATGGTATCCCTTCCAAATTGGTATACGGTAGTTTTCAATTATTTTGTATTTTTAATGGCTACTTAATATTTCATGTTGCGAATGGGCCGTAATTTATTTAACCACCTTGTGTCCATCTTTTCTGCTATGAACTGTACTTTGATAAACATCATTGTACATATGGCCTCACTTCCAGGTAGTTATTTTATTTCTCTAGGACAGTTTCCAAGAAGCTGGCATTTCAGGGTCAGAAAATGGTACATATTTTAAAATTTCATAGGTGTTACCATGTTACTTTCCAAAAGGACCGTACCATATTACATTTATACCTACCAGCATTTGTGAGTATCTTTTATACATGCCCCTGCATTCAATAAGTATAATTCTCTTTAGTTTTTTAAAAAGTAAAATTTCATTTTTACTTTAATTTACATTTTCCTGACTATCAGTGAATTTGTTTGGATGAGTTTAAAGAATGTGTTTATTAAAAAAATTGTGTCTGTTTAAAAATTGCCTATTTATATCCTTATCCATATATTAGATTTTTAACCTTTTAGAATCACATTGTGAGCTCTCTTTGTATATTACAAATATTCTCCTTTGTATATCTGATGAGAATATAGAATATTTTTTTTCTATATCCATATAGAAATATTTAACCATAAAATTATCTAGTCCCTTTCCCACCTCCTGCACACAAAGCCCTTTGAAATTCTGATTGGAATGGCATTATATTTATACTAGAGGACCAGTGCATGCATGCACTGGTGAGGTCCCTCAGCCTGGCCTGTAGACAGGTCCTGGAGGGGTCCCAGATTTCGAAGGGGTACAGGCCAGGCCGAGAGATCCCACCAGTGCACGATGGGCCCTGGGGCCGGGGAGGGGCCGTGGGAGGACTCCAGGGCGTGTCCGGCCCATCTTCCCCAGTCCCAATCTGCCAGACCCCAGCAGCAAGATGATCTACCGGTCAGAGTGTCTGCCTCCTGGTGGTCAGTGCATGTCATAGCAAATGATTAGTCAAACAAATGGTCAGACACTTAGCATATTAGGCTTTTATTATATAGGATAGTTGACATTTTGATGAGGTTAAGTCTTATCAACCAAGAACTTGGTATGTTCTTTCCCTCGTCAGACCTTATTTGAAATCTGTCAGTGG
This sequence comes from Pipistrellus hanaki, assembly GCF_964339955.1. Classification (NCBI taxonomy): domain Eukaryota; kingdom Metazoa; phylum Chordata; class Mammalia; order Chiroptera; family Vespertilionidae; genus Pipistrellus; species Pipistrellus hanaki. The sequence goes on along the minus strand of NC_140510.1, from coordinate 72,665,064 downwards.
TCTTGTGATCCTCCTATGTCTTTCTTAGAAAATTTATTCTAAATATCTTATCATTGCTATTGTAAATATAATTTTTTTTTTCATTTCTAGGTACCTAAATTGAGAAAATAGATTGCTATTTAGATATTTATCTTCTATCCAGCCATCTTGCCAATTTTGTTCATTGCAAAGGTTGTGTTTTTCACTTGCATTTCTCATAATCTTCCTAGTCATGCATCCATATTACCAACAAAATACATAGTTCTGTACAGTATCTTCTATTCCATTTTTTTATGCCAGCCATTTTATTTTATTCAGACATCCTCAAGACTATTAAATAATAATGAAGATACTAAGCTTAACTACTAAGTTCCTAATTTTAATTAAGATGGTTGCAAAGTTTTACCAATTAGAACAATATATGCTCTTAGTGTGTTTTTTAAATAAACACTCTATATTATAAGTTTCTTTTATTGCTGTAATTCTTACAGTTTTTATAATTGGAGATGCCTGCTAAATCATATCAAATATGACATTTATTAATATATATTTTAAAATGACTGTCCTTTAAGGTGATAGGATTACTACTATTAAATAACCTCGCATTTCTTTAATAAATCACTCTCAGTCATATTAACTACTCCTTTGGCTCATTGATTCTGTTTTCCCTAATATTATATTTGGAATTGTACCTGTATTCATAGTGAAATTGACACATACTTTAAAAAGTTGTATTATTATCTTTAGTAGGTTTCGATATGAAGGTTATACCTCTTTATGAAATAAATTCAAGTGCGTTCCATCTTTTGCTATAGTCTGGAATAATTTAAGTATGTTTGCAACTATAATTGTTTAAAGGTTGGATAAAACCATATTGCCCTGGTGGGATTGATTGCTCTCTCCTGTGGTACTTCCACATTAAAGTTTCACTTCTCAGGTGGATCTTGGTGATTTATATTTAGTTAGGGAGACATCCATTTCCTCTAGGTTTTCAAATTTGTTTTCTATGATGTTACATGTAGTATTCTCATAATTCCTAGTTTCTTTAGGTTTATTTTGTGGTAATTTTCCCAGTTTTTTTTTTTTCAATAGGGATCACTGGATTCTTTAATTTTTAGCCTTTTTTTCTGTAATAACAAATAATTTAAGGTCATAAATTTTCTTCTGCAAAAGTCTTGCGGTATCTCATTGGTTTAGTTTCTGTTTTCCATCTTCAGGATTAATTTAAGAGAGTATTTTTTTAGGTTTCCAAGTTGTTAAGATGGGTTTGGTCATCCTTTTGCTACTTACTTTTAATTTTATTGCATTGTGATCACAGAATAAGCTTTATTTCAATTTTCACTTTAAAAAATCCCTTTCCCAAGGATTTCTCTCTTCCCCCTCCCTTCTGCTAGAGTGCAGATACACCAGCCTCTGTCTCTCATGCCTGAGCAGAGTTATCCCCAGGGAGGCTGAGCAACAAGCTGGAGAGAACCCGGTCCCTCCTAAACAAATATGGGCAAAGCCACAGCTCCACCAGGACCCCTCGCTGTTCTGTGAGAGCAAACTGAGCTGCTGTCTGCTTCAACACCTGGTTCCTGTCCTCCTTGTTATAGTAGCATCTCAGCTCTTACATTCACGAGCCCTGGCTGCAAGCTTGTGTTCACGTTACCTTTCCATAATGTTTTGGCCAATTTTTCTTTAATGCAGAAATCCAATTCCTTGCCCTAACCAGTTTGTCTCAGTGGATAGAGCATTGGCCTGTGGACTGAAAACTCCCAGGTTCAATTCCAGTCAGAAGCATGTACCTTGGTTGCGGGCACATCCCAGTAGGTGGTGTGCAGGAGGCAGCTGATTGATGTTTCTCTCTCATCAGTGTTTCTAACTCTATCCCTCTCCCTTCCTCTCTGTAAAAAAAAGCAATAAAATATATTTTAAAAAAAGAAAAAAAAGAAATCCAATTCCTTGCATAGAATAAACATATGCAGCGCTTACAAGTCCAGTTTTGTATTTAGTGGTAATGGCACTAACCCACAGCGATGTAAAATAAAATGAGATCCTTGGAGAAAATATACGTATTCATATATTTGTATAGTTTATATTTTTATTTAAATATGAAAATGTTTAAATTGACTGTGATGATGCCCTGTGTTTTAGCCAAGCTAAGATACCATTGAATCTGGGCTATATTCTTTTTTTTTTTTTCTTTTTCTTTTTACCGTTCAGAAAGAAAAATTTCTGCCAGTTACAGCGCTCCATGATTCAATGCTTCTTCATGCTTAGAGTTTTTGTTTAGTACTTACAGATTGCTTTTAGACTTGTTTAGACGTAGACTTTCATCATACATTACTATTTGCAGAGATGAAACTGGCTGGGTAAGTGAGATAACCAGATGACGGATTCCCCAAACTCCTCCTACAGGCAGGGAAGCCTCAGCACAGATTCAGTGCCCAGCCCCGAGCGGTGGGCCACATTGAGGTGAGGGCCCCACTGGGAAAGAGCAGGACCCTGAGACCTGGAGTGGGGACAGGTGGGCAGCTGAGTTCGGTGACCTTGAGTCCCCAGGCTCCCCTGAGCCTCAGGGATCTGCAGAGGCGACCCCTCCTCCCTGGGCGGGTGGGCTGCCTCTGAAAGAACAGGACGCGACATCTCCTGCTCTGCAGCACAGTGTGCACCTCACTTCGCTCAGAACCCGCTCGCCCGCAGGCTGCCAGGCAGGGTCCCGGGGGTTGGCGTCCTGGCCGTGCAGATGGGCGGCCTCGGGAGGGGAGGAGTTGCGTCCCGAGGGTGCGCAGAGCCCAGCCACCTGGCCCGGCCATGGTCCTGCTCACATAGCGGGCCTAAGGCCCAGCGTCCGCGGGGGCCGAGGGAGACACACGGATACGGGTTACCAGAGAGAGCGACTGGGTGGTGGACGGGTGTCCTGTGAGATGAAATGACTGCTCCGGGTAGACGGTTGGCGAGAACGCTTGCATCATGTCCAGGAGGTTGGGGAGCTCAGACTCCCTGGCACACCAGTTTCTCTTCTCGGACGTGCTTCCCTTCAACGCTATAGCTCTCGTCTTGAAATGTTCAAGTCTCTTGCTCAGGTGACTTAGCCAGCTCGCCAAGAACTTCCTTCTCTGTGTAGCCATGGCGTGAATATGGCAGTGCATGTTTCATGGGCCTTCCCCCACGGGAATAAGGAAGGCAGCGCTGTGCTCGTCTTGTTGGCCTGTCTGCGTCTGGCACGTGGGGAGGCTCCATCTGAGATGGAGCAGAGGTCCCTACTGACCTGAGAGAGGAGCCGACACCCCATGCTCCTTCTCAGCGAAGCAACCCCCCGAGGACCCGCAGGTCCCCTTGAGCAGCCGCCCCAGCCTCCGTAATGCGCCCCTTCCTCCTGCAGCCACCCTCCTCCTGCAGCCACCCTCCTCCTGCAGCCACCCTACTCCTGCAGCCATCCTCCTCCGTGCAGCCGGAGGATGGCTTGCCATCCCAGGAATTTGCCGTTACATGAGAATGTCATCATCCCAGGAAGCTGTAAAGCAGTGAGCCTGTTTATTTTCAGCCACAAAGGGAAAAACATACCCTGAGAACCAGATTCTCTTGGCAGTTCGAAGCATTTATTAGAAAATCTGTAATTTCTGTTTGCAGTCCCACACCCACTGGGCGTCCCCCTGATGGAGGTATGTCAGCCTGGGGATGCATGGTACGTGCGGAATCGCTCTGCTGGGAGAGGAAGGCCCAGGCCCGAATGTACAGCCTGTGGGTCCCGCCCTCGGCCCCGGAGGAAGAATGAATGACTCGGGAGGGCTGAAAGGGCCTCTGGTGCTCTCTGCCCTGCGGCACCCGGAGGGAGGACACTGGCATCGGACACTGGCATCTTTCAATAAAATCCAGTACAAAAGGTTCTCTGCAGCGTGGGGGCCATGTGGGCATTTAGTCAGTAGACGTTGAGAACATCAGACGACCTTCCGTAGTGTGGGTGGGCCTCATCCAATCAGCTGAAGGCTCTAATAGAAATGACTGGCCTCCCTTGAAAAAGGAATCCTGCCAGCAGACCACCCTCAGACCTCAGCAGCAGCATCCACTTCTCCCCAGGCCTCCAGCCGCCGAATGTCACCCCTCGTAGGGCCATGAAGACCGTTACTCCAACACAGCAAGCTAATCTCAGCAAAGGATTCTCTTCATCGCAATGGAAAGGAATCAAGGAAGCTGAGGGCAGTGTTTCCTGCCCCTGCTAATTCCCTCCCCCCAAACAAAACAAAACAAAACAACAAAACAAAACAAAACCACAATCCCTTACGAGTGTCGACACATGAGGCAACCCTCAACCTGGAAAAAGGAGGTGTGGTCTCTAGGAGTAAGGACACATTGCAAGTGTTTATGGCAGTGGCTCGCCTGTCTTTTCCTGGAGGGACCCATGGCCATTTACTCATTGATATTTTTTAAGCCCTACTGTGTGCCACGCCTGGAAAATGTGACTTTGCAGGAACAACCAAGATTGGAGGGCTCTGAAAAGGGAATTCCAAGGTGTTATAAGATGTTTTCATTATTCTAATTCTGTTTTAATTGTAGGTAGTATGCTTCTTTTTTATATATATAATTCTTAATGAGTTCATTGATCAAAATGGTGAGAATAATATTTGGTGCTTTTTACTCAGTACAGACTTTAGAAGACATATGAAATGTGCTTGCCATTCTATTGGATTAAGTGCATTCACACACTAATTACATTTAAGTTCACAATGAATAATGTACAAATGATGTGCACATGCATAAATTATTAGTGGTTTTCATGTGATTATTGGTTGCCCTGTTGGATTGATTACATGAAAATCATGCCTATCTGGGCCGAAACCGGTTTGGCTCAATGGATAGAGCATCAGCCTGCAGACTGAAAGGTCCCAGGTTCGATTCCGGTCAAGGGCATGTACCGTGGTTGCAGGCACATCCCCAGTAGGGGGTGTGCAAGAAGCAGCTAATCGATGATTCTCTCTCATCGATGTTTCTAACTCTCTATCCCTTTCTCCTCCTCTCTGTAAAATAATCAATAAAATATATTTTAAAAAAAAGAAAAGAAAGAAAGAAAATCATGCCTATCTGAATCATGGGGGCAATTGAAAAAACAAACAAACAAAGAAACAGCTTTTATTGTTGAAAGTATTACATATGTCTCCTTTTCCCCCAATGATCCCCTCCAGCCTAGTACCTCTTCTCCCCCTACCCCCACCCCCCCAGGCCTTCAGCACCATAGTGTCGGTGTCCATGGGCCATGCATAGATGCATACAAGGTCTTAGGTGTATTACCTCCCACCCACTCACCCTCCCCACCTTCCCTCTGAGATTCCCTGCTCCCATGGCTCTGGATCCACTCAGTTCATCAGTTGATTTTGTCACTTAGGTTGGTGGGATCCTTTTAAGATCCGAATGATGTGAAACATTGGTTCCCTGCCAGCATGTTGTGACGCTGCTCCCTGTCGTCGGAAGTGCAGAGATGTTCTCTAGCCCCAAGAAGCTTTTCCATGAATGAGCTCAAGGACCATGCATGACACACTTAAATTATAACTATGCTTTTCTCATTTAGCATTTGTTTTTGTTCTTTTCTGCAATAAGAAATTAATGAGGCTGAGCGTCTTAATCCTGCGTTTTATGTATTTAAAATAATTGTGATTAAAGGCCTTTTACACATGTGTGTTTTTCATGAATTCTTGTTCAAAGAACTATATTTCATGGTTCACGAAGCGAAATTAATTTAAATTGGCGGGGAATGCACAGTTCGCAATTCCAAGAGTCGGCAGGCCGCTGCTGTTCTTCTGTGGGTCCCCTTTAACGGACTAGCAGCCAGGCCCTTGTGGAGTGTCTGGTGCAGGAAGGGGTGGGCACCCACTGTCTGACATGCACACTGGTGTCCCGTCGTCCTCAGATCCTCTGTTGTCCTGAAGCTGACTCCTGAGACTAACCTGAATGGTGTCAATCTTGACATCCGTGTCCCTTAAACTGCAGGTCATTGATTCGCAGAGTGCGAACCACAGCTCTGTGAGGTTTCTTTGTAGGACAGACTGTGTAATTATGAATATTTTACTTTATTTTTTTAAATATATATTTTATTTATTTCAGAGAGAGGAAGGAAGAGGGATAGAAGCATCAATGATAAGAGAGAATCATTGATCAGCTGCCACCTGCACGACCCACACTGGGGATCGAGCCCAAACCCAGGCATGTGCCCTGATGGGGAATCGAACCATGACCCCCTGGTACATAGGTAGGGTGATGCTCAACCTCTGAGCCACGCCCGCTGGACTCATTATAAATATTTTAAATGTGGGTAGTTGATCCCTTTTCTGCTCAGCATGTAGCTGTGAGGAAGCAGCAGACAATGGCCAGAACGCCCTTTGTGCTCTCCTGGATTTATCTGACAGTACTGAGGAGAAGAGCCACAGATATGCAGAGAAGGGAGGAGTTCAGTCTCTGTCTGGGTGGTCAATTTTTAAAGTGGTAGGCACAGGGATTGCGCATGACCAGGTAACAGCTCTGGGGAGCTCAGAGAAATTTTACAAGGAGGAATAGAGATACGCTGTTCTTGAAAGGGAAGGAATATGCTAAGAATCCAGGCATGATGAAATGAATAGTGTGCTAATCAGGCAGAAGACACTAAAAACTAATATCAGCACAGAATGTTCTAAAAATGTCTGGCTTTGGGCCCCAGTTTGGTTGCCAATGCACTGAGATGCTGAGCTACTGTTCCTCTCAGCCTCCGTTTTCTCGTCCCCACAATGGGGAGGTTGGGCCAAACGAGCCTCTCATTGCCTTCCTAGTGTGTCCATGAACCTGGGCCTCGCTGCTGACAGGAGAGTGTGCATTCACACTTCCTCTCAGGGTGGTGGCCTCTGCAGCTCAACGCAGCCTTTTTTTTTTTTTTAATTTTTATTTTTTTAAAGAAGAAAATACATTGTTGTTGTTGTTTTTTTTCCTTCAATTAAATGTATTGGATAACATTGGTCAACATGAACATACAGGTTTCAGGTGTGGGTTTCTATGTTACCGTATTGTACCATGAGCTCCCCACCCAAAGTCACATCTTCTCCACTCACCATATCCTGAGGCCCTCTCCTCCCCACCCCTTCCCGCTGGCGACCACCGCACTGCCGTGTGTGTTCCAGAACCGTGTGGAGTAAGAGGGGTGAGAGTGGACAGCCTGGTCATTTCCTGATCTCAGGGGAAACACTTCCAGGTGTTCACCATTGAGTATGATATCAGCAGAGGTTCGTCATGTGCCCGGCATGGCCTTTATTATGTTGAGGTACCTTCCTTCTACTCCCATTTTATTGAGTGTTTTAATCATAAGTGAATGTTGTATCTTATCCAATGCTTTTTCCTGCCACTATGGATAAGATCGTGTGCTTTTATCCTTTCTTTTGTTAACGTGAGGTATTGCATTGATTGATTTGCATATGTTGAACCCTGGAAGGAACCCCACTCCATCGTGGTGTGTTATTTTTTGGATGTACTTTTATATTCGATTTGCTAGTATTTTTGTTTAGGATTTTTGCACCTGTATTCATCAGAGATATTGGTCTCTAACTTTCTTTCTGTGTGTTATCCTTGCCAGGTTTTGGTATCGGGGTTATATTGTCCTCGCAGAATGTGTTAGGAAGTATCGCCTCTTCTTCAGTTTTTTTTGTTTTTTGTTTTTTTTTAGAAGCGTTTGAGGGCAGGTTTTAAACCTTTGAAAGTTTAGTAGAATTCACTGGTGAAGCCATCTGGTCCTGGACTTCTCAAAAAATTGAGAAGTTTCTTGATGGTTGTTTCAATTTCCTCACTACTGTTTAGATTTTCCAGTTCTTCATGATTTAGTCTAGGAAGGTTATATGATTCTAGGAACTTACCCATTTCTTCTTGGTTATTGAATTTGGTGGCATCTAGTCTTGCACGACCCTTTGTACATCCAAGGTGTCTGTAATGACTTCTCTCTCATTTCTGATTGTGTGTATTTCCCATTTGTCCTCAGTGAGGTTAGCCGGGGGTTTGTCAGCTGCCAAGGAAGGTTTTTACTGAGCGCCTGGCATGCAGCCAGCCTGGGACCCAAAGGCAGTGCGTTTTCCGTTGTACCTGTCATGCTGGATTTGAAGATCCCTTTACCCTGTTGCCCCTTTAAACCTGGTCATCTGCTGGTGTGTGGTATTCTCATGGCAGAGCAAGGACTTGGTGTGAAGAATTTGTATGCTTGCAAATACGTGACCCAAAATAACACTGCAGTGTTTTATAGGGATTTCATGTTTGTTTGTAAGAATCCACAACTTTCAGAATATATCCTGGAATCAACATGTTTCATTCTCATGTTTTGCAGCTTCCTCCCATCCGTGCAGAGGCTGTCTCTGATGTGAGAAGACAGCGGGAAGCATCACATCACACCTGGCTTACCAAGCCTACACACACACACACACACACACACACACACACACACACACGTGTTCCAGGTTAAACAGCACAATTAGTTGTCAATTCATTGAGGAATTCTTTAGTTTTGAAAGTGTCCTTTTAGTTCATCAAAATGAAATGTTGGCAGTACTTACCTGGAGCTTTTAAAAGTGAGATGGTGCCCACGTTCCTTCACTGTCCTGCAGGTTAGATTGGCTCCAGGCTCTCTCCTGTGCAGCAGGGGTGTGTGGGGGTGGGGGTGGGGGTTTCACTCGGGGGCTGACTGGCTGCGTGGGGATTAGGACCTGAGAGGACTGAGATGCTGATCGAGGGGATCAGGCTCCACGGCTTCTGAACCCCTAGTTTCTAGGACTCCTTAGGGTATCCAGGGTGGAAAACCTACTCTTCTAGAACTTACTGTTTCTTAAAGATTATTTGGCACTTTAACATTTAAAAAAAAAATCATTTTTAACTTTACAAACTTCTCACTTCTGACCCTAGCGTTGTCGTCTCAATCAAATAGAACTATTTTACATTGTTGTTTTTTTATCATTAAATCTTATATACTGTACATCAAAATTGTATTGATCTGGAAACCTATTAGCCACCTGCAATATTGTTTTTTTTTTCTGCTTCCCTCCCCCTATTTCAATAACCGCAAATATTAAATATTTTAAAGATTTTTTTCTTATGTTGCGCCCCACACATTTCAGTAAATCATTATTTGTCTAGACACCAAAAGGAAGTCAGAAACCATTGCTGGAAGTAAAAATTCTTTGGGGATTTTTATTCAATAACAGAGCAATTAAATAGGACATATTATTGAGTAATAGAAAGTACTTTCTTTACGATCCGCACACTTAGCAGATGCATCATTAACCGTGAAGTCAGCGCTTGCGTTCAGAGCCACGAAGGCTGAAAAAGCGCTGTTTTCTGCATGGATATATTATCTTCTTTTTTTGTGAAAATATTTAACTCTTGAAATAGAAAATGAAATGCTAAATTTCATACTACAATTACAGTTTAGTGTGTTGTGATTATCTGCATAGCGATGACACCTACATTAGATAGCAGGGACAAAATAACTAATGCACAACACCAGTCCAGCCATTTAACCACAAGTTACGTCCTGAAGCCCTAATGGGATTCAGTGCTGCAGTTCGTGTGGATGATCCTGGCCATGGGCTGATCTGTGAAGGCCATGGCGATGGCTTCATTCAGTTTGCAATTAATTCGGCCTGTCAGCTTGAAGCTACATCATCTTTACAAATGCTTATTTGCGGGAGGGCTGCACATTTTTTTTAAATTCAGGGATAAAGTGAAGCTCTTCATATTGTTAAAATTGTGCTATTTCAAAACCACTTATTTTTTTTACTGCATGCAATATTCTATTTATATCTGCCCTTGTTATGCTAGCTCACTGCATTCACAGCACCTCCGGCTATTCCGCATCTTAAGGAGGGTTCCTGCAGGCCCTGCCCTGGTTGTCTGTACTTCATTGCGCGATGGGAATCAGGGCGTGAGGGGAACTGCACACAGAGAGAAGCTATATTGATCTATGTGTGTGGGGGCATGTGTTGTGTGTGTTGTGCATACACGTGTGTATCTGTGGTGCGTGTATGTGTGTGTGTGTGTGTGTGTGAATATGCACCTGTAGGCAGAAAGAAAAACAAATAGATCAGGACACAGAATGAGGAGACCCAGTGAGGGGACAGGAGAACCTTAGTGGGCTGACGTCAGTTGGTTGGGCATCGTTCTGTTCGCCAAAAGGTCACTGGTTTGATTCCTGGTCAGGGCACATGCCCAGGTTCCAGCTCAGTTCCCTGTAGGGGGTGTGCAGGAGGGCAGTCCATCTATGACAGATTCTATGTGTTGCTCTTGCATAAATTTCTCTCTTTTCCTCTCTCTAAAAATCAATAAAAATACTTTTAAAAATAAAGAGCTTTTCGTGGCCTCAGTGATCTTAAAACACAGGAAAGCCCAGGCAAGTTGCTTGTCCTAAGACGCCACGTGGGTGTCATTATCAACCAGCGCCTGCAGAGACAGGGAGAGGCCTGCTGTCCGTCTCCTGGGCCACATTCATTCGGCGGCCTGCTTCCCGCACACAGGCCACACTGGTAAGAACCATAACCTGGCAAAACTGAGCAGCAGGTCTCGGGCTTAGAGGCTGGATTCTTCTGTGGCAGGTGAGGAACTGGATGGCCACGAGCTTGACACGTTCACACTGTGACCCAGGCGGGTGCTGACCAGGCGGGAGCTGGGACCCAGATCTCCAGCCGAAAACATAGCCTCACAAACTGCCCGGCAAGCTCTTGTTGCAGAGATCCGGGTGACAGACAAAAGGCTGTCTCCCTGGACTGTGGTCCCCTCCTCAAATCCTTCCCAGCGGAACCACTGCTCTCAATCTGTACGTGTCCTCCACACATTGTTTCCTGTTCCCACCTATGCACGCACATACCTGTACTTAGAAAAATGTGTGTGTGGAAATAGATGGCATTATTCTGTAACTTAAAAAAAAACCAACAACACAAAAACAGATACCATCATACTATAGATTTGTTTTTGCAAATGCTTATCTTGGATGTTTTTCTGGATCCGCACGTAGGTACCCCATTCTTTCAAACTGCCGGCTGACTCTCCAAAACAGAAAGAAGGCCGGACGTAGGACACGCATTTAGATGGTTCCCACTCTCCCTCCATTGCAAACGGGGTTGGATGCACTTCTTCTCTCCAGTGCTTCAGCATCACCAGAGGGTGTTGTTGAAACACAGTCCTGGCCCCCAACACTAAGGTGATCAGACGTCCCGTTTTTGGCGGGACTGTCCCTCCAAAAGCGGGACGTGTGGTCACCTTACCCAACACACCCAGCCCAGCCCAGTAGCCCTGGTGTGGGATGCCCACGGTCCCTAGCTTCTCTGACAAGCGCTCAGGATGCTCAGGATGCTCAAGCCGTGGTCCCAGGAGCATGCTTCGGGCCGCACGGCTGGAGTGAATGTCAGAGCAGCGGCCTCTGGTGTGAGAGGTTCTTGTGCTGGGGTGGGAGGAGGAGGTGGAGATGAAGAGCTTTGCCGGGTCACGGGGCTTGTGTTTTAGCTTAAAGATGCTGAGAAGATGTCCTCTGGAGTGGCCATGTTTCTTTGTGTATCTCACGGTCCCCCCGCCGCAGCCGTGTTTAAGTATGTTTCTCACAGGCTCGCCTCCTTTGATGCTCACAGTCTTTAGTCGCCCCCCCCCCCCCCCCCGCCCCCGCTACGCTTGGTGAGATCAGTCCCTTGCTTTCCCTCGATCACTGCTGCGGTGGGCCATTCCTAATGCACAGGCCCTCTGATTCTCCTCTCTGGGAACTGGATAGTGTGTCCTAAGCACATTTTAAAACGTGTTTCTTATTGTGTTTGTGTGTGTGTGTGTGTGTGTGTGTGTGTGTGTGTGTGTGTTTTAGAGAGAGAGGAAGGGCGAGGGAAAAAGAGGGAAACGTTGATGGGAGAGAGTGGGACCTCAGTGGGCTGCCTCCTGCAGGCCCCCTCCCGGGGATCTAGCCTGAAACCCGGCCTGTCCCCTCTCTGTGCCCAGGAGGACGTCCAGCCCCCTGAGCCACACCGACCGGCGTCCTGTGCACATGTTTAAGACACGTTGTTGGTTTGTTTTTCTCATGGATTTATAGCGATTTAAAAACATATATCTTAATCCCTTCCCCGTTTCATGTGGTGGGAGATTTTTTGCTTGGTGCTCGCTCTTCTACACAACACGGTAATGACTTCGCCCCTAAGTTTGTAACGTTGCCTGGACAGCACGGGTCCCTCGGAGGGTCACAACAACTCCAGAATAAAACGCGATTTTCCTCTTGGCCCCTCTGCCCCATTCCTGTGACCACACTGCTCAGTGGTGGCTAATGATCAGCAAGTTGTGGGGAACCCCCCATCCACGGGGGAGGCGTGCCGGGCCCTGCCCGGCCAGGGACCGAGACTCACACACGGAGCCAAAGTGCAGCATCTCCTCTCTGGTCCCGGGAATTTCCGGAAGCTCCTGAGTAAGAGCCCTCCTAAGCGGCTCTGACACAGAATCCTTCTCCTTTGACATGTTAGGAGCATTAAGGAAAATTTAATGCCCATCTGGACAGCTCGTGTTTGCCAAGTCCTCCCGCCACCAGCTGCAAAACGGCACCGGCTACAAGCCATCCAGCTGCCACGCACGCCCGGTGCCAAGAGGCAGCCGCTGCCAGCGCTGCCAGCTCCGAGCGGTTGGGCTGGGCAGCCGCCAGGCCCGAGGAGGAGGAGGAAGAGGAGGAGGAGGGTGTGCTGTGCCGGGAGCACAGCCCCCAAGACCCCTCCCCATGTGTTATTTGTGTTTGCTTTTCTCCGGCGTCCACTGTGGGAGGCTGCGGGGACCCCATCCCCTTCCTGGAAGCGGCAGAGGCATGTTGATCCTTCTCCCTCTGCCTTTTATGTTCTCCCTGGCATCCAGGGAGCAGAACCGCCTGTTGCCGCGGGGAACGGTGTTGGCGCTCCAGGCTGGGTTTCCCAGCTCCTGATCCCTCTCCCCACCCCCAATGGCGCCCCTTCATGGTCTCTCTCCTTACTTGTTTGGCATTGATTGCTTACAAAAAGAGCAAAAAGAAACTGCTTCCGTGCCGAGTGTTTTCATGGAAACGTTCTTATATTTATGCCCTTGGGAAGCAGGCGATTTCCCCTCAACAAAGAGGGGGCTCTCCTTCCTTCCTTCCTTCCTTCCTTCCTTCCTTCCTTCCTTCCTTCCTTTCTTCCTTCCTTCCTTTTTTTCTTCCCTCCCTCCCTCTCTTCCTTTTTTTAAGTATATATGTTTTTCATTGATTTCAGAGAGGAAGGGAGAGGAAGAAAGAGACAGAGGCCTCAGTGCTGAGAGAGAAGCATTGCTCAGCTCCCTCCTGCCCACCCCACCCTGGGGACCGAGCCCGCAGCTCAGGCACGTGCCCTGGTGGTGACCTGCAGGCCCATAGGTCCACGCTCAACCACTGAGCCACGCTGCTCTGGCTCTTCCTTCCTTTTAGGAGCAAATGGTTTTCCAGTCCAGAAGGTACATTCTTCGTTGACATCTGTGGTGGACCGTTCCAGGGTTTGCCAAATATTCCATCTTCCTGCCCCATCCTGTTCTTCCCTGTGGGTGGGTTGGTCACTCATCTCCTCTTTGTTGAAGTCAGGAGAAACCACGTGACTTGCCGTGGCCAATGAGATGAGGGAAGCAGTGTTGTGTGTCACTGCCCTGCGGTGGTTAGAAGAGTCTGCTTGCTGTTTGGAATGTTGCTCTTCCCCACGCCAGCAGAAACGTGATGCTCAGCTTGCAGCCTGGGTGCTGGGATGAGACATGAAGCTGTGTGGCAGGCAACCCTGGGGGCGGGGGGGGGGGGGGGGCGGGGGGCAGGTCCTACTAGTAAAACAAAGTGGTTCTTCAGAATCACTGAGAGATTTGGGACTACTTGTTACTGCAGCATAACCTGTGCTGCGCCAGCACAGCCAAGGGTTTGGTGAGCCTGAGGGAGGGCCGGTGAAGGATGAAGAAAAGACAGACAAAGAGAATTAGCTGGGTCTAGGTGGATCTTCCCGTGCCTGGCTGAGGCCACAGAGAGCCTTTATTTTATAGCCAGAGGTAAAAAAGGTAATGGTCACCATGGTTACAATGTTCTTGTGAGTTTCACTTGTTTTGGGAGCACTTGCTGCACCTCCCACCGCCCATTAGCTACCCAGGAAGGACCTAGGGTATGTCTTAAGATCAAGCTTAATTATGCAAAGAGGGCTGTGCCCTCTAAACTGGGACTTGTTTTCGGCATTGCTAGCAGGTCAGTCTGAGGCTTAACCCTATAACTGCTCCCTACCAAACCTATAGTGACTGACCCAGTGTCCTTTCATTTGTAGATCTCCGCAATAAGACAACATGTTAAGATTACCGAGTAGGACACTGAATAAGAAATCTAGAAAGTTATCCCTAAAAGCAGGCAGTGCTTGCCTGCTGACGGGTAGGGCCAGGTTAACATGGGGTCTTGGGGTGTGAGAAACCGCAGGGATCTCCGAGTTCTGCTTGTGAAGCCCTTGCATCTGCACAGAAGGAAACGGGCTCAGGGATGTTCAGAGACACTAAGTTAGACCCCTGGTTGGTGGGAGGCCGTGGCCCACGCTAAGGGAGCCGACTCCCACTCCCTGCTGTCAATCATGCCTTCCCCTGAGGTGTTCAGCCCACTTAGCATTGGGGGAAATACCAGAGAAGATCCTTCAATACATATTTCCTAGCATTCTATGTGAAATATTTCTGAAAACCTTAAACTCAAGAAATGGCCAGCTGCCCACCTTAAACCCCAGATGGTCTCCCATGCCCTGCACCACTGCCTCCTGTGGAGGGCGGTCCATGTCACCGGCGGGAGATGCGTGTTCAGAGAAGGAAGTCTACGGGACAGGACACCACTGTAAGAGGCTTTTCCCAGGACACACGCATCCCTGCTTCCCTTCACTTGACCACGCAGCTAAGGACGGGCTGTGCCAGGTTTTCCTAACTCAGCCCTGTCTCCCTGTATTTAGGACACGTGACGGGTCCGTGCACTTCCTGGAGAGCCCTCCTCCTACCTGGGAGTGGGCACTCCTTCATAACAGCAGAAGCTGACGTTTACGCAGCACTCACTGCCACACTCTGCTCCAGGTGCTTTCTGTCTCTGCCACACTGAGCCCTCACAGGGGACCTGTGATGCATTATTACTTCTCCTCACTTACAGAAGGGGAAACGGAGGCACAGAACAGGTTAGTAACTTGTCCCGGGCCACAGAGTGAGTGAGTGGCAAAGCTGGGATGTGTGCTCAGCTACACTGTTTCTCAAATGACCGAATGACTGATAATGACCAAAGTGGCATGGCAGCAGCAACAACCGTGTAGTGACTATTAAGTGGAGTAAGTGAAGGTGCTGTGTATCTTTTTTTAAAAATATATATTTTTATTGACTTTTTTACAGAGAGGAAGAGAGAGAGATAGAGAGTTAGAAACATCAATGAGAGATAAACATGGATCAGCTGCCTCTTGCACACCCCCTACTGGGGATGTGCCTGCAACCAAGGCACATGCCCTTGACCGGAATCGAACCTGGGACCTTTCAGTCCGCAGGCCGACACTCTGTCCACTGAGCCAAATCGGCAGGTGCTGTGTATCTTTATGCTGACTTGTGATCCCTAAAATACGTATCACAGGAACCTAGGGCGTGGAGGCTCCATGACATCAGGTGATTTGTGCAAGGTCACATAAAGGCGAGTCTGAAGTTCAAGGCCAGCTCCATCGGACTTCGACGTCTGTCCTCCCTTCTCTTGGCCACGGAGCATCTTCTTTCCATGGCCTCTCTGCCCCAACGCAGGGTGACAGAGGGAAGGTGCCAAGCTTAGTGCATGCGTGCTGCTTCATGTACCGCACAGGCCACCGTGAGCACAGTGAGAAGTGAGAGCCTTTCACCTGGAGACACAGCCTCTGGGCAGGACGGAGCAGACCCCCCGAGATCTGGGAGGAGGTGGAGGGGAAATGGTCGGCTGGTTGTCTGGCCCAGGTGCCCGCTAATGTCTTTTCACCCTGAGCCTCTGTGAGGCGGTAATCCCCGCAATCTTCCTCTCGGGGAGCTGCTCTTTGTGAAGTGTGACATCGGGGTGCTGAGCCTTGGAGCGCTCCTGCGGCCTCACCGTGATGTCCCCCGTGGGGCTGGCAGTAAACCCGGCCCTTTCTCACAGAGAGCGAGTTCCCTGTGTTGGGTTTCACAGCGTTGGCCGTGCAGGAATGTCTTTTGCAGAGATCCCCAGAGCCCGAGTGGAACTTACACCGCTGAACACGCTGACACTGTTTGCTAGCAGGGCATCCTGGACAGAACCTCGTGGAAGGTTGCACGTGTGTGTGTGTGTGTGTGTGTGTGTGTGTGTGTGTGTTAATTTTTAATTGATGGCAGCTAAGAGGCGGTTGTGAAGGACAGGAGCTCACTGTGAGAATCACTGGGTATGTGAACTGGAGGGCACAGGCACTAGCGTCCCAGGTCCACCAGTCTGGGGGCAGGGAAGACGCTACCTTTGTTCCTCTACCCCTGCGCCGCTAGGACAGGTGGGGGTGGGAGAATTGGAAGGTGCTGGAGGCTCTCTAGGGAACAACCTGTGTTATTTAGGATATGGTGTTAGATAATGGCTTAAGTAAGATAGGAGTTGGGAGTTGGGCATTTATGATCCTGGCCTGGAGGGTTGGCAGCTCTGGGGTGAACAAGACCCCGCCTCTATCTTCAGTTGCACGTCCCAGAAACCTGCCTTGTCTGTCACTCTGTGGCTCACCACCACACCCAGAGGTGAGCCCCAGGAGATGGGGAGAAGGGCTGGTGCATATATATTAGGCGGGTTTTCCATAGAAACAGAACCAATAAGATGTATCTCTGTACCTGTGTCTAGGTCTGTGCCTGCGTCTGCATCTGTGTCTGAGTCTGAGTCTGTGTCTGTGTCTGTGTCTGTGTCTGTGTCTGTGTCTGTGTGTGTCTGTGTCTGTGTCTGAGTCTGTGTCTGTGTCTGTGTCTGTGTCTGTGTCTGAGTCTGTGTCTGTGTCTGAGTCTGTGTCTGAGTCTGAGTCTGAGTCTGTGTCTGTGTCTGTGTCTGTGTCTGAGTCTCAGTCTGAGTCTGAGTCTGAATCTGTGTCTGAGTCTGAGTCTGTGTGTCTGTGTCTGAGTCTGTGTCTGAGTCTGTGTCTGTGTCTGTGTCTGTGTCTGTGTCTGTGTCTGTGTCTGTGTCTGAGTCTGAGTCTGTGTCTGTGTCTGTGTCTGAGTCTGTGTCTGTGTCTGTGTCTGAGTCTGTGTCTGAGTCTGAGTCTGAGTCTGTGTCTGTGTCTGTGTCTGTGTCTGTGTCTGAGTCTCAGTCTGAGTCTGAGTCTGAGTCTGTGTCTGAGTCTGAGTCTGTGTGTCTGTGTCTGAGTCTGTGTCTGAGTCTGTGTCTGTGTCTGTGTCTGTGTCTGTGTCTGAGTCTGAGTCTGAGTCTGAGTCTGAGTCTGAGTCTGTGTCTGAGTCTGTGTCTGTTTCCATTTCTACATCTCTATCTACTCTGTATATTTATCTATTTCTGTATCTCTGTCTGTATTTACATCTATAGCTACCATGTCTATTATATATCTGCATCTATCTATATTTGTCTCTCTCTAGAGAGACTCTGAGGAACTGGCTTACATGATTTTGGAGGCTGTGAGTGGGCCAGCAGGTGGTGCCCTGGCCAGGTCAGGAGGTTGCTGCCACAGAGCCCACTCAGGGGAGGCCAGGCTTGTTCTGTGCAGGCCTGCAGCTGCTTGGACGAGGCTCACCTGCACTGTGGGGGACACGTTGCTTTACTCAAAGCCCACAGTTTAAATGTTACTCTCACGGTTTGGCTCAGTGGATAAAGCGTCAACCTGCAGACTGGAAGGTCCCGGGTTCGATTCTGGTCAAGGGAATGTACCTTGGTTGCGGCCACATCCCCAGTAGGGGGTGTGCAAGAGGCAGCTGATTGATGTTTCTCTCTCATCGATGTTTCTAACTCTCTATCCTTCTCACTTCCCCTCTGTAAAAAAAAAAAATCAATAAAATATATTTAAAAATAAATGTTAATCTCATCCAAAAGCTGGCTCATAGACACATCCAGAATCATCTTTGACGACACATCTGGGCACGGTGGCCCAGACAAGGTGACCTATAAAATGCACCATGATCGTGTATAGACTTGTTCCTCCTTCCGGGGGAGTGTAAAGTTGCAGTATTCTTCTGAGAGTATAAATGGTCCCCAGTCAAAGAGCCAAAGTACTAAGGCTGAGAACGCCGATGATGTGGAGGGAGGAGCAGGGCATCCTCAGCCCTGGGGCAGAGAGGGGCTGGGGGGTATGGTCCTCAGTGCCCAGAGGTCCAGTTGGGCATCAATCAAGGCAGAGAGGAGATGGGTGAAAGGAATCGCAGTGAGGAGGATGCAGAAATTCCAGGGAGAGAGAGAGATAGGGCCCTCAACTCAGCATGGGGGCGGCAGGCTCCCACAGCCTTCGCCTTCCGCCCAGGTCTCTCCCTTTGCTCCCTGCCGGTCTGTGGACACCCGCCCGCCCTCCCCCCTTAGTTAGTGACCTGCTGGTGGCTCCCTGCCACTAGGCTTATTTGGAAACAATAGATAAATGTCAGCACTTAGAAGCCATGAAACATCCTAACTGGCCCCCCTAGACTAATAAACATTAAAAAAAATCCTGATTCAGGCAGCCTGATGGGCTTATTGGTGAGAGGGAGATAAAGTTTCCCTCCAGGACATTTATAATTTACATAATAAAAAGCTTTTCACCTTCCAGTCAAGGAGCAAAATTAATTACCAGACCCCAGTACCTCCTGGAACAGTTTTTGCTTAAACTGGCAGGAACAGTTTGTGAACTCTGAAATGGGGAGGGTGGGGTGCAAAAGGGGGTGTCAGGGAGGCAGGTAGAGAAGGGAGCAAAGTGCCCACAGCTCACTTTGCAAAGGCCTGGAATACGGTGTGTGTGTGTGGGTGGTGGTTGGGGGGGAGGGTGTCTCCACATTTCACAAAGACATCTGTGGCTCGACCTGTCTTTCCAGAGCATTCAGTACAAATAATGCGCTAATGATAATGGACTTGGCAGTCGGAGGCCTCCCAGCCTCCCCTCGGACAGATGTTGAATGGACACTCACCAGAAGGGTTGTCTCCATTATGCCCTGCAGTCCTGCTTGTCCTCTTCTCCTCTGGGCACCCGTTCAAATCAGAAATAGGAAAGCTGGTGCTCCTGTGCCCAGCCCTGAGGCTGGAGGCACAGCCCGGAGGCCTCAGTACCCAGGCAGGGTCTTCAGAAAGCCAACAGCATTGGCCTAATGTCCTCCCCACACACTCCCACCCCCATCAACAACTACTTTATTCTTTCCTTTTGTGTGTATGTATGTATTTACTTTTATTTTAAATCTTTACTGTTGAAAGTATTAATATGCCCCCTTCCCCCCTCCACCCCTGCTCACCTGTCCCAGGCCCCCCTCCTGCCCCAGGCCTTCACCACCCTATTGTCTGTGTCCATGGGTTATGCATATATACACACAAGTTCTTTGGTTGATCTCTTCCCACCCACCCAGCCTTCCCTGGCCTTCCCTCTGAGATTTGACAGTCTGTTGCATGCATTCCTATCTCTGGATCTATTTTTGTGCATCAGTTTATTTTGTTCATTAGATTCCACATATGAGTGAGATCATGTGATCCTTGTCTTTCTCTGACTGGCTTATTTTGCTTAGCATAATGCTCTCCAGGTCCCTCCATGCTCTCTCAAAGGGTAAGAGACCCTTCTTTTTTATAGCTGCCTAGTATTTCATGGTGTAAATGTACCACAGCTTTTCTATCCACTCCTCTACTGATGGGCACTCGGGCTATTACTGAATTCTCAGCACTGTCCGGTAGGGCGGCAGGTGGCCCACAGTGTCTCGGAGTTCTGCAGATTGAGAGATAACTGTAAAGAGATGTTCAGAGGAACTGGTATAGAATTTAATCTCACGTCCACAGGGTATAGGGTCTCCTGGTAGACAAGAAGGCTTAACCGAGGGTCTCTGGGAATGGATAGGCCTGTGGAGGTGAGGATGGAAGTCAAAGCCGCCTACTTTTGTGAAAGAGGAACCATCACTGATTTAATTTTCATGCTATTTTACAGTAATTATAACACCAGATTACAAAAGGACACAGCAAAAGATGGCATGGTTACAAGTATGTTATTTGTTTTTTTTACCACTTTTATGCAGTTGATTTGCTATCTTGCATAAGCAGAGTGTCACCAGGTACTTAACAGCTCAGAAGGTAGAGGGGAGAGCGGGCTGTGTGGCCATCAGCACCCGTAGCACCGTCCACCTCAGAGTCCTCGGGGTCTCTGCCTCCCCCGTGTCCACGCGCTGCCAGGTTCCCATTTCCGGGGCCATTTCTGGAACCCGGTGTCTTTGGAGGTGCTTTATGCT
Source organism: Pipistrellus hanaki (assembly GCF_964339955.1). Taxonomy (NCBI): domain Eukaryota; kingdom Metazoa; phylum Chordata; class Mammalia; order Chiroptera; family Vespertilionidae; genus Pipistrellus; species Pipistrellus hanaki. The sequence goes on along the minus strand of NC_140510.1, from coordinate 72,644,745 downwards.
CTATATGCTTTATGCTCTCCAGGAAATGGCTGAGTCTCAGTCTTCCCAGAACCCATTTCTGGGGAAGGGGCAGAATCAGTTCTGTCACGGTGCAGACAGCCTTGCCTGGGTGTTGGTGTTAGGTGTCCCGAATGAATTGATCAGTGGGGTGACAGGATCCAGCTTCGGAGCAACGGGGATTGGTGTGGCTTTGATCTGAATATAGGATGAAAGCTGAGGATAGCTTAACGATGGTTCTACTTTGGAAAACATTGCTTTGCTCTTTCTAGTAGAAACTACACATATTGGATGGGCAGGGAGCTTATGGTGCCTGCAGTGGGTGTGCCCAGGGCAGAGGGTGGGGAGAGGCTGCCAGGCCCCATCGCCTGCAAGGCCTCCTGCGCTCGGGGGAGTTGGACTTCATCCCTTAGGCCAGAGGGTTTAGGAGCACAGGGAGGTGAGCAGATAGGGGAAGAGGAACCAGCTCAGGATGAACCGGAGACCTCTCCAGCTCCCCTTCAAACTCTCACACAGGTCCCAGGCCAGAGGGAGGAAGGGCAGTTATTATAGAAGTGGTACCGGATATGAAAGTTTCTGCGAGAGATATGAGTAAACTCTCTTCCCTCCACCCTTTGGCCCTCGAGGCTTGCCCTCCCCACACTGGAAGCCCTGGGGGGGTGGGAAGGGTCTCTGTAGGGCAGGCACTCACCAGCATGCCTCTCAGCGCTCTCACTGGTGTTGGGAGTGAATGGTGGACTGCCACAGGTCAAGGGCAGGTCAGCACTGGATGGTAGAAAGTGGGGGTGGGGGTGGGGCTCAGGTGTCAACTAAGTAGGAGGCATTCAGAGAATGATGGCTCCTCCGTGCTTCTCGGCCGCTGAGGAGGGAGAAGGTGGCTCCCTCCCTTATCCCTTATCCTTAGCAAAGGCAGAAGAAGAGAGGAAGCAGCGGCCTCGATGCTGAGGCACCCTCGGACTTCCGGATTGCCATGGCAGTCCCCAAAGATGGGGTGTGGTTTGGAGAGACTCTGTCTTCACATGCGTAGGCTTGTTCTGTCCTACACATGTGAAGCTAATCTATTGAATATCAGAAATAACTAATCAATCTGAATATCGGAGATAACTTCCTTTTAAAAAAATACTTCCTATAAACTCTTTCATTAGCATCTGTAAGGATGATGATGTACAGGATGGGATGTGTGCATTTTCTTTCCCTGCAAAGAGTACACCCTATGTATTTTAATACCTTTTCAATTGAGTTTTCCCTCCAAATATTAAACTACTCTGCTTTCTTTTTTAAAATTGATTTTAGAGAGGGCGGGAGGGAGGGAGGAAGGGAGAAGGCAACTGGGGATGGAACCTGAAACCCGGGCATGTGCCTGACCAGTGATCAAACCCCCCACCTTTTGGTGCTGGGATGACACTCCAGCCCACTGGGCCACCTGGGCTGGGGCCAGACACCTCCTCTGGAGCCGACTCCTCCCTCTCAGAGCACATGGCTCCCATTCCAGAAGTTGACTCCCTTCCGTCTCGCATGTTGAAGGTTCCTGGGCAAAGACAGCCTAAGAGAATAAGGCCATTGTTGAGAGTAAATGACAAGGTGAAGTGAGACCAGAAGAGGAGAGAAAAGGACAATACGGCATCAGCAAGCCCGACTTACATGTAACACAACACAGGGCTGCCCGGCCACGCCGGGTCTGGGGGAAGGGGGTGAGGAGAGCCTGCGTGCACGCGGGTTGGTGTTCTCTGCTTGTATGAATCTGAAGTCACATTTGGCTCTCGGCTCCTGGCAGCGCAGACGGCAGCACGGGAGAGAGGAGGCTGCCACTTTTAGCTCTCCCCGTCCCGCCGGTTCAGATGATCCTCGCGGCGGGTTCAGTCTGTGGCAATGACATGCAAATCACAAACATGAGAGCTGGCCCCCGGGGAGGGGGGCCTGGCTGCCAGCCAGGGTCTGGAACACGGAGGAAAGGCATATTTCTTTGTCACACACAGTAGACTCTCCCCGAGGGGAAGGGGAAGATGGGGAGATGGTGAGCGAGTGGTGGTGGAAATCAGATGATGTGCTTCTCTCCCGTGAAAAGCCAAACACAAACAAACCCCGGCATGAGCGGGAACACAGACAAGCCCGGGGCCTCGCAGCCTCTGCTCACGGCCACCCCGTGTCCCATCATCGCTGCCCGGGCGCCCGCCCGCCCAGCCCGGCACCCACACGCGGGCATTCATCACTGCCGGCGTGGGGGGTGGGGAAGCTGTCAGGGAAGTTTGCATTTATTTTTCAAACATTTTGCATTCAGGAAAATTCGCAATACATTTTCCCAAGCACTTTCCCTTTGACTATTCAAACCCAAGCGAATGCTGAAGGAAATTTAATCCACATGTTTCTGATTCATTTACACTTAATTCATCAAGTTGTTGTTTTGTGAGAGGCATTTGATGTCCACGAGCTTTATGAGGGCTTGGGGTATTTTTTTTTTTTTATAAAACTTATTTGAACCAGGATGTTGTTCATGCCAACAATGACCCCGAGCAGCAGGCAGAAGAGCGTTCATCAGAGCCTGACCTTGGGACCCGCCAGGTTCAGGCAGCGGGAGGGGAGGTGGGGAGCGGAGGGGAGAGATGTTGTGGGGCAGAGCACAAAGCAGTTTTTCGTCTTGGGTTGGGTGCCGGGAATGCAGCAGAAGGCTAGCTCCTCCAAGATAAGATCATTGGGATTAAACCCACTCTGTTTTTTTTTTTATTTTTAAAGTATATATATTTATTATTTTAAATTTTTACAGAGAGGAAGGGAGAGAGAGAGAAACATCAATGAGAGAGAAGCATTGATCAGCTGCCTCCTGGACACCCTCTACTGGGGATGTGCCCACAACCAATGTACATGCCTTTGACTGGAATTGAACCTGGGACACTTCAGTCTGCAGGCCAATGCTCTATCCACTGAGCCAAACCAGTTAGGGCAAACCCATTCTGTTTTGACCCAAACACCTACTCCCAGAGCCCACCCTCCCACTAGTGTTATTGTCACTGTCTTCGTTTTGGTGGGGGTGAGCTTCCCATGTGACAAAACTGTCAGAAGAATTAAGGCTAAAAGGCAAGCTCTCTTACGTTTTTCTCAGTGGATAGAGCCTCAGCCTGTGACTGAAAGGTCCTGGGTTTGATTCTGGTCAAGGGCACATATCTTGGTTGTAGGCTTCCAACCCTGATCTGGGCGGATATGGGAGGCAACCAATCGATGTGTTTCTCTCACATCAATGTTTCTCTCATTCTCTCTCTCTCTCTCTCTCTCTCCCTCCCTCCCTCCCTCCCACTCTCTCAAAATCAGTGGATAAATATCCTCAGGCAAGGATTCTGTCTAATAAAAGAGTAATATGCAAACCAACTGCACCTCTACCATACCCACAAGCCACACCCACAAGCCAATCAGGAGCAAGTATGCAAATTAACCCAACCAAGATGGCTGCGGCCACAGAGAGAGCAGGAGGCTTGGGTTCCCTGGCAATGGAGGAAGCCAAACTTTCAGCTTGTCATGGCCTGCCTTGGCCTCTGCTCAAGGCTACAAAGTTTCAATTATAGAAGATAAATAAATCCCAGATACCAAGGCCTCCACTTGAATTGCTGGGGTGTGTGGCCAGCCTGCAAACCATCACAGGACCCTTGCCCAGATCACCCCACACCCCAAGCGAATCCCTACCCTGATCTGGGACACCTTTCAGAGCAAACCAACTGGCCCCCACCCATGCACCAGGCCTCTATCCTATCTAATAAAAGAGTACTATGCAAATTGAACATCACTCCAACACACAAGATGGCTGCCCCCATGTGGTCAAAGATGACTTCCCTCATTTGGACACAAGATGGCCACCACAAGATGGCTAGCAGGGGTGACCAGGCCTGCAGGGGAGAACAGTTAGAGGCAAACTGGCTGGCAGGGGAGCAGTTAGGCATCAATCAGGCTGGCAGGGGAGTGGTTAGGGGGTGATCAGGCTGGCAGACAGAAGTGGTTAGGGGCAATCAGGAAGGCAGGCAGGCGAGCAGTTGGGAGCCAGCAGTCCTGGATTGTGAAAGGGATGTCCAACTACCCATTTAGGCCTGATCCCACTGGGCCTAAACAGGCGGTCAGACATCCCTTGAGGGGCCCCAGATTGGAGAGGGTGCATGCTGGGCTGAGGGACGCCCCCCATTCCCCAGCGTGAATTTTGTGCACCAGGCCTCTAGTCTATAATAATAAAAGCGTAATATGCTGATTAGACCAGACAGTCGAATGGCCTTCCAAAGACCTTCTGGATGAAGCTGCAGCTTTGAGGGCAGAGCCCTTGCATGAATTTCATGCACTGAGCCTCTAGTTAAAATATAAAAGAAAATAAGGCAAGATGCAAAGCATAGTAAGCCACAGCCTAGCAAGCATGTCAAACTCTCCGAATGCGGCCAGCTGGCTGTGAGTTTGGCATGCTTGAGAAACTCTCCTGCTTTAACAGAAAACCTTGGGACATTGATCGTTGTCTACTGACATGGGTAAAGGGGAAAAAAATTATCTTTCAACATTTATAAATAGGACCAAGGTTATTTCTGAGTTGGTTGACTTTAAAGACAGGATTTTTACACCACGTGCAATCTGACCCACGTTGCCGAATTATTTATATTTCATACGTACATTTTACACATAAGTATAAGTTGGCTTTTAGATGTTTTCAGAAAACAGTGCTTTGAACCCAGGATAGAAATTTGATTGAGACCTGCTACAGTCGAAAATAAAATAATTACAGGGTAGATTCGGTGTTCTGGCTTTGCGCTCATGCTTGTAACTCCCGGCCAAGCTCTGCGATCAGCATGCAATATGCATTTCACCGGTGTGACCTTGGTTGATTTCGTCTGAACCGGCGCAATGGAGTTCTAAGAAAGCAGCCAAGCAGGGTCCCCGTGGAGAAGTTATGGGGAATTTTGTTTGCCTTTTTACTGCCAGGACAGGGCTTAAGTGGAAACTAAGAATACGAAGCACTTGTGTTTGCTTTCTGATGGTTAATCTGTCCTCCAGACTTCAGAAATCCTAGTTTCCGACGCTCGAATTGATACCAGGCGTGGGAGAGCTTTGGGAAAAGGTAGATGTGATTATCGTTCGTCCTTCCACGCTCCTCTTGGTAAAATGGAGTAAGCGGTACTCACTTTCTTGAAGAAATGTGAAAGCAGACTTAAAAAAATGGTTAAAGATAGAAACCTGTTACGTAGTGAGAAAAGGCTTCCTGTGATTAAGCAGCAGTGCTAAACTAAAGGGAAGTAACGGAAAACTCTTCCTCCGTGTGGAGTTATTCATCAGGAGGCTGGCGTTGGAGTGGAAGGTTCATGGAGGTGGGACTCGGTGTTTATTTTGTTCACCGCAGTATCTCAGGTCCCAGAACAGGTCCTGGCACACCGGAGGCCCTCAGTAAAGGTCTGCTGAATGACAGAGTGGGTGGATGACTCTCAGGAAACCTGGCACAGCAGGGGCCTGACCGCCTGCCTGCCTTCTCCTCCCTCCTCAGACAGAGCAGTGACGACAGGTGGGGACACGGAGATGGGTAGCCGGCCATGGAGCTGTGTGTCCTGAGAAGGAGAGAGAAATAGAGAGAGAGGGAGGGAGGGAGAGAGAAAGAGAGAGAGAAAGAGAGAAAGAGAGAGAGAGAGAGACCTAGTCATGTGTCTTCCTCTTCTTAAAGGGACACTAGTTTTATTGAATGAGAGCCCCAGCCCTATGACCTCATTTAACCTTAATGATCTCCTTCAAAACCCTGTCTCAAACACAGTCCCATTAGAATCCAGGGCTTTGGTGTGTGTGTGTGTGTGTGTGTGTGTGTGTGTGTGTGTGTCGGGGGTGGGGGGGATGATTCCGTTGCAGAGCAGGCGGGTAAGCAGTCCGTTCACAGGCTGCAGGGGAGATGCGGCCCTCAGGGAGGCTGTCCAGCAGGGTTCTCCGGAAGCAGGCACGGCCATCAGAAAGGCAGGCTCCTCGGTGCCCGGTGGCACAGTGCCGGCCTGCTCCGTGGTCCCCGGCCCCCGTTCACAGCGCCGTAAGGACTTGGTTATGTAAAGGCTGCGGCCCGCTTTATGGTCGGAAAGCACGTTCGTAAGGGAGACAGCCCAGCTATTTCTTTATTTCACGTACTTTTAAAGGCACGTTCTCTACTGGAAACATAGTACTTAGGCTTTCAAATTCTTACGCAAACCACGGAAAAGGCAAATCATTTACCCGCAACGTCAGCGTTCTTGAGGGAGTTTCTATTCCTTTCAACGTTGAAAGTCTCACTCTTAAAATTCAGAGCCAGAAGGACCTCGGAGAAATCTATGTTCTCATTTTATTAACGAGGCACCGCAGACCCGGCGAAGCCACGAGACGAGACGTGGTGAATGTCTTGCAGTGAGTCTGAGGCAAAGGCGGCAGGGGCAGGGCGGGGAGAGGAGGGGCGTGAGGAAGGGGAGTGGGGGGGGTAGAGCCCGGGTTCCAGACCGTCTTATAAAAGTGCCCGGAGCCCCCTCTTGGGCTGACTTTGACCTCCACATTCGCTCTTGGGCCTCATTTAATCAATCAGCAAACCAGCGTTCAATGAAGATGTACTTTATGCTCAACAACAATAGACAAGAGCATAACGTTCTGTCTCAAGAGATACCCAGTCTGGTTTTGGATGACAAGGCTAACATTTAAGAAAGAAAGAAAGAAAGAAAGAAAAAAAAAAAAGAACAAATATAATTTCACAGAAGCAGCTAAAATCCTAGTGGGCTTGTAAAGACGGCTTGGTTTTTCCCGAGTCTCTCGAGGGGCTGTGGGGTCAGATCTGGGCGGGAGCTCAGCGCTGGTGCTAAGTAGGTAAGCAGTCACTGGAGCCTCAGTTTCCCCATCTGAGGGTGGGGCTAGGGACGGAGACATTGGAGCCGCTGGGGTGCTGATGTGGCTGTAGTTGTCCCACTGCTGTGAATGCAGCGGCCACCCCCGTCCCCACCTCTCCCAGCGACGGCTCAGGGAGGAGCCGCCAGGGGCCTGCGCTTTCATGGGATGAGCGGCCTTTCCCAGCTCCCGCAGGAGGCTCCTGACGGGATGTTTGCAAGTCCTGTGTGCGGTTCTTCCGTGACCCTCGCTCACTGCCCATACATACCTCGTTCTTCTCCCTCCTCTTTGGTGACTTGGAGGAAAACTCAAACCCTGTTTCTCTGCTTCGGTCGCAAGGAACCCTCTCCACGTTTGAATAGACACACGCGCGTGTTATCCTAGAGGAGTGAAGAGGGGCTTGGGGCGTAAATCCTAGCCCTGTGTCCACCTGTCCTGAGAGCAAACTACGTATCGCCCACCCAAGCACTTAGACTTCCTTATCTGTGAAATGGAGACCACCGTCTCCTCATACGCTGTGGGTGCGGTCCTTGACCGAGCTGGCCCGTGAGAAATAACTAGTGTGGAGACCGGCATGTAATAAGCACTCGGTACAGGTCAGCTATTATTGTCATTATCAATAGCATCAAGACTTGTAGGAGGAGATAAAATTTCTTTGTGTGGGACGACTTTGCATAAAGAAGGAAATCTCAGCACAGATTACCCAGTCACTGATCCATACATGTTCCAGGCATTGTGGTAAGTCCTGGGGAATTAGAATACTGTGGGTTCCTGGAAAAGCTAATGGGAAACCCAGGGGTAGAGGAGTGGGGGAGAGACCCATAATGATGTGGTAAGTGGAGGGAGGTCCCCGTAAGGGCAGTGTCTCTGGGGAAGCGAGGGAAGGAGGGGCCTTCGCAAAGGAGCAGGAGCTAATCTGGGGCCTGAAAGACCCGTGAGGAGGTGGCGGGTGGGTGAGCAGGTCCCAGGATGCTCTGGGCAGAAAGCCCTGCATATGTAGGACACGCAGGCGTGAGAGAACCAGACAGCCTGGGAAGACAGCAGACAGCAGGGCCCCCGGAGAGAGTGGTGGGGAATGGAGCTGGAGATGGTGGGCTGTGACAAATGAGAGTATCAGTTTTATCATGGGAGCCGATACTGCCTCCACCGTGTTCCTTGCTATTGCTAATTGGCGTTCCATTGATAAAATTCTGAAGCTTGACAACTTGGAGAAACATTTGGCAACAACCAAAGGAAACCGTTTTTTCTTACTGTAGGACTTTTCGGAGCTATTGGTGTACCAAGAGAAGGATATATTACTTTCTCAAGACGGGACTGATTTTAAAGTAATTTGTATATTGATCGCCTATTAACATCCAGGTCCAGAGAACAGGGAGGCATGTTGAGGCGAGGAGTAACTATGATGGTACTTCATTTAGGGTTAGCTTCAAGGAGGGGGGAGTTGTCTCTGGAAGATGTGTTTGTTTCATGAGTATAATAATTACTCTGAAACTGGGCGATAAAAATGTGCCATCTAATCCAAAGGGATGGCCGGTTAGGAAGTAAACTATTGAGTTAGTCCTCCTTGACAAAGCCAGGCGGTGCTTTGGCGGCCATGCTGCTTTCTCGGGGAATTCGGGGTGAGCTGGGCGCCTGTTGAATAGAATCCTTGTGTCCTGCGGAGCCCAGCGCTGTGGGTACCCACCCAGGCGGACAGGGAAGCGGGGGGCAGAGCTCCATGTCCGCTCTCCAGCCCCTCACTAACTGCGCGACCCTGAGCAGGCCCCTCAGTCTTCCAGATCCCGCATCTCCCCATGGTGAACGGCGCCAATGCCTCCCCCGGAGCTGAGCTGATGGGATAGGACTCTGCAGGGTTCCTATAGCCTCTGCCCCCCTCCCCCCCCCGCCCCACGGGGAGCTGCCCTCACAGGGCACCCCGCACTCTCCCCGGCCTGGCCAGCGGCCAGTGACAGAGCGCTGCGTGGTCTCCCCGCCCGGGCGCAGGGCTGGGGCTCCGCACGCTGGCCTTTCAGCCCCGCGGGGTGGATGTGAGCGGCCTTTCGCCCATCAGCAGCTGCCCACCAGCCTCCTACCCTACAGGGCCCCGGGGCTCCGGAACGCCCTGCCTTAGGGCGGCCTGGGGAGCAGGCGGCGCCCGGTTCCCAGGACGGTGCCCCCTGCACTGCGCTCCTGGCGCGTCCGGCCCTGGAGGCCGTGCGGAGCTCAGCGGAAGAGAAAAGTGGGTGGGGGTGTGAGTGGGGGTGGAGGTGGGGGTGGGGGGTGGCGGTGGGTGGAGGTGGCGGTGGGTGGAGGTGGCGGTGGTTGGGGGCAGATGCCCTGCAGCCCCGTGAGCTGTGCTCAGCGGGAGCCCCGCCAGCTTTGGCGCTGGAACGGGCTCCAGGAAACTCTGAGCTCCGGGCGCCTTCCTCAGAGCCCCCCCTTTCCCTGCCCCGCTCCACCTCCCAGCCTGGCGGCCACCCTGGCTGCTCTGCGCCTTGTATTCCTTTCATCTGTCCAGGGGGGTGGGACGGTCAGGGTGATGGTTCACAAGGACACGGGCCGAGTGCCGGCGATCGCACACACCCCGCTGCCTGCAGTGCAGCCGTGCTTTCCGGGGTTTACAAAGCTCCTGCACTGAATAGTGAAGCGAAGAGCTGGGAAAAGAGGACAGAATCCACATGCATTTCCCGGGGACACGCCGTGGGTTTTCACCTCCCGATTCCTCCGGCGGCGGCGGCGGCGCGGCCTCTGCCCAGCAGGGGGCAGTGTTCATCTGTAAATGGTGGAGCGGCTGCAGCGCTCACAGACTCCATCACCCAGGCCCTGCAGAGGGAACATCCGAGGTTCTTCCTAAACACGCATTTCCCCAATAAAAACCTTAAGGGTTGGGAAGCCTCGATTTGTTCTGGGCTCCGGCATTAAACCCAAAGCACCCCATAACAGGGAAGGAACGTGGGAGACTTTCCGGCCGCCTGCGGCCTTATGGCCATTGAGAGGATGCTTTGCTCACTGGGGTGGGGATGGGGGCACAGCCACTGAAGGCCTCTCCCGTCTTGTCAGAGCAGCTGAGCTGGGGGCTTGCTTCAGTTCCATTTTGCTTATCGTCATCCTAAAGCATCAAACCGGCAAAGACAGACGAAACATCTTATTACTATGCAATAGGCCCTCCCCCTCAACGGAGGCCTCTCCATTCTCTCAGTAGCATCTTCTAGCTCAGCCGGTGCTGCTCAGTGGTTTGAGGGTCACGGTTCGATTTCGGGCTGGATCCCCTGGAGGCAGCCAGTCAATGATTCTCTCTCATTATCGATGTTTCTGTCTCTCTCCCCCCTCTCCCTTTCTTTCTGAAATCAGCCTCTTTTCGCTTCCCTACCTAAAGTCAAGTTAACCAACTGTATAATATACGACCAACCCATGAAGACTCTTCTGAAAGTAAAATTGTCAGACATGCATTAGTGCCTGTCTCAGCCTCTGCCCCCTGTGATTATTGGTAATAATCACCCTGTTATTACTGCCCCCCCCCCCCAACTCCAAGAGGCGGGGCTGGGGAAGGAGGAAGGTCTGCTCCCCAGGGGCCCGAGGAGCCAGCATTCAGGAACACGGGTGAGGTCAGGAGTCCAGTGGCCACACTGCTTCCAACGATGAAGTCCCACTTCCAACACCAGGTCCTCATTTTCATTAAAACGAGAAACATGCAATTGAAGGAAACATCTGGGATTTCCCCCCCCCCCCCCACGTTCTTGAAGAATTTCACTTTTTTCTTCCAAGACATGGTTTCTAGTAACTTCCGCCTGCAGCCTGGGCTTCCTGTGACTGGCAGTTTATTGAGGGCCGGACGCAGCTTATGGTGCTGTTAGACAGTGTAACAGAAATACGTGAGGATGACGTGTTCACAGAGGTTGTGCAAGCAGAGTGAGCAGAAGCGGAGTCCCTTTGGAAGAGGTCGGTGGGTCCTGGGGGCTGGCACCCCAAGGGAGGGGGAGACGGAGGATCTAGCCCTGCAATTCTTCCCTTTCACTTTTCCCGTTTGTCATCACTGATGCTCGGACTCCCTGTTCACATAAGGCGGCCGTTTCCCGGAACAGACTTCCCTGAGAGTGAAGGAGTGTAAAGCCCTGAGTTTTGGACGTTGGGAAACACAGACTGAATCATGTGCCCTGGAGTCGTGTGTCATAAGGCCCCGTTTCAGCATCCAGGCTGACTGTGTACGTGCTTAGTGAATCAGACCCTTAAGGTTTGCGCAAAAAGCAACACCCTGGATTTATAGATTCCATTAAGCACGATCTCCACAGGCTAATTAGTTGGTAATTTCCCCCTTGCTCGTAATAGAAACCCGTTTTATGTTCAATAATAATAAAACCTATGTAAAGCAGGCTCTTTATCAATAAACATTTGTGCTCCTGGCTCTCCAGGAAAGGCATGCTCTACGTGTGTGTGTGTGTGTGTCCCTATCGCGCCCGCACTGATCACACAGTAACTCCCCAACAGCTAAAACGGTGGCTCTCGTCTCAGGCTGTGGAAGAGAAGTCAGGAGGTCATGTCAGGAGCCTGGAGAGGAGATGTCCACTAAAGAAGCGAGGGCGGCCCTAACCTGTTTGGCTCAGTAGATAGAGCGTTGGCCTTCGGACTGAAGAGTCACAAGTTTGATTCTGGTCAGGGGCATGTACCTTGGTTGCAGGCACATCCCCAGTGGGTGTGTGTGTATGTGTGTGTGTGCAGGAGGCAGCTGGTTGATGTTTCTAACTCTCCATCCCACTCTCTTCCTCTCTGTAAAAAAAAAAAATCAATAAAATATATTAAGAAGAAGAAGAAGAAGAAGAAGCAGCAGCTGGAGTGGAGGGCATGAGAGCCCACATCTTCCCCTCCATGTTTGGCATTGAGACACTGGGGGGCGCCTCAGAGGATTCAGAAAGCGTTTTTGAATGAGGATCACAGATGAGGGGAATACTTGAATCGCTTGTTCACCGACCTCTGAGCACAGGGACACTTACAGGGCAGCGACAAGTATCTCGCCAGCTGAGCTCCTCGATGTTTTATTAAAATCCCTCCACAGGAAGGCTCCGCCGTGTGGGATGTGCCGGACTCCGGGACCCTACCTGCGGATGATAAACCACTCCGGCCTGGACCGCTCAGTCATTTCTCGGCCCCAGCAGACTGATTGCGGCCCTTTGTTCACAGGTGATTAGGGACTTAGGGTGATGACAGTGGGGCATTGAAATGTGTGGGAGGGCCGCGTGGGCTCCTGCGTCTGCGGGGGTTGCACTCTGTGCCTGGGAGACAGGAGGCCCCGCCCTCCACTCTAAGCGTGTTTTTCTACACGCTTCACCTCCCCAGAAGATGATACGTCTTAGTCAGCACGGGCAGAGCGCTGGTTATCCTGGAGCCAATATAAAAGTTTTCAATCGGGATGACTCCGAATAGCCTTCCTGTTGGTATCATTATAAGCTATGAGTGTCTGGAGAACTCTGGAGACATACAATCTTTGTTGACACATGAAAATGGCTTTGCTGGGAGACACAGTATTTCGTGTTGGAAAGCAGCACTGGGAAATCCCAGTCATGCCATGAAGTCCCTTTCTATTTGTTAGGTAATAATCACCCAAAAAAGTGGCAAACATTAATGGAGTGTTTGCTAAGTGCTTTATGTGCATTAACCCATGAACCCACTCATGCTTTCAGGGAGGTAGCATTGCCCTAACTGGTTTGGCTCAGTGGATAGAGCGTCGGCCTGTGGACTGAAAGGTCCCAGGTTTGATTCTGGTCAGGGGCATGTACCTTGGTTGTGGGCACATCCCCAGTAGGGCGTGTGCAGGAGGCAGCTGATGGATGTTTCTCTCTCATCGGTGTTTCTAACTCTCTATCCCTCTCCCTCTCTGTAAAAAAATAAATAAAATGTATTTTTTAAAGGGAGGTAGTATCATGTCCAAATCATGGCGAGGAGGCAGAGAGCAGTCGGGTGACTCAGTCCAGGTCGCCAGGACGGGGGAGGGACAGAGCTGTGACTTCCTCCCAGGCCGCCTTGTTCCCAGCGAGGCTCTGGGAGAGGGTGGAGACTGTGACGGCAGGGGGAGGGGGGTGGTGGGGGTGGTGGGGGTGGTGGTGGGAGGGCAACTTGCGGGAAACAACGCTGCTGGTTTGGAGGCTTATTCCATGATGTCCAGGTGCTGGGGTCAGCATCTGGCAGGCAGTCCTATGTGCTGTGTGCCCACGGCGGTCAGCATGCACGCCACCCTGGGGCAGGCGAGCAGCACGGGGCCCCGGGGTGACAGCCTTGACCAGGACTCTTCCATTCCATCAGACGCTGGTCCCATCAGTCAGTCACCAGTCGCACTGGCTGTTTATTTGCTTTGGTTGGTTGGCTGGCTGTCTGCGCGGAAGTGAGCAGGCTGTTGAGTCTTTGGGGCTGTTGTAGACACAGCCTTCCACTGGAGACGCCCTGGCCGAGCTGCTGAAGGAGAAATCAGGCACCAGCTGAACCCCACCCATGCATGAATTCATGCACCAGACCAGTAACACACACACACACACACACACACACACACACACACTGAGTGGCCAGATTATTATGTGTCCAGAGATCATAATAACCTGGCCACTCAGTGTAATAGCCCTCCAGTTTTAAGTCTTCCTGTGTGTAAAACTGGAGAAATTAGGCTTGCACTACTTATTTGAAGATATCTTTTAGGATAACACTGAATAATAAAACAGTACTTTAAAAAAATCTTTAAATGAGGAGCATTTCTACAGTGGCACTTCCCAAACTAGTTTTGATGAAAGACACAGCTCACTTCCCCAATCCCCCATTCAGTTATGGATTGGAACTTTTATAAAATACAGTTTAAATGAATTGCTAGGAAAATGCAATAAAAAAGACGTGCAAAAGCAGAAGTGCAACTTTAAGAATTATCAGACCCAGTAAACATACAATCACTGTTAATTCCATTGGTATAAAAGCTCCTAAATGCCTTCTCTTAATGTCACATCCTGCTTGTCACATGGGGGTAACAGAGAGCTGTGGACCCAGGCTGGTCCATGGGCCACACACTGTGGAGCTGTCTGGCAGACGGAGTGGGAGGAGCAATGACCGTTATTATCCCAAGGATGTTCCTACAGCACCTGACAGTGATGGTTCCTACTTCATGTCATGTTGTGGTGTGGAACTGCCATCTCTCCTCTCTCCTCCTCTCCACTCCCCTCCCCTCCTCTCTCTTCCCCTCCTTTCCCGCCCTCCTCTCTTTCTCTCTCTTCCCCTTGTCCTCTCTCTCTCTCCCTTCTCCCTACTAGTCTCAGTGTCTTGGATCATGAGTTTGGTTGTTTGGGGTACAACTTTGAGACCCTTTTTTCCATTTTTTACATTCTATATAATAAAAGGCTAATATGAAATCAACCAGTTGCTATAATGCGCACTAACCAATGCAGGAGCTACCCCCTGGTGGTCAGTGTGCACCCACAGAGGGAGTGCCACTCAGCCAGAAGCCCTGAGCCAAGCTCTAAGGATGTCCAACTGCCAGCTTAGGCCCACTCCCCGGGCTCCCAGACTGCAAGAGGGTACAGGCCAGGCTGAGGGACCCCCGAGTGCACAAATTTTGTGCACTAGGCCTCTAGTATTTACATAAATGATGGTTGAAACAGCTTTATAGTGTGTGCAAATGTTAAGACCTATCTGCATGGTAGTGATTATTTCTTTTGTTCTGCAAGTTGTCCTTTCAACCAGCAATCTGCCTTGGAGACACGACCTTGTCAGTACCACAGATCTGCCTCCCCTGGCAGCTAGCTGCCTGCTGGCGCTCCAGGAATAGACACAGCAGAGGTCACATAACTCTGCGCATGGGGGTCATTTCTCCTTCTTGTTACTACATATACCTGTGTCTCTCTTTTCCAGAATCTCACAGGGCACCTTGCCCATGTGAGTACTTCATGCATATTTGTGGAGGAGACCAAATTCCTTTGACTTTTTAATTGTTGGTGGAAGAGATGAGGCGTGATAAGCACTTGAGCAGCCTGACGAAATCTCCTGGAGTTTCCGGGACAGCTCCCTCTTGGGCTTCACGTTAGGGTGGAAATGTGGAGAGCATAAAGGACAGATCTGAGGAGCTTCAGGAAGACTGGGGAGGTCGAAACGAAGGGCTGGGAGGAAAGGCTGGAGTGGAGCTGACTGTGAACTTGGTAACAGTCTTCCACGAAGATCACTGTTCTCGCTCTACAAAATGGAAGTAGAAGGAGAGGGCTGTGGACTTGATGAGCTGGTTTAGCTGGAGGATGGGCAGACCCGGGACAATTATGGAGTCTCCCACACCTTCCCCCGAGACTTTGAGGAGGAAATTTGTGTCTCCTCTCCAGGAAGACAGAACAGTATTCTTACCTAATAGTCAGGAGCCAGAGCAGATGACTCCTCGTGGATTTTTTCTGATGGATAACTTAGTAACTCACAATTATCAGTGAGGCCTTGGCATGTGCCATTGGAACTGGTTCAGCAAACTAAAAATTCCCAGCGGGCACTGTTTTTATGGTAACGAATGGGTGATATGTGAGGGTTCAAGCCATCTATGGAACTGCATTGTTTCTTACCCCATCTTCCTCACCTTTTAACCACCATTGTCTGGAAATACGTTCTTCCAGGTAGGTCAGTCATTGAAGTCCGCCATTTAATTCTTTCATCTTCATTTGGGTTACAATTCCATCGGCAACAGGGGGTCGTCATTGAGTCAGGAATGGACTTTGAATGCAGGCTTAATCCTAGAAATACATAGTATTCATGAGTCAAACACATGTCCTTTAAAAGGATCATCTAAGTTATTTTCTCTATGTATTCACTGATATCCATGATGCAGATTGCCGTGGGGTTTTGATGACTGAAGTAGCCATGTCTTCATAGCTGCTAGATTTGTTGTGACCCGCAGCCCCAAGAAAGTGCTGCCGAAAAAGAGGCCCTTGAATGAGTGGATGAATGAATGAATGAATGAATGAATGAATAATTGAATGAATGAACAAGCGAATGAGACTGTATTAAGGAAACAACTAAGTTCATATTCTCTGTCACACTTCGGGCTTCTAAAAGGTTTTTTATTTTTCTTTTCTCTTGGCTCATTTCTGGCTTCCTGGCAGAGTTCCACGTGAGGGAGATTGCCCACGAAGAAAGACATTTGTCACTCTGACACCTCGCACTGCAAGCGAGGGAGGAGGAAGGCAGCAAACCGCGGGAGTGAGAGCCGTGCCAAGCCCTTAATTAGGGCCGGAGCAGCCCTCCCCCTCCCCCTCCTCTGCCTCCTAGAACCATCGCTACCAACGTGTTACCTTTACCCCCCCCTCAACAGGATTCCATACTTACATTTATCCAAGAATTACCCAGGAAACTGCTCATTTTATTTGTCCTTTCAGCCTGTTATTTCAGGTTAAATCCGTAAAGGCAAATTGTGAGGGCTGTAAATCTAGCCCGCCAGTTTTCTCAGCCCCCGTGATAAATAGCATTACAGCGGAGTCCTGTGCGGGCAGCTCCCGCTGCTCAGGAGCCTCGGCCAGCGGCCAGCGGGAGGTGTTTTTGCTGTCTGGGCTGACTTAAGGGGTTGGGGGGCAGGGGATGGAGTCCACTAAGTGGTGCCATCAGAGTTACAAAGAGAAAGGAGACCGGCCAGGCCACCTGCTGGGCATCCTGCAGGACTCAGCCTCCCTCAGAGCCATGGAGAGTGAGAGGGGAGCAGGCCTTAGACGGCGGGATCTGCTGGCAGGGCACAGGGGCCTCCAGGCTGGCCTTGACCTGGGAGCACTCACACCAGTGAGCAGGCTCACTGTGATAACGCCTTGAAGGGTCATTTGTGTCTTATGTACTTCTCTGTATGTTATGCTTCAATGAAAACATTTAACGTGGGAAAAATATGATCTAGTTCAACCATCTTTCTCTTTTCCGTTTTCCCATGACAGTGGACATTCAGGGCGATATTAGCTTCAGGCGTGCAGCACAGGCGTGAGACACTTCCATGACTTACAATGTGGTCATTGTCTTTGCTGGTTAGGAGGGCACGGGCTGCCAGATGCCCACTGCAGCGTCTAAAACCCTGGTCTTGCTAGGGGCCGAGATAGACCCAGAGCACAGGCCTGTGATCCGTTGGCGGTTTCAACCTGGAAGGAGGGCACGGGCCAGTTTCTAGATAATCATTTGTCAAATAAAAGTCCCACTGTCTCCCTTCTACTTAGCAAAGGAGGAACACCAAGAGGTGTGTTTTTATTTATTTATTATTTATTTATTTATTTATTTATTTATTTATATTTTATTGATTTTCCATAAAGAGGAAGGGAGAGGGATAGAGAGCTAGAAACGTCAATGAGAGAGAAATATGGACCAGCTGCCTCCGGCACACCCCCTACTGGGGATGTGCCTGCAACCAATGTACATGCCCCCGACTGGAATCGAATCTGGGACCTTTCAGTCTGCAGGCTGATGCTCTATCCACTGAGCCAAACCGGTTTCGGCAAGAGGTATGTTTTTATTTTTATTATTTTTATTTTTTTAAAATATATTTTTATTGATTTTTTTACAGGGAGGAAGAGAAAGGAATAGAGAGTTAGAAACATCGATGAGAGAGAATCATCGATCAACTGCCTCCTGCACACCCTCCACCAGGGATGTGTCTGCAACCCAGGTACATGCCCTTGACCGGAATTGAGCCTGGGACCTTTCAGTCCGCAGGCCGACGCTCAATCCACTGAGTCAAACCGGCTTCGGCAAGAAGTATGTTTTTAAAAGTATGTTTTGAAAACAGAGTTTCTGCTCGATTTGGAATTAAAAGGGAGTTGTCGGTTACCCAGACGTCCTATGGCTGCTGGTTCTCCACTCTGCAAATCTGATGTGTGTGTGTGTGTGTGTGTGTGTGTGTGTGTGTGTGTGTGTTTCAGTAAAGGATCCCATGTTACATGTGGTAGAAGTTCCACAGACTTCGGAGAGCTCAGGACTTAACACTCCCACGGGGGAAACGTGAAGCAGAGCGGACGTGTTTCGGGGCAAGAATGAGAGGCTGGCTCGGAACCCCTCCTGGCGTCCTTCCTCTGAGAGCCAGGCCGCCTGCCCTTTTCTGTTCTTTCCCATCATCCCTGCGCGGGCGGCAATCCCTCTTAACAGCTGTGACTCTGGACAAATAACCTCACTTCTCTGGGCCTCAGTTTCCTCATTGGTAACGTAAAGGCCATCGGAGAGCTGCTGGGACGATTACATGCGGTACTTTCTGTGGCTCACATCGGATAAGGTTCGGCTGCCTGCCTGTATGACGCCAACAAAAACAGCCATGACGCCAGCGAGGCAGAAATGAATGTCTTTCTCACTTAGAAGGCAGGCGTCGGGGTTGGTGCGGCAGCTCTGGGGGGACCCAGGCATCTTTTTCTGTCCCGCTGTCCCCACAGAGCAGAGCCGCAATCCTCGTGTCTGCGGCCCTCCCTGTCCTCCCGGGTCCCATCGCCCAGCCCCGCAGCCACCCTGAGCCTCTGGGCTGCCCATGCTCACAGCTGTGCCTTCTTCCCTGGGCGTGTCCTCCTGGGCCGCCCTTTCGGAAAGGAGGAGAATCCCATTCAACGATGATCCAGGTAGCGGAAGGCCTGTTCGGTGTGTCTCTTCATTGCTCAGTTCCCAAGAATGCTGCTCCCACAGTGAGATTTGGGAATTGATCCTGGGCTTGTTCTGGGAAAAGAGATTCTTTCCTGTCCCTTCAGCATAAAGGATGCTTACCATGACATCAAGCTGCTTACTGATGTTTACTTACTAATGACACTCCCACAAATGGCCTCGATCTTAGAGATTCAGCACTATGTATTTGGGAAGTTGAGATTAGAATAAAGGACCCTGAAGTCCGGTGGTCAGGTGACTTTTAAAATCTTTCCCACAACCTGCACAGTGACAGGGGCGTGTTTCTTGGGTGCTGTTTTCATTTTTATCTGGGAAGTGTGAGGTCTGGGAAGGAGAGTACATTTATCTGTCATAATTACGTGCCTGCTTGAGGTTATTTAGCATTTTAGAATCTTACATTAGAAGTATAGGTTGAAACGACTTGGGAATTTTGAGGGGAAACTGGACCCAAACATATGTGAACTGAATAGATATTTGCTGATGAAAGTGCAGAATCTGGACATGATCTGATCCCTGAGCAGTTCAGGCCCGGGGTGGTGGTGGTGGTGGGGGGGGGGGGCTTGCTGTCACTACAGATGAGTTTGGCTGTCAGTCTCTGGCCCGTCTCCAGGTTACGGTGCCAGGAGGGAGGAGAGGGGTGTGAAGGGCCCTCCACAGCGTGGGGACCAGGTGCCACACTTCCAGGCTGTCGTCAGAGAAAACAGCGCATTTTCGAAATAGTTTTTCTCTTCTGATTATAAATATAATGTAATATTATTAGAAAACGGGTAGTAAAGAAAATTACAAAAAAAGATGTATACTTTGTGTTAATAAATTTGGTTGCTCGTATAGTCTGATATGTTACACAGCATATCCTATATAATAAAAGGATAATAGGCAAATTGATTGAACAGAACAGCTGGTCTGCTCCCTGGTGGTCAGTGTGCTCCAATTGGGGGAGCACCACTCAGCCAGAGGCAGGGCTCACTGCTGGGCAGCACAGTGGTGGTGGCAGTGCTAAGCCATCAGCCAGACATCCCCCAAAGGCTCCCAGACTGAGAGAGGGCACAGGCTGGGCTGAGGGACACCCCCACCTGAGTGCACAAATTTCATGCACCAGGCCTCTAGTTTTCTTATAAAGACATTTAGAAAATTCCACCTTTGAAAACTATGAGAAAAGTAAAACATCCATATGACAACACAAATTCCGACAGGATTTCAATCTGTAAAATGAAAAACAAAGTGTCCCCTTGTACCTTCAGCCCAGAGTTCAACCCTCAGAGGAAAAGTACCTTTTTAACTTTTTTTTTTTTTTTTTAATTTTCTCAGCTTTTCAGTTGTTACCTCCGTGATTTAAAGAGAAATGTGTCTGTTGTTACTTGTTTCTTCATCGATGTTAGCCACATCGATTGCTTCGCAGCTCTGAAATGGGATACTTTGGTCTTCCTTAGACCCTCGCTTTCCCCTGCCTTCCCGTGACCCCTAGCTTAATGTTTTGGTTCTTCCGTTATTGATCTTACCACTTTAAAGAAAGTACATAGGCCTCCTTCTTGAACTATTAAATTTGAATTTGTTATAATTTTCTTAGGACGTTGTCCTCCCAGACCTGTCTTCATCTCTCCTCTGTTCTTTCCCCATCACGTCCTTGGCTTTCCTTCCATTTTTCTTGCCATCATTTGTAACATTTACATTTTCTTTTGTTATTTTAATTATCTTTAATATTTGTTTCTGTCTGATAGGAAAAAAGACCAATATTATTGATGGTTAGTTTTGGTCGTGTTATTTTTGGTGGACCAAATAACGTGTGGAAATCTTAGGGTTATCTTTCTATCGAACCTCCCTGTTGTCATACTTTCTTAGCTGCCAATGGCTGTGCTTCACCTTTTTTTATTCCTTCTTTGCATTACTTGAGTATGAGAGATAGACTGCCTGAGTCAGTGCCCACATGAACGTGTCTTTATTTCTGTCCTCAACTACTAGGTTGGATTGATAAAATTCTAAAGCAAAACAGTTTTCCTTCTGACTCTACAGATTTCTAGAAGCCAATGTTTCTTCCATTGGCCACTCCGATGGCCATTCCCTCATCAGTGATGGTAAGGATATCAGTTTTATAGGTCAAATGCAATTATTAATAATTCAAATACTTCAATAAGAAGGCGATCACAATGAGGGTTAATATGACTATTCGGGGAGGGTGTGTGAGCTGGACACTCCCAGCCCGGTCTCCCCACCGCAGCGGGCCTGCTGTGCCTGACTTCTCCCTTCTTCGTCTGGCTTCTCTCCCTCACTCCTGGCCGCTCCTCCCTCCCTCTGTCTGGCCTCTCTCTCCCTGTGCTGTGTTCTGGAAACTCCCCATGCTCTCAGCTGTATCAGTTCTAAGGCTCCCCTGTTGGCTTTCCATCTCTCAAGGACCATTGTTCTTTGTTGCCTCAGTGTCTTGAAAAACGCTTTCTCTGTTTGGTTTGGTGTTTCAGGCAGAAGGATAAATGTGGTCCCTGGAATTCCATCTTGACCACAGGTGAAGGTACTCTAAACTGAAATTCTTACACGAAGGAAAATCTCCAAAGCAAGCAGAGTAGTGCCCATGGCAATTTAACTTCAAGATCTAGACATAATAGGGGGGTGGGGGTGGTGGAAAGAAGGTAGTGAAAAGGAAAAGAAAAATAGAGAAAAACGAGGGACTTTAACACATTTGTTCTCACTGTATTACATTAAAGAATGCTTTAGGAAGTGATTCCTGGTTTTTTGAGTCTGTGGACATGGTTGTGAGTTAAATTGTGTCTTCCCCAAAAGATATTTTGCATCCTAATCCAGTTCCTCACAATTTGACCTTACTTTGAAATTGCAGACCTTACTTTGAAATTGCATTTAGAGATGTCGTTAGTTAAGGTGATGTCATACAGATGTATGGTGAGCTCTTAGTCCTATACGACCTGTGTCCTTATAAGAAGATGATGTCAAAAAGAAAGAACTCTTACCATTTGCAACAGCATGGATGGAACTGGAGAGCATTATGCTAAGCCAAGTAAGCCAATCAGAGGAAGACAAGTATCACATGATCTCACTCATTTGTGGAATCTAATGAGTAAAATAAATTGATGAACAAAAATAGAACCAGAGACACAGAAGCATGGAACAGACTGTCGAACCTCAGAGGGAAGGCAGAGGAGGGTGGGTGAGTGGGTGGGAAGAGATCAGCCAAAGAACTTCAACGCATAACCCGTGGACATAGACAATAGGGTGGAGAAGGCCTGGGGCGGGGGCGAGGGGGAAGGGGGTCAAAGGGGAAAAATGAGGGACATATGTTACTTTCAACAACAAAGATGACAATAAAAAGAAGACAATGTGAAAATGCAGAGACACACAAGGGAAGGATGCCATGTGACAACAGAGGCAGAGATTGGAGGGACAGATCTGCCAGCCAAGGAGTGCCGAGGGGGACAGCCACCACCAGGCGCTCAGAAGAGGCGAGGGTGGGACCTGCCCAGACACCCAGAGAGAGCGCACCCGCCAGCACCTTGTCTCAGATTTCCACCCCGAACTGTAGAGGCCATAGCCCTGTGGTTTTAAGTCTCCTGGTCTGTGGTCCTTTTTACGGCAGCCCTGGGAATCTCAGATAGAGGCTATGCATTTTTTTTTTTTTAAAGTTATTGAAATGGCTGAAACCAGTTTGGCTCAGTGGTAGAGCGTCGGTCTGCAGACTGAAAGGTCCCGGGTTCAATTCCTGTCAGGGGCATGTACTTTGGCTGCGGGCACATCCCCGGTAGGGAATGTGCAGGAGGCAGCTGGTCGATGTTTCTCTCTCATTGACATTTCTGGCTCTCTATCTCTCTCCCTTCCTTTCTATAAAAAAAATCAATAAAAAATATATTAAAAAGTTATTGAAATGATTGTTATAGTTTGCTAACCATTTTTTAGTATTTGAAAATAAAAAAATAACAGTACATTCTAGGTATGAAATTTATTCTAGAAAACATATTATTCAAACAGTCTTTTTAACTATATACATTTTTGCATACAAAAGACTAGGGATGTTATTACGAGTGCCAGTTGAAGGGAATGTAGACTTAATACCCCAAATGGTGTGATGACAGCAGGAGCGAGTTCAGAGCTGACAGTTCCAAAAACTGTTTCTCTGTCCTTATTAAAATCCGACTAATAAAATGCTTAAAAATTAAACAGTTTTAAATAAAATTTCAGATGTATCCTTGCATCCCTCATGTTCATTCCATGGTGATGATTTTTAACATTGGCTTGATTTTCATTCTTGGTCTTTTTAAAATTTAATTTAATTTTTACCAACACGCCTCCACCTTGAAGGCAACCTGCTGGTTCTGCCTGGATTCCTTCCTGCTGTCCTGGCCATGGCTTCAGGCCCTCACCTGGCTTCGGGCTGGGCAGTGGGGAGCACAGGCCGCCACCCAGAGGCTGGAGGCCGGTGTGATTTGGGGAACTTCTTCCTTTACTTCCCTTCCTGTGGACTTCTCCTGGGCTGCCTGATGATTGGCCAGTGGTCTTTGCTCTTCTCAAGGTGACCTTATCATCATGACTCTCCAATTTCAAGGTCAGAAAACCCAAAACCTGAGGCTTCACCCCTTCTCTGTCCCTTCTAGACAGGTGTGGGAACATCTCCACTGAACTAGTCCTCAGGGACTACACTTTTTATTGGCTGGTGCGTTGTAGAGGTATGGCCAATTTGCATATTTCTCTTTTATTAGTGTAGAATAAAAAATAAAAAAAACTCGCTTTCAGTGTTGCAAAATACCATGTTCCTGTATAACCAAAGACCCACGATGAGATGTGGAGCCTCTACACCCAATATCTAAGTCCATACGAAGCTTCAAAGACTTTTCAGAGTAAAACAATCTTTTAAAAATTTTTATTGAATGTATTGCGATGGGATGACATCGGTTAATAAAATTATATAGGTTTCAGGCATACAATTCTATAACACATCATCCATACATTGTACTGTGTGTTTTCTATCACTATTTATCCCCCCAGGGAAAAACTATTTTTTTAAAATAGTCTACTCCTGATTTTCATGTTACTCTTAATATATGTTTTCCTAATAAAGCAAACAAACCAAAAAAGCCAAGTTATGAGGAGAATTCACTTCACTTTTCGATCCCCTCCCTGCCCCCTCTCACCCTCCCTGCCCCCACCCCCCATGATATTTGCCTTCTGTCATTACACATATGGGCCTGCCTTCCACACACTTAGCACAGTGCATCCTCTAGCAAGGAGTAGCAAATGACTTCCTTGCTTCGGAGTGTGACTGCAGGTTGCCACCTGGCCATGCTCTCTGCGTTCCTGGTATTTTTAGCCACGCGTCCATACCTCACACAGTCTGGCTGCGCTTGGCACTCTGTGCTCAAAGCTGTCATGGGAAGGCTGCACCCTGCTTAAACCTGAGGGGGCTGTTTTCTCTTAAAATCCCTCCCTAATACCTGTTCCTCCATGTGACACATGCACTGTTAACATGTGGGGGTTATTTTGGTATGACTTCCAAAGTCGTGAGCAACTCTTCCTGGGAAAACGTCCCAGACTTTTAGAGATCGCTGTACTTTATCCCATCTACGTGGCAGTCCAGAGCGTGGTGCTTACCCGTCCTGCGGGAAGGTCATTATTCCCTCCCTTACCCCTTTCATGGAGTGCGGTGGCTCAGTCTAAAGCAAAGAGGATTTTCATGGGAAGAGACTCCTATTGGGAATTTCCCTCACTGGCGATTCAAGGCCACAGAATGAGAGTGCGTTAGGGGTCTGTGCAATAGCCTAGTTAAAGAGTTCTGTTCATAGATGAAGAAACCAAGGGAGCCTGGCTGGCATTGTAGGAAGATTCGTGCAAGAATAGGCCCTCCTTCCCCTTGGTGGTTGAACGTCAACCTATGAACTAGAAGGTCATGGTTCAATTCCCGGTCAGAACACATACCCGGATTGTGGGCTCGATCCCTGGTGTGGGGTGGGCGGGAGGCAGCCAGTCAGTGATTCTCTCTCATCATTGATGTTTCCATCTCTCTCTTCCTCTCCTCCCCTCTCTGAAATCAATAAAAAAATAAAAAGAAGCCATTGGAGGTGGAGTCCTCGCTAAAGGATGCATAACTAATTACTGGAAGAACTAGAACTAGAACCAGGGTCTCAGGATTCTCGGTCTAGTGCTTTATGCCCTACAGTACACTTTCTTTTGGAGAAAAAGCTCATCCAGTCCATACTCATGAATTTGCAACAGTTCTGTTCTCTGGGGTCCCTGGGAAAGCTGGATTAGCAACTCCTGAACCACTCCTCCTCGGGGGGACACAGGGTTAGGGTCCTGTGAGCCTCTGGCCCCAGAGGTTTTGTCACCGGGTCTAAATAGAACCTCATTCTATGTGTTCCTGTTTGAGAATGTTTTACATGATGTCCATGGTTGGTTCATGAACAGTGAGCGCACGGCCGACAGAGCTAGAACCCCTGCCTGCAGGAAGCTTCTCCACCAGCCTGCTTCTCCATCAGCACCTCACACCTTCTTCCTTCTTCCTCTGGGAGCACCAGCCAGCACGTCAGCACTGCCCAAGGGGCCATTCTCAACAGGGACCTCACCCTCAAAAAGCACAACGATGTGGAAGATGCGGCGCTACGTGGACCGTGGGAAGGAACCTTGCTCACAGCATCAGCCCTGAGGCAGGAGGCAGGTGGCCTCGCTCACCTGAGCTGGGCAATGGGCGCGTGGGGCTGTTCATACCTCCCACCCCTTTGCCCTGCTCTGGGGCTGCTCACATCAGGGCATGCTCATTGATTTCAGGGTTTCAACTACATTTTTCGTGAGAGGGTGGATTTGAAAATATGAAATCCACAAATAGTGAGGGTCAGCTGTATACATGGAAAAGCCGACTAATGAATCAGAATGGGACAGATTAAGGGTACAGGAAAGGCATTGCTACAACATGGAAGCATTCTATTATAGAAATAAATAGAATTTCTGTGTAACAATTTCTGTATTTAACCATTTTTTGTTCTATGTCCTTTATTATGTTCTAGGCATCTTCTCTTCATGACAACCTGTCTGCTTCCTGTCTCACTTTCCTCTCCGCTCCACAGGAATGCTCTTGCTGGGTTACCTCCATTTGGCCTAACCCGGGGTTCAATGCTCATCCTCCCTCTCCCGTAGCCTCTGACACCACTGGAACACTAGAAACTTCTTCCTCTCTCCGCCATGAATCTACCGTGCTCTCCTGGCTCTCTCCTAAGGTACGACCGCCTTTTCTCTGCCTCAGAGACAGACATTTCTCTGCTCACCCCAGTCACTATGAGAATGCCCACGGCTTCCCCCTTGACTTTGCTCTCCATATCACTCTCCTCTAGCACCTAACTTCACCAAGGAGGCAGGATCTAAGGTCAATGTACAGAAATGAAATGTAACTATGAGTGCAATTAGAAGTTGCAATTAAAATAATGTCACTTATAGTAGCACCGAAACCATGAAATTCATAAATGTATATTTAGAAAGCAACTTGAAACTTAACATGACAAAATTCTTGGTTTTCACTGCCTCCCTCCAGTGCTATTTCAGTCCATAGTCCTTAACATTTGCCCAGTTGCCCAGACTAAAGCTCTATATAGTCCACATTTCCCCCTCCTCACCTCACATCCAGCCACTGCTTTTAAAATCTCTCTTGAATCCTGGTGCTTTCATCACCTTTCCTAGAGCAACCGGTGCCCATCTCTCTTCCTGATCCTCTAACTGGGCTCCGTGCTTCCATTTGTCGTTTCTGTGGCCATGACCTCACGGTCATCTGAGCAGTGTCCCAGCAGACAGTCTGCCTCCTGACGGAAGCCCCTCTCAGGCACCCGAGCTCTCTGTGGCCAGTAGGGTGGGAGGTAGTCATGTTCATCAGCAGAATTTTTTAATCTTCATTTTCTGGCAATTTTTGCTTAAATATCTGCCTTTCATTGGCTAGGGATGGGGATTTGGGTGGTTTGCAAGATTCCCAGTTCAAGAGCTCCCTCTGCTGTCAGTGTAGCAAAGTGTGGATGTGTGTGTGTGTGTGTGTGTGTGTGTGTGTGTGTGTGTGTGTTAACTGGTTGGCTCTGTGTGTGTTTCTGTGTGTGGATTTATCTCTGTGTGTGTTGAGGGCATTGTTGGGAGGAAGGCTTGTGCATGCTTTGATTTTTAAAAAAATTCTTTTGTCTTTAAGGATCCTGACTTACTCACTCTTGCTCCCCCGCTCCCCTTCACTGCAGCTTTCTATTGGCACTTCGCCCTTCTTATTTACCCCACAGCCACCCCATACAAGACTTTTCTGGAAATAGTTGCTTTGCCAAGTTGTTGCCTTGAGTTCTTCACACACTTGTTAAGTCTCCTCCCTGATTCTGCTCTGATCTACCAGGACTTCTTGTTGCATGCAGAGTAGACTTTCTCTCTGATTTTAGGCCAGTCCTTGGCCTTTGCGCTCTTCTCCCTTCCCTGCAGTCTTCCCCGGACTGCCCTTCTCCCCGGAGACTCAGAGCAGAGGGACTAGGAAGGTGGCTTGCTAGTTCACAAAGCATGTTTCTGTTTAGCAACAGGAGGAGGACATCCGTAGGTGTCTGCAGAGTGTAAGCACTCACACTGTTAACTTCTGCTCAGCATCCCTGTGAAATAGGCAGAATGGGTTATCCATTGTACAGATGACTAGACTGGGGTTCAGGAAGGTCTGCTACCTGCTTAAAGTCCCAGGTAATAAATAACGACGCCAGGGCTAGATGCCACCTCCTTCGAACCAGCCTTCCAGTTTTGATTATCTATTATTACCCGTGTAGACATTTCCAACGTTATAGCCTTCCTCAGATGAAGATGGCCGGGTCTTCTCACAGCACTTTCTCAGTGGTTTAAGGTTTGCCACTTAATGCTTGTATCACAGGGTCGATGCTCAAAGGGCAGGAAAAACATTCGCTGTGGAGAGTAAAACATATATGCTGTTGGCACCCGAAGCCATTTTCAGGTAGGTTAATGCCAATGGCTCCACGACGCTAATGCGTCTCTGTTTGTTTTGTCCTCGTGCCAGGGGTCCTCAAACTTTTTAAAGTGGGGGCCAGATCACGGTCCCTCAGAGAGCTGGAGGGCCGGACTATATGAACTACTAATTCCTACTGTAACACCTCGGCTGCGCTCACTGCCCAAAAAACCTGGCGGGCCGGATCAGACTCCTCTGCGGGCCGCATGTGGCCCGCGGGCCATAGTTTGAAGACCCCTGAGACTCATCAATGGGCAAGTATTGATTTGATGATAGCAGTGGTTTCCCAAAGAGATCTACCTGTATACGTCACGGCCGTTGGCAGACGAATGCACCCAAACCCCAGCTGCTTGGCCATTGCTTTGTAAAGGAAGACCACTTCACTCTTCCATGCCGATGCTGGAAGGCGGCGGCATCTTATCTGGTGTGATTACAAAAAACAGCCCCACGCAGCCCCGCCGGCCCCGACACATCGGATTTCTGTTAGGGAAAGCATTCCGCTGTGTTTCCTTAAACAACCTCAGGATCTACAACAAGCAGCGGCTGGGTTCTGAGCAGAAACCCTCAGCTACCGAGGACAATGTCTTTTTGCCAACAGTCGCTATCTTGTTTATAAGGGAAACGCAGCCATTTTCCTCGCTGTGTACACAAGCCCTGTAGGGCTGTTTGTTTGGTTTTCGACGGAGACAATACAAAAATAAATTAGACTTCGATTGGGTTTAGGTAAGCAATCTTTCTGAGCCACAGCTGTATTACTAACGGATCCATAATTGCTCTGCCTTTATGAGGCACACAGTTTATGCCTTTGCTTGCCACACAATAGGCCGCGCGAGTTAGAGAGCTCCAAGTTTCAAGGCCTGGCGCTTTGGGTGCCTGCCAGGACCGATCTGTTTAGCAAACAAGCTGGAGGGTGCTTATTAGTAGGTTGTGGCTTGCAGACCACGAAGCCCCCGGGGCCAGAGGCACTGATCAAATGGTGGATCCACACACCAGCGAGGCCACTGCGGGGAAAGGAGAACAGCCCCGCGTTGCTGAGTGCGCTTCTCCTAGGCCTTAATTACGTGCTGCAAATGGCTTCTTTTGTGACTCTTTCTGTGGGTCCAGGAGACAGGCTATTAAAGATTAAGCTAGGAACTATTTTTCAAATTAAAACGTAGACAATCCCGATGAGTTACAGCTCTATTATTCATCTGACAAGAACGAGCCCTGGTTAGCCTGGGAAAGTGAAGAGTCATATTTCTCGTGGAACCAAATACATCTTATTTTCTCCAGTTGCATTTCTTTCTTTCCTCCTTTCTTTCCTCCTTTCTTTCTTTCTTTCTTTCTTTCTTTCTTTCTTTCTTTCTTTCTTTCTTTCTTTCTTTCTTTCTTTCTTTCTTTCTTTCTTTCTTTCCTCCTCCTCCTCCTCCTCCTCCTCCTCCTCCTCCTCCTCCTCCTCCTCCTCCTCCTCCTCCTCCTCCTCCTCCTTCTTCTTCTTCTTCTTCTTCTTCTTCTTCTTCTTCTTCTTCTTCTTCTTCTAATTGCTAATCTTCTCTGTCCCCACCCCCGCCTAGATTTTTTGTTTCTATGGAGTGACTCAAGGTGGCCTGAGGCTTTCAAATGAATGCCTGGTAGAGTGTCCCTGAGGCCTTAGAAGAAGGAAGCGAGCCTGGTCTATGTTACATTAGAAAAATAAGTAAGTCATCTGAATAGAATGTCATCTTTTGCTGTTCTTGGTCTCAAACCTTTCATTCTTCTGCCCTGACCACCTCGGTGTAGATGTTAAGGGGATAGTACAGAATGTACTAGTGCTTCACAGGTGATACACTTCAATGGAAGCTGTTTGGAGAATACAGATACATGAGCAGAGACATGTTGGAGTCGGCCCAGGATGTATGTAATTTCCATGAATCCTTCCAGCAAAACCTTTTGTGTCTCTCACTCAGCTGTTGATTGGTTCATAGTTTGCTCTTTTGAAGTTGTAAGGCAATTGTCTATTAAATGCCAACCCCATACATTTATGTCCGTGCGTGGTGTGCAGAAAGAGAGACTTGATAACCTATGGAGCTTTGCTATTTGCTGAACTGGTAATGAATGACCCCAACTATGGTTTTCTTGCTGCATCATTGACATGAACTCTGTGAGGCTCTATGAAACGTGGACAGCGACCCGCCGTGCAGGGGGGAAGAAGTATGTCGCCCTCACAAGTACGTCAGTCCTAGTTATGCCATTGTTGTTTACATTTGCTGGCACTTGAATGACCAAAGGTAACGGCACCTCCCACGGCCAGGCCAATGCTTGTGTGTCTTTATCACTCAGGGTTACCTCTCCTGCACAGCCCACCCTGTACCATGTGTAGTTAGCAGTCTGGGCCCATGAAGAGATGGATTTGCACTTACCACTCTGCCCTCCACCTCCAGGGGCACAGATGTTCCAGTGCAGAGCACAGCCAGCGGCCGGAGGGGAGAGAAGAATGCCCGCTGGCTTGCCCACGAGCTGACCAGCGCTTTACTCACTACCTGAGCCCACTTGAGAGAAATCACACTCAGTACATTCCACAGGTAAGGAAAAAATAAGCACTTGTACTTCCTTGGCTAACCTTAGATAAACAGTCATTGCATGTTGTACGGATAAATCCTCGTCTTTGAACGTTTTGCTTTGCATGAAGTTTTGCCTTTGATCGAGAACTCACGGCTATTAATGAGGCCCGGAGCTGGCGTTGCCGGATGAGTGAACGCCTCCGTGGTCAGAGCTGAGACCCGTGCCATCTCCTATAAGGTTTTGGGGGGAAACAACCACTGCCCGTGATTAAAAGGCAGAGCCACTTTTAAAGATAAAAGTTTAGCGTTAGCTTCGAAGTTCTGTAATTTAAAATGGAAAGCTTGCGGCTCTATAGGGAAGCCGGGGAAACCTCAGCTACAAAATGACAGGTTTCACAGGTTAAAAATAGCAACCATCGAGCCCCAGGGAACCCATCCTAACCCATCGCCTCTGAGGTCTGGGTCTGCAACTCAGGTAAACCCAGGACTTACAGGAAATAAGTCATATCCTTAATACCCATCACCCAACGTTTGCCACATACTGCTCTCCAAGTCTATCATTTCCCAATTTTATTCCATCCAAGGGACTGTGTGCGTTCCGCTTTGGTTTGTGTCTGAAGGGGCACGAGCACTCACAGAATACACTGCATTGAGGCTTGCCATCTCTGTGAGAACCAGGTATCACTTCTCTGATTGTGATGGCCCTGAAAAATAGGCGTTCCCTGCTCCTCTGGGGTCTGCCTGCAATAGGATAACTCCTGTTTTCACTTAGACTGAGTGTAATCCCAATATCATTTCACTGCTGTATGTCAAAAGCACACCTTGCAGCCTGGCAGGTAATACATTGGTATTGTCAAAACCTGTCAATCATATCAGAACACGTTCTCCTACTCAGTCGTCATCAGCTTGATACCGGGTAGGACAGCTTATCAAATGTCCTGTGGATCCTTTGGCTTGGAGCGTGGTAACTGAACCCACAGAAGGATGAGCCTCCATCTCAGACCAAAGCGGTGGCATTTTTGTACCTAACATGTAAAGAGGGTTTTCTGGGGGTGAGGGCCTAGGCAGGGAAACGCTGCCCCGTGCAGCACCAGCTCCGTCGGCCTCCCCAGGGGGAGTCTACGGTTGGGCTCGCTGGGTTCCCTGTGCTCCAGGAAGCTATTAGATCCGCCACGGGGTGTGTATCGCTCTATACAGAGCACAGGACCAAGATAAATACATCAGTCTCCCAGAGGTTTCCTTTGGGAAAACCAGCGGGTTTTTACCACTGGCGATCAGACATCTGCTCCCACTCATGTCGGGCATGGAGCTACCCCTGGCTTCCTCCTGGGGCCTGCAGCAGGTTGGGGGGACTTGTCCGGCTCCTCCGGCACACCCCACATTCGTTTTCAGTTATTAACTAAGACCTCCCGGATGGCCTGCCAGTAGAACACGGAGTTTTTGTTCCGTAACCTTTCATGCTCCACACGAAGACCTCGTCAGCTCTTCTCACATACACTGAGGAGGGGCCCAGGGCTCCCCCGAGCACGGCCGTCAGAGGGCCTGACTGGCAGGTGCTTCACTTCTCAGGTGCTGCCCCCCTTCCCCTCCTCTCCACAGAACTGTGTTTTGGTTTTCTTGTTGTTATTAACCCTCACCAGAGGATATTTTTCCATGGATTTTTTTTTTTTCCCTGAAAGAGTGGAAGGGAGAGGGAGAGACAAAGAGAGAGAGACATCGATGTGAGAGAGACCCATAGATCAGTTGCCTCCCACACATGCCCCAACCAGGGCTGGTGAATGAGTCTACAGCTGAGGCACATGCCCTTGACTGGAAGCAAACTGGGTCCCTTCAGTCCTCAGGGGGTGCTAGGGTCAGAACTATGTTTTACGATCAGTTGTGATGTAGTCACTCTTGCGTTTGTGAGCTTGTATTTTGTGCCTGGTTAATTAAGAGCTCTTGGGCAGAGAAATTAGATTTGTACTCCTGGATTAGGAACGCAGTATTTTGAAACACTCATGAACTGAAACATGCTAATAAATTGCGACGTGTCTAGATTACGTGAAGGTCTGCTTTCAATTCCCGCTTACATGTGTGTGCCTGTTTGTACAGGCAGTTATATCGATGATCTTACCCTGATCAGCTCCACAGTAAGAATGGAGCTGCGTGATAGAAAGATGATGATGTTCGTGTGTGCAGGCGTGGTTCTCAGTGGCTCTTGAGGTGGTACAGTATTTGGATAAAGGCATTTTTATCCAACCCAGGGCTATTTCCAAAACCCTGTCACCTGAGTTATATTCTTATCAAAGGTACAAAAATGGTGATCAATGTCGGCTGAATACTTCCTCTTACAGTCCTGGAGGTTGGTGTTTCTCCTTGTATTAGTATTTCCAGTGTAGATTACTAAAGCTAATTATATCATACTAGGAGCCCTATGCACGAATTTGTGCACCAGCTCTCTGCCACCCTCCAGTAGCTCTCTGCCTGCTGCCCCACCCTCCTGTAGCTCCTCCCACCCCCTCATTCCCCTCCGCCATAGCTTGCTGCCCTGCCTTCTCCTACAGCTCTCCACCACCCCCTTGCCCCCTTGTAGCTTGCTGCCCCACTCTCCTGCTGATCTGTGATCTGGTCGTTACACCGTTGGTCATTACTTAGTCGGTGATTACACTTCATGGCTAACGACCATTTGCATATTACATCTTTATTATACAGGATTACATTTTTAGGCTACTGTTTATTGATTGATTGATTTATAATGCGCTGACTTTATGCATACATTTAAAAGGATAAATAGTCCTTTCAATGCGGAGGAAAAGAACAGACATTGCTCTATCACTAGGCTATGGTTTAGACTCCGTTTGGGTTCAGTCAAGTCGAGAGGGAAGGAAAGAAACAGCGACCCGGATGAATGAAGCACCAGCCCCACCAAGGAACTACAAGTCAGCACGAGGTGCGCTTCAGTGAAATGATCATCACAGAAGATTACACATTGAATGAATGGAAAAAAGGGAAGCACAGAACCTTGGTCTGATTGTGAAGAAGCTTAAGTCCAACCACCATCTGCAGTTTAAGCCTATTCCTAAGTATGCCACCTGTCTTCTTGCCATAATTTTAAAATGTAGACATTTTTTCAAAAATTCTCCTTCACTCAACTAATAAACTTTAAAAAGATATTATATATCCTTGGACATAGAAGCTGGTGTTGCTTAGAGTTGATAAGTGACTTTGATAGACTATAAAAACTGCCCTCCCCCACTGTCCCTCCGCCTGCCTACTGAATGGATACCTGAGACTCAGTAATGATGTTCTTGTTCAGCAATGTGGGTAATTGATCCGGGGGATTTGGAAATTGCCAGTGTTGACCAAGGAGAGAACAGGAGAGCTGTGTTCAGCCGGGCATGCCTGTGGCAGACCTGTAGAAGCTGGACCCCAAGCAACACCGCTAGGTTCTGTCTGTAAAGTTGTGTAGAATATTCAGAAATACTGTTGATGTCATGCCTGTGTGTATGTGCCTTATTCAGGGTTACACACTTGAGGGGTGTTTAAATTTTACTGCTTTGTTCAAACAGATATGGAACTTTAAGTCCATCTCTCTGACAAGCAAGAAAGCGACAGTGCCGTCTGTTTTCAGTAACAACTTCGGCACCCCATCCTCCATCCTCCATCTCCATCCTCACCTCGCTGGGTAACCATACCTACGCAGTCCAAAGATGTGTCTAATGAGTTGTGAAAGTTGTTTCTTTTGAAAACTGGGCTCTGCTCCCCGTAGAATAATTAAGTAATCACTGCTATCGTGTGAATCCAGCCTAAAACAGCAATGTTTGGGTCCATATGGGAACAATTTGGCATGGGAGATTATTACTGACAGTATAGATGTAGTTTAACTCTTTGGCAAGTAGTAACGACATCAGAGACAGTTACCAATCATCACTCTAATTGCCTGATCGTGTTTATTAAGCACTCACTGACCGCAAGCAAGCCCTGGAGTGTGGATTGTACAATAGAGTGGGCATGACCTTGTTCTCCAGGCACCTGTAAGAAAGGACAGGTGCAGGTCATCAGGTGCACACACTGAACATTTCTCAGTCCCCCTGGTTTTCAAACATCATGACTCGCTGCCACATATTCCTGGGCAAATCACTGTAGATAACGTACGCTCTAGGATGAAATAGGACAGATGCTGAAAAAAAAATGAAATTGGACCACTTTTTTTACACAAAATAAACTCAAAATGGATAAAGACTTAAATGTAAAACCTCAAACTGTAAAGTCCCAGAATAAAACACAGGCAGTAAACACTCTGACATCACTCTTAGCAATATCTCCTTGGATATGTCTCATCGGGAAAGGAAAACAAAAGAAAAAATAAACAAATGGGAATACCTCAAACTAAAAAGTTGTTTGCACAGCAAAGGGAACCATCAACAAAACAAAACAAAAAACACCTACTGAATGGGAAGAGATATTTACAAATGATACATCTGTAAGGAGTTAATATCCAAAATATATAAGGAATTTATACGACCTTATGCTAAAATAACAATCTCATTAGAATGGCAGAGAACCTGAAAAGACATTTCTCCAAGAAGGACATACCGATGACTAACAGACTTATAAAAAGATGTTCAATATCACCAATCATCAGAGAAATGCAAATTCAAACCACAATGAGTTATCACCTCACATCTGTCAGAATGGTCATCTTTATCAAATCAGCAGATCACAAGTACTGGTGGGGATGTAGAGAAAGAGAAGCCCTCATGCACCGTTGGTGGGATTGTCAGTTAGTGCAGCCACCATGAAAAACCATATGGATATTTCTCAAAAAAACTAAAAATAGAGCTGCCGTATGATCCAAAAATTGTACTTTGGGGTATCTACCCGAAGAAAACAAAAACATTAATTGGAAAAGATATATGCACCTTATGTTCATTACAGCATTAATGGTGATAGCCAAGATATGGAAGCAATCTAGATGCATAGAATAAATAAAGAAGATCTGATATATATATATATATTTTTTTCAGTGATAAAATGAATTAAATCTTGCCATTTGCACCAACATGGATGGACCTAGAGGGTATTATGAGAAGTGAAATAAGTCAGATAGAGAAAAAAAAAATACCATATGATTTCACTTACACGTGGATTCTAAACAAAACAAATAAACAAAACAAAATAGAAACAGACTCCTATATATATATAGAGCACAAGTTGATGGATGTCAAAGGGGAAAGGAATGAGAATAATTTTTTTTTTTAATTCTAAGGAAGAAAGAAAACCATATAAAGAGAAAATAGATTTTGTAAAAACATGGAGGATTATGACTCCCACTGGGAATGAAAGGTCTTAATGCCTCAGCCAGGTATCACCCTATGGTTTTTGGATGCAAAAGTACATTTAGGATCAAAAGGAAATACTGTGGAGAATGAGAAGAGGCCACCAGGCAATTTCAGACTCGAGAATGTCAGATCTGGCTGGGATCCTCAGGCCATTTGGCCAAGTTCTCACTTCTGCAGAAGTCTCAGTCAGCTGAGACTGTCCCTGACAATATTGAAAACGAGTCCACTGAAGCTGTAGGAAGTCTAAATGTTAATATACCTCTAGTGACATGCTGGACCCAAAACTGGATGTACTTGGCATGTGAATATTTGAGCGTAAGAAAGGGCTTTGACATCTGTTGACCTTCCGGCGTGTGTCAGCAGTAAGCCGGAGACATACCATACACATCTTAGCTGATCACAGTCATTTGTTCTTGGCACCTTCTTTCAAATACAAGCCCTATGTTAATCTATTATTTCTAATTTGTATGATGTCTTTGTGCTTTTCATGGAATGACACTCTATTCGTGTGGAAGAAATGGAAAGACCATTCTTCTTGGAAATGATTATGATGAATCATATCTAAGTCAGAAGCTCAGAGAGTTTTGGATGCAAAACTTCAGGCCTAAATGGAGTTGTGTAGTGGGAGGAGAAATGAAGGTGCTTGTATCTTTGAAAAAATGTGTCCCCTCCTTACAGTTTCATGGTGGGGTGGCCCGAATGATGCCATTCACCAAGCAATGTGTTTTGACTGTGAGTTCCTGGAGGCCAGATTATCCACTCTGTGTTCTGAAAACTATGTGCAAAATGCTTCCCACAGGAGAATTCTCACTGCAGTGTTTGATGACATGGGCGTACACTTAGTGAAAGTTTGCACCAGACGATGAGAAGTCCATTATATGCCACCTGGTATTTTTCTTTTCTGAGTAGTTTATTCACTGTTTTTTTGTTTTTTACTAATACACGTAATACATATGTCCTGATTACCATCACTCAATTAAATAACACCTTCCTGTATATTTTTGCCTATTTGTAAATATATAGATTAAGATATTTTGAAAGTTTTGGTGAGTTATAACTCTGCCCATAAAAACATAGCATGTTAACCGACAGAGTCTAATTAATTCTCTATGGAATTTAGAGCCTGTTAGAAGCATATGCAATCACAGAGTATAGCTTATATATAAGATCACGGAGTAGGACCAGAGTTTTCAGTTAGTGTAGTCTGATCTCCTTTCAAATGCAGAGTGTGTTTTTATACCTATAAGGTGTAGCATACCTGCGTTAGTTAAGGTTCTGCACTGTAACAGAACCAACAGGATGTGATGTACACAGAAAGAGATTTATTTTAAAGAATTGGTTAATGTGATTATGAAGGCTGCCAATCCCAAATCGGCCAGGTGGGCCAGCAGGTTGGAGACCAGGTTAGAGCTGATGTTACAGTTCAGGTGTGAAAGCTGAATGCTGGCAGGGTTCCCTTCTGCTCTGGGGAGGTTAGTTCATTGTTCCATTCAGGCCTTCAGCTGATTGGATAAGGCCAATCTACACTCAGAAGCACAGTTAGCTTCATTCAAGCCCACCGATTTAAATGTCAATCTTGCCAGAGAGCATCCTCTCAGAGAGCCATTCAGAATAATGTTTGACCAAATACCTTGGCACCATGTCCCAGCTGATGAGTGGACATATGAAATGAACTATCATGACACCCAACAGCAGCATTTGGGAGGGGTGTGCTTTCCCCATTTTGTCCTCTTTGAGATATAAAATGTTGCTTGTAATAGGGAAGAAACACACACACACACACACACACAACACAACACACACAACACACACACACATACACACATACAAGCAGTTCAGTTAGACTTTGTGAAAGCAGGGAATGGTTTATAGAGAATGAGCGAATCCATACTCTGCAATGACAACCCTATCCTGCACATTTTACCATTTGAGTAATACTGGCATCAGTAAACACAAACATTTGTGTAATCTTTAAAGTGGGAGAAAGGGATCTGATTTTAAATTCTGGTTCTTTGTCACTAAGAATCTTGCAGCTTTTGTTCATGTAAGTGGGGCCCAGGAATTATTCTAGCTCCTCCTCATCCTTTGTCTGCTCCACCAGACCCTTGTCCCGTGCTGCGGAATGTACTTCTCTGTTTCAGGATGGTAGCCTGCAAAGACCTCTGGAACTTGCTCATTTTCCCTCTTCTGCTTCTCTCCCATATCCTTTAGATATCCAGAGCTTCTCCCATTCCAAACTCTGCAGCCATCCAGGGAAAAATATCACTTTTCTTTCTCTCTTTTCCCACAGCATTCTATCCCATTCACTTTTTTAAAGTGTCAAGCAACCCTTTAAAAATAATGATTCATCACAATTTTCCCATATTCTCAATAACCACGTGATTCTAGATAATAAGTCAGAAAGTCAGAATGTTTCCCCTTTTCCTTCCTTCCTCCAGACGCCCCGTCTCTACACAACATACCAGGAAGTTGCCCGGCGAAAGCAGAAATCTCCGGAAACGGGGGAGAGGGTGAGCAGGTGGAAGCAACGTTCTCTTTTGCAGAGATTCTGCAGGTTGGGGAGTGAGGAGGCGGTTGTGTACCAAGGAGGAGAAAGCTGGGAAATGGCACCCAGTGATGTATTTGTCCCAAGTGCATTTCTCATTAGTCTGTACCATCTTGAGCAGATGCAGTCCACTCGGGGACGGAAGCATGGTTGTGTGTGAGATAGCACAGCTCTAACTCTGAGAAACTTCCTCCTGTTCGGTCAGAATCCTCTGTGTCCTCTGACGCTTCCCTCATTCTCCAGGTCTGCTTCCAGGAGCAATGAGTCTGTTATCTGTCATGGCCCTTCCAGTACAGGACTACCACCCAGCCCCCAATCTCATTTTTCCTGGTTTCAACCCCCAGTTCTCTCCATCAGTCTATATAAGACACGACTCTTAGGCTCTGCTCTTTCTTAGTTGCCCTTCTGGATGCTTGCTAGGTCTTTAATATTAAGATGGCTCAGATTTGACCCGAGGACTCCAGCCAAATTCTGTCTGGTTTGTACCTAGTAAAGTGGAATTACTGCCATCTCGTCCCATGCCTTAGTCCTGTCAACATGACTAGACTGTTGTGTTTGCATTAGCTTTCTTCAACTGCCACATGCCATGCTTTGCTCATATTGAGATTATAGCTACTCGGAGATTATTGCCAGACAAGGAGCCCTTCATCCTTAATTTTCCATCTTCATTGTTGTCATCTGATCGGTTTTTGTTCTGGCCTCCGGAATCTAGCTGTCCAAGACGCACATAAAATATCGAGGACCCAGAGACATTAAAGTTCTAATAAAAACAGCCTGCTGGTGGGTGTGAGCACTGAAACCAAAATAAACACACACTTAGATCAAAATAGTCTTTATTCATATAAAATTGAATGCAAAAATAAAATTTTTTATTAAAAAATTAATAAAATATAAAATTTATATTTCCTTTGAAAGGAAATATAAAAATATTTTAAAAGTTATAAAATGTAAAAGTAATTATTTAGTAGTAATGACCTAGATTTAAATCCCAGATTATATTAATAAAGGCCAGAAAGTAAATGGGGGAAGTTGTAGGGACAATATAAACATACTAAATTCTAAGATCCCATAATGAGAATCAAAGGTTTTTGTTTCATTCATGAATTTGATATTTTTTCAAAATATAGGGTCACATGTAATTTGAAAACTTAGCAGCAATCACAAGTAAAATTTTTTAAAAAATGGGATATCTATGTTCCAAATCACTACAGAAGATAAAAGCAATCAAAACACCAATCACAGAGCCAAACACAGGCACACCCAAAATAAACAGCGAGACATTACCCCCAAACAAAAGACATAAACAGAGTACTGGAGGTAAGATCAAATATCAGATATAACAATTGAAGTGAAAAAACATACATTCTTTAGGATGAGCTTAAGAAAAGAACAGGCCAATTTAAAACAAAATGACACAAATGTTTAATACAAAACATAAAACGTTATAGCAATAGAACAGAAAATGGTTAATATCTTCGATAATAGAAACCATGTAATAATTGACAAGAAAAATAAACTTCAATTTGATAAATGAATAGAAGACAAGAACAGACAATTCACAGAAGAAACACAAATAGTAATAGTTATATGGGAAAAATATTCAGTGTCATTGGAGTCAATGAAATTCAAACAAAATTAAAAGAAAATTTGAGATTAGTTTGTTTGGTTGCCTACCAGAGTCACAGAAATTTGAAAAGATCATTTTGAATGGTGGTAAGATGGGTGCTTTCTCAGATCACTGCTGGTGGTAATGTAAATGGATGGAACCTAGTTTGCTATTCTCTCTGTATGTAGCAAGAAACTTTAAAGAATGTTTTCACTCAATAATTTCAGTTTTGGAAATGTACCATAAGGGAATAATCAGAAATACAAGCAAAATTTTTGTGAACAATAAATTACAAAATTATTTATGAAAAAGACAAAAGTTTTTCAGAATAATAGAGTAATGATTAAATAAATTATAATGTGTCACTGATTCACTAGAAATTATGTTTATAGCACTTTTAATGACATGGGGGCCA
Source organism: Pipistrellus hanaki (assembly GCF_964339955.1). Classification (NCBI taxonomy): domain Eukaryota; kingdom Metazoa; phylum Chordata; class Mammalia; order Chiroptera; family Vespertilionidae; genus Pipistrellus; species Pipistrellus hanaki. The sequence goes on along the minus strand of NC_140510.1, from coordinate 72,604,972 downwards.
AAGAATACCAAGTGAACAAAATGTATGATTTGATTGCCATAAATGTATATGTGCGTATTTTATCAATTCTAAGGTAACTGTTTCCATATTTTAGTGCTTCTTAAATTAGGGTACATTATACATTTAATAGAATTTCTTTCTCAACCCCAAAAGCTGTTTTTAAATTAGTGCATTTTCACACAAGGAATGAATCACATTTTGGAGACAAGGAAACCCTGTGTGTGCACATGCTTTTAAAAATGCTGCTTATGTCACGAGAAAATAAGTTTCTTTTTAAAAGGAGAAGGTCTGGCGCGTGAAGAGGCTGCATGGGAGGTTCCTGTGCCGTGTTCATGGTTCTGTGTCCATTGCCTGCTTGTCTGCTTACCTGATGAACAAGCATACATTCTCTAGGAGGGGCTTAAGGAAAGAACAGGCAGATTTAAAACAAAATGACACACTGTCTAATGCAAAACATAAAACATTATAGCGAAAATGGTTAATAGCTTTGACAATAGAAACCACATAATAATTGACCAGAAGAGTAATACATTTTTCCTTGGTGTCCTTGATTCTATGACCTTCCCTGCTTTTCTCTATGTGCCCTTTTGAAATCTAAACTCGTCAGAGTGTTCCTGGGCCGTCTTACTGACACCTCTGTCTCCACATCTATTCTTTGTCATGTGGTCAGAATTTCATTCTTGGGTGGACGGGGTGGAGCTCATTTGGATGGATTTCATGGCCAGGTCTGCTTGGTCCTGATCGCCCAGTTTTAGTCTGTAACACACACTGAGAACTGCCATTGGAGTTTTGTCCTTAGGAAATAACATGCTATATCCTACCAATCGGGCATGTTGTTTTGCAATGTCCACAGACCACCTGCTTAATAGCCCCGTTCTGGAATTTTGCAAGATAACAACATTGTGCCTGGTTATTTACTGTTTCTAGAATCTGCCCCCAAACCCTGTGTCTGTCGTGCACCTCATGGAAATCCGGAGTGAGTCTGTGTTTTGTTCCAGCCTCCTGACCTCTCTCAGGGTCTCCTTGATGCAGTGATTACCCCAAGTCACCTCACAATCATGCCCACAAGTTCCCGGGGGTTCAGGCCTCTGGAAATGGAGTGTAGACTCCTTTAAGCAGCTCATTCTTTCGGGGTAATTGCGTACCCTTTTCCCCCATGCTGGATTTTCCCGGTTTTGAAGATAATTCCCCTTGATTGAAATGCTTCTCTCATCTACGAGCATGATGCCGTCCTCTCTAGCACTGTACGTTTTCTGTCTCGTTCACATCTGTGATCAAAACCGTTGAAATGATAGGCTTTATTGCCTTTGTCATTTTTGTAAGCTTTGGCTTATCAGCACATTAACGATTCTGACAATTTTCTTATACATTTCACAATCTGCGTCCTCAGTGAGATGACCTGCCCTGCCTTTCCAAGTGTACCCTTTCAAAATCCAAACCCATCACAGGGTTCTTGGGCAGTCTCACTGCCGTCTCTATCCCTGCAGGCACTCACTGGTCAGCATTTCCTTCTTCTCAAAGACCCCGCTCTCTGAAGCCGTGTGCTCTTTCTGTCTCCCCTCATGGAGCCACCTTTGAACTTTCCCTAAGTGGCTTTCCGTTTGTTTTATTCTCCAGACGATGGGTATGTGCCCACCTCTGATCAAAAGTCTGCACCTTCAATATCAGCACTTCCAAGATGGCACTGCCCCTTTCCCTGCTGTCCCTGTTGTTTTTATGTTTCCAAAAATTAAAAGATGTCAGTGAATAGGATGCTTTGTCAAGATGATCGGGCTAAGGAATTGATCCCAGCGAGGAGCTCGGTGGCAGGGTCTGCTTGCCATGTTTTATTCTCTAACACCCAGTGAGAGCTGGGGGGTCAGCCTCAGAGAAGTGCAAGCTGACTGGCCCGGTGACTTCAGCTGTCGCTTCGTTTGAAAAGTGTGTGAGTCTACATGCACCCTACATAGAAGCTACACGGGACACACACAGCACATAGAAATCGACACTCCAAAGGCTTCTCCTGCCCTGTAATTCACGACCACAATGAGCAGAGCAGCGGAGCTCCGTGTTTACTCCATCTGGGTAACCCAATAGTAGTCAAATGAAAGCTTCATAAACAAGAGGACATTCAACTCTTGCACAAATCCAGCTCTGTTGTGAAGAAGCCCAAACAGGTTTTTCAACGCAGACATTTTGTCGAGACACTTAATTTGTGTGTCAGACCCCAAATTGCGAAGGAGTTTCAGCTGCTGTTGTTTCTTTCCCATGTGGGACATACCAGTATAACAATTTATACTGTTAGCCTTTTGTCCTAGCCTTCTTGGTTAGGTTTCGGTTGAATTATTAGTTGACTTGATCATGGATGTGATAGCTGAAGGGCAACAGTCAAGATATTTAACAGCTGATAGGATGGTGTTTGCTTGAGAAAGTCCATTGGTGTGGAGGAAGAAAGGATTAGAACTTTGATTTATATTCATTTCTTATCTCTTACATTTTAATTTCGGTGGACATTTTGTGATGTATGTAATCAGCAGTGCACTTATAAAGGATATTACTAGATAAGTGTACATACATTGTGGCAGTTAAAGTGCACTGGCTATGATGCATGATCACAAAAGGTGGGGCACCATGATACTTTATATAAAAATGAGCCTCCAGATTTTGTCATGTACATCATACCAGTCTGTAGTAAAAAACATATATAGATTCTCCCAGAGTTTGGAGCTGACACTTGGCTACATTGAAAGATGGAGACTCTTAGTATTTACTGGGAACGCAAGAGGAATAAATATGCTGGAGTGTGGAAAAACAAGTCAAAATGGGGAGTTCCTGACCAGGGAGGTATGCTAACCTTCAGGATTTAGAAGAAGAACTTATAGCACTCCCTCAGTCTATGCTCTATTCCTACTTATTAGTGGGACCCATGGTTCTCCAATCGTGCATTCGCAGTGTCCTTACTCCTGGTGCTACTTGTAACTGAGTTATAGCCACTGGGAAATAATCAGATATGAGTGGGATTATCAGTGCACTAAAGATTCTGACAATTTTGTATGCAACTTCTGAAATGTGTCCTTACAAAGAAGGGACTCACCATCGCCCTCCTTTCTGCTGGCAGAAGTAGGGATGTGATGGCTGGAGATCAAACATCCATCCCAAACTATAAGGAAGAAGCCGCTCCCTGAGGATAGTGGAGCAGTAAGATAGAGGGACCAAGGAGCCACTGCACAGCTCTGGGCTGCTGACCTTCAGATTGCTATAAGATCCAGAAATTAACTTTCATCTTATTTAAAGCACAGTTTTGTGGGTTTTCAATAGTTCACCAGTGACTCTAATCTGCCTAAGGCAATCATTACTTTAGCTTGTGAAACACTTCCTTGAAGTACAACATACTGAAGATTAAAATACAAAACATCATTTATTGCATGGATTTAGTTATATATACTTATTATTCCACCTTTGTTGACTATTAATGAGCGTATACAGAGGAAAAGATTCAATTTCCTATAGTTAAACTAGGAGACATGAACATAAACAATAAAAAGTAAGAGGGGTACAATAAAGAACTCTAGAAAAAAAACATGATTAGGAGGAGAGAAGATTTGACCTCGGCCTGGAGGAAGGAGAAGTGGCAGGAATGGGGCGGGGCAGGGAGCATAAAACATGCTCTGATGATGAGAAAGCACGAAGTGTTCATGAGGAAGGGTAATTACGTGGGAGACAAAATTGTCTTAAACTTGTCCTGGAATGAAATGTTTTGTGTGGGACAGTTCACGACCAACTTTCTTCTGGAAAGAAATTAACATTCCTGATAAATGCTTAAGCAATTTTCTTATAAACTTTAATGCAATTAAGAGCTTTTCTGAGAAATCAGTTCCTCAATCCCTCCGCTAATATTCTTTAACAAGACAAGAATGTTTTCCTAAATTCTGCGTAAAATTTTTTATCTAAACATTCTTTTCTTCTCTAACACAACCCTACCAATAGTGAGTCTTTAGCCTCTTAGGACTTCTTCCCTGGCAGCAAAAGAAAAATAAAAACTTGGGCATGAGATCTTGTAGCATAATTCTATTTGGATAAAAAGAGAGCACAGTAATTGATAAACCAGGCTAACTCATATTGGAAAGCAATTGTGACTGGGCTACTGCATTCATTTCTTCAGTGGGGAGTGGGGAGCCCCTTAACAAGACCAGAAACATGGTAGATGCTCAGACGCATGGTTGCTGAGTTGCACTGAGCTGTCCGATGCCGTAGGTTAGCATTGTGGAGCTGAGTGTATGATAACAGAACGCTGGGCCTTGGGGACACACTGAGCTGCGTCTCTGCCGCTTGGTCAGCTGTGACGTGAAGATCACCAGTGACCCCCCTTGCAGAGCCTTGTGATCTATACAGCACCAATGCCAGCCTACGTTCTCCTTGACTTACGCAGTGTATTCACAGGATTGTTCCCCCTCTCCTTGTGAAAACTCTTTCCTCTTGGACTCTCATGACATAGTACTCTCATGCTTCTCTTTTTCCTCCCTACTTCCCTGACTCTCTGGCTACCAGTCTTTTGTCTCCTTGGTGACCCCCTTGTTCCCAATGTGCTCTCTTGGAAACAGTAGGATAGCTTTGGGCTGGCTCAGATCTGTTGGATGCGTGGAGGAGGGCCCAATGACTCTTCAGTAGCTTATTCCTTAGACGGGGAGCTTTGAGGGCAAAGCCATGTCAGCCTTTCAAGAAAACTGTGTATCAGCTTTCCTGTGACCCAGAAAATGAAAAGGTCTAGAGTCCCTTATTTTCAGAGGCTTGAATTTTGCTACAGAAGCTGTGTTCTTTGTCCTGAGCAGAAGGAATTCTCCGTCTCTTTTAAGATGTCTAAGGTGCCTGAGTCCGTGGATGGACAAAGATGAGCCCTGGCCTAAAGACAGGAATGCCAATGAGCAAGGGCCATTTGGCTAAGATTGCCCCATTCAGTAACCAGCTGGTAGAGGAACTGACCAGGCTACTCAGCTAAAAGGGGGCAGTAGACATTTGAGGGGAGTCCATGACTTCAGAGGGCTCTGAGGGAATCTTCACTTTGTAAATGGACCTGGCATTGCTTCATTGTCTGTGGAATTTGAGGAAACTGTTAGACACTGTTGAACTTCAGGGTCCTTTCTTATGACCTGATTCTTCCAGAACATGTAAATTGGTGGGGTGGGGAGCGGATTTCTTTCAAGCTCTCTTCAGCTTGATTGTAGTTAGGGTTCCTGCCTACCCAGGGTTCCCTCTGGCTCAAATGCCCTTCCCTTAGCTTGTATGCACACACTGCCTTCTCATCATAAGCATATACTACCTGGGAAGGTCTCCAAGAACCCTCCTTCTTGCCGCCAGGGTTGGCCACCACCTTGTCTGTGATATCACTCAGGATTCTCATATCTCTGTAACATCACTTGCCATGCTGTGTGGTCGTTGATCATTTTCTGGCCTCATTCAGTAGCCTGTGAACTCCTAGATGGCTGTTCCCTGGTTGTTTTTCTCCCTCCATGGATCAGATACAGATATTAGATCTTTCCCATTTTCCTCATCCCACTCCCTGGGGATGTGAGTTTTTGCTCTCCTAATGGAAATAAGTAGTTCACCTTTGTTGAGAGACAAAGAGGCTTGTCCAATGAATTGCTCTAGTTTGCCTGGTCAGAGCCAGCTGGGCTCAGTTACTATCTGTCTCCTCAGCAGGAGAGTCAGTGGTCAGTCTCAACATGCTACAAGGTCTCCAAGGGATATTGGTGCCGGGCAGCTGGTATACCCAGCACTGGTATGTACTGCCCCTGAGCAGCTAGTAACAAAACGTATGTTGTTTTGCTCCCCTTATTACAAGGCTGCTTTCCTGGGAGCCCTTTAAGAAAAGAAGGGCTGGGTCCCTCTCCTGCAGCACACCTGTGGTGCATCTGGCCATGCCCTGAGCAGCCACTCCTCTTCCCAAGATGCTGCAAGAAGGGGCTACAGGTCTACTGACTCTGCCTGTTCACCTCAGTCTGCTCTGGGGGTGCTTACACCATGTTCACCTGAACCCTTTACCTGACGCTAGGCCATTGCTTGGAGATAAAGTGATCAAGAGAAAACAAACAAACAAACAAATAAATAAATAATTTATGACCTTTTGGAAACAAGTGGTTTTGGGGGAAAGCTGATTTTCAAAGGTCTCCATCAGCCCATGATCATAATGCAAAAAGCCAGAGGCAGATCCTACCAGTTTATCTGAACCTGTTTTCTGCAACTTCCCTGTTGTTTTGATGAAAGCTCCCCTGATTTCTGCTGCTGGCTCCAGTCAAAATGGATTCTTGAATCCTCTGATGCCCCTGAAGACTTGGTAAATGGTCAGGTTGCCACCTGAGAGCCCATGGACCAGCAAGGAATAGCAGGATAATGAACCTGGTGTAAAGCTGAAATGAATGAATAAAAATAAAAAATAAAAAAAACATTTCAGCCCTAGCCGGTCTTTCTCAGTGGGTAGAGTGTCGGCCTGCAGACTCAAGGGTCCCAGGTTCGATTCCGGTCAAGGGCATGTACCTTGGTGGAGGGCTCATCGCAAGTAGGGGATGTGCAAGAGACAGCTGATTGGTGTTTCTCTCTCATCAATGTTTCTAACTCTCTCTCCTTCTCCCTTCCTATCTGTAAAAAATCAATAAAATATATTAAAAACAAAACAAAACACCATTTTATTGTTGACACCTGCTAGATCTGTTGCTATTCCATGTAGGGTAGGGGTGTCGAACTCAATCAGAGAAGGGGCCAAAATCTAAAATCCAGCCTAAATCGCGGGCCGAATGGTTTACTGAACAGTCATAAACTGACAATGTCATAAACTGACAGCGGAGTGCAGTGATGACAGTGCAGTGCGGGCCACATTGCAAGGCCTGGAGGGCTGGATTTGGCCCGCTGGCCTTGTGTTTGACACTTGTGATGTAGGGCAACTTTGACTACAGTAATCCATGTTCCAAAATAAAATAAAGGTTTGTCTATGGCAAATACCCACACTTTCTGCAAATTGTTCAACAGATTGGAGGTTTGATTTTTCGCTCAAGTAGGAAACCAGTAGGAAATACCGTACTTTCCCAGTATATAAATCCATGTTAAGATTATGATGTCATGCGGGCACATTACATTTTGTCTGATCACCATTTGACATTTTAATTTTGAGTTGTAGTACTTGGCCAGGAAAATGACTGTAACCACCTCAAAACTAGGCAAAAACTCTTTCAATTCAAGAGCTATTTTGGTATTGGTTTATAACATGCCTTCCTAGTCACAAAGACACTCCAAAATAATATTTTATTATAAAAATCTCTAAACCTTACCTAAAACATTTTTCTCTCTACCCAAATAACACGGATATGTAGGAAAGTGTCCCGCCATCATGTGAAAGCACGTCAGGGACAGAGGTATGACAGTCAGTTCCTGGGTCTCCTAATTCTGTTTTTTTGTCCTAAACTGCCTATTACTCCCCTGGCATTATGGGTTAATGAACAAAAGGTTCAGCAGAATCTTTGGACATCAAATGGCCTCCATGAAACAATGTCTTGATGAGTTAAGTAAAAAGGAATCAGAAACACATGGACCCAACTTCCCTTGAAATATAAGAGGGCATACAAATCAAGGCAAAGAGCACTTAACAAACACTGGGCTTGGGTTTCCTGAACCTGAAATGTTATAATAATTAGCAAGGACTTATTGAAGCTGAAAAGTGATCAGTTCCAGTATTCCTAACTCAAAACTGAAATGAAGAAGGCGGAAAGGTCTTAGAGAAGGGAGTGGCCATGGGCGGAAGAGGCCTTTGAAATTAGCTTTCCCCCCAAACCACCCATTTCCCCAAAGCTCGCAGATTTTGTTTTTATTTATTTATTTTTATCCTCCTTTGCTTTGATTTCCAGGTTTCAGCTGACGACCTATCTAACAGTCTCTGAATTGGCTCAGCACAAGTCTTTTTTAGTCCCGTCTCAAAGGCAGGAAACGATGAGATTTGGTAAGACAATGCTCTGTTCATTCTCAAATTGGAGATAAATTCATATAGTGGCCATTCAGGAAGTTTGGTTAAGTAATCAGGTTGAATTTATTTCCTAGGGAGCTGGACTTCTCAGCATTCCCCAAACCCAGGAAATAAATTCTTTCAGAAAGCCGCTGTAAAAAGTTGTAAGAAAAAATTACTACGTACTAGAGATTTTTAAGTAGATTGTAAGCCTGGAAATAAAACCCCAAAACATTGCATTATTAGAAACTGGGAGACAGCAGTTTCCTTGCTTGATCCTTCACTGTATCTGGAATCTGAGAATTCCTTCCCTGCCCAGATCTCCTCTCTTCCTCAGAGGCCTCTGGGCCTCAGCCTGCTCCCTCTCCTCTTCCATGGCTGCTTCCCCATCCTTGTGATTTTACTCCCCACATTCTAGTATGAAGCAGTCTCCCCCACTATTGTGGAACACACGTTGCTTTAAAAGATGATTGCAGAGATTTGTATTGGTAATAGTCATAGGGAACTGACTGAGGCAAAGATTAACAACCAGCGGGAAGTCTGAGTTGACAGAGTAATCCCCATTTCACAGAAACAGTGGACACTTGTGTTTTGCATTGGGCTGTCCAGTGGTTTGGCAGTGGATGTCCACGCTTTGAATACTATTGCTTTTGACAGCTGGAGGTCGAGGTGGAAGAAGGTAGGGCTACTGCAATCTATTGGGTCGGCAACTAAGTAATTGCGGATTTTTTAAAGAAAATCAAAGACAATTTTTTCATGGAACTAAATAACTTTATTCTGTAATGTATTGCCCATTTTGATCAATGACCTTTTGCCATCTTTCAGGCAGCATCATAATCCCACGTTCAAAAAACTTCTGGTTTTTATTAGCAAAAAACTGAATCAGGTACGATTTGACATCATCATCATTATTGAAATTTTTACCATTCAAGGAGTTTTGTAAAGATCGAAACAAAAAGTAATCAGATGGTGCAAGGTCAGGACTATATGGTGGATGTGGCAAAACATCCCAACCAAGCTCCATTAATTTTTGCCGAGTGACCAAAGATGTGTGTGGCCTTGCATTGTCATGATGGAATACAACACCTTTTCGATTTGTCAATTCGGGCTGCTTTTCTTCAACTGCATTGTTTAATTTCGCTAGTTGTTCAATGTAGACATCAAAATTGATCGTTCGGTTGGGTGGTAAGAGTTCAAAGTAGACAATTCCTTTGTAATCCCACCAAACTGATAACAAAACCTTCTTTTGATGAATATCAGCTTTTGATGTTGTTTGAGTTGGTTCACCTGGCCTGCTCCACGATCTTTTCCGCTTGATATTGTTGTAAACAACCCATTTTTCATCGCCAGTTATCAGTCGTTTTAAAAATGGATCATTTTCATTACGTTTCTTTAGCAAATCGCAGCTGCTAATGCGTTGCGTTAACTGTGATTCTTTCAGTTCGTGAGGAACCCATGTATTGAGTTTTTGAACATAGCCAAGTTGTTTTAAGTGATTTTCAATGCATGTATGTGATACATGAAGCTTCTCTGCAATCTCACGTGTTGTACTGTGACAGTCCGAATTGATTATTGCTTTGATTAGGGCGTCATCAACTTCAACTGGACGACCAGAGCGTTTTTCATCTTTGAGTGAAAAATCACCAGAACGAAATTTGGCAAACCAATTTTGACACTGCCGTTCTTTTAAGGCTTCGTCACCATAAACAGCACATAACTTTTTATGAGCTTGCGATGCGTTTTTTCCTTTGCGGAAATAAAAAAGCAAAATATGACGAAAATGTTCCTTTTGATTTTCCATTTTTCAACGAACGCCAAACGAAAACTACAAAACAGATCAAAAAACTTTTTTTACTGATTAACAGCTGAATAGCCAACTATCAAATAACAAAATGTGTTTTACATTTGTACTACGTCTGCAAACCTAAAAATTCAACTGAAGCCATATATGTGTGAAACCCGCAATTACTTAGCTGCCGACCCAATATATACCAAGGATATGGACACTTGTTATAGAAGCATCAACTGAGTCCTTGTTTTGCATTTTGAGTATGTAGTTGGGTTTGGAATCAGTTCAGTAAATCCACGATAGTTTTTGATTGCTTAGACCCAGACAGAGCTCCTTCTCAGTCTTAAATAATCTTTTTTTGTGTTTTATTTTTTCTGTTTGTCATAAGTTGTCATCCTGCTCTCCTATTTCAGTATAAAAAAAAATTATAGTGCAATCACAATTATCTTATTGATGTGTTATATGCAACTATTGTTCTAAGTGCTTTACATGTATTGTTTACTAATCCTTAGGAAGTAGGTAAGAGTTATTGTTCCCCTTTTATAGATGAGGAAATTGAGGCACAAAGGTTAAGAAACATTTCCAAGGTTAAAGTAGGTGGCTGAGCTGTTCTGCACCATATGATTTTGGTTTCTCCCTCCAAGAAAGGTCTCCCAGTTCTCTCCCAAAAGCCACACACATATTATATGCCCCTCCCATCACATTTTTTAAAACAGGGTTTTGCTGGGAATTACTGCTGCAAAACAAACAGGAAGTAACATAAACACGGGTACGTTACAAAATTTTACGAAGTTCTTTTGATTGTGATCTGTGGTCTACATACAGTTTATGACTGCCTCCTGACATGACCAATGGAAGCTGCAAAGGTCTTCTGTTCCTTATTTCCCTGGGGATGGCTGTGGTCTGCTCACCCGTGCCTTCTATCTGCCTGAAGAAATGGGGGCCAGAAAACACTGGTGATGCAGGTTGCACCAAAGGTGTACCTTGATCTCATCCCATGGGCTGAGGTCTTCACTGAGACCCTCCAGACTTCGTGGTATGCCCATTACCAGGTTTCTGTATAGCCCAGCATGCTCTCCTTTGGAGGAAGAAGAAGGAAGAGGAGAAGAGGAAGAAACATCCTTATCAGCCTGGCCACTGTGGCTCAGTGCTGAGCTTTGACTAATTAACTAGGAGGTCACGGTTCGATTCCCAGTTAGTGCACATGCCTGGCTTTCAGGTTCGATCCCCAGTGTGGGGCATGCAGGAGGCAGCCCATCAATGAATCTCTCTCATCATTGATATTTCTATTTCTGTCTTCCTCTCCCTTCCTCTCTTAAATCAATAAAAAATACATATCTATTTTTAAAAAATCCTTATCAGCTAAAGCATAATCAGTTTTGCTGTAGCATCTTACTGTGAGGGTTGCCAGTACCTGGACTTAATTTTTCTTTTAAATGGATCTATTGTTTACCCTGGTGAGGATAGAGAAGGAAAGATACATTTAGGATCACATGTTGAATTGAACTATTGACATTTTCAGGGGCAACTCCAGATGTTGGACTTTTGATTCCCTGACAGTCAGTTGTCCAGGTGTTAGTCCGTTGGAAGCAAGCTGGCACATTCCATGCAGAAATGAACGCTGTTTTCTCATGGTCTGGTAGAAGGTCAACACTTTGATATGTTACATATAAAATCCCAATTAAAATCAGAAAAACCAAAGAAGTCACTCTAATGAAAGACACATGCCTTGGCTCTGCTGCTAATTAATTTTGTGGTTTTGGAAGATTCTTCAACTTCCCTAGGACTCAGTTTCCTCAGTTTTAAAGTGAGAGAAAAAACTTGTCATTTCTAAGGTGTCTTTTACTTCTAACATTCTTTGATTTATAGAAACCACATGAATGAAAGAAGGCTCTAGAAACTAGAAAATACAGTACTACATGGGGATTGTATGCTTTTCTGCAATTTTGAATTTTATCAGCCTTTCTTTGATTTTGATATTAAAACAGAATTGACTATTTTTAATTAGCTTTTGTGTAGTTTGAACATATACTTAATTTCGGGGTGTGGGGGTAAAAATTTGTACTGAGAGAAAAAAGAAGTGCTCTTCAGTTTTCTTGGACATTAAATGGCTCATTCAAAGCAACATTTTGATAAATTGTGTAAATGAGAGAGGAACATATGGATTAAGTTTTCCTTGAAATGCATACGTACTTAAAAATTAGGAAGAAAAATGCTTGGCAAAGCCCATTTGGTGTTCTGCCAAATGGGAAACATTTTTAAAATAGTCAAAAATGCAATTTTAATCCCAAAATGCTGCCATAATCACACATCCTTATTGATTATATGTTTAAGAATTTGTTAGTTATTCTTCTTGAATTTATTTTCACAGTTTGCTCCATGCCCTGGAGGCTTGTTCAGTTTTGCTACCACTTTTTAAATTTTTAATTGTATTTTATTATTTTTTAATTTAAAATTTATTTCATTTTCCCCCATCATCATTTATCCCCTCTATGCCCTCTTCCACCTCCACCCATGCTACTTAAAAAAAAAAAAAAAAAAAAAAAGGAAATGCATTAGCTGTTTTGGATTGGTGGATAGAGCGTCACCCTGTGGATTGAAGAGTCCTGGGTTTGATTCCAGTCAAGGGCACGTACCTCAGTTGCAGGCTCTATCCCCAGCCCGGTCAGGGGCCTGTGTGGGAGGTAACCAATCAATGTCTCTTCCTCTCTCTCTCTCTCTCTCTCTCTCTCTCTCTCTCTCTCTCTCTGCCCTCCCCCCATTCTCTCTAGAAATCAAAAGAAAAATATCCTTGGGTGAGGATTAAAAACAAAACAGAACTAGACAGAATGGTCCGTCAGTCACTGAAGAGCACATCACAGTATCTCCCGCTCCCTGTGAGATTCCTGCTGCTTGGACTTCTGTGGAGGGTTCAGTTTGATCTCTCCTAGAGTAACAACCTGCATTCACTCATACTGCTGCAATGAAAAGTCCAAGGAGGGCTTTGTGGTGGAGAAATAGAGGGGATCTGGTCTTGGAAGATGTGGGAACATCTTTACGGTAAATCATGCTACTGTGATGGAAGAGCTTTGAGAAGACAAGCCTCGAGTTTCGTGATTCTATATAACTCAGACAGATAACCAAAAGCTAACTGGATGAATGGAAGAACTTGATGTCTCAATGGATCTCTTTGTCCAACTTGAAGAACAGAAAAATGATTTTTGAAATAATCTTTAAAATCACAGATTTCTTAGTAAATTGGCAGCACTTTCTAGTTCAAAGGGTTGAATTGATCTCAGTACAATTCAGTACAATTTGTGTAACTGCAGGTATTTGCAATACACATCATGGAAGCCATCTCTCTGCCATAGGACCTACTGAAACCTGAAATTCTGCATGACATTTTTCTTCCTTCTTCCTGCTTTGTGTAATCTAATCCATTTAGCAAGAATGCTATTTTTGTCACGAAAATACAAGGAAACAAGAATTTCTTCTTGGTGTTAAAAATCTCCAACCCTAGGGGATGATACCATCAGACACAGCATTCTACTCGTGATGCATCTGAGAGAATGATAAGATTTATTGTCACAAGATGGTAACAAAACCTTATTATTTGAGGTTAATCTTCAGAGCATAAGAGTTTGTTTTTATTGTTGACTTATTCTTTTTCTGTAGTTTTAAAACGTTTTTTTAAAAAAGATATTTTTCAGTAAATTGGTTTTTATTTAAAGAGAGGTCTTCCTCATTGGGCCATGTTTGCCCACACAATACTGCAAATAGAATTTGTACAATTTAGCGAGCTCTAAATGAAAAATGTTGTGGGCAGTTTTGTATAACAACTATTATAAGTAGCAGACGCAGATGTGAAGACCTAACTGACACCCTAGAAACTTCCCATGCACTTGGTTTTCTGTTTAAAGGGCCATTCAACATAATCGAGTATATTTAAAACATAAAGAAAGTCATTGTGAAATGCTTTATTCCATTTAATTTTACTTGTACTTTATTGGTAAGTCGTTTTATAGGCTTAATTTTGCTCTCTGATAACCCAAACATTTTAAATAGACATAAGTCTGTTATTTATTTATTTTTTATTTTTTGTTAATCCTCACTGGAAGATATTTTTCCATTGATTTTTAGAGAGAGTAGAAGGGAGAGGGAGAGACAGAGAGAAACATCGATGTGAGAGAGGCACTGTGGGTGGTCCTGGGACTGAAAGCATCAGCATAGCAGGTGGAGGGGGAGGAAGACCATGGTACTTGGTGCAGAGGATCAGCACCCATCCGAGACTTGCTGGATTAGAACCTCTGGGGAGGGGTCCAGGACTGTATCTGAGCAAGCCGCCCAGTTGATGCTCCAGTTGGAACCTCTGCCTTGGAGCCTGAATTGAGCTCCAGTTCTTGAGAAAGGACTCTCTCACCCATGTCGGCTTACACTAGGAGCTTAGGCCTCTGCTTCACACTTCTGGGACCCTGTTTTCTGTTTCTCATGTGAACCCTTGATCACGTGTTTGTTATTTGATCAGTAGCCATGTCACTGGGTTGCTTTTGGCAAGTCTTGCTTCCTTACAAGATTGTATCTCTTCTTGAACAAGGACTGACCGAATGAACGTCCAGCAGACGTAACAGCCCAGCCCTGCCTGGGGTGTGGGTGGAGGTCCGATGGGGAATGTGACTTAAATTCACTCATTTTCCCTGTAAGAACATAGACATGTGTTACATGCAACCTGTCATGTGCAAATAAATCTCCTGGGGATCTTATTAAAAAGCAGGGTCTGACTCAGTAGGTCTGGGAAAGGCCAGCGACTCTGCATTTCTAACATGTTCCTCCCCAGACCCTGAGCAGCAGGTGCTGAAGTGCTTCTCGGTTACTCATGCCTGGTTTTAGAGCCAGAGATTCCAGAACAGCTGGATGGGGCTAGAGGTTAAATCTTCCTGAAAATGGCAGAGGGAACTTCTTGAAGGACCTAAAAGGATCGGTACCCTTCTCAGCTGGTTTCATTGGCAGGGAGTGGGTGTCTTAAAGTAGTTAAGTTCTTTTGTTTCTAAGGAACATTAAAGGAACTTTGTTCTTTGACTGTATCTCCTGGTATCTTTACGTCAACCACGGTGACCTTAGGATAATAATCAAGATCTATATCCTGCATTTCTTTGCTCAACTCCAGCCCAGTGATAAACATTAGATTAATGTTTAATTAAGTGGGCGAATACATGAGCGAGTGAATGAATAAAGCCTTCGGTGCCCTTTTGATTTCTGTGCCTCCAGATAAACCCAACTCATTGCTTCTCTGGCCAAGGGACCTGGATGAGACGGAGGTGTTATTGCACTGACTCCAACTCCACCTCTCATACCCAGCCAGTGAAGGTAGATGTGCAACCCCCAAAACATTGGGACTTTTCACCAGAGCGTTAACTCTGGAACTCACCCATAATTTGCAAGACCCTCCTGACATTCCCAGGGGTACAAAACTTCCTGTTCACAGAAATTTGAAACTATCATTGTAATACTGACAGATTTTATGACTAAACCATCTATCCCATTTTTTTATTTTTAAAGAATTGGATAACTAGTTTCTGCTTTTTTTTTTTTTTAATCTCCTTGGCAAAGTTAAAAACGCTAACATTCAGAAAGACTTTTTTTTCTTTTTCATCTATATCTTTTTTGTGCAAAGAAGATCTGATATGTACATTAGCACTTTATGCATTTGAAACCTTTAGGACAACCTGAAATCTTGTTTGGTTAAAATAAATACTCCTTACTAAAAACTATGTTTTTCTTCTTCTGCTTTCCCATGTAGAGAATTCTAGAAAAACAATAAAGGGGGAGGGGAGGGCTATACTGTCAGAGATCACTGATGAGAGGATAATAAGCAATTGAGGGTTTATAACTAACTAATTCGTTAGGCCATCTGGTCAAATGTTGCTGGGAAACATTATCTGGAAAAACTTTATGGGAAGAAGAGAACTTCCCCAGAAGGCTCAAGTTCAAAATGGAAAAGTTAAATATGAGTTTTTAATAGTTGGCAAAAATACTCCACCATGACACATTACTATTTCAGGTTTCTCATGACTTATGTCATGTTTCAAGGATGATGGAAGGCATGCTTGCTCACAGCTCTGCCAGCCGCATGATCTATCCCATTGTGCCCGGGACTTACCACAGCTTCGTCCTGCAGGGACCCACAGGGCCTCAGGGACGGAGTCCAGCGCAGGCTCCTGTCCTCGGGCAGCCCTGCCAACAAACCACGCCCTTCCCCTTCTCTACGGATCGGACAACTGGGCTCTGTGCCTCCCTTAGGTGTCCCACTGCCGACGTTAAAAACCTTAGCATTCAGAAATTCTTCTTCTATTTTCCACCTAAAGCTCTTTTTGTGGAATTGAAGTCCGTTTCTAGTTATTTTGGCCTTAGTAGAGACACAGAAAATTTGATCTGCACATTAGCACTTTATGCATTGCTATATTAGGACAATCTGAACTTTTATTTGGCTAAAACAAATAGTCCTAATTCCGTGTACTTCTCCTCAAATACCCTATTACCCAAGCCTCAGATCATCTTTATTACATCCTTACAGGCCTCTTTAACCCTTCCTTGTCTTCCTAAAGTTGTGCTTCCAATTGCTGACTAAGGGCCCCAGAGAAGGCGATGGCCCATGTTTTTAAGGCTCTCACATATTGATTGCCCTTTCACTTAGACAACTCAGAATCTGTATGGATTTTTTTTTCCATTGAAAAGAAAAGTTATTGTTTGAAATTTCATTTCCAGTTAAAAATGGCAGACTGAGCAGAAATATTCACCTCCCCTTCTCTCCAAACATCCCTTTGAAATGATAGCACAGAGATGTTTAAAAAGAATCTAATCTTCACATGAGGATATGTTTTTATTGATTTGAGAGAGAGAGAACGGGGTGGGGGGGAGAGAGAATAAAAGAGAGGGGGAGAAAGAGATGAGAGAGAAACATTGATTGATTGACTCCCATATATACTCTGACCGGGGATCGAACCCACAATCTTTGGTGTATGGGACGTGCTCCAACCAACTGAGCCACCCAGCCAGGGCTTCAGTTGTATTTCTTTTAACAAAAGCAGAACCATGCTGGAAAGCATCTGTCAGTCAAAAATATTAAAGGATTCTTATAATACAGAAAACATATGTGATCAAAATAGACAAAGTGAATACAGAGGAAACCATAGCCTCAGACACCAGGAGTAAACATAGAACATACTTAGGATTCCCAGGAAAGTTCCAAGTTCAAAGTCACTAAATGCAAAGGGTAGAGTGGACCAGTTACCAGGTTAATCCCTTAACTCCAGCTATAAGTGGCTGGCAGCAGGATCTCTGGCCCTAAGACTAAAGCCAGAATATAGCTTTACAAAGGAGGTATGTGATTTGTGCCTAGGGTTTTGTAATAAGGGTTTGGGCAGCGGAGAAAGGACCACGAGAGAGGCTGAGTATCTCCAGAATATACAACAGATACAGGGAGGCTGTGTCCCGGGGCCATGACTGTCTTTACCCTGGGTCCTCGGCAGGTGGGTTCATGACAAGGAGCACTGTCATTTTAATGGCAGAGAGAAAGGAGAGAGCTGGAGGTTCTCAGAATGAATACTCTGGCCCGGGGATGACACATATCCTTCTGCTCACAGCTCATTGGCTAGAATTAGTCACACGACTCTATTCGAGCTCAATGGGACCAAGAAGTGCAACCTTACCCATTGCTGGGAAGGGAAAAGCATTCAAAATACTTAGACTCATAACTGCTTTGTTACTGACAAAGGAATAGGATCAGATACACAACAGACTTTTCCTCATCAACACTGTGTACTAGATGACAATGAAACGACACCTTCAGAATTATTAAAGGGCAACAGCAACAACAAGCCCTAAACAAGCCTAGCACTCTATTCCCACAACTTAACTATTAATGAAATGGGAAGACATGTAGGAATTCAGAACATATATTACCCATTAACTCTTTCTGGAAAATTTTTTTTATATGCTTGAATAAAAGGAGACCTCCAAGTCACAGGAAGGCCAAATGCCTTGTTATTAGGCAAAATACTTCAGCAAGTGTCGGTGGCATGAAAGAATTTGTAGGACTCAAATATTCGACAACTCCCTCTCTCCTGTGGGATTGTTTTGGACAAAAATAAAACAAGCAAAAGCCCTCCTTAATTCAAGGTTATATGATACTAAAAAAAAAACCTTCTAGTAATTAAAAATATTAATGCAACAATAGAAATAAATGGAAATCAAGAAACAAAGGAAAACAGTAAAGGAAGCTATAAAACTATAATATGTATATATAATATGTATATACAGAATGTCTTTGTATGTCTATATTAAAATTATATATAATTATATATATAGCCATTATATGTTATATATTAATTTTTAATTTTCCTAATCACTCATGTATAAGCATAAACTATTTTATTAGGATTGTAGAAAGAATATAAATGGTGGGAAAATGGGGATGTAGAGATAGGGGTGAAGAAGTCAAAGGGGTGAGCCTGTGTGGGGCCCGCAGGAGAGCCTGGGGAGCAGTGGGTGCCGGAGGAGGAGCTGGGAGGGGAAGCACATCCCGGACACAGTTGGTCCCTATCACCACCTGGGCCTAGGCTGGTCCTGAGAAGAAGTCAAGAGCAGCCAGAGGTTGGCAAGAGAAGAAAAAGTGAAAAGAACTCATTGAGTGGCGGCCTAGCGACTCAGAACCTGGATCTTCCTAGGCTTCCTCTCGCTGAGCCTGGCCGCAGGGCTGGAGCCAGGTGCACACGGAAGGGGCGCTAAGGGTGCTAAGTGGGGAAATGCACGGGCACCCATACCTCACCATGGGGGAGGGGAGGTGATGGAGATGAACGACTACAAGGAAGAAATAGCTAGACGGTCAAGGGTAACTTTTCTACAAGTGACATTGCCAGCTGATGGAGCAGTGGTTCGAAGGAGGTCCTGGGACACAGAACACTGGACGGACAAACAACTGGAAATAGCTTTGCAGGAAGTGGGAGGGTCCCATGCTGGAGGCGGTGGATCCAGTAACCCGAGGGAGCTCCTGGGACTGTAATTCCATCTGGGTCGATGACAAACCGGTTTAGTGAGGGCAACTCAGTGGTTATATCCACAACAGGAAAACACAAATAATTAATCAGGAAATGTCAGCTGGGCCTGGAAGCCCCTGGGCTGAGAGAAGAGACGGTGGTGGTGGCGTTAGGGCCAGAGGGAGGCCAAGCTCCTCTGCTGGAGCAGAGCTGGAGACGGCAGGGCTGCGCTGGGACCGCATGCTGGCTCCTTGCTGTGCAGAGGCAGCCATGGGGGCACAGCCTTCAGGACCTCCACATACCACTCAGTGTGGCCACCATGTCCCTGGGCAGACACTGGGAGGAGCAGAGGCTGGCCCGGAACTCCCCTCCAGGGTGGGGCACGCCTCCACTGCTCATGGAACAGATGTCAGGAGCATTCTCTGACTCAGGCCTTCTTAAATATCAGTTCCTCACTTACACTGTCAGAATTTTTTTAAAAAAATATATTTTATTGATTTTTACAGAGAGGAAGGGAGAGAGATAGTTAGAAACATCCATGAGAGTCATTGATCAGCTGCCTCTTTCACGCCCCCTACTGGGGACGTGCCCGCAACCAAGGTACGTACTCCTGTCCGGAATTGAACCCTGGACCCTTCAGTCCACAGACCAATGCTCTATCCACTGAGCCAAACCGGTTTCGGCCACTGTCAGAATTTTTGTCTGGTGCAAGTTCCTGTTCCTCTGACATTTTCCTATAAATACATCCACATTTTTTAACCTAATACTAGAGCCTCACCCCAAGTGTTCAGCATGTAAGCAATTATTTTCCCAGAAATAACAAAATGGCTTCCGTTTTATGCTGTGTGTTTTTGTGGCCGCAAAGTGCATTTTTTTATTATGATTTTTCTTTGACTGCTTAGGTTCTTGGGGAATGATATCACTCAGAACAGATACTGGGAAACACTTTGTGCAAGTTTTAAAAATGTGGTTAAAAGTTTTTTTTGGGAAAAAACCCAGATTCTTCCAATCAATGATAGCTTTGGAAGAAAGTGGTAGACCCCAAACCTCTCCTCTCCCCAACCCTGGCCGTGCAAGCGAAGGAGAGGTAACTTTCATTCAGAAAATGAAAGGCAATAAGAATGACGTGCATTGGCTCAAAACAATGACAAGGAAAGGGGAAGACATTTCTTAAAGGCAACATCTCGCTACAAGTCCATCTGTATGTCCCTCAGAGGAAACGTGGGCAAAGGGAAACACTAGCTATCTCAGAATTCTTGGTGAAGAGTAGATGTCTCTAATTCATCCCCAGCAAGGTGCGTCATGGAAAGTGGAATGTATAGGTCTCCAGCCCCACCGATCTCCAGGTAGAACTTCCCTAAGAAGGAAGAGAGAAATTGGCTTACTACCCTCGCAGGGAATGGGTTGCTTTTGTTGTATTCAAGCCAGCAAACATGTCTGGCTTACTTACCGGGTTTAGAGCCTATGCTTTGTAACCGTGAGACATCAGTCCTCCTCTAGATGAGTGGCCACTGAGTGAAGGGAGTATCAGCAAACAAATCACTGTAGGACAGCTGGACAAGAGCCTCCAGGCACCGAGAATGGACAGTCACTGAGCGATCATCCTGTGATACACATTAACCCACTTAATCCTCCCCAAGCCCACTTCACCTGTGGAGAAACCGAGGCACAAAGAGTCCTTTATCAAAGCCACTTGTAAGTGGCAGAGTCAGAAATCAAACCCAGGTTGTCTGGCTCCAGAGCCTTGGGCATGACAGGCCTGGGAGTCTTCAGAGAACAGGGTTTGGAGAATGAAGAGTAGTTCGTCAGGCTCATGAGGGGGCTGGGGACAAGGAGCTGAGATGGGACTATAGTCCAAAACACGGCACCTACAAAAGAACAGCGAAATGCCCGTGCAAGTATGAGGTGATGCCCAGCCGGCCGGGCTCAGTGGTTGACTGTCGACCAGGAGGCCACAGTTCGATTCCTGGTCAGAGCACACTGTGGGCTTGAGCCCCAGTAGGGGGCGTGCAGGAGGCAAGGCAGCTCATCAGTGATTTCCTCTCATCAGGGATGTCTCTATGTCTCTCACCCTCTCCCTTCCTCTCTGAAATCAATTAAAAAATATTTTTTTTTTTAGCCGAAACCGGTTTGGCTCAGTGGATAGAGCGTCAGTCTGCAAACTGAAAGGTCCCAGGTTCGATTCCAGTCAAGGGCATGTACCTTGGCTGCAGGCACATCCCCTGTGGGGGTATGCAGGAGGCAGCTAGTCGATGTTTCTCTCTCATCGATGTTTCTGCCTCTCTCTCTCTCTCCCTTCCTTTTTGAAAAAAAAATCAATTAAAAAATATATTTTTTTAAATAAATAAATATGAGGTGATGATGGAGTGCTCCGAAGCAAGTTATGAGGCCGAATCCCTGGATTTTAGGCACCGAGTTCTTTATCCATTTATGAAGCATCTGCTATTTTCCAGGCACCACATCCAGCAAAGTCAGAATGGAGCCATGAAGAGGACACCATTCCTCTCCCAGGGCAGAAGGGTCATTATATTTGATTTGAAAACCCATTGAGTTTGGGTAAATTGTTTGGGGTGGCATACACTCAGACTTTTAAAACTAAATTAGAACTGGGAAATCTGTCAAATTTGGGGTTTGTGTCCTACACCTCAGTAAAACCAAACAAACAAGCAGCAACAACCAAGATTCCCTCATCTTTCCCCCTCCAGCAAAACACTTTTATTTTCCACAAATTCTTTAATCAGCTTGGAGTATTGGTTTAAACGTTTAGAGTGTACTTGAGAGCTTTCAGCATCAAACAGACTTTTCAAGTGGCTTTTCCTGTTAACATCATGTTTCTTGTAACCAGTCCGGCGTGCCAAAACTCATGGTACAAAAGCAGCGCTGCCGGGGGAGGCTATGTTGGGGCCGCAGTGCGCGACCTTCGGGATGGCACGGGGGGTTTTCCTCACTCACATCTTCAGGGTCTCAGTGCTCAAGGCCCAGGACACGGCCTTGCCATCTTGTAAATCGGTTTGCATTATTCGTGATAATGCTCACCCTTTATTATAATTACCGCAAGTCATGGGAAGGTTCAACTGTTTCATTAGTTGACTGAGAACAACAACGTCTCGAGTTTCATTGAAATCAGATGTAATGTCTGTGTTCCAAGGTCAGCTGGAAACTAATAGGAATAATTTAAGCCATAATATCCCAACTGAGGCTGAGCCTCGCTAATCATCCTGCAGATCGGACTGGAGTGACTCTGGAGGGAAAAAATCACATCCCATTTCTCCCTCATTAAGTCCCAAGGCCCAGCTTTATAGGAGGAAAGAATCAATCTATAGCCGGGTGGTCACAGCCCGTGCCTCTTGGGAAACCCTCCCAGGCGACCCTCAACAGCCAGGAGCCACAACCAAGGGGGTGTTAGGAGATGGCAGAGCTGGCTGGCCTTTATATCCTTCCTTTTTTTTTTTTTTTTTTTTTTTGTTCTCATTTTTTCTTTCCCATAACCCAGGGAGTCTGAAGCCAGTGGATTCTGAGAAAGTCTAGAACCTTCTGGAAAGTTCTCTGAGCCTCCCATCACCATCCCCCCCTCCCCTCTCACCCAAAGCCCAAAGTGGACAGAAGTTTCTAGAGTGAAGAAGGAAAGTGTGGTGGGAGGAGCTTCACTCTCAAGGCTCCTCTCTGGCCAAATAGCCAACTGAAAAGCTTCTTGTGATAACCTCTGGGACTTTTCTCTAAAAATTGCTAAACCTTTACCTGTGATCATTCCAGCAGGATCAGGGACTCACCTTCCTCATGAGTGCAGGAGCCTCTTCCCCATTCAGGGTCCCCCAGGTCTGTGTCTTATAGCCAAGCTGGCCTCTATCCATGAACATGGGTGTCTTCATTTATTTCCATTTTCTTTCAACACTGTTTTACCATTTTCAGTGCATCAGTCTTTTCTTTTGTGAGGTTTATTACTAGATATTTTATTCTTGTTGATGCTATTGTAAATGGCATTATTCATTTCATTTTTGGATGTTTACTGTTAATGTAGAGCAGTGCCATTAATATTGATATATTGATCTTGGATTGTACAACCATGCTGAACTTGTTTATTAGTTCCAAGTGTTTTTGTGGATTCCTTGGGGGGTTTTCTATAAATGGTACCTTGTCATCTGGAAATAGAGGCAGGCGGGATCAAGGTGGAAAGACAGTGCTTCTGTGTGGAGAGCAGCTACAGTGTTTGGACAGGTTCAAGCCCAGTCCTCTCATGGCCACATGCAAGTCCCAGGTTGGAGGGCTGAGCCTTCCCAGCACAATGATAGCCAACAGCTGTAGTTGTAAGCTGGAACCTATGGTTGGAACACGTGGCCCCACATGCCTACGTGATATAGGCTTCAGGTAAACAAAGCTTGATCAGGTGCATGTAATTGAGTAGGATCGAAACCCACAAGAATGTTGTAAACATCTTGACCACGCCCTTACTTTGCCTTGTGGCATCCAGCTGTAAAATAAAGACACGGCTTGTAGTTTCTGGCTTTGTCGCTAGCTCTTCACCAGAGAGGACAAGAGTCCCACCCAGACCCAGCTTTCATTCTCTTGTCTGTCTTTTCTCAATCCTTCACTGTTCCCAGTAAGGTTCACCCATGGCTGTGCTGGCGCAGCACACTTCTGCCAGCTATAATCCCCCAAAAGCAGAAAGTCTGTCCAAGACAAAATAAATATAAAACTCATACAGTCCTCCTCTGCCTCGATGCAGAGTCTTACAGAGGGGGAGGTGAGGCTGACTGTAGGCTGTGGGAAAGTCTGTGTCTGGGAATCCCACAGTCAGTGTGAGCGTCCAGGGCTGCGCATGCTTGGGAGAGTATATCTGGGGCCCCACCATCCTCTCCATTTGCTTCCAGGGAGGGAGGGTGGGGGTAGGGGAACAAGAAGTCAAAGGACTATGTCTGTGGCTTTGGGGACACATGAAGGTCCCTCACCCCCCCCCCCCCTGCCCCCCCTAACAATAGCTCTGTGGAATGTCAGGAGGGGGACCTAGCTGCTGACACAGCGGGTGCTGACCAGGAGTCAGAGAGCCACCTCTGCTGCGGGAAACTCAGAAGTCCCGGTGCTGGGCTCTCACCCCACACTGCTACGGTATTCCGCGTGAATGCAGGCACTCTCCAGATCTTCCTTCTCCCTCGCTTCACCATTCTCTCTTAATCCCCATGTGGATGTAAAACGAGGTGCGCACTAACCCTGACAAGTTCAGGGAAGGCCTGCGTGGCAGCCTTACAAACTCAGAGACCAACGTAGCCACATAGGAGGGTGTGAACATAGAAATTCCTACCTAAAGCCAGACACGGCGGGCAGTCACGAACCAGGCCTGCTGCTTCCCTGAAAAAGGTGAGTTTTTACCTAAAGTGAACCAGCCTGCTGTTTATTTGCATCTGAGATAACATACCTTTGAAATGTCAGGGTAACCTTTTCCGGACCCCTCTGGGCACAGCCTCCAGCACAGAGCAGGCAACGGCGACCCCCTCCTGGTTATCTCCCGGCAGCAGAGCACGGATGGCCCTGTGCTGTAAGTGGTCATTACCCAGCCAGTGCCACCAGTGTGAACGGAGCATGTGTCTGTTTTGCCTTTTCGTCTGACCCCTGAGATTTCCCTGCTTTGCTTTCTCCTGACCCCTTAATCTACCACCAATGGATCTCGTGTAACTCCTCTATGCCTCCGCCTTTGGTTCTAATGCATAAAATAAGCTGTAAAACTGCCATTCTTTGGAGCATTTTTTCCAAAGAAATTGTTTCCCGACAATTGTCGTCAGTTTGGTTCAGATAAACTCATAAGCATTCTCTACTGGTTTGGGCTTTTCTTATGGCAACATCTGAAGTTTACACTTTGCCAAATGCTTTGATAGAGCAGCTGGCCCCTGCTGATGGCTGCTTCGCCCTACAGTGGGTGTTTCGTCTAGTATAGGGGTGTCGAACTCAATCAGAGAAGGGGCCAAAATCTAAAATCCAGCCTAAATCGCGGGCCGAATGGTTTACTGAACAGTCATAAACTGACAATGTCATAAACTGACAGCGGAGTGCAGTGATGACAGCGCGGTGCGGGCCACATTGCAAGGCCTGGTGGGCTGGATTTGGCCCGAGGGCCTTGTGTTTGACATATGTGGTCTAGTACAACGTAATGCATTATCTCACTGTAGCACCTCAGTACCTTGTTTCTTTTTTGCAGGTGGAGCCCATTTATCTTGATGAGCCGAAGCCCCTGAGATCATATAACAAAGGAAATAGCCCACCTAGAACTTGAACCTGGTGTCCAACTGCAAATGGAGTGCCTCTCGCCTACACTGCTGCCTCCAGCTCCGTGGCTGACTCTGCAAGGAACGTGTGAGAAGGTCAGGAGTTGTGTCCTGGGTCCTTTTCCAACATACTGTGGGTCAGAGTCACCTGCATAGCCCCCAGCAATATCTCTCTCTGCCACGTGGCAGCAAATCTATGGAAATGCATACACATCCCATGTTATCATTTCATACATTTTACACAATTGATGCTTATACTCTTGTGTTTAAAATTAATTACCAATGAATATCATAATTTAAGATGGACTATGATCACTTCAAAGTGTTAACAGTTTGTAGAATATAATCAATATTTCATGAATTCTAAATTTAACCCTGGGTGAATTTGACATATTATTTCATTTTGGAGACATTTAACGAACCATTTGTTAATTTCAGTTTGCCCTTTTTGCACTTTTGAATGAATGGTTTTGTTTTGTTTTAAAATTTCAGCTTTTAGATTAGCCTCTAAGTCCCTGGAAATCCCACAGACCCCATTCATTTCTTCAACAAGAATGTACTGAGCATCTACCATTTACCCTGTACCAATACCGATGCCTTCAGTACTTAACGTATAAAACCGCCTGGCAGTGTCCTCTGGCCCCACAGAGCACAGATGCTCATTCGTCACCCTTTTGCCAGGACTGTACCCAGAGGAAGACACAATCTTTCCCATCCAACAACTGCCCATGTTCTGGAGGTTGTTGTCACCAAATATGCTCTCATAGAGCCTGCTGATCCTGAACTGAGTCAAAGCAGGGAGACCGGGGGACTGAGGTGTTTCAATCTTCTGGTCAGAGCCACTGAGGTCTTTCATGATGAGGATCACTCACAGTCGCTGTTGCTTATAACTGAACGGGCTCTGGGGGTGTATACACTTGGGACGATCTCACCATCGTTCCTGGACTCTGGCTTCCTTTTTAAAAATCCAAATCCCTGCGTTCAACTGTTCTGCAGCCCCGGCTCCGCTGGTGACGGTGGAGCGCAGCCAAAGTTCCGAGCTCCCTCCCCTAATCAGCGTTTCTGCTGACATCACAGAATGAAAGCCAAACGCAACATTTAATCAGCACAGCCGTTTACAAGTGGTCTTTTTGAAACATTATCTGGGTGAAAAAAAAATGGAGGGAAGGGAGTCATTGAACTCCACAGGCAGCATTTTATTCTGCACCTACTATGACGGCTTCTCCCCTTCTGCATCCCTCCCGCCAGTGTCTTGATAGGACAGAGGTTGTTCTTTTACATCAAGGACACGCTTTCTCCTACACGGAGCAGATAGGCCCTCAGCCGCTCTCAGCCCCACACTTCACTAAGAACACAAGTCCCAGTGTTGCAGGCCCATAAAGAAGAGCAATAACGACGCATTCTTTGTTCTAATTCACAAAGTTACTCATTCAGCAAATGTTTATTGAGCATCTACACTGTGTTAGATACAAGGAAGGCACATTGGTAAAGGGTGAGCTTATCCTCACTTAGGATTTGTATTTTATCATTAATATCTCAACACACACACACACACACACACACACACACACACATACACATACATACATACACACACACACACACACACACTATCCAAACCGGGAGTGGGGGGAATAAAAGTGCCAATACCTCCAATTATAATTGCACCAGAACACTTAATGTATGTGCCAGCCCCTACATTGGGAACCATGTAGGAATATTTCTTCATTCATTTCTTCACCAATAAGGTACTGAGCATCTGCCACTTACCAATACTGGTCCCTGGAGGAACAGAGGGGGGTAAGGACCTCTCCTTTTCCCTTTATTGTGGGGTGACGGGCATGTGATCAAACACATGGAAAACCACGCAGTCGGGCCCCTGAGCTGTTTCTCTGTGAGCTTCCCTGGCTACTTTGTCCAGAGCCACCCAGGTCGATGGTGTGAGCTTCAACCTGAAGAGGTGTGATTTACACTGTAGACATGCTAGATTAGTCTATTTTAAACAAGAATTTCCTGAAAATTTTGATTCAGCGTTTTAACAAAATCGGTACAGGCCAGCCGTTTTCTGACGGAGGGAAGTGACTTGTCTTGAGCACGGGGTCCCTTTCCCGTGGGCACAGGGACACCGTGGGAGCCGGCGGCTGTGCGAGCGGACATTCCGGGTGGACACGGCGGAGAAGGGCGTGCCAGGCAGAGGGACTGGTTGTGCAGACCCTGAGGAGCCTGGGGCGCTGGGAGAATGGAAGCTAGTTCTGGCTGGTTGGACCAGAGGGGAGGGTGCTGGCTGAGATGGTGTCTGGGGAGGAGGCCGAGGAAGTAGGCGCAGGCCCATCCCAGCATCTCTACCTGCCCTTCCCCCCAGACCTGCCCTTAACTGCCAGCATCGGACCTTCACGGGTTGCAGCTCTGCCTTCTCCCGTGCAAACCAGACGCTGGTCCTTCGGTTTAACTCACCTGCTGTTCGAAGGTGCTGACTTCACTCACTTTCCGTGAGGAGGCCACTGGGCTCAGTGAAGGAAACCATGTCACCTCAGTGCTTGTTCCCACCGCATGACGGTCTTTATCAAGCCCTGGGTCCTGTGTCACGTGGGAATCTCTGAAGGGTCTCTGGGATCCTACAGGTCTGAGAGCCACTCAGTGCCCCCTCCTCACCGGGCAGCCTTTGCATCAGTGCCAGTCTGTCTCCATCAACAGTCCCTCTCCTGGTCTTGCTCGCTTAGGAACCCCCCTCCCCTCTCCTGTTAACGTCATCATCTTTGATTTATAGCCTGCGGCTTAGCTCAGATGGAAGTATCTCTCTTCCTAGATGGGCGGAGCAGTGAGAACTGGTATCTTTAGCGAAAGCTCCGTGCCAGTCGCCGGCGGGTGGGCACCCTGACAAGCACCCGTTCTTTCAGGAGGAGGGCATGTTCCCATTGGTCAGCTCATCCTCCCGCAGGCTAGCTGGCTGGCAGAGGTTTTCATGGACACCCCTGGTCACAAGCAACGACAGTAGAGAACTGGGGCCAGATTGAGAAAAGAGGGACGTACTGGGAAGATATAGAGGAGCTAGAGGAGCAAAAGTAAGACTAAGGTCTATAGTTCAGGACTCGAGGGCAGCTCTGGGCTCTGGGCGGCAGGAAGCAGTGGACAAGACCCTGGCACTAGGAGTGAGCGCTCACCTCTCTTTGTGTGTGTGTGTGTGTGTGTGTGTGTGTGTGTGTCAGTCAGTGTGTCAGGCGCTGACTCATCATCGGCTGGGACAGAGAGAGCGTCTTAACAGACAGAACTTCAGGTCTGTGCTTTATGGAGGCAGGTGATTTCCTTCAAAGGAAACTGAAGTCCTGTTACAAAAAAAGGTGTGTGTGTGTCTGTGTGTTTGTGTGTGTGTGTGGGGGGGGGGGGTGCTGATGGTCACAAGAAAACAATTGCCCACTAGAGTATTTTTTGTTTTCAAACTATAAAAGTCCTACCTTCCTTTGGTGTGTGTGTGTTGCGGAGGGGAATAAGGGGGGGGGGGGGGTGGAGGAGGGGAGGGTTAGTAGAGGGTTTTAAGGTTTTAAGAGCCTCCTAGTATTTTAGGAGCTAAAAATGGCAAGAAGCATGTATAGTGGGAGAGAGAAGATGGAGGGGTTAATCTTTCTCCATTTCAGATTTCCTCAGCCAGACACTCTTTTTTGATTCCATTCTATAATTATCAATTACATGTACTTAAAATGTAAAATTGGAAGAAGGAAAATCATTGGGGAGAGGAAGTGTTGTTGTTTTTTAAGGAATTTTTTTTTAATATTTCAAGAAAAATGATTTTAATTTTTAAAAATATATATTTTATTGATTCTTTACAGAAAAGAAGGGAGAGAAATAGAGAGTTAGAAACATTGATGAGAGAGATACATCAATCAGCTGCCTCCTGCACACCCCTATTGGGGATGTGCCCACAACCAAGGTACATGCCCTTGACTGGAATTGAACCTGGGACCTTTCAGTCTGAAGGCCTATGCTCTATCCACTGAGCCAAACCAGTTTTGGCTGATTTTAAATATTATAAAGTTACATGCAATAAACATTAATATTTCAAAACAAATTATTTTAAATGTAACAATATTACACACAATGAAAATATTTCAAAAAAAGATTTTAAATATAATATCACCAAAACTGTACTAACATAGTATAATATCATAAAAGTTGTAGGAAATATTAAAAACCTGCAAAAAATTGACTTAGAATAATGAGATTTCTTCAACTTGCCTCTTGGAAATAACAGAGAGCTGTGTGTCCCTGAGATGGCTTAGACAGATGCAGCTCTCAGCTGTTAGCCTCGGTGAGGCTTGTTCCCACCGCTGAGATTTGTGAGCGCCTTCCGTGAGATTTTTATGCAAAATCAGTTTAGTACTTCCCTCATTTGTCACTGTGCTGGGAAGCTGGTAGAATATAGAGGAAACAGAAAATTGGGCACATCTGTGAATTAGGTTGTGTCCCGATTATAGCGATGCAATTCCACACATGTGCATGTTTTCACAAGAGAACAGGTTTCTATTTGACTCCAAACTCCTTCCATGCTCAGTTGAGGTTTCATCACTCCCTGGGGGGAGGCACGCCCTCCCTTCACGGAGCCCAAGCCATAGCTTAGCTCTAAGATTCACTGGCACCACTTATTTTCTTAAATTATGGCAAATGGGGGATTTGGGGCACACATACATCAACCCCACCTACATATTTCTCCTGTAATAACGCTTGGCGCATTTATTCTCCCTTCCGCAGAGAGCCCCAAACACTTACTAAATGTGTCTTCATTCTTGCATTAAAAGGAGTTGAGTAGATCTTATAATTCCCATTTTACAGAAAAGTGCAAGTAGAAGACCTGTAGCCCATGAATGAATATGCAATTGTAAAATATTTCTTTTTTTCTTCTCGCAACGGAATGAGATGTGCTCAAAGTTGAAATGATGTCGGTAGTGACATTATGCTCAATTGTATTCTGTATCACAGGCTCTCACCCCTGAGTGTGCATGAAGATCACTTAGCAATCTGGGTAAGATACAGACACGTCCAGAGATTCAGACCTTGAGAATCTGGGTTGGGCCCAGGCATCAGCATTCTGAGAAGCTCCTCCCCCAGGTGACTCAGAGGACCGCCCACTGAGAAACACTGGTCTGGATGAAACAATCAATTACAGGAGCGTTAATAAAGAAACAACAGCAGAGCTCAGCTCTGAGGCAGTTGCAAATCCTGTTCTCAAGCCAGCCTCCCCTTCTTTCCCAAGCACCCCGAACCCACAAGATTATTTCAATTTTTCAAAAGCATTTCCTAAAAGCAGCAGTTATTATCACCATAGTCTAGGAGTCCCTAGGAGGTTAAATCATCATCAAAGAAAGAATAATAATGTACAAACTCAAGCTTTAGAAAAATATCTTAGCCTATATAATAAAAGCCCAATATGCAAATTGACCAAACAACAGAACAACCAGTGGAATAACTTCTCTCTGAGGTACACTGACAACTAGGGGACAGATGCTCAATGTAGGACATGCCCCCAGCTCGCAGGTTCCAGGCCGGCCAAGGTGGATGCCAGTGGGGGCCCCCTGATCACCCAGCAGGTCACCCCACAGATCAGCCCTGATTGCCGGCCAGGCCTAGGGACCCTGCCCATGCATGAATTTCATGCACTGGGCCTCTAGTTCATTTATAATAGCCAATCAAAGGAACATGGACTCCATTTGTCCTCCTGGGACTCGGAGGATCTAGAACCATGTTGGTCATTCAGAAGAAGCAGAAGTCATTTACAGAAGCAGAGCCCACATCCTTAGGAATTTTTCTCATGTGGCATATGAGCCTCCTGTAATATGTATATGGCCAGTCCCCATCGTTCCATGAAGAACTTGTATGACCCCAGTAATAATGACAACTAACTTTGATTATTTCCTGTATACCCACTGCTTGGTACTCAGCATTGCATTTGATCCTCCCAATAATCTTATGAGGCAGAGATTGTTTTCATGCCCATTTTATAGGTGAGGAAACTGAAATGGATTCAAGGACTAGCCACACAGGCTAACAAGGCACCTAAGTAACAAGCCTTGATTTGAAAGAAGTTTTGTTTGTCTTCCAGTCCTTACACATCCTGGAAGAAGGATGGTGAATTACAAAGGCAAAGCTATGCAGCTGAAAATCTTTGGGATAAGAAAGTGAGCTGCGATAGAATCAGACCAGGCTTTTAGGCAGAGAGCGGTGGGAATCTCATTTCTCAACATTCAGACTGCAGAAAAGGGTTGCAGTGCCTTGTATGCCATATATTATTCTCCATGTAATTACATTGAGCAAAATACCTTTGGAGTAATTGTATACATAATCAAATATTGCCCAAATCAAAAAGCTTGAAAGTGCCTGCCAACCTCTCCCTGCCCCAGACCAAATGGAATCCTGTGTACTAAAGCATCGCTATAATTTTCCCCCTGGTTTCACTTGGATTTCCTTTAATAATGTTTGATTGTAATTAAAAATCAGTGTATATGTGGAATAGATGAAGAAACCAAAATTATCCTCTTTTGTCTTTGAGAAAAGTAACAGTTATATGCGTGCTCAATAGAATCAATTCACTTTCCCTCCATCGAACCAGTATGTACCAGCCACAGGCCCGCGTCTCCACATGAGACAGGCGCCCGGTGCTGTGGTCAACGCGGCAGGACCAAGGCGCTGCTGAGGAGCATCAAAGTCTTCAGAGCAGCTCTTGATGTCTTGATGCTCTCGGTTCAGAGCAAAGAGAAGGAAGTCGGTGGCAGGAGTGGCTTTGGGCTGTGCTTTCTGGCCAGGTTCAATTGTAAACAAGAATTGTAGTATTTGAGGGTGAGGTTGTTGAGAAGTCAGTGGCAGTTCTTATGCATCGATCTTTCAGACCCTAGATTCCTCTTGTTGATATTCTCCAGGATCTAGAGTTTGTCACTAGAAGACCCTTTCCCTGAGGGCTTAGGCACCAAGGCTAGAAACCAACATGTGCCCCATGTGTAACCCACAGTGTATTTTAGGAAATTCCTCATCCTCTTTCCAGTCTCCACAATTCTGCTTCTTGTTTGAGTGACATTTTGAGATGCATTTTCTCAAACTTTATCAATCAGTGTTTCAAGTACACAAGATTCATTGTACACTTGGAAAAAGTATCCGGTTGTTTGGGTGAAAACAGGAAATGTGATGATTTTATCAATAATGTATTTTTGCAAGCTCACATTTTAAAAAATAGATTTTGTTTCATTACTTATGGAAAACGTTGTACTTTGAGTACAAATGATATAACTGAAAGAATTAGTGATAATGGGTGGAAACTCACTTACCTAAAGATTTTCTTACAACCTTAAAAACTTTTCCTTAATTGGTAAGATCTCTATTAAAAAATGCATGAAAGCCTGACTAAGTATCACTCTATAAACCAGGTAGTCATGGTTGGATTTCTGGTTAGGGCACATATCCCGGGTGTGGGCATGTAGGAGGCAGCCAATCAATGTTTCTCTCTCATTAGTACTGTTTTTATCTTTCTCTATACCTTTCTCTCTCTGAAGTCAATTTTAAAAATTCATGAAAATCACAGCTTTCTGATAGGAGTCCAACTATATAAAGAGAAAATAATAAAAATCTAGGAGATAATTTTTATGATACTATGGCCTGTTGCTAAGTAAAATATGATGAGGAAAATTGAACAATATTATGTTAACAGAAAAATTAGGTAGAATAAAGATGGGATCTGGGAAAGAAAGAAGTCCTATGCTGCTGCACAAATACTTTCCATAATTAACATATGTAGCAGAGGAAAATAGTATGGCATGGAAGTGAAAGGTAAATAGATTTCTGTCTGATCAGCTTGAAAATTATCCTCATCACCAATGGGTGTCTTCAAACTTGATATATAAAGATAACTTTTTACTTGACTGTACATTTTTATACAACACTTTGAACTCCTCCGTGAACCATCTGTAGAACTCAATTTCCGTTTTGTAAAAAAAAAAAAAAAATTGCTGACATCTGTTTAAACCCTAATATCTCCACAACCATGTAGAATGTTAACTCAAGCTTGGTGTCATGTTAAATCGTTTTAACTTTAAAATAATATTAAACTTATGGTTCTGTTTCAACTTTGCAAGGATAATAGCATTTAACCCTTCAAATATTAATAGTTTAAACTGCTCACCAAAGAAAAAATCCTGGATTCTTCTAACTGCTCAGTTAGGGGTTTTTTTCCCCTACAACTTAGCAAGAATTTAGTCTTAGGATAAGCTGATGGACTGTTGCAAGGTCCATGAGTTAACTAAAACATGGGACAGTCTGACCTGTCATTAAAGAGATCTTTCCCTACTGACGATGGCAGTTGATTCTTTGCTCCTGTCAAACCAAAATCGGAAAGTAATAACAATAACTTGGATTTATAAAGTATTGAACAAATTTAAAGACCTTCTATAGTCATGATCTTGTCCAATTTTCAGAACAGCATTAGTAAATTTAGTGGCAAGGCACACCCGGCTTTGTCTCCCCACCCCTGCCTTCAGAACTGAGATCTAATTCTCCCAGCCTCCAGAATTTATCGCCTGCTGATGGCTCAGAGGGAGTCCTTCCCCAGGAATTCCTTTAGCTAAAGGGAGCTGCCTGGCAGGTCTAGTCAATGCCCCAAGGCAGCCTATCTCCAATGGCATTTTGGTCAAGAGGGAACAAGTCTGGCCTCCTCACCTCAATTCAAACAATTCTGAAGGGCCATCTCAGATCCAGACATCCCCTCCACTTCACCCCATTCCCACCCACACCCCAAGAATTAGCTGGGCCTCTATTGCAACTTTTTATTATTATTATTATTATTATTATTTGTTTGTTTGTTTATTTATTTATTTATTTATTTATTTATTTTTTATCAGCTGCCTCCTGCATGTCCCACTCTGAGAATTGAGTCTGCAACTGGCAACTTCATTGCAGGTCAGTTTTCCCCTCTGCTCAATCCTACTCTCTCCCCGTATATACTGTTCTCAAGAATACATCCACTGGGCTCCCTGCATGCAAATCCCCATCTTAGAGTCTGCTTTCCTGGGAAACGACCTTCAGTGCCAGGAGTAGTCCTAGAAAGTGATCTCCAACATGGGATTGGGGCAGAAAGTAAGCTCCAACATGGGATTGGGGCAGAAAGTAAGCTCCAACATGGGATTGGGGAAGAAGGCCATCTGCCAGCTGGCCGGCAGTGAAGTCCTCCCCCCTGGTCCTGGATGGAGTGTGGACAGC
Organism: Pipistrellus hanaki; assembly: GCF_964339955.1. Lineage (NCBI taxonomy): Eukaryota > Metazoa > Chordata > Mammalia > Chiroptera > Vespertilionidae > Pipistrellus > Pipistrellus hanaki. The sequence goes on along the minus strand of NC_140510.1, from coordinate 72,570,721 downwards.
CCTGAGCCTGTTGGAGCAGAGCAATTGTTACAACTTTCACCAACGGGACTGGAACGGGGTACACAGGGATGGGAATCACTGATCACCACAACGTCTCAGGCGTGTGAGAAGTTCGGGAAGAGAAGTTCCCAGAAAGACAACGGAATTAGGCTGCTCTCGGGGATCAGTGCATTGGAGAAAGACAATGAAAGAGCCAGGGTGACTCCTCACGAATGTGAGGCAAAGTGTGGATTCAGAGGCCTTCTCAAGGACAACTATCTCCTGCAGCCACAGAGCACAAAACACCGCGGACCCAGCCCAGACTTAACAATACAAGGTCCCTGAGCACCGGAGGAGCCCTGGTTGGGACCCTCTGGGCTGGGCTGGGACATCTGGGTGGGGGCACTAAAGAGCCCTGACACCCCAGAGGCCCCTGGACCGTGGTACATGCAAATGTAGCCCATGCTTCCCTCCTGGAGGCTGGCCCAGCTCTTTGGCGATGATGCAGGGAGCTCTGCCTTGTGAGGAAATACCTCCCCTGAGCAGTACCCCCACTCCTCTCGGCTGCTGACAGGGATTAGGGACGGGCTGTGACAGAACCCACCCAAGGATATGCTGGGCCTGCAAAGGGTGGGAAGAGACGAAGGAGCTGTAGGACCAGGCAGCATGGACAAGCATGTGTCGGCCTTATCTGTGCAACACTAGGCCCTGGGCTCTAGCGGCCCTGGGCCCCAGAGGGGAATGCCTCCCACAGAGCTCTCGGGGAATTCCTTTCAGCTCTCAGCTCCATCCCTGCCTGGTCACTGTGGGAACATATGCCAAAGGGAAAGCAGGGCGCCCCCTCTGGCAGGTACAGTTCATCAGCAGAAGTAGGGATGCTGCCACACAGTAGGGACCAGTTCCTGTGGTGCCAGGTGCCCCACTGGGTCAGCCATTGGTACCCAGTTGCCCAGTTTTGACTGGAGATGGTCTAGGTCAGTGGTGGGCAAACTCATTGGCCAACAGAGCCAAATACCAACAGCACAACGGTTGAAATTTCTTTTGAGAGCCAAATGTTTTAAACGTAAACTTCTTCTAATGCCACTTCTTCAACATAGACTCACCCAGGCCATGGTATTTTGTGGAAGAGCCACACTCAAGGGGCCAAAGAGCCGCATGTGGCTCTCGCGCTGCAGTTTGCCAACCACAGGTCTAGTGCAACAAGAGCCAGAGAAGGGCACAGGGGCCAGGGCTCAGGCCCCCGGAAGCAGGCACTTAGACCAGCAGTGGTGAGAGTGGAGAATGGAGGGGCAGCAGAAGGAAGATGTGTCAGTGGTGTCTCGGGACCCGTCCAGGGGTAGCAGCTGTACTCCGTTCACTGACCCTCTGCTGGTCAGTTTTCCTGGAAGAGAGACACCAGAATCCGGAGGAGCTGTTCCCAGGTGGGGTGTACTTGTGTACAAAGTAACTGCACCCCCTGGCACAAGGGATGTGTGCAGTGGGTGTTGTGTGCTGTCCCTGCCCTCACCCCTACCCCACCCCCACCCCCGAGCCTCTATTTCCCCAGCTGTTTGTGCCGGCTGATGGCTTCAGCTGCCCACCTCGGGCTGGCTCAGGTGAAGGGAGTTGCCTTGCTCAGGACTGCGTCTGCTCTGAGGGGAGGAGCACCTGTGAGTGCTGATGTGGGGGTGCAGAGGCCTGCTCCCTATTCTCAACAGGACCATCTGCAGGGCCCGCCGCAGGGACATCCCTGTGGAGTCAGTGAGCTTGCTGTGAGTCCCCATCAGCCTCACTCCCACTACCCAGTCCTGCCTTCCCGCGCTCTGCACTCCTGAGAGCCGCCCGCTAACAACAAACTCAGCGGCCTCCTCAGAACCTCCCCTAAGGCAGTTACCAGATTTTCTCCAAGTTGCAGATGTGGCAAAGCATGGCCCAGAGAGGGTCTGGAATCGCCCACGGGAGACAAGCCTGTGTTGTGGCTGACTGGACTCAGGGCCTCTGCCTGCTTCCTGCCTGGTTTTCCCATGGACTTTTCCCCTCCCCCTCTGCTGTCCACAGGGTGAGGGAGGGGAGTAGGGTGGACCAGGGCATGGGGCCGGCCTTGACTTGATGCTGGACATGCAGCAGTGACCTGAGCTCCTCCAGCCCCCTCTGGGCGCTCACAGGAAAGCCCGCAGAAGGATTTCTGAGAGATGAACTTGACTCTACAGTATTAGTAATAATGCGGACATGTATGTCTTATTTTCCCCAAAGAGTACCATCCCTTCAGCATGGGGTTCCTCTCTAAGGGAAGCACTGTGGTTTCACCCATGCCAGAGGAAAGCCGGGGGGCAGAACCGTGCAGACCTGGGCGTTTGCACGCACCCCACACAGGTGTGCCGCTCCTTGTCCCTCCCGCCTGGCACCTGGCTGAGCCGGGCCGCTCACAGGTGCTGTGTGCACATAGGGACACACTTCTAACACATAGCTTAATACATGCAAACCTGCTTGTTACAGAAACCTCGTTTTTAAAAACTGGAATTAAATTTAAAAAATACGTTGCCCCAAATGCTCTCAACATTGAAGAGCATGCTTGTCTTCTAAAACATGCAGAAAATGTAAACACGCCCTTCTAATCCCAAATCTGTGTGAATAAGAAGGGTGCTCTGATAGTCCGCCTAGTTCACTGTCCACCGTGATCCAGCTTCCTCCTATGAGTCTGTTTTCATCTGATACACGTTCTGCATTTTCCTTTGCTCAATTTCACTCTACTTTTCCTTTTTATGCCCAATTGGCTTTCCTGTAAAACTTTGCTACCGTTTCAGTGAGTGATTAGGAAAAGCTGGACTTAAGCCCAGTGAGCTAACGAAATACTAACAAAGGTTTTCTTGAACTTCAATCACAATCTATGAAATATTAAGCTCACTGCATCATATATGTACGTTGAAAAGACTAGAAGAGAAGCTTTAGCCTAAAATTGCTGATTAAATATTGCAATATGTTTGGTCAAATATAGGTGAACACACGCACACACACACACACACACCCCTCCTAGGAGTTTTAGCATTTCAAAGGCAGAAAATGTGTTAACTCAAACAATGCATATGCATCTTTAGGGGAACACTGTGAAGCAATAGACAAATAGACTTTCAATTAGATGGGATCTCAGAGGACCCCAGGTCTGGAAAACCTTCGGGGCCAGTGTGATGGACATGCTCAGTCCCTTGTTGATTGGAGGCATACTCAGGTGTGTGAAAACTGACAAAACCCCCTTGTGAATCCTAAGGGGAGACCCCCTACCTATGGGAACTGATGCTCAGCAATGAACCTCCCTTAGTGGGCACAGTGAGAAGGGGCCAAAGTGGGAATGGGAAGTTGAAATATACTTGTGACCTCTTAAGGCAGAAGGCAGAATCAAATTGTTACTTGCCTTTCTCATGGAAGTGCCCCTGTGGGAGGCGACCTCCGTGTCTGCCCCCCAGCAGGCCTCAGCCCCAAGCCCGCTGTTCCTGTGGTGCAGATACGAGGGGGTCCCTGGGCGGTGCTTGCACCTCACCTCCCAGGTCTGGAGCAGATCCCAGAGTACCTGGTCTGCTCGGGGAAGGAGCGAACCCAGACGAGTGGGTCCTCATTTACATCAAGTGAGACGCTTTTTTCACCCAGATATTACTTCCTCCAGTGGCTCAGTCCGTGTGGTTCCTACAGCAAAGAACCACAGACTGGGTGCCCTAGCAACAGAAATGTATTTTCTAACAATTTTAAAGGCAAGAAGCGTGAGATCAATGTGCCTGAAGGTTGGTTTCTTTGGAGGCCTCTCTCCTTGGCTTGGAGATGGCCATCTGCTCCCCGAGTCTTTCCTCTGTGTTTATCTGAATCCGAGTCTCTTTTTTCTTACAAGGACACCATATTGGATTGGGAACCCACCCTGATCATCTCAATTTTACTGAGTTTTCTTTAAATACAGTCATACTCTGTAGTACTGGGGATTAGAACTCCAACATAGGAATTTTGGAGAGACACAATTCAGTCCAAAGTAGCTCTTGTTCAAAGCTACTGCTCTTTTAGGGGGCTTTTGTTGTTGTTGTTGTTAATCCTCATCCGAAGATGTTTTTCCATTGATTTTTAGAAAGAGTGGAAGGGAGGGGGAGAGACAGAGAGAAACATCGATGAGAGAGAGACAAACATCGATTGGTTGCCTCCCAGATGTGCCCCAACCAGAGCCAGGAATCAAGCCTGCAACAGAGGTATGTGCTCTTGACCAGAATTAAACCTGGGAGCCTCTAGTCCTCAGGCCAACGCTCTGTCCACTGAGCCCAACCATCTAGGGCACATGTGTCAAACACAAGGCCCGCGGGCCAAATCCGGCCGGCCAGGCCTTGCAATGTGGCCCGCACCGCGCTGTCATCACTGCACTCCGCTGTCAGTTTATGACATTGTCAGTTTATGACTGTTCAGTAAACCATTCGGCCCGAGATTTAGGCTGGATTTTAGATTTTGGCCCCTTCTCTGATTGAGTTCGACACCCCTAATCTAGGGCTAGGGGGCTTTTAAGTCCCAATAACTTTTTTTTTTTTTGTAGCAGCAGGAGACTCCACAAATAAGAAGATCTGGGCTCATTCCTTTCCGAGGGTCTAGCTGCCACCTTATAATAGTTTTTCTTCATGCACTGATGGCTGTTTTGTAAATGGAAGCTACTGTTTTGCAATTCATGTCTATGTCCTTGATAGAAGAAGACAGATTTCAAAACCATTTTAAAAATAAGAACTTACTTATTATTCAACAGCTATTATTGGCTTTACACCAAAGAATAAAATAGGCTTACTCCTTCCCCTTATGAGGGAGACAGATACTAAGGAAGCAAGACATAAATGAGTATTTAATTACAAACTGTGCTAAGTACCATCCAGGCAAATGGCAGCCTGACCTCAGCTTCTCTTCCCATTGTGCTGGGCCTGTCCTGAGAGCAAATGACAGTGTGAAGGACTGACTTGCCTAGGCCCGGGAGAGACACAGAGATCCGAGGGACTGATAGGAAGGAGCAGGGGGATGGGAAGGGAGACTGTTCCCATTGGAGGAACACCCTGGAGGAGTCACTGAGTCAGGTGGAAGGACAGAAACACAGTAACGTGGGGCAGAAGGGCAGCAAGGGAGGGCCGGGGCCTGAGACGTGGCTGGGGCTGCAGGCAGCAGCTCTGTAAGCGTGGGGAGGAGTGGGCTTTCGTTGTCTGTGCCCTGGAATGTGGGGGACACGGCCTGCCTGATGTTTTAAGGTCATTGCAGCTGCTGTGTAGAAAGGGAGTAGAAGGTACAGATGAGAACGTCTAAAGAACAGTGAGAAAACTTGTATGAAAACATACGCAAGAGGTGGTAATGGCTCACACGAGGCAGGAAAAATGAAAAGGAGTAGACGAATGGAAGGCATGTCTTCACGGCGGAAGGAAAGGGTGGCTGGCTTTGGAGCACGTGTGGATGTGTAAGGGTGGGAGCTGATGAGGAGCTGAGAAGGAAGGGCACTCAGGACTGACACCAAGTTTCTGGGGTGAGCAACGGGGTTGTCAGGAGAAGACGATTCAGGAAAATAATGCAGATACAAATGATCCTGTAACGGAAAGAGAGAAACATTGTGGAAACCAAACTGATTGCACAAAGAAACCTTTGATAACCTCAGATTTCAAAGCCAAGTATATAAAAATAAATAAAGGCAGGATATTGGACAGGTGGAGTGTGATAGAATGAGTCTTGTCATTTATTGACGATAGACAGACATCGCCAGTATTAAACACAGATCCCCTCAGGTTCCCTTTTCTGTTTCTCTGGGCCTTTGCTTCTGCCAGCTAGCACCTTCCAGAGTCTGTCTTCAGAAGATTGCCCATGAACCTTGGTTTTAAACTCCTCCTCCTCTTACACACACACACACACACACACACACACACACACACACACACACCACTCCCATGCAGAGAGCCAGAAGGACCTGGCAGTTTACAGCTCCCACACACTCATCTTCCATCCTCCATCCCTGCCTTTAGAACCTAGTCAGAGATAAACTGGTGTGGGATTAGGAAAGCCCAGTTTTCTGGCTTCACCTGGAGACAGACACTGCAGTCAGGCTAAGCCTGGGCCTCCACTTCAATTGCATCCTTGCTTGTTTTCTTTCCCTTTGCTGTCTTACATCCTCTACTCCCTCCCTGGAGAGTCCCAAGTTTACTTCATTAATAAATTCTTTGCATACACATCCTTGTCTTGGGGTCTGATCTGATTCAGAGAAAACCTATCCTAAGACACTTCTCAACCACACACACACACACACACACACACACACACACACACACACACCACCGGAGAAGCAGGAATTAAAGTAATAGATTCGTGAAAGCTAAAATCCTTAAGAGACTGAGACTTGCAAAAAACTATTCAAGCTATGTTTGCCAAAGGAAAAGAAACAAGAAAGAGCTAGGAAATGTCATAATGTAAAAAGTGCCATATAAGAAGCAGCACTCTTTAACTCCTGTGTTGACGCCATCTGGTCCATGAAGGAAAACAATTTCCTCAAACTGAAGAGAGCAGAGCATGCTTGGTCAGGAAAATCAAGCAGGCGATGTCTTCAGAGCAGATCCTGGCAGTTTCCGAACATTCCCATCTCAAGACCTGGGCAATCCCAGCCCGGAACTTGAAGTAATATTTCATGGTGTGATCTCATAAACACCTGTGGGTTTTTGTGAAATCATAAAAAGGGGGAAATTGCTTGAACCATGGAGCTAGACAAACATGTCCTTGATTTTCAGGAATGAGAAAAATGTAGAATGGTAAATTTGGTTGCTAATGCCAACCCATGCTTCAAGAATGGGTAATCAGACAAAAATTTAGAAAAGAATGGAGTGATTACTAGGTGCTAACATAGGATCACTAAGAATCTTTGTGGCGAAGAACTGTTCAGCTTTTTATTGGAATCCTGAATGACATGCTCTCCACGTGATGAGAATTACCAGTAAGACGTCTGAGAAAGTCACACGTGATTGCCTTGCGGAGAAGTTGAGGAAAAGTCACCCTGATGGCTGTGTTATTAATACCTTGAGACCTTCACATTCTTCAGGGAAGTAGGTGGCTGGCACAATGTCCTAAAGTTGGGCCTTTCCCATCCCTGAAATGTCCTAGGCTCCTGTTTCCAGTGCCTCAGTCCTTCCCCATTCCTGCCACACATGGCTTCCTCCTCCCCTGGAGCTGCCGACCAGGTGGCTGTCGCAGACACTGCAGCCAGCTCCTTTGTCCTTCTGTTCCTCCCAACCTGCCAGTCTTCTGCCTTTGGGCCAATTCAGTCTTCCCTTTTCTTACATGAGGATCCCGGCTACTGAGAAATATTGAGGGGAATTGCAAACCTGTAGCTTCTCATTCCAGCCCTGTCCCCCTGGAGTAGCTTCTGCTTCTCTTAAGCTTCCTAACATCGGTGAATAACACCATTTATTGAAACCAGGGTGGCATTCTTGACCTCTTTCTCTTCCTTACTCTTTCTATTTAATCAGTCACATAATCTTGACTTCACCTCCTAAAAATTACCAGTTCTGTCCCCTCCCTTCTCTCCCATTGCCTCTACTATACTTACTTATTCTCACCTGAAGTTTTCCAATAGCCTCCTAGCTGGCCTCTCAGACTCCACCATTCCTCTTCCTCCCCATCCTCCCAGCTGCTGCCGGAGATGTTCTCCTAACATAGACATCTGGTTAGGTTTTGCCCTTTGCTTGAATATCCCCTAAGGGCCAAGTTCAGTCTCCATCACAATCTGATCCCAACTACCTACCTCTCCAGCTTCATGTCTCACTCTCCCCATCTCTGTGTCTCTCTAGATAGTGAATGCTTGGAGGACAAGGGTTTTATTTATGTTTTTATTCCTCTTAATTGAATAAGACCAGCTACATAGCAGACCTTTGTGTATTAGAGGATAACTGAAAATCTTTTTTAAAAGATGTATCAGAGTGGTCAGAATTAAAATATGAAGAGAGTAGCTCCAACCTAACAAGATAAAAACCAGAAAAATCCCCTTGTAGACCTGAAACTAACCAAGTAAGTTCTGATGAGGACCAATAATTCAAGAAGAGAACGAAGGAGGCCTGCTTTACTTGTAGTTGAGATGGAAAAGACCCTGTGTTGTAGCTGGATCCCAGGGCAGTGGCATGGAGAGTGAAATGGGATGAAACCCTACGTCTTGTTCCCAGCACCGAGGGCCATGTAGTCAGGGATACGCTTCCATAGTGATCTGTCCTGGTCAGAGCACAGCCAGGTCTCAGGGACACCACTGACAGGGGAACTCAGAGAGAGGATGACACCTCCGGGGCGAAAGGCGGGAAAACATGTCATGGGAGGGGTTACCAACCAGCAAAGAGGAAACTTAAAGGGAAAATTATTGTTTCCTTGACGTTTTGGAGAGCTGTCGTGTGGAAGAGTGATGGGTACGAGCTAGGTTCTTTAGAGGGCAAAACCGGCTGGGATGAGATGAAGTTAGAGGACAGACAACCTCAGCCCCGCGTAACAAAGACGCTTCCATCAATGAGAGTCATTACACAAACGGATGGGCTGTTCTCTGAGTTTCTTGAAAACTGGAAATGTCCGGGCACCACTTGAATGATGATATGTCAGCAGTACTGAGGGCGGAATTCTAGAAGGCCTCGAGGTGGTTTTTTTTCTCCTAACTCCAATCGTCTACAACCCTATATTTTATTTTTAGTTACGTTTTAAAGGAGTCCGCTGAGGAAATCCATTTGGAAACTTTCAGTAACAGTGTAAGGTACAAGTCCCAGGCCCCCAACTAAATCTGTCTAAAAGGCAACCCCTAACCTCCTTGGTGAAGGTCTGTGTTTTGTTTCTTGGTTTGGGGGCCCCTGAGCGCCCCAGAGGTTGCTGGTGGTAGGACAGGGTCATAGCTGTGATTAAGATCCTTACAGCTGAGCTCAGGGTTGGTCTCTATCAACAGCGGCTTGCATCACGACCAGGAAGCTACGCAGAAAGAAGAAGAGCGTCCAAAACGGACACTCCATCGGACCCAGGAAGCTTCCCGGTTTGTTGCAAACGCTGAGCCGGGCTTGGCCACGTAGGCGCACATGAGGGAGGAAGCATCTTTGGTGTTCGCTGCCGCCAAGCCCAAGAGTTCCCCTCTCTCCCTCCTCTGGTCCCTCTCTCCGTCCTTGGCTGCTCTGTGCCTTGTTTTCTCCAATAACAAATTGTAGAGACGAAGGGACACCACCGCCGCTGCCCATGGCCAGGGGCCTGGGCCGCAGGAGTTAACGTCTGCAAAGCATTTTAGCTTGTTGGAGAGAAGGCGCTAGATAAATACAAAGTGTTGTTGTTATTATAGGGAAGAAAAAGTAACTGTTAGCTCAGGGCCTATAATTAGGGAGCAAATATAGTGTCTGGTGGCTTTGATAATAGGATTTCTATGAAGATGTGGCATGCAGCGGGCCTGTTGACTGAAATGTTATAAATGACATGATTTTTGACATCCCGGTCAGAACCCTTTTCATTTTACTTTTTTCGGGTTTGCCTTCCTGCCCCTCCCCCCACGCTCTAATTTTAGGTAAACCCTAAGAAGGCAAGAGTCAAATTAACAGCTCCGCAACTAATAAACTTGGCGTTGTTCGTGGAGAAATCACGGCCCCGCGGGAACCAGGGCTTGCTCCCTTCGTGCGGGGGGCCAGGGCCTGAGGACTCTGAGCCGAGCATCCGGAGGACCTTCTGAGCTGCTCAGACCCTGGGCTCCTCTCCTCTCCTCTCCTCCGCCCGCAGTTGCCAGCCCAGGGCCCGGTCCCACCGCTTGGAAAAGCCAGCTCAGGAATTTCTTTCAAGAGAAGCATAAATCCAGCTTCAGGTCTTGAAAAGTAAGTAAGGAAATAGCTTTAAAATATTTTAATGTGTTTATCTGCATATTTTCGGTCTACCCATAATGTTCTGAGAATTTCAATGGTTTCAGAAAATCACTCCTTAAAATAAGAAATATTGTTTTTTGTGGAACAGCGAGCCATTTAGACTCCTACGGCTCTTTCTGTTATCAATTTGCTCGGTGATTTTTACCTGTGTTTGCCTCAATTTTTGCCCTGTAAAATTGTCATAAACGATTACCATTCTCATCCGGGTTGCTGGAGAAAGTTAGCGGAGGGAGAATTTATAGACGTGCAGTTAAGCTCCAGTCCTGCCAGCCAGCTGGAGGGCTGTGTGCATATTGCCATGTTCCTTGGGCCTCAGTTTCCTCATAATGCTATAACTGTTAGGTAATTTAAATGAACTGAAAGTCATTTCTATTTACAAAAACAAAAAAAAACAAAGTTAAATATTTTCAATGAAGAGCCCATTATGGACTTTTCCAGTTTTAAAATCTTTTAATTTTATTATTGCTCCCATTCTTTTCTAAAGTAAACATACATACAAATTACACCTTTTAATGTCAATTTTCTAATTTGTCCAAGATTGGGTGTTTGTTTGTTTTTTTAAATTTACTGTGAGGACTAGTTTTTTTCCAAGGAACTTGGTGCCATAATTCTGGTTTGAGTGTACCTGCTGCATTCATAGGACACCAGAGTTTTATGTATGAGTGTGTGTGTGTGTGTGTGTGTGTGTGTGTGTACAAATGTGTTTACGTCATGGACAATGTCTTCTTCTTAGGTGTGTTTTATGCTAGAGATTTGGTACTTTAGTCCATGGATTTGGATTTTTTTTTTTACTGTGAATGATTTGTGTCATTGCTATAAAGAAATACAAGTTAAAATATGTAAGGTAGAGATTTCTATTTTCACATTCGCCTTGTCAGCTGAGTTTGCAGGAATTTGGTGGACACGTTTATTTAGCAGCCACGCTGTCCAGTGTGGTGGTGGGTGAGGGGCAAGGGTAGGTGGAGGGGCAGGGCTGTGGGAATCAGATAGATTCTCTAATTATGCCAAGTTCTTGGCACCTCAAGGGTGCTCTTGCTTTCAGAGGTGTTACCGCTTAATTGGTGTTTATTTAAATATATTGGTTTGCTTTGCTTTACAATCAATCCACACTACCTGAAAACAGTACTACTGATTTTTTGGGGGGAAAGTCAGCTTCTGCCAGGTTTTTCAGACACGGGTGCTGTGAGCTCAGGCCAGTTCAGATGGCCAGGACTTATCCCTGGGTAATGTCCCTGCAGAGTAGGATTGGAAGTGCATGTCAATGGTCCTCATGCACATTTAGGCTGAAGGACGGTGGTGTGCCCACTGGGGACAATGAGATCAATGTTCCTAGCGTGCTTTTGAGATGCAGGCTGTGCCACTGGGTGCCCATCGGGTGATGTAAATGCAGCGGGCCTGTGGCTCCCAGCAGACCCCGTGGGCACCGGGGGAGGCGGCCTCCTCCCCTACCCCAGCCCCAGCGGCAGCATTGCCTCCCTGCCCTCCGCCTCGGCCGCTCTCCGGGCCAAATGCCAGGGGCTCCTCGGGGTCCAGGAGGGGTGAGCCCCGCGGGGAGTTGGCTGGGGTCACCTCTCAGTCCTGCCACATCACTGACACATCTGCTCTCCTGAGCGACACATACAAAGGTCTGGAGCTACCGCCACACAGGGCCTGCGTGGGAAGCTGTGTGCTTTGACGTATTTCTCCCGGGATCCAGGGACCGCAGTGGGCAGCAGTGGGCACTGAGGGGTTTCTGCTGCCCGCCCGATGGCTGGAAGCTGCAGGAGAGCTTCTGTGGGTTTCCTGATGCTTAGAATTCGTGCAGCCAGCCCAACAGCCCTCTGGTCACACTGAGGAGGGGCTGCGATGGCGAGGGTGGGACCCCAGCAGGCTGGAAGGGCACACACAGGGGACAGGGACCCCCCCAGGAAAGCAAATATGCCCTCCAGCCTGGCTGAAACACCCCGAGGGTCGGGGAGGAGGCCCACCTCCGCCTTCACCCACTCCAGGGCCCCGAGGAGCCGCAGGCCCTGCAGCGGCTCTTCCCTCGCTCTGCCCCCCACTCCTCGCCCGGCTCCCGCCTCCCAGCGGCCCCCCGGCCCCGACAGGGTTTGTGTTCAACATCAAATTAAGTGTTCATGACAGCTAACCGCAAGTTATTAAACGTGATTCACCGCCGCGCTGCCGGCCTCGCTGGCGGTGCGGGCCACGCTCAGACAGGCCGCCCGATTCAGGCGCCGCACAAAGGGCCTTTCAGAGGGCGAGGGGGCCCGCGTGGCCTCCAGCTGAAAATTGTTTTATTTCCGTTATTCTCTTAAACAGGTCAGCGGGCTGCATTAAACCCCAAATCCTTTCTAACTGCTTAGCTGTGAAGTCTTTAAGATATCACAGCGCTCGGGAGAAGTGGCCGCGGGTTGCCAAGTCAGCGGAAATTTAAGAAATCAGTGTCCAGAACGAACTCGTGTTTGACAAGTGAGACGGACGATCCGCAGCCAGCGTGGAGGGTGACACGCTGTGGGTGTTTAATGCTCTTAATGATCGGGTTTCCTGCGTGGGGAGGCATTCCTGTTTGCGAAGCGGGCCTGCCGCCGTTGAGACGGTCACTGCTGCTTTTCTTGCTTGGAATCCCCTCCAGGTTCGTGGTGGAGACGGTGGGGAATGAGGGAGCCGGGGTCTCTCAGGCCCAGACACCTTCTTTCATTGCTTTCCTGTCCGGTGACATGTTGGCTTGTGAGTGTCGCTGTCCTCTGGAGGATTCGATTAGTATTCCGGTTACTGGGGTGTTAGGTCCTGCTTGTGCTTGGCCGACTGGATGCGTGCATTTGTTTCTTAAATAAATATTTTTTATTGATTTCAGAGAAGAAGGGAGAGGGAGAGAGAAGCGTCAATGATGAGAGGGAATTATGGGTGGGCTGCCTCCAGCACACCCACTATTGGAGATCCAGCCTGTAAACCAGCCATGTGCCCTTGACGGGAATTGAACCCAAGACTCTGGAGTCCGCAGGCTGACGTTCTATCTACTAAAACCAAACAGGCCAGGGCTGTGTTTGTGCTTTTAGAAGGCCCTAAGACAGGAGGCGGAGTAGCCTTTGTTGGAAATTCACTGCACCATGTGCTCTTCCAACTCTGCCCAGGGACAGAACCAGTAAAGCTCAGGGTGGCCTGTGCCCGAGGCCGGGCCCCCGGACCAGCAGCGTGCCATCTGTTTATGATTGGTATCAAGAGCTGATCTCTTACTGAGGTACCTCGAGCTTATTGAATTTAAGGGGGGACCTTAAACTTGTACGGGATAAATTCAGATCTCACTTGTCCTCTCCCTGCCAAAAGCATGTAACTCATTTTCTTATTACCAACACAGTCTATTAGAAAATACGTTAGCTATGTAACAAATTGAAGTCGAAGAAAATATCCATATTAGGAAAGCTAGCTCGACGATTAAATTAAGCAAGGATTACTTTGGCGTGAATAATTCCACAATCTGCTTTTCTGTCCTGAAAATGAGTTTAGCGAGGCATGGCTGTGCCTGTAATATCTAACAGCTTCATTTTCAGGGCTTTGGCTGATGTTCCTCCCCTGTCAGTCTCCCAGGCATCTTGATTTAGTGTCACCTATTTTGCTATCTTTCATGAAATTTACAGAGGTTGGGTTGAGTCAAACACATGTCTTAACTAAAAAGGCCAGGTCCAACTTAATACATATTGTTTGCTCATTCATTTACTAGTATTTATTCAGTGCATAATGACTGCCTCTTCGGTGAGAGGTATCTTAGAATAAATCAAAAGCATTTGTTCATTAAAATGTCACTCAAAGTAATAGAAAAAAATATAACTATTTGCCAAGATCCATGAGGTTAAAGTAAAAGCAAGTTTTCTGTTTAACTGAGGATCAAACCTGTAACCACCCCCCCCCCCCCGCTTTTTTTTTCTTTCTCAGTTCTTTTTGGAAAATCTAAAGAGATGATTCCACTCTTCTCCCCTTTATACAGAATGGAGAAAAAGAATAAAATATTTGGTGCCTTGGTGTATTGCTAAATCATCATTGTTAAAACAACAACAACTAATGTTGCCCAACTAGCGTGGTTCAGTGGTTGAGCGTTGACCTATGAACCAGGAGGTCACAGTTTGATTCCTGATCAGGGCACATGCTCCATTCACAGTAGGGGCCATGCAGGAGGCAGCCAATCAATGATTCTCTTTCATCTTTGATGTTTCTGTCTCTTTCTCCCTCTCCCTTCCTCTCTGAAATCAATAAAGATATATTAACAAGTAAAAAATCCTAATGTTCACTTTACTGTAGAATATGTGATTCAAATGCTTTGTTGTTGTTTTAGCTAAAACAGACCTTGATTTTTTTCCCTCAAGTATGAAGCAAAAAGTAAACCCTAGATAATGGGGAGTTTGGATTACAGTTAATCAGTGTTTTACCAAAATTCCGTAAAAGATATGCTGTCTGAAAGAGTTACAATGATCTTTACTTAAAAAGCAGTTTCACTAATACTAATGAAAGAAAGGGAATAATAGAGATATTTTTATTTACTTGAAATTATATATTATGGAAGTTGGACTGATGACTTACTTTTGTAATTTTTTACATACAGCAGTCCCTCCCTTATCCAAGGGGAATATGTCCTAAGACCTTCCACAGATGCCTGAACCCACAGATAGTACCAAATCCTATATTTACTATGTTTTTTCTTATTTCTACACACCTATAATACATTTTAACTCTAAATTGGGCACAGTGAGAGATTAACAACAATACTACTAATAAAATAGAACAACTATCTATAATAATAAAAGCATAATATGCTAATTAGACCAGATGTCCTTCTGGACATCCTTCCTGTCATCCTTCTGGACGATACTGAGGCTGTGAGGGAAGCCTGGGTCCCGGGTGCCAGAGAGAAGCCAGTGCCAGCAGCCAAGGGAAGGAAGGCCTACTCTTGCACGAATTTTATACATCAAGCCTCTAGAAATAGTATACTTTAATAAAAGTTACGTAAATATGGTCTCTCTATGTCCCTCTCCAATAACCGAGCCAGCTACCAAATGACTAGTAGGTGCTTAGGATATAAAGTGTGGATATGCCGGACAAAGGGATGATCCTCATTCTGGGCAGGATGGAGCAAGATGATACGAGATTTCATCATGCTAACTCACAAAGGCGAGCAATTTAAAACTGATGAATTGATTATTTCTTGAATCTCCCATCTAATGTTTCCAGACCATGGTTGACCACAGGTAGCTAAAACCATGGAAAGCAGAACTATGGATACCAGGCACTCATCTACCTACAAAAACCTGATATAGTTTACTAGTTGACAGAGTCAAAGAGAAGGCTGAAAGTTCACCAAGAGCATTTTGCCACGTGACATAAAGTAAATAAATCCCTAGAATTTGAAATTATCTGATACATATGAATAAAGGATGAGTACTGGAAGAATAAGTAACTTGGAGAGAACATGAAAAGTTAAAAAAAATAACTCTAATGCAAATTGGCAAGATTTGTGGGATTTTATGATTCATGATAGAGCCACTTGAGTATAAGTACATTTTGAAAGTCTGTACTTATCTGGGAGGGCAAATGTATTCATCCCTTCAACACGTATTTACTTCAGTACTACTGTGTGCCACTTTCTCTACTAAATACCAGGGAGTCTGCAGTGAACAAGGTAACTTTCATATACTAGCACATTTTGTGCTACAGTGGGGGGATGTGTGAAAAAAGCAATTTTATAGAGTATGATAAATGCTACTCATTCATTCGACCAGTAATTATCTCTAAGGGCCTAGTACTAGGAGGGTAAAGAGCATCTTGTAGCAGAACTTTTAGTCCAAGAGGAAGAAGAAAAGCCAGACAAGCTCTTAATGAAGAATAAAAATTTAGGACAAAGCACTGGGTGGGTAGGTATGTAAAAGGGGTCAACTGAGAAAATAGAAAGAGAGGTGATAAGCAATTAAGCTGGAGACATATCCATTCACACTGAGTTAGTATAATGGGCCACACATCTCACAACAACCCTAAGAGGTCACTACTCTTTTTTTTTTTAAATATATTTTATAGATTTTTTTACAGAGAGGAAGGAAGAGAGATAGAGAGCTAGAAACGTCAATGAGAGAGAAACACTGACCAGCTGCCTCTTGCACACCCCCACTGGGGATGTGCCCGCAACCAAGGTACATGCCCTTGACTGGAATCGAACCTGGGACCTTTCAGTTCGCAGACCGACACTCTACCACTGAGCCAAACCTGTTTGGGCAAGGTCACTACTCTTATCATCCCCATTTTACAGATAAAAAATCAAGACCCCATGACCACACAGGTAGGAGTACAGAGCTAGGAGTCTGGCAGGAGAGCCTTCACTTTTACTTGCTTTATGAGTCTGGAGATGAACAATTGTTGGCTCTAAGAAAGAAGTTTTGTCTTTAGGCTAAGACAAGAGGAAGCCATCAAAGCAAGTAGGAAATGAATGCTCCCTTTCCCTATTTATTTATTTTTAAATATATTTTTATTAATTTCAGAGAGGAAGGGAGAGGGAGAAAGAAACATCAATGCACAGTCCCTGGGAGTGGGCTCAGGCCTTGGTGACCGTGAGTCCCAACGTGGCCCAGACCAGGTGCACAGACCTTGGCGCCATAGGTACCTCCCTGTATCCCCAAACAGTCCTCTCTCCATGGCCAGGGGAAGGGAGCTCACATCTGGAGGAGCCACAGGGGGCTGTACATTGCTCAAGTGCAGACCCAGGTGAGGGCCCTTCTAGCCCTGGTCTAGAGGCCATGCTGTCTGCTCCCTTTCTGTCTCAGTGACATCTCAGCCAGAGACTGGGTCCTGCCTGGCTGGCTCTAGCTTCACCTCCTCCTCTGTCCCTTCAACCTTGGAGGGGCTATGGCGTCTGGCCGTTGTTCATCTCTGGGTTTCCTAGCCGTTTCTCGTTGGCCTAATGTCCTCTTGCATCACCAGTGTAACCAACGTCCTGTATTCAATTCCTTGCTTTCAATGCTCAGACATGTTTCGGTTTTACTGATTGAACCCTAACAGTTACAGCAGCAAGGAACTGCCTGGCACCATTGGGGAAGGAGGTCAAGCTTTAGTGCAATCCCCCTCCCATGAGTGGGCTTGAAAGGGTCCTTGACACAGAAGGGAAGATCTCCAACGAGGGGAGGCACAATGGTACAGCAGCAGTGCCAGCTTCCAACGCCATTTCTCAGCAAAAGGGAGCACCCTGCCCTGCGGGAGCACCCCCTCTGCGACCTCAGAGAGGACCATCCCGAGGCGAGCCGGGCCATCCTCCCGGAGCTGGCCTTGACCGCTATGCGCGGTGGAATTGACTCCCTTCCCTACGCACACTGCCCTTCTGCAAAACTTTATAGAAACCAGACTTCGTGCCGTGTTCTCAGTTTTGCTGCATCAGAAAGAAGTTTAAATGTTTTCATTTAATGTGGAAATATTTTTAGATGATGAAGATGATTAAGTGTTGAAAATGTAGCGATCTGTTTGGCACCGAGAGAAAAGAAATATGAAGAATTTTTAATAAAAACCTGACCACAATGGTGTTGGAACACAATCTGTCTGAAATACAAGACAGATACTTTATCCCACAGGCGAAGCTGACTTCGCTAATAGTTTTGGACAGTTACAGGTGTAATTTTAGCTACCAAAGGGAACACAAATTGTGTTATAAGAATGCAATAGAAACAATGGGAAATGCAATTAAATTTTAAAAGGAAACACTGCATATAAAGTTAGCAGAGCTAATACAAAGCATATTTTCGGAGGCTTTCACCGACGATGTATGAGAATCTGTGCTATTATGAAAATCAGCTTTCCTTGCTGGCTTCCTCGTGCTAAGAGTGGGAAGGCTGCTTTTGCTCCGAGCCCCAGCTATACACATCGCATGAACCTTGCACCTAATACAATTATTTGTTTGATGCGATTGTTTTATAAAATTTTATAAAGAAATAAAAAAATAATGCATACTTCTCTGGAACGAGGCCTGAGTTTATCAACCTTGCTTCTATATATTATAGAAAGTGAGGGTCTCTCTTATTTTTATTTTTTTTGTCTAGGTGGCTTTGATTTACCATTGTGAGACGCAGCATGTGTGGGGAAAATATGTGGGGAGAAAGCTTTTATGTGTTTTTTCGATTAAAAAAAAATCAGTGCCACCAGCCCGTGAGCGATCCTAAAATAACAAAGCAGTTGTACGTGTGTGCGCGCACTCCGAAAGGAAAACTGTGGGGAAGGGAACGGGGTGAGGTTTCAAGTTTCCGAGGATCTATTTTAAATGACAGCGAGGAAAAAGGTTCTGTGAAAGTGATGAAAAATATCCCAGCAGTATCCTTTCAGAGAGCCATTTAACTTCTGGCGGTTTCGGTTGTGCAATATGATTTCTGCAGCCTCTGAAATATGTGGGCGCCCTCACGGCTATTTATGTTCCCGTACTCAACATCCAGCGCCCCATTAGGGCTCTGAGAAGACAGGAGTTTCCAGAAGAGGTTGGTAATGGCCCATCTGTGGCTCAAAAACGACGACAGGTCCTCTTCTCTTTCCCCAAGTGTGCTGATGTGTGGCGGGAGCCGGGCACAGGGGGAGGCAGGGCGGTGTCCGCTCAGAGGCGGCCCCTGGCCCGGTTCTCCGGGCAGGTGCCCAGAGAGGGAAGGCAGGAGCCCGCAGAGGGAGGCAGAGGTAGTAGGTGGCACAGTTCATCTGCCTGCCCATGGAGCCGGGAGCCAGCAGGCCGTAGAGAAAGGAAGCAGCCCCTGGTGTCTCCCTCCCCAGGGCCCCCAGACAAAAGCAGAAGCAGTGTCAGCCCCCCCCCCCCCCCCCGTCATCCCTCCTCCCCCACTCCTCAACTTGGTGCTATGTTTATGGTTGTTTGCCCCTCTTTTATTTTTTTTTTAATATATATTTTATTGATTTTTTACAGAGAGGAAGGGAGAGGGGTAGAGAGTTAGAAACATTGATGAGAGAGAATCATCGATCAGCTGCCTCCTGCACACTCCCTACTGGGGATGTGCCTGCAACCAAGGTACATGCCCTTGACCGGAATCGAACCTGGGACCTTTAGTCCGCAGGCCGATGCTCTTATCCACTGAGCCAAACCGGTTTTGGCTGGAGCTGGGCCTTTCTGATGTCACGGAGCTGAGCACGAGTCCCTCCTGACAAGCCACCAGCGTTCCATGCAGCTGGGCATGAGGGCCAGCGGAGGCGGCCGTCCGGGTGACCATTGGAGTTTACAGCGTGAGCAGCGGCACCTCACACGTGCAGTAGCGTTTTCCATGGATTGTAGTACCTCATATTCCCATCCCCCCGAAGGGTCTGTCTCTTGAGTAGATTTTAAAGACCAGGCCCAGGAAAACGTCTACAGATCGTGCCAGAGGGCAGCGTCAGGTAACAGCCTCCCTTCTGAGCGAGCCTCGGGCCCAGATGCACACAGACGGCGGGTCAGCTAGAGGCCTTCCACCCCGGATCCTCCGCTGGGGACCGGGGTGAGCCGCTGCGGGGAGTGACTCAGGCAGGAAAACTCCCCTCCTGCGTCCACATCCTCCGTCAGGTGCTGAAGCGCAGCTGTGGCTGTGGCTGAGGGTCAGCCAGGAAGGACACACGCCTGTGCCTGGTTTGCCATGGACGGTTCAGTGTCAGGGCCAGACGGTGACCGCCTCCTCGCAGGCCTTTGGTGGCCGTCCCCTCGCATTGACCCCAGAGCTGCCCAGGCCCCTGGGGACCCCGCTGGCTTGCCGTGTCCCCCGCGCTCAAGCTGCTCACCGGGAAGTCCCCCTGCGCCCTGCCAGCGCCTCGTTACCTCGCTTTCATTTCTGTTTGGAATGAAAAGCACAGCTAACTGGTTTCTGCGGCTTCTCTCCGAGCAATACGCAGAGCCAGGGCGAGGGCCACGGAAAACAAACACTGCAGAAGGCGCCTGATTAGGGGGAGGCAGGCTCTCACGGGGAGGCTGGCTTCACCCAGGGGGAGGACTGTGTGTGGCCGGAGCTGAGGGAGCGTGTGTGCTGGCCGCCTGGGTCCCCAAGAACTGGCGTCCTGGGCGCCGAGAATTAAACAAAAGCCTACGGACTGACACACGTCGCCAACCCAAAGGGATCTGGTGAACAGTCTAAAGTGTGGCCTGGCCGGCGTGGCTCAGTGGTCGAGCGTTGACCTATGAACCATGAGGTCACGGTGGTTCCATTTCCCATCAGGGCACAAGCCCGGGTTGCGGGCTCCATCCCGTGTGGGGCATGCAGGAGGCAGCCGATCCGTGATTCTCTCTCATCGTTGAAGTTTCTTCTATCTTTCTCCTTTTCCCCTCTGAAATCAACACATACGTGTGTGTGTGTGTGTGTGTGTGTGTGTGTGTGATTATTTCAGTTGCAAAGTGCCTAGTTACCCACAGGCCTCATCAGCGTGACCGAACGTGGAGGTGCCCAGTCACTCCTCCAGGAGTTCTTACAGAGGGCTTAGGGACCGTTTTCTTCCGTCAGGAGAGCCTTATCCCAGAACCGCAGGAGAGAGGGAGGGAACGCACATCAGCAACGAGATGAGAAAATCTAATAAAACCAACCGCCCGCTCCCCAGCGCCCTGTGCTCCGGAGGAGAGAGAAAAGAGGTGGGATTCCCATCAAAACCAACGCGGTGCTGAACTGGAGGGCACCGTGAGGCCCGGGGCGGCGGCCATGGGCGATGCCCTCTCCCTCCTTCCAGGTTCAAGGGCAGCCCTCAGCAGAATGCCCTACCACGGCTCTCCCGCTCCACAGAGGAGCAGACGGCTCCGCTTATGGCTGAAATGAGCTGCAATCATATCTGTGCATCGGCGGCGGCAGCCACGGCAATCTGCATCACAATGCGGTCCGCCCGCTCCCAGCTGTGGCCACGCGGGACGCGGGCACTTGGCGGTGACCTGCCCCAGCCCCGCGGAGGCGGGACAGCCTCAGAGAGGAGCCGCTTTCTGCTGGGAGAAAAGAGCAAATTAGAGCCGGAGTCAAGCCTCCGCTGATGGAGACCAGCGAGTTCTCGTTCACAGTTTGCATAATCAGGTCCCGTGACTAGGGCTTCTTATTGTTCTAAAAAGACTCCCGCTTTGTTGAAACCAGCGATTTCCTTAACAGCACAGCTTTGCTACCAAAATTAGCGAGGCAGTTAGGGCAGCGGCAGAGATAAGGCACTTTTAGGTAACATTTAGGAAAAATAATCTCTTTATGGACTACCCCCCTTCTCCCTCCTCCCCCACGCAATTGTCAAAAGAGCCTGGGACTCCGCTCTACGTACCCGAGGGGCGACCCCTGGAATGACCCTGTGAACTCGGTCAAGGGTCGGAAGGACCCCAGTGTCCTTGTCCCGGGGAAACTGAGCTGTATAACAACTTTCCTAAAATAAGACAGAGCCCCTGCCAATATCTTCACAAAGGAAACACCTTAATTCAGAAGGGCCCAGGGTCGCGGGGCCTGCGCCCCGAGGACAGCATCAGGAATTTTGGGAAATGCCTTTTTGGTGAAGTGACTCTCCCGTGCCCCCATGGATGGCGGGGAAAGAAGACGCTCGCTCCACGTCCCAATCGTCCGTTGCTTTTCTGTGCTCCTTCTCACTCCCAGGCTCTTCACGGTGCAAAGAGAGGGGGCACCGGGCACTCTCAGGAGCTGCCCATGTCACTTAAACGTTCTCTCTTCCCCCGTGTTTTGCCCTCAGCCTGTGAGCCTATTGACTAGCTGCCGCCAGCAGCTATGGTGACAATGACCGGTGCTGGGCTCTCTCTTGGTGTCACACGCCAACGGGACCTCAAGAAAGGGAGGTCAAGGTCAAACTAGGGAAAGCCTGGGGGGCCCGGGGGCAGGTGAACCCCAGCAACACTGTCAGCCTCCCCCAGGACAGTGGCGACAACGGGGCATGCAGTCCCTCCTGAGACCCTGGCAGTCACAGTCTCCATCCTCCCAGGACAGGCCGGGGCCCATCCACAGCATCCCCTGAGGGGCATTCCACGGGCGGGGCGCGGGTTATTTTTGGACACCTTACAAGGCACCTTTCAGCTTTGTTGGTTTTAGTTCACACCAACTAACGACCCATAGGCTTCCGGTGACTAAGGCAAAGACAATGGTACCAACGCTGTTCTTTTAGTCACAGTTTATTTATGTGCTAGAAAAATGCAATTCATTGTAATTCTTGGCATTTATCTAGAAGTTACTACGAGGGAGATTTTTCTGACCCGGACATCATTCGTTTTTGTAAGGGGAATAGTAGTAGCCATCGTAACAAGACTTGCTGCATGATGTATGGCGATAATTTCTATTTCCGCTAGAAAAGGTGAGTCCCCAACGCCTCCTGGCTGTGGTTTCCCTACTACGGTAGCCTGGAAGCTCAATGGAATTCTCCAGCTGCTCCTTTCTCCCCAACGTCACGGGAGCAAAGGGACAGACGCCCTGGGTCAGACCTTCCATGCTACTGTCATCTCATGGGGTCACATAAGAAAATTAAGGACGCCGAAACCGGTTTGGCTTAGTGGATAGAGGGTCGGCCTGCAAACTGAAGGGTCCCAGGTTCGATTCCGGTCAAGGGCCTGTACCTTGGTTGCAGGCACATCCCCAGTAGGGGGTGTGCAGGAGGAAGTTGATCGATGTTTCTCTCTCATCGATGTTTCTAACTCTCTACCCCTCTCCCTTCCTCTCTGTAAAATATCAATAAAATATATTTTTAAAAAATTAAATCCCCCAGGTAGCCCCAGCTTCCCTTACAACCAATTCAAAATTGGTATCTGTGATTCCACCAGAACTCTAAATAAATTGGTTTCTCAAAAATTTGAAGTAACACCAAGTTTTTAAGAATACCATGAAACCTGAACTTTTTGCTTGATCTGAACCTGATTCTTTCCCAGATCTGGTCATCTGAGCTTGGATAAGTGGGTCTTGACACCTCTCTGGTTTAACTTTGATCAGCTTTCATCTTGCCTGGGAGAAATGTGCTACTTTTACAGCCTAATCTCCGCAGAGAAACCTCTTAAAACCCGGGATCATTTTCCATATCCCTCCGCAGATAAGCTTACCATCTGCTCTGTGTTTCCCCAGATGTAGGGACCAGAGCTGCGTGGAGCACCCGCCCAGGTGGGCGTCAGCCCTGTTGTGGTACCAGAGTGACCTGACCCCTGCTTCAGCTCCCAGCTTCCACCAGCTCCTGCTCTCTCAGAATCCAAGGAAGGTTGTTCTTCATGTGTCTAATAAAACACATTAAACACACACACACACACACACACACACACCAAAACAAACAAACAAACAAACAAACAAAAAAACACCCCAACAGCCTCAGCTCTGCAGATAAAAATCACAGTGCTTATGTCTCACTGGAATGTATACTCCATTGAAACAAGCAGTAATGAATTGGTACTATGAGCGTTAATCAGTAATACAAGATACAGAGTAAGTCTGGCTATTGTGAGTTGTCTCGAGGGATATATATTTTTTTAAAATATTAGCTATTAAAATCAGGAGACGGAATTTTCCAACGTGTTGGAGTCTGTTGAAGCATGGCTCCCGACTTGGCTTAGTTTAATTGCCTGTGAGCTCCAGGATACGCTTTGAGCCTATTACAAAGTGCCCGGCGCTCTCTGCTTTGGTACTCAAGGCCTGGCACATCTGGTGCTGATTCCCTGTGCCAGGAAAGGTGACAGCAATCCGAGTTGGAGGGAGGCAGAGGGTGTCTAGAGTGGGATCATTCCGTATTGATATGCTCAAGGGGGGAAATATAAAGTTCCATCTGACAGGCACTGATGTGGCACAAGATCTCCCTCTCCCTCCCCTTCTCCCTTCTCTAAGGCCACTGCCAACGAACTCACCCTCCATTTCTCATGTTGATTATAAGTGTAGCTTCGACAAGGGGGCATTCTGGGTATCAGACAACCGCATTATAATTCTCCTGAGAAGTGTTCTTATTGTCTCTAAATTACTGGTTATCGTGAGCAGCCCTGGTGACTGCAGGGGAGGCGGCGTTGGGAACAAACGCTTCCAGCCTTCACGACGGTCTCTGTGGAAGGGGGAGAGCGGCGGGTGGAGGTCCCCTGTGCACCTCGATGTGCAGAGTGGCTGCGGCTCTGGAGGAAGTGGGACCCAGGAGGTGACTGGCTTGCAAGAATGAAGAACGCCGAGGGTGCTTGTTGAGGATCACGGAGACACCCAGACTGAGCTTTCATCTCACAGAAACGCATCTCAGAGTTTTACCGTGGCCAGCAGGAGCCAGCCCTTGCTAATTTTTCTGTTGCATTTTCCTGGCCGTAAGGTCGTGGTGTAAGCTCCATGGTCCCATTTGCCAGAGCCTCCGTGATGGCTAATTTCCTGAGAGCGGCCTAGATTTTAAAGCGAATGATATTCACCCTCTTCATATTGTTTTCCCAGAGAACGCTTGGTAACTGTAATGCAATTCAGGGACTCGGGGAGGATAAGGGGCTACTGATTCCCCCGGCTAGGGGCTATTCCGTATGTTTTACGCGTGCTGCCTAATAGCCCGGGATTCGAGATGTCTGTGTAATCAACACTTCGCTTATTTCCTTCAATTTGCTTGCCTGGTCCCAAGACCTTCTTTAGTTCCTCAGAATCTCTGAGTTCTGTTTATTGAAGTGTAGACGAAATCACAAAGGCCAGGGACCCCCTCTCAGAAACAAGACGTGCGATCTGGATGACGGCAGGTTCTGAATCACAATGGATGTCAGGAGCGAAACCAGAATGTCGTCCACTGTGGGTGCCTTCCCAGCAGGTCCGGCCCTGTCCCCCATAGGAGACCAAAATGTCAGCTTCCCTGCACCCGTGTAGTTGTTATTGTAACAAGAGAGGATAATAGCTAGGTTTTTTTGGTTTCAAACAACTGATTTATGATGCAAAACTGCTGAATATTTCTGGTAAGGGAATGCATTGTTCTCTTTTGTTTCCCTCTGAAGTCAAGGTCTGGAATATCTGAATAGAAATATTGAGGTCCGTCTTGCATCATTCTAGGTAGTATTGCTACTTCCTTTATTCTGAAAAAAAAAAAGGGCTCTTCCACCTCCATTCCCCCTGTTCTGTCCCCTCTCTGTCCCACCGTAATCTGAGCCAGTCATGCAACTCATCTTTTTTGTCAGTTTGGGTATCATAGACGAAAACAGCTATTTTTGTTTGTTCTGAACACGAAGAACCCTTCATCAGCTGGTTTGAATTAAAGGTTAAATTTCTTTTATGCGTTAGAGATCAGAGCATTGAGAATTATATGTATATAAGCTTAAAGAACTAAGTATGATTTGCAAATGTTGCTGAGCGGTCATTATGTCACATACACGGATACGTAGGGAGTGGGACAGAAGGAAACGGAGAAGTGTAGAACTTGGGGACAGAGGGGTGATGCTAAGGAAAAGAGAGGGGTGCTTGTGAGGGACGAACAGAGCGTGAGCAGAGACCGTGCCATAAGCCACAGCCACACCTGCCTGTCTCCGGTGCCCAGCAAGGCCTTAAGTGAGGAGGTTGATCCACTCATGTAAACAGGCCTCCATGGCTCTCTCTGCAGAGGTCCGATTGGACCGTGGAATCATGGGAATGGCACTGGGTCCCAAACACGTTCCTGCCCCAGCTCTTCCACCAGACAGCTGGGCGAAGTCTCAGGTCTTTGGGGCTTTTGTTTCTCCTTCTGGGAGAAGGAGAGTCTTGGCCTAGATTATGTCAAAAAGCTCACCCAGTAAAAGAGTCTAAGAGCTTCCGGATGTTCGGGCTGCTTCACAGAGGCCGTACGAGCCTCCTGGCAGCGGGAATCAGGCTGCAGCCAGACGGGCATGCGAGCATCTCAGCACTGACGGGCCGAGGCACAGGCGTGGAGCCCAGGGATGCTTCGCTGCCTCTCTGGGCACTGCCGTGGCCACGGGACAAGAATAAATGTACCTGCTCACATGCGAACGCCCCCACAGAGACATGCCCTCTCACGCCTGTCCATCGTCATAAGTAACATCCATGGACGCTCACAGGAGCGTCTCACGGAATTAAAGTTAGGGAGCAGAGGCCGAAAGGGGACCTGACTCCATTGCAGAATGCCCCAAGCACTCACCACTCTGGTCAAGTAACTGCATCTGGAAGATCTGCTTTCTTGTCTGTATCACGGAGACAGTGTCTGTAGCCTAGATGATCTATTCAAAATTGCTTCATAAGGTAGGCCTCGGTATTCTCCAACCATTACAGCCATACATACATTCCTATAGAGCTGGGGGGGATGGGGCTGTGAAAGAAAGCCCCTCCCCAAACCATGGCAGTCATGGCCCTGTCAGTGCCACAGGAAGTGCTTGCCAAGTGTTACCAGGGAACTCTGAGCTTTCGCCCCTTTTCCACCTAAAATGACAGCATGGTGCCGACAGGAACCAACATTTACCCCGTCAGCACTCACACTGCTGCTGAGGGCACTGCTGTCTCCAGAGCTTGGGTGACATGGAAGGTGACACAGGCATTAGGCAGTGGGGCCCTGGTCCGGCCCAGTCTTTGTTGTTTTTAAAACTTTCAGCTCCAACGTTATTTTATTTTATTTGTTTTTTTAAAAATATATATTTTACTGATTTTTTTGACAGAGAGAAAGGGAGAGGGATAAACAGAAACATCGATGAGAGAGAAACTTTAACCAAATGCCTCCTGCACACCCCCCACCAGGGATGTGCTGGCAACCAAGGTACATGCCCTTGTCCGGAATTGAACCTGGGACCTTTCAGTCCACAGGCTGACGCTCTATCCACTGAGCCAAACCGGTTTCGGCTCTAACATTATTTTAATTAAATCTAGTAAACGCACGGAATTTGCTCTTGGGCTAAATGACAATGACCTGGGTCCTTGGTATTAATTACTTAAAAGGATTGGGGAGCCCGGCCGGCATGGCCCAATGATTGAGCATCGATCTTTGAACCAGGAGGTCACAGTTCAATTCCCGGTCAGGGCACATGCCCGGGTTGCGGGCTCGATCCCCAGTGTGAGGCGTGCAGGAGGCAGCCGATCCATGATTCCCCTTTATCATTGATGTTTCTATCTCTTTCTTCCTCTTCCTTCCTCTCTGAAATCAATAAAAATATATATTTTTAAAAAATAATAATAATGCTAAAATAATAAATAAAAAGTTTGGGGAAATAATAGGCAGTGGAAAGCAAGATCCGGTTAGAGGGGAGGGAAAATAAAGCACCGAAACCTTTTCTCCACAGTCCATGGTGTTAGTCTACAAACGCATGCTCTGTGCTTCTCTGTGTCGCTAATACCACCTAAGACGCCCCTGAGTGTGGGGAGCCGGAGGAGGGCAGTCCTGTTTACTCAGCAGTTACCAGTGGATAAGTGAGTTCTTTCTCCAATTTTACTCTGGGGCCAAGATTTATCTAAATATGTCACTGTTTAGACCACTAAAAAAAAAAAATGGTATAAAACTTCTGATTCTCATTTCATAATATGTTAATCTTCCTTTATTTATTCCTCCTGATGTTTTGCAAAACAATCCTTCTCCGGGACAATTGGATCTTGTTTATCCTGTCAAATTTTAGTAGAAAGCAAATTTTTATAAGCAAATTAGAAAGCTTTCAACACTGAGGCTTATTTATGATGGAAACACTGACAGAATGCTAACTGCGGTGGTTTCTGCGAGCCAGGCGCCCGCGAGGTAGGGTTTCCAGCCTGAGCAGACGCTGGCATTGTTTCGTATCTATTTTAATGCTCGTCCCTGCCCCGTGCCCCGCACCCTGCCCCGGGCCTGGGCACCCCCTGAACGTGAGGCCTTCACTTTGCAGAATTGTTTTAACTGTGAGATTTGTTCTTGTCGGTAAATGGCTTTTTAAAAGCAAGATGTAGCAGAGCAGTATTCTACCGCCACTGGGCGCTTGCTCTGACATTAAACTCTCACTTTCTGGAACGGAGTCTCCCAGGAGGAAGTGGCATGTTGCTTTGACCTCTGAGCCACAACTGGGAGGGGTGAAAGGAAACCTCGAACCCAACCTTCCTCTACAGCAGGGGTCCTCAAACTTTTTAAAGTGGGGGCCAGATCACGGTCCCTCAGAGAGCTGGAGGGCCGGACTATATGCACTACTAATTCCTACTGTAACACCTTGGCTGCGCTCACTGCCCAAAAAACCTGGCGGGCAGGATCAGACTCCCCTGGGGGCTGCATGTGGCCCGCGGGCCGTAGTTTGAAGACCCCTGCTCTACAGTGACCATCTGAGTTCCAGGAGCCGCACGGGAAGGGCAGGCCTGGGTGGCTATGAGTAAAGCCTCTCCACGAGGCCAGACAGGTCTCCCCCTCTTTGAATAAGAACAGAAATCCCTGCCATTTCTCTTCCCGAGGTGTTCAGAACGGGCCTCACTGGCCCAAAGGATGCTTCCTAAGGAAATTTTTAAAAGCAAAAAGGTGCTTAAGACATTGAGACAACAACAAATCCTCTGAAAAGGTGTTTGCAGCCCTGGGCCTGGGCATGGGAGCCGGGCCCCGCATCACCTCCCCAATCTGCGAGGATTCCCGGGGTCTGGGACTGTTCATATGCTTATGGCAGTCACCAGCCCCCGATCGCATGTGGAAGGAAAGGGAATCCACTGAGTGGCCAGATGATGATGATTTCTGAACGCATAATCATCTGGCCACTCAGTGCGTATCCTATATAATAAAAGGCTAATATGCAAATGGTCCCCTCCACCAGGAGTTCGACCAGCAGGCAGGCGAGCCACCCACCCATGTCCCCTCCCCCTGGCCAGGCTGGCCGGACCCTACCCATGCATGAATCCATGCACCCGCCTCTAATATATATGTGTGTATATATATATATATATATATATATATATATATATATATAGTAAGTGGCCAGATTATTTTGCATTCAGAGATCATCATAATCTGGCCACTCAGTGCATGACATGAAAGAAGGAGCAACTCGAAAGAAATAGAAAGCTCATCCCACTCACACTCCCAGGCCTACGGCACCCAGGGAGGCCCCGAGGAAGGTCCTGTAACGTGTGTGCGAAGGATTCTGAGAGCGTTTTCCCCCTTAGGCTTTGGAAGGGGTGTTGATACCAAAGACAGAGGGAGGGAGGGAAGGGAGAGGAGAGAGAGACATTAAACACTCGCCTGTCAGGGGAAGGAGCAGAAACAGTAGCAGCCGCAGCGCCTGCAAACAGCCAGGACGGAGGGGAGAAAGTGAAACTGGCTGTCCAGAGCCATCTCCCAAGCTGACAAGCACCGAGGGAGGCCGGGGGGTGAGGAGGGAGGTGGGGAAGGACAGAACCAGTGTGAACCCAGGAGTCCAGGGGCTTTAGTGATCTCAGAGGTGTATTCCAAGGGATAGAGGAATAGTTTCTTTTTGCAAACATAAGCCTTTGGCTAATGCCTGCTTTTTAAGACATCGACTTCAGCTCCCGGTCTGTTATGTAAAACTACCCAACTGTCTCATTTATCAAATAATTTGTAAAACTGAAACAGACGAGAGAACGGGGGGAGGAGCACAGCACGGCTTTGATGCGCTCCTCTATCAGAAATGGGTGGCGAAGGTCAAAAAAGCGGTGCTCGGCGCCTCTTAAACGTGTCATTGTCATAATAGAAAAACTGACTGACTAACTTAGATTATTTGGAGAGTTAAGTGCTCGTGTTATTGCAAATTAAACTAATTAGTATCATTTCCTGACAGCTGCAGCGAGTGTTAGCAATTCCGCGATCTTCCTCCAGCCGCTCACGGGGGATGCTTCGGGAAGAGACAGATTTGTGATTTAATGGGACGGGCGCGGCTTGTCATGCTAAGGGCACATCCTTGCACCGGCAGCAGAGAACAGCTCCACTTCCCGCCCCCAGCTTCCTGGCTCCTTCGTGATGGAGCTACTGTGAACTATGATTAGGGAGAAGCATGCAGAGGTGAGGTGTGGGTGGTTTCTCGAATAGTGATGAGATGGCAATGCATCGGAATTTGCCCGCGATAGTTCCCTTTTGGAATTGCCTAAATGATGCTCTCCTTCCTTTGAACCAACATTGTGGCTGCCCATAAAACGTGCTGGAACTAATTTCCACCCCCCTACGCCCCCACCCCCGCCGCCAGCCAAACTGTTATAAAGCAGCCTTCTAGAGACAGCCCCACCCAGAGCTCCCAGCGTCTGTAAGCCAGCAGCGAAAGCAAGAGGCCACGGGTCCCAGTGCTTTCCACTGGAGCTGACGGGCTGCCGAGCAAGAATCGTTGTCAAAGAGCAGCGACAGGCTGCTTGCAACCTTCGGCACAGGAAAACATGCACGGGGGCCTCCCCGATGGGACGCAAAAGCGAAGGCATTCTTCAGACTGGCCACTGCCAGCCACTCTCCCATCTGTATATGAGGAGTTACCGGAGAGGTGAAAGAAATGACCAGCAGAAGCATGAGACAGAGAAGGGGGAGAGGGGGGCAAGAAACAATGAAGGAAAAAAAAATGGGCAAAAAGGGAGACATAACCGGAGATGTCTAACAATTACGTAGTCAGGAGTTCACCTCCTAATGGGCTCTCCCATCTCATTCCTGATTTTGCTCCTGACTTCTGCTTTTACCGGCATCCCAGCCCACGTTTAATGAAGCAGAAAGGACTCAGGCAGGCTGCAGACAGTTAGTTAAGTGAAAGGGGGGGCTAAGAGAAGGCGGGAGATAGAAGCACCCCTCTTCTGCCCCTGAAGGCAGATGCATAATTTATGTATTTATCAGATAAATAATTGACCCTCTTCCAAACAGTTCCTCAGCTCTTCACTCAGGTCTCAGGAACCGTTTCTTGTGCTCTCCTCGCTGTCCGGGCTGCTTCGCGCCCAGGACGGACTGAGGGTGGCCCCGTGGAGGAGCAGTGGGCTGGGGAGCAGACCCCCTGCACACCAGGATCACTCAGCTTCTCTCTGAGTCAGTACGGGTGTTCGCACCACCCCGTGGTGATGGTGATGGGCAGCGGGGTGGAGAGTGACGGGGACAAAGGAACTGGAATCAGCAAGGCTGGAGAAGAGCCAATGGCAAGGGGATGAATCAGGTGGCTCTTTGAAAACTGCTGAGTTGTCGTTGAAAAGCAGGGAGGGAGCCAGAAACCTACACACCCTGGAGCTCAGCACCTGTGCTTCCAGGAAGATACCCCACAGGGGTACATGTGTACGGGGACCTGGTTACTGTGGTAGTCCTGTGTGCCATAGCAAGAAGGGGTACACGGATGGGGGGACCAGGATACCGGTTGTAGGGCTGTGTGCCATGGCAAAGGGCTATGGGAAACCTTGAAAGGCACTTATTTATAACCACACGATGAAATACTACACAAATGTTGAGAGTGAGACAAGTCTGCAGGTGCTAATACAAAAAAATCCCTAAGATAAAATTACCAACGTACAAAAGCAAGGTAGAAAGCAGCATAGATGGCACACTATCTTTTTTTTGTAAAAAGAATAAAAGGATATATGTATTTGCATGATCATGGGGAAGATGCACACAAATCCGGTAACCACCGTTGCCATAGGTATCTGCGGGGAGAGGATCGGAGAAGCTGGGGTTCAGAAGAAGGAGAGAGGCTCTTCCCCACATGCTCTCTCGGACTGCCTGAGTCCTTGTCCACGTGCAGAGGGCAGACACTGCCTTTCACGTTTGCAGAGTTTGAAAAGTAAGCCTCTTCAGTAAGACATGTGCTGTTATTTCAGTTCTCCTAGAAAGCTGCACTGCTATCACATAGGTACAGTTGCATTTCTAGAACTTAGACTTTTTTAAAATCCTCCATCATTTTTTCACATTAGACCAGCTGACGATGCTGTGGGCTTAATTTCCTCTTCATGAAATCTTTGTTAAAATTATACCTTTCCTTGTGGTATCTATCCAGGTGTTTTCCGTGCAGTAGAACTATAGCTTCTTGGACCCCAATCTATGAGGAGCAGACGGATTGCTTCCATGGAGCTGTGCAGACACACAGGGTCACTGTTGGGATCAGGGCCCCCGGTACAGAGGGAGGACCCCTTGGGTTTTGTAGGATGAGGGGGTGACAGACGTGCGTGAAGGATAAGGAGGAGACACAGTCTCTTCAAGCATCAAACGGTGGACACTGCAAGTGCCTACCCAAATGTTCCCTAGTCAACTGCACCCTGAGGGCAGCAGGGGTGTGTAGTGGGGTTTTTGATAGCTAAGCTCACTCAGTTTAAAGGTCTGTCTTCTATGCTTTGAATGTCATAAAGCCCTTCCTTTTAAGAAATAATGTGGTGATAAATACTGTTGCTGATTGTTCTTTTTCTGCCCTCATTCGCTAAAAATGAAAGTAGCGAAACCTCTGCTGAGCTCCCAACGTTTGCTTTGCTTGGTAACAGTAAAAGCCAGAGGCTGCGGGGCTGCCAGAATCAAATTAGCAATGGGCTGCTGCCACCGGCTACTTTTCGTTATTCTTCATTTTCTAATTTCTGAAAGAATATCTAAACAAGCACTGATAGTAGTTATAATCTTCATGTGTTTTGCAGTTTAAAAGAATTATGTAAAACGACCACCTTGTTTTTTTAAAAAAAAGATTTCCGCCTGGATGTCTTTACATTTTATTAAAATCATAATAGGCAACATCAGTTCTCTTAATTCCCAATGACCCATTTTTACCCTCACTGCCATGAAAGTCATCCATTATTAACAAAGGGGGAACAATATTAGAGCTATGACTTCAATTGCAATGTGTTGACAAACTGTTGACCACAGTAATTTTTCCCCCTGAAGGATTTTTTTTATTTTTTTTTGTCTCCCAGGCTTACTGGCCCATTGTGGATGTATATGGCTGTCATGGAGGGGACATATAAGCAAAGGGACGTAAAGGAATCATTGAAAGTTAGTGCAACGTAGGAAGCATCTATGCCATGCTTATTATTGAGCATCTATGCCATGCCCAATGCTGTGGTAGGCATCCAAAACACGGAATAAATGATATCTGTTCCCTATCTGATCTCAGATGGCTCACAGTCTACCCAGAATTCGTGTGTGTATATAGTTATTCATTGTCCATAATGCTAGAAGCGAGGGCAAGTGCTATGGAAAGAAAAGGGTGTGAGGATGATTAACCCACCAGTATCAGGGACGTGTTTGCAGGGTTCAAAGAAATGGCTGAAAAAGACAGTAGGCTCTGATGGCAGTGACCACAGGATTGGACTTGCGGGTCGATGCAGTTCTTTTCCCATTAAAATGTGAGAGATGGCCCGGGCTCCGCAGGGTTCCCCCCAGGCTGACACCAGGCTGTCACTCAGCACAGGCTCTGTCCAGGAATGAAAGAACTGGCTGAGCAGAAAAGTACATTTTAAAAGGCAGAATTTAAAGGGGCAGCTCTTCCCCCCCCCCTTCCCCCACCATTCAGTCTCTAGCAGAGACAACTCTGAGAATCTCTAGTGCATAGCACATAAGTGTGATTCCTCAGCTTCCAGAAACAGTTCTAAGTAAGCAGTCTTAAAACAGAGTTTTCTACTCTGATTTTGTCCAGAACTTTATTTATCATCTTGTCCTTGGTGATGAGATGTCAGACTTCCCTGACATCCGGATTCTGGGGCCTGACAGACAGAGTATTTGTCTTACCTGGGGCCGAGGACTTTGTACAATGGATGCTCAGGAAACATGGTTGACTGATGCCGTGTTTCTGGCTTAGAGACTTCAAAGCACACTGTGTTTAAAAGAAAAAATATATATTAATTTATTTTAATCTTTATCTTTGACAGTATTACATAGGTCCTCCTTTTCCCCCCTATTAACCTCTTCAAGCCCACTCCTGTCCTCCCACACCCCCAGGCCCACCCCACCCCACCCCATTGTCTGTGCCCATGGCTTATGCATAAAAGAAAAAGGTTGGTTTACCTTTCCACTGGGAAAGAGAAAAAGATCTCCTCTTCTTCTTCGCCGTCCCCTTCCCCTCCCCATTCTCCTCCTCACCTTCATTTCCATTGCTTTCTGCCCGCATATACACCTTCTGTCCCCATCAGTGGGGTTTCCTTTTCCCCACCATTTGCTTTCTGGGCAGCACCCATAATCTTTAGGGGTTCAGTGTTGCCTGTTGCCCACACTTGACTGAGTGACTGACCCAGGAAATGGGCCATCTCCCACATTGTGTGGGAGGGTCTGGGGCAGAAAATGCGCCCTCCAGGTTTGGGAGGGAGCGCCCATCTGAGAGTGGGTAGTGCTTCAGAGGAGAGCGCCTCACCCCACGAGCATTTCTTGGTGTTGATGAGGTGACTATACTCTGATGTTGGACCAAAAGAAACTTTCAATGAGGTCAAGTTCAGTTATAGTTTTTGTGGCCACGGAGAGCCATCCCCTGGACTCAATTTCCTGTCCTCCAAGCTCTGAATACCATGTGGCATGAGGCTCAGCCACCCGAATGCGGTGCCAATGTCCACGCTACACACAGAACAGAAGGAGTATCGCTCTCTTTCAGCCACAGGTCCATTTTTTAAATAGCCTGGGTAGAAATTTAAATACACTCTGTAACAATTAAAATCTCACTGTGGGGCTCTGACCTGTTTGGCTTAGTGGATAGAGCTTCAGTCTCTGGACTGAAAGGTCCCAGGTTCAATTCCGGTCAAGGGCATGAACCTTGGTTGCGGGCACCATTCCCAGTAGGTGTGCAGGAGGCAATTGATCGATGTTTCTCTCTCATCAATGTTTCTAACTCTCTGTCCCTCTCCCTTCCTCTCTGTAAAAAATCAATAAAAAAAAAAAAAATATATATATATATATATATATATATATATATATATATATATATATTTTTTTTTTTTTAAATCTCACTGTGGGCCCAGCCAGCATGGCTCAGGGTTTGAGCATAGGCCCATGAACCAGGAGGTCACAGTTCCATTCCTGGTCGGGACACATGCCCCGGGGGTTGCAGGTGCAATCCCCAGTGTGGAGTGTCCCGGAGGCAGCCAATCAATGATTCTTCTCATCATTGATGTTTCTCTCTCTCTCTCTCTCTCTCTCTCTCTCTCTCTCTCTCTCTATCTCTATCTCTCTCCCCCCCCCTCTCTCTCTCTCTCTGTTCCTCTCCCTTCTTCTCTGAAATCAATAAAAATATATTTAAAAAATAAAAATGAAAACTCACCGTGTTCTGTAAGGAACCACACAGGCTGGTGCGGCCTTCTGCAGAGCCATGGTGGCGGTGGCTGGGGCTGGAAGGTAGGATTGGGGGGGAGGGGCACTGGAGGAGCCCCTGGGCCTTGGGGAAAGCGGGGCTTGGATTAGCTGCCTAGGAGGCATGGGCAGCATTGCTTTCACTGAAGGCTTCGTCCCGCCCTTCTTTCAGGCCAGGCCGGCAGCCAATTATTAATTCTTTCGCAGAGTCACTTACCCAGGAAGGAGCATGTTAAAAAACGTTCTTATGCCAGCATTTCAGTCTCTTCTGGAGATGTTTCCCATTCTGACTAGTGGAAATTTGGCCGGAGTTACAGGAAGGCCTGGACAGCAGCAGTATATAATCAGAAGGGTTGTCATTTTTTAATTCTACAATTGTTATTCATGTGGAAGGAAAACTAGGTAAAACTTTGTACTTACAGAAATTTATTTCCCGTTCTCGGCAGCAGCGCAATCGGTTAGCGAATAGCACCACCCCCGGTCCCAGTCAGAGGCACACAGACAGGAGGCGGGTGCAGGGAAAGCCTGAGTTAACGTCCGCTTTTAAGGGTCTCGCTTAAACAAATGAACAAAAACAATTAATAAAGAGCTATGATATGCTATCATCTTGACAGATGCCTTCATTTTGTTAAAAATATTCATTTTTTTAAATTTAAGAAATGTGTCTATTTTTTATTATCACAAGAAAACACATATTTCAAACCAATTAAAAAAGAAAAAAGAAAAAAGAAAAGAAGCAGATAGGAGAAAATATCTATAATCTCCCTCCTCAATAATAGCCTCAGCAGCAAAACCTTCGGTCCATTGTCTTCTGGTCTCTTTTTTCTTCTCTCTCTCTCTCTCTCTCTTTCTCTCTTTTCTCTTTATTTCTCTCTCTTTTCGTCTCTTTGTAGTATATTCTTCCATAATTTTACTTGAATGGGATCACTATACACATACAATTCTGTAAACTGCTCTTTTACATAATCTGTTAACTGTTTTTTCACTTAAAAAACTCATGGACATATTTCCATGAGAGTACATGTAGATTTTATTTTGTTGTTAAATGATTCTTATGCATTACTGTTTTAATCTATTGACTGAATTATGTCAAAGGAGAAAGTTTTTTTTTAATTGCACTACATAGAAATAACAAATGTTAATATTAAACAAACAGAATTCTAAATATTTTATATATATTCCCTCTGTTGCCCTTAAATGATTGTGCTGTATAGTTTAAGTAACCAAAGCTATTTATGGATAATTACTTTTGCTCCAGTTTTTGCATATTTCCTTGTGCATTTGTCTAATAATTTCTTTAGGGTAAATTTGTAGGAGTAAAATTCTGGATCAAATTTTAACATATACTGCCTTTAAGAAAGTAATTTTTTTTCTGTCTCACAGTTGCCAGTTGCCAGTTTCAGCACCGTATAGGCATCATTTCATATATTTATCGATGATTTGTACTTTTTCTTTTGTGACTTGCCTGTTCATGTTCTTGACTGTTTGTTTTTAGTGTTCATCATTTTTTTCTTTGCTTTTGTTTTGTTTTGTTTTGGTTGATCTGTAAGAGATCTTCGTCTATTTAGGTAAACATCTCTTTGTCAAATGTGTTGCAGTTATTTTCTTGTTTGTTGTTGGCCCTTTAGGCTTGTTTGTGGCACCTTTACCATAAGACAGTTTTAGAAATGTTATGTTCTCAAATATTTTTCATCATTCCCTCCGTGGCTTTTTGGCATTGGTCACACCATTCAACTCTTATTTTTAAAATGTGTCTTATATACTCTTATTTTGTTACATTTAAAATAAATAAATATAATTATTTTTCATAATTTATTTTTATATATGGTTTGAGAAATATGTGATTCCTATATTTTCATATATGGCCAAACATTTTTTCACCAGATTTTACCATTTGTCTTCAAACAATTTACTGACCTGATCCACCACTTTTTCATAAATCCCTGCATAGTTAGGGTGTGTTTCTAGATTGTCCTGTTTCAGCGAGCGAGCTCTCTCTATTCTCATATTGGTGCCTTCCTGAATTAACTGCCCCAGCCTTACCATTTATTTTACTGAGTGAAAGGAGATTTTTTTACATCATTATTTTTCTTTTTCAGAAAATTTCTTGTTTACCTATGTATTTGTTTTCTATATGAATTTTTGAATCAATTTATTAAGGAACCAAAAAAAAAAAAATGTTGGCATTGTTCACTCATCTGTAGAAGCTCCAGGATTTGGAAATTCAGGCATTATTCTTATGGGGTCAAAATTCATATGGAATCTGGATACCATGTTTCCATGAAAGCCCAAGAATTCTGTAAGATTCTTGAGGCGAAACTTACTCAACAAATATTTATATGTCTGGCATGGTATTTTCCTTAATGGTGAGAGTTCTACCATATATGAGTGTAAATAAGATTTGTGACATCAGCACGGACTAGTTTGTGTTGGGGCTTATAAGGTTGCCTCTGAAATTAGAGTACAATAATTCATAAAGTTTCTGTCATCCTGTTACTTATCATCTGACCATATTGGTTTTCATGCTTTGGGGGATTGTCTGACTCAGAGAACACCCACTAAATGAACATAATGAATAGCTGTGAGAAGAATGCAGATAGGGTTCTGTTCTGTGTGCCTTTATATCTCAACCAACGGGGGTAGGGGGGTGTGGGGAGGGAATGGGAGCTCAGAATGTTTGCTCAACATCCCAGCAGCAGCTGGGAGCTCTGGGTGCCCCTGCGCCTCCAAACAAGCTCCAGGATTCAGTTTATCAACTGTCAATAGGCAAATGCCTGTTTTGCTTTTCCCATGAGCTGATTAAAGTTGTGGTCTCTTGTAATTCGTGGCATTCCATTATATTTATTTCTGCTGGAATTTTCAGGCTGAATTACTGTAACTAATATACCACTAAGTCTGTGCTGCAGAATCCCTGACCTTTTGAATCTTCCTTTTGAGCAGAAAATTGGCATAAGAAATTTCAGCACCATAAACGCTTTAATTTGTGTCTTAATCTTGATCCAGAATCCAGATGGCTTGATTTAATTATGTCAGAAGCTCCTTGCCACCAGTATAGGTTTGGATTAAGGGGTTTGGGAGATTGTGGTGATAGAAGAAAATGAGAGATTAGATCCTTCTATTTGCAGTGGATTATTGGGGGCAGGAGGCAAAAATATGAAATGTGATATCCTTTGGCCTTTTCTTAAAATAATTTATGCCCACAACTCAATTTGAGTACATAGGTTTGCTGGCCTCTCAAACCATGTAATTTGAGAACTTTAAAAAAAATCTTTTATATGTAATTTAAGATCTTGATTTCTACTAAGTAACAAAATAATGGACTGCTTGCATCCATGGCCCTCCAGTGTAGATTTGGGGGAGATTTTGAAGAAAAGCATGAAATGAACCTGGCCAATGTGGCTCAGTGGTTGAGCTTTGACCTATGAACCAGGAGGACAAGGTTTGATTCCTGGTCAGGGCACATGCCCACGTTGTGGACTCAATGCCCAGTAGGGGGCATGCAGGCGGCATCCAATCAATGATTCTGTCTCATAGATGTTTTTATTTCTCCTTCTTCCTCTCTCTCTCTAAAAATCAACAAAAACAGTTTTTTAAAAGGTGGAAATGAGGCAGCAGCAGAGGGTGGTAAGCCCACCATTGCAGGTATAAACTGGGATTTCTGCTATCTTTGCAAACTTTCTGTGAAGTGCCCGGTAGTAGATTGTTTCCGGTTTTGTGGATGACATGCGATTTCTGTCGCTGCTGGTGCTTCTTTTACTTCACGTTGCCTGTTTGTCTTGTTTTTACAACTCTTTAAAAATGTGAAAACCATTCTCACCTCACAGACTGTTCAAAACCAGGCCGTGGGGTGGGGTTCACCCACTGGCTCTGCTTGCCAGCCCCTCGGCGGCAGATAAAGTCGCAGGTAAGTCATAGACTGGGAGCAGCTGCTGCCAATCATTGTGGCCAGACCCCATGGCCTCCTTCTGCTTTGTGGTTGAGCCAGCGTATCCCTGAACATTGTCCCACTTGGTCCTCAAAACAGCACTGATGGCAGGTTTCATCATTCCCATATTAGAGGAGGGAAAACAAGCTCAGAGGAGAGACTTGCCCAACACGACGCAGATGACAAGGGGGGGGAAGCCAGGAACGAACGCATCTTGTGATTCAAATTTGTTGCTCTTTCTGTTCGACTCAGATTGAAGCAGAGAAAGCATCCATAGGAAAAAAACAAAAAACAAATTCAGATCGAGAAAGCTGCTAGCTCCAGATCCACGTGTCTGTCCTCAGGGACTCCCAGCTTTAACGCCAATGCAAACGCAGGCACATACATCCCCACCTCTCCCACAGCGAGATGGCCACGGGGCTCAGACACAGTGCCACAGCGGCTCGCTGCCAGCTCAGGAAGGGGGGAAATCGCTAGTTCACTCATACCTCCCACCTCCGCCGATAAAAATGATGAGATCTGTGCCTTCTTAAGGCTTTAAAACGCTGAGCGGGGACGTGATAGCTTAGTTCTCAGGGACAAGCTCCAAGATCCGGGAGTGGATTCCTTGGATGGAGGAAGTCGGGAGAACAGCAACTGTTCACTTCATCAGCCTGCCAACGGGAGCATGAGCAGTGAAATATAACAGGATTGTTTGGAAAGACACGTGAACTCCACTTGTGTGGCCCGGAGGCTAATCAGAGTCTGCATCATAAAGAGTAGGCAAAGGTACATATGGGACTCATTCCTGCATTTTTATGGGTTAGAGACACGACTGTGTATCCCGTTACACAGCAGAATAGCACTGGCCTGGGAGAGATAAGGTCCAAGAAACACAGGGAACTTTATGGATTGTATTGAGATATCTTTTTCACCAAGTATCACAGGCTACTATTGACCAGTGATATTTATTTCCCGACGTGGATTTTTATTCGCCGTTTCCTGTATTTAAAAAGCGCCTATCTTGAGGAAGGCTGCCACTCTGGTGCACTTACTGACTGAGTGCTACCAGAACCCTGTGGCCACTTGTGGGTTCTGCAGCTTGAAAATGTGGAAACGTTGGAGAAGTTTCAGAAAAGACCAGGAAAAACAAAAAGTGCTGGAAAAACAAAGCCTGAGAGGCGAGATGAAAGGGATTTATTTCTGCTAAGGTTTAAAAATACTGAGGAGCGACTGGTGCGGTGATTAGCGGTCACGTTGAAGATTTTCATAGATGGGATACGGGACACTGGTTTTCTCTTTCTCTTCAGGGCAAGGATGCAAGGACAGAATCTAGAACTTTGATTGCCCATTTGTGGGTCCCAGACCTGGTGGGAAGGACAGGGAGGGACGTTGCCACTAAGTTATTGAAAGGGATCCTCACCTTTATTTTATCAAGTATTAAATACAACAAAGGATAATTTTCTTTTTCTGGCGTGAAATGTTTACCATTAAAAGTGAGCCTTTAAAAATACTTAGTAGTGACTGGTGTGATAATTAACAATAACATTAAAGATTTTCATAGAGAGGATACAGGACAATTATTTTCTCTTTCACCAAGAGGTGACCGGTTCGATTCCTGGTTAGGGCACATGCACAGGTTATGGGCTCATCAATGTTTCTATCTCTATCTCCTTCTCACTTCCTCTCTTGATAAAAATAGTTTTAAAAATTACTTTTTAAAGAGAACCATGGATTTTGAACATAGAATTGGGGTGTGAGAGTGGTATAAAAATGAATTTTTTAGCAACAAGAATTATCCACTGACAAGCATCGAAATGTATTTTTGCTAGGCCAGTTGAATAATTGAGACCATCACTGTTTCAAGGTGACACAGGATTTGTTTGTTTATTCCATGTTATCCCCTGAGCATTCTCCGTATATCAACGCATTAAGCACCCGGTAAGCCGGGAGCTATGAGAGGGCCAATCTCTGGAATGATGTCACTCAGTCTCTCAGTGGCTGGTAGAACAATATTCTAACTCAGGCCCAGCCTGTGAGATCACGGCTATTCCTGTAATTCTACTACGTTTAACTTAAAAACGAGGATAACACTGTGAAAAGGAAAGGTGAACGTTTACTTGGGAGGCTTATTTCTGTATTTCACATAAGATGATAACCAGTAATAAATAAAGGAGCCTCCTTTAGAAACCCCAACTCTTACTTCCCATCTGTGAACAGTCGGGAATGCTCACTTTCCCTGCAAGAATGTCACGTGAGTGTTTCCTGTTGTCCAAAGTTACCTCCTCCCCTCCCCTCTGGCTCTTCTCCAAGGTAAGGGTGAAGGCGCTTGTAGATTTTTAGTAGGAAATTGGCTTCTCTCCATGAGATGATGATTTAATCTCCAATTACTCACTGAGCTTTCAATTCACGTAGAGGTTTTCATGATGATAAATTTTCTTTAAAGAACATCATAAATTTATGTCCTAATGGACTAACCACATAAAGTCTGCAATTACAATGTAGATAAGAGATATTCATCTCCACTATTTAAGGGCTGGACCCCAGTAATATAATCTATTTTGAAGCTGATCCTTTTTCCCGTTTTCTTTGGGGGCCCATTTAGCACTATCTTTAGTGCCTCGGGCGGTGTAAGGAAGAAAGATTTGTCATCTCTTCTCCAGAAGTATTAGGGACAATGCTTTTCTCAGTAGCTCAGGAATTGAAAATTCTTGAAACACCTTCTCATATACACTTAAATCTGCAGAAACATCTAGACTTCATTCCAATTCTCTGTCTCATAGTGGGTAATGTTTAGGGAGCACTAGACTATGAGCCAGGGACTGTCTCAAACACTTTGCATGTATTAGCTCGTTTAATCATTTTAACAACTGTGAGATAGGTACTATTGCTACCCTCGTGATACAGGTGAGAAAACTGAGGCTCAGATAGGTTAAGTAACCAGTCCAAAGTGACACCGGGAAAACCAAGGTTTAAGCCACATTCCCTTCAG
Source organism: Pipistrellus hanaki (assembly GCF_964339955.1). Classification (NCBI taxonomy): domain Eukaryota; kingdom Metazoa; phylum Chordata; class Mammalia; order Chiroptera; family Vespertilionidae; genus Pipistrellus; species Pipistrellus hanaki. The sequence goes on along the minus strand of NC_140510.1, from coordinate 72,528,948 downwards.
TTTCTCAAGAAGGAAATGACTGGGGTTTTTCGAGGTATTCTAACTTGGACACAACATAAAAATGTGAATCAAATTTTTAAAAAATGTCTTTATTTCTAGAATGACTGATGTTTATTAAAAAATGAAGTAGTCTATAGCAGTGGGAAAAAAATGAATGAACTACAGCTAACTCTATCAGCATAGACAAATGTCACAAACTTAAAAACAAATACATAGTGATTCAATTTATATAAAGTTCAAAAACATTCGAAGCAAACAATAGAATGTCCAGGGACATGCCTACATGGTAAAACTTGAGGGAACCCTATACACAAAGATCAGAATATCGTGAGGATAGAAAAAGGGAATATAATTTGGGAACACTACTAGTACACAGGACACTCAAATATTGATATTGGGTACACAAGTGTTTTTGTTTATCAATTTTTAGCCATTTGTATATGCTATATGTTTATAAGTATGTTTCACAATCATGTATTTTAAGTAAATTGTATTGTACAAATGCAAGGAAATACTTTAATACAAAGTGGGTAGCAGCAAACTTTCACTCTACTCTCCTGTAACTAACAATATCTTTAAATTTCTATACACTCCAATGACGTTTAGCCATTGTTAAGACTTGGAAAAGCTTTTGAATTGTAAAAGGATAAATTATGCTTACTATGTCATAATCGGGGGTATGCTTTCTGGTATTCACATTCTTTAAAAGTTGTTTACAAGTATAAGAAAAATAGGGTAACTATTAACAGACCTATGTGAATCTTCACCACTCATCATTCCTCAGGGTGACTGGACACAGCATTTATTGGGTGACATTAGAATGTCTGCCATCTTGCCGAAACTGGTTTGGCTCAGTGGAGAGAGCGTCGGCCTGCAGACTGAAAGGTCCCAGGTTCGATTCTGGTCAAGAGCATGTACCTTGGTTGCAGGCACATCCCCAGTAGGGGGTGTGCAAGAGGCAGCTGATCGATGATTCTCTCTCATCGATGTTTCTAACTCTCTATCCCTCTCTCTTTCTCTCTGTAAAAAATCACTAAAATATATTAAAAAATAAATAAATAAATAAAAAATAATAAAATAATTTAAAAAAGAATGTCTGCCATCTTTTCCAAGGATGAGCAATGTTGTGTGATTCTTTGTGACACTTATTCTGAATCAGGGCAAAGCTCATTATTTTTCATTTAAATATGTTTTATTGATTTCAGAAGGAGAAGGGAGAGGAAGAGATAGAAACGTCAAAGTTGAGAGAAAATCATGGATTGGCTGCTTCTTGCATGCCCCCTACTAGGGATCGAGCCCACAACCTGGGCATGTGTCCTGACAAGGAATCAAACTGTGACCTCCTGGTTCATAGGTCGATGCTCAACCACTGAGCCACACCAGCCCAGCTAGCGCTAACTTTTTTTTAACTGATTGGGAGCATAGCAACGTACTGTGATGGTGTTTCCTTTTGGAAAAAATAATTTGAATACATATACTATTCCTACATTTTTGTCTACTATCTGTGAAAGGAGCAGTTCCTAAAAATACACAACACTGTCATACAGAATCCCATCATTTGAGATGTCCGGCCTCAAACAATAATGACCAACTAGCACTTCACCCAAATTAAGAACCTCTGTTTCAAAGGTACTGTTAAAAGAATGAAAAGAAAAACCCTATATTGGGAGAAAATATTTGCAAAGCAAAGGGCTTTTATCCAGCATATGTCATAAGGAATTATCTCAATACTCAATAATAAGAAAACAAACAACCCTATTTTTTAAAAATGGTGAAGTGTTCAATAGCCACTTCACCAAAGAAAATATATGGATGTCAAATAATCACATGAAAAGCTGCTCAGCATCTTAGCCATTAGGGGGATACACATTAAAATTGGAATAAGGTATTGCTCTACACGATTCAGACACATAGATGTTGCTATATATCTAAATTGTAAAAGACTACCATACCAAGGGCTGGTGAGAATAAGGATAAACTTGAACTCTCATAGGCTGAAGTGGGATTGGAAAACGGTATAGCCACATTGAAAAGCGGTTTGCCTGTTTCTTAAAAATTTAAACACCTACCTACCAAATAAATCAACTATGACATTTCTAAGTGTTTGCCGCTAAAGGAAAGAAAAGGATATATCCATACAATGATTTGCACATGAATGTCTGTAGCAGCTTTATTTGTAATAGCCCCAAACTGGAAACAATCTAAATGTCTATCAGCAGGTGAATGGACACACAAATTACACTGAGTGGCCAGATTATGATGATCTCTCAATGCATAATAATCTGGCCACTCAATATATATATATATATATTAGAGGCCTGGTGCATGAATTCATGCATGGGTTGGGTTTGGCCAGCCTGGCCATGGGGAGAGGATGTGGGCAGTTGGCCGTCCTGCCTGCTGGTTGAACTCCTGATCAAGGGGACAATTTATATATTAGCCTTTTATTATATAGTATATACACTGAGTGGCCAGATGATTATGCATTCAGTGCATAATATATCTATGCAATGAAAGAGCTAAAGAGGAATAAGCTATTGACATAGGACAGGCAACAACATGAATGTATCTCAGAATAACTTTGTGGAATGAATGAAGCCAGAAAAAGAGTATATACTGCAGGATTCCATTTAGGCAAAGCTGTGGAAAATGCAAACTAATCTGTAATGACAGCTGATAAATTGTTACCTGGGCAGAGAGCAGGAAAGGGTGTGAGGGATGGGTTGTAAAGGAAAGGCAGAAGAGTGTAGGGAGCATAACTATGTCCACTATCTTGTGATTATGGTGATGGTTTTGCTAGTGAGCATTTATATATCACACATATTCAAATAGATCTCACAACTTATGGAACTATGCGATTAAATATATGCAGATGATTGGATGTCAATTATATAGCAATCAAACTGCTGAAAAAAACTTTGTAGTTTCTATGACTTTGTGCCCTTAATCATGCAAGTTAACCAAAGTCTGCAACTATGTGTTTTTTTAAACATACATATTTTCATTGATTTCAGAGAGGAAGGAAGAGAAAGAAAGATAGAAACATCAATGATGAGAGAGAATCATTGATCGGCTGCCTCCCACACACCCCACACTGGGGATTGAGTCTGAAACCCAAGCATGTGCCCTGACCAGGAATCAAACCCTGACCTCCTGGTTCATAGGTCAATGCTCAGCCACTGAGCCATGCCAGCTGGGCTGCAGCTACATTTCTCCTGTTCACATTTTCATCCCAATGACACTACCCCTAATTGGGAAATGGAAAATTAATTAACTGCATTATGAATTATTTTTAAGTACAGAATGCAAAAGCAATCATTGACTTAAATTATGCCCTTTAAAAACAACTAGGAGATAAACATACAGTGGCAGCAGACTGTAAAAATCAAATCAGAATCACACTGGAATACAAGGTGAAAATGGTATACCTGGCCACACACAAATGTACCACCGCAGCCCTGTGTGAGACTCCAAAGCGGCTTTTCTCCTGGTGCAGTTCTAACCCGATGATGAAGAATATCTTTCCCTAAAGTGTATAATTACCCTCTGTCACTCTTAAACCTCCTCCGATGTCTGAGCTCGCTTAATAATGGTGAACAGATGAGCAGAAATTAAAAATAAAGGCCCTCTACCAATTTAGCACCCCGCACATAATGTACCTCTAATGATAGTTTGATTGCCAGTGCCCATTATTTTGTTGCTGCTTCTCTTTTCTATTACTGCACCCGAGCCCCGGGTTCCAGAGAGAAGGCAGCCTCCTGCTCCATCAAACCGGAGCAATTTGTGTGCACGCCCGTGCTAGCCTGTGTCAGAGGGATGCGCGGAACAAGACAGACACCATAATGGAGTGCCACGTGGCCCGTTTAACAGCCCTGGCGCTCTGCAATTCCATATTCTATTGCATTTTGGTTAATTTATTTTCAAAAAAAGAAAAAGGGAGAAGCATGAATTCTCCCCGCCCCAGGAGAATAGGGAAGAAAATCGGAGTATTTATGGATATCAAAATGAATAAGAAAAATATATTTAAATGAGGCTAGCAAGTCCCCTACCGCAGACTATACAGAGCAATGAACAAAACGAAACAAAAAAATGGTATTAGAGGTAAAACCAAAAGAGATATAATGCAGCTTTGGCATAGAGGAAATACTGTTAAATGTTCTATTACTTTTTTGAATCTGAGAAACCCTTGCTTTAAAACTGTTACCCCTAATGACACGTATCTAATCACATGTGATGTCTTATTCGTACTCACCTCTCTCCCAGGTCCCCACAGAGCCATAATAGCAGCTAATAACCATTTAGGAGAGAAGCCTCCACACATAACTCATGAGTGCAGCAAAAATGAAAAGTTGGATTTTTTTTTTTAAACAGTTGAGATGACCTGCCTCACTCTTGGAAAGCTGACATCCTTACACAGCAGCGCCTGGTCCTGAGGGAGAAGTCCCTCTCGGGAGGCTGCGGGGCCCGCTGAGGTGCAGGGAGGAGGCGTTAGGGTAACTTGCCTGTGGGTGTGGACCAGGGCAGGAGGGCCCAGGGACACACATCATTAGCACTCAACATGTTCAGTTCTGTGAGAAGGCCTGTGTGTAAACCCCGCTCTCCCCAGCACACAGGGGCTCAGTGCGGAGCGGTGGAGGGTGGGAGGAGGTGGGGCTCAGCTAGCACCGCTCCGGCCTGGCACGCCGGAGGGGCTGTACAGCTCCCATGAGCACCAGGCCCCGATCTAGCGCCTGCCAAACCTCTCCACCTCCCGGTCCTGGGAAATGGCCCCGGAGGCTTGCGGATGGTGTTCAGTTACCTTCCAAACATCCAGCCCAGGCCCTCCCGGTCCGCGGACAGGCAGACTGTATGGACCATTTGTGCCTGCCCCCGCCCCGCGCCACCTGTACAAGCAACCCCAGCCCTCAGCGCCAATGTCTCCCATCACCGGGACCCGCTCCTCAATCACGTCCTTCATTCTATATGAGTCTGGCTCCATCTTCCCCTTCAGATGTTCTGGGGCTCAGGAGGGAGTGGGATCCATTTTGGGGGGCTATTAGTTGAGACCAGTTCTGTGTGGGGCCCTGGAGCATGTCCGGGTGGGAGGCGATTGGGAGGAAATGGGAGCCCCTTAGTCCTGGCGGCCCCTGCTCACCTGGGACGGGGCGGCAGCCAGACGGCACTGCTTTCCCAGATCAGGGCCTCTGTGCCCAGCGTCCCGCAGACAGCCAGCCCCAGGCTTCCGCACCAAACAAGGGCGCATAGACTGGCGCTGGCGGGGGCTGAGGAGGGGCGTTTATCTGGGGTGGGGGGTAGCACAGGGGCAGCCCTGTCTCGATGGCTCTGGAGGGACCGCCTTTGGACGGCTGTGTGCTGCTGCGGTCTCTAGAACAGGTCCAGTGCTAGCGAGCTGGAAGCCATGCAGAGGAAAACCGCAGAAAGGGAGGCGCTCGGGGAGGGCCTGGGCTCCCCAGCCCAGAGGTGACCGGCCCTCCTCTGTGGCTGAGTCACCACCAGTGGGGCATGCAGGCCCCTGGCAGGGACCCGCTGACCATCACTTCTGAGGGACCCGTTCTTACCCAAGGAAAAGCCATGAGGGCCAGATGCAACCCATCAGCGCCAACTTTCCAACCTTCACCGTGGGCTTGCGCATGCATCACAGACAGTCACGGAGCCTTCCGGGGGGCTGGGGCCAAACTGGACCCGGTCCCATAGGAACAGCTGCTCGGTGGCCGGAAGGCAGGACTGTGTTGCTGAGTCACATCTTTCCCCCCTTCTTGGCCTCCATTGGCCCAGCAAAGATGAAGGAGGGACCAGTGACCTGCTCTCAGGTGCCGGGAGACAGGGCCATCGCAGGCTGTGGTCCCAGCTCTGTCTCTCAGGCCCAGCAGGGAGCCGGCCTACATAGTAGAAAGGATGGCCGCGCTGCCCTAATAAATATTTTCCATCCCTAACCTCAGTAATTATTTTCATGTGTCACAGCTCAGCAAGGAATGATGAAAAATAACATTTCCCTGATTAGACGGGACCCGCGGATCCCTGGGCAGAGCATCTGAGACTGTCCCCTGGGCTGCCCCAGAGGCCCCGCCCACGGCTTAGCCAGCCAGGTCCCCGCTGCCTCCACCTGCGGACAGACCGTGAGTGGGGTGATTCTCTCCCGATGACACTGCCTCTGTCCCTTCCTGCCCACCCCACCCCCTCGCACACAGCTCTTCTGGAGTTTCTCTCTGCTCCTTCCTCCCTCCAAGATTTGAAAACATACCTACTTCAATGTGAGAATCTCGGATATATAATGCCGCTTGCGGCCGCAAGACTTCTCTGTGGGGTGGGAAATGTGGTTAAGTGAGTGGTAGGAAAATGCCGTTGGAAAACTGTGTGATTTGCTATTCATTCTGTTGAGTCCTAGTGGGAAGTCAACACCCCCTTGCTATTTTGGAAAATTCTCGGAAATGATAGGCAAAAAAAAAAAAAAATTAAAAAAATATTCAGCAACACATTTTCCATCCGAATAACTTTTCTAGATTGTCCCAAGGTAAGGAGAGAGGGGTTGGGGGCAGGGGGTCTAATGGTAAGGGGCTTTGCCCTCTCTGCATGCATGGAGAGGGGAAATTCCATCTCTAAGCAACTATATCCATGTAGAGAAGCTTTTGGCCCAGTGAAGCGCATGGCAAGCTTACTGAAGAAAGCCTCACATAAACTAACTGCATTCAATGTCAGCTCAGACCTCCACTTTAGAATTCAGTTATCAAGTCAGGCTGGTGTGGTTCAGTGGATGAGCATCAACCTGTGAACCAGGAGGTCACAGTTCGATTCCCAGTGAGGTCACAAGTCCGAGTTGTGGGCTCAATCCCCAGTGTGGGGTGTATAAGAGGCAGCTGATAAATGATTCTCTCTCATCATTGATGTTTTTATCTCTGCCTTCCTCTCTGAAATCAGTGAAAATATCTTTTTAAAAAGATGCTGAAAGTGGTTTGGCTCAATGGATAGAGCGTCGGCTTGGGGACTGAAGGGTCCTAGGTTCGATTCCAGTCAAGGGCATGTACCTTGGTTGCGGGTATATCCCCAGTAGGGGGTGTGCAAGAGGCAGCTGATCGATGACTCTCTCTCATCGATGTTTCTAACTCTCTATCTCTCTCCCTTCCTCTCTGTACAAAATCAATAAAATATATTAAAAAAAAAAAAAAAAGAATTCAGTTAGCAAAGACTCACTGATTACCCCAATTTATTAGGAGGTTGGATGTGGTAGGCAATCAAAAATTCAAACTCTGCCCGTGGCCACTCAAGAACATAACCCCCCTCAACACAGCTGATGTAGGGTCTTTAGGTTGATGGCCTCAACTCCAGTTCTTGGTTTAACCCTGAGGTCAGCAAACTGCGGCTTGCAAGCCACATGCGGCTCTTTGGCCCCTTGAGTGTGGCTCTTCCACAAAACACCACGGCCTGGGCGAGTCTATTTTGAAGAAGTGGCATTAGAAGAAGTTTAAGTTTAAAAAATTGGGCTCTCAAAAGAAATTTCAATTGTTGTCCTGTTGACATTTGGCTCTGTTGACTAATGAGTTTGCTGACCACTGGTTTAACCTTTCCCACTTCTATTCGGATCAAAAATAAATTATCTTGAAGGGGTTATTGCTTAATGAGACCCAGGATATAGTCTAACAGAAAAGGAAACTTTGTTCTGGTGGAGTTTTCCACTAGACTGCCCAAGAATCTGTCCGAGGAAGCAGCAGGCTTCACCTCTGAAAACTTCAGAGGCTGAGAACTGCCCGTGGTCCAGCCCAGGCAGACGACAAGTTGGTTCTGAGTTGAATACGCTTATGTAAAAGCCAAAGGACTTGTAGGGACCCTCGTGACTCCCCATCTTTCATAGGAAGAAAATGAGGCCAAGAGAGGAACAGTGATTTGTCCAAATGCTCTGAGAGGAACTCGGGTATTCTGCTCTTGCTTTTGACCTTCTTCCTCAGACACCTGGCAGAACCAGCACAGCCTCTGCCCAAACCGTCGTCTACTTTGGCCATCTTTGTCCCAGAGACTGTTTTGTCTCCTTGGGTAGAGTTCATTGAAATATAACAGAGATGCACCTAAAAGGGACAAATCGTCAGCATATACTCAATGCATCTTCACGGAGGGGTTACAGCCATGCAGTCAAACACCCAGGTCAAGAAACACAACGTGACCAATCCCTCTTCCACTCTGTGCCTTTTCTGAGTCACCCTCCCACTGTGAGTAGCCCCTGTTCTGACTTTCAGCACCATAAATTAGTTCGTCTGGTTTTGAACTTTAGAAAAGATGGATCATATAGTGTATGCTCCTTGGTGTCTGACTTCTTTCACTCAAAGTTATGTTTATGGAACTCACCTATTGTGTTGTGCGTAGCAGTACATTTTTGGCATCTAGTATTTCATTGTGTGACTACTGCAATTTACCCACCCCACTGTTGATGGACATCTGAGGTACTTTCAGTTTTTGTCTATTGTACATAAAGGGAAAAGCATTTTTGTCCGTGTTTTTGGTGGGTATATGTGCGCCTTACTGTGGTGGCGGAATTGCTGAGTCATAGGGTGTGTGCAGTTTAGCTTTAGTGGAAACCACCCCATGATTTTCTGAAGTGTTTGTACCAATTTCCATCCCCACCACCAGCATCTGAGCGTTCCAATTGCTCTACCTCCTTGACAACCCTTGCCACTAATAATGCCTTTCTTAAGAAATGAATTTAGTTGCTTTTCTTCCATGTGGAGAAGAATTGGGGGAGAGGAAAGAAGAGGATTTTTGTCCCAATTTCTTTTATATTTATAGTTGATCGTGAGACTCCATAGGCCCCACTCCTTACAGATTTCCCATTTGCCCTGTGCTGCCAGCCTTCAGTAGATGACTATCCTATATAATAAAAGGCCAATATGCAAATCAACAACAGAACAACTGGTTGCTATGATGTGCACTGACCACCAGGGGGCAGATGCTCAATGCACGAGCTGCCCCCTGGTGGTTAGTGCAGTCTCACAGGGGGAGCACCACTCAGCCAGAAGCTGCACTCACAGCTGGCAAGCTAAGGATGTCTGACCGCTAAGGATGCCTGCAGAGAGCGGGTTTAAGCCATCAGTTGGACATTCCAGACTGTGAAAGGGCACAGACCGGGCTGAGGGATCACCCTCAAGTGCACAAATTTTGTGCACTGGGCCTCTAGTAACAGTGTACTTAGGGTCCTAAGAAAGCAGCCTCTGGAAGGCTCCCTGGCACATATTTAGCTAAAATGTTGCAGTTGAAGATGACTTTTATTGCCTCCCACGCTCTTGGGCTCTTCAGATGTGCTCTGTTGAGATACAAAGAGTGATTGTCAGCTAACACCATCATCAACAATTCTGGGATGCTTTGATGGGTGAGCGCTTGGCCTGAATTCCAAAGAGACATGCAGGAAGGATACGAGGAGCAGGGATGAGGAAGAACACATCCTCTCACTCTTGGGCCAAGTGCCACTCTGGAGCTTCAACGTTTACAGCTTAATTTTTTCCTAGAGTGTTTACTTGGCCTGTAGAGGTATGATAAAACCAGGAAGAAGAAAAGCTGCGAGAGAACTTAACCTTGACATTCATATTTACCACCCGGAGGAGATTTCCTTGAAAACAGAATCTGAACATGCTACTTAGGTTGTACCCCAAACAGAAACCAAACAACCCAGTGTTTTTAGGCTATGCTGACAGCATCATCTGGTGCACTACCTCTCTGAGCCTAAGAAAACTAGTAATATTTTGGGCTATACAAATTTAACTTATATCTCCAATATTGAGGGTAGCTATAAACTCAATTAGCTTATGTTTAATAACATGAAATTTTTATTGGGTCTTTCCACTGTGTCTGTGTCCATTGTGAAATAATCTCCTTATATTATACATATTCCTTCCTGGGTCCTGCAATCTCCCTCTGGGAGAGTGTGCTGTCCCCATTTTATGCAGGAAACTGCTGTGCAGAGAAGTTCAAGACCTTGCCCATCTATACGTGGCAGAACAGGGATTCAAGATATAATCTGTGGGACTTCAGCTCTCTGGTATCAATCACTACCCTTTATTGGCTTCTGAAGAGAACTAGGACAGGACTTGGAGAGGGGGAAGACCTTGAATTTATAAGATAAGCCCTTTTCACCCTACCTTTCTCTGTCTCTACCCCTAGGTCTCTCTCTGTCTCCGTCTCTCTCCACTTACCTGGTTGCTTGCCATGGAGGTATGCCGAGTGCATTTGCTTCTTTTGATAAATGGTAAATCTTGGACAAGGGGAGGCCTCACAAACCCATCTCGGTGTGAGCAGACTCTGCGCGGCACCATCTGGCAGCCGCTAACAGCAGCCCTTCTTAACGAGGAATGTGGAAACGTCGGAAATGCAGGCCAACTTGTAGCCTTACAGAGAAAACCTAGCGTATGGAATCCTTCGAAGAGGAAACAGAGAGCTGGCCCATGTTTTCAGGGAAAATACACGGCTCGCCGAGTTCCCGAGAAAGGGGGCCTGTACCCTGTCCTGGGGAGGCCTCCCGGCTGCCTCCGTGGTCACAGCGCCAGGGCCAGGGGCACCGGGGAAACATTCCCGTTGTGCCCATGTGTTTCTAGCATGTTTCTCCCCTTACATGTGTGTGGAGGTGGTTTTCTTAAGAGTTTAGTCAAAATTAAGATCTCTTTTGTTGCAGTGCTGGTACTGGCAGATACTGGACGTTTCTCCAGCTCTCTCAGCAAACCTGTCTGTTCCAGAAATGCTCCTTACCCAGAAGAAAGTTTACTTCAGGCTTGAGACAGATTCTTCTTAAAATGGTAGAAATCCAAATTGGTTGTGACTACAGTGTATACACGATATTTTATTTTATTTTATTTTTTAATATTTTTTATTGATTTTTTTTACAGAGAGGAAGGGATAGGGATAGAGAGTTAGAAACATCGATGAGAGAGAAACATCGACCAGCTGCCTCCTGCACACCTCCTACTGGTGATGTGCCCGCAACCAAGGTACATGCCTTTGACGGGAATCAAACCTGGGACCCTTCAGTCCGCAGGCCGACGCTCTATCCACTGAGTCAAACCGGTTTCGGCTATACACGATATTTTAATTTGTCATCCATGCTGGAGTGAAAACATAATTTTCAATCATTACAACAGAATGTTTCTTGAATGTCTCTATAGCCAAACTGATCATTTCTCCATTGTGTTCAATAGGCATCAATATATTCAGGCCTTCTTGAAGAAAAAAGAATATGATTTGTTACAACGATAGGTGTACTATTTCAGCTCTTCGTACTTCTCAATGGTTAACTCTTTTGTTGCTGTTCCTAAAATTTAGCATCTTTGATTAATTTAGGGAGTAATGTTATCTTTTCTCATAGCTATCTTATAGCTGAAGTGTTATAAAGTATTTCTTTATAACTAAAGTATATACTAAAGTATTTCTTAAGTATTTATAACATGACTTGACTGTAACGATGTCTTGGAATGTAAAGGTAGGTCTCTGCACAGCAGGATAATAACCAGGATAGTAAATGCATGGTCAGTTTTACCTTCGTGAAATTATGTAAAATCTCAACCCCAGACAAAATTCTGTGCAAGAAAATCTGACAAGACCTACACATCTCAGTACGGCCCTATACATCATTGCTTAATGCGAGCCGTAGTCATTTGTGTCTCCTTAGCTAAAATCACCGAGGAGCCAGAAGAAATAAGTTGAACAAGCATCATTTCACTTTGTCACGAACAGTGCCACCAACACACTCAGACGCCCCCTCCCAGACAGGCGCGGGGCCTGAGGGATGAGGACACGTTCTCAGCAGATGTGGTGCAGGCAGCAGCCAGTCTAACCAGCCGGAATGCTGAGACAGAATTGCATTGGTTTTTTTTTTATTTCCGCATGCCACAGACACCAGTACCAATGCCACATCCCAAACTTAAAGGATTCAATATCCCGCTAGAAAGGAACCACAATAAAAGAAAATTCCTTCAATGGCATATCTCCTTAAGTTTGAGTCAGGGCTGACACCTTTGTTTTTACAAAAAGCGCTATATTATCCATGTGGATCAACCTTCAGCCCTCACTGCTTCTGTCTGGTAGCAGTGTGATAGATCACTGATTTGTCAGGCTTCCTGGAAAACACTGTATAGTCCTAAGGACAGCCTGGTCACCGGAATTGTGCCTGCACGTGCCAACTCAATTTCCTTGTTATCAAAATCTGGCTTTTTCACAAATTATTTCTTAGCTTCACGTGATAGCAACATAAAAAAAAATTGGCACGCAAATAAATTGTAAACCCTCATGCGTATGTCCTTCACAGCAGAGATGCTGGGGGAAACATCACACAGTTCACACCATAAATGCCAAGTTTCTCACATGTGTTTCTGGGTTGCCAGCCCAGATTATAAATTGTTTATAAGAATAGCATCGAGTTTTTGCATACCTTGTCAAAAATATGCCTTATTATAACCCCTACCTTTCCCTGCTTTGTCCTTTTTATGTCAGCCATCACTAACCCCTGTCAGTTCTACCACCTACGTGTCCTCTCTGAAATCGCTCCCTCCATCTCCATTGCCTCCGCTTTACTACCAGCCTTTGCAACACAATCCCAGCCTGTCTTCTATACCCTTCCCTCATATGCCTCCTCTAAGCTACCCCTCACCATTCCATGCCACGAGACTGGGTGTGCTACACTCCTTTAACTACCGTTGGCCGAGCAATAATGTTCACACTCTTCCCTTCAATTTTCTAAAAACAAACTCTCAGTACCTGCTAGAAAAGTCCAGAGGGACAGAAATTACCATTTAAATACTGAAATGCTGCAGGATTTCACTAAATGGGAGCACGTCCCGGAATTGAGAGGGGGATGGGAGATGTGTGTCTGTTTCCCCTTCAACAGGGAGTTTCTCTGTGCCTTCCATGGGCAGAAATCTCACCACCCTGAACAGGGTGCCAGCGTTTCAACATAGGTGCACATGAATACAAGATGGAAGGCCTGTTCTCGATCTGGTATTTAACAGGAGAAGCTGCCCTCTCCATTCAGCTGGGGGGGAAGCCTGTCTAGAATGAAGTTATTGCCCAGTCGGCGTGGCTCAGTGGTGGAGCATTGACCTATGGACCTATGAACCAGAAGGTCATGGTTCGAATCCCGGTCAGAGCACGTGCTTGGGTTTCGGGCTCAATCCCAGTGTGGGGTGTGCAGGAGGCAGCCCGTCAGTGATTCTCTCTCATCCTTGATGTTTCTCTCTCCCTCTCCCTTTCTCTAGGAAATCAATACAAATATTTTTAAGAGATAGAATGAAGTTATTGAGGGGTGGCATGTGACACCTTCGCAAAGACATCAAGGATGACGTTTTTTGAGGTTTTTGCCATTCCTCTGCCTTCCAGCCTTACCCACTATGGCTCGCGGCGAGGTGGAGACCCGAGGGCCAGGCCTCCGGCCCCTCCGAGTGTTAGCGTTCCCCCTGGCACTCACTGACTAGCCTCAGAACTACTGGTGGTGCCCCAGCAGCGTGTACTTCCTATGTTCCTGTTTGAATCAATCATGCCAGGCCTGCATGAAGCAGATGTTAAAGAACATGGGAAAGTGTAGAGAAGACCAACTTTAGCCCTATTGCAACGTCAGTAATTTTTATTTAGCATTATGATCATTCTATGCATGTGCAGTTGGTTCTAGAAAAAAAAAAAATCACTCATTTGGCACTAAAGCATGACTAATATAATTTTGGGGAAACGCCCCTCATTTCGCCAAGCACCATGTGGGAGCCTGCTGGGCCCAAAGTGCCGACCAATCAGACAGACAGCTGCGGGCCTGAACAAAGAGGTACCCATTCCGAAGGCCTGCGGGGTCCCTTTCCCAGGTACCAATGGGAGTCCCCGGACTCTGCTTGGCAGTGAAGATTCCTGCCTCGAGGAATCTTACACGAGTAGAAGCATCTCCATTGCAGAGAGTTAAGTGCAAACAAACAATCTGTCTTTCTCCATCACATTCCTTCAAAGTCAGACGAGTTTATTTAAAGCCCGCTCGCCCTGGGATGGGTATGAGGGATTGGCCAACCACAGAGCCTGCGGGAGCCCAGCGGCCTGGCTAACCTCCCCCCAAGTCCCTGTCAAGGTTTGTTGGGGCGGGGTCATGTTTCCTGCAAAAGAACCCAGACAGAGGATTAAACAGATTTCTATGCCACTGTGGCAGATTTGGGCTTTATTTTTACCCCGCCATCCTTAAATTACAATGCCTCTTTTGATGTGGCATCTGCACATTGTGTATTCTTAACTGCTCCTTTAGACACATTTGGGGCTCTCAGAGCCTTTTCTTCTTTTCACTGTAGTTACCAATGAATATGTCTTTGGGGAGAATTGGATAAACTGTACTTTTATATTCCTGGTTTGGGAACCTAATAAGGTTTTAAAAATGGATAACCTCATAACAGGCCATGTCTACCACTGCATCCTACCAAAGGATTTTTGTTCTCCCTAGGAGGAAAGATACAAGGTTTTTCAGTCTAACAATTATCTGCTATCGTTTTCCATCTGGGAATTCTTACTTCCTTCGTTATCTGGTGTCTCCCTATTGTCTCTGAGCATTAAAAGCATGGACAGGCTTCACTGGATGAGAGCACGAGGTTCCTGGTGAATGTACTTTCCTTCTTCGCTAAATGCTAACTTAATCCTAGCACACACCACCCTTGTCCCTCTGTCTCTTGATTTGCAGGTACAGTGTTGTATTTTTTTAAGTATATATATTTTTTATTGATTTCTGAGAGGAAGGAGAGGGAAAGAGAGCTAGAAACATCAATGATGAGAGAAAATCGTCGATCGGCTGCCTCCTGCATGCCCCACACTGGGGATCGAGCCCACAACCTGGTCATGTGCCCTGACCAGGAATTGAACCGTGACCTCCTGGCTCATAGGGCAATGCTCAACCACTGAGCCACTCTAGCCAGGCCAGTATTGTATTTTCTATTTGACATCTAAGGCAAATATAAGGATAATGTTTCTGCCATCATAGTGATCCTGGTAATGTTTTATAATGAGTGAGCAGGAATAAAGAAGAGCCAGAAAGAATAAGGAAGCCACCAAGGCAATGCATGGAGCACGGCGCCTTAGGCCTGGACAGGAGGTTAGGGAAGGACCAAGCTCATGAGAGCCTGGAACCTCTTCAGCCCAAGCCAGGGGGCTGACCTCCCTGGCGTCAGATTAGGATGCTCGTGCCCTGAGACTGTATGTCTTGGTCATGTTTGCATCCATAGGGACTGTGAGAGAACACACACCAATGCATAGGGGTGGTTGATGCTTCATGCTGGCCAGTGACCAAGGTCTCACCAGCTTTGGCGTTCAAAATTCTGACCTTGGAGTTCATTGCCTTGTGCTTCCAGTTCCTCACTCACTTGGATTCCTACTGCTGAGGAAGCCATTTGGCTCATCGGTGACACTGATGACTTGGCATACTTTTGGCCCCTGGAGCCTTGTGTGAGGGCAGAGGGGGCATTGGGATTGTGGTTGGGCTTCCCTGCCAAGCATAGCATTGTGTGTTGCCCTGACCCTTTTCTGGAGTTCATGAGGTCCTCACTGAGTAATCCTATTAGTGGTGTGTTTTAGGAGAAAATATAGTGCAGGGAAGAACAAAGACCGTGCTGTAGTCATGTAGAGTGAACTTCATATTATAATAATGTATTGTTAATCATTATGCAAAAATGGTATATATTATTGTCTTGGAAAACAAATCACTTGAAAGCTTTATTCTTTTCATTTTTTTGCTATATGGAATCTTCCACTTCATGCATGTTAGTCATCCTTTGGCTCTTGTTAAATTTGAACTGTCTTACTAAAGAAAGACTATTGTCCTTTTTAAAAAACTGATTTTTGCTATCTTTGACATTTCATAGGAATGATAGTAATGGGTGGGAAGACCTTCTTCCAGATCCAGCTGCATTCAGCTCCTGAACAAGAGTAAATTTCTGTTGAAAACTTTAGGAAAACATGTTGTTCTTTGTTCAAAACTCTCCCGCATTTTCAGACAAGTTATATAGAAACATTGGAATAGGTAGAAATTTTCAGAAAAATAAAACTGGGCAATGTATGGGCTTATGGAGACAGGAGAACTGTAGTTTCTTAATTAACATTGGAGTGCATCAAATTCCAGAGGAGAAGTCTCCTTTGAATATTATCTGTGTACACAGAATGATTATATGCAAATTGCTGAGTATACTTCTCTGTTTATAAGCATGTGTGTGTGTGGAATCTGTGGGCTTTTGGTGTGTGGGTGGACATGTGGTCAAATGATGCGGATGGGTTTGTTTGTTGGGAAGTATAGGGTGTACACAGGAAATTAGGAATTAGAAGCCCTTATGGTTTTACTTTAGCAGAGGTAAGGATAGATTGGAGTGGCTTTCATATTTTTTTTTCATATGAAATCGTTTAAGCTGGCATTATTCTCATAGTACACATCAAAACAGTTTTAAGAAATGAAATTCTCACAAAGAAGTCAAGCTTACAAAGTTAGTGGCATGTTTTTTCATTGGAATTACCTGACCCAGCATATAATAATTATCTTGAACACCAGTCTGAATCATCCTGCCCGTGTAATACCAATAGCTGCACAGCCATCTGCCTACATACGCTCTAACCCTAAGCCAGTGAGTGGGTAACGGGGAGCTCCCGGAAGAGTGCAGCCTGCACGTGGTGCAGAACTGAAAAAGGACACAGCATCCACAGATGGGTTTGCCGACATGGCAAAGATGAGAGGAAATGAGAAGTGTTTATTGCCTCAGGAAATCTCATATATTCATGCTGATGGGAACACATCCATTCAACAAACATTTTGAGAGCCTACCTACTATGTGCCAGATCCTGTTCCGGGTGCCAGAGAAGACTCAGAAGAGCCCCTCCAGGTCTGGGAGGATCGTCATACATGTTGGACATGTCATAGCAGAGGCTGGGCAGACCCCGACTACACCCCCTCAAGGAGAGGTGAGCCCACCCCTCAGGTGACATCTGGGCTGGGTCCTGAAGGATGCATAGGAGTCTCCAAGTAAGGAGGAGGAGGGCATTTCTGGCTGCGAGATCGATGCTGGAGAGGGCTACACAATCCCCGACGTGTGCCCGAGGATGGCACAAAGCTAGGTGGATAGCAAACACTTTCTGGCTCTTACCAAAGAGGTCACAGTCTTTGCTGGCAGACTTTTTTTTTTTCTTTCTTCTTTTTGGCTCATAGAGTGTTTTAAAAATATTTTGAATTAGTTGCCAAGATGTAAAAATTGGAAGATTTCTCATAAAATTCCAGATTTCTGGCTTCTCTTGAAAAAAGAAAAAAAGAAAGATCTGGCAGCACGGGGCCCACGTTCTCACATGGCAACAAATACGGGCTGAGTGCAGCTCCTATGCCTGCTCCTCCGAAAAGGCAGGTGCTTGCCCATTCCCCCATCCCCACCCGCCCCACCTCCTCCCTGCCTGGGGCCCGGTCACCTCGGAACCTGCTACTCACTAGCGGATCATGGTGAGCAAAACAGCCATGATTCTGGTTTGCCTGGTGCACAGAGGAGAGACTTTCTGGACAGGAGTAGGAGGAGGGCCTTGTGCATCTTCCTAAGGAGTTAGGGTTCCATCCTATAGGCCCACAGGGGGCGATTTTATTTCCCCAAAACTAATTCCCTGGTCACAGAGGAAGCAACTCCTCTACACCTTAAGTTCCTTTTTAAAAATATATATATTTTATTGATTTTTTACATAGAAAAAGGGAGAGGGATAGAGAGCTAGAAACATCAATGAGAGAGAAACATCGACCAGTTGCCTCCTGCACACCCCCCACTGGGGATGTGCCAGAACCAATGTACAGGCCCTTGACCAGAATCGAACTGGGACCTTTTAGTCCACAGACCGACGCTCTATCCACTGAGCCAAACCAGTTTCAGATACACTTTAAGTTCTTGAACACCAGTCTGAATCATCCCACCCATTTATTACCCATAGTTGCACAGCCATCTGCCTACATACGCTCTAACCCTAAGCCAGTGAGTGGGTAACAGGGAGCTCCCAGAGTATTCTTAAGACAGTGGGGTGATTAAATCTGACCCTCAGAACTCAGACAGCAGATGGGAAATGACACAGGAAGAGAGTCAAGGGCAAGGCAGCAAGTAGAACGCCATCGCAGCGGCCAAGAGGAACTCAAACTAGGTGATGCTACCCTGCCCACGGCGCTGTCAAAGCCATGGACAAACGTTGAACCATTAAAGCATTTGCCGGAGAGATTCAGAAGGCATTGAATGCGGACAAATGTCAGTGTATGGACTGAAGTGCTGGGATGCAGAAAGAAAGGAGAAACTCTGCAGGGTCACGCGGTGAAGAAATGCCGGCCTAGGAAGTTTTGTAAACATGAAGCCTGGGGCCTGCAGCCTGGCCTCACCGACCAGCCCCCAGGCAGTCCCCCCCACCCGGGTCTGTTCCTGTCAGCTCTAATTCCCAACATACCAGGGCCCAACCCTGCAAGAAGGAATTTACATGTTAGACCATGTTGACCCAATGGCCAACGGAAGTTTCAAAGGGATAGACATTCCTTGTCCTCGCTCTAGATTTCCCTCAAGGAGACAATATATACTCATTAAATTAACTAGTTATTTAGAGGCCAGGATAATTCTGTTCACCTCAGAAGCTCTTTAGGACACAAATAATTAAGTTTAAATCCCAGCAACGTGTGATTAGTGACATTGAGCAACTCTTTATCTGTCTACTGGCCATCTGTAGGTTTTCTTTGGAGAAGTGTCTATTCAGGTCTTTAGTTCATTTTTAATTGGATAGCATCATGTCATCTGCACATAATGACAGTTTTACTTCTCCCTTTCCTTTACTTCTTCTTGTCTGATTGCTGTGGCTAGGACATTCAGTACTATGTTGAATAGGAATGGTGAAGGTAAACATCCCTGTCTTCTTGTCTTTTTATCTATCTTAAGGAAAACAATTTTAGTTTTGCCCATTGAGTTGAGGTTGAGTATAGGTTGTTATATATGGTCTTTAATAAGTTGAAGTATGTTCCCTTTATTTCCACCTTGCTGAAAGTTTTGTGGGGTTTTTTTTTGTTTTTGTTTTTTATCACGAATGGGTGCTAAATTTATCCAATGCTTTTTCTACAGCTATTGATATGACCGTGTGATTTTTATCCTTCATTTTGTTTATGTGTGTACCACATTTACTGATTTGTGGGTATTGTACCAAACTTCCATCCCTGGAAAAGGTCCCACTTGACCCTGGTGTATAATCTTTTTACAGTATTGCTGAATTTGGTTTGCTAGTATTTTATTGAGGATTTTGGCATCTATGTTTATTAGGGATATTGGCATACAATTTTTTTTTTCTTTGTAGTATCTTTATGGAATCAGGATAAGGCTGGCTTATAAAATGAGGTTGGTAGTATTTCTTCCTCTTGGATTTTTTGAAATAGTTTGAGAAAGATAGGTGTTAATTCTTCTCTGAATGTTTGAATCTTTGGTAAAATTCACCTGTGAAGCCACCTGGTCCAGGACTTTTGTTTGTTTGAAGTTCTTTGATTACTGCTTTGATTTTGTTAGTTGTAAATCAGTCTATTAAGATTTTCTGTTTCTTTTTTCTTTTCTTTTTAAAATTCTCACCCAAGGATATGTCATTATTGATTGAGAGAGAAAGAGAGAGGAGGGAAGGGTAGAGAAGGGAAGGGAAGGTGAAGGGGAGGGGAGGGGAGGGAAGGGGAGGAAAGGAAGGGAAGGGAAAGAAAGGAAAGGAAAGGGGAAGGGGGAAGGGAAGGGAAGGGAAGGGAAGGGAAGGGAAGGGAAGGGAAGGGAAGGGAAGGGAAGGGAAGGGAAGGTGAAGGGGAGGGGATGGGAGGGGAGGGGAGGGGAGGGGAGGGGAGGGGAGGGAAGGGAAGGGAAGGTGAAGGTGAAGGGGAGGGGAGGGGAGGGGAGGGGAGGGAAGGGAAGGGAAGGGAAGGGAAGGTGAAGGGGAGGGGAGGGGAGGGGAAGGGAGGGGAGGGGAGGGAAGGGAAAGAAAGGGAAGGGAAGGGAAGGGAAGGGAAGGGAAGGGAAGGGAAGGGAAGGTGAAGGAGAGGGGAGGGAAGGGAAGGGAAGGGAAGGGAAGGGAAGGGAAGGGAAGGGAAGGGAAGGGAAGGGAAGGGAAGGGAAGGGAAGGGAAGGTGAAGGAGAGGGGAGGGGAGGGGAGGGGAGGGAAGGGAAGGGAAGGGAAGGGAAGGGAAGGGAAGGGAAGGGAAGGGAAGGGAAGGTGAAGGAGAGGGGAGGGGAGGGGAGGGGAGGGAAGGGAAGGGAAGGGAAGGGAAGGGAAGGGAAGGGAAGGGAAGGGAAGGGAAGGTGAAGGTGGGGGGAGAGGGAGGAGGAAGGAAGGAAGGGAGGAGGGAAGGGAAGGGAAGGGAGGGGGAGAAAGGAAGGGAAGGGAAGGGAAGGAGGAGGGAAGGGAAGGGAAGGGAAGGGAAGGAAGGAAGGAAGGGAAGGGAAGGAAGGGAAGGGAAGTATTAGGTGTGAGATAGAAACATCAATCAGTTGCCACCTGCAGGCACCGTGATTGGGAACTGAACCCGCAATCTTTTGCTCTATGGACCAATGCTCCAACCAGCTAAGCCACCTGACCAGGGCCCTGCTTACTCTTGATTCAGCTTTGAAAGATTATGTGTTCCTAGGAATTTATCCATTTCTTCCAGATTGTCCAAATTTTTGTTCATAATATTTTATTATAATCCTATATACAATATTTCTGTGGTGTCAGTTGTTACTTCACCTCTTTCATTTCAGATTTTATGTGGGCCCTCTCTCTATTTTTCCTGATTAGTCGGGTTAAAGGTTTATTCATCTTGTTTATCTTGTAAAAGAACCAACTCTTTATTTCATTTATAGCTGCTATGTCTCTTTGTATGCTTACTATCTTTTCAAGTTCTCTTTGAGTTCATCCTCTCTTCTCCTAAGTTACTTGAGCATCCATCCTATAACCATTGTTTTGAACTCTGTCTGGTAGATTGCTTGCCTCCATTTTATTTAGTTGTGTTTTGTGTGTGTGTGTGTGTGTGTGTGTGTTCCCTATAAATTTCTCCTGTTCTTTCACTAGGGGCACATTTGATTCCCAATTATGGCTGCCTTTCTGTACCAGTATTTATTTCTGTGTAGTAGGTATATCAGCGATGTCTCCCAGCCTGGGAATGGTGACCTTATGGAGTTGGTGTCCTGTGGGACTAAGTGGCACCATTTCCCTGATCACCTGAGTGAGAGGCTCTAGGAATTTCTCCTGTGTGAGTTACCTGAGGCCTCCTGTTGTAGCTGATTCTTGATTGCGATTGGCCCCTCCATGGGTGGGACTGACCTTTAGGCTGGCTGACCTCAGCGTACGGATTGTTGTGTGGAGGCTGCCCTCAGGAAGCAGGGTTTGCCCCCGCAGGGCCTGGTGTCTGCGGAGATGCCCCTTGGGGTGAGGTGTCCCTTATGGAGCTGCATGTGCTGTGCCCCAATGTGGTCTGAAGGCTGCCACCAGTGTGTGGGTTCTCGGTCCTCTTGGGAGGGCCTGTGGTACAGGTGAGTATCAGGTTTGGAGCTGCATGGCAATGCACAGTATGTAGCTACCTCTGCTGGGCCTGGGTGTACATGGCAGGGGCCAAGCTGCATACCACGGCTGGCTTCCACCAGCTCTGAGCCCGGGAACAGGCTTTCAAAAGGCCCACGGCTCCTGGAAGCCTGCCACCACCTGCCGCTGCCCCTTTGGCTGTCACTACCACCAGCTCTGAGCCCGGGAACAGGCTTTCAAAAGGCCCACGGCTCCTGGAAGCCTGCCACCACCTGCCGCTGCCCCTTTGGCTGTCACTACAAGAGCCTCTGAGGCTACGAGTTGCCTGAGGTGGGTTCTGAGGGAGTCACCAGGTAGAGATGAACAGTGTCCCTGGGCTGATATGGATTTAAACCTGGTACCCATGCTGGGTCAGAGGCTGCTCAGCAACAGTCTCAGGGTGCACCAAGGCCGGCCACATTTGCTGGGTGCCTGCAGACCTTGGCGGTGGGGCCGGGTCTCAGGAGTTGCCAGGGTGAGACCAGCAGAGTTCATCAGGCTAGAACAGACCAAGGTTTGGCTGTGTGCGGGGAGGGCTCTGCACAGGAACAATGGCATTACCAGGCATGCGTGGGGAAAACGGCCCCCAACTTAGAGCCACACAACCCAGTCTCTCCCTGTTCCCCTCTGCCTCCCAAATCTGCCTGGACATCGTGGAGAGCCTTCCAAGAAAGTGCACCACAGGCCTGGGCTAGCCACAGCCAGCGGACTCCTCAGAGGGTGTGAGCTGGGCAGGGCGGGGCCTTAAGGAGCCAGGAGGGTGGGGATAATGCATTCCCTGGGGTTAATGCCATATGGAAAAGAATGCTGGACCCAGAGAGATATTATCTCTGGGTGGAGTGTGAGATGCACTCAGCACAGGGACATTGGCAGCTGTTCCTCAGCCCTCTCTCCGGAGCCACGCCACCCAGTCTCATCCTGTAGGACTCCAGTCTGCTCTGAGCCACCTTCCCTTCGCCACAGACCAGGGTGAGTGACCAGGAATGAGATTTTGTGTGCTGGCCCTTTAAGAGGGCACCTAGGTTCCTAGCAGATCCCTCATCTCTCCCTGGCAGGGAATCCCTGCTGGTTTCTGGTCAGATGTTACCTGGGCTCCTCTTCCCAGCTCTGGTGCTCCAGCAGGAGAGCTTGGCTTGGGGTTGAGACCCAGGGGGCACTTTGCAGCTGAGATATTCCTTCAGATTCTCAAAAGCTGCGTGAGGGCAAGGAGCCAGCCCTTTTTGCACCTCTGCCCTTTCTGCGAGTGAGTCCCAATGTGGCGTCTTCTGTATATCTATTATCATAAGACTTTGCTCTACTAGCCTTTAGTTAGTTATTCGGGTGGTTGATCTATAATTTAATTGTAATTCCTATTTGGTGAGTTTCACTTCTACCTACTCTGCTGCCATCTTGAATCCTCTCACTGAGGTTTTTATTTGCATTTCCCTGGTGATTAGTCATGGTGAACATCCTTTTATATGTCTGTTGGCCCTCTGTACATCCTCTTTGGAGAAATGTCTGTTCAGGTGTTCTGACCATTTTTTAATCAGATTGGGGTGGTTTTTGTTTTTTGGTCTTAAGTTGTATAAGTTTCTTATGTATTTTCAATATTAACCACGTAACACAGGAGTAGGGAATGCCCAGCCTATGAGCCGTCTAAGGCCCTTTTGGTCTGACCCTGCTAAGGCATTAGGGTGAGTTGATTAAATGTTTGACTGAACATAGCAGGTTGATTTTTAAATTGATAACTGTGCATGGCCCACAAATGATGTTGGGTAAATATCCAAATGGCCCTTGGCAGGAAAAGGGTTTCCCACCCCTTCTTTACAGGTACATTGTTTGCAAATACCTTCTTTCGTTTAGTAGGTAGGTTGTCTTTCGCTTTGTTTCCTTTGCTACGGAAAAACTCTTTAGTTTGATGTGGCATCTAAAAACCCACCCATGGATAAATGTTTAAAGAAGATATATATGTATATGTATATATATATGATGCAATAATATGCAGTCAAGAGAAAGAAGGAAATGCTGCCACTTGTCATGACTTGGATGGACCTTGAGAGCATTGTGTCAAATGAAATAACTCGGACACAGAAAGACAGCTACTGCATTATCTCACTCATATGTAGAATCTGAAAAAACCAAACTCACAGAAACAGAATAGAGGGGTGGTTGCCAGGGTCTGCCGGGCAGAAGAAATGGGGAGATGATGGTCAAAGAATACAGACTTTCAGTTATAAGATGAATTAAGTTCTGGAAAGCTCATGTCACTATGGTTAACAACCCTGTATTGTGGCCAAAACTGATTTGGCTCAGTGGATAGAGCGTCAGCCTGCGGACTGAAAGGTCCCGGGTTTGATTCCGGTCAAAGGCATGTACCTTGGTTGCGGGCACATCCCCAGTAGGGGGTGTACAAGAGGCAGCTGATCGACTATTCTCTCTCATCCATGTTTCTAACTCTCTATCCCTCTCTCTTCCTCTCTGTAAAAAATCAATAAAATATATATATAAAAAAACAACAACAATCCTGTATTGTAGACCCAAAAGTTGTTAAAAGTAAATTTTAAATGTTCTCACTACAAAGAAATGATAATAATTATGTGAGCTGATGGAGGTGTTGACTAACCTTATTGTGGTAGTCATTTTGTCAATTCTCTCTCTCTCTCTCTCTCTCTCTCTCTCTATATATATATATATATATATATATATATAATCTTCATGTTGTACATTTTAAATTTACACAATGTTACATGTTGATTATATCTCAATAAAGCTAGAGAAAAGAATAACTCCATAATAGGAGTTATTCATTATTTGTGTATTCATTGGTATATCATCAGGCATTGGAATTAATATTTTAGTGACACTGGGACTTCTGGTTTAACATAAGGTCAACAATAATAACCTCTGGTTCACAGTCCGTCCCTTCCCCATTTTAAATACCCATGGGACATAGAAAATTATGAAAACTCGCATTGCAAAGGGATGTAACGGAAAAGCTTTGTCCCATGCCAGAATCTTCATGGCATTTCCACAAATAAGAGTGCCGTGGGACTGAATGGGCAGGTACGGTGGGATTTTCACTCTGACCCACTGGACTCAGAATAGCACCTTTGGCTGACGAGCAGACAGAAGAATGCTCTTGCTAATCTCTCCGCAGTTATGCAGAAGCTAGTCCAATCAGAAAGCGAGGCAGGAACTATCTCCCTACAACCAAACTGGTTTCTTGAAAGGGCAGGGCTAAATTTACCTTCTTCTCCACAACAGCACTCTCATTCCACTTCCCCGTGGAGGCCATGAAAGGGCTTCACCAAGGAGAGCAGTGACGGGTGCCTGGCCTCCGAGAGGAACGGCCCTTCAGAGACAGTGTGCGCAGGGCAGGGTCCAGGGGGGTTCCAGGGGCAAGACGTGTCCTCTCCCAGGGGTCGCACACCATGTCTGTTTCTTCAGGGACCACGTGTGGCAGGGCACCCGGCTTTGTCTTCCAGGGGGACGTGCCTGAGCTTTGCTGTCCAGAGGTTGTGTTGGGCCTCGGTCACAGAGACGTGATCCAGAAGTCAGGCTGGCACCTCTGGCGAAGGACACTCACTGTGAATTCCATTGTTCGCATGAATGTGGGGTGTGGCCCTCGGCACTGAGCAAACTTCCACTTTTCAGGCAGGAAGTTCCACAGGCCTACAGGTTGCCTCTCAGGAGCAGGAAACAAAGGCCAAACCTCTCTTAGGGCAAAGTTAGTTTTTTGTGTGTTTTTTGTTTTTTTTTTACTGCAAACTATTGATAATTGGACCTCTTTTGCACTATCAATAAACCACTAAAAAGATTTCTAACTGGTTCATTGATTCTTCTGTTGAAAAAAAAATTTTTTTTTTTGACCACTTACTGAGACCCAGGAACCCTGGGAAGTTGCTGAGTGTCTTGCAAGGCCGGTGGGAAAGAATCAAGGATTTGAGAGGATTTGTGGTTGTGATATAAAATCTTTGTGGACCTTCTGGTTATAGGAGGGCATATTTGAGGCTGTATCTCTACAACACGAAGTAAAGTGGAAAGTGGTTCATTCATTTGGTCACCATAAGCTACATCAGGTGTTACAACCACTCCTCCTTGTCTGTCTATCCAATATCCTCTTTCCTTCTTTCTTCCTTTCCAATGAAGAGTTGAATTTACTGAGGGAAGCAAAGTACTCAGAAAAAAAGAAAAAGAATTTGATTTCCCGAGCTACCCTTTCAACTGGTTTGGCCATGGGGATATAGCAGACTTACTGGCAGAGTTTCTAGGAATGCAATTTTCCTTGTTGAAAAGAGACAGATTCAGCTGGCAGGCCCTGTGCACTGGCCCTGTGCACTCCCCTTTTCCTGTTCAGAGCACAGAGAGGATGGCTATCTTGTAACCATGAGCATCAAACACCATGGAAGAGGGAGCGGTAGACTTGAGAAGGAAACTGAATCTTGGACGATTTCCTTCATGCTTGTGACGCTTTTTCCTGGACATCAAATTTATCTGAGAAACAAAATGTTATTGCTGATCCTCTGTGGGTGGGTTTTTGTTAAATTTAGCCAAATGTACCTTAATTGGATTAATTGGTTTCAAATTTTTTGAGGCGGTGAACATCATCAGCTCATTGTCAGTGTGGCGATGCTAACAAGAACCAAGTATAAAACCTTGACTTGGCTTTGTGTAGTATGTACGGTGGAGACAAAAGCAAGGCCGTGCTGGATTCATCAGCGCTGTGGCTCGGGACCTGTTACTGTCATTGTCTCATCAGCTACAGTTGTAGGAAGCCTAGTGGCTACCGAGAGGCATTGATGATGTGGAATGTGGGCCCATTAAGGAGTCTACACACATAGTCATGGCTCTACATGTTTAGTACAAGCAATTTCACAAAATTCAACAAAAAAGCAAGAAAATCTCAGCATTTGTGAATTAATGCATGGCCCCCCAAGAATGTTTCCACATTTTTTGTTGTTATCAATCACGTTTCTCAAGTTAACCATTGAATATAAAAGGAAAACATTTTTTTTTTTTAAGTTTAAATGATCCATCCCTGGTTCTCTACCCAGCTTTATAAATAAATTCTATTGAAACCACATTTACGATGAGCAATTCTTTAAAAATTTGCTCTTAAAAGCCTTATGCCATTAATATTTTAGTTAATTAAAAATGCATTATGCCTTAATCCTTTGTTAAATGCATAACAGAATAAAACAGCATATAATATTGGAGTTGGAAGTTTCTTTGGAATTAGATGGCTGGGCTTGCAATTGATGGTTTATTAATGTAAACCTAGTGGGGGGCAAGCCAAGGAACATTTCATGTTCTGATGTTTATAAAAGAGATCAAATTTACAAGGGCATTATTTTTTTCCTACTGAATTCCTAAATGTTACTATTAAAAGACATAGAATATGTGTAATACAAACATGTGTATCCCAAGGGACAGTTCAAAAAGATTGCTAAACATGGAAAGTTTATGGAGGAATCCAAAGTCAAATTAATATTCCAGAGTTTGGATACTTACTTGGATTTTGGAAATATTTTTCTCAGATTCAAAAGGAGTTTGGTGTGGGGCCCCATATGGAAAACATGCATAATTTATTTAAAAGACCAAAGCAAAAGGGAATTCACAGTTTGAAATATGGATAATTGTGTGCTATAATTAAAGGACTAGTTTGTTTTTGTTTTAAAATTATTGTCTTCAGAGTTTCCACCCCCACCCCCTAGTGCTATTCAGGGATTCAAAGTTTAGGAAGTATTTTCTTCATAGTCCTGAAATTTTTTACTATATTTTTGTATATGCAACACAATTCAATAAAATATGTTACACCATCTTTTTAATACCATACAACAATGAAAGGTTTTCCATTCCTCCCCTCATTATGACTCTCTACTGTATAGATTATCCTATATAATAAAAGCCTAATATGCTAAGTGTCTGACTGTTCAACCATTTGACCAGTTGCTATGACATGCACTGACCACCAGGGGGCAGATGCTCCAACTGATAGGTAAGCTTACTCCTGGGGTCTGGCAGATTGGGGCTAGATGACACAGGCTGGACACACCCTGGAGCCCTCCCACGGTCCCTCCCTGGCCTCAATCTTGCACCAGTGGGGTTCCTCCATCTGGCCTAAGCCCTCTCGCAATCTGGGAGCCCTTGGGGGGTGTTGGAGAGCCGGTTTCGGCCCGATCCTGCAGGCCCGGCAGAGGGCCCCCACTGGTGCACAAATCCACATATTAGGCTTTTCTTATATAAGATAAAGGGTGAATAATACTAACCCTCCATGTAGGCAGCTAAAGGAAGAACTTGATATTTATATACCCACTGATTCTCATACTAAAAGGACTGAAAATGTTTCCGCTTTTGATTAGCAAATTCTGTTAGATAAGGGAAGACAGATGTTATGAATGTTCATAATGTGTGGTTCAAAATCCATGGGGCAATTTTGGGTTGCTTTCAGTTCCGCAGTCAAACGTTCAATGTTGCAGGGAGAGTTTGGGTAAGAATTTGGTAGTAAAACAAGACTTCCCCATTGAACTCTCATTTCTTGCTGGCTCTTTATTTCTACCATACACGAACTATCCTTTTCTTACCTCCGCAGGGTAGTCCATGAGCAGTATTTTATTGTAATAATGATTCTAACTACATCGTTGATTTGCTACTCACATGGCTACTTTTCATTCTACCAAGAATGGTTTTGTGTTTGTTTTCAAATGAGTCAACTGAGCACAAAGGGTGATGAGGAGGGTAGTGTGAAGGCAGCGTTAACAGGAGAGAAAGGGAGGAGGCGGCACATTGCACGGTCTCTCCTGCTCCTTCTGGTGCCCTCATAGACACAGAAGGGAGCGCACGCACTGTTCCTGGGCACAGCCAGCCTGGGCAAAGGCCGTCCTGTACTCAGACTTCATTTTGGAAGCAGGACAGAGGTGTGTTTCTCATTATGCCACATCGGATTTTTGCATCGGGGAGTATAATTACCCAGCCCAGCCCTCAGACCACTGCAAAAACATCACATGCCTCTCGCACACATTCTTTTCCTTCCAGCTAGCACTCCAGTGCCCACCAAGGGCCCTGCCCACAGTAGGGTTAGCTTAGCATTCTTTTCAAACACAGTTGTAGCATGGCTCTCATCCACAAGACATGTATCATCAGCAGTTCAATCACAGGATTATCCTGACATGACAGATAAGTAGGCCCGTTTAATGTGCGGTAGTCATTATAGTAAGCCCCTGGGTCCGACGCTCCCTGTTTCTAAGCTGCTCTCCGGAAGCCGGGCTGTCAGGAATGTGCCAGCGTCTTTTTCAAGCTTGTCATGAGCCCGCGCTACCAACGAAAAATTGTGGAAGGTTGATTCAGCTTGGAGTTTAGCTTCTGTTTCCTTTCAAGTCTAGAATCGGTGCTAAGGAGAAATGAGTGGCAGACAGTGTCTGCTGCTTCTCTGGCTGAGAGCCAGAGTCCTCCTTCGTCACTGCACGTGGCAACCCTCAATTCCCCCTGCCCATCCCTGCAGCTGGGGTGGCAGTTACTGGGTTTCCTGAGTACAAGCAGCTTCTTGTTGAATGAAGGATTAGGATTAGGGTTAGGGTTAGGGTTAGGGTTAGGGTTAGGGTTAGGGTTAGGGTTAGGGTTCAGGATCCGGTTAGGGGTAGCAGCATGTTGAAGAACCTCCATCAAGAGGACTAGCAGTGGGGGAAGGGAGTCACTAACCCAGGAGGGTTAGTGAGCATATATTCCACTAAAATAATGCAAGGTGATTTTAGGTGGTACATTACCAAACATGTATCCTTTTATTTTTATTTTAAAATATATTTTTATTGATCTCAGAGAGGAAAGGAAAGGGAGAAAGAGATAGAAACATCAAAGATGAGAGAATCATTGATCGGCTGCCTCCTGCACTGGGGATTGAGCCTGCAACCCAGGCATGTGACCTTGACCGGAATCGAACCAGGGACCCTTCAGTCCACAGGCCAGTGCTCTATCTACTGAGCCAAACCAGCCAGGGCCAAATGTGTATCATTTTAATAGCTAACGTGTTTACAGAAATAACACATTTAAATAACATGTACTATGTGCTGACCTTGTGCCTTATATATATTAACTCATTTCATCCTCATAACTCAAAGAAGAGGGCAGTAATGTTACTGTCCCAGTTACAAATGAGGAGACGAAGGCACGGAGAGATCAGGTGACTTGCCCTGGTTGTTGGGGAGGTCACGGGAGAGGCCTGGATCTGAACCTTCACCCCTCTCCCACGTGGGAGACACGCTCTTAGACCCCAGTGGATGCCCGAAACCACTGGTGGTATCAAACCCCATAACTGCCACATTTTTTTTCTGTACACCCAACCTCTGATAAAGTTTGATTTATCCATTAGGCACAGGAAAAGATTAACAGCAACAATAAGAAAACAGTTATAGCCGAAACCAATTTGGCTCAATGGATAGAGAGTCGGCTTGGGGACTGAAGGGTCCCGAGTTCGATTCCAGTCAAGGGCATGTACCTTGGTTGTGGGCATATCCCCAGTAGGGGGTGTGCAAGAGGGAGCTGATTGATGACTCTCTCTCATCGATGTTTCTAACTCTCTATCTTTCTCCCTTCCTCTCTGTACAAAATCAATAAAATATATTTAAAAAGAAAAAAAAAAAGGAAATTGCATTTCATCATCCTCGTAGGAGCGGGCTCCGACGTAACCCGAGGGCCTGCTGTGTTCTATTGGCCAAGCTCGTCACTGAGACAGCTCCGATCTGAAGAGAGGAAACTAGACTCTGCTTTTCAGTGGGAGGAAGAGCAAAAATTTGTAACCACCTTTTATCTAACGGAAGTCCCTTTTATCCAAATAATTTTACCTTTTTAAGTTTAGATTTCATACTTACTATATTTAATTTTTATATATAGGACTGTATCATGCTTTTTTTAAAGCATGCGAGTGTATTTGTTATAAGTTGTGCTGGGTGTTATTTATCTAGGTAGTCTCCCAATTGTCAAGTTCCTTAGATTGTGAGCGGTTTGAACCAAATACCGTATATTTTCTCCTCAGACTTTGTTGGCTTGAGTGCAAGATTTATAGAACTCACAAACTTCGTCGGTGTGAGTGCCTGCCCAGGAGATGTATTGAACTCGGTGTTTTCAGGAGTCTGTCACATACACACCATTCCAGCAGAAACACGCGTGAATGCGTGTGCTTCTCTAAGGGTGCTCACTGGGGGGTCTTCACTGAGTGTTTGAGGACTCCGCTTATACCCAGGCTTTCTTAAGAACCCCAGTCTCTTATTGTACCCCTTGATCCCAACGTAGAAGTACGTTCTTACATCCACAACACTTGTTCTTCAAGCAGAAGCTGCCACAAAGAGGCAGCAGTACTGCGGATCGTATGATGAAGATGGAGGTTGACTTCAAGGTGAAATCGGGAAGTGTTTTTTCCAGATTATTGTTGTTTCTGTTTTAGTAATTTAGCACATTGTCACATATGTGGCATGACAGGGAATTGCATGCAAGGTGAGCTGAAGACATGTAAGGCATTTCAGCTGGCATAATGCCCAGAGGGATGTGGGGGGGGGGGAAGGAGGGAGCAGGCTGATCTGTCATTCAGAGGCTCTGCTGAATTCTTTCCCTTCCTATGTGCATCCTCATCGCCCCCTCCTTAAGTCCTTTTCAAAACAGAGGAACGAACGCTGCAAAGAAACCAAATGCTATTTATAACTGAGGCTAAAATATTGACTTTTCTTTTGGCCACATATTCTGTGGAAATAAACACGCACGCACACACAAGGCTGAACACTCAGAACTTGAGCACCACCCCTGCAGGGTGGGTTGTAGAACCAGATTTCTGACTTAAAGTTCCGGATCAAGATGAAAGCATTCGTAAAATGACTATATGAGACTGACTCAATTAATAGAACTATTGACTGAATTAACAGAACTATGGATATGGAGGCGTTATAGACCAGATTTAAACAGACATTTCTTGATAACCTGATGTCTGTTAAGCACCATAAGAAGGATGTATGACATGGATGACCCTTTTGCTTTGGTTGAAACGGCATCCTGTGCACACAGGTTGCAGATTCAATCTCTGGTGGGGGTGAGGATGTGTACAGAAGGCAACTGATGGATGTTTCTCTCACACATCGCTCTCTCTCTCTCTCTCTCTCTCTCTCTCTTTCTCGTCAGTAAAACATATCCTTAGGTGAGGATTGAAAAAAAAATTAATTTCCTATCACTCAGTTACTTGGGCCTAAACCCTAAACGTCCCTTCGCCTTCTCTCTTTTCCAAGACCTCAGTCACTGCTGTAGAATCTGCCATCCCTAACGTATCTAATCCGGACCCTCCTCAGCTCCTCCAGTCCAAGTCACTGCCCTCTCTCCCTTGGGATACAGCAGGAGCCTCCTACTTGTCCTCTCTTGCTCCCAGGTTTTCAAGGCTGTGAGCAGTGCACGGGGACTGTCAGTGTGTGCCTTCTTTTATAGATGTTTGGAAACCTGTCCCTATCGTGGGTTCCTGCAGGCGGAATTGGTGGATAGTCCTAAATTCATTGTAATGTTGCCATAGGCTGCTGGCTTTTCTATTCTGTTTTATTAGCTGTTTCCAGCTGTTGGTACTGAAACAAGAAATGTAGCCTGAGATTGTAACGTCAGTTCCGTCTTAGGGCCCGTTCTATGGCTCACACCCACCCAGGGACACACACCCCGTCCCTCGGCTGGCTGTGCTATGTCCAGGCCAGGAGCGCTGGGCCGCACACACGGTTCCCGGGCTCCCTGGCGTTCCTGGGGCCTGCCGACAGGCTCGAGCTCAGAAAATAAATGTCCCCTTCAATACAGAAAAGGCAAACCATAACACGGAAGTTAACACGGGTGTATAAAATAATTATAAAATGTAGCCCAGGCTGGTCTCGTTGGCGTTAGATCAGTATTTCGAAGTATTTCGTTATGACCAACCCCAGATTCTGAATTCTTTCCCTGGCCTGCTCTGCTCTCAGGCGGAGAGGCCAGCAGCAGCCCAGGGACTTGTCCCCACTACTTTCTGTTCTGGAAGATTCCTCGGGCCTTCCTGGCTTCCTGCGCTGTGTGCTCCTCCTCCGGAGGGAGGCAGAAAGTGCCCTTCTCCAACAGAGGGCAGTGTTGGGGAGGGATGGCAAACCCTGGGGAAAAGTCTCTTCCTTCCGCCGCCATCTGGGGAGTGGGGGTGGGGGTGGGGGGAAGGCAGCGGGGCCTGGAGGGGACAGTCCACGCCTCAGTGGTTTTGGGGGGGTGCCTCTGGTCGCAGACCCTGTTATGCGGGTGGCGAGTAACAGATGCCTCTCCCTCTGACCTCAGCTTTTACGGGGACTCCCTAGCTCTTTCTCAATGCATTTATTTTCCTCCGGTACTTATTCTTAATGTGGCGATGACATGGCACTTATTCATCATGGTAAAAGTCTCCTATTTCACAGCGCTGGGGGTGGGGGGGCTGGGGTGGGGGTGGGGGAGAAGTCCTTGAGGGTAGGCGGGATCCTGATCAGCATGGCTGTTTCCGTGGGAAAATGCCTGCGGGTCTCCCACGCGGATTCAGAGGACCCTCTGCAGCACAGTGTGTTCCTGGCTGCCCCGGTCACACGGGCCGTGGTGCAGTGGCCAGATGGCTCTGGTTTTCCGAGTTCCCGCTGGGACTTCCTGGACACGGAGGCCCAGGAGGTTTTTGTTCCCGGTCCCTCCGTAATGAGCCGAGCACCAGAAGGGCATTCACAGCGGCCTGGCCATTTGTGTTGCTTCCTTAGGCGGGTGACCGTGCAGGGTGCACAGTGGTTCATGGGATCGGGCGGCCGGTGAGGACCGGAGCGTGAGCTGCAGGACTCAGAATGCAGGCGTCCGCCTGGCTCCGGGCTGCACACCCAGGTTCTCCTGTGGGTGCTGCTGTGTCTTCCTTTGTCCGACAGCCGCCTCTGGGCAGCCCAGCCTGGGCCTTCAGAGATGACAGGGACCTTTCAATTCTAGCAGGTTCCCTCCATGAAAACTGCCAGGCTATGGGAATCTCTGTGCTTATATGGAAGGTCTGGGACCCCCATTCACCCTTCTGAGACAATGAGGCTGAACTGTGGCCTTGGCAGTGTCACCTCCCACACACACCCTCCTCCCCGAGCACCCTGCTCCCCACGCACCCTCCTCCCACCCACACCCTCACCCTCCTCCACACACACCCTCCTCCCCACGCCAGGAAGGCCCGGTAGGATTTCCTCTGGGATAAAGCTGCACAGGAACAGGAGAGCATCGGCGTCTTTGTGTTGGGCTGGGATTGGAGAAACTGCCCAGCTGGGGCGCTGGCCATGCAGAGACGAGGAAGCGCGGTTCTGTTTCCAGTTTCGCCGTCCGGCAGGGTCCGTGGCAGGCACTCACCTGAGAGCCTGGGGACCTGGAAGTGACTCATGCACAAGCTCGCTGTCCTGGACTCACCAGGGCCGCCGTGTCCGTCTCAGCCACCAAACTGAATAGGTCAGTCCCTGCCCCAAGGAGGGAGGGAGCGCCCAGACCTTTGGCTTGGAGGAGCCCTGCAAGGGTGTCCCCCCCCTCCCCCCAGCACATCTGCTGCTCTCTGCCCACAGCTTGACCTGAAATCTCACCTCAATGACAGTGTGGGGTGGGGGTAAGCCACTGTTCCCTTCAAATGCCTATGTTACTAGGGAGAGAGGGAGGAAGCTGCATGGTTCCAGTGTGTGTGTACAGGTGTGCATGTACAGGTGTGCACTTATAGGTGTGCGTGTACAGGTGTGTGTGTGTACAGGTGTGCATGATTAGGTGTAAGTGTACAGGTGTGCATGTATAGGTGTGCATGTATAGGTGTGCCTGCATAGGTGTGAGTGTATAGGTGTGCATGCACAGGTGTGCCTATGTGTGACCTGGGGAATCACTAGGGAGAAGGAAGAATGGGGCCTGGATGTCTCTAATTCCCTCCCAGTCCTAGACACTTCCCATCAGGCTCTCTCACTAGCTGGAAGCCCGGAGACCTGGCTTTGGGGACAGGAAACCACTTGGCACTGGGTGACGTGCTTCAGTGCCACACACTGTCCAATCCGGGAGCCACCAGCCACCTGTGGCTCCTGAGCCTTTGGAATTCAGCTGGGCTCAGTGGAAATGAGGTGTGTAAAATACACACCAGTTTCCAAAGGCTTGGCATTGGAAAAACGTAAAATACCTTATTAGTAATTTTTTAAATAGTAATTACATGTTGAAATGAAAATATGTTAAAATATGGGGCCAAGTAAAATCTATTATTAAAATTCATTCTGCCTGTTCCTTTTAGTTTTTCAAAGAGAACTACTACAGCATTCTAAATGACATGGCTGGCATTATATTTGCTACTGGATAGCACCCTGCTAGTGGCTGGAGCAGGCCCCACCGTGGAGGGGGCTGAAAGCCAGTGCATGGGCAGAGGCGCCACAGGAACGAGAAGGCAAAGGCAGACATGTCTGGAGGAGGAAAGGGCGTGGTGGCTGACACTCCCCGGGTGTCTGGTCGGCAGCCTGGCTAAGCCCACAGGGACTCCCATCTTCCTTGCTGACTGCGGTCACTTTGCATTTGTCGGCTGACTTCCTTCCTGCTGATGGAGCAGGGGGCAGGACTATGGAATAGGATGAGATGCAGCGCCATCTGACTCGAACTAGATTTGGCTTGGGATTTGCTTCTGAGGCCATCCCTGTGCCCTCCGATCCGGGTTCTACCTGTGGAATCCACACGGCAGGTGACTGCAGTGTTTGCTGTGAGCACCATCTCCCAGGCAGGCTTGGGACGCTCACCACACCGTGGATTTCGTGGCCTTGAAGATTTCAGGTTTTACACTTCATTTGTAGGAACTTACTTTATCGTTTTCCTGAAGTGGCTTCGCGGATCGGTGTGTAGACATTGCTCTCAGACCAGGAAGAAGTGGGTTTTGCGTAGTAGTCCACAGTTTTCAATGTCCTTTTCAGCAAATTATCACTTTTCATTGTCACAACATCTTGTGAGGCAGGCGAGGCATGTATAGATTTGTATCCATATGTCCTAGCTAAGAAACAACAACAAAAAATGCTTGTCCTGACCAACATTTGAAAGCTGTGAAGTGACAGAATTAGGGGTGGATCATGGACCAGCTCATGGAAACCTTGGCTCCTGGTCTTTGGTGGCTTCTGCTGGTGTGTGGAGGGTCACTGAGATGGGCCAGGGGAAGAGGGCCCACAGCTTCCAGAATCCAAGGCATTCTGCCCCCTCAAAACCAAGGAAAGTAACTCAGCAGGCCTGGATGTCAGGGTTTGGAAAACTGCCACTTGGGGGTCCAGGGAAAGAGCCTAATTGGAGCTCAGCCTTCCCCGTGGCAGGAATGCCTTTGGAGTCCGTGCCTGGCTCACTCCCCCAGGCGACCTCCCGGGAGCTCTGGGAAAGCCGGCCACTTCCTCCTGGAGAGAGGCTCTGAGCTGCAGGCAGAGCCCAGCAGAGGGTGCTGAGAGCTCACACTGCAGGTGGGCCTGCCAGAGCTGCCAGCGATTCAGAGCCGGACTGGGGAGAGGAGGAACCAAAGAGCTTTCCTCACAGTGGAGTGAGGATGATGATGATGATGATGATGGTGATGATGGTGATGATGGTGGTGGTGGTGATGGCACTGCTGACTATATAGTAGGAGCCAGGATTCACCTGGGGGGTATGGTGTGGTTTGGAAAGGTTAGAGGGTCTGGAGCGAGTCCTCTGTTTCCACCATGGGATTGGGTTCTGGCAGTGAGTAGGGAGATGGCAGCCAACCAAAGAGGGAAATGGGAGGCAGGACCGTTAGGGCCCCCGAGGCCTGGGATACAGTAGCCATCATCTCTGGTCAGTGCCACAGGCTGTTTAGTTCGGCTTGACTGCTCATCTGAGATTTAGTTACCAATCACCATGATCACTGGCATGATACATGCTGGAAAAATAGGTTCAACTCGTTGTGCGGGTCCCAGCAAACCACTGTGCAGCCAAACTTAGAACGAGTCAGGCAATAGACTGCTGGGGTTAAAGGGGACCCCAACAACAATCCTGCCCAGAGCCTTCGTGTTAGAAAGAAGGGGAATGCCGTCCAAAGAGGGGAAACCTCACCAACATCACAGCGCTCATGGTGACCCGGACAGGACGGGAGCCCGAGGAGGCCCCCGGGCTGTGGAGTCCGATCTGGCTTCGAACCTGGGCTCTCACAATCCCTTGTTTTGTGACTCTGGGCAGGTCATTTCACTTTTCTGATCTTGGTTTCCTCATCTGTACAATAAGGGTTTTAGGAAGTATCTACCTCAGCGGTACATAGCGGGACAATAAGGATGCAGCCTTTGCATTGTGGGCATTCCATAAGCGGTGACTGACACTGCTATTAGAACTCAGCTTTTCTGACTTCCTGGCCAGAATTCATGCGGTTTGCGATGCAGCCTCCTTCCACCTCCCTCAGCTATTTTGCATGGCCCTGCGGTTCCCGGCTTATTGGCACTTTCATGGAAAGTTGCGTGGAGAAAGAAGGAAGTTATTTACATGGTTCACTACCTGTAAAGTAGAATAAAACCAGTTGGACTACAGACCCGCTGACAGAAGCACAGGATGGGAGTTTGTTTGCCTTTTATGTGGCTCCAGGGGTGACGGGTAAAGCAGCCTGCCACCCTCAACATGTGAATCTCCTTTCTAGGTTCCGAAGGTCTTTTCCAGCTCTTGTATTTTCTCACGCAGAGAAGTGGGGCCAGGAAGCACATGCCTGGTCCTTTTAAAATTAAGACCAGAAGAAGCACCCACAATTGATCTCATTGAGGTGGCTGAAAGCGGGTCACATGGTCACACCCAGCTGCGAGGAGAAACGCAGGCTTCTGGAGCGGCCATGGGTGCGGCTGTTCTTGTAAGCGCTGATGCTTCTACAGATCCATCCACCCCACATTTCACAGAAAAGAAGTCCATGCCTAGAAAAGTACCTTCTCTGGAAACAGTTTGGTTCTCGGCTTGTGCTTCAGCAGCGACGTAGAGGCAGCACTGCTGCTGGTGGCTGTAGGGAGGTGATAAAGGGTCACTGATGTGAACGGCAGGACAGTGTGTGGGGAGCCAGGAAGCACGGAGAACAGGCGTCTGCTGATGGGAAGGAGAGACGGAAGAGGAGGTGCTGAGCTGCGCAGTGAAACCCATGCACTGCTCTGACCCTACAGGGTGACATTCCCTCCCTGAAGCAGATGCTGCTTTAGCCCAGGGCCACCCGGAGGTCCCTCCACACCTGCTCAGCCTGAGGAAGGCCCTGGAGCTCAGTCCAAGGGTCTCAATCCATGAAGAATATGTTAAAAAGCTGGAATGCCCAGCTGGTGTGGCTCAATGGTTGGGTGTCGACCTAAGAACCAGGAGGTCATGGTTTGATTTCCGGTCAGGGCACATGCCCAGGTTGCAGGCTCCATCCCCAGTGTGGGGCGTGCAGGAGGCAGCCCATCCACGATTGTCTCTCACATTGATGTTTGTAACTCTCTCTCCCTCTGCCTTCCTCTCTGAAATCAATAACAATATATTTTTAAGAAATCTGAAAAAAAAAAAAAAAAACTTTTTAAAAGCTGGAAGACAGTCTCACTCTCAGGTGTATAGTGATTTCTACAACTTCAGCTCCCTCTTAGCCTACTTTGGGGCCACCTAACTGGGGACTCCCACAATGGAGGAAAATGGTTGGAATGGGAAGATCGGGGCTGAAACTCCAGGGGCTGCGGGGACCCCGAGCCACATGGTTCTCAGAGGAAGCCTACTGGTGGCCTCTTCCAGGTTTCAGATTCAACCGTCCCTCCTGCTGCTGGGGTGTCCCTCAGCTGCTGTGACAGGCCTGCCCTGCCGCACTTCTAACCGGCTCCTACCCATTCACCTCTCCTCACAGCTGCCCTGCACATGGCTGCCATGGTTTCCCTTCAAAACCCTCCTCATGCTGAGCCTCTTTCCTGCAGAATTTGCCAAGAGGAGTTTTTTTGTTTGTTTTTTAATATATATTTTATTAATATTTTACAGAGAGGAGAAAGGGAGAAAGATAGAGAGCTAGAAACGTCGATGAGAGAGAAACATCGACCAGCTGCCTCATGCACACCCCTACCGGGGATGTGCCCGCAACCAATGTACACGCCCTTGACCGGAATCGAACCTGGGACCTTTCAGTCTGCAGACCGATGCTCTACCACTGAGCCAAACTGGTTTCAGCAACCCAAGAGGAGTTTTTGGAGTGATTTCCTATTTCTTGTTGTTGTTGCTGGGGCTGGAGTTTTTCTTACAGGAACTTTTAAACTCCTCTCCAATGATCACGTATGATTTTTGTAATAATAAAAAGACTAAATGTATTAAAAGTTGGGAGGGGACAGCTGGGAGCTGGGGTGGCTCTAGCTTCTTCATTCGGTCTGTATCTTTTGGGCAATATGTGAGGCCCCCATCAGTAGTTCTGGTCTGGTGACCAGGCTCCCCGATTCCTCTCCAGGCTGTTCTGGTTTCCTCATGGACCCACCTCCAAGCCCACCCTCCTGCCCACTTCAGGCTTGGTGCTCTTTCTAGATCTAGTTTAAATTTCACCTCCTGCCCCTATCTTACTTCTTAACCGCATACATCACTTCTCTGACATTTCATTTACGTCTGTCCCACATCCCTGTTGCCAACTACTTTCCTGATGAGTGGCTCTGACCTCCCAAATGAAGTCCTGGTTCTTGGTGCATAAGGGCGAGCACTTGTACATGCCTTGCTTTCTCTGCGCGATCGAGCACAGTTCTGAACCCATACTAGGTAAACCATTGGTCGTTATATTCTGAGAACTGTATCACATCTAACTGAATGATTGGACATGTGTCAGAGCCCTGATCACCCTTCCTACAAAATACTTGAAGGAGGATTTCATAGGGACAGTTCTCATGAATACGAAGGGATACGAAAGGAAATAGGGGGACTTGGGGGTCCTAACAAGCTGACTGTGTGGCCTTGGAAAAGGTCCCCTTTGTCCTGACTTGCCAGTCAGCCTCCATGGGACTCCTGTTGGCTGTTCTGGCACCTGCTGGTGAGACTCCCTCTTCTGTCCTCAGCAGATGGGGTGCTTCAGTGTCTATACCAGCTTCCTCCCCACCGTGGTGTCTGTCCATCTCCCTCAGTTCCATCAGCATCAGGGAGAACGCCTTCTCCGGGAAGCAGGCCCCAGATGCCCTCAGTGAGACTGATCACACCTCCTCTCAGCCTGGGTTTCTAAAGAAGCGATGCCGGTGCAGTGACCACTCCAAAGCCTGGACGTGGCTCATTGTACAGTGGCTGTGAGAGCTGTTTGTTTTCCCACCTTCTGAGGGGTCAGGCAGGACGCGATAGCTGATCTTAGATGGTAAATTCTTAGAGGCTGCCTGTGACGTGCTTTTAATGTGCCCGGGGCAGTTCCTGGTCTGAAAACACACGTCAACATGTTTCCTAAACGGTGCCTTTCAACAAGGTCACATGCATGAAATCCCTTTTGGCTGATGACAGAGCCAGATAGAAAGTCTGAGTCCTCTGCTAGGTTCCCTGCTTAAACCCATCTCCCCATCAGCGGTTACTATTTATTTAACCTCTTTAAACTCATCTAGGAAAGTGAAACGTGCATGATAATAGTACCTATCTCACAGTATTGTTTGGAGGATTAAATGAGAGAATGCATAGAAAGGGCCTATTAACATCCATAGCTAGTACTTGGTAGTTTTAATTAGTCCTTGAGGTGGCAGGTAAGCTGGACAATAGAAGCCATGAACCAACAGCTGCTCAGTGGATGTGTGGAGTTGAAATGTTTCTGGGACCCGTGTATTGAGGTCCAGGAAACCAGCAGAAAACCGAGCCTTTCAGGCAATCCAGTTTGGTGGCTGATATCCAGATCCACCCCCTCTCTCTCCTTCTCAGGACTGAAGACACCCACGGGGCAATAAAAACCAGTGCCTGTCTTGCAGGAGAGGAGGGAAGGAGGGAGAGAGTGGGTACCTTGGGCTACATCGTTCTGCTTTTGTTTATTAGACACCAGCCCACCCAAAAGCACCAGAGGATGTTCCTCCTGGGACAAGGGTTCCCAGCTGGCTGGCAGCGTCTCCCCTTAAGCTGCAGCTGAGAATTGATTGGTCAAAGGCAATCAGCTTGTGTTTGGTTTGTGGGCATGAACACGGTCCGGAAGGTCACTGAAATTTTATTGTGTGAACGTTTCTAACTGACGTAAATATCCAAGCAGAGCTCATAAAGGACAAAACGTTGAATCAGAGAGAGAACCAGTCAGAACAGCTTCCTGGGTGTTTCCCTGCTGGCTTTCTCTCCCTGGGCCGCAAGCCCTGCTCTCCAATACCTGCACCTCCGTCCAGGGCAGCGGAGGGCCAGGTGTACAGGCGCCGGCCAGCCAGCCGAACGCTGATTTGGCCTAGTATGTGGACTCCAAGGAAGTCCCCGGAAAAGAGACAAGGAGGGGCAGAAGGGAGGAAGTGGGGCTCTGGTGGTAACCCTGACAGTCTGCTCTGCTTCGGCCGGAAGGCAGCTCCAGCGTGGCTGCAAGGAGAGTCGTGCTTTGCCCACGGTCTTCTAGGTAAGGGACTGGAATGGCTGTGCCCGCTGCCCTGGACGCTCTGTCACTGCCCCTCCTGAGGTTGCTGGGGGTCTCAGTGCAGCTACAGGAACGCAGCCCAGAAGGAATGCTGCCGCCCGTGGTGAGAAGGGCACAGGGATGTATAAACTCCATGGAGAACGCTGCCCAACCCAGCAAGGCGTAACCATTCTCTCCCATGAAATCAAATAGCTGTAGTAGAGAGGCAGAAAGCAACATTTTATTGTTCTTGCCAACACCAAACAAAACAATACTGATTCCCGGGCAAGTTGAGTGCAGAAGGGTGAGCGAGGGTTTCTGGGAGTAAGCCCACATTTTCTCACCGTCTGGTACCAAGAACCAAAGCCTGGAGGACAGAGTGTCTGGGCCCCTTTCTGTGTACCCTGAGCCAACGCAATATCCTGGGAAGAGGATGCACCCACCCGAGCGTGGCCCTCCCCGGAGGAGGCTGCGTGACCTCTTGGCAGACAGTCCTGGTAACCTCTGCCCACCTCACCAGCTAGGGAGCCTCTGGTGCAGGGAAGAAAGCGCAGAAGAGCTGAGGGAAAGGTTCTGGAGAGACGCTTAATAAAATTCAGACAGCCCAGCCAGTGTGGCTCAGTGCCTGAGCATCCATCTATGAACCAGGAGGTCATTGGTTCGATTCTCGGACAGGGCATATGCCTATCTGCCTGCTGGTCCCCAGTGTGGGACGTGCAGGAGGCAGCCAATCAATGATTCTCTCATCATTTATGTTTCTATCTCTCTCTCCCTCCCTCTCCCTTCCTCCCTAAAATCAATAAAATATATATATATATATATATATATATATATATATATATATATATATTTTAAAAATTCAGACAAACTTCATTGGTGATGAAGTGATATAAGATTATTTGCACTATTTTGCCAAAAAAAAAAAAAAAAAAGAATCTAAGAGAACAATGTGATCGGCCTTTAAGTCCTTGTTTGCATTCAGTGATTTGCATAATGAATTAAAAAAGAGAACCCAGCCGATTAGCAGCTCCCACAGCATAATATATAGCGAACACTTTCTAAGTTTGCATTATGTCCCAGGAACTGTTTTTCAGCGGCACACATGTAGTATCCCATTGCATCCTGGCGATTTTCGGCGAAGGCTGTTGGTATTAGGCCTATTTGACAAGTATGAAAAAATGAGGCTCAGAGCGGTAAGTCAGCCTCCCTGGGTTTACCCCGCTAGTAGGTGGTGAGGACAGAAGGTAATCAATCTGTAGGCCTGTAATTCTGAAGCGCAAAGCTTCATTTCCCTTCCCTACTTACAGAAATGTTAAGAATTCTTTTTTAAAAAAAAAACAGTCATTCAAGTTAGTATTGCCAGAAGATGGATGCTATTGTTTAGAGAAATTAATTATTTTTTTAAAGAAAGTTTTTTCCTCCCCCCACCCCATCCCCCAGCTCCAAACACACACTGGTGTACCTCCTTCAATGGTCACAATTCTTTCTTCTCCATCATACTTCCCTACCTAATATCTCCTTCACGGCTAGGGGAAGGGGTGGGGTGCATGCAACTTCCGGATCCTTATTCCCGGGCAACCCCATCCAGTCTCTCTTGGAGAAGAGAGTGTCTACAGGCCAACCTCAACAGGGGGCCCATGACTAGGGTCAGATAAGCCTCACGTTCTGGAAGCACACCCGGACCTGGGGGACAGGAGAGAGACGCTCTCTTTGTCATATCCTTCAGCCAGCTTTCCACACCAGAAAAGCCCACTCCCCTTACTGAGCAGGAATTTCCCAGATCAGGGTGCTCAACCCCGAAGGGTGAGCTACATACACAGAAAGCTCCAGAAGTTCCGGTGTTCCATTCTTCCTGGAGTAGGGGGAAAAGTCGCTGACACACAGTTGAGTTGAGAACGCATTAGAGTCAACCTCCCCTGTTCTCCAATGCAGCTAACCCATACGGCGTGCCAAGGGAGAGGAAGTCTGAGGTTTGTTTTTATTCATATATTTTCAGCTTCGCTGTAGATACTGTTGTGTGTGGTAATTTCTAGGCAGATGTTACAATGTAAAGTTTCTCCAGGCGGTTTAGTTGGCATTTTTTAACAGGACTTGGATTAAAAGTCTTTCTCCTCAAAAAAAAAAAAAAAAAAAAAAAAAAAAAAAAAAAGCCAAAACAAAACAACAACAACAAAAAAACGGTTCAGTGATTGAGGCTGAAAGGATCCTGGCTTTGAAATCCTCTCCTACAAAACCAGGGACAATCAGAGCAGCCTTATTATTTTATTTTCGTTGCCATGAGTCTCTGTGAACCATCACAGGTTTAGGCCACAGAAAGCCCTGAGACCCCCCAGGTGGGCAGTCAGTCCTGCCCAGAGGACCACAGAGAACCCTGGTGAGACCCTTAGCCAGTGCCAGGGGGCAGTAACACGGGCTTCTTGGCTTCCCAGAAGGACTTCTGAGGTTATGTATTTGAAAGTAAAAGTGCCATTCTGTTTCCTTCCCCTGAGCCTCCTCTTCTTCCTTCTCCCACGGTCTGTAGGTTAACTGAAAACTTTGTGGGTGTTTTGGAAGGGCAAATAAGATGACAGGGTAGGGGAGAGGCAGGTTGATCAGTTGAGTGGCTTCAATGTCATTCCATTATGAATTTCTGTAAGCAATGCTTCTGAATTGTCAATTTGATCAGCCAAATATAATTCTTACATGGGTATGATAGAGTAAGTATTGCATATCTCAGCCAGCCTATGCTTTTCCTTCTTCTCCCCGGTCCCCAAAGGACTTGAAGAAGGGAAATCAATAAATCAATCGGTATCTTGTCCAATACCCATTTCAGTGACATCACAGCGCCATTTGCTAAAGATCAGACAGTAGTTACGGAAAGAGATATTTCCATTTGATGATGCATCTCTTTGCCTTGGTGAACGAGATGTAAAGATGGTGCAGTGGCCTTGTAAATAATGTTTCTGTTGATCTTATTAAAAAAGAGGATCATTATGGAGAGAAGGATAAAATGTCATGTGTATCTCAGGGTTTATGACAAAGCCAGTGGGGAGTGTTTTCTTATCCCTTAATATTTAATTCAAAAATGTCTATATTCTGTCACCTTGGTCCTTAAAAATAAGCCAGAATTCAACACTTAAAAATCTATAAATGAACATTTAAATGCACTCAGTTAGCTCTGATTTTTTTTTTTTAGAGAAATTACACAATGTGGAAGCATGCTGCTATAATACCATAGTCCCGGGTATGTTCTGTTTTGTTCATTCACTTATATATTTGCACATACCCGATGTTCTTAAGTTGGGGTAAAATGATACAACTCTTTGTGTTTAGTCTTTCCTCAAATGCTTCCACACTGTACCGTGTCTTCATTTCTAAAACTCATCCTCCCTTGAGCCAACAGTAATAACTCTTTTCACACAGACCTTGCAGATTTTGTTTGTACAATATCATTAAGGGAATATGT
This sequence comes from Pipistrellus hanaki, assembly GCF_964339955.1. Lineage (NCBI taxonomy): Eukaryota > Metazoa > Chordata > Mammalia > Chiroptera > Vespertilionidae > Pipistrellus > Pipistrellus hanaki. The sequence continues at coordinate 72,484,498 of NC_140510.1, read as the reverse complement.
CTTACACATAACCCTAAATAAGAGGACACTCTCAATAAGTGGGAATTACAAGGATAATGACAACAGTAAAATTCATTTCTAATACCCTGTCCTCCAAACTGCTGGACTGAGGGCCCAGGAAGAGAGCTGAGGTGCTGTCTCACCTGGAGTGTGATTCTTGGCCTTGATTCCGTTCCTCACCAGCAAACTGCAGCTGCTAGCCTAGGTTTCGAAGTCTCCTTCTAAGCGTGAAATTCTTTGCTTTTGTTCTTCTCTCTGGACTTTGAGGACTGGGCCTTAGGAGACCTCTGATGAGCTGTGGGCCCTCGGAGAGATTTCTGTGGGAGAGCTGGCAAGCTGGGCTCTGTGGGAGAACTGGCCAGCGATCTGCTCCCTCAGCACCGAAGGGCAGCCACCCTGGGCCTGTGGGGTGGGGGGTGGGTCCCCCTTAGCCCTGGAGTAAGGCTGTTCTCCACGCCGGTCCTATCCTATCGGCTCCCTTACTGGACGAAGTCCACGGAGCCAAGGAAGGAAGAAATCCTGTGGTGCTGTGACTGGGCAAAGCTGGAGGCCTCACCCTCGCTCGCTCCTGTTTTGTGCCGAGACCAGCTAAAGCGCCTGGAAATAAACCGCTTGGAAACACAGCGAGAAGGAATTAGACCACCTAAAATATTAAATAAGGCTCAAAATATGCGGGGGGGGGGGGTTTATATATGTGTATATATCACTGTATATAACTACCCTGTTTCCCCGAAAATAAGACAGTGTCTTATATTAATTTCTTCCCCCCAAAGTTGCGCTAGGTCTTATTTTCGGAGGATGTCTTATTTTAGGGAAACACGGTATATACCTACCTGTGTTTTGTTTTTCCTTCCCATTGGATGTGGGCACAGGGCGCCTCACCTACACATTATTTTAACTATTCTGTCTCCTCTGTGTTCTTTGCTGTGAAACACCCAGGAATGAGGAGGGGGCTGGGCCCTGCGTGCCTTCCTCTGCCTGCGGGAGCACCTGGCGGGCAGGTCGGAGGCCCCAGGGCTGCGCATCCCTTGGGGTGAGCAGGCAGCAGTGCTGGCCCAGACCTGGACCGGGCAGGCCTGCGCCCGCGGCTGCTCCCCCTGCCGGGCGAGCGGAGCAGCACCGAGCCGGTCCCGGTGGCACAGCCTCCCGCCGCCGGCCTCAGCGCGGAATCCGTGAGCCCCACCGGCTCGGTGGCCAGCGCGGGCTGGAAGCTCGCGGCCCTGGGAACGAGCATTTCCCCGCATAAACAATTGGCTGCGAATAAACATCTGAGCGTCTGAACGGGCAGCTCTGTAAACCAACCGAGCCCTCGGGCGGGAGGGGTGGTGGGGGCAGGAGGTGGAGGGAAAGATGCGAGGCCCAAAGCCAGGAGGTGCCCCACACGCACTCCCTGAGTCCAGAGGCGCTTAAGTTCCCAGCAAAGTCAGGCCGATCCCTGACCCATTCCGCGCCCCTTTCCCTGCGGCCTGGGACCCGCGCTCAGCCCGGCCACACCGCACCCCCTTCCTGGCCTGGGATCTGCCCGGCCACCCCGCGCCCCTTCCCGGCCTGGGATCAGCCCGGCCACCCCGCGTCCCCTTCCCGGCCTGGGATCAGCCCGGCCACCCCGCATCCCCTTCCTGGCCTGGGACCCGAGCGCCCAGGTGCCCGCGCCGCGCACCGGCCCCGATGCCCGCGGAAGCCCGGACACAGAGCCAGCGCCTCCGCGGGGCGCAGCCACTGGGCCCCCGCCGGCCCTGATGCAGCCGACAGCTAACGGGGGCCTGCGAGCGCCCCCAGCCCAGGTGAGCAGAGGGTCCCTCACGCCTACGCTCGTCTCCAGGACGCCCCTCCTGGGCCTGGGGGCTGAGGGCGCCCTCAAAGCAAAGCTTTTCGGGACCAAAGACGCGGGGCGAGTGCGTTTCGGAGCGGGGATGCGCGCACGTGCCAGGGCCGGGCGCTGGGCGGGCGCTGCGGCGGGGAGGGCGCGTGGCGGGGGACAGACCTGGGCGATGCGCACCCCCCGCGCACCCCCATCGCTTTGGCCAGAGCGGGCCCTGCCCTTGGCGTCCCCGGGCGAGGAAGCTGGTGGGGCACCGGGTACCGGAGGGCGGCCACCGGGAAGCCGCGTTCGCAGGCAGGCCTGCCCCATCTCGGGGGCATCTTCTGGAAGGTGAACCCCTGGAATGCAGCATCATCCGTTTCTCTAACCTAGACATGGCCGCGGAGGAATAGCAGGAAATACTGTGGGAGCTTTGGTTGGCCCCAGGCCCATGCCCTCGCCCCTTCTCACAGGCCCAGGGCCGTCTGTCCTGGAGGCCGCGCAGGGCGCCCCACGGGTCCCCGTGCTTCTCTCGACCCACCCAGGTCACCCTGCCCCCTCCCCAACCCTGCCGCCGGAGCCGCTGGGCCTGTCCCCCGCGGGCACCGAGGAGCGGCCTCAGCTCAGGGCCTGGATGGGCATCTGCCGCCAAGACCCAAACCCCAGGCTGCCCGGAGGCACCCTGGAGAGGAGCCGGGCGGCCGGCCGGCCTTGCGGGAAAGGCGGGCCTGCGGGCCTCCTCTCAGGAAGCGCCTGAGCGAAGTCCCGGCCTGGGATCAGCTGCCTTTCTGCCTTCGTGGGGCGCTCCTGGGTCAAGGGCGCCCCGGGGCGAAGCCGCGCGGGGCTGAGCGGCAGCCAAGAGTGGGGATGCACTCCCAGCAGCATCTGTGGATCCCCGCGGTGTGGCCTGCCCGGGGCACTGTGGCCTGCCCGGGGCACTGGGAGAGGGTGAGGGGGCAGGGGCTGGGGGTCTCCCTGCCCGCTCCCCGCTCTCCCTTTGCAGGATAAGGCTGGGCTGTCATGAAGGTTCACTTTCCAAAGGCGCCCCCCTCCTCCCCTCCCGCAGTTTCCTGGGGAGACGGTGCACCCCCCCCCCTCACCTGCTGCCCCCACTGCCCCGGGACAGGCCACAGGAGTGACAGCCCGCCCAGCCCAGGGCCTGAGCTGCCGGCTTGGTGCGTGAGGAGTGGGCCACACAGGAGGGATGGTGATTCTGAAGCTGCTGGGCAGAGGCTGAGCTCCTTGGAGACAGAGACACCGAGCAGACACGGAGCGGCCGGCGGTGGGGACAGAGAGGGGCCCCCAGGCTGTGTGCTCGCCCCCTGCCCTCAGGCAGGGTCTGGCCGCCCGGTGTCTGGGCCCCAGGCCCATCGGCTCAGCCAGGGGCCAGGATCCTGCTCCCCAGGCCACGGAGAAACCAGACAGTCCCGGGCCGTTCCCCGCCCTGTCCCGCCGCCGCGGTCCTCTCCGTGGGCGGGCTGTCCCAGGCCGGTGGCCCGAGGCAGCGCCCGGGAGGTGAGGACGTGAGGCCGGCGCGCCCTCCTGGGTTTAGGAACCTTTTCGGGGTGGAGAGGGGGCGCAGGGACCTCCGTTGATTCAGGGGCAAGGGGACCTGGCTACTGGGGCCGCGGCTCTTCAGGATGGGCCTGGAGCAGGTAACCTGCGCGCTCCGAGCAGGTGACTGACTGACAGTGAAGGCAACCAGGCGGGGCAGCGCCCCATCCGCTGATCAAGATGCTTAACCCCAGGGTTTGTCTCTGGCGGGCTCCCCCTCTCCCTGCCGCTCCCCCTCCCAGGGATTAGGGGGCACTGCTTTCCCAGGGGAGCCCCAGGGTCGCCTCCCTCCCGGGCCCTTTCTGACCTCTCCAGGCTGGGGGAGAGGGGCGGCGGTCCGCAGACCCATCCCTGGTCCTCGCCCACCGCGCTGGCAGGGTTCAGCGCGGTCCCCCGGGTCACCTCCCTCCCTCCCCTCCCGCAAACCACTTGTCTGAAACTTACCAGATTCCAATCTTTAGGCAGGAAAAAAAGTGTTTCATATACAAACCGATCAGGGTATTTGCAGATAATTGCGAATGTCAAATACTCGGGCGTGATGACAAAGTGCAGAGATTGCCAGGCCCAGCTCAGCCTGCCTGCCTGCCTGCGGGGAGTGCTGGCGGGGCTCCCAGGCCACCTCGGCCTCGGAGGAGGGAGGGAGGGGCGGCTGAGCAGCTGCAAGCAGCCCTGCCCGCCCCGGCCTGCCACCCCTCCCTGGAGCTGATCCGTGGGCCCCTTCACGGAGTCCACACCTGGGGCGAGAGGGTGAGGCCACCCCAGGCCGGCCCCCCACTCGCAGGCACGCACCCCCGGGCAGTTTGCACACACGCAGGGCCTGGGCCTCTGGTAGGTGCCTGGCCCAATGCTCTCTAGGCCAGGCCCCAGTACCTCCCAGAGCTAAGCCAACCATCACCTCCGCTGCCAGACACACTGGGAGGGGCAAGTCCCAGGCAGCGGCCGCCGCTGCACCTTCTAGTGCTGGGCTGAGTCCTTCAAGGAAATAAACAACTTTTTTTTTTAATGCAAAAGTCCCCATGGAATCGGGACTCTCCAGTCCAATCTTCCTGACCCCTGTTGCAGGAGGCCTCTTTTTTTTGGGGGGGGAGGGGGCATGCCAGAGCAGGAGCATGCAAGGCCCACCATGCCAACCCTACCAAGACCCTGGTGACAGCAAAGGTGGGCAGCTATGAGGACAACTCCTGGACCACCCCCCTCCCCAACCGCAGGCTTGCTCAGAATGTTTCAACAGCCCTGATTCCTTTAAAAAATAAATAATAAAGCACTTTTGTTGGATTCCAAGTCTACTGAACACCAAGGGGTCACCTAGATGGTTGGTGAAGTCAGTGGTGGGTCTGCGACCTCCCAGGGCCAGGCCCACAGTGGGCAGGAAGGGGTAGTAGGTGCCTGCAGGCCACACAGCCAGGACTGCCAGCAAAGGGACAGCCCCAGGGGGGGACGACGGACCTGGGAGTCCCTGGCACCATCTCCAGCTACTCCTTGAGGGCAGGGAAGGGAGGGGTTGCTTCTGAAGGTGGGAGAGGGAGGTGAGGGGAGGTAGAGTGGACAGAGAGGCTGCCAGGGAGGGAAGCCCAGGAGGGCACGTCAGAAGGTCTGTCTCTATCCCTGACTCCACTCTCAGACCTGCTGCCCCCCCCCCCCCCCACTGCGAGCTGCTGTCAGCATAGTCCTGGACGCCCGGATCGGAGGTTTCCTTTCCAATGTGACAAATTAGCAAAGGCTCTGCTGCAGTCTGCACCTGAGTGTGCGTTGTGAGGAGGGGACGCTACTGGGGGGAGTCAACAGGGGGGAAAGGAGAGGCTGGCTTTCCCGCTTTCTCTGCCGCTAAAACGGCTGCCTTTGGGCCAGGTGGACGGGGACTAGGGCCTGGAGCTCTGCAGAGCTTGGGGCTGGGGAAGCGGGTTCCTATGCCTGGCTTAGGGAAACGGGGTGGGGTGGGGGTGGGGTGCTGGGGTTCAGCCTTACACACCCTGCCCTGGAAGGCCTGGGTGTTGCGGGAAGGCCGAGCAGAGGTCTCCGGGGACAAGGAGGGCGACCTGCTCTGCGGGGCCCTCTCAGACCCGGTCTGGGCGGTACAGAAGGACAACAGCCTCTGTCCCCAGCCCCGCCGGCCAACAGGGGCTGCACAAGTGTAAGATGTGATTCTATTTGACTTTCCAAATCAGAACGCATTGATTGGGGCCCGGAGAGTTCACGGCACATAACTGTCTTAATTAAATCGGCTGTAAACAGACAAATCTCCTCTCCCCTGCACAGGGAGCTCTGGGGGAGGCACGGGGCCTGGCAGAGGCCGGGCTGGGGGACGCTGTTTGTTTTTTGTTTTTTAAAGGAGTGTGAAGGAGGCGAAGAGTGGGGTTTCCAAGACCTCAGAAAACAGCTTAGCTGAAACCAAGGCAGGAGAGGGCAGGGGGTGCAGGAAAGCTGGGGCAGAGCCTGGGTTCACAGGGCAGCCCCTCGGGGGTCGCAGCTGGGGAGGAACTGGGGGTCCCGGTTGGTTGGGGGGAGGCTGAGGTGGACATAGCAGAGCCGCTGGGCTGTCCTCAGCTCTGCCCTTTTCTTCCCAATCCATTCCTCTGCCTCAGCCACTGTATTCCACTTCCTGGCACTGGGAGGGCAGAGCAGGGCACTCTTCTTTCATGCGGCCAATTCAGGGGTTAAGGGGGTCCTACAGTGAGTGTCCAGCATGTGTGCCAGGACCCTGGCGAGGGGGTGAATGAGGAGGATGGTGGGAGCAGGAGCCAGGGGAGCAGGTGGGAAGGAAGGTTGGTTGTAAGCCTTTGAGAAAGCAGGCAACGGGAGTGTGACTCACAGCTCGGAGTCCTCCTTTGGCGAGCCGATCTCAGAGAAGGGAGAGGGGGTAAGGCTCTCTGGTACCCTTAGCCCTTGATGCTGCCTTGAGGCTGGGAAAGTGGCGGTGCCCAGGAGGTGGGCAGGACTGGGCTCTCCATGGGCCCTGGGCAAAGGGCTGGGTCTATTCCGGAATACCTGGGCTTCCGGAAGTGACCTGGCTGCAGGCAGTCCCCGGTCCCTTTGGGGCTCCCAGGCTCAGACAAGGGGTGCTAAAGAAAGCTCATCCATGTTCCAGTGGACAGTGTAAAGGACATGCTCTGTGTGTGTGTGTGTGTGTGTGTGTGTGTGAGCACCAAGTCTGAGTGCCCAGTTCGGCGCGCTCCTGGGACCTCCGTGAGACTGCCTTCCCGCCCGCTGGGTTCGCATTGAATTCTCCTCACTTTTCAGCGACTAGCTTCGGACCCAAACGAGAATCTGACTTAGAAATACTCTCCATTTCGTTAGCTTGGTCATGGCAAACACTAGCTACGTTGTACTCGGTATAGAATACAAGGGAAATTTCGTATAACGCCTTTCGGAAAGTCCTTTAAAAGATTTGTTTACTTCCGTACAGCAGAAATTAAGAAAAAAAGATGTGCACCCCGCTCTGACGGAGAGGCAGAGATGCTCAGATTGCCTTTAGATCTCGGAGGGAGATTGTGCATAGGCTCCAGGACTCTGCAGACAGGAGCGAATGGGCTGCTTGCAGAAATCCTTCATGAATGGCCTTTTCTATTTTTAAACTGAGGTATGGTTTCTCAGGGGAAACATTGTTGATGACAAAAAACAAACAAACAAACCGCTTTCTAAAGGATTAGAAAAATAAAAGCAAACCTCTGGAATTCGTTGCAGTGCAGAGGTGTCTACTGAGTAAAAGAACTATGACTACATCTAGGTAGTGAAAGGTAATCACAATGTGAACTGGGGAGTCCCTGCCCATGTCTCTATCACCCCCACAGGGAGCCCCCCTCAGACCCCCCAGGGCATACTTTTCCAGGGAGCCTGGAATTGTTGTCACCTTTTCTCCCGGGGGGTAACAGCAGCCCACCTTTCCGTCGCCCCTGCCTGCCGAGTGACAGGGACGATTGTTCGGCAGCCAAAGGGCTTGTGAAACAAACTTCTTTCACACGCTCACACTTGCAGGCCACACACAATCACACACACAGTTGCCGATTTTTTTTTTAAATGTTGCTTCTGAATGAGAGAGAGGAAGAGAGAGAGAGAGAAGAGGGAGGAAGAGAAAGACGGGGAAACTGGAGCTTAGGTAACCAACAAACCCGGTTACTAGGCTTTATTGATCCTAGAAGGAAAAGTTCCTCTCGTAAAATGTCTCCCAGCTTATTAGTTATTTAAATCAGCCCGGGGGCTGGAAGAGCGACGCCCTGGGCACCGCTGTGGACTCCTGGAGGTGCAGACGCATGACTGGTACTGGGCACCAGGGCAGAGGCGGCACGGCAGGCGAAGGTGAGTCACTTGGCCGGGCTGCCAGGCCGCCCCCCACCCCCCAGGCCTGTGGATTAGACGTTAGAAACGAATGGGTCACCGCCGATGGCAAGGACATGGGTGAGCTGGCCTGGGGCTGCGGAGCGCGGGAGCGCCCGACTCAGTGGGCTGGGGACAAGGCGAGGCCCCGCCTGCGGTGGCCGCCGGGCAGGGTCCGCTCAGGCGCCAAGGCCGCTGCGGGGCTGGGGATCTGGCTATGGGGAGGCCCCCAGGTGAATGGGCACCTTTCTGGGTCGCTGTATGTGACCATGTATGTGTGTGTGTGTGTGGGGGGGGTGCCCATGTGAACAGTTGAATTTATTTAAAATGAGCCCCCAATCTCCCCACTGAGTATTCTCAGCCCGAGGCCATGGCTCTGCAGTCCCAATGCGGCCCGGGCCCGGCAGAAGCGGTGGTGCCCAGCGCAGCCGAGCGTGGCCGCAGGGTCCGGAGGCCCGCGCCTCGGGACTGCGCCCTGGACTCGGCTGTGGCACCGCCTGGGCCGAGCCGGGGATCGGGCTGCCACCCACCAAGAAGGGCCTGGGGAGACCCAGAGACCCGGCGGGGCGTCTTCGGGCTCCCTGCCTCCGCGGACGGGCTTCGGCCGCCGAACAGACAGACAGACGGGCCTCCGTGCGCTCAGGGTCCCAGTACATGCCCCGCCCTTGACTCCGGGGCGGGCTGGCCGCTCCCGGGCCGCGGTTCGAGGCCGGCTCGGGCTCCCTGGCTCTCTGGTCCCTGCGGGTTGCGCCCCGCAGGCTGGCCGCGTTTGGGGCGCGGATGCGGAGCCGGGGTCCGGAGCTCTCAGGTGTACTTGTTAGCAAGAGGGGTTGGGGCGAGCGGATGGCATTTCCTGCCCCAGCATCGCACTTTCTGGTGGGCCGGTCGGGCTGCATCCAGGGCCCGGGGCCCGCCCATCCCCCGCGGCATCCCCGTCGGGTCGGACTCCGGGCGGCGGGGAGGCTCTGCTCCGGCCGCGGCGGCTCGGCGGGAGCGCAGGGCCCGGCCGCAGCCCACGCGGTGGCGCTGTCGGGAGCGGAGGACTCGGCGGAGCCCGGGACCCCGGCGGTGACCCCGGGGTCGGGGGTGAGGGGCCTTGAGGACGAGTCCAGGCCTCGGGGATCTTCGCCGCCGCTTCGGGCCCTGGGGGAGCGAAGAGGGGACCGGCCCTCCTCCACCCGGCGCGGTGCTTCCCCACGGAAAGCGCGGCCGGCGGGGCTGGAGCGCGACCCGCGTCTCCAGCCCCTCGCCCCGGGGTGGGGCGGGGAGGCCGCGGCGGCTCCTAGGGCGTTTCGTTTTCTGGCTCCTTGTCCCGTCCCCCCGGGCCTTTAAAGTCGAATTTCTATGTTTTAAAAACTAGATGAGCGGGGCAGGGGTCCTCCCGGTCGCCGCTGCAGCAGGAGGCCCAGCTAGGAGCTCGGGCCGGTGGAGAGGCTGCACGATCCGCAGTCCCGGGGCCGCGGCCCGATTCCCGGAGCAGGGCTCGGAGCCCGCGGGCACTCCGCCTCCCCGGCCTCCGGGCCCCTGGCCCTGGCCGCAGGCGCATCCCCACCTTGGAACCGAGGCCTCCAGGGCCCGGAGCCCGTCCCTTCCCTCTCTCCCTCCCGCCGGCATCGCTCACCCCGGACGTGCGCTCTGCGCCCCTCCGCCGGGGACCCCAAGCTCCGGGCCGTTGCGCGTGCGTCCCTCCCGCCCAGGGGCGCCCCATCAGGCCTATTCCCGGCCTCCCAGGGTCCTCTGCCTCCTGGATCCTGGGCCCTCTGGTCTCACTCCGGCTAGTTGCTCTTCCTCCTTCCCAATTAGCCATCTTCCTTGCGACTGGGCTCCGTCCGGGCGGCAGGGCCGGTTGCTTTGGGGATGGGGGCACCTCCGCCGCCCCTACCTTAGGCGGCCCGACGGCTGCGCCCCGCTCCGCCCCCGCCCGGCCGCCCGCCGCCCCGGGACCCGAGTCATTTGTCTCTGCCCGGCGCGGGCTGGGGTTTGTCCGGCTCCGATGCCAACGGAGAGAGCGTGCGGAAGACAAAGTAAGTGTCCCCTGTCCCCTGCGCGCGGGCCAGTCGCCAGACAGCCCGGAGCGAGGCCGGGAAGCGGCTGGCTGGAGCCCACCCTCGGCGACCGGCCTCCCAGGCTCCTGCTCCCCGGGCCCTGCTGGCCCCGGACCCGCCCTCCTCCGCTTGGCGCGGGCCATGGCCAGCCCCAGCCCTGCGCAGGGAAGCGGTCCTCCAAATGTGGGTCCTCCAACATGTGGGTCCTCCAAAATGTGGGTCGCCCCGCTCTTCAGGACGGTTCCCGGCGGAAACTGGCTGCAGAGCTGGTGTTGGCTTCGCGTGAATGAAGGCTTCCCGCCCGCCCACCCCCTCCTGGCCCCAGCACAGTGAAACCAGGGCCCGGTGGCGGGGAGGGTGGTGTGTGAGTGGGGGTGGGAGTGTGGCAGAGGCAGGCTGGGGTGGGTACCTAGGAACCATCCAAGGGTTTGGATGCTGAGGGCTCCCAGTTTCCCCCTCCTGAGCGGTGTGGGCATTGGGGTGATGCGGCCCAACTTGCCTGTGTTCTCTAAGGGGCAGCGCCTGCCTGGCCAGCAGGGCCTCCTGGCCTGGGGGGTCAGACTGGAATCTAGGGGTTGGGGACGGATGCTGGACCTGCAGAGGCCCGCGTGGCCCAGCGGGGAGCTGACTCCTAGGCATGGCACCAGCACCCTGTTCCCGGGGCGGTTGGGCCTAAGCCATCCAGCTTAGCACTGGGGAAGGAAGGTTGGCCAGAGTGGTGGACCCGGCGCTAGGTGTCTAGAGACAGAGATCAAGGGTTGCCATTAAAAGTGCAGGCTGCAAAAGAAAGGAGAAGGCCTGCGCAGAGCTAGAGAGAAAAGGGGAGACCAGGGACATAAGGAAACACATGCATATTCAAGCCCAGCAAAAAAGATCCCTTGATTTTTAAAATAACAAATCTCAGGGATTATGAAAGATGGGTGACCTTTGACTAAATGATATGTGAACATAATTGGGAGTAGGGGGAGAAGGGACAATCTGAGTGCATTCCAGACAAAATGTCAGCGAGAAGCAAGGGGAGAGATATGCCCCCACCCCATGGGAACTCTGTGCTGGGCGGGCGCTACTGCAGCAAACTCTCCGGTAATGCACAGAAACGCATTTTGGGTCAAATTAATTTTTTTTAAAAAAAGTAACAAACAGATTTTTTTTTCTTGAGTATGATTTTGTTTTTAAAACGTTTGGAAATAAACCACTCGAGGAATACGAAACGAAACCAAACAAAACTTGTAGAGTCATCATTTATTTACTGTCTAAAAGAAACAGAAAATCCTAATTAAGGGCAAAAAAAGTTATTTAAAATTTCTGATTGTCAAAATTAAATATGCTGGAAATAATTGCTTACTTGGATTGATATAAGATCAATACAAAAAAAACTGTGCAGTTTCTATATAAAAGCTTATGCAATTCGAAACATAAAAGCCTTTATGAAGGACAAAACTCTAGGGGGGAAATAAAAAATACACCAGACATCTATCACAAAACTTCTTAAAATTCTCATTTAAATCGAAAGATATTTGTAAAATGCGTTACTAAACATAAGTCTACGTTCAAAATACATTTCTGTTAGTAATTCGTACTATTCAACATTTCCCTTTATGCTAAATGTAATTTTAACATAGTTGGGAGTTCTTTTCCCCCAAAATGATATAAAAAATGGACAAGAAAAAGCAGTAGGTTTGCTTTTAATAAAGAGGAAGCAATGAATTTAAAAGGGTGCGGAATCTGAAAACAAACCAGCCACAATGTACATTTAATTGTACATAATTATATACTTTATTTAAATCGCCCTTCTCGGGGGTTTAATAATTTAGAATCAATAGCTCCCTTCAAAACATAATAAAATATTTACACTTTATAAAATATTAACCGATTAACAATAAGGCCGCGCGTTGTTTATAAAAGTGTAACTGAAGTCCTGTAATCATGCTGTTGACATAAGCCTGTGGGGTTAGGGAAGTGATCCTTTGCAAAATGTAAATGATCTTCAAACAGTGGCGTTTATAAAATAGCTCATTAATGACTTAAGATCGAATCGCTCCAACCATTCGCATCATCAGATATAATAATAGTGACGAATCAGACAGGAACGATCCTGGCTAAACCACTTGCGTTTCTTTTCCTCCCCAGAAGCACTGAAGACCTACTATCACCAATTCTTCAGAGTTCCTGGACCTTGATCCAGAGGCGGACCCCGAAGTTCAATACCCAGGTAAGGAAAGAAGCAGCGTTATTGTCGCCCTGGGGATGTTAAATAGAAACGCGCCTTTCACCATTTTGAAAACAGGCTCAAACTCAGACCTTGGTGGTTGGGTTTTGCAACACCCCCTTCCCATGCCGCCGGGGTAAGATATATAAAGAAGAAAGTTTGTGGATCGGACTTACAGTTTGCTTCTTTGCAGCCCCCACACCCTCTCAGCTACCACCACGAGTAGATTTACTGGAGCCACGTTTTTTTGTTTTGTTTTGTTTTTTCCTCGCCGACGTGAACGGTGCGTTTTCTCTAACCGGTGCGTTTGGGGTGGGATTTAAGGAATAAAATAAAAAAAATGGGGAAAAGAAAGCGCTGCCTGGAACTCCCAGGGTGGCTCCCCCGCAGGTTTGGGGCTCAGCCGGCGTCCCATCCCAGCTAGGCTCCGGACGCCCCGGGAGTCGCCTCGGGCTCCTTTGAAATGGGGTGGGCGGCGCCTGGGTGCGGGGTTCTACGGAATCTGGGCGCCCAGACTCCGGCCGGCCCGGGGCAGCTTTCACTTCCACCGTCCTTGCTGCTCCAGATTCTCCCCCTACTTTTTTAGGGGATGACCGTGCGCAAGCCGTCCACCGGGTGGGTGGTGCGACGAGGGGACCTCGGCACGGCCCGGGACTAGGCTAGCCAGACTCCCCGGCGGTGGGTGCGCGGGTGCGGAGCCTTTCCAGGATCACCCCGAGAGCGTTTCTCGAAACCGAATTTAGTTTGGCCCTCTGGCGCCGCCGTACAGCCAGCACTTCTTAAGGGGGACCGGTGGCCTGGGCAGCTGGGTGCGGGGAGTCCTCGGGTTCTGGGGATGAGAGAGAGCCGAGGGGTGCTGGAGGGAAGGAAGGTGCGGCCAGCTGATGGGGGGGGGGGGGGTCTTCATCGGCTTCCAGGCCAGCGGGATCGCGTCCATGCATCCCGCCCCAAACCCGGCCCTCGAGTGTCAGCCGGCGCCCCGGGCACCTGGCGGGGGGCCGCGGCTGCTGCCCACGTGCTTTTCCTTAAGGAGGTTGCGCGCCCAAGCGGGACCTCAGGGACAAAAGCGCGGCCGGAGCCCCGCCGGCTCGGCGAACGCCCGTGCCACCTTAAATGAGCGCGGCGGCCGGAGCCGGGCTGCGGGAGGCTGCCGCCGCGGCGAGCCGCAAAAGTTTGGGGCAGAGTGACGGCTCCGCCGGACCCGCTGCAGACGCCCCCGCCCGGCCCCCTGGGAACCGAGAGGCCGGGTCCGCACCGCCCAGCGGCGCCCGCACTCGCAGCCCAGGGCCCGAGCCGCTGGCGGTCCCCGGAGTTCCAGCCCCGCAGCCCGGGGCACAGGCGGCCCCGTCGCCCTCGCTGCCACCTCGGCACGGCCTTCGGGGGGAGGCTCAGGCTGCACCGATAGATCGAGATGTCACCGGCGCTGCGAGCACCCCCGGGACTTCTTCCAGGGCTGCCTCCGGCGCTGCGCCCCCCACGCAGCTCTGTCTCCAGTGCCACCCGCGGCTCGGCGGGCAGTGCCAGCGCTCCTGCCGCTCGGGACGCCCGCGCTATTGTTCTGGACCCGCGATCGTGCCAGCTCTGAGGGCGCAGCGGCCTTCCCTGCGCGCGGCGGGCCCGGCCGGCCGGCTCCGCGCTGCCGGGGAGCTCGCGGGCACCCAGAAAAGTTGCTCCGAGGGGCGGAGGCGGTGGGTGGTGGACGGAGGCGGTGGGTGGAGGAGGCGATAGCCCTCCTATCTCCAAAGTCGAAAGTGCTCGGCGCAGTGATCAGGACCCGGAGCCCGGGCGGCCGTGGCCACCGCCGGCGGCGAGCCGGTCTGCGCCTCCGCGGGGAGACCGGGCCACCAGCGCCAGCCCGGCCGCTGCCGCCTCCGCGCCGGGACGAGTGCGCCTTGGGGCTGGGAGAGGCAGCCGCACCCCGGACTCGCCGCGAGGAGGAGGAGAAGGAGGAGGAGGAGGAGGAGGAGGAGAAGGAGGAGGAGGAGGAGGAGCAGCAGACCGCGGGCCCCAGCGCCCGGGAGCACCCGCCGCTCGCGCGGCACTCGGTTCTCAGTCCTCAGCCCCCGCCGCCCCGCGCGCGCGGTCCCCGCCGCCGGCTTTCCCACCGCCGCCTCTGCCCTTCCTCCTCCTCCTCCTCCTCCTCCCTCTCCCGGGCCTCCCGCCCGCCTCCCGCCGGTCCCTCTACCTCCGCCGCAGCCCCGCCGGCCGCCGCTGGGTCGCTCGGCTCCCGGCGATTGATTGATTGATGTTTAATTTCCTGCCAGGCGGGGCCCCCCTCCCCCGGCCACCTCCCCGGCCCTCCTCCCCGCCCCCCACTCCCCGCGCTCGCCGCGGAGGACCCGTCTGGCTCGGGATTAGATCTTTCCCCCCTCCCAGCCCCCATCCCGAAGTCATCCCGAGACGTCCCCCGCCCCCGCCCCAAATTATTATTTGGAAGGCGCTGGATCTGGGGACGGAGAGGGGGAGGGGGAGAAATCGGAAACCGAGGACAACCCAAAAGGACTCACTTTGCCTGATGACTCAACGCAACTAATAACCATCTCCCTCTCCGCGCGCCTGTCTCTCTCCGCGGCTGGTCCGGGAGTCTGGCTCCGGCGGCGGGCGGCGGCGGCCCGGAGCGGAGCGGCCGGAGGTGACAGCTCAGCGCGGGCGGCCGCCGCGGTCCCTCCGGCGCGGCGCGGCCCCGGCTCCCGGGGGCACCGGGTCCTCGCGAGCCGGCAGCCCGGGGGAGCGGCAGCCCGGGCCGCCTCCGCCGCCTCCCGTCCTCGGCCCGCTCTCTCCGGGTCGGGTCTCCGTGCGGAGGTGCGAAGGGCTTCTCCTGCCTCCCCTCCCCTCCCCTCCCCGCCTCTGCGGCCCCCTCCCCCGCTCGCTCGGCGCCCCCCCGGAGGAGCCCTCCTCCCGTCCCCTCCTCCCCCTCCCCTTCCTTCCCCCCAATCATCATCCTCATCATAACCGCCGGCTCCGCGCTAGAAGGCACCCTGACCCGGGGCCGCGCGCGCCGGGGCCCGGGGCGGAGGCGAGGGGCACGGGGGAGCGGAAGGAAGCTCGGGAGGGCACGGCGCAGCGGAGCCCCGGCAACTTTCCACCCTGGATTCGCTACTTCTGCTCCATGGACAGAGCGCCGGCCAGCCGCCCTGCAGGCAGACCGTGAGCAGTAAGTACCCGCCCGGCTCCCTGCCGCGCCCGCCGCCGGGGAGCCCCCGCCCGGCTCCGCGTCCCTTCCCGCCGCGCAGCCCGGGGCCGGGGGAGCCGAGCCGGTGCGGGCGCAGCCTCTGGCCGCAGCCCCCGGGCTCCGTCCCTGCGCCCGGCCGGTCCCCCCTCATCGCCCCGGCCACCCCGCCGGGCAGAGCGGAGCCGGGCAGAGCGGCGTCTCCCGGCCGGAGCGCCCGAGAGAGGATGTCCGCCCGGCGCGCTCCGCGGGGCCGGCTCCGGCTCCAGCTTCTCCGGGGTGTCGCGACCGTGTGGTGCCATTTCATCAGGTGTCTCTCCTCCTCCTCCTCCTTCCCCTCCTCCTCCTCCTCCTCCTCCTCCTCCTCCTCCTCCGCTGCCCTTCTCCCCCAAAATCCAGGGGTGCCCATATCGGTGGGTTCCCTGCGGAGGGGAGCGCTGCCAGTCCAGCGACCCGGAGGAAAACTTTTTTTTGGGAGAGATTTAGACGTGGGGGTTGACCAAGGCTAGTCCTGGCTGCACTCATAATTTAAAAGCTTTTAGTTTATTTTTTTGTTCTTATTTATTTTTGCTTTTGGATTTTATGCTGAAGAGCTTTTTAAAAAAAATCACGTAGGATCGTATGAGGATCAGAAAGTTCCAACATAACCACCATCGTAGCCCTGCCCTTGGGAGGAAGGTGATTGGGTTATGGGTTACCTCCCCATGTTCCTGGCTGCTTCTGATGGTGGAACTAGGGCTGATCTTGTGCAAAGTGTGTGCGCGCCTCTGACCGACGAGGAGGTCAAGGCAAAAGGCAGGGACCGGGGCTCCCGCAGCCAGGCCTCGGGCTCCTGCCCGCCAGGAGCTGCGCCTTCACCCCGGGGTTCCTTCGGTTTCCCATAGACGTGTGCGCACCCCATCCCCCAGCGAGCGGGGGGCGCCTGTGTGTGAAGTTCCCTTTTCCCACCACCCCAGACCCCGAAGGCGAGGCCCCGCACCCGGGCGGTCGGGCACGGTGTGTGCCAACCTGTCTGCCCCGATGGGCCGGCCGCCGCTGCTCCTGGGCGCTGGCCCCGATGGACGGGATGAGCCCCGGGAAGCAGCGGCGGGGCGGGGGCGCGGCCCGCGGGGCGCAGCGGGGGCTCCGGGGCGCGGGGCGGGGAGGCTCAGGGCGGGCGGGCGGCGTGGGAGGAAGCCGGGGTGGCGGCGCCCCGCCACTGGCCTGAGCGTCTATCACGTGTGTGAGCGGTTCTCCCTCTTTTTCTCTCCCTCCCCGCCCCTCCCCCGCCCCCTCCCTAGGTCCCCGCGCGCTTTATTGCGACCCGCCGGCGGCCACTTCGTCTCCGAGCCGGAGCGGCATGGAGCGGCGGAGCGAGAGCCCGTGCCTGCGGGACAGCCCCGACCGGCGCAGCGGCAGCCCCGACGTCAAGGGGCCGCCCCCGGCCAAGGCGGCGCGGCTGGAGCAGAACGGCAGCCCCATGGGGGCCCGCGGGAGGCCCAACGGCGCCGTGGCCAAGGCCCTGGGAGGTAACGCCCGGCGCGGGGGGCGCGCAGGCGGCGGCGCGGGGCCGGGCCGGTGTCGGGGTTCAGGTGCATCGCGGGGCAGGACAGACGGTGTAGGGTTTCAGGAAGCGGATGCCCGGCCCCAGATAAGGCCCCCGTGGCCTCTCCTGGGTGAAGGGAAGCTTCACCTCCAGTTCAGACCGGAGCGCGGCTCCCCAGGGGGATGGCATGTGTTGGGCACGTTGCCACTCACTGTGCGCCCGCCGAGGTGTTGGCAGGTTTATGTCACAGCCAGCTCGCTGCTTCTAGATTTTCCTAGAGAGCGTGGTGGGGAGTTCACTCGGTTGCCGGCCTCCTGGTGTCTGGTGTAGGGATGAAGTGCAGGTACCTTGGCTCTGGGTGCAGGAGCGTTCCTTGCTCTGTCCAGGGCAGGAGCCGGAGCAGGAGCAGGAGGGTTGTCAGTTACCTTGCAGTCAGGACAGGGCTTGGCGATCCTGGAGGAGGCACAGCCCGGGTCTTCCCTGCCCCATTTCAAGTGTGAAATCAAGAACCAGGCATCTGTCAGGCCCTGAGCGGCTTCTAGGCTACTGTTTCCTATAGCGTTTGCAGTCCTATGCGTTTGTAACTTCATTAGGAATGATAGCACAATAGGTAACATAGCATTGTAGCCTTATTTCCTTTCCAGGAATTCAATAGTATTAAAAATGATCTTTTGTAGGTGTGTTTTTATTTTTATTTTTTACTACTCAAACAGCTACTTTATTTTAAAGTGGTTAGGAAAAGTAATTTTATAAAATAAAGATGTGCAAGGAATTGATACATTACTCAGATATTTTGAGGTTTTTAAGCCATTTGCCATTTTTTTTAAAATGCATATTTCTTCATGGTATGCAGTTTTATTGTGTTTGGGATAAAGGACTTTTAACTTTTTGGTTTCTAAAGTTTTTCTTTGTCCTAAGAATTTTCAGCAGTAGCCTATTTAATATAATCCTTTATATTAGCTTGTTGTAATGTTACAAAACCCTGGCAAAACTTAGTGATAAGCTCCAATCCCAGGTTCTAAATAACCATAGTATGTATTTTGAAGTAATTATTTAACATGTTCACTCCCCTTTAAAGAGTTAAATGCAGACATTTAATGAAGGAACAGGGTTTTGTTTTTACTTATTTTGCTATGATTGTCTTCATGGGAGACATTCAGGATGGTTGGCTTTAGATCCTTATATTAACCTCCCTGGAGAAGCACTCATTCTCACAATCTTTAAAGCTTTAAAACTATACATGGTAGCTCATACCTCTTTCATTGTAGAGACTTGAAAACATCCTTTACTGAAGCAAAAGAAAACTTTTAGCTCTGTGACCCACTTTTAAAAGTGCTATTTATTAATGTTCTGTTTTGAGCCTGGAGCAATAAGTTTTGAATTTTCATATCCTTTTTTAATATGTGCATGTACGAAAGAAAAATATATAGTAACTATGTTGGATGATATGATATTCGCTGATAATGGATAATGTTTGACTGAAAAACTTAGAAATCCTTTGAGGATTTGTTCTCAAAGTGGCCTTATGCATAAAGAAAAAACATAGACTGGAAATTTTAGTTTCTTTCTGAAACTGAGAGACGTTTCTAAATATTTTTGAATATAATTGCTAACAATTGTGCTTCCCTAAAACAAACTTTATTTATATCATGTTGAACTGTGAAAGACACTGCCTAATTTTGATAACCAGGGCTATCTTGAGTGTAAGATAGTAGTTGCTTTTCATATTTTCTGAGACTATAATTCACATTTGACCACTTATTATAAATTTGATATAAAGTAAATTTATTAAGTCCTGGTGATGAATAAATAGATTTGTTCCAACAAACTACTTTTGTCACTTTTTCTGAGCGTTAGCTTCATTTAGTAATAGCAAAGGTCTTACTAGCTGCTTCCAAACTGAAAATAAAGATGACATTATTTTGTCTCAACAATTACCATTTATAACACTTAATAGTGAAGTGGTTTAAATAGTTTACACATGGTGGATTTTTAAAGATTTTTAAAAAAAGAAAAATTTTACTCTATATAGCATAATAAGTTGGAAAGATTTTAATTTAGAAAGCTTTAAAATGTAACAACTAGAACATAAAATTTCAATAATACAAAGTTTTCTTATTGAATGTTAATGGTTATGTTCGGGATTTACATTTATATACAGTAGTTTCCAAATGTGCATTGAAATGTTAATAATTTCATTTTCTTGTAACTTTTAATCATGCACAGATTGGAGAAAAGCTAAGCTTTTAAAAATGCACATTCTAAATTTAAAAAATGTTTAAAATATATTTCTATTTAGCAGGTTTTCATACTTGAAAGACTTTATATTTTGGAACGTAGTGTAAATAAAAAGCAGATTATATTTCTATCCCCCTACCTCCTTTTGTTTAAATTTTCTTTATGAAGCAATATAGTAAGTGTAGACAATTACAAAAGCACAGCTCTGCATTGTTATTACAATTTCCAGATATATTACAGTCCTGTAAATGTTGAAAAGGTTGCTATAATAATGACTATAATAATATGTTTTAAAAATAGAGCTCAAAATTTGGGAAGATGTACTTGTTAATCTTTATTGATGTTAGAGGGAGCCCCCCTTAAAAATAGCAGAAATTATTGTTAATTATTGTTAACTGTTCATTGATAAAATGGCAGTTTATCTTACTGCTTTGATAAACAGTGCGTGGGTAAATGTTTCTGAGTGCATTGGTTGCAATAGTAAATTTTTTTTATTTTTAAATTTCTTTGCTATTCTACTTTTTGAAAGGGGGGGCCTTTTGCTTTATTTTATTTATTTTAGTGTCTGGCTTTTAACTAGTTGAGGTGGTTGCCTTTTAATAGAGGACTGAAAAGTTCGTGTTTTGTTTTCAGCGTGGTTAGCTTCAGAAGACTCTAAGAAAGGGGTCAGTTTTACTCTCTTTCCCACCCTTTCTAGGATGTCTTAGCTCTTATCTTAGCGGTGTTTTAAAGGACGCGTGCAATAAAATATACGTGCTCAGATGTGTATGACAGTCAGCTTTTATAGAAGGTCCTCAGGAAGGGGGGAAAAAAAACCTAGGCTAATATCTCTTTAAAAAACATATGAAGGCCAGGAGAGAGTTTAGAGCAGGCAAGAGCACCGTGGTGTTGACAGCTTTATATCCCTGCTGGGTAACATTCACTTACCCGAACTGGCGTGCCTTGTCAGCTAGTAATTCACTCCATAAGGATTTGGAAAAAAAGGATGATTAATGGCGGGGAAATTTATATTTGTAAAATTGGTGATTAGGACTTACAGATCTATTTGAAGATTTAGAAAAAGCAAAGAACATGTAGAAGATGACGAAAATAAGAATCAGATGATCCTTTCTCCCACCATTAGCATAAGTACCTCCAGTGCTCTGCTGCTTGTAACACTTCAGCCAGGCAGCAGCCCACAGCGTAAACTGAAAGTGATGCCAGCCCAGTCCGGGCCAGGCGGGCTCGCTCCCCCTGCGTGGGGCCACTGGCCAGTGGCGGCAGGAGCACTAATTGAGTGTGCCTCATTCATTGTTCACAGAAGCAGTTTCAGTTCTTACTGTTTGGATTCAGGAGGAACTCCCAGACAGCTTCACTTAAACGGAGTGAACAGTGCCGGAGTCTACCAGATGGTGTCTTTGCTGATAGGAGGCACGGAACATCAGACGTCTCTTTTGAGATTTTTCATGTTCCTGTGACTTCTGATGCTTGGAGTGGGGTTCGGTGTTCTAGATTTCAGGGGGAAATGTTTAAACACTGGGAATATCTTTTAGTGATTTTTTTTTTTTGGTGTGGGGGGAAGGGAGAAAGAAATCATTTTTCATGTCATTTAATTTTGCTAAAGAATCGTCTGTTGAAGCTATCTTAGGACTAGTTGACTGGAAGTAGACCTTTTCTTTCTGCTGTCAGGCAACCCTTTCAAGAATATAGCTATCTTGTTGCAAGGAGACAAAAAATGATTCTTCTCCACATACTGATGGCCTCACGTCGGAGAGCAAATGTGATCGGTATTGGTGGCGGGTCTCCCTGAGCGGGAACATGGTCTGAGTGACTACATGGGGTCATTTCCTTTTCTGGTTGGGGATAGTCAGCATACTAGCAGTTGTAGAGACACACCTTTCTGTTTGAAAGGAGCACCGATATGAAAGGGTAGAGATATTGACTGATTGAAATGCATCAGATACTTAGAAACAGAGAGAGTGGTGTGGACCTGGGAAAGATAGAGCAACTGTTACATTCGTTTTAACCAAGGATAGGTGCCCGTGTGCTTGTAGGGAGGAGCCATTGCTTCCAAAGAGAAAAGATGGGGTTTCCCTCTCCCACTCCACTTTTTCTCTTCTTTTCTTTTCTTTTTTCTTTTTTTTAGGTTTTAAGATCTTTGAGATAGAATGAACTCAGGGATGGGTCATCCAGCCATCGAGCCTCTCCTCTGTAGTTTTGCTGAGGTAGAAAAATAGCCCTTCTCGAAAGTGTTTTTAGTTCTCGGCCTGTTATTAAAATAAAGATATACTTGGTTAAAAAAAAAAAATCTATGCCGTGGAACGAACATACACATTAAACAGAACACAGGGTATCCGCCCCTCCGAGTCCCGAGCATAATTGTCTGTTGCAAGTAATTTTGGAAGCCCTATGTTCCACCAGCAGAAACCCACTGGCCATTATAGATTGAGGATCATCTGCAGGGAAGTGTGTGTGCGTGTGTGTGTGTGTGTGTGTGTGTGTGTGTGTCTGCGTGTGTTGGAGCTGCGTGGCGGCCTGGAGGCATTCTGCTCTGTGACCCCCTCGGAAGGCAGCCAGCACCCCCTTTCCCAGGGATGTGACCAGAATCGGCCTCTACACCTGTCTGTGGGGAAGGAAACAGATCGATCATCATTTGTTAGCTCTTTTAAGAATATGAATGAGTTATTTTAAGAACATGGAAATCAGTTATATTCCAGGTAATTAGTGGGTAATTACTTGGTATATCTGGCAAACAGTCAGGTTTGGCGGCTGCACTTTAATAATTAAAAACCCTTCTTCTCCTTATTTTTATTTTCTTCTTCTCCTTTTGAAGAATTCAGTGTAGGGACAGTGTATATGTATATATCGAAAAGACATTAGATTACTCGGCCAGATGGATTTCAAATTGTAGTATTTTCTTTGGTCTTTTTAGAGGATTTTTGGTTTTTGCTGAGATGAAAATGGCCCATTTTCTCACTCTTAAAAAAGTTTCTTATAGCGAATAATCTCACATTTGGGTGCATACAGCATGGGCACAGTTTGTTATATTTCAGGAAATTTAAGCTTTCTTCTACATGTAAATAAATAAGAAGTCCTTTATATTCTTTTCCCTAATAAATAGTTCTTTTTTTTAAACCTATATAACTAATGTATGATAACGTAGTAGTTTTTACTGTCTGCCTTACATGAACACTGAGATACAATGGCATTTGGAACACATTTAACGATGAAGCATTTGACAAAAGTTGTATGTGTAACAGTTTGTCAGTGAAGAGTGACAAGTGGGAAATGACAAATGAAATGTTGGCATCGTCACTCTTTATTTTGATAAAAATGTCTCAATTTGCAGTGATATAATACTGCGTTGTATTATTTCATGAGTTGAGTGAGATGCAAAAGGGAAATTTAGATTTTGTGAACGGAAAATTAGCAGCAAAACTCTCTTTTCAGAAGCTTTGGCAGCAACTTCCGCCTCCCCCAGCTCCCCGAGAGTACGAACAGCAGTGAAATGTTGGATCTGACCCATACATTTTAACTCGTTATTTTTTGAGAGAGAGAGAGAGAGAAAGGAAGAAAGAAAGAAAGAAGGAAAACTGAAAACTGGTTTTGAGTAGGCGACCTTTAAGCTTAGCTGGAACAAATGAAGAAGAGAGTTTGTCTTTTCGTGTTTTCATTCTTCTCCTTAGAAATGAGTGACTTCCCTCTGCTGGCGTGGATTTTGTGGGCCCTTCTCCTTTCCGGTCCCCACGGCTCCTCAGCATGAATTCTGGGTGCCCAGAAAGAGAGCTGTGCCTTCCTTTTGTCTTAAGGTGCAAAGGAGACCTGAAGCCGGTCTGTGTGCTGACACTGGGGTTCTATATAGTCATCACCCACTCCTTAGGGGCCATGTGATAGGTATTTCAAGTCAGAGGCGAGGGCCCACGTGGAACTGAGGCCGAGTTAAAACGAAAGCCAGTTGGGGACTCACAGATCCCCCAAAGGCCGGCCTGAGCAGCGAGCTGTTTTCCAGGCTCTGAAGGCATGTTGGGCCCTTATTGTCAGCCATCAGGCGAACATTTATTTTCTCCTTTACATGAAACAAGCCCCACGGCCCTTCACAGTGTTTACAAAACCATGTTCCACGGTGGGGTTTTCTGAGCCATGGGACTCTGTGGCATTTCTGTTTGGTTTTTAAGTCCCAGAGCTGTTGTGCTGTTTAGTAGCGAGGGCCTTAGACACGGTGACAGCGTCAGCACAGTTACGTGGCGGGGAGAGGCCGCAGCAGAGATCATCTGGGACAACGCATGTCCTCCGCTCCTCATGTGCAAAGTTCTTCTGCGTCCAGACTTTTAAAGATCCAGGCAACAATGACCTCATGGGCAGTACCTTGTGCCTTAAACATATTGTGGCGGCTGGGTTTATGGCATTTGTTTTTTCCATTGTAAGTGTTGTGTCCACGTATAAGCTAGTGAGTGTGATTGATCCTAGTGTGACAAATGCTTAAAATACAGGGGGGAAAAGGCATGAATAGAAATGTCAAGAATTTGAACTTGAACTAAAGTTCCCCACCATGATGCCAGTCTCCTAGTGGAGCGAGAACCAGCTTCAGGTGTGGCTCTGACGCCGCGGGGTAAGGAGACTGCGGGAAGTGCTGAATGCCAAGTGTGATTGCTTCCGGTGGTATCGCCAGTGGCTAGTGTGGAAGGCACTTTTAGTTCTGCCCCTGACAAGTCCCCTTCTCTTTGGAACGGAGAACTGTCTCACCGCCGTGGGTGAGCGGACGGCAGCCTGACGTAACAAGCACGACCAGAACGTGGAGGGGGAATACTGCCGTCCCTGAAGGAGGCGCCTTTCCCGTCAGCCTGGGGGCTGCATCCTCGGAGGGTGCCAGGGACGAAGCTGCCCAGGTGTGAGAGGCGGCCACACGGGCTCTAGTCAACGCAGGTGCCTTCCAAAGAGGGGCTGCCTGCTTTTCATAGGAACAGTTTGAGTTTCCTTATATCGAGCACAGACACCTTTTTCTTTCTTTTAAAACCGTCTTTCATTGTCTTTGTGTTTGGCTGGGAAGTCACTGTATCAGGGCATGCATGTTGCTGGGTTTTTTTTTTTATAACTGAATAAGATGGATTTTCAAGTTTCCTTCCATATTAAAATTGGATACTATTACTGTACATGTTCCAATTATTGATACACGGAAGGGAAGGCAAAATTGCTAGCTTTGTAGGAAAATTCTTCAAATAGCAGTGTTTTCAAAATATGTTTGGGGGGGTGGGGTTCACAGAACAAGAACTTTCCTTTGTCACAACCCGAAGACGCTCAGAGAGCAGCAGGATCCGTGCCTCCCCGAGTGTCGCAGTCAAAGGAAACGGCCTGCCTTGCGAGGCAGGCAGGGGAGAGTGTATGTCGTTCTGGACCCATTTCCCGAGCAGTGATCGGAAACAGATTACAATAACAATTATACCGTGGGAAGATGCAATATCCATTTCTGCTTTAATTGAGTGACGGAATAATGAAAACATCATTAGGAAGAATGAGGTGGGCCTGTCACACAGCACACACACACACACACACACACACACACACACGTCTCGTCCTGAGGAAGATGCAGGGTGACCCAAGTGCTTTGCCCGGACCCCGCTGGGCTTTTCCCTAGAGCTGTCTGGGGGAGGACCCTCACTCCTCCCTGGGAAGGCTGGAGAGCAGCCCTAGGGGGCGGCTGCGCGGAAGACAGTAAATGTGCTCGGTGGCTGAGCGTCAGCCTGTGAACCAGGAGGTCACGGTTGGATTCCCGGTCAGGGCATATGGCCAGCGTGCAGGCTCAGGTCCCCAGTGTGGGGCCTGCAGGAGGCAGCCCATTGATGGTTCTCTCTCATCATTGGTGTTTCTCTCTCTCTTTCACTCTCCCTTCCTCTCTGAAATCAATTAAACATAGACATACATATACATACATATATATATATGCACAGTGCTCTTTGATTTTTGTCTTCATATACAGTGTGAGAAGGGATATCGTATTTTCTTTTATTCTACCTGAGGTGTACCTATCTCTTTTTTTTTTTATTTTTTAACTGTTGTCAATGGAAGTCAGAAGTGATGAATGCCCCTCTTGTCACAGCGCCCTGCCCGGAACGGTTAGGTGTGGTCCCTGGGCCTGTTGCTCCTCCTCCTCTGGACGCCATCACCAGGCTGACGGGGAGGGAGAGAGTGAAGGTGGAAAACGAACACCCTTATCCCTTCTCCGCACACTCGGGGCCGTGGGGGACCCCTCGTTTCCACGTGCTCTAGCCCCTGACACTCCCGCAGGCACACAGACTCTCCGGCTTCCATCGGCAATGCCGGCACCATGAGATCCACGCTGCTGAGCCCCCAGCCTCCTGGCCTGGGGTGCGAGGGGAGCTCTCAGCAACGTGGAGGCAGCCCCACGGCCCCAGGCCCTGGCCCACGCCAGCGGCCAGTGCCCTCTCCCCGGAGGCTGGGCTTCTCTGTGCCTAGACTCTGAGGGCCAGAAGCTTGGACGATGACAGTAGCATGAGCCCAGGCGTGGAGTTAGCAGACCTCAGACAGTGCCGGCGACCTGGGCAGCAGGAGCCTGGCCTGGAGTCTGTGGACTGTTCTGGAGAAGAGGGCTGTCCTCCGTGGCTCAGAGTGGCCTGGGGGTCAGTATTGAAAAAGCTTTCTGAGAGGAAAGGAATAGGAGAGGCAGGGAACCCCTCCCAGTGGGGGGTCTCCGAGTCCCACCCTGTCCCACGCATCCTCCGCCTCCGAGTGGAATTTACATCAAACAGCTCCAGAGGCTTAACACATGGAGTTCAGAGAGCCCCCTTAATGGTGTTTTCATTACAAACTTTTGTCCGCAAAGGGTTTTTCAGGTCCAACATGTACATAGCCCAGCAGCGTTGACGAATGCCATGAGCTTTAAGGGTCGCTTAGTGGTTCTGTTTTCTCTGGACCTTATAATTTAAACCTAAACATTAATTCCGGGTGGAACTTGGCAAAGCGTCTTCTTGCCTCGGAGGGGATTTTTGTTCTACAATAAAAGCATTTTTTTTTCTTCATACAGTCACCTTCTCCATGTCTCCCCTCCTCCCAGTAAATAGCAGCTAAATAGTCAAAGGTTTTAAAAGGGCTTATTTAGTTCAAAAGAGGGAGTGATTATTTTAGGTGAATTTAGCAATTTTCCATTCGTTCACATTGCAAGCTAGTGTTTCTGATATGAACAAGCAAGATCTGTGAGGCTGATAATGCAATGAAAATATTTTTCCTCTCTTTTTCGCTCTCTGTCTCGCATATACTGAAGTCATGTGGTAACTTCTTTTTTTTTAAATTAAAATTATATTTCATGACCCTTGAAACTTATAAATCAGTTGCTTGTCTTCTTCATTAGAAGCCCAGAGACATACACCATTAGTTTACATCAACCGGAATTATAACGTTGTCTAGAAGGAAAGGCGTTGAATCTCACTTTTAAGTAATAAAGTGACTGTATTTCCCAGTATTTGTTATTTTGGAAAACATACTTAAGGATTCTTTTTTTTAAATTGATTATGGTATCACATAATTGTCCTTATTCCCCCATTCCCATCCCAAACCCCTCCTCACGTATGCCCCCACCCCCCTGTTGTCCGTGACCACTGGTTAGACTTACATGCATGCATACAAATCCTTTGGTTGATCTCTCCCTCACCCCCACCCTTCCCTACCTTCCCTCTGAGGTTTGACAGTCTGATCGATGCTTCCCTGTCTCTGGGTCTGTTTTTGTTCATGAGTTTATGTTGTTCATTACTACACTAGAATTCTTAAAATGATATTTTCTATATGTCGGTGTTACGTTCAAGTTAAACTACTATAGGAGTCGGATGACAAGGTCATTGTGAATTTAAGAAACAAGTGCAGAAGCCCAGCAATGACAGAGTGCCATCCTTTCATCCCCAGAAGGTGTTGAGAATGCTGGGGAGGGGTACCTTCCTGGGGAAAGGCGTCCATGGAGGGTGGGGCTGAGCGTGGGTACCCCCAAGCTTTGTCCTCTAGGTGGGCAGAGGTGGTGTTAGGAGACTCACTCCCCCACCCCCACCCCTTTAACTATTGAGGAGCAAGCTGTCCTCTGAAAGGGAAGCTATTACACGTTTAAGACCCACGTAAATGTGTAATGTGACGGGTAAATAAGGTGATCCTGATCTCTTTTTTTTTTTCTTTTCAAATGAATCGCCAGGTAACAGCCAGAGAAACGAGCTCTGTTTACAGGCCCATTCCTATAGCCAGTGTGAGCCTTAAGCGCATTTTTACGGCGAACTTATAAATCTCCCTACACTGGAGCTCACCACGGAACGCCTGCCAACCCTGTCACAAAGGGCCATTCGTTCCCCAGGGAGTTTCAGGAGGAACAAGAAGGGCAGGCAAACGTTGGGACTGCAGGAAGAGCCGTTCAGTGGCACGTGCATTTTTTTTTTATTTTCCCCCGCTGCGGCCCGACCGTCTGGGGACCCACCTGCGCGCTCAGGGTGGGTGCCGCGCGTTCCCCGTGGAAACCCACAGAATCCCAATTAGCACGGGGTCGGGGCAGAAAGGCACCTCTTTTCACACCGTTCCAAGTGGTTAGTGGAAAACAAGCTGCAAAGTAATTCCCTTTGGCCCCCCAATAAAAAGATTTATGGCAACATAATTCTCAGCTTCATAATGGGGCTGTTGTAGGGTTGTGTTTGATATTTATAAGACTGAAATGCAGTCCATGTACCCAAACTGAGCATTTATTGTAAACAAGTTCACTGCCAAGAGCTTATAGGCTGTCAAACACGATTAGAGGGGAGATGGATGCCGGGCTTGGAGGCGGCTCTTTCTGAGCGGGGAGCGCCCCGGGATGTGCCCTCTTCCTGCGATGAGACCCCTCCAGGCTGGCTGGCTGGCGGGCAGCCTCTCGTGTATACAACGCACACAGGCCTGCTCTTTGAAACACGTATCTGCTTGTAATCCTTCGTCTGTTACCAAACTAAAGAAATGAACGTAGGCGCCTGGAGACTTTGACCATCGTCATCCGGATCTGGGCCCAGAGGGTGCTAAGATAAAAGAGCCCCTGCCACCACACCCGTCCTCGAGTTCACACCGATGATCCTCGAGTTCACACCCAAGCCTGCGTTATACCCACAAAGGCACCCACCCCTGCCTCCTAATGTGGAGTTGTTGTTTTTTTGTTTGTTTGTTTGTTTTTGGTCTTGTTTTGTTTTGTTTTTTTACAGTTTAATTCTACTTTATTTTTTTAAAAATTTCTTTATAGATTATGGTGTCACATAATTGTCCTCATCCCCCCATTCCCATCCCAAACCCCTCCCCATGGATGTCCCCACCCCCTGTTGTCCATACCACGGGTTAGGCTTATATGCGTGCACACAAGTCCTTTGGTTGATCTCTCCCCTTTGCCCCCGCCATTTGAAAGGAGCCTCTGACCTGTCTCTCTGCTTGGGAGTTGAGCTCTGCCTTGAAACAGTTGCCTTCGTGGCTCAGAAATTATGAGAGGAAAGGATTTATGAATCCAGAGCATCTGCGGGGAGTGAAATCTTTTTCAAATTGAGATGTTTTATATCTGGGATTACGCCCAAGTTTAAAAGGATGGGGTGCCTTTCCAGGGCCCTTATTGTTTTCTGTAAGGAAAGTAGAAACTTATTTTTTTCCCTTAATATTTAGATTTTATTAATAATTATTTTTTTTTTCAGGAAACCGGTCACTTTGGGCTTTGGTGACACTTCTCAAAGAATAACACTCCTGTGGCTGGCTGGTTTCCTTTTAGATAATGTCAAGGGCAACTATAAGATTTCCATTCAGTTTATACCCAGTGGCTTAAGAGGTTTCTTAGGTTATTTTAATACTAAATTTAGCATTTCCTCTTGGAACCTATAGACATTATAGAGTGGATGTCTTCAAATAAAAAAAGGAATTACATTCACTTTCTCTGCTCTGTTTTTCTTGGCTAAGCAATTGCTATAGATTACGCAGGTACACATACACACACACACACACACACACACACACACACACACAACGCACCTTGGAGTCCATCTGTGGGCACCGGGCTCTCCCCAGCCTGTGAGCTGGGTTTATTAACTTCCTCTCACTCACAGCAATAATACCCTCCGTATTGCCATCCGAGGTCCCCGTGTGCCCTGAGGGGACTGCAGGGCACCCTGCTCTTCTCTGTCTGCTCTCTCCTCTTCCTTTTCTCCTGCTGGCAGCCCGGAGAAGGGCTCTGGCGGAGACATTGGTGAGGGGCCCCCACGAGAGTGGCTCCTGGGGCCGGGGAGGGTGGCCATGGCCGCCCCACCCAGCTCAGCATTGTCAGCCTGCATTCTGCTCCCAGGGATGACATTCACACGTCTGTCTGTCACACACCCCTGCCTGCTTCGCTGTGTGAACCCTAAGCACAGCCAGTGAGGTTTCCTTTTGTAAGGGAGAGATCCTTTTATCTTCCACGATAAAAACTTTACCTTTTCCGGGTTTTATTTGATAAAAGGAAAAAAAAAAAATCTCTCCACTCTCGTATGATTTCCTTTGGGACTTTGCACCAGTGTTTGAGCTCAGTTTTTAATAATTTTGGCGAGTTAAGCTCCCCAAAGAAAACACGCGTGTGCTGGGAAATATCCCCACCAGAAGCCGGGGTAGTCTTGTCTTATTGGCAGCGAGCGCTTGATTCCGTTATTAATTCCAGAGAACCTCGGTACAGCCAACCTTTCCGTAACGCCACACGAATCAAGGGCTTTCCATTTTAATGGTTCAATTAGGTAAAATAACATGTAGGTGGAGTTCAGAACCTGAGGTGATGAAGCAAATGATTGCATGAAGACGATTTTACCGGCTCCTTTTGGACATACGGGACTCTGATTTGCAAATTGCTTTCCCAGAGAGGGTAATGAGAATGAGGCGAGTGGCAAATGCATCTTCGCTTAAATATGATTCAAAAAGCTATCCTCTGAGAAAGCTCTAGAGTAAAATTTTTACGGAATGGAGGACGGAGGACAGAACCCTGAGGTTGATGAATTTTAGGGTCCAGTCCCACTTCACATGCTGTCGAGTCTCCAGACACTTAAGAACGTCTGCGTCAGTAACCCACTGTGAAAGGAACCCCCAAAATTCAGTGAAACAATGTGCCGCACTGGTGAACTTTTTTCTGATACACAAACTTGCATATTCTACTTTTTTTTCCTTAAAAACATTAAAAACAAAACAAAACATGGGATCAGTAAACGTTTTTGTCTCGCTCTGTGGTTATTAAACTTAGAATAGATGCTGCCGTCCTGCCATGCCGGTCTTAGGTGGGCCTGCAGGGAAGCCCCCCGGGGTCCAGGGGTGCAGAGTCACGGGGTACAGTGCTGCGGGCCCTGGAGTCACACACCAGTGACTGCCATGCTTTCCGGGTGGTAAGCCGACAGGTTCCGTCACCCGTGGTGGTGCACAGCCCTGGGGTGTGGGGTGCTCCCCCCGAGCTCACTGGGGGGGGTCCTTTCGGGATGGCTTTCCTGTCTGCTGCTGCTGGACGCAGTGCCGTGGACAGCTCAGCTGCTGGGGTGTCACGGGGACGAACAGCGCTGATACCCCCTGTTTGTCAGTGTGCTAGGCCTGTCCAGCCGGGTGAGCACTGGTTCCCTGGGGCCAGCATTCACTGCGGGCCACTGTAGGGCAGCTCAGGGGTGCGGGGAGAGGGGGGACGGAAGAAGACTCACCTGAGGCCAGATGATGCTGGAGGAGGGGCGGCGGCCCCGCCAACGGCTAAGTGGGCATGTCTGTCCTCAGGGCCTCAGTGCCTCGGCTCAGGCGCGCTGCGGCCCAGCGCCCGGTGTGGCCCAGGCACACGCGGTGCCTCCCGTGGCCTGCGGAATGCCACTGTGCCAATTGCCAGGCCCCCCGGCTCCTGCCACCACGTGTCCGAACCGGAGAAGATTGCCAGGTGGAGCGGTGATCTCAGCCTGAATGGGTCTGGAGCCATATTTCTGGAACTCCAGCTCTTGCTTCTCTGCCACCCTCACCCCAATTTGAGACTTCCGGGTAACAAGGGAGAAGAGGCCGGAGTTCACCCCGCCGGCCCCAATCCTCGGCCTGTTTTTGTTCTCATCTTCCAACGTTAGGATCTGCCTCAGGTTCTGAAAGGGAGCTTCCGGTTTTAGTAGAGGGAACTCGGAGGATAAAATATTTCTTGATCATATCCCCTCTGCACCCCCCAAGGAGCCTTCCTATGGAAGCTTTCCTGCGGAAGCTCTGGTTGGAGGTCTGCTCTGGAGGTACAGGCCGCTGGGGCGGAATCTGATTTCTGCACCTCCAGCTCATCTGTCCCTTTGAGGGCTGATTAGGCGGAACGCCCCTTCCCCATCTTCTTAGGATCACCTGTTCCTACGCCTGGGAGCCACCCAGGCCGTCTGCTGTCCCGCCTCTGCCTCTGTGCCTGCCTCCTCCCGGGTAAGAGGGAAACAGGAGACTATGGCACAAACTCCTCATGGAATCTGTGGTTCCCAAGCAGAGGAGACGGAGGAGCCTTGGGAGTGGGCATCTGGTCCACCTGTGGGGGGCTCCCTAGTCCCCTAAAGGGTGTTCTCCCCCATCCCAAGACTGGTTATGACATGTCCTTATCTCATGGCCTGAAGTTCTTTTCATCGGCAGCTGATGGGGGTACAGTGTGTTTCTGTTTACAGTATAGCTCAGGGGACTCAGGTGCTCCTCCGGCTGCACAGTGAGGGTTAGGTTCTTTATCTCTGGAATGCTGGAGCTCAGCCCCTGGGGGAGCGGTGGCAGGAGGGGAACCTTGGAATGTGGCACTGCTGGCTGCCCTGGCCGGAGGGAGGCCCGGTGCCTGGGAGAGCACAGCAGGCAGATGAGGGGAGTGGGACAGATCTGTTGTGTCCATTGGGAAATGTTGGCTGAGACCCTGGGGGGTAGAGGAGGGAGAGAGGGGCGGGGATATGAGGGACACCAACCGTATTCTCTTTTCTGTCTTTGGTTGCAATTCTTGGTGCTCACACTTACTTCCATTGTTGGAAGGAAGTGTCTAGAGGTTAATATTGGCAAGTTATTTCTCTTGTTGTCTGGGTGAACATGATTGTGTGTGTGTGTGTGTGTGTGTGTGTGTGTGTGTGTGAGAGAGAGAGAGAGAGAGAGAGAGAGAGAGAGAGAGGATAGAGAGAGGTGTTAGATAGCAAGTAAGGGTTGTTTTGCTTTTTTTCCAGTAAATTTGCAATAAGAAATGATAGCTGCTACCCTCCCTCCCTTCTCTGCCAGCCCCTGAAGACCCCGTATGACACACTCGATTTACTTGGTGGGACTGGTTGGTGTGTAGGGGTCTGTGATTTATTGATAGTGGGGCTAGCTGAGTGTGGTGCTTTACTGCAGGTTCGGTTTTATGCAAAGAGCAGGCAGGGAAGCTCTGCCCTGGAGCCTCTGGAATCTTCCCTTAGGGGACCTCCTCAGGCGATAGAACCAGAAGTACTGGCAGCCCCTGGGAGGGGCGGGCCTTCTCCCAGCAGGAGCCCTTGGAAAGGGGAGGAGGAGGGCTAAGCTCCTGTCATCTCAGACTGGCTCCTGACATTCAGGCGGCAGGTCCATGCCTGCGCACAGGTGGCCCCAGGATCCAAGGGGCCGGGAAGGAGGCTGGAGACCATGCTCACCCACGTCAGAGTGTGGCCCTCGATGGGAGCCTTTCTTTGCCTGTGAGGGACTGGGGTTGGGGGCCGGGTTTGGTTCCTCCTCTGCACCTGGCCCAGTGCTGGCCTGTGGCAGGCCCTGAGAAGGCGAATGCGCTGACAAGCAGCGCAGGTCACCCCTGGACACAGCCAGCGGGGTGGGGAGGGGCCCTGGAGCTCTGTGGGTGGGGGCTTGGGAGTTATTTTTTGACCCCCAAGAGAGCAGACTGCTGGGGGTTTAGAGTTGGCTAGCTTGAACTGCTCTTCTTTTGCCTCCCTGGGTTTCTTTGAGCATGTTCCTTAGTTTCTCAGAGTATTGATTTCAGAGAGGAAGGGAGAGGGAGGAAGGGAGGGAGGGAGGGAGGGAGGGAGGGAGGGAGGGAGGGAGAGAGAGAGGAGAGAGAGAGAGAGAGAGAGAGAGAGAGAGAGAGAGAGAGAGAGAGAGAGAGACATCGGTGATGAGAGAAAACCATTGATTGGCTGCCTCCTGCATGCCCCCCACTGAGGATGGAGCCCACTATCCCTGCATGAACCTTCCCTGGGAATCTAACCTTGACCTCCTGGCTCGTAGGTTGACACTGAGCCACCCTCGCTGGGCAGTTTCTCACAGTTTCAGTTGCCTCCTTTATTAGAGGAGGGTAAGAATCACCCTCTCCCCGGTCCACGTGGGGAGGAAACATGGAAGAGTGCTCATGAGTGAGGAGCTGCCATGCAGAGCAGAGGTTGCTTTGTGTCCTAACGTGCGTGGAAGGCGTGGAATCCGGCGGTCTGCTGGGCCTTCCTGCGTCGTTCATGGCGAGGCTGGACACCCGAGTGCTGAGGAATGCCTGCTCCTCAGGCCTTTTCATGGCAGGGTCGTGGCATTGTTCTTTAACACGAAGGAGCGGGAAAAAGCCTCTCCCTGTGAGAGGAGCGGGATTAACAGAGTTAGGAATGCAGGAGCCTGCAGTTCGCTGGCTGATCCAGAGAAGACATCACGCACAGGACACCTGCCCGCAGGCCTCCCACGACCTGGAACACAGGCATGATGGCTGAGGAGCCTTCAGAAGTGCCCGTGACAGTCGTTCCGTTTCCTAACCTCCAGTTTCTCATGAATTTATCCTGTGTCAGGAAGCCATCGTATGTGCTGGTGTTGGGCAGATTGCTTAGAGCAGCTCTGTCTGGCAGGAAAAAAAAAAAAAAATATATATATATATATATATATATATATATATATATATATATATATATATTTGAGATACACATGTAATTTTAAATATTCTAGTAGCTTTATTTATTTGTTTTTAATATATATATATATATATATATATATATATATATATATATATATTGATTTCAGGGAGGAAGGGAGAGGGAGAGAGAGATGGAAACATCAGTGATGAGAGAGAATCATTGATCGGCTGCCTCCTGGTGCCCCACATTGGGAATTGAGCTCGCAACCTGGGCTTGTGCCCTGACCGGGAATTGAACCGTGACCTTCTGGTTCATAGATTGAAGCTCAGCTACTACTAAGCCATGCTAGCCAGGCTCCAGTAGCTTTATTTAAAAAAAAATGTTTAAGAAATAAATGCAAGTTAATCTAATAATATTTTATTTTGAATATTATTTCTATATCAGTTAATTTTAGTTATTCATGGTGCACTTATTTTTTGCTACTAAATCATTGAAACTGAGTGTGTGTTTTTTATACTTACAGTGCATCTCAGTTCGGGACTAGCCCTGTTTCGAGTGCTGAGCGGCCACACGTGGTGATGGCTGTTGAATTGGAGAGGCAGTTTTCAAGTGTGGTGCTCTTACCACCTTTACCATTTGGCTATTGGGCACATTGACCCTTTTAGGCCATTATTATTGGCATCTTATAAAACCTGGCTACTCAATGATCATTTGTAATATTTTTATTACCAAGCAATGCTTTTCACTAAGTATCCTGAATATTGATTAGGGGACTCTGAAAAAAAAATTATTGGTCTCTCTCCATACATTTCTCTCCATAAAATGTATGAATGCTGATTTTGAAAAGAAGGAAAGCAGATGGCTCCCAGGGTTTGAGGGCTGTCAGACCCTTTAACTAGGCCGCACTGTGTATTCCTCACGGCGGCTCTGGGATGTGGATATTACCACTTGCATTTTGCTGGGAGGAATTTGAGAGCAAATACATGATTTACGGTCGTTCTCTTAGGGAAGGGGAAACAGTGCCCGGATTTGATTCCGGGGTTGCCTGCATCCTGACTCGGAGCTTAGTCACCCCATCCTCAGCCACCTCCCTCCAGGTCTCGGTGCTCGTGGCCGGGCGGCTCTTTCTAATCACACGCCCCTCAGAAGTCATGTCGCAATGGCGCGGCACTTTGGGCAGCACCAGTACTGACAGTTGGGGAAGCATTTTTCTGGGAGAGAGCGCCTCACGCTTATCTGGCCTCTATGACAACAGCATTCACCACGCAGCCCCGTCGGCAGAACACGTGTGGTTTTTCCGATGGCCGTGGCTCCGTGCCTTCTCCTGCATTACACTCCCGGCTCCCTCCCCTCCCACAACTGTAAAAGGCTTAGCGAGGCTTCCGATCCAAGGCTCAAAGGTCTCCTGATCATCTGGAAGTGGGTCTGTGCTGCAGGCAGGAAACAGGCATGAGCTCTGGACTTGGGGCTGGGGAGCAAGGGCTGTGTTCCCTTCGTGGTTATTTCTAACTCTGGTTGTCAGAGGATTTGGGTTTTACACGGCTCTTCTCTCTCTTCTCTCATCGGACTTCTCTTGTGATTTTCCCCGTTCTTCATTCATGTTTGGAAGTGCTTTCCAAAGAGTCTCTGTATTTTCATCTGTTGCCACTTTTTCCTTTCTCTTTCTTTTTTCTCATTTTGCCTGGAGTGTGTGTATGTGTGTGTGTGTGTGTGTGGGGGGGGTACCGAGGGGAGAGGGGGACCAAACAGATAAACACCTTCTTTTGGAATACATTCGTACACATTCTTTTAGCATCTCCCCACCCCCCACAGAGTTGCTTCCAAAGGCTTTGAGAACCTGGACGGTAATGTTCTTCTTCTCCACAACTGACCTCGATTGTACTGTTTTTCATCTCTCTTGTCACTGTCCCTGGGAACTGAGTTTGTTTTTCCTGTTGCCCCCTTCTTTTGTAAGGGTTGTACCTCATTGTGAAAATTTCATAACTGTTTGAAATCCTAGCGAAGAGGTACATTTTTCTAGGGATCAAATATAACCTGTTTATGATTTTCTTTGGTATCTCATACCTAGGGACTTCTTCAGAACACATTTATTATCGCACCCTTCTGGTTAATATTGTGTTATTTTATACATTACCTCAAAGCCCTTGCTTTTTTCTTCCTAACAAAGCAGGGGATGCGTGTGAGGGATGGGTGTTTGCTCTTTGACTGAGGGGTTATGGTTATCATGTCAGACAGCAACTGCTTCCTCCAATCACTGAACTAAAATGTTTGGGAGGGATTTCGGTCACTGACACTTCATGGAGTAGACCCCTGTGCTACCTTGCTGTATTTCATATTGAGCTCATTGAACTATGAATACCGTATTTAAGAATTAATAGGGTCTTAAGTTTTCTCCATTGACCCTGCACTTGAGGAGGATTTATGGTTCCTGAGGAATGGCTCTGTAATAGGTCCCCGAGCCCCTGGACTCACGGGAAGGTGTTCTCTGTGACACTCAGGTTTGGCATTAGGAACTGCATCTGGATTGTCAGCATCGAGACTCACGTACACGCAGGTGTCAGTGGAGAGGTGGCTCATGGCACCCCTGCCGACACGGCCCTATGTGTGCATGTTTGATATTGAAATCTTTAAAAGTAGAAATCCGCCTGCTTCCTCAGACAGAGCTTAGGTACCCGTATGTGAGAGCTCAAAGGTCTAAAGGGGGGCTGCTCCCTGCCGGAGGAGCCTCTCAGGAGGGGGTCCTATAAAATGCTGTTATTCTTGCTTCGGAAGATTTTACAGCCACTGCAACTGCATGGAGGGCAGCAGCCAATCAGACTTGCTCTCACTTGTCTCCCTGGTGCCACGGGGGACACCTGGCACACAGTAGTATCTCATACCTGAATGAGATACTTGGGGGGAAAGCTAGTTTTTACTATTCCTTACACGTCTTCCTTACATTTGGGAATACACTGGGCATAAAGAAATAAATAAGCATTTCTTTAAAGATGTATTTTGTAAGGCACCCCATGGCCAGGCTGCATTCTCTAATTTGTCCAGAACCGTCAGTCTGCTCCATCCTTATTTCCTGTTTCCCATAAGTCACCCATCCATGGTGCCTTCGGTCTGAGCAGCGCCGGTGCTTTGCAGTTGTCCAGAGCAGACCCTGAGTCAGGGATGATGCGGTGTGACCTGTTAGAGTGTTGTGCCGGCTTAATACCGATTACCACGATCCCTAATGATAGCAGCTCCTAATGAGGGTTATTACTGTTAATAAGGATTGCACTTAATAATGACACCCAATACTTAGTATCTTTAATCATAATAATTAGCACCTGGGAACCAGTCGTGCCTTTATATTATCTTCAGAACAAAAACCTGTGAGCTGGAGTGTCTGCTGCCTCCCTCTCTGTCCAGATGGGTGTGAGTCAGGCTGCCCGGGTCCGGCCACAGGGAAGGGCCCCCCCCCCTTCCCCACACAGCATGGTGCAGAGGGGTCCTCTTCAGAGGGAGGGGCCTTCACAGAGACACGCACCCCCATCCCCTCTCTCCGCCTGCACCCCCCATCCTTCGGAACTTCGGATCTTCCTTGCACAGAGAGAAGACCCAGAGCCCATTGAGAGTCCATCACATCCCCATTGGTGCAGGTCCCATGGGACAGAGTCCATGCTTATTGCTTGTATGTTGGTGAAATGTCGATCTTCTCATGCCTTGGCTATGTTTAGATTCAAACTCCTGTACAACTTTATTTTATTTTTTTAAATAAAAAAAAAAAACAGTGTATAAAAATCTTTGGCAAATTAAGCATTTTTTAGCGTTTCACACTTCGATACAAAGCAGAGAAATATTTCAGTGACAACAGATTTCAACAGATTTTTTAACGAGGCTAATTTGCTTTATTCTTTGGGGGAGTTTACTTCTTTTTTCCGAAAACACAAGGAGAGACAGTCCCCCTCCCAGGGGTCATGGGTGTAGGCGGATAAAAATCGTAATTCTAAAGAAGACAGAGTTTTTTCATTCTGATGAATATGGTGGCCTGAGCTCACCATCCGTCCAGGCGTTCAGGGACGGGTTATTGCGGGCTCACGGCTGACCTATTTATCAGGATTTAGAAAGGTAAGATAGACAGGAGAAGCGGCTCTTCCACGCCTTTTGAGGTTCTGGTACAGGGTCACACCATGGCACAGGCCCTGAAGTCCAGCCTACCGTCCTATTGGGAAATGTACAGCCCTTTCCGACCAAAGCAGATCTGACCTGGAAATACTCGTCCTGATGGATAGTTAATGATAAAACCATGGACTGGAAGGGGAAGGGTGTGGGGAGGGGGGGCCCGCAGGCCACCGCCTGGACCTCACCTGTGTGCCACCTGGGAACTCGAGTGCGGCCCTCCACTTAATGACTAGCATCGGAGGCCTCCTGCCATGGCCAGGGCAGGCTGGCCGGCCTGAGGGCAATAAAGGAGGGAGGACAGCTCTCCCATTAGGCCCACCTGACGAGAGGCTTGTGCAATCTAAACCCTCACGGGTCACAGATGAGTGGCTTTTACGACTGTCGTCTCTTCCCTGGCGGTGGCCGAGGTGCTCCCGGTAATGTGTGCGTTCTGCTCTTGCCCCGTGTCCCCCCAGGGCTGATGATTCCTGTCTTCTGCGTGGTGGAGCAGCTGGACGGCTCTCTCGAATATGACAACAGAGAAGAACACGCCGAGTTCGTGCTGGTGCGGAAGGACGTGCTCTTCAGCCAGCTGGTGGAGACGGCGCTGCTGGCCCTGGGCTACTCGCACAGCTCCGCGGCCCAGGCCCAAGGTACGTCCTCCGCCCTCGGCCGCATGCTCTGTCCGTGCCGGTGTGCAGAAGGGTGTGCTCCCCGGAGTCATTCTCCCAATAAGGATTGGGGGAGATGGATGGTCAAATGGAGCATCTTGCTCAAGCAGTGAGCAGCAGAATACTTTGTGCAGAGTCTTTTCAAAAAAAAATAAAAAAAATAAATAAATGTATTTTTATTGATTTCAGAGAGGAAGGGAGAGGGAGAGAGACGCATCAGTGATGAGAGAGAATCATGGATCGGCTGCCTCCTGCACTCCCCACACTGGGGGTCTAGCCTGCAACCCGGGCATGTTCCCTGACCGGGAATCGAACCGTGACCTCCTGGTTCATAGGTCGATGCCCAATCCCTGAGCCACGCTTGGCAGTGGAGTCTCATGTTCTGGTTGCGTTGGGAAAGATTGGACCAGCAC
Organism: Pipistrellus hanaki; assembly: GCF_964339955.1. Taxonomy (NCBI): domain Eukaryota; kingdom Metazoa; phylum Chordata; class Mammalia; order Chiroptera; family Vespertilionidae; genus Pipistrellus; species Pipistrellus hanaki. The sequence goes on along the minus strand of NC_140510.1, from coordinate 72,445,651 downwards.
CTCCAGAGCCCCCCAAATCGCCTTGCATTTCAAAGGGACCCCCCCCACGGTGCTTCTGATGGTTTGTTTTTCATTGATAACCGCGGTATTTCCCCTAAGTCCCCAAGATGGGTATGTTTTTGAGTTGGGATTGAGGTGTTTCATCCCTAACTTGCCAAACTTTAGCACACGATTTATAAGCGCTCATTTAAAAAAAAAATGTGTTTACTGCAACTTCCGCACTTTACAATCGGCTTTTCATTAAATAGGCAAAAAATGGATGCATCTGATTTTTGTGCCTTTGAATGCTGCTTTGTGGTTTTGATGTGATCCATTCATTAAAAAAAAAAAGAAGAAGAAGAAAAAAAAAGAAACCTCAGAGCTATTGTGATCAATCCCTCTCACCTATTGAATTGGGTATTGAAACGGCATCGGGGTTTCAGCGTGCGTGCGGCGCAGAGCCCATTGTTCTGCCAAAGGACGCACAGAGCAAACAACAACAAAAACAGCCCCGAACCTTGAAGAATAGAAAAAAAATTTTTTTTTGACTCAATGGAATGCTTATCCTTGTTTTCCAGCTGAAATGACTGAGTTGCATAGTTGATGACAATAGTTACAACTAGAGGAGAGAGACCTGGGACTACGGGGTTTTGTTTTCTGTCCCAGTTTCCTACGTCTGCTCCTGTCGATGGCCATCTTCACCTGCGTGGATGTGCCAGGGGCCTTTGCTGTTTTGCGGATGAGTTCCCCTTCCAGAAACTCCTAAGAACTGTCAGTCAGAACATCTATTTGTTCCGATAAGGACACCAGGGGAGGTGGGGCTGTCTATGCAGAATAACAAACAGGGTGACCGAAGAGACGGGGTTTCAATGCTCAAGCTCTGGACCCTGATTTTGTAAGCTGATCATTCATCACCTTAAAAAAATGCTGTCATGAAGTATCTGAATTCTATCTCAGTTCTACCAAAATAACCACCCCTCCGGAAACAGGGGGTCCAGGAGGTGGGATTCCTGTGAGCCCAAGTGCCTTCCGAACTCCACCTGGAGTGCCAGGCAGGCCGCTGCTGCCTACAGAGCATGGTGGCATCCACTGCTCCGCCTACAGCCCATCCTGGCGTCCGCTGCTCTCACAGCAGCTCAGGGAAGGAGGGTCCGGCTCCTTTCCCCGAGGGCCTTCCTTCTGGTGGGAAGGATTCAGGAGGCGATCGCCAGCAAATTGCCCGCCGGCAGCACGCTTTCATTCCACTCTATGGAATAAAGGGTTCGTCCCCCCGCCCCCCCAACGTTTCATGCCATTTTAGGGATATTTCTCTCTGAATGTAAAGGTCATTGTCTCCCACTGCTTGCATCCTGGCGTGCCAGCTTCCTGCCTGACAGGCTATCCATCTCCGTTAGCAGGCTGCTCAGCGCGCCGTGAGCCCACATGTGGAGCGCGCAGCGCTAAGTGGCCGAGATTCGCTTCTTGGCACGGGCCCCGGGAAGGGGCGCAGGAAGAGTGCACCGGGCAGCCACACCGTTCCGCCCAGTGGTGCGGACGAGAGCCCTGCACACACACACACACACACACACACACCCGCCCCGTGTGGCCTGCTGGCAGGAAAGACCGGCTGCAGTGGAGACTTACACTGTGGGCAAGTTAAAAGCGAATGTCCGCCTCCCCAAAGTTGGTGAAAACACGGGTTTAAAAAACTCAAGCTATTGCACGTTTAAAACGTTGAATTGCCGTTCGGAAGGAGCCCTGGGACACAGTCGTGCTTTATTGTGTAGCTAAGCCAGAGTCTTACTCACTAGCTCCTGCCCTGTAACCTCCCAGAGGGAAGCAGCAGCCGCAGGGTGTGCAGTTTGCTTTGCATCAGGCCGCTCGGTCTCTGCGGTGGGCACCCGGGAACATTCGAGTGCATTAGGTCTTTGCTGTCGTTTACATCATGGGGGGTCTGCCCGTTGGCTGCTTGTTGTTATGGAACGAGCAGAGAGCATGATGGGACGGTCGGGCAGCAGAGTGGGAGGAGGCTGGGAGAGGCAGCAGGGCAAAGTGTGGCCTCGGGTTCGAGGCCTGAGGTTTCACATCTCTCGTTTTCTGGTTTGTTTGGTGTTGGTTCTGGCTGTGAGTGTTTAGGCAATTCCCCAAGGGGTGGGGAGCCCCAGCCAGTCCTCTGCCGCCTGGGATGGCCTGTCCTGAGCCCTTCCTGCGGGCAGAGCCACGCTGCGGGGAGCGGACTCCGTGCACCTGCTGTGGAGCTGGAGGCCTTGGGGCCCGATCTTCCCCGTGGCCGTGGCCGTGGCCGTGGCCGTGGCCAGAAACGAGTTGCGGTCATCGGGGTGGAATGGTACTCGCGGTGCCTTTAAAAGACAGGAGGGCTTCGCGGTGCCATTATTTGGGAGTGATGCTCAAGTCCCAGTGACGGGCCCGGCCCACGCTCCTGGGTGTGGGGCCATCCCTTTTTCTTGTTTTCAGATTGTAATCAGCCACCTATACATGGCCCAGGCTGTGGAACTGTTGTTGGGGACAGTAGAAGGAACCTGACAGAGGATTTTATTTTTATTTTTCCTATTGTTCTAGTTTTATTGATTTATTCAAGACTTTATTTTTATGTCGACATGATTACAGATGCCCCTTGGCCCAGCACCACCTCCACCAGCACCCCCACCTCCACCAGCACCCCCACCTCCACCAGCGCCCCCACCTCCACCCCCACCCCTTCTGGGAGAGGCAGTTTCTTTTTCTGAGGGGGCACGGCCTCTCAGAGGTTGTATTGATAAAGACAATTTACTTTCAAAGGATGATAGATGCTCCACTAACATGGAATTCAGAGATTTCCAATTCCCACCCCTACCCCCTTTTCATAGTAACCTTCTTTATTTCAAACCAGCAACTGGTTCCCAAGAGAGAGACAGGCACGGGATACGTCATACATCACAGGCACTCTGCTCGCAGCCTACCCAGAGCCCGCACCTCCCAGCACACACGCCAGGAGCTGCGATTCTCAGGGCTGTGAGCTCCGGGACGCAGCTGATCTGCTGCTTTGTGTATGCAAAGCGCTGAGGATGGCAGGCTCTTAGCTTTCCCCAGGAGAGGTGGGCTACGCTGCAGTGAGCAGCAAGGACATTTTATAGGGCACAGGAGGCTGTGTGTCCCTGTCTCTCAGCCAGAGTCTGCTGGTCTCTTGGAAGAGGGCTGTGAATCCAGGGAACTTCTATGCAGAAACCCCCATTTTCTTTTCCCACTTAAACTCATCACTCCATTCTTCTCCTTCCCCTGCCCTCCCCTGCCCTCTCCTCCCCTCCTTTCTTCCCTTCTCCTCCTCTCTCCTTCCCTCCCCTCACTCTCCCAGAGTAATGCAGCTATCACTACAGTATTAATTACATAAAATTTCACATATAAGCACAGAAAAAAAAGGTCAGGAAATATATTATGTCAACAGGATGGACTAAGTGGGATTTTATCTTTTTTTTTTCTAATCAGAAAACAGTATATAAATAGGAAATTCTACTTCATGAATTCTTCTCTGAAGAAGTAGGAAGTTTCTGTTTTATTCCCCCATTTTGATAACCAGTTCACGTTGTCCCTAATTTATCTGTAAATGTGAAAACTTGTACATAGTACAGATGAATTTCTCTTGTTTTATTCTGTTCCAGATTTTAAAAAGTCAGTAGGTCATGCATAGGTTCCTATGTTGTATAAACCAAGGCATTCCTTAGAGTCTTCATAGTGCTAGGTGACACTGACTGAGCAGTTACTCTATGTCAGACACTATTCTAGAAGTTTCCATTCATTGAGTAATTTCATTTTCACAAAAGCTCTTTTAAGTAAACTATGTTTCCCATTCCACAGATGAGGAAACTGAGGCGGATAAACAGGGGACTAATGTTCCCTGTGGTATAGGACTATCAGAGTCCTTCACCACAGGCTGTCCTGTGACAGACGTGATCAGTGGGAGTTTAGTTTATATTTATTAGATAATGACAAATTATGCATATTTTATTTCTATGATGTAATACATAGAGATGGTTTTTCAAGATAAGCAAAACATACCTCATTAAAAACAAATTAAGTAAATAAAAAAAACCAAAACAAACCTCACAGAATTAATGTCTACTGCAGGTTGTGTAATGAATATACAATTCTTGCTTATGAGGCCAGGATGATTCCTGATATGAAAAGAAAGCACATTGCTTGGTGATTCTGATCTTCACAGGTAATTAATTCAGCAATATTCAGTGCCTGCCATGTGCCAGTCACTTTGCTAGATTTTGGGGGTAAAAAACTGGGGGAAAAAATCTTGTGTTCATGGAGTTTACATTTGGCAGTTTACACACGCAGAGTGTAGAGTGTAGGTTACTAGTTGATTTTTGACCCTCTGAGCTCAGAAATATCAAATATTGAGGTTCAGAGAATAGCAATACATATAGAATTTGTTTATAGTTTTGGTGCTAATTTATAATTAAATAAATAGCCCTGGCCAGTGTGGCTCAGTTGGTTGGAGTGTCCCACCCATGCACTGGAAGGGGGCAGGTTTGATGAAGGGTCAGGACACAGACCTAGGTTGAAGTTTGATCCCCCATCCGGGAGTGTACAGGTTGAAGCTAATCAATGCTTCTCTCTCACACTGATGTTTCTCTCCCTTCCCCCCCCTTCCCCCTTCCTCTCTTTGAAAGATCAATAAACAAAGACAAAACAAAGACAATAAATAAATAGAGTAAGACTTAAACCAAAATAGTAAGGATATTTATATAAAAAGAATGGCTTAATTTTTAAATATTTATTATTTTATCTAGTATTTATTAGTATAAACTTTCCAGTGGACTAGCTTTGAACCAGCATTTTATTGGGGAGAACTTTGCATAGAAGTTACTTACAAAGTAAATTTTGCCATTAGAAATGAATACACTTTCAGTTTAGACTGTTCAGTGCTTGGAATGCTCTGTTCTTAAGTTAATTCTCTAAAATGTTTTATTATGGAAACATGCAAAATATGCCAAGTAGAGAGACTAGTGTATTAAAATGCTCATGAACTCATCATCTAGGATTCACAATTAACACTTTATGGTCAGCCTTGCTTCTTAATAAGCTGCCTCCAACCTTTTCTCACCTCTCCCCCACTGGAATATTTTAAAGCTCATTCTATACCTCATATTTTAACTTCAAATATTTTACTGTTTCTTGAACATAAAGCTTTTATTTATTTATTTATTTATTTATTTATTTATTTATTCATTTATTTATGTTTATCCTCACCCACCCATGGATTTTTTTTTTTTTTTTTTTTTTTTTTTTTTTTTTTTTTTTAGAGAGAAAGGATGGGAGAAGGAAGGAGGGACGGAGGGAGGAATGGAGGGAGGGATGGAGGGATGAGGGAGGAAAGGAGGGAGGGAAGGAGGAACGGAAGGATACATTGATGTGAAATATAAATATCGATCAGTTACCTCCTGCATTGCCCCAGCCAGGGATGGAACCCACAACCTGGATATGTGTCATGATCTGGAATCGAACCTACAACCTTTTTGGTGTATGGTTGTGGTGCTTCAAACAACAGAGCCACCTGACCAGGGCAAGATAAAGCTTATTTTAAAAACATAACCACAATCCCAGCATGATTCTTCAAAACAAAGACAACTTTTTAAAATCTTGAAATATTCAGTCAAGGTTCACATTTCCGCGTTTGTCTCGTACACTGTTCTAAGTGTCTGCTGTGTCAGGAGCCATACAAACCGGGAGCCACCCAAATCGATGTATTGATTGCGCTTGGTTGATGTGTCTATGAAGTCTTTGAATCTGTGGGTCTCCCTTGCTCATAAAAAGTTCTTTAAGACTCAGGTTTGCTGTAAATTAATGCAAAAATAATTTTTGTTTTGCTAAACTTACGGGCAGTTCTTACCCTAGAAATACTGCAAATACTATGGTCTCCAATAAACAATCAGTGATTCAGTCCTAACCTGGGAATTCAGAAAGTCCCTCTCTTTTGAGGGAGGGTAGTTGACAGTCCTGTGTTGTCTGGAGCCGAGGTCTCCTGCTCTGAGAGGCTGACATTCTCCCCATTGAACATGCTTAAAGCGATCTCTCTCCTTGCCTTGCCTCTTTGGTTTCTTTCTTTGGCTCTCTCTCTCTTTTTTCTACTTTCCCTTCTTTAATTAAATGCTGATGTTTGGGATACTCTCGGCAGTTTTCTCTTTATAAGGGCAATGGTGGAAAAAGGTGCATATTTAGAAAATTTAGGCCTCGGAGCAAACTTTTAACAAACAAGCTGCATTAAAAAAAAAAAAAAAAAATCCTGTGGCTCTCCAAAGAGAGCTAAAAAAGCTACCCCCAAATTGCTCTTAACCAGGCTTCAATGAACCTCATTAGGGTTGGACGGGCCAAAATGTGAAACACTGGCTGGGCCAACACAAATCTCTAACAAGCCCCTATACTCTTCTCTCCTTCACTACATACAATGAAATATTCATGTATGTGTGTGAGCACATATGTTTGTTCATTCACGCAGCAAAACCAGAAACACTGCTTCTGCCAAGGGGGAAAATAATGCTTGTCTTACAGATACTTAAGAAAATACCTAATACAAACGTTTATAGTCCTGCATTTCTTGTATTTGTTTATATTCTTTTTTTTTAAATATATATATTGAATATATTTTTAGTGATTTCAGAGAGGAAGGGAGAGTGAGGGAGAGAGAGAAACATCAGTGACGAGAGAGAATCACTGATGGGCTGCCTTCTGCATGCCTCACACCACACTGGGGATGGAGCCCGCAACCCGGGCATGTGCCCTGACTGGGAATCGAAACATGACCTCCTGGTTCATAGGTCGATGCTCAACCACTGAGCCACGCCGGCCAGGCCGTTCATATTCTTACACATGTATAGATATATAATTGTGGCTCACATGAGGGCCAGATTACGGTATTTTTGTCCGTGTAACGTAGCAGAGGGAATGACCCTATCTGACTTGATGGGTTGGATGCCTAGTGGTTGAGTAGGAAGTATTGGATAAAAACTGCTAAGGCCAGTGTGTGTGTGTGTGTGTGTGTGTGTATGTGTGTGTGTGTGTGTGACCTTGCTGCCTACCCATTAACAAAAAATCACACCATCAGAAATAATTCATTGAAAAAATCTAGCTCATTATGTCTTCCATGATGGGAGCAGTGTATAGCAATGTTTTCAGTTAGCTGTTCCATTAGGGCACATGGCCATGATGGTCATTAGCTTTGGAGTATTTTTTAAAAATTGCTTAAAGTCCTTCTCAGAGTTTAGGCATTTGTGCCTATGACCTTGAGGGGACTTGCCATGTAAGTTCTGTGTTTTGTCATTCATGTAAAATGATCCAGGTTAAACCGGTGGACTCACAACGAGAGGCTGGGGGAAACCGGCCCTCCATGGCCGGTGGGTCACTCAGGGCACTGGGTTCGGCCTCTGAGGTGTCAGGTGGACACCTTGATGAGCATCTGCAGAGCTGGGCTTTGAAGAGCAGCGCTTGTTAAGTTTCGTTGTTTTTGGGTGGCAGCTTTGAGAGCTCTGAAGAGTCTGAGTGCATACTCCTTGCTTACTCAAAAACTGTAGTTGGCAACATTGTTAGTGTGTCAGTGAGAAAAACACAGGAAGGTTTTCCTCTGTCTGTCTGCTTCTCTTGCGTTTGGAGAATTACGTTACCTATTGCTCCCTATTGCTCAGGACAGCGCAGCAAACCTGCCCTCCAGTGTCACCGGCTTGTCACTCAGGGTGGAAAGACTGCTGAGGGCTGCATACACACTCACTCTCTCTCTCTCTCTCTCTCTCTCTCTCTCTCTCTCTCTCTCTCTCATCCCCCTCCCCCCACACACACACACCTCTGTCAGTGTCACAAATCAAAGGCTGAGAGATGGGAGGCTCCAGCATCAAACCTCTGCCCTCAAAAGACTGGGCTTCGCAAGGCCCAATCGTCTCCCAGGTAAAGGCTGCCAGCTCCCAGACACCTCGCCCTTCCCTCTCCTCCCCAGCCTCCTGTGTTGGGAGGAGTGTGTTCTGGATCAAAAGCTCTGACCAGTTTCACCAGCTTCTGATGGTGGATTCTGTTTTTGTTTCTTTAATACATGCTACAGAGCCACAGTCGTCAAGGACAAGTCTAAATGTCACGTGTTGTTATGATGACTACTGTGGCCCCTGGGCGGGGAGGGAGGACTCTCAGGGCCTGGTGTGGACACTTGGTGTGGACACTCGGCAGCAGAAGGTGTATCGACATTATTTGGAAAGAAAGCACTTTATTTAGCCTGTGGGACGCCCCTGGAGGAAACGTGGTTGAGTTTTATTGTCCCCACGTCCCGGAGAAGAAAACTACAGAGGAGGGTTTAAAGACTGCACCTCAGTGCTCTGGTTCTGTCACATATCTTATTCACTCGTGTAGCAGAGGATTTATGGAGTGCCTGCTGTGTGCCAGGCCTCGTGCTCGGTGCTGGGGACACAGCAAAGGGCCGAGTCAGTGATGCCGCTGCCTCAGGATCTGGCATTCCAGCGGGGGACGGGGAAGATACGGTTGGTAGGGAGGACCTGGCGTCCCGTTATTCAGACACTGGCCCTGTGCTCTTCATCTTGTAGAAATCTGGCAGATTTAGGTTTCTATAAAGTAATAGCTGCTTAGCCAGAACAAAATGGAAGGTTTCAAATGGGTTTTGAGGATTAAAAACACAGGATATAGGCTCTTCAAAGGTTAAACCTCGGTTTTCAGAAAAATTTACCGATGTGGACTCACTCATGTTTGGGATAGGGTAAATGTAAATTTGTTGTCAGAATTAGCTTATATTAAGCCACGGTCTAGATTTTGAAAAGGACACTGAGATTTTTACATGATAGACAATCTATGGCTGTATTTAAGTAAGTCAATATGATGAATGGGTTTATTCTATTAAGAACTAATATTTTTTAAAAAATATATATTTTTATTAATTTCAGAAGGGGAGAGGGAGAGAGAGATGGGAACAACAATGAGAGAGAATCATTGATCGGCTGCCTCCTGCACGTCCCCCACTGGGGATGGAGCCTGCAACGGTTGCATATGCCCTTGTCCAGAATCGAACCTGGGATCCTTCAGCCCGCAGGCCAACGCTCTATCCACTGAGCCAAACTGGCTAGGGCAAGAACTAATATTTATTTAGTGCTTCTTACCTAGCAGGCACTGTTCTAGGTGCTTCACACTCAGTCCCCACATTAACCCCCCCGAAGAAGATAAATTTATTGTCCACCTCGAACCAGTGAGAGAACGGAGACTGAGAGGCACACCGCCTCCTGACCCCGAACCCTGGCTCCGGAGGACGTGTGTGTCTTCAGCCGGGGTCTGCCTGTCTGTCCATTCAGTCTCCCGCTCCGGCCGGCAGGAACGGTGTTTTATAGGCACGAACCAGAGGCTGCCGTTTTGGAATTGGTAGCTGACCATATGCTGGTACGTGTTTAAACGGGGCGGGGAGCTTGTGTGAAGTTTAACTAACAAAATTGAACTTGCTGTTTGGGATGGCATGTTATCATAAGAACTTAATTTATTGGACCCCATTTTTATATATCTGACTCCTTATAAAATTGCATATTAAAAAAAATCTATGTCTAATAAAAAACAAACGCTTTTACCGTAGTTATAGAAAACTAAAAATGTACACGAAAAATGGAAAGAAGACACCTTCCCACCCTACTTGGCCAGCCACCCAGAGATGACAGCGGGCAGCCTTATCAGACATTCTTTTCTAGCTTTTTTTTTTTTCCCACTTAATGTTTTAATATGTAATTTACATATTCTTTAATTATCATTTTTTTAAATAACTACACATTAGTGAAGCTTTTGGGTTTCTTTTCTTTTATGTACAATTTTTATTGACTTCAGAGAGGAAGGGAGAGGGAGAGAGAGAGAAACATCAGTAATGAGAGAGAATCACTGATCCGCTGCCTCCTACACACCCCACATTGGGGACGGAGCCTGTAACCTGCACTTGTGCCCTGACCGGCAATCCTACTGTGACCTCCTGGTTCAGAGGTCAACGCTCAACCACAGAGCCACGCCGGCCAGGCAAGCTTTTGGTGTTCAAGTCAAACGGGGGGCATTCGCTTTCTGTCTAGAAAGCCTTGGGCGGCATCAGTGCCTGAGGAGGGGAGTGCTGAGGCTGTGCCTGCCTCTGCTGCTCCACCAGGGACTTCCTCCCACGTTGATGGGAGACGAGATTTTTTTTTTTTTTTGTTTGGTTTATTGCAGGTGAAAGGCCAATTATTGTTATTATTATTTTTCATTTGGCATTGACCTGCTTGCTGTCTCACCCGGCCTTGCGGTACGGAGTGAAGTTCTTTAATGTGGGAGAAGAGGAGAAGGACATTGTGTCATTCAGGAAGCGTTCGTTAATTGATTTCATATTTTGTTTTTACGACAGTTTTGTTCTTGCCCACATCTTGGTCTTTCTCCTTTGCTGAGGAACACACACAGCATCGTGCGGGCGAGTTACTGAGTTTCACAACCTCGGCCCCCGAGGTAGAGATGTCCCGGGAGCTAACAGCTGATGACAGTTGGTGTTTCAGCCTCTGGTTTCTGCTCCGGGCAGCAGGATGGAGATATTCTGAAGGAGTCATCAGGGGAAACACTTTGGGAAGGTCTTTTTCTGTGTTTAAGTGGATTGAGGACAGCCCCCTAATGGGTAGGGAATTTGTCAAAACAAGTCAAGAAGGCTCCCGGCTTGAAGGAGTGCCTTTTGGTGGTTGTTTTGACCCTGACCTTGGATCCCCAGGGCATGGAAAGGGAGGGGCCCTCTCTCTCTGTCTCTTCCTGCAGATCAGAATTCTAAGACTGGCCGACCCCATAGCTGGGCAGGTGTGAGACAGACCTGCTGGCATCCAGGTGTCTTTGCCGCTCACCCTGCCCCCTTTCCCGGGCGTGTCCCGGGCACCATTCCTCCTGTCTCCCTTCTGGGTGCCTCTGGAGTCCCTCTGCTCCCATGGAGGCCTGAGCTCCCTGGTAGGGAGCTCCTTCCCCTCCGTGATTTTGTTGGTGTCTCTTGGATGGAGAGCAGTATTCCGCTTTCAATAAATATTTAGGTGGTTTCATAACAGACAGCAAGGATGGGTCAGGATTTATGTAACTCAGATTGTCTACTAACATGTACTCATGTCACCAAAAATGCCCATTTATAATGAAAGATGAGTTTAAATTATGAAACCAATGGTTCCTCAAGTATACAAACCAGAGATATCGTATGTCACTTTTTTTTTTAAGTATATTTTATTGTTTTTTGTTTGTTTGTTTGTTTTTTACAGAGAGGAAGGGATAGGGATAGAGAGTTAGGAACATTGATGAGAAAGAAACAATGACCAGCTGCCTCCTGCACCCTCCCTACTGGGGATGTGCCCGCAACCAAGGTACATGCCCTTGACCAGAATCCAACCTAAGACCCTTGAGTCCGCAGGCCATCGCTCTATCCACTGAGCCAAACCGTTTAGGGCTCTTATGTAACACTTTAAGTTACAATTTGCTACTGTATTCCTTTTATATATATATTTTTTATATTTGTAGGACCCCTCCCTTCCCTGTGGATATTAAAATGTACCCGTTAGCAATTTAAATGAACGCAATTAGGATCAACAATTGGTTTTCTGTCTTACCAAGGGGGAGTGTCCCGTTGTGGCTAACAATAAGATTATGAACTGGTTGTAGTCTCTAGGCAGGTATGAATTTAACTCTGCAAATGAAAGGAACGGGCCCAGCTCTGTTGTAAATCGGGGGCCCGTTCTCCCAGGGGACTGAGCGTCCCATAGTCCTTAATAAGGCATCTCGGTGGCATTGTCTTGAAGTTAACTGAAATCACCAATGTACCACTCAGCCAAGGACCCATCAGTAGTGTGTTTCCCTCTTATCTCCCATTGGAATGCCTCTGTCATAGTCAGTAAGATAAAGTGTTGTTTCCATGTATGTTTACTTGTTAAAAAAAAAAAAAGAGCCGCATATCTATTGTTGCCCATTAGAATGCTGGCCAGCACAGAGCTTCCATGAGCCAGGCTCTGTTCTAGCTTGTTTCAGATGGGAACTCATTCATTTATCACAGACCCTGTGTGGCATAGGTACCATAATCCACATAATCCACATGGTGTAGCTGAGGAGACCGAGGCACAGAGAGGTTAGGTAATTTCCCCAAGGACACACAGCAAGGAAACGAGGGAGCCAGGGTGCACATGTCCAAACCCAGTCATTCTGCTTCTTTGAAGCAGTGGCTCATCACTACCCTTGGCCCCTCGGTGGCTTGATTATATATGATTGTGTCGATGGCATGATGCGGTGTTACAGTGGGCTGTTACTAAGAGTATAAATAAAGGCCTCTATGAGGCCTGGCCTCAGAGGACTAGACCGCCTCATTAAAACGCTACCCGACCCCCCCTCCTCTTCCTTTTCTTCTGGAAGTCAATTGGGGGGAGGAGGATTTCAAAGACATGACAGGTGCCTCCTACTTCATCTGAAGTATTTGGATGCTCGCGAAAAAGGGAGATGATTTAATTTCCTCCATAATTGCACGAGGACTTATGAATTATGCTTCCTAAAGTACCTGTGACATGAAACTACAAAATGAACAGATAACGCTGATTTGTTCCCCGACAAATCCAGACGGATGGCGGTGTTTTCACTGCCAGCGCCGTGGGGGGGACAATGGGAGGCGCAGCTGATGCGCTCCGAGCCCATGTGGGCCCCCAGGCCCGTGCCCAGGCGGCTCTGCTCCCAGGGCGCCCCCAGGGGAGCCCCAGCCCCACTCACTCTTTCCATAGAACACTGAAGCTGTGGGATGCCAACGGAGCTTTCTAATAGGTCGTAAGGTGACCAGCGGGACGGTCCCGATTTTGGACAATTTTGTCCCGCGTCCCGAGGCTTTTTAAAAAAAATCCCGATTTTTTTTTTTTTTTTTTAAACGGCTCGGGACACGGGACAGATTGTTAAAAATCTTTAAAAAAAAATCAGGACTTTTTAAAAAAAAAACGCCGCAGGACGCGGGACAAAATTGTTAAAAATCGGGACCGTCCCGCCAAAAGCGGGACGTCTGGTCACCTTATTAAATAGGACTGCTTTGCCAGGCACGTCCTCTCCCGAAATAAGCGGTTTAATCCCATGGGGAGGAGGGCACGCTCAGGGCACGGGCGTGGAGGGCAGCATTTAGAAATTCTCTCTTAGGGCATTGGCTGGTTTCCGGGAAGGCTGTGCTGGCTGTGGCCGGAGGGGACCGGACTCAGGGGAGGACTGGGCTAGGTCTTCCCGGGACCAGGAGGAGCAGGCGGCAGGTCAGCGGGGCGGGGGGAGGCCCGCACCAGCACTGGGACGTGGCGAGCCGGAGCGCTTCTGAAAGGACCTGTGTCCCCACGCTGCCACAGTCGCTTGCTTGTCCTGAGTTTTCCAAAGGCTCTGGGACATGTGGCACCAAAACAGTTCTGTTTGCAGCCCCGGGGACTCTGGGGAAGGAAGAGTGCCGTCCTGGGTGAGGGACGGACGGCTGGTGATGGGCTGGTCGCTGGTGGCCTTGGTTGTGCTGGGCAGCGGCAGGCTTTCCAGCTCTGTGCTCTCTGCCTCAGTTTCCTCATCATATAATAATACAATAATACCTTCCTCCCGGGATTGCTAGAAAGATTCAATAAAACAAGCTATATACAGTGTATGATACAGGGTAAAAGCTGGGTACACCTTGGTTACTATTATAATTATTAGTGTTAACTACTTTACAATGCAGAAGCCAAATATTAATCTTTTGTTTTCTGTAGCTTTCAATTAAAAAAAAAAAAAGTCCCTCATTCTGAAATACTGGATGAGAATTGCCAGTATTGTTTCCTTAATCTCTTTAATTTCTTATGGAATAAGAAGAATAGATCCTCTGACATTCATGTCTTTTGATCAACAAAATCCCATTCCATGGCAGAGCAAGGAGCCAAGCCCCTTTTTGTGGAGAAAGTATTCTGTAATACATCGCCTTTTTCCATTTCTTCCCCCCACCCCCCCCAAAGCAGTGCGGGCATATTTATATATTTCATTTATTTATAAAGTCACTACAGTGCAACTTTCCTCCCCAATGATCTGGTTGAATTTGTGTATTTTAGAAGATGCCATCGTTTTCATTAATGGCAAATGGGAACGTTTGCGGCTGGCTTTGCAGTCAGATGACAACCGTTTTGCATCGGTTCCATCCTCTCCGCTGGTGGGTTCTAGGTGTCCAGTTATTTTCCTACAAGTGCGACTGGACGGCAGGAAGCCACCTGAGTCAGCACACCTTCCTCACAGCCGGGCTGAGCTACAGGCTGCGTCCCCTCCCACTCCTCCTCCTCCGTCAGTCGCTTCTCTCTTTTCTCTTCTTCTGACGCTATCACACCATGGATCTGTCTCACCCAGATTGGGGGGGGGGGGTGCAACTGTGTGGCGTGGAAGGGATGTAAATATTTTCCCTCGGGGACAGGTCACCAGGAGGTATCTGTGTCCCGGGAAAGGGAAGATTTGAATGTCATGTCGCCTCTGAATCCTGGCTCCTCCTTTTCCCTCTCCTCTCTGGAGCTTCTCGCTGGAGACAGCTTTGCCGGGAGATCCTGCTGCTTTGCGCACTTTTCCCTGGGCTCAATGACCGTGGCCTACAAAAGGGCAACATAGGGACATTGGCAGAACTACAGAGTCTGATAGATAAAGACACGAGTCATGTTATGTTCTATTCGGTACCAGGGTTGGAAAGCAGTAGCACCAACATGAAAAGCCTGGCAGTCAGCCCTGCCCAGGTAGTTCAGTTGGTTAGAGCATCATCTCTATACACCAAGGTCGTGGGTCCAATTCCCGATGATCAGGGCACGTAGGATTTTGTTGATCAAAAGACATCATGCGATCAGCTTGTGACCAGGGCAATAAGAAAGGAAGGGGCGGGGGGGTTTTGTTCTGATGTGTCTACTTCTTTTCCTTCACCCCGCAGCCTTTTCCATTCCCACTCTTCCTCTCCCTTCTCGTTGTATTTGAAATAGTTCTGTCTTCCCATCCCTGCCCTTGACTGAGCAATGTTCTAGCCTTAAAAAAAAGAAAAAAAAAAAAAAAAAAAGTAGGCCTGGATTACCTGTGGGAAACCATAGCGAGAACCTGTGTGGTCCCACTGTGTTTTTGTGTGTTTATTTTAATATTAGAATTCCCAACTGAAAGCTAATAATACTCTGAGGGAAGTATAATTACGAAGGTAAATCGGTATCAAAAATTGCACGGTGTACCTCAGAGTCAAATATAATTATTAGTGGACAGTCTATTTGATAATTACCCATTCATAGATTTGTACATAAAGGCGTGTTTTTAAAGTTGTGTATTTTTGAGATTTATTTATTTCCCCACAAATGATCATCCGCGAGATCATAGGCAAAACAACTCAGCTTGGTGTAGAAGAATAACGACACCTATATGGGAGACACTGAAACTCACTGACATGGAAATAGAATGTTCCTTCTGCCAAATATTATGGTGTGACAGCTGCCAAGTGGCAGTGCCCACTCCCTTCTGGGTCCGGTTGTCCTATTTTTAACCTTCCAAGGACTCACCCTGCCCAGGCCTGGCCACCTGACAGCCACCTCTGCGCCGTGACCGTTTGCAGTGCAGGGGGCAGTGGGGATGCTGCATGTTGGCAGGTGGGGCTGGAGCAGGGAGTGTGCTGGGCCTGGAGGAGTAGGATGAAGCATCACGTTAAGGAGAAGAAGAGCTAGCTTGGCTGGCATCGCTCAGTGGTTGAGTGTCAACCTAGGAACCAGGAAGTTGTAGTTCGATTCCACATCAGGGCATATCCCGAGTTGTGGGCTTGATCCCAGTGTGGGGCACGCAGGAGGCAGCTGATCAATGATTCTCTCTCATCATTGACTAGAGGCCTGGTGCACAAATTTGTGCATGGATGGGGTCTGGCCAGGCCACCCTGATGGGGGCTGATTGGGACAGGCCGACTTGGGGAGGGGCTGCAGGAGGTTGGAAGGGGACTGATTGGGGACCCAATTGAGCCATTTGGCTGTCACAGTGCAAGTCATAGCAACCGGTCTCTGGTTGTTCCAATTGCTCACTTGGCATATATGTATCTCCCTACCTTTCTGAAATGATTAAAAATATATTTTAAAAAAGAAAGAAAAAGAACAAGAGATGGACCAGTGCAGAGCACAGTGCAAGCACCACAGATCTAGTCTCTAATCACGAAGGTTTGTAATGCCACAGAGGGTGCTGGGCCGCTGGGCACCCAGCAAACGCAATCTCATGGGTGTGTGTGTGTGTGTGTGTGTGATTCATTCATTTAATCAAAATTCTCACGAATGAAATATTCACCTTCCTATAAAATTAAATAGCTTATTTATGGGATTTTAATGCAATTTTGATATCTATATATATTCTCTTATTAACTTTCACTCATTCATTTTTTTAACCAGTCCACATCATTAGTATCCAGATGCTTGCAAAGCAATATTATTTTTATTTATAGTATACATAGTAGCTACTAAGTTAAAACAATACCACACAGCACTTTTCAGTGATTCAGATGGCTAATGATTAACATTCTTCTCAGAGATGTATCGTCATATTGATGATTTAGTCTCCGTTTCAGTTAATGATATATGTTACCGTTGCTTTGTTTTAGCTCATTTTGAGCAGTTACCTGTTTGAGACCTTGGCCAGTGGACTGATGGCAGACTCAGCACCATTCTGTTACTGGAGACAGCATTTCCATTGTGAGCTTGTAGTCCTGGGGCATCTACCAGTCCCAGGCCTGCCCTGCCATGAAGGACAGCCTGTATTTTAATATGCAAACGCTCCGGCTGGCATTCCTATTTGAGTTGTTTTGTTTTTTAGATTGTATTCAAATTGCACCTCCTCTCATCCTGTGGACTTTTCCTCCTCTTATTATCCCCAGCTTTTTGCACTCTGAGCTGAATGTGAGTGGCATGCTCCCTCAGGATTGCTGTGCTGGGTGGGTGGGTGGGTGGGGGGATTGGGCGGTGGCTCTACTCAATCAGACGACTGCAGTCTGCCCTGGTTATGCTTCCCAGCCACAGCATCCTGCGTCCCCCTCCTGCCCCCCCCCCCCCCCCACACACACACACGCCAGGATCACTTCCGGAGGGAAGGGGTGTGCCCTGCACCCCTGCCAGACCCTGCTCCTCCTGGACCCCCTGGGAGAGGAGTGACCAGCCACAGGGGCTCCTTGAGCAGCAGCCACATGGTGCTGGGCGGAGAGGCTGTGCAGACTGGGCTGTGACAGGCAGGGAGGCTGGCAGGAGGCTCCAGTGAGCGCTTTGACACTCGAGTAACAGCCCATTATCACTTGCGCTGGTGTCAAAACAATACAGCAGCAAGCTCAGGGATCCTGCTGTCACACAGGCTCCCTGTACGGGTCTCCCTATTGGTGGGACTCTCTCCGGGACCAGCAGAGACAGAGACGCATTGGGAGTGGGGACATTGTCTGTTAATCAGCTGCTGTGTGCACCCCGGGCCCTGGACACCAGTGGGGGTGAGACTCCCAGACAGAATGACAGGTCCTGCCCTCAGGTGCCTCTCTCCTGGGAGCACAGGCCCCTCCTGGAGAGAACACAGGAGGGAGAGGGGCAGACGGAATTGCTTTGAGATTTCAAGAGGAAGAACTCTCATCCGCTTGGCGGGACCCATTCAGAGCAGAGAGGGAGGTGGAGTGTGAGCGGCCCCTTGATCAGACTAGGACGTGGACGGGCAGGGAGGGGGTGAGAGGCCGCTGATGGGCAGGCGGGCGTTCTGTGTGGCTGTGCCCGGGGAGCTCAGGAGGCACCCGCCTCAGGCATCGGTGTCAAGCACCCTGGATGTCCGGCTGAGGCGTGCATGTTCTACTCCGCGGCTTCCCTGAAGGTTCGAGGCCGGGGAGGGATGTGATGAGAATGTGTCAGAGCTCCATGTGAGTTTAGATATGAATCAGTTAAGATCCCAAGTGACTACACATAGCAGACACTCCACCACGGTGGTTTAGACAACAGGGAGTTTATTTGTCTCATGCAGGCGGCCAACCCGGGCTCAGCCAGTGTGTGTCTGCCTCCTGGCTTCCCTCCTGAGGGTGGCAAAGTGGCTGCTGGCCCTACAGATTTTCAGCACCATCCCTGGCAGGCCAGGTGCGGAGAGAGGCCGAGGGCCCAAGCTCTGTCTTTTAAAAGAATATATATTTTTATTGATTTCAGAGAGGAAGGGAGAGGGAAAGAGAAACATCAGTGATGAGAGAGAATCACTGATCGGCTGCCTCCTGCACGCCCCACACTGGGAATCGAGCCCTCAACCCAGGCATCTGGCTTGGTTCATAGGTGGATGCTCAACCACTGAGCTACACTGGCTGGACTAGCTCTTTATTATTCCGGAAGGGACATCTTCCCCCAAGACTTTATCTTGGTCTCGGGTCTAGAGAGCCTGGGAAATCAAGTTGTTGTTTTTTTATGACACAATGCTGCTCAGAAAAAAAAAATCGGGATTCCTTAGGCAGAAAGAGGGCAGAGTGAACTCTGCTAGACAAGCAGCACTGTTGGCCGTAGCCCATTGGGGAAGCTGTCGTGGGAAATCAGGGAAGTCGGAGGGCTGGCCCTGCCAGCAAGGGCTCCTGATTAGATCCAGAGAGAACAGCTGGAGAGTCCCATTTCCATTGTGGGACAATGCGTTGGGAAAGCCTGGCTTTCAGTCTGGCGTTGTCAGAGTAAAACATTCTCCATGAGGCACGCATGCATGGGAAGAAGTCACGTCCGCACCTCACGCTTCTCCCCCGTAACACACAGGTCCCCCACGCAGGCCGGGGGACGTGGGAGCCAGAATCGAGGGGTGATTGCAGAGGTGCTTTTGAGTACTGTCTTCAGACTAAACATGAAGTCAGAAGAACCAACCTACAGATTCCGAGAAGATAGAACTTTTATCTAAAACTGTAATTTGAGGAGCGAAGGGGCTAGCAAAGGTGTTTCATGTATTAATTTAAAAATTTTAAAAAGCAGCATTGAATTCCTTGGGACTGATGCATTTGTTATCAACTCTACTTGCATTTAGACACCGCAAGGGAAGTAGGAGATAACGGATTCCTTCCGGAGCCCCTGCTCTAACAGGATTATTTATAATGTGATAGTTTATTACATGTGTTTTTTTTATTTTTATTTTTTATTTCTTATTCCTGATAAATAGCCCAGTTATGCTCTCCATGTATTTTACAGTCCCATCTGGGCCACCCCTTCCATACAAGGCGAAGATGCCGTTTCTGTTCCTCATCTGTGGCTTGTCCCCATTCGGGAGATGTTGCCTCTTTGGCTCTGTCTCTGATTTCTTCCTCTCACTGCCAGGATGAGGCACTGGTATCTGGCTCCTGCGTGGTCACACGGTTTTAAGAAAGGAGGGAGATACGAAGAAATACAGAATTTGGCCTGTCCCCTCAAGGGATCTATTATCTAGCTGGAAAGAGAGGAGAAAGAGAACAGCTCAGAAGACATAATGGTGCTGAGCGGGCCCTCGCCTCTCTGCTGCTCATGTGGGTGGGCTGGTGGGCGGGCAGGCACCCCCGCTAGGGGTCCTCTGGTCTGTCCAGGGCTGTCCTCTCTCCTTGCTCACTCAGCATTGATTCACCTATCTGGGGACCTGGCTGCATCCTTTATCCCCAGAGTTCTGGTCTCTTCCGTTTCTCCTTCCTTCGTTGGCTCTTTCTTTTTGGTCTACAGAAATGCTCAGTTGAGACTAGCCGAAACTAAAACAGAAATTCTCAATATTGATCACCTGATCCAGGCCACCACCATGCTTTATTTTTCTTCTTGTTTAAATATAGTAAGAAAATAATTTTTTCACTTCTAGTTTGAATACAGAACTAATCAAGGAAAATTAAGGGTGATTGTGTCATTCATTGATATCTGGATAATACTACATTTTACTCTACTCTAAGGACGGAGTAGTGTTTTAAGCGAGAATGACATGACACAGATGGGGAGAGGTAGACGGAGAAGTGCCTCGGAAGGAAACCTCTCCCAGGTGGCAAGGAAGCTGTGTGAGAGGATGAAAGGGCATGTTTGTGGCCGAGAAGAGCGAAGCATTCCATGAATTAATACTTAGTGATATGGCCCAAATGAGGTCTGTACCCTAAGAAGAGAGAATCCACCCGAAATCAATAAATGCCACTTATTAGCAATTGCTATTTGAGGCTTTTAAAAACATATTTTTATTGATTTCAAGAAGGAAAGGAGAAGGAGGGAGAGAGAGAGAAACATCAATGATGAGAGCGAATCATTGATCGGCTGCCTCCCGCACGCCTCCCCCACGCCCCAAACCCAGACATTTGCTCTGACTGGAATCTAACTGTGACCTCCTGGTTCACTGAGCCACACCGGCCGGGCTGGGCTTTTTAATTAGAAAAAAAGTCTCCAGGCATTAAGATCACTAATAGAGCTTTAGAAGTAAAAGGCAAAAGGACTTTTATAGTTTTGAAAAAAACTTTTTATTTTTGTGTTTGTTTTACCAGATCATAAGTATATGTTTTGATCTACTTTTACACTTATTAACTGCTTAGTTATAGTAGGAAAATTCATCACAGGTTTTAACACTTGCTTTTATGGAAGCCTCATGATGTCATTCCCGTGTAGGACGTTGCATTAAACACGAGATCGACCACCCTGAGCAGCCGGTTAAAATAACGGGGCATTCATTCTTCTTGAACTGCAGCCCAAAATACACCCCCGTTCCAGTCCCAGCAGCTTGTGCTGGAAGGCCAGTATTTCAGAGTCCCATCTGACTGCAGGACTGGAGATGGCGAAGGGGATAATTACCAGCATCCTCTGCCCAGTTCTTTGGGAAGATGCTGTGTTTACCGATACTCCAGAGACGTGTGGCCTTGTGACACAGGAGGCAGGAATACCTCCCTGTGCTGATTGGCAAGTTATCTGCCCCGGGGAATGGCGATGGCGGCAGCAGCTCACCTCAAATAGCGCGGAGATGAGAGTCACCGCCCCAGGAACAATGCCTGGCTTTACAATGTGGCGGCCACATGCAGCACCCTGGGCCTCAGCTGCCTCAACATCATCAAGCTAATCTCCGGGCCCGGGATTAGGTGGGGCCGACCCGGAGTCCTCTCAGGTCAGAGTTCAAGGAGTCCTGGCTTAGTGTCAGGGAGCCGGGAAGAAAAGGCTCTTGATCTATTTTTTTTTTTTTTTTTTTTTTTTTTTTTGTACAAAGGCTTTGTTCTGTGGTGTTTTGAAAATCTCTCAAATAGCCTTAACGGCTAAACCAACACACACGGGGAAGGGCAGCCTTATCATCTCTAGAATAGCCTGTTTGCACAGCTTATTAATGGCTCTGGCCTAAGCATGTCACAATCCCGCTGGCAGGCCACACGCCTAAACGAGGCGTGTGGCCTACCGGCCGAGATTTTGACATGCTTGCGGCTGGCCCATAGAGTGTGTACAAAAAAGCGTCAGTAATAGGGGAGGTGGCAGCGATGGAGACAGGGGAAGGAGGTTGGGGGTGGGGGGCGATGGCATGCTGGCAAACTCTTCCCCTCCCTCCCTCTCTTTCTCCCTCCCTCCCTCCCTCCCTCTCTCCCTCCCTCCCTCCTTCTCTCTCTTCCTCTCTCCCTCCTTCTCTCCCTCCCTCCCTCCTTCTCTCCCTCCCTCCCTCCTTCTCTCCCTCCCTCCCTCCCTCCTTCATTGCACACTTGTAATTAAATCCAGACTGAACAGAAGTATCATTACACTGTGAGGATGAGCGAGGGACTCTTTTGAAGTTGAATTTTTTAACATTCCCCCCTGCAGGAGAAAGGGCATCTGCACTGTGACCAATCTTTAAAGACAAAACAATGCTAAAGCAGCATGCGTATTCCGGGCCAAATCCCTCCTTCCCAAAAACGTGACATTTGTTGCAGGTGGTGTTATGACACCATGGCATAGAAAAACCCAGCCTTGGTTTGGAAAGTCAGGTTTTGAAAATGTAAAGCAGGCACCGTTTGCAGGGTGCAGATTAATTTAGCCATGATGAATGTGTTAATGCACCATCTTGTCCGTGGAAAAAGCAGTTCCTCCGGGAGACAGCATCAGCTATGCCAGGTCTTATAGCCAGCTATTGCTCTGGAAGATGCTGGAAGTTCGCACATGATCTAAACCCCGCTTCCTAACTATTATTTTAATTAGTGCCTTTTGTATATCAATAAACCTAATGTAAATTCACTCCCCTGCAGTGCCGTGGAGATGACCATTGAAGAACAGGCTTAGTGTCAGAGGAAAAACGGGAATGGACGGTGGGGATTAAGAGTTGAATCCTAAAACGTAATAGGAGATCACCTCTTTCTGCCCGCCACCATAACCAGGAATCTCCATGAGCTCTTGGGTAGTATCTAGCCCGCACTTGGCTTCTCCCAGGGCGGGGGCTCATTCCTCTGTGAGGCTGTAGGAGTCTGTCACCAGTGGGCCTAGTTTTACCGTTCGCGAGGATGGTAAAGGAAGTCGTCTTTAGACGGAGTATTCGGAAGAGCACTCAGGTATCTGGAAGGTAATCACCATGTTCTCTACAAGACTTTTTGGAGACTAACCAACCACAGAAGGCCATTTGCACCTTTGGCCCCTGTCCATCCTTTTACTCTCTGTCTTGTTCTTGTATCTGGATGCTCTTGGCTGTTCATGGCCCCCTGAGACCAACTCATCTCACTACCTCCTCACACGTGATCTCCACGCTCCAAACGCAGCCATTATTTTTAGCAGATATTCACAATATTGGCTCATCTGATCTCATCTTATAATCAAGTTTGGTTTTTTTGTTTGTTTGTTTGTTTGTTTGTTTTCCCTCCACATGAATTTAGATAAGGTAAGAATATATATATATATTCTGCTCCACTTGCCACAATTTTTATGAAATCCTAAAAAATGGAAGCTCATGGGAGAACTTCGTCAGCAGCCCCCAGGAGGCTTTCAAATCCTGGCCTCGCTCCTTCCGAGGGCATCTGACCTTCGTCTCTATATTTGATCTGTGAGATGGGATGAGAGCCCTCCTTCCTTGAGGGCTGGTCTATGGATTAATGTGCCATTGTCCTCAACGGATGTTCATCTTCTTACGGCTGTTTCTCATGGTGACGGCCACTCATATTCTTCCACATGTTTGTCATCCTGCAACTCTCTTCACAGCCCTCCCAACTCTTGTAGACCATCTCCCCTGAAATAACTTTGTTCATAGAACCACACCCATATCTCCTTTCATCTTTTTGATGTTCGCTTTTCTAAACTAGAGAGCACCTGTCTCTTGTGTGAATGCCGTTGTTAACTCTTGTAGACGTCAGGAGGAGCGGGCTCCTGTGCCTGCGAGACTCCGATGGCTTCATTCCTCTCGAGTCTGCTCCTGCCATTTGCCTCTGCGTAGTTCACCTTCAGAGAGGTGCTCACTCTGCCTCCCACGGTGAGTGCCAGAGGCCGGTGACTGAGGGGACTGCCGTGCCTCTCAGGACACTGAGCTCTCAGGGCCTCTGTGGAGACCTCAGTTGTTGGGGGGAAGGAGGAGGAGGTTCAGCATCTGCTGGAGGCATTGGTATTTCCCTGGTTTTCTCACAATGAGCCGCACATTGTGAAAGCTAAACATGTTATTAGCATATAGAGCCTGGGATTTAACGGGCTTAGGGAAAAATAGGTGAGGCTTGTGGAAACCTAATGACGAAAATAAAGGGTTTCACTGTGCTTACATGTTGACCTCCTCCCTCGGCGTGCGGTGCGTGCATGGTAAAGACACTGCCTGGTTTTCCACGCAGCCTGCAGAGGGTAAGGCCTGGTGCTCCCCAGGACTGTGCGGGTCCGTCTAAGGAAGCATTCCTGAATTTCTGGAATTCCTAAGTGAGAATGGATTTGAGAGCGTCAGGCCCTGAGAGCTTTTTTTTTTTTCCTTCCTTTTTGCCTTTTTAAGAATAACTAGAAATAAGCATGTGGAGTTTGATTTCTTTACCATGAATAGTTGTACTAAAATATTTCTAGGCCACGTTCTAAGTTTGCAGTTATATGTGTGAACGTTCAGAGAAGACTTTTGAGGAAATTCCTTTTCTTTCCCTTGGAAAAAAAAATGCTGCTGGTAGAGTATTCCCCCCCCAAAAGTGAATTCCCTCTTCCCACCCCCATCCCTAATCCATATTACTTTCCCTCTGGCCTTCCCGCCCTTCCCTCAGGGGGACATACCCTATTCCAGTTTCCCCCCACCTCAGACCTGGCTGGTTGTGGGGTGCTGGGTGCCCACATCAGTGTAGATTCCTGACTAGTGCACCGGGTCCTTTGGTGGCAGATGCCAGAATCTTCACTGCCATACATTCTTCATTTAAAAAAAAAAATATATATTTTATTGATTTTTTTTTTTTTCTTTTACAGAGAGGAAGGGAGAGGGATAGAGACTTAGAAACATGGATGAGAGAGAAACATCGATCAGCTGCCTCCTGCACATGCCCCACTGGGGATGTGCCCACAGCCAAGGCACCTGCCCTTGACGGGAATTGAACCTGGGACCCTTGAGTCCACAGGCCAACCCTCTATCCACTGAACCAAACCAGTCAGGGCCCATCTATTCTTTATGGGTGCGGGTGGGTCTCAGGTGCCCAGGTTCTGAGAACCCTGTCCAGTCCCACTGTCCCTGGCTGTTAAGTCAAATGAACCCAACACGAAGTTGTGTCCCCTCGGCAGTGTTTTGTGGCTGGAGAACAGGCTGCCGCCAGGCCAGCACAGACTGAAGCGGTGTCGGTGGGCGTCGGGGGACATGGCTTTAGGGGCTCACACCTACCTCCGAGCCAAAGGCATTTCAGGTTCGCCGGGTGCCTGCCCTGGTAACGGAACACGGGCTCGTTTGAACTGGGACAACCCTGGTTCTGGTACATTCTGTGGTGGTATATTTGCCAACTCCCCTGCAGCCCGAGCATTTATAATCACTCAACTGTTTCCACGCGTTGAGTCATTGCAAAACGCCGCTCCTTTGTACAACCTCATTAAGATTTCAGCTGCTAACAGATTTTGTTCTGCGGCTCCAGCTTTCATGATATTAAGATATGGAGATTCGGGCTTCGGGGAGGGGTGATTTACACATGGAAAGCCTCGAGCTCAGGGGGCACCACCGCTATTTCAGGGCATAACCAGCAAGAGAGGGCCGAGGGCCGAGCAGCATTTAATCGATGAAACAAAATACTGCGGAGGCCAGGAGGAAGGGATGCCAAGTGATTTGAAAAGAATTATTTGCTTGGAATTTGCATGATTTTATTTAAAATGTCATCTACGGTAGAGCAATGGTTTTTTTTTTTTTTTAATACATGTTATTTATTTCGGGGCTCTGAGGTGACTCACACAGCGTCAACCCATCTTCACGGTGTTCATATTTTTACAATGAATATACCTTCTTTAATGCTAAGTAGACATGGTCAATGCATAATCTCTGGGTGAAATGACGTATTTTTTTTTTTCCTTTTGTGGTTGTACCCAAAATTATACTGAGCCACTTTACATCCTGTATTGCTCTTCCTGATGGAATTTTACCTCGTGTGCACTGTTTCAATGAAGGTAAGCAGCCATTCACTGAGAGTTGTTAGTTATGTCAATTAGCGCTGCCACTCATATTTTGTCTCTATCTATTAACGTGATAATCGTGCCTTGGGCAGGCCGGGCAGGGTAGGGGGAGCCTGGGGAGCTAGCTTTGGGGATGGTTTCTGTGTGAAAGTTCTCCTTTTCTGTCGGGCCCTGAGAGCCTGTGGTGCCAGCATTGCGTTCACTGAGTAGGCATTGGCCACTGGTCCGGATGGCAGGCAGGCCTCTGTCGTATTTGGGCGGGGGAGTCTTCCTCACTGGCTCGGCTTCTCAGCAGACACAGCATTTCCGGTGGTTCTCTCCTCCCCCTGCCTTGCCTGGCATCCACCAGGGGCCATTTACCACCTGCTGATTGGTCCTTGGTGTCCTTGCCTTACCTGCTCTTCCTCTAGCCAGGTGAGAAGGAACCCCTTGTGGACAGAGACTGTCTTCTGATCCCTGTGTCTCCTGCCCTCCCTGAAGGCACTCCGTAGATCCTCAATAAACGGTGGAGAACAGGAGGTTCCTGCGAACTGATCCCATGGAATTGTTTGGTGTTCCTAGCCAGTCCCCTGGAATTCTGTGGCTTTCTTGGCTCATCTTCTTTCAGGCAATGTTGTAACTGTGTTTCTAGCTAAAGGTTTCTAAATGGAAGGGTTTCTCATCTGGAAATAGTCAGGAATTGACCAAAGAATGGGGATTTCTGAAGGCAGGTAGCTTCCTTGTTGTGTGTGGTTTGGCTTTGCTTAATAATTTGCAAGGAAAGCACAGCAGTTTTACAGAAAGAAATGAGCCCCTTGTAGAAAACACAAAGCAGTGGGAAGGATAAAGTGAAATTCCCCTCTGGCCCAAGGTATTTCTTGTCTTAAAAAATTTACTGATAAAGTATTTTCCACATCTCTCATAATCTCTTTTATCTTCTCTCCTCAGAGGCAATGGATGTATAACATTTTAAAGCTTACTATAACAAATATTTTACCATGTCATTGATTTTTAATGACCTCCTGATGGTTGATAGTATGAGTATCCCATCAGTTATTTAACCATACCATTTATTTTGGACATTTAGGTTGTTCAGAGGTCTTTTTTTTGTTTTGTTTTTTGTTTTTTACTTTTGTAGACAACTCTTTCATAAATATCTCTGTATTTGGATATCATTCTATATTTATGGTTAATTGGAGCTATGGCCAATAATTTTTAAAATTTTGGATATATTCCCAGTTGACTAATTCATGATTTTACTGATATCTAAGATGTTACATTGACAAAGTTCAGATTTTAAGTTAAACTTATAGTTTTCTTGTCATTACAATTATTCTGGAATTAGAAATTACCTGTTTCATTAGAATTTGAGCTGAATGTCCTGATTATGGGTCAGACTGAGCAAGTTCACCCTGAAATCACAAAACCACTACTCCTGAGTATTCTAAAACATAGCAGTTATTTAAAACCTATAGCATTGATCCCCTAAATGTTTTCTTATGAAATATGCTGTGTTTACACACAAATACCAACAATATGTATATTTAACACTAACACACACACACACACACACACACACACACCAAAACCACTGCCTACTCCGCTTAGAAAATAGAACATTCTCAATACCTTTGAAACTCCTTTATGCTTTCCTCTTGTGGATTTATTTTTCCCCTTAAAGAGTTTGGTGATGCTACATTGAGGAGGATTTGGAAATATCTCACTGTTTCCATTTCCCCTGCTTGCTTCCCCCTGTCCAGTCTGCAGTCCCTTCTACCCTCACTCATTGAACAGCCTCCCGAATGGCCTCTCTGCTCTTCATGTCTGATCCACCTTAGCTCAGGCGCCCCCATGGCCAGAGTGATGGCTTAAATACATAAACTGAATAATACCGTTCCTCTGTCTACACCCTTGCCTGGTTTTCTGTTTAATTGGAGTAAAATTCACGTGCTCGCCATGACCTGTGGTGCTGTCTGATCTGCCCTGGTCCTCACCCTTACCCACTCGCCCCCATCCCTGCCCTGGCACCCTGGCCTTGCTTCCTGCCTGGTTCTCTGTCTGCACCAGGCCTCTCCCTCTTTGTGACCAGCATACATTCTTCCCTCCAATTTTGCTCATCCCAGCATCCCTGGGGCCATTTTCCCGGACCACCTGATTGTTCTGCTTATAGCATCCTATCAGCTTTGTGCCTAGCGTCTGTTACATTTTAATTTAAGCCTTGCTCATGGGTTAGACCAGGTGGACTCTGAGTGTCTGGAGTGCAGGCGCCATGTCTATCTGGTTCATCACCCGGGACTTCCAATACTTCCTTAAACGTCGAAAGGAATGAACGAGCGGAGAAAAAAAATGCATTCAGAGGGAATAGTAATATTCCAACTTTTTATATTCAAAGCAATTTATGGTCTTCTGGGTCCAAGGAAACACAACTGATGCAGTTAGCTGTATCAGACCTGCCTTCCCCCTTTGACCTGCCTCTCTGTTATTTTTAATTCTGCCTGACCCAGTTATGAAATGTGACCAATTTAGGTTGAATAGTCTATTAGGAATTTATTATCTCTCCTGCTTATCTCAGGTATTTAACATAGAAAGGTTTAGGCGGCGTGGCATAGCAGAAGGGATCTTGATATAGTGGAAAGAATGTGGGCTTTGGAGTCATAAAAACCAGAGTTTAAAGAGTTACGTTGCCTGTTAACTGTGTAATCTTGGGAAGCGTCTTAACCTTTTTGTCCCCTGATGCTCTCTTCTGCAAAAATGTGATAAAATCTACCTCGCAGGTTTGTTTTGGAGATCAAAGGGGATACACACACACACACACACACACACATATATTGAATCCTAACACTGTGCTTGCCACAAAATCGGCATTTAAATTATATTATTATCATTATGTGCCTATAGTAAATTGCTTAACCTTTTTTTTTTTTTTTTTTTTTTTTTTTTTTGCTACTCTTAATCTGTAAATAGAGGATGATTTTTATTAACAGGAATAATTTGAGGATTAAATCACATAGTGTAATTTACATGTATTACAAATTATTACACACTTTCATAATCAATTTGCACATAATTATTATATGTAATATAATAATACAAAGTGAACTGATGTAGGATACCCACAGCTACACTACCTGGCTCATAGCTGACCTTCAATAAATGAATCAGGGTGGTTAATAAAAACAGCAGGAAAAAATTGAGATCAATTACTTAGTGGCAATTTGGAGCCTTTAAATGCCATGGATTCCGCCAGTACCTGTTCGTCGGATACCGATTCTGTGCTGGATGCGCAGCTCAGCGCCGGTGAACCAGGGGGACGGAGAAGGAGTTGTACGAGAGCCTAGCGGGCAGTGGGAGAGGGAACTGCACGTGGAAGGTGCCGTCATTGACCTCAGGAATAAATGCTGGTGCAGGGAGATGCATTTTATCGGGGGGACAGAACAAGTGCTGTTTTCTCGGAAGCGTTGTGTGAACGGGAGCCGGAAGGCCAAGCTGGACTTGCCCAGGGGTGGGAGTTGCTGTGATGGGGGACGGGTATGGACCCTGAGGCCCGGAAATCTGCCTGCAGCTTCTGCCAGTGAGTGTCTGTGCGGCCTGGGCGAGTTATCTAGCCAGATCTGAACAGGCGTATCTGTGCCAAAGGCTTTTGGTGAAAAGAAGACACCGAGAAAGTGTGGGGCTCAGAGAAACGTGTCCATGCGGATTTTGCAGTCACCTGGGATTTCGTCCTCTCCTCTGTGTAGGGGAATTACAGAGAGCCGCCACAGCGAGGACCCAGAGTTCTCCCCTTCACTGCCAAACACGCTTTTCTTTTTCTTTTTTCTTTACCATAACTTGGTCCGATCTTATCTATGTCTTTGTCTTGAAGAGTTCAAAGTTTAGCGTCCATGGGCACTTCAGACTCAGTTCGTTGGAACACTTACTCAGCTCTTGAGGAGTGTCCCTCTCACCCACTGGCCCAGAAAATAACACCCCCTTTTCCTCAAATTTGAAACCAGAAGTGAATCAGGTTAAGCAATTTGCCGGGATGTTTACTCTTCATAGCAGCAACGACACAACATTTGTGAGCAGTTTCCATGAATTCCTAGGACCACACTTAATGCTCTCAGCACCCTGGCCTGGAGGCCACTGTGATCTGGTCATGGGGGAGAGGGTTGGGGAGGGGGGGTGGAGAGGCACTGAGAACGGGGTGGCTTGGTCTCCTGACTCCCATCCAGTACTTGTCACATCCTGTAGTGCATGCCTTCCTGTTTCTCTGTCTTCAGATTCTGGTTTTCTTCCCAGGTGCCCACCTTCATCCTTTCGTCTTCTTTCTCTCTCTAGACCAGTTGTTGGCTGTGTTTTCTGATGGTCTTGGGCTCTACAGCAGCGGTTCTCAACCTGTGGATCGCCTAAGACCGTCGGAAAACACAGATATTTACATTACGATTCATTAACAGTAGCAAAATTACAGTGATGAAGTAGCAACGACAATAATGTTATGGCTGGGGGTCACCACCACATGAGGAGCTGTATTAAAGGGTTACAGCATTAGAAAGGTTGAGAACCATGGCCGTAGCGGATTGTGAAGATCTATTAAGAGATGTATAATAAGACGCCGTTTTCTCGTTTGTGGTCTCTGCCCGCTCCTTTCCCTTCATTCTGCTCTCCTCGCTCCAGTCAGTAGTCATTGGGAAGGAGGTTTGTACAGAAAGAAAGACGGTAAAAGGCACGGAGGGAAATGTATGCACAGCCGCCTCCTTGTCCCCCTCTAAGATTGCACGTATGCTCGGCTTCCAAAGCCAGTTTAAAAATAAGAACGATGAGGGCGGCTGCAATCTGCTTCCCTTCATTCAGACTAGGTGTGGCCCCGGGCACCTGCCAGTGGCTCATTTGGCCTTGCATTGGGTCTGATTAGTGTGAGCCCACATCTTCTTTCCCATTAAAACGGGCACGTGTTTGCTGGGCAGGAGCTGGCGGCAGAGGTGACATGCTCACTAGTAGCCAGGAGTCAGGCCACACTGGGGCGGTTTCTCCGTGTGGCCGAGACACACTAGCTGGGCCTTCATGTCTTCCTCTGCTCTCATGTGGCTTCTCCCCGGGGGCTTTGGGGTCTCCAGAAATTAGGGGGACTGTGACTTTCTTCTGTGCTGGGGCGACTTTGAAAGGTCATTTTCCTCTGCATCCCAAATGCAAATGCTATTATTACAATATTTTTGTCAAACACATCTGTAGGCCCTGCATTTGCAAGAGCAAATCCCTTAAATTGTCCAGAATGAATGTTTGAATAAGGGTACCCACTCTGGACAATTTTACTGCAAACAGTTACTTTGAATGCCCTGGGATGAAGCATTAATTATCTTCCCAAAAGATAATAGAGACAGCAGATATGGAAATTTCTTATGACTGTTATCAGACCAGGTTTTAAGAAAAATATTTTGATACTAATAATTGCACTTTATGGGAAAAGAGTAAATATATGAACCCAGCAGGGGCTGTATGTTCAGGAGCCACTCCCACATATTGTAGACTATATATGTTAAAGCAACAAATAACAAAAAGAGAAATAAACTGATCTTTCCCACCCCCCCACATTTGACTTAGTGACCAAAGAACCAAATCAGTGTTGAGATTTGTCTCTTTTCCTCTCTTTAGAGGTGGGAAGTTGATGGTGGCTTGATATTAGAATCAAAATAAAACATCACTCAAGATATTTTTATTGATTTCAGAGAGGAAGGGAGAGGGAGAGATAGAAATATCCGTGATGAGAGAGAATCACTGATCAGCTACGTCCTGCACCTCCCCTGCTGGGGTTTGAGCCCACAGCCTGGGCATGTGCCCTTGACAGGAATCGAACCAGGGACTCTTTAGTGTGCAGGCCGATGTTCTAGCCACTGAGCCAAGCCAGCCAGAGCAAGTTGTTTTAAGGATGGTTGAATTAAACATAAAACCACCTGATGCCATAGCCTCAGGCTCCTCTCCAGTCTTTTTTTGATTGGGACACAATAGACAAGTCCAGTATTAGCTCTCACACAGCTCCTGCCTTCTCATCGTCCTAGCTGGTTTTGTTGTTTAAAGCCCTGAATAAAAGGAAGTTTTGCTTACATTTCCAGGGTCTCATGTGTCCATGGTTCCTAGGGAATTTCTTAGTGTTTATAATCAGATAATTTTGAGATTTCAGTTACCTTGATCTTAATTTTCAGCATCATGCTTCCTGAATGAATTACATTTATTTACTTATGTGGGTTATGTTAGGGGCTCTATTTGGTTATATACAAATACATCTTTAAGGACAGGAAATTACTTATTTGGGAAGGCATATAAACAGTTTATGTCTTCTGTTTGGTATGATGGAAATGCAAAATTGATCTGTGCGTTTCTTACCTGTTTCAATAGTCGCGTTTCCGTGTTTCGTTAACGTGAAGGAATCCCCGGGACAGTCACTGCGCGCTGAGGGCTTGGATGTGAAGGGTAATGAGCGCAGTTGCCTTTGCCCCGGGAGTGGTCCACGGAGCAGTCTGCGGGCAGCAGCTTTTGCTCTCTTAGTGAGAAGTGCAGTCGGCAGAATGATACTCAGTTAATAAAATCCTGATTGAGCCGTATTTCCTCTTGTGGTTGATATGAAAGCTATTGTTTCATTCACCAACTGGCAGACCTGCATGGCCCTGAATTTAGAAGTTGTTTACTTTACTTGGAAAGTTTAAAAAGGAGCTCTCTCTGAGAAGCAAAATGCTGGGTTCTTGGCTTTTCCTTCCTTCTTCCCCTCCTCCCTCACCTCCTTCCTTCCTCCCCTTCTCCCTCCCCTCCTTCCTTTTTTTTCCTTCCTTCCTTCCTTCCTTCCTTCCTTCCTTCCTTCCTTCCTTCCTTCCTTCCTTCCTTCCTTCCTTCCTTATTTCCCTTCCATCTACATTCTCTCTCTCTCTCTCTCTCTCTCTCTCTCTCTCTCTCTCTCTCTCTCTTTCTCTCTCTCTCTTTTACAGAAAAGTATAATTTTTAATGAAAGAGAAATCAATCTACCAATTCAATGTTGAGTTTATTTTCACTGTTTTGAAGGCAGTAATAAAACCCACATGGCTGGGTCCCAGAGCATTCAGAGCGTCCGGGGTAGGCTATCGGACATCTCTGGGCAGCGTGGTTCCATGAGAAGATGGGGTGTGAGGGTTTCATCTCCTCAGGCCTGGAGTTCTCCGTGCCTTTAGCAGTGTCTGGAGTATGTCTTGTGCTGGGTGTCCAGGGTGCCAAGAGGTGGACTCAGTTTTCCACTTACTGGGGGGGAGGGGGTAGCAGGAGGCTGGGACCGAGTCTGGTGAGGGAGCATCCAGTGAACCTGCCAAGTGAGCCAGTGCTGCCCATGGACCAAGGCAGAGAGGCCCCCTCTCCCTCCCTCTCTCCCTTTCTCCCTTCTTCCTTTTCTTCCTTCCTCCTTCCCTCCTTATTTTTCCTCTCTTTCACTCTTCTTCCCTTTTCTCACTTCCTCATTCCCTCCCTTTCTCCATTCCCTCCCCCCCTCTCTCCCTTCTTCTCTTTCTTCCCTCCCTCCCTCCCCCCCTCCCTCGCTACCTCCCTTCCTCCCCCCCTTTTCTCCCTTCCTCCTTCCCTCCATATTCCCTCCCTCCTCTTTTCTTTCTCCCTGCTTCTTCCATTCTTCTTCCTCCTTCCCTCCCTTTCCCCATTCCCCTTCCTTCTTCCCCACCCACCCACCCACCCATCCAACCCTCCCTCCATCCATCCCTCCATCCATCCATCGATCCATCCACCCACCCACCCACCCACCCACCCTGTGCCTCTACCATCTGCCAGGTACTGAGCTCCTGTGCAGCTTGGATCCAGTGGGGAGTGGACACTGTAAGCACTGCCACCGCAGGGGGCTCTGGGATGCGCTGCTGCAGGGAGCAGGCAGTGAAATGCCTTGTTGGCCCTGCTCTCCGGGTTCGGCTCCTGAGGATGGTGAAGTGGGGCCCAGAGAGGAAGGGGCTTCCCCAGTCACTGAGAGGGGAGACACTCCGGGCCCAGGCTCTTGGGCTGCGTCAGATGGCTTGCCATGTCAGCCATGACATTGAGAAGATTCACATTGTTGTTCAAGGAAACTTTCCCTTAAAAACATTCTAAAAAATGTTCTGCTCACTTTTTTTCACATTAACTTAGAATTCGTGGATGCCAGCATGTGTTTGTGCTGCATTTTATAATTTCCAGTGCAGTTTAGCTTATGTATTTTATTGTAATCACCATTATGTGAGTCAGACAGGAGGGTTTTTATTTTTTTTTGGTGTTGCTTTTGCTTTTATTTTTACTTATTTAAAGTTTTATTTTTCAATTACCATTTACATTTCATATTATTCTACTAGTATACTAGTTTTAAAAGTATAGCTTAGTGATTAGACGGTCTTCTCCTCCTGGGCAGCTACCAGTCTGTTCTCTGTGTCTGAGTCTGTTTCTATTTTGTTTGTTAATTCATTTTGTTCTTTAGACTCCACATGTAAGTGGAATCCTAGGGTATGTGTCCTTTTCTGTCTGACTTATTTCACTCAGCACAGTGCCCTCTGGTCCATCCATGATGAAACGGATGGTAAGATTTCAGTCTTTGTTATGGCCTGGTAATGTTCCATTGTGTATATGCCCCAACTCCTTTCTGTCCACCGTCTAGTGATGGGCACGTGGGCTGCTTCTGTATCCTGGCTTTTGTAGATGACACTGCAGTGAACGTTGTTTTTGCTTTCCAATACCCGTTTTGTAGAAGGGAACTAGGGGCCCGGGAGGTGGAGTTGGCATAAGCATAGAGTGACAGCATCCGAGCCCAGAGCTAGACATCGTGACCCCAGGCTGCTGCTGCTGCTTCCACGTGGCTTTCCTGTGACAGCCGTCAGGAGCCCACAATGGCCAAGGCATCCTCATGCTCACTGACCAGGTTATATAAACAGTGAAACTGAGGTGACCCTGCCCTCTGGCCGTTTGTGGTCTGGATAAGGGAAAGAGTTCCTGACCTTTGTGTGTATGCAGGAAACCTTCCCCCCTGGCCTTCAGCTCTTTAGCTCAGGTCAAATCCTGAAAATGTAAAAAGAAATGTAACTCAGCAACGACGACTCCTAACTCCATTTCCTCCTCACATGCCCTGTCCCTCTCCTTTCTGGTCACTCATCCTACTGGACTGGGATGCGGATATTAGCTGGTCAGGTGGATAAAGGGATCTGGCGCCTGCCCTGCTTTGGAGGAAATTGAATGGATTGAGCCCCATGCCCCGGGTCCTTATTGTTACCAGGCCGCCTGGGCCGTGCTTCCCCGCCTGGCCCACCCTCAGCATCCCCTGTGACCTCCCTTACGGGCCTGGGTGTCTGAAGCTGGGGTTGGGGTGGGGCAGAGCATGGCCGCAGACATGACTAGGGATGAGCTTGGGACTCGACCACCCCATGTGACAGCTCTCAGCAGCTCAGCCCTTACTAAAAGGGAGGTGGGGAGAACAATTAATTGCGGACCTTGCTCTACCCTACAGATCATCTCTAACTTCTCAGCTACCAAGCACAGGCAGGCAGCTTTTCAGGAGTAATTGCTAAGTGTCACCATTCAGTAGCCCATTGATCCTATATGGCATTTTCCTGACATAGCTGAATATTTTATTCCGACTCAAACAGACCATTGTCGCTATTATTAAACAGTTATGGAATGGCTACAGATCTACCTTAGATTCAAGCTAAGAAACATTTGCCAACGGAGAGCCCCACCTATGTATTGGGCATCATAATTATAGCCATTAAAATGGTAAGGTAGGGGAGATCAACCAAAGGACTTGTGTGCATGCATATAAGCATAACCAATGGACACAGACACCAGGGGGGTGAGGGCCTGAGTGGTGTGTGAGGGTGGGGGGGGGGGCAATAGGGGATAAGGACACATATGTAATACTTTAACCAATAGAGAAAACAAAAACAAAACAAAACAAAACAAAAAATGGTAGTACCATATTTAAAGGTTGAGTTTGCTGCCTTTCACATAACCTTTTCCAAAAATGGAAATTAAAAAACTTTCAAAAATTATTTTGAATGTAGAACATCTGATACGAAGAATGTGCTGCAAGTAAAAATTATTAAGATGTTCTTAGAGGAACCCAAAAATATCACATAGCATAAACAAAAAGCCAAGCAGAACTCCAAGCCATTCTGTAACAGTTACTGCCATATTTGCTTCCATGTCTTATAGTTTCTTAACAAATTACTGTGAAATCGGGTTAGTGGAAACATGAGTAAAAATGTACAACATAAGTCAGTCTACTTTTTCCCTTCATATTATATGGCAGCATGTTCTTTGGTAATCAGCATGCCCATATAATGTGGCCCTTGAGGTCACATGTTACATACCCTTAAATTATAGGAGGCAGAAGATGCCTGGGGGGCAGCTCTGGAGTATGATATTGGGAGCGCGCAGGTGACGGGGTTTCCCAGGGTGTTGGGCCCGGGATGAGCCCCGGGAAGGCCAGGTCCTTCCAGCCCCATCTGCAGAGAATACACGCACTCATTAGGATGGGAACCGTGTGCAGAAACTGTATTTTTAGATCGTCCGTGGATACTGCCTACCCCAGAGGATGCAGAAACGCAGCTAGAACAGCATCTGCTAGGCTGTAGCAAAGTCTGTGTAAAAGAGTATCTTTCCCCTTGTGTCTTGGATTATTGAAGATATTTTAGGGGGACAAATGCTAGAGGGAAATCTCTTTATGCAAATGTGTTTCCGAGTAGAAAGGAGGGAAAGAAGAGAGAAGTTTGTGTGCGTTACCTGCCAAAACTGATCCTCTAAAAGCTTTTAGATAATGATTACACTACTAAACCGAGGACAATAACACAACACGTACCTGATGAAATCGCTTTTAACCCGTGACAGGAGCTTAGAACGGACCCCAAATAATTTCTCATAACCCTTTTCTTGCTCATTTGTCTCATTCCCCCATGTCACGATCTTCAATGGCGCTCTTACGAAATAAATAGCTAAACAGCAACCATATTTTTTTCATATCCTGACCAATATTTTGGCTGTTTTTCAGAAGAATCAGAATTTTCAAAATTAAATAAAGGTTTCCAAAATGCCAGCTTCAGAAAGTTTTATTTAATTTGTGGAATAATTTTGTGTTTTTTTTTTCAATAGGGTCTTTATTAATTTAGTCTAGTTACTTAGTGCTTATATTAAATAATCTAATAAAAGTCAGGGTTATAACATAACGTTTCCCAAATGTGAAGCTGCATCTATTACATGAGACAAAAATCTTTTTTGCTGCAAAATGTAAAAACCATGTATAGAATTACAAGGCACCAAATTGTACTGTATATATATTTTTTATTAGAACATTTCTGTAGCGTAAGGGAGTAGTCAACTCAAGAAAAGATTGTCAGCTGTCTATCCCAGAGTTTGTTTGTGTATTTTTAAAATATATTTTATTGATTTTTTTTTTTTTTTTTACAGAGAGGAAGGGAGAAGGAGAGGGTGTTAGAAACATTGATCAGCTGCCTCCCTCACACCTCCTCCTGGGGATGTGCCTGCAACCAAGGTACATGCCTGTGATTGGAATCGAACCTGGGACCTTTCAGTCTGCAGGCCGATCGATGCTCACTGAGCCAGACCGAAAGGGCTATCTCCAGAGTTTATTCAGAAAGCTCTCTAACTTCATATTTCAGTGTTTTACTACTAATAATGTTCCTGAGGATAATTTTCCCTGAGAGGTACAGATATGATTTAAGATAAAAGTTAGGGTTCTTAAAGAGTCAAAAACTACCTTGTTTGTGTTAGTCAATAATACCCACTTTGATGCAGGTAGGGGAGCAGTTGGAGTTGGGAAATAGCACATCCTGGGTGTGTATGCTGATTTTTAGATAATTTATCTAACAACATAGCCTTGGCATTTATTTGGAATCATTGAATTATTTATTTGTGCCCGGTGGTTTTCTTTTGTATGGTTATAAACACAAGATTAAGTGTATTGCAGGTTCCCAGACAAGAGTGCTGTGAGGTCTCATTAACTTGTGGAAGTGATAATGGCCCTGGAATAATGTAAAATGCCTGAAGAACGCTATTTTATTTTCCATGTACTTTCACCCCAATGCAAGCCACGTGAAGCATAGACTTTAAAATCAGAGCGGAAGGAAGGTGAAGAAGAGCTGTGGAAAGTTGTGTCCGACTGAGCTGAGCTGTGCATGAGAAAGGGAAATGGGTACACTTCAAGAAACACTTTTGTCAGGCATTTTTTCCTCTTTTCTCATCGGAAAGTCTTTCCCACCACAGGTTTAACAGTACCATTGATGACTCTGTGCTGCTACAATTTGCTGATACACCACAGTCGGTCACAGGTTAGAAATAAGCTGAATTATTGCATGCTGCCGGGTAGGGGTTTTCCATGAACTGACTTGTGGATGAATAATCCTATGGCATGATGTTATAGGACAGACAGTTTTTCATTTCTTTAACAAAGCATGGCTGAACAACAGAAGAGAATATGTTGCCACATAGGGCCACGGCCACGGCCACACTGAGGAGGGTGAACAGTTGCAATCGATGTCAGTTCTTCTGTTCTTACAAGGGGCCTCGTCACCAGGAGCCAGAAGCCCCAGGCTGAGTTACTCGGAGGCTGGCTTTTTTAATTTATTTTTTATTGATACTCCTTTGTTGAAATCTTTTCCAGGAAGTAATGAGGTATAGAACCCCAAGCCTTTGGATATTAAAGCAAATGTCTCATTTTTTCCCCCCAGACTGAGTTTTCGCTTTGCTTTGAAAATTCATGTTAAAACATACCTGGGATAAAAGAATATTTTTCAATGAATTGCATGATCAGAATACTGCTGATCTCTTGGCGGGTTCCTATGTCTGTCTCACAATTTGATTGGTGGATTTCATTCCACAATACACCCAATAGATACCTGTTTTATCAGTGTCTATCTATATGCCGCTGCGCACGGTGAGAGTTAGTTCTGTGCATTTCACGAGCTATCGGATGCAGGCCTTCATGCAGTACATGTTTCTCACATTAGAAGTACAGGGGATGAAATCTATCATTTTGATTTATTTTAGGAGTGGTTTCACTTAGCTATGTGTTTTGCAATAATAAACTACTCAGTGGTATAGGGAGAGCATGTTACTGGGTTATCTCTTCATCTTTTCAATCTGTGCTGGAGACACAAAATAAAAACGTGTTGAATGAATGAAGGAATGATGACTGCTTAATGCAAACCCTTCTGATGCCCTATTGATTATGTTGCATTAGACATGTTAGTTTTATGTCATTCTCAGAAGTCGTTAACTTCCTAAAAAGCTAAACATTGATGAACTATAATGTGTATTCTCATCACTCGTTTTTGCATAATTTGAGGTAAATAATAGTAATAATGAATGATGCATCTACTGAGAAGAGTATTTGATTTCTCTTAGATTATACACTAAAAGAAATATAACAAAAACAGGAGCACACACACAACTTGATATTTCTTTTTATGAAATGTCAGCTCTGTGACTGTGACAGATTACTGCATTGGGAGAGTGAAAACTGGTTTCCGTTATTGCATCTTTTTAATTTTAGACAAAGATCACCTCCGTTCCCAACCTAATTCTGTGGCACTAATGGGAAATTTACCTACAATTGCGTTTTGTTATTTGGTCTAAAGGCTCTGCACAAAGCGTGGATGGGTCCTCTGTATTGTAGTGAACAGATTTGTCTGGGTGTAAACAACTTTATTTATGCAGAGCTCCATTCAATCATGTTAGCATTTGTATGAATTTCAGCCCCAAAATAAAGGCCCATGGTGTGTGATTCAGAGACCTTGAAACTGCATCTGTAGTCATCAGGCCTTTTCTCAATGTTTGCAGATGATAAATTCCTTAGAAATAGGAAGGGTGATGTTGGAAACAATGT
This sequence comes from Pipistrellus hanaki, assembly GCF_964339955.1. Lineage (NCBI taxonomy): Eukaryota > Metazoa > Chordata > Mammalia > Chiroptera > Vespertilionidae > Pipistrellus > Pipistrellus hanaki. The sequence goes on along the minus strand of NC_140510.1, from coordinate 72,406,348 downwards.
TTATTTCTGAAATGGCACTGTGGTGGGAGACAGTGTTTTCCAGAGAAGCTCCAGGTCTAGCTGGCTTTTCTGGGCCCACCCCTTCCTTCCTCTTTGGTCTCATCTGCTTGGCTTAACCTCCAACGTCAAGACCCCGCCCGGTAGGTGGCGGTGGAGGTGGATGGGCACTGCACGTGGACGCCCATCCTGTGCCTGGCCATTGGTGTGTGGGCGGAGTGGGAAGCAGGGTGTAGTTGGCCCTGTAGCTAGGAAACTTGTCAGATGAGGCCCAGGGTCTCACCCTGACTATACCCCACTGGTGTCCTTGAAAAGTGGCTCTTCTGTGACCTTCCGCCGGCTTCCAGTTAGAATTCCAACCCTCTGCTCATCTCATGAGAATGAACTAGTGGATTAAAATAAACCACTTTGCCAACTGTACAACACAAGGGGATAGTGTGACAAAGTTAATCTCTTATAAGATACCCAGACCAACCGAGAATATTTATTGTGCAGCCGTGTAGGGAAAGGATTACTTGAGGCTGGGTGGGTCAGGGTTAGAATTAGCCTCGGGGCAGAATTGGAAGAATGTGTTTGATATCAAGCAGTGAATATTGGGGATCAATACTCCAGACAGAATGAGGGTGTGAGATGTAATTCCGAGGAGAAACAGGAATTGGCATCTACTGAGCATCCCCTGAGTGCCTGGCGGGGCTCAGGGTGTGGTATGTGTGTATGTGTACATCTATGTGAACATAATACAATTTAACTTAATCATAATTCATTTTTCTCATTTTCCAGATTGGGGTTTCAAAGCCTACTCATAGAGTGTGAGCACTGGACATGTATCTGTATGTTTATAGTGACGCCGTTTTTATTGGGATTTTTCCAAGGCTGGGAGCCAGTATCTCCAGGGGACCCGTTCTGCTCCCTCCTCCGCCAGTGGGGTAGCATTTGCTGGGCTTGGTCTCCCTCCTTGGAGAGAGCCAGGGAGAGGCTGTCATTAGCACACCTGTCTGTTTTACTGCAGCGCTTTCTCTCTTCCCTCAGAGTGCGTCCCTCTTTCAGTCCATCTGCATCCCAGGATGGGTTCCTTTTCCTAAATTACACCCCAACCCCAGACTTTCAGGGATCCATTTCCCCTGACGTTGACTGAGCACTTGGTGTGTGCCAGCCCCAGTCCTAAATCCTAACGCTCATGTAAAGCCTCCTGGCAGCCTTGAGGGGGTAGATGTTATGGTCCCATTTTACAGATGAGGGAACTGAGACTCAGTGAGATGAACAGCCTGTTCAGAGCAGACCAGGTGGGACCTGCACACACCTCTGACTCCAGGCTCTGTTCCTGACCTCTGACCCATGCAGCGTGCTGCTGAGCCGGGCATTCACGGCCTTGCAGACCTAGACCCACCTCTCTCCCCATCTTCTCTCCCGATGTGCCTCACACGTGAGCCGCTGTGATGTAGAGGAGACTGAGGAGAGCAAGCTTGTGGTAATCCAAGGGAATCTGGGCTTTGTTCCTTCAGATCGCCCATTTCCCCATGAAAGGGCTGAAACTAGATTCCTTGGAGCGAAGGTCTGATGGATAAGTTGGAGGTGCACTCAGTACTTTTGCGGGAGCAGCCCTGAAGGGGAAGCGAGTGTGGAAGTGCTATTGCTAGAGGGGGGAGATCTGAATCTACTCAGTGAAAGGGAAGGGGACCTTAAGGAGTAAGGGTGGAGGTGATGAAGAGGGTGGGAGGATGGATGTCCAGTCCGCCTCTGTGATTTAATAATGAGGCCTTTTACAGGCACATGGTCAGATTGAAGAGGGAAAGGTAAGGAAGACGTAAAAATACCCTTGAGTCAATAGTTTTTAAAATAAATGGACTCTATCTTCTTTCTAAGAAGCATTAAAACTGTCTCAATAATGACTGTACACAATTGTGGAGATGAATCACATCCCGGCTCTGTGCTAAAGGCTTTCCGTTTATTCTGCATTAGAGGTCCGTACTTTTATTGTTCCATTTTACAGGTGAGAAGGTTGAGGCATGGAGGTAACTTGCTGAGTCTGCACAGTTAGTAGGTGGGGGAGCCCGGATGTGAACGGAGGCAAATTGACTTGGCAGCTTGTGATCCTAGTCATTGTGCTATCCCAGTGGTCGGCAAACTCATTAGCCCACAGAGCCAAATAGCAACAGGACAACGATGGAAATTTCTTTGGAGAGCCACATTTTTTAAACTTAAACTTTTTCTAATGCCACTTCTTCAAAATAGACTCGCCCAGGCCGTGGTATTTTGTGAAAGAGCCACCCTCAAGGGGCCAAAGAGCCGCATATGGCTCTCAAGCCACAGTTTGCTGACCACAGTGCTATCCTGCTTCCCAATTTGATGATTGAACTTGTCCTGCAGAGTTCAATGGACAACCCTGGAAGAGATGCATCTGTTAAGAAGTTTTCCTGCTTCTTAAAAAGAAGATAGTCCATGTATTTAAGAAAAACATTGACTCAAGGATATTTATACGTGTTCATTCCCTCCCCCCTTTTTTATCTGGTCCTGTGCCTGTAAAAGGCCTCATTATTGTAAATCACAGAGGGGGACTGGGCTTATATAAAATCCCAATTTGATTTCCTCGATTAATACTTGTCTCCTCGTCCAAATAACATTTTTGCCTGTTTTATATCAGAGAAGGAAGACTGTATCTAGGGGATGTATTCCAGGGGGTTGCATGGGTCCGAGTGCCTCGCACCGGCGGGGGAACAGCCTTATGGGCACGCTGTCCTAGCAGGCCTGCCCCTGCAGAGCCGGGCACACAGTTGAGCACAGGACAGGCTCCCAGGCCTGGGGAGGTAGTGAGTGGGGTGCACACGCCACTCCCCGTCGCCCGAAAATAGCTCTTCCGTCAGCAGCTCCCGTCTGAGGCAGACCAACCTGAGGCAGCTGCTGGCGGCAGAGGCACTGCGTGTGGTGGGGACACCTGTGTGTGTCTAATTCCAGCCCAAACAAGTCTCCTTCTGGCTCCCAAGGCGGGGAGAGAATTTACCTACACGAGGCTACTATTTTCAGCAGAGTGATTTGTCTATCATTCCCTCCTCCTCCACCTTTTTTTTTTTTTTGACGTATAATTTACATACAAAGAAATGTATGCATATTGTTGGACTTTATGAAATTTGACAACTTTTATACCCTGGCAACCGCCAACCCAAACAAGAGAATTCTCTTCTGTACCTTCCCAGTCAATTGCCCCTGCCATCCAGCCAACCACTTTCTGAGGTTGAGCTCTTTCTTAGATTAGTCTTGCCTGTTTTGCATTTTATGTGAATGAAATCATACAGAAATAGTATGTTGTTTCTGGCTGCATTGTGGTTTATTCTTTTTTTAAAATATCTATTTTTATTGATTTCATAGAGGAAGGGAGAGAGAGAAAGAGAGAGAGAGAGAAAGGGATAGAAATATCTATGGTGAGAGAGAACCATGGATTGGCTGTCTCCTGCTTGCCCCACTCTGGGGATTTAGTCCGCAACCCCGGGCATGTGCCCTGACCGGGAATGGACCATGACCTCCTGGTTCATAGGTCAATGCTCAACCACTGAGGCAGCCGGCTGGGCGTGGTTTACTCTGACAGTGGAACCCTATCCAGTAGAAAGGAGTGGACAAGGACACACCCAACAGCATAGACGCATCTCTTCTGGGGGTGTACATTGAACTCTGCAAGATTCATTCGCCTCGTATTATCTGTGCATCCGTGGTCCCCGAAATGACCCACACAGTCAGCTTCTTCTGCTTGCCTTTTATCGTGCCCGGTGGCCAGCTGCGTTTTCACCCCCCTTGCACATCTGACGATAAAATATCATGTCTTTATTCTTTTTCTTTTTCTTATTGATTTTTTACAGAGAGGAAGAGAGAGGGATAGAGAGTTAGAGACATCGATGAGAGAGAAACATTGATCAGCTGCCTCCTGCACACTCCCCATTGGGGATGTGCCCGCAACCTAGGCACATGCCCTTGACTGGAATTGAACCTGGGACCCTTGAGTCCACAGGCTGACGCTCTATCCACTGAGCCAAACTGGTTTCGGCTAAAACGTCATGTCTTTAGAACATGGCCAATTTATACTCAAGTGATCATGACTCTTAAAGGAATTTGACACCGTGGAGTGATTCTCTTTTAAAAGGAAATAGGTTGGACAGGTGACACGGGATCTTCCTAGTATTCCCACGTGTCAGGAGGAGTAGAGGCTGCGAGGAGGCAGCCCCTGCCCCCCCAGTGGTGGCTGTCCGGCGGCCGGGATGTGCATTTCGTGGCTCCTGCGTGCTGCGCGCTTCTCATTGTCATGAGAGGGAATGTCAGCACAACGATCCCCACAAGAAAACAGCTTTTCTTGGCAAGTGGGACATGACTGGAGGAGCCAGCTCTGGAGACATACGGTACCATGAATGAGAGCTGTGTTCCTTTATTGGAACTGAGTCCAGGCACTATTTATACTGCAGCATATTCAGCACCAGATTGTTCAATCTTAATACTGAAACAGTGCATCATTTTAATATTTTTGTTCTGTTTACCCCCTGTTTTCAAGCATGATGTCAAGCATTGCGCACTCGTTTACTTCCTCTTGGACAGGACGTGGCCTGACCAGGCAGTTCACGTCCTATGATTGGGATTTCACCCCATGGCGACAAAGCGTCATTTTGTGAAGCGTTTGAACATTCACCTGAGTATGTAGGTGTCCTCTCTCTCTGATGATAAAAAATAAGTATTTTTTGGAAGAACAGTGTAGTTGGACTTACCTGTATTGCTGTGTTACTTCTATCACTAATATTGTACATGCCAAGAGAGAGAGAGAGAGAGAGAGAGAGAGAGAGAGAGAGAGAGAGAGAGAATTTCTAATGGCCTGGGACCATTTGATTTTTCATAGCACACAAATAAAATTTTCTTTGCTCTGTGTTTGTGAAATGGGTTTCTCTTTACTTTTCCTCTTTAATGTAATGTGTGGCTCAGGGGTTGAGTGTCCATTACAAACCAGGAGGTCACAGTTCCATTTCCGGTCAGGGCACATGTCTGGGTTGCAGGCTTGATCCCTAGTAGGGGGTGTGCAGGAGGCAGCTGATCAGTGATTCTCTCTCATCAGTGATGTTTCTCTCTCTCCTTCTCCCTTCCTCTCTGAAACCAATAAAAATTATTTTTAAAATAATAAAAAAATAAAATAAAAAGAGTTGAGGAATTAAAAAAGAAGGATGTTGAAGGCATGTCTGCTGTCTTCTATCTGTGATCAGTCCCTGTGCTGTTGGCGAACAGCCCCTCTGCCCGGTGCAGTGCCCTCTGGACATGACCTCGAGCTGCTCCGTCAGCTCTGAGCACCCCTCACCCGGGGCTCACACCACGACCAGGATGTGACGGTGCCTGTGCCGAGCCCACACGCAGGCATTCGCCTGTCCAATTCCAAACCAGATCTCCTATTTACTTAAGGCTTGCTTGCTTTTTTTCCTTCCCTTTCTGGTCTATGAAATCAGCAGTCTGGTATATTTAGCATCCGTCTTAAGTTAGAGTGTGAATCGAGACTTTGGGGGAAGGAAGTGTCCTTATGGTTTGCTAAGTAATTTAAGAAACCGGAAAACATGAAATAAACCGAGTGTCCGTGATTGAACCGCATCCCTTTCTCCTCCTCCCCGTAGAGTCAGCTCCCTCCCCTGTGGGCCAGCACGAAACGGGTTATGGCCCTGGGTTATAAAATTTCTCCCGGCGGGGCCCTGCCTGTTGACTGGGGAGTGACCTTCTTAACCGTGAGCAAACAGAGGCGGGTTTAATAAATGGCAGATCGGTGTTTATGGTGTTTTTCTTCCCTGCGCAGGAATAATCAAGCTGGGGCGGTGGAACCCGCTGCCCCTCAGCTACGTGACCGATGCCCCCGACGCCACGGTGGCCGACATGCTGCAGGATGTCTATCACGTCGTGACGCTGAAGATCCAGCTGCAGAGGTGGGTCTGCACGTCTGCCCTGTGTCCCGGCCGTCACGGAGTCACCGAGCCCAGCGCGTCCCTCTGCGCTAGTGGGGTGGGGGGTGGGGGGGGGGCAGGGAGAGAGCAGACAAGGAGAGGCTTCCCCAGGCATCTTTATGGTCCACATTCCAGCCGGGTGAGGGTTTGTTTTCAGAAGCAGTGGAGTGGCAACCGGGGGAAGGGACTCTGACAAATCATTACAGATCTGCGGCCCATCAGGGATCCTTCCCACCGCCCTGCACTCCTGGGTCCTCCCGGTGAACGCTCAGCGCGTGGGGTTGGAGATGAAACACCCCGAGGTCTCAGTGTGCGTACCGAGGGATGAGCTTCTGCCCGTGGGAGAGACTTGTTCAAAAGACACCGGCACTGGGCGCCTCTTCCCCTCTTCTCTCTGAGCCACAGAGATTCAGGGAATGGTTTCTGTCTCTCTGCACCGCACCCCCCTCACCTCCTCATGCAGCATCCAGAACCAATGGTGCCTCTGTCAAAGGCCCCAGAGGCGCTCTGCAGAGCCTGCTCATGGGCATGCCTGTGAGTCACGTGATTTCAGCAGCGTCCTGTAGTGTGAAGGCTTTTGGGGAATTTGTGCTCTGACAGATGCACGGATGCTTTGGTGTCTTCCCTTAGATGCCCTGTTCGGTGAGGAAAGCCGCATCTCTGCATTGTGGTATGGGAGTGAAGGTTCAGCCTTTGAACTTCAAGTCTGATGAGCATTGCTGGACATTTAGCCTTCGGAAGGCCCAGTCATTCCATTGAAAAGTCAAATGGTCCAAATACATTTTCAGAGAGGAAGGGAGAGGGAGAGAGAGATAGAAATATCACTGATGAGAGAGAATCATTGATTGGCTGCCTCACTACTTCCTTCAGAAGATTAGGGAAATCTTACTTTTTTTTTTAAAGAAATATATTTTATTGATTTTTCACAGAGAGGAAAGGAGAGAGATAGAGAGCTAGAAACATCGATGAGAGAGAAACATCGATCAGCTGCCTCCTGCACACTCCCCACTGGGGATGTGCCCACAACCAAGGCACGTGCCTTTGACCACAATCGAACCTGGGACCCTTCAGTCCGCAGGCCGATGCTCTATCCACCGAGCCAAACTGGTTTTAGTGGAAATATTTTAAACATTAGCAATTTTTCATATCTGAAGGGACTCTTTTTCCCAGGCTGATGTGTGCAATGGCTGGTCCCTGTCAGGCCCCAGAGAAGCAGTTTTCTGCTCCCCTTTCCTATGTGGGGCCCACACCCAGTTGCGTTCTTTAGCAGTTTTACTTTTTAAATATATATATATATATATATATATATATATATATATATATATATATATATTATTTTAAAGAGGAAGGGAGAGGGAGAGAGACATAGAGACATCGACGATGAGAGAGAATCATTGATTTGCACGCCTACTGAGGATCCAGCCTGCACCCCGGGCATGTGCCCTGACCAGGGATCGAACCATGAGCCTGGGGGTTAAGAGCTTGCCTTCTGGAGGCAGAGGGATTTGGATTCATGTCTTTGCTTACAGCCTCTGTGATCTCACCTTTATGAGCCTGTTTCTTTGTAAGTAAAACCAGGATAGAAATAGTTCTAAGTCGTAGGTCGACGCTCAACCACTGAACCACACTGGCCAGGGCCTTAGCAGTTTTTCTAGTGCTGCCTGGGGCCGGAGGGGACCCATATCTCTGCAGCCAGGCCCTTCATTAAGGTTTGCCTGTTCCTTCTTGCTGTGTTTTCCAGTTGCTCGAAGTTGGAAGACCTGCCCGCGGAGCAGTGGAACCATGCCACCGTCCGCAATGCCTTAAAGGAACTGCTCAAAGAGATGAACCAGAGCACACTAGCCAAAGAATGCCCTCTCTCCCAGGTTAGTATTCCGGGGGATCCCGGGGGGAATGGGGAACGCTGTGGGGGGCCATCCTGCAGGAGGGCACACCTGCTCCCACAGCTGTGTTTTATTTCTAGAGTCATACTGCATTTTGGGTGGAAAGCTATGGAGATTTGGTGCTTTTTTGTGTGGCATAGAAGATAGCAGTTACTGAAAGCTTTGATGCAATGGGAGTGTTTTAAAACCTTTGACTTTTACAATCTATCTATCCATTTGTATTCTAGAAGATAGGTAGCAGTGTCTCCATTTTATAGGTTGAGAAACCCAGGGAGAAGCCCTCTACCCGCCTAAGCTTGCTCGGCTGGTGAAGTGACAGGCTGAGTGTCACCTGCCAGAGCACAGGTCTCAAATCACTGCATCGCCTGCTCAGTGGAATGAGTTAGCCATGCCCGAACCACCTTTATTTGTTCATATTTATTTATTGTCTAGAAGAGAGAGGTGGTCAAACTATACACATTTGTCAGGATTTTGTAGTGACTTAGCCAGGTGAAAGTGCAATGGGAGAAAAAGTGATACTGCATTTTTAGTGACCTGGTCATAGATCAGAACAAGAGACTGAGAGGATCAAGAGGAGAAGCAGCAGGGAAAAGGGCTGCTTGTCCATTTGTGTCCATGGGCAAGGCTCCGCTCTGTGGAACGATGAGATAACATGTTGATGGCCAGAGGCAGTGGCTTAGAACCGCGGTGACAGGAACGCAAGTTGACACTAGTTAAAGCCACTCCTGGGAATCCACTTCCTGGTGTGAGTTGTTACACTTAATGTAAGACAGTAGGTTACTTACCTGCCTGTGAAGTTCACGGGAAGGTGATGGGAACCGTGAAACCGGAGCTGTGTTCTCAGATGATGGCGTCTTGGGGAGACGCAGGGAGCTGGTGGTTAAGAGTATGCCTTCTGGAGGCACAAGAATCTGGATTCCTGTCTTGGCTTACAGCCTCTGTGACATCACCTTTATGAGCCTGTTTCTTTGTAAGAAAAACCAGGATAGAAGTACCCTGTTTCCCGGAAAATAAGACAGTGTCTTATATTAATTTTTGCTCCCAAAGATGCTCTAGGTCTTATTTTCATGGGATGTCTTATTCTTCCATGAAGAAGAATACAGTACACATTTATTGTTAAATGAAAATAAAGGAAATTTATTACCTGTATACGGTACGGTAGTACGGTAGTTGTCAACACAAACCAGACAAACTGTGAATCCTACAGTATCAAGAATTTACTCATTTATTCAATGACAATCATGTCATCATCTGGAACATCATCATAACAATCCAATTCCTGAATTTCCTGGTGAAATTCTTGTGACTCCATTTCTTTCAGAATCAGTGGACCAAATCTCTCATTTGAGCAATAGCATTCTGAGACAGAGCGTAGGGGGGCCTCATTTTCGGGGGGTGCCTTATATTTCACTCAGAAGGAAACCTGTAAGTAGGTCTTATTTTCGGAGGTTGTCTTATTTTCGGGGAAACATGGTAGTTCTAAGTCATGGAGTGAGGAGGGAGGGAGATAAATTCCATAAATGTGGGATTTGGCCCATGACCTGGTGTGCCAAGATGTTCTCAGAACAGTACCAGCTGTTAGGATGGAGACATCGTATTGTTGGTGTGGACAGTTTTTGTGTGTGTCTTGGGGTGTACTTTAGTATTTAGACCCTCTGAGACAAATCATACTGTTCATGCTTTTGCTCCCAAAATACCAGGGAGGCATGCATCGGAGTAGTAGGCAGGTAAACAGGTTGGTGAATGGAATGAGTCAACCATGCCAGATCCATCTTTATTTTATTTATTGAGCTCTTCCCCTGTCTAGTAGAGAGAGAGAGAGAGAGGTGGTCTTTGCATCATGTACATTTGTAGGGATTTCATAGTGAATTCGCCAGGTAGAAATGCATCGGGAAAAAAAAGCCCCACCTAACCATTCTCTCTGTGACTCTAGATATGCTTTGAGTTATATATATATTTTTGGTGGTAAAATACATATAACACGAAGTTTATCTTTTACACCATTTTTAAGTTTACAATTCGGTGTCATTAATTACATTCACGGTGTAGTGCCACCATTCCCCTCATCTATTGCCACACTTTCCATCATCCCAAAGAGAAAGCCTGTGTCCATGAAGTTATAATTCCCATCCCCTCTCCTCCACAGTCCCTTGTACCCCTCTTTCGTGAATGTGCTTGTTTTGGCACCTCATCAAAGTAAGATCATAGAATAATCGTCCTTTTGTGTTGGCTTATTTCAAGCATGTAGATATGTTTTCAAAGCTCTGTCCCATATCCCTAGTAGAGGTTTTACTGTCAAGTATTTGTGGAACAAAATGACTGACTGAAGTCACTGAGCTGCGGACACGTGACTGGATTTCCAGTGTGATGGTGGAATAGCATTGCTGGTCTTCTTTAGAAATAGGCTATAAGATAATTATTTCTGTTACCCCTAGCAAGCATGGTCCATTTGGGGATCATGAAAGGACTAACTTAAATGTGCCATATGCCAACATAATCGGGTGGTGAAGTCAGGCAGCCAGTTGGGTCAGGAGAAGAAAATCAGTGGATCGTGTCTCATCTGCAGACGAGCAGGTCATAACTGCTGGGCCAGTCTTGTGCGAACCAGTTGCCAATTGTCTGTTTCATTGAATCTCAAATTGTGTATGAAGTGAGGATGCACCTTGTCTTGAGGTAACCAGCTTTCAGTTGTTATTTTCATGCAAAGCTGTTTTAGTTTGAGGACCAACCTCATGAACTCATGTTGACAGAGGCTCTGACAGCTGGAAAGAACTCCTGAGTGGGTGATTGAGGTGGCCATGTAAAGTGATTGAATGGAGGGGAGAGAGCCGACGTCCATTGACCCCCGCATCTTGTGTTAGCACTCTTCCACGCATCATCTTCCCCAATCCTTACACCCATCCGAGGCAGGTGTCCACACCCCAGGTCCCCTGAGGAGGGGCTGCCATCCGATAAGCAAGCCTCTCCATGGGTATTTCTTTGGAGGGAAGCTCTCACATGGAGGTTTCTTACACCCCAAAGCCCAGAGGAAGTGGTTCTTTCAGTGTGGATGGTAACAGTTTTCCATTCGGATGGCATAGCTCAGAAAGGGCTGGGAAGCCATGGTGGGAGGCTGCCAAATGACATCAAATGAATTTTTCATGACCAAGTAATTCCTCCACATCAGGTTTTTTTTTTTCTTTACCGTACTTCATTGAAGTATCCTTATAATCTCACTAGAGGCCTGGTGCATAAAATTCGTGGATTGGGGGAGGGGGGCCCTCAGCCTGGCCTACACCCTCTCGCAATCTGGGACCCCTCGGACATCCCTCTCGCAATCTGGGACCACTAGTTCCTAACTACTCACCTGCCTGCCTAATTGCCCCAACCATTCGCCTGCCTGCTTAATGGCTCTTAACTGCTCGCCTGCTTGCCTGATCACCCCTAACTGCCTCTACCTTCACCTCCCACCGCTGTGGCTTCTTCCGGAATGATGTCCAGAAGGTCATTCGGCTGTCCAGTCTAATTAGCATATTATACTTTTATTATTATAGGTGTTCAGTATGTTATTTAGCATATCACAGAGCAGCATGAAGAAGCCGAAAATGAGCAATGAATGCATGTATTATTCATTGCCTGCATCATGCTTTATCCTCCATGTTAAGCATGGGCAAAGAGGCCGGAGATGCTGGCTTCTCCCTTATTCTGACACTCTTCTTGCTAAACAGGGCATTTGCCCTGGCCAAATGTCTAACCATCCACTTTGCTTTTAAAATGTTCTTTTTTAGAGCAACTGTATTATGTGTCTGCAGATTGGCTACTCTTATTATAATGTTCCTGTTCACACAAATCTTATCGAGCCAAGGGGAAGACAGTGAAGAATAGATGATTCTAGTATCTTCCTCTTTTGGGGAAGGGAGAGGGGATACTCAGATCTTTCTAAGTGTCTTGTACAGATCATCTTAGTGCATGGCTATTGTTTTACTTTTCCTTTTAAGTTTGATTCTCTAGTTTTCTCTCACTCTAAACTGAATCCGCTCACAGAAGGGGCCTGAGTCACACCGTTGTTTTACGTTCTAACACCTTGTTTCTTGCTTTGTCTGAAGAATTGATTTCAGTGTCCAGTGTTGAGTGTGTGCTGGCAGATGGAGGTGATGTGGAATCCGTCCTTCCTTTCATTGCTTAGCTTCCCTTTTTAAGAGACCCATGATACAGTGGGGCCTGGTAGTGGTGTCTCTTTGTGGGGCTCCCATTGCTTTTTGATTTCGGAGAAGATGCTACATTCTGAGCTTCATGCCCTCAATTTGAAAATTAGAACCTTAGTTCTAAGCACAGGTGACATCTGTTCTCCGGCTAGTGAAAAAGCACACGGATGTGGTTAACATTTGTCTGAGGAACCTACAACAGAATTTCTTTTTAGATAAGGCCATCTACTTAGCTCTTATAAGTACTATTAGCGGTATTATTATATGCTTTTGCAATTTGGCATAGTGCAAATTCAAATGAGCTAGTAAACTTTGGAGTAGCTAATTCTGGTATATTTCGAATTCTCAAATACCTCCTTTTATTAAAAAAATAAAATAAAAACAAAAACCCAAAACTTGCAAATACTAGTGGAAAATGATGTGTCAGAGTGACTTCAAATGAGGACACTTCGATTATATGCCCCATTCACAGTCTCACGATTAATTACAAAGAGGTCTGGAACATCCAGAACATTTCTGTAGTTGGCAGGACATGTTAAGCCTTCCTACTTATTTTAACACATAATATTTTCCCATAAAATAGCTGTGGTGGATCAGTGTCCATGTGATGTTTATGTCTGTGACCAAGTGTCTGAAGGGGCTGCCTTGACTTCCCATTGTACGTGTGTCCTCCCCATTCTTTCTTTTCACCTGCACCATGCACCACAATGAGCTCAGCCCCAGCCAGTTTGGCTCAGTGGGAAGAGCATTGGCCTGCGGACTGAAGGGTCCCAGGTTCGATTCTGGTCACGGGCTCATGCTTGGCTTGTGGGATGTGCAGGAGGCACCCAATCAATGATTCTGTCCCATCATTGATGTTTCTCTCTCTGTCTCCATTTCCCTTTCTCTCTGAAATCAATAAAAATATATTTAAAAAAAGAAGAAGAAATGAGCTCAGTATATGCCAAGTCGCTTTAATATAACCCTCCCTAAAGCACAGCCCTTGGTTTAGCCAACACAGAACGTCACACTTATCTTTTTGACTTGTATCAGCATTGCGTTATGTGGACACAGACACTCAGGGTTTGGTTGCATTCCGGATTGGAAGAGATCCTGTTCATTGATCGGGAAGGAGTGGGGATCCTAAAAGTTCTGTGGTTGCTCTGAGAACGACTGGGAAACATAAAAGAGCAACGCAAACTGCAGAATTATATACGTCTCTGAAAAAGCAGTAAATGGAAATTAGATCTTTTTGGCAGGGTAGTAGGTGGGAGAGATTTTAATCATTACTCATTCCATTCTGCAGCAACTGCATCTCATCAGGTCTAACATGCTGCTGACGGTGAGATGCGCCCCGGTTTCAGGGACATTACGTGTTTAAGACACGTGGCTGGAGAATGGTGAGATGCGCAAACCCAGGTTCCAGGGCCGGGCCCTCAGAGAGCAGGCTTCCTTGTAGAGGCCGCATGTGCAGTGTCTGCGTCAGCCCCCTGCAGTGTTGTTTATAAGGAGTTAAGTTTTGATTATTTTTTTAAAAGTTGACATTAACATCAAGTTGACCTTGTAGTATGTGTCCAGAATATTTTAGTGAGAACTAGTAATTCAGACCTGGGCTATGAGAATGTAACAGTGTAATGTAGGGTTAGGGCATGTTCATGTTTGAAACAGAATAAGGCATAACGTGTCCTTGTATCTAAAACATCCCCAGAATGTACCTCTTTTGTCTTGAAAGCTCTCCAGGGAATTATACAAACTTATATCAGTAAAACGTCTCTGAGTGGCAACTATGTGTAAAGACCTGTAGAGAATTAGTAGGAATAAAATTTGCCACAAATTGGAAGAGATCTTTCCAGCGACTAAATATTCCCATTAGCTAGGAAGCGCTCTCTCTCTCTCTCTCTCTCTCTCTCTCTCTCTCTCTCTCTCTCTCTCTTTTTTTTTTTTTTACCACTCATAGTTCCTTTGCTCAGTTCACAGCTTCACCCTGTTTATTTTTTATTTTTTAAATATATTTTATTGATTTTTTACAGAGTGGAAGGGAGAGAGATAGAGAGCCAGAAACGTCAATGAGAGAGAAACATCGACCAGCCGCCTCCTGCACACCCCCCAACGGGGATGTGCCCGCAACCAACGTACATGCCCCCGACCGGAATCGAACCCGGGACCTTTCAGTCCACAGACCGACGCTCTACCACTGAGCCAAACCGATTTCGGCCACCCTGTTTATTTTTTGTTCTGTGATCAGTGAAAATGAAAACCCATGTATCGTACTCTGGGGAAGAGAGCAGATCTGGTTGAGTCTCGGTAGCCACCTCCTTTTTGATTGAGAATGAATGTGCTTCCAGCGTAGGTCCTGGTGACAGAGCCATAGAAACCCGGGTGTCCATCTCCTCGCCATCTGGGTCCACACTGGCGTTGGGCTGAGTCAGGGAAGGTGCCTGTGGAGCAAAGGCAGAGCATGGAGGCGGGGACATGTGGACATGTGGATGGTTTGGGGCTGGGTGATCGGGGTTGTGGTCTATCTTAGGGCGGAGGAGGTGAGGTCCGGGCAGGGCCTGAGCTCCTCTCCGCCTCAGTCTTGCAGTTGCAGCTGGAAAGGGAGCAGCCATCTGAAAGGCGTTTTCTGGGAGACTGGCGCTGGCCCTCTGAGCCCTGCTTTGCTCTGGATGTTACCTCCCTTTGCAGCAGAAGGCTTAGCACCGACTTCTGCGTGGCTGGGTAGCCTTTGGGGGTGGGGATAGCATCCCTGCAGACAGCCTCCAGAGAGGACCGTCCACAGCCAGCAGAGTGGCGGGTGCCTCTGCTACGAGGCGGCCTTCACGTTAAATCGTTCGTTATTATGACATTTCACTTTGGCATTTTAAAATTCCATCGCTGCCCCTTTTCATCTGTTATATCCCAGTGACTCAGCCATCCCGCATCAGCTCTGTGGTAGACAGGAGGGAGGAAGAGAAAATTGAAACAGACACAGTCACTTCATCCCAGGTCCGGGTATCTCAGACCGGGACAGAGAGAGCAGCTCAGCCAGAGGACACCGGCCCAGCTAGGATAGACTCCTACCCCCTTTGTTAATCGTACACACAGCAGACCCCCCTCCGGGTCCCAGGGGTCCTCCAGGGCGGCGGGCGAGGCCGAAAGTTCTGCAACACACTCAGGCGCTCCTGGCCCTTGGTGCTCCGAGGGCTGTGCTCAGATCCTGAGACTGAGAGTCCTGCTCGTTATTTCCCCTTGGAGAGCAGAGCTGTCACTTAGAGATCAGCAACCAGGGGAGGATGGCCATCTGCTCTGCAGAAACAGGGGTTTCTGGGAATTGAATTAAGGCCCCTCCCCCACCAGGGCTGCACACCCAGTGGAAGGTGGGCTCGCAGAGGGCGTTGTTTCCAGAAGTCTGTCCTGCAGGCCTGCTGCTGGCATTGGATCCTCCTGGCGAAGAACGTGCCATCACCTGGGTGTACCGCCCTCCTTTTAAGCGCAGCCACTCTGTAGCAATGCCATGAGACGGCCTAAAGTTTCACTCAGCTGCTTTGTATCTGGGGCCCCTGATTTAGAGAAAGATGAGCCCAGGGTGGAATAGAAAACCTTCAGATAACGTGAATTGTTTATGTCCATTTGTTTTTAGACAGAATTTGCAGCAATAAAACCGATTTATAAGACATACACATGTCCTATCACACTCACTGACATGTAAGTTAACATTTGCCACCAACTCTGGCCAGACATGGTCTATTGCCTGGAAACACAGCTGTGAATTCAGGGTGTGTGATCACCACCTTAATTGTCCGGTGGGAAATAGGTTATGTCCCCCTTCTCTTGCTGCCACAGTCACAGAGGAGGAAGGGGAGGCACTCAGGAAGGCTTAGCTTGGATTCGTTTTTGGTTGAAACCTAGCACAAGTGTTAGGCTGAGCTTCCCTGGCTCCAAAATAGCACTGCTAATTTTTTCATCGGGTGAATTTTCACACCAGTGCTAATCACACGTTTCTATAAATCATATTAATTTAACTTATTTCCCTAAACGTTGTTCCGCAGCGGGCAGCACGGATGTTCCCTGGCTCTTGGCTCCGTGTGATCGCTGCCGCCGGAGAGGGAACAGGCGCCTCGGGAAGGCGTTGTCGGGTGACGGAGGCTTCGGGGCTCACCTGGCGCTCTGGCTCCTACATCCCAGCTGCTCCCTCCCTGGGCACCCGCCGTGCCCGGCCTCCCCTCCATCTTTGACACTGCCCCTTACACTTTGACAAGCCTTAATTAAAGGGATAGTAAATTTAGGTAATCACACCTTTTTTTTTTTGGTTAATATATTTTTAGTATTAATTTTAGGGAGGAAGGGAGAGAGAAAGAGAGAGAAAGAAACATTAACGATGAGAGAGAATCATTGATCGGCTGCTTCCAGCACACTCCCTATTGGGGATCGAGTCCACAACCCTGGCATGTGCCCTTGACAGAATCGAACCTGGGACCCTTCAGTCCGCAGGCCAACACTCTATCCACTGAGCCAAACCAGCTAGGGCTAGAGAATCATATTTAGTGTTTAATAGTGTAGTTTGCAGGAGGGTGAGTTCTTCCAATTTAAAAGACAAAGGAGATTGGTGTGTGCCATAGTGCATCCTTTCTTGTCCCTAAAAGGGAGGAGTATTCACGTTTATGAAAAATAACTGTGTTTTTTTTTCTTTGCAGAGTATGATTTCATCCATTGTAAATAGCACATATTATGCCAACGTGTCAGCAACCAAGTGCCAGGAGTTTGGGCGATGGTATAAGAAGTACAAGAAGATTAAAGGTAAACTTTTTATTTTTGAAGCCCTGTTTTCAGTTTCTTAGGCTAATGAGTTGTTGCGTCTTTGGAATTTATGCTAATTTTAGGTATACTTTTAAAATCACATTTTATATAATTTTTAATAAGGCAATATTCTTAATACTTCCATCAAGAGATCCAAATTGACTTTCTTAAAACTAAGATGGTATTAGAACTAAAAGTAAAATCCTTTTTTTGTTGTTGTCCTGTTTTGTTAATTCTCACCCAAGGATATCTTTTTGTTTTCATTGTTGTTTGACACAGTGGAAGGGAGGGGGAGAGACAGAGAGAGAAACACTGATGTGAGAGAGACACGTCCATTGGTTTTCTCCCGTATGCGCCCCCATCGGGGGCCTGCAATTGAGGAGGTATATGCCCTTGACCAGAATCAAACTCAGGACCCTTCAGTTCACAGGCCAGTGGTCTATCCACTGAGCCAAAAACACTAGAGCTAAAAGTAAAATTCTTAGCATAATATATGAAGTTTATAGTTTTCATAAGAGATGCTTGTGAAGATTGAGATCTTTCAAAATATTTTGAAATGGTTTATTTCACATAGGCATGCTTATTTAAAAGCTAATCAATGAATCATTTCCACTTATATAGTACTGGAAGTTTAAAAGCAGCCATTCTAATACCATCTTAGTATCTACGTTGCTGGCTAGTTACCCAGTCCTTTAAATATATTTGTGATATTTGGCCTTTGCACATATGTCGGTGTTGGAAAAATTACATTGTTCTCACCCCAGTTCAAATGCTGTTCAATTCAAAGGCTGCTGGCCCCGGAGGGCACTTGGGGAATTTTTGGTAACACAATAGGTTGATGTTTGCAGCTATCTCAGTCCATATTTTGCATAATTATGGTATCATCCATCACGTTTCATTGTAGGTTCCATAGCCTTGTCAACCTGCTGCCCCGCCGAGGGCCAGTGGCATGGCTGCTGGGGAGTGGGTAGCAGTGAAGGATGGGTTTAGTTGTTTTACCAAAGCAGGTTCCTCTCGGGGTTCAGAGTGTGGCAGGGGCACTTGCTGGTTGCTGACTGTTTGGGAGTCAGTTCACAAGGCTGCCTTTGGAGGACGTGAACTTCGTGAGCCTTGGTGGCCCATTTCCGATTACCAAGGAATGAGAGCATTTTATGCCAAATGCACAACTTCATAAAAATGTCAAAATGTTGAACTCCCGAAAGCAATTAAATCCACTGGCGATTGAGTTCAGATCTCTTTCTTTTCAACATATTCTCAAATTCTTAGGACCCTCTAGATTCTGGCTCAGGCACTTGCTTTAGAATATTATTAGTATTAACTCTTGTACAGGATACAATGAACGGCTCCTCGCCCCAGGGCATGATTGTGTGGCTCAGAAGGGTTTCTTTTCTGTAAGTGCCTTCTCCCAAGTTTTTCTTTGGGTATAAGATGGTTCAAGCGCTGAACATACCCTCCTCGGTTAAATACCAAAAGAATCACGCAGCTCCAAGGTCACTTGTGAAATCCCATTTGCTCGCTGTTATGAGAGAAAGGAAGAGCGAGCGTGTCCTCCTTTTGTCGTCCGGAGAGTAATCTCAGACTCAGACACTGGAAACCCTTCAGTGTAGTGCTTCAGAGTGGCCACTGTGGAGTGCATGTGTCAGTGCGAATCTGTGCACACACACCCTAACACTTACGGCTTCTACTTCTCTCTTTTCTGTCCTTAGAAATCCAGGTTTTGTGTGTGTGTGTGTGTGTGTGTGTGTGTGTTTTTCTTTTCAAGATAGTAAATGCACAGTTAAATTTTTTAAGTGCCGTAAAAGCAGACTAAGACCTTGATTTCAATCCGGAGGTCAAGGATCCACATACCTGAAGAGGCTGCCAGACACTGTGTACTCACGCCCTGCAGAGAGAGGAGCTAGTCATTCCTGCGGAGAGTGTGTGTGTGTGTGTGTGTGTGTGTGTGTGTGTGTGTACGCGCGCGCGCAGTGGGAGGGGAACGGTAAGGTTCAGGTATGTGTGAAGTAAACACCAGCTGTCGTAAAACAGTTCAAGTGGTGCTGGTGCATCAGCCCGGGGGTGGGAGGGAAAACAAAGCGTTCGCTTCAGGTAGGAGGGTGCGCAGAACACCAGCACCCTGAGAAGATGTTTTATTAACTCTCGACCCCCAGAGGAAAGCACAGGCTAGTTCCTTGGCTGGAAGCTCTGTGCTCTCAATAGATGTTGCTGTGGGGGATCCTCTCTCATTGACTCCAGTTCTCACGAGAAAGTAATGATGTTTGTTTGTACGAGTTCTGTTTGTGTCCATCTATTTTCAAAATGACTATATAAATATATATGGAAATGAATAGTAGCAAACCCAGAATCTATCTCAGGGCCCCTCCTGCGAGCTGAGAAGTCAGTTCTACCTCCTCCTGGGCTTCCTCACCGCACCCTCCCCTCGCCTCGCCCCTCCACTGTCAGCCCACAGTTACCTAGTTACTGTCCCATGGCTGATAGTCAGCATGGAAGGAAATCTCACGCTAACTCACTGATGTCCCAGACTGAAGGCCTGCTGCATTGTCAAATATGTTTCCTATTATCTGCTAATGTCTGTTTTAATAAAACAGTGGGAACTAAATGGTTGCTTCTTAATCAAAACCATGATTTCCTAAACATAAGCTATGTGATTCTGTTACAAATTGCCACATATAGATCTCCTAGGTCAGAATTTTTTTTTCCTCATCTCACAGAAATAAATAAACAGTAAAATAATTATATACTCGGAAAGATCAAAGTAAATATGACTAGAACCTGGCAAAAATAAAAGTCTACTGGAAGGATTAAAAAAAAAGAGAGATCAGATTGCAAATTCTATAGTTAATGCTTAAATAAATATGAGAAAAATGAACGATCAATAACTTGATATCATTAAAAACAGATGTAAAAACTATATACAAATGGAATTGTCTAAAATTTGAAGTAAACATTTTAATGTGCATTTTTTGAATTTGTTGTTCTTAAAGCTAAACTATTTACACTTATTTTTTAAAAAAGGCCTAAGTTGGTTTGGTTTAGCCTGTTAACTTTATTTTCCCCAGAGATCACAGCAGAGCACATTCTGTTTACCTTTTCCCTTTAATTTCAAAGACAATCATGGTTGACACAGACATATTTGAGTTAACATTAGTGTTAATTCACGGTGGATGGGGAGACAGTGTGTATGCTCTGGTTTTAAGGTCCAGAACCATGAGCCTACGTCCCACGAGGAGATGAAGCGGGTAAGAGGCTGGTTTAGACAGCATTTTTTTAAATTGCTGTTCACCGCATACTATGATTGCTTCTGGCCTACATGTTTACAACATAGAGTAGTAAGCTCCAAAGTATAAGCAGGGAAGTATGCGTGTGGTGTAAAAGAACAGGAAGGGGCAATGCTAACAGTGGAGGAGCTTCCGTGTTGGATACAAGGATAGTCCACAGGGACCTAAAGACGTTCACGCTATCACATCATTTTCAAGAATTCTTGGGATTATGTAGGATTTACACTGTCAATTTTCCTTTCATATGTTCTGTACATTTTATTTTGTGTTTTGGTTAATCCTCACCTGAGGATATTTTTCCTTTGATTTTTAGAGAGAGTGAAATGGAGGGGGAGAGACAGAGAAACATTGAAAGGAGACACATCGATGGGTTGCCTTCCGCGTGAGCCCTGGCAAGGGCTGGGGATTGAGCCTACAACTGATCCCTTGACCAAAATCGAACCCAGGACTCTTCAGTCCTCAGGCTAATGCTGTATCCACTGAGCCAAACCAGCTAGGGCTGTTCTATACATTTTTTTTTATTTAAATATATTTTATTGGTTTTTTGCAGAGAGGAAGAGAGAGGGACAGAGAGTTAGAAACATCGATGAGAGAGAATCACCGATCAGCTGCCTCCTGCACACCTCCCACTGGGGATGTGCCCACAACCAAGATACATGCCCTTGACCGGAATCGAACCTGGGACCCCTCAGTCGGCAGGCCGATGTTCTATCCACTGAGCCAAACCGGTTTCGGCATTTTAATACAAAACTTATATTTAACCCAATTCTTCTTTTGTGTTACTTACTTTTAGGCAAAAACTTTCCCCACCATTTTTATGAAACAGAGTGGAATTTGAGGGCCATTCCATTAGCAATGATACTCGGATGGCAGTCTACTTGTTCAGGGGATTTTATAAGAATAAGATAGTGTCAAGGAAGGGCTCTTGTATTTTAAATATTTCCCAATTAAAAATTAACAAGTTAAAAAACAATTTTATATCTCAAGTGTTTTGCACCTGGCAGCAAATGCCAAGTGAACTGTTGTCTTTGGTGAGGCCGAGCTCCAGTATTTAATATGTCACAGGATTAAGGGGTCATCGCAAGTTCACATGGATACTGGTGCATATCATGAAATTATTTGTGTCATAAAATAATACCACTAGAATGCATGGACCTAACCAAACCCCGTAGTTTGTTCAAAAAGCAAAATTACCCCCATCACTTTCTTCTCCCCAGTCATTGCTCAAGAACCCCCTGATTGCTAGTTGTCTTAATTTTATTTGTTTACTTGAGTTTATTTTGCGAAATATTAAAAAGCTGGGAGAAGCGGGGATGTTAAAAATCAGCGTTCCTTCCCCAAGCCTGGTTTATTCTAGTAATCAGTATTTTATCTGACCCTGTCTGATCTAGTCTTGCAAGATCAAACATCCAGGCCAGCGTGCAGACAGTAAACAAAGCCCGGGAAGGGTTTCAGTAAACACAAAGATTAGATGTTGAATGGAAATTAAACTCCTTGAACTAGTCCTCTGTACTAAAGTGGTTAAGTGGGTTGTGATTAAAAGAAATAAGTAATTATGATCATTATAGCTGAAATGATATAATGTTACCACATTTAAAGCACCTCTTGTACCCAAAAATGACTGTGTCCTTTACAAAGTGGTGCCTCGGAGTTGCATGGAACATCAGTGTCCTCTGACCTGGCTCCGTGAGGCGGCCCTCGTGCAGCCGTGGTGGTATCGGTGGTCAGGACAATGTCTTTAATCAGCGGCCCGGCCTTCTGCCCCTGCTGGAGCCAGGCTCTCAGGAGGCACAAGTCACTTACTGCTGTCTTTCTCGTTCTTCCTCCGAGTTAGGAGGGAAACCTGCTTTCGGCAGTGGATCTAAATCAAGGTGTTTGGCAAGGAAGTTTGTCTGTCCTCCGCTTACACTGTCCCTTGCTTAAAGGAATGCCAGCATTAGGTCCTTGAGTTTTATATCAACACTAGAGGCCCGATGCATGAAGATTTGTGCAAGAATGGGCCTTCCTTCTCTGGCTGCCGGCATTGCCTCTGTTCCCGCTGGAGCTGCCTTTCCGCCTTCCCATGCTGCCCAGAGGCCGGAGCTGCTGGGGTGGTGTGGAACGCCTGCATCATCGCCATGGCAATGCCAGCATCCCGCCCTGCCATGGCCGCTTGGCGCCTGCATAAGCATATTAACTCCCTATCTTTGTTGGGTTCATTTGTATATTCACTCCTGATTGGCTGGTGGGTAGTGGGAAGGTATGGTCAATTTGCATCTTTCTCTTTTATGAGTATAGATAGGATTCCAGGAAATAGAAGCATCACTTTCACAATCAACCACTTTTTATCTTACTGGTTTTCCAACACTCGGAAGAGCTTGCACATTCTCATTGTGACAGTCCCCGATGAGCACCGGTGACTGCTCGCCAGTCCCCTTGCCCTCCCTGGCCTTCCTACCAGAAGCTTCTTGGTAGCATTGGCACGTGGGAGAATGGCGCACGGAGAATGCCTTGGACCCTAAGCTCAGATGTGGGCTCATTCCTTACTCATTCCAGCTGCACACGTAGCTGCTTCTTTGGCCTGAATATGTTTATTCAAAAATGTTTAAGAAGTAAAACAAGTGTTTGGCAACCAGTAGTTTGTAGATTAAAAGAAACAAACTTGCTATCTGCTTATATTTATACTATTTATAAGCCATTTAAAATACATACTTAAAAAGGATAGAAAATATGCTTTCCTAGCTTCCTCTTTCCTTCCTTCCTTCCTTCCTTCCTTCCTTCCTTCCTTCCTTCCATCCATCCATCCATCCAAATAGTATACTTACTATTTGAAAGGAGTACAAGACTCAAGGCCTAGTTTCAAAACCTAAATGTTCTATATGAAATAATTACTCTGGAATGTAGATTTTTTGTTGCATATTTTGTCATTTAAAAATAAATTTGAGCATCTGCTTTATATACCTGGCAGGATCCATCGTGGAACAGGTCTCTTTAATTCTTAGCATTTATTAGTACTTCCAGCATGCTTTCGATTTCCCATAGTTTCAGATTTCCATTTGTCCTGCCCAGAACCAAAATTAAAAACTCAGCAACAAAGATATATCTGGTGGTGACTGAGGAAGAATCCACAGAGTTGTGAAAAGAGAATGTTTGTGTATAGACCAGAAAATGTCCAGCTTATTTAAAATCTGGCATGACTACAGTGATGTCCTCTGATTTGGGGGGGAACCAGTTAGTTAAAATCAGAGAATTCTCTTGGTTTCTTGATCAAGTACATAAAAATTATTTGTTTTTCTTCAGACAATCTACCAGGTTGAAAGCTGAAAAACACTTAAGTTTGCAAGGTGCTCAAAGCTCTTAAATAAGATGCTGGGACTATCATGACAATTGCCTGTGGTGGACAGTTTAACCCGCTGTCTGCCTGACTGATGAGGGGGCATCATTTTAACTTTTATAAGACTTGAGGTTATCTGATCTTGGGGTCCTGAACTCCCAAGAGCATGAGCATTGATCTAGAATCGTCTGGAATACCAGGGAGGCTCTGAGTGCCAATGCTGGGCCTTTCAACTATCACCTTTCTATGATCTATGTTCCCTAGTAGTCTCCATTCTTGAATAACCCCCACTAGACTAGTTCCCTTCAAAAACATCTGGCGACTCATCCATTGCATGATTTCCTCAGAGCCCTGTGAGTGCAGGACCTTGAACATTGTAGGTACTTTGTAAATAGTAATAGGATTAAATTATGTAGATGAGCTTATGTGAACATATGTGCACTTAGAACAGTTTTATTTTTGCACATATGATATCATGACTGATCTTATTTATTACCTGACTTTTCAATTGAGAGAAAATAGAAAATACTTGGTTGTTTAAGTCATTTTAAACATGTCCTTTGCAAATAAGTAGTCAGTTAGAATCATTCTCTTTTTCTACTAATTAGTTATTGAGCTAAAGACTTAGTAATAGTCAATTCCACTGAAAGGAAAAATTAGGGACCTTTTAGATAGCCTGCAAAAAAACATACCTTTGAGGTTTTTCCAGCTAGTTTATTGAGTAAATAAACAATGTCCTAAGACATTTAAGTGCTATAAAATCAGAGTAAAAAAGAATGAATCATGGGATGATTATTTCCTTGATTGGTTTTTCTTTAATAGGTTTCAACTAAAGGATTAATACAGGCATAAAGCTAACTGGCAAAGGTAGAATCTCCCGAACAATGATGTGTTTTTCTCTGTCATGTGTGAATTCACCCCTGAAACGATAGTTTCAGCTTAAAAGAAGAAAAATAAAGACATTATTACATATAAGTAGCTTTATCCTATACGTAAAGTTATGTGAATACTTGAAGTGATCAATGATTATACAAACTATGATTAAGCATTATTTGAAACTGAAGGGACAGGAATGTTCAGATGCAGTATGGGTAAAGGTGGATGGATAATGCTCACTTTTTCCATGGAACATAATGGGGTCCTATGAGCTTTTCTGACAAAAGCCAGAGGTGTCCAGATTCAAGTTGCTTTATGTTAGACATACATGTTTTTTTGTGGATCTTAATATGACGGAAAAAGGAAGTTGATAATAAGGGGAAAATACACCTAAGACCAGTCAAGCAGAATTATCAGTGCCGGCTAGTCCACCTCACTTATGGGCTTGGAAGCATTTTCCTTCCAAGCCTTGTTTTATTAGGAGTTAACAAGTTGGCTCTGAACGGCTTGCTCTAGGCAGAGGTTTGCAAGAGAGTTCTTAACCCAGAGACAGATCCTCTTTAACAAATGTAGAGAAAAAAATCTTTAGGTGTGTTGCTCCTAAAAGACTTCGCTTTTCTTTTTTTGCCCTCGGCCTTTTCAGATGCCTAATATTTTCTTTAATTATATTTAGTGAACTGTCTGGTAATAGTTTCCCGCCCCCCCCCCCCCACCCAGTGTTGTGGGACTTATATCTGTTATATATGGGATATTAGCTTTAGCTCTTTGAAATCATGTCTGTCTCTGTTTGCGTTAACAGAAATTGGTTTTCATATAACAAATTGCCTTTGTACCTGCGGTCATTGAATAGGAGAGATTAAATTAGAAGTGTTTTCTGTGATTGGACATAATGGGTATTGGCAGAAGGGATGTATTCTGGGTTTTTGGGGAAATCAGTGTTATATTTACCCTTTAGAAAGAATTTAACTCAGTGATAGATTTTGGGTGAACAGTAGGGTTGATTTACATCAATGTGTAGTCCAGTTCAGAGAGAGCATCAACATAAATATCATGAAATGGTCATTTTTGCAGGTCAGACTTGCATATCATCCATTCCATGCAGTTCAATGATATGTGAGTTTCTTGCCATTGCCCGAGATTCCCATGTTATTACCATGTTATATGAAAGTGCGTATCCATTTTACTTTTTGTTGGCTACATGGTTCTAATAAGCACTTCATATTTACCGCGTTTCTGATGAATACTTGCTAAATGTCTGCATTGTGTGAGTCATGTCTTTCATCTGTCAGCTGGCATCCATGTTGATCACACTCATTTTGGGACAAAACTTCTTTGGCCACAAGGAAAATAAAAGGAGGGATTCATGAAAATAAATATAAGGAGTGTGAATTTGTTTTAGATGACTGGAATGAATTGGTAATAAAAAACAAGATAGGGATCCAAAGGAGTTATGTTTTATTAAATAGAAAAGCATTTTAAATCAGAGGCAGATGTTGCGTCTGTGTGTCCTAAACAATTCAGTTGTCAGATACAAATCCATACGTGGCGTTTTTTTATAAAGCTGATATTATTCAGTACTGTATCTCCAAGAGCTGACCTCATTCCCAGCACATAACAGTTGATTAATAAACATTTATCATATGCATTAAAACAATAAACAGAAGTGAAATGACCTTATTTTATGGATAAGCTAAAGCAGTGACTTCATCACTTTTTAGAAGTGACCAGCTGCTTCAGTCTGTGACCTCAGGAAGGTGACAGGATGTTAGTGGAGGCATGGGGTCAAACCCTGACCATTCAGTCAACTCATCCGTACATGATGGCACCTAGGCATGTCCATGCCACATGCGTGCATGCACACATGCATATATGAACAGGAAGCAGGACTTATCTGTAGAAAAGTTGACTAGTCCTGACTCAGACCCTAAAATTAATGATTATCACCCGCCCCAAGTTGGCAGTTTAGCATAATCAGCGGCACAGAGGCGCCACTGTCCTGAAGACATGGGATTGGATGCCGATTCTTCCTTTGATAAGTGTGTGACATGACTTTTTCTGAGCTGCTTCTTCAATAAAGTGGGTATATCCTATCTCTGTTACACACTTGTTGTGAGGATTAACTGACAATAATGTGTAAAGGGGTTGCTAGCTCAGTGCCTGATGTTACCAACAGTTCCAACATGTTTTAAAAGCGGCATATTAGCATGCTAAGACAATTTCAACACTTTTTTTTTCTCTAAAGGAAATCCATTAAAAAGTACTTGTGAAACAGTTAGGCTCTAAGAATTTGACTTTGAGTTATTCAGAAAAAGAGAAAAGGAGTTTTCTCTGGCCTTGTGCTTTGTTTATTAGGTTTATAGTGGCTAGAGCCCGCCCTAATCCTTTGAATATTCCTAAATATTTATCTACATTTGGACAGGTATTTGACCTTGAACAAGTTATCTGACTTTGCTGGGGATTAGGTAGGATCACTGTGGACACCCAGGTTTGAAAGGGGCTCATGATGGGGGAGCAAGGATCTTGGGAGGGAAGTTTGGAAATCCAGGCAATGGTGTGTCACGTATCTTTTCTTTGTGCTCAGGTTTGGATATCCATTTGAAATGATCATTTTCATTGGCAACTTTTCCACCAAGAGTTCTAAAGGCAAGCCCACATCTTATCTTGCCAAATCACTTCTAGAGAACTTTCTGAGACTAAAAGAGTCTTCCCTCTTTCCCTCCCTCCCTCCCTCCCGCCCTCCCTCCCTCCCTCCCTAGTTCCCTCCCTCCCTCCCTCCCTCCCTCCCTAGTTCCCTCCCTCCCTCCCTCCCTCCTTCCCTTCCTCCCTTTTTTCCTTCCTTCCTCCCTTCCTTTAAATTGACTTATATTCTTCCATTCAGGATTTTAGGAGATATTGTGGGGGGGATACTCGAGTGTTTTTATAGCATTCATGCTAGTGAATGCCTTTGCATGAGCATCTTAATGGTTAAAGGAAAAATCAATAGATCAGAAATTCTAGAAATTTCTCAGTGCAGAACCTTTTACTCAGTTCATTGCTTTTCACTTACTATAATTATGGACAGACCCCAGGGGTTATTTTCCAAAAGAACTGTGTTAAAGTTTGCATTGAAATACTAGGTTCATTGTTCTAGAAAAATTATCAGTTTTTTTTTTATGCAGTATTGGTAGATAAACTTGCAAGAGCAATACTATAGCCACCACTATTACTACTACATAAGCTACTCACATGCTTGCTGCTGTGTGGAGTTTCACAAAGAGAGATGTCTTAGCAGAGTCCTAACTTCTTGCCAGAATCAAAAACAGAAGCAAGTATTCTGAGAGAGGGAACTGTTTAAAAACCCAGTCAGGACTCTTTAAGATGCTAGTAGGTAAGTAACCTGGAAGCTTGATTCCAAACCGGTTTACAGGCAGTCCTCCCCATTTTGCAGGCAGTCCTTCAAACACTCAACAGGTTATAACTCAGGCCTTAAAAGTCCCTGTTTGCTCTTTTTTCCACCTATCCAGTGACATCTTGCTCTGATTGGCAGGCACCTGTGCCTATCAGATGCTGCTCATAAATGCTCAGGAAATACATTTTGGGGCACTTAATCCCTGGAGTGTGTGTTTTTTTAAAAATTATTTTTAAAAAAGTACTGTGGATACTTTCCTTTCTCCCTTTGGTTGATTAAATATAACAGGTGCACAGGCACACCTCAGAGATGCTGCACGTTCGGTCCCAGACACCGCAATAAAGCGAGCATCACAGTGAAGCAAGTCACATGCTTTTTAAAATTTTTTTTCCAGTGCATACAAAAGTTATGCTTGCACTCTACTGTAGTTTACCAAGTGTGCAACAGCATTATATCTCAAAAATATACATATCTTTAAAAATATTTTCTTGCTAAAAATTGCTCACCATCAGCTGAGCCTTCAGCAAGATCTTTTGCTGGTGGAGGGTCTTTTGCCTTGATGCTGGTGACTACAGATTAATCACAGATCACCACAGCAAAGAGAGTAATACTGAAAAAGTTAAACATTTTGTGCAAATGACCAAAGTGTGATGCGAAGTTAGCAAGTGCCGGTAGAAACGAGACACTGATAGACGTGCTTGTCACAGGGTGCCCAAGCTTCAGTTTGTAAAAAAGCACAGTAAAGCCAAGTGCAATAAAGCAAGGTATGCCCATACATTTAAAGCATATCCTATTGCTTGTGTTTCCCCATTTTTTTATTTATAATATTTTATTGACACTTCAAGCTGCTGCATTTGTGTAACGTTCCTGTGACCTTCATGTCAAGAGTTGTGAGATTAAGTAATTTTATTTTTCTTCAATTCTTCTGCCTCCTGATTCATAGGTCAGAGTAGGAACTCTGAAGCCTCATTGGCAGAAATGGAATAGCAACATATTTCTGCACCTACCATGAAGCATGCGATTCTAGGTTGATAATGCATTCTTTTAAACTCCAGGGATGTGTCTTTAAGCTTGGTATGATGTAACATGGCATAGTTTCTTGAAACCAAAGAAAAGGTTGCAATTCTTTCAGTGCCCTTCAGGAAACAGCAGACATTGGCCAGAATATCCTAATCAGGAAATGTTGCAATTAGAAGCCTTATCTGATAGTCATATTTATACAGATAGTTTTCTGAAATTTACAATGGCACTTCAACGAAAAGCTTTTAGATAGATACTCATCATGTAAATTTCATAATTCTGAGATAATAATAAGCATCTGGCATAATCTCTAAAGATAGTAAGTAAAAGCAAAGGCGGTAGAGACATTGATCCTCCAACTGCAGTATACATAAAAAATCTGATGTAGAATCTTAGTGCACATAGAACACTCAGAGATTCTGATTCTGGGCCCATGAATTTATGTTTCTAACAGTCTTTCCGGCAAGATGGATATTAATGGTTGAAGGACCATATTTTGAGTATTTCTGAAACATCAGAGAACTGAAATATACAATGTGCATTCATTCATCTCTGTCTACACGTACACACACACACAGGCACACATGACAAGATGATTGTAATAGTAATGGTAAATATTGGATAGTGCCAGGTATTGTTCTAATTGTCAAAAAAATATTAGCTCATTTAATCCACACAATAATCATTCATCATAGGCACGGTTCTTAGCCCACAATCAATGTATCAGAAACTAAGTCCAGGGAAGTTAAGTAACCTGCCCAAGATTTTACAACCATCAAGTGGTAGAGCTGAGATTTAAATCCCAGCAGTCTGGCTTAGGAGTCTCTGCTTATAATCATCATATCATACATCTTTCCCAAAGATAAAAAGATATTTTCCCAAAATTGCAATAAAGGAAAATTGCCAAAAAGTGTCAGATAGGAATATAAGACAAGTTATGTGTGTGTATATATATAGTATTAAAAATGTTGTTGTAACCATCTAATATATATCTATATGTATATATCTATATGACTATATCTATATATCTATATCTATATATCTATCTATATCTAATCTACATATCAGGGATTTGCAATAATTACCGTAAAGAAATACTTGGCTTCCTGGATGTACTGTAAAATTGCTTGAAGTAACATGATGTTTTTGAACCAAATATCTTCTGATTATAACGAAGATAAATCTTTCAGGAGGAGTGAAGCCTTCTGAGGCATGAACAGCCTTCTGTTTTCCAAAATCATGGTATTTAATTCCTAATGGTCAGAAGGTGCTCTTGTTTAGAACATCAACCTGTGAACTTTGGAAGACTCTGGGGTCCTGGAGCATTGGATTTTTAGGCATTAGTTGAGTTGGGGTGACGATTTCCCCCACTTCATTCTTAGAAGTAAAGAACTTGGCTTTTATTAGTAGAGCTGCCAGGGACTGAAAAATATTGACTAAGATTCTTTGTTTGACCAACCCTTAAGCTCCTGACCTTCTTCTATGCCTGTGGTTGGCAAACTTGGGCTTGCGAGCCACATGAGAGTATGGCTCTTCCACAAAATATCATGGCCTGGGCAAACCTGGCTCTTTGGCCCCTCGAGTATGGCTCTTCCACAAAATACCATGGCCCGGGCTAGTCTGTTTTGAAGAAGTGACATTAGAAGAAGTTTAAGTTTAAAAAATGTGGCTCTCAAAAGAAATTTCAATCGTTGTACTGTTAGTATTTGGCTCTGTTGACTAATAAGTTTGCCCACCACTGTCCTAGGCCCATATGTGCACTTTCTTGTAAATTCCAATTTTAGCAATAACGCTGCTAAGTCAGTTTAACCAGAATCCGCCCACCCCCTTGGTATCTGATCACCCTCGATATCTCATCCTCCACCATCCCCCAGGTGATGTCTGATTACCTGGCCTGTCTTCAGCAAAGAATCTTGTTAGGTTGGTTGAGCCAGAATCTTTACTTCTCTAGTTCCTCTTGGTAATTTTCTGTCTATGACACTCACCGTCCTCCTTGGCTCTGAATTTTCACCGGCCCCTGCTGTATTGGGATTTGGGCCCAAAATCTCTTCCCTCTGTGCAATCCAATTGTAGGGTCCCTCTGTCTGTTGCAGTGGTCCTGATAAGGTCTGCCTTACCATCTTTGACAAGTGTTGATGGATACCTTTATCTTTAACAACATAGGGGGTGTCTTGAGTCTTATAGGCACAACTTTAAGGCTGGCTGTCCATGGGCAGCATCTGGTTTTCAGGAAAAAAAAAATTATATATATTTTTTATTGATTTTTAAAGACAGGAAGGAGAGGGAGGAGGAGGAGAGAGAAAAATCTATGATGAGAGAAACATCACTCCTGCACGCCCCCTACTGGGGATCAAGCTGGCAACCTGGAATCAAACTCTGACCTCTTGATGCCCACACTGGCTGGGCTCAGAAATATTTTATTTGACTTTTATTACATTTTGAAAATGGAATTGGTTGCAACACTTAAAAAATTTGGAGTGGTCATGTAAAAATCCAGATTCTTTATTTTCTTGAAAAAAATCTGAAGAAATGACAATTGGAGGAAGACAGAACTGGCTGATGCAGGAGAGGAGCTGAAACAACAGAGATCTGAAATATACAATGTGCATTCATTCCAGCTTTCTCTCGCTCCACGCTCTACTTCGTGCCTCTGCAGCTGGCATTGCTGGCTGCTCTCTGCCCGGAAGTGTTTGCAATTCGCTCCATATGGTTCACCACTAAATAGTTAGTACTTCATGGTGGTGCCACATGTTTCTAAGGATACTTCTACAGTCACTGCTCTTAACTACATGAACTTAGAAGGAGCTGTGAACTCATCAGGAAAGTGAGAATTATTATGCATCATCTTAAAGGAATATGGGTTGACATTATTCCGATTCTTTTTACACCAGTTCATGCAGGTTTCATAGAACTCTGATGTTCATGTTTAATTGTGTGCATGCTCTGACTAGATCTGCGAATGGAGTGTGTGTGTTTTTTTAAATTGATGATGTCATTTCAATATAGCTCAAGAAAATAACTCACTCAAATGTAATTAAGTCATTGAAAACAAAATGCTGAAATTTTGGAAAATTAGCATTTGGTCAAAGAATGCATGCTCTGAGAGAATGGGTTTGTTTTTTAAGTAGAAAAAGAAATGGATAAAACTTTTGCTTACATACCTGAAAACATAATTTAATATTTAAATTTGTTTTTACTTCGGCTGAATTAAAAAGCAAATAAACGTGAATAAAATGTCTACTGAGGCCAAGTATTTCTGCCTCTAAAGTATGGCCTCCACTTCTATTTTCAGTAAGAAAATCATAATAGTGATTTTTGTTTTACAGACACTGTGTTAGATATCATTACTCGAAGACTCTTAACTATTTGCTTGCTTTGGTTTTAAGACTGTATGCCTTACAGTTTAATTAATACAGTGATTGAAAGGGTTTGCCTTTCAGAGGATAAGATTAAAATAATTTGTTCAGCTTGAACCTTATGAGGAAAAGGTGAATGCAAATTAAATGAATTACATTGGACGGATTAAGTTAAAAATTGAACACTTAAAAAAGTTTGAGGTGAACTTTTGACTTATTTGGGGTTCATAGGAAAGTTAGGCGATCATTCAGTGTTGTTCTTTAAAGCAGAAAAAAATGCTATAAATATCTGAATATAATGTGAACCTGAGATAGGAGTATTTATCTCTTTTCCCAATGGAAAGTTTTGAATATATAAAACCTCTAGACATCCAGATGAAATGTCAGATGTCTGCTTACATTTTTTATGTATTAATTTTCCTCCTCATGTATTTTAAAATCACATATTACATAAAATTTCTAATTTAGAAATGTTACTTTTTCTCATCCTTATAGTTCATTAATTAATTATTATAATTCTTCACATGTGATCTGTCACTGGCATCTTCCATCAGAGTAAAGACAAACTCATCACTGTTTTCTGAGTCATCTCACCCGGTTTTGCAGCACAGATCACTTCTGCCTAAACTTTTTTGAGACTCAGTGCTTTTTAAAATTTTTTTAATTTTTTGTTGATTTCAGAGAGGAAGGGGGAGAGAGAGAGAGAGAGAGATCAATGATGAGAGAGAATCACTGATCAGTTGCTTCCTGCACACCTCACACTGGGGATCTAGCCTGCAACCCTGGGCTTATGCTTTCACAGGGACTTGAACTGTGACCTCTTGGTTCATAGATCAATGTTCAACTACTGAGCCATGCCAACCGGGCAACACTTAGTATTTTTTTTGTTTTGTTGTTTGTTTGTTTTTTGTAATTCAAGTATGATTCAGTCACTGTAAACTGTATGCCAAATTACAAACACATAATAACGGTACAAAATGGCACCTTTAACAATTCCTCTAGGTGAGTACTTTTGATCTCCAGCATGGAACACCCACAGTAGTATTCTTTACAGCTACCTTAGTAGGCTTTTGCAAATCAGATCCAATATTTGCATTTTATGAAATAATTATGAAATCTGTTTAGAATTTTTGTTTAGAAAAAACAAATTTTGTAAATTATATCTATCAACATTTAAAACTGGTAATGATGAAGAGTTGTTTGTTTTGCCTAATGTGTTTTCTCTAAGCAAACCTCTGTTTCACATAATAAAGTATTACAGAGAGTTAGATAAGGATTTGACTCTGAAGCAGCTTACTCTTTCTTGAGAAATATTCTAGGGGGAAGAAAAAAAAAAATCTGCCTCATGTTTGAGCATATCTGATTCTTCTCCCTTCCAAGGCTGGCCCTTCAAGTTTCAGTAAAGAGCAATAGAATGTAAAAAGGTAGATAACCCAGAGAGGGGAGCGTCTTATTTAAGGGCAAGTCCAGGCGGTATTGTTAATTTTGTGAGGTTTCTTATCCTACTGTATATTACCATCTTTATAATATCAATTTCTTCAAGAGATATTTCTATAGCAAAGACAGCAAGTGAATAGATAAAGGAGAATACTGTGTTTAGGACATTTTCTATGATGGTTTTCATAGTTAGGTAGCTTTTTATTAGGCGGGTATATTTAATTTGACAGAAGAGGTTGTCCTCATCATTTCTTGATGACCATGAACTCCAGAAAATGAAAACAGCTGGTGTACTAGTATTTGTAACAAAGAGTGAGGAAGCATCATATGATAGAGCTTTGATATATGAGAGGTTTTAGAATGTATAACGGTTAGGGTTTTCTGTCT
Organism: Pipistrellus hanaki; assembly: GCF_964339955.1. Classification (NCBI taxonomy): domain Eukaryota; kingdom Metazoa; phylum Chordata; class Mammalia; order Chiroptera; family Vespertilionidae; genus Pipistrellus; species Pipistrellus hanaki. The sequence continues at coordinate 72,372,526 of NC_140510.1, read as the reverse complement.
TAGCTATCCAATAAAATGCCTACTTTTAAGAATTTAAGAAAAGTAAATTGTTGACTATTATCACTTTCATATCATGTATGAAAAACTCTCTTATTCTAACATTTTGCAGAAAATGATAACTTATTTTTGCTTTAGGGATTTCAGTTTTGTATTAAAAGATGTTTATGTCCTAATTTACCAAAAAAAAAAAAATGTGACATATTAGCAACAAATCATATCAATGAAAACCATGATCACTATCACTTTTATCTCCTAACAGTGGAAAGAGTGGAACGAGAAAACCTTTCAGACTATTGTGTTCTGGGCCAGCGTCCAATGCATTTACCAAATATGAATCAGCTGGCGTCCTTGGGGAAAACCAACGAACAGTCTCCTCACAGCCAAATCCACCACAGCACTCCAGTCCGGAACCAAGTGCCCGCGTTACAGCCCATCATGAGCCCGGGGCTGCTCTCCCCCCAGCTCAGCCCCCAGCTGGTCAGGCAGCAGATAGCCATGGCCCACCTGATAAACCAGCAGATCGCCGTCAGCCGCCTCCTGGCTCACCAGCACCCTCAAGCCATCAACCAGCAGTTCCTGAACCATCCACCCATTCCCAGAGCAGTGAAGCCAGAGCCAACCAACTCTTCTGTGGAAGTCTCTCCCGACATCTACCAGCAAGTCAGAGATGAGCTGAAGAGAGCCAGCGTGTCCCAAGCTGTGTTTGCAAGAGTGGCATTCAACCGCACACAGGTACAGTGAGCACTGAGCAGGGTAACTGGTGGTGGTTAAGAATCATAACTAGAGATGGCGTTGTGACACATTTTCCTTTTTACTCTCTTAAAAACCTTTTATGGCTCTCAGAGCACATAGACCTAGATTAATGAATAATGCTTGGTTTGTGAACTACTATCATGATGCATAGTTGTAACTAATTAGTCAATTTCAGCAACATAATGAACAGAACTAAACTCACCAACACAGGACTCCAAATGTGACCAGTGATCTGATCTGTGTGCTGCTTATCCTCCCTCATCTTCTCATCTACTTTTCCTAGGATGTAACCCTGACTTTGAGTTTTCTGGTTATTGTTACTGTTACCTTGTCTTTTTAAAAAGTAATTTTAAAACTATTAATGCATGCCCAATCTATTACTTTGGTTTTGAACTTTATTTAAAAAAGTATCATTATCTTATCTAATAAAAGAGAAACATGCAAATTAACCATACCTCCGCTATGCCCACCAGCCAATCAGGAGCAAGTATGCAAATTAACCCAAAATATGACAGCAGCCAAGAGCTGGAGCAAGAAGGAGATGTTTTGGATTGGGCTATTTTGACTTGGAGGTGCAGGCAGATTTCTTAAGTGAAGATGTGTTGCCATCGTTAAAAAAAGAAAATGAGGTTGGTGCAGATGCAAAAAGAGTGGTCAGGGTTAGAGAACGAGATTTGAAATTTATTTACAGAGCCTGGGATTTAAAGAGTCAGGGGAATGAATGGAAGAAAGCATCACCACCACTCCTACCAGGAAGAGACACAAGAAATGCCAGGAGAGCTGGGGTTAGGTATAGATGGAAGAATGGGGAAATGGTAGTGAGATGGATGGAAGGTGTGAGTCATGTTTCCAAGAGACTTCTTATGGATGGAAACCTAAGAAGTCTGGGAGGGAGAAGCTTGAAACTTTGCCATGAAATCGGGTGATTGGTTGGTAGAGATCTTTGCAAACTTTAAAGTATAATTTCATTAGAGTGATGAAGGCAGGAGCCAGAATTTAGGAGTTGAGGAATGATTACCTGTTGAGGATACAGAAGCAGGGGCTGCAAAATTTGGTGTTGAAAGGGAGGCCAGAAGTAGGTTGACAGTTTGAATGAGCTAGGGCAGTGGTCGGCAAACTCATGAGTCAACAGAGCCAAATATCAACAGCTCAATGATTGACATTTCTTTGGAGAGCCACATTTTTAAACTTAAACTTCTTCTAACACCATTTCTTCAAAATAGACTCGCACAGGCCTTGGTAGTTTGTGGAAGAGCCACACTCAAGGGGCCAAAGAGCCACATGTGGCTCGCGAGCCTCGGTTTGCCGACCACAGTGCTAAGGAATCATTCTGAGGTAGGAGGCTTTGTGAGGGAGCTGGAGGCCTCAGCTGAAGTTCCACGGCACGCACTAGCGATAGAAGCAACCCCTGTGGCTCGCTCCGTCTCCAGCAGTGCCGGACTCCGGGAGGGGGAGCGGGGAAGGGACGCAGTGGGGTTGTCTGAGGTAGGTTGACGAATTCAGTATGGCAGGAGACCCAGAGAGGTGACATTTCTTGCTCCTTTGACTCTTAGCAGATTTATATGTTCTGTTATGGATGGAGACTGTTTACATCCTTTGAAAATGAGTCTTGAGGTTCACAGAGGCCTGCGCATGTTCCAAACATCACTCCATCAGGTTTCTCTTGTGACTCAGAGTCCTCAGGCAGCTTTTGCGATTATGAACAACTTGGTCCCTTTGAGCGTGTCTGTTGGGTAACCGCTGCAAAATACGAAGTGGAAGGATGCATCTCTTAGTCTGCATGTGCAGTTCTGTGTGTGTGTGTGTGTGTGTGTGTGTGTATGCGCGCGCGCACGCGTGTGCACGCGCAAGTCCTTTCATGTATCGTTCATGCCCATGAATAGGCATTTCATGGTTAGCCAACATTTTATTGCCTGCTTCTATATACAGCTCCTTTGGCAAAGGCCAAAATTGAAAGCATGGCTGTATTACTTTGGATTTAAAACCAAATACAGTAAACCTTTTGTCCAAGTAGCACGAAGGCCTAGAGAAGACGCACAATGAGGCTGGACAAAAGGCAGGCCGGCCGGCCGGTGTGAGGGTCACCCCGCCAGGGCCGCGACTCTGGGAGGTCTGTCCGCGGCGGCACGGTCCTTTTTGTCTATTTTTATGGATTAATGATTTTTCTCTGGCATTGCCATCTTTCAAGTGCCAAGTTATAAAAGGTCTAATTGAAGCATGGAACACATTTTATTTTTTTCCTCCCGCCATTAAATTTGTGAGATGGCTACGCCCAGAAGGGAACATTCACTTTCAATCAGCGTGAGCTGGGGTTCACGGGCCAGCCTTGAGGATATCAAATGGAAACTGCCTAGGAATGTATGAGTATTTCCTTTTAAAATTCTGCTTTTAATTTGGGAAAGCTTTTCATCCCTCTGGGATCATAACCTGTTGTGTATAAAGCCCAACCTAATCAAGGTAGATGGTATTGACGGAATGACATAGTGTGAACTCCAGCCGGAGGTCAGCAGGCAGATTGTTTTGCTGTGTGCATGCGGTCCCCAGCAGCGAGGCCAGGCAGCGGGGCATCCCCAGCAGCATTGTTACGTGGAAAATACGGGGTTCGATGCCCTATGAAACCAACCGTGCACTTTGCACATGGGAGGCTTTTTTTTGGAGTGGAATCAGACATTTATGGGTGATATAATAATTTGCCAGCTGTAATAAGCACATAAAAATTAACTTTTATAGATGATAACATAAAAGAATTGGTACACTTTGAGAATCTGAACTCCTTCCCCCTGATCCCCACCACCAAAGCAAACAAAATCAGAACCGTTGGCTTAAGCCAGTGGTCGGCAAACACATTAGTCCACAGAGCCAAATATCAATAGGACAACGATTGAAATTTCTTTGGAGAGCCACATTTTTTAAACTTGAACTTCTTCTAACGCCACTTCTTCAAAATAGACTCGCCCAGGCCATGGTATTTTGTGGAAGAGCCACACACAAGGGGCCAAAGAGCCACATGTGGCTCGCCAGCTGTAGTTTTCTGACCATGGGTTTAGGTGGACACTTAGAGCCACATCAGTGTTGCACTCATTTGCTTTACCCATATATATATCATATCCTCAGTCCCACTGGGTATTTTCCGGAAATAGTTGGTGATGTCCATTATTCATTTATTATCAAACTAAACGAAAAGCAACTTTTCAGTATGTGCTTGTGCTTGACGATTAGATCAAGAACAAATCAGTGGAGTGTGTGTGTGTGTGTGTGTGTGTGTAGAACAGAAGCACATGTACAGCATTCATAAATGATGCTGGACTCGTGAATATACATCAGAATAGTTTTTTATGTTTAAGACAGGCAGATGAAAAGCTTAAAGGATCCTCCTCAGGCCACTGGATTTTGCCTGCTCGCACTGGCAAGGAGCTGGCAATGCCAACCTAAGGTCTGATGGGTGGAGGCGGACGAAACCCAGCTCCCGTGCCTGCTGTCGCAGGGACCCTGAGGAGTGACTCCCACCCCAGAGCTCTCTCTCCGCAGGATCGGCTGAGGCTGGGACCTTGCTTGGGTCTCTCCCCTTCCGTGTCCTGCTCCTCCTAGTCCCTCACCAGTTTCCCTCAGAAGCACTTCCTAGTAAGTCCCAGGTGACAGGTCAATGCCATTGCCAGCCGAGTGGACATTGGTTATGCCATGGCTTAGAAGTCTGAATGAAACCTACCTTCCGTTTTAGCCTGCTACCTTCCCAAATCTAAGCAAAGTATTACTATTATTTTAAACGGAGTCCCCTGAGCTCAGTGGACTGATGTGGATGTCAGATTTACTTACGGATATTAGATATTGGGAGTGGCGGGTGGAGCGAGAGAGAACGAGTGTCAGAAACACATTAGTTTTGAGTTCCTATGAGATCTTCCAAATTTGACTCAAATGAAAGTTATTCTTCCTGCGTCTGCACGGTGACTTAAGGGGATTTCCGTGAGTTTCAGAGTCACTCTGCTCCTTGGCCCGCCCCTTCTCCAGGGCTCTGTCGGGTGTTTTTCCATGAGTGTTTTCCCTCGCCTGCATCCCCAGTTTACTTCAGTGCTGGCATACCTTCGCTTTCTGGAGCTACGGACGGGAAATAAGTTGCTGGCATCTTTGCCTTTTGACAGTTTGATTATGAATCCTAACCTCAGGTATCCTTTTGCCTCTTGTCACGTTAGGGACTTAAAATGTTAGTCAGAGGCTTATGACAGTATTTTAAAAGACCCTGTTTCTAAGGAATGCTTGTGGAATGTCCACTGACCTGTGAGTAGCAGTTTCATGAAATACATACAGTGAGTCTTCCTTAATAGATAAATTATTCTCTAATTTAGTTAAAAATCCAGCGACCTACATATTTTTGTTTAGAACCCCCACCCCCCTCACTTACTAACATTGCTTCTCCTCAGAGACTGTCCATCTGAGCAAATCTGTTAAATGAGAGAGAGGATGCTTTGACCCAAACTAGGCTGCATGCATTGGCACGGATGCCTCCGCCGTGCGGACGGGAGCGTTAGAATGCCCAGAAAGGGCAGTTAGCTGTGGTCCTGAGCCCCTCTCTGTACCGCTGACCCCTTTACCTGACATCCTTCTTTAAAGAATCGGCCATGAGGCATTGGTGTCATTTTAAACAAGACTTTTGCCGAGTCTCAGAAAGGTCAGGCTCCTTTGGGTGTCAGTGGCTCTCCTGAGCCAGTTCTTAGAGGCGTGTTTTCCACAGAGGCACAGGTCTGTTCTGCAGACTGTGTGGCTCTTCTGTAACCCCAAGGCCCCTGATTCGGTATCTTGCTCCTTCTTTGGATCCATGACCAAGTCACCCAGTGACCTGGTTCTCACCTTTTTGTCCAAGGCCTGGCTGGAGAAAGCTGTCCTGGTCCGATCTGATAGAAAAGAGGATTTAACAAATCCCTGAGAAATCATTGGGTTGACCCGCCCTTATTTGGCTACTTGTTGTTTTTTATGAGCCTTTGCCAAAACTCTGCTGTTTACTCATCAGAGCCACATCATTTGAAGGAACTGAAGGCCAGGGTTATAAATACAATTTCTGAAGTCACTCAGCAACTGGAGAATGTTTCAACAGATTGGAAAATTAGATTGAATGATGTATCAGGAAAGTTGGCAGTGCGGTCAATGGCTGGAAATACAAATGTCTCCGTGCGAAGTGACATGTATTTTGCTTTCATGCTTTATGGCACCATGTTTGGAGTCTTTGCACACTCAGATTATTAAGGTGAAAGTGCCTCAGGACTTGCTGACCAGGATATTTAGTAACAAGATGAAAATTGTAGCAACCAAAATATTTGGAAGTCTTTTTATTTCTTAAAATAATATATTTTTATTGATTTCAGAGAGGAAGAGAAAGGGAGAGAAAGAGATAGAAACATCAATGATAAGAGGGAATCATTGATTGGCTGCCGCTTGCACGCCCCACACGAGATCGAGTTTGTAACCTGGGCATGTGCCCTGACCTGGTCAGAGGTGGATGCTCTGCCACTGAGCCATGCAGGCCAGGCTGTTTGGAAGTCTTGGCTTCAGTCTTTGCCAGTCATTTTTTGGGGGTGGGAATCTCTTAAATCTTGTGTTTAATTTATACATAGTGTTCGCCAAAGATAGGCACGATTTAGCTACACATCCAGTTTATATGGGTAGAAAATGGGACATCCAAGATATTCAGAATTCTTCCTCAGCAGACCTCCAGCCTCAGGCATCAGCATTCCTCATCTCTAGTAGAGATAGGGCTCCCCGAAAGCTGTACAGGAGTAACACACAATGGAAACCCGGGGTCTGGACGCCATGGTCCAGTAAGCTGGTTATAAAACCACAGGGGGACCTGCCGGGAGAGGAAGTCCACCCTCTGAAGGTGGGCTGTCAATATGAAATGCCGCAGATCAGGCACAGACCTGTTATTGGCTTGGGAAGCAAATAATATACCTTCTTTTGATTTCAACGTTAAATTAATAAAGTAGGAGAAGATGGCCCTGCTTGCTTCATCAAACAGGCAATCTTTCATTTCAGAACCACTAGCGTGACTTCATAGATTTGAAGATTATAATAATATTAATATCTGGCAGAATAGCAGTGTCTCCGAGTTATTAGATGGCTTGAGGATGGCCCTGTAGATAGTGGTCTCACTGTAGTGCCTCATGTGTACATAGAAAGAGTGTCATTAATTAGCACTTTCTAGGCAATTTCAGCCAAAAAGCCTGGGCGAGATGCTGGTTTTGTTTGTGCTCTGGGTAACGAGAAGGTTGAAGCAAAGCTGTCAAACATACACAGCTCTCTCCTCAGTCACCAGTCTACTTGAAATAGAAACATTTATATAAAAGAAAATAGGAAGATTCTTCCCCCCACCACCACCCACCTACCCCCCACTGCCCCACCGCCCCTCCACCCCTATTCCTCACAGAACTTGTACCAAAGGAAACACAAGATAGCCCATCGTTCTGTCTGTTTCTTGATCACCAACTAGTGTGAGAAATTCTTAAAATTAATTAGGAGCCCTAGCCAGTTTGGCTCAGTGGGTAGAGCGTTGGCCCTTGGACTGAAGAGTCCTGGGTTTGATTCTGGTCAAGGGTACGTTACCTCAGTTGCAAGCTCAATCCAAGGCCCTAGTTGGGGCATATGTGGGAGGCAACCAATCGATGTGTCTCTCTTCCATCGATGTTTCTCTCTCTGTGTCTCTCCCTCTCCTTTCTACTCTCTCTTAAAAAAAAAAAAAAAAAAAAATCAATGGAAAAATATCCTTGGGTGAGGATTAAAATAAAATTAGTTATGAGCTAATTATAGAAAATGCAGGTTTCACCACTTTTACCAAAAAAGACTGCTTTTTGGCAATAGTTTTATAAACTTTTGTCACTATTCCCTAACAAGGAGGGATGGACTCATTTCACACAAATAAGGCGTCTTTGTCCTCAATCAGGACTTTCTTTCACGTCCAGTGAGTGTCTCAGTGGAGTCCTGCACGTTTAGTGTGAAGGCCTCCTGTTTTATTATGGAACTGGTCTCCCCAAATTCAAGGTGATGTTTATAATTAAAGTAGAATTTTTATAGAAGAAACACCGGGAAACATTAGCTTTAGATCCCACTATTTATGTACTTTTCGCCATTGCTTATTTAAAGTAATAAAATAAATACACAAGTGTTCTTTCCCTAGCCATTGAGTGAAAGGGTGACCATTTGGCCTGCAGTTAAGTGCAGGTTTGTTCAAATAAAGTGAATTAAATTTAAAGACCAGAAATACTATGAGAAAAATATAACTGAATCAATTCAAAGTCAGGTGTAAATTTCAAGGTTGCTTAAATTTTATCTATAAGTTTTGTGCCTCACTGCAGGCTACAGCATTGACTTTCTTTTCTTTTTCAAATATACTTTTATTGATTTCAGAGAGGAAGGGAGAGGAAGAGAGAGATAGAATAGAGATATCAATGATGAGAGAGAATCACTGATCAGCTGCCTCCTGTATGCCCCATACTGGGGATCCAGCCTGCAACCCAGGCATATGTCCTTACTGGGAATCGAATTGTGACCTCCTGGGTCAAAGGTCAGTGTTCAACCACTGAGTCACACTGGCCGGGCAAGCATTTACTTTCCAAAGTCTCTGACTGCAACACCCTGTAAGAAATACTTTTTATCTCAGGAGCTGGTGCACACATGCACATACGTGACTGCACCTGCATTTTGTATGTCTGTCTCAAAGTCGATCTCATTTCCACTTACATCTTTATGTGTATATTTCCAAAGAAAAGCCTTCAGGAGAGAGGAGGAAGCCTTCATGAAGCAATACTGTACCATGTATGGAGCACTTTGGTAATTCTAACCTAATTGCATTTCAGTATAAGAATGTTAGTGATGATGTACTCAATTAATTTTATCACTCACTAATAATTACAGTCCCTGTTTCAGCAATGATGCAGACTAAGGCTCATTTTAAATGATACAGAGTTATTTAGGGAGGAAAAGTTGTTCTTACTTTTCTGAAGTATAAAGTGAATATCTTAGCACTTAGTTTAAGTGCTATCCTGGACGTTCATTTCACTTAGTATATACAGTGGTGCCTCACACAACGAACTTAATTCGTTCCAGGAGCAAGCTTGTTATGCGAAAAGTTCGTTATGTGAAACGTGTTTTCCCATAACAATACATGTTAAAAAAAATAATTCGTTCTGTAGCATAAAATATGCTAAGATGACATAAAAAAAAATATGCTAAGATGACATATTTTTATTTAGATACATCTAAAAACATAATTTTTAAAAAAAAAAAACACATTTTTTTAATTTTAAGACAGACTAAGTAGAGTCTACCGAATCTTGCACATCTTCATCCATTTTCTGCTTTTTGGCCGATGGTTTCATGAAAAACCTGTCCAAAGTTCGCTGTGCGAGGCGTTCGTTATGCGAGGCACCACTGTAGTTTATGAAACTTCCCTTTGCATTTTCCTTTACCTCCAATAATTGTAATTATCCTACTTCCTAAAATTTATTCTTCATATGTTCTTCCTACTGTATTCGGGAAGACACTTAACAAAATATAACTGGAAGGCCTTGACTAAAAGAACTGTACTTCGATGTTAGGTCTGTATTTTTTTTATCCATTCACTTAACAAATGGTTATTAAGCATTCAGAGACTATGCTAGGCATTATAATGATAGCTGGTATTTATTGAACATTTAACATGGATGGGTACAGTTATAAGCTCTCTAGGGATCCCTAAGGGGGAAGTACGATATTATCTTAATTTGACCTGTGAGGAATCTGGGTCATTAATCCATGTGCAATCGAAGCCCAGTTTGAAACCAGCAATTCAGACTGCAGAGCTCACACTCAGAGCCACTTTATTCTCACTCATACCTGCTGCCACAGAGCGGATGACGGACAGCCGCTCCTTCAGGGAGTGAAATGCAGGAGCAGAGAGACTTGCACAGCAGTGCTCCCTCGGGGGCATGATGAGCTCCGTGATGTGGCGCATGCACTGGTGGGCACAGATGCTCTTGACCTTGGAGGTGATGGACGTTCATGCAGACACGTTTCAGCAGGAAAAGCTAACACTTTATAACTGTTTCAGGACAGAGTCCACTCTCTTATCAACAGACTGCTTTCCTTCTTATATCTGAATGCATCTGATACATTTGAGATAAAAATAGTCAGTAAATGAATGTTTGGGCTTGCTTTTATTTTTGGAAAATATTATCTTTGCCAGTGATTTAAAAAAGTAGGAGACACTAGTGAGTTTGGGGGCAGTTTGCCAACAGTGGTTTCGGAGAATGCTCATGGTGTAACGGGGCCCAGGCCGTTGGGAAGCAGTGGTCCTGGCCCGGGAACTTGAGTGTTAGCAGACATTGTGGGTGCCAGGAGCCCAGAATACCGCTGGGAAGTGTCTCCCAGGGGACCCTATTCCGTTCTCCATTTGCTTTTGCTTCTGGTGCTGATGCGCTTAGAAAGTTCAGACTTAGGTTGTGCACAGCACCCCATTCCCGTACCTGGGACTTCCTAAGCCAGGAGAGCAGGCTTGAGGAGGAAAGTGAGGTGGAACCGCCCCTCTAACGGGATCTGTTCCCGCTCAGATCAGGTTGGCAGTTGGGAGCCACGTTGCCAGGAATCTTTTAGGGTCGGGTTAGGCCCAGTCCCTCCATCGTACCTACTCAGGGGCGGCTTGGCAGGGGGAGAAGCTTGGAAGGTGCTGGCTGGCTGGCTGTGGGCACTCACGTTGTGTCACTTGCTTTCTGTGTTTTGATGTAGCATGTGGCACGAGCAAAGTTTGATTGTATTTTGAGGGACATGGCATATTTGTTCTCAAGTGGAGTTTGTGTTGCCCACAGTCTCCATTTACAATGGATTGAATGAGAAGATCTTACATGTAATGGGGATCTTTGAACACGTGATCTATCAGGGCCTGCTGCGGGCAGTTCAGAAAAAATAGGACTCAGTTCTCAGGAAAATGAAGAAATATGCATTTAGTGTCCTCTTGGTGCACTGAATTTCTGTACACCCCCTCTCCCACTCAACTGACCACTAAGCACAGGATGTGTGGATTGTGCTCCCAAGGAGTTTCCTGTCTCCTAGAAAGAAGAGGTTGCATAGCAGCACAGTGTGAAAGATGAACGTGTCATCCTGCTTGGTTTAGTGGTTAGAGCACCAGCCCACTGGAGGGTCACGGGTTCGATTCCTGGTCAAGGGCATGTACCTGGGTTGTGTTTTGTCCTTGGCCCTGGTCAGAGCACATGCAGGAGGCAACCAATGGATGTGTCTCCCACTGATTGTCTTCCACAAAAATATAAAATTATGAACTAAAACGTATATTTTCAACTTACCACTACAAAAAACTCCCAAATGATGTTTCTCTCTTTTTCCCCACCTCCACTCCCCTTTTAAAAAAATCAATGGGAAAAAAAAATCTTTTGGTGGGTGAGGATTAAAAAAAAGAAAGAAAGAAAAAAGTGCCCTAAATGGGATAGAACTAGAGCCATTTCCATTCAAAGGAGGGAGAAAGTGTCACCAACTGCAGTGTGTCTGTGTGTCCACACAATACATAGTCTTTTAGTTCATTATAGGATACGGTGCTGCAGTAGCAGCATCTATCTGCAAATGCTATTTTTGAATGTGCATTTATACTTGCAGAGACACTAATTCCCTTCAGAGGCTCAATTCTGTCCACCCCCATCCTGCAAAAATGCTACATGCATATAGGCTGTCTTTCCCAATAAAGAAATATTATAAGAAAAGAGGGGTTTTATTAAACTAATGCAATAACGACATTTTCTTTGAGGATTTAACACATCGTTTTTAATAATAAAAATCAAATTGTCATTGTTGTGCCCTGTAAACCTTTTATTCAAATCAGACTACACACTCTGGCTCCATGGCGAAGCGGTGCTCTGCGGGGAGGAGTGAGGGGAGGAGGGGAGTTTCTGGCATCGCACAAATGGATTTCAGCAGGCAGGGTCAGCGTGGGGGTGCAGATTATGAACATGGGGCCCAGGGAAACCTGCTTATGCTCATGAGCAGAGGGGGACATGCCCCTTCCGAGCACCTGAAAGGAAAGTGGGGGAGAGGCGGTTCTGGGGTCCACTGTAAGGATGTAGGATGCCAATGGTTTCTGCACCCTTACCGCTGATTCCTCAGCGCCGTGACCTGTGCATGGACTGTGGAAGTTAGGAGTTCCCTTTGTAGGACTCGGCCCAGAATTTGGGGTTACCTGGTCTTCTTAGGAGGAGACCAGTTTTGGCTCTCATGTCAGCTGGAACCAGGAATTTCAGAAACGTGTGAAAATTAAGGCTAACAAATAAGCATGCAAAAGAGGTGCTGAAAGGTGAGGAATACCTCTGAAGGGATTTTGTGCGTGCTTGTGTGTGTGTGTGTGTGTGTATGTGTGTGTGTAGTGTGTGTGTGTGTAGTGTGTGTGTAGTGTGTGTGATAGGTCATGTTCAGAAGGGGATGCAGGCAGGGTTGGTCCATGTGAGCGCCAGATGAGTGCTAAGGCCCCTTCCACCCTTGGCCTGCTGCAATTTTAACGTGTAAATTGGGGATCCGTGTGCCTGTTAACCTTGCTTAACTGTTACGGCATCATTTGTTAAAAAAAATATATAAAATTGTGTGCTAAAACAGTATATTTTCAACTTATCACTACAGAAGACTCCCAAATAGATGTTTCAACTCATACATCCTTAAAGAGATGAAACTTGATTCTGGAGAGGACCATCATGAAATAGCTTATATGCTTTGTTCATACATCTAACAGTTAATAGTGAAAACATATTATGAGGGATAGGGCTTATTTTCTCTAAATGTTTCTAAAGAAGTGTCCAGCACTCAAGCCTTGCTTTTAGCATAGCAATCACATAAACTACCTTTGGGGTTTATATGTTTTTTATTTTATTTTTACCATCACCATTTATCCCCTCTTTGCCCTCTGCCATCGCACTCCTCACACCCTGCAATAATATCTCCCCTTGTTTAGATTGGAACCCAATACTTTCAAACCGGTGGCTTTATATAACTGAGTGTTTGGGGGGGGGGGGGGCTGCTGAGTTACTTAAAGGTATATGTTATAATAAACATGTGAACACCACAACACAAGTTATCCTTTATCTCTCCTACTTAAACGGCCACAAACAGACGTACAGTTTACAGGAATGAAAACAGTCTCTGCTAGTTGGAAGTTTTTTTGTTTTTGTTTTATCTAAAGAAAAGCACTGGGGTTTGGCTGGGCCAGTTTCCTCAGTACACACCTGGTGTATATCACTTTAAAAAATAAATTATGCCTCATTAAATTACAATTAAATGGAATCATGATCATTTGTTTTTCTGGAAGGAAGATGTTTTGCATATTGAAAGCCTAATTTGTTGCAGGTGACAAAAAGGCTGAACAGATTAGCTAATATCACTTCATTTTGGGGGTAATGTTTGCTGGTTAGTCTGTGTATATACTCCAGTAGTTCAGAATGATACTGACACGGGCGGTATTATTTTCACTTCAAAAATGTCTCCTACCACTTTATCAGTTTTTGTACTCTTTTAATGAATGGGAACTTCTTTTGGTTTCCTGGGTTAGTCATGCTTTTTATTTTTCTTTAAATGTTTAAAAAAATTTTTATTGATTTTAGTGAGGAAGGGAGGAGAGAGAGAGAGAGAGAGAGAGAGAGAGAGAGAGAGAGATATCAATAATAAGAGAGAACCATTGATCAGCTGCCTCCTGCACACACCACACTGGGGATCAAGCCCACAATCCAGGCATGTGCCCTGACTGGGAATGGAACCATGACCTCCTGGTTCACAGGTCTACACTCAACCACTGAGCGACACTGGCCAGGCTCTTCAAATGTTCTGATACTGTCCTGTCCCTCACTGATTTCCTTGGCCCGGACTCACCATTATCTCTATATCCATGGACTCTGCCTGTTTCAAACCCCAGCCGAGTGCAATCCCACCTCTTCCAAGACCTTTTCCCTGAGTCCTGTAGTTGGCAGCTCTTTCAGCCTCGCTTTGGCACTGAAATGGCTGTAGTTCTATCTGGAATGTATGTCCCCTGTTATCTTTAGCATTGCGCTTCTGTAAACCATCCCATAGTAAATTGCTTGGCATCAGAATCTGGGTCTTAATTAATCTGCTTATTCCTTTCTGAACTTTGTGTCAGTTCACAAATAAATTAATGAATTGGTTGATCAGTCATTCTTTGGCACTAGGTATATTGAATTTGGGGGTTCTCCAGATAGTCTATGGGGGATATAGCCTAATTCTAGAGAATTACTGAAGATGTGAGAGCTAAGAAGAACACTGTCTGTTATCATTGAGTCAGTAATGATCTTGACTGTTGGTGGTGTGTCTGGAATGCCTTGGGGGGCGTGTCTGAGGGGCTCAAGCCCAGTGTTTCTAAGACCTGGCCCAGGTATGGGTCCCCTTGTTGCTGTCTTAAAGGGATAAGGGCCCATAAGACAGTTTCTCATTTGCCCAGACAGATCGTCAAGGGTGTAGTGCAGAATCTTACAAGTGCATTCTATAGAGCCATTCATGGCAATGTTTTCCTAACATTTCTGAGTATTAGCATGTGTTTTGCACACTAGCAGTTTGGGGCACACTATGTGAATTATTGAAGAAATATGGAAATCATAATCATTTAAATAAGATAGCCCATCAATAGAAACTACAAATTTAGAAACATTAAAGTCATTTAATTTGTTACAAATAAATATTATTTAACATACTAGACATAATAAGTACATAATTTTTTTAAAAAAATTTAAAAATCAGCCTGAATGTTTTGTCTGCAAAGATAACCTCTCTTAGCCATCAGACCAGATGGCATTGTATTAGCTCTGATTTTGGGTGTTGAACTGTTTTGCTCTCTGAATTTCCTGCCAACCTCATCTATTCTTTGCTGGTGCTGGGAAGACGGTGAAGCTCACCGAGTCCCTGCGAAAGGCTGCAGAGAAAGCCACGCTGAGGTTCCTTTTCCCCCAGCTCCCTTCACTTCTCAGCAACCTGTCGCCCAGGAGTTACTTGTGCTGGTGCCTCTCCCTCCCGGGCAGGTGATCCTTCCCCTCCTCTCAGTCCACACGCTTCCTGGTCCTGTGCGACCTTGCTCAGCCCCAGGAGGAGCTGTTCCGTGCTCTCCCTGGAGAAGGCTCTGTTGCCCACGATGAGGAAACGATGTAATGGCCACTTTGCTCAATACTCACAATTCGTTTTAATGTGATTACTGATATGGAAGTTTAATAAGCAGTATCCTGGTTAATTTATTAATGCCCCTCAATGTTCACGTTTTCCATATTCATGATCCTTCTATTCATAAAAGTGCACCTTTTACTTTTACCTCCCTGGTGCCCAGGTGCCATGCCGCACTCTCTGTATCTCAGGCTGCATAATGGCCATGTCCAAGTGACCCCTTCCACTGGGCCGGCTGGTAATTAAAATGCCAGGCAATTGAGTGACGAGGGCCTTGGAAATATTTATGTGTGGTCAATTATTAATTTATGTTCTATTCAAGATGGCTCCTATGTGACCAACATTTACTTATCGTGATAATTAAGATGGGGCAATGTGTGGTGCATCTGTTATGCCATACATTTTCTTCTAATTTTCCTCCCAATAATGATTTTCAGCTACCCAAATAAGCAAGCTCCTTTTGCATTTATGAGCCTACAGAATTTGGACTCTGGTTGTTTTTTTTTTAATCCCATTTTAAATAATTAAAAACTTATAATAACCAAAATGAAAAAGACTCAAGAAAACACCTAAGACTCTTCTAAGGCCCACCCACTAGCCACTTGTTACTGAAAATGTCTGGGTGAAAAGAATTTGCTTGGGGACCCTGGCTACCCAGATGAGACAGACCTTAAGTAAATGGTTTAGAACAGTCTTCGCATTCTCTGGAGCCATGCATGGAGGCGCTGGCCACCTTGTTGGCTTCAGTTAGGCAAGCAAAAGAGCGCCTGCAGTGTGTGGCACCAGCCCTGGGGTCTCAGGCACCAGAAATGATGCTGATAAACAGGCATTTGCAAGAATGCATGGGTCTGGTTTTTCTTAAAGATGGATTCACTTCCATGTGAAAGTTGTCCAATATGTGAAAGAAGCAGAGGAAAGAACTCCACAGATTCAATGTGGGAAAGAAAGGAAACCAAGAGAGCAAACAAACAAAGATCACTCTATGCTTCAGAGTGTGTGTGTGGGGTTTTTAATTGATGAAAAATGAGCAATTTTTAACCTATTAGAACACCAGTTTTTGTTATTTCACTATTATCTGTGCAAATTCTGAGCTATACTGTACTCTACCGCATTCAGATACCGTATATAAATCTATATTGTGACATATTTATGCATTTTAGTTCTCTATTATATTTTTGAAACTTTATTTGTTATTTTTTTTGTATCACTTTATATTATTATTTTTTAAGCAATTTCTTAGTGATGCCTTCCTCAGTACTTCAACTGTCCTTTCATTCTTTTGTTTTTCTCTTTCATGGATGCCATGTTCTTTGGAAGCTTGTTTAGGCCAAGTTCATGGCCTTTTAGGCTTCCTCCACATGAATAGGAGTTCACCTTATTGAATAATAAGAATTGTATGTCATGGGGCAGGGAAACACCAGGGTTTTAGAGATGCTTAGCTGGGGCATGGCCAAAAAGAGGTGGGGAACCATTGGTATAGACCCAGGAATTCCTCCTCCGATTTGGTAGTCTGAAATATATTAAAACTTAAAATCACTTATGAGAGAAGAGGAGGACGAGGAGGAGTAGAGAAGAAACAGGAGGAGAAGGAGAAAGAGACCGGCTTATCCTGTATGAATGCTCAGGAAAGGTCAATCTTGGTGTCTTATTGGTATCGGAGATTAGTATTGATTTTAAATCACTTCCTTCTTGGAGATTTTGTCTCAGAAATAAATTTATTATTAATATTTTAGGGTGCTTAGCACAAGTGGACATAGAATAACTTAAGGCACAACTGACTTAGCTTTAGAAAGAGGATCAGTTCTTAGATTGTGTAACATTTTCTGGAAGACAAATGTGTCATTTGTTGCTTCTAAAAGCATGACAAGAAGTCTGGGTTTTCTTAGAACCATGTTCCCAGAAGGGTGTTTTCCATACCCATCCTACCTTGTTCTTGGTCACGCATGCCCACAGACACACACTAGATAGCATTTCTTCTAGCTTCATGGCATGGCATATGCCATTCTCTTTCGTAAAGACATTTCCAATCAAAGTAACATGACACACAAGTTGCAGAACTATGTGATGGCATGCATACTGCTTGTAGGTTCCTCATAGTGAACTTGCCTTACCTGGTCTCCTGAATGGTAATTACTCTCTCGGAAAACTGATAATGGTGGGATGCCCATTCCTGGAGGTGACATTTGCGTCCCTGTTTTACAAGGCATTACTTTGTTTGCAAAGATCATCTAACTTACCTTAAAGATTTCTGGCCAACCAGGAGATGGCATATTCCTCTCGCATCATTTATAGTTAAGCCACATGGTGCACATCTGACCATGTTGGCCTTGTATGAATACTCCACTCAGTGGAAATGGCCTTGGCATCTGCGTCTCATGACTTGGGGTGCCCATCTGGTCTGAGATACAGAGGTTAGACCCTCCGCTTTTCCTGGGGGCTGATCGTAGGCCCTGACCTCACAGTGTCCTGGGAGCGGATGTAGCTGGGGGTGTAAGGAGAGGCCTCTGTGTGATAAACTAACGAGGGTGCAGAAGGGAAGTGGCTCTGCTTGTGCCCATGGTCCTGCAGTGGCCCAGCCTGGTCCCCGCCCTTGTATGACATCCATGCTGCTTGTCTCCACTCTTGTCAACCTTTTCCGTGTATGTGTGTGTCTGTGTCTGTGTGTGTGAATTCTGTCACCAGAGCACATAAAGAACCGATTTCCTTTAAAGCTGTCACACATTCAGAAAGTGTCTGAGTCTACCACGGCGATCAGAGAGGAAGAGAGAGGGATAGAGAGTTAGAAACATCAATGAGAGAGAGTCATCAATCAGCTGCCTCCTGCACACCTCCTACTGGGGATGGGCCCGCAACCAAGGTACATGCGTTTGACCGGAATCAAACCCGGGACCTTTCAGTCCGCAGGCCAATGCTCTATCCACTGAGCCAAACCGGTTTCGGCGAACTTCATCCTTTTGATGATGGGCTCAGAGCTCCCCTGGGAGGGTATCTCATAGAAATGTGTGGGTGCTCTCCAGTCCATGCGGAAGGACACCTATGATGTGTGCAGATGGAGAAGCTGGGGTTAACACAAGTTACAGCCATTTGCTTTTTTTTTTTTTTTTTTCCTGGAAGAAACATCTATATTGAAAGCAGTGGCCGGTCACATAGAAATTCAGCCAAACTTTTTTTTTTTTTTTTAAGCCGATGTAAATCTCCCATGCTGTTTAAATGTCGGAACTAAATTTACCAAACTTGGCACATTTGTAAAGCAGAGCAGGACTGCCAAGCGTTCCCAATTTCAAGCAGAGCGTTCTAACACTTCCTGCCATCCTTGTAGGAGGCACCTGCTGGTAACTGCCACTTCGCAATCCCTTCCCCGGCGCCTACCTGGCGAGCTGGCATCTCTGCCCCCCAACAGAGGTGACAGTAATGATAAGGTGTCAGGACGGGAGGGTCCAAAATAAGCCACAGCGCCCCGGAGGCAGGCACCTTCCCTCCAGACCTTCCTGCTGGAGAAGCCTTGGGATTAGAACGCGGCTCTGGACATCACAGCCCACTGGTTTCCCCACACAGCTAAGGGGGTGGGTATGGGAGACAGAAACAACCCCCCCACCACCCCAAGATATGACTCGCCCTGTTTTCCCATCCAATCAGGGCCTGCTGTCCGAGATCCTCCGGAAGGAGGAAGACCCGCGGACGGCCTCGCAGTCCCTCCTGGTGAACCTGCGGGCCATGCAGAACTTCCTCAACCTCCCCGAGGTGGAGCGGGACCGCATCTACCAGGACGAGCGGGAGCGGAGCATGAACCCCAACGTGAGCATGGTGTCCTCGGCCTCCAGCAGCCCCAGCTCCTCCCGGACCCCTCAGGTGAGATGCGCACCCTGCGGATGTTTCTCTCCGTTTCTCTCCGTTTCTCTCTGCCCTGGAAACACCTGGCTGGTGCTGAGAGTTCCCCCTGGAAACACGTAATTCAGGGATTCTGAGTCCACTGAGCGAGTTGGTGGGAGGATAGGGAACCGGCCCTATGAAGTGGCCTTCCTTTGCTATGTCCTATGCCAGTGCTGTCCCTTTAGGAGCAGGAGAACCATCCTTCCTCCGCGGCAGGAGAGCAGGGGTGGTGTTGGCGGACGGGGGGCGGGGAGGGGGGGGAATAGGGGCAGGCTGTGTCCACCTACAGCTGCTTCGTCATCCAGGGGTTTGTGTGAAGCCGAGTGTGTGTGGCCGGTGCCCTGCTTTTCCTTATGTCGTGTGTATTCCATAGGGTGAGGTAGCTGGGGGCAGGGGGTGCCTGCGGATGCAAGCTCTGCTTCCTGGGATCTGAGAAAGGCAGAATGGGGAGGGACCTGGCGTGATGGGAGCACTCATATGCAGGGCTCCCTCCCCATGGCTGGGTCACTCACTGAGCCCTTAGGACATGGTCATGGAGAGGCAGGCCTTCATTATTCTGCTTCCCAGGCGACCCCCAGGACTCCCGGGCTCCGCTTTCCATCCTCCTCACTCCTCACAGTAACCTATTCTGTTCTCAGTGCCTCTGGCAGGTGCGGGCAGCTAGTCACTGCAGGCTGCCAAGATCCACACTGAAGGGTCAAGTCAGTCACCAGTCATTTCCCATTCAGATCTGAGCCCCCTCCTTTCCAGCCTACGACCTGTGTTCCTTACCCTTTAGCACTCTCTAGGTTTGTGACACAGCCATCTCCTGCCACTGCTGCCAGGAGGGGTGCAAGTTCCCTCTCTAGTTCTCGAGACAGTCAACAGACACACATTGTACAAATCAGAAAAATGGGTGCTTTGACATCAAAAGGTTTTTAGCTTAGTTACTATAATGTATGTGTGTGTGTGTGTGTGTGTGTGTGTGTATTTAATGCTTTTGTTTTCTGGTAAGTTCCAAAGAACAGATTAAGCATACAAGCAAAATTGCATTCTAGTAGAAATATTTGAGCTTTTTTATATACATCAGTTTCCTTTCATATTTTCTAACTTTCGTAAGTTTGCACTCCGCAATAGATATTTAACTGAAGGTCATTTTCTATCCATGCACTGTCAAACTGCGATGCTTACACTTTAGTCTTTAGCGAATGATGAGCTGTAATGACTGTTCAACCAAAAATAAGTCTCTCTTTTTTAAAATTTCCTTCTTGATTAAGGTATTACATATTTGTCCTCATCCCCCCTTAACTGTTTACTTTGGATGAGTGTAACCAAGCTTTTATATAAGATTCCCCCCCACCCCCCATTTTGGGACAAACATATTAGTCTGTTGAGTTGGGTGAGTTGTTAATTTACATTAATATTTACTTGTATTAAATCTGCCAATTTTGGCTGCTTCTGAAGTCCGTTTAAGCACGATGGGTCAGTCCAGCCATGCTTCCTGGCTGTGCACCCGGACACCTCTCCTCAGAAAGTCACTTCCACTGGTTAGGAAATCTCGCAGGGCTGTGTGCTCCTTCGGAACATTTTTCCGGCACCGCTGTCTCAGCCTCTCCTCACAGACGGAGAGCTGTCAGAGCCAGACCAGCGTACAAGGCCGCACAGAGCCAGTGTTTCGCTTTTTTCAGTAGCACAGGACCCCATCTAGAAAATTCCGAGGCAGAGGCCCTCAGGACCAATATAACAGGGAAATGAATCATTTAGTGTCACGGTTTTGAGATTTAGGAAAATAAATGTAAAATGTTTCGCTCGGAATATTTTCGAGACGATAGCTATGGCACCGGTATTGCACATTCTCCTGGTCATTCTTGTTTTCCTGTTGGTTAGACGTTGAGAAAGGGGAAGCTGTTACAACATTCCGTGACTACCTTCTCACTCAGAATTCTTACTGGCGTGCCTCCGCAGTGAAGGTCCGAGCGGAGAGAAGCTTCCACATGAGAACTCGTGCGAGGGGGTTACCCCGGAGGCCGCCTTGCAGTGGGGGTCAGCCTGACAGAGTTCATGGAGATTATTGATTATTTTCCAAACCCCAACTGGTTTAAAATAAATTGAAGAATTTTACATTTATTTTATTATTATTTTCTTAATCCTCACGTGAGGATATATTTGACTTTAGAGAGAGGGAGGGAGAGAGAAACATTGACTGGTTGTCTCTCTACGGGGAATTCAACCCACAACCTGGGTATGTGCCCTGACTGGGAGTGGAACCCTTGACCCTTTTGTGGATGGGATGATGCTCCAACCAACTAAGCCAGGGCAAGAGGTTTCAAATTTGAAATTAAACCTCCAGAGTCTCATCTCATAAAGCTTCAATTGGCCAGTATCCCTTGATGTGCTTAATAATAACAAAACAACAATACAAGGAT
The DNA here is from genome assembly GCF_964339955.1 of Pipistrellus hanaki. Taxonomy (NCBI): domain Eukaryota; kingdom Metazoa; phylum Chordata; class Mammalia; order Chiroptera; family Vespertilionidae; genus Pipistrellus; species Pipistrellus hanaki. The sequence continues at coordinate 72,351,332 of NC_140510.1, read as the reverse complement.
ACGAGTGATTATTTATTGAGCACTTACTGTGTATCAGGTATTGTGAGCATTTTGCACAAATTGGATCTGCACCATTTTGCATTGCTATCCCCATTTTACAGATGAGGAAACTGAGGCCACATGGTCGAGTGGCAGAGCAAGGATTTGAACTCAGGTTGCTCTAATTTAAGTCCTGGGCTCCTAACCACATAGCCCCCAGGGCTTTAGAGAGGATTTGATCAGCTAGGCGAGAGAGTCAGTGAGGCTAATAAGAAACCTGAGTTGAGAAAGGCAGAAATAATGTGCTAAAACATGTGTTCAACAGGAAAAGTGCTAGAAGTTTTGAGAAGGGAAAGGAATTTCTTGAAAAAGAGTAACAATTGGATTCTTAAAGGAAGACTCCGAACTTGAGGGCCAGCAGATCCCTGTGAAACCAGCATTGGAACAACCCGGAGGTTTGGGAGCCAGGTTAGCACCGCGGCCCTGAGCCCGCGCTTTGGCGCCTGGGAGACTTGGATTCAGAACATGGTTGTCTCACTTGCTTTTGCCTGTCTTCCAGGAGGTCAAACATCGTCGTTCATTATCACTTGTCCTCATCTGTAAAAATGAATATAAAGTCTAAGTCATTGCAATTTTAAAAGAATTAAATGAGATAACAGAAATAAAGTGCTTTCTTGAGGGCCTGGCACAAAAAAGTACAGCATCAGTTATTCTTATTTTTTTAGTAATAATTAGAAAATCATATGAGACAGGGAGGTCAAAGGGGACCTTTGGCAAAAGTCACTGATTGCTCTTAGGAATCAAAGCCGTCATGGGAACTTGGGACATTCGCTCTGGCTTTGAGGCCATTGAGAAGGATCCCATAGTGTCCAGACTACCTGCCCTGTCTCTCCCTCCCTCCCCCACCGGTAATGCTAGGCCGGTGGGGACAGCTCAGGGCACCCCCAGAGGGACAGTGGTGATTTGGGGGCCACTCTCTTGGTTTGGGATTAAGGGTAAGTGGGGACAAAAAGAAAAACAACCCACTTTAGACCAAATCAGCTGGCTACGCTCATGAACCCAAGGATGAAGGCAGATTCCCATTGCCTGGGCTTCTTTCAGTTATTACACCAGGGCAAGTGCCCACAGTCTTTTCGATCAGGAAGCACCAAACGTTTCAGGGTCCCCCCCAACCCCGAGACTCGCAGACACCTTCTCTATTGTCCTTCATTTGTCTCCGAAGCTGATGGGAAATCATTCAATTAACACGAGCGCTGCAGAATGCATAAAACCACAATATGAGTTTAAGAAAATGAAAACGCCGCATCAAAGGCATTCCGAAGCCTCGTTTCACGAAATGAAATTTTGTTTCATTCCCGCTGATTTCCTAGGTGAAATTAGGTGACGGGCGGGCCAGCATAATGATGCTAACGATGGGAAACCGCGCATACTCGGATGCCACGCGCGGAGCTTTAATAAAGAATGAGAGCGACTCTGGGGAGTGCTTTCAATCGAGTAATAATTTATTATTTAGAGACCGCTACGCATTTACTCATTTTATTTATTTATTTTTTTTTTTTCTGGAAGAATTGGCCCTTCCTCCGAGGAGGCATGCCATTTTTAGCAAGCAAGGGGTGACTGCATGCGTGGCCAGCAGCTAATTGATGGCTTTTCGATCCCCACCGCATCCTCCCTGGGAGCCGCCCAGGGTTGCGTGGGGGCAGGAGCAGGCTATGCAGGCTCTGTCCATCCTATAGGAATTCGCCGCCATTATTTCCAACCATAATTAACCCGATTAGAATAACGGACAAGAAGTGTCCCTCTGTAGCTGATGCCGTTTGGCAGCCGCTGACGGAAACCCTCGGGTGGTTTCTGCACAGATGGCCGGGCTGCACGCGGCGCTTTCTCAGTGATTGTTTTCCCGGTCTCTCGGCAGGCCAAAACCTCGACCCCGACAGCAGACCTCCCCATCAAGGTGGACGGCGCCAACGTCAACATCACAGCTGCCATTTACGACGAGATCCAGCAGGAGATGAAAAGGGCCAAGGTGTCCCAGGCCTTGTTCGCCAAGGTGGCTGCCAATAAAAGTCAGGTGAGCGCTGGTTCACGGAGCGGAGGCTGGCGTGGGGTCCGAGCGCTCCTCCTCCCTCCCATAAACACACAGCTGCGCCCAGTCCCAGCGGCGGGAGTCCAGGGGGACCCGGCGTGCTCCGAGTTTGGCGCCACGGTTTGCTTCGGTTCCCAGTGGAGTTGGAAATAGAGACTAAGTCAAAACCCAGACTTCTGCCGGTGAAAGGACCGTTTAAAAAGGAATCAGCCTTGAGTGATTTCTCTACTGATTCTAAACACTGCTGTGGATTCTTTCTTTCTTCTGTTCTTCTTTCTTTCTGTCTCTCTGTCTCTTTGTCTGTTTCTCTCTCTCTCTCATATATATATATATATATATATATATATATATATATATATATATATATATATATGCCAGACTTGATACCTACAAAACAGCATCTTGCTGAGACCACGTTGTAGCCACGTCTCCCCGCCTCACTCCGGGCAGGGGCATGGCTGACTTTGTGTAATAACTGCTTTCCAAGCCCCGCAGACACCTTGGGAGTCAGGTGTTCCTTTTATGTGTGTGGAATCTGGTGGTTTCTCCAGGAGAAAACACACGTGAGGGCCAGGGCGCGTGCTGAGAGCTCTAACACACACACACACACACACACACACACACACAGCCTCTCCGGGGCAGATCTGCGCAGAGCGGGGGCGGTGGGCGGGATGCTCCGGGGACCGGGGGAGACAGATGCGGAGGGTTCCGCAGGTTTCTTTCTGAGAGCAGCACCCGGGGATGGGATCCGCTGTCTGTTTCAGTTCCTTTAAAGGGAGAACCGCCTCCCTGCCCGAGAACGGGTCCGGTGGCGGTGCCTGCTTACTTATCCCGAGGTGGGCAGTTACCTAATGCGCAGCGGAGGGGGCGAAGACGGCTGCGCATCACGCTGGGAGCCCTTGGGTCCTGAGCCTGACTTCCTCCATGACCTTCCCTGACGAATATTTCCATCCTGCGATGGGAGGGAAAAGATCCCTCGTCTCCCTAACAGGTCTTCCGTGCTGCTGTGAAGAAAGGAAGTTACTGAATATGGTGTTTCTATCAAGCAAGAAGGTGTTCCCTAAAAACCAACTTTCAAAAAAACGAGATATATATATATATATATATATATATATATATATATATATATATATATATATAGTTAGGTGCATATTTAGGCTAATTAGGGGGCTTAGCCTTTTTACCTGTCGCTTGGCAGTTACCTGACTTAAGTTACTTTTCAGATGTTGATTAAGGGAAAGGGGTAGATGACCAAGGAACCTGATCGAAATATTTGTTTCCCTGTCCAACGTTAATGTGGTCATGTCTCCCGATTATCCTTGTTATCGCTCATCAGCGAAACCGCTGAAAGGCCGTTTGCTGGGATTTGACGTCCAACCGTAGGAGGAAATGCATGAAAAGGAAGTGCCGGGGAGCCTTCCTGAGCTGTTAGATGCATAAAATCCCACGGACCACATGGCACAATATAATGAGAGCTGGAGCTGTTAAACGAATAAAGCTGTTAAATGCATAATGCCACTTGGCAAAACTACTGTGCATTTAATGGTTTTCCACTGTGTAATAAAGGACATATGTGGTAGATGTGCGGCGGGTAGAAAAGCTACACAATGGATTTTGCAAACCTGCCCCTTAAGTCGTGACTTGACGTAAATATGAAAGTTTCACTCCGTCCTTTTTTTTAATTAATTTATTTATTTATTTTTATTTATTTATTTTTTTTATAAGAAGCTTTCAAGAAAGAACGGAGACCACAGTATGAGAACTTGATTCAAAATGCCTGTGATCTTCCCGCTGGCTTGGCACCACGGCTTCTGGAAAGAGCGATGCCCTCAGCTTCCAGAAATAACTCAGGTGGCTGACGGGGAGCCGCGAGTGCCAGGGGCCCACACTTAGCGCTACCAATCCATGGTGCCGCCCGGAGAACGCGGGAGCCCCGCTTCTGTAGGGTCTCAGGGACATGGAGTGCCGGGAACCAATATGCAGAAGGATAGGACTGAGCCGAGGTGCGGATGCCGCGCTGTGAAGTTTTTCTGATTTTCTTTGGGACCGTGGCCTCGTGCGCCTTTGTGAACGGGAGCCTCGCTGGACATCGCTGACAAGATGGGCAAATCCAATGCTGAGGCCTTTTAACAGACGGCATTCACTCCGTTTTGTGAGCGCCCGCTTTGGCTTCATGAAAAGCATCTTTAGTGAAGTCAATTGCATGATTTGGTACTTTGCACATGTATTTGCTGCCTACCCATAGGGTGCATGCATGCACATGACTAACAGTGGGACTTAGGCCGCGGTACTTAACCCCTCCAGGCTGCAGTGTGAAGTGGCCACACTCTCTTCCTTGCGCAGGACTGAGAGAGCAAAGGTTTCCCTCCTTACCTGCTTTTCTGTCCTCTCTTCAGTATGTTTCCTTGGAGGGGTCAGGAGGCCTCGGAGGGCCGAGAAGGCTGATGGGTACCAAGGCTTCTTCATTCTCTCTTGGATGTGAAATCTGGGAACCTTTCTTTAGGAACTTGGTAAAAGGGAATGAGCATGGAACCTGGGAGACCCAGTTCAAATAGACACCATGGCCCCTCCCCTTCCATATTAACTATCTTTTAAAATAGAAATGAACCCTCCATTAAACCTCATTCACTCCTTGGTGTCCATTGCTGTCCTCAGCTGTTAAGAATATAACCTAACACTCTGTGTGAGGCAAGCTTTGAGTGAGAAATAGGAAAAAGGAAGGAACATTTCAGAGAGATGGCAGGTTCTGGGCCCTGATGGTCCCTGAGGGCTTCTGTGTTGAGGGACACAATGGGAAGGGGGATTCAGAAAAGGAGCTGAAACAGTGACAAGCTTTAGACGGTCCTGTTGGTGGCATATATTCCTGGGAAGTGTGTGTGTTTCCTCAATGTGTGGGTTATGTCAGGATGCATTTGTATACAGGTCTCAGTGGCAGGTCCTCTAAAAATAAGGCAAAAAAATCAAGGAAAAACAGATAACTTTACATAAAGAAAAATACTGGCTATATTATTTGGTTTGTTTTCCTTTTATTGCTCTTCGCTATTGGAGTTTATGACACATTCAGTATATGTGCTAACATTCTTTTCACTCAGTGCTGGGTTAGCATATTAATCTTTGCTTTTGTATCTCTTTTAAAAAATGTCCCAGGCACATTTTAGTTGCATATATCTTAAAAAACAAACAAACAAAAAAAAAACAACACCTCTATTATATGTTAAAGTAATAACATCCTCACTTTAAAAAATGAAGAAATGTATAAATGAGGAACTGTGAGTCCTTCATGACTCCACTACCCATAGATAGTTACCGTTAACAATGTAGAGTCTTCCCTTTTAATGTACATATATCCATGGGTGTGCACAGGGATGTATACATCCTACTTGCGATCATACTGTACAGCATATAATTATAAGACAATTCAAAAGTACAATTTTTAAAGCCAACTCTTTAGTTGGGGCATAAGAATATTATCTTTAGTCTCATTAGTTTCTTATCCTTTAGAAAATATATACAAGGATCAAAGAGTTTGATCAAAGGATCAAATTGTGCCTCTTTGCACAATTTATCTTATATTATGAATTTTCCTTTTGGGAAATGGCTTTATTGGGGCTGAGTTAGCTCAGGCTAATGGAAGTAGATCTTTACCCCATCTTTTTGGTATAAACTATGACAGGAAGTACTGACCATCTGATGCCCCATGTAAAATGAGTTGGTCTTAGTCTGACTCCCGACGATTTTGCTTTTGCCATCTTGGATTCAGCAAGGAAGGCAGACTGAAATGAGGCAGGCAGCCTCACCTGAGCAGCTGCCCCCCGTTGCTGGGCAGGTTTCTTTGGAACACAATGATTTTATAGCCTACAAAGGAGGACTTTCTATTCTTGTCAACTGGGGTATGGATACCATAATTTCAGGGCTGTCCACCAACCTCCAATAAAGAACTAACCTGTTTACACTCTAAGTACCATTTGAAAAAATTATGATGCAACACCTTGAGGAAATTAGACTTCTCAACATTCCTGAATGCCAAACCAAGCAGGCAGTCAACACTATCAACACTAGGATGTTTCTTTTTTTTTTTTTTTAAATATATTTTATTGATTTTTTTTACAGAGAGGAAGGAAGAGGGATAGAGAGTTAGAAAATCAATGAGAAAGAAACATTAATCAGCTGCCTCTTGCACACCCCCTACTGGGGATGTGCCTGCAACCAAGGTACATGCCCTTGACTGGAATCGAACCTGGGACCTTTCAGTCCGCAGACCGACGCTCTATCCACTGAGCCAAACCGGTTTCAGCAACATTAGGGTGTTTCATTGTCAGGTTGAAACCCGTCTTCCATTCTCTGCCTTTTCTTTCAGTGTAATCTTAGAGGATTAGATGCTAGTGAGATTTTATCAGCAGACATTCCCTCAAGATCTGTATCCACCTTATAGCGAGGAGCTGGGATCTTTTTACTGTGCCCACCATTAGTTATGTTAAGGTTTCATGCCCTAAAACCAGCTTTTATGGGAGCCCTTAATTAGCCATCAACAGAGATTAATCACAGAGTTCATATGCAGATCTTAAAATGTCAGATGCATTTTCCCACTGCTAACATGTACGTGCTGGTTTTAAACCAACTTTACTGCAGGAAACTTGAGTTGCATGATTTTGCCCACTTATGACATGGTCTTTGGAAACCTGCATGCAACTTTGAGACAAGTCAGGTTGGCATATTAAAGCCATGTCTCCGAACACTCCCAGCCCTCTTTTAAAGTGGACAGTGAGTTACAGCAGGGCTCTTACCGTTGGAGAATGTTGGTGCCTATCAGTGATTCCTACCCCTTGCTGTAGGCACTGTTGATCTTCTCCCTTTCATGGAGAAGATGAGCAGTGTCTACAAGACTAGGGTGAGGCAAACTAGGTCCCAGGAGGTACAATCTAAGGAAGCCTGCATGTTCAAAGCCACACCCCTCACATTTTGTGCACCGGTACTTGCTTGCCTCACCTTAGAACCAGTCCTGATCTTTAAAAAACAAACAACTACCATTCCTAGTTTTCTGAAGTGTTTGGTTTATTCCCCTCATGCACTTAAAAGTTTTTGAGGCAGTTTGCAGGATACATAGTATTGTGTCATAGGTATGCTAGGATTTGGAACTGAAGTCGGAGCCTGGGAATGTTTTTGTTGTTTTCTGCTTTATATTTTAGTACAGTTTACTGATAATACCTCTCTACTACTTAAGTGGAGAAGAGCACAATTCCAATTCATTCATCTTTTTGACAGATATGGACAACTTTTTCAGATGCATGTTCCCATGTACGCATGTATGTATGTTCATATTTATATAAATTCATACCAGATTTTCACACTTAGTTAGCATACTATGTATCTAGGATGAGGAGGCAGTAAGATTTTATAAAACCCCCTCTTGAGTCCTCTCTAACAGAGTTTAAGGATTGGTCTGAAATAAAATTTTCATTACTCCCAACCACAGACTCCATCTGTACATGCACATCCATAGAAATGCAAGGGACATACCTAGAGAAAGCTGAAAATTGGTCCCCATGAAAATACACTTTGGAGCTTAGCGTACCATTTTAAGAAATAAAGAAAGAAGCAGGCCATTTGTACCTCACACATGCAAGGCCTAAAATAATTAACCGTGAACTGTAACCAAAGGCCCAGCACCCACCTTTGTTCAGGCTGAGGTGACCCCCTGTCAGGCCTTCGCCAAAGCCCTTGACGAGTCTCCCTTGCAGTTAGCCTTTTACCCATTTCAGCCTCCTGATGAGGTTATCTTAAATCATTAGGGTTTTTATTTATTTTAATAGACCCTTATTGGATTCATGAAAAGAGAATTCAGTGACTCAGGAACAAGAGCTGAATATTATCTGGCTCATTTCACACTCCAGAAGAGTCTCGCCCAGATGAAGAGAAATCCTTTCACAGCTACAAAAGTTTGTTTGGGGACTTCGTGTGCTTCCATTTAGAAAGCGAACTGTCTGTGGTTAATAATCTGAATTTCCTTCTGAGACGCTCAGAAAACATTTCCTCTCGGGTGCATATGCTGACATTTTCTGTATTGGAAATGTGGGTGAGTAAATGGCCTTTTGCATTGCTGGCGCAGGAATCCCTGAATCGTCCTCCTGGAGCTGTTCACTTGCCCACTTATTTATTGGCGTTCCCAGTGGGGCAGAGGTGGTGGGGGCCGTTGACTGTTTGAATTCACTCGTCGGCTCTGTGCTAGACACACCAGGGAGAACAGTAACAGCTATGACACGGCCCTGCCTTCAAGGCTCATAATACCTTACTTAACAGGAAGGGTCATTTATGTTTTTTGTTGGTAGATTGAAGCCCTCCGTGAACCTGTATGTGTTGCTGAGAAAACCCTGGGTTGTATTTGTTCTGAAACATTATAAAAACTAGGAAATTGGTCAACAACATGGAATTAATTAGTTAATTAATTAATTTGTTTATTTTTAAGGAGAAAACATGGGGAATTGGAATCATGACTAGAGTCCTGGCTGTAGGAAAACAAGTACCTTAGTGGGTGATGGCATTTCAGTACCACGGACAGGAGCCTTACTCTTCCCACTTGCACCCCCTTCCCCATCACTTAACCTCCAGTTTTGGAGCTAGGATTCAAGCTTCCATCTAATGGACTTCAAACTCAGACACTGGCCTATGTTGAAAGACCTTGCTGGTCATTGGAAAATTCTCAGCCTTTGGTATGTCATTTGGAGAATATGTCATCACTCATTTATTGGCTACCTGAAATTTTTAATTTTTTTTTTTTTTCTTAGTGTGATAGATATTGCCTTTCCTCATTCATTTTAACCCAGGAAAGCTTTAAAATGCTTCATTTGAACAACAATAGCAACACACACAGGAAAAAAAATGATTAAAAAGATGAGAATGGATTTTTAAAAAAACGATTGATATAATGGCATTTAAGTCATTATTTTTTTTAAATGAAACTCTGAGAGAATGAAGCTGATGAAGTATGTACTTCACTACAGCCAGGCCATTGTGAGTCCATGGTGTTCTCTAAGGACTTGATAGGAAGGGAGAGAGGAAGGTACTCCTTGCCAGCTGTAACTCTGAATTTGAGGCTGTGAACCGGCTCTCTACACTAATTTCTATACATGCTAATAATTTCAGCTCAGTCCTATGAGCATTTATTAAGCAGTTTTTATGTGCAAGGACCCACATCTCCACTGAAAGGGCTGGAATGAAGAAGAAGCCACCCCTCTCCCTCCAGCCTTATCAGGAAGCTCACCCATTACCATAATCACCTTGGAGTTGTGAAAGAGTATCAGCAAATGCCTTAGGGTCAAGCGAGGGTGAGCAACCAGTTTCCAGGAGATCAGATGAGACCATGGTGGCTGAGTCTTGAAGCACAACTTCTCATAGGGGACAAGGGTTGGGTCTGACACATTTCAGCCGAGGAAGTAACTCAAGGAATGTGAGCTGTGTCAAACACTTGTAATTCACTTAGCCTCAGTTTTAGCTAAAAAAAAAAAAAAAAAAAAAAAAAAAAGGAAAGAAAGAAAAAGAAAGCTTAACTGACTATGGAAACATCCAGCCAAACTTTGGTTAAAACCTTTGGACTCAAAGAGAAGTCACACATAGGTACACACCCTACAGTTCATACATGGAGATAGGATACACCAAGCAGATCCAGGGACTGAAAGTAATTCACAATGGGAGCACAAGGTCAGTAGAGAAATGGATGGGAGAGGAGACCATGAAGGGAAACCAGGAGCCAGTTGTGGTTCTTACTGCTTTCTCTGTTAATGCTTCTGAATTGTGGATGAGAGATGTCACATTGAAGTGGCTCATCAGTGACTACCACTTTGCTCAAAGACAAACTATGGGGTTATCTCTCATCTTCCAAAAAGAAATAATGGCACCTATCTTCAAGTAGTAAGCACTTGCTAATACATTGACGACATAATTTGCTTTGTAAATTCAGATTGATGTACAGCTTTTCAGGAGCACGCAGACTTGTAAATAAACTATATTTTGATGGGTGTGCGTGCCACCTCCCCTTCATAGTGGAAAAGGAAGATCAGACTTGTTTTTTTTATGGAGGGAAATATATTTGGTTAAGAGGCTGACAACATGGCTAAAATGAGATGGTAATAGATATTATTTGCATATACACCAAATGCATGAGAATGCTTTACCCATCGATTGCAAGGAATCAGCCTTTAAACCTATATTTCTTCTCTGGGATATTTAAATTTTTTTTTTTTGAACAAATTTTAGACTCACAGACATGTTGCCAAATAGTAGTTTCCATATATTCCTCACCTAACTTTCCCTAATGTTAACACGGTACATAAAAAAAAAAAAAAAATGACTATTGTGCAATAATTAAAACCAGAACATCAACATTGTTTTAATGCAATTAACTAAACTTAAAAAATGTACTCTGATTTTGGTAGTTTTCCACTAAATCCATTTCCTGTTCAAGAAACCACACAGCATTTTTTTTAAATTATTATTTATCCTTAGTTTTCTGTAGTCTGTGACTATTCCTTAGTCTTTCCTTTTTATTTTTTATTTTTTGGCCTTGCCATTTTTGCAGAATGCTGATTTATTCTGTTGACCACCTCTCAGTGCGGGTTTGTCATGATTAGATTGAGGTTATGCATTTCGGGCTGGACTACCTCAGATTTTATGTTGTGGCTTTCGTGGTGCATCACATACTGGGTTCATGGTGTCCACCTGACATCGCTGGTAATGTTGACCTTGATCCCTTGATCAAGGTGATTTCTTCTTTGTCCTTTAATCCTAATAGTCAACCATTATCTGCTATTTCTGACAAATAACAAGGTAACAAATCATGGAATGTGCCATATTTTACAGCTAATTTCCCAGTAGCTCCAAGAGGGTAACCACTTGCCTGAAGGTCACTCAGTTATTTAATGCTGGGGCAGGAACTTAGCAGTTAGTTCTCCGGGATCCAAGTTGAACACTCTCTGTGCTTCTCAATGGTGCTCAAACACATAGCCTCAGTTTCACCATCCTAAAAAACCTCAACTGACTATAGGAATAGTTGGCCAACATTTGGTCAAAACTTACAACCACATTAAAAGTTCCTGGTACCTCTCACGGACCGGGCCAGGCCTGGGAATCAGAGGAACGTCTGTATCAGCATTTCCAAAATGGAACTCATTCTCCTGGAATGCACCACATACCACACAGGGAACAACAACAAAAAACCTACTTGAGATTTTTAACAGAAAAAGGAGATTTGTTTATTAATAATTCATGAGTTCCCATTGAACATGCACGGCAGAAACAGTGCTATTCAATAGAGAATACTGTCATCTGTCACTGTTTTATTTGACATTTACACTTTTTTTTTTTTGCCTGATACTGCAAAACTTTCTTGGATGGCATGCAAAATTTATATAGATGAAAAAAAATCCCCAAGTAGGGACTCTGTATCTCTCCTGTGATGCGTTCACTCACAGTTACATACATGTGTGTTCAGGCAAGAGCGTGGTACTCTCTCACACATTCACTAGCCACCAAACAAGCTCATGAGACACTCCACTGAGAAGACAGAGATAAGCTTCTCTAATGGACTGGCAGAGGGATGGACTGAATAAAAAGATGGAGGAACAGGTTTCTGGAAGGTGAGCATAAAATAGGGTGAGGAGAGAGCACATCATGGCCGCCATGAAGAATACAGGGACAAGGATACATTGCCATTTCAGATGCAAAATAAATAACTTCTAAATGACACCACAGGAGCTCCATGAGTGGGGAATCCCAGCATTCAGTAGAACCAGTTTTGTGCTGCTGTCAGGCTCCTGACAATCTTTCTGCTCCGTAGGTTGGTTATTATTTATAAAAATCGCAGAACCAGCTGATACATTCATAAGCTAATTATTGAAGCAGCTGGGTACACATGGTGCAATATGTCCGAGGCTGTGAAGTATCACAGATTTCCCGGGGCCTGCTGCGGAGGGGGCGCGCTGCGAAGGCTCCAGCCCTTAATCTGATCAGCCAAGCAAACACTTGGTGGGGAAACTAGATTAATAACCCTCTAAATACCATGAATGTGCTTCATCTTCAAAACCGGGTTCCCTTAAACACGCGATTAGCTCAGCTCCATCGGGGATGGGGGTGGAGGGGGGTGGGGGGGAGCGCTCTGGTGCCCCGGGAACAGGGTCCCGTTGGCTTCCTCCCTGTGCCAGAAATTAATTTGGTTTGCTTATGTCTGCACACATGATCACACTTGTGTCTAATCCGCTCCCTAATAGCTTCAAGGTCGGGACCTCGCATGTCAGCGGGCAAATTGAGCACCGCACTCCTTCAAGACAAGACGGATGGCAGACAGCGCGGCCCATGACGAGGCCTGTGGTCCGCTCTAAGTGACTGTAACGAGCGCCGATTACAACGGCGCCTATAAATCAAACGCCACCGCAGTGACTGTTGTGCGAGACATTCCAAGGGTCCTAAGTGGAGGTACCACTCAGCTGTCACCTGTCCCCTTTCAGGCGCTGGCTTCCCACAATGCACTTCACTCCTCTGGAGGAACAGCAGGTGCCGGGCACCTCCGAGCGCCATCCTTTAACAGATGCAGGCTCTGTTTCTGTTTCTCTGTGAAATGGTCGGGCTCCAGGCTGTGGCCTCCCCTGGGAGAGGTTAAAGCATACCTGTTTGAGAGATCTGAAAAGAGTTCGGTTGGAGACGCATTCAGATCTGTGAAACGACAGGGAAATAGCTTATTTTTTCCCCCCCACAGATGGTTTCGTTTCCATTTCAAGAATCCTTTCCTTTGTACCAAGGAACCCTTGAGAAAACACGTTGGGACTGGGAGGTTTAAAAAAAAAAAAAATTAGGTGTTTTCTGAAAGAGGTAAACATGTTGTCTGCAGTGTTCCTAAATGTTGCACCTTGAAAATCAACGAGATCCTACCTATCTCTCTGTTGAGTTGGAGACAAAAGAAATCTATGAAAACGCTTGGCAAAACATCTCCAAAGAAATGATTAGATACCTCGCTTTCATTCTTCCTCACCCTCTAACTCTCCCCAGCTCCCCGTTTATGGCAAGCAAAGATCAGGTCTGCGCAAATGTGGCCTCTCACTTGTAAAAACAAGGCAGTGTTGTGTTACAGATTAGTTTATAAATCCCCGGTGGCTTCACAGTTCAGTGCCTACAGCTGCTGCAGATGGGCCTGGGTTTTTGTCTCGGCGCGGCGCCGCAACCAGCAGTTGAAGGGGAAAATGGAATGATCAGGTTATTAACATGGAGGCCGCGAGGAGGAGGCTGCACAATGCGAACAGCTGGTGTTGCTGTCTTGGCCGATGCAGCGGAGATAATCAAATCTTGCCTCTTTTTTGAGGGGGGCGTGGGGGGACGGGGTGTGAAGGCAGAAGACACAGTGGAGTGTCAGAGGAACAACGGCTCAGGATACAGTATGGGCCTTCAGGATGGGTGTCAGGACGCCCATTGGCTTTCAGCGGTGATACAGAGATTGGTGGAGGTGTGGGGTCCATTTTTCACGAAGCCCTTTGTGTTCACGGATGCACCTCGCTAGGAAAACTCTGACTCTTTCACAGGAGGCGCGACGTGGGACAGTTCTTGCTTTTAAAATGAGCGACGTAGCTTGGGAGTGATGAGTTAGAAGGCGGCTGGGGAAAATATTTTGACACGAGTCAGCGAGCGATGTTGACAGCATCCTCTGTATTATTTTCATATGCTCCGTCATTATTTGCATGGCATGTTCTTCCTTGTGCCGTGGCGAGAACATGTGGGCGCCAGAGGTGGGAGGCACGCATTTGCAGGTGTGGCCCGGCCCGCTACCTGCCTTCCGGCAGGGGTGGCTGTGGCGGGGAGGTGATGGGGAAGAGGGCCTGGAGCCCCAGGCATTCAGAGGTGGAGCAAATAGACACTCCCGCCCCCTCCCCCGCCTTTCCAGCTAAGGTGCTTACTTCTGTTAGGTGGAGTTACTGATGATTTTAAGACTGTTTTCTCCCTAGAGAATTCAGTGCTCTTCACACTCTGTAGAATTTTCCATCTTGTAATACATATTTGTTCGTCTTCACTCTTTTCTTAGGGTGGGATACCACCCAGTTGGCTAGTTATAGGAAGGGTGACAGAGATAGAGAGTGAATCATTGATTGGCTGCCTCCTGCACCCCCCCTACTGGGGATCAAGCCCACAATCTGGGCATGTGCCCTTGACCACAATCCAACTGGGGACCTTTCAGTCGGCAGGCAATTGGCTAATTTTAAAAACTGTAGTAGACCTACACAAATTGCTTTTTTTCCCGAGGGTTGGATAACTGATCTTGCTTGAGCATCTTGTACAAAGGAACTGAGGATGTATGTGATAGGAAAGGTGCTAAGATGATGAACAAGAGTGAAAATTCTGGGGCATTGGTATGACCCACCCAGTGGCCACTGGTTGGGGTTTGAGGTGCTGGCTCTTCCGGTGCCTCCCAGGTTGGTGGGAGCAGTTTGGACAGGAGAGTGTGATCACGTGGGAGGCCCTGCCTGCAGCCAGCAGACTCCTCTCTGCACTCCTCCGGTGACCTCCAGTGACCTTCTCTCCCCAGGGCTGGCTGTGCGAGCTGCTCCGCTGGAAGGAGAACCCCAGCCCGGAGAACCGCACGCTCTGGGAGAACCTGTGCACTATCCGCCGCTTCCTGAACCTCCCCCAGCACGAGCGGGACGTCATCTACGAGGAGGAGTCCAGGCACCACCACAGCGAGCGCATGCAGCACGTGGTCCAGCTGCCGCCCGAGCCAGTGCAGGTCAGCGCCCCCTCCCAGCGCCCCCCTCTACGCTGAGCGGGGGTCTCACGTTGTGTCCCCAGGACATGGACCCCCTCCCCTCAGAGGAACAGTGTGCACACACATGCACACACCTCACACAGAGAAACGTGACTGAGCGTCAGCGCCAGAGGCAGCCCCTGTCTGTCCTAAGGGCGGGTTACCTGTGGGATTGGGAAGCTGGAGGTTCCTGCGGAATTACATCTCCCCGTCAGAAAACGTAACTCACAGCTCCCATCAGTCCATTTTCTAAAGAGAAAACACCAAAGTAGCTGGTGAATTGAGTCAAAATTCCTCCAGGAGCGTGTGATGAGGCTGAGAGAAAGAAATATCCCCATGAGCTAGGAAATAGCTGGACTCAACCGAAGGCTGGGAAGGGATTATGGAGAGAGTCTTGGAATTTTAAGATGTGTTTTTGCCATCTTTGGTTTCCTCTGTTTTAGAAATCTGCCTTCACTTGGGTTGCGTGCTTTGTTGCTTCGTTTTTGCTACCATTGAACTATTTCTTTCTAAGAATAATTGAGTGTACTGACTCTCGCTGTGCTCTAGAATCAGTTAGCGTCTGGGAGAAATCGTAACTGGGGGTTCCAAGGTTAGACCCCTCAGAACTTTGCCCACAGATTGTTTTGGGATGAGATTTGGTGATGAGATTTGTGCTACTGCCCGTACCACCAACCCAGCTGCCACCAAAGAGGACTGACCCTCCCCAGTCTCCTTCTGAATCTCCCTGCGTGTAGCAAGAAGAGGAAGGTGGAGGCAGGAGTGCACAGCTGGGTATGTGTGTGCAGAGAATGGGAGAGAAGATGAGGAGGGAGAATGGTTTCTTGATCAAGACTCACAGGAGAGGTAGTGAAGGGTGCGGTGAGATGCTCTACTCCAACGCTTCCTATCTTCTTGCCCCTTGGTCCGCCCTTACGTGCCCGAGGGAGAAGTCAGAAGTGACCTCAGGCTTACATGACTTTTCATCCAGATATTGACATCTCTGGCAATGCTTTCTTGTTTTCTTTGGTCAATTTCCAAAGTCATAGATTAGACTCATGAGTCATAGAGCTAGAAGCCCCTAGAGGCAGTCTCATACCTTCCACAGTAAACAAGGCATCTGTGGGTGATACGGGTGGGCTAATAACTTGCTCTGAGGTGGTGCTTGGGGAGGGGGGTGTCATTCCTCAGAGGTGAACCCTTGGGCTTGCCCTAAAGGACCACCCCCCTTTTCCTTCCCTTGACCTTTCCTGCCTCGGGCCTCATTCACAGACCAGAGCACCTCCCTATTAAATCAACACACTGACTCATATAGAGCAGGGTTTTCCTATTTTAAGATTTAGTCAGAATTAAAATTAAACCTATACCTATTAGTATAGGTTTACTAACATTTTGCTTATGAAAATAAATTTATACAAACAATTTAAGGGAAGTTCTCCTTAACCACATATTTTATAAAACAGAATATTTTAAGAACAGAAAATTAATGAAAAGGATAGCCTCAGACAAAAGATCTGGCAAACTCTATAAATCTGGTCATATAAAAAACTTCCCCATCATCTTTGTTTTCTCACTGTGGTTGAATCAGCACAAGGCCAAGGACGGGCTTCGGGGAACTTTGTGTGGACTTTGCACTCAGGCTCATCTTAGTTCCCTCCAGCAGCGAACAGCTGTTTTATTCTAGACATTGGCAGCTTCCCATTTTAAATCCCATTTTTATGTTAAAGTTGGAAATTTAGAGAAGTTTGAGATAAAAAGACTGAAAACCTAGTCTCCATTATAATTAAGAACTTAGCCTTATTTGAATGACAGCTCCTATACATTTCAGTTTCCATTTTTTTGTCCAGAACTTTTTATTTCTATGATTTCCTAATGTGTAGAGAGCTAAAGGATATTCAGTGTGATACTTTTCCTTTTAACTGACCAGCTTGAGTCAAGTAAATCCTTGAAGCAGACAGCCAATTGATTTATGAGTTTTATTACTTTTATGATATTATGTCAAAACTGGAGTATGCTAACAATACTTGATGGCTAAGAATCTGTAACTTTTTATTTTCAGTTTTAAGCATTTTGTGGCTATTAACATTAACTGCTGATATCACTGAGATAATTTTTTTTTTATTGTATAAGAGGTTATTCCCATCACTCAGATCTTAGCTACAGAGTTTACAGATTGGGCATTTTTTCTACATTGACTTAACCTTAGCCATTGACTTTGAAACCAAAACTACTCTGAAACTCTTCAAATTTATCACCTTTTCTTTTACATTGTGCCTATCTCTGAGTTGCACTGACTTGAATGCTGCATCTTGTTTATCAGCAAAATACAAAGTTTTGCATTAATTATTTATTAGAGTCTTGATATGAAAAATAACTGGAGCTCTTGAGACTGGAGAAGGCCCTTGGCACAGCCTCTGTGACTTGGGAGGGACTGTATTCAGAAAGGCCCCAAACCTCTAAACAATGTCTGTTATTGTCCAAAAGGTAAGCCATGGAACACAGACTGGGATTCACATATATTCTTTTTCTTTTTTAAAAATATATTTTATTGATTTTTTTTTTTTTTTTTTTTTTTTTTTACAGAGAGGAAGGGAAAGGGAGGGAGAGTTAGAAACATCGATGAGAGAGAGTCATCGACCAGCTGCCTACTGCACACCCCCTACTGGGGATATGCCCACAACCAAGGTACATCAAGGTACATGCCTTTGACCGGAATCAAACCTGGGATCTTTCAGTCCGCAGACTGATCTGCAGACTAATGCTCTATCCACTGAGCCAAACCGGTTTTGTCTACTTGTATTCTTAAACCAAGGAAAATTTTAAGGAGATAGGATAGCTTACATATTTTGGGAATTTTAAAATTCATGTGTAGCATAATATTGGTTGGAGGGTGTTACCTATTGTCTAATTAGGCAGAAAAGGCACCATTATTAAATGGTTCGCTCTGGCGAAATCAGTGATGATGAGAGCTTCTGCTATATGGAGCGCCTTAAAATGCAGGAAGTCTGCCTCACGGTGGTCACAGAAGGCTGCCACTTCCATTTCTTTAAGCAGTCAGGGCACACCTCCCCGTGTTTCCTTAGTGAGGCCACGAGGCAGGGACATTGTGTGTGGTTCCCCACCTCCCTGCTTTGTGGGAGCGACCCCCCTCTTCCCATCAGCACCTTCTGTGCCTGGGACGCACCTCAGGTCAGGGCCCCTCTCCTCCGGGAAGAGGGGGCGTTTTTCCTGCTGCTTGTTTGCAAATAGCTCACAAATTTATAGGCTTATGTTGCCTACAGCTGTGTTTCCTTTTTGAAGTCCATGAAGGGTTTTAAAATTTAAAGCCCACATTTAAAAAAACAGAAGATTTCACATCAAATCCAGATTTCACATAACAGCCCACGGAATCAGGAGATCCCACCACGGGGCTAGCGCTGGCCCTTCTCTGCAGGGCACGCATGCACCTCGCCGCTGCAGGGCCCTCACCACCTGCTCGTGCCCACGCACACACATCCCTTCACCTCGTTCATCGGCTCAGCCCTCGCCACCCACACGTGTCCACTTCTTCCCAGGTAGTCAGTTGTGCTGTGTATTTTTATAATCCTAACACCTCACAGAATCCTTTGAAAACTTCCCAAGAAATGCACGTTGGTGGGATCTGCCCTCAAAGATGAGGCTAGGCCTTGGTTGAGGTCTAGCTGGGCTTGGCCCCCGAGAGGTGCTGTCGGCCCCAGAGACTGGGGGGTCCTAGGAGAGTGAGTGGCCTCCTCCCCAGGGATGCCGACCTCTATGGTGGTGTGTGGCCTTGAGGTGAGATGGAACCATGGCTTCTCTGTTTGCATATTGGGGTTCTGAGTCCTTCGGAAGCCCTGGTTGAAGGCCCTGCAGAGCTGAAGAGGACCTTCCCGGCTCTGGGCACACATTGGAAGGTAGATCCCTCTCTACTGTGGGCGCATGGTGGGGGCAGTGCTGCCCCAGGGGGTGAAAATGGGTTTGTGGGGAGCATGAAGAGTCTTCCATGTACAATGTGGCCTCCAAAGGGAGACATTCAGTAGGTTTCCAGAATTAAAATGTCATGAGGAGGAGAGATGGGTGGGGGAACGTCCCTAAGTGGGCGCCTCCCGGGGACGGCAGGAGAGGGCGGGGCTGTGCGCTGCTCACACGCAGGATGCTCTGTCCATGCCGGTGGAGCACAGAGGAGGCAAGCGCAGTGAGCTGGCGGGGGAGGCAGATGACGGCAGCCCATGGCAAAGATGAAACAAGTTCCGTTTTTCAGGCCAACAGTTGGAAACACAATGGTTTCTTGTGGTTGCGGTGATTTTCTCCCTGCTGGTTATTATGACCTGAGGCCCTGTAGCGAATGGATTCCTCAAGTGAGGATAAAAAACCAGACAGGTCTGAGTGTTCGTTATTACCAACTGCATTTAAAAAAAACTCTTTATTGTTGAAAGTATTACATATGTCCCCTTTTCCCCTCCATTTACCCCTTCTAGCCTGCCCTGCCCCCCACACCAGGCCTTCACCCCCCCTATTGTCTGTGTCCATAGGTTATGCATGTATGCATACAAGGTCTTTGGTAGGTCTCTTCCCACCCACCCTCCCCCGCCTTCCCTCGGAGATTGGCCAGTCTGGGTATTTTTCAATGGGAAAACTGGACCTGAGCCTCACCCCAAGGCAAAATCGCCCACTGAATGAAAAGGCAGGTGCTGGCATCTGATGCCTCTGACCACACTTTCCTCACTGGAGAGGCAGGGAGGGGCAGGGAGGAGCTGGGAGAGGCAGGGAGGGGCAAGGAGGAGCAGAGAGAGGCAGGGAGGGGCTGGGAGAGGCAGGGAGGGACAGGGAGAGGCAGGGAGGGGCAGAGAGAGGCAGGGAGGGGCTGGGAGAGGCAGGGAGGGGCAGGGAGGGGCAAGGAGGGGCAAGGAGAGGCAGGGAGAGGCACAGACAGTGCTTGGAGGACTAGGTCACTGTGTGGGCCTGGTCGGGGAGCCTTGGCCAAGTGGTTCGTGTCTGTGAAGCCCGTGCTTTATGGCTTTATTATATTTCCACCACAGCGTTTCCATGGCTTATTTTGAAAGCACAGGAATTCTGGCCTTGCTGCTGTGTGGTTTCCTGACAAGTCCTTGTTTTAAAATTCCATGCTGTACACCGAGGAGGAATGTGAGACCTGGTGGTGACAGCCGCCGGCGGGTGTGCCCCGCTCGGCCCATGGCGGCCCGCTGGGGGATCCACAGCATGTTCCAACCCACATTCCCTGCCACTGCTATCACCAGGTTCTCGGCCAGGGCGACTTTGACCCCATGGATACTGACAGAGTCTGAAGACATCTTGGGGTCATCATCACTTGGAGATGCTACTGGTATCTACTGGGTGGAGGCCAGGAAGGAGCTCAAATATCCCTCAATACACAGGACACCCCTCAATCCCCAAACCAAGACCTCTCTGTCCACCAATGCCAGGTGCTGGGGCGGGGCCCTG
The DNA here is from genome assembly GCF_964339955.1 of Pipistrellus hanaki. Classification (NCBI taxonomy): domain Eukaryota; kingdom Metazoa; phylum Chordata; class Mammalia; order Chiroptera; family Vespertilionidae; genus Pipistrellus; species Pipistrellus hanaki. Next base: position 72,331,053 of record NC_140510.1, on the reverse strand, counting down.
GGGTGGGCACACCGTGACTTGCCATCACGGTAGGAGAAAAAGCAGAGTGACCACTGAGGCCTGTTCCTGGCTCTTCCTGTACAAACCCCAGAACTAAAAGTATTGGTGGTGACGATGGTGGGTCTTCCGTCCCACAGAAGCTGGCCTTTTGGGGAGCCAGGCTTCCAACATGTGAGACACTGACGCTTAGAGAAGTGAATTAACGGCTCCAAGGGTGACCTCACTCCACATCAACCACCTGTACGTAACATGTTAATGGGCTGCCCTTGGGCCGTAACTTAGGGCCATATCATTGAACTTGGCTCCTAGGACCCTGCACTTACCATGGTGGATGCTTGTGGGTATGAATGAGAAGTCTAATATAAAATTCTCATATTAAGGGAGATTTATATAATTTTTTTTTAATGTAAAGTGCTGTGGACATGTGAGCAGAAGGAAACCAATGCCTAGGGCAATTTTCAGTTTCACACGTATCTACAGTTTTATTTTATTGCATTTTTAGAGAAAAACATGTATCGTGTACGTCCACATGTTCAGGCATTGTGCTGTCGGTACTGAGAGGAAGTAAGCTTAGAATTTTATGGTCATGTTCTGGGTCTGCTTGTTTATTTCCCTAAAGTGGGGTCAGCATTTTACTAGGCTTATCATGTCGGTAATTGGAGTTAGCTCTCTGCTTCTCGTTCTTGGTGGATTTGTTCCAGTGTTTTCACCAAGCTGAGCTCTCCGGACTGAACTTTCACAACACGCCTCCCTCCAAACTAAACACCAGGGCTGGCTGGGAGCGGGGGACGGAACGTCAGTCAGCCCGGCTCCCCTTCTCCCCGTCAGTCCTGCCCTGTGGGGACACACAGGACCTTGCTCTCCCGTCGTTGCTGAGCTGCTGGAAAGAATAGTCTGATTAAGATATTTTGCATTTCTGAGGTGCAGCGTGACCCCTCTACCTGACACTGTGGGTTACTGATATATTCATTGGTTTTTAGAACCTGAAACGGAATGGAAGGTGCTTTAGCCAATGCTGCTCTCCAGGCAAAGGCGAGAATCAGGATTGGCTGTGCCATTGACATCGTTCAAATACTCCTCAGTGGCACAGGGGCCTTCACTGCCCAGGGCTCAGGAATCTCTAAAATCATCCATGTGCATTATCTGCTTTATGTCTGGTTTATGTCTGGTTTAAAAAGTTTTGGGACAAAGTGCTTTTCATACACTTTTTTGGGGGTCTTTTTTCCTTTTGACATCAGATGAAGCCACATATAAACTTAACACATTGGCCTTTTCTTGATATTCTGATAGGAAAACAATATCAAACACATACACATAATACTTCGAACATAAAGCTTTGTTGTCCTCCTTTCTTCCATCCCTTCCTGCTTTCCTCCAACCTCCCACCCCTTCCCTTCCTCTTTTTGTCCTTTCTTCCTTCTCTACCTCACTCCTGCCCTTTTTTTCTTTCTTTTCAATCATCTGAAACACTTTAAAAAACAAAACAAAACAAAAAATCCTGAATAAACAGAGGGTACTGGCTAATACATTTTGTGAGGGGCAAACTGATGAAATATGAGCAATAGGGAGCAAGTTGGGAGAGAGGCAAAATGAATAGAGAATCTAAGTTATGCATTTGAACGCTGCCTTTCTTCCCCCCACTCACAAAAACAACAAAATAAGCTTGAACTGAAATTAAGGCAATTGGGGGGCCCTGTCACATTTCATCTGGGAGAACCAAAATGCATCCCCTTAAATACTCCTAAAGATGTCTAGCGAAGTCTGGCTTCTGGCAACGATGATTAATATTGATGGAAAAACTGTTTTCAGGCCTCAAGTTACAGATGTGATTGAGAAGAGTGGCCATTCTTATTCTCACATCTTTCCTTATTTCTTTAACAAATATTTGTTGAGCTCCTTCAGTGTGCCCCCTATTATTCTGGGCAGCGTGTGTGTCTTGGTGAATAAAACAGATAGGGTTTCACACATATTTTGAGCAGTTTTCCCCTTTATTCACTTAGAAATGTTTTTTAAAACAAGCTTCCATTTTCCCTCGTATTACCTTGCCTTAATCTAGAATTCCACTGTGAGTTAGTGAATTCCATAGGTTCTGTTTCTTTCTCTGATTATGACTCTGGGCGGTACCTCTTTGCTTCAGTTTTTCTAGCGTTTCCAGAAGGTACTGGGTAATATCTTTAAAACACGCTGAGCCTCTCAGAGATGATATTCTCTTAAAAAAGAAAGGAAGGAAGGAAGGAAGGAAGGAAGGAAGGAAGGAAGGAAGGAAGGAAGGAAGGAAGGAAGGAAGGAAGGCTATTTGAAGCAAACACCTTCTGAGGCTAAACTACAGAATCCCAGGGGATTCGCATAGTTCTAAAAAATTGCATATGCAGATTAGTGATTGAGTGGCACTGAAAAGATGGCTTTGATGGGAAACAGATAAGTATGTCTGTCTCTTTCACCCCTAATTGCTCTCCAGCCACACAGACAAACACTGCTTTTCAAATCCTGGTCATGTTCATTCTTTCCACCCAGGGCGACCTCTCTGAGTAGCTACCTGATTCCTTGGCCCTGGGGTTATGGGTTAATTTATTGTTAGTACTTGACCAAACCCTTGAACCGAACCACCTAGCCCCTGGCGCGTGTGTTGGTAAAGCCCTGTGTGGCCCGCGGAGGGTCAGGTGTGTGAACTGGCCCCTCTCCGAGGGAGCGGCTGTGCCAGAAAAATACACACAGTGTTCTGGAACCAGGCAGCCTGCTTCCCGCTCCTCCTCACGTTCTCTACCAGAGGCTTCTCTCTCAGGGGGCTGTGGCTTTGGGGTATTTGTTGTCTTTGCGGAAGAAATGGAGCCGCCCATCTGCACAGAGGGTTTCCCCACGTGGATGGAGTCCCATCACTTGGCTGCTCAGAGCAGGGGCGCTAACTTCACAGGCTTTGATTCGGGCTTGATCGCCCGAGTCTGTAAACCTGAGAGAAGATCGCAGGTGAAACAGGGCGTGAGGCCAGCTCTGAAGCTCCGTCCTCGTTGCTTTTCTGAGATGGATGGGGCTGCATGCTGGGAATGATGCAACTGGCAAAACTGGCCCACAAATCCGCATGAGTACAGCCATTTTTATAAGATTTTGGAGTGCCAAATTAAAAAATATATATTTTTAATACTATTATTCATTTCAGAGAGGAATGGAGAGGGAAAGAGAGAAACATCAATGATGAGAGAGAACCATCAATAGGTTGCCTCCTGCATGCCCTTCATCAGGGATTGAACCTGTAACCTGGGCACGAGCCCTGACTGGGAATAGAAACTCCATCTCCTGGTTCATAGATTGACACTCAACCACTGAGCCACACAGGCTGGTAAAAATATTTTAATGGAAAGTACGATATCCTAATGAAGATTAGATCTCTGACCTCCCCTCCTCCTTTCTTTTTAACACAAGTGATGTAAATGGTCAAAGTAGATGGGCACCATAGCCGGCCAGAAGCAGAAGCCCAAGGAGGAGCCTGGGTAATGAGGAGCGAGTGCAGGGCCTTCGGAAGACATGGGTTTGGGCACCACTAGAATGGGAGCTCTGTGGTCTTGCAGAGGCCACTTCCGCTTTGTGGAAATAGTGACAGTAACCCCAGCTCTCCAGGCTTACACAGCAGGTGGCTGCATAGAAGGCGCTTGAGAAAAGGTAGCGGTATCCTCGTGAGAGGTGGGAGGGCATTTCACCTCCATCAGGTGCATGTTGTGCAACTGTTTGGAGTCAGATTTGAAAAATTCAGAGCTGTCTAGTTTCATCTGACCTTTCTACATTTCCAAGCTCTTTTAAAAGGCATTACATGTTATTTAAAAGTGAAAACTTTTCTTCTGAGCTCTGAATAAAATCCCTGTTAGGCATAATAAAATGCATTGGATATGACAAAAAATGGGTTGGTTGTTAAAAAAAAAAAATGGTTTAGCTTGAAAAAGCAAAAAGACCACTCAGCTTGTGGATAATCTCTAGGACTTCCGCTGCCCTTCTCAACAACTATTGTAGAATCCACAGGGTTGTCCAGATGTCACTCATGACAGTGTTTGAATCACATTGGTCCAGCATTAAACAAGTACCCGCCCACCAGCAGCTCTTCACTGGCCTCCAATGGGCTTGGACAGGGGGAAAGAGAGTCTCTGGCTTGTGTTGCTATCAGAGTAGTGAATACAGACTTCTGCAACTGTTGGCTAAGTCATGTAGGTTGAGCAAAGATGTTTAATTCACTGTGATCCTAGACCAGTGGTCGGCAAACTCATTAGTCAACAGAGCCAAATATCATCAAGACAACAATTGAACTTTCTTTTGAGAGTCACATTTTTTAAACTTCAGCTTCTTCTAATAGACTTGCCCATGCCGGGTATTTTGTGGAAGAGCCACACTTAAGAGGCCAAAGAGCCGCATATAGCTCGTGAGCCACAGTTTGCCGACCACGGTCCTAGGACACTCATACTGCTCCTCATAGGAGGTTATCATGTACGTGACTCAGTTTCTGGCATCAGCACCATCCTACCCCCTATCCTATCACAAATGCAGGTAAGGAGGAGAGGAAGCATGTATCAATAGTGTCTTTATAGGAGGAATATAGAAGCAGCTCTAACCCACTAACAACCAAAGAAAAAAGTCAACCATTTGCAAGTTTTGCGATGGATGGTAACCAATCATTTGAAGTGCTGTTCACAGCAAATGTGTAAGTTGTGGCTCCGTGCATGGGCGCCGTGGGATTAAGAGCCTGGTGATCAATACACCCATTTGATTTTAATTTTAGAAAAAATTGTGATGTTTTACAGAATGGCAGACACAGACATAAATGTGTGTTTTGTATGCAGATCTTTTTTTTTATATATATATTTTATTGATTTTGTACAGAGAGGAAGGGAGAGAGATAGAGAGTTAGAAACATCGATGAGAGAGAGTCATCGATCAGCTGCCTCTTGCACACCCCCTACTGGGGATATGCCCGCAACCAAGGTACATGCCCTTGACTGGAATCGAACCCGGGACCCTTCAGTCCCCAAGACGACGCTCTATCCATTGAGCCAAACCGGTCTCGGCTGTATGCAGATCTTTCTGATTATAATTATTTAAAGCACATTCAACATAGATGACTAGGATTTTCTTAAATATGAGTGTAGTATGACATTGCTCCTGGGATTAAATGCATTTTGGGGGAGGGGGAAAATTGGCAGCAAAATAATAGCTAATGAACACCTCCTATGGGCTCAGAGAGGTCCAGTGGATTGTCTTAAGACCAATAGTTATGACAATTGCAGGAGAGAGTCAGGCACTGAGTTTTAAACGATCGGAGGCCAACCTACCTACTGGGGCTTCTTCAGCTGTTTCTGTTTAGTGTGGAAATCTAATGTAGCTGAAAACTGCCGCTGATTTTTATTAAGCTGAAGTCTGGAACTTCCCCTTGTAATGATAGAAAAGCACACTTTCAATTAAGGGAAGACAGCCAAAGTCCTTTACTCGGTTTAACCCCAGAAATGGGAGATCAAGCCAAGTAGATAGACTTGACAGCTCTAAGGTCACAAGTTCAATTCCTTTACAGGTTGTATCAAGATCTAATTCACGGCAAGTCATATAACCCTTCACCTTTTATATGGACTCTTTTCTGGAATTATATCCCCCATCAGGGTCGTCCTCCTCATGATGGGGTTGGGGGAATGACAGGGAAATCAGGGCGAGCAAAGGCTGCCCGGGGAGCAGGGCTGGAGGCTGAGGAGGGGGTGCGTCTCCCGGGGCACAGCAGGCTGTGTGTGCTGGGGTCCGTTTGCCCAGGCCCTGGAACCCCGCGCTGCAGGCAGGTTGGGAATCTGGGGAGGAAGTGCTACACCATCGGTAGAATTCCACTAGCCATGCTGGGATTATTCTCAGGACAGAAATCGGCAAATGATCGGGGCTTTTTTCTCCAGAGAGCCAGCTGTTAGACATTGCCAGCACAACACTGAATAGACTCCATTGAACGTTTTTTGAAGCTCTGTGGATATCCATTTATTTATTTATTATAAAGAAAATATGCTGGAAACCACTGAATGAGAGAAAGGTCAGGTGTTCCCAGAACTGAACTGCTAAGGGCATTCCCGCTCACGTGATCACGTGGGTGTCAACATGGTTTATTTAGACAGTTGTTTCTCCTCTTCCCCCTTCATGCTTTCCCTTCCTTTACCTCTGTTTCTTCGCGTTCAAGGAAGCCTGTCTCTGTGTGTCTTTCTGTATGTGACGTACACGTCGGACTTGAGTGGCTGGTTAGATTCCTTTTGCAGAATCGGATCCATGTAGCATCATGAGTCCCTAGTCTGTGATTTCCTAGCGCCAAACACCCAAGAGATTTGAGGACTCTGGGTAGGAAATGGGAAACCAGTTATTTTAGCAGAACTTTAAAAAATATGCTAACCTGAACCCAGACAGTACACTTCAGAAGGGAAAGTCAATTCTTTTTAAAAAAGAACTCTGAGCTTGGGGAGCTAAAATCTATGATGTGACCTCTTAAAGATGAATATATGTAGACATGGAAAGGCCTTCCTATTTCTCTTGGGATCTAAGTGAATAGAATGTGCTAACATGTGCTATACTGTAGACATGCAATATCCACATGCAAGTACTTTTCAAGTATAAATTTCTCTCATTTCAGTTTTATGACTGTTCACATCAAAGGGTATGGTAACAGAAGAGTGGGAAGGAATAATGGTGGACAAATGCCGACTATTTGTATGTTGGTATAATCTAGGGGTAGACGTTTGAGAGAAATCCCTGTTTGAGTTTACACTTCACGTGGAACAAAAGCCTCCCAAAGAGCTAGAGCCAGAGTGGTTAAGCAGGCTGTGCCGGGAGTTAATATAGTCACTGCCTCGGTAATGAAAGGAGAGCAGCACATTGACAGACTCTTCGGCTTGTAAAACATAATCTGGATCAGATGCACCGGTATGTTCTAGCAACTGACGATCCTTTGATCCATCTTCATAGCAGAGCTACTGATGTACCAGGAGAGATGTTTCCTTAACATGCTATTTGCAAGAAACCAACCACTGTCTTTTGAGCCCCTCGGACAGACACACTAGCTGGACTTCCATGCTCTTTACACATGTGCATACATGGAGCTGAGTTACAGAGGACACCGCATGCACATGCAATGTCATCTGTGTCCTGTGGTGCCCTCCCTCACAGAGAGAGTGCGCATGGAATCAGTTCTTATCTGATGTCATGTTCATCTGCATTTGCAGCGTTTCAAAGATGAGTCTGAAACATCTTGGCACAGACTGGGGAAAGTGGAGTTGCTTGTAAATCCCAGAACTATAAAGACACAGACCAGACATATGACATTAATAAATAACTAGGATGGGGGGTATTAAAAATCAGATTATTTATTTAGGAAGTTGAAAGTCTCTATGTGCGACCACTGCCCTGCTCTCGAGAGGAAATAGGTGCCGGGCTTTGTGTTTTGCGTTTTTCCTCCATCCTCACGTTTCCCTCCTCCCCACCCCCCTTCCTCATGGTTTGAATTAAAATCTAAAGACAGACCGAAGAAGTGTGTGTATGTGTGTATGTATGTATATATAACTGCGAGAAGGATGTGGTAAGTCATGGCTGTGGTTTGTGATCGCACAGACATGGCGGTGGCATGGACATGAGACCTCGGCTCACTGTGCCTTCGCTTGCAATGCCCTGCCCTTGCAGCATATTGTGGATAATTACATTTTTACAAACGGTAGAGAAAATCACTTTGACACACACATAGGATTTTCCAGCCAGACCAGCTTTTCGATCCTTTACAGCTTTCCTGCATTAAGGCTCATACTTTCTTTGTTTATTTTTAAAACATGAGCGTTAATAATAGGCTTGTTCCCTGGTCTCCCTCTGACTTGAGGATCCTGAAGGAGCCCTCTCTTCTCTTCCCGTTTGCCCCATGCCTTTTCCTTTGTCCAAGCGTGCGCTGCCCATGTTTTCCATTAAGAAAGTTATGGCAGCCAAATTTTCATGGAGATTTTTAGGAGCTTTGGTCATTTTTCAGCTTATTGCTACGTGTAATAGAATGAATTATGCCTGGTGGCAAATCACTGCGAAAGACAAACACCAGGAGAAAAAGTCTTAGAAGAAATACTGTCATCGATCGCTTTGCCACTGCGGTGCAGGGAAGTGCATGCTGACTGGCTGACCCGGGGCAGGGTCCTCCCTGGTAGCCACTCAAGGCACTGAAAAACGGGGGGCCGATATTCTCTCTCCTTAACCCTTTCAGATCAGACGCGGAGTTTCATTTTGCAAATGAAACTCACTCCCCCGAGGCCTTGGAGGCTTTAATAATACACAATAAATAAAATCATATCTAATAACTCAACGCTTTTATTTGGCACCACCATCATCTCCTAGATGTACGGCAACTGCGGAAACATAAATACTTGCAGGCTTTGAAAGCCCCGTTCCTCTTTGCTAAATAAACTTGGCCCGCTCGAAATTCCTCTGTGTGCAGTCATTAATACAATCCGCTTTGACAGCATTTAATTAAAGTGCTTTTCTCTATTAAATTCATTAAAAGCCCCCCCCCCCCCTGCCCGCCCCGACGTATAACTGCTGTCCAGATGCTGATTGGCAGGGACCTATGAGCCTCCCTTTAAATAACTCCTCATTTCTCTTCGTAAAGTGTTTATTACATTCAATTTAGAAACTGTTAAATATGGCTTAGGAAGAGAGTCGGACTCCAGGACACATTTTCCCATCCCTTCAGCAATTGCTTAGGAAAACAAATGTTAGTTTAACTCCTCTGAAAACGCATTTATTATCCGTGTATTTTTGTCCTGTTTTTTCAACACTCCTAGGCATGTAATCCGGGAGGCCATAGAGAAATGCTTTCCCTATTGGGGGATTTGCATGAGCCACGCAGGTACTTGGCTTGAGGAACTTTGCCTGCAGATCCGGGGAGAGTGAGTGTCCCAGTCCGGTATTAACAGATTATTGACAGTTTAATGTCTTGGCACCTCCTTAGCCCATGAAATATAATAAGCAGGAAGCGGTGCGATATAAAAGCAGTCGATAGCGTTTTTAATCAAAACCTTTCAGTTAATTGCGAGTTGACCTTAGAGATTTCCTTTAGGCGATGCCACCTTTGGTGTGTAGACCATCAGGGCCCCATGGATTTGTGGAGTTTATTCGGAGATGTCTCTTTAATACCCATCGCTCCCGCGTATGCGCTAAGTTTTGCCGTATCCGTGTCTACCCAGTGAATTGTCTTTGAGCAGTGCCTTTCCACAAATCTTCCCTCCACCGGCTCCACTTTGAAAAAGATCTCCTTAAATCTGTTCTCTCCTCAGAAATGGAAAGTTGTGAATCTTGAGGGAACACGTGACGGAGTGTTTTAATGTGGTAATTGAGTTTTGATAGAATTCTTTGCTCAGTCTGGAATTATTATTCCAACAGAGACCCTGACAACGCTAGCTATGCTGTCAGTGAGGGGGATTGTATAATACCTTAGACCAGTGGTCGGCAAACTCATTAGTCTACAGAGCCAAATATCAACGGTACAACAATTGACATTTCTTTTGAGAGCCAAATGTTTTAAACTTAAATTTCTAACGCCACTTCTTCAAAATAGACTCGCCCAGGCCATGGTATTTTGTGGAAGAGCCACACTCAAGGGGCCAAAGAGCCACAGGTGGCTCTCAAGCCCCAGTTTGCCGACCACTGCCTTAGGAAGCCCCTCACCATGGGACAGAAATGTTGTCTGGGACCAAAATGCTCTTTGGTCTCCGTAGGGACGAAGGAGATGGCTTCTATTTGGCTTCTAGATTTTCCATACTTGCACGGTTTATTTGGTTTTAGCGGAATACTTCTAAAAACACGTGCTGATAAGATCTAACTGGTACAGAGGCGGCAGGAAGTGCCCAAGGCAGGTTCTGGCCCTGGCTTGAAACCTCACTCACTCTGGATTGTGTGGTGTAGGAACTACAGAGGTTGACTCAAAGCAGAGGCAAACATACATGCTTTGAAGTCACTCTGTTCCTTTTCTTCCTCCACACATGGGCTCCCGCCATTCATTGGACTCCAAGAATAACCGTTCGGCATTTCCTATGGGTTTTGGAGTGTGTTCCAAGGCGTTGTGTAGACAGGTAACCTTCTGCATTCAGCCGAGCAGCGCTGTGTCTTGGGCTTTTACTGTGATCCATGCGATCATGCTTCAGCAAATACATGTAATTCTTGTACCTTCAAAGGTTCCCTTTCTCTGTCTTCCGTGGATTCTCCCATTGTTACTTGTTGTCTTGTGTTTGGTCTCGGCGGTTTCCTCATCGTAGGAACTGTTTGCTGAGGGCCTTGTGAGCTCTGCTGGAGGAAGAAACAGTCCGGCAGCCGGGGAGGGGGAGTGAAGCACATGGATGAACATGTCAGTGTTTAGCACTGAGGACAGTCACACAACTGCACGTATGTCTCTGAATGTCGGTGGGTGATTTTCAGTGAGATAATGTTGGAGTAGCTAAAGGACATGAATCCCTGTATGATATGACTAGCCGGTTCAAAGTATACGCCCGCATTTAGTAAATATTACAAACGACTGTGGCTCCACTCCTTTTGGTGTAAGTGTGTTTTTCAATGAGCGCCCATCGACCTTGTCACTGCTTTCCTCCCCTTGGCGCCAAAGAAATGCTCTACGTTTTAGGAAGACTTTGGTCTGCATGGTACTTCTGTCGCTGGTACAGAATGATTCTGGGCCCCTGAGGATAACTGTTAAGTTTCCAACAGCCGCTCAGACACCGTGCTTGACCTGTGCACAGTGCCGAATGACCCACAGCACCCACTCCTAAGGAGCTCGCAGGCTTGTGGCGAGGCAGGTGCAGGGCAGATGACTGCAGCCCCAGCTGGGAAGGGGGACAGAGGAGGGAAAGCCCAAAGCAAGGGCACATGTACCCGAGAGCCAGCGGGAGGAGGGCCTAGGAGGCCTCGGGCTGCCCAGGCACTTACAGAATCCTCAGAGGAGCTGTCTGGGTGCAGGGGCGGCTGAGGCCCGAGGTGCGGCCACAGCTGTGGGGTCCGAGGGCAGCTGGGAGGCAGGGTGGAGGAGCAAGGCCGGGGCTGAGGCACAGGTCACAAGCCTTCTCAGAAGCCCAGAGGCCTTGCCTGTCTTAGGGCTCCGGAAGGCCTTTGGGAAGATGCTCTATTGGCCATGGCTGAGGGCCAGTTGGGAGGAAGTCATAGTCATTCAGGCAATGGATGGTCAAGGCCTGAGTAACAACAATGGGGTAAGTGTGGAGAGGGAGACACTACCCCGGACGTGTTTAAAAGGAGTGGTCAGCAGTGCAGGGTTGACTACATGGGGGGCTCGGGGGAGGGGAAGGAAGCAGCCAGCACTCAGATCCTGGATGGGCTTCATCGGGACTCCTCTCTCTTCGGTGCTAGCACTTCTTGATGAAATGGGGTCTGTGCTTTTTTTTTTTTTTTAATATATATATATATATATATATATATATATATATATATATTATTGATTTTGTACAGAGAGGAAGGGAGAGAGATAGAGAGTTAGAAACATCGATGAGAGAGAGTCATCGATCAGCTGCCTCTTGCACACCCCCTACTGGGGATATGCCCGCAACCAAGGTACATGCCCTTGACCGGAATCAAACCTGGGACCTTTCAGTCCCCAAGCCGACGCTCTATCCATTGAGCCAAACCGGTTTTGGCAATGGGTCTGTGCTTTTTTAAAAGTGGGGTTAACATGTGGGAGGGGAGCTTCTCCATCATGTATTCAAGCTTTTCTAACTTCTTTGTCTTCACTTTTCACTCCTAACTTGAAACACTGAATAGTATCCCTTGTGGTTTCTGGGGTTATTTTTACAGTTTAATTGGAAGATATTTATTCACACCAAATTCACAATGAATTTGTGCTCAAAACTTAAATGGAAACGGAACATACTTTTGTGTTTTTCTTCACTTCCCAGCCCTAAGCAGCAGCGAGAGTGTGTTTGTTATGGGTTGGCCTCTGGGGATTGTGACTCGGGGCCAGAGCTCCCTTTCACGTATTCATTTCTTCCTTTGAAGAATAAATGCAGCAGTACCCACTTACATTTTTAAATATAGTAAGTGCTTTGATAATACCCTAATTCTATGATTAAATGGGTATAGAAGCTTGACACCCTAGTCACATTGTATAGTGAGTGTGTAAATCAGGAGGAGTAATATTTTCTTTCAGGGATGCTCACATAATTTATTGAGATTCTTTGACTTAAAGTATATATATACATGTTATCCTCATTTCTAGGCCATTCTTTACCAAAGAGGTATTTTCAAGTTATTTCTGTCACTGGGTTTATAAATACTAGGAGATTTGGAAGTGGCTTGAGTTCTGACTCTAGCTTTATCTTAGGAATCATTTTCTTGAGTTGGCTACATGATATCTGTACTTAGGAAAATGCATCTATTCTATACCTCCATTTAACTTAATATGTTTTCATAATACAGGAACAAGAATTTTGCTCTGGTTAAACTTACTGGATGCAATGTATTGATCTGAAGTAGTGTCTGCATACTATCTTTTAAATCTTACTTTGAATCTGTTTTAAAAATTCACAGTTTAGAGGTCACTGAGTCACCTATCACTGGCATTGGTGGTTGCTTTCATTCGGGTCACACTGTTACTGACCTTGAGAATTAGGTTAGCCAGCTGGATTTGCTGTCCAAGAATTCCAATGGGTCATTCTTATCCCAAACCCTTCCCACATCTTTCTCTCTTGGCCTTTGATATTTATGTGGTATATTATGCGTTTTCAGGTTGGCTGTTTTAATACATTATGAATTCCTGGTATTCAAGTGATCCCAACCTTTGACCCTCTTTGTTTAGTCACCCTGGTTATCTTTAACTTGAACTAGACCTTTTTTTTTTTTTCATTCATGATGGTGCAACAGCCACTTCTTTATTGGTTATATCCATGAAGCAAGTCATGCATTTGTTTTAAAACCATTATTCCACAGGTAACTGTCTGTCCTCGTCATGTCCATGTTAGTCCTTAACCATTTTAACACAAATATAAAGTCTTTAAAGACACTTCAGTGGTACCTGTACCTTCATTCTAGTTTTAAAGAGATGGGTCTTCTCTGTGCATGTTCCTGTTTTGAGAAGACACTGTGTAGGGAGTGGGGGTGCATGGGTGCAGGGAGGATCTAAATGCCCATGGGTGTCAAGCCAAGTGGAACTGGGGTGGGTGGGATAGGACATGGTTTCTCCTGGGCAGAAGGATACATGGTCATGGCCTGGACCATTCTGAGGAGTCTGTTCCTCCTGAGTCATCACATGGATCCTGTCTGTCCTGTTGGTAGAATGTTGGGCATACTATCAGTGATGCTGATGAAGGGAAAGGTAGCATTGCCTTTAGATTCAAGATATGTCCATGCTTTACCTCTTTACATTCTAACAGGAGAAATGGTTGTTTGTTAAGCTACATGATGTCTGTGCGATTGAGATATAGTTGCTCATCTTTACTCTGCTTAATTTACTATCTGTCAGCTCATCTCTTACACTGCAGGAGCAGCCATCCAGCTGCTACCTCTTCTGTGTTTGCACACTCTGACCACTCCCAAGAGTTGGATTAGTGACTGCACCCCACCCTCTTTTTTTTTCTTTTTTTTTTCACCCAAACCATCCCAAAGTCTTTAGCATAAGTTGTTCTCAGTTTGTTACCAAAGAGGAAATGATATAAGCCAAAGGCTGTTTTAAGAACCAGGCTTCCTCCAACACCCAAGTTTATTCTAACAGATTATTGTGTCATAGTGCTTTTATCTTTGTCCAAAGTGTTTATTTTGAGAAGCAATTATTAAACTCCATTAAAAACATACATGATGTCCCAATATCATCTTGGTTACAATATTAAAGGAAACTCAGACTAAGGCTGGATGAAATTGAACACATATTTCCATGTCAGACTTCCTAGCATTTTGCTTGTTTGTATTGATTTCTCTCGACATGATCTTCTTTTATTGAGCACTGCTCTTTTTTTTTCCTTATTCTTTCTCCTTTTTTAATTTTTAAAATAATCCCCTTCCTATAGCTGTATGTGCTAAGAGCAATTGTAAAAGGAGACCGACTTATATTAAACCTGCCTGGAGTCAAAATGTAATCTAACACCTGTAGTCTGCAATTTGTCATCACTTCATGGATACTTTTTTTTTTTTTTTTTTTTAATAACAGATTTCCTGAGTTTTGACCTTAGGATACTGTATAATCCAAAAAAAGCAACAAAAACTAAACCATGGTTTTTAATAAGTCTTATAATGTTAGGATGTGAAATTACAACCATAAGAGCCAACTCAAGTAAGATCACTTGGACTTAAAAATAGTCTGAATTTTGTTTCTTGGAGAATGGTTTGCCTGTGAAAATGTCTTTGAGTGATAAAGTCAAGACCGGTTGTAATGCCTGTGTAGTTTCTCTTACATTCATTCTTTAAGATGCGCCCAGGGACTTGGCTCAGATAGGGATGTCTTAAACTGTGGGGTCCATTTTGAATTTTATAGTGAAGTGCTTGATTTTCATTTGTAAAAAGACAGGCCTATATGTAGAGTGTGATTCATGCAATTCAGAGTTTTCATACTTTTTGGTATCAGGATCCCTTTTTACTTTGCCTTTTGAGAACTCCAATAATGTGTTTTAATTGTTAGTATTTACCATAGTAGAAATTAATTCTGAGAAATTTTTAAAAATGTTTATTAACTTTAAAATAATTGTGAGAATATGTGATATGTATAAATAATATATTTTATGAAAAAATAACTATTTCTAAAACAACGAAATTAGAGGATTCCATAGGTTTATATATATCTCTGTAAATATTTTAAATATCTGGCTTAACTGGACACTCATAATTGCATTTTCATTCAATCTGACACGATATGTGGTTTTGGTTCAAGTAAATGAAGAAAAGCAATCCTCCAATAGACATGCAGTTAGAAAGGGAAGGAATATATTAACCGCCTCCCCAGGTAATATTCTTCTTGATACTATAGCAAAACTCTGCAAGTGGTTTCTTACAGGACATTTGCCAATTATAACCTAAAATCATATTAATGAACTTTTCATATATATATATATATATATATATATATATATATATATATATATTTTTTTTTTTTTTTTTTTTTTCTTCTTTGTAATTCATTCATTTGCCTTATGCCTTAAATGGTTCTTTTACTTGTTTATGATGTTGCAATACCATGACTTGGTCATTTGGAAAATATTGAGTTATGTAGATCTAAATTTTGAGATATTCCATTCTAGGACATCTTAAAGAACTATTAAATCACCACCAATATCATTAGGAAAATTTTAAGATTTTGAGGAGATATTAATTTTATAATGGCAGCTACAAGTTTTCCAAAATTTGAATTTTTGCTTGAAAGATCCATTTTTATCATTGGCAACAAATACTCTCAGAGATTTTCCTTGAAGTAGCAGGCTTACTTCACTTTTAAGGAAATGTCTGCCAACTACCCAACCCTGAATAATCTTAGTTTGTCTGTTAGTTGTTCCTTCTAATAGAAATCATGCTCTTTCTCATGACCACCATCTTCCATCTTCCTTCTTGTACCTACAGAAGGGCGTCTCATTTCCTCACACAGAATATTTTGAAAAGATATGCTTAAGGATTGAGACTTAATACAATTCGTCATCTATTACTACATCATCAAGGGCCTTCTTACATGAAAGTGGCTTTCCTACTGTGCGTGTGGCTGTGAAGAAGACAGTGCAGCTTGATGCCGCTGACCTGATTTATGCCAGCAGGCCAGCGTGTTCCCAGCACTGCTTTTGCACCTTCAGTATACATCTCAGCATGATCAGAATGCAAATACTGTCTTAGTTCTGCCATGAAAATAGTTTTGAGGTCATGCATGTCTTAATGGGGTATCAGGGTCCTCCCGGGTATCTCTGGACCACATTTTGAGAACCATTGACAAAGGATGTCTTCCTAAGGGGAGCCCACCTCCAATAGGACTATGACTGTGAAGTATAATTTCATGTAATAGATGCTAAGAGGCAACTTGTGCCCATGTGCTAGGTGGCTGTTAAAGATCAAAGACAGAGGGAGTGTATGAGCAAAAGAAATAAGAGCGCATATTGGTTAACACCTCTATTTGTAGAGTTTTTTGGTCTTTGGTGTGAAAGGAAAGAGATCTCTGAATTTGTTGATGACTCAATTGATAGGAAAATACATGAGGCAGTATACTACTGATGCTTAAATCCTCTTTTCATTTTCCAATGATAGCAGCTTATGAAAACCTTATGACGAGAACTCTTCTAAAAACTTGACATGCACTGTCTTGCTTATTCCTCATATCACTTCATGAAAGATGATCCAGAATAGCACAGTGGCTTTCTCAGACTCACCAGGCTAATAAACAGAAGTGCTTTTGGGACTCAGGACTGGATTCCAAACCAGAACTTTGAGACCCCCAAACTCTTGCTCACAAGTTCTGTAACAATCATTGTATAGGTTATACCATGCCCTGGAATGTGTTTTTTTTTGTTTTTAAACACAAGAAATGGTAAATATATACATTTGCTCTCCTATACCCACTAAATGTAGTAAGTTTCTGTGATGAGTAAAGTTTCTTTACTTTTAAAACATAGCTTTGTAAAAAAAAAAAATTAATAGTAAGATGTGTAGAACAGGAATAATAACTGGTCTGGAAGTAGAGAGGATATGGCATCAATTTAGTGCCACAGAGCACAGAGGACCTGAGCACTCAGTGTGCCGGCATATGGCGTGCCAGTGTGTAGGTCACAGTCCAATCGTTGAGATAGATATACGGTATTTACATTCATTATTAATCATCAATGCTAAGTTCTCCCCCATTGAAGTTTTGAGCCAAAATTGTCTTAACTGATGCTTTTGAAAAAAAAGGGGGATATTAGGAGGTAGCACTGGGTTGTTGAAATGTAAGACAAATATCTCAAGTTATATGATCCTTTTTATATATGGTATTCTTTTAGATAGCAGAATTTATTCATCCATTTATTTAACAAAGTCTAATTGAGTTATGCACAGGGCCTTTCAACCAGTTGTTATCATCTGTTAAATATATGCCTCTCGGGACTCTCAGCGGAAGAATGCTTTCCTCTTTGGGGTCAACTATTTTACATTCTGTCGTCATAGAATGCGGTAAGAGTAAACCAATCCAAGTAATTCTCATGCTAACTCAAAATAGATGCAACAGAGCACCTTGTTTGTGTCCTCATCTCCTGTGGACGTGGTCGTGTGTCAGCCCTGAGGACCTGAAGCTCAGGGGAGGCGCACCTCTCTGGGTGGGACTTGTCCTGAGAGGTGGTGGAAGCGACCACCTGGGCAAGTCTGTTTCAGCCGATTGCCACCCTGGATCAGCCACCCTCTGCAGTCACCTCCTTAATAATTTCTCATTTTCTCTCTATAAAGAGACCACAAAGTCTTGGCTTATTATAAGTAATCCATTTCACCCCATAATGATACAGTGAATTATATACTTTCCTCAACTTAATCGTTCAAGATCTCACTTCCTTCCCTGCAGGCAGAAACCATTATATTTTACACATGACTCCCAGCTGGTTTTCATTGAGGCCCTCAAAATGTATTTGAACACTGAGAGGTTTAAGAAGCACTGCTTTATCTTCCTTAGATTTTGTCATGGTTCCATTTTGTCCCTGCGTTTTCAAGATGTTCAGTTCTGAGGGCAGAGCAACGACGTGTCCATATTCCCACTGCGCTTCATCGCTGGGCAAGGAGACTTGGATTTCATTCTGCAGCTGATGTCACTTTTGAATATATTTACAATTTTTTTTTTTTTTTGGTCACATCTTCATGTCTATTTATATTTGTGTATGTCATATTTAGACCAGAGAGACTTCGGCAAATAAATTAGAAGGAACTGAGACTTTTAGCTTTCTATTTGTTTATGTCCTACCCATAACCTACTCATCAACACTTAAGTGTTGAAGATAGGACTCCTCATTAGAAAGCTTTGTAAGTTAATAGGTTCAATTATTATAGACATTCCATAAGTATTTGATGAATGGATCCTTTTTTCACTCTTTTGACCCAAGGTTGATTGTTTTAAACATAATTTCTTTTAGACACGCTAAGCACATCCGGCGAAGAGGGTAGCCGTCAGCTAAGTGTAAGTTGACCATTCTGTCGAGGAGAGTAGTGCCCGTGCATCCTCCTGGTTGTGTTTCTGTTTAGTCACCCTGGTTATCTTTAATTATGGAGAGCCCAGTAATACCTTACCAACTGAGTTTTTCTTACCTCACAGGTGGAGAGATGCCTATTTCTCTCCTCTCTGGTAATAGTGCCAGTTTCACATCCTGATATATTCTGGGCTCGGTCAGATTCTGATGGCAGTGCACAGTGAGGACGTTCATCACCCTGACCGTGGATGCCAAAGTTCTTTGCTCTGGCAAAGGCCACCTCTGCACCGTCTCCTGTAGGCTGCCCACCAGCACTTCCTGTGATGAGGGAACTGTGCCCTGTCCGCGATGTCCAAGATGATATTGCCCAGTGTGGCCATCAAGCACTTGGGAAGTGGCTAACACGACTGAGGAACTGAGCTTTCTCTTTTTCAGTTTCATTTATTTCACTCTACACATGAGCACGCAGTGTGGCTAGCGGCTGTTGTGTTGAATGGCAGAGCTCTAACAAGGCGTTTTCCTTGATGTTTCAAATACACCGAGTGTCTTGCTGCTTCCGGCCCTTCTGCTGGCTGTTCGAGGCTGTTCTTCTTGGCTTGGTCCTCACTCCCTCCGGCCTCTGCTCAAATGCTTCCTCCTTAGGGAGTCACTGTTTCTAAAATAATGTCCTCTCCCCTCCCCTCTCCTCCTCATCTGTTGCTCTATTATTGCTTATCGGAGTTATTGCTACCTGATGTTTTATTTAAGCTCTGCCACCTTTGCTCTAGAGACTTGGTTCAATTTTCCAATGTAATCCTGCTCACAGAAGGCAGGGGCACATATGTGTAAGGGCATGGGATTTAAAAGCAGACTGACACATTTTAGAATCCTGGTACTGCTACTCATAAGCTCTGTGGCCCCAGACAAATTGTCCGAACTCTCGATTTTATGATGAGAAAACTCCAGTTTTACTATGAATTACTACCTCCAGAATTACTATGAAAATAAAATAAAATAAAATATACTTACAGCATTTAAGCCAGTTTTTTTTTAGCCTATAATGCACTTCCTATGAATGCTACCACCTACTAATACCATCATTATTTTTGTTTTATTATTGAAGCCAATTAGAAATTTCACGGCTATTAACCCTAATTATCATATTGAAAAGTCAACAGTAGAAGCTATGGCAGCCAACTGATGTTTCGCTCTCACGTCAATGTTTCTCACTCCCTCTCCCTTCTTCTGCCTCTCTCTTAAAAAAAAAAAAATCAATAATAATAAAAACCCCAAGACCTTAGGTAAGTCCTTTTGGTGACTTATAAGACAGTCTGACCTCAGAGCTACTCATTTTGTCAATCTCCATTTTTCCTTATCTCTTCAATGAAGCTAGAAATATCACTAACCCTGTTCACGGAACCAGTGCCAGGCTGCCCCACTCACTGTAGGGCATGGACCAGAAACAAGATGGTCCACTTCGTAGATCATGTCTGCTGTTGTTACTTCTCTGAGAAACACCTTCTCCTCCTGTGATGGGCTGGCATTGTTCCCGGGCCCCCTGCTTTCTCAGACTCCCAGCACCCGTGGTCTTCATTTCCAATGTCAAGGGTTTCCTGAGACGCTCCGTGTTTTCAGGTTGCTGGTGATCCAGAGAGCACTTCCCGGCTGCACCAGGCCCTGGGCAGCTCTCAGCACGGCCTGGCACCGGGGCCATGGTCAGCAAGGGCAGCTGTGACCCCCGCTGCTCCTGTCTCATGTGTGGCTTCCCGTGTGCATGTGTTGCCGCTGCCGTGTCCTAATGAAGCAGGGAGGTGGCGGGGGCCCGCCGGGCGGACAGACCCTGTCCTGCGGAAAGACTACAGTAACTTCCAAGGAGAGTTTTGGAAAAATCTCTTTAAACCTAACCAGCGCACAATGGAAAACCCCTAAAGAACCAATCTGATGATTTAATTAAATGGAACCGTTGTGCTGACTTTTACTACAGAAGGCAGGCATAATTAGAAAATGGGGCGTTTTAATTCTCTTTTGTTTTCCAATTAATGCAATTGCTCTAATAGAGGGTCCTCGTGCTCGGGTATGTGATATTCGGGTATGTATGTATTCCATACATAACTCTGGCCTCCTCTCTCGCCAGAAGGTCCCCCCCCTCACCTGTTGACACAGGGGTCCATTGACTGCAGGGCTGGGCCGCCCACACTTTGACCTCAGAGGCGGCGTCTTCCTGCCATCAAAGCTGCCATGGGCAGTGCGGCCCACCACGCCACTCCGCGGCTCCTGCTGCTGTAATTAGGGTGTCAGAGTAATGGGGCTCACTTTTTTGCTGATGCCAGCTCCCCCCGGCAGACCACACGAGTTTGCTCTTAGTTGAAAGCGATAAAGCAAACGCCAGGAACATTCATTTTAATTGGCCAACATCACAGGGACCTCCTGAGCCACTGTTCCGTGGTCTCTGTTTCAGATTCCTTTTCACTCCCGGCAGCCAGCTTGGAAGGAGATATTTTTTTTTGCACTGGATTGTCCTTTTGATGATTGCCTTGATTGTCATTTGATTATCAGTTATATATTTATTTGAAAAGTTATTTATATATATTTGAAAAGTTCCATCCTCCTTCATCGTTATTGTAGGTAACAATTTCATCTGCCCTAATGTGTATTAAATTCTACGTAGGAGAACATTGCTGAGTAGTTATTTTCTCATCAGATGGTCCCTAAGACGAGGATGAATGCCAGAAGTTTATTTTTTTTCTTAAACACTTGCTTTGATGGTGATGTTTTATAACTAAAAAAGGAAAACGGGTCACGTGGGTAGTGTGTGGTGGTGACAGTGAGGGTGGGAAGACCAGTGATTCTTTCATGTAACTAGACATGTTTTCTTCAGCACCAATTAATTAGACGGACTTCTCACGAACCTCTGGAAAGTATTTAACTTGTTACTTTAACCTGAAAAAGATGGTATAAAATAGGAGAGAATGGTGAGAGGAGGAATGCGTGTGTAGTTTTTAGAAAGTACAATACACTCACTGTTCTTAAAGGGCCTGGCAAGATCCGGGCAGTTAGGCAGGATCCGGGTGGAAGAGATGCAGCCTTTGCCTGTGCAATGGACAGAAGCTTGTAAGGAGTGTCACCGAGGGCGCCTCTTCATTCCACAGCATCGCTGCAGCCCTCGAGAGGTGTGAGCAGAGCTGAGCTTCCTTCTCGGGATCCCTTCCCCCTCTCCACCCAGCCCTCCCCCTTCTCTCATGGGCCGATGGTGAGAGCCCAGGGAGCGGTTCTGACAGTCTCCTCTGGGTTGCTTCCTTTCTTTTGTCAGATTTAAAAGGGGGAATTATTTTATGCAGAGGGATATCGTTAAGAAGCCATTTTGAAGATCAAGAATAAACTTGCCACCCTGGTGGGTGTGCTCAGTGGTTAGAGCCCTGTCCCGGTGCACCAGAAGGGTCCTGGCTTCACTTTCCAGTCAGGGCACAGACCCAGGTTGTGGGTGTAGTCCTCGTGTTGGGGTGTGTAGGGGAGACAACTGATGATGTTTCCCTCTCACATGGTGTTTCTCTCCCTCTCCCTCCCTCTCTCTCTAGAATCAATGAAAAAACATATCCTTGGGTGACGATTAAAAAAAAAAAAAAAAAAAGCTTGCCTAACTAGTTTATTTATTTTTTAATAAGTGTGGGATAGGTAGAGATAAAACCGAAATTTAAATTAATTACAACTAAAAAAAACCCTTGATATTAAGGATAGAAATACAGAAAGTAGACAATGTGTGCCAAACAGGTTTAATAGTTTGTAGTGACATTGAGAAAGTCCACCTATTTGAGTATGAAACAGTCATTAAAAATTCATAATTCACAAAAAAAGTTTTACCTTTCAATTAATCTGGAAGTTTTTATTTGAAAATACATATTTAAGGATCAAAAATCAGAGCCAAGAGAAACTATAAAAAAGTTCACAGTGTTAGGAAGCATTGGTTTTCTGGCTGCAATATTCACGATTCCTCTAAGCGTGACTGTGAGGCCGATGGTCACAATGGCTGTCATTTCCTGGAAGTCTGCCCGAAGCCAGAAGTGGATCCACCGTGGCCCATGGGCCAGGCTCAGTTTGCCACCTGTTTTTGTGAATATAATGGTATTGAAACGTCGCCATGGTTGTTGGTGTGTCTGTTACTGACGGCTGGTTTCCTGCCATAAAGGTAGAGTAGAGTCATGCAACAGAGACTGTACTATCTGCTCCCTGGCCCTCCAGTGGAAACGTTGGTCAGCCTCTGACTTCAGGTGGGCACTGCTCCTACGTACATTATGCCATTTACTCCTTGTTGCCACATCCTGAGGAAGGTGGTCCCATCCTTCTGTGATAGGTGAGGAGATTGGGCTTAAAGATGCTCAGGGTCTGGCACAAGGATGCCCAGCTAAGTGGAAGCACCTGGACTTGAACCCGTGGGTTGTCATTGCAGAGCCCACATGTTCCTTCTGAGTCTGTTCCTTTGGCCTTGGCTTTCGGGGGAGTGGCAGGCACATCGTGCTGGCTAACAGCCAGGAGGACCCTGGAGCCAGATTGCTTGAATTCAAATGATCTTGGCCACCATGACCAACGTCTTGGTGCCTCACTGTAAATATTCGCCAACATCTCTATTACAAACCTTTAAAAAATATTTGTATTGATTTCAGAGAGGAGGGGAGAGGGAGCTAGAAACATCCATGAAGAGAGAGAACCTTGGATGGGCTGCTTCCTGCATGCCCCCCACTGGAGATGGAGCCCGCAAGCTGGGCATGGGTGCCAACCGGGAATCGAACCATGACTTCCTGGTTCATAGGTTGAAGCTCAACCACTGAGTCACCAGGGCCGGGCTCTTACTAACCTCTTGTAGATGGGAGTCTACATCTCCAGCAGTGCTCTTGGGCTTTCTGGAGACCTGCATGTCCAGGTGAGCACAGCCTCACTCCCCTGCTGCATGGACAGCCCGTCTTGCAGAGGATGACATCTCGACAAAGGTCGCACTGTGAGTCCCACGTTAACCTTCTTTCCGTTTGCCTCACCAGGTCCTCCACAGGCAGCAGTCCCAGCCCACCAAGGAGAGCTCCCCTCCCCGCGAGGAGGCCCCGCCCGCGCCCCCGCCCAGCGAAGACAGTTGTGCCAAAAAGCCCCGGTCCCGCACCAAGATCTCCCTGGAGGCCCTGGGGATCCTGCAGAGCTTCATCCACGACGTGGGCCTGTACCCCGACCAGGAGGCCATCCACACGCTGTCCGCGCAGCTGGACCTGCCCAAGCACACCATCATCAAGTTCTTCCAGAACCAGCGGTACCACGTGAAGCACCACGGCAAGCTCAAGGAGCACCTGGGCGCCGCGGTGGACGTGGCCGAGTACAAGGACGAGGAGCTGCTGACCGAGTCGGAGGAGAACGACAGCGAGGAGGGCTCGGAGGAGATGTTCAAGGTGGAGGCCGAGGAGGAGGGTGCCGACAAGGCCAAGGCCGCGCCCGCGGACGGCGACCAGAGATAATGTGAAGCCCCACCTGGCACAGCAATACATGGGTCCAAGGATTTTCTGTCTTCGTTGCTTTAAAAAAAAAAAAAAATTTTTTTTTTTTGGCTTTATTTTATTTTTGTCTCTTTTTGTTTGTTTTTGTTTGGTTTTTCTTACCCATTTTGTTCTGACATTTCTTTGTTGCACAGGACACACCTGTAGAGTGAGTACATTCAGTATTTCCGAATCAGAAGTCGCCTTGGCAAAGACACTCAAGTGTTACCCTCCGGCCACCGGCTGGCTCGCAGTCATGCCGATCCCGGGAGACTCTGCCTTCGCTGTTCTTGCACTTAATCGAAGAGCCAGGGGGCGAGTTCCGGGAGGAAAAGACGGACAGAACACATGAAGGAAGCGACACGTGTGTGTGTGTGTGTGTGTGTGTGTGTGTATATGTATATGTATATATCTATATATTTACATATATATATATATATATATATATATGAGAATTGCATGGGACAGAGAACTTGACCACCGGGAAGAAGAGACTGTGAAATGAGTTCTTAAAGAAGAGACTTGTTTATGTATGAAACACAAAAACCACTTCACAGTGAGTCGCTTTGGCTTTTGGATAAATTTCGGCCTGCTCTCAGGGTGGGGTGACTATTTTTGAATTCCTATTTATTTTCTGTGTTTATCCCTGATTTTTTTTTTAATTCTATGGCTTCCTATCTGGCAGCTTGATGGGTAATTTTTGAGGTATGTATTTAACAAAACAAATCAACACTGCCAAAAAAAATAAATAAATAAAATAAAAAGAGAGAGAAAGAAGAAGAAAGTAAAGGGAAAAAAATCAGGGCACCTTAAATGATACAAGTCCAATTACTCTTAAAGACACAATGCACACTTAACCTGACTCGATATGTTCCGTTATCCAACCTGTCGTTGCTTTAGTGAACAGACGTGTTTCTGTGGAATTCCAAACGAGTAAACCGGAAATTCGGTGCAGAGAAAACTTGGACGTTATAGCGTGGTCTCGATAAAAACGCCAAATTGACGTTAGTATGAGCCACATTTTTGTGAAACTTATTTACCTGCTCATGGCTTACAATGAATAAGCCTGCTCATTTAAAAGTTGTTTGTTGCTGTTTTCTTTTGTCTTTGTTTTTGTTTTTAAATAGAAGATAGTTCCATGTAATGTTAAGTTAGAAGAGAAGTTGCTGCCCAGTTAAAGGGGCTCCCTCTCCAATACAGCTCCCTCCGTCCCCCCAGAAGGCATCTCTCACTCCTGTTTCACTCTGGGCTTCCTCTCCTTCCTGCACATCCTGTCCCCCCCACCGGACACTCTCATTCCTGCTCCAGCAGCCTCCGCGAGGCAGCCCTCCCAAGAGCCCTGGCTTGTGTAGGTGATGCCATTGCAGTGGAATCACCAGCTTGTCACCAACGGAAAGGTTTTCCCAGTTACCCACTCCGCAGATACTTGTACTAAAGCAGAACGGATGCCATGGGCTGCTGAGCGGAGTGGGCGCTACGGCCGCATGCATTCTGCCACAGCTCCCCGACCTTTAGTTTCCTCTCAGACACACGCGTAGCATCGCCACCCACTTCCATGCGAGTCGTTGCCAGAGGAGACCTCGCCTCCAGGATCGGCCCGGAGGCCGGCGGGACAGCCCCACACCGTTGGAATTTTTTATTTTTTATCTTTTTGAGTTGTGCTCTCATGCAACCTTGTCAAAGACCTCATGCAATATCACTTTGAAAGTTATTTTCTGTTTACTACACAACCATTGTAATATAACTGTTAATACTATTTATATATTTGAAAGGTATAAAAGGTAGGAGTTTAAAAAAAAAAAAAGACAAACCTCTATGTGTAGATATTAACTCAGAACTTACACTATACAGGGAGAAGACGTTGCAATACAAGCTAATTCTAGCTGCTCAGTAACCTCTGGAGTTTTTAAAGGGACATTTTCCTGTGCTTTTCCCAATACTGATGTTGAAAAGGTTATCTCCACACGAGCATCACCTACCTTTGCGAAAGGATGGTTGTTTGCGGTTAAGGCCTGGGCCCAGCCTCCCCTCCCCCACTTCTGTAGCGCTCTGCGGCTTCAACCAGAAAGGCCGTGGCTGCCCCCGGATCTCCGAGTTACTCTCTCCAAATTGTCTTCTTACACTGTCGCTGAAGGTCACTCTGTCCACGTCACGGAAACTGATTTGCCAAGCTCTTACAAGGTGGTTCATCGACCGATGGCATCCGCATTTGGTATCTTTTACACTTCAACCAAAAATTTATTAGGTATTTTTCAATGCTAAGTCTTGCCTTTTTATTTTTTAATTTCACTGCCGAGTTTGCAGTGGTTCTAAGTGAATCTGTGGGCATTTTAGCCTGTGGTCTTGCCAGATCTTTGCGAATTACAATGCATATATGTCTATTTATTCAATATCTGTCATATAATATCTATTTGGAAGAAGAAAACTTTCTCTTGTAGTGCCTCTTGACAAAGCACAATTTCCCGCCTTTTTGTGTGTGTGTGAAATGAAAAAACAAATTGTGTTTTATTGCGGTATCAACAATGTGAATAAGGATTAACATATTGTAAATGTTCCTTTTTTCCATGTAAATCAACTATCTTTGTTATCACTAAGTGATAATTAATTTTTAACTTATGTGCATTGTTAGGCTGTTAGAATTTTTTGGTTGTTAAAATAAAACGCATTCAATAAATATGACGTCGTTGGTCACGTATTTTACTGGGCGTTGCCTTTGCCTATTCACCTTCGTGTAGAGTGAGAGCTGGTGAGGAAAACCCGTTTCTTTATTTTAGAAAAAAGAAATGGGCCCAGGCAGCGTGGCTCAGTGGTTCAGCATCGACCTATGAATCAGGAGGTCACGGTTGGATTCCCGGTCAGACACATGCCTCGGTTATGATCTTGTTCCCAATAGAGGACGTGCAGGAGCCCATCAGTGATTCTCTCTCATCATTGATGTTTCTCTCCCTCTCCCTTTCTCTCTGAAATTAAAAAAAGACAGCGGTACTCTAAGTTCAAGATGTCCAAGTCCAGAACGATGCATGGGTGTGAATGTACACGTTGAGTGTATGTTCCTCTCTGTGTGTTTCTAAATGCTCTCATCCTGGAGCAGGCAGCCAGGAGGGCCATGTATCCACATGCCCTGCCGTATATGAGCAAAAGCAAATGCACAAAGATGCATTTATGGGCTTGCCTCTTTATTTTTCTAGTGAATATTTTCTGTTTATAATTAAAAACCACAAATGGCTGCGTGTCAGGAACCTTGTGGAGCACATATGTCCATGGTTAATGGACATAATAAAAGTCTTTTCTATTTAGAGCTGGGGTCCCAGAATGTGTGCATAGAGGAATGCTGAAAGGAATCAAGTATCGGAGAAATGTGTGAAAACGATTTTTTAGAAAGTGCTTACAATGGAAAAAATTACTCAAAAGGCAAATGTTAACAGGGAGGAAGCAAGTGCCTAGCTTCAGAGCTGGCGAAGAGAAAGCCCATCAGAAAGGGGTTTTGTTTTCTTTGGATGTTGTACATCGTCTTTCCTGTGTTTTTTCCCTTTTCAATGTTTGTATTTGGTGGATATACAGATGTGCTTCCCCCACTCCCCCTTCCTCAGTTTCCCTGGCCTTGGCCCACAGGCTGAGGGGGTAAGTGTTAAGGACCGTCTGCAGACACAGTGCTGGCAGGGAGGTAGGCAGCCCCAGAGCACAGGGCCCTGAAGGCTTTCAAAGACAAGCTGGAGGCTCTGCAGGGTGAAGCACAGGGTTTGTGCACGTGGGAAGGAAGGCTGTGTCTGGGAGGAAGACGCGGAGGGCAAGCGTGTGTAGGGCAATCTGACCCTCAGCACAAACAGCTTCTGCCTGCGTGAGGTTGTGTTTCCAGGTCACATCTCCGCGGTGACAAGCTGGGAGGGCGAGGCTCTGCTCACAGGTGGGCTGGCTTCTGCCTGGAAGGGGGTCTCTGTGCTACCAATGACTATTTCTTTTTTGAAAATATATTTTTAGCCCTAGCTGGTTTGGCTCAGTGGATAGAACATTGGCCTGTGGACTCAAGGGTTCCAGGTTCGATTCTGGTCAAGGGCATGTATCTTGGTTGTGGGCACATCCCCAGTAGGGGGTGTACAGGAGGCAGCTGATCGATGTTTCTCTCTCATCGATGTTTCTAACTCTCTATCCCTCTCCCTCTCTGTAAAAAATTAATAAAATATTTGAAAAAAGAAGAAGGCTAATTTCAAATTATATATATTTCAGAGAGAAAGGGAGGGAATGGAGGGAGGGAGAGAGAGAAACATCAATGATGAGAGAATCATTGATCTGCTGCCTCTTGCATGCCCCACATGAAGTCAAACCCACAACCTGGGCATGCGCCCTGGACCCTTTAGTCTGCAGGCTGACGCTCTATCCACAGAGCCAGATAGGCCAAGGCCTATTTCCAAGAAAGCAACGTGATTTCTTGGCCACGCCTTGTCATATGATGGCATCTCAGAGCCATTACTCTGGGGATTGAGTGTCTTTTTTTTCCTTAGAGGGGATATTTTTCTTTACTCTGTTATTGCTCTTTCTGAAGAGTTTGAAACAAAGATTTAAAAGTCCCACGTTTTTTCTGAAGGGCAATGGTGGCATAATCCGACAGTGAGCATCTATTAAGCCTGCACGCGCTGCCAGGGAATGGGCCTGAAACTGAGTGACGGCGAAAATATATGGCCTGATGCTCTTCCTGCAGAAGCTTGGAACTTGTTGGGAAGGTTTATATAAATCCAGGAGAAGTGAAATAGCCCCTCAGCCATTGTCTCCGGGCAGAGATTTATTGTCCAGTGAGTGGTGCAAACAAGCGCTATGAATCTAGACAAAGAAGTGATTCTTATTTGTGAGCCAGGACGGTCTGAAAGGCGGATCACTTAGGAGCGGCTGCGTGTGATAGAAAGAATGCTCTTTGGGAATGACCCAGAGGAGGTCATTGTTCACCTGTTTCTTACGTAAAAGAAATCGCGAGGCGAGCTGGCTTCATGACGTTGTCAAGGAGCTTCCCCCTTCTTCCTCCACTTCCCCTGAGTTCCTCTGCCTCCGTCCGTCTGAGGGGATTGCTAGCGCTCTGGCCCTCACCCCCCCACCTTCCAGACCCCAGGCAGGAGAGGAGTAAAGAATGCACACTTCCTTTCTCTCAGGAAGACGTCTTCAAGGCCTCCACCTGGATTCGGGGAGACTGGTAATGTTTCCCTTTTCCACTCATTCCCGAGAGAATGAGTATGGGGTAGGCAACTCACAACAGCTGCCAGGGGAGGTTAGCAAGCTGGACGCGGAAATGATAGAGGCGAAGAGGAAAAGTGAAAGGGCACCTTCACCCTGCGGCTGCTCTCAGAGCTTGCACCTCTTCCTCCTCCCACCCCGGGTTCTTTTCCTGGCTGAGTGTAAGGGTTAGTCCAAGGACCACTTCTTCCAGGAAGCCCTCCCTGGTCTGCTCGGCCGTGTGGTTGCAAATCCTCCTAGGCTCACATAGTTATAGTCTACGGTCACAGGGCTCACCGGCACAGCATGGTTGCTGTGGATGCTCAGTGGCAAGGTGTGAAGTCTTTCTTTGCCTTTGCCCGCCCACGGGACAGGGCAGGCAGGTGGAGGGGAGGTGGGCTCTGTGGGGACAGGTGTGGTTCCTCTGGATGAAGATGTCCAACACCAGCCTATCAACTCAGAGGCAGGAGTGAAGCATGAAAGGTGCGCTGAGGGGCAGGAGATTGGGAACCCTGCTCACTAAATGTCAGGAAATAGGAGAGCCAGGATCCAAGGCAGGCCTACATGACTCTTTTCATGTCCCAGAATGTTCTAGAAAGGCTGTAGGAACCGAACTGAACGTCAATTTACTGGCCAACATATTTCATAGGAGGTGGACCTTGAGACTTCTCTTAACACACTTTTTTATAATCTTGTCTGAGTCTGACATTTCTCATGGAGTTGAGTTCTGACAGAAAGACGCATTTTAAAAAACACATGCTCTGCTAGCAAAACTATCCCAGAAGAATCCAGAAGTAGCTTCTTTGGTGACATTTTAAAAGGTTTAAAGTGTTACCTTCACATATGGAGAAATAATTACACAAATATTCCATTAGCACTGCAGTAAATAGTGCAGAGCAATGATTAATTAAAGAGAGTGCTATAATTTATTCACTACCCATTAACAAGCACAATCCCATTTTAACACAAAACAGCACAGACTGAGGGAGTCCCTGGAGGCAACTGTGGGCTGTGCAGCCCCGGAGTGCGCCTCCACCTTCAGGGGAAAGAGGGGAGGGGATCCAGCAGAGCCCGAATCTGCCTCAAGTCAACTGGGAGGAGGCAGTGAGCTATCCTAGCATCTATTTCTCATCATGTTTGCAATTTATGTTATTTTAAAAAATATTTATTTTTATTGATTTCAGAATGGAAAGTAGAGAGAGAGAGAAGCACCAATGATGAGAGAGAATCACTGATTGGCTGCTTCCTGCATGACCCACACTAGGGATTGAACTTGCCACCAGGGCATGTGCCTTGACCAGGAATCAAACCATGGCCTCCTGGTTCATAGGTCTATCCTTCAACCACTAAGCCATGCCACCCAGGCACAATTTACAGTATTTTTTAGGTCCCCAACTTCCCCATCCACAAAAGGGCTAATCATTCATATAATCTCAGAATTGTTGTTATGATTAAACTAGAGGCCTGGCGCATGAAAATTCATGCACTGGAGGGGGTTCCCTCAGCCCAGCCTTCCCCCTCTCACAATCCAGGAGCCTTCAAGGGTGGGAGGCGAATTGGCGATCAGGGGAAGGTGATGCCTCAACACACCTCTGCTGCTGCCACTGCTGGCAGCACAAGCCTGGCTGGCCCTGGTTACCTGAGCCTCGGTTGGCCCTGGGTGGCTGGGCAGCCACCATCCCAGGCTTGTCTGTGCCATGGGCTGGCCCTAGGCAGCTGGGGAGCTGAGGGGACTGGGGGACTCCAGAGGCAGGCGCACAGAGTGGCCAGGCCTGCCAAGATGGGCACACCATCTTGTGGCTGTGGGCACTACCATCTTTGAGGGTGTGACAGTCAATTAGCATATTCCATTCTTATTGACTGTAGGTGCCACCATCTTTGCAACAGTGTGAGGGCCAATGAGCATATTCCCTCTTTATTAGATAGGATGACTAGGTAGATGCATCTATTGTAGAACAAACCTTTCTGTCTTCTTTCCTTCCAAGAGAAAAAGGAAAGCAGGATAACATGTTACAAATGCTCCTACACAGTTCAGATGAGTTTTAAAGTGGGATTGAGTCTGATGTTTGCGAAAGTTGTTTCGGACAATTAGAAGCATTTGTGCCTGAAGGGCTACTGTGCTGTGTTTCCTGCTTCCGTCCTTCTGTATCCCTCTCTCTCTTGCATTCTCTTTCTTTAACATCTCCTTCCCCCCTACCTCTTTCCCTCCTCCCTCCCTCCCTTCCTCTTGTCAAGAGCTATAACAAGTTTCCTTTCTAAACCAGAAAGAAAGAAAGTGAATGGGATGGTTCAGCAGCCCTCGGAAGTCTTCACAGTCAGATGTTTAAACACAAATGGCACCACACTCTCTTGTTTTTCTCTGACTTCTTTCCTGCTCCTTTTCAGTGTGTTTTGCTGGCTCTTTCTTTTCTCTCTGACGCCTTGGTGCCCAGGTGCTGCAGGGCCCTTCCTTGGTCCTCTTTTTCCTGGATCTGCACCCCTTCCTCAACCTCCACCATGACACCAAATGTACCCACGTTCGGACAACACTCCAGTTACTATCTGCAGCCTGGACCTTTCCTGCAGCTCCAAACTGTTCAGCTCTAGGCCCATTGACATCTCACGTGGATGTCCCAAATGACCTCCTTATCTTCTTCCCAGGTTTGTGCAACCAGCTAGGGCAACGGCAACCCTCCAGTAGCCCAGGCCTAAAACTTTGGCTTTATCTCTAAATCTTTTTCAATCTGTCAGCAAAGTCCCTTGAGCTCTACCTTGGAGATGTCATCACAAGCTTCCAACCTCTCACCTTTGAAACTGCTACAGCATGGTCAGAGCCAGCAACCTCCCTGATCCCATTTGAGCTTCTCTTACCTCCTTCCCTCTCACAGCCCCCAGGATTCTCAGAGTAAACAAGCCCACTCTTTTCTCCCTGGTCCTCTAAGGAGTCTGATTATATAGTGAAATCCAGCAAATGCTGCTTCTAATCGCATGCTCTGTCTACTATTTTTTTTTTTTAAGTGGCAAAGTTGACCATTCTTTATCTCACTCTTTTATTTACTCAAACTTTTTGGTGGCCCTGGTTAGGTGGCTCAGTTGGTTAGAATGTCATGCTGATACTCATGTGTGGGATATAAAGCTGAGAATAACAAATGAGCAAACACACAAATCCTCATAGACACAGGGAGTAGTGTAGTGGGTACTAGAGGGCAGGGGGTGGGGGGCAGTCCTGGGCAAATGGGGCAGGATGTACGTGATGGTAGATGATCTGACTTTGGGCAGTTGGGCGCACAATGCAATGTGCACATGATGTGTCACGGACAGGCCCATGCATGCCCGCGGGCCCCTGCTCTTCTATCTCTTGGCTAAGTCAGGGAAGTCCTTCCCCCAGAGAGCCACACGATCACTCCTCAGTTCCCTGTAGGCTGGTCAAAGGTTGCCTCCTCAATGGGAGCTTCTCAGACCACCTTATTTAAAGGTGCAAGGAGACCTCACCCTGCCTTCTGGGCCCCTTTAGTTCTACCCCACTTTCATGTTATTTTTCTTAGCTTACAACATAACCTACAATTTCCTTATATTTTTTGTTTTTGCTTTTTTGTCAATTTTCTAGCCCCAAATGAAAACACCAGGAGGGGCCAAAGCCTATGTTTTTAACCAACACACGTGTAAGTGGAGTACATTTCATGGCAGTTTTCATGTAGGTGGCCTAAAACACATTGGAGTGCTCAGAGGATTTCCGGGAAAGTCAGAAAATCAGGTTTAGCATTTGGGGTCAATGTCCAAGTGCACTCTAGTGTAGACCACCCTGCTGCCCACAGGGCACCGGCATCAGAACTTGGTCCCTTCATCCCGGGCGTGGATGCCCCATGGAGAACCTCTACCTCTGCTGCCTCCAGAGGCTGGGTGGCTCTGCTGTTGCCCTTCACAGACTGGAATCCACAGGCGCAGTTGTTCCTCATTCCACTCTCTTCCGAGATCCTAGGTAGGAAATTCCCTGAAGATCGGAGACTGTCAGAGGTGCTCAGGACCCGACCACTAGCAGCAATGAGTTCACCAGAGAGTGAGCCCTTTGCAGAAAGGTGCCATGTCCTCCTCAGACAACATGGGGCCTGGTTTGACATCAGAAAGGGCCGGTATGAATCCCCACTACTCAGCTGCTCAGCTTTCTGTGACTGTCCTACAGTTTAACCTGTGTCTCGGTTCATTGTAGTTATTTTCGTGTGTGAGAATCATGATTCAAGCGTCTAGAGCAGTGTTTTTCAACTTTTTTTGGGCAAAGGCACACTTGTTTCATGAAAAAAATCACGAGGCACACCACCATTAGAAAATGTTAAAAAATTTAACTCTGTGCCTATATTGACTATATATAAAGTAATTCTCTTGAATAGGAATCAAATAAACACAAAGAAAGTATTTTATAATTACTTTATTATGAAATATTAAGTAAACAAAATAGTGAAAAATTATAAAATTCTTGTCTTGTCTGCACCTATGGCACACCAAGCAACATCTCGCGGCACACTAGTGTGCCACGGAACAGCGGTTGAAAAACGCTGGTCTAGAGGACAGAGCCTGCCTGAAAATGACAGAGCTTCCCTCAATATGTTTACAACCCCATTCCCATTCCCAAGGATGGTGCCTGCTGCAAAGCATCCAATTATTTTTTATTGTTTATTCCCATCCCTCTACCCCTTCCCCTCCCTTTGGCAAACAACTTTTTCTTTATATCTATAAGTCTGGATTTTTGTTTGTTTTTAAAAAAATATATTTTATTGATTTTTTTTTTTTACAGAGAGGAAGGGAGAGGGATAGAGAGTTAGAAACATCAATGAGAGAGAAACATTGATCAGCTGCCTCCTGCACACTCCCTACTGGGAATGTGCCCACAACCAAGGTACATGCCCTTGACCGGAATCGAACCTGGTACCCTTCAGTCCGAAGGCCAACACTCTATCCACTGAACCGGTTAGGGCTATTTGTTTGTTTTGTTTTGTTTCTAGATTCCAC
Source organism: Pipistrellus hanaki (assembly GCF_964339955.1). Classification (NCBI taxonomy): domain Eukaryota; kingdom Metazoa; phylum Chordata; class Mammalia; order Chiroptera; family Vespertilionidae; genus Pipistrellus; species Pipistrellus hanaki. The sequence goes on along the minus strand of NC_140510.1, from coordinate 72,297,257 downwards.
ATACAAGTGAAATCAAAGAGTATTTGTCTTTCTCTGTCTGACTTTGTTTTTCTTGACATAATGCCCTTTCGGGTCCACCAGGTTGCTGCAAATGGCAAAGTGTTCACTTTTTTCAACTGTGGGAATGTTTGTGGAAGTCATGGCATTTGCCTTCAAGAAAAGTATGACCGCCGAAACTGGTATGGCTCAGTGGATAGAGCGTCGGCCTGCGGACTGAAAGGTCCCAGGTTCGATTCTGGTCAAGGGCATGTACCTTGGTTGCGGGCACAATCCCCGGTGGGGGTGTGCAGGAGGCAGCTCATGGATGATTCTTTCTCATTGATGTTTCTAACTATCTAACCCTCTCCCTTCCTCTCTGTGAAAAATCAATAAAATATATATTTTTTTTTTTAAAAAAGAGAGAAAAATATGACCGTGAGTACCCGCAAATACCCAAAGTGACATGTGAATCTGCAAATACCCAAACCTGAGGTGGGACAACTTCGATCCCCTGGAGACGGGAAGGGACGGTCAGTGTGTACTAAGGCAGTGTTTCCCAACCTTCTCTCATGATGAGAATCACCTGGTGGAGTTGTTAAAATACAGATTCCTGAATCCCAACTAAGAAGTGCTAAACTAGAATTTTTGAGAACATATAGGTAAAATTGCATACCTAACTTAGTGCTCTGTATATAACATCTGTGTTAGAGCACTAGTTAAGTATACAATTTTACCTTTATGTTCCCAAAAATTCTAGTTTAGCACTTCTTAGTTGGGATTCAGGAATCTGTGTTTTAACAACTCCACCAGGTGATTCTCATCATGAGAGAAGGTTGGGAAACACTGCACTAAGGTACCACTGCCTCCTCTTATGAGCAGAAACGGGAGTGACCTCACCCTGTACTTGTCCTGACCTCTTACCCTGCGAGTGGGGCTCAGGTGGACTTGGTCAAGGGTAGCCCTCCACAGTGACTCTTCCGTATTCAGCTGCACAGCATTAGCATTTCTGGATGGCAGGCCCACTCAGATGATAGGGGATCATGTTTTACAGCAAACCCTACGGTGGGCCAGCGTCACTTTGTGGTGACGAACATCAGAAGAATGGTCAAAACAAGACAGCCTTCCCTACATCACAGGCAGGTGACAGATAACATTGCTTGGGGACCCTCCAGTCTCAAAAGGGCACAATGGGATTTCAACCAGGTATTTGTTAGACTCTTACAGATACCCCAAGCTGCTTCCTGCAGGCAGTCTGGAGGCCCAGTCTGGGCCAGTGAGGAGCCTGTTGCACTGGGCTCAGTGGCGAGACTGCAATCCTCGGTCCCGGCATGGAGCAGGCGCCCTCGGGCCCAGCCCTCATGGGCAAGCACAACTCTCCGCTGGCTGCCACTTTCAGCAGTTCTGGTGGGGACATAGCCCATCGGGACTTCATGAACCAGGAATAGCCACCCCTCAGACTTGGGGGTGAATAGTGTTAAGTTCATATTGGCTAATACATACATTCAACAAAGAATACAAAATACAAAACTACCATCTGCTCCACCATCAAAGAAAGACCCTTGAACCCTTCCAAAGGAGGGAGAACAGAGTCTTAGGATAAGGTATGGTCCTTCCCAGGTGAGGAGAGGTAACCAATTTGCAGTGACATGTGCGTGTCTTGCTCTTCTTTTTTCTCCTTTCCCTGGAGGAAGGGGAATCTCTCATGGGTCAGAAGTTAATTGCAGATGACAGTAGAGAATCGCTGCACTGAGGACTAGGCTGGTACTTCCTACCCCAGATACGATGTTTTTTAATTAAATCAAGCACCAAGATGCACAGTGAAGTAGCTGAGCTTTCTCCGAATTCACTCAATTGCGCTTTGCTGGTGTCAGGGTTTGTTAGGAGGAACCCCTGCCCTGGGGGCCTTGCCACGGAGTCTGCTGTTGACTATGGAGGCTGCTGTGGCCTGTAATTCCCTCAGTGGCTCCCAAGTGAAATTCCACTAGAGAAATTCCTTTAGAGCGAAAAGTACAAAAGATCACTGTCTCTCCAGTGGAATGGGTATGTTACCATTTTTTTCCAATCATGAGAGCAATTAAACTTCCTTTTGCCCTGGCTGCTAGGAAGCTCAGTGTCAACACTCACAGGCATTCCTAGCCACTGAATTAACCTTGCACTCCTCAATGGAAAAGAGTGGCACCTGACATTACCCAGAAGGCTGAGTTTGGAGAGCACAGGGCTTTTAGGAGCAAGTCATCAAAAAATGAAACTTCATCACATGTCTTCTCACAGACACATTCCTCCTTCTCAAGAGACCAAAGAACTATCCCGGGTTTATATTTGGGCCCCTCACGTGACTGCCTGTTCGGCTGTTCCCCGCACAGGTGCACGATGTGCAGGTGAGGAAGAAGGCAGGGGCTACCCAGTCACCTGCCGTGGTGTGGGGTCTGCTCCTGCCCAGGGAACGAGGCTCCTTTCCTCCGCAGCAGTAAGGTGCTGCCTAGGCCGCCCCCCCACCCCCCGCCGCACTCTGCAAACTCCCTTGCATGTCTGCACCCCATTTCAGCGCTCTCTCCTCCTAGCACCTCCGCATGACTGCTGAGCTGGCCCTCCAGGGCCTTCTGGGCTACCCACAGGGCGGAGGCCAGCTACCCTGGGCAGCCATGGACTTGGGGCAGACCAGAGCTTTGCCTGAGGAAAATCTCCACCTTTCTTCCCCACCCCCTCCGTCCCCCGGCTTCAGCACCGAGGCCAAGACTAGAACGAAGAGAGCTATCAAAAGCGACGAAGACGTGTTAGTCAGAACTTTTGACTGACTGGTGCCTGCAGTTTCCCCCTCCATGCCAGATGTACAGCTTTTTGCTGAATGTAGTTACATATGTGTCCTTTGCATAAAGCCTCTCTGGCTAAACCTCAATCCCTGACTATTATATATTCTGAATCAAAGTGAAACATCTCAGCATTTGCAAAAACTCAAGATTTATCAACATATTGAGCTTTTACTAAGTCATGAATTCTTGATTTGTATTCACAGTGCTTTTACATATTCATGGCCCTCTTTAGCGAGAGATCTTCAATATTCATTTACTATCGGGTGGTAAGTATATATTATTCAACTGCGCTTACCAACGGGTAAACTGATGCCCAACCGCAGGCCCAAGCAGAGAAGCCGCATAAAGAGAAAGAATGCTCTTAGTCCCGCGGAGAGCACACCAGCTGCCTCCCTCCAGAGACAAGGCCCACAGCCCCCTTAGGGTGCTCACCTCTCCAGCCCTGGGGGCTTCTGGGCTTTTCCTTCTGTGTTTATTGGAATGCCTTGGACAGAGTTTTCTCTTAGTGTCCATGGGGCAGAAGAATAGCCCAGGAGAATGAAAAGTAGCCCTTTTCCAAATTGCTTTGAATTCATGATGCCAAAGGTTAGTTGACCAGATTAGCTCCTCCTAAATTTGGAGAACAGGTAAAGAGAATCGCTCATTTGCTTCAATAACTAATTAATGGCATTGATTGGGCTGGATGGATCCTGTCTCTCCCGATTTTATTAGAAAGACAGAGGTCAATTTCCTTAATGCCTTCCTTTAATACAATCTATTCCTCTAGCTTCTGAAGAATTTATCGAGGATTCTAACAACATATTTGCCAGGTGCTGATGGAAAAGGAGTTGAAAACATAAGAAAGCTATTTCTGGCCAGATTCAGAGAACTATAAGGGAAGAAATTAGAACAATCCCATGAGAGTAACCAGCCTCTACCACACATCATGAAGGACTGTCAAGACTTATGACTATTTTTGAAACTAGACAAGTAATGGATTAAACACATTTCTGTATGGAGATTTTATTTCTTTTAAAGAAAAATTTTTAAAAGATGTGATATTGACAGGAAGGCTATCTCACAAGGTTAATTATTGGGGAAAGTGACCTTTGTCTCCCCAATGTATTAACTCCAAAGCTGGTGGTCAAACGGTTCATTCTCTATTTACTTCACCCCAAACAAATACAGTCAGTGTAAGTGTTCAGAACTTCAATGACACAAATGTCTGTTTTTATAAAAATGTGTGGCCCTTCAGGGGGTGAGAGGATAATGTAGAGTGCTTTGCTGGTTTTCATGCCCAGGAAGTGCATGATGTGAGTGGAGCTCACGGTCACCTGGAAGAGAACTCTGCGGCAGCATTTTCTGCAATGGTGGCAATTTTCTCTGGCACTATTGCCCAGGAGGCTAGCCCCTCACACATGTGTGGAGTTTCCAGATTTAGCAAAACCAAACCAAAACAAAATTTAAGAAAGCAGGACACCTAGTTAAATTAAAATTTCAGAGAAACAGCACATACCCCATGCAATATTTGGCTTCATAAGTGTTATCAAGTATTATTGTTATGGACAATGATTATTAGTTCACTTTATTTGTATGTGACAGAAAAGGAATCTATCTATATAAAAGGCTAATATGAAAAGAGTCCCCTCGGGTGTTCGACGGGGAGACTGAGTTTGATCGCTTGCTATGATGTGGACTGACCACCAGGGGGCTGCGAGGAATGAAAGAAGGATCCAGCTGGTGGCTAGCAGCAGGGGGAAGGGAGGCCCCAGTTGACAGCCAGAAGGCCCCAATCAGCCCTGATGGCCAGCCAGGCCTAGGGACTCTACCTGTGCATGAATTTCATGCACCAGGCCTCTAGTATATAGCTAAAAAGTGTAAAAGGCAGCAAAATAGAGTTCTTTGGGGTGATAATGGAAAACTGTAAAAACCAGTTGTATAGTGTGGAATAGAATGGGTCTTATTTTTTTCTGGGCTCTGTTGGCTTTCACTATTCAGTAGCCAAAACCATGGCCAGAGACCAAGATGCATCTTTACTTTCTTTTCTTCGGCACTCAGCTACACCTTACATTTCCAGGATGCCTCAAATATGCCAAAGCTACTATGTCTCCTGAAAATCAGATTTAAGCCAGGTTTACCTGAACCAAATAGTTCAGGATTTACTCTTTGTTTAAAGGAATATTGAGAAGAGAAAATATGTATATACGCGCACACCCACAATGACACGTTATCATATGGAACAAATCACCGACCTTGTCATTCAAAATATTTCTGACTGCACATTTCATTTCTTTGAAGTGTTTTCATGAATGGCTGGACATGGAACATGCACAGTATTTTGCTATATGAGGTTAACGAAGGGCCTGCTTAAGGATGTGTGGTTAGCTTGAAAGGAACCCAGAAGGGGTGCTGGGCACCTGAGGGGTTAGCAACAGTGGGAGCTGTTACCCCATGAAGGTTTGAAGGGACCAGGAGGTGAAAGGGTAAGGGGGGCTGCGCGACAGGATCTGTAGCATGAGAATATTGAAGTCCTTCAGAACCACAGCAAGGCAGGGGCATAAAACTTGCCCCATCTCTTTCCAACATGTTTCAGTATTGAAACTGTCAATTCTTCCTATTGTCCCAAACCAATCGGAAGCCAGAGGGCACACAGGCCTAGGCCAGGGCTCGGCAAACTCCTTAGTCAAAAGAGTCGAATATCAACAGGACAACGATTGAAATTTCTTTTGAGAGCCAACTTTCTTAAACTTCTTTTCTAACGCCACTTCTTCAAAATAGACTATCCCAGGCCATGGTATTTTGTAGAAGAGCCACACTCAAGGGGCCAAAGAGCCACCTGTGGCTTGAGAGCTGCAGTTTGCCGACCACCACAGGCTGAGGCGATGAGAGAGGTCAGCCTCCCTGGCACAGAGCAAGTAAGGGAGGGGGAGGAAGGATGATTGAGGGGCACCCGGAGAATAACCAGCACAGAAAACTCAAGTCACCGGGTCATGCACATTATGGAAATAAACTAACTCCCTATTCTTGAGTATGTGTTTTTATCACTGAGTTAGCTTGGAAAATTATATGCAAAATTTATTCATTCTTTGAATGTTCAGTCAGTTGTGTGCATATAAGGAGAGTTGAATGCAGGACTCAACCATTCTGTGGAACACAGACAAGAATTTTGCCCTTAAGTTGTGTTGTGTGTGATATGAGTATTAGCCACACTAAAAGCAATTATTTTCACATGTTGTAACGCTTCAAGATAACAGTTCTCAGTCTTGTTCTCAGGCTCATGGGCAGGCACTCTCTCTATGCAGAAGAACCAGATGGTGAAAATGAAGGTAATTATCACAGTAATCAGTGCTATCTTATGTGATTTTATTGGGGGGAGGGGTGGTAAGGGAATATCTCATTTGTTTATATCTAATAAGTTTGTATTACTGAATGCTGCCATCTTGCTCATTGCATAGTAAGGCAGTGTTTTTTAAAAATTAATGAAGAATTCTTTCCTATGTCAGGACTACTATAAGATATTACTTTTTTATTTTATTATTTTTTTAAAAAGGAAGGAGCCATTTTATTTTATTTCTTCTTCTTCTTCTTCTTCTTCTTCTTCTTCTTCTTCTTCTTCTTCTTCTTCTTCTTCTTCTTTTGGTTAATCCTCACTCAAGGATACTTTTCTCTCTTCCTCTCACTCCCTTTCTTTCTCCTACAGAAAGCTTTCTTGTTGCATTTGGTTCAGTGCCTAGGAGAGGGCTCCAGGGGCTTAAAGGATGCCTAGTGGCTTTGGAGAGAGGCTCTGGCAGAAGCCAGGGCAACACAGAGGGGCCCCCAAAGGCCTCTTGGCTCCCAGGCTCCTGGTGGTGCTGAAGGGGAGCTTTTGGAAGAGACACTGGCCCGCCCCACCTGGGGGCACTTGTTGGGGGGGGCAGGGAAGGAGGCAGGTGTGGCCCATCTTCCTGATGAGCTGCCCTCCTCCCCCGGAGGTGGTTCTGCAGGGGCCTGAGCTGAGGGTCAGTGGCAGCACCAGGGCCTGCAGCTCCACACGGGCCTGGGCAGCCTCCCTCACCTCTCATGCCAGGGCCTCCTTGGGGTCCAGGGTGTCACCCCCTCACCTGGGAGGCTCCAGCTCATCCCGGAGAGAAGGCGGCCACCGCGTTGGGTTTGCCCCTTAAGCCCCCAGCTTCTTCAACTCCAGGAAGACACACCCCTCCCTGCCCTCCAGGGCCGCAGCTTCAGATGGAAAGAAAAGCCCAGAGACAGGTAGGCTGGGTGGCAGCAGGGGCAGGTGCCCGGGTGTGTGTGTGTGTGTGTGTGTGTGTGTGTGACCACAGCCTCCACCTGGGGGGTGGGGGGGAAGATGATTCTGAGGAACCCGTGAGCCCGTGATTGTTGGGCAATGAGGAGTTCATGTAGAAAACAACAGGAGTGTGCCGGCTGGTCCCAAGGTGGCTCTGAAGGTGGTGATTGGATGAGACGCAGGAGCATGGCCAAGCTGGAAAAAGAGGTGTCTCTGGGTCTGTTCCCTCCAAACACCTTGGAAGGGAAAGCAGGTCCGGCTGCAGAGGGCACTGCCTTAGGGTATTTTTTCCATTGATTTTTAGGGAGACTGGAAGAGAGGAAAAGATAGAGGGAACATCAATATGAGAGAAACACACCAATTGGTTGCCTCCTGCTCAAGCCCCAACCATGATGGGAGCTGGGGAGGAGCCCGCAACCAAGGCACATTCCCTTGACCGGAATTGAACCAGGACCCTTTGGTGTGCAGGCTGACACTCTATCCACTGAGCCAAATCGGATAGGGCTACTTTTTCTTCTTTATATTGATTTTAAAGAGGAATGGAGAGGGATAGAGATATAGAAACATTGATGAGAGAAACATCCATAGGCTGCCTACTACACATCCCCTCCCCCCATTGGGGATCAAGTCCACAACCCTGGGAATCAAATTGGTGACCTCTTGGCTCATACCACTGAGCAGTATGAGCCAGGCAGAGGGAGCCTTCTTATTTATTTATTTATTTATTTAAATATATTTTTATTGATTTCAGAGAGGGAGAGAGAGATAGAAACATCAATGATGAGAAACATTGATTGGCTGCCTCCTATATGTCCCCCACTGAGAATGGATCCCAAAACCCAGGCATGTGCCCTTGACCGAAATCAAACCCAGGCATGTCCCTCAGTCCACAGGCCGATGCTCTATGCACTGACCCAAACCGGCTAGGGTGGAAGGAGCCTTTTTAAAATGTAAGCCATCAAAAAATATTTACCTGGTAAAATAGGATATTTCTTCTGTGTATCTGCTTCCACAAACACACTTCCTGTTTTATCAGGTTTTCCTTTGAAAAATTACAACACGGAGTAGTCCTAAAAATGACCCCTTCGTAGTGGAATGTTCTTATTTATTTACTTAAATTGCAATGATTGAATGAAAGAGGCCATGGTAGCAATTTGTTTATCCTGTTAGTGTATTTATTACTCATCTTTGAAATGGTCATAATCAGAGGATCTGTCTCATTGAGTTATTATTAATATATTCCTGGAACATAGTATATGCTCACTAAATGTTAGCCGTTCTTGTTATGGAAAACCATTATTCATTTTGTAAATGTGTTCGGGTGGAAAGGAATCTTCATGTGTAAAGTGGAAAGGGCAGCAGAATGGAGTTTTTAGGTGTGGCAATGGAAAACTGGAAATCAGAGTCCCTTGGCTTGAATAGGATGTGTTTTGGGAGCCACTAACACCAGAGAAGTTATGCAGGTCACCCCCGGTCTCTGAGCTAAAACCCAGGACCCTCCTTCCCATTCTCATTACGATGCTTGCTGCCTCCTTTCACTGCAGTGCTGTTTGAGAGCATGAGAGAGCCCCTCAAGCCAGCGTGTGGATCGATGTGTTTCTAGAAACACTGTGAGCTAATTGCTAAACGCAGGCATTATTAAAACTTAAATTACACAAGCTTACAAAAAATTAATTATAGTAAAATAAATATCACACATCCTCAAAACAACACTACAAAATTACTTTCCATCAACGTACGATTATTTATGCTCCTGAGGTTATCGCCATTGGCTACCATGGAAGTGTGACAGGATGCATGTGTCTCTTTCTCACTCCACGCTGGGTGAGGGCTTGTGGATAGCTTGAGGTTGGCCCTAGTGGCAGTACCATGCTGTTTTGAATACGGTGGTTTTGTGGTATAACTGATATCTGGTATTGTGATCCCTCAAACTTTGTTCTTTCTCAGCATTGCTGCAGCTATTATTTTTGTTTTGTTTTTTTATTCATATAAATTTTTGGAGATTTTATTCTAGTTCTGTGAAATATGCCATTGGTACTTTAATAGGGATTGCATTGAATCTGTAGATTGCTTTGGGTAGTATGGACATTTTAATGATGTTGACTTTACCAATCCATGAACATGGTATGTTCTTCCACTTGTGTATCTCTTCCTCTATCTCTTTTTTCAATGTCCTGTAGTTTTCCCAGTACAGGTCTTTTATCTTTTTTATTAAGTTTATTTCTAAGTATCTTAATTTTTAGACCAATGGAACAGACTAAAGAACCCAGAAATTGACCCAAGCCATTATGTTCTATTAATATTTGACAAAGGAGGCAAAAGCATACAATGGAATCAAGACAGTCTCTTCAATAAATGGTATTGGGAAAAGTGGACAGATATATGTAAAAAAAATGAAACGAGACCACCAACTTAGGTCGTACACAAAAATAACTAAAAATGGATTAAAGACTTAAATGTAAGACATGCAACCTTTAGCAGCAAAATTTCATACATCTCTTGTAGCAATATGTTTACTGATACATCTCCTAGGGGTTGCCAGCTCAATCCCCAGTAGGGGGCATGCAGGAGGCAACCGATCAATGATTCTCTTTCATCATTGATGTTTCTATCTCTCTCCCCTCTCTCCCTCCCTTTCTGAAATCAATATATATATAAATGTATTTTATTGATTTTTTACAGAGAGGAAGAGAGAGGGATAGAGAGTTGAGAGTTAGAAACATCGATGAGAGAGAATCATCGATCAGCTGCCTCTTGCACCGCCCCCACTGGGGATGTGCCTGCAACCAAGGTACATGCCCTTGACCGGAATCGAACCCGGGACCTTTCAGTCCGCAGGCTGATGCTCTATCCACTGAGCCAAACCGGTTTTGGCAAGAGATATATATTTTTTAAAAAGGCCATGAGGTACTACCTTACACCTGTCAGAATGGCTAGCAACAACAAAGGATAAGTGCTAGCAAGGATGTGGAAAAAAGGGAACCCTCATGCCCTGCTGGTGGGAATGCAGACTGGTGCAGCCTCTGTGGAAAATAGTATGGAGTTTCCTCAAAAAATTAGAAATGGAACTCCCATTTGGCCCAGTGATCCCACTGCTAGGAATATATCCTAAGAAACCCAAAACACCAATCTAGAAAGAATGTATGTACCCCTATGTTCATAGTAGCACAATTCACCATAGCTAAGAGTTTGTGCTCATCAGCAGATGAGTTGATTAAAACCAGTGATACATCTACACAATGGAATACTACACAGCTATAAAAAAGAAAGAACTCTTACCATTTGCAGCAGCATTGCTGGACATGGAGAGCATTATGCCAAGCAAAATAAGCCAGTTAAAGAAAGATAAGTATCACATGATCTCACTCATATGTAGAATCTAATGAATAACATAAAATGAACAAAAATAGACCCAGAGACATAGAAGCTTCCAATAGACTGTCAAACCTCAGAGGGAAGGCAGGAGATAGTGCATGGGAGAGAAGAAATCAACCAATGAACTTGTATGCATATTTGCATAACCCATGGACATACACAATAGGGGCTAAAGGGATGGGCTGGAAGAGGTCAATGAGGGGAAAACGGGATATATGTAATACCTTCAGCAACAAAGATTTTAAAAAGAAAAAAAAAAATTGGCCATTAATGGCAGTATTTATACCCCACAGAGCTGAATTCTAGAAATCACTCTCCTTCTATGTATTTTTTATTTTGTTTTTTTGTAAGCTGGTTGTGATATTTTTACTAGTACATCCCTGGTTGGATATTGACCCCTTTTGTTAGTGGAGAAAGTGGAATTGAGGTATTAAATTGAACCAACCTGTTGGAAAGATATGCTGGGGAGATGATTTCAGGGCAGTAAACTGAGCAGAATGGGAAATTGATTTTAGCTGTTAATGAATTCTAATGAACAGCAACGCTAGAATACTGAGCTCCTGGTGTAAATTGATCCCTCATAAAGGACTATTTAGATCAATGGGTGAGACACTGATGGGCTATCAAGGGATGGTTGTTGTTGTTTTGTTTACTTATTTATTTTTAGCCAAAATTCTCCAGAAGATATCTGTTTGTTCACAGTATTAACAGCATCAATGTACTGAGTGGTTATAGCTGGTGGATAAATGAAATGAATGACAGTGATGTTACAAGAATGGTGGGGAGGAATTGGAATATTCTTGTTCTAATGTGCTTCTGTGAAGGCATGCAGTTTTACTTGAGCATAAGTTCAGATTAGTTGTAAATGTATATTGCAAATTTTAGAGCAGCAACTATCCTTTAAAAAATAAATATAATTGTCAATATGAGGGGAATTATATAAAATGCTCCAATAAAAACAGAGGAGACAAAAAGAGGGTAAGATAAAAGAAACAAACAAGGACAACAAATAGAAAACAGTTAGTCCAAGTATATCAGTAATCCCATTAAATGTTCATGAGCTAAATAAGCAAATTAAAAACACTAGAAATTATCAATAAAACTGAGCAAAGAAAACTATTAACAAATTGAAAAAGGCAACCTACAGAATGGGAGAAAATATTTGCAAATCCTATATTTGATAAAGGGTTAATATGCAAAAAATATACAAAACTCCTTCAACTTGATAGAAAAAAAACCAATTTAAAAAACAGGGAAGGAAGCTGGGTCATCATTTCTCCAAAGAATACATACAAATGGCCAGCAGGGAAATGAAAAGGTGTGAATTAAAACCATGATAAGATGCCACCTCACATTTGTTAGGACAGCTATTATTAAAAAAAGATAACAAATGTTAGCAAGGACATGGAGAAAAGGGAGTCCTTGTACCTGTTATGGGATAATATCATAAATTGGTACAGCTATTATGAATAACAATATGGAGATTTCTTTAAAAATGAAAAGTAGAACTACCATATGATTCATCAATCCCACTTCTAGGTATATAACCAAAGGAATTAAAATTATTACAAAGAGTTATCTGTACTTGTAGGTTCATTGCAGAGTTATTCACAATAGCTAAAACATGGAAGCAACCTAAAAGTCCATCCATATATTAATGAAGAAAAATATATACATAGGGTGTCCCCCAAAATGTATACACACTTTAACAGCTGATAACTGATAGCTCAATTTTGAAAATGTCTTTTAATAAATACCACCTTTATAATTATTCAAAATGTGTGTATACATTTTGGGGGGACATCCTATATATATGTACTCATAATTGAGTATGAGTAAAAATTAAGGAAACCATAACATTAGCAGCAACATGAATGAACCTGGAGGACATTATGGTAAGTAAGCCAGACACAAAGGGACATGCACTATAGATAGTTATATGATTAATCTAACTCAGTTAAACTCATATAAACAGAGAATGGAATGATTGTTACAGGGGGTGGGAAAACAAAATGTTGCAAAATTTTAGTTATACAAGATAAGCCCTAGAGATCTATATGGCATAGTGCCTATATTTAAAATATTATGCTGTATACCTAAAACTTTGCTAATAGGGTTTTTATATTAAGCAGGCTTATTATAAATAATCATCCTTATGATAATAATAGTAATTATGATAGAGGGAGGAAATCTGTAGAAATGATGGATAGGTTTTCGGCAAATGCTGTGGTGATGGTTTCCCAAGGGTACGAATTAAGAGATAAGTATATAAAAAACTGTACATATTTATAGTATTGTGCATTTAGTGTGGCAAGATTTTCATATGTGAATAGACCTCAATAAAATGTTTTTTTTTTAAAAAAAGATGTCAAAGGAGATCTAAATAAATGAAGATTTATTTCATGTTCATGGGTAAGAAGACTCAATGATATCAAGATAACAATTCTTCCCCAACTTGACCTACAGATTCAGTGCAATCCCAGTCAGAATTCTAGAAAGCTATTTTGTAGTTTGATGAACTGATTTTAATTATATGTAAGGCAAAATATTTAGACCAGCAAACAGTATTACAGGAGGAGAGCAAAGTTAGAAGACTGGCACTACTTGACTGCAAGACTTACTATAAACTTACAGCAATCAAGACAATGAGATAGTAGCAACATAATAAACAAATAGATCAATGGGACAGAATAGAGAGCCCAGAAATAGATTCACACAAATTCAATCTTCTGAGTATTGATAAAGGAACAAAGGCATCAATGGAGATAGGATAGTGTTTTCAATAAATGGTTCTGAAACACTGGAAATTAACATAGAAAATGAATTTAGACACAAATCTTACACTTTTTTACAAAAATTAACTCAAAAATGGATGATAAACTTAAATATAAACAAAATTATACATTTTTTAGAAGATGGCATCGGAGCAAGTTTAGGTGACTTTGGGTTTGGCGATGAGCTTTTTAACAGAACTGCAAAAGCATGATCCATGAAAGAAAAAAAAAAAAAAACTTCATTAAAGTTAAAACTTCCTGCTCTGAAAAAGAGACCTTTAAGAGAATGGAAAGGCAAACCACAGACTGGGAGAACATATTTGCAAAACAAATATCAAAAAAGATTTGTAATCAAAATATAAAAATAACTAGAGGCCCATTGCATGAAAATTCATACACTCAGGGGGGTGCCTCAACCTGGCCTGTGACCCCTTGGGGGATAGATGTCCACCGGCTGGCTTACCACAGTCGGACATCCTTAGCACTGCTGAGGAGGCTCCCGCCACCACCGCTGCACTTGCAGCCCTAAGCCTGGCTTGTGGCTGAGTAGAGCTCCCCCTGTAGGAGCGCCCCGACCATCACGGGTAGCTCCTGCATTGAACATCTGCCCCCTGATTGTCAGTGCACATCATAGCGACCAGTCATTCCTGGTAGATCTGTCATTGGGGTCAATTTGCATATTACCCTTTTATTATGTAGGATTCTTAAAACTCAACAGTAGGAAACCAATGAAGCCAAATAGAAAATAGGCAAAGGAGTTGAAGAGACACCTCATCAAAGGAGATATAAGGGTGGCAAATAAGCATATGAAGTTATGTTCAGCATCTAGTTCTAGTTATTAGAGAACTAGAAATTAAAACAACAAGGAGATACCACTACACATCTATCAGAATGGCTAAAATCCAGAACACTGACCGAATCTTGGTGAGGGTGGGTAGCAACAAGAACTCATCCATGGCTGATGGGAGCACAGAGCAGCACGGCCACTTTGGAAGACAGTCTGGCAGTTTCTTACAAAGGTAAAGGTGGTCTTACCATATGCCTGCTCCCAGGTATTTACCCAATTGGGTTGAAAAATTATGTCCACACAAAAACTTACACATGAATGTTTATAGCAGCTTTATTCATAACTGCCAAAAATTTGGAAGCAACCAAGATGTTCTTGAATAGGTGAATGGATAAACAAACTGTGGCACATCCATACAATGGAATCTTATTCAGTGATAAAAAGAAATGAGCTATTACAACATGAAAACCCAGGTAGGAACTTTAAATGAATATTGCCGAGTGACAGAAATCAGTTTGAAAAGGCGGTATTCTGTATAATTCCAGCCCTATGACATTCTGAAAAAGGCAAAAATGATAAAGACAGTAAAAGGATCAGTGGTTGCCAAGGGTAGGAAAGACTAGGTGAAGACATTTTTAGGGCAGTGAAATTATTCTGTATGGTACTGTAATCATGGACACATGGCATGATGCATCTGTCAGTCTACAAAACTCTACAATATGAAGAGTGTACCATAAAGCAAACTGTGTACTGCAGTTCATAATAACATATCAATAGTGGTTTCTTAATTGTAACAACTGTACCACATCAATGCAAGATGTTCATAATAGGGGACATTGTGCTTGGGGGAGGAATATATAGGAACACTGTGCTATCTACTCAATTTTTCTGTAAATCTGAAACTGTTCTAAAATACAAAGTCTATTAAACGTTAGGGGGGAAAAGGGGTTCATTTTCTAGATGAAAAACCAGAGGCCCAGTGTTAGAGAAGTTAAGTGGCCTGATGACAAGCACCAACAGTGAGTGCAGTTGAAGTGGGTTATCCAGGTGAAGTCAGGACTGGTCTCAAAACGGGACCCAGTTGTCCTAATCCAGGTGCAAACTCAGGGCTTAAAGAAACCAAGGAGAGCCTGGTCAGAGTAGCTCAGGGATTGAGCATTCACCTATGAACCTGGAGGTCACGGTTCAGTTTCTGGTCAGGGCACATGCCCAGGTTTCGGGCTTGATCCCCAGTGAGGTGTGTGCAGGAGGCAGCCTATCAATGATTCTCTCTCATCATTGATGCTTCTCTCTCTCTCCCTCTCCCTTCCTCTCTGAAATCAACAAAAGCATATCAAAAAAAAAAGAAAAAGAAAAAGAAATGAAGGAGAAGCTCTTTTCCTAAACAGGTATATTCCATTGTGGCATGAACTTCGGGTCCCAGAAACCATGGTCTAACAACCCCCAGGTGCTCTGATATCATGAAGGCCTGATAGGGGCAGAGCCGGAGCCAGGCTGGCTGGACAGTGTGGCGAGCAAGCGGCTGGGGCTCTGGGTGGACACCTGGCTTCTCCAGGAAGCCCCGCCCACATGCAGAAGGCACTCAGACCAGAATGTGTCCTTTCCCGTGTGCAAAAACCTGTCTGTGGAGTTGAGGAGAAAAACACTCTTTAAGCTCATCTCTTTGTAGTGGGAGTAAGAAGGAGATACATTGTCCTTGTCCTTGTCTTTGTGGTTCGGTGTTTGAAGTAGGAGCCATTCCTTCATTCAACATGTATTCACTGAGTGTGATCCTGTGCTGGCCATCACACAGGCTCAGGGACACAGTGTAGACAGATGATACTGACACTGGTCTCAGGGAGCCTTTGTTATCATTTTATTTATTATTTTTTAAAAATATTTTTTTAATTGATTTCAGAGAGGAAGGGAGAGGGAAAGAGAGAGAGAAACATCAATGATGAAAGAGAATCATTGATTGGCTGCCTCTTGCACAACCCCTCCGCCCTTCTACAGGCGGATGCTCTATTCACTCAGCCAAACCAGCTAGGGCTATTTATTTAATTTTTAAAGTCTTTATTGTTGAAAGTATTACATATGTCCCCCATTTTCCCCATCAACTCCCTTCAGTCCCCCCCATCCCCACCCCAGGCCCTCACCACCCCACTGTCTGCGTCCATGGTTAGCATACAAGGTTGGAGAGTTTCTTCTCAAAGGGACAGACAAATAGTAGAGCGGTTTGTCAGGCGGCATTGCAGGTCCTTTTCCTCAGTAAAGCAGTGTGTGCTCTCCTGAAGCGTGTGCGGTGAGGAGCCGCCAGGAGGCCTCCCCCTCAGCTGCTTTGCCGTGTCAGGTACCGCCTCGCTCTGCGGTTGGGGTGAGCAGATGTCCAGAACCGCCCCCCACGCAGAGGAGAATTACGTGCTTGAGTTGTTGCTGAATTCACTCTCCATGTGAGCAGGGAGGTACATTTCATGTTGTTTTGAATATTGAATGATAAAAAGGAAGAGGAAATAAACCGTACAAAAATAACCGCATGAGATTAGTGCTAAGGGTTTTAATTCACCAAAACAAGGAAATTCCAAATGAGGGCCAGCGACTCAAGACCACAGCGCCTCTCCCACTGCACTGATGTGGGCGCTCCCCGCCCGGTTCTCTCTTCACCTGGTGAGTTCTTGGCTTGTCATTCTGACACTCGGCAACCGAGTCGCTTACTCAGAGAGGAATGATCCCTGGCCTCGTAGGCTGGCCTCTCTGTTTTCTTTGCTGGGACTGGTATTTAGAAGAATTTTTAGCAAGCAGCTTCAAACAGACGGGTTTGTTTGTCTCAACGTGGTCTGAAAGTTGATCTCTATTAAAAACTGAAGTGTTACAAAGCAAACAGCAGAACTGATTCCAATAGCCTTTAATAAAATATCTTCACACTAACTAAAAATCAAAGAAAGACAGGAAGTAAACTCCCAAAGACAGGAGGCCATTAGAGAAATTGGAGAGGGAGCGTAGCTAAGCCCCTGAACTTGGCCCCACAGTGTGCTGGGGTAGGTTAGGAGTTGCCAGTTCAAGTCTGTGCTCTACCAAAGAGAAATCAAGATGGCGTCATCCCTGTTATTATGATGTTTCTCCCTGCCTTGCTAAATCTACTCAAACTAGCCTTCTCCAAATTCGAAATCTTTGAAACGTAACTATACTCAGAATCACACAGGGAACCTAAAAAGATCCCAATGCCCATGCAGTTATATCAATATATTTCTGTGATCTGAGCATCAGCATTTTTATTTTATATATATATATATATATATATATATATATATATATATATATATATATATGTGTGTGTGTGTGTGTGTGTGTGTGTGTGTGTGTGTATATATATATATATATATATATATATATATATATATATATATACACACACAATATATATTGATTTCAGAGAGGAAGGGAGAGGAAGAGAGAGGTAGAAACATCAATGATGAGAGAGAATCATTGATCAGCTGCTTTCTGCACGCCCCCACTGTGGATCGAGCCTGCAACCCGGGATTATGACCTGACCAGGAATCAAGCCATGACCTCCTGGTTCATAGGTCGATGCTCAACCACTGAGCCATGCCATCTAGGCAGCATTTTTAAAGTTTCTCAAGTGAGGCCAATGGGCTTTTGTTGGGTTTATATGTGTGCAGGCAGACCGGTCACCCCACAGAGCTCAAGGTTGACTGGTTGACAATGAGAGCTGTCAGTCTAGACAGGAAGCACCCAGGCGTCTTGTCACTGCATCCAGCCTCATCTAATTTACCCCACAGGTGGGGATGTCTAGCAGAGAGGGGTCATGCCGTGCCTAAGAGTGTGGGGCTTGGGGGTCAACAACACGGTGCTTAAGCTGTGCCCCTGCTGCTCACTCACCATCTTATCTCGAGCAAGTTACTTATATTTCCTGATTTTGTTTCTTCATCAGCAACAATAATAAGCACCTACTTCAAAAGACCATGATGAGGCTTAAATGAAATAAAGCACATAAAAGATTTGGCACTGTGGGTGGCAAATGACACATATTAGCTATTATCGTTATCATCATCATTATTATTGTATCCATGGACTCTTTCTAGAGAAGAGGAGGTTCAGGGAAAAGAGCATGTAAAAGTTACCCCCAAAAAAGAAAACTGAGTTGCACGTGTACTCAAATGTAATTCAGCTGATTGCCATGGCATATCAATTGGATGTAATAAGTTGTAGTGTGGATAGGAGTCTGTGTACACTTAGACCACATTCCCCATGTGCCCTTTTTTAAAATCCAAAACTACTATCACCTTAGAAAATTGTTCCATCATCACAGAAAGATGAAGACCTACCTCTTGACAACTTATCACCCTGTCACTACGGTGAACATACAACTGAAGGTTGTTGCCTCCTTTCCTTGCTTTCTTTTTGGAAATTTATTTTGTAATGTACAAAAATATATTCGCGAGATGTCTGTTTCTCCTCAAGTACACACAGCATCTAAGGCACATGTGTCAAACACAAGGCCCGCGGGCCAAATCCAGCCCGCCAGGCCTTGCAATGTGGCCCGCACGCGCTGTCATCACTGCACTCCGCTGTCAGTTTATGACATTGTCAGTTTATGACTGTTCAGTAAACCATTCGGCCCGCGATTAGGCTGGATTTTAGATTTTGGCCCCTTCTCTGATTGAGTTCGACACCCCTAATCTAACGGAACCCCAACAACACTGCAGACAAATTTCAGTCAGGTTGCGGAAGCTCTTTGGGCTAAGAGCTTTCCTTCATTATGGAGCCTCCCACCACTAATTGTTGGACTGATGGGATTTCATTACATTTCGTGGTGAAAAACGTGTGATCCAGAACTTTACTGACTCTGTAGCTATGAGAATAAATACAGAAAAATCTTTCTTTTTTCAATTCTCGGTTACCTAAAAACTCAGCATTCTGGTTTTTTCTCCCCTTTTCTGCTGCTTGACTTGATGAAGGTGGGTGATACGTTGTTTTCACAATTTCTCTACCTCTTGTTCTAAAAATCCAGAAGTGGGACTCCAGGGGAAGGCAGTTTCTGCCTTCCTGGCACCTGGCCTGTGTTGAATAATGGCCGAGTGGCTGTATTTAAACAATGGAGATGTGATTTGTGCATTTCATGGAAACACGTACACGTTTAAACCCTGTGTGAAATGTCGTTGAGTATCCTGTTCTTACATTTACTTTGAAACTTCCCAGTCCTTGAGGTATTTTTATGTTTAGGCACATATGCATGCAATGCCTGTGTGACCACCCTTGGCTTATGTATTGCATCTAATGAAATTAGCTTTTCTGCTCACCCCTGGGCAACCTTGGGAAATAAGACAATAGTCTCAGTTGTTTATTTCCTGGAGAAATGTTAATGATTAACTTGAAAAAGGAAGAATTTATTTTACCTCACTGCCTAATTTTTCATAATTCCCTACAATTGCTGTGTACCTTATCTTTGTTTAATATGTCCCATGCAAGGTATTAACTTCTGTAACCCTGGTGCGCATCTATTTCTGGCGCAGGAGAAAGCACTACTGTACCCAAAGACTTGCGTTCCTTCCAGTGGGGGTGATGGTTCTTTTTATATGAAGCCTTGTCTGCGGCCAGAAATATTGAATCCAGGTTTTGCTTTAATGGTTGTTAGATAAAGCATCAATCTGATTTATTTGGATACTAACTACCTTTTGCCTGAATCCACAGAGCAGCTAATGTTTTCCACATGTGCTTGGCAAAGTCTTTATTGGCGGACTGACTCCAGCACCATGTGAACGAGTAAGGACATGTGGGTTACTATGAGTGGGCTGAGGGTTTTCAGCATCTGGGAGTATCTTCAGGGCAGGCTTCGGAGGGCAACTCGATGCAAAACCAGGGAGATGACCTACCTCCCTGAGGTAGATGAAGCATTTGACCTGTAGTCATGGCTGTTTGCAGGGTATTTAGTGATGGAGGGGAAGGGTTCTCTTTTGGACTAGAGAGGGTGGTCTCTGAGCTAACCCAGGGGTCTCACGGAAAGGGCTGGGCTGAAGAGAGAAGGCAGTTTGCTTGTCTGATGGCTTGGTGTCGGTGTGTCTGGACTGGGCATGAGCCCTGGGCCTGTATCTGTACTGCCTCTGAAGAGCACTGTGAGGGAGATACTAGTATTCGCTTCCATTTTATTAGGAGGAAACTAAAGAACAGAGGTTAAGTGCCTTATCCTTGGCCACAGAGATAGCAACAAATGGAGCACAGATTTGAACCCTGGCAATTGGACTCCAGGTACCAGGGAGGCTGTATGACAGAATGCAAATCGGGCATGGCATTTATGTATAGACAACCCCGAATTTGAATCCCAACTCCACACTTATTATGTAGGTGTCTATAAGTCCATTATTTAAACTTTCTGGGTGTCAGTCTCATCATCTGTAAAATGGGTTTGCCGTGAGAATGAAATTAGGTTAATCCATATTATTATACAGCCTGACAACTATTATGTGTTCAAAACTGCCAACTCTTATATCCCTTCAACCTTCTGGCTTATCTTCCACCAGGACCTTAAATAAGGGTCTCCCCACATGGCCCTTAATGGTTGAGATGGGAATGGCACTCCAGTCATTGCTCAGCTGCCATGGCTCCAATAGATGCTTCTCAGATTTGGGGCTTGGCCAACGTTACAACATTTTCATTTCCACTCAAGCAGAGGTAAACCCACCCAGATGTCCTGCTTTCAAGTGCCGAGGGCTGCATCTGTTTCAGACCAAAAATAATACCTTGTGATTAGGAATGCTTCAGAAACATGATTTGTGTGTTTTATTGAAGCCGAGGTTACAATTATTAGCGACACCAGGAATGTCAGACATTTAAACACAGTCTTGACTTCTCCCGATCAAACCACATCCCTGGGCAACTATTAGTTTATCTAAACACCTTCCATCTGAGCCCTGAACCGAGCTGGCCTCTGTGGGAGGTGGTCCCTGGGAGGACAGGCTCTGGTCCGGGCCGTCGGTGGCAGGCAAACCTGACACTCAGCGGGGGGTTCCAGGAAAGGTGACTTGGTTCTATTAGCTAGCAACGTGCTACCTGGCTTGGGTCACTTTCTAGTCACTCCCAATTTGCTAGGTCTCCCAACTCCCTGTTGAAGCTGACCTTACAGATTTGAAAGAATTAAAAACAGGGGTTTCCTTCCCTTGGGGCCCACCCCCTCTGTCAGATGATCTCTTTATAGTGTCCGTTTCAGCCTGTCTCTCACGACTCAACATCTGTGCGAGAGAAGGAAACACAAATTAAAAAATAAAAAACAGCCCACCTATCCCGCAAAGCCTCAAGATCTGAACCCCAGCCTGGGGCTAAACATTTTTGTTATTATTTTTGTTTATTGGTTTCATGTTAGCAATAGTTTTAAAAAATATATATATATTTTATTGTTTTTTTACATAGAGGAAGGGAGAGGGATAGAGAGTTAGAAACATCGATGAGAGAGAAACATCAGTCAGCTGCCTCCTACACACCCCCTACCGGGGTGTGTGTCTGCAACCAACGTAGACACCCTTGACGAGAATCAAACCTGGGACCCTTGAGTCGGTGGGCACTGGGAGCGGGAGTGGGCGCCAGGAAAAGGGGGGTGGGCCTGCCTTGCTCACCCAGGTGTATGTAAGCAACCTCTCCCTCAGTGAACACGCAGGTGCAGACCTTCCCAAAGAAAAGCTCTTCAAACCACAAAACCAGGTGACGGTGCATCGAGGCCGCGGGGCCAGTCAAGCCTGCGCCTGATGAGTGAATAATCCGAGAGCTGCTTTGGGAAAGTGACGGGTTTTTAAATGGTCACCATATGGGGGCAGGCAGGTGGCCGGGAAGGTTTCTGTCCCGCTCTCGCTAGACAGGCTGCCCTCCAGCGTGCTGTCAGCGAAGGGCAGTGACACGGTGCCTCCTGCAGCCCTGCCAGGCTGTGCCCTGACAGAGGACACCCCCTCTGTGCAGGCGGCAGGTGCGGGCCGGGCTGAGCCCCCCGCTCGCCCGCAGCTCCCTGTCAGCCTCTGTCAGGCCTAATGCTTCGTGACAAGCGCTACCTGGCCCGGGAGGGTGGCACGGAACCTCTGCCCGCCGATGGGGATCTCACACGGCAGAGTGGCTGCCATGGCCGCTGAGGCAGAACTCTGCTTCTGTTCGCCCGTGGGAGACAGACGGGCAGGGTCACGACCCGGGCAGCAGCAGAGAGCTGAATCCCAATTTGCGGCGGGCACGACCTCCTCCCTGGCTCTGCGTGTCACAGGCATTTGTTTTCTCTCCGGTGCCTGAGCCTCAGCTGCTCTTTAAAAAACAAAACAAAACAGGCTAGCAGAAGATTATCTCTGAGCTGGATCCACGTGGCATTCAGTACCAGAGAAGCTGACAGCAAACACTGTAAGGAGCCGATGCTGCCCCTCGGGATCCAGCAGGAGAAAACCCTGCGTGGTCCTTAGCTGTCTGGGTCTGGTGGGATGTTCTGCATGAACTGCACAGGGATGGAAGCATGGTCAGTGGATCACAGTGGACCATTTATGGGGTGCCACTTAGCATCCCACTTCTGCGTGCATCAAGAACACCTATATCTCAAACCTCTGTTGGCCTTTGGCTCATCAAAATGATTAAACTAGCCCGGCTGGTGTGGCTCAGTGGTTGAGCATCGACCCAGGAACCAAGAGGCTGCCAGTTCGATTCTCCTTCAGGGCATATGCCCGGGTTGCAGGCTCGATCCCCTGTGGGGGGCGTGCAGGAGACAGCGGATGGATGATGTTTCACTTTCTTTTTTTTTCTTTTCTTTTTTAAAATATATTTTATTGATTTTTTACAGAGAGGAAGAGAGAGGGATAGTTAGAAACACCAATGTGAGAGAAACATCGATCAGCTGCCTCCAGCGCACCCACTACTGGGGATGTGCCCGCAACCAAGGCACATGCCCTTGCCCAGAATCGAACCTGGGACCTTTCAGTCTGCAGGCCGACGCTCTATCCACTGAGCCAAACCAGCTTCAGCTGATGTTTCACTTTCATCGATGTGTCTCTCTCGCTATCCCTCTCGTTCCTCTCTCTCTGAAAAATCTATTAAAAAATGTTAAAAAATTATTAAAGCGAAATGCAATGGACCTTGTTGTTTGGCTTCCTGGCCTTTAGGAACCGGAACGGTACTGCTGACCTGAGATCCTCTGGAGAGCTATGGCGCAACCAGAGAAGTGAACTGTGAAGTCCTGGTTGTGGAAAATCACGTGACGTTATGCTTGGGAAGTGCTTATCAAGATGCTCCAATGACTGGTGGCTTTCCCCGTTTATTATGGCTCGTTGTTTAACTGCCACCATGGCGAGCAGTCCTTGCTCGGATGCTGGCATTTCCCCCTCCTGTCACCGGGGTGACACAGAGGCAGGGACAGCAAGAGGGCTCCGTGGCACGGGCATCCCTGTTAGACGCTCACTGAGCACATGCGCCAGTGACGTTATAATCCTGGCGTTTTCGTTCAGAAATTGGAAATTGCTCCGAATTGGTTGCTTTAAATTTCAGCGTTTCAACGTTGTAGTGTAAAATATACCTCTGCTGCTGTGGCTTGAGAGTGTACAGATCTCTAAAACAGGTGAAACTTTAAGGTTTTGCGAATATTGTCTAATTGATGGAAATACTGTATTATTCTATCATCACATCGAAAACAGCCTCTAATGAAAACATAAGCCAGCTAGATTTTTTCATTTTCTTCGTTTTCAAAATCGTTCAATTACAGTTGACATACAATGTTACATTGTTAGTTTTGGGTGTACAGTGTGGGGATTAGACATTTATCAAGGAAACATTTTAAAGGAAAAATGTCCACTCCCTCCCTCGTCTTTCCTCTCCCTGGAGACCCCTGGCATCCCAGGACTGTCTGTGCCTCTGTCCTTGTCACATCCATCAGAGGATTATTAAAGAGGCAGTCAGGAACAGTTTTGATGGCGGAGGTATTTTGGAAAGGTAAAAATTCAATGCTATGGATATCAAAAATTTTCCTTCGGCATTCACAGCTTTCCCTACCGACATTGCACTTATTTTATAAAACAAAGATATAGTGTTTATTATATACCAGGTACAATTCTAAGCACTTTCCAAATACTGAGTCATTGAATCTTCACAAAACTGTGAGGTATCATAATGAACCCATCTTACAGATGATGAAACTGAGGCAACGGCGATTAGAGGAAAAGGCTGTGTAGTTACCCCCACCCGGCCTCCATATTCAGTGCTGCAGGGACAGCCATGCTAGGCTTCAAAGAATACATCAAACTTTGAGGCAAATTTTCCCCATAAGAATGTGGGGGTCTTACAGGATATCTTAGTAAACTTCAGAGAAGTTCTGAGTTTGTGATCTTCTCTTTAAAATTGGAATCTCTCCTAATTGTGTTAGCTTAAAGCATTTCAACTTCGACTGTAACACTTTTGTCTTTAAGAGGCTTTGTCATAGTCCTCCCTCAGATAGTTTTAAAATAAAATTGGAAAAAGGGGACTTGTATGCATGCATATAAACCTCACCAATGGACACGAACACCAGGGGGGGTGAGGGCCTGAGTTGGGGGGGGGATTGAGGGGTTAATGGAGGGATGAGGACACATAGGTAATACCTTAATCAATAAAGAAATTAAAAAGAAAAAAGGAAGCTGACAGCCTGGACACGTGCCCGTGACCGCCATGTGCCTCTGGGCACTGTGGGATCTAGCTCGGCCACAGAGGTCTGGGCGCCGGGCCCGGGGAGGCAGGCACACAGCACCGTGTTCCCAGGGCATCGGAGGGAGAGCCTTGCTCTGGGACTAGGCGGGAGTGAGGGGGGGTGTAGGCCCTGCGGCTGCATGGAGGGCCGCTCTTGGTGCAGAGGCCCTCGTTGGCTGGTGATCCCTCAGGACTGTCTCCTAAGAAGCTTCCTGTCACAGCCTCCAAGCCCCCCAAGCTCCCAAGCCCGAGTGGCCCGGTGCTGATGGACCTGCTCTGTGACATGAACACGGACCACATGGGACAAGCAAAGGGGTCCCAGGTACTAGAAACAGACAGGCGAAGCTGCCATGGATGGAGAAAGATTTAGACAGAAGTAGAGGGAACTTAAAGAACAATAAGCAAACAAATAAATATATTGGGAATGCTTTAGCAACACGTCAGGAAAGATAAGATCAGGAAAGCCAACATTTTTTAGTGAAAACAATTCATTGGCAGAAGGGAAAGGAGAATCTATGTCACTGAGGAGAAAACGAGTGATCTGCAAGGTTAAACTGAGGAACAGTTCCAAACACGGAGCAAAGAAATAAAGCGCAAGAAGTGAACAGCAGCCCTGATTGGTTTGGCTCAGTGGATGGAGCGTCGGCCTGTAGACTGAAGGGTCCTGGGTTTGATTCCTGTCAAGGGCATGTGCCTCCGGTTGCAGACACATCCCTGGTGGGAGGTGTGCAGGAGGCAGCTGATCAATGTTTCTCTGTCATCGATGTTTTTAACTATCCCTCTCCCTTCCTCTCTATAAAAAATCAGTGAAAGATATTAAAAAAGAGAGAGAGAACTGTAAAGATGGGATAAGAAATAAGCTGACAAACCCAGGAGATCTACTAAGCCAATGATAACCATGACTGAGGAGATAAAGGAGGAAATGGAAGCGAAGAGTCTGGGCATGCTCAGACCATCCATGTGTGGATATGTGAGCATAAACCCCTGAGCTGAGGAAACACTGAATTTTTAGATTGAGAGGGCTCATCAAATCTCAAAAAGGATTAAAGTTAAAAAACGCTGCCAAGTAAGCATATAATTCTCCCCAGCCTCCTCTGGGTGATTGCCTACTGAAGATGGAAGATGTTTTCCTGCCTTGTAAAAACAAAATACAACAAAAAAATCTCTCCCAAACCCACACATAATAATAATCCAGTTACTTCCAGTGCAAAGCACTTTTTCACGAGATAGGATTACAACAAAGCAGATCAGGGCACATGCCCATGTTGCAGTCTTGATCCCCAGTATGGGGCATGCAGAAGGCAGCTGATCAATGATTCTCATCATTGATACTTCTCTCTCTCTCCCATTCTCCCTTCCTTCCTCTCTGAAATAAATAAAAAATATTTTTTAAAATGTTGTGTTATACAAAGCATATTGGGAGAAGCCCAGGGAGCTGTGGGCACATGGATAAGGACCACTAACTCGGACTGGGGGGGGGGGGGTTTGCTGTCTGCACTGAGACGGAAGTGAGGGAGGGCATGTTGGGAGACCTGAAAGAAATCGTGCTGGCAAGTTTCAGGGGTGAGGAGGCAGAGAGAGATTAAGCAGAACCACGCTGGGGCCAGGTGAATTATCAGGTGCTTTCTAAGCTTTGGACACCATTCTGGGTATTTTAATCCTTGTGATGGCCAAACGGTATAGGCACAGACCCACTTTCCAGATGAGGACATTGAGGTAAGGAGAGGTTCACTAACTTGCCCAAGGTCACCCAGCTAATTAAGTGGTGGAGCCAGGCAGTCTGGCTCCAGAGCCCACACCCTGAGAATGCTGACAGAGGAAGGATTGTATGTGTCAGCACTGGTTGACCTTAGGAACCATATCTAGTGGTTTCAGACATGAGAGGAGAGTCTTGGGAAGCCACCCTCATGCAGCCCCACTGCAGTAGCTGGCGCATGCCAGCCTGTCGCATCTGCGGACTTATCTGTAAGGTCTGAGGTGGGGGTGAACGCTCCCCAGGCTGTCTTTACGATAATTAGAAACACATGGAAAATAGTTCTCCTCTATTATCAAGAGCATATCAGCAAAACTTGTGTCTTAAAATGTGCATTCAATTTCTAATATTAAAAAACGTAGTTGAAGCCATATGTTGGATATTATCACGCATCTTTGTGAAATTAGTAGGGGGCCCATTTGAATAACCATTTTGTTTAGATCAAACTTACTGGAGGTTTTTTTTGCTTAAGTCTTTCCTTTTCCTCTGACCCTCTGCAAATCAAAATGTGAAAGAAAACTTCTGTGTGTAAATGTGTGGGTGTGTGAGTGTGTGGGAATCACATGCGGGTGCTGCAATGGGTATGAATTGTCAAAAGCCAGAGTCTTATATTTGGGAAATTGTTATTTGGAGATATGGGTGAAGCAATTGTTCAAGAAGAACATAGTATGCTGGTCATTAATACATGGTGGACCCCAAAGGGTCCTTCCCTTCCCTTCCTTTCTCTTCCCTTCCCTTCCCTACCCTCTTCCTCTTCCCCTTCCCCTTCCCCTCCCTCTTCCCCTTCCCCTTCCCCTTCTCCTTCCCCTTCCTTTTCCCTTCTCCTCTTCCTTCCACTTCCCCTTCCCTTTCCTTCCCCTTCCCCTTTTCCTTCCCCTATTTCTTCTCCTCCCCTCCTCTCCCCTCCCCTCCCCTCCCCTCCCTTCTCTTTCCTTTTTTCCTTCCTTCCTATCTTCCTTCCTTTCTTTTTTGTCTAGAAAGGAAGGGAATGCTGCTCTACTTTGGCTAATCTTACAGTTATTCCCTAAATGCCTAATGACCATATCATGTGGCTCTAGGAGAAAGCCTTTAAAACCTTGGCCCAATCAAGGCTTGGGAAACTTTAATCATTGTTGTTTTGCTAATTTCCCCATTTAAGGCCTTCATACGGAAGTAAACATTGGGTAGACTGGATTTTCTGAAATGAGCAGTCCCTTGAAAGATATGCCTTCAATATTCCCTTCTATTTCCAGAGAATGAGAATCATGAAAGGAGTTACATTGATACATATGAGAATATGATATGATAAACAACCATTTGTACCAACTAGTGAGCCATCTACATGTTGAGCAGACATGAATTCACAGTGGGCCCTTATGAAAGCTGGGAAGAAAATCCATCAATATTATCAGCCAGGCTATTACAAGGCAAGAGTCCTGCGGACTCCTACAAATTAAAAAAAAAAATCACGTTTTGTAACAAGTTAGTTGGATTTCCATAGAAGGCATGAGCAAAGAAGTAGATGGCCTAAAAAAAAATGAAAAGGATAAAAGCATATGTTTGATCACCAAAACTGAAAGGTCCTTGTAAAACACAGAGTTTAGCCAAGGTAAGAAAAATAGGAATCAGGAGTAAACATGGAGTCAGTTGATTTAGTCTGCCTTCAGTAAAATTGAACAACAACAAAATCTTTTGATTGTAGGAGCTGAGTCAGCAAATAGAAGAAAAATCCCCCAAAGAATCAACCCTATATTTACAACCCACTTGAGGTTTTTCACTCTGACAGACGAGTCACTAAGTATAGATGGTCCTCCCACTGTTGGTTTGTACAACTTTAAATTTGTCTCTTTCTTTGGTCTGGGCCCCGGGATATAGTCTAGGTTCAGACTGTGTCACTTTGTGCTTTTTAATCGGTGCTTCATCTATAACAAAGAGGCTAAGATTTTCCACGAGAAGCTTTCCCATGGAAAAGCCTTGTGGACAACTCACCTACTTGCTTAATAGGGGCAAAAATCAAGAAGGGCGTGGGACTCCATGCCATTTGCTTAGGTAAATAGGTACAATATCTACTTTGTGTGAGACCCTCAGATCGATCAAGATAAGTTGGCCATCGTTTGTTTCTATCTTCAGGCTGTGTGCATTCTGGTGAGAAGATAAGATGGGTGAATATTCCAGTTGGAGACAAGCAGAGCTAGAAAAGAAATAGGGTTAAAAAGGATAAAAAAAAAAAATCCCACAGAAAATTGAATGTTAACGATATTGAGTCTTCCATTGTATGAACACATCATTTATTTAGGTCTTTAATTTCTCTCATCAGTCTTCAGAGATACATTATTTTCATGATGTGGACTCAGATCTGTGTTCAGCTCACGGCTCTGCCAATGACTATGTAAGTGACCCTGGGCAAGTTAGTAAGCTTCTGTGAGTCTCAGCGGTCTCAGTTGCAGGGATAATACTGATGTTTGCAAGGGTTAAGTGAAATAATGTATGTAAAGGGCCTAACATGGTGGCTGGCAAAAAGTTAAGTGCAAAACCAAAGTTGGTTGTTATCATCATTAAAAACAAACAAAGAAAGAAACAAGCAAACAATCCCACAAAGTACTATGTTAAAAAAAAAAAAAAAAGGGGTGGGGTGGGGTGGGGTGGGGAGCACGAGCACTTGCAGATGAGAGGATGAGGAAGACCCCGAGGAATGGACGGGGTCTGAGAGGCTGGGCTGAGGACTGGAAGTTTCGGAGAAGAAGGGAAAAGAAACTTGGAGAAGGAAGTTGGTGGTGGTGCACAACAGCCACAGGGTCTGGGAGGTGTGAACGGGGAGTAGTGTACAGAAGCCATTGCTTCAGAGCCTCACGTAGTCCCGTAGACATTGGAGAGCTGCGTTGCGCTGTAGAGAAAGTAGTACTAGCCAACACTGTCCATCTTGGTTCACAGAAGGCAGCGATATCAAAGAAGAGAACAGCATAACAGCCAAAATGTACACTAGTCCCCCCTTATCTGCAGTTTTGCTTTGCAGGGTTTGGGTTACCCATGGCTTGGGGATATTAAATGGAAAATTCCAGGAAGACACAATTCACGAGTTTTAAACTGTGTGTTGTTGGGAGTAGCATGAGGAGATCTCATGCCATCCAGCTCCATCCCTTCCGGAAGTGAGTCACCCCTTTGTCCAGTGTCTCCACGTTAGACGCTTTCCGCCTGGTAGTCACTCAACAGCCATCTGGGTTATGGGATCCATTGCTGTGTATCGCAATGCTCGTGTTCAAATTGTACTTAATAATTCCACGGTCACATAAATTTTGTGTTAAATATATTTTTATTGATTTCAGAGAGGAAGGGAGAGAGAGACATAGAAACATCAATGGTGAGAGAGAATCATCGATCTGCCTCCTGCATGCCCCCCTCTGGGGAGCAAGCCCATAACCCGGACATAGGCCTTGACCAGGAATCGAACCATGACCTCTTGGTTGATGCTCAATCACTGAGCTACACTGGCTGGGCTCACATAACTTTTATTACAGTATATTGTTGTAATTGTTTTATTTTGTTAGTTATAATTGTTAACTTCCTACTGTGTCTAACTTATACATTCAGCTTTATCACAGGTGTGTATGCATGGGGGAAAAACAGTGTATATATAGGATTCAGTACTAGCAACGGCTTCAGGCACCCACTGGGGATCTTGGAACTTGTCTCCTACAGATAAGGGGTATTACTATAATCTTAAAAGAATGGCAAACTTTACTTATCTTTCAAAGCTAAGTTAAAGGGATCTGACTCATGACCCCTTTTTTGGTTTCTCTCCTCAAATTCCTCGTGTTTAAGCTTTCAGAACCTCCCATCACCATCCTCCTTATTCCCAATCCCCAGTTGAGATGGATTTTATCTCCTCCCTCCTTCATCTCTCTAGGCTTATATCTTTCCTCATAAGCCCTTGGAGTCTCTTTCTTGAGTTTCTTTCCTCTTTCGACCCTTTTGTCCTGTCAATCTTTCCTCATGTGAGGGCGGAAATTTAATCCAGGACTAGTTCTCTTTTGTTCTCAAGTCTAGGAGCATAAAAGAGGACTGAGATAGTGACAAAAGAGAGAAAGTGGTTTATCTAGAGACCTTTAGTGGCAGGACAAACAATAGTATTTAGCAGCAGATCAGTGAAAGTGAGGAGTGAAAGGGCAGCATTAGGATTTTAAGTGAATGGCAGGAGGTTGGCAGGTGGACAGGGAACTCTGGGAGAGGAAGTATAGATCGAAGGTGATGATTTCTGTCTCAGTGATCAACATCGTAAACCTGAGGTTGGTTTAGATGGAATATTACAGTTGATAGAATTTGAGAAGGGAGAACATTTTCCCAAGTGAAAATTATAAAAATTAAAAAAAAATAAACCATATAAAATTCCTTGCCCCCTGTCATAAAACTGGTTAAGAATGTCACAGTGGTGATTGGGAAGCATGGATGAATCAACAGAACCAGGTCCTAATTGAATATGAGTGAATGGAAAGGAGTCATTGATGAATGTTGAACTTGGTTATTGGAAGTGAGACCATAAAAGCAGAGAAGGGAGGAGGGGGAGCTGAGAAGGGCAAGGAGAGTGATCCTGCCATGTTGAATGGAGGAGGTGGCCTTGCCCTCAGTACCTGAGGAGGAGATGGCAACCCCCTGGCCTCCAGGCCCCTGATGGAGGTGTCCACCAGCCTCTGGACTGCACCGGGGCCATTCTTTCCTCCCTGTAACCTTTACTCATGCTTACTGCTGCTAGCTGTGTCTGCCCATTCCCTGCAGTTAGACTTCCTAAGGTCTCACAGCATTCTTTGATTCTGGTCTGGCCTCTTCGCTCCAGGCTGGCACTGTTTCAGCTGAGATGGTTGATGGGACCCACAAGTCATATGCTCGTCTCTTTAGCGGGTGGTTGTCCACACACACCCTTGGAGTCTTCACCAGAGCATGCCGTCCTTGTTTGCAATATGGGTAGGCTGAGTATTTTTCAAATCTTCAAGTTGTACCTCTTCAACCTATCTCTCTCCTCTTGCATGTTATTATAAGCAGCAAGGAGAAGCCAGGTCGTGCCTTTAAAACTTTGCTTAAAAATATCTTCAACTAAACATCCGAGTTCATTAGTTGAAGTTCTGCTTTCCATTCCACAGAACGGGACTGAGCCAAGTCCTCCACAGCTTTGTAATAAGGACCCTCTCCTCCAGTTTCCTCGTTTCCACCTGAGGCTTCACCAAAAGCACCTGTAACGTTCACATTTCACCAAAAGCACCTGTAACGTTCACATTTCTAGCCACACTCTAGGTGTTTTCTATCATGTACCTCAAGCCTCTCCCACCCTCTACTCATGACCCAGTTCCAAAGCCCTTCTACACACTTAGGTGTTTGTTACCACAGCCCTCTGCTTCCTGACGCCAAAGTCTATATTCATTTGCAAGGGCTGTCATAACAATGGACCACAACCTGAATGTTTTATCCGATAGAAATGAATTGTCTTTCATTGGAAGGTTAGAAATCTGAAGTCGAGGTGTTGGCTGGGTTGGCTCTTTCAGGGCTGTGAAGGAGGAGCTGTCTCAAGCCTCTCTCCTTGGCGTATAGATAACTCAGTGCTCCCTGTTCTCTTGGTGCCTCTTCATACGGCATCCTCTCTAGGTGACACCCCTCTGTGTCTAAATTTCCCCTTTTTATAAAGACAGCAGTTGTGTTGGATAAGGACAGCGATCATGTTGGATTAGGGCCCACGTTAATGATCTCATTTTAACTTGACTACTTCTGTAAAACCCCATCTCCAAATAAGGTCACATTCTGAGGTGCTGGGAGTTGCAACTCCAACCAAAATTAATCTCTCTCTTTCTCTCTCTCTCTCCCCTCCCCCCCCCCCCCAATACAATTCAACCCATAAGAGCTGAATTATGAAGGTTGAATCAAGGGTGTTTTAGAAGCAAACTATTTACATGGAGGTTTTCTAAGTTAGTCTTGTGATTTCAGAGGGTTACAGTTTTTGACATTTCTCATCTGTGTTGATGAGAGCCCTCAGGTCCAGGAGAAAGCAGGCGAAGAGATAGCGTGATGCCTTTTGTGGATGATAGCATCATAAGGGGGCGGGGGGAGCATTGGAAGGGTAAAACCGGTTTGTTTGCAGCCTTGCCTTATGTGGGTGTCTTGGCTCCTGACACAATGAGCTTCCTCCGATGATCTGCTTTTCCATTTTAGTCTTTTTTTTTTTTTTTTTTTCTGCCAGAGTAGAAGTCCCTTCTGCACGGAGCCCTTAATGGGGACACATGGAATTTACACCTCTTCATAGACTGTGCCTGCCCAGGGACCTGCTTCAGATGTTCTCATGTGCCAAAGGCATCATTTCCAATAGCTGATTTAGAGTGTGTATTAGAGGGAACCTTGTAGGAATCACAGAATAGGCTCTTTGTGGTGGAACATCAACTGAGTGTTGCATGATTTGAAAGAGGGTTCTGACAAGAAAAAACTCCCGAAATCCTCATGTCTTTGTGCTCCAGTGATGCTATTAGAAATATTAACTTCTGAAGCATTTCCCCCTCATGCTGTCATATTTTCCTCTATGGATCCAAAATACTCAGGATTTCTGTCCTGTACATGTAGTTATCTGTTTTTCCTTTGTTTTCCCCTTCCTTCTTGCCCCCTTTCTTTTCTTTTTTTTTTCTTTTTTTTTTTTTTTTTTGCTGTGATATACTTACTGTTCTATGCGAAATAAGGCATTTGACCAGAAATATTCAAATCTATGCGCATACACACGGAGCCGAGCCTGCTTATTATCTATGAAATCTGGATCCGACTCGTCCTGATTGTCTGCGACACTTTGTCAGCCCCGCCGTGCGTCCTGGCACCTGGCACCGGGCCCTCCCGCACGGAAGGCCTTCCCAAGCCCATGTCTGGTTGTCAGCTCCCTCCTCTGACTGACAGAGCCGGCTCTCTCTGCGTTGATCGTCACCCCCTCCACCATGCCAAGGAGACAGATGGAACGAAAGAAATAGGAATCAATAAGATTTTTAAAAGTTTAATTTCCTTGGTCTTCCCACAGTTGCCACCTTCATGCTAAAGCCAGAGTTTTCCGAGGGACGAATATGGCCCCTTTAAAGCAAATGAGAGCTTTGGAAGCCTCTTGATTGCTTTGGAGTTTGCTTTGCCACAGCTTGACTGTTTTCTTCTCCCTCTTTTCTCTTCATAATTACAGTATTTATTTCGAGTCTAATTTCCCCTCACATTCGCTTTTGTTTTGACTGCATGTTAGTTATGAAGGATGAGGAATATGAAAGAGCCCCAACTCTAAGTGTAACTACGTGCACAGAGGTTGTGAAGGGGAATAGAAAGAACGCAGGCGTTGAAGTGAAACAGTCCATTGTTCAAATCATGGCTCTGTTATTTACAGATTCTGGGAGTGTGGCAATTGGTTGAACCTCTTTGAGCCTCAATTTCCCCACTTTTAATAATAAAAAAAGGTGGTTATGAGATTTGCTACCTGTCTTTCTTTTTTCTTTCTTTCTTTCTTTCTTTCTTTCTTTCTTTCTTTCTTTCTTTCTTTCTTTCTTCTCTCTCTCTCTCTCTCTCTCTCTCTCTCTCTCTCTCTCTCTCTCTCTCTCTCCTTTTTTTTAGAGAGTGGGAGGACGAGGAGGAGGAAGAGGAGAGATGGAGAGATAGACAGACATCGATATGGGAGACACACATCACATCGATCTGTTGCCCCCTGCATGCACTCTGAACAGGAAGTGAACTCCCAACCTAGGCGTGTGCCCTGACCAGGAATCAAACCTAGAAACCTTCTGGTGCACAGGATGATGCTCTAGCCAACTGAGCCACACCAGCCAGGGCAGTTTGCTACCATTCCATCTAGAACAGAAAATAAACCATTTATCACAAATTAAGAGACTGATAGTAAAGTTTTAGACACATGCTAAATTATTTTATAGCTTTTGATGACCTGTGGTATTTGTGTGCTTGGAACTGGTTTCCTAATGTCATTGAAATTATAACCATAGGCACAGAAGCCCAGTGCTTCCAGTGGGATGCAAGGGGAAAAGGTATCTAACCACGCATGCTGATTGATAGCATTGTCACAGAACTCTCTGCAGAAATAAGCCATAACTAATTTTGTTAGAATATATGGTTTCCCTATATAAGCTGCAATGGTAGAGAAGACAATAATTAGCTTCTGTGGAAGATCAGACACTAGTGGAAAGGAAAGATTTTCATCAGTAACATGCTCTTACAACAGGGGAGAGGGGCCAGCATGAACCAAACGAACTTTGGTTTGTACAGAAGTGGTGGGAGTTTGGAAGAGAGAATGCAGAGGTAGTGAGGGGGGTGAGTTTGAGCTCAGCAAAGGAGGGGAATGAAAAATCCCAAAGGGCTGGTCAGTGTGAGTGCTGATGATCAGCTGGGCCTGTTGCGGGCAAAATTATCAGAGTGAGAACCCTATTCTCCCAGAGTCTGAGACACACAGGCCCTTTGCTGCCTGATGATGACCTCATAAAGGAGTGGCTCTCGGTCCTTAGTTATAGGGGATGCATCTACGTCTCAAAGGGACAGAGGAGAGATCTACAATCGGAAGCCCCTTTAGTAAATGCTCCAATGAAGAGTGGTCAGGGTCTATTCTGAGGCCTTGGCTAGAATGGACAGTACATTCTTTTGGCAGTGTGAGCTTTCTGAGGCAGGCACTTTAAGGGGGACTGTGATGTGGCCTTGAACTGTATTCATGTTTGTTTAAGTCTTTCAATGTGGGGGAGGGGGATATGTATTGCAAGTCTGTAGTTTCCCTGGCCAGGTGAAGGCCTGGTCAAGAACTGCGCTCAGAGGAGCTGGTCTAGAGTTTGGTCAAGTGGAGAATCTTTGTCATTTTAAGTCAAGCAAATATGCTGATCTAGCCCTGGCGGGTTTTGATCAGAAGTTAGAGGGTGGGTCTGAGGACCAGAGGGCCTCAGCTTCGATTCCTAGCATGTACTTCACTTGTGGTTTCATTCCTGGCCCTGGTTGGGGTGTGAGCAGGAGGCAACCAATCAGTGTATCTCTCACTTAGATGTTTCTCTCTCTTTCTCTGCCATGCCTTCTCTCTCCCTTCCACTCTTTCTAAAAAAAACAAACCAAAACAAAAAAATCAATGGAAAAAAGTAGAACTTATAGTCTAGAGGGGAAGACAGATTTAAGAAACACAAAACCCTTATTTTAATTATAACTATAACTTCTTTTTAGATGTGTGAAAATTTTTAAAAATAGGCCAAAGAAAACAATAATCTTTTTTTTCTTTTTCTTTTTTTTCTTGGGGGGGGGGGGATGGATAGGGAGTAAGGGGGGTGGTGTCCTTGCCTTGGTAAAAAATTTAAAAAACTGATAAAATTGAGGAAGTTATTATGTTAAATACTATCATTGATCAAAACACATTGGTACCATTATTTCTTGGCAACTATTTTGGCAATATATGGGGAGAAATATGTAGGGAAAGTATATATAACCTATCTCTTTTTTCAATAGGAACAATTTCTGGAAATGGAAATGAAAACTAAAAGGCATGAATATGTTATGTGTGTGTGTGTGTGTGTGTGTGTGTGTGTGATATTCCAGTATTATTTAAATGATCAATAATTAGAAGGTCTAAATGCCCAATATGATGGGTTATTAAATAATCAGAGTTTACCTTGTATGTTTTATTACATAAGATATAATTTTATATTATTTATTGGGCATGCATAAAAAGAAATTTAGCAACATTTTATTGTTGGTTTCTCTCTATATGAGTGCATGGTGTTAAAGTGCTTTTAATTATTTTCTATGTTATTTTTTATATAAGAAACGTGTTTTATCATCAGACATAATCACTGTAAAACTTTGTGAAATTTCTTTAAGTACTGTTGCTTGAATAAAATTCATCTTCAGCTCAAAGTGCTTTCTAAACTGTGCAGTGCAATCAAATTGAAAGGGATTCCTATTATTGTCACTAGAATGGCTTATTTGTGTGTTCAGTGGACTGCATGCAAAGTCATAAATATTTAGGTGGGTGCTTGACTCTACTCAGGTTTTGTCTTGGCATGTACATTTTTGGAAGGAAGTGTAGTTCTAATACTATTGTAATTAAACAACTACTTTATATTCCTCAGGAATACAATATTACATAGAATTCAATATAGAAATGGACTGGACATAGTAAAATACAACTTACATTCACTTAAACTGCATTTGTGTGAATGTAGACAACCAGAAAGTCAAACTCCAACCACTGTCAAGGTTTTCTTACCCTCCCTCCCTCCCTCCTTCCCTCCCTCCCTTCCTCCCTCCCTCTTCCTCTCTGTTGCTGCTTCTCTATTTGGATGCTGCAAAGTTTTCAAGACATCTAGGAGATGTATGTGACTATTACCAGCCTTTGTGATACCTTTAGAACCACAGATCCTTCCTGCTGAGACAACTAATTAAAGGACGCCATCCTCTGTCAGATAGTCAGGGTCACTTGTCTCAATCCCTCGCAAATGTGCCATGTCTTCAAGTTTCCCTTTCTCTCAAGAGCCTCTCTGCCTCGCTCCAACATTCTGCTCCGAGAGTCCTCATTCTGTGATGCCCTTTGGTCTTCACGTTGCATCTTGTGGCTACACCATGAATAGCTATTCTTCGAACCTTTCCTTAGCTGCTGATGGCTCAGCTGTGCACGCGTGAGGGTTGTAGGAGATATTAAAGGGTGGACAGCATCTTCAGAAAGGTTCATGGACCTTGGCATAAGTAACAATGAGCATGTGAGAAGGGAGTAGGGAGCTGGGTACCACAGGAATCTTCACTGGGTGGCAGGTGTTAAGAGGCCTCTAGAGGTGGATGAGGATTTTTGTTATTATCTTACTGGGCTTTATGTTCCGTGGTTGAGCTGCCATAGAAATGCTCACAATGCTCTTACTGCTTCAATCAAGGTTAAATAGACAAATGCATAGTAATGTCCCTGGCCTCTTAGTTAAAGCTCTCTTAGGTCCTTTCTGACAACCCGCCGCATAGAACAATATGGTTTTCCTGGTTTATAATATCAATGGCTATTGAAGTCATGTAGGCATTTCAATGGAGATAGTGTCTGCTAAATATTGACAACATATGCTAAAAGGATGTACTCATTGTTTCTGGTCTTCACGTTTTTGATAAAAATTTTGAAAATATAGTCCCAATTAAAATAAGAGAATAGCATAGCACCAGTAAAAATCCCCAAAGAAAAAAAGAAGAAAAGGTTTTAAAAACATCATCAAACTTCACAAGATAAGGATACTAACTTGTCAGCATATGATATGAATAAAGGAGCTCACACTAACAATTGTAATGAAGAAATTGAAGGCTTTTCTATGAAAAGATAAAACAGTTTAAAGAGAAATGTACAATAATTAGTAGACTGCATTAAGCTTGTCATGTGAAAAGCATTCGGGACAAATGTAAATCCACTTATTTAGCACGTACTTGTTTGCCACCACTGTGTGCTAGTCCCCATGCAAAGGCTGTGGAGATACAAAGTTGAGTCACACACACAGCCTCTCACACACAGCCACACACACACAGCCTCTCACACACAGCCTCACACACACAGCCTCTCACACACAGCCTTACACACACAGCCTCTCACACACAGCCACACACACAGCCTCTCACACAAGCAGCCTCACACACACACAGGCTCACACACGCAGCCTCTCACACACAGCCTCACACACAGCCTCACACACACAGCCACACACACAGCCTCTCACACACAGCCACACACACAGCCACACACACAAGCAGCCTCACACACACACAGGCTCACACACGCAGCCTCTCACACACAGCCTCACACACAGCCTCTCACACACAGGCTCACACACATGGTCTCACACACACAGCCTCACACACAGCCTCTCACACACAGCCTCACACACAGCCTGCACAGAAGGAAGACAGAATGAAGACACATGGAGAAGATAGCAGTCTGCATGCAGCTGCACCTTTGGGCCTTCTAGCCAGCCAGGTGTGTAAGACTTTTGAGGTCTTTGTAATTATCTGATAAGTGGTTATATCTTCTGTGATTGTCACTTCATGACGGGGTTTTGTGTAGAGGGTGAATAAAATAATGAATGAATTAGGATGTCAAAACCAAGGATCAAAACATTTCAAATTCATCTTCTTCTCTAGTGGAGATGGCCACAAGGGAGAACGAAATGCTTACGAATTGTCTGGCAGGCAATCATGAGACCTAGACAGAAAAAGGAGAGAAGGGAATTAAGTACAATAATAAAAGCAATGGAAGATGAAAATCACAGAGTGACAAGAGAGAGAAAAGTAGGAATTATATGACTGGAGATGGGAAGGGAATGGAAGGCTATGAGTCCTACCTCAAATGGGACTGGGGTTTGTGGCCTGACTGTTTCAAGACTAAAGAAGTTGTAGTTTTAATAAGGTTTCCTGTTTTCTAGATTCCTCAGCTATTTCAAAACATCTCACTGCATGTAACCATAACACGTTAGCTATAGAATGCATTGTCCCATGGTTGTCGTGGTATTTGGCTTTCAATCACCTCTAAGTATAGAGGACATTTAAAATTAAGTAATCCATGAAGTCATCTAGAAAATAAGAAAACATGAGATTGCCATGCATTTATTGGTGATTCCTTGCTGTCTCAAGCCAGTATGACTACATGAAAAGAAGCCTTTTGTAATAATTCAGCTGTAATAACATGCCTCATTTAGAACGTATTAGGAATATACATTATAATCTTACTGCTGATTTAAAAAGAAAGGCTATCAGAAAATTATCTCTTCATTTGAGTTTATTAGGAAATTGGGTATAAATTATGCCAATTATAATTAAATTTCTTCAAT
The DNA here is from genome assembly GCF_964339955.1 of Pipistrellus hanaki. Classification (NCBI taxonomy): domain Eukaryota; kingdom Metazoa; phylum Chordata; class Mammalia; order Chiroptera; family Vespertilionidae; genus Pipistrellus; species Pipistrellus hanaki. Next base: position 72,258,053 of record NC_140510.1, on the reverse strand, counting down.
TTATTATACTCTGCATGAGTAGTCAAATAGGTCATGGTATAAATATATGTATCATATATATATATATACACACACACATATATATATATATATCACACACATATATATTATACTTTGCAGGTCAAAGATGACATGGTATAGAATATATATATTATTATATTATACTCTGCATGTCAAATAGGATATAGTATAGAATATATACATTGCAAGGATAGTTTGCGTACTATGGTGGAATACCTATTCACAAGATCAGGATCTCATTTGACCCTGGGATCAGAGTCAAATTCTAATAATTTGTATTGTGCAGCCATGAGACCTTGCGGTATAACACATGGTGTAATCTCCTCTTGTTGCGCATTGTGAGCTAGAAATTATTTGTAGGAGAATTCTTCAGTTTTGCTGCTCTCTTTGTCTAGGCTCTTCACGGAGCATCTATACTGTATAATTTTTTCACTTTGTTTATTTTGTAGCAGCTGTTTGCTATAGCAACATAAGGAGGGGTTTTGAAAACAATTGATTTTTTAAAGGAGATTGGGGGTTAGGGATGCTGTGGAGATGTTCATTCTCTCCCTATTTGAATTTAAAGCAGCCCTGAACAGCCAGTTCATTGTTAGGTGTTGTGATTATGAATGGGGCACCTCTGTGTGAAACTATCAAGTTCTTCTTACAAGACCTTCCAAGCAGAAAATAAGCTTTCACTTCCTGGCCTTCACCTCCCAGAAGGAGGGGAAAAGGGTTGTAAATAAACCCAGGTTTATGCAAATCCAGGGATATAGAGTATAATTAATTGGGCCTTTGGAATGGCCAGATTTAACTACAGAAGACTGGTCTTCTGGCCAAATCATTTAGAGTTCACCAGCAGACTGCTCTTCCAGAAGTTGAGGTGATCTAGCCATCTTGTTTTGTCTTAATCTTCCTACAGTATTAATATAGGAAGCAGGAAATGTAAATTACAATGAAGCTGATGGCCAGATTAGAAGTGCCCTTGTTTAATTGACTCTCTCATCCCAGTCTCTTCTTCTTTAACATACCTGAATTATTTAGTTTCTACCCAAGTTATTTCTTGGAAGGACTTAATCATAATAATTGTGCTTCTGAGTCTTGCTGCTTGTAATCAATTGCAGTTTGCATTCTATCATCTATTAACTTCTTCTGTCTATTGAAACTGTAAATAAAGGCCTGATCAGTGCAGTAAATTCTACATTTTTTTTTTTTTTTGGTAAATTTGATATTTATAGGGAGAGCTACTGGGACTTATTATAAATATGGATACAATTCTTTACAGACCTATGTTTGAATGCTTTTACCTAGTCCATGACTGGCCTGTTCATTTTACTGGTAGTTTTTGTTTGTTTGTTTTTAAAGTAGTTTTTGGTTTTCATGAAGTCTATCAGCTTTTAGTGTTATGATTCCTACTGTCCCAGTCTTCTATAAAAGTTTATATCTGCCGTGAGTCTTACCTTTTGTGTCAGGTTAATGGTTCATCTCTAATTAATTTGCCTGTATGGTTTGAAGTAGGAGCAAGATGAAATATCCCATCAGATGGCTGGCTGTTCCAGCACCACTATTGAGAATCCATCCTTTTTTGGCCTAATGATTGGTTTAGCACATTTGGAAAAAAACAGCTCACCATGTAAGGGCAGGCCTATTTCTATTCCATTATGTGTTTGCCTATTCTTAACTCAATGTCACACTTACTTGCTATCACAGCTTTATAGCAAGTCTTCAAATTAGTTAGTGCAAGTCCTCCAACTTTCTTTTACTTTTTCAAGACTGTTTTGACTATTCTAGTCCTTTTCATTTTTAACATAAAAATTTTAAACCAGCTTGTTAATTTCTTTAAAAAAAACAAAACCCTGTTAAGATTTTTTTAATTAAAACTATTTTTAGAGAATTTTATGATTCCCAGCAAAATTGAAAGAAGGCACAGACATTTCTCGTAGACCCCTTGCTCCCACACACAGACGCCCCCATTCTCACCATCTCCCATCAGAGTAGGACAGTTACAACACAGGAACCTACATTGACACATCATAGCCACCCAGTGTTCACAGTGCACACCCAGTTCATGGTTGGTACTACACATTTCATGGGCATGAACAAATGTATAATGACATGCATTCATCAGTATGGTATCCTACAGAGTATTTTTATTGCCCTAAATTTTTCTGTGCCCTATATATTCATCTCTTCCTCCTCCTCAATCTCTGGCAACCACTAATCTTTTTACTGTCTCCATAGTTTCATCTCTTCCAGAATGTCATATAGTTGGAGTCATACAATATGTAGCCTTTACAACCTGGCTTCTCTCACTTAGCAATACGCATTCAAGATTCCCGTATGTCTTTTAATGGCTTGGTAGCTCATTGTAACTTAGTGCTGAATAATATTCAGTTGTCTGAATGGACTATAGTGTATGCATCCATTCACAGACATCCATTCAGAGACATCTTGGTTGCCTCTGAGTTTTAGCAATTATAAGTAAAGCTGCTATAAACATACCCACATGGGTATATTAATGTATTTGATTTACTAACATTTTAAAATCATTTTTGCATCAATTTTCATAAAAGATAATGGTCCATAATGTCTCTTCTAGTAATTGTGGACCATTATCTTGTCTGGTTTTGGTATGAGGAGTATGGTGTCCTTTGTAAAAGGATTTGAGACTGGTCCCCTATTCTCTCATTTCTGAAAGAGTTTGTATAATGTTGGTATTACTTCTTTGTTTAAAGGCTTTCAATCATAAGTTTGACTTCTTTGTTAGATGTAGAACTATTCAGAATTTTAGTATTATTGTGTCAATTTTGATATTTTTATCTTTTAAGGAAATACTCTATCTTATTTAGATTGTTGAATTTATTGGCATAATGATATTTACTATTCAATTCATATCTTTCTAGTATCAGGTGGACCTTTTTATTGCTAATATTTCTTCCTCCCTTCCTTTATTTTTGATTATTAAACTAGAGTTTTATCATGTTTAGAATTTCTTGAACTTTTTGAATCTTATGTTACTTTTCATGAATCAAATTTTTTAAAAATTAGTCTTTAAGTTTTCTGTTTTATCCTCCACCAACCTCTCCTTCCCCCCTTTTTCTCTGGCTCCAATCACATGTATTAGACTTCTGGAAACCTTCTCATTGTCTTTGATGCAATATTCAGTTTTTCCTCATTTCTTTTTCTCTCTGGGCTTTATTTTTTTCTTGGAGGTTACTGATGCATTCTTTTATTTTGTTAAATCAATTATTAATCACACTCAAAATTATTTTGTTTCAAATATTAAATACATTAGTTCTAGTATTTCTATTTTCAAATCACTCCTGCAATTCTCCATTGTTACTTTTTCCTTCAAAGCATAACCTTCCTTTGCCAACCCCTTCTTTTAATACAACCTGGTTCAGCTCATCTAAAAGGGCTTGTTTTAAAGATGATGAACAAAACTGATATCTCTAACCAGACTGAAAATGAAAAAAGAAAAAAAGGACCCAAAGTACCAATTCAGAAATAAAAGAGGACATCCCAGCCGACCTTGAAGACATTAGGAAAATAAGGGAATTTTATAGGGAACCTATGGCTGTATATTGGATAAACCAGCGACAATGGACACATTTACTAACAGACGCAATTTCCAAAGCTTACTCAAGAAGAGATAGGTAACATGAATAATTCTTTGTTTTAAAAATTGAGTTCATAGTTAAAACCCTTTTAATAAAGAATGCTCCTGGCCCAGATGGCTTCCCTGGTGGATCCTGCCAAACATTTAAAGACATAATACCACTCCTCCACAAGCCTTTCCTTAAATACAGAGTGGGGGAACTATTACTTTTTCATTTGCTTCTTAAATATCCCCTATTGTTGTTCAGTTTTTCCTCGGTGTCTGTCTTTCTATCCTCTGAACACTCAGCCCCTCCACCTCGCTCCCCAGGATGTCACCAGAAACTGTGGCCCCCTTCCCCCCAGCCCTCCTCCTGTCCTGAATGCTCAAAGTAGCACAGCTCTTTGCACACAGTGGATGCCTGATCCATGCTTATTGAACCAATAAATAAGTAATTCTCCAGCCGAACAGGTGCAGTTTTAGAATTTGTGTTTAGAAGCAGAAGTATCCGTAGAAAGGAAACTGTTGATGTGTACAAGTGTGTCCATTTGGAACCTCCACATGTGAACAGGAGACAATGGAGTCTCCAGGGGCAGCTTAGGGGAGGACCGGGGTGCTGGCAGGCTGGGGTGGCTACCGGAGAGCTCAGAGTGATGTTCCTGCTGGATCCTTACCCTCCACAGGCCCTCCCTTGGGCCCTAAGGCTGCTTAGAGGACCCAGCAGGCCCCCTGGAATGGACTGGGGCACCTGGCTCCTCCGGGCAGTTATTCTGGGGAAGTGGAGGAGGAGGGTTGTGGGACACATTCCTGGTGACTCCACAGTGAATTCAAGGTGAGCTCTCTGCATCGATTAGAGGGCTGCGACCGTTTCCAGGCATGCTTCTATCCTGGCTTTTTAATCATAAAATGTTTATCTAAAAGTCAACAGAGAACACCCTTTCTCTCTTGCCAACTCTTGTTTTATCTCTTCTTGGTCAGAAGCACTTAAGGGGCAAATTCATAAAGTGAGTATGGAGGGTCATTTCCTCTTGCGCATTCAACACTAGGCAAACACCTGGGAAACAGTGTTGTTTCGGGCAGGCACACACAGATCGTGGCATCTCATTAAGCCCTTTCATTTATGCCCCTGACTCTGTGAAGGCTGCTGACAGGTGATTTGAAATATGTACTACGCTAGCAGGGGAGGGTACATAAAATCACTAAATCAAATATGCCATGAGCATCAACTTGAAAAAATTAAGCCTGTGTACAGTCACCGAGGACAGAAGGCCAGGGCACACCCATGCATCTTCTTCTCTCAGGTTTGTGCTAAGTGGCAGGTTCTTCTTGCCTTAAGCGCGACTGTGAAGTTTCCATCCAATAACCTCTTTAGCGTTTAGTGGCTGCTGCTTCAGGCATCAGAGGGACCAGAGCAGATGGCATAGAAAGAGAAGTGTTACAAACCTTCTCATTTTCAAAGGTGCAGGGAAATCCAAAGTGTGTTTTATAGCAGAAGCAATCAATGGGTCTCTTGTGTCTTTTTGTGTATTTTGCCAGAGCCAGAACATTTTCCTTCTGACAAGAGTCCTTGGCAGTACTTTGTTCTGTCAAAAAGCAATGCCAGTATTCGCATATTGACACGTTGTGAAATGCCCTTTTTATCCCTGCCTTCTTCCCAGGCTACTGCCTCTCTCTTTACCTTTTTGATGTCCGGCATTTCAGGGCACAGACTGCCAGGTGTGGGTGAATGGACACACTTGTACACATCAACAGGAAGAGAGAAGCCAACTTCTTCTTCATGCTCCTGAGCTGGTGGGCCAGGGACCCAGAGATTGGAGGACACCAGGGCTGCAGACATGTCCTTCACAGATGAACCGGCTTAGATGAGAACCAGCTCAGTGACTTCAGCGTGAGTGGCTATGGGTCAGCATCACTCTGTTGAAAACGTACTAACACATTTTTTCGTCAAGTGCAAGCTGTATTCTGAGGAGTTCTTATGCTCTGCCCACATGGCAGGTACTGAGGTTCTGGTCATTGGCTGCTGGGAGAGAGAGGAGGCAGAGGAAGCAGTGCAGTGCTGTGGGTGCGGCAGGAACTGGGATAGAGATCTGGCACTGGGTCCTGCTGGGTGCCTGCTTCAGGTTGTGCAGGACCCCAGGCATGGATTTGTTCATTGATCCAGTCTATAGCAACCATTTGATTTTACAATGTGTTACAAGATCCATACGAGTTTATTGTCTTTTTGGTGAAGATTTAAAATAGTTAGGACAGAAGAAGTTCTTACGTATTGGTGTCCAGTCTGTGTCCTTGAGGGTTCTTTTTAATGTTCAGGCACCATTTGTGTATGTTCTTTATGGTCCACAGTGCTGTCTCTGATTAATTTGGGAAGAAGATCGATTGCTGTTACTACTCACAATGCCACGGCTGTTGGGGGCTGTTTGTATTTCAACAACATGGATCTTTTGGCTTTTGCAGAGGCAGAGCTATGGCAGTGGGTTGGAGGTACGTGTTGGTCTCAGCATGAGGCAGATTGAAGAGACTAGGATGATAAGCAGTCATCTGATTTGAGTGACTGGGCAGAGAGCAGGGAGGTGAGGAGCTGGGATGAAGAGGTTTTTGTGGAAAAAGATGTTGAGTATGCTCTAACATCCATTCCACTGTGAACAGATGTTTGGGTGGTTTCCAGTTTCGGGCTATTACAAATAGTGCTGCTGACATTCCTGTACCTGTCTTTTGGTAAACATGTGTCCATATTCTAGGGGGTTATTTACCTGGAATTCTGGGTCATATGTCTTCAGATTAGTAGTGACCATCAATTTTCCTAGTGGTTGTACCAACTTATACCACTGCCAGCCAGTAGGATACAGTGGCTCACGTTTCTCTGTGTTCTCATCAATACGTGGTAGTGTTTATTTTTCTCAAACAGCCAGGATGCCGGGTGAGCAGTGGCATTGAATTTTCCTGATAACTTGTGAAAAGATCACCTTTTTCTGTATTTATTGACCAATTAGACAATATCCTCATTGAAGTTTCTGTCTAAGTCTTTTGTCCACTGCCTGTTGAATTATCTGCCTTTTTCTTACAGGGCTGGGACTTCAGAATTTCAAAAATCTCAGTCTTCTTTGACTTAAGGCAAGTACTATATAGTTAAAGAAAATGTACCAAACAATAGTAGACGAGACACGCGATCTGGCTGAGATCAGTACTTTGAAACCAAAGATAGCTGACAATCTCAAATGCAATGAAAACAACAACAATAATAAAACTAATACATGGTTGAAGCTACAATTTAACATGTACCAACTCTGTATAAGACACTGCTGTTTTCTGAGAAAAAAAATCCTCACACAATAAAAAGGGGTAGGGGGAAGCTGATGGCTAGAAGAGATAAAAACAACCACATTTGTTCCTAGGAAAACTGAAAGCTACAGATGGACATACACAAAAGAGAATATGTGATTATTTAAATCTCAATGTTAATTTTTAAAATGACTGTTATGAGAAAACAGATAAACAGCATCATTTAAGTTTTAAAGTAATGAATGAACTTGTGTTGTCCCCAATTTACTAATTATCTTCTTGCATCATAGCTTAATTGTTCCCTAATGAATGCCTTGCCATTTTCAAATACTGATTAATTACATTAAAAAATTCATAATTTTCTGACTTCTTTGTGTAGATTGGTTTAGATACACAGACTCCAGTTACACATTCTGGGTGGGGCACCCCCAAAAATCTAATAAGGACATTGTTAATGAAACTATTACCCAATCCATGCTAATTCTGGGAAGAGATGCAGGAACGAATTATAAACTCAGTGAGTGAAAAACAACCCCCCATGTTTACATGTTTACTGTTGTATTTTGTATGTTAAAAGCTAATGAACAAAAAGACAAAATCCCTTGTTTTATAACTTCTTCCAGTTCCCATAATATGTGCTATGTTTTGCTCATTGCTCTGGTATGTCATCACTGCTGAAGGCCATGCTACTTTGTAGTTACAGATATATCTCCTCCTACTTATATAAAAACACTTTTAAAAATATATTTTTATTAATTTCTGACAGGAAGGGAGAGAGATATAATAGAAACATCAATTGCCGGGAACCAATTCCAGCATGTAATAATTACAAGAGTTTCACCAAAAGGTTGGTGAAGCTTGGGTGGCTCAACAAGGGTGACCCACACATGTAATTTACCTGTTGGAAATGACTAAATGGCACTTCCCCCAAACCTGAATAGGATTGTTAACTGCCAGACAGCTTAAGACATTTTATTGCCTCCTGTTGGCCAAACACCTGAAAGGCTATAGGCTGTTCCCCAAACTGACAATGTTTCTGTATATCCTTTGGTACCCTGCCCTTTGAAGTGTATTATCTCCACCTTGGCTTAGGACAAGTTGTATTAATAAAAGCAGGGTCCTGAGTTGAGGAAGTGGTCTTCAGTTCCTTTAATTGAAGCTCCTCTGACCCCCAAAGCCTTTCAAAATTATCTCTCGTTTTTGGACTGCTTCTTAATCATCTATGTGCAGCCCCTTTCTCCAGAATGCTGAACCCTCTGTAAGGCTGGGAAAAGTACCCCAGCAATCAATGGTGAGAGAAAACCATGGATTGGCTGCCTCCTGCATGCTCCCTACTGGGGATTGAGCCCACAACCCGGGCATGTGCCCTGACTGGGAATCGAACCGTGGTTCATAGGTCAACTCTCAACCACTGAGCATACCAGCTGGACTGAAAGCATTTTTTTAAATTGAAAAAACCCCCACAAATATGGCATTTTAAGAACCTGGCTTCCTGTCCTGTAATCTGTCTGAGTATCTAGGTTTGAGTGGGAACCACGTATAGGAGCTTATCCTTAAACCTTTAGACAGGGTCCCAGTACTCTGAAGGGTAGGGACCAGGTAACCCACATTCTCCTTGATTTTGAAATGGGGCTGAGTACCTTAGGAACACAGACCCTTACTCTGGGCTATGCACACATTCTGACCTTGGCCTTGACCTCATTAGCACATGGTGCAAATCACCGAATTCCCCTTACTGATAAGCTAATTGATTGACTGATGGTGATTTACCTAGTATTGCTCATTGGTGGCCTCAGGTTGGAATGTGTTAACCCTCTGGAGAGGAAAATAACTCCTGAAACCAGATGCTCTTTTTTTCTCTGTTTGACATTATTGCCGTCCATCCCAGAGAGCACTCCTGAGTACCATCTTTGAAGTTTGGCAGACACTGGTTTGCATACTTCCTCTCCATCCGCTCAGCAGCAGTGTGACCTGGGACAAGTCAGTCACAGAAACTGGGCCTCAGAGCCTCTGCATATTGATGGAAATATAGATTAGTTACTAGGTGCTCAACACTCGGTACAGTGTCATGTGGTAAACGCTGAAAAAATGGTGGATGGAGATATTATTATTATGTCAGAATGCAGTCCTGAATGTGAGACTCCCCTGAGAGGAAGGTTTAAAATGGGCACAGGGGGAGAAAGCATCTTTCCTGTGACCAGAGCAACATTACCTTGATGTTTAAACTCTCCCACTTTAAAGGTAAACTTTGGCATTCTGAGTCTCCTGGGAGAAAACCAGGAGTTAATAGCACTCGTTAAAAGAAAGCAAAGTTTCCTTCCTTGTATCCCCTTGACTGTTATTTATTAATCTGTTCTCAGTGAGTGTTAACTTGTAATATTAACAATGCAGCGGATTAATGGGGAAAGGAACGCGAATGTTAAAAATGAGTGCTTGAACGGCCAGCGGAAATGTTTTTATTGGAATCATTAACTGCATTGCCACTCGGACTGATGTGGCACTGGCTGCCTTCCCTTTCAGACAATGTACTTCTGACGAACAGGCTGTTCGTTGTGAGGCTATGTTGGAAAACTGGTTGGCGTTCCATTTAGGTTTTGTAGCTCTGATCATTGTTTGTTCAGTCTCACTCTATGCACCCTGATTTCTGCGTTCACAGAGAACCACCTCGCCTGCTACCAGCACCCTTACATTCTAAAATTCTCTCCATCTCTAAGCACAGAACCCACTTCCTGGGTCCCAGCCACGCATGCCCCGTGTTTCAGCCACCACACTGAGGCTCAGAGCATTAGTGCCTCTGGATCCCCAGACCTCCAGATGAGGGCCTGTGTAAGTGAGAGAGTGCAGTGGGACCAGGAAGGAAGGAGGATGAGGGAGACCATAGCATTCTCTAAAGTCCCACAGAGAATAACTTGGGCTCAGTTACTCAGGGGAGGTCTGGAGGCACCTCAGAAAACCTTCCCCACCCAACCACAATTTTGAGAGAGAATTAAGTCCTAATTCCCTAGGGCTTCTATTGTCAGTGATGCATTAATTTCTCTTTCATGCCTCTTGAATGGTATCAGCTGTGCACCATCTTTGGAAAAAGACAGAAGTCATTCAAATTCCGTAGTGTCGTGTCATTGGGGAGTCCTGGCTTGGGACATCTTCAGGGGGTTCTGATCAGGGGCAGGGGAGCTAATGTGTTTTGTCTTCCATTTCTATCAGTCACTGGCAGGAGGGTTCAAAATGACCTTAGAGTTGTAGCTTTAGGCCTAGTGGGGCTCTTGATGTTTCCCTAGGTGGGAATGTTCTTCTGCTCCCCAAGCAGGAACCATGTCCTCTAGACACCGAAACCTAATGTCACAAGGAGAGAAGCACATGTTCCCCAATAGGGCATCAGACACTGCAGCTTCACCACTTGGTGCTTGGACAGATAGCTTCTCCTTATTGGGGGCACAACAGACCAAATGATTCAAGTAGATATGTCCACCTGAAGAATGGAGCTCCAGCCTCACAGGAAATCATTTCTAACCTGGGCCTGGGCCTTACTTGCATCCTTAAGAAGCCATTTTTATAAGTTTTATAAGTAAGAAGCTTTGAGATAATATAGTACATGGTAGGACCAGTGGATCCTGTTATCAAGTGTCCGTTCTTGCATCTTTTTGTTGTTGTTTTGCTGTAAAATGGGTCCTTTGGTCCGAAGCAATGTCAAATGGGATCCTGGATGTATAAATCAGACTCTGGGATTCCTCAGATAGTGGTGCTGGCTAAGGTTCTTCTGATAGAAAATTCGAATCCCTGTCCAAAACAAGTGTCCATCTTGGTTCAAACAAATTATTGCATTGTTATTTTTTCTATAGTAGAAGCGATTGGTTATAATAAACTTGCCATTAAAAGGCTGGTTGGTCTCCTCAAGGGATGCTACCTTATCATAAACTCAGCATTTTTCTCTGCTGACAGGGTAGATTAACCCTGTTGTAGCTAGATCAGCCTCGGGGGTAGGAGTCCATGTTATTGGGTCCATATAGAGTCTGGCTATTCTATTTCCATTCCATTTTGCGGTCACTGTTGAAGCCCTGATGGTGCAGGGCAGAGGTTGGATGGCATCTTACAGATGAATCTTCCCATCTACTTCATTGTGTAGTGTCTACCCTACAGTGGATGTCTCTGGTGGGCATTTATATGTAAAACAAAGAACCACACACTTGGTGCCCACTTCCACAGGCATATGTATATACCCACACCCCTTTTACCAGACTTCTTTTCCTCTACCTTCCAATCTTGTTCCTGGCCAATCTATTTGCCACTTCCTAGGAGCTCCTGTATAATTTGCCTTAGGCTACTTCTTTCTCTCCACAAAGTGAATGGCTATGTGTGCTATGTGTACCATCAAAGTTCTGCCTGGTGGAAGGTTTTTCCCCTTACCACAGTCTTTCAGGACCACCCATTAGTGAGTAAGAAAGTCAAGGTATTCCTGAGATAAGACCATGAACACAATCATATGTGGTGTTGCCTATTCCAAGTGAATGAGAACAGCTTCTAACATTACTTATAGGTGGGTGTTGGAAATAATTCATTAGCTAGATCCATAGATGCACACCTACCCCAGAATCCTATCTTGAGAGTCTAATACCTAGGACCTAATCTAGTACCAGGAGACTTAGATTAGATTCTCTAGAAGCAGAACCTGAGCCAGAGCCATGTGAAAGAGATTTATTAGAAAATGTTTCTAGGAAAAACTTACAAGGAAGTGGGGACATATGACTGGGAAGGAAAGGGGGCCAAAGGAAAGTGTATTATCAAGCAAAGTTGTCAACAGGTCCAATGGCCCCCCCGCCCACCGCCCTCCCGCCCCATGGGACCTCAAAGGACACTATAGGTAACAGGTCAAAGTGCTCTGTTGGGGACAAGGGCGTTAGTTGGAGTATTATCCTGCCACAATCAGTCAATGTCTAGGACTGCACCTGAGGTGACATGAATCCTGGCACTTCTGGCTCTCTGTGCAAGGAGACAAACAGCGTTCTGGCAGCCAGGGCAGCCCTCCCACGAGGAGATGCAGGTCCAGGCTGTGTGGGGGCAGTTGTGCAGAAGCATTTTAAAGACATCAGAGGGCATAAGGGTGGAGCCCGACAGCATCTGCCATCATCATCTACTGAAAAGCATTTATTAGAATGTTCACGTACAACTAGGATAGCATTCCCGTAGAGGAGAGATTATACTTATCAACTTTTCATTTATGTTCCCCACACCATTTCTATTACTAGAGGTGACTACCTTTATGATAAATTATGTGTGTACCAGTTTTTCTCTTAGTCTAATTTGTTGCAATGAGTAGTCTGCATGAAATTAGAGACCTACATGAAATAGATGTGACAGATTAAGAATGGAATTGAGCCTCATCTGCTGCACAGTGAATTGCTGAATGAAAATAATTCTCTGAGAAAGCTAGAGAGAAGGGTTGAGCATAAAACTTCAAGCCCTTCTCTTCTCTACTCTAGATTGGTTGGTGTTTGGTAAACAGTGAAGATATGGCATTTCTATGTGAGTAAAATTCTTATGTTGTAAATATTGGATTCAAATGATCTCTTATGTTATGTGAAAACCATGTTTGTAGTGTGAAGACAGTACCTATTGTATTTTTTTTTAAGCCTCACCTGAGGCTATATTTTTATTCATTTTAGAGAGAGAGGAAGGGAGAGAGCGAGAGAAGCATTGATATGAGAGAGAAACATCAGTTAGTTGCCTCCTATCTGCCCCCTGACTGGGGCTCAAACCCACAACCTAGGTATGTACCCTGATTGGGAATTGAACCCACAACCTTTAGGTGTACAGGATGAAGCTCCAACCGACTGAGTCACCTAGCCAGGCCCGGTACCTCTTGTATTTGACTTTTAATTTAAATATCATCTCTCCTTAAAAGAGAGATACACCAATATTCCAAAAATGTAAAAGGAAGAGATTTCAGCCTACTCATTTGATTGAGACTTTGGGTATAAGTGAGTCTAGCAAATGGGAAGTGTGCTTACATTATGCATTGCTGTTTCTCTGGCTTATATGTATCTGACCATCTAGGTGCTCCTGTTGTGAAAAAGCACAAATAAAGGGACAGTCAGTGGGATGCTGATGATTGGGTGTCAATCTGCACCAACGCATGTTTCCTCTTTTATTTTAATTTTGGTATTTAAGCACTGGGGTAGAAATTTTCAAACACCATGTTTTCGTGCTGGATAAAGAAGGTTTTCATTCTGAGCTGGCTCAGTGAGTGGTCTCTTGGGTTGAAGCAAAACCATCTGCTACTTCTGTCTTGATTTTCACAGTCGAATGTACACCTTGCTACATAAATATAATCTATGCATGTACTCTTAATAAAATGACACCCTATTTATTTAATGGAAATTCAGAAGGTGACAGGGAAATGGCCAGTCACATGACCAAAAGAGGGCTTTTCATTTGGTCTAAAGCTCTTTCTTCTTGTCTAGAACTTGGCTTTTAAATTTATTTATAAAGATATGTAATGAAATTGATTTTTTTTTTTCTAATCCAGAAGCAGAAAATGGAAGGTATCAATGATTACTTTTTTAAAAAAAGTAGTTATCTCATTCTATTTCACTCTCTTTAACTTCCTGCACAGGTATTTAAAAACCACACATAGACACACTTATTCCAATAAACTGTAGGAGAAAAACTAAGAGGAAGATTTATTCTGTTGAAAAGCATGCTTTCCCCATCAAACGAAGCTTTTTACCAGTGTTTTGGAGGCAGTATACATATTATTGGCAAGAATAATTATTTTTTAGTAATTACATGATTTTTCATTTAAGATAGCTATTTGAAATTGTGATTTTATCTATGTGGTAATTTGCAAAGGTATTTTAATGTCTGAGATGATATACTTAACTATTACATTCTTTTAGGTTATTTCTAGATTAGATGACTAGATCTTGATCACTTATATAAATGAACAATATAAATGACCAGGAAATTTCATTTGAACGTTTATTCTCTCTCCCCAAGTTTTCTAGCTCCAATAGCATTACTTAAATCCCTAGTTTTTAGCCAATGTCACACCAACACATTTAATAAAATAAAGATAAATAAATAAAAACCCCTAGTTTAACTCTACATGGGAAAACTCCTTTAAAATAATTTATTCTCACTCTATTTTTTTGCTAGCCCTTCCCAGCAATTATTTTTGATAGTTCTCAGAAATTCCCATGTACCCTGTAAACATGAAGTTATTCTTAGTATATTAACAGTTATTATCATGGGAGAAGAATGATTTTAATATTAATAAAAATAATTCCCACTCACTGCTGGAATAAATTAGTTTATTTTTAAACGATGGTCCAGTGATTGATATTTATAGCATGTTAATTTTTTTCCAAGGCAGCTCTGTGTGGAGTCAGGCAGTTTTGGGCCTCTTTGTCTACCCTTCAGCATAAAAACTCAAATCATTCTGCACATCAACTGGAAACCCAATCTCCTAAACCCAAACAGTAACCCTAAGCACCGATGGTCTATCAGGCTTTGCTGAGTCAAAGCACTTAACAAGAATTAACAAATAAAATCTTCAAAAGGCTCCCCTGAGGTAGGTAAATGCTTTCTGGCGCATTGTTTTCAAGACTGTATTTCAGCCTCCGTGCCAAAGCTGAAAGGTCACCGTTGCTGATGCCAGGAGTGCCAAGGACCTGCTTGCTAATCCGGTTTTTAGAGGGCTGTAATGAGAGCTTGCTATAAACTATGCCTAGCTTTGCATTTGGTTCGAATTAACAATGAAATTTCTTGACCCATTTAAATTATGTTATAGTTAATAGAATTGTAGAGTTGGAAAGGTCCTTCCAAATGATCTAGTTCAAATCCCTTATTTTACAGCTGCTGAAAAAACGGAAGCTCAGGGATGAAAAACCCTGCTCAGGTCTCAGTCTTGCCACCAATGGACTGACCTGCAAAGGTCTGATAGCCATGGCATAATCTGGAAACCACCCAGCAGTTCAGCAAACTTTCCAAGGGATGGCATGAGCCCGGTAGAGTAGTGAGTGAGAAAGGAAAAAGGGGAGAAGATGTTTTATAAAGAGAATTACTTTGAAAGGTTTTGTTCTGCTTTGTTTCTGAACAAGCTTCTTTCTGTGCTAAAAGACACCATGCCTGAGAAAGCCCATGTTCTATTTCTTAGAAAAATGCCTCGGCTCACAGCCATCGCCACAGTCCTCCTTAGACACCCAAAACGGGATAGGAATACTTGCTTAAAAAAATTTTTGTAATATTTCCCTTGAAAAGTCAAGGGTGGTAGGAGGCAAGGGAAAGGGAGAGGCTGTGAGGGGGAAATCTGAGTGCAGATGTAGCAAAGAAGGGGCAGACCCACATGAGGATGAGTGTGGGCTTCCCAAATATGGCGTGCTCTGTGCTGCTTGCGGGACACACCCTCTGCGAACTCAAGCTGCACTTCAAATGTCTCCCTATCTTTCTGCTTTAGCTCAGTGGATAGAGCTTCAGCCTGGGACTCAAGGGTCCCAGGTTCGATTCCAGTCAAGGGCATGTACCTTGGTTGTGGCACATCCCCAGGTAGGGGGTGTGTAGGAGGCAGCTAATCGATGCTTCTCTCTCATTCATGTTTCTAATACTCTATCTCTCTCCCTTTCTCTCTATAAAAATAATCAATAAAATAACTTAAAAAAAATAAAGGAGTAAGGAAAGGAGGTGGTGGGGAGGCGGGGAACATGATTGCTGGCCAGTCCAAGGGACCCTACCCATGTGTGAATTTCATGCGCCGGGCCTCTAGTAAGTATATACGTTTTTTGGTTATCTCTTCTTGTCCCCGCCAGCTCTACATTGAGGCATGTCAGTCTAGTCCATGCCTCCATCCTTTGGGTCTTATTTTGTTGGCCAATTAATTTTGTTCATTAGATTCTATAAATAAATTAAATCATGTGATATTTGTCTTTCTCAGATTGGCTTATTTAACTTACTGTAATATTCTCCAGGTCCATCCATGATGTCCCAAAGGTAAGAAATCCCTCTTTTTTTTTACAGCTGCATAATATTCCATAGTGTAAATGTCCCATAGCCTTTTTACCCACTCATCTACCAATGGGCATTTGATCTGTTTCCAAATCTTAGCTATTGTAAATAATGAACATAGGGGTGCTTATATTCTTTCTGATTGGTGTTTTGGGGTTATTAGTATATATTCAAAGAAGTGAGGTCACTGTGTCAAACGAAAGTTACATTTTTAAATTTTTTTTGAGGAAATTCTATACTGTCTTCCATGGTGGCTGCATCAATCTGCATTCCTACCAGCAGTGGACTAGTGTTCCCTTTTCTCCACATCCTTGCCAGCACTTCCTGTTTGTTGATTTTTTGATGATAGCTATTCTGACAGGTATGAAGTGATATCTCAATATGGTTTTAATTTGCATTTCTCTGATGATTAGTGACTTTGAGCATTTTTTTCATATGTCTCTTGGCCATTTGTATGTCCTCTTTGAGAAATTTCTATTCAAGTCTTCTGCCCATTTTTTAATTGGATTGTTTGTCTTCCTTTTGTTGACTTGTAATTTGGATAATGACCCCTCATCAGATGTATCATTGGCAAATATGTTCTTCCGTACAATGGCTTCCCTTTTCATTTTGATTGTGGTTTCTTTTGCAGTGCAGAAGCTTTTTATTTTGATGTCCCATTAGTTTATTTTCTCCTTACTTTCATTTGCCCTAGGATATGTGACTGAAAACATATTGCTATGTGAGATGTCTGAGAGTTTACTGCCTATGTTGTGCTCTAAGATTTTTGTGGTTTCATGTCTTACATTTATGTCTTTTAGCCATCTTGAGTTTATTCTTGTGTATGGTGTAAGTTTGAGGTCTAGTTTCATCTTTTTGCACGTATCTGTACAGTTTTCCCAGCACTATTTGTTGCAGAGATTATTTATACTCCATTGTATGTTCTTGCTTCCTTTGTCAAATATTAATTGACCATAATGGTGTAGGTCAATTCCTGGGATCTCTGTTCGATCTATTGTTTTATATGCCAGTTCTTATTCCAGTACCAGGCAGTTTTGGTTATAATGGCTTTGCAGTATGGTTTGATATTCAGTATTGTGGTTCCCCCTCTCCTCCTACTTTGTTATTCTTTCTCAAGATTGCTGCAGTTATTCAGGGTCTTTTATGGTCCTATATAAATTTTGAAGTATTTGTTCTAGCCCTGTGAAGTATGCCATTGGCATTTTAATGGGATTGTGTTGAGTCTATAGATTATTTTGGGTACTATAGACATTTTAATGGTGTTAATTCTTCCAATCCATGAACATAGTACACACTTTTATTTTTATTTTTTTGTATCTTCCTCTATTTCTTTTTTCAATATCATATAGTTTTCCAAAGTAAAGGTCTTTTACCTCATTGTTAACTTTACTCCTATGTATCTTATTTTTGTTGTTGTTACAATAGTACGTGGGATTGCTTTTTTAATTTCTCTTTCTGAGAGTTATTATTGGTGTATAAAAATGCCTTCAATTTCTGGATGTTGATTTTGTATCCTGCTACCTTGCTGAATTCATTATTAAGTCTAGCAGTTTCCTGTGTAGAATCTACAGTGAGCAATGAAATGATATTAGGATGCATTGATTGATCAAAACTCAAACACCCTGGAGAATAAGTTATTGAACTACCTATTCAATAACTTATTCTAATAGTTTGTTTTTCTAGGGCTCAGTCTATGCTTGCTAGTGCCCAGTTTCTAAAATTCTAACTCATTGTGGATCTAAAAACAAGTAGAGTGTTACTGTAGTTTATTTCAAGTATTTTGTTAAAAAAATTATATTTATATGATTATTAGACATTTTGATTTCTAGTACTACAATAGTATAGATTTTTCTCCCTCTCTCTCCTTTTCATCATCCCAGCCAAGTGGGTGCTATTAAAAGTCTTCCCACCATCCTGCAGGTAGATCAAGCTCCTCTCATGGCCCAACCCCAATTTTCACCAGTGGGATTTTTATCTTGGCATGCCTACTTCATAAAAGGAATGAGATGGAAGCCATCACTTATTGGGATATTGAAACATGATGCATCACAACACTGGCGGTAAATAAGCAATTTTACATCAGGATAAACACATTCCGCAAAGCACAGGTTATTTCCATGGTGTTCAGAAATACCAATGGTAAGCCTAGCACCCATAAGAGGATTCATCCTCCAAGGGTATAGAAACCCATAAACATACAGCTAAGCAGCGGTCTTGAGGAAATCTTCCAAATGAGCACACTAGTAGACAATTTGTATTCTATTATTGTTTGTGTGTAGAAATCATTATTAGCTCTTATTGACCCTTGGCTTATGAGATGAATGTGAGGGTGATTACAATTCTGGAAGGTTTGGGTAGCACTTTATGTGAAACTAAGTGGTTAATTAACTAGAACATTTGATATATGAAAAAGCTCAGCAGGTTACACATTTTATAAAATGATGCTCCTGAAAAAAATGATTATTTATAAAATTCTGAAAAATGCAGTTTCACCTACCATTTCTTCCAAAGTTCTGGAGCAACTTAATATTATTTTGTAAACCAAATTGATCTAATAGAATAATCAGCTTGGCATCATTACATCTATTTCAACATTCTACTTATTGGTTACTACTTCTAAAAATTAGACTTACAAATCGTGAGTGCTGTACCACTATAATTCTGTAATTATTTTCTTCCATCTTTAATTGTTGGCTTTGGCAGGAACTCTCAGAGACATGTAGGTCACCTGGCCTTTCTAGCTGTAGGCAGGAAGACTATGGAGTTCCCAGTCTTGTTCCAATAGAACAGGAGAAATTGAGTTGCTTTCTTTCTTTATTCTGACTTGAGTCCTAAAGGGACTAAAATCCTCTTCAGTTAGATGAATGTCTCTTACATACAGCTGTGAAAATTTTCACACTTCAGGAAAATCAGCAATATGTACTGCTAAAAGTAAAAAAAGAAAACAACAACAAAATAATAAACACACACACACACACACACACACACACACACACACACACACACACACACATGGTTACTCCTAAGTGAAGCTTAAAGGAAACACACGCCAATGTTTGTGCAGGCAAATGAGTGAACAGACTTTGGGTCCCAAACTCACCATTTTGGTGGATTATTGTGCATGATTTGTCCATCCTGGCAAAATGATTAACCATTTTGCATCTGTGAATCCCTGACCCCAAGCAGATGAAAGGTAACCATTGCTATGTTGACAAATGGCTTAGTTATAAAATTCTGGTACAAACAAAGGCATCATAAGGGGTAAAAACCTGTATGAAATAAATTCATGTCAGTTTTCTTATCAACCATCTGGACAACTTTCTTATTTATTTCTTTTTTTGAAGAATGATGTTTTGGTATCAATTATTAATTATATATGGAGGGAAATATTTAGGGGTAGAAATTTAGGGTGAAGGAGATAGATAATAAGATCTTAAACAGGGCTCAATTTCAGTTTGGCAAAGCCTTAAGTAACCCATCTCATTACCAGCAAAGTGGGTGAACATGGAAATAATTCTTTTAAAAGATTTTTTAAATTTAAAAAATTAATTTTAGAGAGGGAGAGAGAGATAGAAACATCAACAATGAGAGAGAATCATGAATCAGCTATCTCTGGCACACACCACACTGTGGATAGAGCCCATAATCCAGGCATGTGCCCTGACTGGGAATCGAACAGTGACCTTCTGGTTCATAGGTGCACGTTCAACCACTGAGCCATGCCATCTGGGCCTGGAAATGGTTCTTGACTCAATCTCTCTAGCATCCTTCCAAGGTATTCTGGCTTTGAAAAATCCAGTAGGTTCTTCATACCATACCTTTCCCATCTCAAAGAAAATAAATACGGACTATAAAACTCTGGGCTGACATTCCTCGAAGAGAAACTGTTGAAGACAAGAATAATTTCTCTTATTTTTCATTGTTTGCCAAAACATCAAATCCTAGGACATTCATTTAATAGGTGACAATTAGGATAGTGTTATCCTGGGAATGTGTGTGTTACAAATTGTAGAAAACTAGCTAATTAAACTAAAAAACAAACCAACAGAAGGACCCTAAAGGATGAAGAAGGTGAAGGGACTGAGAAGTACACATTGGTCATTACAAAATAGTCCTGGGAATGTAAAATACAGCAGAGGAAACAGAGTCAGTAATGTTATAACAATTTATGGTGCCAGATGGGTACTGGCAATATTAGGGGGGGGACACTTTGTATCCTATATTATAAAATGCTAATATGCAAATTGTCCCCTCAACTGGGAGTTCAACCAGGAGTTTGACCAAGGGATGGGGCCAGCTGGCCCAGCCTGATCTGCCTCAATCAGGGTAGGCCGGACAGACCCCACCTGTGCATGAATTCGTGCATGGGCCTCTAATAGTATGTAACTGTCTATGTTACACTATGCTGTATATACCTGAAACTAATGTAAAATAATATTGACTATAAATTTTTAAAAAATTAAAAAAAATTTTTTTTAATTAAAAATTTTTTTTTATTAAAAAAAAAACCCTAAAGGAAAGGACATTTATACAGAATTAAATAGATCTTGCCTCAACAATCTTAGGTTTTATATTTAACCCATAACACCATAACAATTTCCCCAAAATGATAGTAACAAGAACAGACATTTCATGGATCTACTTTATTCAAACATGTGAAACAGTCCTCAGTTCTAGTTATTAGATGACATTTAGGCCAGTGTTTCCCAAAGTTTTGATGTGTATGAATCACCGTAAGATCTTGTGAAAAATGCAAGTTCTAATGCAGGTGGCCTGAGAGTTTGCATTTCTAATAAGTTCCCAGATGATCCTGATGTGGAAAAGACCAAGAATGAGACTCTGACATGCAAAGAATTAGAAAACTTGGAACAATTAAGAAGAGCGTCTAAGAGTTATTAATTAACAATTGATCAACTAGATATGGGAGGAAAAGTAATGACTTCCAGGAAAAATACTAAATGTGGCAAGAGAGAGAAAAATGAATAATAAGGTGACTGAAGCACATGTAGGGCTTGTAGCAGAGGTTTTTTTTTTTTTTGTTTGTTTGTTTGTTTTTTATTCCACAGGCAGCACAATTACAAGTGAATTTTCATGAAGCTTCAGGGTCTATGTAACATCTGGCAGGATTTTATGACAGTGAGAAGTGCTGAATATGAAAAAGGTTGCTCAGAGAAGCCAGGCAGTCCCCTATTAGAGTTTGGGGTGATTTAAGAAAGTCCCTTCTCAGAAAGGATGGCTTTTCTTGATCCCCTCTAAAATCCTCTTCCTAGTAAACATGGGCAGAATTGCCCCATCAGTTTGGTAATTTTAATAATATGTTTGTATTTAAAAATCATTTGGAAGCCAATTCTAAGTATCAGAGCTGATAACAGACCTCACCACAACACCATTGTTAGCTATGAAGTTTATTTATTTATTTTGGTTGTATTGGAGGGTTTCTCTGGGAGAAAGACATTTATTAGTTTACTTTGCTCTGCATGTGATGGTCCTATAAGTCCCCATGCTATTTTCCCCCCCTTGGCTAACTAGAGGAAAAATAAAAATATATGCTACATGAATTTATATCATTTTAAAAAATAAAACTTCATAATTCATGAGTGAAAGGTATAGAAATATAGTCTCAATTTTTTAAAATGCAATAAAAAACAAGAGAGAGAAAGAAGCAAAGGCAGGAAGGAAGGAAAGAAGGAAGGGAAAAAAAATGTTGAGGATGTCACTATCCATCTATCCCAGAGTGCACTGGGTGCTGAGACAAACATTTCAGTAAAGCTCTACCTCTTATTTAACTGCTTAATTTTAGCATATAAAATATGAGTGTCTAAGCCAAATTAAAAAACATAGATTCTGTTTAAAATAACAAATAGCCAAAAGACCCACTTTGGAGAGAGAAAAAGTTATACCTCACAATTAACATTATTAATAATTGCTTAGTTGTGAGGTCTCAATGCCTGCTTATTTAAAGGGATTTGGAATCTTCCAGAAACATACTCTTCTGTGTTAAAAATAATAGCTGGCGAGTCTTTTGCCACCAGTATGTGGGTGGTAGGAGGAAGTGGAAAAAATAAAACTTCACAATGCCTTATGATTTATTAATAAATTTCATCTTCTGTTTGGAATGTGGACCACTAATTACATGTGTGTCTAATCACTCACTGGCGGGAGGAAGGGGTTCAGCCATCAGCTCAAGAGACAGACACCCTTCATTTTTTGCAAAAGGGAAACTTTACAAGTGCCACTTCCTAAGCCATTCCCAACCCACCACATTTGCAGGCAAGCTGGCCAACTAGAGTTGTCCTTGAGACTCCCCATCGGGCCCACTAACTTTGATTAGCAATTGAAAGCAGGTTTGTTTGTTTGTTTGTTTTGTTGCTTTTGAGTTTAAGAGTTACCCACAGCTTTCTGCTAATGATGATGCATAGTCTTGCTTTGCTGGGTGACATGTCCCAAAATAGCCCATTGCTATGCTATTGCTAACCCAAAGGCAGAGGAAAACAAAACAACAACAACAACAACAACAACAAAAAACCACCCAGGATGTCTAATTGGGATCAATTAATTAAATAACTTATTCAATAAATGTGAAATCAGTGAAGTCAAGACTGCGTAGATAATGTCGGCATTTAAATTTTGTAAGGAGCCCCAACAAGTAATGTATTCTTCAGACGGGCCCATGCTTGATGGTCATGGATCTCTAAAAAAGGTAATCTGAAAAGAATATCTGCGCAGGTAGCACGAGGCAGTGTGCAGATGATATTTGGTGAAGTTGGACCCTTGAAACCTGTTTGGTTTTGTGAACCAATGTCACCCAATACATTCAATTTAAAAAATAAAAAATAAATAAAAAGAATACCTGCTCAGAAACTTACACCAGCTATTTCTTGTTGATGTTTTAAATATCACAACAAACTCCATATCAGGTGCTTCATTCCCCTTCCCGAGGTACCTTCATGTTTTGTTACTGTCAAGAGGAGTTACTGCTTTTATTAAAAATGTTTACTTGCTTGTTCACTCAAATTGCCGGCCATTCCTCTGGATTGCATTGAGCTGCCTTTGGTTCTGGCTTCCCCTTACCATGGCGTCCTCATATATTTGGTGACTTTTACCTTATACAACGCAGGGGTTTGGGGTGCTGGTCCCCCTCAGTTGAAAATTCCTCTATGACTTTTTGATTCCACAGTCACCCTTTTTAGCGTCATCCCATCTCAGATGGAAAACAGGCTTTTCCATCCGTAGTTGACCCGCAGTTGGGAAACCGGGTTGGGAAAGCAAATCTACTGTTTTCAGTGGATCTGCAGTTAGTTGGGTCTGCTGATGCAAAATCACGGGTAGGACTATAGTTATGGAAAGAAATCATAGTAGTGGGCCTGCACAGTTTAAACCAGGGCTGTTCAAGGGTCATCTGCTGTATTGCATAAAACAGACCTCTGCCCTTGGGAACTCAAATCCTGTTGCGTGGAACTTATAACTTCCCGCTTCCAAAATCAATTACTCTCTTTTTCAAAAATCTGATAGCCTTGTTCCTCCACTCAAAGTCTTTCATGATCAACTCTAAACAATGGACTAGTGAATGGCAGAAGTCCTTTCTTTTTGTATTTGTCATGTAGGGGAAAAAGATTGGAAGATGGTTGGTGTCCTTTTAAATACCTGTAAAATGAGTGAATGATTCTATCCAATCCAGCCACTCTCTGGGATTGTGTGTAGAGATCCACTTATAATAACTTCAATGTCTTTGGAGCTTCCAGATTGTAAGGTGTTTCACGTAGCTTATCTCATTGGCTCCTCATTACTTTTCTAAAATAGTAGGTGAAGCAGTCCTAAACACCAGATGAGAAAACTGCCTCTCAGCACGACTAAGGAACTTGCTCAGCTCACACAACTGTGTGCGAGGAAACCGGGACCTCAGAGCCGTCCTATTTCCACTGGCCTCTGTGTTACTTGTGAAACTGTGTTAATGTTCATTGTTTCTTTTCCTCCAACCTGTGTTTTTCACATTTTATTCTTCAGAATTACCTGGGAGGGTGCTGGGATCTTGTTAAAACAGATTTGGGGACCTGGCTGGTTTTCTCAGTGGTTAGAGTATCAACCCACAGACTGAAGGGTCTTGGGTTCGATTCCAGTCAGAGGCTCATACCTTGGATGCAGGCTTGATCCTGGACCCCATTGGGGTGCATCTGGGAGGCAACCAATTGACATGTTCCACTCTCTCTAAAAACCAATGGAAAAATAGCCTAAGGATTGACAACAATAAGAAAACAACAACAAAACAAACAAACCAAACAAACAAAAAACCAAACAGATTTTGGACCTCAGCTCTAGAGTTTCTGATTCAAGTAGGTCTGGAGTAGAGCCCAATAATTTGCATTTTAAACAAGTTCCCAGGTATTTTTTTTGCCTCAAGAACCACCATGCCAAGACTCTAAACTCTTTAGAAGCAGCATTGCTTTCTTTTCCCTCAGTCAGTTATCCTGGCTCTGTTACTGTGAGGGCTTCATTGTGTCACCTTTATTTATTTTTATTTTTATTTTTTCATATTTTATTGAGTTTTTCCAGAGAGGAAGAGAGAGGGATAGAGAGCTAGAAACATCGATGAGAGAGAAACATCAATCAGCTGCCTCTTGCACACCCCTTTCTGGGAATGTACCCGCAACCAAGGTACATGCCCTTGACTGGGAATTGAACCCGGGACCTTTCAGTCTGCAGGCTGATTCTCTATCCACTGAGCCAAACAGGTTTTGGCCATTGTGTCACCTTTAACAACGAAGTCACTGTCAGGAGTGCTTCTCCCTTCTGAAACCAAGTCTCATGCAGTTGAGATGGATGTCACTTGTTTCATGGCAGAGGTTCCGAACAACTGTGTGGGCTCATCTTCTACTTATTTAGCAAGCGTTCCTCAACTTGTTTTTCAACAAGTGTCTTCCAAGAACCACATGCACTGGCATAATCGGGGTGTTTAATAGAAATACTCATTTCTGGAACCACTAAGTCAGACTCTGTAGGGTTGGGGCCTAGTAATGAGTCCTTGAATAAAGGAGTCGCTGACATGCCAGAGTTACAAACCTCTGCATTAAAACCATTTTAACATCCCCTTTTCACTTGTATTTCTTCTTAGAGGAAAAGTTCCAGCTCCTTTAAGTTTCCCTCCTAATGTCCATTTCCCAGATTTTCTCTGAACCTGCTCCAACATGTTTGAGTGGCAGGGGGTGGATTTTTAGGCATATTTTCAAAGAGTTCTTCTGCATGCCATTCCCATGTGTGGGTTTCTGCCCAGTATTTACAGAGAAGTTTTTTAATAGGCAGTGTTTTGGAAAGTGACTTACTGAAGATGTGAAATGGCAAGGAAAATGAAAAAGTTGCTATAACTTTCACATAAGACTTCCTTGAATTTTATATTTAATCTTTAGTCTAAAATTTGGTTCTTCATCACTATTATCTTAAATGAATCTGACTCTGCAAACACTACTTAAAAATATTGTATTTATTCACTTTAGATACCAAAGTCCTCAAAGTCCCCTTCCTCATTGACTATGCTTTTATGAATTTTATTTTGAAAAATAACATCATTTCAGGGAATAATTTTTTTATTTTTTATTTGAGAATAGACCATTAGTCATTGGGCTCAATCCATGAGTTTGTTTGTTTTTTCAAGTCAGTGTTTTCAAGAGTGCCTTCTCAGTTCAGGGAACTGTTTCTTTAAAGTGTCCTGGGAATTCTGGAGTCAATATATTGACAGATGTTTCATTGGCCTGGAGTGGCTGATCTGAACAGGGCTTGGGCCTCGAAAGTAAACTTGTTTTGGCTTGTGTCAACAATAAATATCATCTTCTCAGCCCGCCCAGGAGTTCATAAGACTTAGCAGAGGGCTAGTAGAACCCTCCTGTTGTAACTAACACTGACCCTCTTCTACATCGTAAGACCAGTTATGCTGTTGTAACTCTGCTTGCAAGATATTCATGTGAGAGCTTGGGAATATAATTATTATTTATCTTCTGGATGTTACTATAGTATTCAGAATAGTGTCCTCATTGTAATATTCATAGTAGTGTCACGTAGTTTAAACTTAAGGTTTCAACTGTCTTGAACATATATACTTCTGCAACAAAATAACATGTAATGTTATCTTCTATGTATACCACCTGTTATGTCCAGGCTGCTGCTGAACACCAAATAGCCCACCAGTAACACTCCGTGACAGTATTTTAATAACTAGATCAGCCTTATTTTAGATAATGTCTTTTGGTACAATGATTATTACGAAGACAAGAAGGATAATTATAGACTCATTCAAATATTTATTCTCCAAAATGGAGTCACATTCATTCGATAAAGTTGATTCTAGTCACATATTGAAGTTCCAGTTAACTTTGTAATAACCCTTTCATCTTGATGAGACTTTTGAAATTTAGGAAAATCTTCATTACATTTGCATCTGTCAAAATTAAAGAGCAAACAAAAGAAATGTAGGCACCACATTCAGACTTCAGGTTGCTAATAGCCCTGTGGGTTTCCCTACCTGTGCATTTAATAACTGAAATGAAATGTTAGTACTTAACAGTTGGAATCCTCTATGCTTTTGGTTCTCACCAAATAAGCTGCTGACACAGCATGAGAGCTTGTAAAAGATAAAAAAGATCCTCTCTGGTCTGAGCTGAGATACCCTCTCCTACTGCTTTGCTTTACATATGTCTGTGTGGGGCTAAACATCTGGTAGACCACTTATTTGTGAATAAGGGCAATTATCCATGGCACAGGTGTGTTATCCCCTGAAAGATCTTATTTCATTCGAATATAGACATGTCTGCAAATAATTTATGAGGTGCGCTTATTTTATAGTCATTTATCCCGTGGAGAATAAGTGCTACTCTGCTTTTCTTCCCTTTTCATTTTTCTCTTCCTTCCACTTATCCTTCCGTCCTTCCTTCCTTCCTTCCTTCCTTCCTTCCTTCCTTCCTTCCTTCCTGTATGGTTGAGTTGTGACATCTTTTAGCTAGGATGTAGTATATTTTGTGAATATATACGTGCTAAATAAGATACTGATCTTCCCCTATAAACCTTAGGAGAGATGCTGTAATTTCCAGAGTAATCCCTTACAGGCAGTAGGCTCTTGGTAGCAGCTCTTGGTAGCTCTTCCGTTTTGGTATCACTTCTCTCTCTCTGTTGATGTCAGCGGTGGATATTGAAGTCAGCATCATACTTCTTTTTTCAGCTG
This sequence comes from Pipistrellus hanaki, assembly GCF_964339955.1. NCBI lineage: Eukaryota > Metazoa > Chordata > Mammalia > Chiroptera > Vespertilionidae > Pipistrellus > Pipistrellus hanaki. The sequence continues at coordinate 72,230,973 of NC_140510.1, read as the reverse complement.
TGCAGATTCTATTAGCTTCCCTCTTGTTCTGCTTTTTTTCTTTTGTGCAAAGCTTGAGTCTGCAGACACCTCCTTGAAAGTCAAGAAGCTTCTAATTCTTTGAAAATGGCAAGTTATCATTTGCATTTTACACGTTTGCAAATAATTAATATAGTTTATTAACAGACGTGGCAAGACTTTGGACTTATTCCCTAACAGGCAGCATTCTTTTTAAAGTCCATTTTGAGTTACTTGAAATGAAAGGCAATGGAATTTTTTCTCTTTACTCAGCCTGCATTGTTCTATAGATAGAGTATAGAGTATCTCCTATAGATATTTGTATATTGAGATATTTAACTATAAAATGAAACAGAAATGATGGGCCAACATCAGTGCTTCGTTTGTCAGATTATTTTGGACAAATCATTTAAGCTCTTTGAATTCAGCCAACTGGTTAAGCATATGCCCTTGGGAAACACAGATCTGGGTTTGAGTCCTGCCTCTGTCCAATCACACACTATGTAACCTCTCTTAAACTTAAATTTTCCAAGAAAATGAGGATAAAAATCATGTTAATGTACAATAAATTGTCTAATATGCTTATCACAGTGCTTTAGAGAGGAAAGAATTACTGTTATTTAGTGCTCATTATTACCTATTAACCATTATTATTAGTAAACATGAAACTAGTAATACCTGTCCTGCCAGTCTCAGAGGTTATTGTCAGCATCAAATGGTGATATATTTATAAAATTCTACATAAATGTAAAACACTATTTTGATATTTTGTAAGCTATAACTACCCTCTGTAAAAGAATCCTGCTTTTAGTGGTGCCAAATTTTTGGAAATTTTTTCTTGTTCACCGTTGTATCCATAGCACTTAGCATAGTGCCAGAACTTCATGTTGAATAAAGTTATTGTGTTGCTCACTTAACCCTTTTTTGAAGCTTGAAACAAATTCTAGTCCTTCCTTCTATCAGTGAGGTTTTTAAATTTCCCTTTGTTGGGAGTCACTGAGAAAAATAGAAGTTACATTCAATTTTTGAGGGTCTTGAGAAGAAGTGACATGAATGGAACACAGTGTCTTTTTAAAAATAAATATATATTTTATTGATTTTTACAGAAAGGAAGGAAGAGGGATAAAGGGTTAGAAACATCGATGAGAGAAAAACATCAATCAGCTGCCTCCTTCACACTCCCCACTGAGGATGTGCCTGCAATCAAGGTACATGCCCTTGACCGGAATAGAACCTGGGACCCTTCAGTCCACAGGCCAATGCTCTATCCACTGAGCCAAACAGGTTCGGCGGAGCACAGTACCTTTAAAGGTGAAGCAGACGCTCATGGAAATGTGGTCTCACTTTACTTTGTCCATTTATCAGTTGGTATTGAGTGGATTCGAAGAACTCACGGAATACAGGTGGAAAACCTACTGGGACTGAGTGATAAGCCAGCCAGGAGAGCTGGCTGAGTTAGGGTTAGGGTAGAAAGTTAGGCTGTGCCATGTTAGAAATAGTAAGAAAATGCATGGCTGATTTAAAAGACTATCCCTCCCTCTCACTTTTATTTCTCTCTCAAAAGAGAGAATAAGTAGAGCACTAAAAGAAAAGTCATTATAAGATCAAGGAAAGGAAGGTGGAGGGGGAAGAGGGAGGAACTATAATAGCCAACGAATAATACCATCTTTATTTGTTGCAGCAAATTTAGTTTAAGCATGTTGAATATTTGGTATCATATGAGCCTAGAACATGAGCCCAGAAAATATACTCACACATCTTCCTGTAACTTTTTTTCTACCAAATCACAGTTGTGTCTACTGTGATATGTACCTGGAGTGATAGGATGTCCATTTCTGGTGTTAATTTTAGACAATGTTTCTGTTCTTAAATGAAGATATAATTGGAAACCTTGAGTTTGTCTAATTTAGGTTAAACAGCAATGCTGATAAAATAATCTAGTGGTTCTCAACATGAGTTGGGCATCATATTTGTATGTGATACTTCTTAAAAAATGACTCAGACCTCCATATTCAGTAATTGGGGAGGTTAGGATGAAGGAGGCTGGGGGTGGATGGTTTGTATTTTGAAAAATTCTGATGCAGGTGATTTTTAAAAAATCCTCACCGAAGATATGTTTTTATTGCTTTTTAGAAAGAGAAAATGGGGGGAGGGAGAGAAAGAGAGAGAGAGAGAGAGAGAGAGAGAGAGAGAGAGAGAGAGAGAGAGATTGGTCATTGTACACACCCAGACCAGGGGTTGAACCCACAGCCATTTGGTGTAGGCAATGATGTACCAACCAACTGCATCACCTAGCCAGGGCAATGCAGGTGACTTTTTTTTTTTTTTTTTTTTTTTTTTTTTTTTATTTTATTTTATTTTATTTATTTATTTTTTTAATATATTTTATTGATTTTTTTTTTTACCCCCTCCCTCCCTCCCACACATCCCCTCCCTCCCCAGAGTTTTGTGTCCATTGGTTGCACTTATATGCATGTATACAAGTCCTTCGGTTGATCTATTATCTCCCCCAGATCTTCCTCCCGTCCCCACTGTAACTTGACAGTCTACTTGTTGATATACTGTCTCTATATCTATCTTATGGTTCACCAGTTTATAATGTTCTTTATTATCCACAAATGAGTGAGGTCATGTGGTGTTTCTCTTTCATTGATTGGCTTATTTCACTCAGCATGATGTTCTCCAATTCCATCCAGGATGCTGCAAATGATGAGAAATCCTTCTTTTTTATGGCAGCATAGTATTCCATTGTGTAGATGTACCATAGTTTTTGGATCCAATCATCTGCTGACGGACACTTAGGCTGTTTCCAAATTCTGGCTATTGTAGATTGTGCTGCTATGAACATAGGGGTGCATATATCCTTTCTGATTGGTGTTTCAAGTTTCTTGGGATATATTCCTAGAAGTGGGATTACTGGGTCAAATGGGAGTTCCATTTTCAGTTTTTTGAGGAAACTCCACACTGTTCTCCACAGTGGTTGCACCAGTCTACATTCCCACCAGCAGTGCGCGAGGGTTCCTTTTTCTCCGCAACCTCGCCAACACTTGTCGTTTGTTGATTTGTTGATGTTGGCCATTCTGACAGGTGTGAGATGGTACCGCATTGTTGTTTTGATTTGCATCTCTCGGATAATTAGTGACTTTGAGCATGTTTTCATGTGCTTTTTGGCCTTCCTTCTGTCTTCTTTTGAAAATATTCTATTTAGGTCCATTGCCCATTTTTTAATTGGATCATTCATCTTCCTTTTATTTAGTTGTATAAGCTGTTTGTAGATGTTGGAGATTAAACCTTTATCAGTGGTAACATTTGCAAATATGTTCTCCCACACAGTGGGCTTTCTTGTTGTTTTGTTGATGGTTTCTTTTGCTGTAAAAAAGCTTTTTATTTTGATGTAGTCCCATTTGTTTATTTTCTCTTTAGCTTCCATTGCACTAGGGGTAGTATCAGTGAAGAAGTTTTTTTGGCATACGTCTGAGATTTTGTTGCCTGTGGATGCTTCAAGTATTTTTATGGTTTCCCGTCTGATGTTTAAGTCCTGTATCCATTTTGAGTTTATTTTTGTGTATGGTGTAAGTTGGTGATCTAGTTTCATTCTTTTGCATGTATCTGTCCAATTTTCCCAACACCATTTATTGAAGAGACTGTCTTGACTCCATTGTATATTAGTGCCTCCTTTGTCAAATATTAATTGAGCATAGTGATTTGGGTTGATATCTGGGTTCTCAATTTGATTCCATTGATCTATATGTCTGTTTTTGTGCCAGTACCAGGCTGTTTTGAGAACAGTGGCTTTGTAATACAGTTTGAAGTCTGGTATTGAGATACCTCCTACTTTACTCTTCTTTCTCAGGATTGCTGTGGCTATTCGGGGTCTTTTATTGTTCCAAATGAACTTTTGGAGAGTTCTTTCTAGGTCAGTGAAATATGCCGTTGGTATTTTAATGGGGAGTGCATTGAACTTATAGATTGCTTTAGGAAGTATGGACATTTTGATGATGTTGATTCTACCAATCCATGAACATGGTATGTTCTTCCATCTGTTTACATCTTCCTCTATTTCTTTTTTCAGTGTCGTGTAGTTTTCCGCAAATAGGTCCTTTACTTCCTTAGTTAAGTTTATTCCTAGGTATCTTAATTTTTTTGGTGCGATCGTAAATGGAATTGCTTTTTTAGTCTCTGTTTCTATAAACTCACTGTTGGTGTATAGAAATGCCATAGATTTCTTGGTGTTAATTTTGTATCCTGCTACATTGCCAAATTCATTTATTAAGCCAATTAGTTTTTTAATGGAGTCTTTTGGGTTTTTTATATACAATATCATGTCGTCTGCAAATAAGGATAACTTTACTTCTTCTTTTCCAATTTGGATGCCTTTTATTTCCTCCTCTTGTCTAATTGCAATGGCTAGTACTTCCAGTACTATGTCAAAGAGGAGTGGCGATAGTGGGCATCCCTGTCTTGTTCCTGTTCTTAGAGGGAATGGTTTTAGTTTTTGCCCATTGAGTATGATGTTTGCTGTGGGTTTATCATATATAGCTTTTATTACGTTGAGGTATGATCCTTGTACTCCCACCTTGTTAAGAGTTTTTATCAGGAAAGGGTGTTGGATTTTATCAAATGCTTTTTCTGCATCAATTGATATGACTATATGATTTTTATCTTTCAACTTGTTTATGTGATGTATCACGTTTATTGATTTGCGGATATTGTACCAACCTTGCATTCCTGGTATAAATCCTACTTGGTCATGGTGTATGATCTTTGTGATGCTCTGCTGGAGCCGATTTGCTAGAATTTTGTTGAGGATTTTGGCATCTATGTTCATGAGGGATATTGGCCTGTAATTCTCTTTCATTGAGTTGTCTTTATCGGGTTTTGGTATTAGGGTGATGCTGGCTTCATAGAAGGAGTTTGGAAGTGTTCCTTCCTCTTGAATTTTTTGGAATAGTCTGAGGAGGATAGGTTTTAGTTCTTCCTTGAATGTTTGGTAAAACTCTCCTGTGAAGCCATCTGGCCCTGGGCTTTTGTTTGCTGGAAGCTTTTTGATGACTGTTTCAATTTCTTCCCAAGTCACTGGTCTATTGAGATTTTTAGATTCTTCCTGATTGAGTTTTGGAAGTTTGTATTTTTCTAGGAATATGTCCATTTCCTCCAGGTTGTTCAGTTTGTTGGAATAGAGTTGTTCGTAGTATTTTGTAACAATCCGTTGTATTTCGGTGGGGTCTGTTGTTATTTCACCTCTTTCATTTCTGATTTTGTTTATTTGGGTCCTCTCTCTTTGTTTCTTGGTTAGCCTGGCTAGAGGTCCATCTATCTTGTTTATTCTTTCAAAGAACCAGCTCTTGGTTTTGTTGATCTTATGTATTGTTTTTTTGGTCTCTATGTCGTTTATCTCTGCTCTGATTTTTGTTATTTCCTTCCTTCTGCTTACACTGGGTTTTTCTTGTTGCTCCTTTTCTAACTCTTTGAGTTGTAGAGTTAGATCATCTGTTACTATTTTTTCTAGTTTTTTGCAATAGGCTTGTAAGGATATGAACTTCCCTCTCAAAACTGCTTTTGCTGTGTCCCAAAGATTTTGGATTGTTGTGCTTTCATTGTCATTTGTTTCCAGGATGTTTTTAATTTCTTCCTTGATTTCTCTGGTAACCCAGTCCTTGTTTAATAGCAAGCTGTTTAGTCTCCATGTGTTTGATTTCTTTGGATTATTTTTATTGTAGTTAATTTCCAGTTTTATGCCATTATGGTCTGAGAAGATACTTGATATGATTTCTATCTTCTTGAATTTGAAGAGACTTTGCCTATGTCCCAAAATGTGGTCTATCTTTGAGAATGTCCCATGTGCACTTGAGAAGAATGTATATTCTGTGGCTTTGGGGTGGAGTGTCCTGAAGATGTCAATTAATTCCATCTGGTCTAGTGAGTCATTTAGGATTGATATTTCTTTGCTGATTTTTTGTTTAGATGATTTGTCGAAGGGTGACAGTGGGGTATTAAAATCTCCTACTATGATTGTATTGCTATTAATCTCTCCCTTAATGTCCTCTAGCAGTTTTTTAATGTATTTGGTTGCTCCTGTATTGGGTGCATATATATTTACCAGGGTTATTTCTTCTTGTTGGATTGTTCCCTTTAGTATTATGAAGTGGCCTTCATTATCTCTTGTTATGTCCTTCACTCTGAGATCTAATTTGTCAGATATAAGTATTGCTACCCCAGCTTTTTTTTCATTTCCATTTGCCTGGAAAACTTTTTTCCATCCCTTCACCCTCAGTCTGTGTGCATCTCTTTTTCTGAGGTGGGTTTCTTGTAGACAACAGATGTATGGGTCTTGTTTTCTTATCCAATCTGTTACCCTATGTCTTTTGATTGGAGCATTTAATCCATTTACATTTAAGGTTATTATTGATAGGTACTCATTTGACGCCATTTTTATTCTATACCCGTGTTCCTTCTTCACTTCTTATTTCTTTATTTTTACAGTAGACCCTTTAGCATTTCTTGCATTGCTGGTTTGGTGGAGATAAATTCCTTCAGTCTTTTTTTGTCTGTGAAGCTCCTGATTTCCCCTTCAATTTTGATTGATAGCCTTGCTGGGTACAGTATTCTTGGATTCAGACCCTTCCTTTGCATGACTTTGTATATTTCATCCCATTCCCTTCTGGCCTGATAAGTTTCTGTTGAGAAATCAGTTGCTAGTCTGATGGGGGTTCCTTTGTATGTAACTTTCTGTCTCTCTCTGGCTGCTTTTAAGATTCTTACTTTGTCGTTGTTGTTTGCCAATTTAATTATAATGTGCCTTGGAGTCTGTCTTCTGGGATTCATTTTGCTTGGGACTCTGCGGGCATCTTGGATTTGTGTGGGTTTTTTCTTTTCTATTTCAGGAAAGTTTTCTGTCATTATTTCTTGAAATACTTTTTCCATGTCTACCTCAGTTTCCTTTCCTTCTGGAACCCCTATTATTCGAATATTATTTTGTTTTGTTTTGTCCCAAAGCTCCCGTAGGCTCTCCTCCTGCTTTTTAATCTTTTTTTCTAGAAGTTGCTCTACTTGGGTATTTTTTTCCATCTTATCTTCTAGCTCACTGATGCGGTCCTCTGCTTCATCTAGTCTACTCTTGATGCTTTCTATTGAGTTCTTCATGGTAGCGATGTCACTTTTCATTTCTTCTTGGTTCTTCTTCAGTTCCTCATGGCTCTCCTTCATTTCCTCATGGTTCTTTCTCATTTCTTCTTGGCTTTTGTCAAATTTCTCTTCCATTCTTTTTAGCCATGCTATGATCATTACTCTGAATTCTTGCTCTGGCAGGCTGCTTACCTCTGGCTCGTTTACTTCCTTTTCTGGTGATGCCTGCTTTTCTTTCAAGTGCGGACTATGTTTTTGTCTCCCCATGGCCTCTCTTTTCAGGATGTCTGGTTATGTGGTATTCCTTCTCCTGCGTTGATTTTGAGGTACAAAATACAACACTACCAGGTACAACACAAGCGGCACTTAACAGGAATGTATTTACAATATTAATAACCTCTAATAAAGGTGACCACTAGAGAAAGGCAACTTAGGGGATAGGAGAGAAGGAATAAAGGTAAAAATAAAATAAAGAAAAATTAAAAAAAAATAAAATTAAAATTAAAAAAAAAATTAAGTAAATTAAAAAAAAAAGAGGGATAAAGAGATAGAAAAAGAAGAAGAAGAAAAAAGTAATGACAAAATGAAGTTGGAAAACAGGGAAAAAAAGAAGAGGGAGAGAGAGAGAGAGAGAAAGAGAGAGAAGAAGCAAACTAAAAGAGAAATGGGAAACAAACTATATATATATGGAGAAAATTGCCATAGAAAAACCTCTGGACCCAGCCAATGCCAGTAACAATACTTGGAGATTAATACAAACTACAATATCCACTATTATTAAGTAAGGCTATGATATACAGAAGTAAAATAAACAAACAAAAACAGAGGATTTAAAAAAAAATACAAAGCAACAATAACAATACAGGAATAAGCATAACAATTTCACTAAAAGGCATAAAAATTCACAATAATCAACCTTCACACATACAATGCGAAAAGGATAGAGGGGAGAATGGATTTTTTTTTTTTTTTTTAACTAGTTAATATAGTGCAGAGATTGGTATTTATACACTTGGATCAGGGGTTGGAACTTAGGTCTATAAGTATAGTGAGAGCTTTAGCAGGGGGTATAGAGAGAGAATAGAGGAAAAACTAAAGCCGGAAAGGGATAGGATAAACTGTAGACTAAAGGGTAAAGTTTAGTAAGAGAGTGATAGTGTAAAGGTTGAGTTGAGATAGGGTTGAATGATGCTATAGTAGAGATTAAAATAGAATGAAAGTTACTCCCAATGTAAAATAAAGAAAAAATAAAATGGTACTAGAGAGAGAAAAAAAAGAAAAGAAAGAAAGAAAAAAAAAAATAAATAAAATTTTTTTTTTTAAAAAATTGCAAAATAGCAGTAGTAATAGTGATAGAGATTGAAAAATGTAGTAATTGAAAAGGTAAAATCAAGTAAGGAAAAAAGAAAAAAAATTGTTTCTTAAGTAAAAGATATGAAAAATGAAAATTAAATAAAAGATGTAAAAAATGAAAATAAAGTAAAGTATAGCAAAATTAGCATAAAAATGACCAGTACTGGTCACTCACTTCCTCAGTTAATGTATTTGGCACTTCTGATTCTCGGACCAGACAGTCTTGCAGTTCCCAGCTTTCCACTGCACCTCAGTTTTGTAAGGTAATCCTTAATTTTTAGTAGACTATATCTTAGATATTTGTGTCCATTTATTTTTGATTAATTAAAAGACAAAAGAAAAGAAAGGAAAAAAAAAGAAAAAAAAAAAAAAGAAGGGCAGTTTGTAATTCAGCTCTTAGGTGTCAGTGTTTCCGGTTTGACCTCCCAGTCTTTTTGGTTGCTCCGGCCTTCTTTCTCTATGGCTCTAGCTGGCAGGGTGCCAGCTGGCTCCCAGACTATCTCTTCTGGCTCCGATCCCTTGTTTCCAGGGAGGCACTTTCTCCCTGCAAATTCCCCGGATATGCCCAACTAGGCTGATCTTCCCTAGTATTCCGAAGCTAGGGGGTGAAGGGGATCAGGCGCCGAGGTGTCCAGATGTTCCGCCCTTGGCGGGACAGCCGCGATTCTTAGCACTCTGTCCCGTGTCCCCTGGCTTTAAAAAAAAAAAAAAAAAAAAAAAAAAAAAAAAAAAAAAAAAAAAAATTCCCGCTTCTGGGGAAGCTTATGCCAAACCCAGCACTAGATGTCGCTGCAGCCTTCTTAGGGCTCAGCTTTGCGGGCGCTGCATGGAGGCAGGGCCGGAACTCCCCGGCTACTGTGGCTGCCGGCACCGCGGGACCGCGATCTCTCAGGCTTTCCTCGCAAATTCTGACCTTTCCGTGGGTGACCGAAGAACTCCTTTGAATCCACACGCCAGCGCCAACTCGGGCGTCTCAGCTACTGGATGGACCTCTCCGCTGTGGGCTTTCCCGGCCTCAGAGAAGCCACTCCTTTCTCACAGCGCCGCCGCCGCTGCTTCTGCCGCCGCCGCAGCCGCCGCGGCCGCCGCTGTGGCTGTGTTGGCCACCGGCTGGAAATCCTGTCCAGCGGATCGCTGCCTAGCTTCCTTGAAACCTCTGCTGCCCCTCAGCTGCCAATCAACCCTCCCTGAGCGACTCAGATGTTACTTTTATCTGTTCTGGGACCAGAGTCAGAACAAGTCCGACTGTTCGGTCGCCATCTTCAAGCTCCGCCCCGCAATGCAGGTGACTTTGATTGCGGAAACCCCCCTATTTGGTTCAACCTCAATGTTTTTACAAATGAGGACTTTTGAGTGAAAAGAAGGGAAGTGGTTTTTTTATTAAGAGTGTGACTGAAGAGTTGCCAGTGCTCCAAGCAAAAGGACAGGAAAATGCCCAAACAGCCATGCGCATTAATAAGGACACTTAGAGATTTTGCACCGGATCGAGACCAGAGCCCCAAGCAGATAATACTCCTCAAAACGGAACCTTTTCCCTCTTTCCTCTCCCCCTCCCTCCCTCCCTCAGATCTCCCACAGGGCATGTGACAGCATTGCTGGAATAGGTAGGAGCTCAAGCATAGTGAGAAAGAAATTAATGCCTCACCTGCCGGAAACAAATGCAAGAAATGGCGAGGCTCTCCTATCTCCTTACGTAACCTGTGTCCCATTAGCTGGGGCTTTGGGTGCAAACCTAAATATTAGTTATCTTCCTCCCATTAATTATTGTCACACGGATTTAAAGGGTCAGAGACTTGGAAGTTAATGCTTCATGCAGTGTGGGAAAAGGAGCACTCTGCCCTTTGGCTGCTGTTTTTCTTTCTGGCTGACTGCAGACCACTTGTTTCGGGGCCCCATCTCAGCGGGCCGGCAAAATGCTCATTTGCATAGGGCAGCAGTTCTCATGTTGGGAAGAGCTCTTGATTTCAGGTGAGCACATGGATCCCAGGACCTACCCTGGTTCAGCATATCGGGTGTGTTTCATGCCTGTTCTTTCTTTATATACACAGAAGACATCCGTGTGTTCCCGCACTATGACTACCCTGAGTTTCTCTTGTGTCGAACACCTTTCTTTCCCACGAACAAACTAAAGCCGGCCCAAAGCTTTCTTTGCTGTTTCACTTGGAGTCACGTGATGCGGCATGGGGTTGGGAGGTAACACACTTCTAGTCTGAGCTATCTTGAGGCTGAAGCGTGTTGATTAAGTTTTCAGAGTTTAGGATCCATCAGAAAAGGAGAACAATAATAGCCACTTGGCTTATCCCATGGGTTCAATGGGAATTTTGAAGTTGAAATGGTAAAGCAAGTCATTATCATTTATTGCAACAAAAAAACGTCTGTATTCAGTCTTGATCATCCCCATCATTGGTTGCTGTTCTCCACAGGGGCTGAATTTTGCAGTTCGAGCTCCTTGGGAAAAAAATCATACTTCTATGGAACCTTTATTAAAAATCAAGTCCAAACTAAAGAATACGTTGGAAAGAAAGCGTTGAGGAGTCCGTTTTTAACAGGTGGTGAGATCTTATGAAGATAGCACCATGCACGTGGACAGGCCCGCAGGGAAGCCTCACCTGGCAGCCGGACAGGGGCAGCAGTGGCTGGATATGCTCACCTGGCAGCGGACAGGTGGAGAGGCAGCGGGAGAGCAAGACCATTGGCTCTGACGCTTGACATTAATCACATTCCTATGGAAATTCTGCAATTTTTACAGCATGCTCCTGGAAGGAAACTGTCAAACTCTATCGGACATTCACCTACACTTTATTTAAGAATAAAGCAAGCAAACAAGTACAACCGCCCAGTGGTTTTGGCCCAGCAGCATCCTGAAGCAGAATGTGAGTAATACAAGGTTTATTATGGTAGCCAACCCTGGAGCGTCCTGTAAGGTTTTGAGGGCATAGGTCTCTTTCTTGTGGTGAGAAAAGTCTTTTGCTGGAAAAATCCTGGCCAGTATACAGCCTGTTCCCTTCTCCAACTGCAGCTCTTAGTTGCAGATCTGAGTTTTAATTTCTCTCTGGAAGCACTGGACGGTGTTGCTGCTAGAATAGGGATTTGACTTCTTTGCCTGTTGAAGGAGCAAACTGGTAGCCGTTAGTAGAATGATGGAATAATTTGCTCAGTCAATGCGATTCCATGGCTTGCTTCTGTGCCCTTTGGGTTATACCTCTTTTCCATAGAAGAAAGGTGTTTCTCTTGAAGACCATGGAGTTTGGTTGGGAAATATCAATAAAAGTTTATTAATGAAGGAAGGAACGCATAGTATTTCTGTTGCTTGCTTCCCAATGTCCCTACTGTCTGTAAGCTTCTACTCCAATACTCATAACTGGTTAGTGAATGACAAGTCTTTAACTGGTGGTCTCAGGTTATTTTTGCAGGTTAACAATATCAGCAAAGATCTGGTTCCTTCAGTCCCTCCGATATGCCATAGTCAATAAGTCAATGCTATCTTCCCCCATAATCTGAAGACAAATTGTTAGAGCTCCAAGCAACATTTTAAAATAGGAAACAGGGTTAAGGGAAGGGAGGCCTTTCTTTGCTCCCATTTCTTGTATTATGGAAGAAAATCATTTCCAGAATTCTCTCAAGGCTACTTTGGCTTAGATCTCATTGACCAGAATGGGATCCCATGTCTATATCAGCAGTCATTGGCAAAGGGGAATGTGTTTTTCATAGTTGCCTTACCTATCATGATTCTTACTGGGGTTAGGGAAATTCTCTCTCCCATAACAAAACTGGGGTTCAAAAAGAGGATGTAGGAAATGACTACCATCGCTTTCTACCATATTTCTTGAAGGCAACACCTACATCGTATTATTTAGTTATCCTTAGCATCTAGCATAGTGCTTGGTCCATGGTAGAGCCTCAAGAAATCTATGATAATAAAAGTGCAATATGCTAATTAGACCTGCCCTCCTTCCAACGACCTTCCAGACGAAGCCAGGGCTGCAGCCTTGCCCATAGCTACTGCGTGGGAGGGATCCGAGCAGCTACTGCAGCTGCAAAGGCCTACTCTTGCATGAATTTCATGCATGGGGCCTCTAGTTATTAAATAAATGGTAAATGGATGGATCCAGAGAGCAAATAAATAACTACGAGTTGATCCCAATAATGGAGGCATTTATTGAGAAACTAACATATTCCAGATAACCAATAAATATAACTTCTAATTCTTATAGCCACTCCCTAAAGTGGTTTTTAATATGTTCATTTTATTTATCGAGAAAGTAAAACAAAAAGAGAATTTGAAGAACTGCTTGAGGTCATAAACCTAGAAAGTGGTAAACCTGTGTGGTTCCAAAATCCAGTTTTCTTCTCCATGTGGGGGACATGGTTTGTGGCTCCTCTTGGCTTGCCTGATATGATCATTTTATTTAGTGTCTTCAAGGAATAGAGAATCTCTGGTAGAAACTGAAGTCTTTGGCTTGTATCTTCCCTAAGCATCCACATCTGTAAATGAATCAAATTGAATGGGAAGGCAGCAGGCAGAAGTGAAATAAATATAGGTAATACATCCGTTTCTGAGTTATTTTTTAAAATTGTTTTTCTAACCTGTTCAACTTAGTTATTAAGTTTTGAGACTTTGAAAAATAAGCTACTTCAGTTAGGGAGAATATGTAGTTTCCTTAACTGTAAAATGGGGAAGATAATAGTATCTATTTCTCATAGGGTTATGCAGATTTAATATTTGGTTATACACATGTAAAGTACTTAGCACAGTGACAGACACATTCTAAATCCTATTTAACATGGCTATTTCTGTAAGAACTGGGATTATGCCTTCTGAGCTCACCGTTGGGCATGCAAGATTTTAATGTCCATCCAGGCTATTTGAAAACTTACTTAAATCTTTAAGTTTTGCCTTGGTTTTGCTGGATATCAGTACTTGAATCCTGATAGGCTTCCAGCTCATGTAGACAGTCAGCTTAGAACCTTTCCAAAGGTCCCAATGTACTTTTCTTTATGTTAACAGATTTATTACATTTGTCTTATTTAGTGAAGCTCTTCATTTTCTCTTCTCCTATTAGAGAGCCCCAAATTTGTCCTGTCTAATTGGTTGGCCTTCACGAATTTATTGAATTTCTTGGCAGGACTTTTGGTGAAGTAGGGTAGATATTTTAAGTGTTTTCAACCACTTCATCTTTGGCCTCATTTTTAAATTTAAATGTAATTTTTTTAAATTGATTATGGTATCACATAATTGTCCTCATCCCCCCATTCCTATCTTAAACCCCTCCCTACATATGCCCCCCACCCCCTGTTGTCCATGGCCACTGGCTAGGCCCATATGCATGCACACAAGTCCTTTGGTTGATCTCTTCTCCTTACCCCTACCCTTCCCTATTTTTCCTCTGAGGTTTGAGAGTCTGATCGCTGCTTCTCTTTCTCTGGGTCTGTTTTTGTTCATCAGTTTATGTTGTTCATTATTTCCTCTAGATGTGTGAGATCATGCGATCTAAGAAATACCGTTGTAAGAACCTAAACTGCGACAAGCCATAATGGTTATGCTGAGAGGCAAATGAATCAGTCTGTAGTGAGTTCTGGCCTCATTTATATATATATATATATATATATATATATATATATATATATATATATATATATATATATATATATATATATGGTTTCTGTTACAGACCCTCAAACTCTTGTAATAGAAAATAGGCAAACCAAAGACATCAATCAGCTGGTGGAAGGTATTGGGCTATTGGTTCATATGTTGACTTGCTCATTTATTTATTAATTTTACTTATGGCAAATATACTAGTCCCTAGCAGTAGGTCATTAAGATATTCTAATGACTGATATAGGAAAAGGTGTTGACTGAACCTTGATAGGATAAGATCCATGGGGCAGAACATAGAAACCTTGATAGGATAAATAAACCTGGAGGGGTAGGAGGGCAGAGTAGGAAAGAAAAGGAGAATGAAACTGAGAAGGAAAGGGCTAATAGAGTAAAATGAAAATACACAAGTAAAACCTTTAGAAACATCCTTTTAAAATGTCAGCCATTACAGATTAGGCTTTCTTTCACTGGCAATAATGCATGTGAAATGCATTATTCAGAAAAGACAATATCACCAAAGACAATATGTATGGTGACAACTTTGCCTGTTGCAGAAGGAAAAAAAAAATAGCGACGTGGATGTGCTTCAAGTAAATGAAAATGAATCCAGTTCATAATCAAGTAAAAATGTTATGGGTCCAGAGCCAGAGAATATTCTTATAGTGGGCTTTTTTCAGCACCCTAAATTTAACCAGATGGAATGCTTTTTAAAGCACCACCCTATTCAAACTTTGGAAGTGAAGAATTTGTCTTTTAATGGTAAATTTGCATTCCATCAAAAGATGGAACACATCACCCTCAGCTTACTTCATTCCCAGAGATAAATTGTAATGTAATCTGTTTTACTCTGTGAGCTATGCAGGATACCTGGATTTCCAAAAAAAAATTATTTCAGACACGATCCGGCAGAGGTATACAAACAACATGGGTTGAGGCACATTTAAAAATGTGAGCTCCATTCCTGGTATATTGAAAACCATGCAACCACAAATTCTTGTTGGTTTTAATATGAATATCCGATTTCACAAGCCCCAAATAGTGAGGTTAGAGAGAGAATACTCACTACCCCGAATATGGAAAAAAATTAATGCAGCTGAATTATTAGGGAGAATTTAGTTGCCGAAATGCAAATGGGTCAACAGTGAGCTAACACAATCTAACAGGGAACTTTGGGCTCTGTCAAAAGTTGTTGGCTTGGAAGTAGTCCCATGTGCTACTGAAATAGCACCTTGATTTTCTGATAGCTACGGCAAGTGGAAGCAGCAGTGGTGGAATTAGTGCCCATGTTGCTCTAATTTCTATACAATGGGCTGTGCTTTCATTAGTCAGGTTGATTCAGACATCTGTTGGTGCTTGGAATAAAAACACAATTTTAACAGTCAACAAATATTTATTGAATGTCAAAAATGTATCCAGCACTGTGGTAGGCCCTGGGACTGTGAGAGGTGGCAGATACAAAGAGAACCAAGACACTCGCTTATTCTTGTGGAATGAACAAGCCTAGCAAAGGATCCAGTTGTTGGCACAGAGTGTCATATTGTGCTGGAGGCTTTACTTGAGATCTGCACACAGTGCACAGAGGGTTGGGGAAGGCAGCTAGGATTGCTCCTGGGGTAAGGGAGGGAAAGCTCATAAGCATTTAGGACATTGCTGGGCCAAGAGGGAGGAGAAAGGAAGAGCACTGAGGCAAAAGAAGAGTATTTCTAAAATCTAGGAGGTTTGATAAGTCACCTGGGAATGGCAGATGAGTTGGTGCGGCTGGATCAGAGTGCGTGAGAGGGATATTATTATTATTACTTTTGAGCCTCAAGATAATCCCAGGAAGTGAGTGGACACCATGACCTCTACTTGACAGATGAGGAAGCAGAGGCTCAGAGAGGTTAAGCAACTTAACCAACATCACCCAACTTGGGATCATTTTCACAGCTTTCATTTTCTAACCTTGAGTAGTAGCTCTACAGATAAGAGCACATTTGAATTTTGGTTCATGATATTAAAATGTTAATGTGGGAGAAAAGATGAAGTCTTAATAAAAGTAATGCTAAACATGGTAAACTTTCAAATACTTGAGAGTAAATTACACAATACATATAAGCCTGCCTCCCGCCATCCGGCACATTTTTGTTTGCCTACTGTTGTCAGACAGTGACCTTTCTTGGGATACATTGAGATGAGAGGCTTCCTTCTGAGATTGCTTGAGGTGTAAGTAGTCCACTTAAACTTAAATACATTTGAGTGGTTTACTATAATGTATTGATGCACCTTAAAAGGAATGTTATCCTGTAACATGGGAGAAAGAACCTGAGAGATTGGCAGGGGCTCCTGGCCTGGGGGAATTGCTCACAGATAAGAGGAGAGGATGAAGAATGGTTTAGTCCATAAAAGAAGTGAAACACAGAAGTCTTTTGATTTATCATCTAGGTAATAGAGTCAGAAAACAAAGCCCAGGGAAAAAAATATAGTCAAAGGAATATGAATTATAATGAACACTTAAGTAGAGTAATGGGGTTAGGGGAGGAGAGGAGGCAAAGAAAGAAAATATGAGGAGAATGGGCTTTATGATGTGGTTATGTGGGAAGAAAGAAATCATAAAAGAAGTTAATGACCTGTTTAGAAGGAAGAGAAAAAAGCAGGCTCAGTTCCTGGGATAGGCTTACCCCAGACTCAGATGATAGTTGTTGACCCTTGGAAGTCAACAAGATAGTCAAATTCTGCTCTGCTACTGAAGAGGTGTTCAGATTTAGATTGGAAAATTTAATGAGCTCATTTACATGTAAAAATTATCTGAGCACTCTAAAGTTAGAAGACAATATTTTTAGATTTTTCTACTGTTTTGAATTACTCCATTTGGTTTTATTTATATTGATATTTGACAGTTGATTTTGTAATACATTTTTCCATTGGATAATTCATCAGTTGGATACTTTATTTTTTCACAAAAATATATCATTACATACCTCCAGTAGTAAGACTAAAGAGAAAATTCAAAAATACTTTAGAAGAGACACATTTTTTTGTGTGGGTTTCTGAATCAAGAGAAGAGATTTACTAAATAGCAATAATAAACATACTATTTTTACACTATGAAACAAATAATATAAAAATAATTTGCTAATGAGATTCACATTTATATAATATAGAGTTATAAAACACTATCCCAAGAAGGATAATTTCATCAAATTGCCATTTACATGTTATATAATCATTAAAAGAAGAGCAATAAAACAAAAGAGAAGAATTTAACACTATTTTAGAAGACAAAATTTTTTGTGTATTTCTGGAATATTTCAGTAAACTTGCCATACATTAATTTCATTACCTACAAATAGAATATAATAGAAGCAATCAACTTTTCAAATTCAGTTTTAAATAATCTATAGCCATAAACTATTCTCTTAAAAACCGGAATGCCTTATATTTAAATAGTTGTATTGTCACTTAATTGCTATTAGCAATAAAACTAGAAGAGAACTAAGTGAAAATTATTTTAGTGAAGAGACAAAAATTCATCTTCCCGTGACTCTGGATTTTCATAAGTAGTCTTAATGGCAGCTGAGATTAACTGCAAGGGTGATGCAGTTAATTTTCTTCACCATTTTGATTTTTTAATGTCACTTTAGACTTTTAAATACTTTAAAATAAGTGTTTGCTTTGCTTCTCTTTAGCCTTCTTTAGTTTTTGTAGAAACAGCTTTGTGCATCCCTGAAGATGAGAATGTTCATCTAAAGTATCTTTTAGTGCTGCCTGAAGTTATTATTTATTCTAATAATATATTTTGAAGGAGGTTTTGGTCGTAGCTACTTGAGATTGAATGTGTTTTGATACGTCTTCTAAATTCTGAATTTTTCTTATAGTGTCATTCATTAGATTAACTTGTCAGGCATATTTAGATTTCATCTAGTTATTTTAACTTATCAGTTCTATTAAACATATAAAGAAGAAGACCACTTTTATACAAACTGTGTCAGCAAGTAAAGAAGGAAGAAATATATTTCAGTTCACTTAATGAGATCAATATAAGACTGAGATCCAAATCTTTTAAAACTGAAAATTACTGATGAAAGAAACTAAAGAAAACATAATAAAGACAAGGGTATACCATGTTCATAGATTTTAAAACTTAGGAATGTTGTCAACTCTCCTCAAATGATTCTTAAATTCAATGTAATTCCAATAAAAACCCCAAAGCTATTCCTTTTAGAAATTGAAAATTAATTATAAAATAGATATGAGAAAAAAAATCTAGAATAGTTGAAAATTTTTTAGAAAGAATTGAGTATGAGGACTCATAGTACTTGAATTCAAGACTTGTGATAAATCTACAATGGTCAAGAGAGTGTGGTATTGGTGTAGGATTGTGCAAAAACATCAATGGAACATAACAGAGTCTGTATTTAGACCTACACTTTAATGGTCTGTTGGGTTTTAAAATAAATGCCAAAGTGATTCCATGGGAAAAGAAAAGGTTTTGTTGTTGTTGTTTTTAGCAAATGATTTTGGAATAACTGCATATGCACAAGCAAAAATAGACTTTGACCTCTGTCTCACACAACGCACAAAAATTAGTTCAAGGTGGATAATGGATGTGAGCATAAAAGTTAAAACAAAATGGCTTTTAGAGGAAAATGTAGGACAATATCTTTGTTACTTAAGGAGAGCCAAAGGCTATTTACACAGGTCAGAGAAAGCAATTACCATAAAATGCAAAGGTCAATAAAATGAGCTTCAGTGTCTGAAGTTCACCTTCTGAAGTCCTGAACTTTAACTCATCAAAACACTTCATTAAGAAAATGTAAAGGCAAGTTACATGCTAGAAGAAAACAGTTGAAATGCAAGTATCTGACAGAGGACTTGTGTCCTGAATATATAATGAACTTACTGGCCATATTGTAAAATGGTATAACCACTTAGAAAACTGGAAGTTTTAAATGAAGTTAAACAATAAGACTATCCATATTTGGAATTTATCCAAGAGAAATGAATAACGTGTCTATAGAAAGATTTGCACAGTACTCTCCCTAGCAACTATATTCATTATAGTCCCAAGAGAAAACCACAAATGTTGATCAATTGAAGAATAGATAGGTTTCTTTTTACATATTTCACACAGTGGTATGAGATATTTCATACAAGAATTTTTATACAATGAGATACTAGCAATTAGTAATAAAAAAGGAATGAGCTACTGTTTTATATAGCAACATTGATGAATCTCAAAAGTATTATGTTGACTGAGAGAAGACAGACACAGGGTATATATTATATGATTAGGTGGATATGAAACTCAAGAACAGGCAAAACTAATCAATAATAGCAGATATCAGAAGAGTGGGTAACTGGAGGAGTGAGTGGTGGGAGGTGAGCCCAGAGGAGCTTTCTGGGGTAAGGAAAAAAATCTGTAACTTGATTGTTTTGGTCATATGGGTTTTTTTCTATTCCCTTCAAATCTTAGTGAATTGTACATTTTGCTTTAAAAAGTCTAGGCGAGGCACCTTAGCCAAGAGAATGAAATGGATCCATTCTAAAACCATGCAACTGTATCTGGACGATAACTTGCTTCTTAAGATCCTTTGGCATCTTGAGGGAGCAATGGAGGAACTATTAACACAGCTTGAGCACTCTTACTCTCAATAAACAGGATGGTCATAGTTTTCAACTGCTCTTTCCCTGACTTCACAGTAGCTCCTGTTACTAATGGTGACCAATATTGGGAGAGAGGGGGGTTAATTGGGAAACACAGTCTCAAATTCCCTCAAATTAACATCTTTTGGGAGTGGGTAGTGGAGGAATCAGTAGCAGAGGAGAAATGGGAGAAAATATGGCATTTAGCTTAAAGGGGCAAAAACTTGTTTGAATATTTACATAAATAGAGATTTCACTTAGAATTAAAGCTGTAATGTTCATATATTGAATGTGAGTCACAAAGGATTCAGAGGCCGAGAGATAATCGCCAGCAGTGAACAGTGTTTGCTATATGTATGTTTCACGATTCTCTGGTATTTAAAATTATTATTGTAAAAGACATCCTGAGTGAATCAAATTTTAAATCTAAAAATGATAAGAAATCATAGAAAAATATACACATTTTATGAAAGCATACAGAAGGCCTTCAGAACATGAAATGACAACAAATTTGTAAAGGGAAACACTGATCAATTAAAATAAGTAAGTATTAAAACCTGAATATGGAAAAATTACATTAAATAATCTGAAAGACTAAGTATAAATAAAGGAAAATATTTGATTGACAAAGGTCTGATATTGTTAATATATAAGGGCCCTCCATATCAATTAAATGTAAAACAATCAAAGTAAAAATGAATAAAGTACATAGACATCCAGTGGGAGAATTAAAAAAGGCTAATTATATAAAATGTATATTTACTAATAATTTAAAAATATTAATTTAAAGAGTTATTTTTACCTATATATATTTATTAAAGATTAAAATCAGTGCTATCTGGAACATATTCCAGGATAAAAGATATGGATTATTAAACAAATATTAACAAATTTAAGAGCAGAGAAATTGTGTTTTCTGTAACCAAAATGTAATCAAATTAAAAATCAATAATAGGAAGATATCAGAAAAATTTTCAAACATTTGGAATCACTTCTAATACATTGCTAAGTAATCATAGATCAAATAGAAAGTCCCAAGGAAAAATAAAAGAAATATGTTGAATTTAAATGAAAATACAACATATCAAAATTTGTAAGACAAAGCTAATGCAGGAATGAGAACAACATTTATAGCAATAAATCTATACATCAGAAAAGAAGAAAAGTCTCAAATCAACCAAGTTCTCAAAAACCCAAAAAAAGAAGAGCAAAATAAACTATAAAATAAATAAAAAGAAGGAAATAATATATGTAAGCAGAAATCAGTGAAATGAAATCAGAAAAGCAACAGAAAATCAATACAACAAAGAATTGGTTCTCCAAAATGATCAATAAAATTGACCATCATGTAGAAAGATTGACAAAGAAAAAAGAGAAGGGAATAGAAAAGGTTATAACACTGCAAATCCTGCAAACATAAAAGGATAATAAGGAAATAATATTACAAACAACTCTATATACTACATACATTTGACAACTTAGATGGAATGGACCGATGCCTTGAAAAACACAAACTATACCAATTCACCCATTAAGTAATGGATAATTTGAACAGCTCTAAGAGAAATCAAATTTGTATTTTAAAAACTCCCCAAAAAGATATCTGCAGGCCCAGGTGCTTTTCCTGAAAAATTCTACCAAACATTAAAAAATAAAATAAAATTACACAAATGTTATACAGAAAATAGAACAGAAGGGAACTCTTTCCATCTTATTTTATAAGGCCAGGATTACTCTGATACCAAACCAGATAAAGACAATGCAACAAATGAAAACCATATCAAATATCTCTTATGAACTTGGATACAAAAATCTTTAACAGAATCAATAATGTATAAAAAGAATTATACAACATGACCAAGTAGGATTTTCTTTAGCTATGAAAAGTTGAATTCTATATTTAAAAATTCGTCAACATAATCCACCATTTTGACAGGCTAATGAAGATAAATTTTATGATCATATGAGCTGATGCAAAAGAAAGCATTTTTTTTTAAACTTTTTAATTGAATTTATTGGGGGTGACATTGGTTAATAAAATTATATAGATGTTAGGTGTACAATTCTATAATACATCATCTGTATATTATATTGTGTGTTCACCACCCCAACTCATCAAAAGAAAGCATTTGATAGAACTCAATCATGACAAAGACTCTAAGTTAAAGATAAAGAGAAATGACTGCAACTTGTTACAAAAAAAAAAAAAATCCTACAGCTAACATTATGCTTAATGATGAAGACTTTCCTTCAAAGAGAGAAATAAGAACAAGGCAAGGATGTCTGCTCCCACCACTTTTATATAACACTAGAGGCCCAGTACATGAATTCGTACATGGTGGGGTTCCTTGGCCTGGTTGGTGATTGGGGCTGATCAGGGCCTGCCAGCTGGGGGTAGGGACCTCAGGAGGTTGGCCAGCCAGCCATGGGAGGAACCACGGGAGGTTGGCTGTCCATAGGAGGTTGGCTGTGGGAGCACACTGACTACCAGGGGGCAGCTCCTGCATTGAGCATCTGCCCCTGGTGGCCAGTACATGTCATAGCGACTAGTTGCTTAGGCTTTTATATATAGATATAGTTCTAGAAGTGCTTCATTCATAATAGCCAAAAATCTGGAACCAACTAAACCAGGGCAAGGGTTAAAAGGTGATACATTCCTACCATGGAATATTATTCAGCAAGAAAACCCTCACTATTAAAGTAACAACTTGGATGCATATCAATACTATTAATGCTAAGTGAGAAAAGCCATTCTCAAAAGGTTATATACCAAATATTTCATTTATATAACCTTCTTGAAATCACAAAATTACAGAGTCGGAGAACAGATGAGTGGTTTCCTGAGGATGATGAGGGGTGGCAGGTCAGAGAGAAATGGGTGTGGCTAGAGAAGGCAGCACAGGGAACCCTTATGGTGACAGACATGCTCTGTATCATGACAATGTCTATATCCTGGCTGTGATGTTGTCTATAGTGTTATAATATTTTACATTGTGGGAAACCGGGCAAGGGTATAGGAGAGCTCTCTCTAATTGTTTTTATAAGACTTGTGAATCTATTATCATCTTAAAATAAAAAAATTTATTTTAAAAACCATTCAGAGTAGTAAATGTTATTAAAAAGGGCAGTCTCATACACTGTTTTCTTTTTGGCTTACATATTGGTTTAACATTTTAAAGGAACACAAGATAATAACTATCATAATTTAAAAATTGCATATCTTTTAACCAGTAATTACACTTTTAGGATTCTCTCTTAAAGAAATCCCTTCATAAAAATGCTTACTTTATAACTTAAGGCATGTACTTAATGATATAAACTTTATATATATATATAGTTGATTAGTAGGGTACAGGTCAAACTAATTAGAGTGTTCATGTAAACGAATATTCAGAGATGACCAGATATATAGTCATGATATATTATTAAGTGAAAAAGCAAGTTCAGAGCAACAGTTTCCATTCTTGTAGCGTAATAATCATATCTGTGCTTATAGAAGTACGAGAGGCCCAGTGCATGAAATTTGTGCAAGAGCAGGCCTTCCTTCCCCTGGCTGCCGGCACCAGCTTCCCTCTGGCACCCGGGATCCGGGCTTCCCTCTGACTGCCAATACCTGGGACTCTCCAGCCTTCCTCCGGCTGCTGGGAGGCACCTGGGACTCAGGCTTCCCTCGCAGCCCCAGATTCATCTGGAAGGTTATCCGGAAGAATGTCCGGAGGGAAATCTGGTCTTATTAGCATAGTATGCTTTTATTATTATATAATAGATAGGGAAACCCCCTAGAACAAATAGAAATCGAGTTGTAAACTGCTCACCATCACCCTGCCCTGAGGCTGGTGAGATGAGAGTATAAGAAATCTCCACTGTGTACTTCCTCTATTTCTGCATTGTTTCCCTTTTACTAGGTACTTTAGCTTCTTTTATACTAATTATGACATAATATCAGCAGAGGGTTTTTCCATTTGGAGAGGCCCCTTTTTATGCATTTCACCTCATTTAATAATCCAACGGCCTTGTGAGGTAGGTAAGACTATCTGGTTTTGAAAAGAGGAAATGGATGTTCCCAGAGACGGACTAACTTCCCCGAGGACCACCTGCTGGTGAAGGACAGAGCCCAGTTCTAGAAATCTTTGGCCCATACTTTTCCCAGGCTGACTGACTCCATTGTTCAACTACTTGGGACTCTCCTTGCTTGCCTGCATCTCTTTGCCTTGTCGGAATGACTCTTCCCTACACCCATGTTGCCATCTGCCTGTCAAGACCACGTCCTTTGAGGGGTGGGAGTAGACCCCCCTCCTCCTTCAGCAGCTGCCCTCCAACTGCTGCTTTACTCCAGTGTCTTGCGCTGCACATATGATACGTTTACACATGGCTAATCTTCTTTAAGTGTGTATCTTGTACGTCCACAAGGATGTCTTAGGTGGTGATATAATAGACAGAGGACAGACCCACAGTTTCTTTTGTTGTCTCCCCAGGGGTGGGCAATGCAATTTTCATTTCAAAAAAGAGCCTTATTGAAGCAGTTCATTATCTGGCTTAACATCATCTTCTAAAGGAGCATCTAGTTGCAACCCAGGAAGGATGTAGTATTCTTTTCCACTCGCTCCTGATGAAAGCAAGAGAGGAGAATCACCCAAGGCCCCCCGATAAAAATGGACCAGGAATCCTTGCCCCCTCCCACTGAGAGCCACTTCCCGCCGGAAATGTAGTGACATGGCTTAACCAGGTTAGCAGATCATTACAGAGAGTTTTGTGTTTTTACTTAAAGATAAAATACTGTTTTGCCAGCAGCCACTTCTAGGTGACATCTATTCCGGTTGAGCTGTCGGGGCTGATGTTAAAGAGGGAATCGGACTCTGCGGACAAGTTGTCTGACCCTGAAACTGTAAAATTGTTCAACTCTTTTGCTGTTAGTTTGACCTCTCATTAAATTTTTTGGCTCCTGCCTGCTTCTGGTTAGGTTAACCATGGGATGGGTTTTTCTATGCACTTATAAGATCAAGACCAAAGTTTTGAAATCTGATCAACAGGCCTAGTCTTGTTTATGATCTCTGACCACAAATGATCTGGTGGGCTTTCTCCTATTAATCACCACTCGAAGCGGGGTGGGAGGGAGTCAGTTGCCCTATCTTTTGTGAACCAGAAGGCTCCCCTTCATTTAACCTTGCTACAGGAGACTGCAATCATCATTTCTCTTGCTGATGGGTGGCCATTGTGTTATTGTTTGCTCCCTCATTCGAGTTGGTGGGTGGCATTTACAGTGCTAGCATTCCGTCTGGTCCCTGGCAGTTGAAGGGTTGAGGACTGGGGAGGAGAGGTAAGCTAAGGAGGCAACAGCTACCTCTGTGATGAGATTCCGAAATAAGCAGAGAGGGTTCCCATCCTAGCAACCCTCAAAAAATACATAGAAACACATCTGTCCCTTATTTTTTCAGCTTGCTTTAATGGTGAGTCATTCAAGTTCTTAAAACCATACAATTACACATGCTAACAGCAGGGAAAAAGAGAGATAATAAAGCTGGCAGGGGCAATTTAACCAAACCATGCGTATCAGTGGTTTCTACCAATAAGAGAGACTTAAGAATTCCTTTCAAGACACACACACCTCCATAGGCAGACATAAGTAAAAGAATTGCATATATATGTATATAAATATATGTATATATACCATGTCTTGTATGTTCGGAGGAGAAGGTAAATGGGGTATTCTATTACAGAAATGTAACACAAAATAAATGTGGGTATTGATTTAAAACAACAGACAGAATTCACTCCTGTGTGCTAGGTTATCATACTCCTGCATTTTGGCAAAGAGGTTTTTCCTTCTGAGAGAATTATAGTTAAAGAAATTTTGCAGTTTAAGAACTAAAGAACAATTAAAGGTGTAAGGAAATAAATAAATGCACACTCACATTTTCTAAACTCCTGCTGTATGTGTGTGAACTTTTTTTCTGAAGCCATGGTAAAAAAAAAATGTGGAGCTTGATACATCATGGAACATTATTTTTCTGCTGTATGATAAACAAATAAAGACATACTGTCCAACTGTAGATATGCCATCTCGTAGGAAAAAGACTGGGTCCTAGGCCATCCCTTTAATATATGCAATATATTTAGCTTCACAGTTGTTAGTCGGAGTGGCTTAACGGTGCAGAGAAAGTCATCCATAATAGAGAGACCTTTAGACTTTAACATTCATTCTTATAAAAATGGTTCTCTAATTAGGTTTTACTCAAATCATAATTTACCACAGAATTAAAAAGTGAAATTTATGATTTTTCAATGCTTGTAAATATTTTAACATGTTTATTTTAAATTTATATTTTTGAAAATAGATAATAAAACTCAAAGGTTGAGAAGTCCTTCATTTGTACTTAATCCACAGAATTTGCATTGCCTCTAATTATAGCTCATTGTATCTTTATTTCTCAGGCTCATCTTCCTCTTCTTGATCAGGGCAATGAAAGGAAGTGTAAAATGCATTTCTTACCTAGGATTATTTTTGGCATGGCTCACAGGCTCTGTATATCTATAATAATAAAAGCATAATACGCTAATTAGACCGGATGGCCTTCCGGACGACCTTCCAGACAAAGCCAGGCTGTGAGGGAAGCCCAGGGTCCTAGGTGCCTGCAGGTGGCTAAAGGGAAGCCTGGGTCCTGGGTGCCAGAGGGAAGCGGTGCTGACAGCTGGGGGAAGGAAGATCTACTCTTGCATGAATTTTGTGCATCAGGCCTCTAGTAAAATAATAAGAGGTATGGATAAAATGTTAAAGGATAATTTAATTCAGGTCCTGAATTTGCCATTTATCTATAATGTAAGACCTTCGGTTAGTATGATAAATTGTCATGTTGTAATTAATGCCTTTTATGCATTAACAACATACAATTGTGTGATATTGGTCCTAGAAGTATTTGAAGGCATATTTTGTACCTGAATATGAAAGCCATCCTAGTTTAGTGTTCTCACTCCTTCCCCAACTGAATGTTATGTGTGGATGTGTTCTGAGAAAAGAGTTTATGCATGAATCTGAATTCAGGGCACATGAAAAATGTATCTCCCCTAGAGCATCTTACCTTAAATATATTTCATTTTTTGCATATACTATATTTTCAAAATTTTTCATGTGGTGCATTTAAGTAGTTGCTTTCCTTTTAAGTTGAATAAAGTCTTTTTGTTCATGTTTTAAATATTTATAATTGAGACTAGAGAATATTTTAAAATGTTTTCCATAAAATTTTAAGTTTATGACAGGACAATTTAGAAATGTACTTTTAAATGATATTTTTCTTATTATTATGAAATTCTTACCTTAAGTTATTAAAAAGTGAAGGGACTTACTAACTGGATTCCTCTGAGTGATCTGAAAGTCACCCTACATTTTCCTTTTAAGTCCAATATAATATATATATCTGATTTTTTTAAAAAATATATTTTTGTATTGATTTCAGAGAGAAAGGGAGAAGGCATTAAAAACATCAATGATGAGAGAGAATCATTGATCAGCTGCCTCCTGCACACCCCACACTGGGGATTGAGCCCACAATCTGGGTATGTGCCCTGACCAGGAATTGAGGCATGAACTCCTGGTTGATTGGTCAACACTCAGCCACTGAGCCATACTGGCCAGATATGAATTTTTAGTCCAATCTTACAGTATATGCTATCTTGGGGTTTGAGACATATAACTAACTTAGCAGAATGGCAAAAAAAAAAAAAAAAAGCAATTACCCCCCCAAAAAAATTTGCATCAAATGATATTATGTGAATCCAAAGCAATCATATGTGTGTAACAACCATAGGCAGTGGGGATGGCTCTGCGTTAGGCTTGGGTCAGCAAGGCAGCTGGGCTAGCTCTGCTCCATGCATCCAACTAGGAAACCTGGGGCAAATTTTTCTCAAAAGCTGAGGTAAACAGAAGCTGAGAGGATCCAGGCCTCTACAGGGCTGGGACACTGTCACTGCCACCCATACTCCCTTAGCCAAAGCAGGACATATGGCTGAACCTTGTATCAATGTATTGGGAGAAATTATTTGCCTAATGACGTAGGGAGTGAATGGCTCCTAAACCACAATCTAATCTACCACAGAGCATACGTAGTCTTTATTTCCTTATTATAACTTGAAAATTTTATACTTGTTCCTATTATTATTAGGGTAACAGGAATTCCTGGCTCTTCATAGATGGTCTGTCTTTCAAATAGTGATCTCCGGTCCAAGGTTCACAGATGAGTATGTGCCATTGCTGCCTGGAAATCGTGGCCAAAATGCTATATGGTTTATGGTGTTTGTCACCTACCCATGGTTTTGCCCTTAAGACATACATACGTCACAAACTACGTCTCAAACATTACACCTAACACTGATAGATCCATTTAATATTCATACTTATAACTTGAAAAATAAAATTTGGGTTGATTTGGAATGACTTTCACAGGAATGTTATTTAAGGATGTCTTGAAAGAAGCAAAGGTCTTCATCTCATCATGAAGCTATTTGCCTTTTAGTAGTTTGAAAAATTTAAAGCTATACACAGTATCAAATGCCAAGTCCTAGGGAGAAAGTGATAGAGCTGAATATGCCTGTTTGTAATTAAAGACTTATTCCTCAAGGCCCACCCATGCCTTCATTTCATGAGAGAAAGAAGGACTTGGAACATGCATTGCTTGGCTTCAATCACATTTAAGAAGCTACTGAAATTCTTTTTACACGCAGTGTATTCATTTTCTATTGCTGTGTGAAAATTAGCACAGAGTTAGCCGTTGAAAACAGTACATGCTTATTATCTCTCAGTTTTCTTGGACCAGGAGTCAAGGCACAGGTTCCGGGAACTTCTGCTCAGGGTCTCCCAGGCTGCAAAGTATCAGCCAGTCTTGTGCTTTGTGCTAAGATGACTTGAAATAAGTCTTTTTCTCTTTGCGCTTATGTTCAGAAGCTTTGGGTTCTCTTCCAAACTCATGTAGTATTGGTGGAATTCAGTTTCTCATGGTTGTAGGACTGAGGTTCCTGCTGCCTTGTTGCCTGGGGCTGCTGTCAGCTCTCAGGCACCCCTAAGTTCCTTGCTTTGGGCTCCTCTCAGCCCTCCTCACAACATAGCAACTTATCTCTTCAAAACCCACAGAGGAAGCCCTCATGTTAGTGGCTAAAATGGAGTCTTCCACAATGCAATGCAATCACAGGAGTGACTGCCCCTTACCCCATCACAGAATGGAACCAGACCAAGGGTCCCTATTGGGTAGAAGAAATCAGAAGGATCTTCTCCAACAGACAGGAGGGGGCTTAGATAGGGTTTGAGCCATTAGGGGTCGGTCATCTTTGAATTTTGTCTTTCACACACTATAATTCACTGATCAAAGGCCTCAAATCTAGCAATTCACACTGAGAAAAAGCGCATCTCTATTCAGAAATCCCAGCTTATCTGTCTGGTAGCCATCATTCATGGTCTTGAAAGCAATAGGCAATCAGCTGCTTCAGAACTAATCTAAGCTTCCTGAGGACTAATTTATATTCCTCAGAAATACTGAAGGAATCCTAGTCTGAGCCCCAGAAATATCATCAATAGTAGGATGGGCCTGTACGTGGGTAGCTCCACTTAAAAAATAGAAAAAAAAAGGGGGGGGGGGGGGGGGAAACAGCAACTAACAGTAACACCTAGGCTTTAAAATCATGCCCAGCTCGTGTTTGACAATCCTTCTGATAGCCCAAATACTATAAATTTAGTTGAGGATAACAGAACAGATGGAAAAAACATATGGCTTGTAGGTAGTGTGTGGTGGTTGATATTTGTGGTACATTAGGGGAATTTAATTTATTTTGTCTCTTTCCTTATGTAACTTTATGATACTTTATCAAGTGGATTTTATGCCTATTTTGACTTATCTCTATTGCAGCTATTAAACTCTCTTTGTGACTCGAGCATTACATTACAAAGGATTAGTTTCACAATTATTTCACAGCAGGCATTTAGATACACTGGCAAAAAGACTAGTTCATTCAGGAAAACATATCTGTAGCTATGCGGTATCATGTAGAATCTTTCAATGGAGATTACACATGTAAAGGAAGCAAACATTTAAAAAGATCAATTAAATTAAGGACTGTTAAAGGAGGTCAGACGAACTGGGATTTAGATTAGACATGTATCAAAAATTCCAACAGAATCCAATAGGTCATGAGTTAACATTAGTTTCTATAATTTCATGTTTTCTAAAAGAAATGTAGTCAACAAATAAGAGTGTCCTGAGAATGCTACCTTTTGCTCCTGTTACAGAAATAAAGGAAATTTTGATATACAGAAAATGGCATAATATTCTGCATCTCTCTAAAATTTATCTGAATTGAAATGCAACTTCCTGATGTTTGCCTATTAGCAATCTTGTTATATTTTTTTTAAGACATAGCTCATTATTTTAAAAAGACCTTTCAAACATAAAGGACAAGAGATAAAAGAACATGTCTCTTTAAAGAGACCTGGGCAATTCAGTATCAATTAAATACGTAT
Source organism: Pipistrellus hanaki (assembly GCF_964339955.1). Taxonomy (NCBI): domain Eukaryota; kingdom Metazoa; phylum Chordata; class Mammalia; order Chiroptera; family Vespertilionidae; genus Pipistrellus; species Pipistrellus hanaki. The sequence continues at coordinate 72,200,773 of NC_140510.1, read as the reverse complement.
GTGCGAAAATTCCTATTACTGCTGGCTATCTAATAGCATGTCTACAATGAGGCCATATTAAAATAAAAATTGAACTCTTGTCAACATTGTTTTCTAGGACTCATTCTTGGCATGATTCTTTTTCCTTTGCTATACCTCCTACATCAACACATTGTGTATTTCCGATTACCTTAAGTAAATGAAGAATTTGCTTTGAATCTGCTTTAAATAGTTAAATTTTATGGGTTCTCCATTTTGAACTTGGCACCCCCCCTCCCACATACACACCACTAGAGTTGAGAAAAGATGCACTAGACTGTCTCATTCTCCCATAGAATGTCCATTTATTACTGTTATATACTATTTATCCATTGTATACACTTCTTTTATTCCCTAAAACAAGCATGTGAAATAATGTATTTAGGGAAATTTTAAGTTCCAATCAAAATATGTTCAGGTTTACCTAGTTGATCATGCTTATTTTGAATTATTATTAAAAAACAAACAAACATATTTTCACCTTCTTTAAACTCTATAATTTTATAATAGCATATTTAATCCTACTTATAGGTAAGTGGTATACATTAATAACTGTAAGACTGGTTTGCTTTTTTATTGTGAAATAAACCTGTCACAAAATTTAAGTGAACATGAGAATTACAGAGTACTTTGGCTCAAAACTCAACAGTCATCTGTATTATGTAAATGTTAACATTCCCCCCCCCCCCCGCCCCTTTTCACTGTGGACATTTTATCTTAAGAAATGTTATGTTCCACTACATCTTGATGGGTTTCATGGTAGCTTCAAGTTCAGGTAAATGAATAGAGTCCATTGTTTTGGGAAGAAGTTCTGTAGTGTTTAATCCTTGCTTTTGAAAGGTGTTCTTTAGTCTCATCTAATTTTCTTTCAGCTTCCACTGTAATCTGTTTCCTCCTGTCAGTAAAGATGAACAGGTTACTAGTATCTAGAAGATAATATTCTAGTCACTCTGAGGCTTCTGAAAACTGTGCGTTAAGTCCAGTTCCTTTAACCTCCTTAATCTATTATTTAGTATAGAGTAGTCTCATTGTAAGTGGTATTCCAACTGTATCAAAGAAATGAGTGCTACTTACCTCATTGATGGAGAATACCGAGATCCTCACACAGCCTTGTTGGGAGAAATGCCTAAATTGACTAGTTCATGTTCATGAAGTTTTCATTTTCTCACGTTTTTCACTGAGAAACGTAATGCTACCAAGTATTCTTACTGACTAAGCTCAGCTACTTCCTTCTCCACCTGTTCCATCATTGCCAAGACCAAGTCAGTTTCCGGAAGGAAGCTGGGTTTTCGGTGGCTGTGATGACAATAGACCACACTGCTGGGTTTGCTCTGAGAATGTGAACTACAAGGATGTACCCTCAGTCTCGTGCTTTGTGCTAAGGTCACTTGAAATGAGTCTTTTTCTCTTTGAGCTCATGTTACAAATTTGGTATAAAATTAGGTTCATTCATTTCAAATTGTTTTTGCTTTTTTGAAGATTGGTTTCACATTTGAAAAAAACTTTTTGAATATATAGATTATTTATATGATTGCAAAATCTAACAAGATATATTCATAAAATCTCCCTTTTTATTAAAAAATATGTCACACCTGGTACTCTATAGAGTTTACCATTTTTATGAGATTTGGGTTTACACTGACATTGTCACTTTTCTGTTTTCTTTTTTTTTTGCAAATGTAATGAAATATGTGTGTATGTTTATACTTTTATCTATCCTTTCCATATACATACATCTTCATATATGCACATATTTGTATACATACAAATAATGCAAATATTATATATACATGAACGTATGTTTTAAATATATGTATCTTTAATACATATCTATCCATCTATCCATCTATCTATCTATCTACCTATGTGTGTGTGTGTGTGTGTGTGTGTGTGTGTGTTTCTGTACCTTTATCTTTTCCACTTTACCAGCCTAAGACTCACCAGTAATAGGTCTCATGATTATGGTGTTCTCATTATTTCTTTATGGAGCTGCATAATATTCCTTTGTGATAATGTACCATAGTTTCCTCAACTAGCTTCTATCAATGGGCATTAAGATAATTTCCTATATTTTGCTATAATAGATAATATTGCAATAAATACTGTAAATATTATAAATATTATAGATTCTATGTTTTAAAGCCCATAAACTATAGAATCTTTCTACTGAGTAAATCCATTGACTTCTTTAAAGCTGTAAGAGTAGTCGCTGATCACTTTCATGAATACTTGGTATTATTCTATTTATGTGTAAAATTCAGGTACCTTGTCCTTGCATTTTTCATCTTTCCTACATCTCACACACATCTTGGGGTCATAAACAGTGTCTGGTTTTTATATATTCCACAAATATTGGTTATGACATAGTGTGACTTGTGGATTCTGATCATTGCCTATATGCTTTCTTCTACTTCCATGTTTATGAGTCAGTATTTGTGTTGACCCAGAGATTTTTTTCATGTTAACTTAGAAGGTGTTTATGAGATGGCTACTGTATGGAGTGTTGTTCAGGACATGAAACTATAAAAGATAGCCTTCTGTGGATCTCATTTTATATCAATGATCAGCTTCGTGATTTGAGGGAGGACAACTTACCTTGTTGGGTCTCAGTGTTTTTGTCTGAAAAACGGGAACTAGAGTCCTTGTTTTGATTGTTTCAAGGGACTCCTGAAAGAGCCCACAGCAGCAATAAATGTGGAACAGCTCTCTAAAATATAAAGAGCCATAAAATATGGTGAATAGTTATTGCTATTTTAGTACTACATATTTTCAATGTCTTAGATTATCTTCCCCAATAGGCTTAGCTGTTTGAGAAACATCAGTATAGTTATTGTTTTATATTTCCTCAAAACAGCTGGTACAGAGGGAATAGACACTAAATTTATGAAACATTTTATTTCACGGAAACACGGTATTTTGTACCCAGGGTCTCAAACTCAAATTCTTTGCTACATGGAGAACATAAATCGGATCACGGTAGGGAGGGTGAGAAATTATGGCCAAACTGGAGAGTGAATTCTAGATTAAAGACATTTGAATTCAAGCTTAAGGAGAGTACTGAGTGATATAAACAAATAATTGAAGGCTACATCAGCAGTCTGTATGCCCAGTCTGTGAGCCGTGGTATATATGAATGTTACATTTGAGAGAGAAATCTTATTTCTTTGCTCCATTCATATCTTGGATCACCTTAAAGATGTGGGATACTGGCAAGCACAGACAAATCATTATCAATAATTATGATTAATTAGTAAACTCCTCCCCCCCCCCTTCTCCCTATTCTATTTTGCTTATTTGTAAGCTGCCTCAAAATCTTTTTGGAAATAGGTGAGGTGTAAATGACAGTTCCCAAAGGATATGCATTTGGAGATAAGAAAGTAACAGCTCCCATGTGCTGTTATTTACAAAGAAATGGGGCGTGCAGCTGGTGGAATATTCATTTTTATAAGCAGATGCTTAACAATGGAAAAATGCAGGTTTTTCTATCTATGCTATCCAGCTAGCTTTTCTCAGTTTTTTCCCTACAACATTTTTGAAAGAAAAATTATTTTATTTATTTATTTATTTATTTATTCATTTATTTTTTTTGTAGCAGACTGGTATGGTCCTAATTGCTGTTGCTCAGCTAGTTCTGGCTCCTTGCCTTCAGAAACAGGTTAGGAGGGTGCTTGCTGGCCTCTTTTAGGCGGGACTACATGTTCCACTGTAGCCAGTGAGGAGTGGTAGAGTGACTGGAGAATGCTCCTCTGGGGGAGAGAGCATTGGGTTGTCCTTGTGAAACCGGTCAGCAGCCCCTCTCTCATGGACATGTTGACTGGCAGCGTTTGAGATGATGGCTGACCCATCCACCAGGGTCCCTGAGTGCTGAGCACTCGTAAGTTGTATTCAGCCACTGAGCACTTGGACTTCGCCATCCAAACTCAATCTAGACCATCCTGAGAGATTCAAAAACAACCCATCCGAGAGACTAGGGCTATGGATTCCTTCTCAACGGTGCTTATTCCTGGATGGCTAATCCTATATAATAAAACCCCTTATATGCTAAATGTCTGGTAGGTCGTTCAACTAATCAAAGCGTAATATGCTAATGATATGCTAAGGTCACTCAACCGCTCACTAAGACATGCACTGACCACCAGGGGGCAGTCGATGGGTTGACTAGTCGCTATGATGTGCACTGGTCACCAGGGGGCAGATGCTTTGACTGGTAGGTTAGTTTGCTGCTGGGGTCCGGCCAACAGGGACTGAGCGAGACAGGCCGGACACTCCCTGGAGCCCTCTCATGGACCCTCTTGGGCTGGCCAACCTCCTAGTCCCTTCCCAGGCCCCGGTCACGCACCAGTGGGGTCCCTTGGCTTGGCCTGCACCATCTCACAAAACGGGACCCCTCAAGGGATGTCAGAGAGCCAGTTTTCATCTAAACTCGCAGGCCAGGCCAAGGGACCCAGGCCTCTAGTGAAGATATAGGCAAGGATCAAAGATGAGTCAAATGGGAACTGATATAACCATTTAACATGCAATTCAAAGGAAAAAGAATAGAGTCATTTCAGAATGAGAAATGTCACCTTTCAGACAGAAAACGCTTTATTTTCACCCAGGCATTTTCACTGTGCAGCTTTGCTTACTTTAAAACCCAGGACAGAAAAGCTCCCTGCGTCCGCCCGAGTGCCTGGATGATGTGTTTACAGACGGTTCATCCGCCCTGTGCTGTGACGCTCCCTGCAGCTGGAGGCGAATGAGAGTCTGGCGGGAAGTAATGAGTGGATTCAGCCTGCATTTGCCTTGACTCCACAGGCCGTTTTTACGTTTTCAGAGACGCACGGGTGTGATTTGGAGAAATTACTTAGGAATAAAGATATCCCACCAGGCCGGAGAGGAGTTCATGTTTTTGAGACACCTCTTTGCGGAGGGAGTACAGATGTGTGGGGAACATCTGCTCCTCAGGGCAGGGCACCCGCTCCACGCAGCGGTGAGCGGACTCTCCAAGCAGACGGATCGCCTGCAGGTCTTTTTGTTGTTGTTACTGAATTGTTCTGGGGGAAAGCATTAAAGAGGGGATGTGCCCTCCTCCCCAGGAACTTCAGTATTTCCTGGTGGTGTGACCCCCATGCTGCTCTCAGAAACTTGGCCTTGGAGAATTGACCCTCTGACTTTTGATTCCAGGAAGAAAGCGCTCCCATGTACAAAAGGAGGATGGTGTGACCAAGTAGCGTGAGATCAGAGAGACAGGTGTATGGATGGAGACCCAAGCGAGCCAGGTCTCTGGACCTGAAAGATGTTCCTAGCTCACCGGGAATGGTTAGGCACCCTGGCATGCTTTTCTTCTCCTGTTTTATTCGTAATTGATGTGCATCAGTGTGTAAGCTTAAGGTGTGCAGCACAAACGTTGAGTTTGCATTATATCGTGAAGTGATTATCATGATAGAGTGGTTAACACCCATCATTTCCTATCCTATAGAATAAAAGGATAATATGCAAATTGACCCTAATGGTGGAGCAACAGGTTGCTATGATGGGAACTCACGGCCAGGGGGCAGACACTCAATGCAGGAGCTGCCCCCTGGTGGTCAGTGTGCTCCTCCAGGGGGAGCTCCACTCAGCCAGAAGCGGGGCTGACAGTTGCAAGTGCAGCGATGGTGGAGTTGCCTCTCTGGCCTCCTGGGCAGCACTAAGGATGTCCTACTGCCATCAGTCAGACATCTCCGAGGGTTCCCAGGCTGCCAGAGGGTGCAAGCTGAGCTGAGGGACCACCCCACCCACCCACACACACCCTGAGTGCACGAATTTTTGTGCACTAGGCCTCTAGTAGATACAATGAAAAGGAAAGAAAAAATTTCTCCTTGTGATGTTGTGATGAGAACTTTGAGGATATCTTTGAATAATTTAAAGACATGGGACACTTTGTGATTTTTCTGTCCTTGTGCCAGGGCCACAGGGATCTTTCCTGTGGTGTTTCAGTTTTAGAGTATCTGCTGCCAAAGTGAGCATCACCCCAACACTCTTGACAGGCCCTCAGTGTGGACCGAAGGGAAGAAGGATAGGGAATGTGATGTGACAGACATTTTTAATTCCTTGGAAGCCATATCCTCCAGAAATGGAAAAGTTTCATTCCCGATGTTGAAATTGATATCTGTATTCCCACTTGCAGCTTGAAACATGTAAGATTGAAATCGAAATCCAAAACTTTCTCTGTCGTTGTTTTGCAAACAAAAGTTTACTATATGATTCTCAGTTCTTAACTCTAAGTGATGTATTCATTGAATCCTGTCTGTATACGTGAAGCACATGTATTACGTAGGATTTCTTAGTAACTAAAACTTTCACTAAACAAAGACATGCAAGAGTGCTTATTGTAGTATTGTAGTGCTGTAGCAAATGTTAGAAACCACCTCCGTTGTTAAAAATAAGAATTGGTTAAATACTTTTTAGTATAGCTATAGAACGCCACATTTCAATTTTTTCTCAGTAAGGTGACATAACTCAGAAAGATATTTCTCTGAAAAAAAATAGGTTAAGTTAAAATCAAATTAGTAATAATATAATTGAAATTGTAAACAGATGATAATTCTATCTGTGTATTTACATATAGAAAAAGAACTCTGTGGTGCTTTTCAATACTTTCTCCCCCAAGGACCATGCAGTTCATTTAATTGAAAGTAAATGGGAATATTAAAAAGAGACATTTAGTTGTTCTTTGCTCAGGCCTCCCCCTTGAGCATCAGAGTAATTTAGATCTATTTTTGATGTCTTCACTTGGCTGTCAAGGTCACCTCTCACCGTAAGCCTGTGCCCTCTGGTGCCTCCACCTTAGTAAATGACAAATACACGCGTCCCAGACAAGCCAGCAAAGGGTCCACTTTGCAGGTTTCACACCCACAAGGCACCGCTACCCCCAGGCTATCTCCACGTTCTGTTTCCAACAGATATTCTCCACCGACCGGGAATAGGCCTGTGTCTCTCCATCTGAAATGGTATCACCTCAGTCCAAGTTCCCACCATCTCTCCCCTGGGTCACTGCCACGTCTGTGCCCTCGTGGTGTTCTGTCCATCATTAGCTAGGGAAAACCTTCGTTACATCCGGGCTTCCCAGGGCTCCTGGGATAAACTCTGTCTTCTGTCCTGATTCACAGAAACCTGAGATTCCGGCTTGGCCATTATCCCAGCCTCACCTTGAACTTGATTCTATTTTGCTCACAATTCTCTGGCATTCTAACCCCCTCTCCCTCCTGGGCTCACTTCTTACCAGCAAGTTCTCTCCTCAAGGCCTTGCTGTAGGCTTTGGTGTATGCTTAGAATGCTCTGATCCACTCTTCATGTTTAATTCTGATGACTTTCTCAGAGGTTAATTTAAACACTTCTTCCCCCACCCCCGAATCATATTATGATTACTTGAATTACTATGGGCTCATTGTCTCTCTCTTCCACTAGAATGAATGCTTCTAAATGTTTGTGGCATGTGGGAAAAGCTCAGTACTAAGGTTCTGTAGAACACATCACTGCATGAATAGATGTGTCATTGTGTCATTTTAATATTAACATATTTATAAATTGACTGTTCTTAGGCTATGATATAGTTGATTTTTCCTAAATTTCTTTTTCCATTTTTGACCTGATAAGAAGTTGGAAATAAAGCAATATTTTCTTCACTTTTTATTCTATAGAAAGATGATAAAATGATTTTATATTCAGATTGACAGAAAAAAAATAATAGGAATTTTAATAAAAGCATAATGTTAACAGCCCACATCCTTTGAAATCTGAAGCATGCTGGGTTACATGTATTTCGTTGTGATCCATAAGAATTTAAAGATATTAGACTAGCTACAGGCATATTCCCCATTCTTCTCTGAATGTAATAGGAACATATTGAAAATTACAAGTTAAAATTGAATGTTAGCACTACAGAGTTCAAACAAAACCTATTCTCCAGTTCAGGAAAATTGGAATTAAATTTTGATCATGGTATATACATCACATATGAATAAAACAATATTATTTTAAAAAAATAAGTGGGTTCATATATAATAGGATAAATAACATTTGAATTATATAAATAAATTCTTGAGGTTATAATGATCAATTTGATAGACAGAGAATAGTAAGAACTGTACATGGAAATTCAACTGCCAAAGAATTTGAAGCTCATTATTTTCAACTAGAGGCCCAGTGCACAAAATTTGTGCAAGTGGCTTGGCTCTCACAACCCTGGCTTCTGTCAGAAGGTCTTTAAGAAGGATGTGCAGAAGGTTGTTCATCTGTCCATCTAATTAGCATATTATGCTTTCATTATAGATTTGCAAATTCGTTGACATATAATTTATGTCTGTATTTCACTAGATATCACTTTATCCATTTTTAACATCTATATTTTTATTACAAAGCTTTTAGAATATATGTGAATAGATATCATAGTTAAACTTTATCTACACTGATGAAAGAGAAACATGAAAATTGACCATACCTTCGCTATGCTCACAAGCCACGCCCACAAGCCAATCAGGAGAGAGTATGCAAATTAACCCAGATGGCTGCGGATATGGAGTGAGCAGGAGGCTTGGGTTTCCCTGGTGATGGAGGAAGCCAAGCTTCCTGGCCTGCCCTGGCCTCCGCTCAAGGCTACAAAGTTTCAATTATAGAAGATAAATAAATTCCAGATACCAGGGCCTCTGCTTGACTTGCTGGGAGGGGCGTGGCCAGCCTGCAAACCACCATAGTTCCCTTTCCCAGGCCACCCCACATCCCAAGGGAGTCCCCACCCTGAACTGGGACACCCTTCAGGGCAAACCAGCCGGCCCTCACCTGTGCACCAGGCCTCTATCCTATTCAATAAAAGAGTAATATGCAAATTGACTGTCACTCCAACACACAAGATGGCTGCCCTTGTGTGGTCAAAGATGGATGCCCCAATGTGGACACAAGATGGCCACCACAAGATAGATGGGCATCTTGTGTTGGGAGAGATCAGGCCTGCAAGAGAGGGCAGTTGGGGTTGATCAAGCCTGCAGGGGAGGACAGTTAGGGGTACCAGGATGGCAGAGAAAAAAAGTTGGGGGAAACTGGGCTTGCAGGGAAGGGAAGTTGGGGGAGACCCAAGACCGCAGGGGAGGGTAGTTAGGGGTAACCAGGTTTGCAGGGGAGGGCATTTAGGGTCAATCAGGCTGACAGGGGAGTGGTTAAGAGGTGATCAGGCTGACAGGCAGAAGCAGTTAGGGGCAATCAGGAAGGTAGAAACAAGAAAGCAGTTGGGAGCCAATAGTCCTGGATTGTGAGAGGGATGTCCGACTACCCGTTTAGACCTGATCCTACCAGCATTGGGCCTAAACAGGCAGTCAGACATTCCTTGAGGAATCCCAGATTGGAGAGGGTGCAGGCTGGGCTGAGGGACACACCCCCAGTGCACACATTTTATGTACCAGGCCTCTAGTATCTATCGTGTTTCCCCGAAAATAAGACATCCCCTAAAAATAAGACCTAGCACAACTTTGGGAGAAAAAATTAATATAAGACACTGTCTTATTTTTGGGGAAACAGGATAGATAATGTCTATCAATTTTAAGCAGATTATTATATAAGTCAAAATCTTTTAAAAACTCAATTTACTTTGTTGGGAACCTGCTTGTATTTTTAAGCATTATGGTATTTGGAATTAAAGATATTCAGTAGCAACTATTTGTGTTCATAAAAACATAAACATTATTTATTTATTTTTCTATAATTAATAAATATAACTAATAAAGTTACAAATGATAGCGTAACTGAGTGATATATTAACTAAATATAAATACATGAATTCAAATATAAATCTTTGTGTGCATATATGTGAATATTCTTATTTCACTTAATACCTTTGTACACACACCATCCTATATATATATACCATCCTATTCAAAGGTATTAAAGATTATGATTTTGCTGTACACACAACTTTAGATCATACCATTTTCTTATAGCATAATACCAAAGCCATTTTCTCATATAATTAAAATTTTCATCCTTCTATTTGTTTCATTATCCATATCAACATTTCAGTTTGTAGGATATGAGGGTATGATTTTTTTTCAGTGAATTTCTTTAAACTTTTCAAATCAGTTTTCTAGAACTGTCATTCTTTAAACTTCAGCTTGCGTTAGAATTACCTGTCCGGTTTGGTTAACCACAGATGGCTTATTCCCATCCCCAAATCTCTGCCTGAGGAGGTTTGCAGTAGGGCCCTGAGAATGGACGTGTGTGTGCTGGTACTGCTGGTACTGCTGGTCCAGGGACCAGACTTTGAGAACCACTGATATAACAGTGCATTTTTAGCCAAAACCGGTTTGGCTCAGTGGATAGAGTGTCGGTCTGCAGACTGAAAGGTCCCAGGTTTGATTCCGGTCAAGGGCATGTGCATTGGTTGCTGGCACATCCCCGGTGGGGGGGGTGCAGGAGGCAGTTGGTCGATGTTTCTTTCTCATCGATGTTTCTAGCTCTCTATCCCTCTTCCTTCCTCTCTGTGGAAAATCAAATATATATATATATATATATATATATATATATATATATATATATATATAACAGTGCATTTTTAGTGTAAGGTTAATGAGTCTACATACCTATTTTTAAGGCTCTTAGTACATATTGCCAATTTCTTTTTTCTTTTTTTCCTGAAAGACTATATCAAATTGTATTCATATTAGTAAGCCTCATCTTCTTGGAGTATTTTTATTTTAAATCTTTTGTTTTTTTGAGACATGGAAAAGGCTACTTCATTGAAGATTTTGAATCATAATAAAACACTGTAAATATTTCAATCAAAAGAAAACTGGATAAGTAAACATAGGTATGTATATCCATACAAAGAAATTTAATTTTATCAGTTTACATGAATGGATTAGTTCACATATGTCAAACTGGACAAATATTAGACCAATGATTTGAATGAAAACATTTTAAAACATGCAATTGCTTGTGAATACATAACTAGTAAATATATAAAGAACCACACATATGCAGTAAGAGCATGAAAAGCACATGTGGGAGTGATCAGATACCAGCTCAGAACAGTTGTTGCTTCTGGGAAAAGAGGTGAAGGAATGAGCTTGGTGAGATAGCAGTCAAGGGGCTCTCAATACATTGGTGATGTGTCTTTAAAAAATATTTAAGCCAAAACCGGTTTGGCTCAGTGGATAGAGCGTCGGCCTGTGGACTGAAGGATCCCAGGTTCGATTCCGGTCAAGGGCATGTACCTTGGTTGCGGGGCACATCCCCGGTGAGGGTGTGCAGGAGGCAGCTGATTCATGTTTCTCTCTCATAGATGTTTCTAACTCTCTATTCCTCTCTCTTCCTCAATAAAGTATATTTTAAAAAATATTTAAAGCTGCTCTGGCTGGTTTGACTCCATGGATAGAGCATTGGCTTGTGAACTGACAGGTCTGGGGTTGATTCTAGTCAAAGGCACATGCGTGGGTTGCAAGCTTGATCCCCAGTGTGGGTTGTGCAGAAGGAAGCCAATCAATGATTCTCTCATCATGGTATTTCTACCTCTCTCTCCATTTCCCTTTCTCTCTGAAATCAATAAAAATAGATTAAAAAAAACATTTAAACCTAAGATGACAACATATTAAGGTTTGTTAAAGCTGTATGGAGTTTGCTTTATTTAGTATTAAAAAGAAAATAATGAGGGTGTACCAATATCCACTTTGTTAAAGTCCTAAAGTATCTCAGTCATTTTTCAAGAATATTAAATACAGTCTCAAAAAGTGATTTTTTTTAAGTTAAGTATTTTGGTTTAAAATAAGAAGTATATATACAAATAAAAAATAAAAAAGTAAAAGATTGTATCTTTTAAAACTAAAGGGTAATTAAAAAATAGAAGTCAGAGTCACTATGGGTTAATGATATGTTATTTTATACCAAGGAGAGCAGCACCCAGTGCCTTGCAGATGCAGGGTCATTAACAGTCAGATTCTTCTTCTTCTTCTTCTTTTTTTTTTTTTTTTTACTTTCTTTTAAGAAAAATATATTTTATTGATTTTTTTACAGAGAGGAAGGGAGAGAGATAGTTAGAAACACCAATCAGCTGCTTCCTGCACACCCCCTACAGGGGATGTGGCTGCAACTAAGGTACATGCCCTTGATCGGAATTGAACCTGGGACCTTCAGTCCACAGGCTGACGTACTATCCACTGAGCCAAACTGGTTTTGGAAACAGTCAGATTCTTGAATTGAGAAGACATAAGAAGCGTTCTTAGTTCCATTCCAAAAAGAGTATGACTGAGAGCCATAGAAGCTGGGCAAGTGGGGTACTTTTTACAATTTAAGAGGGATTGGTAATCCTCACATGTGGAATGCCTTCTCTATAATTAATTTTTACTGGCTGATGGTAGATTAAAAACATGAAAATAATAAATGTAGAGCAGTGTAGAGACAACAGAACACTGAATTATTTATTTAATCCAGTATTTCAGCTGCTTAATCCTGCTCCACTCCTATGATTCCCATTTAATTCTTTTTGGGATCTTCACCTAATTTATTTATTTATTTATTTTAAACATATTTTATTGGTTTTTTATAGAGAGAAAGGGAGAGGGATAGAGAGCTAGAAACATCGATGAGAGAGGAACATCGATCAGCAGCCTCCTGCAAACCCTCACTGGGGATGTGCCCACAACCAAGATACAGGCCCCTGACCGGAATCGAACCCGGGACCCTTGTATCCACAGGCCGACGCTCTATCCACTGAGCCAAACCGGTTCAGGCTAGGATCTTCACCTAATTTAAAACACTAAGAGCACAGTATCCTTTCTCAAAATGAAAGGGTTTAGGAGTGGTGGCAGACACTGAAGACTAGCTTGTTGATTTCCTTGTACTGTATTTTTAAAAAATATATATTTTATTGATTTTTTACAGAGAGGAAGGGAGAGGGATAGGGAGCTAGAAACATCAATGAGAGAGAAACATCGACCAGCTGCCTCTTGCACACCCCCTACTGGGGATGTGCCCGTAACCAATGTACATGCGCTTGACCAGTATCTAACCTGGGACCTTTCAGTCCTCAGACCGACGCTCTATCCACTGAGCCAATCCGGTTTTCGGCTCTACTGTGTTTTTAAGCAAAATATTTTCCAACTTCAAAGTAAAGCAAAAGAGCAACAGAGACTGAGAGAGAAGGACCTAATAGAAAGGCAGTTACCATGGAATCTTCAATATTGGGCTTAAAAAAGAAAGGGGTGTGTGTCTAATTCTTTGAAAGAAAAGAAAAGAAAGAGAAACATGACAGAGAAACTGTTGCTATACACATTACTTTATAAATCTGCCATTAGGACTGTAAACACAAGTTTAACAGTGGATTTTGTACTTTTATAGCTGTTCTTTGATAATATAAGAGAAAAATAAATTCTTTATAGCCCCTGATTATCTGTTTATAGCTTATTAAAGATAACTCCAGCTATTTTAATGCCTATATATTAAGTTGTCCTTGAAAAAATATAGTCTTAATTTAAAATAAACCTATTCAAAAATATGACAAATAATGATACAGTTCATAATTAAAGCAAATATTTGTCTTTCATGAAATATAAACCAACTTTTTTAGGGAGTTAGACATTGTGTTTATTTTTTATAGAGATGAAGATGAAATAAATTTATATAGCCAGTTTTATGAGCTCAAGAATCTAGGTACAGATTACAAGTAAGTAAATCCTTTATGTTATCAGCATTCCTGGTTAACATTTCAACTGTATCGATGAGATTAGCCTGTGAATCACGTCTATTATAAGTTGATAATCAAAAGTACACTAATTAATAATGATTGAATTCTGCTTTTATCTGGTGAATGAGTCATGCCTGATATTATTCCAATTTATTATATTTTGAAAGCTCACCATTCTACAACTATACAACATTGGCAGAAAGGCAAGTGTGAAAGGCAGAGGGTGAGGAAGTAGGGAACTTGGTATTGGGCTGGTGATACGGCATAGTTTATGTTCAATTTTATTCCCAAGTGTTTGGATTGTACATGGTTGAAAAACCATGATAAAAGGGACTATAGGAAAAAATTAAGTGTGACGTTTAGAGTTTTTGAACATATTCTTAGCTACACTGAAGAGAGGGTTTATTTTCTGATAAATCTCTGTCAACATTAAAAAATAAAATCTCCTCCTCCCTCTCCCTCTCTTTGTCCCTTGATCATTCTCTTTCCAACAAAACAGAAACTCATGGCATTTCATGGATAATGGGATGGGAGGGAGGGAGAATAAAGTTAATTGGATTCCTACTATGTGTTAGTTGCCGTGAGCTTTGATTGACTCCTTCCAACAAGCAGAAATATTCCCTTTTTACAGATAAGAAACTACGGCAAGGAGAGGTTGTTGGGAAGGGATGCAAATGGAATTTACTTTCCATCCTCCAAGCTTGGAGTGCAAAGCACAACGTGCACCATCTTAGAAGCCATTTCCATCAAGATGTTACTGACTTAGTTCAGGAGGTGCTCTGGATCCCCATTTTCTGGGGGAAAAATGATGTTCATCACACACAATATTATGTTTTCTGCAGTGGAGATGCTAAGAGGTGTGATGAGCCTTGTTTTCCCTAAAGGATCACAAAGTCAAACTCCATCTGATGTTGGCTTGGCAGGTACTCCTGTGGTTGCCCCGAGCAACAGAACCTGCCAATGGAGTGTGATGACTCCGGGGTAAGGATGCCATCCTTCACGTTTTTCCATTCCTACAAGTCCCTGCGTTTAGGAGCAGATTATGTTCCCAGAGTTCTTTTGCAAATAAGTTGTTTGGGATGTGGCATGCTCTTCTTCATTTAAACGAAGTGAGAAGTGTTGACCCAGCTCCTTATGGGAGCTAGCACCTCGAATAAGCCAGAAAGTGGCAGGCCCACAGGAAGAACAGTGTTCTTAGGGAGAGAGCACTGATTTGAACAGTTTCTAGAAGAAAGTACATGTATTTCAGCTTGAGGATAAACGGGAATTACATTTTATCCCTTCTCCAAGTCAGTACTTCCAATGTTCTTCATCCCACAACTCTAGCCCGTATGGCTTCAGTTTCCATGGAAGCAATAGACTCCACATGCCTCCCACCTTGGCATGCCTGGCATTGGCTGCTCAGGTGGGTGCGCCATTTCTAGGTTGAGATTTCAGAAAGTGATGTTGGTGTTACAGAACTGCCTGGTAGAATTCCAGGACCAATTATAGTTAAATCAAAACTTCTTTCTTTCAATATCATAGGATCTCATCAAGCAAAGGGAGGATAGTGAAACAATCAATAGTAGATATTAAAGCTAATAATATTTGAGGCTTTCATCCATGGGGTGGTTAAATAGTACTATTTAAAAATTCTCAATGTTTATAAGTGGTGAGCAATATGCCACCCTTTTTTTAAAAAAAATGAGGTTGGTAGAAAACATATGTCACAGAGTTTAAAAGGAATTTTTTTATGAGTGGTCTAAAACAGTGGTCTCCACTGGGGCAGGAGATATGATAACCATATCTGGGGATATTTTTGACTGTCATGCTTGAGGCAGGGGGTACCACTGGGATCTAGTGGGTAAATGCCAGGGAGGCTGTCCTTCAATGTACAGGACAATCCCAACAACAAAGCCAATAATGTCAATTCAAAGAGATGTTGTGTAGTTAAGTTGTAATTTTGATGTGGTTACGGGAGGAAGTGGGTTTGCCACCATCTTGATGGGACTTTTGAAGACATTATAAATGGCAATTAAAAGAGGCATGTGTAATACCAACAGAACACACCACTTGGTTACGTTGAAAAACACGAACAGCTCTGATCACGTTTGTGGATGCACAGGAAGTGGCCATTGCCAAAGACATAGTGATTGTTACTAGGGAGCGGTGGCTTTAAGATGTCCTTGGTTACTAGATGCCTACTGTCAAAGATGTTGAGGTCAAATAAACATGTTTGTCTTAGACAGGATGAAGTAATATACCTGTTTGGATGTAATGGGTTCTGTAGCCCAAAAAGTTTGGAAACCTTGGATTCTCCACAGTTGGGCAAATTTACTGTCAGAGGGCACAGGGACTTTAATATGCTAATGAGGATTATGAACCTTCCAAGGGAGCAGTGTTTGGCTAAAATTAATTGGCTGTAAATATTCTTTTGGCTCTCATCTTCTTGGACCACTAGTTTGAAAAACAAAACAAAACACACTTTAGAAAATACCAATGTAGAGAGACTAAAAATAAGAATAGGAAGTAAGAAACTTGCAACAAAACATGTTGTCCAGAAGTCAAGGAGAGTAAGAAGTAAAAACAGGCCCCTGGGTTTGTTCGGAAGTCACTGTTGAATTTCTGAGAATATTGTTGGAGCAGGACAGCGTGGATGAAATACATCAGATGGGGCTAAAAGAAAAAGTGAAATCGAGTTAATTAATAGAAACCATATTTTTTTGTGAAATGTTGGCAGTGAGAAATGGAGAACCATGGCTCGAGTTCCCGGTCTCCAAAAGGCTTTCACACAATGTGCCCTGCAGGACGGCGGCGAATGTTTCTATCCTCTCTGCCGAGCTCCCTGACTCTTAGACCACATAAAGAACCCCGGCTCTCAGACCACATAAAGAACACAAAAAGCTATTAGCTTGGGCCCATGCTGCTCTCAGTGTCCCTCCTGTTTCTGCTCTGGCTCAAATGCATGACATACAGCAACTTCATTAGGCAGGATCCTATGTACCCTGCTTCCTTCTTGAAGGCTGTTACTGAGCAATACGTTGTTGAAGAGCTGCAGAAAGCCCTAGCACGTTTGGCTCAGTGGATAGAGCATCAGCCCAAAAACTGACAGGTTCTGGGTTAAATTCTGGTTAAGGGCACATACCTTGGTTAAAGGTTCCTTTGCCCTGGTCAGGGTGTGTGCAGGAGGCAACCAATCGATGTGTCTCTTTCACATCAATGTTTCTCTCTCTCCCTCATTCTTCCATGCTTTCTAAAAATCATGAAAAAATATCCTTGGATGAGGATTACCAAAAAATAAAAATAAATGAGCTGCAGAAACAGAGTACCTCATTTATAAATGTGATGGGAGTGGCAGTGTGGGAGGAAATATATTCAAGAAGACTCTGACTGCCAAGAAAACTATCATCAATGTATGTATCTTTTAAAAAAAATTTTTATTGATTAAGGTATTACATATGTGTCTTTATTTCCCCCCCCCAATCCCCCCATTCCCCCCACTCATGCCCTCATCCCTCTGGTGTCTGTGTCCATTGGTTAGGCTTATATGCATGAATATAAGTCCTTTGGTTGATATCTCCCCCTTACCCCCACCATTCCCTACCTTCCCTCTGAGTCTTATGTTTGCATTTTATATATACATCACTTGTAATTCAAGTATTCTTATCATTGGGTTTGAGCTGGCCAGCCAAGCTTTTTGTATATTAATATTGACCAGTTATTCTGTAATAGCCTCCACTGTGTAGCTCCTGCCATAACGTGATGAAAAGTGATCATGAAAAGTGCTTTGGTTTCAAGACTGGCGAGTAGAAGAAATACCATTTCAATTTCCCCACAAGGAGATATCTCTATTGGTATTTACTAAATGTACAACAGAAAAAGGGAAATAAGATGACAAAAGTCACAGGGAGCCTATTAATATTTAACATAATGAAGAAACATATTTCATCCATGATGCCATATAATCCTTTGACATCAGAGAATAAATGATCCTTGTACAGAGTATTAAATTTTATATTCACATACATGTAAATAAGTTAACATATTTAAATCATATTTAATGGAAATAGTATTTTTGATCCCATTATTAAACTTCAAAGAAGTTGTCTTAGGAAGTAGCAATGAATGAAGACAAAGAATTACGTTTAAGGATTTCATCACAGCATAATTTATAAACCAAAAAAGGAAAACCTAAATAATAATGAATAAGTGAAAAATTAAACACATCTGTACCATATTTCATTTTCATGGAAAAAGTAAGGATGAGAGAAAAGAGCTAATAATTAATTTGATGTGAAAATAACTAGACATAAAGCAGTATATGTAGCATGACCTTAATTTTCTAAAACAATTTTAAAATAAGTGAATAATCATAAATAAAAGTGAAAATCAAGCAATTGCCAACAGACATTGTCTTTCGGTGGTAGAAATCTGAGTGATTTTTATTGTGATTTTCTACCTGGTTGTATATATTTTTTTTACATTGTATCTGCATTTTAATTGCTAAAATGCTGTTTTTTTTCTAAAAAGATTTCTAAAACCAAAAAACATTTATGCAAATATTAAAGTGTAGCATCTAAGAGAGCTTTTAAAAGATTTCACTTAAGCTAAACTACGAATAATAATAAAAAAAATGGATGACTTGAGTTTAACTTTGGTTTGATCAAAGAATACTTACACGAAGAAAATTTGTATATCGGGCAAACACTCGCCTTTGAATGTAACATATGTGATCCCAATTGCTACTCCTCACGCTCTTTCACTAGAACAAATTTATTTTCAGAGAAGGGAGTTTCAACTAAAACCAAATAGAGCAAAAATACAAATTTTTAAAATTATTGAACTGAGCCATCATGAAAAGTTCAGCATGCAATTAAAAAACTTGTCATATAGCTGCTTAATATGCTTCCAACAAAAATTAAAATGCATTGAAAAATCTCAAGCATTATGCCAAGGAGTCAGTTGTTGTATAATCCGCCACCGTCTTGGTGTCACTGCAAGAATGTATCACCTTCTGAAAATAGTCCCCAAGATGTTTACCTTCTGCGTTTCTGCTTCACCTGCCCTAGCAACGCAGTCTCTCCTTTCCCTTTCCTTGTGGTTGTGAGAGAAGTTCTCCTCAGAGAATCAGTACTCAATATGGCAGCTATTCTAATTGTTTAACTCTAAATCATCGCTGTGTTTTAGGGTCTTGATAATGTGTCCTGCAGAAAAGTAATAATTTTTTATGATATGAAACATTTTTAAAGTATATTTTTTATTGATTTCAGAGAGGGAGAGAGAGATAGAAACATCAATGATGAGAGAGAATCATTGATAGGCTGCCTACTGCACGCCCCCTACTGGGGATCAGTCCCACAAGATGAGCATGTGCCCTGACCCAGAATAGAACTGTGACCTCTTGGTTTATAAATGGACACTCAATCAATGAGCTACACCAACTGGGCTGAGGTGAAACAGTTTTTATTTGTTACTTAAGGCACAGATTGCCTAGTTGGATCAGTTAAAACAACATTATAGAGGCTCAAAATGATAGTAGGCTTCACCCATGGAGCGAGAAAGTGTGGGCGAGGTGACTTATAGAAAACAGCTCTGTTCCACACACATAGATTCTCCTTTAACATCTGGTCAGTTATCTCTCAAAGGCGTTACAGGTAGGAAGTGTCATTAAATCAGCATAAATCCATGTGCCCACTCTAAAAATACCCTTTTAAACACTCATTTCTGCATTTTTATGACTTTGGAATTCAGAGAAACCCTGTGAGGTATAGAAAAACTACAATGCTAAAATAAATTATAAAAGTTACAGTATTTGTCAGCATGGCAGAAATAAAGGAAAATGCTGGAGCATCGGTGGAAGTTAGAAATCAGTGGAGTAATAACCTTCAAATTCTGGGAGAAATAAATATTGAACCAGAGGTCTTTACCTAGTGAACTAATATCTCAGGTTGAAAGTAAAATAAGTATAATTTGAATTCAAAATGTAATATTGAGAGTATTTATTTTAAATAGATCTTCAGATAGGTACTTTTAAACAGTGGATGCAAAAGTAAAAGGATAATCCCATAATAAAAGTGAAATATGAGAGGAATGACGAGTAGAGAAAATGGTAGATATTTAATAAAATATTTGGCTTTATTAAGCAGAAACAATAACGTCTGTGTAGAGTTAAAATTGTCAGAATAAAAACTAGAACCCTGTTTTTTTTTATATGATTGCATGAAAATAAGGAAAGGGTGAATTGGGTTAGTGTTCTAATGTTTTTGTATTGTTATAGAGAAAAAAAAAGGCTAGAAGAAATATGCCAAATAGACTGTATATTTCAGAAAGATTGTTGTTCTTACTGCCATTTGAAGAATGAGTAGAGATGAAACAGAAGTAGAAACAGAAGGATTAATCTGTTGCACTCATCCAGGAGGACCAGGGCAGTGTTCTGGATAAAGAGATAAAAAAAAGCAAATGGTTCAAGAGGTGTTTTAGGAGACCAGATCCAAAGAATTGGATATGAGGGAACGAGGGAGAGGGAGGAATCAAAGCAACTCATATTTCCCATCTGACCAGCTCAGTGAAGGGGGAAGCTGTTACCTGACATGGACTCAGGGAGAACAGAAGGTGTGGGATGGCAGGTAATGAAGAGTAGGAATTACTAGCTGTTCTCACAGGAGAGATGGGTAATGTGTTAAGAAGGGTTGTAGAGCCAAAACCGGTTTGGCTCAGTGGATAGAGCGTTGGTCTGCAGACTGAAAGGTCTCAGGTTTGATTCCGGTCAAGGGCATGTACCTTGGTTTCGGCCACATCCCCGGTAGTGGGTATGCAGGAGGCAGCTGGTCGATGTTTCTCTCGCATTGACGTTTCTTGCTCTCTATCCCTCTCCCTTCCTCTCTGTGGAAAATCAATAAAATATATATTTTTTTTAAAAAGGGTTTTAGAGAAGAGTATTAAGGACCAAACTCTGAGGAAACAGAATAGAAAAAACCTGAAAATTAGACTGAAAAGAAGGAGTCAAGGAGGTAGCCTGGAAATCAGGAGGACATGTCTTGGAACCAAGTGAAGGTGGATTTCTGAGAATAAATGAACAAACAAAAATAGACAGAGGATGTCAGAGGAATCCATTGGCTCGTGATAACAAACGTCTTCTGGTGACTTTGGTTAAGTAGAGTTTTGAAGAAGTGGGGACAGTGAGTTATAGGCCTTTCTTTGACAAACGTTGGCTTTCTGTGGAAAAAGAGAACTAGAGGGATGTGGGGATGTGCGGACAAAAGTTTGAGGAAAGTTTTTGTTTTTAATAAGTGAATAGAGACTTGAACCAGCTGAAATGCTGTTAGATATAATAAATTCATTAGATATAATAAAGTTGACAACTTAGAGGAGATGGAATTGATCAATGTATTTGTACAGGATAGGGAAGGATTTTGTACACAGGTGGAGGAATTGGCAGCTGGAATACAACTCTCTAAATTTCAATATTTTAGAGGTACTATGATTTGCATTATCACAGCTTTTCTATTTTAATTGTATGACTTTTTTCCCCCCTCATCTTGGAGCTCACTACCTTAGTTCTTTGGAACTGAATCTTGGGCCATTTGACCTTAAACTCATTTGTTGAAGGGAAACTTGGGGAGAAGCCTAGTGTGATTACATTATCAAAAGACCAAATTACAAATGTGATCTAATTAATTATGTTAGAATTCAATTTTTTGTTTATTATGGTGGCACTTCAAAAACAAGTTTCTCACCAATATGTACTACTAGTCTATTATATACCATGAACACATTCTCAAGTGGCTATTTCAGAATTTCAGCACTAATCATTTCATTTTGATCAGGTAGCTGCTGATAACCCAGATGAACATCTTGTGTGCAATTTTGTTTAGCACATCTCTTAGAATGACTGAGGTGTCAGAACATCCCAGGTACACTGCTGGAGACACCAGC
Source organism: Pipistrellus hanaki (assembly GCF_964339955.1). NCBI lineage: Eukaryota > Metazoa > Chordata > Mammalia > Chiroptera > Vespertilionidae > Pipistrellus > Pipistrellus hanaki. The sequence continues at coordinate 72,179,154 of NC_140510.1, read as the reverse complement.
TGCACTGGAGGAGTGTCACGCAAAAACATCTGGAACATTATTCAGTATGAAAGAGAATAAATATATTTATGGGTGAGACATTCACATCTTCTGTGATCAAGTTCCCTCAAAGATTCAAAAATCCATGTGATTTCTACCAACTTTTATTTTTCTGTAGAACTTCTGATGGAATTAAAATTTGTTGGTTACATTCTTTGCTCAAAAGAAAACAAAACAAACAAACAAAAAAGGCTAGTACTTTTGGAAGCTTGGTGTGAATAGTGTATCCAATAAAGCATTATAAAGAATAAGTTTTAATAACTTATCTGTTATATGAATCAGGAGAATCTTATATACAGTTTTCTGTCTCTTTTCCTAAGGATTTGGAGGAGGAAAGGAAAGTATCATTGACCTCCTAGGAAAGGAGAGGGATAAGATAAAGTTTCATGGGCTAACTTTTCAGAACTTAATAATGAAGATGACTATTGGTTGAACATTCACTCTGAACCAGTCACATATAGACACTTATTTTACATATTTTGTGATTTCTGTTCCATGGAGCAATGCTCGCAGGTTAAATTTTCTTTTCCTCATGTTGCTGACCTATGATTAAAGAGAGTCATTAATTTACCCCTGGGATATATCACTAGCAAATTAGAAGTCAGATACTTGGCTCAATGTCCATCTGATTGCAATATGTCTGCTATTCTTCAAATAACTGGAGAAGAATTTGGAAAAACTTGTTAATAATAATAATATGAGTTCTTTATTTATTTGATTAGAGAATACTTAAAGCTATCAGCATTTCATCCCTTTGATATGTATAAATCTACTAGCATCTACCTGCCAATAATCACATAAAGAGAGCAAACAAATGTCTGTTTTTATAATATACTTATAAATATTGGGTAAAAATAAAGTATATGATTTGGTTTTATTGTAACTGAAGACGCAAAAATAACCTGATATTTTTCCTCACTTTGATTCATTATCACTGAGAAGATGCTTCCTTAGCATATTGCTAACCAGTGCCGATTGCTAACCAGGGGAGGGCACATCTGTTACTATGAATGTTATTTTCAAAAGGTGGGTCTATCTAGCCTGGCCCATGTGGCTCAGTGATTGAGCAATGACTTATGAACCAGAGTGTCAGGGTTCGATTCTCTGTCAGGCGCATGCCTGGGTTGCAGGCTTGATCCCCAGCAGGGGTGTGCAGAAGGCAGCTGGGGATTTTGGAGAATTCAGAAAAACTCAAAGATGAAAATAACAGTCTTGCCATTCATAGAAAAGTATGGCTAACATTAATGTAACTGTCATTTTCAGTACAGTTTTACATTTCTGAATTATTTGTGTTTACTTCTTTTTGTTTTATACTTATTTATTTGAGTGTTATTTTATTTTTCAAAGACAGTTGGTATTGAGTACCATTGTGTACCAGTTTCTGACTTTACAGACTGGTCCCCTGCTGCCACAAGCACCTGCCTGACACTGCGCCCAGTTATCTTGACATTATTGACTATATTCCCACATTGCACACCGCATCTCGGTGGCTATTCTGCAACTATCAGTTTGTACTGTTTAATCCCATCACCTTTTCCACCTGGGCTGCCAAGCCCCCTTCCCTCTGACAGCTGTCTGTCCATTATCTATATCCACGAGTCTATTTCTGCTTTGTTCATCAGTTTATTTTGTTCACTAGATTCCATGTATAAGTGAAATCATATGATAATTGTCTTTTTCTGACTGGTTTATTTCACTTCGAATAATATTCTCCAGGCCCTTCTATGCTGTTGCCAAAGGTAAATTTTCCTTTTTTATATCTGAGTAGCATTCCTTTATGTAAATGTACCATGGGTTTTGTTTGTTTTTTTAATCCACTCATCTACTGATGGGCACTTGGGCTGCTTCCACATCTTAACTATTGTAAATAACACTGAAATGAACATATTGTTTTGAATCAGTGCTTTGTCTTAAATTCTAACAGGAATTCATAGTGCAAAGAAGTACTCCTATATTATTAGCAATAAGTAGTGACACATTTTCCCCTCAGACGCTAGGTATTAAATTACAGTTTTTCCCCCCCACAAAATAATTATTTGGTACTGCTGTACATGTCCAAAGGATATATGTCAAGTCATCATGCTTCTTAAAATTCAATAGTGTAATTAGCATCTCATTTAAAAATATTGTTGCCAAAACATTTAAAGTGAAATGTACTCTTTTGATTATCTCCTCTGCTGTGCAGAAGCTTTTTAGTTTAATGTAGTCTCATTTATTAATTTTTGTTCTTGTTCCTTGTTGCTTTTGGTGTCATATTCCAAGAAGTCATTTCCAAGGTGAATGTTATGGGATGGTTCCTATCTGTTTTCTTCTAGGAGTTTTAGAGTTTTGGTCTTATGATTAAGTCTTTTACCCATTTTGAGTTGATTTTTGTATGGTAGATGGTAAGGGTCAAATTTCATTCTTTTTCATGTGGTATTCAGCTTTTTCCAGCACCATCTGTTGAAGAGATGATGCTTTCCCTATTGTGTATTCTTGGCATTCTTCTGGTACGTAATAAGTGTACACCAATAAATACTTGTGGATCAAATGAATGAGTGAATGAACATTCAAGGGGATAATAAAGGTCTGTTCTTTTTGAAATGTCTTAATAGAGAGCTCAAAGTTCTTAAAGTTTCTCAGCTGGTTAGTTATAATCAGTGTGATGATTAAACTACTTGCATGATTTTTTAAACTACACTTGTTGAATCTGGCTACCACCAACATTAACATTAATGGCCTAGGGCCTAGGGAATAGACAGTGAATTGTTAGACTTTTGGCATTGGGATTTAGATTTTGACCTTCATGACTTTTCATTAGTGAAACTGGGAGAACGTTTTAGAACTTTTATGACTTTTGGAGACTGCCCGTGAATTACATTTCTGCTTTATTTTATTTTTTTTTCGTGATTCATTTCAGCTTGTTAAAATATTTGGTGTTAATTATTTTGTACTTTCATTTTTATTATGCAAAATTATTCAGAATAGAACATGCATATTCTAAAAAAAAAAAAAAAAAAAAAAAGCTAACATGCGGACAGTGTTGCAAAACTCCAGGTGGGAGCTGTGACTGTCATGTAAAAATGACATATGTAAAAGTTATAAAATATACAACTGAAGTGTTTGAAAGAGAAAGGTGTCATTTGGGGGAGATTTAGTCTCAAAGTCAGAAGGAAAAAAATGGAAGTGGTCCCACCTGTTCCTTCTAGAGGTTCTCATGGCATAGCCATGTTTGATGGCAATTGCTGTGCTGTTATTACAAACAATTTAAATAAAAAAACGACAAGCTCCTGCCTTCTGGAAAAGAGACACGTTAGAAAAATGAGGCACATTGGCAAAACTAAATATGTTCACGGAGTTCCCAGACCCCTCAAGTTCACAGGCAGCGATATGGGAAAGTGCACAAAAGAAGCTAGACTTCCTTTGGTTTATGTGCATGACATATGTAAAAAAAAAAATCTTTAAAATATATACATTTATTTGCCCTAGTTGGTTTGGTTCAGTGGATAGAGCGTTGGCCTGCAAACTGAAGGGTGCCAGGTTCGATTCCAGTCAAGGGCACCCATGGGCTCAATCCCCGGTAGGGGGCGTGCAAGAGGCAGCCAATCAGTGATTCTCAGCATGGATGTTTCTATCTCTCCCTTGCCCTTCCTCTCTGAATTCAATTAAAAAAAAAATATTTAAATATATATACACACATTTTTTTTTGAGATAGAAATAATCTATAGTGAAGTGCACACGCTCTAAGGGTACCGTTTGATGACTTTTGACAAATGCAAGTAGCCAGCTGTGCAACCATACCCAAGAACACTGTTATCACCCCAGCAATAACCTCCTGTCCTTCCCAGTTAATCTCCCTGTCACCCAACTGCAATCATTCCTCTGATTTTTAAAACTATGATTTAGTTTTGCCTAATATCCTATCTAATAAAATAGTAATATGCAAATTGGCCATCACTCCAATATAAGATGGCTGCCACGATGTGGTCAAAGATGGCTGTTCCCATGTAGACACAAGATGGCCACCACAAGATGGCCAGCAGGGGAGGGCAGTTGGGGGTGATAAAGCCTGTAGGGGAGGGCAGTTTGGGGTGACCAGGCCAGGAGAGGAGGGAAGTTGGGAGCAACTGAGCCTGCAGGAAAGGACATTTGGGGGGGACCAGGCCTGCAGGGGAGGGCAGTTATGGGGACCAGGCCTGCAGGGGAGGGCAGTTAGGTGCAATCAGGCTGGCAGGGGAGCAGTTAGGATTGGGCCTAAATGGGCAGTCAGATATCCCTCAAGGGGTCCCAGATTGGAGAGGGTGCAGGTTGGGCTGATGGTCACCCCCCACACCATGCACAAATTTCATGAACCGGGCCTCTAGTTTAAATGGATAAGTGGAATTGTGTGTCTCTTTGTGTTTAGCTTTTATTTTTTTGCACAGCATAATGTCTCTTAGCTTTATTCATGTTGTGCATATAAATATTCTTTTTATTGCTGAGTAGTATTCTGCTGTATGAATATATTAAAATTTGCTTATTTTCTCTTGATGAAATTGGAGTTTGCAGTTTTTGCTACTGGTAAGTAAAGCTTCTGTAGCATTCTTGTGCAACTATTTTTGTGTATATATGTTTTTATTTTTATTTTTGGTAAATATCTAGAGGTGGAATTGCTGGGTGGAAAAAAAAAAAAGGGAGTATATTTAACTTTATAATAAACTGCCAAAACTTTCCCTAAGTGTGGGTAGTATTTTACACTTCAAGTTTCCCATTTCTCCTCCCCCTCCTCCTCCTCCTCCTCCTCCTCCTCCTCCTCCTCCTCCTCCTTCTTCTTCTTCTTCTTCTTCTTCTTTTTCCCATTCTTATTATTTTTTTTTTAAGGTGTAGACTTCTACAATTCATAACAAAACGGAATTTAGGTTACATGCCAAAATCATTCTGTATACACAAGGTAGTTTTAAATGTTGCCTTATTAGACAGCTACTATGTTTGTTGTCTCCCAAGAAAGAAATGGGGGCTATTTCTTATTTTCTGAGGACCAACTATAGAACGAAGTGTTGTTATTTTTTAAATCTACATGTTAAAAGAGTACTTAAAACCTACTTAATATACAAGAAGATAATGATCTCCTAAATTGTGGTAATTATGGGGGTGATTGAGTTCACAATTTCAATCTTTAACTCTCAACTTTTTTTTTTCTTTTCATGAACTACTGTGTATTTCTAGGCACTTTTCTAAATGTATTACAGAATAGATTTCACATTTATTTCCTGAGGGGGGTGCACAGAGGGTGGGGGGACAAAACTCTTCTTTAGTATTCATTAAGCTCCTCAGCACCTTGTTTTCTAAAAGAGTTATTTAATATGAAAAGAGCTTAGACATTGCTGAAATCCCTTCTCCTCTTAGAAAAAGTGAGTTGCATCTTGAAGAAATTTTGAAAGGAGTTCCATCTCTAAGTAAAAATCAGTTCGGAAATGACTGATCAGTTCGGATGGCCTGACAAAATCAGATACCCTTCCCTGGCCTGCTGCCATGGGCTGAAGTAGAGACTCAGGACGGGAGGTTCTTCATATGCATGTGTTTTCACAAGCTTGTTCTCACCTAAAATGCTGTCTTACAGGGCAAACTTTTGAGGGAAGGTTGAAAACAGGTAGCATGGAAAATACTCTCACTGATCTTTAGGAATGTGTTTGTCAGCAGATGTGTACCGAGCTGTCCAAGGTAAGCATGCAGGATTCTCCCCCCCACCCCCCATGGTAGCATGGTGGAGTCTTCCCTCAGTAAACACGTGCTTCTGGAAAATAGTTAAATATAAAAGGTCCATTCTGGACAACCGCATCAGGCCTTCCTCTGCCATCTGCAAGGCATTTACACTCTGCCTTTTTGAATGACCCTCTAAAAACACACAGGACCTAATTCTATTCTCGAGTCCCGTCCAACTCCCATTGGGCTCCGGTGGAAACATTGCAAAGCTAGGTTCCGAGGAAGCAGGGCCTTTTCGAAGGCCTGCCTGTGAGAACTTCCTCAGGCGGAACTGGGCCAGCGCATTCCTCCTGAGAGAGTTGTCAGATCTCATTGGTTAGAGAGCTTCAAAGCAGACACTCGGCTCTTCTCTAGGGCACGATGCTTCTCTCCCATGGGCATATCCCTGCCACATCCTGCAGCATCCCCATGCAGTGAGCTGGTTCTCGGAGAACCTACCCCTCACCCTCGGAGTCATCCTCGGATCACCAGGTGTGTTCTTACTGCCCTACCCCATGCTTCTCTCTGCTCTATTTTAAAAGCATACCATTTCTGAACACTTAGGATGAGCCAGGCACTGTATCAAAGCGTAACGTACGTCATTTCACCCAATCCTGTGGCTGACTGTGGAGCAATGTAGGGCGGCTACCCATGTCCCGAGTTCACCCAGCAGAGCCGGGCTTGGGCCGTGCTTCCTCTGGCACCAGAGCCGTGGGTCTCCTCGGGTGCAAATTTGCGTGATACTGCTGCCCAGTGCACGCCTGTTCTGTCCCCCAGGGATAGGCCTTGTGTTGGGAGGGCTTTGTCTATGGACCTGTCTCTCCACTGAGCTTGAGAAAGGACTCTTCCCTTCTTTGTATGGCTAAATCAGGTTGATAGGGTTTTAATAAATGAAACTTAAATGTAACAGTTAACCTTTCTCTGTGACTAAAAAAGTTCACATCCTTTATACAGAAAACTGAACAAGAAACAGAAAACATAAGCTGTTCCCAAATCCCATTATTCAGAAATAACTGGAAAAAAAAACCTTTGATAACTGGGTGAATTAAAAAGTTGTTTTTTTTTTTAAAGAACACCTATAGCTTTTTTTCTGTTTCTAATGCATTTATATAAGCAGTGGCTCACTGTGACTATGTGATTGCTTGATGTTAAGGAAGCATCATTAGTGCATGATAAAGCCTTTATCCTTCATAATCTGGGGTGTCCAAGCCCAGTGCCAGGAATCAGGAGGCAAAGTTCTTGTTTCTCTCCTGCAACAGCATGAACCATTGTATGTCGGAATCTCAGTTCATACATACTAGTATGTAAATGGTGATACCATATTACACTCACCAGCTCACCTGTGTGGAAGCACAACACTGGACTAGGCATGCTTTTAAGGAATCTTCTAGCTTTCTTGGACATGATGATAATAATTTGTAGTTTAGAAGAAGAGGAAATGAACAATGGCTATGGGGTTCATAGGGACAGAATTTCCAACAAGTGTACACAAACACTTAAAGTTGGGGAAGCCTTGACATGGAGAATTAGTCATTACTGTCAAACACAATTTATATATTAAACCAATAGGAGAAACCCATGAACTACTACTACTTTTTTTGGTAACTGTATTTTTTATAGTTGATAGTATTACACATCTATCCCATTTTCCTCACCTTTTTCCCCCCTCCCTCCACAAACTATTCTGGGGCTGCAGAATCATGGGACCAAATACCAGCTGTTTGTGTTCTTCTTTTAATTTTAAAATTTGAAATTGCAAAAATCCCATTTAACATGTCTTTATTTCTTTGTTTAGTTTAAATATTAGAGCCAAGGAATTAAATTCAGCATAAGGAAATTAAATATCGGAGATATTGTCATTACACTACACCAAATTTATATTGTCAAATGAATGAGAGACACACTCCTTTGAATGGGGATTTGGGGCTAAAGAGCTCTGCATGCAATGCTAGCAAATACTTAAGCCTTTTCCTGATGGGTTGGCAAGGTAGGATGCTACTCCTAAGATGTGGAGAGGGAAGTGGAGCAGGGGGAGATAGCTAGAGAGACGGCTGCCTGGAAGGAGATCAAGGTCTGAGGCGGGTAGGGGAAGAGTCAGCAAGAAGTTAAGTTTGGCACATAGCCAAGAAACTTCTGAGAATTGTAATTTTTTAAATCCAGTTTTATTATCTCCTGATCTATCTTTTCCTGTATTCCTTTCCTAAAATTTTAATAAAATTGACAAACTGCATTCTGTTTTGTGGAGTAAAAAAGGAGAGTCCAGGTGGTATGGTGAGAAGGTAGCAGCTGAGAAAGTGAGAAAATGATCCAAGTGCGAGTGGCTGAGGCGATTCCGTCCACCATGAGAGAATATGTGGAGTCTTTGGGGGGAGTTAAGGATGTGGGATGGGAACTTAGTTCATTTAATGTGATTGTGATGGGAATGCGTTCCCCAGAGGCTAGAAGACTTGATAGTATCCAGGAAGCAGACACGTTGGATTAGATATGTAAATACTTGTATTATGGAATTTTGGGGAGACTCTAGCAAACTCATGACATAGCCCCTGAAGAGAAGTGGTCACGGGGAGATGGAAGATACAGGAGGATGGATCTCCTCTGAATCCATTCACCCTACTTCTGGCAGTAGTCCTTTGGGGATCTACTCCTTCCTTATTTGGTCCATGTGGTTTGGTAGAGCATCCCCAGATTCTCCAAGATTCGACAGTGTGATTTAGTCCTAAGCCCATCAATAATTTTATCCTCTGACTTTGGGAGTTGGTCACAAGTATAGGCAAGCAATGACCCCAGCTGGTACGGATGCGATGCAAGGAGGCTTTCTGAGACTCCCAGGAACCCTACCTTTCAACTTCCCTCCCAGGCCTTGCACTGGCTTTATTGTCAGGATCCACAGAACCTGATGCACCATTTTGCTGTATGTGGACCCTATGGAAGAATAATAGCAATGCAACAACTGATGAGAACACAGGAAGGGGCGAACTTGAATGAGAGAAAGGAGAAGAAAGTGGAGAGAAGCAGAGACTTTAAATACTAGCTGCTGTGTTTAGGCTACCTGTCCTATTTCTTTTAATCCTCAAAGCAACCCATATTTCCATTTGGCAGATAAGGTACTTAAGTCTTAGAGAGGCTGAGCCAATTGTTCGAGGACAGAACAAGACTTGAATGTTCTAATATTTGATCCCATTGTAGGCTTTGATCTTAACTGCCTCTGAAATTCTAACGACGAGAAAGGGAGGAATTTGTGGGTTGATGGGCCACAAGGATTTCACTTAGAGGCTCAGAGAAAAGATAATTATATTCCTTGATTCTCTGGGACTCTCTATACTGCTCCCATCCTTCCACTCCCATTTCCATGCTGGTATGACATAGGAAACATGAGTTACATGTATTTTGCATTTTCATTGTTCTTACAGAAGCCATGTTTTTCTCTTTGTAATCTAGGAAATGGTTTGCTCAGTAGTAAAGGGTTTTAAAATTCTAAAACTAAAATTTTTGAAACAAATAAAAAAATCAGCTACTGCTTTTTGGCTATTCCCATTGGTTCCTAATCCTACTGAATGTAATTTACTCTCACTCTCTACAGAGCAGGTTAGAAAGTATCTGAGTTACTGAAAGTGTTGAATTATCTGGGTGCATTCATGAAGCTGTACTTCAGTAAACCATTTGAAACCTGGAGAAATGGTGAGGGCATTGATAGTGTGGGCATGCGCACTCTCACTCTGGAAAACTTAAGCATTCTTTTTTGAAATGGGCAAAGGGAACATTTGCAGACAGTGGAGACGGTGGAAGCTGGAGCCCACTGGTTCACACTGCATGAAGCTGCACACTTTTACTTCTGTGTTTAAAAACTGGCCATCAAAAGGTGGTTTCTAGAAACAGATGTGATTACGCCTGTGCTAACTGCTGACTTCTAGTTATAGGAAGGCAAAAGAAGATGCCATCATCAGCATATGGAACTAATGACAGCGAAGCCTTTTATTGTCCAGAAGGGCAGTTATGTTCTTGGGAACTCACCCCTTGCCTCTCTCCTTAATACAATCAACAGCAGCGGTTTAGAGGGGAGTTCACACAGGACAGTTCTTTCATTGCTCTATTTCTGGGCGTTTTCTGGATTACTTTGATACAGAAACCCATCTTAGTGCTCATTATCCATTCAGAACAGACATTAGCTGGATTGAATGGCATGTTCATGATTAAGGTTAAAATTCAGTTCTTTCCAGAGGAGATGGGGTACTTTTCCTGGGAGCAGCCTTCACTAAGGGGGCAAGAGGAAGCCAAAGTTAACGTACTTCTCTTGGGAAAACTGACTCTAAAAAAATAAAGAGCCTTTTCTAACATATTGTTGTTTAAATGCATGTAAAAAAAAAAAAAACACACAAAAAACACAAAACTCTAGAGTCCCAAGTGAGATCACAGGGTCAAAATGCTATAATTTTGAATTGAAAATGGTTTGGGCAAAACACACATTCTTCTCAAGTACACATTCTACAGTGGAGATAGTATGTTAGGCCACAAAACAACTCTTAATACATTTAAGAAGATTGATATTGCATCAAGCATATTTTCTGTTTGTTTTATTTTGTTTGAGGGAATGAATAGATATATCCAAAGTTTCCATTTGTCTTTCTCTTTTCTTGGTGATGGCCTATCACATAGCCAACTTCGGGCTCTCAGCCTCTTCTTGAAGGCAGGGAGAAAGTGCCTCATAAAAAAAAAATTAAATTAAAAAAAAAAAAGACTGAATAATTTCCTGAATATACACTCTATGCAAGGCTGGTTTTCTTCTCAGAGGATACATGCCATTGGAAGTAGGATTCCCCTTTGCCCTGCCAGCCAATCTGTCCCCATTTTAATTTTTTAACATTGCACTTTCCGCTAATGACAGCCACGCCTGGAGAGGAGAGTGGACAAAAGCTGGTACAATTGGGCACTGATGAATTCATTTAAGCACCCACTATCAACTAAGAGATACCAAGTGCTGTTCACTTCTCAATTCAGAGAGGATTCAAGTAAGCAGTCTTGGATACAAAGCATAAAGATAATGGGTTTTTGCTAAATAGAATGTCTCTGTAATATTTAGCAACAAATAGACCCTTCATATTTCTTTATAGCTTTCACTTATTGGAAAGGGTGAAGTAGTGCTCAAGAATGCTGGAGTTTATTGCTGGAAGAGTATCTTTTAAAATAAAAACGAGACGATAACAACCCCATAATACAGAAAGCTTTTGACTGTCAATTTAATTAAGTGCATGAAGTCCCCTTTGTTGACTCAGTATTGTATGCAATTTTATGCACGTCCAAGAACTTTTAAATTCTAGATTCCGCGTGGCTTCAGGCATCCTCTTGTGTGACTTTAACTTGCTAAATTAATCCAGAGGGTGGCAATTTAAAGCTGCACCCCCGTGAGGTTAGGGACATATTTTTCTGGAGTTATTGAAAACCGCTATGTGCTTAGCACTGTGTAATTCTCAAAATGGGTACTCTCCACGTGCACTTTGGGGGTGGAGTGAAAACATGGAAAAAGTATGGTTTGAATGAATATTTAACTTTGTCTTCTGGCATTCTTAACTTTAGAGTTTCTACGTTAGGAAATAAAATAAGACTCTATTTGAAAATACATAACAGTGTGACCTGATAAGGTTATTCAAGAATCTCAGATATTACACTCAATCAATTTATATACTTTACATCACATACCATGTAAAACACACACATCGTAGCCTGAGGAGATATGATAAATCATCATGTGTTGTCATTTATTTTGGAGAAAATTTGTGGTATGGGTTTTGTCTAAAGAGCTTGTGAGCTATGAGGGAAGTCATATATATTTATAAATTAGATCCATTTGGGAGGAAAAGTCATGCCATATTACTTTGGTTTTGCTGATATGGTCTTTAGCTTTTAACTGGAAGCTGCCTCACATCTAAAAAATAAACGGCCTTTGTTTAACAAAATTCCTCCACTGTGTATCTGAGTCTATTTACATTCAGCAAAGGCAAGCCTTCACTGAGGCCTTTTAGATAACTCGAGAAATAGAAGGGAAGTTTGGGCTTCTTTCTGGAAACAATGTAGACAATAAAAATACAATTATTTGTAAAATTGATTCAGTTGGCTGCCTTGTTAAATTAATCCAGTTTGAACACTGCAATCAAGGTCAATTTTTGGTCATTATTTGGAAATAAGGAAACGTTAGGGGGACATTAGAATAGCACAAAGACGTTTGTTGTGTCGATAGTTGTGAACGGGCCTTTCTCAGCACCCTAGATTTGCCCTCATTACGTTCTTCGTGAATGACATGCTTCACTCAGGAGGTAGATGATTAATGCTAATTTGTGGTTTTCCAAGCAAACATTTCATTTTTTTTTATTTATTATGGACTCACATGCAGCATTTTACTTTATGGAATATTGTCTTATGCTGGGAAATACAACCCTTGGAGGAGCTGTCTTTCTTGGAAGCAGTTCTACCCATGTAAGGGATTTCTAAAAACCCGAATGTGCTTTATTTATCCCTGACCTTTGTTTTTGAACATTCATACCAGGCAAGAAACCAGGACATTCGTAATGTGGATGGAGGTGGTGAGAAGAGGACTGCCTCTGAGTATCCTATTGAAAAGTTAATGGACAGAAAGGACAAAACAATATCTCAGAAAATAACTTCTTCCTGTAAAACAATGTTTCCCAAAGGGTGGTACGCGTACCCCCAGGGGTACGGGAAGAGTTTGGTGGGGATATGTGTTGCACTGGAGTTTGGTGGGGATGTGCACTGCACCGTGCTTAGCTGCACCTAATTCTACGTTCTCATGAGTACGAGGGGTACTCAGCGTTACGAAAATTATAGAAGGGGTACACATATGTCAAAAGTTTGGGAAACACTGCTGTAAAAGAACAGTGAAGTCCATAAACTTACTTAAGAAAGCATATCATGAGCCATTCATTACAATCAGGACTAAGTGAGGAGAAAACTTGAGTACAGTGACTTTTGGTATGTGACTTTGGTATTACAGAATCACTTAATTACCCATCTTAGAGAGAATAGCAGGCTGTGTCCCAGAAATAGAGTGATGGCTATAAATGTGAATGGAGGTGAGACTGAATATCTTATGGTAATAAGTGTGTATTTGCTATATAACCCCTGCAATGAAAAAAGGTCATATTGCTACTCCCTATAGATGGGCAATTGCCTCTTGCCTCAAATCTTGGACCTCACACCCTCTTAGACAGTTTGGATCACTGGTCTATGATTTGGAAAACCAATTCAGTTGTGACTGGGAAAACTTAAGGATATAAATTGAAAGCATGGCTTTTCTTCCAGAATGGAGGGTTAGGGACAACTTTCCCCTCCCTCCCCCCAATGTTTGACTTTACTTAGAATAAAGAGACCAAGATAGCAATTAACATTTCAGCAGATCATATTTTTTTCTAACATGTTTAGAAGATAGTAGAAGATAGTTGTAGATAGTCAGTAGAAGACAGTCAGTTGTAACAGTAACAATGTTAACACCAGGTAAGAATATAGGACAATGATAATTATTTCCAAACACTCCCATGCATTGCTGAGTGAGTGCCAGAGACTTAGTGGCACTCACTCAGTAATGGAGTTTGGTTGCATCGTGACAGTATGCTTAATTTGCCATTGTTTTAGGAACCTGGCAGAATTTTCCAAAATTGAACCACTTAAAAATTTAACAAAGTAATTTTTTTTTTTGTAAAAACATTAAATCTGTACCAAATCAACTGGAGTACAAAATGTACTTTGAAGACTTTTAGGAATAAATAGAAATGAAAGGGAAGGCACATTATCATTTTTGGCAAAGTTGGGAGGCTATAAAATGCAGTTCTTACTTTAGATAGGAATTAAAGACAGGAAGGACAGCATCTGAGACCCATGGATTAAAATATATGTATTAGATTTTAAAATTCTTGCAAGTTTACGTGTAAACCCCTTAACAAATAAAGATTATAAAAAGATTTTATATGCCCCGGGCCTATGTAGCTCAATTGGGTAACCATCATCCATTCACCGAAAGGTTCATGGTTTTATTCCCAGTCAAGGCACCTACCCAGGTTGCAGGTTTGGTACCCAGCTGAGATGTGTATGGGAGGAGGCAACCAATCAATGTTTCTCTCTCTCCATTTCCTATCCCCTTTCTCCAAAATCAATAAAAAAACAATTTATGTTTTAAAAAAAGATGTAATTTATTTGATTTTCTACTTACCACCCCTGCATGAGTTGAAATCATTAAGGTCATCTTACTTTACTTCTCAAAAACTAAGTTAGTGTGGCCCCAAGATCAGAAGTGCTAATGACTGTGCAGTCAGATGCTGTTTTAAAATATATATATAGGTATATATTTTTACTGATTTCAGAGAGGAAGGGAGAGAGAGAAATAGAAACATCAATGATGAGAGAGAACTATTGATCAGCTGCCTCCTGCCTGCCCCCAATCTGGGGATGGAGCCCACAACCCAGGCATATGCCTTCACTGGGAATTGATCCATGACCTCCTGGTTCATAGGTCAATGCTCAACCACTGAGCAACACCAGCCAGGCTGCTATTTGTATTGACATTTTGAAGTTACCATTTATGCTAGATTCAAGTTGAAATTTCTAAGAGCAATTCTATGTTCATGTGGGCATGTGATGTGGAGAAAAGACAGAGATGGTGAATATCAGTTGGCTGTAAAAATGTCTTAAATCCAACAGTGTTCATGCTAGTTATGTTTATATTCAAGGTTCCAGGGTCTCTTAAGAGCAGCTTTCAGTGGTAACGCCTAACTCATAGAGCATGTGCTCTGAATGTCCTCCCGTATTATTTAAAGGGTTATCTGTTAGCTCTTTCCTTGATGATAGTTGTGTATTCCAAGGGCATGGGGAGGTCCCCTCTGATGCATCACCCACCAGGGATAACATTTAGCAGGATTCTCATCTTTACATGGACTAGAAATCTGGTCCCTTCTTTTCTTTCTCTCTCCCCCCCACCCCCCCATCTTGTTTGTACTGATACTTGTTTTGGTGGCTTTAATGTGACTAATGGATTTAGAGACACTTTATTTTTCTCTGTATTGTCAATATTTGTTACTGTTTCACCTGAATTGGAATTACATCTCCAAGCCTGTTTGGTAAGCATATTGAGAAGCCTCTGAGCTCAGTTACCTAATAGTCCCTTTAAACAAAATGTATTTTTCATGTGCCTGAAGCTATGAAAGGTTTTGTGGGACATTGGTATCACAGACTTAATTTTTTTTTTTTTCCAAGAGCATTTGGAGCAGTTTGAAAACAATATAATTAGTGGCCAAAAGTTTTCAAAACTCAAGTCCTAATGCAGAAGGTCCCAAGAGAAGCTCCACTGGGGATGAATAGCAAAGAAGGTTTCCTAAGGGGCTTTTAATCATAACATCACCTAAGTTAAATAGAAGGGTGGGGGAAAGAGATAGGCTGTAAAAGAAGTTAACTTGAAACGATTCATTCCACAATGTATTATTTCTGTTGTATTTTGTCTTCTCACTAACTATTCTCCGTTAAGAATAGCTCTGCAGAGCCGAAACCGGTTGGGCTCAGTGGATAGAGCGTCAGCCTGCTGACTAAAAGGTCCCGGGTTCAATTCTGGTCAAGGGCATGTACCTTGGTTGCAGGCACATCCTGGGGGGAGAGGGGGTGTGCAAGGGGCAGCTGATCAATGATTCTCTCTCATTGATGTTTCTAGCTCTCTATCCCTCTCTCTTCCTCTCTGTAAAAAATCAATAAAATATATTAAAAAAAAGAATAGCTCTGCAGTGATAAACCTAGAGCAACCTTCTCTTTACGTTAGATGCACATTGCGTATACAGCCATTCGATCTTAGCACATCATTTATTTCTCTTAGTGGACTCGTGTGTCTCATTCTTGGCTCTATGGACATTGGGGGCCAGATAATTCTGTGTTGTGCTGGTGGGCTATCCTATGGATTGTAGGCTATTGAGCAGCATCCCTGGCCTCTCCACACTAGATGCCAGTAGCATATCCCAACTTCTCCGCAGCTGTGTTAGTAAAAAATGTATGGAGGCATTGCCAAGCATCTCCTGGCTGCCCAAATAGCTTAATAATAATGCCTGTAGACTGTGACCCTTTTTAAAACAGGTGCAACATCTCTGTAGCACCAGTATTCCTAACATAATGCCTTGCATAGAAAAGGTACTTAGTTAAATGAATGAATGAATGAATGAATGAATGAATGGCTAGAAGTCTCTTAATTCTACAATGGATGTTTAAAATATCATTTAAATTCCACCAAATATTGTACATAGACAGTATTCCATTTGAGTAAACACTTTAAAATTCATCACCACAATGACTACCATTTAGTGAACACTTACTACCTACCTGACATGTCCCATTATCTGCATATTTAATCCATATGTGGATTTCCCTTAGGCCTGGGCAAGAGGGGCCCAGGTCTTGCATTCTGTGTGTTAGAGAGCCCTACAAATCACAAATCCAAATCCAAAACCAAAACAGAACAGAACAGACTATATCTTGGTTAGATTCTTTGATACAGTCAGTGTTAGATTGGACAAGATTAGATGGTAAACTCCTAAAGGACAGACACAAAGCATGGACACAACAGGACCCTCGGCTATAAACCTCTGCTCCCTTGACCCCAGAGCAATGCTTTCCACAGCTCTTGCCCTGTATTTCTGAAGTGAAGTGGTGCTTCCACATGTTGTGTAGGTATGTTGGTTGTGCTGCTGTTAACTTCAGAAGCAAACAGTGCTCTGGAGTACGGGGAGGGTTTGAACAATGGGAGACTTCAGGTAAGGGAAAAGACCAACTGATTGATTAGTGAAGTTTTCCTCTAATAGCGTAAGTACAAAGATGCTTGCATAACAAGGATTGCTTTCCAGAAGTTTTCTTCTCCTTCTTTTCTGTGTTATGATTAGCAGTCCCAACAGTAGTCATCAGTTGGCACAGATTCTGTAGCACTTGCACATGGAAACATTTTGTCATAAAACAGTCTATGTTACTTTTGCCCAGCTAGCATGGCTCAGTGGCTGAGTGTCGATCTATGAACCTGGAGGTCATGGTTTGATTCCCAGTCAGGGCACATGCCTGGGTTGAGGGCTCCATCCCCAGTGTGGAGCATTGCAAGAAGCAGCCGATCAATGATTCTCTGTCATCATCGATGTTTCTATCTCTCTATCCCTCTCCCTTCCTCTCTGAAATCAATAAAAATATATTTAAAAAAAACAACAATCTGTTACTTTTAAGTTTGTATATATACATATATCTGTATCTGACATAGACATAGGCATATATATATATGTTTAGATATAACATGACATAAAGCATGATATTTATTCTTCATAGTAGCAATTAGATATATTGAACCAAACTAGAACTTATGAGTAAGTGTATTGCAATATTTAATAAGATTTTATTATATTTTTAAAACAAAAATTTTCATCTCTTAAATAATTTTGATTTATAAGTTTGAGTCTTGATGTTAATTTTAATTGATAAATGTTCAAAGAAAATAAGTTAAAAACATGAAAAAACAAACAAAAGAAACATGAAAAAAATCACTTTGATTTTTATATTTATTTTAAATATTCAGGCTGATTAGATATATTTAATATATTTTAAAGAATCTTTGAGTCATTATAGTCAATAGAAAATACATTATGTAAAAATCTTGATTTTTTAAAATAACATAATCATTTTGCTAACATGAAGACAAAAAATGTTATGGAATAAATGAATCACAATTTGTATTATATGCGTTTTTATTTTATTATTCATCCCAAATCTGCTGTCCCATCAACAGAAGGCCTGGTCTTTTTATATTTGCCAACTTTTGGTCTTATAAAAATCATAGCTTTACACATATTGTTTTTGATTTTGTCATTATGAAGGTGTGCCTGTCAAGGTAGGAGAACATATTTTATTTAACAGGTTGTTGGCTTGATTTATAACTTTTAAATATTTAGACATATGGTATGTGGGCCTCTATTTGTATTCTTATCCCAGCCAGCCCTACATGCAATAACTTTAGGAGGTAGATGTTATCATTCTCATTTTTTTAGACAAGGGGCCCGAAGCTCAGAGGAATTAAATAAAGTGCGTGAACTATAACTTAGTGAGCGGAAGGCTTCCCGCCCTGTATTCTTGCCTCTCAATCCTCACAGAGCCACCACCTGGGTCAGTTACCAAAGACTCTGCTCCTACTATGGTCTTCGTGAGGAAGCTCCAGAACAAGAGAGCACATGGGTCAGCTGCCTTTTCACTCCAGAAACACCCAACCACCTAGACAGAGCGTGCATCTTAGACATGTGTATGTGTGTATGGGTATGTGCATGCACATATGGGTAGGCGTGTGCACGCATAAGAAGTTGAGGGTGGAATTAGACATTGATGCTATACTGGCTTTTAGTGAGCAAAGCAAGATGGTTTTTCCTTATTTGAGGACCAAAGTGCATTCAGTTGATTTAAATACAAAAAGAAGTTGCCTTAAGTTGGCATAGACTGTCCCCTGCTATTTTGTGGAATAAATTAATATCTAGAACAGTTGGACTCAGTGGACACTGTAAAGAAACCTTCCCTCTTCTTGCTCATTAAATGAAGAATGTGTTTACTTTTGTTCTTCCACTCGGCCTCCTCCAGGGTTTAAGGTTACAGGTTATAGGTTAATGCAGCAATTAAGATGATTGATTCTGGAGACAAACCGCTTAGGTTAGAATCCTGGCTCTCTCACTCATTGCATGTACGACCTTGGGCAAATTATTTAACCTCTCAGCACCTCAATTTTCTCACCTATAAAATGGGAATAGAAATAGTCCTGGCTTCATATGATTGTAGGACTAAATGATGCAATACCTTTAAAAACTTGGAATAATGCTTAATGAGTATTATGCATGCACTTAATTAATACTTTATAATGACTACTGATCTGAGGCTTTTAAAGGTCAATTATTGAGATTCTGAAAGAACAGTGTAATCCATTTACTAGACAACATTTAAGGATATTACAAAATGGAAGTAAATTACTTTAAATGATTCAGTCTGTACAGTTACCTAAAGATGTTTAAATAATAATTTTACTTCTGTGTATAAGAACCAGTTAGAATTGACACCATTTTAAATGGTGTGCTTTTGTAGTCTCCTATGAACACATGAAAACCTAGTGAAATGCTCTGGATACACATTGGTTGTCTGCTTCTACTCAAGATACACATCCTTGGTGGGTGGTTTTCCTTGTTAATTCTGTTGATAAGAGGAGCAGAGAAACAGTGTAAGATCTGACTTTATGGAATCAGTATGATTTTAAAATAGGACAGATACTTAATGAATTGAACATAGCTGTGTTTTTAATGACATGGGTAGGACATTTTTTTTGATTTAAAAATTTTTGCACAAATAGTGTCAGAGAGGTAAATGCATATTTATTGTGTATCAATTAAGGAATAATGCATCTTGAATAATTTAAAAAGTCTTAAATATCACTTATGTTCTGACCTGATATGGGTTGAAGATAGTTTTATGAGAGAACGCATATCTGTGGTTAAAATAAAGTCATGGCAATTCACGATTCACTAGGTAGGGATTTTCCCTTTCTATATACCTTCACAGGAAAATGCATAACTGTTAAGTGAGGTCTGGCTATATTGAAAGAAGAGGCATTTTGGAAAAGCACTTTGTAATATATAACATCTGAAGCCACTGAAACCAGTTTGGCTCAGTGGATAGAGCATTGGCCTGCAGACTGAAAGTTCCCAGGTTCGATTCTAGTCAAGGGCATGTACCTTGGTTGCAGGCACATCCCCAGTGGGGGTGTGCAGGAGGCAGCTGATCAATGATTCTCTCTCATCGATGTTTCTAACTCTCTATTCCTCACTCTTCCTCTCTGTAAAAAAATAAATAAAATATATTAAAAAAATTAAAATTAAAAAAAAATAAAATCTGTAGCCAAAGTGGTAGAATTCTAAGGAGCTAAGGAAATAAATGTTGGATCACCACAGTGCTTCCTGAAATGCTCTGTGTCCAGGCCCCCATTAATGTGGAGTTCTACATGCACTTATGTACCTTCTGATTTTGAATTCTCTAAAGTGGAATGTTGCTAAAATTATTTTGAAAAGTTGCATACAGCCTAAGTATGTGTCTTGTAAAATATTCCAAAAATTTGTATTGAAGAACATGCAAACACTTAGGATACAAATTATTGGCATCGTGGGAAAATAATACTACATTTATTGTATTGAAGATCATGTTCTCCAAGCTGAACAATATATGGCAGAAAAGAAAGTAATATGACATTGGTTTCCCCTTAATGTTGAGACTTATATTGGACTGTTCCATGTGCTCCCAGTGTCTGTATGCTAGAGGAGATTGTAAATATCAGGGAAGGAGATTAACAATGTTTTAGGGCTTCCTGTGTTTCATAAATTCATCACTTGAGGCGTACCCCTTCTAGCAAGAGAGAGTGAGCTAGATGTATACCAGTATTCCCTGGAGCCTTCTAACACAGGTTCAAGGAAGAGAAGTAATTACGTTAGAATTTATTTTAAGATTTGATAGTATTATGTTCGTCCTGTTTTACCTTTAGAGGTGGTGCTTTTCTGAGACGCTCACGGGACTTTCCTACACCGAACTGCAGTACCATTTCTCCGGGCAGGTTACACTTAGAACAGCTGATCTGTATCCTGGCGTTTTTCCGAGGCCCACTGAGATACAGGGGGATTAATCTCCTCCCCACATCCCCATTTCCCTCTGGCTGGCATAGATGTGTTTAAGTT